>NC_134099.1:62142060-66942060 GCF_000715075.1 Nicotiana tabacum | reverse complement strand
TATTTGGCTTGCCTAGCTCCGATAGTAGGCGCCATCACGACACCCGATGGTGGGAAATCTGGGTCGTGACAGAAATGAATAGCTTTTAATTTTTTCTTTTTTTCTCTATATTAACTATTTTATACTTTTTATCTCCTTAATTAGGGAATACCTCTATGGAGCTTGTGCTGAAATTGAGTGCATGTATTGGTGTTTTTGTATGGGGTAAAATATGTTCCTATTTTAATGATCGTATGGGAAAACGATACGTGGAACCGAAGGTAGAAGATAGCTAAACCCGAAGACAATGATCTCGCTTGTTACCGGAGGGAATGATACTCATAACGATAAATTAATGCCGTCATCCGGTAGTATTCAATGAAGAATTTTCTACAGCATTAAGTGCATGATCCGTTATAGAGAATATATCATTTATTGCCTGCCGTTACATATCCTTCAATGACCCTTATAATTGTAATTAAAGAGGAGCTTAATCATAGGACCTTGTTCTCTAGGTGCAGCTATAAACAATGAGTTCTATCATTATTGTAAAGGGGACGAATTTTCTGACAAATAGGCATTATATTCTATCAAAAGCTTAATAACACTTTGCTTTCTTGCTTATTTGTGTTATTCTTATTGCTCCCGGTAGCTCTACGCTTGGAACTACGATATCTGCCGTCCATTTCAATTTTAAGGATACGTCTTATATTTTTGTTTAGTTTATCTATTATTTTTGAATCAAATTAATTCACTTATCTATAAACCACGTATAAATTTAACTATACCATTTTACGGGTAAACAGTTTGGCGGCCATTGTGGGGCATAGAGAGTCGTTAATTGAATTGATTCCTGCATCTGTTACTAACTTATTTGATTCTTTTTTCTTAGCAAAAATCATTAAAAGTAGCAGATAATGGTGTTAACAACACACATAACGTTGAGGCCCAAAGAAATCAGCCTTAAAACAAGAATACAATTAGTGATACTCGCAATGAGAGAAACGAGACCAAGCCGGTCCACGACGGCCGATATTTGTGACATGTTCGGGTGGCAACTCTTGATGATACTGAAGAAGAGCACGTCATCGAAGCGGTCAGGGTCTTGCAAGAGCAAAAAGAGGCCATTATAGTCCATCTCACACGGCAGGATAAGGTCTTAGGAAACTAAAGCAGGCATTGTCGGACGCTTCCAACAATGCAAATAAGTGAGGCCCGGTTATTTCCGGTGCTCCCGTAAATCGAACTACGCAAAGGGTAAACAATAACACCCCGAGGGGTGAGGCCGGCTCCGATGGGGACGAGTGAAATGGATCTGATCATAACAACGAGAGTGATCTCTTTAATATCAGACTCATGCTATTTATGAGGGAGGTAAACACCCGAATGGATCAAATTTTAGGCGTGCCACCAGTGCTGAAAGGGCCGGGTTCAAGGAAATACATGCAATTGCCATACAAACCAAGTGCGATACCAGAACTGATGCTGAAGCGGTTTAAATTGCTAGACGTGCCGAAGTATGATGGGACTTCGGATACTCAGGAGCATATCACCACTTATACAACGACGGTGAAGGGAAAAGATTTAGCTCCCCACGAGATCGTGATATGATTCTTTGAGTTAACAAAGAACCAACCGATCAGGATCAAGATCTTGAAATGAAAACGTGGTTTGTAGGTTGATTTCAAGAAATAACGTATCTCAAGTTTTAGGATTCGGAATATGATGATTCAAAAACGAGGTGAGGATGACAATCTAAACTATAAGAAAGACCATTTACTCATTCAAAACAAGTAAATAGTGATGCTACATCAGTTCAATAAAAGTTATGATTCTATGATATCAAAAGAACAAATTTAGATCAAGAAACATATTCTTGAAAGATCAAGAACTAAACAAGTTCCTAAAGTCACCACTTGGAATCAATTAAAGTGATAAATAAACACTACACGTAACTGGAAACAAGATAAAGACTATCACCACCTTGTTTGGAACCAAAAACAAGGATAAAGAAGACAAAATAGATAAAAACACTCTATTGTAAAACTAGGGAAAGCCTAAAAAACGTGAATTATTTATTCTACAAGGAAAGAGAAACCTTTATATTGGCTTAGGTCTCTTCTTTGATAACTACAATTCTTATTCTATTAAGGAAATAAAATAACTAAAGACAAGAAAAGTAAAATCCATATTCTACAAGGGAAAAAAACTAGAATCCTACTAAAAGGAAAATCCTTATTCTAAAAGGAATAAAATAAATCCTATTTTAAGAAGGAAAGAATATTGTCTTCTTGAAATCAATCTTGAGTTTCTTGGACTTCTTGTGCTTCTTAAAAAAAAGTCCATATGTTTGGACTTGAGCTCTAAAACATGATCTTGGTCAAAATTAATAAAATTTAATACAACTTATTTTACATCATTCTCCCCTAGTTGAGAAAGACTCATCCTTGAGTCAAGATGCTCCAAAATGGCACAATGATGTGATTCTTCAAGTTATCAAAGAACCAACTGACCAGGATCAAGATCTTGAAACATAAATGTTGTAATGTGGGTCGATTTCAAGAAACGTATCTCAAATTTTAGGACTCGGAATCTGATGATTCAAAAATGAGGTAAAAGATGACAATCTAAACTATAAGAAAAGACTATTTACTCTTTCAAAATAAGTAAATATTGATGCTGCACCAGTTCAATGAAAGTTATGATTCTATGACATCAAAAGAATGAATTTAGATCAAGAAATATGTTTTTGAAAAAGAAAAAAAAGAACTAAACAAGATCCTAAAGTCACCATTTGGAATCAATTAATGTAATAAAGAAATACCACACACAACTGAAAACAAGATAAAGACTATTACCACATTGCTTGGAACCAAAAATAAGGATAAAGAAGACAAAATAGAGAAAAACACTATATTGTAAAACTAGGGCAAACCTCAAAAACATGAATTCTTTTTTCTACAAGGCAAGAGAACCCTTTATATAGGCTTATGTCTCTTCTTTGATGACTACAATTCCTATTCTAATAAGAAAATAAAATAACTAAAGACAAGAAAAGTAAAATCCCTATTCTACAAGAAAAAGAAACTAGAATTCTACTAAAAGGAAAATCCTTATTCTAAAAGGAATAAATAAATCCTATTTTAAGGAATCTTTGTTTCTTGAAATCAATCTTGAGCTTCTTGAAAATGAGTCCATATGTTTGGACTTGAGCTCTAAAATATGATCTTGGCCAAAATTAATAATACTTGACATAGATTCTTCGTTTACATCACATAAGATTGGAAATTTCCATGATTTAATTGAACTCATATTCACTAGGCTCTAAGTTACATTTTTCTAACTTGTCAAAGAGCTTCATCTTATTGTAACAAACTTACCATGTGGCCGAACTAAATCCCACTTTCTCAATAGTAACTTTGTACCAATATTTCTACAATAAATCCTCCTAAATAGATTTTCAAACACTAATCCATAATTATAAGTTATTTTCAATTTTATCTTTATGAATCTTCAACTTCTCCATATCAATGTGGTTCTTATGGGATATGCCCAAAAAGTCGATTTAGTACCACAAAAACCTTTAAAAGAATCGAATTAAAGTACCTTTGGATCAAGCTTGGAGATCGAAGTATATCTTCTTGATCTTTAGCTAGATCATAACCATTGATGGAATTTGTGTTGAGATTTCATGTTGCTACGTGTTCTTGAAAATATTCATCCTTTGGGGGCAAGAAAAAAGTTGGAACAAAATATGAACTCAAACCCTCTATTATAGACTCTCTTTTAAGCAATCCTTCATCTCGTATTTGTAAAATTTTATGGACTTCTGGATTAATACAATATGTTGCCTCATTTGGAAGGATAGAATCAACAATCAAATCAATGTTATGTTGAGTATCTCTATTAGGTGAAAAGTTAAGCTCACATATGGGATGCTCCAATGGATCATCATCAAACTTCGGAGGTAAATCCTTAACTTGTGTATCTAGTGCATGCTCCTTCTCCTTGTGCTCTTCCATTGTAATACCATCATTTAATGACTTTTCTCTATTGATTGGACAACTTGTTTGTAATTTTCTTACAAAATAATCATCCTTGGGCTTCAAACGTTTAGCAATTTTTTCTGGATTCAATGGTACTAAAATATTCTTACGTCCATCCTTTGTAAAAAAAATAGGTATTAAGGTTTTCATCAAATTTAGCACACCTATCATACACCCATGATCTTCCAAGTAATAAGTGACAAACATCCATCTTCACTACGTCACACAAAATATGGTCTTTATAGATCTTACCAATAGAAAAAGATATTAGGCAGTGATGCGTTATCTCTAAACCACCATCATCATCAACTTCGATGGTGTAAGGATATGGATGAATTTTGGTTGATAAATCAAGTTTAATAACCATCTCTTCAAAAATGATATTTATGTGACTCCCACGATCAATGATCAATGAACAAACTTTTACCATATGAGGTACATCTGGTGTGGAAAAGAGATTCTTGTTGCCACGGTTCTTTATCTTCTTGAACCAATAATGTTCCTCTTGGTTGAATCTTGGCCATGATAAATTCGTCAACTCGAGACCTGTGAATTGTAGCTCTGATACCAAATTGATTTGATTCTTCGATTTAATAAAGAACCAACCGACAGGATCAAGATGTTGAAGCGAAAACGTGGTTTGTGGGTTATTTTCAAGAAACAAAGTATCTCAAGTTTTAGGACTCAGAATATGATGATTAAAAAATGAGGTGAAAGATGGTGATCTGGACTACAAAAAAAGACTATTTACTCATTTAAAACAAGTAAATATTGATGCTGCACTAGTTCAATGAATGTTATTATTCTATGATATCAAAAGAACAAATTTAGATCAAGAAACTTATTCTTGAAAGACAAAGAACTAAACAAGTTCCTAAAGTCACCACTTGAAATTAATTAACGTGATAAAGAAACACCACACGCAACTGAAAATAAGATAAAGACTATCACCAACTTGCTTGGAACCAAAAACAAGGATAAAGCAGGAAAAACAGAGAAAAATACTATATTGTAAATCTAGGGTGTTAGATTATATGAGTCCACCAAAATATAGAGCACCTGATCTTTTGTGAGTTTCTACTAAGAATAGTAAGTAAAAGAGACAAGGAATTCTACGTGGAAAAATCCAACACAAGGGGATAAAAACCACGACCTACACTTGTAGGCTTTCAACTTCACTAACTTGTAATCTCACTATTACAAGCCACTTTGTAATAACTTTATTACAAAGACTTCAACTTAATTAACTTGTGATGCTCTTACCACAAGCCACTTTGTGACTCTCTAGTTACAAAGACTTTAAACTTATGACTAAACCTAGTCACAACATAAACTCAGAAATTTTACGAATTTTGGGTTTCCTAAAACATAGCTTCTAAGAAAGCAAGATAGGAGTTACAATGAAGAACAAATAACAAGATTACAACTCAACTACGGATACACATAGACTCATTGTGAAACTGATCCTTTAGTGGAGTTGTCTTCTTGTTCTTGACACACCAGTGACTTTAATGCCGGATGAACACTTTAGTGCTTGAGAGAATATCACTAAATGTACAAGTGAATATGTTGTGCCTTGCACCAGGTTGTTTCTGCAGTTGCATTCCAACTGTATAGTTGACTTGTACTTCTGTCAGAGAACCCTAAGGGAACAGGTCCCCGTTGTGTTCCTCTTTGTAACAGTTGCGGACAGTCACTTTCTGCAGTTGCGTTCCAGCTGTATAGTTGACTTGTACTTCTGTCAGAGAACCCTAAGGGACCAGGTCCCTGTTGTGTTCCTCTTTGTAACAGTTGCAGATAGTCACTTTCTGCTGTTACGTTCCAGTTGTACAATTGACTTGTACTTCTGTCCGAGAACCCTAAGGGACCAGGTCCCTATTGTATTCTTCCTTGTGGTTGTTCACTCATTTGCTGGAGATCAGACCGGACATTGTTCATTTGAAATGTATACCAGGTGGATCAGGTTCTCTATCTGGTTCTTGATAATAAGTTTATTAGATCATCAAAATATAAGAAGCATAAGGCAAAGACATTGAAAACCCATCAATTTTCCCCTTTTTAATGATGACAAACTTAAGCATTGGTAGTATTTGTTTAGAGCAAAAATAACCAGATAAGCTACCATAAATGACACAAGTTCCCCCCTGCCCTTTTGCTTTTGATTCGCCCTTGCATCAAGTTTCCACACAAGTTTCCCATAACCAAATAAGGTACCAGAAACTTTACAAGTTCCCCATAAACTTTTGCTTTTGATTCCCCCTTGCATCAAATTTCCACACAAGTTCCCCCTGACCCCCCTGACCTTTTCCCCCTTTTGGCATCATTGAAAAGCTACACAAGCAGGCAGTCAATGTAAAGAAGTCTAACACAGCCAACTCATGCCACATATGTGCACATAACATGACAGAAAAGAGAAGCCAGAAGAAAACATCATTGTACAAGAACAAAGGAGAGCTGTTTCATTTATATTAATAATGGACTGAGCAAAACATGAGCAGTAATGGTGAAATCCAGCATGCCATCACAAAAAGACAAACAAAAAGAAAACAACAGCCGTAAAACATCAGATCAAAAGATAGCTGGACACTGAGAGGATCCCATGGGGCACTAGAAGAGGGAGGCTTGGAAGAGGAGGCATCAATGGTTTTGAGAACTAGGTCCAGTCGGGCATTTACAGAGAGTTGTTCTTCAAGCAGTTTTGCACGAAGCTTATCATTTTCCGTCAGGCGAGCAACTTATTCATTAACGCAACCGGGTCCTTTAACTGCTTGACTGAGCTGAGTTTCTAGTGTGGCATTCTGAGCCCTCAACCTTCTGATCTCTTCAAAAGCTGCATTTTGATCATTGATCAGCTGAGAAATGGTCCAGATGCTTCCACCAACTCTTTCTACGCACTCACATTTTCTAGAGTGGTTTTAGAGAAGGTTTGCTTGCGTGCCTACTCTGGGATTACCCAAGGGGACCTTGTAAAATCTGAACACTTGAGTGAGGAGAAAGCCATATGGTATCCCATGATTCCTACCTTTAAAGTTTGCCACCTTTTGCATATGATTTATCATGATTGCTGGCAGATTGATTGGGACAAGCTCATCAAGCGCCTCTATTAAGACCATATCCGATTTTGTAGCAATAGACTGCCTCTCAGAACGAGGTAGGAGCACCTTATTGACTAGTTCAAAAAGAAGCTGATACTCAGGAAGTAATACCTTCTTATGCAGCTGTTCCCCCTGCAGAATTGCTTGCTCTTTCATGATAGCTATCCTAAAGTTGACACGACAAACACCTTTGACTGAGGACATTCCTTCACATGGAATTTTGAGAACCTTTCCAAATGCTGAAGCATCGAGTACAATGTCTACTCTATTTACTAGCGCACAAATGTGATCCCCCTCAATAGTGAAGAGAGATGTGTAGAAATTTTGTACCGTATCTTCGTACACCAGAGGCATGCTCCATTGGAACAAGTGCTCCCATTGTTGAAATTCCACTATCTCTAGAATTTGCCTCATACCAGCCATTTCTGAAACTGCTGGGTCAAACGTATGACCCTATAAGACTTTTTGAGTTCTTAATCTCTCCTGCCAAAGACCACTGTCACTAGGTATGGTCCTCAGATAACCAGGTTCCCTTACCGTTTCCCATTTTCGTTTTCTAGATCCTTCAACAGACTTTCCTTTCCAACTTACTAGCCCCACAATATCATCTTCAGACATGGCTTGTTCAACTGGACTCTTCTTAGACTTGCTGCTGCCCTTCACGGATACACCATTTTGTTTCTCAATAGCTTTATCGGAAGCTTCATGCACAGACTTTTGATCTTCTATAGATTGTTTCACTAAGGAACCAGGTTCCTTTAGAGCATTTTTGTCAACCCCACCTACTGGAATGCTCTTGTCAGTAACAAATTCCCCTTGATTCATCAACCTCTTTTTCCTTGTCTTGACACTCCTCCTATATTTCTGCAATGTAGACTCAAAGCCCTCTTTCTGCTGTGACCTGATAGCAGGTGGCTTGGAGGAGGATTCTAAGAACTTAGGATGATTAGGAGGTGTAGGAGTGAGTTTGCCTGGAAGAGAATCAGGTTCTTCAGCAGGTTTTTCTGGGAACGTCTCATGATCCAAGGACTCGAGGAGTACTATGGTTCTTACATCGCCTAGGAATGGAGTTTCTTCCCCCTGATACTTAGACAAGAGATATGCTCCTTCATTCATCAGACTCTCATCAGTGATAGCCATGATGTTATGCGCTGCTTCCTTTTCTGGTGACTCTGTTAGAGTCACTAAGTTCAAAATGGAGGAGTTCAGATACTGATCAGGATCATCCTCAGAGACCTCTGACACTTGAGAGGTAAAACTTCCTGAGTGTTCTTTGATGAGATCAGAAGAATGACGAGACGTAGGGTTTTCAATACATGGAAGGGAAACATGGTTTGTCAGAAAAGGAAAAACTATAGGAAAAGAAGAGGAACCAGGTGTGGATACAGTAATATTGGAAAGAGTGGAATAATGAATTTCTGGGGATGATTTTTGAAAAAGATTTTAGCAGCTCTTCTTTCGCATTTCATAATTGTACTTTTAGCTTCTATGATCGTCATGTGGGTTTACCTGGAACGGTATCAATGTGAGTTAGGCTTGGCCAGAAAACACTTTAGCTATTTTTACATAAAGGTGTTTTTCATAGCCAACTGATGGAGAATCAGATTCTCCATTAGACTTTAATAACCCCAGCTTCAACTTGTTTCTTCCAAAATGTTCCCTACTCAAGGCTTTGGTGAAGATATCTGGAATTTGATTTTCTGTGCTACAGGATTTGCACGGATCAACCCTTTCTCCACATTGACCCTTAGAAGATAATGCTTCACCTCAAGGTGCTTGGTCCTCTTGTTTTGAACTGGATCCTTGATCAGGTTGAGTGCATGGGTATTGTCACATAGAAAAGGCATTCCATCAGAAAATACCCCAAAATCTCCCAATTGCTGCTTAGTTCATAGAGGTTGAGCACAACAGGATGCTGCCACTACATATTATACTTCAGTTGTTGAAGAGCCATTGAGTTTTGCTTTCTTGTGCCCTAAGAGATGAGACATGATCATGACAAGAGAGCCATTCCAGAAGTGCTTTTCCTGTCTGCAAGATAACCTGCATAGTTAGCATCAGCATACCCAATAAGGTTAAAACTGTCACCTGAGGGGTAATACAGGACCAGATACCGTGTTCCCTTAAGATATCTCAAACTTATTTTGGTAGCCTTCAAGTAGGATTCCAAACTTATTTTTGGTATCTCAAACTTATTTTGGTAGCCTTCAAGTAGGATTCCTTGGGACTTGATTTTGGATTCTGTTCTGGAGTGGAAATACATAAGGGACTGGGGAGTTTTTTTTTGAATTTTCGATTCTTGTCTAAACCCAGAATGAAGAGGAGTGATTATGTTATTAGGTATATGGGAGCTTTTGTGTTTCCAGTTTGGGACTGAGGTTTGATTGGTAGAGGAACTTGGTAGGTTAATTGGATTTCCTTGCACTCCTTGTTCTGTTCCTTGTGGAGTGCCTTGCACTGCATCTCCACTCTTTCTTCAGCTTCAGTGGTAGTAATTGAAGTACAAGGTTCCTTGTGAGAAGTGGAAGAGGATGTTGCATTGTCTTTCACCTGTCTCTTTCATGTTACTCATCATATCAGACTTCCCATGTGAAACCTTAGATATTTCCCAAGGACCAGAGATGGTTCATTATATTGATCATCACTGTTTCCTCCTTTGTTAGAGGAAGGTGTCTCGTTGAATAGCACATGAACACTTCTTTCCACCCAGTGTGCCCTTTTATTGTAGACTTTGTGGCCTTTGCTCTGTGGGAAGTATCCCAGAAGGATTCCTTCATCACCTTTTGCATTAAACTTCCCAAATTGTTCCTTCCCCTTGTTGAGAACATGGCATTTTCATTCAAAAGGTTCTTAGATGAGTTGTCTTTGGTTTTCTTCAATTTGGCAGCTCATAATGGGTTTTGTTCAGGAGGGACCTGATCATACACCTATTCACCAAGTAGCAAGCAATATTTATTGCTTATTCCCAGAAGTTTTTGGCGATTCCACTGTCGATGAGCATTGTCCATGCCATGTTTTCCAGAGTTCAGTTCTTTCTTTCAGCAACACCATTTTGCTGTGGAGTCCTTGGTGTTGAGAAGTTGTGTGTGATTCCATTTTTGTCACAAGCTCATCAAATTTGACATTGTCAAATACTGTCCCGTGGTCAGATCTGATGCATACTACCTTCAATTTTATCTTCACTTGGATCTTCTTGACAAAGGCCATAAATACCTCGAAAATCTCATCCTTTGTTCTAAGAACCAGTGTCCAGGTGAATCTTGAATTTGGCAGACCACGAACCAGGTCCTTCTGAATTAATTTATTCATAAGTGAGAAGCTTGCATGCCCCAATCTTCCATACCAAAGTTTTGAGTCATCATCAACTGACTTCAAGCATCTCATATCACCAGCTTGTAGTGATTCAAAGTCAGCAACATAGATGTTCTTGTTTCTTTTGGCCACTAAGACCACTTTGCCAGTTACCAGATTGGTAACTATGTACACTTTTGATAAGAACTCTACTTTGTTCCCTTTATCACAGATTTTAGAAACATTTAGGAGACAGTACTTCAGGCCATCCACATAGTACACGTTCTCAAATGAGTGTCACAGAGACTTTCCAACTTTTCCAACACTGAGAATATACCCCCTCTTTTTCTCAAAGGATACATTCCCTTCATGCAGGTCTTTCAGTGAGAAGAAATCCATGGTGCTTCCAGTTACGTGGTTTGAGCATCCACTGTCCATGGTCCATTGCAATTCGCTTCCTCTCACTGTTCCCTGCACATGCAAATTATGGGTTAGATTTAGGAACCCAAACTAGTTTGGGTCCCTTATTATGATAAAAGGGATAGATAAGGGCTTTTCTAGTCCATGCTGGCAACATTCGTTTCTTGCGCGCGGTATCTGGTCCCTTGTTAGTAGTCACTTTTTTAGTAAGCACTTTTTTAGTAAACAATATGTTTTACTTACGCCAAGCAATAAAGAATACCCCCTTTTGGCATTTTTTATTTCGGGAAAGGTTCTTTCAAATATCCTCGCAACAAATATTTCTCCATCAAATGTGTCCCGATATGTACTCTGGGACTTAGCATCAGCAACTCGACAACTTGCATGACCCCAGGGTCGGAACTCCGAGATCATCAAGCCCCTGGAAGGCAACTCTAAGCTCATGAGAAGCTGTCTTCAAGCTTAAACAAACTCGATGACTGCTATCAATCACCATACAACTGGAAAAATCCAAAACTGTAAGACCCTAACGGGCAGCCTCGGCATAACCAGATATATTCTACAAACTGTAAGACCTCAATATGCATGACAAATTGTAAGACCTCAACAGGCATGACAAAACTGTAAGACCTCAACAGGCATGACAAAACTGTAAGACCTCAACATGCATGACAAAACTATAAGACCTCAACAAGCATGACAAAACTGTAAGACCTCAACAGGCATGACAAAACTATAAGACCTCAACACGCATGAAAATCCTGATATTTAGGCTATACGTCGCATTTGTAAGAATCCCTAAAGGGCATGCCCTCGATGTAGATGCCTAAACTATCGCTATGGATCAAAAATAGCTACGGCTAGATGTATATGACTATGGTTAAAACGGCTGATACAACCAAAATGACACGACTCGGGGACGCCCAACTGTTGCTAAAAAATCACAGGCCACTACTCCGAATATACTTCGGAAAGAACCGGTTAAAACAGGCTTCCCTCCACAGGCAAAAACGAGCTCCGACAATGTTGGCTCCAAAATGCAAGAGCGTCGCTCTACTCGACCTATGAGCTATGAACCTTACGAGGTGCTCGAAACACTACAAACAACGACTTGAAATCGAGGTTCCTCTGGAACCGACGACGGGTTAGGCAAAAATACTACAAAAGACCTTAATATGCGGATACAAAGCCTACACAAAGCCCGCGGGCAAAAAACAACGTAAGAGACATTGTTGCCAACTAAGCAATCCTACAGGCCACATATTGAAAGGTCTCTACGACCAAACAACGTAAGAGCCATTGTCACCGGCTAAAAAATCTTAGCAACTTGAGGATTAAAATGAGATCAAATCGTAACCTGATTCGGAGACCGGATCCAAAATAGTTAAATATGCAAGCCTACGAGCCACATATTAAAAGGTCTCTACGACCAAACGGCATAAGTGCCACCGTCGCCAGAAACCTGATGAAATTTCAGGGTTGATTACAGCTCGAATCGCAACGTGACTCGGAGACTGGACCCAAAAAAGTGCAACATGCCTAAGGGCACGACATAAGCGCCAATTGTCACCACCCGGAAACTCGATGAAATTTAAGGGTCGATCACAACTCGAATCGCAACGCGACCCAGAGATTGGACCCGAAAAAAGTGCAACATGCCTAAGGTCATGGCATAAGCTCCAATTGTCACCACCTGGAAACTCGATGAAATTTAAGGGTCGGTTGCAGCTTGAGTCGCAAAGCGACTCGAAGACTGGACCCAAAAATTGCAATACACCTAAGGGCATGGCTCGGATGATACCATCATCAGCCGATTAAAATCTCTAGGCCACGCGCCCGCAAGATCACTTCAACCCAAAGCACAAAGGGCCATCATCATCTGCCCATGCAGGCAAGAAAAAACCTAAGGGTTAATTGAAGCTCGAGTCATAGTGTGACCGGGGACTAGACCCAAAGCAGTTGGAACAGCAAAATGCCCAAGGGCACAAGATAAAAGAAACTACCACCCGCCCGCACGGGCACAAAAAATCCAAAGGCAGGAAGGCTCGAGCCGTAGCCCGACTCTAAAACTAAGGATCACACTTAAGAGTCCACGGGCCGTCTGATCAATTCCGGACCAAGAAGGACCTCGCCAAATGCCAAGACCAGCCTGACTGATCGAAAGCAACAAAAAAAAGAGGTACAGAAGAAATAAAACTTCAAAACTTCTCCTTATATATATCATATGCGCAAGAAAAAGCGTACTCTCCATCTACATGCATGCGCTTCATATATCTGGAGCAAAGCAACAAAACGGCAAAATCTACACTCTTAACTAAAAGAACAACAGCTTGCCAAAATCTTCCTCTGCAACATCGACGAGAAGCGACCGAGCATTGCGCTCATCCTCCCGTGCTCGTGCCAATTCCTCCGAGAGAACGAAACCCCTTGCACTGATCTCTTCGAACACCTCTCTCCAGGATTTACAGCGAACATATTCCTCAATCCTCCATTCTCGGTCAAGGGTTTGCTTCAGCTCAGCTAGGGCATCAGCAACATCCTTCACACAAATCGCTGTCTCACGATCGACCTTAGCTCGGTTTAGTGCCGCCTTCGCCCGAGCGTTAATTATCTTGGCTCTGACCTTCGAGAGATCAGATTCAAGTTTCCCAATCATATCTGCTTGAACTTTGGCATTTTCATGAGTCAAACGAAGTTGGACCTCAAGGGCAGGGACCTTGGCTGAGGCACCCATATCCTCCAAAGCTCAAGCCTGCGCTTGAGCCCTCAGCTCCCTGCAAGCAATTCTGACACGGTTAACGTTGCTTTAAGGTACTCTAGAGCCTCCGGGAGCGGCAAACTCGGGCGACGCCCCTATCCGGAAATATGAACCCGACCGACACCACTGAAAGCTCCATCACATCACAAGTTCCGATCCCTCTCGTTGCCATCATCACCTGGGCCAGAGGCCAACGACTCCTTCCCCTTATTAGAGAAATATTGCTTTGTCCCGAGAAACCGCTCGATATCTACAATCGGCGAATCCAGCACAGATGGAAGGGGGAAACATTATCTCGGGTATACGAAGCGAAACAAAGGCAACATATGCACATACCTCGATGTTGCGTTCATCATCTGGTGCGACACATACCTCGAGCGGCACCTCAGAGTTAGTAGGCCTTGATGATAAAAGGGCCGATACAGCCTGACAAGGTGATTAGGCATGAATTCAAGCCCGACCTTCTACGCGAAGAGCCTCATCATCAACACCATTCGCCAAAATGACGAATGAATCTGTGCTAGAGTGACCCGATACTTCAGACAAAATTCAAGCACAATCCTATCAGGAGGGCCAAATGCGAAAGGATATAAATACACGTTTAGGAATCCATCAATAGAGTCTGCAATACCCTTGTCGGGGGAAAGTGCCTGCAGGACTATACCCATGTCAAAATGAAGTGGGGCTCACCAAGTCAGCTGAAAGGATGATGCGACACTAGCTGCGACCAACACTGCCTGCTATAGAAACACCTACATCCATTAAAGATTTAGCGCCCCCGGCAAAAGGGACGTTAGTGCCATCGAATAGCACTAGTATGTATAACTAAGCACCATCTAGTTAGAAAGAACTATCATACAAGAACAAAGAAATCATAAACACCTTCTTATTAGAAAGAACTATCAAACAAGAATAAAGAAATCATAAAGATCAATCAAAAGCTTTAACAATCACCACATCATCAAATAAAAGAATCATACAACTTCCACATCATTTTCCATAACTTTTTAGTTTGGGGCATTCCATACTATTCATCATATGTTTCCAATACCACCGCTATCTTGAGCGGAGTCCGATCTCGACCCGATCAGCTAGGTCGCCTCATTTGAGACATATGCTTCAATCACAATCTCATTTTCCTTCTTTTCCGGAATTCATTCACAATACCTTTCCAATACCACCACTATCTTGAGCGGAGTCCGATCTCGACCTGATCGGCTAGGTCGCCTCATCAAGGCATTGTTCCCTTCTCATAAACCAATTCATTTCTCATATATCATTTCATAGGCACTTGGGGCCACGACTTATTAAATCATTCTTGGCACTAGGCCACATTTCATAACTTAATTTCTTCTTTCTCACATTTCACATCATTTCCACATATTTCAAATCAATGTCAATTTCAACAACAAGCCATTCAATTCAAGATGTCAAGTACACATGAGAGGAATCATGAACCATGGGTATATACAATATTTCAGAAATCATACACCTCAAGTTTATTAACAATGGAACTTTAAACACAACGGATTCTTCCAAAAAGGAGGGGATACAACAAACCACAATAAAAACACACATCAAAGGCATAAGCAAGCAATTTCATCAAGTGTTCTTGAATTACTGTTTTCCAATCATGACAATATACAATTTCAACATCGAAGTATGTAACAGCTCGGATCACATTGGATGTACTCATAAGGCAAGACATTATCTCGAACAACCACTTATGGCATAAATTGCATATACAGCCTTTAGGGCACTTTATTATTGAAGTTATTTAGGAAAGCAAAGTTGAGGCTCATTTCATAATTGGTTTCATATTTTCTCATGTCATAGGAATCACCAGGTACAATTATAATTCAAGTTCTCGGCATATTGGCCACACTCTATTTCCCAAATTCATTTGATTACTTCAAACATCTCTATACATAGAGGGTTTCATATAGTTTGGCATAATATATGTAGCTCTGATCTCAATTTAAGGTCTTAGCATTTCAATACATGATTCATAGCCCTTCAACCTTTTCAAATTATCAAGAATAGCACATTGATCAATTTGAGACACAGTTTTCACACATATAAGGTTGCAACACCAAGTCAAGTGAAATAGTAATCCATAAAACAATTCAATTTAATCTTACCGTACTCAGACAACCAACAATGAAGCTCAATTTCTAAAAGACGGGGTTTTAGCCATACATACCTCAATAAAGCTTTCCTTATTCCTTACAAAATTCCGGAACTTTTAGCACTTCGATCTATTGTGTAAGAATTAGAAGTTAAACCGAAAATTAGAGACGAGATTGAGATTCTAGCTTGTTTTGAGCATACTATCAAACACTAAAGGTGAATTGTGATCTTAGGCCCTTTTGAGAGAAATTTCTATAATTTTATACCCCAATTGCTTTCTTTTTAGTTCCCTACCTCCCAATATTCTATGGTGTGATATGCATGCAAGAAATTCATTCTTATACCCATGAATTACTTCACTAGTGATCCCTTATTGCTAAGCATAGGAATAAGAGCTGAGGTAATGAAATCTTACCTCTTGGGATGAAGATTTAGGTGCCCTCACTTGATTATCTTCAAAGATTTGGCAAGGTTTCATGGAGTAATTTGATGGGAAGCACTTCCCTCTCTAAGACCCTCTCTCTCTCTCAAAAAGCATAAGGAAATATGCTCAAAATGAGCTATAACACTGAATATATCGATAAGGGGCCGTGTTTAAAATTTAGAAAATTGGAGCCCCGAGTCAAGTCTGCGATCGCATTTGCGATCGCAAAGTGGAAATGCGGCCTGAAGAATGGACCGCAAAAGTGCTCCTAAAATCTGAACATTCTGTTTAGGTATGCGACAGAAATGCAGTCCGCATACTCGTTCTGCGGTCGCATAATGCACCGTAGAACTGCTCCTTACAAAAATTCCATGAAAATTATGCGATGACTATGCGGTCCGCATATCGGTTATGAGATTGCATAATGGACCGCATATTTAACCTCAAATTTGACCAACACACTGACTCGCTTTGTGGCAATTATGCGGTCCACATACCTGATATGCGACCGCATTCTCGACCGCAGAATCACATTTTCTGGAAATCATTATTTCTTGACTTTTTATAGCATAGATCAGTCCAAAAGAATTTTACGCATCTCTAAAACATGCTTCTAAATTGGTACCACGTGATTCGGGGTTCTGAGTAGGAAATTCACGGGGCCTTACATTATGAATCAACACTCATTATCATTTTCTCTCATTACTTTACTTATACAACATTACTATTACTTATCTTGATGAACCAATGACTGTGACATGCAATGAAACAATTCAACAAACAGACCTTGATTCAGAGGAAGATGACATACCTGACGAGATTGTTAAATAAGTTGAGAACTTTGAGAACAAACCTAAGTACAACCTGGACGAGATAGAAATTGTTAACTTGGGAGATGTAGAAAATGTTAAGGAAACACGAATCAACATTCACTTATCGCCATCAGAAAAGAAAGAATACACAAAATTTCTAAAGAAATATGAGGATATATTCGCCTGGTCATATGATGACATGACTGGTCTGAGTACGTCTATTGTGGCTCATAAACTACCAAACAATCCGACATATCCACCGGTAAAGCAAAAGCTCAGAAAGTTCAAGCCTGATATGAGTTTAAAAATCAAGGAAAAAGTCACTAAGAAGGTCAAACTAAGGTTCTCAGGGTAGTAGAATACCATACATGGTTAGCCAACATCGTGCTAGTGCCAAAGAAGGACGGGAAGGTCAGAGTCTGTGTCGATTACCGGGATCTCAACCGGGCCAGTTCGAAAGATGACTTCCCTTTGCCGAATATACACATCCTGATTGACAATTGTGCCAGGCATGAGTTGCAATGATTCGTGGATTGTTTCGCTAGTTATCATCAGATCTGGATGGATGAAGAAGATGCTAAGAAAACGGCTTTCATTACACCGTGGGGAATGTACTGTTACAAGATGATGCCGTTCGGCCTAAAGAATACTGGGGCCACCTATATGAGGGCCATGACTACCATTTTTCATGATATGATACACAAGGAGATTAAGGTATATATATATGATGTCATCATCAAGTCGAAGAAGGCCACTGATTACATGGAAGATTTGAGGAATTTCTTCAATAGATTGCAAAGGTACAACCTGAAACTGAATCCCTCGAAGTGCGCATTTGGGGTTCCTGCTGGAAAATTGCTTGGGTTTATTGTGAGTCGCCGAGGAATAGAATTGGATCCATCAAAAGTCAAAGCTATTCAAGAATTTCCACCGCCAAGGAACAAGAAGGATGTGATGAGTTTCTTGGGAAGACTTAACTACATCAACCAGTTCATAGCACAGTCTACAGTTATTTGTGAGCCAATCTTTAAGATGTTGAAGAAGGACGCCGCCACCAAATGGACCGATGACTGCCAAAAGGCCTTCGACAGAATCAAGGAGTACCTGTCAACACCACCAGTCTTGGTCCCGCCCGAGCCAGGCAGACCCTTATTACTCTACCTTGCAATATTGGATGGAGCTTTCGGTTGTGTTCTGGGTCAGCATGATAAAACGAGGAGGAAAGAGCAAGCCATCTATTATTTCAGTAAGAATTTTACCCCATACGAGGTTCGGTATTCTCTGTTAGAGCGCACCTGTTGTGCTTTGACTTGGGTAGCTCAGAAGCTGAGGCATTATTTCTGTGCCTATACTACATATCTCATATAAAGGATGGATCCTTTGAAGTACATCTCTCAGAAAGCCCATGCCCACTAGTAAGCAAGACAAGTGGAAAATCCTGTTGAGTGAGTTCACATTGTTTATGTAACTCAGAAGGCGGTCAAGGGACAAACACTGACAAACCACCTTGCTGAGAATCCCATGAATGGAGAATACAAACCCTTGAAAACGTATTTTCCTGATGAAGAAGTATCATTCATAGGAGAAGACATTGCAGAATCATATGACGGTTGGAGAATGTTTTTTGATGGAGCAGCAAATTTCAAAGGAGTTGGCGTAGGAGCAGTCCTAGTATCAGAAACCGATCAGCATTATCCGGTGTCTGCCAAACTCAGGTTCCCGTGCACCAACAATATGGCCGAATATGAAGCCTGCATCTTAGGGCTTAAAAGGGCCATTGACATGAACATTCAAGAGTTGCTAGTGATTGGAGATTCAGACCTACTTATACATCAGGTGCGAGAAGAATGGGCAACCAAGAACTCCAAGATACTCCCGTATCTGCATCATGTATAGGAATTAAGAAAGAGGTTTACTAAGACGGAGTTCCAACATGTTCCTGGAGTCTAGAATGAGTTTGTCGATGCATTGGCTACCCTGTCATCTATGATACAACATCCAGAAAAAATTTCATTTATCACATTCCAGTAAGATCAAAGATCAGCCAGCTTATTGTGCCCATATTGAAGAAAAATCAGACGGAAAGCCGTGGTTTCATGATATCAATGAATATTTGGCAAAAGGAGAGTACCCAGAGCTTGCAAATCCTACTCAGAAACACACACTTCGGAGATTGGCCAACAACTTCTTTCACAACAGAGGAATCCTGTATAGGAGGACTCCTGATTTGGGATTACTAAGGTGTGTCGACGCAAAAGAAGCATCTAGGCTACTAGAGGAAATTTATGCTGGGACCTGCTGGCCAGATATGAACATTTTTGTCTTAGTAAAGAAGGTACTCCGAGCAGGTTACTTTTGGATGTCCATGGAAATGGACTACATCCAGTATGTCCGAAAATGTCACCCTGTCAGGTACACGCAGACATGATAAAAGTACCTCCAAATGAGCTTAATGAAACAAGCTCACCATGGCCATTCGCCGCCTGGGGAATGGATGTTATTGGACCGATCGAGCCTGCCGCTTCCAATGGGAACAGGTTTATCCTAGTAGCAATCGATTATTTCACTAAATGGGTTAAAACAACATCTTACAGAGTAGTAACTAAGAATGTCGTGGCAGATTTTGTTCGCGACCACATTGTTTATCGATTCAGGATTCCAGAGTCGATCATTACTGATAATGGCTCCAACCTCAACAGTGACTTGATGAAAGCTATGTGTGAAACCTTCAAGATCAAACATAAGAATTCCACAGCCTACAGGCTCAAATGAATGGAGCTATAGAAGCCACCAATAAGAATATCAAGAAAATATTGAGGAAAATGATAGAGAAGCATAAACAGTGGCACAAGAAGTTATCATTCGCTCTATTGAGGTATCGCACCACAATCCGCACATCAACCGGGGCAACCCCCTATATGCTGGTTTATGGTACAAAGGCTGTCATTCCCGCTGAGGTAGAAATTCCTTCCCTAAGGATCATACAAGAAGCTATCTAGACGACACAGAGTGGGTAAAAAGTCATTATGAACAACTAACCCCTATAGACGGAAAGGGAATGAATGCAGTTTTCCATGGCCAACTCTATCAGAACAGAATGTCCAGAGCCTTCAACAAAAGAGTCAAGCCAAGATAGTTCACACCGGGGTAGGTGTGAAGAAAATTTTTCCGCATCAAGATAAAGCCAAGGGGAAATTCTCTCCCAACTGGCAGGGTCCATACATGGTTCACTGGGTTATGACAGGAAGAGCCCTCATACTTGCGGGGATGGACGAAGAAGTCTGGCCAAACCCAATTAACTTAGATGCAGTCAAGCGTTACTATATGTAATCTTTATGCTTTCCTTATATGATGTAAATTGAACTATGCCTAAGAGGTTGCAATGTCCTGAACCACGTCACAGTCATCGGTTCATCTGAAAAGCTATCTTAATTATATACTTATGTCATATTTTTTTAAGAAATCATGCATGTTTATTACTAAAATTGCTTTGTTTAGCAACGCTGCCACAATTATACATACGGTATCACCAGATCAAAAGCCGAGCAGGACAAGCAAAGTCAGCGAAGATGCGAACTAACCTCCCCCCTCTACAAAACTCACGATTTTTCTTTGGGTGCAGGCATTTGGATTATGAAATCATCAAACATACTATACACTCATGGGAAAAAATTATTCAGGAATACAATCCTCCAGACCGTTACAAACATTTGCGATCAGTATACACCGGTGATGCCCTGTATGTCACAATGATCCCGGTAATCACAACACCTCAATCCGCTATCAGCTATGAAACTCTACTACCATTTGCCATTTTATTTCTTGCATAAGGCTACCATTCTGCATTCCCAGGTTAAGCTCTACCTCCATCTGCATCTTTGCATAAGGCTATCATTCTGCCTTCCGAGGTTAAGCTCTAACTCAACCTGCATTTGCATTGCATAAGGCTACTATTCAGCCTTCCAACTTGCATAAGGCTACCATTCTGCCTTCCGAGGTTAAGCTCTACCTCCACCTGCATTTGCATTGCATAATGCTACTATTCTACCTTCCAACTTGCATAAGGCTACCATTCTGCCTTCTGAGGTTAAGCTCTACCTCCATCTGCATCTTTGAATAAGGCTATCATTCTGCCTTTCGAGGTTAAGCTCTACCTCCACCTGCATTTGCATAGCATAAGGCTACTATTCTGCCTTCTAACTTGCATAAGGCTACCATTCTTCCTTCCGAGGTTAAGCTCTACCTCCATCTGCATTCCTGCATAAGGCTACCTTATTGCCTTCCAATTTGCATAAGGCTACCATTCTGTCTTCCGAGGTTAAGCTCTACCTCCATCTGCATTCCTACATAAGGCTACCATTCTACCTTCCGAGGTAAAGCTCTACCTCCATCTTCATCTTTGCATAAGGCTATCATTTTGCCTTCCGAGGCTAAGATCTGCCTCCAATTTCCTTCAAAACTAAGCACTATCTCAAGCATCATTTATTTCGTTTCTCTTACGGGCTAAGCTCTGCCCTTCAATTCGCAAGACTAAGCTCTATCTTGTCCGCATCATGTGACTGCACCTCATGGGCTGAAAGATCGCCCCATACTGCATCTGCATGGCTGAAAAATTGCCCCATACTGCATCTGCATGGCTGAAAGATCGCCTCATACTACATCTGCATGGCTGAAAGATCACCTCATACTGCATCTCATGGCTGAAAGATGGCATCGTACTGCATCTCATAGGCTAAAAGATCGCCTCATACTGCATTTCATGGGCTGAAAGATCGCCAAATACTGCATCTCATGGGCTAAAAAATCGCCAAATACTACATCTCATGGCTGAAAGATCGCCTCATACTGCATCTCATAGGTTGAAAGATCACCAAATACTGCATCTTATGGGCTGAAAGATCGCCAAATACTGCATCTCATGGGCTGAAAGATCGCCAAATTATCCAAAGGCATCATCGTTCGGAGGCACCATCCTCATAGCCCAAGAACACCATGTCATGTCTTGAGGATCCCTTTTAACCTTTTGCATATCATTATTCAAAGGCATCATGGTTCGGAGGCACCATCCTCATAGCCCGAGAGCATCATTTCATGGCCTGCAAATCCTTTATTGTACCCTTCATGGACCAGGACGTCATGGTCTAAAGGACATCATCCTAACTGTCCGAAGGCAACATTCATGGTCCGACGGGTATTTGTATCATGTTTAATTTTATGCTCGATATATGCTTGTATTATTCCTAATTTCGGGTACACCGGTAAGCAACAGCCATCCCGGCAGGAGTGATCCCACTCCAGTTCCCACATCCACATCAAACCTAACCATTCCCGTAATCTTTCACTCACCCGACCCTAGATATTGCGTCCGTTCTTGAAAAGTCTCCGTCAGCCTACTCCATCGATGTATCATAAACTACATATGGCCTGATTCTTGTAAAACTAGGGATATGTAGGCAGCTCAAAAGCTAGGGTGCGGCCTATCTTCTTCAAACCGTTTCGCTCGGTCAAAATTGGCCATCACATCTTTACCCGACAACTCTTTCATCCTTCCCGGGTAAAGAGGGGCAGTTGCTGTTACCCAATATTTTCATATATATTTTTCAATATGCAAAATACCTTCAAAATAGCATATATATGCATATATAAGCATGTCCAAATGTTTTATTATTTTTTATAATTTTTAAAGGTTTTTAAATCAATTTATTTCCCCCTTTTATCCATAAAAACGCCAATAATTATTTCCAAAACCATTATTTTGGTAATTCATTTGTTGGAATTTTATATTTATGCTAAAATATAGCTAAGTTAACTTTTTGCATATTTTTACAAATTTATTTAGTATTTTTTTAAACTAAATTGCATATAATTGCAATATTAGCCTCTTTTAAGATTTAATTGCGTTTATATTCATAAAAATTAAGTCCTGTATTTTTAAATTGATAATTATATGTTATAAATCATTTTAGTGCTTTCAATTTGTTTCCAGAAATTAATTTACTATTTTTAAAATTTTAAAAGGGAAAAATTGGCTATTGAAATAATAGCCCAATTGCATTTCAATTGTAGCCTAAATCTGACCCCAATTTAAACCCAATTTTCTAGCCCAATTTCAATTAAACCCGACCCCAACCCAATTAAACTGACCCAAACCCGGATTCCCCACCTACCCTTTTAAATCTAGGCCATTGTTCATTTAGATCAACGACTACCGTTCCCCCTTACCTTTTTAACCTTAAACGACCCCTAACCCTACCTCATTCTTCACCAAACGCTGCCCTTGAATTCCCTTTCCCTCTCAATTCTCTCTGAAACCCTCATGAACCCTAGCCGCCGCCATCTAATCCCACCCTAATCCACCCTAAACCCTGCCTAATCCATAGCCTCCCATGACCATTAGAGATGTGTAGTGGCCTCCTATGGCTCCTAGGTTTTTGTTTCTGTGATTTCATGGCCAGACCTCGAGGGAATCTGGTCCAGTCCTTGCTCGACTTCTGTTCATGGCCTTTCTCCGGTCATCTATGGCCTTTCTCCGGCCAGCCATGGCCGTTCGAGTCAGATCCTTGACTCTCCTGGTTAGATCGGTAACTTTCAAGATCTTTCTCACCTTTTCTGGGTCTTTCGAAACCCTAATCTTTAAGATCTTTTGGTTTTCTTTTAGATCTATGCTTACTATGAATTTCTTAAGTGTTTTCTCGAAGGTCCTTTAACTTTTCTTTTAAAACGACTCTTCATTTTTTCGACGACTAGGGTTTTCCTTTAAGTTATTCCAAAAGATCTCTTCTCTGATTTTAACGTATTTGTGATTTTGCTATGTTTTGCTCATGTTGTTCTTATATCTGATTCAGCATGTTGAAAACCCTAATTCTTTTTTGATCTCATTCAAGTTCTGAAACTGTTTGCTTAAATATGTGCTTGTTCGATTAAGTTCTCCATTTTTTGGTCTGAAATTGCTTGTTTCAATGTATACGTGACTCGATTAAAAGTTCCTTGTTTCAAACTCTCTTTTCTTTATGTGACTTATTTGATTCTGAGATTTACTATCTTTTAACTCGACTATTGGTGAAACCCTAATTTCTTAAAAGGTTTTCCTCACTTGATACTACGAGACCTTTATTTGGTTTCTGATTCTCTTTACCTGTTGCTACGCTTTCTTCACTATTGATTCTATGTGATTACTTGACATACTTGACAAGTGTGCTTCGAATATCTTTCTTACTACTGAATCCTAGCTTAATTCTGCTACTATTGTATGTTGTTTCTTTTGCTAATGTGCTTAGCCTCGCATGTCTGATGCTTTTGTTCTCTCTATTTATATACTGAAGTGCAGAATCATGTTTTTTCCTTGATTTATCTTGATCTGGTGACTGATTGCAAAAGATTTTCTTTTGTGACCCCAATTTTCACTCGCCTGTTTAAAATTAATTGATTCCTTTCCCTTTATTGTGATGTTTTACCTTGCTGAATCTTTTCCAAAATAAGCATATTTTTGTACTTATACTTGATTGTTTACTTCATGCTTTTACTGCCCCTTTTATGGCAATAATCAATCTGCCCCAAACTAATTTTCTTTCCTTAATTAGACCTACTGCTTCCTGTTAAACAATGATTCCTTAATTAAAGGGAATCAATTGTTGTAATTAATTCTGACTTGTGATTGTTTTCATGTTTGTGTTAAGACTTTACTTATTACCTTATTCTTCACATGTTTTCAAAACTATAAATACCCACCCTCTTCTCTTTCAAAGACACAAACCATCTGAGTTCAGAACACACACTTCACTCAAAACTCTCTTTTTCTCTACTACTGCTTTGTTAAGCCGGCTGAAAGCCAAGGCTAGGCTGTGGAAATTTGCTTACTTTTCCTTTCTACACTTTGCTTCTTACTAGTATGTCCTAGTTAATCTTCAAGCATCAACAACAACATGTTTCTTTAGCTGTTCCAGTTTCCTTCACTCTTTCCTGCTTCTGCTTATGTTTATGCAATCAAGTTACATTACTAAGCATGCTGTAATCTGCTCCCTCCCCTTCTAAGTTTATGTTTTCCCTTATGTATGTACTCTGTCAGTCACTTGTTATGTGATTTGCTGACTTATGAATCCCAAACCCTCATATCCCACTATGTGTTTGTGTTCTCTGGCTAGTTTGTGGGCATGCCAACATCATCTATTGTTGTGCATGTCCAAACTTGACCCTTCCTAGGGTCATATGCTTCATGCTATGTATTCCTAAAACCTCTGACCCCTTTGTGCAATTACTGAATTTGTGTAGCTTAAGTTTTACTACTACTGTTTTCAAATCACCCTTACCCCTTACTATTCTCAACCCAGTTTTAAATAAATCTCTATTTCTGCACTTCCACTATACTCTTAGAACCTAGGTTCTACTCCTCTTGTGTGAGCCTTGCCTTGGGACCCTTGAGCTCCCTCTGAACTTGGACACATAAGGGCTGGCCTTTCTACACTGCACTCATCTCTATCTGGTTATGCAAACCTGGGTGTAAGCATTGCCCGGGGTCCCTTGAGACCCGTAGGGAACTTTGACATGACCAGGTCTGAGAAAGGCTTTGGAACAAGTGGCATTTGAGGTGGTTTATCCCACAACTCAGAGAGGAAGTCAGAATCAGGCTTCCTATGGTTGTAACTTCTTATGTTATACTTTTCTAATGTAATTCAGTATTTGGTCTGTAATGATTTGAGGTGGATGTGCGGGCATACAAGGATGTATAAGATTAGGAATGAAGATATTTGAGAGAAGGTGGGCATGGCCCCCATGGAGGACAAGATGCGGGAAGTAAGACTCAGATGGTTCGGGCACATTCAGAGGAAGAGCACTGATGCACCGGTGAGGAGGTGTGAGCGAATGGCTGTAGTGGTCATGCGGAGAGGTAGAGTGCGACCTAAGAAGTATTGAGGAGAGATGATCAGACAGGACATGTCGCGACTTAGGATTACTGAGGACATGGCCCGTGATAGGGAATTATGGAGGTCGAGCATTAAGGTTGTAGGTTAGGGGAAAGTTGTGAATATTTCTACAGCACAATAGAGTGAGAATAGCTAGTTAGGAGTTAGACTAAGAATATCATTGGTCGTCTATTGATGCAGGGCTTTACCTGCAGCAACAGGTCGTCTATCTGCTAATTGTACAAAATTCACAAAACTGTCTGGCCGGGAACCACACTAGTGGATCCTGAGGGGTGCCTAACACCTTCCCCTTGGGATAATTTCAAGCCCTTTGCCTCTATCTGGTTATCAAACAAACATAGAAATGAACCCTATAGGTGTCCTAATGCACCTTAAATCATTAGGTGGCGACTCTTCAAATGAAAACCTAGTTCTCAAAAGGAATGAGTTGTCCTATAACCAAAATGTCATAAACCAGATTTTTCGATGCGAAGAGGGAAAAAGGGGGCGCGACACATGGTAGATGCCACTTTCTTTTGGAGTGCGTACAATTTTTGTAGTGAGACTGTTTTTTCATGACTATTTCTACTTTGAGTTTCTAAGTGTAGGTTGAAGCCTTCTTTCTTATTTCCTTAGCTAGTCTTCCATTGTAGTACTTAAGGAGGACCCTCTGACTCTTGTAAAGCTGCGAGCTTATTACATCGTATACCCGATAGAGTGTTTGATGTTCTTCCTCGCCTTATCCATAGATACTTACCTCTATTCCTTTGTACTTGTAGGGTTGCTTCTGAACTGATATTTTGACTATCTTCCTAGTGGCATTATATTTTATTTCCGTAATACTCATACGGTACCTTTTTAATTTCCCAAACTCTTATACGAATATATCTCAAGTATTACAATGTCATAACTGCGAGGATGAATTCCCCATGTTGGGGTTTCTTATCTTGCATTGATCTGCTGATTTGTCTTTATCCTCTTGTCTAGCCATAACTAGACTCTTCCTGAATCAACTACTAACTACTCATTGGTCCGTTTTCATATCAATACTCCGCGTAATCTTTCTTGGGTTATTTCCTTTGTCATAACTTACATCTTGTGCTGGCTCTTTATTTATCAATAACATCCCAGACCGGAACCCTTACTTCCTCTCTTTGGTGTCGTGCTTGCTTCATGTTCTGGAACCGTAGCATATACGTAGGAGCTGAATAAGTGTAATCTCATTCCCTTTTCATTTTTACTGCATTCTTCCTTTACCATTTCATGATTACCAACACCACTTAATTCTGACTTCATGGCACATCACTCCATATTCCACCCTTTTAGGGGAGTACTGAGAATTGGAGCTACGACGACCTACCTATAGATATTTTACCTCTTCATCTTCGGCATCCTTTCGTATTATCGATAACCCTTACTCACCTTGTAGTAATCCTTCTGCACCAAGGATAATAAAATTCCTTACTCGCGAGGGTGACACTTAGTGTAACTGGCACACAAAGTCCCTTAAGCTTAACTTGGCTCACATTGTTTGCTTTAGGGAAGCGTCTTCCTGAATGACCATTCTATGAATTTCTCATTAATCTTCTTTTGTTGTCCATTCTATTATCGCCTGAATGAAATTTGAAAGTCTCATGATGGTGATTATTATCCAATCACTCAGTCCCTAATTCACATTTAGTTTATCTTGTTCACCAGTCCATACTGATTTCTATTCTTCTAGGGTCTAACTTTTCCTTTCATTAGTTGTGTTGGAGTCATGAACTTATTTCTCGAAGTGAGGACATGACTTTATGACCTATACTCTTTTGTTGTCTCAAGGCCTGTCACCTCTCGTCTTTTCCTTCACTTGACTATAGACTCTGTAATATTGTCATCTTTTTGACCTACTGTTGTCATCCATTTATCATTTCTTACTCTTAATGCTTTATTAGCTCTCTTCTTATTTCGTGCTAACATTTCTGTCTATCACTTTATTCTGAAAACTTCAACAAGATATTCTTTTGCTTTTAGATCCCCTTTGCTCCATCCACTGGCTCTTCGGGTTGCCTAACATTATCTATCTACTAGGGATGGGAGCCTTACTTAGGTAATATTTGTCCCTTCAAGGCTTCCAGTGCCTATCTTTGTAGTACTCATATCTAGCTGTACTATTTTATAGTGCACCATCTAGATGTCTCACAAGGAGATTTATTAGCACTTTCGGAAATGTCAACTAACTTAAATAATCCATTCACCATTTTGGGTTACTCTAACCCTGCCGGATCCGTCGCACGTGTTGGATTTCAGCTCAGTCCAGTTGGACAAGGATCTATCTTATGTTGAGGAGCCAGTGGCTATATTGGACAAGCAGATTCGAAAGCTGAGGTCAAAGAGCATTGCATGAGTGAAGGTTGAGTGGCGGGGTTAGCCGATCGAAGGGGCGACTTTGGAGACCAAGAAGGATATACGCAGCCCTTACCCTCATCTTTTTACCACTTCAGGTATGTCTCTATGCTCGTTCGAGGATGAACGAATGTCTTAAGAGGGGAGGATGTAGCGACCCGACCGATCATTTTAAGAATTTACTTCCTAATCCCCTATTAACTGCTTTCCTCGTGTTTGTTTCTGCTATTGTAAGTTGCCGGGCGATTCCTTTTGAGTTTCAGAGTGTTTTGGGGCATTTAGTCCCTAAATGAGAGCTTAAGCTTTAGAACATGGACCGTAATCAGAGCAGTGTGAAGATGGCCTCAGAATGGAATTCCGTCTATTCCATTAGCTCTGTTGGGCGATTCTGGGCTTAGAGGCATGTTCGGGTTGTGTTTTGGAGGTCCGTAGCTTATTTAGGCTTGAAATGCCGAAAGTTGAATTCTTGAAGTTTTTGGATCGAGGGTGAGATTTTGACATCGGGGTCGGAATCCGATTTCAAAAATTGGAATAGTTTCGTAGTATGGAATGTGACTTGTGTGCAAAATTTGGGGTCAATCGGACATGGTTTGGTCGGTTTCGGCATCGGTTGTAGAATTCTTGAGATTTCAAGTTCATTACGCTTGGATTGGAGGGTGAATCGTGGTTTTAGCATTGTTTAATGTGATCCAAGGGTGGGATTAAGTTCGTATGATGTTTTAGGATTGGTTGACTTGTTTGGTTGAGGTCATGGGGGCCTCGGGTGAGTCTCGAATGCTTAGCGGAGGATGAATTTGGACTTAGGCATGCTGAACCTGTCATAACTGCACTAGCGAGTGTGGGATCGTAGGTGCGGCACCGCAAAAGCGGCTTGATGATCGTAGAAGCTAAAATAGGCTAGGGCTCCAAGAACCGCAGGTGCGGCTGGGTGACCATAAATACGGAATCGCAAATGCGACCAAGTGACCGCAGATGCGTCCCTAGCCCGGTTAAGTGAATTTCGCACCTGCGATGCCTTTTCCATAGGTGCGGGACCGCATGTGTGTCTCCTACGACCGTAGAAGCGGATATCACTGGGCGAATTATAGAAAATTCGAGGGTTTGACATTTCATAATGTTGATACCCAATTTTTCCCCTATGTATTTTTTTACACTCAAAATGCTTTCAAAATAGCATATGTATGCATATATAATCATGCCCAAGAGTTTTGGTATTTTTTCCTAATTTTTAAGATTTTTAAAATCAATTTATTGCCTATTTTAGCAGTGCAAAATCCAATAATTATTCCTAAAATTATCATTTTGGTGAATAATTTATTTCCATTCTCATATTTACACCAAAATATGATTAAGGTGATTTTTTCATATTTTTACAAATTTATTTGGTATTTTTAAAGCTGAATTGCATATAATTGCAATTATAGCTTATCTTACGATTAACAACATTTTACAATTATAAAATCATTCCTAGTATTTTTAGATTAATGTTTATATATTATTAATTAGTTCGGTACTTTTAATTTGTTTTTAAAATCATTTTAGCTATTTTTATAAAATAAAAAGGTGGAAATTGGCTATTTAACACATAGCACATTATTATTTCAATGTTAGCCTCAAATTGATCCCCAATTCCGCCCAAATTGAAACAACCCAATTTCAATTTTTACCCGACCCCTTGACCCGTTTTCAGACCCGCCTGGCTTCCCCTTTAATCCTGGCCGTTGATCATTTTGATCAACGACCGTTATTCGTTCTTTCCTTTTTTAATTCCCATACCCCCTAACCCTAACTAATTTGTATCAAAGACGTCGCCTTCATATCCCAAATCCTCTCTAGCCCTCTCCTAAACCCTAGCTGCTTTCCACCTACTTCTGTCATGTTTCCACCGGAATCCATGGCATTCCTGGCCATGGATGGTCTGTGCTCACTCTCTCTCACCATTAAACTTAAGTTACTCGAAGTTTGGAGGCCTGACTTCAAAGGTTTTCTTTAGATCTATCTCAGATCTGTAAGATCTATGGCCTCTCCAGCCATTTTTCGGCGTGTTCGAGCAATATGAGTTTCTTCGACTCAGGATCCGACTTTCCTCAAGACCTTCTCATTCTAGGGACTTCTCTGCCATTTTTAAGCCTTCCAAGGTTCTATACTTGCTTATTTCTTTCAGATCTGTGACATGCCTGGTCTTTACTTGACGTTTTAAGATTTTTCCTCAAATTTCCCTTTCGAAATTGTTCAAATTCGATTTTAGGGTTACTGGAAACGTTTCTTTAAATGTTTTCTGACTCTTTTGTTCTCTCTTTATGTGTGTTTTATACTTGTATGTTTATTTCTTATTATGCTCGAGTTTGCTCTCTCTTGTTTCTTTCCTAATTATGCAAGACTTTTTCTGTTCTTTATTCACACATTAATTTGTGTTGTTTTCCTCATTCTTTGCTATACGTGTTTAAGTTTGAGCTCTTTGATTTTGTTACTGAGTTTTGTTTATGTTCCTGCTTGCATGCTTTTACCTACTTTGTTTAAAACTCGTAGCCTCTATTTCTTCTGAACTTGTTTGTGTATGTTTGCCTCTCTTAATGACCTTGATTTCTCACCCCTGATTCTATTTGAAACCCTAAAGATTTGGGGATTTTCTTTGATAAGTGGCACTAGGGTTTCACTTTGGGACCCTAAGTTTCCAGACTCATGGTGAGCCTGTAATCGAACTCGAAATCCTGTTTGCTTGTGACTCTGAAACTTCCATTGTTAGACTCTTTCTTTGTTTAAGCTGTATGCTTTTTATATGAGAAAAACTCCTCTTTTAAAAGGTTTCACCAACCAAGTGATTGATTTTGAAATCCCTTTAATAAGGCTAGTGATTCGTCACTGATTCCTTTTGATTGGATCTCCTTTACCCTACTGGCTATTTTTTTGGTCTTTTTGTGTAAAAACCCCATGCTTGTGATGTTTTCCTTAAATACACGATCTTGTGTATTTCTTCTGTAACTCCGTACCTGTTTGAATTATTTCTATACTTATATGACTCTTTCCTTAATTACTTGAAATTCCTCGTGATCACAATTGGATCCAGGATCCTTTTGATTGATTTTTTGAACTGATGCCCTATTTTACTTTATTAAAACACTATTATTTCAACTTTCCTTAATTACCCACTATGTATTTGACCTTGTTTATGCACTATGTGGTTTCCTTGCCCTAATCAGCCTTATTAAACTGATTTCCTTCCTTATTCTGTCTTGACTAGCCGTTTGGACTAGACTCCTTAATTAGAGGAGTCCAGTTGTCTTAATTGACACTAATTGATTGCTATTTCTATGTTTGTACACTCTTTGCCTATGTATTGCTTGTTTTCAAAACTATATAAGGACCTAGTCCTCCCTCTTTCTATAATGAATCAATTCACAAAAAAAAAACACAGACACACACTGCAATATATACGAACAAAAACACTTTCTTGCAATACTGTTATAAATTCCGCTTTGCTTGAGATCTTTTGGAACTGCTGTTTACAACTTGGCTCTCTCAATGCTACTTTTTCTTACTTATTTTCCTTCGAAACTGGTATGTCTTTTATAATTTTCTGCCTCACTCCTATGTGTTTACTTTGCAGTTTCAGACTGTTTGTCTACTTTACTGCTCATATTCAGTAATTTGTGCTAAATATTTTCCTTCCCTACTTCTGTTTCTGTTATGAATCCCTACCCCTATTCCCTTCTATGCGCCTGAGTTAAGGTCTTGGCCTGACAGTATCCTAATTACTGCCCATGCCATAACCTGATCCACAATGGATCCTAACTCTCAATGTTTGGCTAGCAGGCTAGTCAAGGGTGTGCCAGCATTCCAAATTGCCGGGCATGACCACCAGCCTGCCATGGCTCTCCCTGATTCCCTTCCCCTGTGCACTTACACTTATTCTTAGAATTTTAAGTTCTGCCCCTCTCTTATGAGCCTTGCTTTGGGACCTTGAGTTCCCTCTGAACTTGGACATCTGAGGGATGGCATTTCCACACTGCACCATGTTCTTAATTCTGCAATGTTTTGGGGTGTAAGCACTGCCTGGAGTCCCTTTGAGACTCTTGGAAACTTTGACACACCCCAAATATGAGAAAGTCTTTTGGAAATCTGATCTTTGAAGTTAATTTATCTCATATTGTTGGACTTTGAATCTGAATTAGGCTGTTTAGATGTAGCTGGAACTTTTGATGTAATTTTACTTTCTTTTCTAATTCATTCGGGCTTGTAATAATATGTCAAAACTATTGGGGATGGTTAGTGGAAAGGGAGGGGAATGAATGAATGAAAAGGGTAGAAAACCTACCTATAGGTTATTTACAATTTCTGCACTTCTGCATTTTTTTAATTAGAAAACATGCCTATAGCCTTTCTACACTTCTTCATTTTTTTTCATTTAGAAAACATGCCTATAGTCTTTCTGCAACTTCTGCATTTCTGCATTTAGAAAATATGCTTATAAGTTTTTTTGCACTTCTGCATTTATGCATTTTAGAGATTATGCCTATAGGTTCTGCAAAAAAAAAATCATGTCTTAGGTTTTTTTCTGCATATACACGCTATTAGGCAAACGATCTTAGGCTTAATAATAACAAATTCATTCTAGATATCATGTCTATAGGATTCTTGCAACTGTTTAAAACCAATGACACTTAGAGATCATGCCTATAAGATCAAATTAACTGAATCAATTTCGTTTTTCAATCTAAAACCAGTCTTAATGTCTAGAGATCTTTGTTTATAAAGTCAGCAACATTTTCCTTAAAATCAATATAGCTCTATTAGATGTCATGCCTTTAGGCCTCACCTAGGCAAATTATTAGGTGATTAATTAACCGTGTTAGTTTTCGATAACTACATCTAGACAAGGCTAATTCGGACTCCTCATTTGAGAAATATGTGATGAATCAGCCTATCCAACGCCTTAATTTAATTTAGACCAAACCAGTACTTGTAAGTCATGCTAAATAATCTGCTGATTTGAACGAGGAGGCCTACTTGAGCCTTAACTGCTATTTGTTCCCCTTTTAACTGCTATTTGTTATTGCTTGTCGCCTATATTTTTATCCTTTTTGAAAACTCTGAAAAATCCCCAACTCCCTCCCCTTTAGGATTAGTAGTCTCAATGCCTCCAAGACTGACAGGATTGGGACGGGTAATAGCATGCAATAAGCAGCGATACCATTCCGCGCTTTAATACCTTAATGGGTTGGGAAGGGTAGATATGGATATGATGACCAGTGCGCTAATATCACGTGCGACCCCTCTTCCGAGGAGTGATTGCTGGATATTGCATTGAAGTGATCCATGTTAATCACAAACCTAGGACCCCTTTTCTATATTTGCTTCCTTTAGAGTTGTTTAAACTTTTCAAATCCTAGCTCTCTTTCTACTTACTTTCATAAGTTTCAACCTAATTGCAATGTTGTATGCAAGTCCTCATTTGAGCCTTGATTGTTTACTTGTAAAGTCACAATTGTAACATGGCCGGGAACTACACTTGTGGATCCTGAGGGGTGCCTAACACCTTCCCCTCGGGATAATTTCTAGCCCTTACCCTAATCTCTGGTCTCTTCATCTCAAACCCTTCTTAAAGTGTCCTAATGCACTCTAATCATTAGGTGGCGACTCTTCAATTTCTAAACCCAATTCTCGAAAGGGAATAGAGTTGTCCTCCCAATGTCGTATACCCGATTTCTGACCCCACGGTTAGCGAAAAGGGGGCGTCGACAGCATGACGACTCTGCTGGGGATTCTTTAGGCTTTTACCATTGCATGTTGCTTGTGAATTTACTATCTCATTAATTGCTTTATTTACTGTCTTTTATTCGCTACGAAACTGACTTGGCTCTTCATGTCTTTTCTTTCCTTTAGCTGCTTTCCTTTACTGCTTTATTTCAATACTATTGTAATTACTGCAATTATTGTAATTATTTATCTTATGAACGTGAAAATACATGTCAATTTGTTTCATTCTTGTAAACTGCATCTTCAACATCATATTCTACTCGTGCCAAACAAATACCATAGCAATTCTTATAATGAGTGGTTGCGCTCTTCCAATATTATCACCCTTTAAATTCGGCAAAGGCGTATTTGCGGTAAAACCAGTCGATCAACGGTGCAGTCGACGGTTTCGTGCCTTTCCCTCTTGAGTTGTCCGCTCAAGGGTACCTGTCTAATACCCCAATAGAAACCTTACTCTGTGTAACTGTGCATGCATCATGGTCAAACCTAGCCGAGTCAGTTATGTTGTCCACATAATGACTCATTAAGATAGCCTTGTCCAAAGTCCATGGGGTTTCCCTGAAACCCAAACGGACACCTACATGTTCTGTGCATTTACAAAGTCCCCAGATTTGGCATCGTAACCAACATTCATCCAAGGCTACTGAATTGGTGGGAAGATCTCCAATCCAGTGATCAGACACTCGTCCGCAAATACTTAGTGAATCTGCCTTCTCTTCTAGAAATCCAGCCTGACAACAAAATCATAGAGACTGTAACTCTGTTCTGGGATAGTGACAGGTCCGTGTTCCGCTTCGGGGACCTTGAAATGACTTCTTTGCTCGAAGAAATATGAGGCTTAACTGGTATTCCTTAGGAGACTCCGAGTTTGCTTATGCCAGAGAATCGCAAGGGTAGGGGTTTACTTAAGATGATGGGACTGAAGAAGAACCCAGACTTGACCTGTTTGAAAGACTCCTACATCCCATTCGACTATCTGTACGAGAGGTACGACCATAGCAAGTCATACCGCACCTACTCAGATGAATTTGCCCTCACCTCACTAGGGCATATTCACAAAAGGGTCTTCGTATTCATGTTTTGTTTCCTGGGGATGATAGTGTTCCATATGAAGAAGGCCAGGATCCACACCAGACTGGCTATGGTAACCAAGACTCTGACTGAAGGAATTGGCGGACAGCCTTTCAGTATAGTTCCCATGATTGTTGCTGAGATATACCAGGCTCAGGACAACTATCAGCGAAAAGCCAGTCATTTTGAGGGATGCAAATTATTACTTCAGCTCTGGCTCATGGAGAACCTCCAGAAAAGAGAATACCGACAAGAGATCTTACGCATAGACTGGGATGATCACATTGACTTCCACCAACCAAGGCGTATGAATTATATGCCTAACATGTTCGCTCAGCCAGAAGACGCTGGAAGATGGGTGGAGCTATTTGAGAATCTAAAAGAAGACCAGGTACAATGGATGGTCGAGGGTGTGAAAATGAGCATCGGGAAATACAAGAAGCCCGTCAAAAGTTGATCGAGGAATGGAAGGATATGGCTGTCAGCGCCAACAAACGACTAGGGTATTTGGAGCGAGTTCTAGTGGAGCTAGAAGGAAAGTTCCTCAACAAGATTGAAGATTGTCGGAACACTGAAGGGAATGCAGGCGGACATTTGGCCCAAGCTTATCTGCTGCTAGGACTGCGCGAGCTGGTGAAGCTGTTCGAGGGGGATAAAGATACCAAATTTGGGGAAGGTCCTTCTGGGACCAAGTAGTTAGGAGTCTTTTATTTTGCTTTTAATGATGTAATAAGGTCGATGGCCACTAGTGACACTTTATTTTCTGTTATTTAGCGTCGTTTTGGATTCGTCTTATTTTTATCAATACAATGAGGCATTTAGCATTACAAGTTCTCCAAGTTAATTTGTCGCTAGGCCTACCTCGGGCACAACGAGGCACCCAAATTAGGACGCGATTTATATTCTTGCACAATGTGCTTAAATATTTCAACATTTCCTTCTCATAACCCACACTAACTTGTTACCTTTTTTTATTTTTCTTTATTTTTATTCCCCTCCCCAAAGGTTAGTTCGTGCATTCTGGCACCATCATCATACAGTACGAGATCCAAGGGCCCTCCACCTCCTCCTCCTCCGAGTCCTATCCTGAACAAGAACAAAGGTAGAATGGGAGATTCAAGCGCTAGAAAGGAAATTGAAAGAATTGAGATTCCTCAGTGTACCCCAGTTGCTAAGGAAACTGCTTCCCAACTTGAGCAGAAACTGTTGAAGTTCCAAGAAGAACTGGATCAAGTTCGGAACTTGGAAAATTTATCATTCACTCTCACCGCTCCTGATGTCAACTTTCCAAATGCTCAAAATCCCGTACCTCCACAGAACACCCCACAACCACTGATGCAACCCACTCATGCTCAACATTGCAACACATGCCACACTCCACTACTCATTCCTGAACCACTGAACACCACAAACGACCATCCCCACAACACTCCCATCTACATAGATACCATACCCCTCTACACTCAACCAATCTCAAGTGCACCTAAGTCTGATGACAAGGACTCTCTTATCAGAAACTTGGCAGCAAAACTGAAGAAGTTGACCAACCGAGTCCAGGGCATGGAAGGAAACAGAGGCATAGAGGGGCTGAATTATGAAGACCTCTACATTCAGCCAGATATTGAACTTCCGAAGGGATACAAACCTCCCAAGTTCGAAATGTTCGATGGAATGGGAGATCCCAGAGTCCATTTAAGGACATATTGTGATAAGCTGGTCGGAGTCGGAAGGAATGAGAAAATCCGTATGAAACTCTTCATAAGAAGCCTGAAGGGGGATGCTTTATCCTGGTACATCAGTCAGGACCCCGAGAAATGGACAAGCTGGGTAAGTATGGCATCGGATTTCATGGATAGATTCCGAATCAATACAGAGAATGCACCAGATGTATTCTACATCCAGAATCTGAAGAAGAAGCCTACCGAGACATTCCGCGAGTATGCTACTCGTTGGAGATCAGAGGCTACTAAGGTCAGGCCGGCCCTAGAAGAGGAACAAATGAACAAATTCTTCGTCTGGGCTTAGGACCCACAATATTATGAGAGTCTTTTGCTGATCGAGGGCCAGAAATTCTCCGATATCATCAAGCTGGGAGAAAGAATTGAGGAAGACATTAAGAATGGTATGGTTACTAATCTTGAAATATTGCAAGCCACCAACAAGGCTTTACAGTCTAGTGGCACGTCCAAGAAGAAGGATGTCAATGCTGTGATGGTCTCATAGGGAGCCAAATCACCACTAAAATACCACACTTACCTGTCACCTCCACTTACATATCAACCTATCCCGAATTACCAAGCATCCACACCCTCTTACCAAAATCCACCACCCGTTTACCAATCATCTCCACCTCCCACATATCAACCCACTTCACCCAGATACTCTCAACCTGCACCTATTTACCAAGCTTATAATGCCCAACCCTCTCACTACCAATCACCTCCCACTCGCCAAAATTTCCCTAGACCCAAACCAAATTTCGACCGCAGACCTCCCAGATAATATACAGCCATCGCTGAGCCAATTGACCAACTATATGAGAAACTTAAAGCTGCTGGTTACATCTCCCCTATCCCTGCCATAACTCCAGAAAATCCTTCCCAGTGGGTCAACCCTAATAAGACCTGTGCGTACCACTCCGGCATGAAAGGTCACACCATTAACGAATACCGCTCATTGAAGGAAAAGATTCAAACTCTGATCGACAATAAGGTTATCGTAGCAAAGGAGCCTGCTCCTAATGTCTGCAACAACCCTCTGCCTGATCACAGAGGTGGGGACATTCACATGATCGAGATCGAAGATGACTGGGACCCCGAGGGATCGATAGGACTGATTGCTGAGGATGATGAGCCAAAGAAACCAGTAGTCACACTTAACCCGATTATTGTGCAGAACCAGCCCTCCAGGGGCGATGAAGTAAACATGTCTATGCCTCTCGAATTTGAAGCACCTTTTTCTGCGAAGGTGGCCGAGCCAATTGAGGTTGAGTTTGGGGCTCCAAAGGCACCTGTACTCTTTGAAGTTGATGTATTACCACCGAGATTACCCATCCCTGTAGCAATGTCAGATATAACACCATTCTACTCAAATGCCATACCATGGGATTACACATCTAAAGCAAGGAGGAAAGGAAAGACCAAGATGGGAGATGCAATTGCTGCGCAGGGTATGACCAGAACAGGTAGGGTTTACACTCTAGAGCACCTAGCTGAGTCCAGTAAGCAAGCCTCGGGACGAACTACTGAAACTGGTCTCGATGATCTTTGGAGGAAAATACAAGCTAAGGAGTATTCGGTCGTTGAGCAGTTGAACAAAATACCAGCACAGATCTCCATACTAGCTCTTCTACAGAGCTCTAACGCACACAAAAAGGCCTTGATGAAGATATTGAGCGAAGTTTGTGTGCCCAACAACATAACTGGGGGAGAAATGGCAAATATGATAGGACAAATACTGGAAAGCCACAAAATCACCTTCTACGAAGATGAGCTGCCGCCGGAAGGACTAAGTCACAACATGGCCCTACACATCACCGTGCAATGCAAGGATTACTTCGTCACTAGAGTCTTGATCGATGGAGGCTCCAGCCTCAACATCTGTCCGTTGATAACTCTCAGAACATTGGGAAAGAGCCTGCACAAAATAAAAGATGGGGTCATCAATGTCAAAGCCTTCGATGGGTCCCAAAGGTCTACTATCAGGGAAATCAGCCTATGCTTGCAAATGGGGCCAACCTGGTTCGATGTTGACTTTCAAGTGATAGATGTCCCAGCATCCTACAATTTGCTGTTGGGACGACCATGGATCCATGCCGCTGGAGCTGTAGCATCGACCCTGCATCAGGCAATGAAGTTCGAATGGAACCACCAAGAGGTGATCATTCATGGTGATGGTAGCAACCCCATATATAGTCGCCAGACCATCCCGATGATTGGAGGCAGAAGGAGAATAGGCGGAGAAATATACCACCACATTCAAAGAGTCAACGTTGTAGACAAAGATAAATGGTGGGATAACAAGATTGAAAGTATCCTGAATTGGTGTGGATACGAACCTGGAAAGGGACTCGGCAAAAACCTCCAGGGAATCGCCAAACCCATCAAACTGAAGAAACATGGCACTACATTTGGTTTGGGGTATGAGTACACTTGGGAGGAGTTCAATCACTGGTCGCCACCATGGCGCGGTCCCTACTACCCACTGAAGCATCCGATACCTCACCTAGAGCAGACTTTCCAGCCGACAGATATTATATATGGGTCGGAGGAAGATGAAGGCATTTTCAGCCATGAAGAATCTGTTCTTAGAGGATGATGATATGGACTGCTGTGTTATTTTCGAGGAGGAAGGAGAGGAAGGCCCTTCTATACAAGTTGTGAACCAAGGAGAGCACCTCAGCAATTGGTCGATCAGAACCACCAGGGCCCGGAAACCTTCGGGGTAGCAAGGCTGAACAAAAGCACCATGCATCACATTTTACTTTTTACTAGCTGATTTTATTTCCGCATTGTCTTTAATTCTGAAAAGAGCTCTGATACTCAAAACAATTACGAATTTAATCGAAACATTTCAGTTTATTATATATCTCGCTCTTATTATTTTTCTATCATTCACTTTATTTTACACAATATTACTATTACTTGCCTTGACGATGAACCAACGATTATGACTTGCAATGAGATGACGCAACAAATGGATATGGACTCCGAAGAGGATGATATACCAGAAGAGGTCGTCAGAGGAGTTGAGAATTTTGAAAATAGGCCTAAGTCTAACTTGGACGAAACTGAGGTCATGAATCTGGGAGATACAGGGAATGTCAAAGAAACACGCATCAGCGTTCACCTGTCACCATCAGAAAAGAAAGAGTACATGAAGTTCCTAAAGGAATATGAAGACATATTCGCCTGGTCATATGATGATATGACTGGTCTCAGCACCTCCATTGTAGCTCACAAACTGCCAACAGATCCAACATGTCCGCCGGTAAAGCAGAAGCTTAGGAAATTCAAACCTGACGTGAGTTTGAAAATCAAAGAAGAGGTTACCAAGCAAGTCAAAGCCAAGGTTCTCAAGGTAGTAGAGTATCCGACATGGTTAGCCAACATCATGCCGGTGCCAAAAAAGGATGGGAACGTTAGAGTTTGTGTTGAATACCGGGATCTCAATCGGGCCAGTCCCAAAGACGACTTCCCCTTGCCTAACATACACATTCTTATCGACAACTGTGCCAAGCATGAGTTGCAGTCTTTTGTTGATTGTTTCGCTGGGTATCATCAGATATGGATGGATGAGGAAGATGCAGAGAAAACGACTTTCATCACGCCGTGGGGAATGTACTGTTACAAAATGATGCCATTCGGTTTGAAGAACGCTGGTGCCACCTACATGAGAGCCATGACTACCATCTTTCATGACATGATACACAAGGAGATCGAGGTATATGTGGATGACGTCATCATCAAATCCAAGAAAGCCAGGGATCACATGGAAGACCTAAGAAAGTTCTTCAACAGACTGAGGAGGTACAATCTGAAACTGAATCCCGCCAAGTGTGCATTCGGGGTTCCTGCTGGAAAATTATTGGGTTTCATCGTGAGACGTCGAGGAATAGAATTGGATCCATCAAAGGTCAAAGCTATCCAATAATTGCCGCCACCAAAGAACAAGAAGGACGTGATGAGTTTCCTGGGAAGACTCAGCTATATCAGCCGGTTCATAGCTCAATCCACGGTCATTTGTGAACCTATCTTCAAAATGTTGAAGAAGGACGCTGCTACCAAATGGACTAATGATTGTCAGAAAGCTTTTGAAAAATTAAGGAATACCTGTCAACGTCACCGGTCTTGGTTCCGCCTGAGCCAGGAAGACCCCTACTACTTTACCTTGCGGTATCTGATAGAGCATTCGGTTGTGTTCTAGGACAACATGATGAAACAGGGAGAAAGGAGCAAGCCATCTACTATCTCAGTAGGAAGTTCACACTGTATGAGGCCCGGTATTCTCTTTTAGAACGCACTTGCTGTGCTCTGACTTGGGTCGCATAGAAGTTAAGGCATTACATCTGTGCTTACACTACTTATCTCATATCCAGAATGGACCCTCTGAAGTATATCTTCCAGAAGCCCATGCCCACTAGCAAGCTCGCCAAGTGGCAGATCCTGCTAAGCGAATTCGACATTGTTTACGTGACCCAGAAAACAATCAAAGGGAAAGCCTTGGTGGACCATCTCACCGAGAATCCCGTGGACGGAGAATACGAGCCCCAAAAAATGTATTTTCCTGATGAAGAGGTATCTTTCATAGGAGAAGATATTGCAGAATCCTATGATGGTTGGAGGTTGTTTTTCGACGGAGCTACAAATTTCAAAGGAGTTGGCATAGGAGCAGTCCTAGTATCAGAAACTGGCCAGCACTACCTGGTATCCTCCAAGCTCAGGTTCCCTTGCACCAATAATATGGCCAAATATGAAGCCTGCATCTTGGGGCCCAAAATGGCCATTGACATGAACGTTCAGGAGTTGCTAATGATCGGGGATTCTGACTTGCTCATACATCAGGTTCGAGGAGAGTGGGCAACCAAGAACTCTAAGATACTTTCCTACTTACATCATATATAGGAGTTGAGGAAAAGGTTCACAAAACAGAATTTCAGCACGTCCCCAGAGTCCAGAACGAGTTTGTTGATGCATTATCTACTTTATCGTCCATGATCCAGCATCCAGATACAAATTTCATTGATCCCATCCCAGTAAAGATTCATGATCAGCCAGCTTATTGTGCCCACGTTGAGGAAGAAGCGGATGGAAAACCATGGTTCCATGACATCAAGGAGTACTTGACAACAGGGGAATATCCAGAACTTGCCAACGCTACTCAGAAGCGCACACTTCGTAGGTTATCCAACAACTTCTTTCACAACAGAGGAATCCTGTACAGAAGGACTCTCGATTTGGGTTTACTAAGGTGTGTCAAAGCAAAAGAAGCATCTAGGCTATTGGACGAAGTGCATGCAGGGACCTGCGGGCTGCACATGAACGGTTTTGTCTTAGCAAAGAAGATACTCCGAGCAGGGTATTTTTGGATGACTATGGAAATAGACTGTATCCAGTATGTTAAATGCCATAGCTGTTAGATACATGCAGATATGATAAAGGCACCTCCAAACGAGCTTACTGCAACAAGCTCACCATGGCCATTCGCCGCTTGGGGAATGGATGTTATCGGACCTATCGAGCCTGCCGCATCAAATGGGCACAAGTTCATCTTAGTGGCAATTGATTATTTTACCAAATGGGTCGAAGCAGCATCATACAAGGCGGTCACTAAGAAGGTTGTGGTGGTTTCGTCCGCGACCGCATTGTTTGTCGGTTCGGAGTTACGGAATCAATCATCACCGATAATGGTTCCAATCTCAACAACAACTTGATGAAAGTAATGTGTGAAACTTTCAAGATCAAACACAAGAACTCTACAGCCTACAGACCTCAGATGAATGGAGCTGTGGAAGCAGCCAACAAGAATATCAAGAAGATACTAAGGAAGATGGTCGAAAGGCACAAACAATGGCATGAGACTTATCCTTCACCTTATTGGGATACTGCACTACAGTCCGCACATCGACCGGAGCAACTCCCTACATGCTGGTTTATGGTACAGAGGCGGTCATCCCCGCCGAGGTAGAAATTCCCTCCTTAAGGATCATACAAGAAGTAGAATTGGATGATGCAGAATGGGTAAAAGGTCGCTACGAGCAGTTAGCCCTTATAGATGGGAAAAGGATGAATGTGGTTTGCCACAGTTAGTTGTATCAGAATAGAATGTCCAGAGCCTTCAACAAAAGGGTTAAGCCAAGGAAGTTTACATCGGGACAGCTGGTGTTGAAGAAAATATTCCTACATCAAGATGATGCCAAGGGGAAGTTTTCTCCCAATTGGCAGGGTCCGTACATGGTTCACCGAGTTCTAACCGGAGGAGCCCTTATTCTTGCAGAGATGGATGGAGAAGTCTGGCCGAAGCCAATCAATTCAATAAAATTTGAACTACGCCCGACCTAATTCCCGTTTAAGAGGGGAACGTAGGCAGCCCTATGGGTTCGGTCATAATTTAATAAAAATTCCATTTTTCCACACTATTGGAACTGGGGCAGAATTTTGAGGAGGACCCTCAAAATTCCGAAGTTAATTTTAGTTCATGCATCGCTAGAAGCGCCAGCCCAGTAAACTGGGGCAGAATTTTGAGGAGGACCCTCAAAATTCCAAAGATGTTTTTTAGTCATTCAGCATAGCCGTCAGAAATGTCCGCTCAGCAAATTGGGGCAGAATTTTGAGGAGGACCCTCAAAATTCAGGAGAAAAAAAGGTTGCAATGTCTTGAACCACGTCGCAGTCATTGGTTCATCTAAAGAAAACTATTTTTGATTATATATTTACTAAAACATGCATAACTATTATCCGAATTGATGTTGTTTAGCGACGCTACCCCAATAACACACAACGTCAAGAGCCCGGGGAAGATGAACTAACCTTTCCCCTTAAAGAACTCACGATTTTTCTTTGGATGCAGGCACTCAATTCGCAATATCATTAGGTATATTTATGCACTCTCAAGAATACAACTTCTCAGAATCATCACTTGTCCGCAATTGCTATCCGTATACAATCTCCCCAACAGTTATATTGTCGTATCGGCTATCGGCTATCAGCTAAGAGATCTTACTACTAATCATCCTTTTACATTCTTGCACTACATAATGCTACCTTAATGCCTTTCTAGACTAAGCTCTATCTCCATTTGCATTTTGCATAAGGTTACCTTTCTGCCTTCCGAGACTAAGCATTGTCTCCATCCTGCATTTTTCTGTATTTTGCATAAGGCTACCTTTCTTCCTTCCGAGGTTAAGCTCTACCTCCATCTGCATTGCATAAGGCTACCTTTCTGCCTTCCGAGGTTAAGCTCTACCTACATCTGCATCGTATAAGGCTACCTTTCTGCCTTTCGAGACTAAGCTCTGTCTCCATTTACATTTTGCATAAGGCTACCTTTCTGCCTTTCGAGACTAAGCATTGTCTCCATCCTGCATTTTTCTGCATTTTGTATAAGGCTACCTTTATGCCTTCCGAGGTTAAGCTCTACCTCCATCTGCATTCTGCATAAGGCTACCTTTCTGCCTTCCGAGGTTAAGCTCTACCTCCATCTGCGTTTCCCCATTGCACAAGGCTACCTTTTTGCCTTCCGAGACTAAGCTCTGTCTCCATCTGCATTTTTGTATAAGGCTACTTTTTCTGCTTTCCGAGGTTAAGCTCTACCTCCATCATCATTTGTATAAGGCTACTTATCTGCCTTTCGAGACTAAGCCCTGTCTCCATCTGCATAAGGCTACTCCATCTGCCTTTCGAGACTAAGCATTGTCTCCATCCTGCATGGCTGAAATATCGCCTCTTTACTTTTCTCGCATGGCTGCAATATCGCCACCTTTTATTTACGTCTTGCACCGGATGAAAGATCGCCACCTTTTGCATTTCATGGGCTGAAAGATCACCAACCTATTCAAAGGCATCATAGTTTAGAGGCACCCCCTACATGGCCCGAGAACATCATTTCATGGTCTGCGAATTTTTATTTACGCTCTTCATAGCCCGGGACGTCATGGTCCAAGGTCATCATCCTAACCGTCCAAAGACAACATTCATGGTCCGATGGGAACTTGCATCACGTTTAAATTTACGCACAATATACGCTCGTATTACTTACCTGCAGGTACACCAGCTGGCAACGACCATCACAGTAGGAGCGATCCCGCTCCGGTTCCCGCAGCCTATCGAATTTTCAGAAAACCTCTCTCAATCTAAACATCGCGTCCGGCATATTCCGTAAATGGTTCCTGAACTACATATGGCCTGATTCCTGTAAGACCAGGGATATGTAGGCAGCTCAGAAACTAGAGGTCAGTCAAGACCTTTCAAATCGTTTCCTTCGGTCAAAATTGGCCATCATATCTTTACCCGATAACTCTTTCATCCTTCCCGGGTAAAGAGGGGCAGCTGTTGATACCCAATTTTTCCCCTATGTATTTTTTTACACTAAAAATACTTTCAAAATAGCATGTGTATGCATATATAAGCATGCCCAAGAGTTTTGGTATTTTTTTCTAATTTTTAAGATTTTTAAAATCAATTTATTGCCTATTTTAGCAGTGCAAAATCCAATAATTATTCCTAAAATTATCATGTTGGTGAATAATTTATTTCCACTCTAATATTTACACCAAAATATGATTAAGGTGTTTTTTTAATATTTTTACAAATTTATTTAGTATTTTTAAAGCTGAATTGCATATAATAGCAATTATAGCCTATCTTACGATTAACAACATTTTACAATTATAAAATTATTCCCAGTATTTTTAGATTAATATTTATATATTATTAATTAGTTCAGTACTTTAATTTGTTTTTAAAATTATTTTAGCTATTTTTTATAAAATAAAAAGGGAGAAATTGGCTCTTTAACACATAGCCCATTATTATTTCAATGTTAGCCTCAAATTGATCCCCAATTCTACCCAAATTGAAACAACCCAATTTCAATTTTTACCCAACCCCTTGACCCGTTTTCATACCCGCCCGACTTCCCCTTTAATCTTGGCCATTGATCATTTTGATCAACAGCCGTGATTCGTTCTTTCCTTTTTTAATTCCCATCCCCCTAACCCTAACTCATTTGTATCAAAGATGCCGCCTTCATCTCCCAAATCCTCTCTAGCCCTCTCCTAAACCCTAGCTGCTTTCCACCTACTTCTATCATGTTTCCACCAGAATCCATGGCATTCTGGACATGGATGGTCTGTGCTCACTCTCTCTCACCATTAAACATAAGTTACTCGAAGTTTGGAGGCCTGACTTCAAAGGTTTTCTTTAGATCTGTAAGATCTATGGCCTCTCCAGCCATTTTCCGGCGTGTTCGAGCAATATGAGTCTCTTCGACTCAGGATCCGACTTTCCTCAAGACCTTCTCATTCTAGGGTCTTCTTTGCCATTTTTAAGCCTTCCAAGGTTCTATACTTGCTTATTTCTTTCAGATCTGTGACATACCTGGTCTTTACTTGACGTTTTATGATTTTTCGTCAAATTTCCCTTTCGAAATTGTTCAAATTCGATTTTTAGGGTTTCTGGAAACATTTCTTTAAATGTTTTTTGACTCTTTTGTTCTCTCTTTATGTGTGTTTTATACTTGTATGTTTATTTCTTATTATGCTCGAGTTTGCTCTCTCTTGTTTCTTTCCTGATTATGCAAGACTTTTTCTGTTCTTTGTTCACACATTAATTTGTGTTGTTTTCCTCATTCTTTGCTATACGTGTTTAAGTTTGAGCTCTTTGATTTTGTTACTGAGTTTTGTTTATGTTCCTGCTTGCATGCTTTTACCTACTTTGTTTAAAACTCGTAGCCTCTATTTCTTCTGAACTTGTTTGTGTATGTTTGCCTCTCTCAATGACCTTGATTTCTCACCCCTGATTCTATTTGAAACCCTAAAGATTTGGGGATTTTCTTTGATAAGTGGCACTAGGGTTTCACTTTGGGACCCTAAGTTTCCAGACTCATTGTGAGCCTGTAATCGAACTCGAAATCCTGTTTGCTTGTGACTCTGAAACTTCCATTGTTAGACTCTTTCTTTATTTAAGCTGTATGCTTTTTATATGAGAAAAACTCCTCTTTTAAAAGGTTTCACCAACCAAGTGATTGATTTTGAAATCCCTTTAATAAGGCTAGTGATTCGCCACTGATTCCTTTCGATTGGATCTCCTTTACCCTACTGGCTGTTTTCTTGGTCTTTTTATGTAAAAACCCCATGCTTGTGAGTTTTCCTTAAATACACGATCTTGTGTATTTCTTCTGTAACTCCGTACCAGTTTGAATTATTTCTATACTTATATGACTCTTTCCTTAATTACTTGAAATTCCTCGTGATCACAATTGGATCCAGGATCCTTTTGATTGATTTTTCGAACTGATGCCCTATTTTGCTTTATAAAAACACTATTATTTCAACTTTCCTTAATTACCCACTATGTATTTGACCTTGTTTATGCACTATGTGGTTTCCTTGCCCTAATCAGCCTTATTAAACTGATTTCCTTCCTTATTCTGTCTTGACTAGCCGTTTGCACTAGACTCCTTAATTAGAGGAGTCCAGTTGTCTTAATTGACACTAATTGATTGCTATTTCTATGTTTGTACACTCTTTGCCTATGTATTACTTGTTTTCAAAACTATATAAGGACCTAGTCCTCCCTCTTTCTATCATGAATCAATTCTCAAAAAAAAAAAAACACAGACACACACTGAAATACATACGAACAAAAACACTTTCTTGCAACACTGTTATAAATTCCGCTTTGCTTGAGATCTTTTGGAACTGCTGTTTACAACTTGGCTCTCTCAAGGCTACTTTTTCTTACTTATTTCCTTCGAAACTGGTATGTCTTTTATAATTTTCTGCCTCACTCCTATGTGTTTACTTTGCAGTTTCAGACTGTTTGTCTACTTTACTGCTCTTATTCAGTAATTTGTGCTAAATATTTTCCTTCCCTACTTCTGTTTCTGTTATGAATCCCTACCCATATTCCCTTCTATGCGCCTGAGTTAAGGTCTTGGCCTGACAGTTTCCTAATTATTGCCCAGGCCATAACCTGATCCACAATGGATCCTAACTCTCAATGTTTGGCTAGCAGGCTGGTCAAGGGTGTGCCAGCATTCCAAATTGTTGAGCATGACCACCAGCCTGCCATGGCTCTCCCTGATTCCCTTCCCCTGTGCACTTACACTTATTCTTAGAATTTTAAGTTCTGCCCCTCTCTTATGAGCCTTGCTTTGGGACCTTCAGTTCTCTATGAACTTGGACATCTGAGGGATGGCATTTCCACACTGCACCATGTTCTTAATTCTGCAATGTTTTGGGGTGTAAGCACTGCCTGGAGTCCCTTTGAGACTCTTGGGAACTTTGACACACCCCAAATATGAGAAAGTCTTTTGGAAATCTGATCCTGGAAGTTAATTTATCTCATATTGTTGGACTTTGAATCTGAGTTAGGCTGTTTAGATGTAGCTGGAACTTTTGATGTAATTTTACTTTCTTTTCTAATTCATTCAGGCCGGTAATAATATGTCAAAACTATTGGGGATGGTTAGTGGAAAGGGAGGGGAATGAATGCATGCAAAGGGTAGAAAACCTGCCTATAGGTTATTTACAATTTCTGCACTTCTGCATTTAGAAAACATGCCTATAGCCTTTCTGCACTTCTGCATTTTTTTTTATTTAGAAAACATGCCTATAGTCTTTATGCAACTTCTGCATTTCTGCATTTAGAAAACATGCTTATAAGTTTTTCTGCACTTCTGCATTTATGCATTTTAGAGATTATGCCTATAGGTTCTGCATATAAAATCATGTCTTGGGTTTTTTTCTTCATATACACGCCATTAGGCAAATGATCTTAGGCTTAATAATAACCAATTCACTCTAGATATCATGTCTATAGGATTCTTGCAACTGTTTAAAACCAATGACACTCAGAGATCATGCCTATAGGATCAAATTAACTGAATCAGTTTGGTTTTTCAATCTAAAACCAGTCTTAAAGTCTAGAGATCTTTGTTTATAAAGTCAGCAACATTTTCCTTAAAATCAATACAGCTCTATTAGATGTCATGCCTTTAGGCCTCGCCTAGGAAAATTATTAGGTGATTAATTAACCATGTCAGTCTTCGATAACTACATCTAGACAAGGATAATTCGGACTCCTCATCTGAGAAATATGTGATGAATCGGCCTATCCAATGCCTTAATTTAATTCAAACCAAACCAGTACTTGTAAGTCATGCTAAATAATCTGCTGATTTGAATGAGGAGGCCTACTTGAGCCTTAACTGCTATTTGTTATTGCTTGTCGCCTAGATTTTTATCCTTTTTGAAAACTCTGAAAAAGCCCCAACTCCCTCCCCTTTAGGATTAGTAGTCTCAATGCCTCCGAGACTGATTAATCACAAACCTAGGACTCTTTTTCTATATTTGCTTCCTTTAGAGTTGTTTAAACTTTTCAAATCCTGGCTCTCTTTCTACTTACTTTCATAAGTTTCAACCTAATTGCAATGTTGTATGCAAGTCCTCATTTGAGCCTTGATTGTTTACTTGTAAAGTCACAATTGTAACATGTCCGGGAACCACACTTGTGGATCCTGAGGGGTGCCTAACACCTTCCCCTCGGGATAATTTCTAGTCCTTACCCTAATCTCTGGTCTCTTCATCTCAAACCCTTCTTAAAGTGTCCTAATGCACTATAATCATTAGGTGGCGACTCTTCAATTTCTAAACCCAATTCTCGAAAGGGAATAGAGTTGTCCTCCCAATGTCGTATACCCGATTTCTGACCCCACGGTTAGCGAAAAGGGGGCGTCGACACATAACACAAAAATTGAATTGGAGATCGGTGGGAGACAATATTTGGATGGTTATTGAAGGAGAATCATTGGGTAACGATTTTTATCTTGATTTTGATCTTAGAAATATAATCTATTGTTGTTTCCTCATCTAATTTCGGATTAGGGTGAAAATTTGGGGAAAGGTTGAGAAACGTTCTTAGGCCTAATTTTGGGATCATGATCAAGATTTTAGTGTCGGATTGGAATAATTTTGGTACGGTTAGACTCGTGAGTGAATGAGTATTCATAATTTGTGACTTTTACCCGATTCTAAGACGTGGGCCTGGGGAGGACTTTTCGGCGTTTCTCTATTTTCTTTCCTTAGCTTCGATTTCATTAGCTAAATTCGTTGTTTGTAGTTATATTTATATTATGAAATTGATTTGACTAGATTTGGGCCACTCGGAGTTGGATACTCGTGGCAAGAGCGTGATTTCGGATTGATTTTGAGCTGGTTCGAGGTAAGTGGCTTGCTTAATCTTGTGTGGGGGACTTCCCCTTAGGATTTGGTATTGTTGTTATATAAATGCCGTGTACGTGAAGTGACGAGTGCGTACATGTGCTAATTGTTGGAAAACCCCCATTTTCACTAAGTAAATATTTGTGCTTCCTTTTTGTTGAAAACTACTTGTATTTTAAAACCTACCATTTAGCTTAGGAAAGCATGCTTAAGTGACTTTACTATTCTATCTGCTTCACCTGTCTACTTGAACTCTGTGCAGCATGTTTAGGATAGAATTCTCTATTTTCTTGGTATGAACTAGGATTGAACTGTAAATTCTTTTTGGAGGTTTTTGTGTATTTACTTTGGGACTACGGATCGGTATTCCGGGAGATCCCCCTGCATATTTACTTTAGGACTACGGATCAGTATTCCGGGAGATCCCCTTGCATATTTACTTTGGGACTACGGATCGTATTTCGGGAGATTCCCCAGCACTGTAACGCATATTTACTCTGGGACTACGAGATGATATCCTGGGAGATACCCTGTTGCTATTATTTATGTTCTGAGTTCTCTTTTCTGAGACTTTATTCCTTTTGATTGTTAGTATCTTAATTAACCTATTACAATTCATGCTACTTTATCTTGTTATATATTTATAACCAGTAGGGCTCTGACCTTCCATATCTCTGCTCGACCAAGGTTAGGCTTGGCATTTACTGGGTACCATTGTGGTGTAGTCATGACCTTTCCTGCACATGTTTTCCCTGTGTGCAGATCCAGGTACTTCATCGTAGCCATACTTCCGGTGAGGCGAGGCGATCTTAGAGGCTTCGAGGTATATCTGTCACGTCTGCAGACCTAGAAGTCCCTCTCTCTTCTTCCTTCAGTCATAGACTTCGTGTATTTTCTTTGGTTTGGACTTCTGGAGTTAGAACACTATGTATTTCTTTAGCTTGTGATTTATGAGATTCCGTGTTTTGGGAGTATTGTGTTCAGTTTGAGAGAGTGCTATTGTATATGCCGAGCAAGATTTTAAACTTCTTATTTATGTTGACTATAAATTGCTAGTTTCGTATCTTTATATCCTTTTTTCCGCAATTTTTTAGGCTTACCTAGTCATAGAGACTAGGTGCCATCACGACAGTTCACGGAGGGAGAACTCGGGTCGTGACAGAAATGGATATCGTCGGACCGCTGGCCCCAGCCCCTGGTAAGGTAAGATTTCTTTTGATTTTAATCGACTATTTTTCTAAGTGGGTAGAACTACGTCCTTTTTAGAAGATCGACGAACATGAAGTAATAGATTTCTTGTCAGATAACATAATTTGCAGATTTGGGATACCAAAAGAAATAGCCTGCGTCAATGGACCACAATTCAAAAATCACAAAATTCCTCAAAGACTTGAAAATCAAAATGATCACATCATCACCTTATCATCCGAGCGCAAATGGCCAATCAAAATCAATGAACAAAGTGATCATACAAATCTTAAAAAGAAATTAGAAGCAACTAAAGGAAAATGGCCCGAAGAGATTCTAGGTGTACTATGGGCGTACTGAACAATAGCCAAATCAAGCACGAGGAAGACTCCTTTTTCTTTTGTGTATAGGGCAGAAGCCCTGATCTCAGTGGAAGTAGGTGAACCTAACATGCGGTATTTTTAGTCAAATAAAGAAGCAAACAATGAAGCAATGTTAGTCAATTTGGAGCTGCTCGATGAGCACAGGGACTTGGTGCATATAAGGATAGCAACCTAAAAGCAACGAATAGAGAGTTATTATAATCAAAGAGCCAACCTCCGTTACTTCAAAGTAGGAGACTTGGTTTTAAGGAAAGTAACTTAGAACGCTCGGGAACTCAATGTGGGAAAGCTAAGTCTAACGTGGGAAGGCCCTTACCGAGTTTCAACTGTCAACGGGAAAGGGTCATATGAGTTAGAAAATCAAGATCGAGAAATTTGCCGAGCAACTGGAATGTGGCACACCTCAAGAGATACTATTGCCGATGAACACCACCTATGCTTTAAAGTATGTGTTGTACTCTTTTTCCCTTCGTCCAGTTTTTCTCCGAATTAGGTTTTTCTTGCAAGGTTTTCAATGAGGCAGCAACAGAAAACATACTGTGAAGGAATTTTTAACAACAGTAATAAAACCTTTTAGTGACAAGGTACACAAGCAAAGAACCACTACAGAGCGGTTAGATTGTCTTTTGCTCGATAAGAAAGTTCCTACCGGGAAGTTTAGTTTTCTTTCGAACAGAGATTACCCGACCGTTCATAAGTACAACCATTGGGGGACTGTTAGATAATTTTTGGCTCGATAGCATAAATTCCTAAGGGGAAGTGAAGTTTGTTACTGAACTGAAGATCATCTAGTGATTCACTGGTGGAATCCTCGAAGGTATAAAACTCCCAGTGTTCCAATTTGCATTCTCTGCATTTAAGCATTTGGGGGTGGGGGGATGATCTGGGGATATGGAAACAACTACTGCCACTTCGATCATAATATGAAACCCAAAAACGTAATTGTATGGCCAGCCTCGTAGAAACAAGTTGTACAAGTTAGCCACAAAAAATATCAATTTCTTTTTAGTACAACAAATGCTTATGTACTTTTCAAAATGGATAGAATAAAGTAAAGTCCTTTTATTTCTATCATGTTTTCTGTCTAAACGATGAATTGATTTTATTAATTGAATGTTAAACAAGTACATCAAATGCTAGTGCCATAATGAACAGGAGACATCCTCTTCAAGAGCACCATAAACATAAGAGGGCCCTCTCTTATAAAAACCCTTACGTTAAAGGGTTGATTTCGAAAAAACTTATGCACGGAATCCAAATGCTTTCAGTGCAAAATACACCCAAAGCCTTGCATGATCATACACATACAATAAAACTTGCGCAAACACTTAAATGAAAAAATACGCAAAGAGCAAACTTGTGCTAAGGTTTGAATGAAAGTACGCAGAAAGGGAATCTTATACTTGAATGAAAAAATGTTTTTATTTACAAAAAATGTGCCAAATAGAACCAACACAAAAGAAATCAAAAACTAAGTTGTTGCATCTCCAGAACCCAGAGGAATAGAAGCATCCACGCCATCAGAAGAAGTGGGTAGATCCAACGCCGATTCGACATCTTGGCCTATGTCATTTTAGCCTTTAGCATCTTCAGCTTCCGGTTCCTCTTCAGTTCCTGAGAACTTAGAACCAAAACCAGAAGAATTGGTAGCGCCAGGACTGACCGAAAGACCCCTTTAATAGCCAACTCAAGCTCACGAGCTTTAGCGATTTCGACATCAATGTCAATGATACATGCTTTAGACTCTTCCAAGGTTTTTCTCCTTATGTTGTACATAACATATGTTTTATCAACAACGAGGGAAGCCACTTGGTGCTTGAGTTCTTTTCTAAGTTGGTCAACTTTGGCAGAAAGGTTTTCCCATGCGGATCTAACGGATCGAAGGCTGATATCGAGATCACGGATAGTAGAGCTGAAAAGTCTATTATGCTCAATGGTCTTTTTATGCTTCTCCTCCATCTGGGCATATTTACTACGGTTGCAACAAGCTCTCCCATTTTGCAGTTGAAGACTGCTTCCAAATTGTTTAATCTCTCAGTGGAGGCAGTCTCATGTTTAGATGCAGCAAGAATGGCATAAAAAATTTCATCATATTTTGCCCTAGCTCCTTCAAAATAAGCCCTCAACGAGGTGACTTACTCACTAAGGGTCTCTACTTCTTCATCGCTTTGCCACAACCGAACCTCCAACATAACGACCTTAGTAGCTTTAGCTTCCAGCTCTGAGAGGGGAACAACAGTTTGGTCCTACTTGGCCAAAAGTCGATCCCGCTCGGAGGTAAGTTCCTCCTTATCTCGAATCAACCTTTAGAGGGCCTCAGAAGCAAGAAAGTTATCCTGCAAAATGAAGAATGCAAACTCAAAATCCTACTATATCAAAGATAGAAGAAATAATGAAGGAAATGAAGAATATAGTGCAACTGTATTGTGCATATCATTGTTCAACAAACACTCTCCTGAGAGAGCTTGTATCTTTTCCCTATCTTTTTCTGAAGTCAAAGGCTTCAGATTGTTTGTAAGCTCCATGGCCGGGGCAGCAGGTGGCATCCGGTGGAAACGGAGAGAGTAACGCTCCTCATCTTTTGCGGATCTTCAGAGGGGGCATAATAAGTTTTCCCCAAGTTCCCATGAACTGGGGACTGGGGGAGAATGACATCCTCTTCTTGGGTAGTTGTGGCCAGTGGAGATGATGTAGCAGTTAATGGTGGTGAAGGAAGAGTTGGTGAACAAGGAGACAAATTTGATGGCGATGAAGGATTAGAAGTGGTTATGGCAAATGCATTGCTAGTTGTAGATTGCTCATCAACCGTAGATGGTAGGGATCGGTTCTCAGCCTCACAATACTGGGCACATCGACTGATATCCAGAAGTGAGAGATAGCATTTTCTACCATCTCATACTACCCCTAGAATGCCGAGGCATCCTCCTCAGTAGGTATAACTAACTCAACAAGTTGAGTAGTCTATTGATTTGAGGAAGGTCATTGTCTTCTATGTAGAGAAGCCCCCTCCTTTCTGGCTTCCCCATCATCATCAATCATTTATGGTATGTATGGTCGTATCGGGAGGGGGGTTCATCACCATAACATCTGGAGACTACTCGGGATCGTCACTCTTCGCCTTTTTATTTTTTCCCTCGGCCGTGAAGGAACATCTTCTCTTTGGTTACTTGTTCTCCGACCGGGGAATCCGAGAAGAAGCACTCATACTAGATGCAGGTCTGGAGACACCTGTCTATGTAAAAGCCTCCTGCAGGACCCTCCCCGCTTCAACATGATTGGCCAAAACGTCCTCCTTGGGGACGACAATTGAGCCCCGGGGTAGACCTGAATCCACATGAAGTGAAAATTTAATCAACTTCCTTATACGTAAAGTTAAAAAAATATGAGTTTGGATTACCATGATTTTTGGACTTCCACCCATATTTAAGGGATATTTCTTTCCACATACGGGTCTCGAGCATAGTAACATCCAAAATTTCCTATACTCACTAGTCCAAGACTTCAACCCCAAGTGGAACCCACCGAGTCACTGAAATAAGCGAAAGAAGAAGGGTTAATAACAATATGGAATGATCTTGAATTGAAGAACTAGGGTTTCTGGAAGAGGAGACTGTTTCTTAACAGAAAATAAGGGGAGTTCTCTCTCAATAAGAAGGTTAAAGAAAGCTTGAAAATAAATTACGAGTTGAGTAAAGAGAGTTTGAGAAAGTGTAGATAATTATGAAGTGTAAATGAAGAGGTTTGATGCCTATAAGTAAAGATATATTCGGCTAAAATCATGGCCATAATTACCTCGACATTCGGAAAAAGTGATGCTAATCGTAGGATGATGCGTGTTCTGGGCATTAAATGTGGAGTGACGTGCATTTAATCAACCGTCAAAAACCTTTCAGAGAGGATAAGAGAAATTCCCGCCAAAAAGGTAGTTCTACCAACTTCCTTGTGACACAAAGTTATGCCACCGAAAAGCAGGGGGACAATCTGTATGTGATAAAATATATTCCTATTTTAATGATCGTATGGTAAAGAAACACGTGGAACTGAAGGTAGAACATAGCTAAACCCGAAGACAATGATCTTGCTTTTCACCTAGAGAGAATGATACTCATAATGACAAAATTAATACCGCCATCCGGTATCATTCAATGAAGAATATTCTATAGCATTAAGTGCATGATCCGTTACATGGGATATGACATTTATTGCCCACCAATACATATCTTTCAATGGCCCTTATAATTGTCATTAAAGAGAAGCCTAATCCTAGGACCTTGTTCTCTAGGTGTAGCTACAAATAGTGAGTTCTATCATCATTGTAAAGGGAACGACTTTTTCTGACATATAGGCATTATACTCTATCGAAAGCTTAATAGCATTTTACTTTCTCGCTTATTTGTGTTGCCCTTATTGCTCTCGGCAACTCTACACCGAAACCACAATATCTTCCATCTATTTCAATTTTAAGGCCGAGTCTTATATTTTTGTTTAATTCATCTATTATTTTTTGGATCAAATTAATTCACTTGTCTATAAACCACGTATAAATTCAACTATACCATTTTACGGGTAAACAATTTTAAAGTGCTGAATTATAGAATTTTGGGTTATATTAGAAGAAAGAAATGATTTAGGTCTCCTTTTTATAAAGAAAATATTTAGGTCTCCTTTTTATAACTAGTTCAGTGAGTACATATCTCTAATATTTTAGGTCTAAGTAGGTATATTGCTTTACAAAATGCATTGTTATTATTTGGGTCAACATCCTACAAAAATCCCAATCGGTTATACACAGAATCAGTTTATAAAAGGTTGAAGATGGAAGATCCAAGAATGGGAGCTTAGCTTTACTATACGATTTACCAGCATCTCCTGCACACATACTTCTTTCTCCAGTGTAATTCAAACATTTTTTTCGACTTCAGATTATTATTCTTTGCTAGTGATTAACTGGCAGTATTGTATTTCAACTGAATGCCTATTCCATCACTTAATATTGTCCAAATTAATTTATTTTTTATGACCTAACTTCTATTGGAATCAATTACGTTTATTGCTGAATCGGTTCACTTTTCTTTGACACATTGGCCTTTTCTCTATATCTTAATTCCTGAGCAGAGTCACTGTTGTCATGGAAAAAATGATCAAAATGGTCATGTATTAGGACCAAAAGTGCTCATCTTTTGCATAGATTAAGGACTAACATCTTGAGAAGAAGATTGTGCGATCTATTTGGTTTGATGTTGTATCATTGTTATGGGTTTCAGTATGAGTTTTGTCATTGAGGTGGATCTAAAGCTTGGAGTTTATGGGTTTCAAATTTGTCATCAATTTATAGTTTATTTTAGTTACTTGGTTTACAATAAATATTCACATATTTAATGAATTTTTTGACTTTTACTCAAAGCTATACGCTCCCTCTCTTCCAAACACGCTCTCCATCCCCAACGGTCAAAACCAAACCACTCCCTCGTCGACCACCTCCACTAGCTGGTAAGCCTCCCCTGTCGCGCCCCCTTTTTCTTGTGAAATCGGGTTTATAGCATTTGGTATAGGACAACTCGTTCCTTTTAAGAACTGGGTATTGTATTTGAAGAGTTGCCACCTAATAATTTAAGGTGCATTAGGACACCAATAGGGTTCAATTCTAAGTTTACGTTTGGTAACCAGAGATAGGGTAAGAGCTTGAAATTATCCTAAGGGAAAGGTGTTAGGCACCCCTCAGGATCCACTAGTGTGGTTCCCGGCCAAACAACTTTTGTAAATTTGTAAGATTAGCAAATGAACAAGTATGACTCAAATAGTAGGGGATTTAAGTTTAAATATACAAATATTTGAAAAGTTAAAAGAAGAGTTTTAATAAAAGGAGTTTGCAAATAAAGGAAAAAGTGCCCTAGGTTTATATTTAATATGGATCACATCAATGCGATACCCGGTATGACACTCCACAAAAGAGGGGATACACGTGATGTTATCGCACCGATCATCATATCCATACCTACCTTTCCACCCCGTTAAGGTATTAAAGCGTGAATTGGCTTCGATTACTATTGCATGCTATTTACCCGTCCCATTCCTATCAGTCCGGAGGATCTTAGGACTACTATTCCTAAATGGGAGGGATATTAGGCTGACTTTTGGTTTCAAAGAGTAAAAATCTAAGGCGACATACAAAACACATATACTGCATGTTGGGGAAGCATATAAACAGGTAAAGGCCCATGTAAACCTCCTCAAACAAAACACATAAATCGCATGACTTGCACATACTTTTTTTAGGTCTGATTAAAATACTAAAGACGAGGAGAGTTTGATTATTGAGGCATATCTGTTTATTATATAAATCAGATAAGAAGTCTGAATCAGGCCTGCCCGCTGGTTGTAGTAATTAACAAAAGCAGATTCAATTTTATGGTTATTACTCTAAGGCTTGCCTAAGTGTTTTAGGTGAGGTCCTATAGACATAATGTCTAATTGATTCAGAATGTGGCGAAACAGTAAAAATTTAAAGCAAATTGTTTGAGATACTATAGGCATGCTTGTTAAACCTCGTTAAATAGAGAAGGAAAGTTGTTTAAAACTGGTTCAGAATCGAACTGATTTTAAATTGAAATAGTTTCAGATTCTGTAGGCGATGGTATCTAATATTGCTGATTTTAATCCTTATAGGCATGATATTTAACATTGAATGTGAATAGAAAACGAACCAGAATTTTACTTGGGAATCCCTATAGGCATGATTTCTATATGTTATACTGATTTCAACCTTATGAGCATGATACTTACTTATATCCATTTAGAACTTAAAGCATGATATCTGAATGGCATGCATAATTTAAATAAATCCTATAGGTATGTTATCTAGGTATAAAGTTAATCATGAAGAAATTAAGATAAACCCAATAGACATGGTGTCTAAAAATGCAGAACTGGACATGCAGAAATTTAAGAAAAAACAGTCCTACAGGCATGCTTTCTACCCTTAAGCATACATGATAAACCAACCTTTTTCACTATCCAACCCCAAGTGTTTATTACAAATTATTACAGACCAGAAGTAATGAATTACACCGGAAAAGTACAAAGAAAAGTTACAACCAAAGGAAACCTGATTCTTGACTTCCTCTCTGAGTTATGGAATAAACCACCTCAAATGCCATTGATCCAAAGCCTTTTTCACACTTGAGTGTGTCAAAGTTCCCTAAGGGTCTCAAGAGGATCCCGGGCAGTGCTCACACCCAAGTTACATAACTAGAATAGAGATGAGTGCAGTGTGGAAATGCCAGCCCTTATGTGTCCAAGTTCAGAGGGAGATCATGGGTCCCAAGGCAAGACTCACACAAGGGGGGGGGGCAATACTTAAGTTCTAAGAAGATAGTGAAAGTGCAGGAAAAGAGTTTCAAAACTGAAGTGACAGGGAGACAGTAATCAATAACACATAGAGTTAATAACTTCATACAAAGGGGGGTCAAGGGTTGGAATCCATTGCAAGGAGCCTATAACTTAGGCATGGGTTAGCTTTGGGCATGCACAACAATGGGAAGTGCTCACATGCCTGTAAACTAATCAGAACATACAACATATAAGAGAAACATGGATGTTATGATCCCAGGGGAATCAGGTTTGGGTCATGCACAACAATGTCCAATGATGTCATGCCCCAAACCAACCACAACATATTTGGCTAGGGGTTTAAGATTCACAAGTCATGATACATTAATTCTGAACAGGAAAAGGGGAAATTACATCATGCTTAATAATGGTACTGAGTTAAATATAAACAGTAGACAAGCAAGGATGCAAGAAACAGTAAATAAGCATGTTGTTGTTGGTGCATAAGCTTAATTAGAACATACCAGTAAGAAATGCGAATGTATAGAAAAATAAGCAAGTTTCCCACAGCCTAGCCTTGGCTTTCAGCCGGCTAAGTAAGGCAGCAATACAAGTAGTAACAGAGAAAATAGAGAGATTTGGTGGGGTGTGTGTCTGAACAAAAGTGTTTTATGCCTTGTGTTTGTGTGTTTGAAAGAAAAGAAGTGCAGGGTATTTATAGCTTTCTGAAAATGAGTAAGAGAGAAGTAATAAGCTGTAAACATGGAAACAATCACAATTCAGAATCAATTATACAAGTGATTGCCTTTAATTAAGGGATCACTTGCTTAATGGCCAGTGACAAGTTCAAAATTAGGAAAGAAATCAATATGTAAGCAGGCTGACAGTTGCCGTAAAGGAAGTATTAAAACATTAAGTAAGAAATCGAGTCTAGGTACAGAAATATTCTAATTTCGAAAAGGATTCAATAAGGCAAAACAGGAAAAGAAATCAATTAACCTTAACAGGCGAGTGAAATCAGAATTTCACAAAGGAAAAGTTTGAAATCAGTCACAAGTTTGGAGATCAATCAAAGAAGGAAACTCAACATATAAATAGAGTGCACAAACACTATACATGCGAGGCCAAGCCTATAGGCAAAAGGAAATAGCATGCAATAGTAGCACAAAATTCAGTAGATGGCAACATTCGAAGCATGATAGTCCAGTAGGTCAAGTCAAATTGAATCAGTAGTGAAGAAAACATAGAATATCAAAAGCATGCGAAGATCTCACAGTAGCAGGTGAGGAAAACGCCTTTTAAAAAATTAGGGTTTCGAGCATAATTGAATTTTAGAGAAGATAGAAACCTATAATCAGAAAAATCACACAAAGGGATATGAGGTTTCGAAATAAAGAACTTCAATCGAGTAAATTACTTAAACGAACAGTCTCAGACCCAAAGCCATAGGATTTTCAACAATAGAAAAGTTTCAAAAGAGGATAAACAAACATATCGGACAAACTTAAGCAAACAAGAATTCGTCTAATAAACAGTCAAAAGAAATTAGGGCTTTTAACATGAAAACTTAGGTAGAAGAACGATATGAACAAACATAGCAAAACATGTCAAAAGAAATCAGAGAAACATTTTGAAATAACTCAACAAGAAAACCCTAATCGGAAAAGATAAAGAGTTTTGAAAGCAAATTTTTAAAAGAAACTTAGAGAAAAATGCTTAGAAGTTCAAAGAAAACATAGATGTGTAGTAGATCTAAAAGAAGTCGAAAGAACCTTAGAGATTACGGTTTCAAAAGAACCCAAGTGATGAGAAAGGCCTTGAAAACCATCGATCTAAGCAGAAAAGTCAAAAGTCTGACTCGAATAGCCATGGCTGGCCGGAGAAAGGTCAGACACGACCGAAGAATAGTCATTGAGCAAAAACCGGACAAAACCCCCTTCAGGATCTGGTCATGAGACCACAAAAACGAACACGTAGAAGCCATGAGAGGATGATAAAGGTCTCCGATGACCTTGGAAGGCCATGGATTAGGGCAGATTAGGGTGGCAGCAGCTAGGGTTTGAGGGTGTTGTAGAGAGGAAGAGAGGAGGGGGATTCAGAGGCGAACGTATGGTGGAAAATGGTAGGGTTTAGGGGTTCGTCTAGGATTAATTAAGGTAAGGGGGTCTATTGGCCGTTGATCATTTGATCAACGACCTAGATTGAATGGGTAAGTGGGCGGTTTAAAGAATAGGGTTTGGGTCAGTTCAGATTGTAATTGGGTCGGGGTAATTGGGCTTCAAATTGGGTTCAATTGGGGTTCAAAATCAGGCTATAATTGAAATAAAATGGGGCTAACACTTAAATAACCAATTTTCCTATTTGATTTATAAAAATAATAAAATAGTTTCTGTAAATACATTAAAGGTACTAAAATGATTTATGGTACATAATTATCAAATTAAAAATACTGGACTTAATATTTATAGATATAAACACAATTAAATCTAAAAGAGTCTAAAATTGCAATTTTATGCAATTTAGCCTTAAAAATACTAAATCAATTATAAAAAATATGCAAAAGATATATTAGCTATATTTTAGTATAAATATGAGAATCCAATAAATGGATCACCAAAAATGATAATTTTGGAAATATTATTGGGTTTTTTATGAGTAAAATAGGGGAATAAATTGGTTTTAAAATCTTTAAAAATTACGAAAAAATAATAACACAATTGGACATACTTATATATGCCTACACATGTTGTTTTGAAAGTATTTTGCATATAAAAAATATACATGAAAAAATTGGGTATCAACAGCTCTCTTTACCCGGGAAGGATGAAAGAGTTATCGGGTAAAGATATGATGACCAATTTGGACTGAGCGAAACGGTTCGAAGAGGTTTAGGCCGCGACCTATCTTCTAGGCTACCTTCATATCCCTGGTTTTACAAGAATCAGTCTATATGTAGTTCAGGATCTGTCAAAGGCGTATGGCGATGGAGCCTTTCGAGAATGGACACAATATCTAGGACGGGGGAATGTTTAAGGTTTGATATGGCTGGGGGAACTGGAGAAGGATCGCTACTGCCGAGATGGCCGTTGCTCGCTGGTTTACCTGCAAATAAGCAATACAAACATATATTTTGCGTAAGTTTAAACATGATGCAATTTCCTGTCGGACCATGAAGGTTGTCTTCGGACGGTTAGGATGACGTTCTTAGACCATGGTGTCCTGGGACATTAAGTGTATAATAAAGGATTCACAGGCCATGAAATGATGCTCTCGGGCTATGAGGATGATGCCTCTGAACCATGATGCCTTTGAATAATGATATGGAAAGATTAAAAGGGGTCCTCAGGACATGACATGGTGCTCTCGGGCTATGAAAATGGTGCCTCCGAACGATGACGCCTTTGGATAATTTGGCGATCTTGCTTCCCATAAGATGCAGTATTTGGTGATCTTTCATCCCATGCAAATGCAGTAGGTGGCGATCTTTCAGCCATGCAAATGTAGATGAAATGGCGATCATTCAGCCATGCAAATGTAGATAAAGTGGCGAACTTTTAGCCATGCAAATATAGATAAAGTGGCGATCTTTTAGCCATGAAAATGTGGATGAAATGGCGATCTTTCAGCCATGCAATACAGCAGGTGGTGATTTTTCAGCCATGCGAATGTAAATAAGGTGGCGATCTTTCAGCCATGCAATATAGATGGAGACAACATTTAGTCTCGGAAGGCATAATGGTAGCCTTATACAATGCAAAAATGCAGATTGAGACAATGTTTAGTCTCGGAAGGCAGAATGGTAGCCTTATGCAATGCAGAAATGTAGATGGAGACAGTGTTTAGTCACAAAAGGCAGAATGGTAGCCTTATGCATGAAATAAAATAACAAACGTTAACAGAGCTTTCTTAACTGATAGTGAATTGCGATATTGTGACTGCTGGGGACATTGTGACACATGGAATGCCACCGGTATGTATGGATGGCAAATGTGAGTAAGTGCGACAGTTCTGAGGGTTGTATTCCTGAATGATGTTTGTCTCGTGAGTGTATAGTATGTCTGATGCTTTCGTAATCCAAGTGCCTGCATCCAAAGAAAAGACGTGAGTTTTGTAAAGGGGTAAGGTTAGTTCATATCCCCACTAGCTCTGCTTGACCTGCTCGGCTTTGATCTGGTGATATGTATCATTGGGGTAGCGTTGCTAAACAAGGCAATTTCAGTAATAAACATGCATGATTTCGTAAAAGGTATGACATAAGTATGTAATTAAGAAACAACTTTTAGATGAACCGACGATTGTGACGTGGTTCAAGACATTACAACCTCTCTTGCTACGAAAATTTGAGGGTCCTTCTCAAAATTCTGCCCCAGTTCAATAGGTTGATGTTTCTGATTGTTGCTTGCGATGATAGGCTGGAATTGCTTTAGAATTTTGAGGATCCTCCTCAAAATTCTGCCTCAGTTTCCAATTGCGGGGGGAAGTGAAGATTTTATTGAGTTGTGACCGAACCCATAGGACTACCTATGTATCCCCTCTTAAACGGGAATCAGGTCAGGCATAGTTCAATTTACATCATATAAAGGAAGCATAAAGATTACATATAGTAACGCTTGACTGCATCTGAATTAATCCGCTTTGGCCGAACTTCTCTGTCCATTTCTGCAAGTATAAGGTCTCCTCCTGTCAGAACCTGGTGAACCATGTATGGACCCTGCCAGTTGGGAGAGAACTTCCCTTTGGCTTTGTCTTGATGTGGAAAAATTTCTTTAACACCAGCTACCTCGGTGTGAACTGTCTTGGCTTGACTCTTTTGTTGAAGGCTCTGGCAACTCTATTCTGATAGAGTTGACCATGACAAACTGCGTTCATTCTTTTTCCATCTATAAGGGTTAGTTGCTCATAACGACTTTTCACCCATTCTGCGTCGTCGAGCTAAGCTTCTTGTATGAATATTAGGGAAGGAATTTCTACCTCGGCGGGAATGACGGCTTCCGTACCATAGACCAGCATATAGGGGGTTGCCCCGGTTGATGTGCAGACTGTGGTACGATATAACAAATGTTAACTTCTCGTGCCACTGTTTATGCCACGACTTTCTTAGTTACTGCTCCTAAGATGCTGCTTCTACCCACTTGGTGAAATAGTCGATGGCTACTAAGATAAACCTGTGTCCATTGGAGGCAGCAGGCTCGACTGGTCCAATACCATCCATTCCCCAGTGGCGAATGGACATGGTGAGCTTGTTGCATTAAGCTCATTTGGAGGTACCTTTATCATGTCTGCATGTATCTGACAGTGGTGGCATTTCTGGACATACTGGATGCAATCCGTTTCCATAGTCATCCAAAATTAAGTAGCCCAGAGTATCTTCTTTGCTAAGATAAAACTGGTCATATATGGACCGCAAGTCCCAGCATGAATCTCCTCTAGTAGCTTGGATGCTTCCTTTGCGTCGACACACCTTAGTAATCCCAAATTAGGAGTGCTCTTATACAGGATTCCTCCGATGTGAAAGAAGTTGTTGGACAATCTCTGGAGTGTGCGTTTTTGAGTAGGATTTGCAAGTTCTGGGTATTCGCCTTTTGCCAAATATTCCTTGATGTCATGAAACCAAGGCTTTCCATCTGCTTCTTCTTCAACGTGGGCACAGTAAGTTGGCTGATCATGGATCTTTACTGGAATGGGATCAATGATGTTTTTGTCTGGATGTTGTATCATAGATGACAAGGTAGCCAATGCATCAGCGAACTCATTCTGGACTCTAGGAACATGTTGGAACTCCATTTTCGTGAACCACTTCCTCAATTCCTATACATGATGCAGATACAGGAGTATCTTGGAGTTCTTGGTCGCCCATTGTTCTCGGACCTGATGTATGAGTGGTCTGAATCTCCGATCACTAACAACTCTTGAATGTTCATGTCAATGGACATCTTGAACCCTAGGATGAAAGCTTCGTATTCAGCCATGTTGTTAGTGCACGGGAACTTGAGTTTTACATATACTGGATAATACTAACCGGTTTCTGATACCAGGACTACTCCTATGACAATTCCTTCAAAATTTGCTACTTCATCGAAAAACAATCTCCAACCATCATAGGATTCTGCAATGTCCTCTCCTATGAACGATACCTCTTCATCAGGATAATATGTTTTCAGGGGTTCATATTGTCCATCCATGGGATTTTCAGCAAGGTGATCTTCCAATGCTTGTCCCTTGATCACTTTCTGAGTTACTTAAACAATGTCGAACTCACTCATTAGGATTTGCCACTTGGCTAGCATGCCAGTGGGCATGGGCTTCTGAAAGATGTACTTCAAAGGATCCATCTTGGATATAAGATATGTAGTATAGGCACAGAAGTAATGCCTCAGCTTCTAAGCTACCAAAGTCAAATAGAGAATACCGAGCCTCGTACGGGGTGAACTTCTTACTAAGGTAATAGATGGCCTGCTCCCTCCTCCCCGTGTCGTCATGCTGCCCCAGAACGCAACCAAAAGCTCCATCCAATTCTACAAGGTAGAGTAATAAGGGTCTACATGGCTTAGGCGAGACTAAGACTGGTGGTGTTGATAGGTATTTCTTGATCCTGTCGAAAGCTTTTTAGAAGTCATCAGTCCATTTGGTAGCGGCATCCTTCTTCAACATCTTAAAGATTGGCTCATAGATAACTGTAGACTGTGCTATGAACCGGCCGATGTAGTTAAGCTTTCCCAAGAAACTCATCTCATCCTTCTTGTTCTTTGGCGGTGGTAGTTCTTGAATGACTTTGACTTTTGATGGATCCAGTTCTATTCCTCGGTGACACAATAAACCCAAGTAATTTTCCAGCAGGAACCCCAAATACACACTTTGCAGGATTCAGTTTTAGGTTGTACCTTCGCAGTCTATTGAAGAACTTCCTCAAATCTTCCATGTGATCGGTGGCTTTCTTGGACTTGATGATGACATCATCTACATATACCTCAATCTCCTTGTGTATCATATCGTGGAAAATGGTGGTCATGGCCCTCATGTAGGTGGCCCCTGCATTCTTCAACCCAAACGATATCATCTTGTAACAATACATTTCCCACGGCATAATAAAAGCTGTTTTCTCAGCATATTCTTCATCCATCTAGATCTGATGATAACCAGCGAAACAATCTACAAATGATTGCAACTCATGCTTGGCACAATTGTCGATCAGGATGTGTATGTTTGGCAAAGGGAAGTCGTATTTTGGACTAGCTCGATTGAGATCCCAGTAGTCGACACAGACTCTGACCTTCCCATCCTTCTTTAGCACCGGTACAATGTTGGCTAACCATGTCGGGTATTCTACTACCCTGAGAACCCTAGCTTTGACCTACTTAATGACTTCTTCCTTGATTTTCAAACTCATATCAGGCTTGAACCTTCTGAGCTTTTGCTTTACTGGTGGACATGTTGGATCAGTTGGCAGTTTGTGAGCCACAATAGATATACTTAGACCAGTCATGTCATCATACGACCGGGTGAATATGTCCTCATATTCTCTTAGAAATTTTGTGTATTTCTTCTTTTCTGACGGCGATAAATGAACGCTGATTCGTGTTTCTTTGACGTTTTCTGCATCTCCCAGGTTGATAATCTTAGTTTCGTCCAGGTTGGACTTTGGTCTATTCTCAAAGTTCTCAACTTCTTTGACGATCTCATCTGGTATGTCATCTTCCTCTGAATCTATATTCGTTTGTTGCGTTGTCTCGTTGCATGTCACAGTCATTGGTTCACCAAGATAAGTAATATTAATGATGTATAACTAAAGTAATCAGAGAAAAATAATAATGAGCGTCAATTCATAAGAAAAAATGCTTTGATAAATTGCATAATCATTTTGAACATTGGAGATCTTATTGCGGGAGTTGAAAATATGCGAAAAAATAAAATCTTTTAGTAAAGGAAACAATGCTTATTTTAGCCTTGCTACCCCGAGGCTCATCGGGCTGGTTGTCCTGATGGTCTAGTTATTGAGGTGTGCCCCTCTGCTTACAGCCTGTATGGAAGGGCCTTCCTCCCCCTCCTCCTCGAGAACAACACAACAATCCCTGTCATTGTCTTCCAGGAACAAGTTCTTTACCGCGACCAATGCTTCTTCTTTGTCTAACCCATAAATAATGTCGGCCGGTTGGAAGGTCTGCTCCAGATGTGGTATTGGCTGCTCCAATGGATAGTAAGGACCGCGCCATGGTGGCAACCAGTTGTTGAACTCTTCCTAGGTGTACTCGTATCCCAGCCCGAAAGTAGTGCCATGTTTCTTGAGCATTATGGGTTTAGATATTCCTTGAAGGTTCTTTCCGAGTCCCTTGCCAGGTTTGTACCCACTCCAATTCAGTATATTCTCGATCTTGTTATCACACCATTTGTCTTTGTCAACAGCATTTACATGTTCAATGTGATGGTAGGTCTCTCCACCCATCTTCTTTCTTCCTTCGATTGATGGAATGGTCTGGCAACTGTATATAGAGTTTGTATCGTCGCCATGAATGATCACCTCTCGATGATTCCATTCGAATTTTACTGCCTGATGCAGTGTCGATGCTATGGCCCTAGCGACATGGATCCATGGCCGTCCCAACAACAGATTGTAAGATGTCGACATGTCTATCACATGGAAATTAACATCGAATCGAGTGGGTCCCATTTGCAAACATAGACTAATCTCCCCAATAGTAGACCTCTAGGAGCCATTGAAAGCATTCACATTGATATCTCCATCTTTTATCTCGTGCAGTCCTTTACCCAATTTCTTGAGTGTTACCAGTGGACAAATGTTGAGATTGGAACCTCAATCGATTAGGATTCTGGTAATAAAATAGTCCTCGCATTGCACGGTGATGTGCAGTGCATTGTTGTGCCCTAAACGTTTAGGTGGTAGCTCTTCCTCATGAAATGTGATCTTATGACTTTCCAATACTTGTCCTACCATGTTAGCCATTTCTCCACCAGTGATGTTGCTTGGTACGTATGCTTCACTCAGCACCTTCAATAGAGCATTCTTGTGCACCTCAGAATTTTGTAGCAAAGCAAGAATGGAGATTTGCGCCGGTGTTTTGTTCAACTGGTCGATGACCGAGTACTCCTTGGCCTGTATCTTTCTCCAAAGATTGTTTGGACCTATCTCAATAATGGGTGGCCGGTTGGAGGCCTGCTTGCTTGACTCAGCTAGATGTTCTGGGGTATAAACCCTACCAGTTCTCGTCATACCATGTTCCATAATAGTTTCCTCAAACCTGACCTTGCCTTTCCTCCTTACCTCGACTATATAGTCTCATGGTATAGCCTTCGTATGGAATGACATCATGGTCGACATCGCCACTAGGATTGGTGTGGCTATCTTTACTCCGAACGGAGCATGTGGCTTGGGTGGTAAGACTGCCACTTCAAATGGTGTAGGTGCATTTGCTGGAGACATGAATTCGACCTCAATTGGCGCCGATGTTTTTGCAGATGACGTTGCTTCAAACTCAAGTGGAACAGACATGTTTACCTCAGCGTCCCTAGAGGGCTGAATCTGGACAACGATCGGATTGGGAGTAACTATTGGTTTCTTTGGGTCATCACATTCTGCGATCAACCCGATTGATCTCTCAGGATCCCAATCATCCTCTATTTCAATCATGTGCATGCCTCCACCTTTGCGGTCTGGCAGAGGGTTGTTACGGACATTTGGAGCAGGTTTTTTTGCCACAATAATCTTATTATCAATTAAAGTTTGAATCTTGTCTTTTAGAGAACGACATTCATCGATGGTGTGTCCCTTCATACCCGAATGGTATGCACAGGATTTGTTTGGGTTAACCCACTGAGAAGGGTTCTCAGGAGTTGCAGCAGGGATGGGGGTAACATAACCAGCAGCTTTGAGTCTCTCGTTACAACTGGTCAATAGGTTCAGCAATGGTTGTATACTGTTTCGGGGTCTGCGGTCGATATTTGGTCGAGGCCTAGGGAAGTTTTGGCATGCAAGAGGTGATTGATAGAGGGATAGTTGAGCATTTTAGGTTTGGTAGACATGTGTGGGTTGGGAATATCTGGGAGAAATAGGCTGATATGTGGGAGGTGGAGGTGATTGATAAGGTGGAGGTGGAGCTTGGTAAGAGGGTAAGAGTGCTTGGTAGTTCGGAGTAGGCTGATATGTGAGTGGAGGCATTGGGTAGGTTTGGTATTTAATGGGGGATTTGGTTCTCTGTGCAACTATTACGGCTCCTACGTCCCTTTTCTTGGACACTCCACCTGGCTGTAAAGCCTTATTTGTAGCTTGCAAGGCCTCGAAGTTCGTAACCATACCGCTTTTGATACCCTCTTCAATCCTTTCTCCCAGTTTGATAGTGTCAGAAAATTTGTGGCTCTCGATCATCATTATGCGTTCATAATACTGCGGGTCTTGAGCCCGGACAAAGAATTTGTTCTTTTGTTCCTCCTCTAAGGCAGGTCTGATCTTAGCAGCTTTGGACCTCCAGCGAGTGGCACACTCGCAGAATGTTTCCTTAGGCTTCTTCTTTAGATTCTAAATATAGAACACATCTGGTGCATTCTCTGTGTTGAACCTGAATCTTTCTATAAAGTCGGATGCCATGTATACTCAGTTCGACCATTTCTTTGGATCTTGACTAATGTACCAGGACAAAGCATCTCCTTTCAAGCTCCTCATGAAAAGCTTCATACAGATTCTCTCGTCTTTCCCTACTCCAACCATCTTGTCACAGTACATTCTCAAATGGACCATTAGATCCTTGTACCATCAAACATCTCGAACTTAGGAGGTTTGTACCCCACGGGCAGCTTGACATCGGGTTGCATGCAATGATATTCGTAGTTTAGACCCTCAGTTGCAATGATGGTGAGAAGCGTGATGGCTCTGTTGCTTTGGGATATTTTGCGGATGTGTGGGGTTCTGAGCGTTTGGAAAATTGATATTTGGAGTGGTGAGGGAAAATGACAGATTTGCCAAGTTCCGAACCTGATCAAGCTCTTCTTGGAATTTCAATAGCTTTTGTTTGAGTTGGGATGCATTTTCCTTAAGAACCTGAGTACCGTGACCATGAGTGACCTTTACCCGTTAAGTTGAGTTCTCTTTTCTGACGTTATTCAAATCTTCCATCTTCCCTTTTTTTTTGACAGGGCTAAGAGGAGGAGTGGGTGGAGGGCCCCTGGATCTCATGGAATAGGATGATGTTGCCAGAGTGCACGAACTAACCTTTGGGGAAGGGGAATAATAAAACAAAAAGGTAACAAGTTAGTGAGGTTTATAAAAAGCATTGCAGTATTTAAACACAATGTGCGAGAATGTAAATCGTGTCCTAATTTGGGGGACCTCTTTGTGCCTGAGGTAGGCTAGCGACAAATTAATTTGGAGAACTAAGAATGCTAAATGCCTCATTTTATTCATAGAAAATAAGACAAATACCAAATCGACACTAAACAAACATGAAATAAAAATCACTAATGGCCATTGGCCTTATTACATTTTATAAGGCGAAAAGATAAACTCCTATGTACTTGGTCCCTGAAGGACCTTCCCCAGATTCTGCATCCTTGGCTCCGTTGAACAGCTTTACCAACTCGCGAAGTCCTAGCAATAGGTAGGTTCTGGCTAGATGTCTACCTTCATTTCCTTCAGCATTTTGGCAGTCTTCGACCCTCTTGAGAAACTTTCTTTCCAATTCCACTATGCCTCGCTCCAAGTTTCCCAATCGCTTGTTGGCATTGACAACTATGTCCTTCATTCCTCAATCAGTTTCTGGTTGGCTTCTTGTATCTCACGGTGCTCGCTTTCGCACTCCCAGATCCTCTTGCTCAGTTGGTTGTTTTTGACCTGTGCCTTGGCCCTTTCATCTATGATCCCGTGGCCCCTAGCAAACCCTGGCTGGCCCAGACCACCGTGATTATCTTCCAACCAGCCCGAATAGTAGGGAGCGCAAACAGCGTGGTATCTGTCTAGCTCGATGATATTTCTCCCCATGATGATCTTGCAGTGCCACATATGCTGAGCTTGGCACTTATAAGGACTATCATCAGCCTGGAAGTCAGCCCGGAAATGGCTCATCTTGTCGACCCTGGGCATAACCTGTTTCCTACCAGCTTGCCTCATAACCCGGAGAGGGATGTAAGGGTATGTTCCTCGTAGACCGATCAGTATCAGGAAAGGTGCATCTCCGGATCGGGCGATGAATTCCTCTGTCGGAAAACACTCGAACATCCACTGTACCTGGTCGTTAGTTAGATTATCGAATAATTCTACCCATCTTTTGGTATCTTCTGGTTGGACGAACATGTTGGGCATGTAATTCATTCGCTTCGAATGATGGAAAGCGATATGATCATCCCAGTCTCTTCGCTGAATCTCTTGTCGGTATTCACCCCTTTGGAGATGCTCCATGAGCCAAAGCTGAAGTAGTAAATTGCAGCCTTCGAAGTGTTTGGCTCCTCGTTGACACTTCTCCAAGGCTCGATATATTTCTGCAATGATCGTGGGCACACAATGCTGAAGGGTTGCCCACCATTTCCTTCCATTAAGGTCTTAGTTACCATAGCCAGCCTGGTGTGCATTCTTGCTTTCTTCATTGGGAACTCGATCAAACCCAGCAAACAAAACATGAATAAAAAGACCATTCAGTGAATATGCCCTAATGATGTGATGACAAACTCGTCAGGATAGGTACGGTAGGATTTGCTGTGATCGTACCTTTCATACAAATAGTCAAAAGGAATGTAGGATTCTTTCAAACATGTCAGTTCTAGATTCTTCTTAAAACCCATCATTTTGAGGAAGCCCCTACCCTTGTGGTTCTCAGGCATTAACAAACCCGGAGTTTCCCATGTTATACCAGCCAATCCTTTTATTTCTTCTAGCAAGGGTATCATTTCAATGTCCCCAAAGCAGAATACAGCCCTCTCACAGTCCTAGAACAAAGTAGCAACTTTTATGATCTTGTTGTTGGGTTGAGTATCCAGAAGAGAAGGTTGATTGCCCAGATATTTCCGGACAAGAGTTTGATCACTAGAGTGAAGATCCTCCCACCAGCTTAGCAATTTTGGGTGGATGTTGGTGACCATGCCGAATCTGGGGACTTCGTGCCTCATATTTCTGTAGGACAAATAAGGTTAGGTCCTTACCCCCACCAGACTCGACTATTTAATATCAACAATTGGCATAAAACATTTAGTTCTCCAAATAAATGCATAGAACGTGGTGACATCCGTTTGGGCTCAAGGAAACCCAGTGGACTTTGGACAAGACTTATCTTAAAGAGTCATAATAGGGACAACATAACTGACTCGGCTAGGTTTGACCATGATACATGCACAGTTTAAACATAGTAAGGTTTGTATGGGGTTTTAGACTGGTACCCTTGAGCGGACAACTCAAGGGGGAAAGGCACGGAACCGTCGACTACACCGTTGATCGACTGGTTTTACCACAAATATGCCTTTTCTGAATTTAGGGGTAATAATATAGGAGGAGCGCAACCACTCATTATAAGAGTTGCTATGGTATTTGTTTGGCACGAGTGGAGTATGATGTTGAGCATGCTTATGCAATAATTAAAAGCATGTTGGCACGTATTTGCATGTTAAGAAAGTAGGAAATACAATAATTTCATGATTTAGAGCAGTAATAAAGGAAAGAAACAAAGAAGACAAGTCAGTTTTGCAGTTGAAAAGGAAATTGAATGCTTAAAGGAATTAAACAAGCAATTGCACATAAAGAGGTATAAATTCACAATAGTAGTCTGAAATGGTAAAAGCTTAAATAATCCCAAGCAGAGTCGCCATGCTTTCCCACCCCCTTTTTCACGAAATCGGGTTTATGACATTTGGTATAGGACAACTCGTTCCTTTTGGGAACTGGGTTTTGCATTTTAAGAGTCGCCACCTAATGATTTAAGGTGCATTAGGACATCAGTAGGGTTCAATTCTAAGTTTCGTTGGAATAACCAAAGATAGGGAAAAAGCTTGAAATTATCCCAAGGGAAAGGTATTAGGCACCACTCAGGATCCACTAGTGTGGTTCCCGGCCAGATAGTTTATTGTGAGTTTAGCAAATAGACAAGTATATGCTCAAATATTAGGGGATTTAAATTTAAACATATAAAAGAAAGAACAATTAAAAGAAGAGTTTTTAAAAAAGGAGTTTGCAAATAAAGGACAAGGGGTCCTAGGTTTATATTTAATATGGATCACATCAATGCGATACCCGATATGACACTCCTCAAAAGAGGGGATACACGTGGTATTAGCGCACCGGTCATCATATCCATATCTTCCCTTCCCACCCCGTTAAGGTATTAAAACGCGAATTGGTCTCGATTACTATTGCATGCTATTTACCCGTCCCATTCCTATTAGTCGCGGAGGGGCTTAGGACTACTATTCCTAAAGGGGAGGGATATTAGGCTGATTTTTGGTTTCAAAGGGTAAAAATCTAAGGCGACATAAAAAACACATATACTGCACGTTGGGGAAGCACATAAACAGGTAAAGGCCCATGTACACCTCCTCAAACAAAACACATAAATAGCATGACTTGCACATACTTTTTTTAGGTCTGATTAAAATACTAAAGATGAGGGGAGTTTGATTATTGAGGCAGATCTGTTTATTACATAACTCAGATAAGAAGTCTGAATCAGGCCTACCTGCTGGTTGTAGAAATTAACAAAAGCGGATTCAATTTTATGGTTATTAATCTAAGGCTTGCCTAAGTGTTTTAGGTGAGGTCCTATAGACATGATATCTAATTGTTTCATAATGTGGCGAAACAATAACAACTTAAAGCGAATTGTTTGAGATCCTCTAGGCATGCTTGCTATACCTCGTTAAATAGAGAAGGAAAGTTGTTTAAAACTGGTTCAGAATCGAACTGATTTTAAATTGAACTAGTTTCAGATTCTGTAGGCGATGGTATCTAATATTGCTGATTTTAATCCCTATAGTCATGATATTTAACATTGAATGTGAATAGAAAACGAACCAGAATTTTACTTGGGAATCCCTATAGGCATGATTTCTATATGTTATACTGATTTCAACCTTATGAGCATGATACTTACTTATATCCGTTTAGAACTTAAAGCATGATATCTAAATGGCATGCATAATTTAAATAAGTCCTATAGGCAGGTTATCTAAGTGTGAAGTTGATCATGAAGAAATTAAGATAAACCCTATAGACATGGTGTCTAAAAATACAAAATTGGACATGCAGAAATTTAAGAAAAAACAGTCCTACAGGCATGCTTTCTACCCTTGAGCATACATGATAAACCAACCCTTTACACTAGCCAACCCCAAGTGTTTATTACAAATTATTACAGACCATAAGTAATGAATTACACCGGAAAAGTACAAAGAAAAGTTACAACCAGAGGAAGCCTGATTCTTGACTTCCTCTCTGAGTTATGGAATAAACCACCTCAAATGCCATTGATCCAAAGCCTTTCTCAGACTTGAGTGTGTAAAAGTTCTCTAAGGGTATCAAGAGGACCCTGGGCAGTGCTCACACCCAAGTTACATAACCAGAATAGAGATAAGTGCAGTGTGGAAATGCTAGCCCTTATGTGTCCAAGTTCAGAGGGAGCTCATGGTTCCCAAGGAAAGGCTCACACAAGGGGGCAGAACTTAAGTTCTAATAAGATAGTGAAAGCGCAGGAACAGAGTGTCAAAACTGAAGTGATAGGGAGATAATAATCAATAACACATAGAGTTAATAACTTCATACAAAGGGGGGTCAAGGGTTGGGAATCCATTGCAAGGAGCCTATATACTTAGGCATGGGTTAGCTTTGGGCATGCACAACAATGGGAAGTGCTCACATGCCTGTAAACTAATCAGAACATACAACATATAAGAGAAACATGGATGTTATGATCCCAGGGGAATCAGGTTTGGGTCATGCACAACAATGTCCAATGCTGTCATGCCCCAAACCAACCACAACATATTGGGCTAGGGGTTTAAGATTCACAAGTCATGATACATTAATTCTGAACAGGAAAAGGGGAAATTACATCATGCTTAATAATGGTACTGAGTTAAATATAAACAGTAGACAAGTAAGGATGCAAGAAACAGTAAATAAGCATGTTGTTGTTGGTGCATAAGCTTAATTAGAACATACCAGTAAGAAATGCAAATGTATAGAAAAATAAGCAAGTTTTCCACAGCCTAGCCTTGGCTTTCAGCCGGCTAAGTAAGGCAGCAATACAAGTAGTAACAGAGAAAAGAGAGAGATTTGGTGGGGTGTGTGTCTGAACAAAAGTGTTTTATGCTTTGTGTTTGTGTGTTTGAAAGAAAAGAAGTGCAGGGTATTTATACCTTTCTGAAAATGAGTAAGAGAGAAGTAATAAGCTGCAAACATGGAAACAATCATAATTAAGAATCAATTATACAAGTGATTGCCTTTAATTAAGGGATCACTTACTTAACGGGCAGTGACAGGTTCAAAATAAGGAAAAAAATCAATTTGTAAGCAGGCTGATAGTTTCCGTAAACGAAGTAGTAAAACATTAAGTAAGCAATCGAGTCTAGGTACAGAAATATTCTAATTTCGGAAAGGATTCAGTAAGGCAAAATAGGAAAAGAAATCAATTAACCTTAACAGGCAAGTGAAATCAGAATTTCACAAAGGAAAAGTTTGAAATCTGTCACAAGTTTGGAGATCAATCAAAGAAGGAAACTCAACATATAAATATAATGCACAAACACTATACATGTGAGAACAAGCCTATTGGCAAAAGGAAATAGCATGCAATAGTAGCACAAAATTTAGTAGATGGCAACATTCGAAGCATGATAATCCAGTAGGTCAAGTCACATTGAATCAGTAGTGAGGAAAACATAGAATATCAAAAGTATGCGAAGATCTCACAGTAGCAGGTGAGGAAAGCCCTTTTTTAATAATTAGGGTTTCAAGCATAATCGAGTATTAGAGAAGATAGAAACCCAGAATCAGAAAAATCACACAAAGAGATAAGAGGTTTAGAAATAAATAACTTCAAATCGATTCAAGTACTTAAAGGAACAGTGTCAGACCCAAAGCCATATGATTTTCAACAATAGAAGAGTTTCAAAAGAGGATAAACAAACAAATCAGACAGAACTCAAGCAAACAAGCATTCATCTAATAAACAATCAAAAGAAATTAGGGCTTTTAACATGCAAACTTAGGTAGAAGAACGATACGAGCAAACATAGCAAAACATGTCAAAAAAAATCATAGAAACGTTTTGAAATAACTCAACAAGAAAACCCTAATTGGAAAAGATAAAATGTTTTGAAAGCATAGTTTTAAAAGAAACTTCTAGAAAAACGCTTAGAAGCTCAAAGAAAACATAGATCTGAAGTAGATCTAAAAGAAGTCGAAAGAACCTTAGAGATTAGGGTTTCAGAAGAACTCCAAGTGATGAGAAAGGCCTTGAAAACCATCGATCTAAGCAGAAAAGTCAAAAGTCTAACTCGAATAGCCATGGCTGGCCGGAGAAAGGTCAGAGATGACTGGAGAACAGTCATAGAGAAAAAAACCAGACAAAAACCCCTTCAGGATCTGGTCATGAGACCATAGAAACGAACACGTAGAAGCCGTGAGAGGATGATACAGGTCTCCGATGACCTTGGAAGGCCATGGATTAGGGTGGATTAGGGTGGCGGAGGCTAGGGTTTGAGGGTGTTATAGAGAGGATTTGAGAGATGAGGGGGATTCAGAGGCAGCGTATGGTGGAAAATGGTAGGGTTTAGGGGGTCGTTTTGGATTGATTAAGGTAAGGGGGTCTGGTGGTCGTTGATAATTTTGATCAGTGGCTTGGATTGAATGGGTAGTTTAAAGAATAGGGTTTGGGTCAATACATATTGTAATTGGATCGGGGTAATTGGGGTTCAAAATCATGCTATAATTGAAATAAAATGGGGCTAACATTTAAATAGCCCATTTTCCTATTTGATTTATAAAAATAATAAAATAGTTTCTGTAAATAAATTAAAGGTACTTAAATAATTTATGGTACATAATTATTAAAATAAAAATACTAGACTTAATATTTATAGATATAAACACAATCAAATCTAAAAGAGGCTAAAATTGTAATTATATGAAATTTAGCCTTAAAAATACTAAATCAATTATAAAAAATATGAAAAAAATATATTAGCTATATTTTAGTATAAATATGAGAATCCAATAAATGAATCACCAAAAGTGATAATTTTGGAAATATTATTGGGTTTTTTATGAGTAAAATAGGGGAATAAATTGGTTTTAAAATCTTTAAAAATTACGAAAAAATAATAACACAATTGGAAATACTTATATATGCCTACACATACTTTTTGAAAGTATTTTGCATATAAAAAATATACAGGAAAAATTAGGTATCAACACCCTCTTCCCTCATCTCTCAAACCTCCCTTCCTCTCTCTCCTCTTTCTTCTTTCCCCCTTTCCCACTCCCTTACTAGAGTTGTATTTTTGCTGCTCTACTGTGATTCTATTTTGGGTTAGGTAAAAAATTGATTGTTGGGTTTCATTGTGAGTCTGGAATTGTATGATCAGCGCAAGTAAGTAAAAAAGGGTTGTTTTTGTGCTTTTTTGTGTTTTTATTAATCGTTGATTCATACAAGTCGTTGAGTTTACCATTAACAGTTTTTGCTATTATTTGGTGATTATGCTTGAATCTATGATTATTCTGTCCAATTGACCACGCTCCGAAAAAATTCACCCAACTTTGCCCGGTATTGAGCAATTGTTTCTTTGGATTCTTCTTGTAATGTTAAGTAGACAGTTCAACTATTGCTAATTTAATAATTTGTTCATTTTCCTTTGACTGTTTTATTTATTTATTTTTTAAAAGTCAATTTAAGGTTTTATTTCATCCTTTTGCGCTCTTTTGCTACGGGTGTGGCCTCACCAGTGGTAGCGGTGACAACGCCTCTCTACTTTGTTTGTCTTCATGCCGTTTTTGTGTTTTTCAGGTTAGGGATTGTGGCTATTATTGGTGAGCTGGACGTGCATGTGCAAACATTATGGAACAACCCCGACGAGGGTTAGCAAGGGGCGGCAAAAGTTGGATGCGAACGTGCTAGGTGTATGCAATATCGTCGTATATACCAAGAACATTTCTAGGTTCTTCTCGCAGGAGTTAGTATCTCCCATTTTCAATTCTCCTTTGTTGTATTAGTTAAATTGTTGCAATCTTTGTTCGTATTAGTTTATTCACTGTATTAGTGTGCATATAGTTGCAGCCTGTCTTTGTCTAGCTTGGTCTGTTGCCTTGTGTACCTTGTGTGTGTTATTGATTCCCCTTAGTCTGCCATAGGCATATTGGCTGTGGTCTGGATAGTCGAGTAAGGTTATGTCCTTAGGGGGTGCGGGGGTGTGGAAAGGGAGGTAGGGCAAGGGTTAGGGGGTAGGTCGGGAGGCAAAGAAGGTAAAGGGAATAGGGGTATCTATAGGTTAAGAATCGGGTCATGGAATGTAGACACATTGACGGGTAAGTCTATAGAGTTGGCGAAGATTCTCCAAAAGTGGAGGGTCAATATAGCGTGTGTCCAGGAGACAAGGTGGGTAGGGTCGAGGGCGAAGGATGCAAACTGGTATAAACTTTGGTACACAGGAGTCCAGAGAGGTAAGAATAGACTAGGTATCTTGGTGGATAAGGATCTTAGAGAGTCTGTGGTTTAGGTTAGATGAGTGAATTATAGATTGATAGTTTTTAAGTTGGTGGTTGGAGAGTACACCCTAAACGTTGTTAGCGCCTATGCACTGCATACGAGCCTAGATGAGGAGGTTAAATGACGCTTCTGGGAGGGGTTAGATGAGATTGTGTGCCAGGTTCCGCCTGCTGAGATCCTATTCATATGAGGGGAGTTCAATGGTAATATTGGGGTGACCGTAGGTGGTTACAGCAAGGTACATAGAGGCTTTGATTTTGGGGAGTGGAACGGAGGATGTACCTCGTTGTTGGACTTCACTAAGGATTTTGGTTTGGCGATTGCAAACTCTAGCTTTCCGAAGAGGAAGGAGCATTTTGTTACTTTTCAAAATATGGTAGCGAAGACTCAGATTGACTATCTCCTCCTCAGGAGGTGTGACAGAGCGTTGTGCAAGGACTACAAGGACTAACGTCCTCCTCAGCATAAACTCTTTGTGATAGATGTTAGTATTAGGTTAAAGAGGAGGAAATGGTCTGCTCGGGGAAAATCGAGAATCAAGTGGGGAGCCTTGACCAAGGATAAAGCCCAAGACTTGGAGTGACGGTTGTCGGCTATGGGAGCTTAGAGGTGCAATGGGGATGCGAACACTATGTGGTCAACGATAGAAAAATGTATAAGGGAGGCTGCAAGAAATTTGTTAGGGGTCTCGACCGGTGTCTCTGGTGGGCACAAAGGAGACTGGAAGTGGAATGAAGTGGTCCAAGGTAAAGTGGAAGCGAAGAAGACGTCGTACCTGAAATTAGTGGGGAGCATAGGTGAGGAGGAGAGGCGAGTGTGCATGGAGAGATATAAGGTAGTTATGAAGGAAGCGAAACTGTCAGTCACGGAGGCTGTGACTGCAGCTTATGGTCGTATGTACGAGGAACTGGGGGGAAAGGTAGGGAGAAGAAGTTATTCCGGCTAGCCAGCTTGAGAGAGAGGAAGGGTTAGGATTTGGACCAAGTGAGATGCATCAAGGACGAAGATGGTAGAGTACTGATGGAAGATGCCCAGATTTAGAGGAGATGGCAGACTTACTTTCATAAATTTCTGAATGAAAAAGGGGATCGGGATATTGTGGTAGGAGAATTGGAGCATTTTGAGAGTCACCATGTCTTTGGGAACTACATGTGTATCAAGGTTGAAAAGGTCATGGTAGCTATGCGTAAGATGAGTAGGGGCAGAGCGACTGGGCCAGACGAGATTCCGGTGGAATTTTGGAAGTTTGTAGGAAGAGAAGGTTTGGAGTGGTTGACTGGGTTGTTTAATGTTATTTTTAAGTCGAAGAGGATGCCAGATGAGTGGAGGTGGAGTACGGTGGTTCCATTGTATAAGAACAAAGGTGATATCCAGAGTTGTAACAATTATAGGGGTATCAAATTACGAAGTCATACCATGAATGCATGAGAGAGGGTGGTTGAAGCGAGGGAAAGGATGATAGTATCTGTATCCGAAAACTAGTTCGGGTACATGCCAGGTCGTTCTGCCACAGAAGCTATATACCTTGTTTGGAGGTTGGTGGAACTGTATAGATAGAGAAAGAAGGATCTGCACATGGTATTTATTGACCTAGAGAAAGTGTATGACAAGATTCTCAGAGAAGTTCTTTGGAGATGCTTGGAGGCAAAAGGTGTGTCGATTCCCTATATTATGGTGATTAGAGACATATATGATGGGGCTAAGACTCGGGTTAGTACAGTAGGAGGCGACTATGAGTATTTTCCGGTTGAAATGGGGTTACACCAAAGCTTTACGCTCAGTCTGTTCTTATTCGCCATGGTAATGGATACGTTAACAAACCATATTCAAGGGGAGGTGACATGGTGCATGCTATTCACTGATGACATAGTTCTGATTGATGAGTCACGAGCCGATGTTAACGAGAGGCTGGAAGTTTGGAGATAGGCTCTTATGTCCAAGGGTTTCAAGCTGAGCACAACGAAGACGGAATACCTGGATTGTAAGTTCAGTGCTTAGCCGGGGGAAGTGGGCGTGGATGTGAGGCTTGAATCACAGGTTATCCCAAGTAGAGGCAACTTCAAGTACCTTGGGTTGGTTATCCACGGAGGATGGAAGATCGACGAGGATGTCACACACCGTATTGAGGTAGGATGGATGAAATGGAGGTTAGCATCTGGAGTCTTGTGTGACAAGAGAGTGCCAATAATACTCAATGGTATGTTCTATAAAGCGGTGATAAGATCGGCCATGATGTATGGCGCTGAGTGTTGGCCTGTTAAGAACGTACATATCAAAAAGATGAAAGTAGCAGAAATGAGGATGTTTAGGTAGATGTGCGGGCATACTAGGATGGATAAGAGTAGGAATGATGATATTCGAGAGAAGGTGCACGTGGCTCCTATTGATGACAAAATGGGGGAAGTGAGGCTCAGATGGTTTGGGCATGTACAGAGGAGAAGCCCAGATGCTCTAGTAAGGAGGTGTGAGCGACTGGTTATGGAGAGCACGAGAAAAGGTAAAGAGCGGCCTAATAAGTATTGGGGAGAGGTGATCAGACAGGATATGGCGAGGCTTCAGATTTCCGAGGACATGTCACTTGATAGGAAGTTGTGGAGGTCGAGTATTACAGTTGTAGGCTAGAAGGTAGTTGAGTCTTCCCTTACTTTGTACTTTGTGAGACTAGTCTGGTTGAGTTTTTCTCTAAGATAGCTAGTGGCAATGTCGTGTCTTATTAAGGGTAAAAGTGGGCCGGCCCAGGTCCGGGACTAGCCCAGGACCGCGGCCCATGTATGCTTATGGGCCTAAATGGTCCTTAACCGAATAAGACCGTTACCGTGGAGGTGGGTCGGTCCTTCACATTGAGTCTGCGAGACCGGGACCATTTGAGACCGGTAACGGACTGGTCCTTGGCAGGCCTAAACGGTCCCAAACGGTCCCAAACAGTTCTAAACAGTATCAAACGGTCCCAAACCGTTGGGCCCTCTTAGGCCTACTTAGGCCCACTTAGACAGTCTTATTATTTTCTCTTTTCAGTGCAGGACCTATTTATTAGCCATCATTTTTTGCTCTGTATTTTATATTCCTATTTTTCCTATGATCTCTATGGTGAAACTAATATCGTCTCCTTTTGTCTTTTTATTCTCTTGAGCTGAGGGTCTTTCAGAAATAGTCTCTCTACTCTTTCGGGGTAGGGGTAAGGTCTGCGTACACACTACCCTACTCAGACCATACTAGTGGGACTTTACTGGGTTGTTGTTGTTGTTGTATATTTAATGAATTTTTTAACACAAACATAATATTTAAACAAAGGTTACTATATTTGTTCGAAGATATTGTTTACCCATCAAATGGTACAGTTAAATTTTTAACTTGGTTTATAGATACTTGAATTAAATTGATCCGAGAAAATAAAATGATAAAGAACAAAATTGAATAAAGTAAGAAACTATTGAAGAAGAAACAAGCCCGGGCCTCGAATTATTCTTTTCTAGTAGCAAGAACAATATCAAGAACAAAAAACATGGAAAAATAATGTTAACAAAATAAGAGAATAAGTTTAACCTTTTCTCACAAAAGTATTTTGTCTCCTTCTATGAATACAAATTTCCCTATTTATAGCTAAATTAGGAGAGACAAGATCCCCAAATCAAGCTCCTTTTAAAAGGGAAAAAAGATCCCTCTTGATAGTTGCAAAACAGTTAACTGTAAATGCTAAGATTCTTTATAACGATAACTCCTTTAATGCTGTCTTCTCCAATCAGTATCTTGCTTTTAAATTCTCTTCTCTGGTTCTGATGTCCACGAGAATCATACAAAACTGGCCACACACTTAGATCCGGTATCAATTATCTCCTATGTATCTTTACTGTCATGTGTTCACTTGACAAACATCCGCATGTCATCTGCTAATTTTACCCAATACAGATTGTCCATCTACTTTTCAGTGACTCAATTTGAAGTGACAAAAAAGTCGATAAGACCCCTTTTCTTGGCGAGAATGTTCTTGAACGGTTTCTGACACTTGAACGGACGTGCGTCTCTTTGCATTTAATGGGCCGAACATGTATTGCCATGTGATTTGTCAAGTATTTTCTCCAGTTACCTAGGTAATGTTGCCTTTTTATTTTTCACTTTTACAAACCTCCTTCTTCGAGTTTTCTTAATGTTTTTCTGCAACTCCTCCTTTCTCAGTAAACTCCCAAATTCATACTTTCCGTCACCATGTCTTCAGCTATTTCTTACTCTAGTTAAACGGGTACTTATATCGGTGGCACCCCATCTAAGAAGAGCAAGTCTAAGAAACCCGATGCCGGTCCTCCTTCTACTAACACAACCATCCCTTCTCAGTTATGGTGTGAGATGGATCTCCATGCTCAAAAGGAATCCTCTGACCCCAAATATATGACAGAAATAGAGATGTTGGTAAATACCCTTGTTCTATTCGCCCGGCTAGTATTCATGTTGTAAAAGAGGATTTGTGGCTAGAACAATATTGAGGTTTTAGCTCCTAATGAAGTCGAAAGAATTACTTTAGTAAACCAGTGTAAATGTACGTTTACACGTACCCTTTCATTTTAAGGCTTGGAAGGGAAATTGATCCCAACATCTTGGAGTTTTACTCAAACTACCAAGTTTGTTTATCTAAAATAAGATCGTCAATATGGCTAACAGTGGCTTGTGTTCAATTTCTGTGTTCCCGGGCCGGTGAAACCCTTACCTGTGCTCATATGATCAACGTCTATGCCCCTAAGCTTTTCCGTGGAGGCATGATCAAACTCAGCAAACACGGTCACCATGAAATTGTTATCGGTGTTGATGATAACAATGACTGTGGATTGATTAAGAGGTTCATTTTCATCACTCCTCAGGACGTTCTACCAACATTGAAATCTTCTATTCCCGAATCCTTGGAACTATACTCATAAATTATTTCGAATATCCCTCTTTTACTGTGTTAAAGGAAATCCTCCCTTTTCCTAACTTTCTCTTCTGTTATTTCAGACATCACTTGGATTCCTCCAGTGGTTTAGAACCTAACCCAATGGGTGGAGAAAATTCTAGACACTTCCATACCGGACTCCCGAAAGTGGAAGGAAATATCAATCAGGTTTAACTAAGGGCCAAGAATCGTGGTAAGTAAAATTTTCTTTTTTCTTTCTTAATCATCAACTTTATGAAGTATAAATTTTTTGACTTCTTTACACAACATGTAGTCCTTCCGAAGGGATCTTTTGTTTGTCCCACCAGCGAGGTCTCACATGAGCTAAAGATAGCTCAACAACTGGTTCAAAAAGCCGTTGACCAGAAGAGGGCTCGTGATATTACTCTTGCTTTCGGTGAAGGGACATCTTCCTTAAGTCCCCAGTCCAAGGGGAAAAAAATACCTCCAAGGATGATATTTAGGAGAAGCCTCTAGTCATTGAAGAAATCCCGGTAGGGTCGGTCATAATAGGCCTTGACGAAAAAGAAATTGAGGAAGATGATGAAGTAGTTTCTCTTCAAAGAAGAATAAGAAGAATAACTCATCCAGCTCAACTAGAGGATGCAGAAGAGCTCTCTACCGAGTCCTATTAGGTTGAAAATGCTAAATCCCATTTTTGGTCTCTAGTTGCAGCCTCCGGTCTATAGTATTTCTAATACTCCTTCACATTCCATTTTGGCGCCAGCTCCATTATTACTAACTCCTGCCACATCATTGATCGCAAATGAACAACACGAAGATGTGTGTTCCCCTCGATCCCCTAAACAAAGGAACATATAAAATGCCTTTCCGGTATCCATCCATAACCTTAATGGTAAAGGCACTGATACATTCTTTATTTTGGATGAATCTACTTGATTTCCAAGCCGGTGGGAGTAGCCAACTATTTGAAGCTTTTGGCTTCTAATAAGTACTTGAGAAAAATGAATGCTCTTTTTTGCGGAATGCCTAATCAATAACAATATGCATCTTGCTACTCAGGTATCATCTTATTCATCTCTTTTTTTCTTTACATTCTTTAACCATTATCTTTGATAACTTTAATCTTTGACTTTATAGGCTAACCTCCTCACCTCCGAGAACTTATAGAAGATGATCCTAGATAAGGAAATACTTACTACTAAGTGGGATCAAATTACTGCTGAACAGGACCAATTAGTTGAGCGCTTCTTAGCTTTACAGGCAAGGCTTGTTCAGATGGACGAAATTGAAGCCCGATTGGAGAAAACTGCGCAAAAAAATGGCCCACAGCCAAGAAGCCACTCATGTAAGGTCTCATAAATTTTTCCAAAAATTTAAGTTTTTATGGTGCCAAAGAATTTGCAAGAAGTGGCGTTTCTACGTGTCACACCCTGAACCTGGGGATGGACGTAACATGACAACTGATGCCTAACGATATGTGATGAAGTGAACCACCTGGCTGGCTGAATCAACGTGTGATATCATAACATACTGAATGCGGAAGATAAGCTAATGCATGTTGATATACTAAAAGTCTTAGTAATATAAATCCAAGTGACAAAACATTAATATGCGTCTGAAACATATCTATAGCCAATATTGCTTAACATGAAAATCCCGTGACTCTGTCTAACTGTTACTCTAGTCTATGAATCCTCTAATGAAGTACTAAAAACACTGACTATCTTTAAATACTGAAAGATTTTAAAGTAATGATAATGCCCCGAAAGAAATGGGCTCACCAAATAGCTGGTGTAAGAATCCTAGCACTCAGAATTGTCAATCTGTACATCATCACCTGCATCGTGAGATGCAGTCCCCAGGAAAAAGGGACGTTAGTATATTTGAATTGCACTGTTATGTAAATAAACTTAAAGAAAGAACTATGAATGATGAAACTAAAACTGAGTTGATAACTTAGAACTGATAACTGAAACGATAACTGCTAAAACCGAAACTGAAACTGAAATTATAACTGATAACTTATAACTGAAATGATAACAGATAACTGAACTAAACAAAGGAAGTAAAGATATGAATACTCCCTCTTATAAATGATGAACCACCTATTTATCTGAATATTAGACTGCAGCCTCAAGCCCAATATATATGTGTACAAGCTGCAGCCTCTGGCCCAAGTATACATATACATAACTACGGCCTTAGGCCCAAAGATGAATAAAGCATAAACTACAAACTCAGGCCCAAATATGCATAAAGCATAAACTGCAGCCTCAGGACCAAAGATTCATAAAACATAAACTGTAGCCTTAGGCGTAAATATGCATAAAGCCTAAACTACGGCCTTAGGCCCAAATATAGGTGCTAATCATTCAGGGATTTAAAATCAGGAACTAAGAATCATACTACAATACATGATACTAAAATACTGAATCATATTGAGTTACATGATACTGGAATACTGAATAGAACTAGACTGAGACATGTATTCATGAACTGATTATGAAAACAAAAACTTCAACTGTTTATGACATGCTAAGTAATCTAGACTGAGACTCATGGGCATCAAACCCAACTCTACATTGATTACGCACTGAGCTCACAACATTTAGAATGAAAGTCATTAACGAGTTAACAAAGCTATAGAAAAGCAATTTTGCAACTATTCAAGGTACTAGGCTTAATTATATTTCTGAGGCAATTAGTAATGTCGTAAAAGAAATGTAGTGTAGGAGAATCATTAACATTCCCAAGCATAGAGAATAGGCCTCACATACCTTGACTATGGCCTTTTTAAGCGTATCATAATATTCGTCGCCTCTTTCAATGAGAATTTATGGTAATATATATATCAAGAGGAACCAACATTAGCACTAATGCTCATGTTTTGGTAGCATAAATTTTTTTATCAAACACCCTTTGGGTGTAAAGCCTCATAGCCCTAGTTAATAGTGTTTTCTTCACCCAATTCTCATTCTACTACTTCTAGGTGATTTTACAATCCCAAATAGATGTAACTAACACCATTTCTCATTTTTGCACCATATTGTTCACTAGTCAAGACAAAATTCAACTTGTGGTTGCCCTGTTGTTGATGAAAAAGAGGCGACACATAATATTTAAATGTATACTAGGGAAACTATTTAGTTATTAAGTAATATTTTGTAATTATTTTGCTAACCGATGAGATTATGGGTAAGGATTTTTGTTCTTCTAAGGGAAAGGTGTTAGGCACCTCTTAAAATCTACATGATGTAGCTACATAGGATTTAGATTAAGTTTGGGATCAATCATTTGTATAAAGGGGGGTGTGAGACTTAAGAGCAGTGTGGGTTTATAAATGAGTTTAAAGATATGTTGAGAGAGTTTTGAAATATGTATGTATATGGTCCATATTTGTAAAGCATGCGAAGAAAGAGTTTGAGTTATAAAAGACTTGGTCTAAAAGATAGATGTAAAATTCTAAGAGGTATTTGCGAAAGTGAGCCTAAGATATACCTTGGTTTGAAGGTCCTTAAAGAAAAGATTATTCTCTGAAAATCCCTTAAGGCGATGGTTCTTGATGTCACGCCACCTTTTTCCCTTTCGCGGAGAGAAGTTCCAGTTTCCACATTCATGGGGGTAATAACTCGTTTCCTTTAGGGATTTGGGTATTTGAAGAGTCACCACCTAATGGATTATGGTGCGTTAAGGCACCTAGAGCAATTAACTCTTGGATTGGTCTACATTACCACAGATTTAAGGTAAGGACTCGAAATAACCTTGAGGGGAAGGTGTTAGGCATCCCTCTCGGCCCACAACGGTCGGTCCCGATCGAACTTATACTTATGAACTAGTCCTTTACCACATAATTACAAATAAAAGCAGGTTTGGACATTACATTCCTCAAACAATGAGACAAAGAAAAGGCTTAAACAAATTGTATACACATGGAAAGTAAAGGGAATTTGGGAAGGAGGGATCCTAGGTTGGTTAGCCTACAGGATCACCCCACGCAAGGTCCGGTAAACACTCCTCAATTAGGAGCTACACGTGACATTAGCACATAGTCATCATATCCATATCTACCCTTCCTACCCCTTAGTGGTTATTAAGCGAATGTTATTTAGCGATCTCTATGCGTGCTGTTACCCGTCCGTTCTTAATGATCCTGGAGGAAATTAGGACCTCTACCTATAGGCAGTTCTAGATAGATCCCTAAGGTTTAAAGGAGAAAATACTAAGGCGACAAGCAAGAACACATAAGACTTTAGCAAATAAAAGTAGGAAGGAGCAAATAAGAGGCTCAGGGTTACCTCCGCAGATAATGCATGTAAACAACACGACTCAAACACAAACAAGGACAGTATTATTAAACAGGATCCTAAGACATGATGTCTAGGTGAGTATGAGAACACAAGAGGCATGTAGATTTATTTTTTTAACATAGAAGAAGGGGCCTAATCAGTTTGCCTACTGATTTTAAGCCTGTTATCCATTAAGCAGTAAACACAAAGAGGTAGTTTCCAGTTTTATAAGAAATTTGATTACCTAAGGCTTGCCTAGGCGTGGGATAATGCACAATTATTACCAGAACTATTAAAACAGGGTAGGAGATATTTTACCTAAAGCATGATGTTCTAAGTTTTACAAGATACATAATTATTACCAGTTTTACTTAAATAGGATAATTAGATGTGAGACTGTTTTATATCCTTTTTCATGCATCAGTAGTCTAACTAGGTGTGACTGAGCGAGTATGAATGAGATCCTAAACATGGTATCTAATATGCACATATAAGGTTCAGAATGGTTTATATGCAGAATTCCCAAAGCATGATTTCTAAATGCACAGCAGGTTACAATATGATTTCAAAATATGCATAAGTAACAATTTATTTTAATGTTGCCGTTTATCCTAGAAACAGGATTTGTAAGTGATAATAAGGATGTCAAAATGAGATGCTGAAAATAGTATACATGAAACCTAGGAGCATGGTGTCTAATGCATGATATGCTTTGCATGTATTGGTCCTAAACATGCGTTCTAATGAACATACAAAAAAATATAAACCTAAAGCATGTTTTCTGCCCTATGATAACATGTATAGCTACCCTCCCCTTTTCCACTAGCCAGCCCCAATATTCGTTTACAATGAATATTAAAAACCAACATTGAATGAATTACATTAATAGATAAAGAAAAATAAGAAGTTACACTATAGGGAGCCTGCAAGTAGGCGTAGATTTCATAGCCTTTCTCAACATCCGGGTGCGTCAGAGTTCCCTAAGGACCTCAAGGGATCCAGGGCAGTGCTCACACACAGATTTCACAACCATATTTGAGTAAATGCAATGTGGAAGGGCTAGCTCTAATGCATCAAAGTTTAGAGGGATCTCATAGGGATCCATAAGTAGTCACACATTAGAGAGGCAGAACTTAGGGATCTAAGAATAGAGTGAGAGTGCTTGACATAGTTTTTGAAAAAACGTTTAAGTAGGAAAACAATTTGGAAAGAGACTTGAAATAGTTTTGTAAAACAATAGAGGAGTTATTTAATAAGACCGTTTTGAAAAGAGTAGGGCAATCAACAAACAACTGACCAACCTCAGAACCAAAACAGGTTTAGCATCATACATAGAACAAAGAACCAAGACATGTTTAGTACCACAAGCCTTCACACAGGGGTAAATAGGAATTGGGGACAGGTAAAGCATATAATGGTAAACACATAGCAGGCAGAAGTCTTTGGAATTGGTACAGATATGCTCAGAAACACTGATTAGACATAGTCATAGAACCAGCAATGCTTAAGGGGTTCAGTATAGGATCAACAAAAATTAAAATCATTCCCAGAATCATACAAGTTTAGGAGTGCAGACTACTTTACAAGGAGATTTATACCAGAAACCAGACATAGCAAGATCACATGGAGACAGACTACATAGAGGGGGGGGGGTAACATGTTCATACTAATCCTAAGGAAGGAGAGTACATAACATGCTAATAATGTAAACATATCAACTACAGGTTTCACAGCAAAACTATAAGTAAAAGCAGACTAGAAACAAGATGAATTGAAGTAATAAAGGGACCATATTATTTTTGGAACTTGAATTGAAATCAAAACATACCAGTAAAGAAGGTAGTAAATACAAAGCGAGGAGCAAGAACGTAGAGTAATCAGCCTTGGCTTGCAGCCGGGTGACTTAGAACAATAGCAAGTAACCAGAGAAAAGAGAGCAGAAGAGAGTTTTTTGTGTGTGAGAGAGAGTTTTTGAACCAATGTGTTCGTGTCTTTGTGCTAGTGAAAGAGAAAGGTACTTATAGTTTGAAAACAGGTAGAAAATAAGGCAAGGATCATAGTTCAGCAGTAATTATGGAACTATGCTAATTAGAATCAACTCAGTATAAGTACTTCCTTTAATTAAAGAGTTAAATTTAAACGGTAACAGGCAAATTCTAAATAAGGAAGGAAATCACATAAGGCTGAATATAACAAATAAGGAAATATTTTCAGCATAGTATAAGTACACAACATGGAATAGAGACTAGGTTCAGTAGATTCTAATCAAGGAAAATACTTAAGAATCAGTTGACAGCATGCTCGACCATAGATTAAGGTGAGAAAATATCTTAAAGGTTAAAATCAGTAGAGAATATCACAAGAAATCAATGAAGGATTGGTCACAGAGATTCAAAAATAAAAATAGTACTGATTTAGGAGAAATTGACACAAATTTTTGAGAACAAGCGGAATAAATACATAATAGGCAAGAATCAGAAACCCTAATAAGCCAAATAAGGTAAAATCATACAAAATTAGGGATTCACATAGAGCATAGCATGAATTAATAGAATAAACATGACATAGGCGGAAGAAGTAAAAGTTAGAGACACTGATAAACAAAATAGGGTAAAACCACAGAGAATCATAAGGCTCATGAGAAACAAGCACATATATAGATTAAACGAACATATTATCACAAAACAGACTCAGAATCCAGGATTAAAACCAAGAAACTTAGGGTTTTTAACATAATAACTCAGATAAAAAGAGAAACCTCAAATAAACGCTTAAACATAGTGAAAATCATAGATTAATACTAAAATCAGAAGGAAAAGCCATTTTGAAATGGGGTTAAGAAACCCTGGTTTGAATATGAAGAGTCGTTTTAGAATAAATAGGAATATCTTTAAGGAAAACAGCAAAATAACTCAGAATATACCCAGATCTATTATAGATCTAAGAAATCAAGAGCTAATAGCTAGGATTTCAGAGAGATAACCCAAAGAGAAAGAGAATCGGCCTAGAAACCATAGGTTCTAGTCGGAGATGGCAGGATCTTACTCGGACAGGCCAAGATTGGCCTGAGAATGACATGAAAAACCATGGGGGTGAGTTGAACCGCCTCTGGTTCCTTTGAGGACCTCAATGCAGCAGTAACCCGACATAGGAAGGAGCCATGGAGGGTGGGATGGTGGTGAGACCACCATAATTACCGGCAAGTCGATGGCCGGTGAGAGCTTTAGGTTTTAGTAGAGAGAATTTGAGAGGTGAGGGGAGAGTGTAGCGGTGGAGTGAAAGAGAGAAATGATGAGGGGTAGTCTCTAGGATTAATTAAGGAAAGGGGACATATAGATCGTTGATTAAAATTGATCAACAGTCCAGATTAGACAAGGGATTGGGTCGGGTAGGATAAGGTATTGGGCCTGGGGTATTTAGTCCATTTTAATTGGGTTGGGATCTGATTTAATTAGGCTATAATTGAAATGAAAATGGCTATTTGTTAAATAGACAATGTAAATTAGTTAAAACAATTTACAAAAATAGTTGTTAATTATAAAGATGAATTTCATGCATAGAAAATAATTTAAAAAATATTTATTTAGTATTTAAAAAATACACATGATTATTTCTGGATGAAAATATTACAAAATCATATGATTGGGCTATAATTGCAAAGTTATTGCAATTATAGCCAAAACATGCCAATTTAGCTAATTATGAAATAATTTGATCTTAATAGGACCAAAAATAATACATTACATCAAGAAATGCTTTTGAAATCATTTGTAAGGTAATTTTGTAATTATTTCTTGGAAATAAAATGCTGGATAAATTAATAAAAATATAGGAAAATTGTGGGAAAATATCAATTGCTAATCAATGCATGATTTTGAAGATATATATGCAATTTGAAATATTTTTTGGGAAAAATTGGGTATCAACACTTGAAACTCTGATTTTTTCTTTTTTTGAAGAATGAAGTTGAGATCTGATTTCCTTTTGAGATAGAGCTGTTGTTTTGCTATGTTCTGGATTTTAAAATATTTTATGTAAAAGACTGATGAGTGAAAACATAAGAAGTTGTGAGCAAATTATAATTAGCAAATTAAGGATCTGTTACTAACTAATTTCCCTTTTAAATCTTATATTATTTAAGGCTTGCCTAAGTTTACACTAAAGCATAAGAGAAAAAGCGTGTGATCTAAGATATGTGTTGTATACATGAGAGATAATACAACAATAAAGACATAACAACTACAACTGACATTAATTTAAACTATCAGAAACAGTAAATTGTACTAACGAGATAGTAAATAATGATAAAAGAGCCGAGGGAAAGAGGTCTGGACTCTGTGATTGGGCCTTAAGTAAAACAGGACCAACGGTAAAGAAGATGCGAATACGTTTGACTTTGGACTCCCCAACAGTATGCGTTCCAGAAGCCCAAACAGATTTACATGTCAAAAAGTAAGGATGTCATTAGACATATATTCAATATATTCAGTATATTCTAACAACAGATCATACTCTGATGAACAGATAATTGAAACATTAATACTGTGGAAGAATCATATATTGATGTGGTGATTTTACTTATCAAATAATTCACATTGCAAATCTTTTATTATCATTAAACATTAAACCCTTAAAGAATTAAATATGTCAATGAATTAAGGGCTAAGGAGGGAACCTCACTCGAGGTCAATTCTCCCTATGGATCCCCTAACAATTCAAAGTTCCCTATGGACTCAAGGACCAAGGTAATGCTTGTGTCGGGGAGGGCAACCCAATCCACAGTCGAAATCCACTCGCAAATACTCTTAAACATTAACGACATGTTTTCCTTGCTGGCTTAAGTGTCAATGAGGCCCTTCCAATGTAAACTAACTACTAGGTATTACTTACCACAATATATATACACTTTCCCCTTAATAACGCAAGAGAACACAGTTTGTCTTTAACTACTAAACAAAGAATACATATCAAACAAACCTAAAAGGGCTGACTTTAGAACACAGATAGAGGAAGAACATAAGTTTCATATCATACCCTTTGCAGGAGTAAGTAATTAAGGAACAACATATTTAAATAGAAAATGGGCATGCAGAACCCATGTAGACAACAACAGAAGAAATGCAGATACTTGTGCCTTAGCAGACTGGTTGTAAATTGCTCAGTTTGTTATTAACACATGCAAGGATTAATAATATTATTTAATATCTCAAGATCATCAAAAAAGATTCAGACAAATAGTCATGGTGAACCATTGTTATCAAGGGAATCATAAATAAAATTAAACTCTCAACATGACTATCAATTCATAGATTTAAACATGGCATCCCTAAGGTCTCAACAGGGTCATGCTTCTAGTAGGTCATCAGATTCACGTAAAATCAATAAAGGACTTTATAAGGCTTAGAGAGTCAGGTTCAGTTTTAAATTAAGAATAAAGAGAAGAACTGGGGATAATCTAAAACAAAACAAGGTAATATAGAGTCAAACAAGACACTTGAGATATTCAATCAACAACATGTTGACAGGGTAAGTGAGATAGTGACCTCATAAAAGCATGGGAATTTTGCATATTACAAAACCAAATCAATATGTTGGTAAAGAAAGGAGATGGAAACATTTCATCAAAACAAGTTCAAACTCAAACATAAGTCTAGTTTAGTATGTAGGTATAAAGTTATCACGCTTCAGCTTCTAAAAGTGTCACTTGATTATAACATAGTGTCTAAATCTTATTTTCATGGAAGATAGGTTAATAACAGATCCATGCAGGCTTTACAGAATCAATAGTGACTCAAAGAGATTAAGGACAGGGATGTACTGCACAAGTTTTGAATTACACATATATATGAAGATCTCAACTGATCATGGTGCAAACAAACTTAATTATGCAGTAATCACCAGTTGACTTTATCAAAACAAGATCATGACTTACATTATAAAGAGGGAGATAACTTAATTTTAATAGAATATATATACAAAAGAAGTTCATGAAAAGAAGACAATTTAACTCAAACAAGATAGTTCCTTACAAATGTATACAATAGTTCAGTATGATTATGAGAAGGTTATGGTGATAGCCTAGAGATTATCCTCACAATTAGTAGATCAGATACAAAGAAGAAGAGCATCTAAACACTTAGATTCTCTCAACTTAGTTAAGTGATATGGACTTATTGAACTTTTAGGTGTATCTCAGTTAATATTACCAAATAATTTATTATTTGTATAGAATATAACCAATTAATTATGTATAATTTTAGTAAAATAAAGCTAATTGAAAGCGAATAACTTTAAAATTGCTAATAAAGTCTGGTGCACATAGACCTTTTAGATTTAGGAATTCTTATTTTATTATGATAGACATATTAAAATAGTACTCTTATAGTACTCTTTTATCATGAATATGTCAAAGGCTATTCACAATTTTTTTAGCAAATATACGACTAGGAGGTTTGCCTAGTGGCTAATATATAAATAAAATACCAAATTTGTGACAACCCGGTCGGTCGTCACATAAATTTATGCCCCGATCTCCTATAACTGCTTTTCCCGTATTTATTTCTGCTATTTCGATTTGCCGGGATGTTCGGTTGTAGGTTTCAGAGAGTTTTGGGATATTTAGTCCCTAAATGAGAGCTTAAGTGTTGGAAAGTTGATCGTAGTCGAAATAGTGTGAAGATGGCCCTGTAATGGAAATCTGATAGTTCCGTTAGCACCGTAGGGTGATTTCGGGTTAAGGGCAGTATTCGGATTGTATTTTGGAGGTCCGTAGCTAATTTAGGCTTGAAATGCCAAAAGGTCGAATTTTGAAGTTTTTGGTTCGACAGTGAGATTTTTATTTGAGGGTCTGGATGGAACTCTGAAAGTTAGAGTAGCTTCGTAGTATTGAATGTGAAGTGTGTGCAAAATTTCAGGTCATTCGGAAGAGGTTTGAAAGAATTTTTGATCGAAAGCGTATTTTTAGAGTTTTGGGATTTTTAGGCTTGAATCCACGGTTGATTCGTCGTTTTGATGTTGTTTTAGGTGTTTTAAGGATTGGTATAAATTTGGACAGTGGTATTAGACTTGTTGGTGCCTTTGGTTGAGGTCCCAAGGGCCTTGGGATGTTTTCCGATGGTTGACGGAATGATTTTTGGAGTTTTGAGTTGTAAATTCAGCTGGTTTTCTGTCATAACCTCACCTGCGAGTGTGGGACCGTAGGTGCAGCACTGTAGAAGCGGATTTGTGGTCGCAGAAGCGTAATTGGGGATTTATAGCAGGAGCCGCAAGTGCGAGAGGGGTATCGCACCTGCGAGACCGCAGGTGCGGAGGTTATACAGTAGAAGCAGAAACTGGTCTTAAGTGAAAGATCGTAGGTGCGACCATTGGTGCGCAAAAGCGGGACCGCAGATGCAGTCCCTTGACCAACGATGCGGTAATAGCTGGGCAGAAATATGAAATTTTGAAGGTTTAGTTTCAAAAGTTGGAAATTCATTTTGGAGCTCGGGAGAGGGCGATTTTGAGAGGAAATTGAAGAGGAGATAAGTAGGTAACAATTCTTTAGCCCTTTCTAGTTATATTCCATCAATCTATAGTTAGTTTCATCATTTAATTTTGGATTGGAGGTGAAAATTGGGGAAACGTTGGAAGGAAGTTCCTAGACCTAGAATTCGACTTTTGATTGGGAATTTGACCTTAGATTTGGATAATTTTGGTATGCCTGAACATGCGAGAGTATGAGGATTCTGAAAATATAAATTTTACCCAATTCCGAGACGTGGGCCCGAGGGGCATTTTGGTCGTTTTACCTAATTTTGTGTATTAGCTTAAAATTTCTTTGTAGAATCAGTTGCTTGGAGTGTTATTTATATTATGCAAATGAATTGAATAGATTTGGGCCATTTGGAGTTGAGTACTCGTGGTAAGAGCGTTGTTTCGAGTTGATTATTGAGCCGATTTGAGGTAAGTGGCTTGCCTAACCTTGTGTGGGTGACCTTCCCCTTAGGATTTGGTATATTTGATATTTGAAATGCCTTGTACGTGAGGTGACGAGTGCGTACATGAGCTAATTGTTGAAAATCCGGTTTTGTTTAAGTAATTTCAATTGTGTTCCTTTTCCTGTTTCATTTTACTTGCAATTTAAACCTGCAGTTAGCTTAGAAAAAGCATGTCTAATTGCCTTAACTATTTATTTTCTTAAACTACCTTAATTGAATTATGTGAAGCATATTAGATTAGAATTACATGTTTACTTGGTACGAAATTGAGCTTAATTGAGTATTCTTGTGTTGCTGCTGCGTGTTTTACTTTGGGACTATGGGACGACATCCTGGGAGATCCCCTACACGTATTTATGATTTGACCTGATATGCGGGATACCAAGAGATTCCTGGCTTATATTGAGGATACCAAGGGATCCTCGGGATACCAAGAGATCCCTAGTATATATATATATATATATATATATATATATATATATATATATATATATATATTAAGGATACCAAGAGATCCCTTGTATACATTGAGGATACCAAGAGATCATCGAGATACCAAGAGATCCCCGAAATAGATTGAGGATACTGAGAGATCCTCGGTTATCGTCCTTGTTATGAGTGGTTTTTCCTTGTATTTTGTCTTTATCTGTGTTTCAGTTATTGTATTCTTTATTATCTTGTATTAAATTCTTACTGTAGATTCTCAATTGCACTGTTTAAGTTATTCTGTCATCTCTATATTTATCTAACCTCAGTAGGGCCCTAACTTTCCTCGTCACTACCCGACTGAGGTTAGGCTTGGCACTTACTGAGTACCGTTGTGGTGTACTCATGCCCTTTCTGCGCATATTTTTCATGTGCAGATCCAGGTACTTCGACTCAGACTTACCATCCTTGAGGCGAGGCGACTCTTCGGAGACTTTGAGGTATATCTGCCGCATCCGCAGACCGAGGAGTCTCTCTCCATTCTCTCTTGTAGTTACAGCCCTTCTGTATTTACGTGTTTTAGGCTATTCTGGGGTTAGAGCATTATGTAATATCCTTAGCTTGTGATTCATGGATTTCCGGATTTTGGGAGAGATATATATTAGATTTGAGAGTTATATTTTCTATGTCGAGCGGCACTTATAAACATTGTTTTATTACATCATTTCAGTTTTAAATTGTTTTCTTCCGCAAATTGGTTTATCTTCCGCATTTTAGGCTTACCTAGTCATAAAGACTAGGTTTCGTCACGATGGTTCACAGAGGGCGAACTGGGGTCGTAACAAAAATGGGTCCAAAGCTTACAAGATGTCCAAACCAAAATATCTATTCACAATTTGTCTTACAACAAGTAACTTTAAAAAATATTTGAAGGCTAAAAGTTTTCCCTTTTCAACTTAAATTGTAGACATACATTTGAAATTTATTAATAAAAATTAAGTCGAAATTTTTAGTCTAGAAATATTAAAGTGTAGTATATATCGTAAACTAAACCTATTGTTTCAACTACCACTAATTTTACAATTTTTTTTTTTACAAATACCGACAGATAATTATTCACCAAAATAATATCTATAAATAAGTTTACAAAAGACAGGACAATATTTTGATTTATAATTCAGCTATAGGGAAGAAAATAAGGTACTTCCATTATTTGTAGTGTTAAAGCAAAAATCAAATTAGATAAATGAAACAAAGATAAGATACTAAAATATATACATTCCAGTTACTAGTAATAAATTGTAGCTAAAAAAGAAATTTTAGGTGATTAGTTTTGGTTCTATTAGTTTTATTGACTTTTAGCACAAATAATGTTATTTCAGTTTGTACTTTAGATAAAAAATATCAGTATATTCTGCTATTTTAGAAAAAACATCATTACAAGAAATATACGGGTTTGGTCATTCCAGGTTATAATGATCCGGCCAGTTGTTTTAAGTATTGTAGCCTCGTTCCCCTATTTATTACCTGCTCTATGTTGTATTATGGTTATGTGTTTTCCCGCGGGTGTTTGGTTTTGGTTTCGGGTGAGTTTCAGAGCAGAATAGGACATATAGTCCCTAGGTTGTAGCTTTAAGTTGAAAGAGTTGACCATAAGGAAATTCCACAAGTGCGGAGCCTCAGATGCGGCTGTGGGCTCACAGATGCGACTTCACAGGGCAGAAATAGGAAATTTTGAGAATTTGATTTCATAATCCATTTTTGACCTAGAGAGCCCGGTTTGTGGCATTATTTTGGAGATTTTAAAGGATACTTTGGGGTAAGAAATACTAACTCTGTTTTGGTTAAATTACACGAATCTATTGTTAATTGTATCTTTTAATTAGTTATTTGAGTTGGAAAACGGAGGAAAATTTGTGAAAACTTCTTAGGCTAAACTTTGGAAATTTGAAAGGTGACTTGAGATCGGATTTGAGTAATTCTTGTATGGTTAGACTCATTATCGAATGAGTATTCGAATTGTATAATTTTGGCAGGGTTCCGAGATGCGGGCCCAAGTTGAATTTTTATTTCTTTGCAATAATCTTAATTTTATTATTTGAAATAGTTTCCTATAGTTATATTTATAGTATGAAGTTGTTTTGGCTAGATTCGAGCAGTTCGGGGTTGGATAATCGAGGGAAAGGGCTACTAGTGGATTGAGTTAGCATGATTTGAGGTAAGAATCTTGCCTATCTCTGTGTGGGGGAATTACCCCTTAGGATTGGTGTTTCTGTGATAACTGTGATGTATGAAAGCGGTGCACGCAAGGTAACGAGTGTGTGGACGGGATAAATATGGGAATTACAGGGTTTATATATGTAAATCCCTTTCATGCCTTAAGTGAGTTACCTTAACATGTTATAGTCATCATTTCTAGTCTATTTTCACTTGCTCTACTTGTCTTATCTCTTACTTGTTAATTACTCTACATGTTTAGTTGAGGTTCTTGTTTACCTTACTCCATATTCATTGTGTAAACGTTGAATTCTTTACTTGAAGTTATTATTCTTGGAATATCTTATTGTTGAAAGAGGCATTGAGTTATAAAGGTTGTGATTCACATTGAGGCAAAGTGTTAAGTTATAAAATACTATTCTTTTGAGTCATTCACTTTCACTTGTTATTATTGATACCCTTATGTACATTGTGGTTGATCCATGGGCTATTTATTGTGAAAATACTATTATTGTTGATTTCTTTGGCAAGTTATGATATTGGACACTTGAGGTGCGATTTGTGATATATTGTGATATTGATACGCATACGGTGGTATACGGTTTTGGGGGTTGAAACGCATGCGGTGAGATAAGGTGGGCTTGATACGCGTGGCTAGTAGGAGCATTACTACAAGTCATGCGGTGTGGTAAGGTGGGCTAAAATGCGGGATGCTATTTCGGGAAAATGATTTTCACTACTAAATGCAAGACTTCTGCAGTGATATAAGGAAAGATTGTGAATTATTCTTGTGATTCGAGACTACAAGGCGGTACCTCGGTAGTGACTCTTGTTGGTATTTCTCTATTGCTGCACTTTTATTTGGTTGTTATGTTTACTTAGCATATCATTCCTTGTTTTTCTCCGTGTTGCATTATTTGCTTTTGTTCCGTGTAGCTAACTTTGGTATGTCATCTTTTGTTTCAATTTCATTAATATAATTACTACACTGCCATACACTTGTACAATTTTTCTTATTATTTTTCAGTAGGGCATTGACCTGACCTCGTCACTACTCTATCGAGGTTAGGCTTAGCAATTACTTGGTGCCGTTATGATGTACTCATACTATGCTTGTGCACATCTTTTTGATTAGATCCAGGTACCTCCTACCATCCCAAGTATTAGCGAGAGCTCAGTTGCGGAGGCCTCGGAGTCCCCCTCTACCTAGACTATTCTATTTTCCTTATCCTTTTATATACATGGATATATAGGATTATTTAGTACTATTATTTAGAGCTTGTGACTTGTATTCGACGGATTTTGGGAGTTGTATATGCTGAGTTGCAGAGTTTATTTTATATAGTTTCTGTGTTTTGAGACTTTAATTATTATTTCCGTTATTTCTGAATGAATGTTAGGCTTAACTAGTTTTAAAGAGTAGGTTCCATCACGATATCCTACAGTAAATTAGGGTCGTGAAAAGTTGGTATTAGAGTATTAGGTTCACAGGTGTTATGAGTCACAAACATGTTTAGTAGAGTCTCGCGGATCGATACGGAGATGTATGTACTTATCTTCAGGAGTCTATGGAACTATTAGGAAAACTTCACTTCTTTGATTCCATATCATGTGAATTTGTTGACTTCGAAAGTCTAAATATGTCTTTCTATTCTCTCACATGTGGTGAGGACACGCGCAACTGGATCAGATGATCAGATACCCGTGTCCCTGCTAGAGCCGCGAGAGGCCGAGGTTGGGTAGAGGTCGAGGACGGGAATGTGGTGCAGCTAGATCACTGGCCCAAGCTTCTACAAAGGAGTCACCAGTATCTCCAATTGGAGGGCATGCATCTGATGCGCTTGTTACTGCCCCTGCACTTACGGAGATCCTCGCCCAGTTTTTGAGCATGTTTGGCACTCTAGTTCAGGCAAGGTTGATTCCACTTGCTCCTACCACATCTCAGGTTAGGGGAGGAGTACAAAATCCCACCGCCTGTACCCCAGAGCAGCAGATCTAGGTTGACCAGGTCCTAGAGGTCATATCAGTGCAACCGGTCATCCTAGTTTAGCTTGAGGTTACGGCAGAAGCTTCTGAGGGGGAGTAGCCCAGGGATGAGTGGTACAAGAAGTACCACCCTCCTACTTTCAGCGATTTGTCTTTAGAGGATGCCCAGGGTTTTCTTGAGGAGTGCCATCGTATCCTCCATACTATGGTTATTGTAGAGTCGAGTGGGGTTATTTTCACTACGTTCCAGCTTAAGGGAGCGACTTATAAATAGTGGCGAGTGTATGAGTTGGGTAGTCCGGCCGAGGCAGCTTTACTCAACTAGGCTCAGTTCTCAGATATGTTCATGAGGGAGTTTGTTCCCAAGAGTCTTAGGGATACATGGCATGTAGAGTGTGATTAGTTGCGCAAAGGTGCTATGACCATATCGGAGTACACAGTCCGGTTCTAGCGGCTATGTGAGTTGTCCTATTCATCAAGCACTTCCAGCTTCTAGCGGTATTCTGGTTACTCCTAGGCCTCAGGTTGCCCATTATGAACCACCACTGTGTAGTGCGCCACCTGGACTAGGTGCTTTTAATGGTCAGTCCAGTCGACCGAGCCCGAGCCAGTTCCAATAGCCACATCCTATGAGAGCTTGTTTTGAATGTGGAGACACTTGTCATATGGTGAGGGACTGCCCCAGACTCAGGAGGGGTGCACCTCTACAAACTACTCAGGCCCCACGTATTCCACAGGGCCCTCAAGTTTCTCAAGCAGTGGTTACCGCACTAGTTTCCAATTCACCTGCATAGCCAGCTAGAGGTGGAGGTCGGGCACGTGGAAGTCATCCTAGAGGGAGAGGCCAGGACAAATGTTATGCTCTTCCTACTAGAACGGAGGTAGTTGCATCCAACTCAGTTATCATATATATTGTTCCAGTTGTTATAGAGATGCATCAGCCTTATTTGATCCAGGCTCCACTTATTCCTATGTATCATGTTACTTTGCTCCATATTTGGGTATATCACATGGTTATATAAGTTCTCATGTCTATGTGTCCACATCTATGGGAGATTCCATTATTTTTGACCGTGTGTATCGGTCGTGCTTAGTTATTCTTGGTATTTTTGATACCAAAGTCGATTTATCATTGCTTAGTATGGTAGACTTTGATATTATTTTGGGCATGGAATGGTTGTCACCCTATCATGCTATTTTTGACTTTCACGCCAAAATGGTGACGTTGGCTATGCCAGGTTTTCCGCGGTTAGAGTGGAGGGGTACCTTGGATTATTTTCCTAGTAGGGTGGTGTCTTTCCTTAAGTCATATCAGATGGTTGGGAAGGGTTGTGAGGCATATCTAGCCTTCATGAAAGATGTCAGTGTTGGTACTCCTACCGTTGAGTCAGTTCCGATTGTAAGTGATTTTCCAGATGTATTTCCAAAGGATCTTCCGTGCGGTCAAGGATATCAATTTTGGTATTGATTTGTTACCAGGAACTCAGCCCATTTCTATTCCACCATATCGTATGGCCCCAGTGGAGCTGAATGAGTTAAAGGAGCAGTTACAAGAGTTGCTTGATAAGGGCTTCATTCGGCCCAGTGCATCACCTTGGGGTGTTCCTATCTTGTTTATAAAGAAGAGGGATGGTTATTTGCGCATCTGTATTGATTATTGACAATTGAATAAGGTTATAGTGAAGAAAATGTATCCATTGCCACGAATTGATGACCTATTTGATCAGTTACACGGTGCCAGAGTGTTCTCAAAGATTGATTTGCATCCAGGCTATCATCAGTAGAAGTTTCAAGAGCCGGATATTCTGAATACTGCCTTCAGGACTCGGTATGGTCAATTATGAGTTCCTTATGATGTCATTTGGGTTGACCAACTCCCTAGTAGTATTCATGCACTTGATGAATAGTATATTCCACACCTATCTTGACTCATTTGTCATTGTGTTTATTGATGACATCTTTGTGTACTCCCGAAGCCGGGAGGATCATGACCAACACTTGACGATCGTGCTCTAGACCTTGATAGAAAAGAAATTGTATGGAAAATTTGTGAAGTGTGAATTCTGGCTTGATTTGGTGGCATTTTTGGGTTATGCAGTGTCGAGTGAGGGGATCAAGGTAGATCCGAAGAAGATTTAAGCAGTGCAAAGTTGGCATGGACCCTCTATAGCTACTGAGACCTAGAGTTTTCTTGGTTTTGCAGGGTATAACTGTTGATTCGTAGAGGGTTTTTAATCTATTAATGCAATTATGACTAGATTAACCTAGAAGGGTGCTCCATTCATGTGGACTGAAGAGTATGAGGAGAGCTTTCAAAAGCTCAAGGCTACTTTGACTATAGCTCAGTGTTGGTGTTGCCTATGGGTTTGGGGTCTAACACTGTATAGTGAGATGCATCGCGTGTTGGCCTCGGTGCGGTGCTGATACAAGATGGTAGGGTGATTTCCTACGCGTCTAGATAGCTGAAGGTGCATGAGAAGAACTATCTTGTCCATGACCTTAAGTTATCAGCTATTGTTCATGCACTATTTGTACGGTGTCCCTTGTGAGGTCTACACTGTCCACTAGAGTTTACAACATCTGTTCAAACAAAAGGATCTTAACTTGCATCAGCGGAGATGGTTAGAGTTTCTTAAGGATTATGATATCACCATTATGTATCATTCCAGGAAGGCCAATGTGGTGGCCGTTACCTTGAGTTGTAAGGGGAGAGCTTGGGCAGTTTAGCATATTTACTAGTAGCATAGAGTCCATTAACATTAGATGTTCAGCCTTCGCCAACCAATTTATTAGATTGAAATTTTCAGAGCCGAGTCGAGTTTTGGCGTGTGTGGTTTCTCAATATTCTCTATATGATCGTATCAGATAGCGTCAGTTTGACGACCCTCATCTATGTTTTTAAGGACATGGTTCAGCAAATCGATGCCAAGGAGGTCACTAATGAGGATGATTGTGTGTTACAGATGCAGGGCAGGTTATGTGAACCCAATGTGGGTGGTTTGCATGAGTTGATTCTTTAAGAGGCCCACAATTTGTAGTACTTAATTAATATGGGTGCCTCTAAGATGTATTAGGAGTATGTAGATCGATCATAAATTGTCAGCAGGTGAAGTATGAGCATCACCGGCCAAGTGGATTTCTTCAGAAGCTAGAGATTCTAGAGTGGAAATGGGAGTGGGTAACTACAGATTTTGTTGTTGGGCTCCCATAGAAAAAGAGGAAGTTCGATGCAGTATGGGTGATTATGGAGAGGTTGACCAAGTCAGCTCATTTCATTACAGTGGTGACTACTTATTCATTTAAGCAGCTAGCTCAGGTTTATATTCGCAAGATTGTTAGACTTCATGGCATGCCGATATCCATCATCTATGACCAGGGTACAAAGTTTTCATCCTGGTTCTGGAAGGTCGTACAACGTGTGTTAGGCACATAGGTTGAGTTAAGTACATCATTCTACCCTCAGACTGTCGGACAATCCGAGCACACTATTCAGATATTAGAGGATATGCTCTATGCCTATGTGATGGAGTTTGGGGGTTCTTGGGACAATTTCTTGTGCTAGCGTAGTTTGCCTACAACAACAGCTACCAGTCGAGCATTCAGATGGCTCCGTATGAGGCCTTGTATGGGAGGTAGTGTCAGTATCTGGTGGGTTGGTTCGAGTCGGGTGAAGCTAGACTATTGGGTACAGACTTGGTTTAGGATGCTTTGAAAAAAGGTTAAATTGGTTCATGATCGGCTTCACACGGCCCAATCTACAAAGAAGAGTTATGCGGATTGGAAGGTTTGTGACGTTGCATTCATGGTTGGGGAGCGGTTCTTGTTCCAAACTTCACCCATGAAAGGTGTTATGAGGTTCGAAAATAAGGGCAAATTGAGCCCTAGGTATATCAAACCTTTTGAGATTCTTGAGAGGATTGGAGAGGTGGCCTATAGGCTTGCACTATCACCTAATCTAGTTGCAGTTCATCCATTATTCATTATTTCTATGCTCTATAAGTATGATGCCGATCCGTCTAATGTGCTAGATTTCAGTTATTCCAGTTAGATAAGGATTTGTCTTATATTGAATAGCTGATGTCCAATTTGGAGAGACAGGTCCGAAAGTTGAGGTTGAGAAACATTATTTCAGTAAGGGTTCAGTGGATGGGTCAACCAGTCGACGAGGCGACTTGGGAGACCGAGCATGATATACATAGTCGTTACCTTATCTGTTCATGATTTAAGGTATGTCTCTATACTCATTCGAGGACGAACATTTGTTTTAATAGGGGGATGATGTAACGACTCAGCCGGTTGTTTTGAGTATTTTAGCCCTGATCCCCTAATTATTGTCTCCTCTGTAATGTATTATGGTTATGTGTTTTACCGTTGGTGTTTAGTTTTGTTTTTGGGCGAGTTTCGGAGTGGAATGGGACATATAATCCCTAGGTTGGAGCTTTAAGTTAAAAGAGTTGACCATAGTTTGAATTTTGTATGAATGACTCCGGAATGGAGTTTTGGCAGTTCCAATAGCTCTGTATGGTGATTTTGGACTTAGAAGCATGTCCGGATGTCGATTTAGAGATCCATAGGTCGTTTCGGCTTGAATTGGCAAAAGTTAGGAAATTTAAGGTTTAGAAGATTGGAAAGTTTGACCGGAAGTTGAATTTATTGATATTAGGTTGAATTCTGATCCTGAAAGTTGGAATAGGTCCTTCATGTCATTTATGACTTGTGTGCAAAATTTGAGGTCAATCAGAGTTGTTTCGGTATAAATCGACATTTGTTTCGTAATTCGGAAGTTCACTATTTCATAGGCTTGAATTGGGGTTGCAATTCGTTGAATCGATGTTATTTTATATCATTTTTGGCCTCGAGTAGGTCTGTTATGTGTTTTGGAACTTTTTGGTACATTCAGATGGGGTCCCGGATTCAGATCGAATACGGAACAAAATTGGATTTAGTCTCATTGTTAAAGTTCCAGCGTTCTGGTGTTATCGCACCTGCGGAGGATTTGCCACAGGTGAGGACACCCAAATGCGAGGGATTGATCGCATAAGAAAATGGTGGCCTGCCCATCTGGGACCGCAGATGCGGTTAGTGTTCCGCAAAAGCAGACTCGCAGAAGCGAAAAGGCTAGCCAAGCTTGTGTAGTACAAGTGGAGCTCCTTCCGTAGGAGCGAGGGCGCAGATGCATGTTTTGGTCAGCAAAAGCGGAGGTTGCTGGGCTAAGTGAGGACCACACCTGCGATGGAAATTCCGCAGGTGCGGAGCCGAATATGCGGTTGTGGGCTCGCAGATACGACTTCACTAGCACAAAATAGGAAATTTTTAGGGTTTGATTTCATCATCAATTTTTAAACCTAGTGAGCTCAGTTTGTGGTGATCATTCGGGAGATTTTCAAGGAAAATTTTGAAGTAACAAATCCTAGCTCGATTTTGGTTAAATTACATGAATCTATTGTTAATTTCATCATTTAATTAGTGATTTGAGTTGGAAAATGGAGGGAAAATTGTGAAAACTTCTCAGGCAAGAAAATTGGGGATTTGATGTCGTATTTGAGTAATTCTTGTATAGTTGGATTCGTTATTGAATGAGTGTTCGGAATTTGTAATTTTGGTCGGGTTCCGAGATGCGGGCCCAGTTGACCTTTTAAGCTAACTTTTTATTTCTTCGCAAAGACCGCAACTTAATTGTTCGAAATAGTTTCCTATAGTTATATTTATAGTATGAAATTATTTTGGCTAGATTTGAGTTGTTCATGTTTATAGTTGGATAATCGAGGGAAAGGAGTACAAGTGGATTGAGTTAGTATGGTTTGAGATACATGTCTTACCTAACTTTATGGGGGAGGGGGTGGGAGAGTTACCCTTTAGGATCGGTGTTGTTGTGATAACTGTGATGTATGAAAGCCGTATACGGAAGATGACGAGTGTGTTCAAGGGATAAATGTGAAAATTATCGGTTTTATCTATGTAGATTCCTTTCATGCCTTAATTGAGTTACCTTAACATGTTATAGTCATCATTTCTAGTCTTTTTTCACATGCTCTACTTGTATTATCTTTTACTTGCTAATTGCTCTACATGTTTAGTTGAAGTTCTTGTTTTCCTTATTCCATATTCATTATGTAACCATTGAATTCTTTACTTGAAGTAGTTATTCTTGGAATATCTTGTTGTTTAAAGAGGTATTGAGTTATAAAGGCCGTGATTCACATTAAAACAAAGTGTTAAGTTGTGAAATAATATTCTATTGAGTTATTCACTTTCGGTTGTTATTGTTGGACTCTTGTGTACATTGTGGTTGAGCTATAGGCTCTTTATTGTGAAAATACTGTTATTGTTGATTTCTTTGGCAAGTTGGGATATTGAGCACTTTAGGTACAATTTGTGATATGTTGCGATATTGATACGCATGCGGGGTATAAGGTTTCGGGTTTGAAATGCATGCGGGGTATAAGGTTTCGGGTTTGAAACGCATGGCTAGTAGGAAAGCTACTAGAAGTCATGCGGTGTGATAAAGTGGGCTAAAATACTGGATGCTAATTCTGAAAAATAATTTTCAAAACTAAATGCAAGGCTCCTGCGGTAATATAAGAAAAGATTGTGATTTATTCTTGTGATTTGAGACGACGAGGCGGTACCTTGGTAGTGACTCTTGTTGATATTTCTCTATTGATGCAGTTGTCTTTTGTTGTTTTGTTTCCTTAGCATATCATTCCTTGTTTTTCTCCCTGTTGCATTATTTGCTTTAGTTTCGTGTAGCTAACCTTGATATTTTATGTTTTGTTTCAATTGCATTACTATCATTACTACACCGCCATACACTTGTACAAGTTTTCTTATTATTTTTCAGTAAGGCCTTAACCTGACCTCGTCAATACTCTACCGAGGATAGGCTAGGGACTTACTGGATAACGTTGTGGTGTACGTATGCTACGCTTCTGCACACCTTTTTGAGCAGATCCATATACCTCCTACCATCCAAGTTATAAGCGAGAGCTCACCTGCGCAGACTTCAAAGTATACATGCCAGTGTCTGCAAGCCTAGGAGTCCCCCTCTACCTAGACTATTCTATTTTTCCTTATCCTTTTATAGACATTGATGTACAGGATTATTCAGTACTATTATTTAGAGCTTGTGACTTGTATTAGCCGGGTCTTGGGAGTTGTATATGCTGAGTTGTAGAATTTATTTTATGTAGTTGCTGAGTTTTTTGGCTTTAATTATTATTTCGGTTATTTCTGCATGAGTATTAGGCTTACTTAATCTTAGAGATTAGGTGTCATCACGACATTCTACGGAGGAAAATTTGGGTCACAACACAGGTCCAACAGCTGGATACGTTACCAGCTATCTCTTAACTTGATTTTTTTGTCGATATATTTATTATTTTCTTTCAAATACCCATACTTTTTTATTATATATCTATCGATCTTATTATATTATAATTATAAAAGCAAGAAAATTCAATACAATAGTATTTACTTTTTTTTAGTTTGACGGAAATAATTCATAAAGAGAAACTTGCATTTTGCTTGCAAAAAAAAAGGAAAAAACCGTCTTACGCCAATTACCTAACCACGTTTGTGTTTTCTAGAATGAGCATAAAATAACTTAAAAAATAATTTTCCAAAAAAAATTCAAAAAAACCTAAAAAGAGTTTACATCTTCCAAAAAAAAAAAAAAAATGCAGCGTACACAAAGTGAATAGAAATTAGATAGATGCCAAGAGTTCTAGCCATAACAGATTAATCAAAACGTCACAATTTAATATACACTAAAAACATCATCTAAAAGGAAGAATTAGTTGAGCTAGGATAAAATCACATGATTGTACCAAATAACGACGAAATTAATCTCATTCATTGTACCAACATAACTAGAGTAATTGTTAAATATCGTTACAAAACGATATCTAATTTTTGTGTTAAAATTTCATGTTACATGTTATATACATGTTTTAATATTACTTACATCGTTTAAAAAAATTATACTAATTGATATGGGTTATATGTGCCACACGCGTGTTGAGAAACTAGTATAATATAGTAAATAGTAAGAACAAGAATACAGCAATTCATTTATATGCTATATCGCATTTATTAACCTATATATAAATATAGAAAAGAAAACCTAAACTTGGGAACCAACATCTGAGCATAGAGAAATGGAAGTGAAGAACAAGGAAGAATACAGTAATTCATATATCTGCTGCTGCATGCATTCACCAAACTATACACTCAAAGCTGCATAGTTCTCAGGGTTTTGTTGTTTCTACTGTCGAAGAAAACTTCTAAAGGTGTCTGAGTGTCTCGATCACAGGCATTAATATGGAGTCTGTGGAAGCTAGTTTTTGAGAGAGTTTCTCACTGAGATCATCAACCTCACTGTGCAGCATTTTGATATAATTACACGTCTCTTCCAATGTCTTCGAGGCTGGTACCTGTATATCCAAGATCAATGTAAAGAGCGAGAAGAGCTCAGACTCCTCGTAGTAAAGTGATCTAAGCCATAACACATTTTTTTCCCTTGCTGAAAATAAAGTTTGCAGAATGTTATTAAATTGTTTATTTCAGAGCTTGGTGATTGGGAATGTCACTTTACAATTCGCAGTCTATAATAGCTTGTTCATTCAAGTAGAAAAGCAATGACGATACTTCTAGTGGCATTCCCTATGCCATTTTTGTCCATAAAGAGTTAGGATAAAGAAAAGGAGAAGTATATTGAATTGTACTCCCTCCGTTCACTTTTACATGTCCAGTGTTTTAAAAATATATTTTTGTTTTTACTTATCACTTTTAGCATATCAAGAGAACACAATTTCTTTTTTCCTATTGTACCCACAGTATTAATTACTTATTTCAAATCATTTTCTCAAATCCATTAAAAATATGCATCAATTAATATGGGTATCATGATAAATTATGCACTTTATTTATTACTCCCTCCGTTTCATATTAAATGAGGTACTTTCCTTTTTAGTATGTTCCAAAACAAATGAAACATTTCTAAATCTGGAAATAATTCAACTTTAAACTCTTTCATTTTACCCATTTACCCTTAATGATAAGATTTTATAGCCATACAAATGTCATGGTCTCACAAACTTTTTACCCCTTAAGCTTTTAAGACCACAAGTTTCAAAAGTCTTTTTCTTTTTCATTAAACTCCATGCCGAGTCAAACTAACTCATCTAATATGAAACAGAGAGAGTATTTTTTAAGGGGTGTGCAAAGTCAAAAGTGGACAAGTAAAGCTAAACGAAGGGAATACATTCACCATCTCATCTAAAAGTTTAAGTTTTTAAGTTTTAACATAACATTAGAGCATGTAAGAGTTCTTGAATATTGAAGTCTCTCGCACCCACGCCAATAATCCAAAATAATTCATGTACTTAGCCAATTAAAAAAAAAAATCAGACTCCCACGTTAATAACACTTTTAAAAGTGCAATTAACCAAATGAAAGTGTACCTCGGAAGTGCACCTCGAAGAGGAATCTGGCAACAAAGCTTGTAGTTTCAAGACGAGATCACTAATCTCATCTGGAGTAAGTTTTAAAGCTGATCTTCTTCTCCTGCTAGACATGATTTTTAGCTCTGTTGATTTCCTCTCTATTCTCCTACTAGCCAAATGAAGGAGTTGATGCATATGCATGAGGTCTCTATGGGATGTTTTATAAGTAAATGTAGGGTAAGGTTTGGACACAATCTAAACGGAATAGACAAAACAAGAAAGAAGAGGTCCCCCCTCCCCCCCCCCCCCAACCCCCCAAAGGCCATAAACTCCTTATACCAGACAGACCCCCACACCTTTTAGGAAAGGAAAAGGGTTATTAAAGGGAGTTGGAGGATATCTATACAAAACACAATTAAGCAGCTACCTAGAGCTAATTAAACTACTACTCCCTACTAGAGAGGTCCCATGTTCTGTTTCAATCTTGATCCAATTACCTGTCGGATGTAGGACAAATTAACCACTACAAGAATAGAATAATTCCAAATTTATCTTCATTTCCTTAACGCTTAAAGTGCCCTTAATTTTACACATGTCCTCAGTTGATTGTGTATAAACTGGACATAATAAAGTAGTTTACTTTTTTTTAGTCGGAAAGATAAGTTATATTATATAAACCTTAAAAAGATATAGCACACTTGTTGAGTAGATGCATTAAAGGCATCATTTGTACAAAAGTAGCATAACTAGTAGTAGAACTAGTAGTTAAAATAGAGAGACTAGTAGTAGAAGTAGTAGTTAAACTAGACAACATAGTAGTAGTAGATGGCACACTCCTATATATACTATTAGTATTACACAAAACATTTGAGGCAAAAGGTGATTTAACTGAAGCAGTAATGCTACTCCTAATTAGCCTTCTTTGTAACGTGCCCTGTTGATCCTGTGTGTAGGAGGGCGTAGCAAAAAGTGGTGGTTTTCCAAAAAGTAAGCAGTGCTCCTTTGTATGCATTGCTCCATATGTAGCTAAGCTATCAACAACACCATTTTGCTCTCTGTAGATATGTTGCAGAGGTGGAGTATCCAGCTGTCGAAGTAACGACCTGCAGTCATTAATAATATTAGTTATTGGATTGTAGGTGATTGAAACATACCTATAAGTACTTGTGCATCTGTTTCAATGACGAGGGGCTTTAGCTTCATTTGTGCAGCAAGTTGGAGTCCCATGAGAAGTGCAAGAAGTTCTGTTTGTTCAGTTGTGCCTTCTGGTGCACTTCCTGCAAACCCTATAATCCAATGTCCTTGTACATTCCTAAAAACACCACCAATGGCATATTTGCCCTTGCTCGATGAGCAGGGGCCATCAATATTTAATTTATAAGTGTTCCGATTTGGTGGATGCCATTTTATATACACAAGTGTTAGGGGGTGAGGTTTTTTTGGAGGATTTGTGAGAAAGTAATATTCAACAGCTGGTTTAACAATATGAGAAGTTGTAAGAGTGCATTTTTACTTTTGTAGTAATCGTTTATTTCTTACTGTCCAAAGTTGCCACATGGCAAATGGAATTAGTGTTGTGTATGGAATATTCTTAGGGGATGATGATGACACTGTGTAGACAAGTTGATGCAACCAGTTGAGAATGGTATATTGTGTCATAGGAGTAGTAAGGGTATTAATTGGAATGACTAGAGATGTCCAGAACTGTCTAGCCGGAGGACATTCCCAAAATATATGGAGGATTGTTTCCGGGCATGTGTTATATTGTTGGCATGTGTTTGAATCAATGATACCTAGTCGTGCAAGAAATGTTGTTATTGGGAGTCTGTCATGACAAATTAACCATAAGAAGAAACTTATTTTTAGTGGAATATGAAGTTTCCAAATCCACCTATAGGATTGAGATGTGTGTATGCTCGTTGAAAGAGTATTCTGTATTAAGGTATTGTAGATAGATTTTGTGGAAAAATTACTGTTGTCTGTTAGAGCCCAGTAAATTTGATCAGGCGATACATGTATGGTAAGAATGTAAATTTTGGCTATTAAAGATTTTAAACTTGATGGTAAAGCCATAGGTAACTTCTCCCAATACCAGGTATTATTGTAGTAATAATGTGAGACCAATTTCCTCTCCTCATATTGTGGCAGTGGCCCTTCCATGTAGTTACGAAGAGTGGTATTTGGGAGGATCCATGGATCATTCCAAAACCTAACATGTTGTCCCGTGGTAAGATTCCACTTGTACCCTAGACGACAGTAGGACCAACATTTCATAATGTTACGCCAAGTATTGGATCCTATGCATTTGGAGAGAGGAGATGGTCGCAAATTATTATGTAATATCACTTGTGCCCATAGTTGATGTGGATTATTAAACAGTGTCCATGCAAGACTTGCATGTAGTACTTTATTTTTGATAGTTAGGTTTTGTATATCTAATCCCCCTTGGTGGATAGGTTGTGTAACCTTGGACCATTTTACCAAATGACTTTTTTTTCTTTTGTGGTGTTGTACCCCAGAGGAAATTTCGTTGGTACCGATTAAGGTAGGTAATTATATAAGCAGGTATTTTTATATAATACATTAGATGATTAGGAAGTTGGTTTAAAGTAGATCGTATTAGAGTCTCCCTACCAGCCCTAGTAAAACAAATTGTTTTCCATCCTGCTAGTTTACTTTTGAAATTGTCTAGTAGGAACTGATAATCCCTTTTTGATTGATTTTTTATAAAGATGGGATACCCTAAATATTTGCCAAAACTTTTCCCATCGTCCATATGAAATTGTTGAGAAATGCTTTGTTTAATTTGGTTTGTACAATTTTTTGAGAAATAAATTTTTGATTTCTCAAAGTTTATAGTTTGACCTGACTGTTGTGTGAACTGACTGAGAGTATTGAGAATTGAGTGAGATGTTGTAACAGTTATTTGAGATGTAAGTATAATATCATCAGTAAATAACAAATGGGATATTTGAGGTCCTCTTTTTGCTAATGAAATGGGCGTCCACGATCGATAATCTACTGCTATGTTTATTTTTCGTGATAACATTTCCAGACATAGAATGAAAAGATAGGGTGATAACGGGTCACCTTGTTTGATGCCTCTCATTGGTTGGAAATAATCAATGGGATTACCATTAATTAATATTGAGGTTGAAGTAGTAGTGATACAGGACATAATCAGTTTAATAATATCTGAGGGAAAATTTAAAGAAATTAGCGTGTGATGAATGAAGGACCATTCCAACTTATCGAAAGCTTTTTCTAGGTCCAGTTTGAGTAGCATTTTAAAATTATTACCCTTGGTTTTTCCAAAATTACAAATTATTTCTTGCACAATTATAGCATTGTCAGTCGCTCTTTTGTTTTTCTGGAAACTGGACTGACTAGGATGAATAATTTGTTCTAGTATTGGTTTTAATCTGTTCACACTAATTTTTTTAATAATCTTGTAGATAGTATTACAAATGTTGATGGGCTTGTATTGAGAAATTGTAGATGCATTGTCTTTTTTTGGAATTAGGCAAATATAAGTTGTATTGATTGAAGGGTCAATCTGATGATCTTGGAAAGCCTTATGATAGAAGTATTTGACAAGGGAACCTATAATGTCCCAATATTTCTAGTAAAATAGGGGATGAAGACCATCTGGACCAGGAGCCTTTAAAGGTTGAAACGAATTTATCGAATTTATGATTTCATCATCTTGTAAAGGGTGTATTAATCGAAGCTGGTCTTCTCTCATAAGGACATTGTGAGGGAGGATTATAGTTTTTGGGTAAGAAACTGTGTTTGTAGTAGTGAATAAATTTTTGTAGAAATGAATAATACTATCCTTTATTCGATGGGGGTTTGTAATCCAGTTCCCCCTTGGTCTTGAATAGCTGTTATTCGATTATTTCTTCTACGATTCAATGTGGTTAGATGAAAAAACTTTGTATTTACATCACCATCATTTAACCAACTTATACGTGATTTTAACTTCAAAAAGTCTTCCTCTAATCTTGTATATGATTATACTCCATTTTTAATTGTTGTTCCAAATTTTGAAGGAAGAAACTGGTTGGATAATGTATGGAAGATTGAAGACCACCTAATCGAGCTAGGAGTTTCCTTTTTATCTTAAAAATATTACCAAAAGTTGATGAATTCTAGTCCTGCACTATATTAGTAAATTCATCGATAGCTGGTAATAACAGTAAATTATTTGACCAGGCTTGCTTAACAATAGTAGGGAAAAAAGGATGTGTAGTCCAAATTGTTTCAAAGCGAAATATTTTTTACGAGGTAAAGGCCTATACTGTAGTTCAAGTTTGATAGGGCAATGGTCTGAGTGTGTACGAGACAGATGTGTTTCCATTGCCACGGGGAAGAGATTTAGCTAATTATAATTGGCCATAACACGATCAATGCGTTCAAGTATGTTAGCTCCATTATGTCTCCCATTAGTCCATATAAAACGTCTACCTTTAAAACCTAAATCTATTAAGTGACAATAGTTATAACATTGCATTAATTTATTTGCTCATGCATTACTAATGGGAAGACCCCCAAATTTATCTGCTTCTTGTGTTATTTCATTAAAATCACCCCCTATAATCCAAGGTCCTTTGTAGTTATCATAAACGCACATTATATTTTCCCATAGATATTGTCTAATTGCCATGTTAGTACTAGCATAAATTACACTAAAGAGAAATTTAAAAGGAAAAGGGTGAACCTGGATGTGGCAGTGTATCTCCTGTGCAGTAGTTACCACAGGTGCCACGTTCAGAATATTTGAGAGCCATAAAATTGCTATTTCCCCTGCCTGCCCTATAGCTGCTACCTCAATAAGACCATTGAAGTTGAAATCCTCCTTCAAGGTTTGGTGACTTTGACAATGAGTTTCCAAAAGAACCACCAAAGAAGGCCTATTATAGTTAAGTAGCGACCTAAAATTCCTTCAAAAATCAGCTGATTGTGCCCCTCTACAATTCCAAATTATAAAGTTCATTGTGTTATTGTCTGAGTCAAACAGGTTACTTCTCCTTGGATCTCTCCAACTGCTTCTCTCTCCTGGGCGAACACGAAAAGTGAGAAGTAGTAGCATGGCATATTTGCCTACCTCTGGATTTGTTGTGGGACTTATCCGAAATGAGACCTTCATTAGCTTGTGAGCACACCTTACATATATTTTTCTTTCGTATTCCTCCTTCTGGACAAATACTTTTATCCCGTCGAGACATGTATGTAGTGGGCACATTTCTCTGTTGTAGACGATTGCTGCTTCTAGTTCGACCTGAAAGTTGTCGTCGTGTTATGGTGAATTGGGAGGGTTGGGATGGTGAGGTGATGACTAGGCTGGTGTTTGAGTTGATGGTAGTGTTATTGCTTCCAAGAGAGGGAGCTGTGGTTCTGGATAGGTGTATGGTTAAATCCAAGGGGTTTGTGGAGTTGGTGATGGGTAGAAAGGCAGGTGAACACGGTGTGGATAAAGGTGTGTGGGATCCCAATAGTACCTTCCAAACATGTGCATCCCTATTTGCATTCCCTCTGCCACTATCTATGCCAAATCCATTGGATTGTTGATGAGTATGGTCACCTCCCGTTGATTAACCTCCATTGTGAACGTTAGTGCATGGTTTTGGAGGCCTATCTCCAACCAAGATACCAGAGTTGGTGTTGATGGAGGAGTCTGGGCAGTGTAAATCAATGTGTTTGGTTCCACGATCAAGTGCTCTAGGGGTAGGGAGTGTTGTGTGGGGTGTTGGTTTTGTTGTAGATGGTGGATAGTCCGCTTGCTTGAGTTGTTCGAAGGAATTCTTAAGTGGGTGAGAGTTTGTGGATACATCTTGTAAATTGGAAGAAGTGGGGGATGGATTGATTGAGTTAGGCGGTGTGAATGATAGAGATTTAGAATGGTTGTTTGACGGAGATGAAAAGGACATAATGGTAGTGTCATGATGCCCTATTTGCATGAGAGGTATGGTAGGGTTTGTGGATGTGGATAGTGTACTGTTTAAGGCGATTTGGGCAATTTTGTTTGTAGTGGTTGTTTTTTGTTGTTGCATTGGTGTAGCATCTGAGTAAGTAGTGTTAGTGGTAAGGGACATCCCTTGCATGTGGGGATTGACTACGTGGCTTTTTGCATGTGTTTTGATAGGTGGTGTGGTGTGGCAATCTTCCAATTGGGCCGAGGAGGTAGTTGTCTGTAGTTGTACTCAAGTGTTTGTTGAAAGAGGTTGAGTAGGGTTTGTCGGTTGGGTATTTAAAAAGAAATCATCATTAGTATTATTTTTTATTAGTTGAGCAAATTTATTTGATTTGAAAGGGTAAACTGTGCCAGTTTTTCATTTAAAGGGGGATTAGTAGAAGAGATATTATGACTAATACTATTATTAAGAGATGATTTAGTAAAAGGTAATGTATTAGAAATAGTTAGCAGTCTAGAATCCTTACCATGCATACCTGATTCATGCGTGTGATTTGCTAACAAAGCTGGATTGCAAGTGTTTGGATTGCCTTTGTAGGTAGTCGTTTTCCTAGTTTGCTTCATAGGAAATTCCACAGTCTTCCAGGCTTCTGTATTTAGTGAATTAGTGGTAGTAGAAACTGGATTAGGGGTGATAGGTTGATTCATCATAGAGATATCAGTGTTATTATTAGATAAGTACAAACTCTTTGATTGTGGCCCATGCGACCATATTTTATACATAGTAAATTTAATCCCTCATACAGAATAATTTGTTTGTGTTTTCCAATGTAAACATGAGTCCTTAATAGTTGTTACAAAGGTACCTCGACACATAATCGTGCATATCTTCCCCGTGTTGTTGAAGAGGTGCATGTATCAACCGTTAACAGTTTTCCAGCTTTGTTACCTACTCGTTGTAGTATCTGAAAGTCATAGAACTCAGTTGGTAGTTCAGGTAAACGTAACCAAATAGCGGAATAATTTATATTTTATTTAGATGCCATAAACCTTGGCTCCCATTGATGGACAGAAAGAAAATGGTTCAAGATAAACCAAGGTCCATCCTGTATAGAATGGAGCTTATTCTCCTCCTTTTGGAATTTAAGTAGGAAAAAATCATATCCTAAATCTATTAAAGGTAGATTCTCAGTTGGTTTCCATAAGGCATATATTTTTTGCCTAAGTATTTGATGTCCAATTTTCCTACCATATAATTTAACAATAACTGCATGTTGCCATGGCTTGTAAATCCTAGCCTTTTCTTCTATGGATAGAGGAATAAAGATGTTAGGGTCAGTTGGATCTTCCATCTCATCAGTGAATAGCATAGGTTTTTTTAGCGGAGCATTTTGTGGGGATATTGATGGTGTGATTTCATTGGAAAGCAAAGTAGAGAGATATGATTTGTTTGCAGGTGTTTTTTGACTTCCTAAATTTTTAGTGTTTTCAATGTTCATATCATTCTCTAAGTTAATGGGTGTAGAACATTGATGTATTGTAGATGAAGAAGGTTGGAATTCATATGGATGTCAGGTGGTTTGGGTGGGATAGGTGATGAAGATGTAGTTGATGGAGAGTTCATGGTAGAGAGAACTTGGACTAGTTTTACCTTTCTTTTAAGAAGATAGATCGGACGAGTTCCACCTTAATAATAAAGTAGTTTACCTGCTATTTGAAAAGGATTTTACTTATCCACATCAACAATTTGCTCATTGACGATGTAAAACTATATACTTTTGCACAACTATAAATGAGATAATTACAGGAAAATCTCTAAATAAGCATTAATTAATAACACCGTAAAAATGTATATATAACTTGCTATTCGTTTATCCGTAAAACGGTACAGTTAACTTTATACGTGATTTCTAGACAAGTGAATTAATTTGATCTTGAAATAATAAAATAATTAAAGAAATGTGCAGTATTTAGCCTTGAAATGAAGATGAAATCACAAAAACAGTAATTCTGGTGGGCAGAACTTTCGGGCACAACAATTATGAAACTAAAGAACAAGAAAGTAAAATTGTATAAAGCTGTTAATCAATTATAGCGTACGTTTGCCAAAAAGGTCGTGTCCTTAACAATGATAACAGAGCTCACTATTTTTTCACGGCCCAAAACGTGGCATGTCGTGAAGGCGCCTAACATGGTACTAGGCAAGCCGACAACTCAATAAATTCTAAAACTTTTAGATAAAAGATGAACTAAAGCAGGTTTGAATAATTAAAGCTTTCATAAACTGGATAAAAAGGTCAAAACTCAACTCAAAAATTTCCAAAACCAGGGTGTCACTGAGTATGAGAGTGTCTATACAACACAAGTCTGAAAATACTGTCTATAACAAACTGTAACTAAATATATAAAGCTGAAAGATAGGGAGGGAGAGTCAAGGTCTGTGGACACTGGGCAACTAACTTGAAATCACCGAATGACTAAGCTGCTCAGATAATCAGCATCTACCGTGTCCGAAAATACCTGGATCTGCACACGAAGTGCAGGGTGTAGCGTGCGTACAACCAACTCAATAAGTAACAAGGCTAACTATTGGACTGAAAGTACTGACGAGCTTCACAAGTGTAGTTTAATTATAGAACTATGGTATAAGAAAGTAGGCATGCTCTCAAGTTTAACAGTTAAAGCCAAAACAGTTAAATCATGTCAAGTTCAATTGAAACAGGATATAGTACATCTCAATAACTACATGATATATATATATATATGCCAGCTAAAGTACAACAGTAATGAAATCATGTGCATACTCTCAGAGTAACAGTCACTCAGTCCTCCCATTCACTCCAACCTCACAACCACTCATTCCTCCCAGTCGCCCAATCCTCCCAGTCGCTCGGCACTCAGCACTCACACTCAGTAGGTACCTGCGCTCACTATAATAAGCCAATCCTGGCATGAAATAAATAACATATTGCGGCGTGCAGCCCACTCCCATAAATATATTCTCACAATCAGACCCTCGACCTCACGCAATCATATTCTCTCCAGTCTCTTGGGCTCTCAAGAATCATGATAATCAGCCCAAATAATAATGATATAATGTATAAATAAATGATAACGGAGACTGAGATATGATATACAATTAATAGCTGTGACTGAGTGCGTGATTTCAAATTAAATCAACATATAACACGGCCTGTGCGGGTCCTACAGTACCAACATAAAGCTGAAGCATGATTTCTAATATGACTGGCAGCTCAATTTCTTTAACACCTGTTAAAATTACGAATAACGACAAGACAAATCGACTATGTAGTTCCACGAATTCACCAAGTCGCAATTCTTACAATATACGCCCACACGCTCGTTACCTAGCATGTCTGTCACCTCAACACCAATCACATAACACATAATTCTGGATTTTTTACCCTTACAACCAAGTTTATAAGTGTTACTTACCTCAAACCGTACAAATCATTACTCTAACACACCTTTGCCTCGCGAAACGACCTTTGAATGCCTCGAATCTAGCAACAAATAGTTCGATACAATCAACACGAGCTAAAGGAATCAATTCCATAATAAAATACTAAGTTCTTAATCAAAATTCAAAACGTCAACTAAAAAGTCGGCCCTCGGGGCCCACATCTCGAAATTCGATAAAAGTCACAAAATCTGAAAGGCCATCCAACCACGAGTCCAACCGTATCAAATTGAACACCAAATCGACACCCAAATCCCCAATTTAACTCTCCAAATCCCTAGCCTCAAACTCCCAAAATTACACCTCAAAACCACACAATCTAAGTGGAAAATTCAACGGGGAAACATAATTATTAAGTAAATTTATCCACAAGTGACTTAGCTAAAGAAACCCCTCGAAAATCCTCTCTAAAATCGCCTAAATCCGAGCTTGAAATGTCTAAACTGGTGAAAAATTACGAAACCCTCGATTTTAATACACTATCCAGGCTTTCCGCACCTGCAACAACTTAACCACATATGCGGTGTCGTAGAAGCAACAATACTTCCGCTTCTGCGGTGAACCACTGGAACAGACTTCACACATGCGGACTATGCTCCACTTCTGCACAAACACAGGTGCGACCCTCTTCCCCAATCCTGCGCTGATCCCTCACTTCTGCACTCAACCTCACCGTATCTGTGACCATACAGGTGCGGACAATCATTCGCACCTGTGGCTACAACCTTCTCACACCTGGCCGCATCTGCGCTTACCAGTTTGCACCTATGATCAAAGCTCTGCAGGTGTGATTGCACTAGAACTAGTGTGCTTCAATAGTCACCCAACTCCCAAACTTGATTCGATAATCATCCGAACAATACCTGAGGCCCACAGGACCTCAACCAAAAATACCAAAAAGTCCTAAAGTACGATAAGAACTTAGTCAAGCTTTCAAATCACATCAAACAACACTAAAACCATGAATTGCATATCAATTCAAGCCTAATAAATTTTTTAACTTCTAAATTCCACATTCGATGCCAAAACCTACCAAATCACGTCTGATTGACCTCAAATTTTTTATATAAGTCAAAAATGACAACACGGACCCACTTCAACTGCCGGAACCCCAATCCGATCCCGGTAACCACAAAGTCCACTCTCGGTCAAACTTCTAAATGTCCAACTTTTGCTATTTCAATCCTATTTCAACTACAGACCTCCAAATCACAATCCGAACATGCTCATAAGTTCAAAATGACCCAAAGGAGCTAACAAAACCATCAAAACTCCATTCTGGAGCCATTTACACACAAGTCAACATCTGATCAACCTTTTCTACACAAGCTTCCAACCTTGAGACTAAGTATCTCAATTCATTCCAAAACTTCTCCAGACCCGTACCAACTACCCCGGCACAACACATAACAACATTTAAGCAGTCAATGAGCAATAAATGGGGGAACTAGGCTATAACATTCAAAACAATCGGGCGAGTTGTTAAATATTTACAACTACATCTAGGGAACAAAGTCCTAGGATCATGACCTTTTTTAATGTCAATTATAAGGGACATTGATGGAGGTGTAATGGTGAGCATAAATGATAAATTCTTTGTAACATATATTACACTAAATATTGTGGAATATTCTTCATTAAATGCTACCGATCGAAAGGCATTTGTTTCACCTTTACGGGTGTCATTATTTCCACTGACGAACGGGATAATTGACTTTGGTTCTATTTGTCCCCGGCTTTAAGTTCCATGTGTCACTATCTTAAGCGGCTACTTAGCATAGCGTATTTTACTGTATATAGATAGTGCCCCTGCTTTCCGATGACATAACTTTGTGTCATCGGAAAGTTGGTAGAAACACTCTTTTTGGCAAGAACTACTATGATTCCTTTTGAAAAGCTTCTGACGGCTAATTAGACGTATATCTCTCTGCATTTAATGCCCCAAACACGCGTCATTCCACGATTCAGTATAGCTTTCGCTGATTATTGAGGTAATCATGGTCGCGAATTTAGCCGTCTAAACCTTTACTTATACGCATCAATCTTGTTTACTCCTACTCCATAACTCTACAAACTTCCTAAAACCTTCTTTATTATTCTTCAACCTTTCTTTAACTTCCTTCAAACGATTTTTTTTTCTTTCATCCGTAACATATAATGGCTTCTTCTTCTTCAAAGAACTCCAGCTCTTCAAAGAGCAAGAGAAAAGATGAGGATGATACTCCTCCAACAGTAGGTTTCATCATCCCTAAAAGACTTTTCACAACAAAAGACTTCAAAGAGAAATCCCTTTAGATAACTCTCGCACTCGGGCCGTTGGTAGATACCCTTCTTCCATCCGTCATTCAAGTATTTTTGCTGTGAAGGAAGATTGTCGCTGCCAAGATTTGGATCTAACAGAGCGATTAACCCTACCCAAGGAGTGTTTTACATACTTTTACATGTATCATTTTACTTTGGGAGCATTTTCTTTGATTTGAGAGCTTGACTCTGTTATTGTAGAGTTCTGCCTCCGCTACCAGGTGTGTTTGGCACAAGTAAGTCCTTCTATGTAGAGGACGATCGCTTGTCTTTGATGCTTGTGCCAAGAGATGGGAGAGAAGCTATCTTTATATCATGTGATGAATCTCTATTCCCCCAAAATCTTCCACAGGGGAATGATAAACTTCAGCAAACGTGGCCACCATGTTTTATTATCTAACATGGATGATGATACCAAATGTGGGTGGATGAAACGGTTCGTTGTAGTTTCCACCAATGATATCATTCCGTAAACGGCTTTATCCTTTCTGGTATTATGGAACTGTACTTGTAAGTTCCTTCTTTAATATTTCTTTCATTAGATTTTTTTTCATATCCACATTGATCCTCCATCCTTCACTTGTTTCAGCAACTCGATGGGTTCCACCTAGGGTTGAAGACTTGGACTAGTAGGTCTAGAAAATCTTGGATGTCACTATGCCTGAAACCCGTATGTGGAAAGAACTGACCCTCAAATATGGGTGGAAGGCCAATAATCATTGTAACCTAGACTCATCTCGTTTCTGCTTTTACATGAGGAAATTGATTGATCCTTTTTTTTTGAAATCAGGTCTACCTGCAGGCTCGGTTATCATCCCCGAGGAGGACGTTTTGGCTGATCTTGCTAATATGGCGAGGCAATTTCAAGTGGTACTTACTCGAATTGGTGTCCCCGAGCTAGCTTTGGGTACGAGTGGTTCTTCACAAAGTCCTAGGATGGAGAACAAGCAACCAAAAAGAAGGTGTTCCTCCATAGCCGGGGGAAAGAATAAGAGGGCAAAGAATACTACACCTAAGTCGTCTCCGAAAGTAATGGTGATGAGCCATCCACCTGGGCCGATCATAAACACCGTGATGATCGACGATGATGGAGAAGCTAGTGATGAGGGAGCTTCTCTACATAGAAGGCGATGATCCTTATCATCTCAATAAGATGCTCAACCTATCGAGTTAGTTACACCAACCGAGGACGATGTCTCGGTGATTTGGGGGGATTTTGAAATGGTTAAAAATGCCAACTTGCGTTGCCCGATCCCAGTCGCTACAGCATGTACCATAAGGCTGAGTATCGGGACCTTACTGTCTTCAGTTGACGAGCAACAACCAACTAGCACTAAATCTTATGCAGCTGCTTCTCATCCTTCAACGCCATCATCTTCATCACCTTTTTCACCAACTCTTCTGTCAACGACTGCTACATCATCTCAACTAGCCTCGTTTGCCCGAGAAGAAGATGCTCCTCTTCCCCAGTTCATGGGAATTCGGGGCAAAGTTATCATGCCCCCTCAGAAGATCCGCAAAGGAGGAGGAACATTACTCTCTCGGTCTTCATTGGATGCAATTTGTTGTCCCGATCGGTGGAACTTGCTAAAAATCTGAAGTCTTTGTATTCAGAGAAAGATTTGGAAAAGATACAGGCTCTCTCCCGAGAGTGCTTGTTAAACAATGCCATGTACAACACCGTAGCGATACATTCTTTTCTTCCTTTGCTATTTCTTCTATTTTTGCCTGAAAATATCCTGAATTCGCCCCTCTTACTTTGTAGGCCAACTTTCTTGCTTCCTAGGGTCTTCAAAGGTTGATTTGGGAAAAGGAGGAACTTACCTCCAAACGGGATCAACTTTTGGTTGAGCAGGATCAAGCCGCTACTCGCCTTTCGGAACTGGAAACCAAAGTTGCTGAGGTTGTTGTGTTAGAGGCTCATTTATAGTAAAGTGAGCAAGAAGTGGATACCCTTAGCCAAGAGATCGCCCTATTGAGGATTCAATTTGAAGAGGCTAAGGCCAAATGGGTTGAAGTTCTTAATGTCGTTCTTGCGGCATCCGATCGTGAGGCTGCCTCCGCTGAAATATTAAACAATTTAGAGGCAACCTTGAATTCCAAGACTGATCAGCTTGCTGCTGTAGGGATGAAATATGCCCAGCTGGAGGAGAAGTATAGGATAACTATTTAGCACAATAGGCTATTTAGCTCAACGGTCCATGACCTTGATGTTAGCCTCTGGTTTGTGATGTCCGCGCAGAAGAATCTTTCTGCTGAGGTCGACCAACTTAAAGAAGAGCTTCAGCACCGAGCGACTTCCCTAATTGTTGATAAAATGCATTATATGTATAGTATGAGGAAAAAAACCTTGGAAGAGGTCAAAGTGGGTGTCATTGATTTTGATACTAAAATTACTAAGGCCCTTGAGCTGGAGTTAGCTGCAAAAAGGCATCTTCCGGCCAGGCCTGATGCTGCCGATTCTTCTGGTTGTAGTTGTGAGTACTCGAGAACTGAAGAACAACCGGAAGGTGATGATACTAAGGGCCAAAATAATGAAGACCAAGATATCAAATCGGCGGCGGATCTATCCACGTCCCCCGGGGTGCGGACGCTTCCCTTTCTCCAGGCACTAGAGATGCAACAATTTAGATTTTCATTTCTTTTCTCAATGTTTGTATCTGTGCCATTTTGGCATTTTTATTGTAAATAAAAACATATTTTGCTCAAGTGTAGCATGAGTCTTTCTGTGTTCTTTTGTTTGAATATTTATGCAAGTTTTAACCTTCGCATTCTTTTTTTGCTTAAGTGTTTTGCGTAAATTTTACTGTTTGCATTTGATTATGTAAGGCCTTGTGTGGATTCCACACCCCAAATGAATTTGGATTTCGCACAAATTCGTCTATAATTAACCCTTTAACATAATGATTTTCATAAGTATTTGCGCAAGTTTTCTTCCGTGTCTTTTTGTGCAAGGCTTCAGGTGTATTTTTCTCCTAAGAAATTTTGAACTTCCAAAATCAACCCTTTAACGTGAGGGTTTTTATAATAGAGGGACCTCTAATGTTTACGGTTCTCTTGAAGAGGACGTCTCATGTTCATTACGACAGTAGCATTTGAAGTACTTTTTTAACTGTCAAATGACAAAGTCAATTCATCGTTCAGACAAGAAACAACATAGAAATAAAAGGACATCACTTTATTCCTTTCATTTTCAAAAAGTACATAAGCATTCGCCAGAAATTGCCATTACTTGTTGCTAACTTGTACAACTTATTTCTATGGGGCTGGCCGTGCAGTCCCCGATCGCGATGATACAACTATGTTTTTGGTTTTTGTTTCCCAGTCAACATGGAAGTTATTGTTGTCGTATCCTTATATCATTCCCCTCCCCTAATGTTCGAATGTGAAGAATGAAAATTGGAACACTGGAAGTTTTGCACCTTCGAGGACCCCACTAATGAATTACTAGACAATATTCAACTCGGTAACAAACTTCACTTCCCCTAAGGAATTTATGTTATCGAGCAAAAGTCTATCTAATAATCCTTTAGTGTTTTGCACTTGCGAACGGTCGGGTAACCTTTGTTCGATAGCAAGCGTAACTTCCCAGTAGGACTTTTGCTATCGAGCGAAATATTAACTAACCATCCGCGTGGTTCTTTTCTTGTATGCCTTTTTATTAGAAGGTTTGATTGTTGTTGTTGAAGCTTTCTTCGTCGTATGCTTTCCGTTGCTGACACGTTAACAACCTTACCAAAAATCCCCAAGTGATGTTCATCAGCAATAATATCTTTTGAGGTGTGCCACGTTCCAGTTGCTGGGCAACTTTTCTCCATCTTGATTCTCCAATTCGTACTAACCTTTCCCGGTGAAATAACGAAGGTTGGCTCTTCGATTATAATATTGTTCCATTCTTTGCTTTTGGGCTGCCATTATTATATGTGCCAGGTCCCTGCGCTCATCGAGTAGCTCCAAATTAACTAACATTGCTCCATTGTTTGACTCTTCATTTGCTTGGAAATATCAAAAGGTGGTCTCCCCTACTTCCACCGGGATTAAGGCTTATGCTCCATACATAAGGTCAAAAGGAGTTTCTTCTATGTTTGATTTCGTGGCATGCCTATAAAACTCCAGGTAGTTCTTTAGGCCATTTACATTTAGCCGCTTCCAACCTTTTATTGAGGTTTTGTATAATCATGTTGTTCATTGACTCCGCTTGACCATTTTCGTTGGATGGTAGGGTGAAGATGTGATCATCTTTATATTAAAATCTTCAAGGAACTTTATGATCTTTGCTCCGATAAATTGCGGCCCATTATTGCATGCTATCTTTTTTGATATTCTAAACCTGCATATTATGTTTTCCCACTAGAAATAAACCACTTCACATTCGCATATCTTCTAATAAGGACCTGCTTCCACCCACTTAGAAAAATAATCAGTTAAAATCAAAAGAGATCTTTCCTTACTGGGAGTCGGCGACAATGGTCCTACGATGTCCGTCCCTCATTTCATGAACGGACACGGAGATAAAATCGAATGTAGTGATTCTGCCAATTGATGTACCAGTGGTGCATAGCATTGGCATTTATCGCATTTTTGTACGAAAGCTTTGGCGTCTTGTTCCATGCGGGGCCAATAATATCCTGCCCTTACCAGTTTTAGCACTAAAGAGTCTGCGCCTGAATGGTTTCTGCATATCCCTTAATGGACATCTCATATAAAGTAATCAGCTTCGGATGCTCCCAAACATAGGGACAACGTGCCTTGGAAAGATTTTTGTATAATTGGCCTCTTTTGAAGCTATACCATGCTTCTTTGACACACAGCCCCCGGGATGCCTTGGCATCTTTGGGTAATTTCCCGTGCTCGAGATAATCAATGATATCATTCCTCCAGTCCCAAACCAAATTAGTCGTATTTACCTTATAGTAGTTTCACGACCCAAAATCCAACTAGTCGTGATGGAACCTAACCCAACCCGCTAGGTAAACAAACTAAAAACTATCCAATTCAAATGAAATTGATAAGGCAATTAAATAAAAGAAAATATCTTAATCTTACACATTCCTCAAGAACTAGTAATACAAATCATGAGCTTTTAAGATTAGAATACACAAAGCTGGTTTGAAATAAATATTTCATAAGTTCGAAATTTACATAATCAGATTTGTTTATAAATCTAAGGCTACCATGAACAAGAGGCAGCTACAACCGGAACGTAGGTACATCTTTAAATCCAGCTCTCATCGAACACAACAACATCAACAACCAACATTTGCACTCAAGGTGCAGAAGTGTAGTATGGGTATAACCGACCCCATGTACTCAATAAGTGATAAACTTAACCTTAGATTGAAAGTAGTGAAGAGTTGGGACAAGGGTCAGAGTCCAATACCAATAGACAACAACATGTCATAACAACATAATGAGAGTGATAAAAGAAGTAACTCAGAAATAAAATACTCAGCTCTTTTACAATTCCAAAAAAATAGATCCACTTTTCAAGTAAAGCAGTGAAAACCCAAATCCTTTACCAAACTTATTAAAAATATGAGTAAGTTTGAAAACTGTAATTTTTTCTCAAAAATCCTTTCAACAATAAATAAGATATTTCATTTTCTTTCCAGATAGCAAGTGTAAAATACATCTCTATGCCCATATGTCAATATGTGTGAGAAGCCATGAATGACGCGATACCATACATCATGAGGAAAAATGCATCTCTATGCTTGTAAGTCATGTGTGCATGTCAATGCAATGTATCTCCGAGATGAACTCATGTACTCACACTCTCAGAGTACTCAATCTCTCTGTCTCATACTTTCCACTCATCATGCTCAATCACTTAACATGCTCGGGTCACTCAGTACTGTATATGGCTAATCCAGCCCAAGGATGATCCATCTCGAATATATACATAGGAACTACCAGTCAGTCACTCATTACTGTATAAGGCAAATCCAGCCTCGGTAAGATCCATCCCTAAATATAAATGCTTCGGACAAGATCCATGTCCAGGGAAGATCCATCCCTCAATATAAATCAACCAAGCTCATTGGGGGTGTGTGCATACTTCGAAGGAGCTCCTTCAGCCCAAGCGCCATCATAAATTAGTAAAACCCGTTGTAGCGTGCAGCCCTATCGCATAAATGTAATCAATATAATACACTGCGGCATGCAATACAATCCCATAATATCACTCACACTCACTCCATCGGCCTCACTCAATCATCAATCACTCCTGTCTCTCGGGCTCACAATGCCATAAAACTAGATTAAAATGATGATATGATGTGTCAATAAATGATAACAGATACTGAGATATGATATGCATGTGAATGCGTATTACTAGGTATGTAAAGCAATGAAAGCAGATCACTCAACATTAGAAATGATCTCAGTGGGTCCCAACAGGTTAAGCATGTAGCCTAGATATGGTTTCTAACATGGATCACAACTCAATAGTTCAAGTACGTAGAAATTTCATGGTTACAGGTAAGATTAGGTAACTATGCAGTACCACACAAATAACGGATTCACAATTCATACGGTGCACGCCCACACGCCCGTCACCTAGCATGTGCGTCACCTCAGCACCAATTACATAGCATGTAAATTCGGGGTTTCATACCTTCAGCACCATGTTTAGAAGTGTTACTTACATTAAAAATGTCAAAGGCAATATCGAGCAAGCCAAATGATGCTCCACAAATGCCAACCCGTGCGTACCAACCCTGAACGTCTCGAAACAAGCAAAAATCAACCCAAATACATCAAAAATATCCCAAGGAAACAATTCCAAATGAAATAGGTCGAATCCTTACTCAAAAGCCCAAAATCGGCCAAAAAGTCAAAACTCGGGACCGCACCTCGGAACTCAACAAAACTCACAAAATCTAACAACCCATTCAATTACGAGTCCAACCATACTAGCTTCACTCGAATCCAACTCCATATCGATGTTCAAAACTCAAAAATTCACATTATGAAATTTTAGGCAAAACCCTCAATTTCTCTTTTGTAACCCTCAATCAAATGCCAAAAATGAAGATAGATTCATGATATAAAATGATAAATGAGTAGAGAACACTTACCCCAATCCACATGGTTAAAATTGGTTTAAGAATCGCCTCAATCCGGTCTCCATAACTCCCAAAATGTAAAAATGGGAGAAACTCCCGAAATCGAGTACTTTATAATCTGCCCAGGCATTCCTCTTACACGAACACGGGAAATCCATAGCGTTCACGATGAACAAAATATAATGCCACCAAAATTCTTTATGCGATCGCGTACCAAGCACTACGAACACGAAGAAGCAGCCACTACCCAACTGTCCAACATACTATGCGAATACGTGCAAACTGATACGAACGTGATGCTCACTACGCAGCAACCTACGCAAACGCGTCTGAGAACCTACGAATGCATAGAAAAAACTGACGCTAGCCATCAAAAAACATTACGTGATCGCGACCCATGCTCCGTGATCGCGATTAAGAAAACTAGATACTCAGAGTTCTGCAGAACCATCAATGCAAAATAAAGGAAAAATAGTCCGAAATCAATCCGAAACATGCCCGACCCCCTCGTGACCCCTTCTAACTGCACCAACAAATCCCATAACATAATAAGAACCTAATCGAGGCCTCAAATTAAACATAACAATATCGAAATGACGAATCGCACCTCAATTCGAACTTGATGAACTTTGAACTTTTCAACTTCCAATACTAGTGTCGAAACATAGCAAATCAATCCGGAATGAACCAAAATTTTTCACACAAGTCCTAAATTATATAAAGAAGCTATTCCAATTCCGGAAACCACAATCCGAATCCGATATCAAAAAGTCCCCTCACGTTCAAAGTTTTCAAAAATCCACCTTTTGCCATTTCAAGCCAAATTCAACTATGGACATCCAAATCACAATCCGAATATTCTCTTAAGTCTATAATCACCTAACGGAACCATCAAAACTCCAATCCGAGGTCAAATACTAAAAATTCAAACCTGGTAAACTCTTAAAATTTAAAGCTTCCTAGTTGAGAATCATTCTTCCAATTCAATTCTAAATAACCTAAAAATTAAAATTGATGATTCATACAAGTCATAATATATCATACGGAGCTACTCATGCCCATAAAATACCGAGCGAAGTTAAAATGCTTAAAACTACCAGTCGGGTCATTACAAGTAGCTATCTGATTCCAGGACCGAGTGCATCAGTTGTACTATCGTCCTGGATTCTGATCCCTTTATTTACATGGATGAACCGAGGTTAGCTAGTGCATCTGATTCTGCATTTTCTTCCCTCGGGATATGAGTAATCGACCACTCTTGGAATTGAGCCAGTAGAGCCTGAACCTTTACCATGTATTATTATTGCACTCTTTGGTTTCGAAGATCTTGTAGACCTGATTTACCACCAGTTGTGAGTCGCACTTGATTTCTATGACCTCAGAATCAAGTCCTCGGGCCAGTTCGAGTCCTGCAATCAAAGCCTTATACTCTGCTCCAATGTTAATTAAAGGGACCGTTCTGATGGCTTGCACTAGGGTTTCTCCCGAAGGCGTGGCTAATACTTTGCGAAGTCCAAACCTTTATATATTGGAGGCTCTAATTGTAAGTAAGGTAAAAACTCGCAATGTCGATTCTTACACCGACACTGCAATCTCGGACTGAAATCAACCACAAAGTCAACCAAGACATGTCACTTAATTACAGTATTTGGTTTATATTCTATGTCGAATTTACTCATTTCAATGGCTCATTTCGCCAACAGCTATCAGGCGACATTAGAAGTAGGGCCTCAGCTTCCGAGCGGCGAGTACGAGAGCTAAGGCCAGCTGCTCTAGATGCGGGTAGCGAGTTTATATTCCCATTAAAATTTTACTAACGTAATAAATGCGAGATTGCGTACCTTATTTCTCACTGACTAAAACTGCACTTACCACTACTTCCGAGACTACGAGGTAGACCTATAGTGTTTGACCTACCTTTGGTTTCGAAAGTAACGGAGGGCTTGACAAGTATCTTTTCAAATCTCTCAAAGCATGCTGGCACTCCGGGGTCCATTCGAAGTTGTTTTTATTTTTGAGCAGTGTGAGGAAATGGTGGCATTTCTCTGATGACCGGGAAAAAAACTTGCTCAAAGTGGCCAATCTTCATATGAGCCTTTAGACTTCTTTTACGCTCAATGGCTGGCCCCGGATGTATTTGATGGCCTTGATCCTTTCAAGGTTTACCTCAATCCCCCTTTATGATACCAGAAATCCTAGAAACTTGCTAGAGCTAACCCCGAACACACATTTTTCGGGGTTAAGCTTCATGTTATGCTTCCTTAGGATGTCAAAAGTTTCTTGCAGATGCTTAAGGTGATCATTTGCATTCAAAGACTTAAGGAGCAAATCGTTTATATAAACTTCCATAGTTTTCCCTATTTGTTTTTCAAACATTTTGTTTACGAGCCGCTGATAAGTGACTCCGGCATTCTTCAACCCAAAGGGCATCACACTATAGCAATATATGCCAAAATTTTTTATGAACGAAGTCTTTTCCTAATTCTCCGAGTTCATCTTAATCTGGTTGTACCCAAAATAAGCATATATGAAGCTCATTAATTCGTGTCTGGCCATCACATCAATCATTTGATCGGTGTTAGGTTGTGGGAACGAGTCTTTCGGGCACGCCTTATTCAAGTCCTTGTAATCTACACACATGCAAAATTTATTGTTCTTCTTAGGAAATACTACTACTACATTATCAAGCCATACTAGATACATTACCTTTTTGTATCGAACCGATATCAAGTAAGCGAGTTACCTCTTCTTTAACGAATTTATTCCTGGCCTTCGTAATAGGGCATTTATTTTGTCTTACCGAAGGTATGTTGGGATCCAAACTTAGCTTGTGGACGGCCACCTCCATTTGGATACCAATCATGTATGCATGCGACCACGCAAAACAATCGGCATTATATTTAAAAAATTCAATAAAGCGAGACCTGAGCTTGGGGTGCACTCCTGTCCCTAAGTGGAATTTACTTTCTAAGAACTCTTCGAATAATTGAGCTTGCTCAATATATTCCGCCGTGGATTTTATTGCATTTGTCTCTTCTAGTGCCTGGAAATACCTTGGCATCTCATAAGATTTCGATGCTTCTACCCCTAGGCTAACTTCATTCGATTCGGGAGTGGGCGCCGGTTCCTATAGTTGCTATGCCGCTTTCTCCTTCCCTTTGCTGTTGAAGATAGAAATTGCATTCATCTCCCTTGCTGCCGGTTGGTCGCCCTTTATCTGTTTAATTCCTTCGAGCATTGGAAATTTCAGCAACTGATGATACGTTGATGGTACATCTCTCATCTCTTGCAACCATGGTCTTTCTAGAATAATATTATATCCCATATTACCATTTACCACTTTAAAAGAGTTGTTTTCATCACCCCTTCAACGTTCATGGGCAACAAAATCTCTTCTCGGGTTGTCACGCTCGCAAGGTTAAATCTCGCAAGGAGTTTTATGTCCGAAATAATACTTACAGTGAATTTAGCTTACTCTAATACTCTCCATTGTATGATATTGGTCGAACTTCCTGGTTCAACTAGAACATGTTTGATTTTAATGTCTAACACATTTAAAGAAATTACTAGTGCTTCGTTGTGCAGTAACAACAATCTGTCTGTGTCCTCTTCCGTGAAAGTAATGTTGTCTTCCGAAACTTCCCGTAGTCTCTTGCTATGGGTTACTGATACTTTCATCTTTTTTGCTGCCGAGAAGGAGACCCCGTTGATCTCATTCTCCCCAAAAATCATGTTGATCGTTTGGCACGGGGGATCTTATCCTAGCTTCAAGGGTTCCTCATTATCCCAGTTGCACCTGTAGTTGTTCTTGGTCCAGTCACTTAAGAATTCTCTAAGATGACCATTCTTTAATAGTCGCAACTTCTCCCAAAGATATCGGCAGTTCCAATTCCGGTGGCCATTCATCCCGTGGTATTCATACCATAAGTTGGGATCCCTCTAACTAGGATCGAATCTCATCAGCCCCGAGAAACATGCTTCTTTGATATTTCGTATAGCTGATAACAACTCTACTACACTGATGTTGAAATTGTATTCTAATAGCCTGGGGTAGGAAGGATCATGGCTCCCTGACACTTCTTTGTCCAACAATGATCTATGTTTACGACCGCGATCAGTTCTTCTGTTGGCAGCGAACCTGTCTACAGACTAGAAACCTCTGCCGCGGCCTTCGGTCCATTCGTAGAGCAAAAATCGTCCCCTTGAAAACTTCCTATCTGTGTCGAAATCGTCTTTAGAATTTTCTTTATTTTTCTCCCATCCTTTTACTGACGACAGGAAGCCAACTTGATCATTTTCAATTCTTATCTTCGATTCGTACGGGTTGTGGACATCCGCCCGAGTCGTTCCTTGGAACTCAAGCAAGTTTTTCTTTAGTTTCTAGGAAGCATCTTAACTTCTTGGATTAACCTCTTAGTGAATGCTTCAGCCACCCATTCGTTCGGAATAGTCGGGAGCAACATCCTCTCCTTTTAGAATCAGGTGAAAATTCCCGTAGTAACTTAGATTCTCCTTGTGCAGTTCTGAATATGTCTGCCTTTCGGGCCTGTACGTTTTTATCCCCGGCATGAACCATAATAAAATAGTCTACGAGCATCACAAAAGAAACTATGGAATGCTCGGGTAACAGCGAATACCATGTCAAGGCTCCCCTTGTGAGAGTTTCTCAAATTTTTTTCAACAAAACAAATTTAATCTTGTGGGGACCTAAATCATTCCCCTTCACTGCCATTGCATAGGTGGTAATATGCTCCTGAAGGTCTGAAGTTCCATCACATTTTGGTATATCGGGATCTTTAAACCGTTTCGGGATTAACTCTAGTATTGCGCTTGGTTTATACGGCAACTGAGTATACTACTTTGAGTCCGGTCCTTTCTGCACTGATGGTACGCCCGGGATTTGATTCATGCAAGCATTCACTTCTCTCATAAATCATAAGAGTTCATTCTTGACGGGATTGTTTTTGTTATTCGGGTCGGATCCGCTCCCCTCAGCCCCATCGATACCAACCTTGCCCCTCGAGGTGTTGTTGTTTACCCTCAACATTGTTTGATTTGCAAGAGCACCGGGAGGAACTGGATCTCTCTATTTGCATTATTGGAAACCCCTATAACGCATGTTTCAACTCCGTCATAACCCTATCCTGCCGTGTGAGATGGCCTAGAATGATTTCTTGTCTCTCTTGTAGGACCCTTGCTGCATCAACAACATGCTCCTCTTCAGAATCATCGGGAGTTGCCTCCCGAACATGTCGCGGGTATTTCTTGCCGTGGACTGGCGTGATATCATTCCCCTCATTGTGGGTATCGATGATTGAATCCTCGAAATGAGGCTGGTCTTCTCGAAACTCAGGATTTTGTGTGTTGTTAACACCGTTATCAGCCATTTCTTATATTTTTTTCTAAGACAAATAATCAAACCACATTAGTAAAAGATGCAAAGATCAACTTAATTACACAACTGTCTAGGCCCCACGGTGGGTGCCAAACTATTTACCCATAAAACGGTACAGTTGAATTTTTACGTGGTTTCTAGACAAGTGAATTAACTCGATCCTGAAATAACAAAATGATTAAAGAAATGTGCAGTACTTAGCCTTGAAATGAAGATGAAATCACAATGAACAATAATTCCGGGGGAAGAGCTTCCAGGCACAACAGTGATGAAACTAAAGACCAAGAAAGTAAAATTGTATAAAACTTTAATCAATTATAGCCTATGTTTGCCAGAAAAATCGTGTCCTTTACAATGTTAACAAAGCTTATTATTTATAGCTACGTCTAGGGAATAAGATCCTAGGATCCTGCCCTTCTTTAATGTAAATTATGAGGGCCATTGATAGAGGTGTAACGGTGAGCATAAATGACAAATTTATTGTAACAGGCAGTGCACTAAATGCTGTGGAATATTCTTCATTAAATGCTATCGATCGGAGGACATTCTTTTCACCTTTACATGTGTCATTCTTTCCGGTGACAAACGAGATAATTGTCTTTGGTTCTATCTGTCCCCGCTTTAAGTTCCACGTGTCACTATCTTCGTATTTTACCGTATACACTATCACAGTATAAAACAAATGGTAAATAACTTAAATCCTTTTCGGATTACAAAATTCGAACTAATATAAAACCTATTTCTAGACATAAAACCATAAAGAATTGTGTTTGCCTTTTCTTAATAAGGAGCGTTCTCTCCTTCCTAAACCTAGTATGTAGTCTTATGATAGTACTGCCTACTGAGTTCAACCATAAGGAAGTTCAGAAGCTTGAAAGAAGTAGTCTTCGACATAATCTTCTAGATATATAAGTTTACCTTTCCGCATCACTTCTTTAAGGGTATATTTGCTCACCTTGAAATTTTTGAGGAGGGTAAGGGGTCCTTTGTTCCCCTCTCATATTTACTTTTTGGATTCTAATATACAGGGTAGGGGTTTAAGCCTAATCCTCCTTCCCCCCACCTCCCCCCCCCACCCCAAAAAAAAAAAAACCAAAGTAAAGGAGATGAAAGCCTTGGGTAACAGGTTTTTTTAAAAAAAAAAAAAAATTTAAAAAAGGAGTGCTTTTCACAATTTTCTTTTCCGATTTAGTCATGTTGGTTGCTGAACATATTTATATTTCTTACGTAAAATTTTGTTTATTATACAATTTTAAAATTTCATTCTTCCCTCACATGGTATGATTTAACATTTCCTGCATAAATTATGTTGACGACTACGTGATCATAAAAAAGTATTAGACCTGTGTCGACCAAGAATCCAAGTAGGGTAATTAAGAAGCCAAAAAGAGGTGCTCATTTTCCTTGTGTTATATTTACAATTTATTACTGGAAAGAGCAAGTTGCAACACTATCTTAATTAAGAGGGGCCAAACCTAATGAAAAATCATTGTGTTACAGATTTTTAGGGTTGTTATTTTTTTCATTTATAATTGGCATCGTACGTGGTCCCTTGTCCTTCGATCATCAAAAATAGCGTAAGAGATCTGTAGTTAACGGATTAATTCTCTGAAGATTATTATGCATGAATAATAATTCATACTCCCTTCGTTTCATTTTATCTAGCAACATTTCCTTTTTAGTTTGTTCGAAGAAGAACATCAACTTTTTAATTTTGGAAATAATAAAATTTCAAACTTTTCATTTTACCTTCGATGAGATGATTTATTGGAACACAAATATCCATGACTTGTTTTAAATACAAGTTTAAAAAAGTATCATTTCTTTCTTAATACCTGTGCCTATTCAAACTTTGCCACATAAAGTAGAACATAGGGATTACTCTCTCCATTTTAGTTTATGTAATACCTTTTGCTTTTTGAGAGTAAATAATTGATTAATCTTTGAAGTTAAATTGAATTAGATTAGCTCAATATTTTTGTATACGGTGAAATTGGAGGGTCCAATTTTCCATCGTTATAACGTCTCGAAGGCACGAAATCAAGGTCGAGTTTCATTCCTCGAGGGCCATCGACGCTCAACCTCGGGACAGTATGAGACCGACGGTTACGGAAAGAAAGTGGAGAGTTCCCAAGGCATGAAGCTAGAGCCGACAAAATCTGTCAGGCTAGTCTGAGCCAGTCTCGTGGCATTAACTAGGCGTCCCATCTCCATATCTTTGTAATAAATGCACTTGTACTATAATGGGATTCCCCCATTCCTTCTTATATAAAGGGGATCCTTGTCATTTTGTAAACATCTGTTGCTCCATACTAAATATACTAGAACATTCTCTCTTCTCTCTAACGCATTCTCTTGGTCGCGGTATCTCATTTATTGCTAATATTTATTGTGTTCTATTTATTGTTCATCACTTATTGCTTATTATTTGCCATAAGGAGCCGCCTTTGATTTGTTTATAACTGTTAGTCTCCATCGACCACCTTCGATAGCTCCCAGCCAAGCTTCAAACTCGACCCAAGGCCCTCGAATAGGCAAGCTCGAGGCCCCGATCGGCAGCGATTCGGTTTGATTAACATCTCGCTTTTAAGCTCTTATTTTGTTTCTAAGTCTTTCACGTAGCATCCACTGCCTAACAACTAGCATAAAAATAGATCATGTATTTTTAGAACCACAAAATCAAATTTAATTGTTATTACCATTTTTACGGTAAACAACTTCCTTCTTCATATTTTCATTATCCAACAATTATATAAAAAGCACTATAACTTGCAGTTCTTCTCATGTGAATATGATGAAAACTATATTTTTAAATATTGGTCAAAGTTTTTATAATTTGAATCCCGAAAAACAAAAACAAAATCACATCAATTAAAAAGGAGGAGGTAGATCGCATACAGTCAGTGACGGACACACGTGGTGGCAAGCCGGTTCAATTGAACCCGCTTCTTCAAAAACTAATATTGTGTGCATGCATAAATTATGATTAAAACTGTGTAAATATTGTTGATACCCAATTTTTCTTATAATATTTTCAAAACTATGTCTGGGCATCAATTAGTATTTTTCATACAATTTATGCATTTTTAAATATTTTAACTAATTTTTTCCAGCATTTATTTTATAAAACAATCACTAAATTGCATCAAAAAATAGATTTAATAATTTTTGTGGCTTAATTTTATCATTTGCATTTGTATTAAATTACAATTATTGCACAAATAGCCACATCTGTATTTTTAGGATGCAATTGCAATTACTTTGCAATTATAGCCTATGCATGCATTACTATATTATTTTTTACCAGCAAATAGCCTTTTATATTTTGAAAATATTAAATAATTACTATAAAACATTTCCATGAACGAACTCATTTTTTATAATTTATTAATCTTTTTTTAAAATTGTTTTAGCAATTAATTACATATTTAACAAATAGCCCCTTTTTCATTTAAAACCTAGTCTATTAACTAGCCCAATTTTAACCCCTTAAACCAGCCCAGAAACCCCAAGCCCAATACCCATCTGCCCAACCCAATACCCGGCCAAATCATAGTCGTTAATCATTTTGATCAACGATCCAGATTCTCCCTTGCCTAAATTAAACCTACTGACCTCCCCCCCCCCAAGCCTCTCATTCCTCACCTCTCATGTCGTCATCTGATCCCTCTTCTCTCAAATGCTCTCAAGTCCTAAGCCTAACCCTAATCGATGTTACCGGCGAGAAACTCTCATCTATGGAGATTTTGAGTATTCTCCGACCACTACCGGCCTTCTATTCCCTCTGGTTGTTGATTACATGGATCCCTAAAAGAATCTCAAGGAGATTCAACCTGTTCCTTCGTCCGAAGTTTGTTTACAGGAGAGTACTGATTTCCTTCCCTTTTAGTTCGAATCTATGACTTTTTAATCAAGTTTCTTTCATCTCAGCTATTTTTGAAAACCCTAGTTTTACAACTACTCGAATGCATTCAGATCTTTGTAGATCTGAAAGGTTCGAGTATTGTCTGTCATTTTCCCTTGAAGATCTCCTATTTTGGTTAACTATTTCGTTTCCATTTGCTTTCTTCTGAAATTAGGGTTCACCCTAAGTATTTTTTAAAAGGGTTTTTCTAACTTTTCAGTGTTTAAACTAATTGTTTATTTGCCATCTTGACTGATTCTCGTGTATACACTTAAAACCTAGATGTGTCTGTTTGTTGCACTGATTTTATTAAATTTTTCTCTATTATTTGCTTATTTCTGTCAACCTAATGTACTGATTGATTTCTATTAAGGATTTGAACCAGTTTTCCTGCTAAAACTAGTATTCTTTGGGATTTTTGCTTAATTGATTTATATTAGGGATTTGAACCTATTTTTCTTGTTAAAGTCAGTATTTTTTTGAATTTTTACTTACTTTCCATATTTGTTGTTTGTAATTAGTATTATTTGCCTTATTCCTATTGATTGAATAATGTTTGGCCAATTTATGATTTGTTACCTTATTTAAGCCCCAATTTGGTCTGATAATGGATTCTCTTTCTATTAATGTGACCTTCCCGGATCTGTTTGTGCAGATTAATGGGGATTAGCCCCAATTAACTGATTGATATTTACCTACTTTATTTATGAACTCTAGATCATTTTTACCTTATTTGTTTAATCTCCCCAAGGGCTATATATACACTCTCATTCTAGTTCTTAAACACGAACAATAGTTCATCTACACTCTCACACTATCAAAAGCTCTCTCTATTATCTCTTTTGTTGCTTACAATCCTCACTAATTAAGTCGGTTATAAGCTAAGGCTGGCTATTTGCACCATCTCTGCTCTATACTCTGTATTCTCTCTTTAACTGGTATGTCCTGATTCAATTCTCATTCCAAAACTATGTGTTTTGCTTTGCTGTTGTAGTTCATTAGGTGTGATTTCCAGTTCTATTCACTGTTCTACTGTCATGTGCTTAATATGTAACCAACATGCTTATATTACATTGCCTAAATACTGTATCACTCAGCATGTTTAAGTTTGATCTATTGAAAGTTGTAACTAGTATATTGTTTAGCATGGCCAATCCTACTTTAGATAATTGCATGAAACCTATTAGTTCATTAGCATGTCTAAGCTGCATTATTTGTTTACTGTCTCACCCAGCATGACTACATCCTGTTTGCTCTATATGTGACTAGTATTTCTAAACTTTGAATGCTTCATGAAGTGCCTACCTAGTTTGTTCCTTTAAGTCTTACCTATTCTAGTTTGACTAATGAGATCCTGTTAAGGTATTCATCCCTACTAAGTATTCTGATTATGTGCCTAAGACTTATGTGTTACCTACATGTCTTTATTATAATCTTTGTAACTAACTTGTCAATTTCACAACCTCATTTGCATATCTGTTTGCTTATACACTAGGATGTATTTTGTGTGTCCCCCAATCCCTCTCCCTCCATGTAAAGTCTGTTTGCCAAAAATGTTTTCTGAAACTGTGTGTTCTGTAACTTGCTCTCTGATCTCAAAATGTTCTTCATTTTTTCTCAAACTGTTTTCCACCCTAACTATATACTGGTTTTAGAAAATCTTTTCATTCCAAAGGCCTTCTTGCTACTGTTTACCAAACCTTTTCAAATCATTATGCACTCTCACTTACTCTTAGATTAGTAAGTCCTGCCTCTCTGGTATGTATACTGCTTAGAGACCCTTGAGGTCTCTCTGAACTCTGACATATCAGAGCTGGCACTTCCACATTGTACATAAATTAGTTCTTATTTGAGAAAGGTCTAGGTGTGAATACTGCCCGGGATCCTTGAGGTGCTTAGGGAACTCTGATACACCTATACATGAATTGGGCTATGGAACTTTGGGCATTTGAGACTAGTGAAGGCTTGGTACCCCAGGATTGTTTTGGGCCTGCCTCAGGCTCCATATAGCTTAACTTCTATTCTATTTATGTAATTTATATTCAATTCTTAGTATGTAATAATTATTGTAAACAAGCATTGTGGTGATTAGTGAAAAGCGGTGGGTAGTCACATACTTTGTGTAAAATTTGGTAGATAACATGCCTATAGGGTCTATTTCAAATGTGTTTGTTATATAACATGCCTATAGGGGCTCGTTTGATTCAAATGTGTTTGTTAGATAATATGCCTATAGGATATGCTTTGGTTTCAATGAATTCCACTTGTTTTATATAATTAGATATCATGCCTATTTGATCAAAATCATCTTTTAATAATTAGATACCATGCCTATAGGATTTAAAATCAGTTGTAATAGAAATCATGCCTATAGGGGTTTCGCTTTAATCAAATAAATTTTGCTTGCCTCACCTTATGTTCAATTAGAAATCATGCCTATAGGATCTAAAACCAGTTTAGTTAGACCTAAAATCAGTTTAACTTTAACTCATGTTAGTAGATTCTGAATTGGTTTAATTGACTAATGTATGCATCTCTTTAATGAGTTCGACAACACTGCGTTAAATAATATTGCTAGAAAGCATGCCTATAGAATCCCAAGTTGTCTGTTTAAAAATTGTCTACTGTTTTACTTCATTCATAATCAATGATAGATACTATGCTCATAAGAGATCACTATTATACGCCTAGGCAAGCCTATAGGATGATTAAAAATCCTGCAACTATAAAACTATGCTCTTCTATCTATGAGTGCTCATATTCAATAGGTCCAAAATAAGTAGGCAAGCCAAGTAGGTTTGTGACACTTTGGTCAAAATTCAGTACTGTATACTCTCTGCTCACCTAGATATCATGTTCTAAGATTTTTTCTTTAATACTTGAAACTGTTGTTTGAGACGTGCACTTGTTCTATTTGTGAAGGTAAATGCGAGCCTTTAATTTTTCTCTTTAATGCAGTCCTAACTGTTTTGATTGAAGCCTAGATTTTTCTCCTTTAAGTAGCTTAGGATGGTCTAGAACTACCTAAATTAGAGTTCCTTAATACCTCCAGGGCCATAAGTAAGGAACAGGTAGTGCACGCGTAGGATATCTTTCAAGGTTGCTAGAACACTTTAGGCTATGACCAAGGGGAGGAAATTGGGTAGTGAGGATATGATGACTACGCGCTAATGTCACGTGTAGCCCCTCATTGAGGAGTGATTACCGGGCATTGTGTAGGTATGATCCTGTAGGCTAACCAACCTAGGACCTTTTTTTCCAAATTCCGTTGTTTAAATGAATTTACTTTCTTTACATATATGCAAATTGTTCAAATCCTTTTCCCTTACTTGAATCATACATGTACTTAAAATGTCAAAAATATGCCTTTATTTGCAAATATGTGTTACAACTGTTTATTTGTTAACCTGACTAATTCACATAGTTTAAGTTCGGCCGGAACCCACCGTTGTGGACCGCGAGGGATGCCTAACACCTTCCCTTCAAGGTTATTTCGAGCCCTTACCCTTATCTCTGGTAATGCAAACTAATTCATGAGTTAATTGCTCTAGGTTCCCTAACGCACCATAATCCGTTAGGTGGCGACACTTCAAAAACCCAATTCCCAAAAAGAAACGAGTTATTCCCCCATGAACGTTGAAACCCGGACTCCTACGAGGGAAAAAGGGGGCAAAACAACATGGCGACTCTACTGGAGGAGATTTTTAGGCTCTTATCATAATAAACTTATCTTTTGTGAATTAGTCCAAGCATGCTCTAGCCCACGTACCTTTTCCTCTTATTTGAATTTAACTGTCCATTTTCAAGAATTTATGATTCTTTTATTCCTGAAACTGACTTGTCTTTTTGTTTTCTTTTCTGTAACTGTCTTTCAATTATTTAAATACTGCATTTAGTATTTTCTTATGTGCAAAATACTTGACAACATTCTATTTATTGTTGCATAAATCATGCTCAACATCATATTCCACTCGTATGTAATTAATCCTATAGAAATGCTTGATGAGTGTTTTCGGTCTTCCTATATATTACCCTTTAAATTTGGAAGGGTGTATTTGCGGTAAAACTAGTCGATCAGCGGTGCGATCGACGGTTCTGTGCCTTTCCCCCTCAAGTTGTCCGCTTGAGGGTCCCAGTCTAGACCTCTATAGCAGCCTTATTATGGTTAATTGTACATGAATCATGGTCAAACCTAGCCAAGTTAATGTGTTGTCCGCATAATAATCCTTTAAGATAAGCCTTGTCCAAAAGTTCATCAGGTTTTCCACAATCTCAACGGATGCAACCACGATTATGTGCATTAATTTGGAGAAATAAGTGCCAATATGCTAATCATTACTGTATAAATAGACGAACATGGAGGGGGAAAGGTCCTAACTCTCTTTGTTTTGCAGAAAATGAGGCACGAGGTCCCTAGATTTGGTATGGTTAGCACACCCTCACTCTTGCTAGATTGGTGGAGGGATCCTTCCTTCATATGACCGAAACCATGCGAAACGAGTCTTAGGAAACTTGCCTTCTCTGATGGATCTTCAGCTCAATAAAATGTTGACGAGGCTGCAACTATGTTTTGGGACAAGGAAAGGGCTGTGTTCCATTTTGGGAACATAGAATTGACACCCCTTCTAGATGAGATAGGAGGATTTGCTGGGTTGCCTTGGGATAGCCCTAATTTGTTAGCACCTGAAAATCGCACTACTAGGGGATTTATTAAAATGATGGGGCTGAAGAAGAATGACAACTTGAAATGCCTAAAGGACTCCTGCATACCTTTTGAGTTCCTTTATGAAAGATACGGTCACAACAGCTTCTACCGTATTTTTGATGATGAGTTCTCAATCACTTCTTTAGGTTGGATTCATCGCAGGGTCTTCGTATTTATTATGTGTTTCTTGGGCATGCTGGTATTCCCAATCCAAGGGGATAAGATCCATACTAGGTTGGCCATGGTAACCAAAACTCTGGTAGACGGAATCGAGGGGAGACATACACTATCATCCCTATGATTGTTGCAGACATGTACCGAGCTTTGAAGCGATGTCAGAAGGGGTGCAGGTTCTTCGAGGGTTGCAACTTGCTGCTACGAGTCTGGTTATTGGAACATCTCAAAAAGGGACAATACCATCAAGAATTTCCGCGAACGCCGTGGAATGATCCTATAGCCTTCCATCATCCAAAAAGAATGAACTACATTCCAGACATGTTTGCTCAGCCAGAGGACGTTGTGGGATGGGTACAGCTTTTCGAAAATTTGACTGAGGATCAAGTTCAGTAGATGTTCGAGTGGTTCCCTACCGATGAATTCATCATCAGATCCAGGGATTTTCCGCACTTGGTGTTGATTGGGTTGAGGGGCATATACCCTTACGCTCCTCTCAGGGTTATGAGACAAGTAGGCAGGAGACAAATCATACCATATGTTGCCAAAATGTGTCACTTCAGAGCCAATTTCTAAGGTGGCGCCATCACATATAAGAATGAAGCGCAACACATGTGGACCTTAAAGATTATTGTGGAGAAGGATACTATTGAGCCAGACCAATATTCACATGGGCCACTCATACCTTTACCCTTCATGATTGGAGGACAACATAACTAGGGTCGTTGGGCCAAGGGCTGGGCCAGGAAACAGGGTCATAGACAAAGTTGCTGAAGCAGTGGTGAAGTACAACAAGCTGCGGAAAAGAGTTCGAGAGTCTGAAGCCGAGCATATGGCACTGCATAAGGATGACATGGAGATGATTAACAAATGGAAAGAAAGAGCCGTTAAATCCAACAAGAGGGTGGAATGCCTAGAGTACAGTTTAATGTAGTTGGAAGGGAAGATGAGAAAAAGGGTAACTGACTGCCAAAACGCTGAAGGAAATAAAGGAGGGCATCTTGCAAGGGCATTCCTGCTGCTGAACTTGCACGAGCTGGGAGAGTTGATCGACAAAAGTATCCAGTCTGGAGAGGGGGTCCTTCTGGTACCAAGTAGATTAGATTTATTTACTTTCCTTTCAAATGTAAAAAGGTCAAGAGCCATTAGTGAGATTATCTTATTTAGTTCGTTAACTTTTACATTAATGAAATGAGACAATTATTGGCACTAAATTTCTCCAAATTTATTTGTCGCTAGGCCTACCTCGAGCACAACGAGACTCCCAAATTAGGACACAAATTTACATTCACGCAATATATGTTTAATTATTGCAAATATTTCAGAATCCTTACTGACTTGTTTATCTTTTTGTTTTTCTTTATTCTTTATTTCTATCCCCTAAGGTTGGTTTACTCATACTGGCATCATCAGTATATCACACTAGATTTAGAGGCCCTCCACCTCTTCCTCCTCCAAGCAATACAAAAGGCAAAGGAAAAGCAAAAATGGACGATTTAAGTGGTATTCGAAAGGAGAATGCTGAGAACGCAGAAGCTTCAGACGGTTGGAGTACTCCGGCACCAAATGATCTAGTCTTGACACTGGAAAAAGAATATTGGAACTACAGGGAGAACTTGAGCAGGTCCGCAACTTAGCAAACTTGTCACTCATCTTGAATGTTTGCGACATCAACCAACAAAACACAAAGAACCCAGAACCTTCCCAAAACACACCTAACCCACATCCGCAAAAGCCTCATGCACCGCATCAATATGCAATCCCACCACAAAATCTCAATCCCCTGCCAATACCAACTCCGCCACAATACCACCATCAACCAATTCAGTACCCACTAACCGCTACTTATCATACTCCCCAAAATACACCACAACTCATTCCTGACCCTCAAAACTCTACCAATGACCACCATTACACCCAGGCACTTGGCACTCACCAAAACAACCCCATATACGTGGAAACCATACCTCACTCTATCCAACCAATCTCCTATACACCAGAATCCTTTGATAAGGACCTGCTCATTAAAAACATAGCTGAAGAACTCAAGAAGTTGACAAGTCAAGTTCAGGGTGTCGAAGGCGGCAAAAGAATAGAAGGTTTGAACTATGAAGACTTATGCATACAACCAGATGTAGAACTGCCAAAGGGATACAAACCTCCCAAGTTCGAGATGTTTGACGGTACAGGTGATCCCGGGGTTCATCTGAGGACCTATTATGACAAGCTTGTCGGGGTCGAGAAAGACGAAAAGATCCAGATAAAACTCTTTATGAGAAGTCTTATTGGAGATGCTTTGTCCTATTACATCAGCCAAGATCCCAAGAAATGGTCCAATTGGGTAATCATGGCGTCAGATTTCATAGACCAGTTCAGGTTCAATACAAAGAATGCACCAGATGTTTTCTACATCAATAATCTTAAGAAGCCCACCGAAACCTTCCGCGAGTATGCTACTCGTTGGAGGTCGGAAGCAGCCAAGGTCAGGCTATCTTTGGACAAAGAACAGATGAACAAGTTCTTCGTCAGAGCACAGGATCCACAATATTATGAAAGGTTGATGGTTATTGGAAATCATAAATTCTCTGATATCATCAAGCTCGGAGAAGAATCAAAGAGGGAATTAAGAGCAGGATGGTGACAAATCTTGAGGCATTACATGCCACAAATAAGGTATTACAATCAGGTGGTATATCAAAGAAAAGAGACATTGGGGCAGCAATGGTAGCTCAAGGCCCAAAATCTCCACTTACATATCAAACAACTCCACCCACATATTAGACACCTCTACCCACATATCAAACACCTCCACCCACAAACCAAGCACTACCACCCACAAATCAACCCTCATATCCCAGATATTCCCAACCAGCCACTGCCTATCATACTTATAATTCACAACCATCTCATTTCCAATCACCTCAAACTCGCCAAAACTTTCCAAGACCACGACCAAACTTTGACTACAAGCCACCTAGACAGGACACCGCTATTGCTGAACCCATTGACCAACTATATGAAAGGTTGAAAGCCGCTGGTTATGTCACTCCTATTCCTGTTGTGGCATTGGAGAATCCATCCCAATAGGTTAACCCAAACAAAACCTGTGCATACTATTCCGGTATAAAAGGGTACACCATTGAAGAATGCCAAATGTTGAAAGATAAGATCCAAATGTTGATTGACAACAAGATCATACAGGCGAAGAAGCCACACCCAATATCCGCAACAACCCTCTCCTTGATCATATAGGTAGTGGGGTATATGTGATAGAGACGAATGAAGAGTGGGATCCTAAGGGGTCAATTGGGCTTATTCGAGAGATGATAACTTTAAACTTATAGACACACTCAATCCCATTGTAGTATAGACTTAGTCACCAATAGAAGTTGAGATAACTACATCAGTTCCATTTGAGGTAGAGGTAGCTCCGCCTGCGACCACCCCTATTCCATTTGAAGTGGAAGTGGCCACACCTTTCATGGTGATAGTATCAACCACACCTCCTTTCGACTCAAAAGCAATACCCTGGGATTATGTTGCCGAGGCTAGGCAAAAAGGGAAGGAAAAGATGGACGAATCTGATATTGCGCAAGGAATGACCAGGATCGGGAGAATCTATACACCTGAACACTTGGGAGGACCAAGTAAGGATACTACTGCCAATCAGTCTATCATTGAAACATGACTAGATGACCTTTGGATGAAAGTGCAAGCAAGGAAATATTCCGTCATTGATCATTTGAACAAAATCCCTGCTCAGATATCCATATTTTCACTGTTAAAAAATTCAGGGGCACATAAGAATGCTTTGATGAAGGTGTTGAGTGAAGCTTGCGTGCCCAACAATATCACCTGCGGAGAGATGGCCAATATGGTAGGGTAGGTTCTAGAAAGTCATAAGATAATCTTCCATGAATATGAGTTGCCACTTGAAGGGTTGAATCACAACATAGCATTGCATATCACAGTGCAATTTGAAGACAAGTTCATTGCCGGGGTCTTGATTGATGGAGGTTCAAGCCTCAATATTTGTCCATTGGATACTCTGAAAAGACTGGGCAAAGGTTTCCATGAAATACGGGCAGGAAGCCTAACTCTGAAAGCTTTCAATAGGTCCCAAAGGGCCACGATTGGGGAAATTAATCTTTGTCTACAAATGGGGCCAACTTGGTTCAACATTGAATTTCAGGTGCTCGACATATCAGCCTCATACAATCTTCTGTTAGGCCGACCATGGATACATGCTGTTAGGGCTGTGGCTTCCACACTACATCAAGCCATGAAATTTTAATGGAACCATCAGGAGGTAATCATTCACGGAGATGGGATTAACCCCCTTTACACCAGTCAAACCATCCCGGTAATTAGAAACAGAAAAAGGTTAGGAGGGGAAACCTATCATCATATCGAACGTGTCAATGCTATCGAAAAAGACAAATGGTGGAGCAGCAAAATAGAAAGCATACTGGCATGGTCTGGGTATAAAGCCGGCAAGGGGCTTGGAATGAATCTCCAGGGTATTACTAAGCCGATACAACTGAAGCGTCATGGCACTACCTTTGGGATCGGATATCAGTACACATGGAAAGAGTATAATGATTGGTCACCTCCATGGTGCACACCGTATTACCCTCTCGAGCAACTAGTGCCATGTCAAGATCAAACTTTTCACCAAGCTGATACAATATGGGGAACTGCAGAAAAGGAAGCATTAGCTGGGCTGAGGAAATTGTTCTTAGAGGATGAAGACATGGACTGCAGTGAAATAATTGAAGAGAATGAGGAAGAAGGCCTCACTATTCATATTGCGGTAAAGGGAGCTGTTCTCAGGAACTGGACCGCCACACCATCCCAGGCCCGCCGAGTCCCTAGGTAACTTGGCAGATTTTATTCCTATAGCCATTTTAGGCATTCATGATTTTCAGTAATTCGTTTTTTAAAGATTCACTTGTTTCAAAATAAATGCTCGATTCATCGAGCCGTACTCATTTGGATGTTTTAAGTAATAATCAAATGCATTAATCTTTATTATTTATTATTATCTTTCATATTTTTCTTTCTACAGCATTATTGTTACTTTTCCTAATGAACCGGTGACTGTGACATGTAATGAGGCAACGCCATATGAGGATAGTGATTCGGATGAAGAAGACGAGATACCCGAGGAAGTTGTGAGGGAAGTTGAAAATTTTGCGATAAGCCTAAGTCCAACCTGGACGAGACCGAAGTAGTAAATTTGGGGGATGCCGAGACCGTCAAGGAGACTCGCATCCATTCAATTATCATCGATAGAGAAAGAGGAATACATCCATTTTCTAAAGGAATATGAGGACATTTTTCGCATGGTCATATGATGAAATGACTGGTTTGACCACGTCCATAGTGGCTCACAAGTTGCCTATTTATCCCACGTGTCCACCGATGAAGTAGAAACTCAGAAAATTCAAACCAGATATGAGCCTGAAAATCAAGGAGATGCTTACTAAGCAGATCAAATCCAAAGTTCTCAGGGTAGTTGAGTACCCAACATGGTTAGCCAACATTGTGCCAGTACCGAAGAAAGAAGGGAAAGTCAGAGTATGTGTTGACAATCAGGATTTATACAGAACAAGTCCCAAGGATGACTTCCCACTGCCAAACTTAACATACACATCCTAATCGATAACTGCGCCAAGAATGAACTCCAATCCTTTGTAGATTGCTTCGCGGGTTATCACCAAATATGGATGGATGAAGATGGCATAGAGAAAACAACCTTTATTACACCATAGGGGGTATACTGCTATAAGATGATGCCATTTAGTCTAAAGAATGTTGGGGCTACCTACATGAGAGCCATGACAACTATCTTCCATGATATGATACATAAGGAAATAGAGGTGTATATAGACGACATCATTATCAAAACCAAGAGGGTCGCAGATTACATAGAAAACCTGAGAAAGTTCTTTGACAGGTTAATGAGGTATAATCTGAACCTGAATCCCGCAAAGTGTGCATTCGGGGTTCCCGTAGGGAAGTTATTAGGATTCATCGTCAGCCATCGAGGGATCGAGCTGGATCCGTCTAACATCAAGGCTATTCAAGAATTACCGCTACCTAGGAGCAAAAAGGACGTGATGAGTTTCCTAGGACGTCTCAACTATATCAGTCGCTTCAAAGCACAGTCCACAATCATATGCCAACCTATCCTCAAGATGCTGAGGAAAGATGCCGAGACAAGCCAGACCGAGGATTGTCAGATAGCCTTCGAAAAAATCAAGGAGTACCTATCCACACTACCAGGTTTGGTCCCGCCAAAGCCGGGGAGTCCTTTCTTACTCTATCTATCTGTGTTGGATGGAGCCTTTGGATGCGTTCTGGGACAACATGACGAGACAGGGAGAAAAAAGCAAGCCATATATTACTTGAGTAAGAAGTTCACACCTTATGAAGCACGATACTCTCTGCTACAACGCACTTGCTATGATTTGACCTGGTTGGCCCAGAAGTTGAGGCATTACTTCTGTGCCTATACTACATACCTCATATCCAGGATGGACCTTTTGAAGTACATATTTCAGAAACCCATGCCGACTGGAAAGTTAGCCAAATGGCAGATACTGTTGAATGAGTTCGATATCGTCTACGTAACTCAAAAGGCGGTCAAAGGTCAAGCATTGACAGATCATCTTGTTGAAAACCTGGTGGGAGGAGAATACGAGCCCTTGAAAACATATTTTCCTGATGAAGAGGTGTCATTTGTGTTGATACCTAAGTTTTCCCTATATATTTTAAATATGTATAAATACCTTCAAAATAGCATATATATGCGTATATAATCATGAACAAGGTTTTTATTATTTCCATAATTTTAAGGGTTTAAATTGATTTATTTTTCTCCCATTCTATTCATAAAATCCCCAATAATTATTTTTAAAACTATTGTTTTGATAATTCATTTATTTAATTACTATATTTATGCCAAAATATGGCTAATGTGATCTTTATGTATTTTTACAATCATATTTAGCATTTTTAAGCTAAATTGCATATAATTGCAATGTTAGCCCATTTTGAATGTATAATTATATATTATATGCATAAAATTGGTCCCCATGTTTTTAAAATGTCAATTATGTATTTTAAAATATTTTTGCACCTTAAATTATTTTCCAAAAATTACTTATTATTTATTAAAATTAAAATAGGGAAAAACTAGCTATTTAAATTATAGTCAATTTGGCTTTCAATTATAGACAAATCGGACCCCAATTCCCAACCCAATTTTACAACCAATAACCCGAACCATACCCTATTAACCCTTACTCAAACACGAAACCCACCTACCCATTTGAATCTTGACCATTGATCTTCCAGATCGACGGTCCAAATAATTCCCTTCCCTTTTTAATTCAAACCAAGCCCCTAACCCTAATCATTTCTCCAATATGCCGCCTTCAGATGCTCTCTCATCTCCACTCTTCTCTCAAACCTATCCCTAGACTCTTCCACTCACTTCCTTGTCCTGTTATCTCTGTCGACTATCTCTCAAACCCCAAGCCTCCAATGGTCACTCCACCGCCTTGCTCATCATCTCTAAGGCCCTCAAGGGTCCTGGGCCATGTCGATTTTGACCTTGGGTTTCTGATTCTGTTGTTTGAGGCTTTTCTGGTGTGATTTTGGGCAGAATCATACCATGTGTATTACGATCTGTGAAGTTACAACAGGTTCTTTCGATTTCTACTTAGGTTTCCTTTTGAAACCCTAACTCTCTTCTGGATCTCTAAGATCTATGTTATTTTCATGCTTTAAGCCTATTTCCTTCTATGATTTGCTTATTCACGAGCTTTCTTCTGAACCATTTTTACTTTCTTTGAAACTAGTGTTTCTCGGAGTTCTTTCTATACCTGCTTCGACCGATTTATTTATGATTAAACCTTTTCCCCTTGTTTATTTTGACCGATTCTATGTTCCTACTGCTTTTTTAACTCAACTTTGTTAAAAGCCCTAATTTTTAAAGATTTTTCTTTACTTTTTTCTGTGTGTTAGTATGATTCTCTTTACTTGTTTTTTTGTGTTAGCATGATTTTCTTTACTTGTTTCTGTGTATTAACATAATTTTCTTTACTCTGTTTCTATGTGTGTTAGCATGATTCTCTTCACTTCATTCCTGTGTTAGCCTGTTTACCTGGTTCTTGTTAATCTCTCGTGGTCACCATGCTTCGAATATGTTCTGTTGAATCCTTAGGCTACTTATTTCACCTCTATATGATTGTGTTTGCTCATCTCTTGTTTCTTTCTGCCTATATAATTGACCTTGATTGTTTTCTAATTCTGTTCATTCGTCTCTATTTATCTGTTGAAGTATGCAGAATCATGACTCCCCATGATTGATTCTGATTTTCCTTAATTGTTGGTAATTGAAATATTTTCCTTCAAAGCCCTAGAATTCTACTCGTATGTTTGAATTAACTTATTTCATTACCTTATTTACTATAGTACTTTGTTTTACTTAGTCTTTCCTTAATTGGGTCTTTCTAAATTTGGTCCTAATTGACTACTTTATGCCTACTGAACTCTGGCTCCTTTCTTTATTTAATTATGCACTAATTCTCCTTCTTGCCTTATATGATACTGAATCTTTCCGTTTGTTCTTAATTTCCTTACTTCAAGGAAGTACTTCCTTTATTCTCTAATTGATTGATTCTGAGTTATTAAATCACTGTATCATTACCTTATTCTACTACCTACATTCAACTATAAATTCTCTAAGTCTTTCACAAATAAAACACGAACACTTGGTTTTCAAAACTACATCTTTTACCAGAAAATCTTTGCTCTCTCTCTCTCTCTCTCTCTCTTGTGCTATTTTGCTATTATTAGCCGGCTGTAAGCCAAGGCTTATCATCTGTGCTCTTTGGTTCTTTCATTCTGCTTACTTCTATCTTCACTGGTATGTCCTAGTTTAATTTAAAAGCCTCAACAACAACATGTTTCTTTTCTTGTTTCAGTTTCTTTTATTTCTAGCCTGCTTTTACGTGTGGTTCTGTTGTGAAGTCTGTAGTTAGATGTGCTAGTATGACTCCCCTCCCTTTAAATTTATGTGTTCCCTTGTGTAATTCAAGCATGCCTAGATAATTGTTTTAAATCTAATGTGTGCTTACCATTCTTATGAGTCCCAAATCCCTATCCCCTTATGTGTTTATATTCCCCCTGATTAGTTTGTGATTATTCTAGTTTCAATTATTGTTGAGCATGTCCAAACCAATCCAAATACCCCTGCCAGGGTTATATATTTGCAGTCGAATGCCTGTGTACCCCAAGCCCATTGACCACTATGTGACTATTGAGCCCATTTGGGTTTTGTGTGTGATCCTAACTTGAGTTCTTGATTTTTCTTACCAATCCAACCCTTTCAAACAATCTCTATTACCCTACTAATTTCTTTCAAAATAGACTTTTAAGTCCAGTTTTTAATAAACCTCTTTCAACTTGTGTCTTGCACTTTCACTTCACTCTTAGTTAATAAGTTATGCCACCTCTAGTACGTGTATTGCCTTGGGATCCTCTTGAGAACCCTCTGAACTCTGGCATATTGAGGCTGGCCTTTCCACTCTGTACTGGTTCAATGCTTGGCTACTAAGTCTAGGTGTATGCATTGCTTGGGGTCCTTGAGACCCTTAGAGAGCTTTGATGCACCTAGACTCTGATTTGTCTATGGAAATGAGGTTTGAAAGACCATTGGAGGCTTTGGGAAGCTTGGGCCTGATTGCAGGCTCTCTATAGCATAGCTTCTTGATTTTCTATTTTACTTATGTAATTCATTTATTGGCCTGTAACAATTTGTAAACACATATTTGGGATATTTAGTAAAAGGGTGGGTAGATGTATACTTTTTGGGATAACATGGGTAGAAATCCTGATTTTAAGATTTAATTTCAAATCTGCTTGTTTCACTCACTAGAAAACATGTCCATAGGATTGTTATTCTTGTTGAATCTGGTTGCTTTTTGCATAATAGAATCGTGCCTATAGGGTTCCACTTCTAATTTCATTTGTATCATAATAGAGAATCATGCCTATAGGCTTCCACTTATAATTTCCTCTACATCAAATAGAAATCATGCCTATTGGACATAATTCTGATTTAGTAAGTCTTTCATATGTTACTGCAAAGTGCCTAAAACTTGTAATACGCCTAGATACCATGCCTTTAGGGATTCCTGTTTGCAATTACGTCTGATAATATAATTAGCCTAATAAGTCAATTTCATTTCGCCTAGTTTACTTCTAAAAACTACTCTTATTAAGTGTCAACATTTCCTGACACCAGTTTTTCAAAAATTGCTTTAATCTCATTAATTATCCTGCCTATAGGTATTAAAAGGGTATATTTCGAAAACTTGTTTGTTTCTGCATTAACATAGGCATAGTACTGCATATAGGCATGCCTTATGGAATTTTTCAAAACCTAGATTTCTCTGAAGCTGTTTCTATCATTCAACGTTTCCGATTTTAATAAGCTTTTAAAGAAGATGCCCTAGGCAACTACAAGGTTATAACTTCTGGATATGAAAGTGGTCTATTTCTGCATAATCACTTAGAAATCTTGCCTTAGGACTTTGATTAGTAAAGACCTTACTTGTGGTTGAGTCGTGCTTCCTGTGTGCTTATTTGCGAAGGAAGCTATGAGGCTTTTACTTGCTCCCATTATGTGAAAGTCCTAAATGCTTTTTTGAATGTCGCCTTAGATTTTTACCTTTAAAACCTTAGGGGGTACGTCTAGAACCCCCTATAGGTAGAGGTCCTAACTCCTTTCGGGACTATTAAGAAGGGATGGGTAGCAGCACACAATAGGAATCAGTGACCAAACACTCGCTTTGCATGACCAATTAGGGGATGGGAGTGGTAGACATGGGATATGATGACTACGCGTTAATGTCATGTGTAGCCCTTCATTGAGGAGTATTTATCGGACATTGTGTGAGGTGATCCTATAGGATAAACAACCTAGGACCCCTCCTTACCCCAGATCCTCTCCTTATTTAAAACTTTGTTTTATATAATTTGTTCAAACCTTTATTTCACTACTTGACTTGTTCAATGAGCTTTACAACTTATTTGATTCAACTATTTGTATGGACTAATTTCTGAACATAAGTTCGGTTAGGACCCACAGTTGTGGACCAAGAGGGGTGCCTAACACCTTCCCCTCGAGGTTATTTCGAGCCCTTACCCTAATCTCTAGTAATGCAAACCAACCCAAGCGTTAATCGCTCTAGGTGCCCTAACGAACCATAATCCGTTAGGTGGCGACTCTTCAAATACCCAATTCCCAAAAGGAAATAAATCATTACACCCTGTGAATGTCGAAATTCGGACTTCCTATTTACTACCCTTAAATTTGAAGAGGCTTATTTGCGGTAAAACTAGTCGATCAGTGTTGCAGTCAGTGGTTCCGTGCCTTCCCCCTTAAGATATCCGCTTGAGTACCAGTCTAAAACCCCATAGAAACCTTACTCTATTAAAATTGTGCATGCATCATGGTCAAACCTAGCTGGATCCATTATGTTGTCCACATAATGATCCTTTAAGATAAGCCTTATCCAAAGTCCACCGGGTCTTCCATAATCCAAAAGGACACAATCACGTTCTGTGCATTAATTTGGAGGACTAAATGTCGATATGCTGATGATAAATGTATAAATAGTCGAGTCTAGTGGAGGTAAGGCCTAACACTTTTGTTTTGCAGAAAATGAGGCACGAGGTCCCCAACTTCGATATGGTTAGCGAACCCTCACTCTTGCTAGGCTGGTAGAGGAATCTTCGGTCAAGTGACCAAATCGATGAATGGAAAGAGAGGGCCGTCAAAGCTAGCAAAAAGCTGGAATATATGGAATACAGTCTGCTAGAATTAGAAGGAAAAGTGAGGAAGTGAGTTACTGACTATCAGAACGCTGAGGGAAATGAAGGAGAACATTTGGCAAATGCATTTTTACTGGTGAACCTAACGAACTAGAGGATTTGATCAACGAGAGCATTTAACCCGAGGGAGGCCCTTATGAGACTAAGTAGATTATGTTTACTCACTTTCCAAATGTAATAGGGCCAAGTGCTAGTAGTGACTTGTTTTTCTTTTTTTATTATGTTAGTGTCGTTTTTGGATTCGTCTACTTTTATATTATGAAATGAAGCATTTATCGGCATTTGAAGTTCTCCAAATTTATTTGTCGCTAGGCCTACCTCGAGCACAACGAGGCTTCCAAATTAGGATACGAGTTCATATCTCGCACTATGTGTTTAAATACTGCAAACATTTCAGGATCCCCACTAACTTGTTACCTTTTTGTTTTGTTTATTTTTTATTATTTCCATCCCCATAGGTTGGTTCATCCATACTGGCCTTATCAACATATCATACCAGATCTAGAGGCCCTCCACCTCCTCCTCCTCCAAGCAACACAAAAAGTAGAGGGAAATAAAATATGGACGACTTAAGTGGAATTAGAAAGGAAAACATTGAGAACGCAGAGACCTCCGATGGTCGTAGTACAGCGGACCCGAATGACCTAGTATTGAGACTTGAACAGAAGATACTAGAACTGCATGGAGAACTTGAGTAGGTCCGCAATTTGGCAAACTTGTTGCTCACCCTCAATGTCCCTGATATCCACCAACAGAACACAAAGAACCCAACACCTCCTCAAAACACACAAAACCAATAGCCGCAAAATCCTACCATACCAAACAAATATGCAGCTCCACCACGAAATATCAATCCATTGCCAATACCAACTCCACCACAACAGCATCAACCAATCCCATTCCCACCAACCACCACTTACCACACTCCCCAAAATACACCACCACTCATTCCCGGTCCACAAAACTCCACCAATGACCATCACTATACCCAAGTCCCTGGCACCTATCAGAGCAATCCCATATACATGGAAACTATACCACATTCTCTCCAGCCAATTTCCTGTGCACCAGAATCCTTTGAAAAGGACCTGCTCATTAAGAACATAGCCGAAGAACTCAAAAAATTAACAAGCCGAGTTCAAGGTGTTGAAGGCGATAGAGGAATAGAAGGTTTGAACTATGAAGATCTATACATACAGCCCAATGTGGAACTGCCAGAGGGGTACAAACCTCCCAAGTTCAAAATGTTCGATGGTACAAGTGATCCTAGGGTTTACCTAAGGACTTACTGTGATAAGCTGGTCGGGGTTGGAAAAGACGAAAAGATTTGAATGAAGCTCTTTATGAGGAGCCTTACTGGGGATGCGTTGTCTTGGTATATCAGCCAGAAGACCAGTTTAGGTTCAATACAGAAAATTCACCGGATGTCTTTTACATTCTGAACCGCAAAAAAGAAACCTACTGAGACTCTCCGCGAGTATGCTACTCGTTAGAGGTTAGAAGCCGCCAAGGTCAGGCCCTTTTTGGACGTAGAACCGATGAATAAATTCTTCGCCAGAGCACATGATCCATAATATTTTGAGAGACTGATGGTCATGAAAAATCACAAATTCTCAGATATCATCAGGCTCAGGGAAAGGATCGAGGAAGGAATCAAGTGTGGGATGGTAACAAATTTGAAAGCACTACAAGCCACGAATAAGACACTCCAATCAGGGGGCATATCGAAGAAAAGAGATATTGGGGTAGTAATGGTGGCCCAGGGCCCAAAAACTCTACTCACATATCAAATACCTCCACCCACCTATCAAACACCTCCACCCACATATCAAACGCCTTCACCCACATATCAAGCATCGCCACCTACATATCAGCCTTCATCTCCCAGATATTCCCAACCAGTCATTGTCTATCATACCTATAATTCCCAACCATCCCACTTCCAGTCACCACCAACTCACCAAGATTATCCAAGACCAAGACCCAACTTCGACCACAAGCCACCCAGATAATACACAGCCAGTGCTGAGCCCATCGATCAGTTGTATGAAAGGTTAAAGGTCGCAAATTACGTCACTCCTATTCCTGCTGTGGCACTAGAAAATCCATCCCAATGGGTCAATCCGAACAAAATATGCGCATACCACTCTGGTATAAAAGGGCATACCACTGTTGAGTACCGAACATTGAAGGATAAGATCAAGACACTGATTGACAACAAGGTCGTACAAGTGAAGGAAGACGCACCTAATGTCCTCAACAATCCCCTCCCTGATCATAGAGGTGGCGGTGTACATGTTATAGAAACAAATGAGGAATGGGACCCTGAGGGGTCAATCAGGCTTATCCGAGAAGGCGATGACTTCAAGTTCACGGTTACACTTACTCCTACTGTGGTTCAGACTCTGGCACCTATTGATATTGAGGTCTCTGCATCAGCTTCATTTGAGGTGGAAGTAACCCCGCCCGCAGCCACCTCCGCTCCATTTGAAGTAGAAGTGATCACCATTTTTGTTGTGACGGTGTGAAACACACCCCCATTTAACTCAAAGGTAATACCCTAAGATTATGTCGCCGAGTCTCGGCCAAAAAGGAATGCTAAGATAGAGGAATTTGACGCCGCACAAGGGATGACTAGAATAGGAAGAGTCTATACACCTGAACACCTAGGAGGTTCAAGTAAGGATGTCACTGCTAGGTAGCCTGTCATTGAGACCAGACTAGATGACTTGTGGAGGAAAATAGAGGCAAAAGAGTATTCTGTTATTGATCACCTGAACAAAGACCCTGCTAAGATATCTATCCTATCACTATTACAAAATTTAGAGGCGCACAAGAACACCTTGATGAAAGTACTAAGCGAGGCTTATGTACCTAATAATATCACTGGTGGAGAAATGGCCAACAAGGTTGGTCAGGTGTTGGAGAGCCATAAGATTATCTTCCATGAAGATGAGTTGCCACCCGAAGGTATGAATCACAATCGAGCATTGTATAACACAATATAGTTTGAAGATAAGTTAATTGCTAGGGTCCTGGTTGACGGGGGTTCAAGCCTCAATATTTGTCCATTGGACACTTTGAAAAGGTTGGACAAAGGTTTTCATGAAATACGGGTAGGAAGCATGAACGTAAAAGCTTTCGATGGGTCTCAAAGGGCCACGATCGGGGAAATTAACCTTTGCTTGCAGATGGGGCCAACTTGGTTCGATGTTGAGTTTCAGGTGCTCGACATACCGGCCTCATATAATCTTCTGTTAGGACAACCATGGATCCATGCCGCTGGGGCCATCAAGCCGTAAAATTTGAATGGAATCATTAGGAGTTAATCATTCATGGAGATGGGTGTAACCCCATCTACACCAGTCAAACCATCCAAGCCATTGGACAAAGAAGAAGGCTAGGAGGAGAAACTTATTATTACATTGAACGGGTCAACACCGTCGAGAAGGATAAGTGGTGGAGTGACAAAATATAAAGCATACTAGCATGGTCAGAATATGAACCCGACAAAGGGTTGCGAAAGAACCTCCAAGGTATCACCAAGCCGATACGATTGAAAAATTATGGTACCGCCTTTGGGCTCGGATACCAGTATACATGGTAGGAGTACAGGGAATGGTCGCCCTCATGGCGCGGATCGTATTACCCTCTTGAGCAACCGATACCGCGTTTGGAACGGGCTTTCCATTAGGCAGACACAATATGGGGAACTGCTGAAGAAGAAGCACTAGATGGGCTGAAGGATCTAATCTTGGAAAATGAGGATATGGACTACAATGTCATAATTGAGGAGGAGGAGGAAGAAGGACTCTCCATTCAGACCATGGCAAAGAGAGCCGTTCTCAAAAACTGGACAGTCCTGAGCCCGCCAAGTCCCTGGGTAGCTTGGCAGAATTTATAGTCGTTCTAGGCATTTAAAATTTCCACCAGTTTTGTTTTAAGATTTCTTTGTTTCAAAATAAATGCTTGATTCACCGAGCCCAGCTTTGTTTGAACAATTTTCTCAGTTTTAATCAAATACATTTATCCTTTATCATTATTCATTAATATTTTTATACTTTTCCCTTCTACAGTGTTATATCACTTTTCCTGATGAACTAGTGACTGTGACATGTAATGAGGCAATGCAACATGAGAATAGTGACTTAGAAGATGAGATACCCGAGGAAATTGTCAGAGAAGTTGAAAATTTTGAGAACAAGCCTAAATCCATCTTGGACAAAATAGAAGTAGTAAAGTTGGGAGGCAGCGAGACCTTCAAAGAAACCCGCATCACCATTCACTTGTCACCAACAGAGAAGAAAGAGTACGTCCGTTTTCTAAAAGAATATGAGGACATTTTTGCATGGTCGTATGATGATATGACCGGTTTGAGCACATCTATAGTAGCTCACAAGTTGCCTACCAATCCCATGTGCCCACCAGTCAAGCAGAAACTCAAAAAATTCAAGCCAGACATTAGTTTGAAAATTAAGGAGAAAGTTACCAAGCAGATCAAAGCCAAAGTTCTTAGGGTGGTTGAATACCCACCCTGGTTAGCTAATATTGTTCCAGTTCCAAAGAAGGACGGGAAGGTCAGGGTGCATGTTGATTATCAGGATTTAAGTAGAGCAAGTCCAAAAAATGACTTCCCACTGCCAAATATACACATCCTGATCGATAATTGTGCCAAGCATGAACTCCAATCCTTTGTGGATTGTTTCACGGGTTATCACCAGGTTTGGATGCATGAAGAAGATGCCGAGAAGACATATTTTATTATGCCTTGGGGTGTGTACTATTACAAGATGATGCCATTCAGTCTAAAGAATGCTGGGGCTACTTCCATGAGGGCCATGCCGACAATCTTCCATGACATGATACACAAGGAAATAGAGGTATATGTGGACGACGTCATTATAAAATCCAAAAGGGCCATCGATCACATAGCAGACTTAAGGAAATTCTTCAACAGGCTCAGGAGGTACAATTTTAAGTTGAACCCCGCAAAGTGTGCATTCGGGGTTCCTGCAGGAAAGTAATTAGGATTAATTGTCAGTCGCCGAGGGATCGAACTGGATCCGACTAAAGTCAAAGCTATTCAGGAGTTACCACCACCCAAAAGCAAAAAGGACATGATAAGCTTGTTGGGACGGCTCAACTATATCAGTCGATTCATAGCGCAATCCACAGTAATATGTGAGCCCATCTTTAAGATGCTAAGGAAAGATTCCGAGACAAGTTGGACCGAGGATTGTCAGAAATCTTTTAACAAGATCAAGGAATACCTGTCCACACCGCCAGTTCTGGTCCCGCCAGAACCAAGACGACCTTTGCTACTTTATCTATCCATCTTAGATGGAGCCTTTGGATGTGTTTTGGGACAACATGATGAGACAAGAAGAAAGGAGCAAGCCATATACTATTTGAGCAAGAAATTCACACCTTATGAAGCACAATATTCTCTACTTGGATGCACTTGCTGTGCTTTGACCTGGATAGCCCAGAAGTTGATGCAATATTTCTTTGCCTACACTACATACCTCATATCCAGGATTGATCCTCTTAAGTACATATTTCAGAAGCCCATGCCTACTGAGAAGTTGGCTAAATAACAGATACTACTAAGTGTGTTCGACATTGTATATGTAACTCAAAAGGCAGTCAAGGGACAAGCATTGTCAGATCACCTCGTTGAGAATCTAATAAGAGGAGAATACGAACCCTTGAAAACGTATTTTCCTGATGAAGAAATATCATTCGTGGGAGTAGACATTACGGAAGCATATGACGGTTGGAGGATGCTCTTTGACCGAGCCATAATTTTCAAAGGAGTAGGCATTGGAGCAGTTTAGGCATCAAAAATGGGTCAGCATTATCCCGTATCTGCTAAACTCAGATTTTCTTATACCAACAACATAGCGGAATATGAAGCCTGCATACTAGGGCTCGACATGAACATTCAGGAGTTGCTGGTGATTGGCGATTCAGATTTGCTTGTGCACCAGCTACAAAGATAATGGGCCACCAAAAATTCCAAGATATTGCCATATCTGTACCATGTGCAGGAATTGAAAAGAAGGTTCACAAAGATAGAATTCCGACATGTACCCAGAATTCAGAATGAGTTTGCCGACGCATTAGCCACCTTGTCATCCATGATACAACTTCCAGATAAGAACTATATTGATCTCATCCCAGTGAGGATCCATAATTAGCCGACATATTGTGCTCATGTCAAGGAAGAAGCAGATGGAATGCCTTAGTTCTATGACATCAAGTAGTACTTATGAAAAGGATAATACGCGGAGCATGCAAATCGCATTCAGAAACGCACGCTCCAAAGATTGTCAAATCATTTCCTCCATAGTGGAGGGAACTTATACATAAGAACTCTGGATTTGAGTTTGATAAGGTGTGTCGATGCAAAGGAAGCTTCTAAGCTACTTGAGGATGTGCATGCTGGGACATGTGGCCCGCACATGAATGCTTTCGTTCTGGCCAAGAAGATACTTAAGGCAGGTTACTTTTGGATGACCATAGAGATGGATTGTATTCAGTATGTCAGCAAATGCTTTCAATGTCAAGTGCATGCCGACATGATAAAAGTGACATCAAACAAGCTCAGTACAACAAGCTCACCTTGGCTATTTGCCGCCTGGGGAATGGATGTTATTTGTCCGATCGAGCCCACAACTTCAAATGGACATCGATTTATTCTGGTAGCCATTGATTACTTCACGAAATGGGTAGAAGTTGCATCTTACAGAGCTGTAACCAAGAAGGTCGTCGCAGATTTTGTCAAGGATCGTATTGTTTGCCGATTCGGAGTTCCTGAGTCCATTATCACTAACAACGCCGCCAACCTCAACAGTGATCTAATGAAATCTACATGTGAAGCCTTCAAAATCAAGCACAAGAATTCCACCGCCTATACACCTCAAATGAATAGAGCCGTAGAAGCCGCCAACAAAAACATTAAGAAGATACTAAGGAAAATGGTAGAGAATCACAAGCAGTGGCGTAAAAGTTATCCTTTGCTCTGTTTGGGTACTGCACAACAATTCACATGTCAATTGGTGCAACCCCCTACATGCTGGTTTATGGTACCGAGGTTGTCATCCTAGCCGAGGTAGAGATTCCTTCTTTAAGAGTCATACATGAAGTTGAACTCAGCGATGCAGAATGGGTAAGAAGTTGCTATGAATAGTTAGCCCTTATCGATGGAAAAAGAATGAACGTAGTGTGACACGGCCAACTTTATCAGAACAGAATGTCCAGAGCTTTCAACAAAAGAGTCAAACCAAGATAGTTCACACCAGGACAGTTGGTATTGAAGAAGATTTTCCTACACCAAGATGAAGCCAAAGGGAAATTCTCTCCCAAATGGCAAGGTCTATATATGGTTCATAGAGTACTAACAGGAGGAGCACTCATACTTGGAGAGATGGATGGAGAGAGCTGGCCAAAACCGATCAATTCAGATGCAGTTAAGAGATACTACGCCTAGAATTGTTTCACATTTCCTTTCTGATGTAATTGAACTACGCTTGACCTGATTCCCATTTAAAAGGGAATACGTAGGCAACCTTATGGGTTGGGTCATATCATAATAAAATTTTCATTTCCCCCCAACATTAAAAACTGGGGCAGAATTTTGAGGAGGGTCCTCAAAATTCCAGAACAAGTCCAGCCAATGTCGTCGTGTGCCAGGAAGTAAGTCATCAGTCAAGAACTGGGGCGGAATTTTGAGGAGGACCCTCAAAACTCCAACATAAGAAAGCCGCAATGCCTTTGGAATGTGTCACAATCGCTAGTTCATCAAAAGTTACTTGATATATCAATACGCTTCCAAAATAATTATAATTTTTTGTGAATGAATGCATATTTTTCGATTTTTTTTATTTTTTTATAACAGTCCGATACTACCCAGGAGAACTCGAAGGGGGCTTCGGGAGCGGAACATAGCAAGGCCGGCAGACAAAGCAAGAACCAACCTCCACTCATGAAACTTATGATTTTTCCTTGAATGCAGGCACATTTTGACGATAGCTTTCGTACACGGAGCAAATTCACCATCCATCTGGCCGTTAGACGCTGAACCTATCATAGGTAAGATATACTCTACCCTTATCTGCTATTTTCTCTCTACATAAGTCTAATCTCTAACTCTGCATTTGCATGAGTCTAAGCCCTGACTCCACATTTGCATGAGGCTGATCCTTGCCTCCATACCTGTATGAGTCTAAGCCTTGACTCCATATTTGAATGAGTCTAATCTCTGACTCCACATTTGCACGAGTCTAAGCCCTGACTCCATATTTGCATGAGTCTAATATTCGACTTCACATTTGTATGAGTCTAATTCTTGACTCCATATTTGCAAGAGTCTAAGCCCTGACTCCATATTTGCATGAGTCTTATCTCTTACTCCATATTTTCATAAGACTAAGCCCTGTCTCCAATGTTGCGTGAGTCAAAGCCCTGCCTCCATATCTACATAAGGCTAAGCACTGCCTTCCATTTGCATGGGACTAAGCCCTGTCCCGCATCTTGCATGGGCTAAGCTCTGCCTCCATTTTGCATAAGGCTAAGCGCTGCCTTCCTTTTGCATGGGACTAATCCCTATCCCGCATCTTGCATGAGTCTCATCCTTGACTCCATATTTGCATGAGGCTAAGCACTGCCTTCCATTTGCATGAGTCTAATCCCTGACTCTACATTTGCATGAGGCTGATCCTTGCCTCCATACCTGTATGAGTCTAAGCCTTGACTCCATATCTGCATGAGTCTTGTCCTTGACTCCATATTTGCATGGGACTAAGCCCTATCCCGCATTTTGCATGAGGCTAAGCCCTGCCTCCATATTTGCATAAGGCTAATCTCTTCCTTCCATTTGCATGGGACTAAGCTATGTCCCACATCTTGCATGAGGTTAAGCTCTACCTCCATATTTTCCTTCTCTTTGCATGAGACTAAGCTCTGTCTCCAATCCTGCATGAGTCTAAGCCCTGACTCCATATTTGCATGAGTCTAATCCTGGACTCCATATTTGCATACGGTCAAGCGCCGCCTTATCTCTGCATGAGTTTAAGCCCTGATTCCATATTTGCATGAGGCTAACACTTGCCTCCCACTTGCATAAGGCTATTCCTTGCCTCTCCACTTGTACGAGACTAATCACTGTCCTTCTTTGCACATATATTGCTCTATTTCTACTACCATCTATTTGCTTTTCAATCGGGCTAAGCTCTGCCCTTCATTTCACAAGACTAAGCCTTGTCTTGTTACATCATATTATTGTATCTCATGGGCTGAAACATTGCCAATTTGTCCAAAGGCGTCATAGTCTAAAGGCGCCATCCTCATAGCCGTAAGACACCATGCCATGGCCTGAAGATCTCTCAAATTTTCATATCATTATTCAAAGGAATCATGGTTCGGAGGTACCATTTTCATGGCCCGAGAAGATCATTTCATGGCCTGTGAATCCCTCATTAAACAATTCATGACCCAGGATGTCATCTTTAACCGTCCGAAGACAAACTTCATGGTCCAAAGGGAATTTGCATCATGTTTAAATATTCACAAATACGTTTGTAGCATCTTTTATTTGTAGGTATCCAGCAAGCAACCGCTATCCTAGCAGGAGCGATCTCGCTCTAGTTCCCTCTGACCGGCCTGATCGTAATCAATTCCACATCTCGAGTCCGTTCTTACAATGATTTCATAGGCATACACTACAGGTGAATCCAGAACTACACATGGCATGATTCCTGTAAAACCAAGGATAGGTAGGCAACTAGGAAGCCAGAGCTCGGCCTTTTTCTTTCAAAACATCCCATCCGATCAAAATTGGCCATCATTTCTTTACCCGAAAACTCTTTCATCCTTCCCGGGTAAATAGGGGCAGTTGTTGATACCCAATTTTTCCTATATATTTTAAATATGCATAAATACCTTCAAAATAGCATATATATGTATATATAAGCATGCACAAAGTTTTTATTATTTTCCCAGAATTTTAAGTGTTTAAATTTATTTATTTTCTCCACTTTTATTCATAAAATCCCTAATATTTATTTCCAAAATTATTGTTTTGATAATTCATTTGTTTGATTTCTATATTTATGCTAAAATATGGCTAATGTGATTTTTATGTATTTTTGCAATAGCATTTAGTATTTTTTTAAGCTAAATTGCAATGTTACCCCATTATAAGGTATAATTATATTTTACATGCATACAATTGGTCCCAATATTTTTAAAATTTCAATTATGTATTGTGGCACCTTAAATTATTTTCCAAAATTACTTATTATTTATTAAAATTAAACTAGGGAAAAAGCGGCTATTTAAATAATAGCCAATTTTGGCTTTTAATTATAGCCAAATCGGACCCTAATTCCCAGCCCAATTTTACAACCAATAACCTGACCCATACCCTATTAACCCTTACCCAAACCCTTACCCACCTACCTATTTGAATCTTGACCGTTGATCTCCCAGATCAACGGTCCAAATAATTCCCTTCCTTTTTTAATTCTAACCAACCCCCCTAACCCTAATAATTTCTCCAATACGCCTCCCTCAGATTCTCTATCATCCCCACTCTTCTCTCAAACCTAACCCTAGATTCTTCAATTCACCTCCTTCTCCGGTCATCTCTATCGACTATCTCTCAAACCCCAAGCCTCCAATGGTCACTCCACCGCCTTTCTCATTATCTCTAAGGCCCTCAAGGGTCTTGGGCCATATTGATTTGGACCTAGGCTTTCTGATTCTGTTGTTCGAGGCTTCTCTGGTGTGATTTTGGTCAAAATCACACCATGTGTGTTACGATCTGTGAAGTTACAACAGGTTCTTTCGATTTCTACTTAGGTTTCCTTTTGAAACCCTAAAAATATTCTTGATCTCTTAGATCTAAGTTATTTTCATGCTTTAAGCCTATTTCCTTCTATGATTTGCTTATTCATGAGCTTTCTTCTAAAAGATCTTCTACTCTAAACCATTTTTACTTTCTTTGAAACTAGTGTTTCTCGGAGTTCTTTCTATACATGTTTCGACCATTTTATTTATGATTAAACCTTTTTTCCTTGTTTATTTTGACCGATTCTATGTTCTTTCTGCTTTTAACTCAACTCTGTTAAAAGCCCTAATTTTTAAAGATTTTTCTTTACTTATTTCTGTGTGTTAGCATGATTCTCTTTACTTGTTTCTCTGTGTTAGCATGATTCTCTTTACTTGTTTTTGTGTATTAGCATGATTTTCTTTACTCTGTTTCTATGTGTGTTAGCATGATTCTCTTCACTTCGTTCCTGTGTTAGCCTGTTTACCTGGTTCTTGTTAATGTCTCATGGTCACCATGCTTCGAATATGTTCTGCTGAATCTTTAGCCTACTTATATCACCTCTATATGATGGTGTTCGCTCATCTCTTGTTTCTTTCTGCCTATATAATTGACCTTGTTTGTTTGCTACTTCTGTTCATTCGTCTCTATTTATATGTTGAAGTATGCAGAATCATGACTCCCCATGATTGATTCTGATTTTCCTTAACTGTTGGTAATTGAAAGATTTTCCTTCAAAGCCCTAGAATTCTACTCGTCTGTTTGAATTAACTGATTTCATTACCTTATTTACTATGGTACTTTGTTTTACTTAGTCTTTCCTTAATTGGGTCTTTCAGAATTTGGTCCTAATTGACTACTTTATGCTACTAAACTCTGGCTCCTTTCTTTATTTAATCATGCACTTATTCTCCTTCTTGCCTTATATGGTACTAAATCTTTCTGTTTGATCTTAATTCCCTTAACTCAAGGAAGTACTTCCTTTATTATCTAATTAATTGATTCTAAGTTCTTAAATCAGTATATTTCTATGATTTTTACCTTATTCTACTACCTACTTTCAACTATAAATTCTCTAAGTCGTTCACAAACAAGACACGAACACTTGGTTTTCAAAACTACCTCTCTTACCAAAAAATCTCTGCTCTCCCTCTCTCTTGTGCTATTTTGCTATTATTAGCTGGCTGCAAGCCATGGCTAATCATCTGTGCTCTTTAGTTCTTTCATTCTGCTTACTTCTATCTTTACTTGTATGTCCTAGTTTAATTTAAAAGCCTCAACAATAACATGTTTCTTTTCTTGTTTCAGTTTCTTTTATTTCTAGCTTGCTTTTACTTGTGGTTCTGTTGTGAAGTCTGTAGTTAGGTATGCTAGTATGACTCCCCTCCTTTAAATTCATGTGTTCCCTTGTGTGATTCAAGCATTCTTAGATAATTGTTTTTAATCTACTATGTGCTTACCAATCTTAGGAGTCCCAAATCCCTATCCCCCTATGTGTATATATTCTCCCTGATTAGTTTGTGATTATGCCAGTTTCAATTATTGCCGAGCATCTCCAAACCAATCCAGATACCCTTGCCAGGGTTATATGTTTGTAGTCAAATGCCTGTGTACCCCAAGCCCTTTGACCATTGTGTGACTATTGAGCTCATTTGGGTTCTGTGTGTGATCCTAACATGAGTTCTTGATTTTTCTTACCACTCCAACCCTTTCAAACGATCTCTATTACCCTACTAATTGCTTTCAAAACAGACTTTTATGTCCAGTTTTTAATAAACCTCTTTCAACTTGTGTCCTACACTTTCACTTTACTCTTAGTTAATAAGTTCTGACCCCTCTAGTATGTGTACTGCCTTGGGATCCTCTTGAGGACCCTCTGAACTCTGGCATACTGAGGTTGGCCTTTCCACACTGCACTAGTTCAATGCTTGGCTACTAAGTCTAGGTGTAAGGAATTATTGTGATAAGCTGGTCAGGGTTGGAAAAGACGAAAAGATTCGAATGAATATCTTTATGAGGAGCCTTACTGGGGATGCGTTGTCTTGGTATATCAGCCAGAATCCCAAGAAATGGTCCAATTGGGTAAGCATGGAATCAGATTTCATGGACCGGTTCAGGTTCAACACAGAAAATGCACTGGATGTCTTCTACATTCGGAACTGCAAAAAGAAACCTACTAAGACTTTCCGCGAGTATGCTACTCGTTAGAGGTCGGAAACCACCAAGGTCAGGCCCTGTTTGGATGGAGAACAGATGAATAAATTCTTCGTCAAAGACCAGGATCCACAATATTATGAGAGACTGATGGTCATCGAAAATCACAAATTCTTTGATATCATCAAGCTCGGGGAAAGGATCAAGGAAGGAATAAAAAGTGGGATGGTAACAAATTTCGAAGCACTACAAGCCACGAATAAGGCACTCCAATTAGGGGTCATATCGAAGAAAAGAGATGTTGTGGCTGTAATGGTGGCCCAGGGCCCAAAAACTCCATTCACGTATCAAACACCTCCACCCACCTATCAAACAGCTCCACCCACATATCAAACTCCTTCACCCATATATCAAGCATCGCCACTTATATATCAGCCTTCATCTCCCAGATATTCCTAACCAATCATTGTCCATCATACCTATAATTCCCAACCATCCCACTTCCAGTCACCACCAACTCACCAAAGTTATCCAAAACCAAGACCCAACTTCGACCACAAGACACCCAGACAATACACCACCATTGCTGATCCCATCAACCTGTTGTATGAAAGGTTAAAGGCTGCAGGCTACGTCACTCCAATTCCCGCTGTGGCACTAGAAAATTTATCCCAATGGGTCAATCTGAACAAAACATGTGCATACCACTCTGGTATGAAAGGGCACACCACTACTGAGTGTCGAGCATTGAAGGATAAGATCCAGACACTGATTGATAACAAGGTCATACAAGCGAAGGAAGCCGCACCTAATGTGCACAACAATCCCCTCCCTGATCATAGAGGAGAAGGTGTACATGTTATAAAAACAAATGAGGAATGGGACCCTGAGGGTTCAATCAAGCTTATCCGAGAAGGCAATGACTTCAAGGTTGTGGTTACACTTACTCCTTTTGTCGTTTAGACTCAGGCACCTATTGATGGTGAGGTCACTGCATCAGCTCCATTCGAGGTGGAAGTAACCCCGCCCGCAGCCACCTCCGCTCCATTTGAAGTATAAGTGATCACACTTTTTACTATGACGGTGTCAACCACACCCCCATTCAACTCAAAGGCAATACCCTAGGATTATGTCGCCGAGGCTCGGCGAAAAATGAAGGCTAAGATAGAGGAATCTGATGCCGCACAAGGGATGACTAGAACGGGAAGAGTCTCACACCTGAACATCTGGGAGGTTCAAGTAAGGATGCCACTACTAAGCAGCCTGTCATTGAGACCAGATGACTTGTGGAGGAAACTACAGGCGAAAGAGTATTCTGTTATTGATCACCTAAACAAAGTCCCTGCTCAGATATCTATCTTATCACTATTATAGAATTCAAAGGCGCACAAGAATGCCTTGATGAAAGTACTAAGCGAGGCTTATGTACCTAATAATATCACAGGCACTGGAGAGCCATAAGATTATCTTCCATGAAGATGAGTTGCCTCCCGAAGGTCTGAATCACAATCGAGCATTGTATATCACAGTACAGTTTGAAGACAAGTTCATTGCCAGGGTCCTGTTGATAAAGGTTCGAGTCTAAATATTTGTCCATTGGACACCTTGAAAATGTTGGACAAAGGTTTCCATGAAATATGTATAGGAAGCATGAATGTGAAGGCCTTTGATGGGTCCAAGAGGGCCACAATCGAGGAAATCAACCTTTGCTTGCAGATGGGGCCAACTTGGTTCAATGTTGAATTACAAGTGCTTGACATACCAGCCTCATATAACCTTTTGTAGGGCCGCCCATGGATTCATGCTGCTGGAGCCATGCCCTCCACACTACATCAAGTCATAAAATTTAAATGAAATCGTCAGGAGGTAATCATTCATGGAGATGGGAGTAACCCCATCTACACTAGTCAAACTATCCCGACCATTAGATATAGAAGAAGGCTAGGAGGAGAAACTTATCATTAAATTGAACGGGTCAACGTCTTCGAGAAGGATAAGTGGTGGAGTAAAAAAAATAGAAAGCATACTAGCATGGTCCGGATATGAACCCGGCAAAGGGTTGGGAAAGAACCTACATGGTATCACCAAGTCGATACGACTGAAAAATAACGGTACCACCTTTGGGCTCGGATACCCGTATACATGGCAGGAGTACAGGGAATGGTCACCCCCATGGCGCGGAGTGTATTACCTTGTTGAGGAACCGATACCCCATTTGGAACAGGCTTTCCATCAGGAAAACACAATATGGGGAACTGCTGAAGAAGAAGCACTAGCTGGGCTGAAGGATCTATTCTTGGAAGATGAGGATATGGACTGTAGTGCCATAATGGAGGAGGAGGAGGAGGAAGAAGGCCTCTCCATTCAGACCGTGGCAAAGGGAGACGTTCTAAGAAACTGGACCTTCACACCATCTTGAGCCCGCCGAGTCCCTGGGTAGCTTGGCAGAATTTATAGCAGTTCTAGGCATTTAAAATTTCAAGTAATTTTTTTTAAGATTTCTTTGTTTCAAAATAAATGCTTGATTCACTGAGCCTAGCTTTGTTTGAACAATTTTCTCAGTTTTAATCAAATACATTTATCCTTTATCATTATTCATTACTATTTTTATACTTTTCCCTTCTACAGTATTATTATTACTTTTCCTGATGAACCAGTGACTGTGACATGCAATGGGGCAACACAACAAAATAATAGTGACTCAAAGATGAGATACCCGAGGAAATTATAAGAGAAGTTGAAAATTTTGAGAACAAGCCTAAATACAACTTGGACGAAACAGAAGCAGTAAATTTGGGAGACGACGAGACCGTCAAAGAGACCCACATCAGCATTCACTTGTCACCAACAGAGAAGGAAGAGTACGTCCGTTTTCTAAAGGAATATGAGGAAATTTTTGCATGGTTGTATGACGATATGACTAGTTTGAGCACATCTATTGTAGCTCACAAGTTGCCTATCAATCCCATGTGCCCGCCAGTCAAGCAGAAAATCAGAAAATTCAAGCCAGACATGAGTTTGAAAATCAAGAATGAAGTTACAAGCAGATCAAAGCCAAAGTTCTCAGGATGGTTGAATGCCCAACCTGGTTAGCTAACATCGTGCCAGTTCCGAAGAAGGACGGGAAGGTTAGGGTATGTGTTTATTATCAGGATTTAAACAGATCAAGTCCCAAAGACAACTTCCCACTATCAAATATATATATCCTGATCGATAATTGCGCCAAGCATTAACTCCAATCCTTTGTAGATTGTTTCGCGGGTTATTACCAGATTTGGATGGATGAAGAATATGCTGAGAAGACAGCTTTTATTATGCCTTGGGGTGTGTACTATTACAAAATGATGCCATTCGGTCAAAAAAATGCTGGGGCTAATTACATCAGGGCCATAACGACCATCTTCCATGATATGATACACAAGGAAATAGAGGTATAGGTGGACGACGTCATTATCAAATCCAAAAGTGTCGTCAATCATATAGCAGACTTGAGGAAAATCTTTGACAGGCTCAGAAGGCGCAATTTGAAATTGAACCCCACAAAGTGTGCATTCGAGGTTCCTGTAGGAAAGTTATTAGGATTCATTGTCTTGTCGACGAGGGATCGAACCGGATCTGACTTAAGTCAAAGCTATTCAGGAGTTACCACCACCCAGAAGCAAAAAGGACGTGATGAGCTTCCTGGGACGGCTCAACTACATCAGCCGATTCATAGCGCAATACATAGTAATATGTGAACCCATCTTCAAGATGCTGAGGAAAGATGCCGAGACAATTTGGACCTAGGATTGTCAGAAAGCTTTTGACAAGATCAAGGAATACCTTTACACACCTCCATTTCTGGTCCCGCCAGAACCAGGACGACCTTTGATACCTTATCTATCCGTGTTAGAGGGAGCCTTCGGATATGTTTTGGGACATGATGAGATAGGAAGAAAGGAGCAAGCCATATACTATTTGAGCAAGATATTCACACCTTATGAAGCACGGTATTCTCTACTTGAACGCACTTGCTGTGATTTGACCTGGACAACCCAGAAGTTGAGGCATTATTTCTGTGCCTACACTACACACCTCATATCCAGGATGGATCCTCCGAAGCACATATTTCAGAAGCCCATGCCTACAGGGAAAGTTGGCTAAATGGCAGATACTACTGAGTGAGTTCGACAACATCTATGTAACTCAAAAGGTAGTCAAGGGACAAGCATTGGCAGATCACCTCACTGAGAATCCAGTGGGAGGAGAATAAGAACACTTGAAAACGTATTTTCCTGATGAAGAAATATCATTCGTGGGAGAAGATATTACGGAATTATATGACGGTTGGAGGATGTTCTTTGACGGAGCCACAAATTTCAAAGGAGTAGGCATTGGAGCAGTTTTGGTGTCAGAAACATGTCAGCATTATCCCGTATCTGCTAAACTCAGATTTCATGCACTAACAACATGGCGAAATATGAAGCCTGCATACTAGGGCTCAACATGGCAGTCGACATGAACATTCAGGAGTTGTTGGTGATTGGCGATTCAGATTTGCTTGTGCACTAGGTACAAGGAGAATGGGTCACCAAGAATTCCAAGATATTGCCATATCTGTACCATGTGAAGGAATTGAAAAGAAGGTTCACAAAGATAGAATTCCGATATGTGCCCAGAATTCAGAATGAGTTTGTCGACGCATTCGCCACCTTGTCATCATTATACAACATCTAGATAAGAACTATATTGATCCCATCCCAGTGAGGATCCATAATCAACCGGCATATTGTGCTCGTGTTGAGGAAGAAACATATGGAAAGCCTTAGTTCCATGACATCATGGAGTACTTATCAAAAGGATAATACCCGGAGCATGCCAATCGCATTTGGAAATGCACGCTCTGGAGATTGTCAAATCACTTCTTCCACAGTGGAGGGAACTTGTACAGAAGAACTCTGGATTTGGTTTTCTAAGGTATGTTGATGCAAAGGAAGCTTCTAAACTACTTGAGGATGTGCATGCTGGGACATGTGGCCTGTACATGAATGGTTTCATTCTGGCCAAGAAGATACTTAGGGCAGGTTACTTTTGGATGACCATGGAGACGGATTGTATTCAGTATGTCCGCAACTGCTTTCAATGTCAAGTGCATGCCAACATGATAAAAGTGCCACCAAACGAGCTCAATGCAACAAACTCACCTTGGCCATTCGCCGCCTGGGGAATGGATGTTATAGGTCCGATCGAGCCCACAACTTCAAACGGACATCGGTTTATTCTGGTAGCCATTGATTAATTCACGAAATGGGTAGAAGATGCATCTTACGAAGCTGTAACCAAGAAGGTCATCGCAGATTTTGGGAAGGATCGTATTGTTTGCCGATTCGGAGTTCCTGAGTCCATTATCACTGATAATGCTGCCAACCTGAACAGTGGTCTGATGAAAGCTACATGTGAAGCCTTCAAAATCAAGCACAAGAATTCCACCTCATGTATACCTCAGATGAATGGAGCCGTAGAAGCCACCAACAAAAACATTAAGAAGATACTAAGGAAAATGATAGAGAATCACAAGTAGTGGCATGAAAAGTTAACCTTTATTCTATTTGGGTACCGCACCAACCCTCTACATGCTGGTTTACGGTACCAAGGTTGTCATCCCATCCGAGGTAGAGATTCCTTCTTTAAGAGCCATAGAGGAAGCTGAACTCAGCGATGCGGAATGGATAAGAAGCCGCTAGAAACAGTTAGCCCTTATAGATGGAAAAAGAATGAATGCAGTGTGTCACGACCAATATTATCAGAACAGAATATCTAGAGCTTTCAACAAAAGAGTCAAACCAAGACAGCTTGAACTAGGACAACTGGTATTGAAAAAGATTTTCGTATACCAAGATGAAGCCAAAGGGAAATTTTCTCCCAACGGGCAAGGTCTGTATATGGTTCACAGAGTACTAAAAGGAAGATCACTCATACTTGCAGAGATGGATGGAGAGATCTGGCCAAAACTGATCAATTCAAACGCAGTCAAGAGATACTATGCCTAGAATCATATCACATTTCCGTTATGATATAATTGAACTACGCTTGACCTAATTCCTGTTTAAAAGGGAATACGTAGGCAGCCTTATGGGTTCGGTCATATCATAATAAAAATTTTATTTTCCCCTAGAATCAGAAACTGGGCCAGAATTTTGAGGAGGGTCCTCAAAATTCAGGAACAAGTCCAACCAATAACGTCGCGTGCCAAGAAGTCAGTCATCAGTCAAGAACTGGGGCAAAATTTTGAGGAGGACCTCAAAATTCCAACATAAGAAAGTTGCAATGCCTTTGGAATGTGTCACAGTCGCTAGTTCATCAAAAGTTACTTGATATATCAATATGCTTCCAAAATAATTCTAAACTTTTGTTAACGAATGCATATTTTTCGAATTTTTTTATTTTTTCATAACAGTCAGATGCTACCCAGGGGAACTCGAAGGGGGCTTCAGGAGCGGAACAAAGCAAGGATGGCAGACGAAGCAAGGACCAACCTCCCCTTATGAAACTTATAATTTTTCTTTGAACGCAGACACATTTTGACGATAGCTTTCGTACACGGAGCAGATTCACCATCCATCTGGCCGTTAGACATTGATCCTATCCTAGCTAAGATATACTCTACCCTTATCTGCTATTTTCTCTCTACATGAGTCTAATATCTGACTCCACATTTGCATGAGTTTAATCTCTGAATCCACATTTGCATGAGTCTAATGCTTGACTCCATATTTGCATGAGTCTAAGCCTTAACTCCATATTTGCATGAGTCTAATCTCTAACTCCACATTTGCATGAGTCTAAGCCCTGACTCCATATTTGCATGACTCTAATCTTTGACTCCACATTTGCATGAGACTAATCCTTGACTATTTATTTGCATGAGTCTAAGCCCTGACTCCATATTTGCATGAGTCTAATCTCTTACTCCACATTTGCATGAGACTAAGCCTTATCTCTAATCTTGCATGAGTCTAAGCCATGACTCTATATCTGCATAAGGCTAAGCATTGCCTTCCATTTGCGTAGGACTAAGCCTTGCCCCGCATCTTGCATGAGGCTAAGCCCTGCCTCCATTTTGCATAAGGCTAAGCACTGCGTTCCATTTGCATGGGACTAAGCCCTTTTCCCGCATCTTGCATGAGTCTAATCCTTGACTCCATATTTTCATGAGGTTAAGCACTGCCTTCTATTGGCATGAGCCTAATCACTGGCTCCATATTTGCATGAGGCTGATCCTTGCCTCCATACCTACAAGAGTCTAAGCCTTGACGCCATATCTGCATGAGTCTGATCCTTGACTCCATATTTGCATGGGACTAAGCCTTGTCCCGCATTTTGCATGAGGCTATGCCCTGCCTCCATATTTGCATAAGGCTAAACTCTACCTTCCATTTGAATGGGACTAAGCCCTATCCCACATATTGCATGAGGTTAAGATCTACCTCCATATTTTCCTTCTCTTTGCATGAGACTAAGCTCTATCTCCAATCCTGCATGAGTCTAAGCCCTGACTCCATATTTGCATGAGTCTAATCCCGTACTCCATATTTGCATAAGGCCAAGCACCGCCTTCTCTCTACATGAGTCTAAGCCCTGACTTCTTATTTGCATGCGGCTAACACTTGCCTCCCACTTGCATAAGGCTAATCCTCACCTCTCCACTTGCACGGGACTAAGCATTGTCCTTCTTTCCACGTATATTGCTATATTTGTACTAACATCTATTTGATTTTCAATTGGGCTAAACTTTATCCTTCATTTCACAAGACTAAACCTTGTCTTGTTACATTATATTATTGCATCTCATGGGCTGAAACATTGCTAATTTGTCCAAATGTGTCATAGTCTAAAGGCACCATCCTCATAGCCGGAAGACACCATGCCATGACCTGAGGATCTCTCAAATTTTCATATAATTATTCAAAGGCATCAATGTTCGGAGGCACCATTTTCATGGCCTAAGAACATCATTTCATGGCCTGCGAATCCCTCATTAAACAATTCATGACCCAGGACGTCATCTTTAACTGTCCGAAGACAAACTTCATGGTACAAATGGAATTTGGATCATGTTTAAATTTTTGCAAATACGTTTGTAGCATCTTTTATCTGCAGGTAACCAACAAGCAACCGCTATCCTAGCAGGAGCGATCTCGCTCCAGTTCCCTTTGACCGTCCTGATCATAACTGATTCCACATCTCGAGTCCTTTCTTATAAAGATTTTATCGGCATACTCCGCAGGTGTATCCAGAACTACGCATGGCCTGATTCCTTTAAAATCAGGGATATGTAGGCAACTTGGAAGCCGGAGCTCAGCCTATATCTTTCAAAACATCCCATCTGGTCAAAATTGGCCATCATTTCTTTACCCGAAAACTCTTTCATCATTCCCGGATAAACAGGGCAGCTGTTGATACCCAATTTTTTCCTATATATTTTAAGTATGTCCATAAATACCCTCAAAATAACATATATATGCGTATATAAGCATGCACAAGGTTTTTATTATTTTTTCCATAATTTTAAGGATTTAAATTGATTTATTTTCTCCCCTTTTATTCATAAAATCCCCAATAATTATTTTCAAAATATTTTTTTGATAATTCATTTATTTTATTTCTATATTTATGCCAAAATATGGTTAATGTGATTTTTATGTATTTTTACAATCACATTTAGTATTTTTAAGCTAAATTGCATATAATTGCAATGCTACCCCATATATATTTTATATGCATACAATTGGTCCCTATATTTTTAAAATGTCAATAATGTATTTCAAAATAGTTTGGCACTTTAAATTATTTTCCATAAATTACTTATTATTTATTAAAACTAAAATAGGGAAAAACTAGCTAGGTAAATAATAGCCAATTTTGGCTTTCAATTATAGCCAAATCGGACCCCAATTCCCAGCCCAATTTTACAACCAATAACCCGACCCATACATGATTAACCCTTACCCAAACCCAGATCAACGGTCCAAATAATTCCCTTCCTTTTTTAATTCTAACCAACCCCCCTAACCCTAATCATTTCTCCAATTTGTTGCCTTCAGATGCTCTCTCATATCCACTCTTCTCTCAAACCTAACGCTAGATTCTTCAACTCACCTCCTTCTCCGGTCATCTCCGTCGACTATCTCTCAAACCCCAAGCCTCCAATGGTCACTCCACCGCCTTGCTAATCATATCTAAGGCCCTCAAGGGTCCTGGGCCATGTTGATTTGGACCTAGGGTTTCTAATTCTGTTGTTCGAGGCTTCTCTAGTGTGATTTTATGCAAAATCACACCATGTGTGTTACGATCTGTGAAGTTACAATAGGTTCTTTCAATTTCTACTAAGGTTTCATGTTGAAACCCTAGCTCTCTTCTGGATCTCTCAAATCTAAGTTATTTTCATGCTTTAAGCCTTTTTCCTTCTTTGATTTGCTTATTCATGAGCTTTCTTCTGAAAGATCTTCTACTTTGAACCATTTTTACTTTCTTTGAAACTAGTGTTTCTCGGAGTTCTTTCTATACCGGTTTCGACCGATTTCTTTATGATTAAACCTTTTCCCTTGTTTATTTTGACCGATTCTATGTTCCTATTGCTTTTTAACTCAACTCTGTTAAAAGCCCTAATTTTTAAAGGTTTTTCTTTACTTGTTTATGTGTGTTAGCATGATTCTTTTTACTTGTTTCGGTATGTTATCATAATTCTCTTTACTTGTTTCTGTGTATTAGCATGATTTTCTTTACTTTGTTTCTTTGTGTGTTAGCATGATTCTCTTCACTTCTTCCTGCATTAGCCTGTTTACCTAGTTCTTGTTAATCTCTCGTGGTCACCATGCTTCGAATATGTTCTGCTGAATCCTAAGCCTACTTATATCACCTCTATATGATTGTGTTTGCTCATCTCTTGTTTCTTTCTGCCTATATAATTGACCTTGTTTTTTTTCTACTTTTGTTCATTCATCTCTATTTATATGTTAAAGTATGCAGAATCATGACTCCTCGTGATTGATTCTGATTTCCTTAACTGTTGGTAATTGAGAGATTTTCCTTCAAAGCCCTAGAATTCTACTCGTCTGTTTGAATTAACTGATTTCATTACCTTATTTACCATGGTACTACGTTTTACTTAGTCTTTCCTTAATTGGGTCTTACTTAATTTGGTCCTAATTGACTACTTTATGACTGCTGAACTCTGGCTTCTTTCTTTATTTAATTATGCACTGATTCTTCTTCTTGCCTTATATGGTACTGAATCTTTTCGTTTGATCTTAATTACCTTAACTCAAGGAAGTACTTCCTTATTTTCTGATTCATTGATTCTGTGTTCTTAAATCAGTGTATTACTATGATTTTTACCTTATTGTACTACCTACTTTCAACTATAAATTCTCTAAGTCTTTTACAAACAAGACACGAACACTTGGTTTTCAAAACTACCTCTCTTACCAAAAAATCTCTGCTCTCCCACTCTCTTGTGCTATTTTGCTATTATTAGCCTATTGCAAGCCAAGGCTAATCATCTGTTCTCTTTGGTTCTTTCATTCTACTTACTTCTATCTTCACTAGTATGTCCTAGTTTAATTTAAAAGCCTCAACAACAACATGTTTCTCTGCTTGTTTCAGTTTCTTTTATTTGTAGCTTGCTTTTACTTATGGTTCTGTTGTTAAATGTGTAGTTAGGTATGCTAGTATGACACCCCTCCCTTTAAATTCATGTGTTCCCTTGTGTGGTTTAAGAATGCCTAGATAATTGTTTTTAATATACTGTGTGCTTACCATTCTTATGAGTCCCAAATCCCTATCCCCATATGTGTTTATATTTTCCCTGATTAGTTTTTGATTATGCCAGTTTCAATTATTGCTGAGCATGTCCAAACCAATCCAATTACACTTGCTAGGGTTATATGTTTGCAGTCAAATGCCTGTGTACCCCAAGCTCTTTGACCCTTGTGTGACTATTGAGCACATTTGGATTCTGTGTGTGATCCTAACATGAGTTATTGATTTTGCTTACCACTCCAATCCTTTCAAACAATCTCTATTACCCTACTAATTTCTTTCAAAACAGACTTTTAAGTCCAATTTTTAATAAACCTCTTTCAACTTGTGTCCTGCACTTTCACGTTACTCTTAGTTAATAAGTTCTGCCCCCTCTAGTATGTGTACTGCCTTGGGATCCTCTTGGGAACCCTCTTAACTCTTGCATACCGAGGCTGGCCTTTCCACACTACTCTGGTTCAATGCTTGGCTACTAAGTCTAGGTATAAGCATTTCCCGGGGTCATTGAGACCCTTAGGGAACTTTGATGCACCTAGACTCTGATTTGTCTATGGAAATGAGGTTTGAAAGACCATTGGAGGCTTTGGGAAGCTTGGACCTGATTGCAGGATCTCTATAGCATAGCTTCTTGATTTTCTATTTCACTTATGTAATTCATTTATAGGCCTGTAATAATTTGTAAATAAATATTTGGGGTTTTTAGTAAAACGGTGGGTAGATGTACACTTTGTGGGGTAACATGGGTAGAAATCCTGCTCTTATGATTTAATTTCAAATCTGCCTGTTTCACTCACTAGAAAACATGTCCATAGGGTTTTTATACTTGTTGAATTTGGTTGCTTTTTGCATAATAGAATCATGCCTATAGGGTTCCACTTCTAATTTCATTTGCATCATAATAGAGAATCATGCCTATAGGCTTCCACTTCTATTTCCTCTGCATCAAATAGAAATCATGCCTATAGGACATAATTCTGATTTAGTAAGTCTTTCATATGTTACTACAAAGTGCCTAAAACTTGTAATACGCCTAAATACCATGCATATAGGGACCCCCTTTGCATTATGTCTGATAATATAATTAGCCTAATAAGTCAATTTCGTTTCACCTAGTTTACTTCTCAAAACTACTCTTATTAAGTGTCAACATTTCCTGAAACCAGTTCTTTCAAAAATTGCTTTAATCTCATTAGATATCCTGCCTATAGGTATTAAAAGAGTCTATTTCAAAAACTTGTTTGTTTCTGCCTTAACATAGACTCAGTACTGCATATAGGCAAGCCTTTTGGCATTTTTCAAAACCTGCATTTCTCTGAAACTGTTTCTATTATTCAACGTTTCGATTTTAATAAGCTTTTAAAGAAGAGGCCCTAGACAACTACTAGTTTATAACTTCTGGATCTGAAAGTGGTATATTTCTGCATAATCACTTAGAAATCTTGCGTTAGGACTTTGATTAATAAAGACCTTACTTGTGGTTGAGTCGTGCTGCCTGTATGCTTGTTTGCGGAGGAAACTATTAGCCTTTTACTTGCTCCTATTATATGAAAGTCCTAAATGCTTTTTTGACTGTCTCCTTAGATGTTCGCCTTTAAAACCTTAGGGGGTACATCTAGAACCACCTATAGGTAGAGGTCCTAACTCCCTTCGGGACTATTAAGAAGGGACGGGTAGCCTCTCATTAAGGATATGATGACTACGCGTTAATGTCACGTGTAGCCTCTCATTGAGGAGTGTTTACTGGACATTGTGTGATCCTATATGATAAACAACCTAGGACCCCTCCTTACCCTATATCCTCTCCTTATTTAAAACTTTGTTTTATATAAATTGTTCAAACCTTTATTTCACTACTTGACTTGTTCAATGAACTTTACAACTTATTTGATTCAACTATTTGTATGGACTAATTTGTGAACATAATTTCGGTCGGGACCCATAGTTGTAGAATAAGAGGGGTGCCTAACACCTTCCCCTCGAGATTATTTCAAGTCCTTACCCTAATCTCTGGTAATGCAAACCACCCAAGAGGTAATCGCTCTAGGTGCCCTAACACATCATAATCCGTTTGGTGGTGACTCTTCAAATACCCAATTCCCAAAAGGAAATGAGTCATTACACCCCGTGAATGTTGAAACCCAGACTTCCTTCCCGCGGAGGTAAATAAGGGGGCTTGACAATTCGTATGAGAGGACATTACCGAAGTATACGACAGTTGGAGAATGTTCTTTGACGGAGCTGCAAATTTCAAAGGAGTAGGCATTGGAGCAGTTTTGGTATTGGAAACAGGTCAACATTATCCGGTATCTGCTACACTCAGATTTCCCTACATCAACAACATGGCAAAATATGAAGCCTGCATACTAGGACTCAACATGGCAATCGACATGAATATTCAGGAGCTGCTGGTAATCAGTGATTCAGATATGCTTATGCACCATGTACAAGGAGAATGGGCCACCAAAAATTCCAAGATATTGCCATATCTGCACCATGTGCAGAAATTGAGAAAGAGGTTCACAAAGATAGAGTTCCGACATGTGCCTAGAATTCAGAACGAGTTCGCTGATGCATTGGCCACCTTATCATTCATGATACATCATCCAGATAAGAATTACATTGATCCTATCCCGGTAAGGATTCATAATCAGCGGACATATTGTGCCCATGTTGTAGAAGAAACAGATGGAAAACCTTAGTTCCATGATATCAAGTAGTATTTGGTGAAAGGAGAATATCCGGATCATGCGAACCGCACTCAGAAGTGCATACTCCAGAGATTTTCCAATCACTTCTTCCATAGCGGAGGAAATTTGTAATGGAGAACTCCTGATTTGGGATAGCTAAGATGTGTCGACGCAAAAGAGGCTTCTAATCTACTTGAGGAGATACATGCTAGGACCTGCGGCCCACATATGAATGGTTTTTTCTTAGCCAAGAAGATACTCAGGGCCGGTTATTTTTGGATGACCATGGAGATAGACTACATCCAATAAGTCCACAAATGTTACCAATGTCAAGTGGATGCTGATATTATAAAAGTGTCACCAAATGAGCTCAATGCAACAAGCTCACCTTGGCCATTTGTCGCCTGGGGAATGGATGTCATCAGTATGATCGAGCCTACTGCTTCAAACGAACACAGGTTTATTCTGATAGCCATTGATTACTTCACAAAATGGGTAGAGGTTGCATCTTACAAAGCTGTAACCAAGAAGGTCGTCGGAGACTTTGTCAAAGATCGTATCATTTACTGATTCGGAGTTCTCAAGTCCATTGTTACTGATAATATGCTGCCAATCTCAACAGTGATCGGATGAAAGCCATGTGTGAAACTATCAAAATCAAACACAAGAATTCCACAACCTATAGACCTCAGATGAACGGAGTCATAGAAGCCTCCAACAAAAACATCAATAAGATACTAAGGAAGATGGTAGAAAACCACAAACAATGGCACGAGAAGCTTTCTTTTGCTCTGTTGGGATACCGCACCACGGTTCGCACATCAACCGGGGCAACCCCCTACATGCTAGTTTATGGTACCGAGGTTGTCATCCCAGCTGAGGTAGAGATTCCCTCTTTAAGAATCATACAGGAAGCTGAACTCGGCGATGTAGAATGGATAAGGAGCTGCTATGAACAAATGTCCCTCATAGATGGAAAAAGAATGAACGCAGTATGTCACAGTCAGCTTTACCAGAACAGAATGTCTAGAGCTTTCGACAAAAGGGTCAAACCAAGGCAATTTGCACCAGGACAGTTAGTGCTGAATAAGATCTTCCCACACCAAGATGAAGCCAAAGGGAAATTCTCTCCCAACTGGCAATGCCCTTACATGGTTCACATGGTGCTAACAGGAGGAGCACTCATACTCGCAGAGATGGATGGAGAAATCTAGCCAAAACCAATCAGTTCAGACACAGACAAGAGATACTATGCTTAGACTATTTACATTTCTTCATCTGATGTAATTGAACTACGCTTGACTTGATTCCCGTTTAAGAGGGGATACGTAGACATCCTTATGATTTAGGTAATATCATAATAAAATTTTCATTTCCCCCAAAATCAAAAACTGGGGCAGAATTTTGAGGAAGACCCTCAAAATTCCAGAGCAAGTCCATCCAATGCCAACATATACCAGATGGTTAGAAATTGGTTAATAAACTAGGGCCGAATTTTGAGAAGGATTCTCAAAATTCCGAGGAAGGTTCAACAAAGTTCGCAAACGACCGAAGGATCATCTACCAAACTGGGCAGGATTTTGAGGAGGACTCTCAAAATTCTAACATGAGGAAGCTACAATGTCTCTGAAATGTGTTACAGCCAGTAGTTCATCTAAAAATTACTTGATATTTCAATATGTTTATAAAACGACTCTATTTTATCAATAATTGCATATTTTTGAAAACTCTAATTTTCATAACAATCAGGCATTAACCAGGGAAACTCAAATAAGGCCTCCAGAACAGAGCCAAACAAGGCCAGTGCACAAAACACGAACCAACCTCCCCCTCACAAAACTTACAATTTTTCTTTCAACGCAGGCACATTTGAAGTAGCGATAGCATTCACAAACATGTATACACAAAGAAGATCACTATCAATCAGGCCATCAGACACCAAATATATCTCCAGCTAAAAAATATACTACTCTTTTTTGCTACTCGCTCTTCACTTGGGCCTAAGCCTTGTCTCGCATACTTGCATGGGGCTAATCCATGCCTCCACATCTGCATGAGGCTAATCCTTGCCTTCTTATTTGCATGAGGTTAATCCTTGCCTCCACATTTGTATGAGGCTAATCCTTGCCTCCATATCTGCATGAGGCTAATCCTTGCCTCCATACCTATATGAGGCTAATCCCTGCCTCCATATTCGCATGAGGCTAATCCCGGCCTCCATACCTGCATGGGGCTAATCCCTTCCTCCATATTCGCATGAGGCTAATCCCTACCTCCATACCTGCATGAGGCTAATCTCTGCCTCCATATTTGCATTAGGCTAATCCCTGCCTCCATATTTTCATGAGACTAATACTTGCCTCAATATTTGCATGAGGCTAATCCCTACCTCTACACATGCATGAGGCTAATCCCTGCCTTCATATTTGCATGGGACTAAGAATTGTCCCTCCTTGCATAAATATTACTCTAGTCTAGTACTGTCTATTTGCTTTTTAATCGGGCTAAGCCCTGCCCTACATTTCACAAGACTAAGCCTTGTCTTGGTAGCATCATATTATTGCATCTCATGGGCTAAAATATTGCCAACCTATCCAAAGGCATCATATTCTAAAGGCATCATCCTCATAGCCGGAAGACACCATGCCATGGCCTGAGGATCTCTCAAATTTGCATATCATTATTCAAAGGTATCATGGTTCGGAGGCACCATCTGCATGGCCCGAGAACACTATTTCATGGCCTACGAATCCCTTACTAAACAATTCATGGCCCAGGACATCATGGTCCGAGGACGTCATCCTTAACCGTCTGAAGACAACTTTCATGGTCCAAAGGGAATCTGTATCATGTTTAAATTTTCGTACAAATACATGTTCGTAGCATCTCTTTATCTGTAGGTGAACAGCAAGCAACCTCTATCCTAGTAGGAGCGACCTCGCTCCAATTCCTTCAACTATCTCAAACTTGGACCATTCACTATAACCATTCTTGCATCCACTCCGAAATCTCATATATGTTCTTGTAATGACTTTATCGGTATATTCTGCCAATGAATCCAGAATTACACGTGGCCAGATTCCTGTAAAACCAGGGATATGTACGCAGCTCAAAGACCAGAGTCCGGCCTCTGCCTTTCAAAACATCTCATATTGTCAAAATTGGCCATCATTTCTTTACCCAAAAACTCTTTTCATCCTTTCCGGGTAAACATGGGCAGTTGTCGATACCCAATCTTTCCCATAATATTTTCAAAACTATATTTGGGCATCAATTAGAATTTTTCATACAATTTCTGCATTTTTAAATATTTTAACTAATTTTTCCTAGCATTTATTTTATAAAACAATCACTAAATTGCATCACAAAATAGTTTTAATAATTTTTATGGCTTAATTTTATCATTTACATTCGTATTAAGTTTCAATTATTGCACAAATAGCCACATCTGTATTTTTAGGATGCAATTATAATTACTTTGCAATTATATCCTATGCATGCATTACTACATTATTTTTCACTGAAAAATAGCTTTTTATATTTTTAAAATATTAAATAATTACTTTAAAATATTTCCATGAACGAAAATCATTTTTTATAATTTATTAATCATTTTTTAAAAGAGTTTTAGCAATTAATTACGTATTTAACAAATAGCCCCTTTTCATTTAAAACCTAGCCTATTCACTAGCCCAATTTTAACCCCTTAAACTAGCCCAGAAATCCCAGGCCCAATACCCATCTGCCTAACCCAATACCCGGCCAAATCTTAGCCATTGATCATTTTGATCAACGATCCAGATTTTCCCTTGCCTAAATTAAACCTAATGACCTCCCCCCCCTCAAGACTCTCATTTCCTCACCTTTCACGCTGTCATCTGATCCTTCTTCTCTCAAATGCTCTTAAGTCCTAAGTTTAACCTTAATCGCTGTTACCGGCAAGAAACTCTCGTCTATGGAGATTCTGAGTATTCTCCGACCACTACCGACCTTCTATACCCTCTGGTTGTTGATTACATGGATCCCTAAAAGAATCACAAGGAGATTCAACCCTAACCTTCATCTGAAGTTTGTTTACAGGCCTATTTAGGGCCATCCTTGTTTGTGAGTGTTGATTTCCTTCGTTTTAGTTCGAATCTATGGCTTTTAATCAAGTTTCTTATATCTCAGCTATTTTTGAAAACCCTAGTTTTACAACTACTCGAATCCATTCAGATCTTTGTAGATCTGAAATTATTCGAGTATTGTCTGTTATTTTCCCTTGAAGATCTCCTATTTTGGTTAACTATTTAGATTCTATTTGTTTTTTTCTAAAATTAGGGTTCGCCCTAAGTGCATTTCAAAAGGGGTTTTCTAACGTTTCAGTGTTTAAACTAATTGTTTCTTTGCTATCTGGACTGATTCTCGTGTATATACTTAAAACCTAGATGTGTATGTTTGTTGCACAGATTTTCTTCAAATTTTCTCCGTTATTTGTTTATTTCTGTCAACCCAATGTACTGATTGATTTCTATTAAGGATTTGAACCAGTTTTCTTGCTAAAACCAGTATTCTTTGGGGTTTTTGCTTAATAGATTTGTACTAGAGATTTAAACCAATGTTTCCTGTTAAAGTCAGTATTCTTTGGGATTTTTACTTACTTTCCATATTTGTGGCTTGTAATTAGTGTTATTTGCCTTATTCTGACTGATTGATTAATTTATGGTCAGTTTATGATTCGTTGCCTTATTTAAGCCCAATCAGGGCTGATAATGGATTGGCTTTGTATTAATGTGACCTTCCCGGATCTGTTTGTGCAGATTAATTGGGCGGGGCTCCTATTGTCATGCCTCATAATCCGAGGAGCGCGATCGGCGCTCAACCGAGTAAACCCGACTGAGCAAGCCTGTTAGGTTTCATTCTACCCAAACTAATTCATGATTAAATAGGAGATGGACTCCATTAATCATATTTAGTAAGTATTTCATTAACAACTTCTATTTCATTTCCATTAGCAGCTTAAATCATAATTATCGAAATATAACAAGTTTTATAAATCTTTGCTAAACATCAATATTTCTACTTTAATTCCAATACCCGACACTACCCACAACCTGTCTACGAAGCCTCTAAACACAACTGAAGAGTAATGTGATATAGAAATATCGATAACAAGGCTCTGGCTATACCTCAAATACAAATTACATGATAAACAGATGAAATAGGACCACGAAACGAAGTGGGGATCACCAAGTCAGCTGAAAGGATGATGCGGCACTAGCTGCGACCAACACTGCCTACTATAGAAACACCTACATCCATTAAAGACATAGCACCCCCGGCAAAAGGGACGTTAGTGCCATCGAATAACACTAGTATGTATAACTAAACACCATCTACTTAGAAAGAACTTTCATACAAGAATAAGAAATCACAAGTATAACTCAAAATATTAAATGATCACCACATTATCAGATAAAAGAATCATACAGCTTTCACATCATTTTCCCATAGTTTTTAGTTTGGGGCATTTCACACTATTCATCATATGTTCACAATACCACCGCTATCTTGAGCGAAGTCCGATCTCGACCCGATCGGCTAGGTTGCCTCATTTGAGACATATGCTTCAATCACAATCTCATTTTCCTTCTTTTCCGGAATTCATTCACAATACCACCGCTATCTTGAGCGGAATCCGATCTCGTCCCAATCGGCTAGGCCGCCTTTCCAAGGCATTGTTCCTTTCGCATTAGTCACTTCGTTTCACATATATCAATTCATAGGCACTTGGGGCCACAACTTATCCCATTATCCTTGGCATTAGGCCACATTTTTACATCGTTCCCATATTCAACATTAGCTTTGCCACTTAGGACTGTAGGCGCACACAAGAGCAGTTTAAATCATAAGCATAGATAAGACTTCACGTAGATGGCACAACAATGCAACTTCAATCTAAATTTAAGGTCTAAGCATTTCAATACATGATACATATTCCATAATTCAAGTTTTCACATTGTTCCCATTTTCAACATTTTCTTTTCCACTTAAGATCATAGGCGCATACAAAGGCAAATTAAATCATAAGCATAGAGAGGAATTCGTCAAGTTTGACATATTAGTCCCAAAGTAACCTTGCCATGACATTTAGGCCTTTAGCCCATAGATCATGTTCTCCACACATCCTCTATTTACAAAGAATAACACATTAAACACAAGAATAAGTACCTACCACATATATTTTCACAATAATAATCCACTTAAACAAGTACTGCATCAATCATGTTTCGAACTTTCAACATTTACACGGGCACCATGGAAGGTCAATTTCTAAAAGACAGGGTTTTATCCTTACATACCTTGTTTAAGCTTTCCTTAAGTTACTACAATATTCTGAAAATTCTAACAATCCCCATCTACTTTGAGACAAAACAAAATTGAACACAAATTAGGAAGGTATTCATGGTTTCAGCTCATTTGAGCATTTCATCAAATACTAGTTGAGCATCTTGATTTCAAATCTCTTTCACAAGGTTTCCTTCATTCCCCAACCTAATATTTACTTATTTATATTCAACAATCTTTTCACAAACCTAATTTGTACATGCATGTATACATAGTTGTATTACACCCAAGAATCATGCCTCAATACCTCACCTTATACCCCAAACTCGAAATTAAAGTCTAGGGTATAGAACCTTACCTCTTAGATGAAGAACTTCTGATTGGGTTCTCTGATTCTTGAAGATTGATGCAAGATTGGATGATTGAGTGTTGGGTTCCTCCTTCTCTCTCTAAAATCAGTAAGAAATAACCCCAAAATGAACCACAAAGGCTATACATTAAAATGGGGTCGGGTTATAAAAATAAGAAGATTAACTCTACGAAGTCGGGTTTGCGATCGCAGAATGGACCGCAAAACATGAATGCGAGTTGCAAAATGCATCGAAAAATTGGTGCACAAAACTGGGCTACACTTGTCTAGTTTGAGATCAGCTTTGCGATCGCAGATCAAGTATGCGGACTGCATAATGGTTTTTGCGATCGTAGATTTGACGCATGATCGCATATTTCCAGCCTTTGGTAATTTGATCATAACTTTGTGTAGGAATGTCCAAATGATGAACGGTTTGAAGATTTAGAAACTAGACTCAATTAACTTTCATTTGATAGGTTTTTCATCTCAAAAAACCTTACAGATATTTAGATATTCTTGTTCAAAGTGTGGTCTTGTGCAAACTCAGATGGAATCTTAGCCTATTATGAAATTTTCCAATGTGACTTAGGCTTAGGCATTTCCTTGGGCCCCAAATTACTTACCATATGACTTTTACACTTACTTACTAAATCCAATTGATGTCCACCATGTTAATAGCACATAAAATGTTATAATTAGCCTACGTGGCACCCCGAAATCCTAAATTACTTAGCGAAATTTTCTGGGGCCTTACATTCTCTCCCCCACCTAAGGATCATTCATAATCGAATGAGGAGTAGAGCCTGACCCAATTACCTAACATAACATATCTATTTTCTACCCTACCTCAAATACCTAAATTTTGACTAACTCCCAAGTTTTTCAGAAATTTCGGTAGCATTTCCTTTATAACTAGGCCTATCCACTTGTCAGAGAATCACCCAAAACCATCCTAAAACTCATCCATAACTCGACAAAGCACCACAATGTCTATATTAATAACATGAACCTCAACATTACAAGTACTACATTATCATGATGATACCTGGACATGGACTGCACATTTTTAAATCATAACACCCAGAAGGTACTTTTCAAATCAAAACCAACTGTTATACAATCAAAAGAAAATACCTTATTTCCATAATACTCTTGGACTTCAATGTGGCCTCTTATACTTATAGGCTCTTCCATAATACATTCACGAAAACAACCCCAACTTCCAAACTTATCTAACAAGGATGACAACTAAATACCTCGCATAAGCTAACTATCTATTAACGTTCACCTTCAATAATTTTCACTAGGATGATACACAACTGATCTCTACCTACCTTCTTAGACATAGACATATGAAAACACAAATTTATGAGGAACAACTATGTGGAAACATCATACTCCTAGTGCGACCTAATGGGAAATGCGCTTATGTACCCTTCATCATCGACTCACATAACCTCTACAGGGGAGAATTTTGAGAATAACTGGTTCACCCTCCTAAATTCCAAATCTCTATGCGAACACCTAAACTAAACTCGTGGTGACCTTCACGATTACTCTAACATGTGCTATAATAAATTGACCATAAAATTACATACTGAATATATGTGATCACAGGATGACTTTGACACGTTTGAAACTTCAATACCAAATAGATCTAATACAACAAGGAGCAACAGAGTTCAAGATTGGGAAGGAATTATTCAGGAATCCATTTATGCGCTGAGTAGAGTATTTCATGAGGTTACATACCAAGAGACACGAGGATTTATATTAATGAGGCTGACATGGTTTAATCCAGGTGATTACATCAATTATCAGATAGGTGAAGCATAGTGGTAACTAATATTCTTAGATAAGGTGGATACCATGTATGTGAACTTGAGATTTTTAAAGAGGTGATCAAGTAGGATGCACCAGTTGTGTCCCTGAGTGTAAGGTAAGTAGTTGAGCTCAAATGGTAAGACTCTTGCAACATGGGTGTTATTGAGGCCGCAAATGAAATACGTGGAATTTGATTTCACTCCTAACAATAAGCGACGTAAGGACTTTATGCCACAAGCGCATGAGGATGGAAAAGAAGTCATCTACTTATGAGATCATCATAATTCAAACAATCTAACCCTTCCTAAGGCAGTGGAATGCCATAGGTAGCAAAATTCCCATACATGACAATGACGTTGTCATTACTCCTAGAAGCCGAGTGAGTAGAGAGCCACATAACCTCATCAAATCCGACCCATACATGACTTTTCTGAAAAGGGGACACACTTTGGTTTGAAATCACGGCAATTTAAGTTTGCACTTTAAGGCAAATCATTACTTTTGAAACCCATGAGACAAGCCCTCGTAGTCCTAGAGAATTGTCAACAATGGCAAGAAAGTACTTAAAATTATTACGAGCTGGTATAGAATAAGGCCTCGAAGCGACCGTATGAATAAGCATGAAAGGGTGAGAAGTCTTGATGAACTTATCAGAGAAGAGTAACCTAAGTTATCTAGTCACATGGACAAGTAGAACAGGTAGATGATTGTTTTGGAGAAAATCTCATAATAAGTGCGAGCAATATCTTTTTATCTTGACAAAAAGGAGCATACCCCGACCCTTGATGCCATAAGGCATAAAATTAGATTCACGAGGAGAGTTACTAGATGGAAATAGATAGTAAGGCGGCACAATTAAGAGCACCGCTTGGAATCGACAAGCTTAACCATAGTTGAAAACACTAGAAGTCTGTAGAAAAGGGGAAATTGGCCTACTCTCAAGGCGCTTGTAGAGTACGTAAAAGTGAGGTTAGTTAAATCAGATCATATAGTTGGATAACTAGTCAAGACACTAGGATAATATCACATTGAAGATTACGGGTAAACAACACATGATACAAGACAAATGAAAAGAAAGTAAGAGAGCCTTATGGAAGTAACCTTTACATTGTAACCACTAGGAATGGTGGTAATATAAAGCGATTACGGGAAGTTACATTTTTGGAAGAAGATCTCTGTATGTAGTCACTGATCTATAACTCCAAAATTCTACAATCCAATTAAGTTTAGCAACACTACTTCATAATGAAGTACTACAACACACTTCTACACAACCAGCTATTACAAGCCACATTAGGGGATGCTATAAGACTTGACTGTGAGAAAAGCTTTGACATATGAATGTGTTACTAGGTGTATTTCTCCTTGGTCAACCCAAAAGGCGAGAGTTAGACTTATAAGTAGATCGTTGGACTAGCACATATGTAGATAAATCCATTATCGAAAGGAGATTATTCAATCTCAGCAATTGCGGCATGCTATCAACCCTAGATGAACTTGAAGTGAGGTGGGAATCCAACGAGATAGTGTAAAATGATCATGGAAGATTTGCAGATGTTCATAATGAGTTCCCCATGGGTTTGGACTTGAGGAATACCTAGATACTAATGAAAGTCAGAAAGACAAGAGAAATAGACGTTGTGTTACGATAAGATAACCTCCAAAGGTGCTCTTGGTCTTGATGGAGAGCGTAGTAAGGGTCCTTACGAGAAATGAAGTGTTAAAATGACTCATAGAAGGATATGTTCTCTCATGGTTATCGAACAAGTGTTGGGGAAACTAGCACAATGAATTCACTAACTAAAAACACAATTAACACATGTTGTGGAGATGTAAAGAGAAAATAAGCATTTGTTATAAGTTGGACATGCTTCTGCTATATTAACCCCCAACTGCAATATATGACCACGCCACGAGCAACCACAATACTAGGACAAAGTGAACAACTTACTGCGGGATGTCCCAAGTGGACACGAAAGTTATACTAAGATGGCGACACAAGATCTTCCTATGACGGGGAGGTGAGGATCTCAATTTTTAGAGAGACTTTATGCACATGGTGACCATTTCGATTGACATGAACTCATGTGATAGGTTTTAAGTTATGCTCTTATGTTACTAGACAGTGAAAAGGTTTTATGATGATACTCGCAAGAGAGTAGATTGACTGTTCAAACCATATAAGCCTTACACAAAACTGAGTAAAAGAGTAACTCGAGAAGGATCGCAACACTGGGATGCTTTACATGGAACTTGACACCACATAGGTAAACTTTAAAATGGTTCATGCATAGTCACAAATGAGCAGATGTTGTCCATAAAAAGATTTTGTAAGAAATTCATCGGATAGAGTCCCTTGTTGAGAATTTAGGAAAGCAAGTCCGAAGTGCTAATCCTAGAGTCATGACTCCATTCAAGGACACAATTATAGGACTTAATTCCATGAGAATGTAAATAAGAGGATTTGTAATAGAGTGGATTCACGAATTATGTGTCTCGTCAAAGAGTCCATACATGCAATGTTTTGTTAATCCACACCTTTTAAGACCATGTTTATAAGAATTCTTCAATAAGGATGTCCACATGCAATGAGTAAAATTTTTTGTGTTGTTCATAATGATGTACTAGAGAGTGACTTACTTGGTGACTTTAGGTTGATAGGGCAATAACTTAATTGATGCCCCTCGACTCACATCCCTAACACACGTCAGTAACATACCAATATACTACATTATCTGGTGGTGCAGTGAGATTAATAGGAATAAGGACACTCCCCTCTTAGCGATAGGTTCTACCAATCCCTCCACAGCTCAATACATTCTCCTAACAAGTCCTTGGGCAATCCACTCGAACTCAATGGTGGGATCACTACCCTCTCATGACTTCAAATTCGCGGATTATGGTATCATGATTACTCATTTTGAGAGTAAGGCTTGGGGAGAAAACTAACTCCCTAACTTGAGCTCTATCACACGATTGGAGTATCAAGGAAGGGTGAAATTCCTAAATGGCCGAATAGCCTCCAACATATAGATATGGTCGACTACACAACGATAAGAAAGACTCTACTATACACGGCTCTGAGACATCCTAGGACAATTTAAAACCTTAGGCTCTGATACAAAGTTTGTCACGCCCCAAAATTCGAGGAGCGCGACCGACGCTCAACCGAGTAAACCCGACTGACCAAGCTTGTTAGGTTTCATTCTATCCAAACTAATTCATGATTAAATAGGAGATGGACTCCATTAATCATATTTAGTAAGTATTTCATTAACAACTTCCATTTCACTTCCATTAGCAGCTTACATCATAATTATCGAAATATTACAAGTTTTATAAATCTTTGCCAAACATCAATATTTCTACTTTAATTCCAATACCCGACACTACCCACAACCTATATACGGAGCCTCTAAACACAACTGAAGAGTAATGTGATATGGAAATGTCAGTAATAAGGCTCCGACTATACCTCAAATACAAAGTAAATGATGAACGGATGAAATAGGACAACGAAACAAAGTGGGGCTCACCAAGTCAGCTGAAAGATGTAGTGCCCCCGGCAAAAGGGACGTTAGTGCCATCAAATATCACAAGTATGTATAACTAAACACCATCTACATAGAAAGAACCTTCATACAAGAATAAGAAATCATAAGTATAACACAAAACTTTAAATGATCACCACATTATCAAATAAAAGAATCATACAGCTTTCACATCATTTTCCCATAGCTTTTAGTTTGGGGCATTTCACACTTTTCATCATTAGTTCACAACACCACCGCTATCTTGAGTGGAGTCCGATATTGACCCGATCGGCTAGGTGCCTCATTTGAGACATATGCTTCAATCACAATCTCATTTTCCTTCTTTTTCCGAATTCATTCACAATACCACCGCTATCTTAAGCGGACTCCGATCTCGGTCCGATCAGCTAGGCCGCCTTTCCAAGGCATTGTTCCCTTCGCATTAGTCACTTCATTTCATATATATCAATTCATAGGAACTTGGGGCCACAACTTATCATATTATCCTTGGCACTAGGCCACATTTTTACATCGTTCCCATATTCAACATTAGCTTTGCCACTTAGGACAGTAGGTGCACACAAGAGCAGTTTAAATCATAAGCATAGATAAGACTTCACATAGATGGCACAACAATGCAACTTCAATCTAAATTTAAGGTCTAAGCATTTCAATGCATGATTCATATTCCATAATTCACGTTTAACATTGTTCCCATTTTCAACATTTACTTTGCCACTTAAGATCATAGGCGCATACAAAGGCAAATTAAATCATAAGCATAGAGAGGAATTCGTCAAGTTTGGCATATTAGTCCCAAAGTAACCTTGGCATGACATTTAGGAATTTATCACATAGATCATGTTCTCCACACATCCCCTATTTACAAAGAATAACACATTAAACATATGAAGAAGTACCTACCACATACATTTTCATAATAATAATCCACTTAACATAACAAGTACTGCATCAATCATGTTTCGAACTTACAACATTTACAAGGGCACCATGGAAGCTCAATTTCTAAGAGACGGGGTTTTAGCCATACATACCTTGATTAAGCTTTCTTTCAGTTACTACAACATTTCGGAAATTCTAGCAATCCCCATCTACTTTGAGACACACCAAAATTGAACACAAATTAGGAAGGTATTCATGTTTTCAGCTCATTTGAGCATTTCATTAAATACTAGTTGAGCATCTTGATTTCAAATCTCTTTTACAAGGTTTCCTTCATTCCCCAACCCAATCTTTACTTATTTATATTCAACAATCTTTTCACAAACCTAATTTGTATATGCTTGTATACATAGTAGTATTACACCCAAGAATAATGCCTCAATACCCCACCTTATACCCCAAACTCGAAATTAAAGTCTAGTGTATAGAACCTTACCTCTTAGATGAAGAACTTGTGATTGGGTTCTCTGATTCTTGAAGATTGATGCAAGATTGGATCATTGAGTGTTGGGTTCCTTCTTCTCTCTCTAAAATGCTCTCATCTCTCTCTAAAATCAGTAAGAAATGACCCCAAAATGAACCCCAAAGGCTATACATTAAAATGGGGTCAGGGTATAAAAATAAGAAGATTAACCCTCCGAAGTCGGGTTTGCAATCGTAGAATGGACCGCAAAACATCAATGCGAGTCGCAAAATGCATCACAAAATTGGTGCGCAAAACTGGGCTACACCGGTCTAGTTTGAGACCAGATTTGCGATCGCAGATCAAGTATGCGGACCGCATAATGGTTTTTGCGATCGCAGATTTGACGCAGGATCGCATATTTCCAGCCTTTGGTAATTTGATCATAACTTTGTGTAGGAATGTCCAAATGATGAACGGTTTGAATATTTAGAAACTAGACTCAAATAACTTTCATTTTATAGATTTTTCATCATAAAAAACCTTACATATATTTAGATATGCTTATTCAAAGTGTGGTCTTGTGCAAACTCAGTTGGAATCTTAGCCTATTAAGAAATTTTCCAATGTGACTTAGGCTTAGGCATTTCCTTGTGCCCCGAATTGCTTACCATAATACTTATACACTTATTTACCAAATCCAATTGATGTCCACCAAGTTAATAGCACATAAAATATTATAATTAGCCTACGTGGCACCCCGAAATCCTAAATTACTTAGCGAAATTTTCTGGGGCCTTACATTAACTGATTGATTATATTTACCTACTTTATTTATGCACTCTAGATCATTTTTTATATTATTGGTTTCATGTCCCTAAGGGCTATATATACACTCTCATTCTGGTTCTTAAACACGAACAATAGTTCATCTACACTCTCACACTCTCAAAAATTCTCTCTATTCTCTCTTCTGTTGCTTGCAATCCTCACTAATCGAGTCAGATGTAAGCCAAGGCTGGCTATTTGCAACATCTCTGCTCTATACTCTGTATTCTCTCTTTAACTGGTATGCCTGATTCAATTCTCATTCCAAAACTATGTGTTTTTCTTTGCTGCTGGAGTTCATTAGTTGTGATTTCCAGTTCTATTAACCGTTCCACTATCATGTGCTTAATATGTAACCAGCATGCTTAGATTACACTTCTTAATTATTATATCACTCAGCATGTTTAAGTTTGCTCTGTTTAAAGCTGTAACTAGTATACTGTTTAGCATGGCCAATCTTGCTTTAGATAATTGCATGAAACCTATTGGTTCATTAGCATGTCTAAGCTACATTGTTTGCTTACTGTCTCACCCAGCATGACTACATCATGTTTGCTCTATATGTTATTAGTATTTATAAAATTTGAATGCTTCATGAAGTGCCTGCCTAGTTTGTTCCTTTAAGTCTTACCTATTCTAGTTTGACTAATGAGATCCTGTTAAGGTATTCAGCCCTACAAAGTATTCTGATTATGTGCCTAAGACTTATGTGTTACCAACATGTCTTTATTATAATCTTTGTAACTAACTTGTCAATTCCACAACCTCATTTGCATATCTGTTTGCTTATACATTAGGCTGTATTCCATGTGTCCCCCAATCCCTCTCTCCCTCTATGTAAAGTCTGTTTGCCAAAAATATTTTCTGAAACTGTGTGTTCTGTGACTTGCTCTCTGATCTCAAAATGTTCTTCATATTTTCTCAAATTGTTTTCCACCCTAACTATATACTAGTTTCAGAAAATCTTTTCATTCCAAAGGCCTTCTTGCTACTGTTTACCAAACCTTTTCAAATCATTATGCACTCTCACTTACTCTTAGATTACAAAGTCCTGCCCCTCTGGTATGTGTACTTCTTAGAGACCCTTGAGGTCTATCTGAACTCTGACATATAAGGGCTGACACTTCCACACTGCACATAAATCAGTTCTTTTTTAGAAAGGTCTAGGTATGAGCACTGTCTGGGATCCTTGAGGTCCTTAGGGAACTCTAACACACATAGACATGAATTGGTCTATGGAACTTTGGTCATTTGAGACTAGTGAAGGCTTGGTACACCAGGATTGTTTTGGGCCTGCTTCAGGCTCCGTATAGCTTAACTTCTATTTTATTTATGTAATTTAAATACAATTCTTGGTCTGTAATAATTATTATAAACAAGCATTGGGGTGATTACTGAAAAGGAGTGGGTAGTCACATACTGTGGGTAAAATTGGGTAGATAACATGCCTATAGGGTCTATTTCAAATGTGTTTATTAGATAACATGCCTATATGGGCTCATTTCGTTCAAATGTGTTTGTTAGGTAATATGCCTACATGATCTGCTTTGGTTTCAATGAATTGCGCTTGTTTTATATAATTAGACATCATGCCTATAAGATCAAAATCCGCTTTTAATAATTAGATACCATGCCTATAAGATTTAAAATTAGTTGTAATAGAAATCATGCCTATAGGGGTTTTGCTTTGGTCAAATAAATTCTTCTTGCCTCACCTTATGTTCAATTAGAAATTATGCCTATAGGATCTAAACCAGTTTAGTTAGAACTAAAATCAGTTTAACTTTAACTCATGTTAGTAAATTTTGAATCGGTTTAATTAACTAATCTTTTCGTATCTTTAATGAGTTTCTTAACATTCCGTTAAATAATATTTCTAGAAAGCATGCCTATAAGATCCCAAGTTGTCCGTTTAAAAATTGTCTACTATTTTACTGCATTCCTAATCAATGATAGATACCATGCTCATAGGACATCACTATTATATACCTAGGCAAGCCTATAGGACAATTAAAAATCTCGCAATGTAAAACTATGCTCTGTTATTTGTGACTGCTCATATTCAACAGGTATAAAATCAGTAGGCAAGCCAAGTAGGTCTTTAACACTTTGGTCAAAATTTAGTATTGTATACTCTCTGTTCACCTAGATATCATGTTCTAAGGTTTATTCTTAATTATCTAAAACTGTTGTTTGAGACGTGCACTTACTTGTTTGATTTGTGGAGCTAAATGTAAGCCTTTAATTGTTCTCTTTAATGCAGTCCTAACTGTTTTGATTGACGCCTAGATTTTTCAATTAGAGGTCCTAAATACCTCCAGGGCCACAGGGAAGGAACGGGTAGTGCAAGCATATGATATCTTTCAAGGTTGGTAGAACACTTTAGGCTATGACCAAAGGGAGGGAATTGGGTAGTAATGATATGATGACTATGCGCTAATGTCACACGTATCCCCTCATTGAGGAGTGATTATCGGGCATTGTATGGGTATGATCCTGTAGGCTAACCAACCTAGGACCTTTTTTCCCAACTCCAGTTGTTTAAATGAATTTACTTTCTTTACATATATGCAAATTGTTCAAACCCTTTTCCCTTACTTGAATCATACATATACTTAGAATATGAAAAATATGCCTTTATTTGCAAATATGTGTTAAAACTGTTTATTTATTAACATGACTAATTCACATAGTTTAAGTTCGGCCGGGGCCCACCGTTGGGGACTGCGAGGGATGCCTAACACCTTCCCCTCAAGGTTATTTCGAGCCCTTACCTTAATCTCTGGTAATGCAAACTAGTTCATGAGTTAATTTCTCTAGGTGCCCTAACACACCATAATCCGTTAGGTGGCGACTCTTCAAAATCCCAATTCCCAAAGGGAAACGAGTTATTCCCCCATTAACGTTAAAACCCAGACTCCCGCGAGGGAAAAAGGCGGCGTGACAAATATTTTATTTAAACCCACTTGACAACTACTATTTTACGACTAAAGTTATGTACTTTTAAGATTGAACCCTCTTGGATAGAATTCTGGGTCCGCCACTGCATATAGCTGTAATAATCCAGATATTTTATATAGGACTTTTTATATTTGTTAAATCAAGAATATTCATCTTTACCAATTATAGTATGCATGTAAAAGTTTTTGTACAAAGAAAAACTTTAAATTACAACTATAAGAAATCTCATGATATAACAAAATCATAATTTTATTTTAAATAAAAGGTATTAACTCCCTTATAGGAGTATATAGTAAAACAATGACTTTTTTTCGAGGAAATCTTTTGTCATTTTGATGGTCGTAACTTGTATCCAAGTATTAGTAACAAACATTTTTATTCTACATTCTCTATGACATAAAATAAATTAATAATACACAGATTTTCACGCATGTTTTTCGACTATTATTTATGTGGCAAGTAGAAATGGCAACCACGTGTGATATTAGTAATGTTGGCCCAAGTAAAGGTGAAGTTTTGAAAACTGACAAAGGAACTCAGACATGGACCAGATCCATCTTGTGAAGTACAGTTATGATCAACCCAAACATGTGAGATGCATGTAAAGGAGATAAACCTAACTTATCAGAAGTGATATCTCCTGATCATGATCGAAAATGTTGCATATTGGATAAGAAGAAAGACTCCTTACACAAAGAGAACACGATTTAGGAAAAGGATAGAGTTAGAGTATTAGATCAACTAGAACTCTTCCATGGACTCCTTACACAAAGAGAACACGGTTTAGGAGAAGGATAGAGTTAGAGTATGAGATCAACTAAAACTCTTCCATCATGGAAGAGTAGCATCTGTATCCTAGTCAATCTCTAATTGCTAACTCCTTAAATATCAGTGCTGTTCTCTTTTACAGGTAATACACATAAGTAGAAGCAAAGCATGAATTGAGAGCAAAATAGCAAGGCAATTTTGCAAGCAATTTATGTGTGATTCAAGCGTGCAAACCTGAAGCTACTTGAACTAGATAGAAGAAACAGTTCCATGTGTCTATCTTTTATTCTAGTTCAATTATAGCAGGTGATTTTACATTGTACCTTTCAGCTTATATAGAAGCAATTGTATTAGGTACTTAGAGTTTTGAAGTTAGGGTTAACATGAAGTTGTCGTAACAGTTGAGGTTGTGTGCCACAACGGGATTAGTGTTAATCCTAGGTTTACAAAAGAGTTTTTGTAAATGCAGTTTTTGGCTCAGTAATTTTAGTGGAGAGTTTGGAAAAATCCTACTAGAAGGTAGGTCGTGGATTTTTCACCTTTTGAGTAAGGTGTTTTCCACATAAAATATCTTTATTCTTTATTTTCTATATTTATTATTCTGCAACAGTAGCTATCGGAACACATACAAGAACCAGGTCTTTCTATAATCAAGTTAAGCGAAATTGGGTACCACACAAATTACCCCCCCCCCTCTTATGAGGTATTGAAGTATAAAATATCAATTGGTATCAGATCGGGTTATCCTTCAAGAGGGTAACACCTTAGGAACAGATCAAGATAAGTGCACCACCTGGAAACTAGGAAAGACAATCCACTGCTACGCCTCCACTCTTTAATGGCCAGTACTATTCCTGGTGGAAGAACATGATGATAGACCACATCATAGGAAAAGTCTATGAACATTGGGACATTTTTACTGATGGTCCCCTAGCTATTATAAAGAAGAATGCTGAAGGAGTGGACGTGCCAAAGACGAGAACTGACTGTACTGCTGAAGATTTGAAGAAATGGGAAAAAAATGTCAAGGCCAAGAAATGGCTTGTGTGTGGACTAGGTCCAGATGAGTACATCAGAATTCAAAATTGTACTAGTGCTAAGGAGATCTGGGACACTCTACAAGTGGCCCATGACGGAACTCCTCAAGAGATCAAGAGGAACATTGTTGTATTCTCAATATGAGAATTTCACCATGAAAGAAGGTGAAACCATCCAAGAGATGTACACAAGGTTCACAAAACTAACAAATGAACTGAAGTCTCTTGGAAGAATTATCCTTAAAGAAGACAAGGTTGAGGAAATCTTGACAAGGGTTTTGCTAGTAACCTGGGAAAGCAAAATCTCTGCTATTCAGGAATATAAGAACATTGCTACTCTCAAGTTGATGAGCTGATTGGAAACCTCAATTCCTATGAACTGAGAAGGAAAACCATGAAGATGGATGCACCCAAGAAGAAAAGAAGTCTGGCTCTAAGAATAGCTGAAGGTGCAGACTTATATGATGAAGAAATGGATATGATCACTAGGGATTTCAAGAAGTACCTAATGAGAGGAAAGCGTTCTTAAAGAGGTGCAACCTTCACAAACCAAGAGCCCTTGAAAAATAGACCAACGAGGACTGCTACAAATGTGGCAAGACTGACCACATGATCAAGAACTGTCCTTTGTGGGAAATTGAATGAAAGAAACAAAGGGCTGAACGAAGAAACAGGAAGAAAGAACATGTTCAACCCAAGAAGAACAAAGGATCAACAAAGGCTATGGTTGCTGCTTAGGGAGAAACCTTAGATGAGGATTCAGAAGATGAAGCTGGAGATGAACAAGCACTTATGGCCATTGGAGAATCAGACGATGAACAAGAGGTAAGTGTGATTCATCTCAAAGACAAGATTAATTTTTTGTCTAGGGAAAAGCTATCTTAATTATTGCTAGACTTCGTTGATGAGTATGAGATCATAAATAATGAGAAGGAATAGCTATCCAGGGAATGTGTGATCGTAAAAGCCAAGTGCAAAAATCTGGAACTCAGGGCTAGTGAAAGTGATAGTAAAAATGCTGAGTTGAAAAACCAGGTTCAAGAACTTGAGACCACTGTCTTAGAACATAGATCTGAAAATATAAAAATGAAATTAGGAACAGGGAAAAAGAAAGCTGATCACACACATCTCACCATAGAAGAAAAATTTAGGAAAAATGAAGGATGAGTTGTACAAGAGAGACGAGCAGATAAGAGTCCTAAAAGAAGATCTAGGCAAGGTGAAGCATGAACTAGAAAGAACTTGCAAATGGAATAAGTCCTCTGATGCACTATCCTGGCTACAAGAACACCACAGTAGCAATAAGAGAGGACTTGGCTATGGGACCCCAGCACCTAAGTGGGATCCCAAAAGCAAGTACATCACACTTCCTAAGAAAAAAACCTACACACACTTTGGCAAGACTGGTCATTACAAAAGTGAATGTAATGCAAAATAAAAGGCCAGCCAAAAGAATAAAATCTTTGTTCAAGAGAAAAATAGACTGCTTGGATGGGCTAAAAGGAATTTAATTAGCCCATTTGTCTATAGAAAGGGACCCAATAGACTAACCCCTGATTTCGTTTTGCAGGTCCAAGTAAAGAGAAGTAGTCAAATATGGTACATGGATAGTGGTTGCTCAAAGAATATGACTGGAAGAAAGAACCAGTTCCTTTCACTTGAGGACCTAAAACCTTTGGAAATGGAAAAAAAGTGAGATCATTGGGGTTGGAAAGGTAGGTAAGACAGACTCACGTTCCATTAAGAATGTCTACTTGATATATGGCTTGAAATATAGCCTAATCAGTGTATCACAACTATGTGACAGAGGTAACCTGATAGCATTCACCTCGACCAAATGTTTTGTGATTAATCTTCCACTGACAAGATTGTTTTGAACGGAAAAGAGTTAACAATATTTACATTGTAGATTTTTCCACTATTTCATAAAACGAACTCAGCTGCTTAAGCGTGTTGGACAATGATCCCCTCCGATGGCACAAAAGACTTGGTCATGCAAGTCTAAATCAACTCAACAAATTAGTCTGCAAGGATTTGGTGATAGGGTTACCTAACATAAAGTTCAAGGAATAAAAGATTGTGAGGCTTGTGCAAGGGGGAAGCAGTAAGATACTCTTTTAAAAGCAAGAAAGTGGTAAGCACGACGAGGTCGACAGATCTGGTTCATATGGATCTCTGTGGTCCAATGAGAACATTGAGTAGAGGTGGTAAGAAATATGTGATGGTATTTGTTGATGATTACTCTAGGTTTACTTGGGTATTGTTTTTAACATCTAAGGATGAAACATTCGACATGTTTACTGCCTTTTTAGAAAAACTCAGAAACAACTAGGTAATCAACTTGCATCAATTAGGTCTGATCATGGAACTGAATTTGAAAATTCTAAGTTTGTTGAATTTTGCGATGATCATGGTATAGATCATAATTTCTCTGCACCTAGGGCTCCTCAACAAAATGGAGTAGTTGAAAGAAAAAATAGGACTCTTGAAGATATGGCTAGGACTATTCTTCTTTCAAGTAAACTGCCCCATAGCTTCTGGGCAGAGGCTGTAAATACTGCATGTTACATCATTACTAGGTTCATGACTAGACCTCTTGTATAAAAGACTCCCTATGAGTTACTTAAAGGGAGAAAACCAAATATATCTCATCTTAAGGCATTTGGATGCAAGTGTTTTGTGCACAATAATGGAAAGGACTCCCTAGGTAAGTTTCATCCCAGAAGTGATGAGGGAGTATTCTTGAGATATTATTCACATAGCAAAGCTTATAAAGTATACAATAAAAGAACTTTGTGTGTGGAAGAAAGTGTACATGCAGGTTTTGATGAAACTAACATTCTTTCTAAGAGACAGGAACATGAACATGAAGCTATTGGGATGGTAAAAGAATTGAGTGAAATCACAGCTCAAGCTTAAGCTGCACAAAAAGAAGGAACATATGATGGAACTTGTTATTCCATCCAGGGCATCCTGACAGGGGGAACTAAAGTGAATCTAACTCCCAAATGGAACCTATCCATGAGCCTGCTCCTCAGTAACAGAATATGGGAGAAACTCCAAACAAAAATTAGGTTGTGAAACCTTACAAATATCAAAGTTCTTATCCCATTGAGAACATCCTTATTGACCCAACTTCTGGAGTTAAAACCAGATCTCAATTAAAGAATCTGTGTACCTTTGATGCATTCTTATCTCTTATTGAACCTAAAAATGTTACTAAAGCCTTGCAGGATACAGACTGGGTGAATGCAATACAAGATGAACTCAATCAGTTTGAAAGAAGTCAAGTGTGGCATCTGGTCACAAGATCCAAGAACAGATCAGTCATTGGCACTAAATGGGTCTTTAGAAACAAACTTGATGAAGATGGAATGGTTCAAGGAACAAGGCAAGATTGGTGGTCCAAGTTTATAGCCAAGAGGAAGGCATAGATTATGATGAGACCTTTGCTCCAGTTGCAAGACTGGAGGCAATAAGACTCCTCACAACCTTTGCACAACACATGGAATTTACCCTTCACCAAATGGATGTGAAGAGTGCCTTCCTAAATGGATACTTAAAGGAAGAAGTCTTTGTCAAACAACCTCCGGGGTTTTAAAACAATGAGTGTCCAGATCATGTATACAAATTGGACAAGGCCTTATATGGACTGAAGTAGGCTCCTAGAGCATGGTATGAATGCCTATAAAAATTCCTGCTTGAACATGGATACAAAATAGGTAAGATTGACAACACTCCATTATTGAGGGAAAAAGGTAAGGATCTACTACTAGTTCAAATATATGTCGATGACATAAATTTTGGGGAAACCACTGAAAAACAGAGTAAGGAATTTGCTAAATTAATGGGGATTGAGTTTGAAATGAGTATGATGGGTGAGCTTAACTTCTTCTTCGGTTTATAGATCAAACAAAACCCAAATGGAACCATGATACATCAGCAAAAATATGCAAAAAAAGTTGATTAAGAAGTTTAAAATGGATGAATCAAAAGAAATAGACACAACCATCGCAACAGCTACTAAATTAGGCATAGATGAACCAGGTTCATCTGTTGATCAAAAGTTATATAGGGGTATGATTTGTTCACTTTTGTATCTTACTGCTAACATAACTGACATAATTTTTAGTGTAGGGCATTGTGCTCGTTTTTAGGCAAATCCTAAGGAATCCTATTTGACTGCTGTCAAGAGGATACTGAGATATTTGAAAGGCACTACTGATCATTGCCTTTGGTACCCTAAAGATAGTAACTTTAATCTAGTAAGATATGTTGATGCTGATTATGCAGATTTCTTTGTGGATAGGAAAAGCACCTCAGGTATGGCTCATTTTCTTGGTTCATGTATGGTATCATGGGCCACTAAAAAGAAGAACTCAGTGGCCTTATCCATTGCTGAGGCTGAATATGTTGTTGTTGCCTCTTGTTGTGCTCGACTGTTGTGAATCAAACAACAGGTGATGGATTTTGGCATTGAAGTTGGTTGCATCCCTATCTTTTGTGATAACGCTAGTGCTATAAGTATGATCAAGAACCCAGTTCATCATAAGAGGACTAGGCACATAGATGTTAGACATCACTTCTTAAACGACAACTATGAGAAAGGATTGATAACTATAGAATTTTGTGCTACTGGTAAACAAATTACTGACATCTTTACTAAAGCAATGGGTAGAGAAAGCTTTGAAAGGAACATGTTAGATTTAGGGATGATTAAGATCACCTAATGGGACAATTTCAGAATGCACAATGAAAAAACATGAATTTTGTTTTGCTAGGAAATCTTGAACTTGTGTAAATATCTAGATTAATGTTTACTCAGTCACATACTGTAAATAGTATACTCCTGTGACGTATTAATATAACTCACTAATCTCTAACAAAATATTCTCTATTTTGGTAAATTGAGGCATGATCAAGAGAATTCTAAATAAAGCACATGGTTCATCAGTATTGGTTCATCTGAATAACGAGTTATGTTTTCTATGCTTTGCACAATTATAAATATAAATATTTAAATCATGAGCAGAGTCCTACCTATGTTCAAAAATATCAGAAAATCCTATCCGTTTATTTTGAACCAGTTCCGTCCCACTAGAATTCTCACCACGTAAAATGCCTAAAATCTAGGGAAGTTTAACCGTTCATTCAACCTGAAATTTCAAGTTGATTAGACCTCTAATTGACTGTTAAAAGCTACCATTAGTCATTAAATAGGTTTCTTTATTTAAATACTCATCATCACCCTCTGCCACCCTCATTATTCCAAACCGTCAAAAATCTATTTCACTCTCAATTGTTCTCTCTTCCAAAATCCTAACTCACAAATTTTCTCAAGCCATCGGTTACAATGTTGAACCCTCAAGATAATCCAGGCACTCCTCTACCACCATCTCCTTCTGGTTCCTCCATACCTCCTCTACCTAGTACAAACCCTTAGCCTAAGAAAAGATCTGTCAAAATGCTCGCTAGAAAACCTATAGCCACAGATGCACTATCAAAGAGATTAAACTCGAAATTGAAGGCTACCCAAGCCCAAGAATCTGAACACTTGGATGATTCTTTCAAATTTGCAAGTGAAGGGGAAGGGCATGTGTCTTCTAACTCTGAGAAGATTCAGAGTTCCGTTGTTATGGTATGTTTTATATTGGTTGAAAGTGTAGAAAATAGGTTTGTTCTTGTTGGGACTGTTAGAGATGTGGAATTGCCTAAATTGAGAAGGAAAGGAGGTAAAAATAAAAATGAAAAAGAAAAAGAGAGAGAGGGTGAAAGCAGTGATGTAAGGGGAACTGGGGTAGAAGTGGTTGATTTGTCACCCACCTATGAGATGATTAGACCAGCAATTTGTGTGGCTGCGAAAGAAATTGTGGGAGAATATGGCAAGAACACAGGGTGAAGTGGATCAGGGGAGGCTGCTGAGGGTTTGGTATATTTGAGTTCTCATGTGGATTAACCCAGTTCATCTGTTGAAGAAACCCTATCACATTTTTTGAGGAATGTAGATGCCAGCTACAATCCCAAGAAAAGAAGAACTCCAACGCCCAAGATTCCAAGCACTACAAAGAACATCAAGAAAAAAAAGGTCAATTGCCCAATAACTGCTGAAATTCCCTTGCCAAAAGGGAGAGCCACAAGAAGTATGGTGAAACAAAGTGAGAGTGAGTTAAAAAAGGCTTTAGCTGAAAGCAAGAAGAAGAGGATAGATAAAGAAAAAGCAAAGGTTGTAGAGACTTCTAAGGTTGTTGTTGTTGAGGAGATGGAACATGTCCATCAGGAGGAACACACAATTGTGGAGGTTCATACCCTAAGCCTAAAAAGACCAAGACCCCTTCCAAGAAGTCTTCATCGGTGTCTAAGGCTGGTGAATCTTCATTGGCCAAGAGGACAAGGTCTGCAATGAAAAACAAACCTGTTAGAATTGCTGAAGACGAACAATGGAGTGGTGAAGAAGAGAGTGAGTCTGATGGTGAACAAGACAAGCTAGCCAAGTTTGGCAAAAGAAAAATTTTGAAGGGAAGATTGCTGAAAGACTTGGTGGAACCAGGAATGGTTCATTTGGTTGATGCACTAGCTGTTCAGGGCTGGAAGGACATGGTCCTTCAGATGGATGGAAGACTATCTAGAAATGAAATCATTGAATTCATGGCCAATGCAGAGGTTAAGGATGGCAGAGTCACCATCCAAGTGAAAGGAGTTTCATGTGACCTTCGATGTAGAGAAGCTGGGAGAGATTCAGGACATCCCTGTAGAGGGATATGATGACTATACTAGGCAAAGATGGTCAAGTCTGGATTCCTTTCCTCCTGCCCTTGAAATCACTAGGATATTCTGTGATGTTGAAGAAGTGAATGAGGCCATGTTTGTGCACAAGAGTGAAATGAAGCCACAACACAAAGTCCTCTTTGAGTTTGTCAACAAGTGCCTACTGTCCAGGCAGGAAAGAAGGCATATTGCTAACTATATGGATTTAATTCTAATGGAGTACCTTAAAAGTGGAAGGCAAATCAACTGGCCCACATTCATCATCAAGCTACTGGATAGGGTTATCAAAGGCTCCAAGGCACATGCCATCCCTTATGGATTTATTCGGACTACTGTTCTGCATCGGTGCAAGGTGCCTCTAAAGAAGTGGAAAATGGCCACAAGCAAGGACCATTTTGGCATTAATACTCTGATTGCTTGTGACTATCTAGTCAATTCTATTCCCAATGAACCTGGTTCATCCAAGAAGACACCTATCAACAGTAAAGTCAAGGCTCTAGTTCAAGAAAGTGGGGCCAAGGATGCTGAGATAGCTAGGCTAAAGGCTCGCATAGCAGAGGTTGAATCTGAGAGGGATGCTCTCAGAACTGTGCTTACCAAGGAAAAGGAGAAGACGATTGGATTCTTCACAATATGCTGAATCTTCTCCAAGCCCAATACTAACTCTCTAGCTCACCAAAGCCTTGGGAATTCAAGATTTCATCTCCTGAACCTGTCTAGTACCACCAGTGACCCGGATTAGTCATTTCTCTTTCTTTTTGCTCATGTTTTGAATGTTTTTTCTTTCTGCTTGTGGATTGTGGTAGCAACATATCTTCTATCAATGATATCTACTATTTTTGCTCTTGTGGACTATTAATATTTTCTTGATAGTTTAAATATGTTTGCTTGATTACTGATGATTGATCCATGATTGCACTTACAGTTGCCCCAGTGGCCATGAGTAATTGTTAAAATTATGGGACTCACACTTTGTTTATGCAACTTTTTGATGATGCCAAACGGGAAAGAGATATTGTGCTTTATATATTCAGTATATGTGATATTTATAACCTAATGAACCTGGTCCTTGATGATAAGTAAATTTTTCTAACTTTGTATTGATGAATAAGTTGAGTTCTGACAGGGCCTAGGTGAGTGAAAAGCACAGAGTTTGTCATCATCAAAAAAGGGGAATTTATTGACCCAAGTAAAGTTGAAGTTTTGAAGACTGACAAAGGAACTCAGACATGGATTAGGTCCATCTTATGAAGCACAGTTATGATCAACCCAAACATGTGAGACGCACGTGAAAGAGATAAACCTAACTTGTCAAAAGTGATATCTCCTGATCAGGATCAAAAAGGTTGCATATTGGATAAGGAGAAAGACTCCTTACACAAAGAGAACACGGTTGAAGAAAAGGATAGAGTTAGAATATGAGATCAACTAGAACTCTTCCACCATAGAAGAGTAGCATCTGTATCCTAGTCAATCTCTAATTGCTAACTCCTTAAATATTAGTGTTGTTCTCTTTTACAGGTAACGCACATAAGCAGAAGCAAAATGTGAATTCAGAGCAAAATAGCAAGGCAATTTTGCAAGCAATTTATGTGTGATTCAAGCGTGCAAACCTGAAGCTACTTGAACCAGATAGAAGAATCAGTTCCAAGTGTCTATCTTTTATTCTAGTTCAATTGTAGTAGGTGATTTTACATTGTACCTTTCAGCTTATATAAACGCAATTGTATTAGGTACTTAGAGTTTTCAAGTTAGAGTTAACTTGAAGTTATTGCAACAGTTGAGGCTGTGTGCCACAATAGGATTAGAGTTAATCCCAGGTTTACAAAAAAGTTTTGTAAATGAAGTTTTTGGCTCAGTGATTTTAGTGGAGAGTTTGAAAAAATCCTACTGGAAGGTAGGTCGTGGTTTTTTCATCTTTTGAGTCAGGTATTTTCCAAATAAAATATATGTTCTTTATTTTCTGTATTTATTATTCTGCAACAGTAGTAGTTGGAACATATAGAAGAACCAGGTCCTTCTATAATTTAGTTAAGTGAAAATTAGGTACCACACAAATCTTCCCCCCCCCCCTCTTGTGTGGTATTGAAGTATAAAACATCTAGTAACATATGTTTTATGATGGGAACCCAATATTGCACTAGTTACATACTAATTTATGATGGTCATTTATTTATCTATTAGTTTCTCGATTGCACGTGTATATCGAATCATCTAGTTTAGTCTCGTGAAATAAATATTAATATTGTTAAAACAAAACTTTTGGTCTACATGTCATCCTTTTACCGTCATATAAGCTATTTGAAGAGTCCAAATTTCTTAACAGCAAGATATGTGAATTTTCTTTCAGAATTAACATGTTCAAGGAAACACAAATATATCCAATTTCTTGTTCATGTGAGATGGCTTGATCAACAATCAAACCCATAAGTGCCGGATTGTAATTGTGTCATGTCATTCGAAGATAAACCCAAGTATACCTTTAAATATAATATTTAGTTTAGATAGAGTTGTAATGTGCAGACATTTGATCAATATTATCGTATATCTTGTCCAAAGGACCTTGAACAAACTTATGCATAGAAAATTCAACTCTCTTCTGCATCAGAATATGATATATCCTTACCTGATCATAAAGTAAAATCTTATCGGTAAGTAGATTTTCTAACACCGTTTCTCCTCTTTTAATTTCCTTCTCCCACCCCCATATACGCACCCATTTTTATCATGTTTTGATAATTGCTTTACTATACCTGAATTTAGGGGATGATTGTTTTGTTCAAATTTTGTGGGCTGTAGCTAAAATTAAACTTGATGAACAACCACATTTAGGACTGTTCGAAATCTTGTACATATCTTGTTCTCCATGATCCACTTGATTAACATTATTGGAGAAAGATCGCAAAAAGTGTTTGGATTGGCTTATACGTACGATTTGGTGAATGTTAAAAGATTTGATCTCTTCCTTACCACAAGAATAGCGGCTATTTCATATATTCCTTTAGATTTGCATATTTCTTTATTATCTCGTCCCCTGGTCATTATTCCTCCCTACTATATATATACTAAAAAATTCAGTTACTAGCAACATTTTTCCAGCCCAGTACGACCAACTACAGTACCATATATTTTGTTTGAGAATTGCCGACATGAACAAGAATAACAATAATTAAACCAAATGTATATGTACATCGATAACAGCAGACACTTGCTTTTCTACAACTTAACAACATATATAAAGACTGGTTACCGAATCAATGATACAGTATTTGTATGTCTGTTTAACCAGAAAATAGGAATTTCAGTCAAAGATTAATTTTAGAAGAACTCGGGTTACTGATAATCAAATAAGGAAATAATTAAGCAATAAGAAAAGAAAATTGAATTGAGAAGTAGCTGAGTGACCAATGTAAAGCAATGTAAATAAATATATTTCAATAATCCGTCCCCATACAATGTTATTTCTCTCCTTTTATATCTATTTCTAAGTTTTACGTTTTTTTCCTCTCATAATAGAGCTGTTATGAGTAATTAATGGCATTAATGCAACGTTATAATTGACAATCATAACTATTTCGTGAAATTCTATAACGTTCCCCATCATTGATGCTCATTAATTACAGATAATACGTATCTGTATTTTTTTGCTAACTAGGTTCATTCCTCCGATGTCTCTTTAAATCATCAAGAGATCCGAGTAACTGTTCCTTTTTGTTTTCTTGAATCTTTGCCCGTACCTATTAAGGCTCGCGACTTATTGAATACTCTTTACCAGCTGGCATTCTTCCATTGATCCACGTGTCTTTACATGTCAGTACATAATTAATTCCAAATGTTAACTCGATTTTCCACAATACAGATAGTCCCCCCACTTGCCATTTATTCAGCAATTGAATATTTGGGAAGTGGATCTCATTAATGCGGGTATTTTTGCTGTCATTCCACATATCATTATATCTTCCCCAGAACTGACGCTTTGTATGTCACTTCCATTTAATGCATGTGACACTCGATGATTTTTAATTGGTTCTGCAACCCTTCAACGTCTTTTAGGGCTTTTTTACGGATACATCAATCACGAAGTGACAGTTTTCATTATAACGTTCTCATCATTGCCTTTTTTGTTTGACGGTTGCTTCTGAGTATAAATATATCCTTTGTCTGTTCTTTCATAGAAATGTTTTTCATCTTTAACTATTCAATCTTTTCTTCTTCTTCGTACAACTATGGCTTCTTCAAACCCTAATCCTCAAAAAGTTCTTATCGTCGATGAACTTTCCCTTGCTTTTATTAGGAGCAGGAGAGGGGGTAGGCTACATAGTTTAGGGGTCAGTTTCCATTCGAGGTTCTTCTTTCTTCTCTACCTAGTTCCCCTTCTCCTTCATCTTCTAGAACTAGGGCTTCTCTTACACATAGGTCTTCTGCCAGAAGTAGGGATTCTAATGAGCCAATCCGTGAACCTATAGTAGATAAAATTATCCCTTCTGAACTTTCTTTTTATACTGATAGAGAATCAATTAGAAACTAGGTTTCTTCTATGTCCTCTCATGATTTTGTCAATGTTTACCCTTCGCAGATTACTGAAGTTTTAATCTCTGTTGTCCGTAGAGATTTTCATTGGAAGTTTGATTTCCCAATTATGATCCCTAATCCAAATCAAAAGATTACTTCTTTCAATGCTGGCTTTTCTTTCGTGTATACATACCCTTTTATATTGGACTTTAAACCCCATGTTGATCTAGTTATCATTGAATTATGCCGTTTCTTCAATGTGTGTTTAGGATAAATTGGCCCCATTGAATGGAGGGTTGTTGCATGTGTAAGGTATTTAGCTAATTTGGCTGAATTGCCTTTCACCTTCTTTCATCTAATCCACCTCTACTCCCCTAAGTTATTTTATCATGGGATTTTTACTTTCGTGGCGAGGAGTAAGAGGGTATTAGTTAGCCCTAAGGATGATAAAGATCGTGGTTGGTATGCCCGATTCATGGCTACTCCTACGTTAGGGTTAGTAGGTGAAGAAAATATGTCATTCCCTAAAAGTGGTATTTTGCACGTAAGTTTTCTTTACAACTTTCCCTCTTCTATTTTCTTTTTTAAATAGGGTTTTTACTTCCCGTGACTCTTTCGCATTTCTCTTTTCAATAGCCATGGGAATTGATTAAGAAATTCCCATTTTTCGTGGTTGGATAGAGAAATTATTGACCATTGCTCCGATGGAAGTTAGATATTGGAAGTACCTCTCAAATAGGTTTGGTTGGAAGGTTAAAACTCACGGTAAAATTGTTATTCTTTTCCTTACAATTTTATTCATTGATTCTTTAAAATGTGTTTAACCCTTCGTTTTATCAGGGTTTCCTATTCGTGGTGTAAGTGTTGAGTCGGTCGCAGCTTCTAGAATTTCTTTGGCAAGAGCTTAGGAGATAATCTTGAGTTCTTCATCGAAAAGGAAAGCGGACAGACCCCAGGATTCAGAAGACGAGGAGGAACGAGATAGAAGTTCTTTTGTTAGAAAGCAACAGGCTAGAAGACGCATCATTTCGGATGACGAAGTTACTCCCCCTCATTCTGTTCCGGTGACCGTGCCTGTTGAAGCCACTTTAGTGAGTTCTGATGAAAAGACTCCCATGGCAGTTCGTGACTCTAATGGACACCCTTTTTCACGTGAGTTTGATAATGAAGGCTTTGATTTGGTGTCTGAGGAAGTACCTCTTGCTTCTATCCCCGTATCTGTCCCAATGGAATGATCTTTTCCTATTCTTACTGCTGCTATTTCTGCTCCGCCTCAAGCCATTATGACTTCCTCTACAGTCCCTACTACTAATATTTCTCGAACTGAAGTTGGTTCTTCAAGTAGAAGTAGAGTGATGAAGCAAATTACCATTGATGTTCCCGCCGATGGTAATCTTCTGAAGAAGTCAGGCCAAGCTGATGTATGGTTGAAACCCCTGATTGGTCTAGTTGAAAAGTCCAAGCTAGAAAGTCATGGTTCTTTGACTTGGATGAATGACATCGTGTAATCATCATTGAAGGTATAGACTTCTTTTCATGTTCTATTCCTTTTTCCTTTTGCTAAGATTCTTATCCCTTTTTTTATGTAGATCAATCTCATCGATACGGAGATGATGAAAAAGGTTTCCCATACAGAGCAATTGATGCATGATTACCAGATTGAGGTAGATAATTGGAAAGAGCAGTATGAAAGTCTTTAGCTTGAGATGGAAGTTTTAGAAGAAAACAATTGTACTTTAGAGCAGTAGCTAAGAGCCATGGCCTCGGAGCTAGCAGTTGAGAAAGCTTCTTCCAACCATGCGGGCAAGGATAAAAGCCTCCTCGAGTCGTCTTTTGTTGAATAACTCTCCAAAGCTACTGAAGAGATCAGAGGTCTGAAGGCCTTGTTGAATGAGAAAGAGGTTTACGATGGTGAGCTTGTTCAAACACTCACCCAGACCCAAGAGGATCTCCAAGTGTCGTTTGATAAGGTCAAGTTCTTGGAGAGTTCACTTGCCCCATTACAGTCTTCTTACGATGCTACTTTAGCCGAGAGGGAGGAGCTCAGAAGTGAAGTTGATCATTGGGAAAGCGACTATGAGGCTCTTGAGGATAAGGCTGCTGTTGAAGTAAGTTGGGCTATTTTGAACACGCGCCATGACACTCTTATGGAGGTAAGCCAAGAAGGTTTTAACTTGTATGTTGAGTTAGCAAAAATTAAAGAGACCATCGAAAAAACTCAGAAAAGCCAAAGTTTCTCTTCACCCATGGCTGATACTCCCGAGAATGTTGAAGCTACTTCTGTTGCGGTGGATGTCCCAGCTCCTTCTTACCAAGTCGAGCCTTCTGCTGTTGATGATGCCGTCTTGAATCCTTCTTCAGAACTTGCTCCACAATGAAAGTTTATTTGTGAAGTTTGACTCTTTTTTTTTGGTTGAACGTTCGGTGGTTTTACCCCTATTCCCATTTGTAGACATGTGATTTTTGACCCTCCCCAAGATTTTAAATATTTTAGCGTGTAAATATTTAGTTTAGGCCTAAAATAGCTATTTCAACTATTTTTGACTCTTTTACTTTATTTTGTTACAAGAAAAATGAAATCACAAAAAATATTTTAGTTTATGTATTTTTCATAAAAAAAATTTAAAAAAATATAAAAATTGTACCTTAATTTTATCTTTATATAATTTTGAAAACACAAAAATAGTTTCATGTTTAGTTTAATTAATTAGGATTATCTTTGGATTGTGTAGTATTTTTATCTTATTTTAAAAAGGAGTCAATTAAGGTGTTGGATCACAATTTTAAGAGTTTTAGAGCCCAATTCTTAGCCCAATTCGAATTAGTCCATTAAGCCTAGGGACCCTTCTAGACTCTTCTTTGGAACGAAAAATAAATAAAGAAGACCCCAAGGACGTAACACAAAAGACCTAAGGACCAATGGGCAAAATACATAAGAATACACTTAAATCGAGACTCTACCTAAAAAGGAATGCTTAAAAAATCTAAAGTGGGATTCTCAAGCTTCACTTCACCTTCCACTCTAAGCCAGACTCAAAACCCTTTGCCACAACCAAGAATTCGCAGAGGCATATCAAAAAGCACCATTACATCGACCGATGCCCAAAAGAGAAAAGAATGCAAATCTGTAAGGAAAAGTTGTAAAAATTATATGGACCAGCAATTGGTAACATCAAGAAGCACCTAATCAGTCACAAGTTTCATGCTCAAAAGAAGCTAAAACAGAAGTACACATGAGCTCTCTCATCTTCTTCCATGGTTTTTCCTTCATTTTCTCCATGTAAAAGCTCCATAAATCCTAGTCCAAATTCCACCATGGAACACCCCATTAACGCTTCTAAAACCAGCAGCAAAACATCTCAAAAATCAGTCCTGAAATAGCTCCAAAAGTTGCCAGCTTGATCGCAAAAAGCTTCTCTTCTTAAGTCAAATAAGAGGTCGCCGGTGAGCCTGATTTCCTCGCCTGAAGTCGTCGTTCTAGTCACTTGAGGTGCAAAGACTTCCGGGTAGTTTGAGGTCCGCTCATGTTCCCGTTGACTACTTGTTCGTTGTTCTTTTAGTCGAGTTTGTGAGGTTGTCGACGAGTCCTTTGTTAACAATTACGTCAACTTAGCTTCAGTCCTTTAGTTAATGTTTCGTGCTTTAGTCGTCCTCTCTAATTAGCTGTTTGCTTGGGATTAATTGGTTTTAATCTTGAATAGTGAAGTAAAATCTTGGTAAACCAGCACATAAGAGAAAGGGAAACGGCATACATCAAATGCTGCATATTTGTCTAAAGAGCATAAAGAAATATGACAAACTTACATTGTTGTCCTTGCTCCCTGTTACTATAAGTGCTCTTCCGGAACTTGATACACATGAATTATTTTGCTAGACCCACATCCATAATACAGTTTTATCTAACCCATATCTTCCCCATAACCAATTTGGCCCAATCATTCTCAAATGTTAGGAAAATAAATAATCATGAATATTCGTAGTTTGCTTTAGTTGAGTATGATCTTTTGCAATATTTTGAGGCATGCCGTGCCAAACAAAATCTCAAAATGCATGACCCTCGCTTAATTAATATTTTAATCCTTAGAAATCGAGGCGTGTCATTTAGTTGAATTTCCATGGCCCTCGCAAACTTGCTAGTGCATAGTTGCTTAGGCGCGTATTTAATAATTACTTTCCTAAATTCGGGTGCGCATTTATGTGACCCAAATCCAAATCTCAGATAAAATATGTTGCGGACCATGAGTGCATTTATGTGACGTGGTTCAAGACGTATTTTTGATAACGTTGAATTTTTCTTAAAAATTAATTAAACAAAAGCGGTTATAAAAATTAAAATTGCAGCATAGGCTAAAACATGTATTAAAATAAAGTAAATAGGCCAAATTATTACAGTTGAGCGACCGTGCTAGAACCACGAAACTCGGGAATGCCTAACACCTTCTCCCGGATTAACAAAATTCCTTACTCGGATTTCTGGTTCGCGGACTGTATTATAGAGTCAACCATTCCTCGATTCGGGATTTTAAACCGGTGACTTAGGACACCATAAATCTCCCAAGTGGCGACTCTGAATTTTAAATAAAAAAATCCCATTTCGATTGCCACTTAAATTGAAAAAACTCCCTTATATATTATACCCTTCCTGCCGGGGGTGTAGGTAAAAAGGAGGCGTGATACCATTTAGGGGTAATGTTTTTGGTAACAACATATCCCCAGGTCTTTTCTGGGTTTTATAATGACAATTAGTTTAAAACTGGGTTCATATTTAGTTTCAACTTAATATCATAAAGTTTTTTCTTCAACTTAATGCTTTTGACTTTGAGTTTCTGTTATACCTTTTTAATGATTTGCCCTTACCTTGTTTCTTTATAAGTTCAGGGTCTTGTTTCTATTTAATTTCAATATGCGGGTTTTTGTTTTACCCTTTTAACTTTTTTGCATTTTAGAAATGCTTAGTTAATTTTATGGATTTTTGAATCAAACATGAATTATAAAAAAGGGCCCTTTTATATACGACATTTAATGAAGAAGACGTCTCAACTTCATAATAGTGTAAACATATGAAAGGAGAAATAGGAACACACAGCTCTGGCGACTCTGGTGGGGACCGAACCCAGAATCTCTTGTTCAGGGTTCAGAATTCGAGCTTAGATGAATTATTATATTTGGATTTATTTATTATCTGATTTTATTACATGTTTGGGCCTAATGTGCTAAACGTTGCTTTTTACCGCTTTGATATTATTTGAACTGTATATATAAACTGCTACGAAACCCCTCTCTTCTCTCTCCTAAGGATGCACGCTGGTCGTGACTTCTTTCTGTTAGTGTCATATCCCAAATAGAACGAGGTTCGGACTAGTTGCAAAGCCGGATGATCTTTTGGTTACCGGTATGAAGCCCCTCCTCAGCTCGAGTTGTCCGCTTGGGTAAGTCAGTTCTTGAACAATACACTCAGGTTTTAAACCTAGAATAACTTAGCCTCATGCCGGATCCCTAGTAGGAACGCTTATTTGCATCATGTGCATTTGACTTTGGAGACTCAACACAGGGGTTGGGTTCGCCTAGAACTGGTGTACCCAAAAAATAAATGTGATACATGTTGCATTTCTGCAAGGGTAAAAGGGTCATTTGGCGGACCAATGATAGTTGAAGGAAAAAAAAAAAGAAGAAACAGAGAGGGTGAAGTGTGAAGATAAATCAAGCAGGGTCCAGTTATGCTTTTTGTTACATTATTATTAAGAAAGGACAACAAAAAGAGCATGAAAAATTCAAAAAGATTTTGATTTTTTTCATCATTTTCAAAAATCAAAAAAAAAAGGAAAAAGAAAATCCAAAAATATTTTGCATGTTTCATCATTTTTCAAAAAAAAAAGACAAAAAAAATGCTTTCTCTAAAATTAGTTGTTTTTTTAATTCTTGCCCGTATCCAATTTGCCCGAACTACGCATACCTGATTCTCATCTTTCGAGGCGTGATACGTAGGCAACCCATATAGGGTCCGGTCTTCCTAGTAAATCTTAGGTTATTGGCGTTGCGGGGTCATAGCCAAATTTTGCACCTCTAGCCATCTTTTGGCCAAATAAGCCAGTTTGCAAAAATAGCCTCAATCATGTCTTGCATGTGTCTTAGGGATTGTTATTGTCTCACATAGTGCTAGTTTAAGTTTTTTCATACAGGTGTGGATCTATTTACTGTAGTTTGAACATGACAGATACCCCAGAATCACTGCATTCAGGAGCTGCTCGAGGAGCTATTTTATGTTTTTGAGTCAATTGTTTTTGTTTTATTTTCTAGTCCTATATAGTAATATTTAGTCTTTTAGGTAATGTTAGAGTTTGTAATAGTCATGATATGTTTGCCGAGTCTTTTGTTATTGTATTTCTTATTTTGCATGTGGAAATGTGTTACAAGTCGAAAATCCAGAAAAAAAAAAAAAGAAATTTTGCGTTTTTGTTATAAGAAATAAAAAAAAATCTCCTTTGAGATTGTTTTTCCTTTAGGCAATAAATATCCAGGACTTAAAATGAATTGTTTTTATATTTCCTCTACTATATTAGGACCAAAATTAAAAAAAAAATTAATTTTCTTTTAGTACTTCTTTAAAATCCTTCTTTAAGGTATTAATTCTAAAATCCAAAAAGATTTTCTTTTGAGGTGTTTCTTTAGTAAATTAATGAAAAATGAATAAAAAAAATGTATTCTTTTAAATTTTACTAGAACTTTAGTACATTGTACATAGAAAAAAAAATACTTTATCTTTTGTTTATCTTTAAAGTCTTTTTCTTAGGTAATCAAAAACTAAAATCCAAAAATATTTTTTTTATATTGTTCATTTCTCGTTTCGAAATATTTCTTTAGGGATATCAAATGAAAATTCAAAATATTTTTCTTTGGTTCATTCATCCTTTAGATTTTCTTTCTAAAATGAAAAAAAAGAATCAAAAATATTTCTCTTTTAGGGGTTTTTCCTCAATAATTTCTTATAGAGTAACTGTTTTAAAAATAAAGGAAAAAAAAAAGAGAAAAGAAAATATATGCTTGAGTTTAGAATAGCTTATAGAGCATTCAGTCTAGAAAATTCAAAAAAAAAAGATTTGCTTCTTTTATTTCTCTTTTCTCATCGGAGTGGTCACTAAGGTAAAAAGGGAAAAGAAGAAGAAGAAGAAAATGAAAAAGAAAACGTTAGTTTGTTTGCTTTACTCTCGATCTTCCCGAACTACATAAAGATCTGATTCATGCGGCGTCATGATACGTAGGCAACCTATATAAGGTTCGATCGAATTGTTTTTTTATTATTAAAAGAAAAAGAAAAAAGGAAAAGAAAAGAAAGAAGAAAAATGGGGGGGGTGAAGTCATGGGATGTGAGAAATGAGAAGGAAGAAAAAGAGCGATAATCAAAAAGAAAAGGGAAAAAAAATGAGCGAGCTAAGAAGTGCGAGGAAAGAAAGGAAAAGAGAAGATTCAAATGGACAGATTGGGATGATGCCAAGTGACCTTATGACCCTTTAAGTCATTCTAGAACCACTAATTATTGCTAGGTGCATTGCACGCAATGTGATATTTCTGGTGATTAAATGCCCTAACGCTAACAGGATGATCCCATTTTGTTCCTTTTGATATCTTCATAAAGAAAGGTGGTTAGTTTGTGGTCCTCGATAACTCCTCTCCACAACATAAAGTCAAAAGGCAATGGCAGACAACAACAAAACTGAGTTGGTTGATACAGGTGCCCAAAAGCAATCGGTTGAACAGGACAATGGGTTGGTTGAAGAGGTAAAGATGCTAAGACAACACATGGCGGACATGTATCAGGCTTGGATGACTGGGAAGGCATCACCCCCGCCACCACCTAGCTTCCTAAGTGCTGCCCTTACCCAAGCTCCGGACACAATGCCAGATGATCATCCATACTCTCCAGATCCACCCGCTTATCATGGCTTTCCCAACCACCCTAGTAGCTCTGTCACTCATCTTCCAATTACCTTTCCCAAAAATTTCCCTCCTGTCTTATCCACCATCCCCGACAATGAACACCCACTCAAAGCTCATGATGCCCGATATTACCCCTCAGAGGTTGCCCACAAGGTTCCCAACTCATACAAGCAGGGTCCGTGGGATGAGCCTCTTGTTGAAAATGAACATTTCACAGGAAGAAAGGGACGAGATGGGATACCCAGGAGGCTGAAAGGCATAGAATAGTCCTTAAAGAACAAGCAAGGAATGAGAGACCAGGGTATCATGGCTTACAAAGAATTGTCTGTGTCCCCTAACATTCGTCTGCCTGCGGCGTTTAAAGTGCCAAAGCTTAACTTGTATGATGGGTGTGGAGATCCCGTAGCCCATCTGAGAGATTACTGCAGAGAAATGAGAAGTGTTGGAGAGAAAGATTATTTTTTGATGGCGTATTTCAATGAGAGTTTAACTGGGGCAGCTTTGGAATGGCATAATCGTCAAGATTTCGGCAAGTGGAATACATTGGGCGATATGGCCCAAGATTTTGTGCGACACTTCCAGTATAATATAGATATTATCCCAGACTGCTCCTCCCTATCTCAAATGGAAAGGAAACCCAAGAAAAGTTTTAGGGATTTTTGGCTCAGATGGAACGAACAAATTGCTCGGGATAGTCCTCCCATTGATAGAAAAGATGTTGGTGAGCCCCGCCGACGATAGGGTCCAGTGGTCGTTCTTTCTAAACGCTTTCAGCCTCAATGTCGACCTCGTGGATATACTTGTAATCCTCCCCAATGCTACTTTTCCCTATAGAACTCCCAAAGTCATACATCTTTTTCCTAGTTCCCTGTCCACAATGCACCACCATATGCTCCACACCCGCAAGGCCCGCGATGGCCCACACCACTTCCCCAAATGTCTTACCTGCCCCCCGAGCCTGCCGAAAACCCCTTAGATCAGGTTTTCGGCCCAATCAAGCATTTAAGAATGAGAGGTTGCTGAAAAAAGAAAAGGCTTTCACCCCTATTGGAGAATCATATGCCAGTTTGTTCCAAAAGTTGAAGCAATTGGACATGTTGAAGCCGATTCATATAAAAATGCCAAACCCTCTGTCAAAGAAGTTTGATTTTTCTCAAAGGTGCGCATATTGCTCAGATGCCCCGGGGCATGACATATAGAAGTGTTGGAATCTGAAGAAAGCAATTCAGAAGCTTATTGATGCAGGCAACATTGTCAGGCAAAGTCCAGATGCAGTAGACACTAGCCAAAGTCCATCGCCTGTGCATAATGAGACGCATATGGTGGGTATGGTTTATTTTGAAAAGGAATGTGAGAATTCTTCTGGGAGCCTCAGAGATCCACGTGCTACTAAGCTTTCAACGCTATCAGGGGTTGATCTTAAGAACGAGTCGGCAAAAGGAACCCAAAAGCAATTTGTTAAGAACAATGTGATGAAGACTTGTGGAGGCCCTGGTATTGTTGATGCAGAATTCAGTGGCTAAGATACCGCGCTTGGTAATTGGAAAGACGCACCATTTCCTTGTCGGCCGAAGAGGAGTTTTGGTGGTTTATTTTGTTGTCATTTCTGCTATCTGGGTTATTTCAGGGTTGTAATCCGGATATTGTCTTGTGACTCAATCCTTTCTATCCTTTTATTTTGCTTAGCTCGTCTAGTCATAATAGCCCGTTTAGTGTTGTCTAGGTTTGTTCTAGGTTTATAACCCCAGTTTAGCTTGTTTGTTTTGTTGTCTAGACCCTTTCACCATCTGTCTAATGTCGTTTTCTATTTTCTGTGATTTCTAGTCATTTTCGTTTAGTTCTATTTTCTTTTCATAGTTCTTTTCCTGTCAACTCTAGTAACATGACATGCACGCATAATTCTCAACCTGGTTTTAAAGGCCAGTTTAATCACGAAGCAATGTAACAATGTTGAAGACGTACGGACATTTGAGGGAAATAAGTGAAGGCATTTTGAGATCACTTCAAGACCGAATTGTGTGAAACTGGGGCAGATAGAACATAAAAATACACTATTGAAATGCATCATGCTGCATCGGGTGAAGATAACGGCCAGTTTGCCCCAAATTTGCAGGGGCCCGTTCGTGGTAGTGAGAGTGATAGTGTTGTCCAATGGTGATTTATATGTAACAAATATAGAAGGCGAATGTGCGGATATGGTCATCAAGTCTGGCGCAATCAAAAGATGTTACGAATGTTTTCCTTAGTTTGTTTAATTGTATTGTTTGTACTTGGCATGTTTTGAAGATTGGAATGACGAAGGTATTTTGTTCTGCTATCTAAACACTTTATCCTTCGTTACCCCTTTGAGCCTCATTTATTTTCTTTCATACCCCTCTTTTGGAATCAGTAGCAAGGATCAGAAACACAAACGTGAAAGATAAGTAAAGGAAAAGGAGAAAAGAAAAGAACGAAAAGGGAGAGAAGAAAAATGAAAATCAAAAAAAAGAAAAAAAAGGGAAAAAAGAGAAAGAAAAGAATGAAAAGAAAAAAAAGAGAAGAAAACAACAACAAAAATAAAAGAAGGAAAGAAGAGAAAAGAAAAAGAAAAGAAAAATCACAACAAACAAAGTAATTCCTATAACATGAACTGCGTTCGACCTGATTCCTTTTAAGGATACGTAGACAGCTCACGATTCGGTCCTATTAAAACAAAAATCCAAAAACCTCCAAGCAAAGAAACTAGGGCAGAAGTTGGGGTTGTTGCAAGAAATCTGATTCCAAAGATTATAATTTTGAAGCCACTTGAATTATTTTGAGCCTTTTATACCCTTTCTTTCTAATTCTATCCAAAAGCCCACATTACGGTCCAAAAAAAGACCTTCTGATCTGTCTTCGAGAAATGCCGAGTCAAGCAGGTAGAGGGAAATCATATCAAGGGCAACACTCTGGTCCAAGCAGAAAATAATGAAAATGAGAGAGTCTTATTGGTGAAAACCCTTACGGGCACCGTAAGGCGACAGGAGCTGAGAGAAGTAAAAAATGAGAGAGTTTTATTGGTGAAAACCCTCATGGGCACCGTAAGGCGAAGGTAAGTTGAGAGAAAGAAAAAAATGAGAGAGGCTTGATGGTGAAGACCTTTCGGGCACTACAAGTTGAATAAGGATTGTGAATCAGATTTGATAATCGGAACATTGAAGCCCAGTTTCACGGTTTAGAGGTATAATAGGAGTTGAACATCAGACTTGCTCAACAAAATAGGCTACAGGTGCATGTCATGGTCATTAGAGTTGGTATCCACATTTGATAGGTTTTTACTTTGTAGTTTTCTTGTTAGGAATCATCTCTTTCCTGTGTCCTTTACTCTATTCCTTTTGTCTTGTTTACTTCCTCTTTCTAAGTCTGTTTGGTCAAAATAAGTGAGAAATGACTTCAAAATTTTCCACCAGCTTTCCAATTGCACAAAACGGGATCTGGCCAGCATATCAAAGTGGCAAAAGTTAGGAAAGAACAACAAGCGCACTGAGTTGGTAGCAATCAACTGCTTTGTGGTGCATAAGAAATACAAAGGTTTGGTATATTTCAATTCGTGAATAGTGCAATAGATGGAGAGTGTAGGGTGAACGGATCGAAGGTATTTTCTGTGATAAGATTGACAAAGAAAGTGGTTAACCAGTGACAAGCAAGGTCTTTCAAGCAGAAATCAAAGTTAACATGGCAAGTGAAGGAGCAATAGACCTCAAGGACAAGGCTAGTGGTTTAAGCAAGAAAGAACAACATACGTACTGAGTGGATGGCAATTGACGTGCTTTGGGATTCATGTGAAACACAAAAGTTGATAAATGTCAGTTCATGAGCAATGCAACAGAAAAAAGAAATTGGGTCTGAACGGAGAAGAGGTATTTTCTGTGATAAGGATGACAGAGAAAGTGATTAGTCCATAAGCAAGCAAGGTCCTCGAGCGAAAATCAATTATCATGGGAAGTGAAGGAGCAATTGCCCTCAAATTCAAGGCCACAAACTAACCACCACATTTTAAACAGATAAAAATTTTCTTTGATTAAAACAGGGGCAAGAAATTTCAGTTGTTTCGGAGAAACCCTCCGCGGAGAAAGGCAGTCAACAAACAGGTTTGATTTTTGATTATCAGGACCCTCCTGGAAAATGGGACCTAGTTCAGAAATAGCGTAATCTAGCATAAATGTATCCCAAAGGAACATAAGCTAGTTTAGAAGTTTGCATGTTCAAGATAAGATTCAATTAGGAGTTTTCAGGACCCTCCTGAATAATAGGACTTAGCTTTAAGATTTCGATTAGATAACAACATTTAGCATAAATTCTGCTATATGGTAGTATAATTCAGCCATAAAAATTGTCGCTCTTAAGATAAACTTGACTTGTGATATTCAGGACCCTCCTGGATAATGGGACATAGCTTTAAGACCCTCTTAGATAACAAGATTTAGCGGAAGTCACACCTTTAGAAGACATAACTTAGATTTATAATGGTCGTTTAATTGAGAGTTGTCAGGACCCACTTGGATAACGGGATTTAGCTTTCAAATTCTTACGAATATTTTGTAACATTGTTCAGTTCAACACTCACATATGAGCCTAGCCACCAAACTGGGGCAGAAAGTTTTCTTTGTTTTGTCTATTTTGTTGAAAATCAGGTACCCACTTGGAGAACAGGGTGAAGAAATTCAAGTCAGCAATCAGGAGCCCACTTGGAGAGCAGGGAATACGTTTCAAGTCAGCAGTCAGGAGCCCACCTGGAGAGCAGGGAATACATTTCAAATCAACAGTTAGGAGCCCGCCTTGAGAGTAGGGAATACAATCAAGTTCAGCAATCAGGAGCCCGCCTGGAGAGCAGGGAATACATTTCAAGTCAGCAGTCAGGAGCCCGCCTGGAGAGCAGGGAATACATTTCAAGTCAGTAGTCAGGAGCCCGCTTGGAGGGCAGGGAATACATTTCAAGTCAGCAGTCAGGAGCCCGCCTGGAGAGCAGGGAATACATTTCAATTCAGTAGTCAGGAGCCTGCCTGGAGAGCAGGGAATACATTTCAAGTCAGCAGCCAGGAGCCCGCCTAGAGAGCAGGGAATACATTCAAGTTTAGCAATCAGGAGCCCGCTTGGAAAGCATGGGAATATGATTCAAGTTCAGCAGTCAGGCGCTCACTTGGAGAGCAAGGGAATACAGTTCGAATTCAACAACCAGGCGTCCACCTGAAGTAAAGAAAAAACATCTCAGATTGCAATTCAAGTAAGCAACCAAAGAATCTCACGGCAAGAATGCGAGTCAACAGTCCGAGGTGATCAACAAAAGTTAGTCACAATAAAGAAAAAAAGAGAGAAAGACAAGAAGTGAATCCAAATGCAGAAGTTGATGGAAGATGTGAACTGCTTAAGACATGGTGGAAGTCACAAGCACTACATGTTCGGTCTTGATCCAAAAAGCTGTAGAAGAACGAGCTAGCACCTACAACTAGCAAGCGTCAAGGTTCAAATCTAAGGTCCGCGTGAAGAACCATTCAAGACTCAAGATCAAGCTTCAGAAGACTTATAGATAGGAATCTTGTAATTCGTAGTTGACAGGCTTAGCTAGTCTTTTTCATCTTTTGATTTTTGATGTAATAACAGGACTGCGGACCGGAACCTCGGCGGAACGGCACCTTGACCGGCTCTTCACCTCGGCATACTCCATCACCTTATTCACCTCTGAACTACACGTGGCCTGATTCCTTTATAGCCAAGGATATGTAGGCAGCTCAGAAACCAGGGCTCGGTCACATTCCCCTTTTCTCTTAGTTTTAGTCTCTCCAAATAAGGGTCTGGTCAAAAACTTGTCTAGTCAGTCTTTGTCTGAAAACTCTTCGCGTTTCTAGTCAAAGAGGGGCAGCTGCAGACATGTGATTTTTGACCCTCCCCAAGATTTTATTAAATTAACGTGTAAATATTTAGTTTAGGCCTAATATAGCTATTTCAACTCATTTTGACTCTTTTACTTTATTTTGTTACAAAAAAAATAAAAATCACAAAAAATATTTTAGTTTATGTATTTTTCATAAGAAAATTTTAAAAAAATTATACAAATGGTACCTTATTTTTATATTTATATAATTTCGAAAACACAAAAATAGTTTCATGTTTAGTTTAATTAATTAGGATTAGCTTTGGATTGTGTAGTATTTTTATCTTATTTTAAAAAGGAGTCAATTAAGGTGTTGAATCACAATTTTAAGCGTTTTAGAGCCCAATTCTTGGCCCAATTCGGATTAGTCCATTAAGCCTAGGGACCCTTTGTCGCACCTCCTTTTCACCGCGCCCGCGGGGCGCGTGGGGAGTTTTCTCCAATTGAAGGACAGTCGAAACGGGATTTATTTAATTAATTAAGAGTCGCCACCTGGGAATTTTATGGCGTCCCAAGTCACCAATTTCAATCCCTGGATCGAGGAGAATATGACTCTGTTTATTATTCTGCGAACCAGAAATCCTGAGTAAGGAATTCTGTTAATCCGGAAGAAGGTGTTAGGCATTTCCGAATTCCGTGGTTCTAGCACGGCCGCTTAACTGTTTTTATTACTGGCTTAATTATCTTGATTTTATTAAATATATTGATGTTACATGATTTTACTACAGCTTATACTTACTGTGATTGAGGACCCTTCTTTGAATCGAATTACGCGTACGTATATTCGTGTTATAAATTTTAAAAATGCGGAATTGTGTCACGCGTACGTGTACACGATAACTTTTGATAATATATTTATTAAGCAATCATTTTTTCGAAATTGTGTTGAATCAAGAATATTTGTTTTTCTTAAATATAGAACCGCACATCGCGGGTTTTTATGAAATTAATTTAACGCCTTTGAAAAAATCCTTTTATTAAATATTCGTTCGAAATTGCGCGTACGCATAATCCGAATTTTGCTTTTTAAAAAAAAAATATAATCAGGGTACGCGAACGTATCCCTAATTGCGCAAAATATTTGCAATGATGTTAGAGATTTTTCCACAGATTGTTTGTTGTATCTATACATTTTATATGAAAATACTGAGAAATTCATATTCAAGGGGGGTCTTTAAATTATTTTAAAAGAAATTCACAAATTTTGAATATTTCCTGTTGACTATAATTTCCGAGTATTAATTATGTTCATCCCAAGACTATTCAAACTCTCACTGAAAGGTCAAAAATATGATTAATGCTATTTTTGACAATTATAAAACATATATATGCTAAAGAATGAATTGTATATAAAACTGAAAATAAATTATAAAGGAAAGAATATTTTCAAGAACTTTTATTATTATTAATTAGTGCAAGTTCTATTCTAATTACCATTGATATAAAGTTTTGCAATTTGTATCTTACTCTTATATACTTGTTTTGATCCAATAGGCGAAATTAACTTAATTAATTATGCCTATGATTGAGTTATATATGTAATCAAACCCATTTGATTCTAGATCTATATGAATTATTACAACCATTAACTTTCGCATCGTATAAGTTCATAAACCCTTTTATTATTAAGAAAGAGAACAAGTCTAACTGACTAAATAAAAATGAATATTGCATACAATATTACTTACCATATTTGACATCATAAACATAATGGATTATACTAACTCGTCTTTCAACTATAGATTATGAACACAACCAATGTTATGCCAAAAGATAGCTAATTGCAACCAATCATCATCTAGCTTTAAACAACAATTAATTAACTAACAAAATAAACTGATAGCATATTTTCCTTGATATTTCCATATTATGCTATACATATCTAACAATACCGCAAAAAAAAAAATGTAAATAAAGCCAACTTTCTGCATGCTTCCTATTTACACAACTCATAGATAACTAAACTAATGAAATTTGACATGAATAACATTATTACAAAGTTTTATATGAATTTCAAAAATAATACAGTTAACTTGTAGCCATCGAGTCGAACTCACTACTGGTTAACCAACATGAAACCAAAGCTGAAATTTTCAACTAAAGAACTCAAATGAGTAGAAGACAGTATTGCAATTCAAACTCTATTTATTTGTCATGTTGAATCTCTTTCCAACATAAAATTTAAAAGACATGTACCTGAAAATGAAGGTAGGAGGAGTAAATTTCAGCAGTAGCAGCAGTAACAAATTCAGCAGAATATACCAGTGTTCAACAGATTTGGTCAACAAAACAAGGCCCGAGGAACTCAGAAACACAGCACAAGACTTCTTTAAAAGTTTCAGATTTTAAAACTGAACAATCTGTCTGATTCTAAAACTTTAGAAAAGGAAAACTGAAAAGCTCTTAACTTCAAAAATCAGCCTTAATACTAGTGTCTGATGTAGAATTCTTTTTACTATTTCTGATTTTCTTTCTTTCCTTCTATCCTATATCTGATTCTGTTCTTCTCAATTTTCAGATTTCTATTTCTGATTTTTCTCAATGTATCTCTCTCAGTTTTTCTCTGAAAAGCTCCTAAAATCTCGCCCCTAAAGTCTGTCCAGCTCCCTGTATTTATACAGGGCTGGTCCTATACAAATTAGTGTTGGATGGACCCTCTTCTCCTTTAAAAATCAGAAAGTTTTTTCCATTGAAACTACTTTTGAATATTTTAAAACTAAGTGCTAATTATCCTGTTTTTCAGCAGCCCCATTATCCCTTGTTCCCCAATATTACTTATTAACTAATAGCCATTATCACTCCACTAGCAGCTCACTTTTATATCACATTACCCTCACTATTCTGTCCAAAAATGTCCTAGATTTTCTACTGTAATTAGTGTTATTTATATTCAGAATTTCACAATACAGATTTTAAAATCTGTTTAAGCAGCTATAACCAATCCTGAAGTTTGGACTGAATTCTGATTAAAAATGTAACTCCTAACACAATTACATCCAATCAAACATTGGTAGAATCATACTGAATTCAGAACCAATCATCATAGCAACATATTATACTGAGTTCAGTAACTGAGCTTTAATTTTGAACAATAAATCAAACAAACACAGGAGCATTGTCAATATACTGACAATGCCCTGTTCAGAAAACAATGTATACACATCATACATTTGAAATTACTGATTTGCAAACAAACATGATTTAATTGACAAGTATTAATCAGTAGACTATTTACAACATTTGTCCATAATTGGTCTAAAACAATAGAAGCAGACTGTTTTTATTAGCATTATCATAAGTGAGAATTCATAATATAACTAATCGACAAACTTAATCGAGTCGATTACTTACATTATGAACAATCACAACCAACTGAAACAATTTCATATCTTGATCATATAGACGGGCATGAGACAAACTGATAGAATTAATCAAAACAAAAAGTATATAAAAAAATTTAACAAGTTATTAAAACAAGCAAAAACATGTAGGAAACAAAAAAGAAAAATAGGGAAAATACCTCTGAATCTTCAAACTTTATACGGACTCGAACTCAACTTGGATTTGGACTTTGTTTGAAATCAAACAGACTTTATTCGAAGTATTCTCAGTTGAGAATACCTCGATTAAAGTCTCTTAGACCTAAACCCTTTACTTGAATCGGAAAAATTCCAAGATTGGAAAAATTTTAGGGTTTCAGGTTCTTGGATCTTAAATCCGAACATTTCCGGGCAGATTCGAAGGAAACCAAACATGATACAAGGGTGAGGGTAGCCTAGGGGTTATTTGGTGTTAGTTTGAAACGGATCTGAGTTGTTCTTGTTTGGTCCGAATCTTCAAAAGAAGATTCGAGAAGTTCAGAACTGATTCGAGCCAAACTAACTTCAGATCCATAACAAGGCATGCTAGGGGGTACTATGGTGTTAACTAGGGGTTGTTTGGTTTAGATCTAAGCTCGGCTCGAATCTTCAAATGAAGATTCGAGAACCTTCAGGAAGATTAGAGCCCAACGGCTAACATATTTGGATAGAGGAGGTTCAGGGGGTTCTATGGTGTTATTTTGGTGACCGGCGGCGTTGATGCCGCCGGGTTTCAGGCGGTGGGATCCTAGGGCGGCTAGGGTTAGGAGTGGGGGTTTGGGGGACGATGATGAACAGTGTAGGAGGAGGGGGGTGTTCAGTTAGGGGCCGGGGTAGGGCTTGGGACTTATATAGGGGTGGGGTGGATTGGTATTGTCCGTCCGATCAAGTAAGATGAATGGCCAGGATCAATCCACTAATCCAAACGACGTCGTTTGTTTTAACATTGGGGTCGGACTGAGTCGGGTCACTGGGTCGGGTAAGGATCACGGGTTAGGGTGATGAGATCTTAGCCGTTGGATGGATTGAATCCAACGGCCCTTGATGAAGGATGATGAAACGTCATCGTTTCGGTTTGTTTGAATTGGACCGGACATGGGGTTGTTGGGATTGGGCTGTGAAGGGGATTAATTTGGTTGGGCCTGATATTGTTTAGAAATTTTGGCCCAGATCCATTTTTGCCCATTTAATTCCACTCTTTTTAATTTCCAATTTAATTCTTCAATTATTAAAATCCTAATTAAAATTATAAAAAACAAAAATTACTCCTTCAAAATATTAATCAACCTTTAACAATTTAACACATAGACAAAAATATTAATCACATAGTGAAACATTAAAATTAGAACAAACGCATATTTTTGTAATTTTATTTTTTAATTAATTATTAAATGCATAATTAAATCCTAGATATGCATGAAACATGTATTTTTATTTTAATTTTGTTTAATTATAACAAAGCAAACATTTTACGGACAAAACACAAACAATTAATAAACGCAACACAAATTCTAAAATTGCACACTAAAAGAAATTAGTTTTATTTTTGATTTATTTGGGAGTAGTTTTCGTGAGGCAAAAATCACGTGCTCACAGCTGCCCCTCTTTGTGCGGAAACTCGAAGAGTTTTCGTGCAAAGATAAAGTGAGCGGATACGAGCGATTTTTGCCCGTTCAAATACTCCATGGGAAGCAATTTTTTTTAAAGATTTGACCGAACCTCTGCTTCAAAGGTTTCCTACATATCCTTGGCTATAAAGGAATCAGGTCAATGTAGTTCGGGAATTTTGGGTAGCTGGGACTACCGTGGGACTGTGATGTTACTGCTGCTTCGTGCTGTTTTTACTGCTTGCTAACCTCCTTATTACACCTTACTTTAAAGTAATACAAAAATTAAACTAGATTATGGTACAGGAATTATAAAAATCTTATCTAGATCATGCCCTTGCGTTTCTTGTTGTCTTGATATCTTTGTGACTTTTGGGCACTTGGCTTATTCCGTATTCCTTTTGGAACTCTTGTTGTTTCTTGCTGGGGATTCTGTTGGACTCCTCTGCTTTATTGATTCTAAGTGTGCTCCTTTTTCATATGAGCAGGCTTTTGATTTCAATACTTCAATTTCATTCCCTCGTTCTTCAGGTGGGTGCCTTGACTGCTTCTTTTCTTTCTTCATCCTCATTCTCCAGGTGGACGCCTGACTTTCTTTTAACTTCTTTATCCTCGTTCTCCAGGTGGATGCCTGACTTTTTCTTTTCTCATCCTCATTCTCCAGGTGGACGCCTGACTTCTTCTTTTCTCATCCTCATTCTCCAGGTGGACGCCTGACTTCTTCTTTTCTCATCCTCATTCTCCAGGTGGACGCCTGACTTCTTCTTTTCTTATCCTCATTCTCCAGGTGGACGCCTGACTTCTTCTTTTCTCATCCTCATTCTCCAGGTGGACGCCTGACTTCTTTAATTTTCATCCTCATTCTCCAGGTGGACGCCTGACTTCTTTAATTCTCATCCTCATTCTCCAGGTGGACGCCTGACTTCTTTTTCTCATCCTCATTCTCCAGGTGGACGCCTGACTTCTTTTTCTCATCCTCATTCTCCAGGTGGACGCCTGACTTCTTTAATTCTTCATCCTCATTCTCCAGGTGGACGCCTGACTTCTTTAATTTTCATCCTCATTCTCCAGGTGGACGCCTGACTTCTTCAATTCTCATCCTCATTCTCCAGGTGGACGCCTGATTTCTTCTTTTCTCATCCTCATTCTCCAGGTGGACGCCTGACTTCTTTTTTCTCATCCTCATTCTCCAGGTGGACGCCTGACTTCTTCAATTCTCATCCTCATTCTCCAGGTGGACGCCTGACTTCTTCTTTTCTCATCCTCATTCTCCAGGTGGACGCCTGACTTATTCTTTTCTCATCCTCATTCTCCAGGTGGACGCCTGACTTCTTCTTTTCTCATCCTCATTCTCCAGGTGGACGCCTGACTTCTTCTTTTCTCATCCTCATTCTCCAGGTGGACGCCTGACTTCTTTTAATTCTCATCCTCATTCTCCAGGTGGACGTCTGACTTCTTCAATTCTCATCCTCATTCTCCAGGTGGACGCCTGACTTCTTTAATTCTTCATCCTCATTTTCCAGGTGGACGCCTGACTTCTTTAATTCTTTATCGGGTATTTCCTGACACAAATATTATACTTGCCCCTGTTTTAAATCAAAGAAAACTTCGTTTGTTTAAAGCAGGGTGGTTGGCTGTGGTATTCTTGCAGATGGTGATGCTTCTCTTCGTCTCTCTTTATTGCCTTGGAATGGTTGAAAAGACTGTTTTGTCTTTGTAATTGATCCTTGACTATAGGATTCCCCTCTGTATGTTTTCCTTCAAAACCTTTTAACTGTAATCATATGCCCCTTCTGACTTTGCTGATCCACTTTTGATTTCACCTTTCTTACACCCATATTTTATCTCCCACCTTTCGTGGCTGTATTTTGTAACCTTGAATTTTGGTAGTATACCTTGACATTCCTTCTTATTTGTTTGGAATAGAACTTATCTCAAAGCTTGAAGAAAGTAAAATTATTAGTAGCGAAATACGCTGATTTCGACAATTATAGAATGAAAAGAAAAATCCAATTTTTGGATGACTGTTGGAAAAAGAATAAAGGACTTATCTAATTGGAATTACTGGCACCAATGATCAGGGCATGCATTTCAGATTAATCAACCCAGTCTTTTAATCAATCTCCTTTGAATTGTCTCATTTTGGTTTTCCCCCAAAATTTCCGCAATCCAACTTCATCTTTCATTTCACAGGCCTGTTGGACTTTTAATATCTCAAAGAGTTTTCATCGATAAACCTTCCTCATTTGTTTATTTCTCACTTCCTTTTCGCCTTATGGTGTCTACGAAGGTTTTCACCAATAAGACTCTCTCATTTTACTTTTCTCTCAACTTCCGTCGCCTTATGGTGCCCGTGTGGGTTTTCACTTATAAGACTCTCTCATTTTTACTTTCTTTTCTTGTTTGTACCAGAGTGTTATGAACCACTTCATTTGCTTGCCTCAGCATTTTTCTAAGATTGATCGAAAGGCCTTTTTGGTATGGGGTTAGAAATGAAAAAGGTATTAAAAGCTAAATAGCTTTGGTATGGGTTTAAAGTTACAACTCTTGGAATCTTTTCTTATTTCCAATACGATTCCTGCCCCAGCTTCTTGATTGGGGTCTCTTAATGTTTCTTTTTCGTGCACATTGTGTATGTTGTGCACCCTATGACCGAGCCGTGAGGCGCCTACGTATCCTTCTTTAAGGAATCAGGTCAAACGTAGTTCACTACATAATAGTGATGATTTTTTTTTATTAATTCCAAGAGAGGGTAGGAAAGAAACAATTATGGCTCAAAGGGGAAGCAAATGGTATAGTGTTTGGATAGCAGAATAAATTGCCTTTGTCATTTCAATCTTCGAAATAGTGCTAAATACAAACATTCAAAAAGTTATGCATAATATCTCTTTACCGCGTCAGAATTGATCGCTATATCTATGCATTTGCCTTCAATATCTGTTAAACATAGTGCACCATTCGATAATACTCTGGTCACAATAAATGGTCCTTGCCAATTCGGGGCAAATTTGCCTTTTGCTTCAACCTGATGTGGAAGAATACGTTTCAACACATGCTGACCTACTTCAAACTTCTGGGGACGCACCTTTTTGTTGTATGCTCTTTCTATTCTTCTTTGATATAATTGACCATGGCATACTGCGGTCAATCGTTTTTCGTCAATCAAGTTTAACTGTTCTAGACGGGTTTTGACCCATTCCTCATCATCAATCTTTGCTTCGGCGATGATCCGAAGGAAAGGAATCTCAACTTCTGCAGGAATTACTGCTTCAGTGCCATATACCAATAAATAAGGAGTTGCTCCTACTGAAGTGCGAATAGTAGTGCGGTATCCCAATAATGCAAATGGTAATTTTTCATGCCATTGTTTTGAACCTTCTACCATTTTCCGAAGTATCCTCTTTATGTTTTTGTTGGCTGCTTCTACCGCTCCATTCGCCTTGGGCCGATATGGGGTAGAGTTGCGATGTATAATCTTAAACTGTATACATACTTCCTTCATTAAGTTGCTGTTAAGATTAGCACCGTTATCTGTGATGATCACCTTCGGGATTCCGAATCGACATATGATATTTGAGTGGACAAAATCGACCACAGCTTTCTTGGTCACTGATTTGAATGTCTTGGCCTCAACCCATTTGGTAAAATAATCGATAGCTACCAGAATGAATCTATGTCCATTGGATGCTGCCGGCTCAATTGGTCCAATCACATCCATGCCCCAGGCAAGGAAGGGCCATGGTGCCGACATTGTGTGCAACTCGGATGGTGGAGAATGAATCAAATCTCCGTGTATTTGGCATTGATGACACTTGCGCACAAAACTGATACAATCTCGCTCCATGGTAAGCCAATAGTAACCAGCTCGGAGGATTTTCTTTGCCAACACATATCCACTCATGTGGGGTCCGCAAACTCCTGAATGTACTTCAGACATGACAGTTGTAGCTTGTCTGGCATCTATGCATCTTAATAATCCAAGATCTGGTGTTCTTTTATACAAAACTCCTCCGCTTAAGAAGAATCCATTTGCCAATCGCCTAATGGTCCTCTTTTGATCTCCTGTGGCTTGTGCGGGATATATACCCATCCTGATATACTCCTTGATGTCATGGAACCATGGTTCTCCATCAAATTCTTCTTCAACCATATTGCAATAAGCGTGCTGATTGTGGACTTGAATATGTATTGGATCTACATAAGCTTTGTCCGGATGGTGCAACATTGATGCTAGGGTAGCCAATGCATCGGCAACCTCATTATGGATTCTTGGAATATGTTGGAATTCCACTGATTGAAACCGCTGACAAAGATCATGTAGACATTGCCGGTATGGGATGAGCTTCAAGTCTCGGGTTTCCCATTCTCCTTGAATTTGATGTACCAAAAGATCCGAATCTCCCATGACTAAGATTTCTCGGATACCCATATTGGCGGCTAGCCTTAACCCCAAAATGCAAGCTTCATATTCAGCCATATTATTGGTGCAATAAAATCGTAATTGAGCCGTAACAGGATAGTGATGCCCTGTTTCAGAAATGATTACAGCTCCTATTCCGACTCCTTTCATGTTGGCAGCTCCATCAAAGAAAAGTTTCCATCTAGGCTTTTCAATTTGCTTCATCTCGTTGATATGCATTGTTTCTTCATCAGGAAAATAAGTTTTTAACGGCTTATATTCTTCATCGACCGGGTTTTCGGCTAAATGATCGGCCAGTGCTTGAGCCTTCATTGCAGTTCGAGTCACATAGATGATGTCGAATTCTGTGAGTAGTATCTGCCACTTTGCAAGTCTCCCTGTTGGCATAGGCTTTTGAAAAATGTATTCCAATGGATCCAACCGAGAAATGAGGTAAGTAGTGTAGGATGGCAAATAGTGTTTCAATTTTTGAGCTACCCATGTTAGGGCGCAACATGTCTTTTCCAGATGAGTATACTTAACCTCATAAGCTGTGAACTTCTTGCTAAGGTAGTAGATGGCCTGTTCTTTTCTGCCCGTGAGGTCATGTTGCCCCAATACACAACCAAATGAATTTTCCAAAACCGTTAAGTAAAGAATCAAAGGTCTTCCTAGCTCTGGCGGGACCAACACGGGTGGTTTCGATAAGTACCCTTTTATCTTATCGAACGCTTCTTGACACTCATCGGTCCATTTGACCGCAGCATCCTTTTTCAACAATTTGAAAATTGGCTCACAGGTTGTTGTGAGCTGAGCAATAAACCTGCTGATATAATTTAACCTCCCCAACAAACTCATTACTTCAGTTTTGTTTCTTGGAGGTGGCAGTTCTTGGATGGCTTTGATCTTTGATGGGTCTAGCTCGATGCCTCGTCGACTGACTATGAATCCCAATAACTTTCCAGATGGAACTCCAAATGCACATTTGGCGGGGTTAAGCTTGAGGTTGTACCTACGAAGTCTTAAGAAGAACTTCCTCAAATCCCCAACGTGGTCGGCCTGATGCTTTGATTTTATGATCACATCGTCCACGTATACCTCAATCTCCTTGTGTATCATATCATGAAACACTGTGGTCATTGCTCTCATATAGGTTGCTCCGGCGTTCTTTAAACCGAATGGCATTACCCGGTAGCAATAAGTTCCCCATGGTGTGATGAATGCCGTCTTTTCTGCATCTTCTTCATCCATTAGAATTTGATGATACCCGGCATAACAATCCACGAAAGACCCTATATCATGCTTGGCACAATTGTCGATCAAAATATGGATATTGGGTAATGGGAAATTATCCTTTGGACTTGCTTTGTTGAGATTGCGATAGTCGACGCATACTCTAATTTTGCCGTCTTTCTTTGGTACAGGAACGATATTAGCCAACCAAACAGGATATCGAGTGACTCGAATGACCTTTGCTTCCAATTGTTTGGTGATTTCTTCCTTAATTCTCACACTCATGTCAGGCTTGAATTTTCTCAGCCTCTGCTTGACAGGAGTCACTGTTGGATCGATGGGCAATTTGTGGACCACTAAATCAGTGCTCAAGCCCGGCATGTCGTCATACAACCATGCAAAAACATCTTTGAATTCTATGAGTGCTTTAATTAACTCCTCTCGGATCTTTGGTTCGAGATGGACACTTATCTTAGTTTCTCGGATATTACTCGTGTCCCCTATATTAATGTCCTTGGTATCACTCAAGTTAGGTTTGATTTTTTTCTCAAAGTGAATTAACTCTTTACTAATCTCTTCAAAAACCTCATCTTCATCATATTCTGATTCATAATCACAATATATTCCTTGAATTATTACTTCGGAACCAGATTGATTTTTAAGACTGGGCTGAGGATTCCTCATGCATGCCATATCACTAGAGCCAGCGTAATAGGAACTGTATAGGAAAGAAGAAAAAGAAAAGAAAACTATCAGGAATGATAATAAAAGGGAAACTGCTTTTTATTGGATGATGAAAGATAACAAGGTTTTGCACACTTCAAACCAATTGTAAGATAAACTTTGGGATTACAACCTTGAAATAACCCAAACAAACTGAAAGAAAAATCAAAATAAACTACCAAGACTCCTTTCGAATTGGGAGAGGAGTGGCTTTCCAATTATTGAGCTTTGTTTCTGGTCCGACGAATTGAACTTCTGCGTTGCTACACCCTTCTCCGCCTTCCAGCATATTCACATCACTAAACAATTTCTCGAACCTTTCAATTAATTCCTCCTCAGGATTGACCCGGGATTTAGGAATTGTTGTTATCGGGCGATTTTTAGCACCGGTCTTGACAAAAGACTTTGACAGATGTGGTACTGGTTTTGGAAGAACCCATGTTTGGTGTTTCAACTTCCTGGCCCTTATCACGTCATTGGCGGTGGGTACGAACCCTAAACCAAATGTTCCCCAGTTCTCGGGGAGAGATACTGGTTGCACAATTCCTTGCAAAGATAAACCCAGACCTCCTGCCGGGTATAAAGCCATTCTTCAGCATTTCATAAGCTACCATGACTGATGCAGAGGATATCTTTGGATTCGAAAGGTATTTCCCTTCTGGAATTTTCTCTATCGACACCGTGTCGGACACTTGGTATATCCATGGTCCTTGGTCAATTCCTGTTCCCTCGACCGGTACAATGGTACTGTTGTGATCATTTAAACTTTCTTCTCCATGCACGACTATTTCTTGATGGTCCCATTCAAACTTGACAGCCTGATGTAGTGTTGACGGGACTACTTTATCAGCATGGATCCATGGTCGACCCAACAACAAGTTGTAAGAAACAGTCATGTGCAACACTTGAAATTCCACTGTGAATTCAACTGGCCCTATAGTTAGTTCCAATACTATGTCGCCAAATGAATCTCTGCTTCTACCGTCAAATCCTCGTACGTAGATACTATTCTTTTGGATCCTCTCCTCTTTAATTTTTAATTTGTTTAAAGTGGAGAGAGGGTATATGTTTGCACTGGACCCATTGTCAACCAATACCCGGGTTACTACGGAGTTTTCACATTTCACGGTGAGGTAAAGAGCTCTGTTGTGCTCGGTACCTTCCACAGGTAATTCATCATCAGCAAATGTAATTCTGTTTGTCTCAAAGATTCTGTTGGCTATTTTTCCCAAATGATTTACAGAGATCTTTTCAGGAACATGAGCTTCATTCAGGATTTTCATCAACGCCAGACGGTGTTCCTCTGAATGGATCAGTAATGACAACAATGAAATTTGAGCGGGGGTCTTTTTTAATTGATCCACAACAGAATAATCATGGAGTTTCATTTTTCTTAAAAACTCCTCCGCCTCTTCTTCCGTCACAGCTCTCTTTGTTCGCATTGGAGTGTTTTTAGTTTTTCTCAGCTCTTCGGGAGTAAAACGTCTTCCCGAACGAGTCAAGCCTTGCACCTCACACACTTCTTCCTTGATTTCTTTGCCCTTGTACATTACAGTCACCCGTTCATAGTTCCATGGGATGGCTTTGTTGTTGATGATCGGCAGCTGGATTACAGGTGCAATAATAACCCGATCTGTACGTGCTCCTTCCACGAATACAACGGGTTTGTTAGCAACCCCTGGTACTATCACTTTCGGCCTTTCTTGTTTTGCGGCAACTTTGCTCGATGATCCCTCATCGACTATCATAGACGGTTCACCACCATTCTTGTTATGCTTAGACACCGGCTTCTCCTCCATTAACTGCTTATCTGGCTTGGTTTCATGAGACTTGATCATCATGACAGTTTGTGACGGCTTCTTTGTCTCCCCATCAGCTTGTATGATTTCTATCATGTTAGCCTCTTGATGGGCTAGCATTGGATTTCTATTGATATTTGGAGCTTCGGGGGTTTGAACCTCGATTTTATTAGTATCAATCAGCTCTTGTATTGCATTTTTCAAATGCCAACATTTCTCCGTATCATGGCCTGGTGCACCGGAGCAATATTCACAGCTAATGGTGTAATCCAGATTCTTTGGAGGAGGATTGGGTAGTTTGGATTGTATTGGTCTCAGCATGTCTAGCTGTCTCAGCCTGTGGAACAGACTAGTGTAAGACTCTCCCAATGGAGTGTAAGTTTTCTTTTTCTGTTCCCTTTCTCCCCTGAATGCTGGCCTAGGCCTAAAACCTGGTCCGGGATAGGCTCGTAGGTAAGTATTTGGTGTGACAGGAGCACGCCAATTGGTGTGAACAGGTGGCTGATTGTATGCTTGAGCATGGTTAATGGCAAAATGAGGCTCTGAAGGGTGATAGTAGTGTTGGGATGAATCATGGTGGTAAGCTGATTGGCGAGGTCGTTGTTGATTATAGTAAAGCAGTGAACCTCTGGGTCCCGGCCAAATTCCTGAATCAACTACGGCTGCTTCCTCCCTCTTCTTTCTTCCGATTCCTCCTACCCCGCCTTGAATAGCTTGAGTAGTTGCCTTAATTGCTGAATAGCTCATGATTTTATTTGTCATGAGGCCTTCTTCCACCATACCTCCCATCTTCACTACCTCGTTGAATGATTTCCCAACCGCTGAAACCAAGTGGGCATAGTAAGTTGGTTCTAAGGCTTGGAGGAAGTAGTCTACCATTTCGCTCTCCTTCATAGGAGGATCCACTCTTGCTGCCTGTTCTCTCCACCGAAAACCATACTCTCTGAAACTTTCATTGTGTTTCTTCTCAAATTTGGTCAAAGATAATCGATCTGGGATGATTTCCAGATTGTATTGGAAATGGTATGCGAATGCCTGTGCCAGGTCATCCCAGGTGTACCATCTTCCATGGTCCTGGCGTGTATACCACTCCAAAGCTGATCCGCTTAGACTTTGACTGAAGTAAGCCATCAATAATTCATCCTTTCCCCCAGCTCCTCGCATCTTGCTACAGAAACCCCTTAAGTGGGCTACTGGGTCGCCGTGCCCGCTGTATAGGTCAAATTTGGGCATCTTGAAGCCAACTGGCAATTGTACATTAGGGAATAAGCATAAATCTTTGTATGCTACACTGACTTGCCCACCTAATCCTCGCATGTCTCGGAACGACTGTTCTAGACTTTTGACCTTCCTGAACATCTCTTCTTGTTCAGCATTTTTGGCTGGCTTGTCAATTTCGGTTGGGAGATCAAACCGAGGAGCAGTTGAATTGATTTCGGAGGCTTTGAAGGTGGGCTCCGGGGGTAATATTGGTTGTCTTGGGCCTGGAATGTAGGCTCACTAGGAGATTTGTGAAATGTAGCAGGGGGAGGTGCTACGAAAACAGGAGTCATAGGTGGAGGAAGGTACGAAACTGGTTTTGGAGGTGGAGACTGTGGTGTCTGAGAGGTGGTGCCTCGGTAGTGCTGATAAATGGGGAAACTTGGGGATAATTCAGTGGTGATATTATCCTGAGTTTGGGTCATTGATGGAGCAGGGTTATTTGGGTAAGATGGGGGTAACTGTCCTGTAGACCAAGCTTGGTACATTTCAGCCATTTGCTGCTTGAGCTTAAACATCTCTTCTTTCATTTTCCCGACATCCATCTCTTCTATCTCCATACCTGTGTCAACATCTGGGATAGACATACTTTCGGGTATTGGTCCTTTTGATCTTGTGTGATAGTGATAATATGCCAGTATACTCTTTAGAGAAACTAACTGCTTGAATTCTGAAAATGAACAAACTTGTTAGTTTTGAGAGTTTAACACATATATAATCACACGTTGAGATGAAATGCTCCTAGACAAATAATCCCTTTCTATTATGCATTCGCTCGGCTGCTTGTGTCGTCCCAGCTTTCTTGAAATTGAAAAATTGTCATTCGCGTTTATTTACTATATATATCTTTTATCGTGGTGGTCGAATCTTAGAGATTGCCTACGTATCATGCCTCACATGAATCAGACCTTGCGTAGTTCGGACTGAAGGCAATCACTTTTATTAATTACACAAAGATGGAATTACATTAGAAAACTTTAAGAAAATAGCTTGAAACACACACACTTAAATCAAAATAAAAGATACAATTCATAACATCTCACAACATGCCCCACTTTCCACTTTTGTTGTCTAATATTGTATTATCTGCTCAATGTGGGGCTTGACCGGGATGGCCTCCCAGCGTACGATACATCCTTTCCAACTCCATTGCTAGATGATGAGCAAAAGTGGGCGCATGCTCTGTAAATCTTTCATAATCCATTCCTTGGCAGTTTACATAACTTTGAGATGTGAAGACTGCCAGGTCATGGATTCGTGCCCTGAAACCTTGGAGACGTTGGTCTTGGTCTTGCAATTGCTGCTGACGAGTGGTGGCTATATCTCTGACACGGTTTTCACGATCTAGAGCTGATTCTAATAGAGCTCGGAGTCTGGCCTGCTCTAATCTTGCTTGCGATCTTTCCCTGTCGAGGTCTGCTTGTTGATATTCTTGCCTCTTCTAGTTGTGCACGAAGCTGGTCTTCTGATCGCATCCAATAGTCTTTTTACTTTTTGAATTGGGCCTTGTCTTTTTCGGATTGCCTATCTTGGCGTTCCCTGTTAGATCTGGCTTCTTCGTTTAATTGTTGGATCCTTTCTTTTGCTTTGCTCAATGCCCTTTCGTTTTCCGCAAGAATGGAATCATAATCTTGCATTTTTTCAAAGAGATTGGCGATGGTTTTTTGATCCTTCCAGCTCCTCTTTGGCTTTTCAGAGACTCTTTTCATTTTTTGGAATCGAGCATGAAGATTTTCATTCTCACAAACTAGACTCTTTTTCTCGCCTTCGGCTTCTTGTTCTTGCAAATCTTTCTCTAAACTGAGGCTTCTTAGATTTTCTTTTAGGGCATGGATAGTTGCTTTGTACCCTTTTTCTTTTTCTCCCCAGATCAACCGCTCTTGGATTTTATCATTGAAGTTTTGAACATGGGGTCTTTTTGTTGGCCTTTTTAGCTCAGGTTCTGGTACATCATCCACGCGAGACCGTTTTTCGAACCACCTTGCATATCCAGGATTTATCTCACCCTTGGTAGCGTCTAGGACTTGAGTATCACTTTTCAAGTATCGGCACCCATTCCACATCTGCTGAAGTAGAGCTTCAGGAATAGTGGCTTCTGGGTGTAATTCGATTACTTGCATACTCAAATCTTCCTCATCAGGAACTATTTGATATCTCCCTAGTTGCCTTAGGACTCTTAGTGGTGCATACGACTGAATGCTTCTCAATCCCAATAGTAGTAGATAACTATTTGAGGTTGACATATGTATTACTTCTCTCATCGGGAGCCATCCCAGAGTCCATTCAATTTGATTTGTCGTTAAAGCCTTTAGATGAGATACCCATGCTTCTATCCCTTCTGGAGCTTGATAATTTTTTGTTCTTTCCTCATAGCTCTCGATGCAATTAGCTTTGTTTGACCCATACTGTATGATCTTGGGTTGTTGTTGGAGATGTTCAATCACCCACATTTGCAACAAAATTTTGCATCCTTCGAAGACTTTTGCTATTGATTTGCATAAAGTCAAAGCCCGATAAATATCTGATAGAATGATGGGGACGAGGGTGTGATTTTCTTTAGTGGTGAGGATTTGCACAACTTTTGCGGTGCGAATATCAATTGTTCGCTCTTTATTTGGGAAGACCATGACTCCTAGAAAAGCCACCATGAAAGCAAATCGACGGTGCATCTGCCAAGTGTCTTTGTTTTGCTTATTAGTAAGGCCTTTCTCATGAATTTCGAACCCATCTGACTTTCCAAACCTGGAATACAAAAAATTGAAGGAACAACATCCATTGATGACATTGCTTTTCCTGATTTGACTGCTGATGTTCAGAAGACCGAAGAATCGATGTATTGAAGGAGCCTTTGTGAATATCAAGCTTTGATTTCTTAAACTTCCGTCAAAACCAACATAGCCAGCTATCTCCTCTAATGTAGGAGTAAGCTCGAAGTCAGAGAAACGAAAAACATTGTGAACAGGATCCCAGAAAGTTACTAACGCCCTAATCAGATCATCCCGAGGTTCAACTTTCATAATGTCCGTGAGATTTCCCAAATGCTTGACGACCCATTTTTGACCGTCTTCGCCTAAATCATACCACCACATTTGAAGCTGACATAGAAATTCCTCCGAACTTGTGGATGAGGGGCTTTGTGTGGTGCTCATTTTGTATCTGAAATTTAATTTTAATAAAGTCAAAATTCATTTTGGGAAATTTATACTAAAAATTATTTTCGAACTTTTTTTTTTATTATTAAATATCTTTATTTCAAAATTTTTAAAACTATATATTTTTTTTGAAATTTTTAAGACAACCCATTTTATTCCTTTCATGCTTACCATGATTTTATTTAAGCTGGTCAACAAGCATGTTCGAGGCAAATGAATGCACAAGTAACAAGTAGGATGCATCATGATGGTCTTTTAATTTTTGGGTTCACCTGTCCTAGACAGACCCAACCCCTGTATTGAGTCTCCAAGGCCAAATGTGTATGATTCAAATAGACGTTCCTACTAGGGATCCGGTACATGGCTGAGTTATTCTAAGTGTAAAACCTTAAGTTGATTGTTCTAAACCTGGCTTACCCAAACGGACAGTTTGAGCCGAAGCGGGGGCAACGTACCGGGAGCACGAAAGTCTGCCCGGCCTAGTTACTTGTCCCAACTCCGTCTTATTTGGTATGACTTTAATAGAAAGGTGGGTCACGCGCACGTGTACACCATAAATTCAGAAGACTCAGAAAGAAGGGGGTTTCGTAGCAGTTGTATATATTCACAATTCAAATAATATTAAAGCGGTAAAAAAAACATTTAGCATATTAGCATATAAACAGTTAAAAATCATATAGTAAATAAAGCCAATTAACACAGATATTTTAAGCTCGAATTCTTTAAACCCTGAACCAATGGTTCTGGGTTACAATAACACTGTTGTTTGTCCCCAGCAGAGTTGCCAGAGCGGTCGCACCTCCTTTTCACCGCGCCCGCGGGGCGCGTGGGGAGTTTTCTCCAATTGAAGGACAGTCGAAACGAGATTTATTTAATTAATTAAGAGTCGCCACCTGGGAATTTTAAGGCGTCCCAAGTCACCAATTTCAATCCCTGGATCGAGGAGAATATGACTCTGTTTATTATTCTGCGAACCAGAAATCCTGAGTAAGGAATTCTGTTAATCCGGAAGAAGGTGTTAGGCATTTCCGAATTCCGTGGTTCTAGCACGGTCGCTTAACTGTTTTTATTACTGGCTTAATTATCTTGATTTTATTAAATATATTGATGTTACATGATTTTACTACAGCTTATACTTACTGTGATTGAGGACCCTTCTTTGAATCGAATTACGCGTACGTAAATTCGTGTTATAAATTTTAAAAATGCGGAATTGTGTCACGCGTACGTGTACACGATAACTTTTGATAATATATTTATTAAGCAATCATTTTTTCGAAATTGTGTTGAATCAAGAATATTTGTATTTTCTTAAATATTGAACCGCACATCGCGGGTTTTTATGAAATTAATTTAACGCCTTTGAAAAAATCCTTTTATTAAATATTCGCTCGAAATTGCGCGTACGCATAATCCGAATTTTTGCTTTTTAAAAAAAAAATATAATCAGGGTACGCGAACGTATCCCTAATTGCGCAAAATATTTGCAATGATGTTAGAGATTTTTCCACAGATTGTTTGTTGTATCTATACATTTTATATGAAAATACTGAGAAATTCATATTCAAGGGGGGTCTTTAAATTATTTTAAAAGAAATTCACAAATTTTGAATATTGCCTGTTGACTATAATTTTCGAGTATTAATTATGTTCATCCCAAGACTATTCAAACTCTCACTGAAAGGATAAAAATATGATTAATGCTATTTTTGACAATTATAAAACATATATATGCTAAAGAATGAATTGTATATAAAACTGAAAATAAATTATAAAGGAAAGAATATTTTCAAGAACTTTTATTATTATTAATTAGTGCAAGTTCTATTCTAATTACCATTGATATAAAGTTTTGCAATTTGTATCTTACTCTTATATACTTTTTTGATCCAATAGGCGAAATTAACTTAATTAATTATGCCTATGATTGAGTTATATATGTAATCAAACTCATTTGATTCTAGATCTATATGAATTATTACAACCATTAACTTTCGCATCGTATAAGTTCATAAACCCTTTTATTATTAAGAAAGAGAACAAGTCTAACTGACTAAATAAAAATGAATATTGCATACAATATTACTTACCATATTTGACATCATAAACATAATGGATTATACTAACTCGTCTTTCAACTATAGATTATGAACACAACCAATGTTATGCCAAAAGATAGCTAATTGCAACCAATCATCATCTAGCTTTAAACAACAATTAATTAACTAACAAAATAAACTGATAGCATATTTTCCTTGATATTTCCATATTATGCTATACCTATCTAACAATACCGCAAAAAAATGTAAATAAAGCCAACTTTCTGCATGCTTCCTATTTACACAACTCATAGATAACTAAACTAATGAAATTTGACATGAATAACATTATTACAAAGTTTTATATGAATTTCAAAAATAATACAGTTAACTTGTAGCCATCGAGTCGAACTCACTACTGGTTAACCAACATGAAACCAAAGCTGAAATTTTCAACTAAAGAACTCAAATGAGTAGAAGACAATATTACAATTCAAACTCTATTTATTTGTCATGTTGAATCTCTTTCCAACATAAAATTTAAAAGACATGTACCTGGAAATGAAGGTAGGAGGAGTAAATTTCAGCAGTAGCAGCAGTAACAAATTCAACAGAATATACCAGTGTTCAACAGATTTGGTCAACAAAACAAGGCCCGAGGAACTCAGAAACACAGCACAAGACTTCTTTAAAAGTTTCAGATTTTAAAACTGAACAATCTGTCTGATTCTAAAACTTTAGAAAAGGAAAACTGAAAAGCTCTTAACTTCAAAAATCAGCCTTAATACTAGTGTCTGATGTAGAATTCTTTTTACTATTTCTGATTTTCTTTCTTTCCTTCTATCCTATATCTGATTCTGTTCTTCTCAATTTTCAGATTTCTATTTCTGATTTTTCTCAATGTATCTCTCTCAGTTTTTCTCTGAAAAGCTCCTAAAATCTCCCCCCTAAAGTCTGTCCAGCTCCCTGTATTTATACAGGGCTGGTCCTATACAAATTAGTGTTGGATGGACCCTCTTCTCCTTTAAAAATTAGAAAGTTTTTTCCATTGAAACTACTTTTGAATATTTTAAAACTAAGTGCTAATTATCCTGTTTTTCAGCAGCCCCATTATCCCTTGTTCCCCAATATTACTTATTAACTAATAGCCATTATCACTCCACTAGCAGCTCACTTTTATATCACATTACCCTCACTATTCTGTCCAAAAATGTCCCAGATTTTCTACTGTAATTAGTGTTATTTAAATTCAGAATTTCACAATACAGATTTTAAAATCTGTTTAAGCAGCTATAACCAATCCTGAAGTTTGGACTGAATTCTGATTAAAAATGTAACTCCTAACACAATTACATCCAATCAAACATTGGTAGAATCATACTGAATTCAGAACCAATCATCATAGCAACATATTATACTGAGTTCAGTAACTGAGCTTTAATTTTGAACAATAAATCAAACAAACACAGGAGCATTGTCAATATACTGACAATGCCCTGTTCAGAAAACAATGTATACACATCATACATTTGAAATTACTGATTTGCAAACAAACATGATTTAATTGACAAGTATTAATCAGTAGACTATTTACAACATTTGTCCATAATTGGTCTAAAACAATAGAAGCAGACTGTTTTTATTAGCATTATCATAAGTGAGAATTCATAATATAACTAATCGACGAACTTAATCGAGTCGATTACTTACATTATGAACAATCACAACCAACTGAAACAATTTCATATCTTGATCATATAGACGGGCATGAGACAAACTGATAGAATTAATCAAAACAAAAAGTATATAAAAAAATTAACAAGTTATTAAAACAAGCAAAAACATGTAGGAAACAAAAAAGAAAAATAGGGAAAATACCTCTGAATCTTCAAACTTTATACGGACTCGAACTCAACTTGGATTTGGACTTTGTTTGAAATCAAACAGACTTTATTCGAAGTATTCTCAGTTGAGAATACCTCGATTAAAGTCTCTTAGACCTCAACCCTTTACTTGAATCGGAAAAATTCCAAGATTGGAAAATTTTTAGGGTTTCAGGTTCTTGGATCTTAAATCCGAACATTTCCGGGCATATTCGAAGGAAACCAAACATGATACAAGGGTGAGGGTAGCCTAGGGGTTATTTGGTGTTAGTTTGAAACGGATCTGAGTTGTTCTTGTTTGGTCCGAATCTTCAAAAGAAGATTCGAGAAGTTCAGAACTGATTCGAGCCAAACTAACTTCAGATCCATAACAAGGCATGATAGGAGGTACTATGGTGTTAACTAGGGGTTGTTTGGTTTAGATCTAAGCTCGGCTCGAATCTTCAAATGAAGATTCGAGAACCTTCAAATGAAGATTCGAGAACCTTCAGGAAGATTCGAGCCCAACGGCTAACATATTTGGATAGAGGAGGTTCAGGGGGTTCTATGGTGTTATTTTGGTGACCGACGGCGTTGATGCCGCCGGGTTTCAGGCGGTGGGATCCTAGGGCAGCTAGGGTTAGGAGTGGGGTTTGGGGGACGATGATGAATAGTGAGAGGAAGGGGGGGGGGTGTTCAGTTAGGGGCCGGGGTAGGGCTTGGGACTTATATAGGGGTGGGGTGGATTGGTATTGTCCGTCCGATCAAGTAAGATGAATGGCCAGGATCAATCCACTAATCCAAACGACGTCGTTTGGTTTAACATTGGGGTCGGACTGAGTCGGGTCACTGGGTCGGGTAAGGATCACGGGTTAGGGTGATGAGATCTCAGCCGTTGGATGGATTGAATCCAACGGCCCTTGATGAAGGATGATGAAGCGTCGTCGTTTCGGTTTGTTTGAATTGGACCGGACATGGGGTTGTTGGGATTGGGCTGTGAAGGGGATTAATTTGGTTGGGCCTGATTTTGTTTAGAAATTTTGGCCCAGATCCATTTTTGCCCATTTAATTCCACTCTTTTTAATTTCCAATTTAATTCTTCAATTATTAAAATCCTAATTAAAATTATAAAAAACAAAAATTACTCCTTCAAAATATTAATCAACCTTTAACAATTTAACACATAGACAAAAATATTAATCACATAGTGAAACATTAAAATTAGAACAAACGCATATTTTTGTAATTTTATTTTTTAATTAATTATTAAATGCATAATTAAATCCTAGATATGCATGAAACATGTATTTTTATTTTAATTTTGTTTAATTATAACAAAGCAAACATTTTACGGACAAAACACAAACAATTAATAAACGCAACACAAATTCTAAAATTGCACACTAAAAGAAATTAGTTTTATTTTTGATTTATTTGGGAGTAGTTTTCGTGAGGCAAAAATCACGTGCTCACACCCTTCTAGACTCTTATTTGGAACAAAAAATAAATAAATAAGACCCTAAGGACTTAACACAAAATACCTAGGAACCAATGAGCAAAATATACAAAAATACACCTAAACCTAGACTCTACCTATAAAGGAATGCTTAAGAAATCTAAGGGGGAGGGGGGGAGAAGAAAATCTGGGCGTAGCTTTTAAAAGAAAACGACATCCCTCACCTTCATCAGCGGCATCCACACAAAATTCTCAAGCTTCACTTCACCTTCCACTCTAAGCCAGACTCAAAATCCTTTGCTTCAACCAAGAATTCGCAGAGGCATATCAAAAAGCACCATTACATCGACCGATGCCCAAAAGAGAAAATAATGAAAATTTGTAAGGAAAAGTTGTAAAAATTATATGGACCAGCAATTGGTAACATCAAGAAGCACCTAATCAGTCACAAGTTTCATACTCAAAAGAAGCTAAAACAGAAGTACACATGAGCTCTCTCATCTTTTTCCACGGTTTTCCTTCATTTTCTCCATGTAAAAGCTCCATAAATCCCAGTCCAAATTCCACCCTGGAACACCCCATTAATGCTTCAAAAACCAGTAGCAAAACATCTCAAAAATCAGTCCTGAAATAGCTCCAAAAGGCTGCCAGCTTGACCGCGAAAAGCTTCTCTTCTTATGTCAAAATAGAGGTCGCCGGTGAGCCTGATTTCCTCGCCTAAAGTAGTCGTTCTAGTCACTTGAGGTGCTAAGCCTTCCGGGTAGTTTGAGGTCCGCTCATGTTCCCGTTGACTACTTGTTCGTTGTTCTTTTAGTCGAGTTTATGAGGTTGTCGACGAGTCCTTTGTTCCCGATAAGTTCTTGTTGAACTTCCGCATTTGTCTTAAAGAAGTTTTCATACATAAAGGTCCGTTCCTTTCTCTGCTACTATATAATTTTGGTGATATTTGAAGTCATTTTTGTCATGTTCTATGTTTGTTTTCTTTCTTTTGTTTAACAATTACGTAAACTTAGCTTCAGTCCTTTAGTTAATGTTTTGTGCTTTAGTCGTCCTCTCTAACTAGCTGTTTGCTTTGGATTAATTGGTTTTAATCTTGAATAGTGAAGTAAAATCTTGGTAAACCAGCACATAAGAGAAAGGGAAATGGCATACATCAAATGCTGCATATTTGTCTAAAGAGCATAAAGAAATATGACAAACTTACATTGTTGTCCTCGCTCCCTGTTACTATAAGTGCTCTTCCGGAACTTGATACACATGAATTATTTTGTTAGACCCACATCCATAATAAAGTTTTATCTAACCTATAGCTTCTCCATAACCAATTTGGCCCAATCATTCTCAAATGTTAGGAAAATAAATAATCATGAACATTCATAGTTTGCTTTAGTTGAGTATGATCTTTTGGAATATTTTGAGGCGTGCCGTGTCAAACAAAATCTCAAAATGCATGTCCCTTGCTTAATTAATATTTTAATCCTTAGAAATCGTGGCGTGTCATTTAGTTGAATTTCTATGGTCCTCGCAAACTTGCTAGTGCGTAGTTGCTTTAGGCGCGTATTTAATAATTACTTTCCTAAATTTGGGTGCGCATTTATGTGACCCAAATCCAAATCTCAACAATGTTAGATAAAATATGTTGCAGACTATGGGTGCATTTATGTGACGTGGTTCAAGACGTATTTTTGATAACGTTGAATTTTTCTTAAAAATTAATTGAACAAAAGCGGTTATAAAAGTTAAAATTGCACCATAGGCTAAAACATGTATTAAAATAAAGTAAATAGGCCAATTATAATAGTTGAGCGACCGTGCTAGAACCACGGAACTCGGGAATGCCTAACACCTTCTCTCGGGTTAACAGAATTCTTTACTCGGATTTTTGGTTCGCGGACTATATTATAGAGTCAACCTTTCCTCGATTCGGGATTTTAAACCGGTGACTTGGGATACCATAAATCTCTCAAGTGGCGACTCTAAATTTTAAATAAAATAATCCCGTTTCGATTGTCACTTAAATTGGAAAAAACTCCCTTATATATTATACCCCTCCGACTGGGGGTGTAGGTAAAAAGGAGGTGTGACACCATTTAGGGGTAATGTTTTTTGTAACACGATAACCCCAGGTCTTTTCTGTGATTTATAATGACAATTAGTTTAAAACTGGGTTCATACTTAGTTTCAACTTAATATCATAAAGTTTTTTCTTCAACTTAATGCTTTTGACTTTGTGTTTCTGTTATATTTTCTTAATGGTTTGCCCTTGCCTTGTTTCTTTATAAGTTCAGGGTCTTGTTTCTATTTAATTTCAATATGCGGGTTTTGTTTTACCCTTTTAACTTTTTTGCATTTAAGAAATGCTTAGTTAATTTTATGGATTTTTGAATAAAACATGAATTATAAAAAAGGGCCCTTTTATATACGACACTTAATGAAGAAGACGTCTCAACTTCATAATGGTGTAAACATACGAAAGGAGAAGTAGGAACACACATGTTTCTTGGAATAACTTTGATAAAGTTTTCATTCGAACTTTTTCTAGCTTAAATAACATCTTACATGTATTTAAATATCTTCTATGATTCTTCCGTAACTGTTTTCTGTACAACAGATTTGTAAAAAAAAATCCAAGGGTTTTTTTATGACCCCTGGCTAAATACTGCCTTTAACCTAAACATTCGTAGGAGTTTGAATTTGTATCTATGAGTATATTCATCATAGGTTTTCGGATCAGGCTTGCGTTTTTTGGCTTGTGACTCTACTCTAAACTTGATATTTGTTGAGTAGACTTTAAGCTTGACTTGAAATTTAATTTTTTCTGCCTTCTTTGCCTTCCTTATACATATATCATATGTATACTATATAGTCCCCCAAGTGTTTGAGCTTTGAAGTATGAAATCTCGAGCACTTGACTATTCCTTCCATGTCGTCCTTTTCCTGAAAAAGAAAAACATACGGGACTTGGAGATACAATTTTACATGAAGACTGCTTAACCCATTACATTTCCATTAGAATAGTTGTAACCCTAGACTAGGAATTATGTTCCTTCCACGTGTCTTTCAGGTCGAAATTCATCATTTAGTGTGGGCTAGCTTTTTGCCTATCATCTAAAATCATTAGTAAAATTTTAACAATTCAAAAATAAAAATCGTGAGTGGGGATACCTGACCATTGGAATTTCCTTCCCTTATAAATAGTACATCTTTAGATGAACATCATTCCAATTTGAATGTAGAATCTTGCCATCCAATGTTTCAAGCTCGTATGCATCTTTTCCTGTGATACCATGAATATTGTAAGGCCCTTCCCAATTGGGAATTAACTTTCCTGCATTAGCTGCCCTCGTGGATTGGACAACTTTCTTGAGCACGTAGTCCCTAATCTTGAAGTATCTGAGATGAGCTTTCCGATTATAATACCGCTCAATAACTTATTTTTGTGTTGCCATCCTTATTAATGCAGTTTCCCTCCTTTCTTCAAGTAAATCCAGGTTTACCTGCATCTCTTCTTCATTCGACTCTTCAGTAGCTTGAGTGTATCTCGTACTTGGCTCCCCTATTTCGACTAGAATTAAGGCTTCAGCTTCGTAGACCAGTGAAAATGGTATTTCTCCTGTACTTGTTTTTGTTGTTGTTCGGTAAGCCCACAATACTCCAGGTAGTACCTCCGGCCAATTGGCCCTTTGATTCTTCTACTCTTTTCTTCAAGTTATTGATAATAACTTTATATTGTGATTCAGCTTGTCCATTGCCCACCGGATGATAAAATGTCGAGGTAATCTTTTTAATTTGCCAACTTTGGGAGAATTCTGTAATTTGTGCACCTATGAATTGTGGGCCGTTGTCACACACGATCTCATTTGCCTCCCCAAATCGGCATATGACATTTCGCCAGATGAAGTCTTTGGCCTATTTTTCTCGGACCTGTTTGAAGGCTCCTACTTCAACCTACTCAATAAAATAATTAGTGAGTACTAACAGAAATCTTACCTTACCTTTGGCTCGTGGTAGTGGACCTACGATATCCATCCCCCACTTCATAAAAGGCCGTGGTGCCATAACTAGATGTAATAATTCAGCTGGTCGATGCATGTTGTGGCCATATCTTTGGAATTTTTCACATTTAGCCACAAAAATGTTCTCCTCTTCTTCCATTTTTGGCCAGTAATAGTCAGCTCTAATTATGATTTTTCCAATGATCTTCCTCCAGCGTGATTTCCACAATGTCCCTCATGTATTTCTTTCATCACATATTCCATTTGTGAAGGCTCAAGACATCTTGCTAGAGGGCCACTGAACATTTTTTGATATAAATTGCCAAGATTTAAATAGTAACGAGCAGCTTATTGGCGAAGTGCTTGAGCCTTTTTCTTATCTTCAGGTAGTATCCCATACTGCAAAAAATTGACAATCTCATTTCTCCAATCCCAAGTTAGATTATTGTAATTTACCTCATTTTTGTCTTGATCAAGCACTGAATGAAATAAATGTATCACGGAAGCGTTTTCTTCATTTGTTACTTCTGCAGCGGATGCAAGATTAGCTAGTGCATCTGGCTCGACATTATCTTCCCTTAGTATCTGCGTGATTTTCCAAGTTTGGAATTGTCTAACTAAATCTCGTGCCTTTCCTAGGTATTGTTGCATCCTTGCCTCTCTAGCTGTATAAGTCCCCTACATTTGGTTAAATACGAGTTGTGAATCACTTTTGCTTATGACCTGCAATATTCCAAGCTCTCGTGCTAATTCTAAACCTGCAATCACAACTTCATATTCTGCCTCATTATTAGTGATTGGATGACATTTAATGGCTTGTCGTATGATTTCACCCGCGGGTGGTACTAGGACAATGCGTAAACCAGCTCCTTTTACATTTGATGAACCGTGAGTAAATAAGCTCCAAGTACCTTGATTAGTCCCGTTAAATACCTGTAGTTCTTTTTCTGCTTCCAATTGTATCCCTTGGCTAAAATCTGCCACGAAATCTGCTAAAACTTGTGACTTTATTGCAGTTCTAGGTTAATATGTAATGTCATATTTGCTTAGTTCTATAGCCCACTTGGCTAATATACCCGATAACTCTTGTTTATGCAATATATTACATAAGGGGTAGGCGGTCACCTTAGAGATAGGATGACATTGGAAATAAGGCCTTAATTTCCTAGAAGCCATAATTAATGCTAGTGTATGTTTTTATAAATGTGAATAATGAGTCTTAGCATCTAATAAATATTTACTAACATAATTAATCGGCGATTGTTTACCTTGGTCCTCTCGTACTAATACGACACTTACCGCAACCTCTGAAACAACAAGGTAGACAATAATTTTTCTCCATCTTTTGGTTTAGATAGCAATGGTGGATTAGACGGGTATGCTTTTAAATGTTTAAGTGCTTGTTGACATTCTTCAGACCATTCAAATTGATTTAGCTTTTTAAGGCTGAAAAGAATTTGAAGACTTTTTCGATGACTTGGAAATAAACCTTCCCAAGGCTGTTGTTCTTCCTGTCAACCTTTGTACCTCTTTTTTGCTCGTGAGTATTTTAAGAATTTCCTCAATAACTTTAATATGTCGGGATTTACTTCAATGCCATGGTTAGAAACAAGAAAACCCAAGAACTTACCTGATGACACGCTGAATGCATATTTCTCAGGATTTAACTTCATGTTAAATTTGCGAAGAAATTTAATTCTCAAAAATGAAGCAAGGCTCCTTCAAGAATTAGGTGATTCAAGCATTAGCCAACTAATTTGGATAATTTACCTCGCAGATAGACCCGATTTTTAAAAGCTTCTACACCTCCCCTTGAATCACCTGATTCTTTAAGGAACCTTGCTTCCTTTTCTTTTGTTTTACAGGTGGGTATGATGGATCTTCATTTAATTTGTGGGTCATTACTTCCAGTGGTATACCTATCATATCTTAATGGGACCAAGAAAAACAATCTGCGTTAGCTTTTAAAAATTCAATCAACTTACATTTCATCTCTAGGCTGAGGTTGGTTCCAATGTAGACTTTTCTATCTGGACAATGTATACCACAACTTCTAGTTCTGGATCGTTGTTTTGATGTTTTCATTTTCTTCTGGTTCTTGAATAATATCGGGCCTCGAATCTACATCTGTTTTCCCGTCTTCAGTTGAGGCTCGCGTTGCTGCATCCTCAACTGTATTCTGTGATTGCTATTTTTCGTCACTTTTTGTGCTTGAATCTGCCACTGAGTTAATGATTCGAGAAGCTTGTTGGTCACCACGGATTTGTCGTATTCCGCATTGTGATGAAAACTTGATAACTTGATGTAAAGTAGACAGAACAACGTCCATTTCATGAATCCATGGTCTGCCAAGAATCATATTGTAAGCCATATCCATTTCTACTACCTGATATTTGGTGTCTTTGACTACTCCTTCTGCGAATGTGGTGAGTATTATATCGCCTTTTGTTACGACGCTCGAGTTGTCAAAACCAGACAAGGTGTGTGCCTTGGGTATCAACTTATCATCGGCTTGTATCTCGTTTACCACTCTTAACATAATGATACTCACGGAATTGCCTGGGTCAATCAAAACCCGTTTTACATTAGTGTCATGTACAAGTAAAGATATTACCAGTGCATCGTTATGTGGGAGTAGCACACCATCTGCATCTGCATCATCGAATGTATTACTATCTTCTTCCAAAACCTATCGAACTCACTTCCCGTGGGTAACTGTGACTTTTGACACTTTTTTTGTTGCAGTGTATGTCATGCTATTGATCTCTTCCCCTCCACTTATGACATTAACCGTCCTTTTTGGTGAAAGAGGTTTTGGCGGTTCCTTCCTATTCTTCATATATGCTTGCTTTCCCTTTTCATTAAATAATTCAGTTAAATACCCTTGTTTTAATAAATGTTGTACTTCACCTTGTAACAATCTGCAATTAGTCGTTTTGTGACCGTGATCGTTATCAAACTCGCACCAAAAATCAGGATTCCACCTGTTTGGGTTTGATCTCATTTCCCTTGGCCACCGTACCTTGTCTCCCATGCTTCCCAAAGTAGCCACCAAATCGAATGTGCTAACATTAAAACTGTAGCCGCCTATCTTTGCTTTCGAGCTTCTGTCATCATCTCGTATATCTCGCATGTTTCATTATTTTCTGAACCTTGATGATGATCTTGACTCTCTATCTTTTGATCTAGGATCATACCTGGGATTTTCCTATTTTGAACGGGAATCCCTTCCTGCTGGTCCCATATAAGGCTCGTACTTGTTTTTACCGGACCTTTTTTCAGTGTCATCTCGTCTTGAACTCAACCTTTCATCTTTCTGAGACTGAATGATAGTATCTTCTTATCCCCAGCTTCATGTTGTATCTATTATATAAATCATTCCAAGTTGTCACTAAAAATTATCGTAAACTTTCTTTTAGTCTTCTCGTGGCTTCCGAGCTTGTTTCATTTAGATTACGGGCAAAACCCATAGCCGCCTTATGATCGGCTATAATTGTGTATTTTAGTCTCTTATTACACTCTAATTTACTACACTTTAATTGAGTTTGAGCTTTAATCGCTAGTGTTTGCACTAAATATGCGTTTTATGCCTTGTAGGAGTGATTCCGAGCTATGTAGATGTTATGGAATGAATTCAAGTGATTTAGAGCTTTGAAGTCTAAGTAAAAGCCCAACCAATTAAGCCGAGATCATGTTCGGGGATCAACGGATGATAGTTAAGAATGAAACGGAGAATCGAGCAGGCATACGACACATTGTCTAGTAAAATGCACATAAATTTTCCCTCAGAACTCTATTGGGGCTCCACAATATATCCTTGGAAAGCTATTTGAAAGGCTACAACTTTCATGTTTTGCATTTTCACAAATTCTAACTACCACGTCGCATGGAGCGGCACAGTAGTGTAAAAGCTGGCCTGACAAGAAAATGCAAGGCTGCTGATAATCTCCACTAGCGCGCCGCATGGAATGGTGCAGGGTGCGGCACGCCTGTACAAATTTTACAGATCCAGAGTCCTATTTCACACAAGAAAGAGTGTTCCGTCTAGGCCCGACCCTACTTGGTATATATACATGTAAAAACGGTATTTTTAGGACTTTTGACATATCTTAGACCTAGGGAGACCTAAGATTAGATCAAGGGAGAGCACAAAGCCGCCGTGGAGGCAGGAATTCATCAGATTCCATATTTCTTCCATCAAACTTAGTAATCTTTACTTTTTCTTGATGATTTGTTGTTTTTCTACCATGTCTATGTGGAGCTAAACTTCACTTTCTAGGGTTGTGGTTGACATGATTATTAACGTTTATAATTACATCTTCGTTAATTCGGATTTATCATCTTGTGGTTGTTTCTCTAATTCTGTGCATAATTGATTAATTATCTGGCCAGCAGTTGAGTTCTATTTACCGTCTATGCTATGCTTGGGAAAACCATGTTTAGATTAGAGTAGAATTAGAGAGATCTTGTTTCTAAACCCGTGGCTCGGGGGAAGATTTCGCAGTTAGGATAGGAATATACTTAACAGTCTTGCTTAATTAAATATTGTATTATATTCGTTCATGATAGACTCAATACCATAAGAATATAGGGTTGATATCCTATGGGCAGGCGAGTAGTATTGTGGGAACATGCTATTCATATAAACGATCCGGTTAATTAGCAACTATAGATAATCTGGATTAACAAGTGTGATTATTGAACTTAATAGGATTGATAAACCAACCACAACCCTGGAATCTTTATCTCCATTGAATTAAAGTCTCATAATACCCATTTGCATTCTTGTTGATTTAGTTGATATTTGTTTAATTTCCGCAATAGTAGACTAATAGAAGAACATCACTCTTGATTATCTTGGACAATTAATTGATTTTATTTTTATTAGTTAATGATCAATCTATGTCTCTGTGGGTTCGACATCTGACTTTCTAGTCATTTTATTACTTGACGACCACGTATACTTACATGTGTGTTTGGTCCCAACACCGCCCAGTTATCAGGTACACGTGGTAACAACATCCTCTCACGCTGGAATCTGTCTACAAATTCCCTGAGCAGCTCTGTATCTCCTTGTTTTATTTTAAAAATGTCCTCTATTCGTTTTTTGACTTTTTGAGCCCCCGAGTGTGCTTTAATAAATGAATCTGCAAGCTCAATAAAAGAATCAATAGAATTTTCAGGTAAAAGAGAGTACCATGTTAATGCTCCCTTCGTGAGTATTTCTCCGAATCTTTTGACCAATACATATTCAATTTCTTTCTTGGTCAAATCATTGCTTTTTATACCGATTGTAAATGCAGTTACGTGATCTTGTGGATCGATTGTTCCATCGTATTTTGGAATATCGGGCATCTTAAATTTCTTTGGAATTGGTAAAGCAGCGACACTTGGCTTTCAAGGTTGTTGAGAATATTTGTCCATGTCTATTCCCTTTATTATAGGCGGCACTCCAGGTATCTGTTCTATGCGATCGCTCTACTCATTGAGCTATTTTTGAAAAGTTAGTACTAAACTTTGTAAATCAGAATTAACCGGGTTACCTGACCCTCCATCACGAGATTTGCTGGGAGTTCCACTACTGCCTGAGTTAACGAGTCCTAAGCGAGGATTTTCCACAATGTTGTTGTTTGGAGTTGGCGTCGGTGGTACAACATGCAACTGGTTAGCAAAAGCCTGAAGAGCATTTCTGACCTGTTGAGCAATTAATTTTTTCAATGCTTCATCAATCGCTTGATCATTCTCAAACTGCTCTTTCACATTTGATTCAGATCCGTCAGGAGTCCTTTCTCAAGATTGTCGAATAGAGTTTCACTGTGAAGGGACTGGAGTTCCATCACCTTGTTGATTCTCCTAATGTTGCTAATTTTCTTGGTGCTATAAATTTTGTTGGTTATTGTCGTTGACATTCGACATGATTGTTTTGACAATAGAGTTGATTTAGAAAGTAAAAGATTACCAGATTCCCAGTAACGAAATCAATATTTTTAACCAGAAAAGAGGAACTTTGGTAAAAGCATAATTTTAGAAGAACTCGGGTTACTGATAATCAAATAAGGAAATAATTAAGAAATAAGAAAGGAAAATTGGATTGAGAAGTAGCTGAGTGAGAAATGTAAAGCAATGTAAATAAGTATATTTCAATAATCCGTCCCCAGACAAATGTTATTTTTTTCCTTTTATAGCTATTTCTAAGTACTACATTTCTTTCCTCTCATAATAGAGCCATTATGAGTAATTAATGACATTAATGTAATGTTTTCGGAGGCCCAAACTTCATCCTTTATCTAGCACAATTAGGCCCTTATCCCTCTATTAGGGCAGCATTTCATCTATTCTAAACGTTACTAGTCTTAGACTCCTTTGAGTTCATTAAGGCTATACCGGGCCTTCTATAACTTAGAGAAACTATCAACTCTCTTTTGAAAATTTTCCCAAGGATTTATCCATTCTTGTTACCTTTTCAATCATCTTTTCTTATCCTTTCTCCTGTCTTCCTAAAACCTTGTCGCTTTATCATACTCTAGCTTTGCGACCTACACATATCTATTTATGCTTATTCGCAACCTTTCTTCAACGTACTTGCATCATAAATTTCTTTATGTCATTCCGGAACATCAAGCAAGACACCACATACCACTTTGATCAAAGGTGCTTAGAAGAGAAGAAAATTTCATTACAAGTTTCTTGTAATAACCTACCAAACGGAGAAGCTACGAACCCCCGTCGATGTTGTGGGTCTAGTCGAAGTCTTCAATGCCTCACTTTTTTTTGTGTATCCACCCGGATGCCTTCACCCGAAATGATATGCCTAAGGAGAGCTATAGAGCTCAACCAGAATTCATATTTAGAGAATTTTGCATGCAATTTCCCTTTTGTAGAACTCTGAGCACAGTACGCAAATGATCTACATGCTCAACCTCTGATCAAGAATATACCAATATATATCGCCCAAAAATACGATTACGAACAGATCTTTAAAAGGGCCTAAAAACATGGTTCATCAAATCCATGAATACTGATAGGACATTGGTCAAACTTACGACATAACATGAAACTAAAGGTGCCCGTATCCGGTCCTGAATGTTGTCTTTGAAATATCTTCCTCTTTAACCCTTACCTGATGGTACCCAGTCCTGAAGTCTATCTTTCAAAAACACTTGGCATCCTATAACTGATCAAATAAATCCTCAATCCTCAGGAACAGGTACTTATTCTTGATCCCCAGCTTATTCAACTGCTTATAATTAATACACATTCGTAAGGAATCATCCTCCTTTCTCACAAACAACACAGGTGCTCCCCACGGTGACGTACTAGATCTAATAAAACCTTTTTCCAAGCAAGCCCCTTAGTTGTTCCTTTAACTCGTTCAGCTCTGCAGGGGCCATTTTATAGGGGGAATAGATATTGGATGAATATCTACTAGTAGTAGGTCAATGACAAAATCAATTTCTCGCTCTGACAGAAGACCTGGAAGCTCATCGGGAAACTCATTATCTACAGGAAAGGACTGAATGGTTGGTAATTCTAATTCCACATCCCAAACCCGAACTAAATGATAAATATAGTCCTTTATGATTATTGTGAGCACGTGATTTTTTCCCTATATGAATTACTCCCAGAAATTCAAAACAAAATAATTTCTTTCAACATTTGCAATTGTTTGGATTTTTGTTACATTTTCTGTTAATTGTTTCCATTTTGTCTGTGCATTTTAATTAATGAAAAAATACAAAAATATATGTGCATTTGTTTTTAGGATTTAATTGAGTAATTAGGTTATTTTATAAAAAGGGAAAAAAGGAAAATCACAAAATAGTCATCTTGCGCCTTTTAATTCTATTTTTTGATTTCAGAGTTAGTTTTTCTTTAATTTGTTAATTGTGGTAATTAGTTAGGTTTAATTAGTATTTTGTTAAATTAATTTGGTTTGGTATTTTAATTTATGATGCTAGTTTTAATTTTTTTTTTAGAAAAAAGAGAAAAAAAGAAAAGAAAAAGAAAGCATGAAAAAATTGGAAAAACAAAAGAGTGCATTCAAATTTGGGCCAGTCTTCAAAATTCCTATGGCCCAAACCTAATTCCCCCTGAAACCCGTCCAAACCACCCCTTACCCGGCCCAACCCGCGTCCAATACCCGGTCCACCTCCGCACCCCTCCAAACGACCTCGTTTGGTTATCATTAATCTTGGCCCCCCTTCTATTTTATCCAACGGTCAGAATACTTTATCCCATATCACATAAAAGTGTCTGAAAGTCTCAGATTAACCTAAGACCAAACGACTCATCTCCCTCTCATCTTCATCTCAGACACCTCCCCCAACTCGATTCAGCCATGGCAGCCGGCGAAAGGTTCCAACCACCACTAGAATCCACCTATGCAACCATCACCCTTCCCTCAACCCTAATCCATCACCATTTTTCCCCAAAATCTCACCAAATCAGTCTATTTTCGAATCTGAGAGCAAAGAAGAAACGAATCCGTCAATCCCTCAAGTTTCTTTGAGCGATAAGGATCGAAACAGGTATTGACCGTTTGTTTTCATTGAGAACACATAGTTAACACCTGTTTTGAATCAAATCAGAGTTTGTTGAGGTTTATCAGTGTCGGTCGTGTGCTTTTAGAGGTATTTTCTCCGTCCTTCCTCTTTCGTCTTCTTCGTCTGTTTCGTTATCAAATTCACCTTCTCCTGTTCCTCCTCCATCTCATTTTTTCTTCTTCTTTTTGTTTTTCTTCTATTTTCCGTTGCTCAGTAGCTTAATTTCGCATATCAGTAGCTTTGAGTTAATTCGTTTTGGTTTTGTTGAAAAGATAAAGATTATTTCGCTTTGCTTTCATAGTTAGTACTAAAAATTGTTAAAGTAGTTTGTTAAGGTTTTTGAACTTTGGGCTTGAACCTGTCGTGGCTTGAACTTTGGGCTCACCCATTGTGACCTGGGGTCATTTGAACCAATTTGGGTTTCAAGGATTAGAGGCACAAGAGCTAATGAACTTGCTAATGCAGTAGCCCAAAGTTTTGGGGTCAAGCCTAACCCGTTTGATGGTTGAAATAATTAAGAGACATTTGGGGGTAATTTGGGGATTTTGGGGTAGGTAATCTTTTGATAAATGTTTAAGAAGCTTCTCTGAAACGGCAAAAATAGACTAGCTTGGCTTGCAAGTTAGAAAATACCGCACCTCTAAGCGAAAAGCAAAATTGAAAAAGGGGCAAATGGAAAAATTGAAGTGTTTAGGTCTGCCTTATTTGCTTGAATATAAAGGCATCTTTTCTTGCTTTTCAAGCTGGGAGGAAGAGCTGAGATGAAAAAAAAACTTGGAAAAAAAAAACAAAACGGCTAAAAGATTTCTTTTGGAAAAGACTGTTCCATTGAATTGCGTTTTAGGATCTTATAGTTTCATTCTCTGAATTAGTTTCTGCTTTTCTTTGAGGTTTGAAATGAATTGAGATTGAGTATTTTAAATCCGGCTAAAAGTTTTGCTGGAGTGTCAGTTGTTTGAACTTGTTATTCTGGGGTACTACACATCATTTCTCGGTTTGAAGTTTGTTTTTCTAGCTATTTTGCTGCTGGTCCCTGCTATTCTTACTGCTAATTCTTCACCCCTATTTTCTCTTATTTCCAGGTATACCTCAGCTTGAATAGCATGTGAGATGTAAAGGGAGCGTCGTATGTGATTCGGATAATGAATAAAATAGTCCCCGTTGTTAAGGGATTGATCATGTGTTTTACTTGTTTAAATTAGTGCAATTACTGGAATATTATTGTACCCGGGCATGGTTTATGTAATCTATTTTAGGACTATGTTAGAGTTTTTGTTTGTTATTTCAATTTTGACTTAGCTACTTCATGCTCAAGTAATGGCGCTGGAACTGTCATGATAGGAACCTGATGAACAATGTTATTAATCAATTCAATAGCCACTATCTATTTCTTCATGTTCACTTTTAGGTAATTTAGTTGTAACTCACTTTGTAATACTAGGTGAACCTTGGACTTTAGCATTTATAAGTGAATCTGAAGTGACGTTGAAGGTTGTTTAAAGTTATATGTGCAGGAGTTTTCATGTTAGCATGGCTTGTATTTTGATCTGTGTTCTGCCTTGGTCCGGGATCTGTGAGGTGTTGTCCGGTAAGTTTGTGTTCAAGTTGGTCTTGGTTCCAGTAGAATAGGCTTTATCAGCACATTATTGCAAGTTAATTGAAGGTTTGAAAGTTGAGGTTACTTGCTGTTGGTTTGCTAAAATTGGATTTTTCAAAACTTTGCTTTCAAAATCTGTTCTTTGTCAAAAGTCTGTGTGATTACGTATAAGAGCAATACCAATATTGAACTCGTTTGTGTGCTCTGTTACGCCACTGTAGGGACTCGATTCTGAGTCCCTACTTTTCAGTTGCACCTTGATTTTGAATTGGGTCCTTTTTAGGACTTATTCATAGCCACCTGAAAATTGGGGATCAGTATATCTGTGATTGCATAAGTTGTCGGAATTAAATGTTGAGCAAAATAATCCCTTAATTCAAGGTCTGCTAAGTAGTTAATGGATTTGGAATTTTCTTTAAATAGAAGTTCTACGACTTTCCTTAGTTAATGAATTGATGTTCTCTTTCACTAGGGGTGCATTATTTAAGTAACATAAATAGTTTACGGCCCTCCGAACTTTAGTTGAATCCCCTATTAAAATAATTTGAGGTGCGCCATGCCAAACAAAAGTGACATTTGCATGGCCCTTACTTTACTTAATCTGGAATTGATCCTTAGAGTCTAAGGTGTGCCATTTAGTAAATTCCTAAGAGTCCTTAGAGTCTCGGGTTAACAGAATTCCTTACTCGGATTTCTAGTTCGCGGACTATTAAACAGAGTCAATCTTTTTTCTCGATTCGGGACTTGAACCGGTGACTTGGGACACCATAAAATTATCCCGAGTGGCGACTCTGAATTTTTAAATAAATGAATTTTGTTTCGATTGTCACTTTAATTGGAAAAACTCCCTTATACACTCTTTTCGGGGGTGTAGGTAAAAAGGAGGTGTGACAGCTCTGGCGACTCTGCTGGGGATCGAACCCAGAATCTCTGATTCAGGGTTCAGAATTCGAGCTTAGATAAATTGTTATAATTGTCTTGTTTTATCTGATTTTTTACATGGTGGGTCTAAATGTGCAAAATGTTGCTTTTACGCTTTGATATTATCCGGAACTGTATATAAACTGCTACGAAACCCTTCTCTTCTCATCTTCAGGGATGTGCTCGCTGGTCGAGACTCCTTATTCTGTTAATGTCATACCTTGAAATAAGAAAGAGGCTCGGACAAGTTACTAAGCCGGATGGCCTTTTGGTTCCCGGTACGTAGCCCCCTCATCGGCTCGAGTTGTCCACTCGGGTACACAGTCTAGAACAAATACACAGGCTTTGAACCTAGAATAACTCAGCTTCATGACGGATCCCTAGTAGGCACATTTGTTTGCATCATGTGCATTTGACTTTGGAGACTCAACACGGGGGTTGGGTCTGTCTAAGACAGGTGTACCCGAAATGTAAAGGCCATTATGATGCATCTTACTTGCTACTTGTGCATTCATTTGCTTCGGATTTGCATGTTGACCGGCTTATGAGGAAAAATTGGAAAGGTTAATGAGATGGTTGAGAGGGATAAGTGCTCGTTTTGAAAAACCAATGTCCCAAAACAAACCGAATCTCTGTTGAATTTTTGAAAAAAAAAAGAGAAAAAAGGAATTTTGGGGTTTTAAAGAAAAAAGAGAAGAAAAGGAAAATCTTTGTGTTTTTGGAAAAGAAAAAAAGAAGTTGGTTCGTTTTTTTTTATTAAAAAAAATTGCCCGAACTACGCTAGTTTGATTCTCACAGGGTGTGGGATACGTAGGCAACCCTCATCGGGTCTAACTTCTTTTTTCAAAAATAGCCCAAAAGAACAAAATTTTACTTTTATTTGAAAATAATTCGGGTGATGCCATTCTTGTCAAAAATAGCTGAATGTCCCTAAAAGGGGGCCGGAAGGCTTCTTTTGCAAGAACAGCCGCATATGGTCATTTTTCAAGGTTTTCACTGGTTAGCCAACACAACCTTAAAATCCTCGTCTCTGAGGTGCTGAAAGGCCGTATTTGCAAAATCGAATTTTATTTAATTTGAAAAAAAAGTGTGTCGATTTGTTTTTGAGTCAATTGAGTCATTATTTTGCTTAATCACCCTAATAAATGTGCAGAATGAGCACGAGTCAGAATTTGCCAATAACAGTCTTAAACAAGACCCCTTTGGAGTTGCATATGTGGTGGGATGATCTGGGTAAATCGGGACAAGACACAGTCAATCTATACTTGGGAGGCCTCACTGGGTTGCTGAAGATTAATCCTAGGGGAGACATCATAAAGGCGTTGGTTACATTCTGGGACCCGGCCCACAACGTATTTCACTTCTTAGATTTTGATCTTACCCCATCATTGGAGGAAATAGCCGGATATATTGGGGGTCCCAAAGTTCCTCTAAGACACCAGTATCTAATTGCTCCAAGGGCCGTAACCGTACACAGGTTCCTAGACTCTTTGAAAATAAGCAGGGGAGTCCACAACACAGACTTGGCAGCTAGTTTTTGTACTTTGTAGCTCATATACAACAGATATGGTCATATAGGGGGGTTCAACAAGCCGGAAAATAAAATCTGCAGCAAAGCTAACCGCCTTAAATGGGAAGAAAACATGTGTTTTGCATTTATGGTGGTCTTTTTGGGACTTCTAGTGTTTCCTAGAAAAGATGGAAATATTGACATACGACTAGCCGGGGTTGTCAGCACTTTGCTCACTTAGGCTAACAACACCGTCGCACCCATGATAGTAGCTGAAATCTTCCACGCTCTCACAGCCTGCAAAGTCGGAGGGGACTTTTTCGAGGGGTGCAACGTGTTGTTGCGGATGTGGATGATCGAACACATATGCCATCATCCTCAATTTATGAGTTATGGGTCGACAGAGAAAACATGCTTAGAAGAATTTTACACGAGGGTTAACGGGATCAGCTTGCCAGAGGGGGTCACGGAATGGGTAGCGCGCCTCTGTTCCACCACTGCAAACGAAATAGAGTGGACATTTGGATGGCTGCCTGTAGATGTGGTCATATACATGCCAGCTACCGGGCCTCATTTCCTCTTAATGGGACTCAGGAGTATCCAGCCTTATGCCCCATATTGGGTTTTGAGGTAGCTGGGGAGATGCCAGATAGTTCCGAGAGATGAAGATCTTAGTGCCCAAGTAGCCGAGATCGGACTTAATGGTCAATTTCATGAAGCAGCGTCCGCCAAATTTGGAGCGAATGTCAATACTTAGCAGCCAACACCTGTGTACGTGATCAATCCAAAGGTGAGGTTTCACCAGGGTACCTTGCTTGGTATAGAAGAGAAATTGAGTTTGGGAGGCCGGCCAAAAGACCCCATATTCAGGAATTTAACGAGGCGTCACAAGAACAATGGGCTTGGTTGGCTAAGGAGAATGAGTGCAGGGCCACAATAGGAAGGTTGGAAAAACTAGTCAAAGAACTTTAATTCGACAATAGCTTGCAAGCAGCGGCAGACGAAGGTGAAAATAAAAAGCTAACTAAAGAAAATGAGGCCATTCGAGCCCAAATTCAGAAAATGAAAATAGAGGCGGAAAACCCCGCCCGAAGTGCCAAAGATGGAAAACTCATAAATAACCTGAGGCAGAAAGTGAGTGACTATAGTTTTGATTTGAACAAAATAGAAAGTGAACTAGCCTGAGTTCGAAAGCAATTGGCTAAAAATGCAGATGAACGAGCACGCCTGGTTAAGCAGTTGAAAGAAAAGTACGACAATGAGGTCGAGGGATTAAAGAAAAGGGTCATCGCCACGGAAAACAAAATAATCAAACAAGCAAGAGATTTCAAGGTTGAAAGAGAACATTGTTATACAGCATTGGCACAATTAGAAATGGACTTACAACAACTTCAAGAACAGGATCATACGGCCGAGCAAACTTTGGAAGCCAGGGCCAAGAAAATCGAGTGTTTGTTACAAGAAAAAGGGGTCATAAGAGAAAGAATTAGAACCATAGCCAATTACATTGTTGTGAAGTGCCAAGCCTGTGAGGATATGACTCGCACCACCTTCTTCGCGGCAGTGAAGATATTTGTTAAACAGATAATGAGTGACTTGGATCAACTTCAAAGGGATCTTGTATATAGGCCCACGTCTAGACCGAATGATGTCCCGCGGGCACCAGGAGCATTGATGTATTCATGATTTTTCATTTGAGTCTGTATTTCCTTTTCCGTTAGAGACTGCCATTTGTTTTGAGTCTGTATTTTCTTTCTGCTGGAGTCTGTCAATTGTTTTCGAGTCTGTATTTTTCTTTATTTTTGGAGTCTGCATTTCGTCTTTTCATCAGCGTCTGTTAGTTTCTCTTGGAGTCTGTTAGTTTTGAGTATTTGTAATCAAATCATTTTCCCTTTATGAAAAATTGAAAATCCCAAAAATGTATTATTATTTACTTTCACACTTATCTCAAAGAACTACTCTCGGTCTGATTCATGCGGGGTCATGATACGTAGGCAATCTCCATAGGATTCGACCACAACCAAAAGAAAAAAAGAAGAAGAATAAAACGAAAAGAGAAAGGAAAACAAGAGAGAAAAAGAAAAGAAAAGAGAGAAGAATAAGAAAATCAAGAGAAATAAGCAAAATAAGAGGGAAATGAGAGGATAATAACAAAGAGAAGGCAAGGGCAAGAGTGAAAACACGAAAAGAAAAAAGGAGAAAAAGAAAAGCCGGGATGATGCAAGTATCCGATCAAATGCATTAACTGCTTAGGTGCATTCATTCCCCAAATGTGCAGTTACTAATCTGTTAAAGCCCTAATCACTAACAAGGTTGTTGTTGATATATTGAGTCCAGGCAGGTGGTTAGTTGATTGGCATTCTGGCAACTCACTCATACAGCATCCGATCAAAAGACAGGCTGAATATGGCCAACCAAGAATTGGAGGCAAGTATTGTTGACCCGTCAAAAGAGGTGGAAGAATTGGATGTTAGTGCGATAAAGGAAGAGATGTATAAGTTAAAACAGTAAATGGCTGAAATGTACTAGGCCTGGGCAAATGGTCATCCACCACCGGTTTATCCTGCCAACCCTGCTTATATTCCACCATTAGCCGAACCTCAGGAACATCCCACTGTGAACTCATCTCCAGCCTTTCCCCTCTACCAATAATGCCACGACACCACTTCCCGTACATCACAAGCTCCTCCACCCAGACAAGTCCCGCACCCTCCTCCACCAATCACTCCTATTTTCGTGGTACCTCCACTTGCTATATTACACTGATCTTCCAGTGAACCTCTGTTCTAGACTCACGATAACCAATATTATCCCCTGAACCCACCTTCAATGTTCCGGAACCATATTCTTACACCCCTCATCTTGATCTCCCGATAGAGAATAAGAAGCCACCCAAAAATCCCGAGCATGAGGAGATGATCAGAAAGGTTAAAAGCTTAGAACAATAATTCAGAGATATGAGGGGGTTGGGGGTCAAGTAAGTGTGGCCTATAAAGATTTATGTCTGTTCCCAGATGTTCAGTTACCAGCAGGGTTCAAAATGCCCATATTTGATCTGTATGACGGGCATGGTGACTCAGTAGCACACTTAAGAGGATTTTTAGCAAGATGAGGGGAGCAGGTGGAAAAGATGAATTACTGATGGCATATTTCAACTAAAGTCTGAGTGGATCGACATTGGAATGGTATACCAGACAAGACCACAACAGGTGGTACACGTGGGACGATTTAGCCCAAGCCTTCGCCTGCAATTTTCAGTACAATCTTGAAATTATTCCAGACCGACTGTCATTGACGAAAATCAAGAAGAAGCCCGGTGAGAGTTTCAAAGGGTATAGATTCCGTTGGAGGGAACAAGCCACGAGGGTCGACCCCCCAATGAAAGAGAGTAAAATGGTTGATTATTTCTTGCAAGCTTTGGAGCCCACTTATTTTGGTCATTTGGTGTCAGCAGTGGGCAAGTCCTTTAATGAGGTTGTAAAAATGGGAGGCATGGTTTAGGAGGGACTCAAGTTCAACAAGATCATGAGTTATTTAGAAATCATAGCGACCACCCAAGCCTTTAAAAACGGTACTGGAGGTGTACTCGGGAAGAAAAAGAAAGAGGATGTTGTGACAATTGAATCGGGAGCTTGGGTTGGATCCAGGGGCCCTTCACGTTACTACAACCAGCCTCGACCCTATCCCCAAACTTACCCCCATACTCCATATAGCCCACTATAACACTACTGCCCACCGCCAGATCCCTATTTTTCCGTCCATCAAGTATAAACCTATACCCAACCTCCCACTCATGCACAATGGTGTGCGCCAGCTCCACAAAATCCATACCCAGCTTCACAAAATACCTATCCACCCCCAAGAGCATATAGAAATCCCCTTGGAACAGGTTTTTGGCCAAATCAAGCCTTTAAGAATTAGAGGTTGCAGAAGCAGAAGACTTTCACTCCATTGGGATAATCATATACTAGTCTATTCCATAGATTGAGATAGTTGGGTATGTTGAATTCGATCGAGACTAAACTACCAAATGCCCCTCCTAGAAATCTTGACCGCTCGGTGAGTTGTGAGTATTGTTCAGGGGCCCGGGGTCATGAAACAGAGAAATGCTAGAAATTTAAAACAACTATTCAAGAGCTCATTAATACTAATCGGATTGAGGTCCAAGCCCCGGAGGCACCCATTACCAACCAGAACCCGTTGCCGGCCCATCATGAGAAAAATATGATTGAGATAGTGCATAAGGGAAGGGAGCCTAAGAAGCCTTCGCAAGCTGTCATGATGATTCGGGCTAGTGAAACCAAGCCGTTTGAAAAGTCAACAAGTGAGAAGTTTGTGATCGAGTTGAACGGGGCAAATAATGAACCATCTGTGGAGGTCAAGAAGGGGTCCTCAAGTGACGTTGCAGGAAAACATGAAAGAGAAAAAGTGGTTGTGCCAGGAGTGACGAACAAGCCTGTTGTAATTGTGAAGGGTGCCCGCATAGATCCCATCATTATCAAACCGGTAACTCAATTACCGATAGTCAACAGCAAGGCAGTCCCATGGAATTATGAACGAGTGACAGTGACTTACAAGGGGAAAGAGATTAAAGAAGAAGTGTGTGAGACACATGGATTGACTCGATCGAGGAGATGATTTGCCCCCGAAAAGTTGAGAAAAGCTAAGACCTACAGAGATAACCCAGTGTTGGTGAAGAAAGCTGTGACCGAGGAAGAAGCAGAGGAATTCCTGAGAAAGATGAAAGTGCAGGACTATTCCATTGTGGATCAGTTAAGGAAGACACCGGCTCAGATCTAGCTATTGTCATTATTGATCTATTCAGACGAGCACCGTCGGGCTTTGATGAAGATCTTGAATGAGGCCCACGTTCCTGACCAAATCTCAGTTAACCACTTGGAAAATATAGCTAACAAGATATTTGAGGTAAACAGAGTCACTTTTTCTGATGATGAGTTGCTTGTGGAGGGTACTGAGCACAATAGAGCCCTCTAGCTAACGGTGAGATGCGAAGATTCTGTGGTTACTCAGGTACTGGTAGATAATGGTTCCAGCACGAATATTTTCCCCCTCTCTACTCTGAACAAGCTGAAGGTGGATGATGAAAGAATTCACAAGAACAATAGCTGCGTTTGAGGATTCGATGGTGGAGGGAAAGATTCAGTCATGGACATAGTGCTTGAGCTCACAATAGGGCCATTTGAATTTAATATGGAATTCCAGGTGCTCGATGTGGCTGTTTCCTACAATTTTCTATTAGGACAACCCTGAATTTATGCTGCCAAAGAGGTCCCATCTACTCTGCATCAAATGGTCAAGTTTGAATGCGATCGACGGGAAATTGTGTGTTACCAATGATGCCATTGTTTCATTCATAGAGGTTAAAGACGACGAGGGACCATGAGTTTATCAGGTTTTGACATGGTATCGGTAGATAAAAAACTAGAAGGGAAGTGCGTGCCAACTCCAAGGGTAGCTGCCACATCATTCATGGTAGCCGTTGAAATGTTGAAAAATGGTGTTGTACCGGGCAAGGGTTTGAGTGCATCTCTGCAAGGTATCGTACAACCGGCTTTCTCTTTCTAAAAACTTGGATACATTTAGTCTGGGGTTCATGCCCACAGTCGCAGACCTGAGAAGAGGTGGAAAAATGAAACAGAGAGCATGGGCCCTTCCAAAGCTAGTCCCGCGTCTTTCCAGATCATTTGTCAGGCCTGGTACCAGAAAGCGCCCAGTGACGACGGTTCCCAGTTCGGTGGTTGATATGGATTGATATTTGATGGAAAGGTTCGAGAGGATATTTGACGAAGTGAACATGTTGGAGGTTGGAGAGGGTTCAAGTGAGGTAGATGTGCAATTTGATGGGCCTAGTGAAAAGATTAACAACTGGGAAGCTAGTCCTCTCCCCACCTTGAAGGAGTTTTGGTAGTTTGCTTTGATTTTCTTTCAGTTTATCTGGATGATTCCAAGGTTGTAATTCAAATTCTATGTTCCGTCCGTTTGGATTTATAAACCTTGTTATCTTTAATTTCGATAAAATGCAATTTCCCCTTTTCTCCCTTCCTGATAGTTTTATTTTGTTTTTTTTCCTGCCTTGTACAGTTCTTTTTATGTTGGCTTCAATGATATGCCATGCATGCGGAATCTCCGGCCCAGTCTTAAAAGCCAATCTAATTCTGAAATAGTAATTCGAGAAATAGAGTGTGATGTTGAATCGGAATACGACGAGGATGAAGCCTTTGAAGAGATTAGTAAAGAATTAACCATTTTGAAGGAAAACCCAAGCCTAACCTGAGTGATACAGAAGAAATCAATTTAAGGGATCAAGATAATGTCCGGGAAACTAAAATAAGTGTCCATCTTGAACCATAACTCATAGAGGAGATAATTAAAGCATTGTTCGAGTATAAAGATATTTTTGCATGGTCCTATGACGACATGCTAGGTCTAAGCACTGGCTTGGTGGTTCACAAATTGACCACTGATCCGGCATTCCCCCCTGTCAAGCAGAAGCTGCGGAAATTTAAAACTGATATGAGTGTGAAGATTAAGAAAGAGGTCACCAAGTAGTTCGAGGCCAAAGTTATCCGGGTCACCCGGTATCCCACCTGGTTAGCCAATGTTGTACCTGTGCCGAAGAAGGATGGTAAGACCAGGGTGTGCGTTGATTATCGAGATCTCAACAAGGCAAGTCCCAAGGATAACTTCCCATTGCCAAACATCCATATATTGATCGATAATTGTGCCAAACATGAGATTGGTTCTTTTGTGGATTGTTATGCGGGCTACCACTAGATCTTAATGTATAAGGAAGACGCAGAAAAGACAACATTCATCACGTCATGGGGAACGTACTACTATCGGGTTATGCCATTTGGTTTGAAAAACACTGGGGCAACCTACATGAGGGCAATACGACCATATTCCATAACATGATACACATGGAGATCGAGGTTTATGTGGATGATGTGATTGTAAAGTCTAGAAAGTAGTCTGACCATGTCAGAGATCTGAGAAAGTTCTTCCAAAGGCTTCGCAGGTACAATCTCAAGCTTAATCCTGCAATATGCGCGTTCGGTTTTCCGTTTGGAAAGTTGTTGGGATTCATAGTCATTCGCCTTTGATCAAAGCTATCCAGGAATTGCCACCACCACAGAACAAGACTGAGGTGATGAGTCTGTTGGGGAGATTGAATTACATCAGCCGGTTTATTGCTCAGCTCACGACAACTTGTGAGCCTATCTTCAAACTATTAAAGAAAGATGTTGCGGTTAAGTGGACAGATGAATGTCAGGAAGCATTTGATAAGATAAAGGGGTACTTGTCAAACCCACCTGTGTTGGTCCTGCCAGAACCAGGGAGACCTTTGATTCTGTATTTGATAGTCTTGGACAATTCATTTGGATGTGTGTTGGGACAGCATGACATCACTAGCAGGAAGGAGCAGGCTATATATTATCTTAGCAAGAAGTTCACATCTTACGAGGTTAAGTACACTCATCTTGAAAGGACGTGTTGCGCCCTAACGTGGGTAGCCCAGAAGCTGAAACATTATTTGTCATCTTATACTACTTACCTCATCTCTCTCTTGGATCTGTTGAAGTATATCTTCTAGAAGCCTATGCCCATGGGAAGGCTCGCAAAGGGGCAGATCTTACTCACAGAATTTGACATTATCTACGTGACCCGGACTACGATGAAAGCACAAGCATTGGCTGACCATTCGGCTGAGAATCCTGCGGATGAAGAATACGAACCTTTGAAGACGTATTTAACGGATGAAGAGGTAATGCACATTGATGAGTTGGAACAGATTGAAAAGCCAGGATGGAAACTTTTCTTTGACGGGGCTGTTAACATGAAAGGCATTAGGATAGGAGCGGTACTTGTTTCTGAAACAGGGCATCATTACCCTGTTACAACTCAGCTTCGGTTCTACTGTACTAACAACATGGCTGAGTACGAGGCATGCATTTTTGGGTTCGAGGATGGCTGTGGATATGGGAGTCCAGGAAGTCTTGGTCTTGGGTGACTTGGACCTTCTAGTGTACGAGATTCAGGGATAGTGGGAAACACTGGATTTAAAACTCATACCGTACTGGCAATGTTTGCATGATCTTTGTCAACGGTTCCAATCAATAGAGGTCAGGCATATTCTGAGGATCCACAATAAGGTTGTCGATGCTTTCGCTACTCTGGCATTGATGTTACATCATCCGAATAAGGCTTATGTTGACCCGTTGCATATTCAGATCCATGACCAGCATGCTTATTGCAACGTGGTGGAGGACGAATTCGATGGCGAACCGTGGCTCCACGATATCAAGGAATACATCAGAATGGGGGTGTATCCAGTACAAGCCACAGGTGATCAAAAGAGAACAATTCGATGAAATAGGTATGTCAGCATTTCAAGATTACACATATCAATTCTACCCCGTACCGCCCTAAGGCAAACGGAGCAGTTGACACGGCCAACTAGAATATAAAGAAGATACTTCGAAAGATGGTGGAAGGTTCTAGGCAGTGGCATGAAAAGCTGCCGTTTACGTTGCTGGGTTATCGCACTACTGTCCGTACTTCAGTACGGGCAACTCCATATTTGTTGGTGTATGGTACCGAAGTAGTGATACCCGTAGAAGTGGAAATTCCATCCCTTCGAGTTATCGCGGAAGCTGAGATCGATGATGATGAGTGGGTCAAAACTCGCTTGGAACAATTGAGTTTGATCGACGAGAAAAGATTGGCAGCAGTATGTCATGGCCAATTGTATCAACGAAGAATGGAAAGAGCATATAATAAGAAGGTGCGTCCACGGAAGTTTGAAGTAGGTCAGCAAGTGTTAAGACGTATCCTTCCACATCAGGTTGAGGCCAAAGGCAAGTTTGCTCCAAACTGGCAGGAGTCGTTCGTCGTAATAAGAGTATTGTCCAATGGTGCTTTATACTTAACATATATAACCTGAGGCAGAAAGTGAGTGACTATAGTTTTGATTTGAACAAAATAGAAAGTGAACTAGCCTGAGTTCGAAAGCAATTGGCTAAAAATGCAGATGAACGAGCACGCCTGGTTAAGCAGTTGAAAGAAAAGTACGACAATGAGGTCGAGGGATTAAAGAAAAGGGTCATCGCCACGGAAAACAAAATAATCAAACAAGCAAGAGATTTCAAGGTTGAAAGAGAACATTGTTATACAGCATTGGCACAATTAGAAATGGACTTACAACAACTTCAAGAACAGGATCATACGGCCGAGCAAACTTTGGAAGCCAGGGCCAAGAAAATCGAGTGTTTGTTACAAGAAAAAGGGGTCATAAGAGAAAGAATTAGAACCATAGCCAATTACATTGTTGTGAAGTGCCAAGCCTGTGAGGATATGACTCGCACCACCTTCTTCGCGGCAGTGAAGATATTTGTTAAACAGATAATGAGTGACTTGGATCAACTTCAAAGGGATCTTGTATATAGGCCCACGTCTAGACCGAATGATGTCCCGCGGGCACCAGGAGCATTGATGTATTTCATGATTTTTCATTTGAGTCTGTATTTCCTTTTCCGTTAGAGACTGCCATTTGTTTTGAGTCTGTATTTTCTTTCTGCTGGAGTCTGTCAATTGTTTTCGAGTCTGTATTTTTCTTTATTTTTGGAGTCTGCATTTCGTCTTTTCATCAGCGTCTGTTAGTTTCTCTTGGAGTCTGTTAGTTTTGAGTATTTGTAATCAAATCATTTTCCCTTTATGAAAAATTGAAAATCCCAAAAATGTATTATTATTTACTTTCACACTTATCTCAAAGAACTACTCTCGGTCTGATTCATGCGGGGTCATGATACGTAGGAAATCTCCATAGGATTCGACCACAACCAAAAGAAAAAAAGAAGAAGAATAAAACGAAAAGAGAAAGGAAAACAAGAGAGAAAAAGAAAAGAAAAGAGAGAAGAATAAGAAAATCAAGAGAAATAAGCAAAATAAGAGGGAAATGAGAGGATAATAACAAAGAGAAGGCAAGGGCAAGAGTGAAAACACGAAAAGAAAAAAGGAGAAAAAGAAAAGCCGGGATGATGCAAGTATCCGATCAAATGCATTAACTGCTTAGGTGCATTCATTCCCCAAATGTGCAGTTACTAATCTGTTAAAGCCCTAATCACTAACAAGGTTGTTGTTGATATATTGAGTCCAGGCAGGTGGTTAGTTGATTGGCATTCTGGCAACTCACTCATACAACATCCGATCAAAAGACAGGCTGAATATGGCCAACCAAGAATTGGAGGCAAGTATTGTTGACCCGTCAAAAGAGGTGGAAGAATTGGATGTTAGTGCGATAAAGGAAGAGATGTATAAGTTAAAACAGTAAATGGCTGAAATGTACTAGGCCTGGGCAAATGGTCATCAACCACCGGTTTATCCTGCCAACCCTGCTTATATTCCACCATTAGCCGAACCTCAGGAACATCCCACTGTGAACTCATCTCCAGCCTTTCCCCTCTACCAATAATGCCACGACACCACTTCCCGTACATCACAAGCTCCTCCACCCAGACAAGTCCCGCACCCTCCTCCACCAATCACTCCTATTTTCGTGGTACCTCCACTTGCTATATTACACTGATCTTCCAGTGAACCTCTGTTCTAGACTCACGATAACCAATATTATCCCCTGAACCCACCTTCAATGTTCCGGAACCATATTCTTACACCCCTCATCTTGATCTCCCGATAGAGAATAAGAAGCCACCCAAAAATCCCGAGCATGAGGAGATGATCAGAAAGGTTAAAAGCTTAGAACAATCATTCAGAGATATGAGGGGGTTGGGGGTCAAGTAAGTGTGGCCTATAAAGATTTATGTCTGTTCCCAGATGTTCAGTTACCAGCAGGGTTCAAAATGCCCATATTTGATCTGTATGACGGGCATGGTGACTCAGTAGCACACTTAAGAGGATTTTTAGCAAGATGAGGGGAGCAGGTGGAAAAGATGAATTACTGATGGCATATTTCAACTAAAGTCTGAGTGGATCGACATTGGAATGGTATACCAGACAAGACCACAACAGGTGGTACACGTGGGACGATTTAGCCCAAGCCTTCGCCTGCAATTTTCAGTACAATCTTGAAATTATTCCAGACCGACTGTCATTGACGAAAATCAAGAAGAAGCCCGGTGAGAGTTTCAAAGGGTATAGATTCCGTTGGAGGGAACAAGCCACGAGGGTCGACCCCCCAATGAAAGAGAGTAAAATGGTTGATTATTTCTTGCAAGCTTTGGAGCCCACTTATTTTGGTCATTTGGTGTCAGCAGTGGGCAAGTCCTTTAATGAGGTTGTAAAAATGGGAGGCATGGTTTAGGAGGGACTCAAGTTCAACAAGATCATGAGTTATTCAGAAATCATAGCGACCACCCAAGCCTTTAAAAACGGTACTGGAGGTGTACTCGGGAAGAAAAAGAAAGAGGATGTTGTGACAATTGAATCGGGAGCTTGGGTTGGATCCAGGGGCCCTTCACGTTACTACAACCAGCCTCGACCCTATCCCCAAACTTACCCCCATACTCCATATAGCCCACTATAACACTACTGCCCACCGCCAGATCCCTATTTTTCCGTCCATCAAGTATAAACCTATACCCAACCTCCCACTCATGCACAATGGTGTGCGCCAGCTCCACAAAATCCATACCCAGCTCCACAAAATACCTATCCACCCCCAAGAGCATATAGAAATCCCCTTGGAACAGGTTTTTGGCCAAATCAAGCCTTTAAGAATTAGAGGTTGCAGAAGCAGAAGACTTTCACTCCATTGGGATAATCATATACTAGTCTATTCCATAGATTGAGATAGTTGGGTATGTTGAATTCGATCGAGACTAAACTACCAAATGCCCCTCCTAGAAATCTTGACCGCTCGGTGAGTTGTGAGTATTGTTCAGGGGCCCGGGGTCATGAAACAGAGAAATGCTAGAAATTTAAAACAACTATTCAAGAGCTCATTAATACTAATCGGATTGAGGTCCAAGCCCCGGAGGCACCCATTACCAACCAGAACCCGTTGCCGGCCCATCATGAGAAAAATATGATTGAGATAGTGCATAAGGGAAGGGAGCCTAAGAAGCCTTCGCAAGCTGTCATGATGATTCGGGCTAGTGAAACCAAGCCGTTTGAAAAGTCAACAAGTGAGAAGTTTGTGATCGAGTTGAACGGGGCAAATAATGAACCATCTGTGGAGGTCAAGAAGGGGTCCTCAAGTGACGTTGCAGGAAAACATGAAAGAGAAAAAGTGGTTGTGCCAGGAGTGACGAACAAGCCTGTTGTAATTGTGAAGGGTGCCCGCATAGATCCCATCATTATCAAACCGGTAACTCAATTACCGATAGTCAACAGCAAGGCAGTCCCATGGAATTATGAACGAGTGACAGTGACTTACAAGGGGAAAGAGATTAAAGAAGAAGTGTGTGAGACACATGGATTGACTCGATCGAGGAGATGCTTTGCCCCCGAAAAGTTGAGAAAAGCTAAGACCTACAGAGATAACCCAGTGTTGGTGAAGAAAGTTGTGACCGAGGAAGAAGCAGAGGAATTCCTGAGAAAGATGAAAGTGCAGGACTATTCCATTGTGGATCAGTTAAGGAAGACACCGGCTCAGATCTAGCTATTGTCATTATTGATCTATTCAGACGAGCACCGTCGGGCTTTGATGAAGATCTTGAATGAGGCCCACGTTCCTGACCAAATCTCAGTTAACCACTTGGAAAATATAGCTAACAAGATATTTGAGGTAAACAGAGTCACTTTTTCTGATGATGAGTTGCTTGTGGAGGGTACTGAGCACAATAGAGCCCTCTAGCTAACGGTGAGATGCGAAGATTCTGTGGTTACTCAGGTACTGGTAGATAATGGTTCCAGCACGAATATTTTCCCCCTCTCTACTCTGAACAAGCTGAAGGTGGATGATGAAAGAATTCACAAGAACAATAGCTGCGTTTGAGGATTCGATGGTGGGGGGAAAGATTCAGTCATGGACATAGTGCTTGAGCTCACAATAGGGCCATTTGAATTTAATATGGAATTCCAGGTGCTCGATGTGGCTGTTTCCTACAATTTTCTATTAGGACAACCCTGAATTTATGCTGCCAAAGAGGTCCCATCTACTCTGCATCAAATGGTCAAGTTTGAATGCGATCGACGGGAAATTGTGTGTTACCAATGATGCCATTGTTTCATTCATAGAGGTTGAAGACGACGAGGGACCATGAGTTTATCAGGTTTTGACATGGTATCGGTAGATAAAAATCTAGAAGGGAAGTGCGTGCCAACTCCAAGGGTAGCTGCCACATCATTCATGGTAGCCGTTGAAATGTTGAAAAATGGTGTTGTACCGGGCAAGGGTTTGAGTGCATCTCTGCAAGGTATCGTACAATCGGCTTTCTCTTTCTAAAAACTTGGATACATTTAGTCTGGGGTTCATGCCCACAGTCGCAGACTTGAGAAGAGGTGGAAAAATGAAACAGAGAGCATGGGCCCTTCCAAAGCTAGTCCCGCGTCTTTCCAGATCATTTGTCAGGCCTGGTACCAGAAAACGCCCAGTGACGACGGTTCCCAGTTCGGTGGTTGATATGGATTGATATTTGATGGAAAGGTTCGAGAGGATATTTGACGAAGTGAACATGTTGGAGGTTGGAGAGGGTTCAAGTGAGGTAGATGTGCAATTTGATGGGCATAGTGAAAAGATTAACAACTGGGAAGCTAGTCCTCTCCCCACCTTGAAGGAGTTTTGGTAGTTTGCTTTGATTTTCTTTCAGTTTATCTGGATGATTCCAAGGTTGTAATTCAAATTCTATGTTCCGTCCGTTTGGATTTATAAACCTTGTTATCTTTAATTTCGATAAAATGCAATTTCCCCTTTTCTCCCTTCCTGATAGTTTTATTTTGTTTTTTTTCCTGCCTTGTACAGTTCTTTTTATGTTGGCTTCAATGATATGCCATGCATGCGGAATCTCCGGCCCAGTCTTAAAAGCCAATCTAATTCTGAAATAGTAATTCGAGAAATAGAGTGTGATGTTGAATCGGAATACGACGAGGATGAAGCCTTTGAAGAGATTAGTAAAGAATTAACCATTTTGAAGGAAAACCCAAGCCTAACCTGAGTGATACAGAAGAAATCAATTTAAGGGATCAAGATAATGTCCGGGAAACTAAAATAAGTGTCCATCTTGAACCATAACTCATAGAGGAGATAATTAAAGCATTGTTCGAGTATAAAGATATTTTTGCATGGTCCTATGACGACATGCTAGGTCTAAGCACTGGCTTGGTGGTTCACAAATTGACCACTGATCCGGCATTCCCCCCTGTCAAGCAGAAGCTACGGAAATTTAAAACTGATATAAGTGTGAAGATTAAGAAAGAGGTCACCAAGTAGTTCGAGGCCAAAGTTATCCGGGTCACCCGGTATCCCACCTGGTTAGCCAATGTTGTACCTGTGCCGAAGAAGGATGGTAAGACCAGGGTGTGCGTTGATTATCGAGATCTCAACAAGGCAAGTCCCAAGGATAACTTCCCATTGCCAAACATCCATATATTGATCGATAATTGTGCCAAACATGAGATTGGTTCTTTTGTGGATTGTTATGCGGGCTACCACCAGATCTTAATGTATAAGGAAGACGCAGAAAAGACAACATTCATCACGTCATGGGGAACATACTACTATCGGGTTATGCCATTTGGTTTGAAAAACACTGGGGCAACCTACATGAGGGCAATACGACCATATTCCATAACATGATACACATGGAGATCGAGGTTTATGTGGATGATGTGATTGTAAAGTCTAGAAAGTAGTCTGACCATGTCAGAGATCTGAGAAAGTTCTTCCAAAGGCTTCGCAGGTACAATCTCAAGCTTAATCCTGCAATATGCGCGTTCGGTTTTCCGTTTGGAAAGTTGTTGGGATTCATAGTCATTCGCCTTTGATCAAAGCTATCCAGGAATTGCCACCACCACAGAACAAGACTGAGGTGATGAGTCTGTTGGGGAGATTGAATTACATCAGCCGGTTTATTGCTCAGCTCACGACAACTTGTGAGCCTATCTTCAAACTATTAAAGAAAGATGTTGCGGTCAAGTGGACAGATGAATGTCAGGAAACATTTGATAAGATAAAGGGGTACTTGTCAAACCCACCTGTGTTGGTCCTGCCAGAACAAGGGAGACCTTTGATTCTGTATTTGATAGTCTTGGACAATTCATTTGGATGTGTGTTGGGACAGCATGACATCACTAGCAGGAAGGAGCAGGCTATATATTATCTTAGCAAGAAGTTCACATCTTACGAGGTTAAGTACACTCATCTTGAAAGGACGTGTTGCGCCCTAACGTGGGTAGCCCAGAAGCTGAAACATTATTTGTCATCTTATACTACTTACCTCATCTCTCTCTTGGATCTGTTGAAGTATATCTTCTAGAAGCCTATGCCCATGGGAAGGCTCGCAAAGGGGCAGATCTTACTCACAGAATTTGACATTATCTACGTGACCCGGACTACGATGAAAGCACAAGCATTGGCTGACCATTCGGCTGAGAATCCTGCGGATGAAGAATACGAACCTTTGAAGACGTATTTAACGGATGAAGAGGTAATGCACATTGATGAGTTGGAACAGATTGAAAAGCCAGGATGGAAACTTTTCTTTGACGGGGCTGTTAACATGAAAGGCATTAGGATAGGAGCGGTACTTGTTTCTGAAACAGGGCATCATTACCCTGTTACAACTCAGCTTCGGTTCTACTGTACTAACAACATGGCTGAGTACGAGGCATGCATTTTTGGGTTCGAGGATGGCTGTGGATATGGGAGTCCAGGAAGTCTTGGTCTTGGGTGACTTGGACCTTCTAGTGTACGAGATTCAGGGAGAGTGGGAAACACTGGATTTAAAACTCATACCGTACTGGCAATGTTTGCATGATCTTTGTCAACGGTTCCAATCAATAGAGGTCAGGCATATTCTGAGGATCCACAATAAGGTTGTCGATGCTTTCGCTACTTTGGCATTGATGTTACATCATCCGAATAAGGCTTATGTTGACCCGTTGCATATTCAGATCCATGACCAGCATGCTTATTGCAACGTGGTGGAGGACGAATTCGATGGCGAACCGTGGCTCCACGATATCAAGGAATACATCAGAATGGGGGTGTATCCAGTACAAGCCACAGGTGATCAAAAGAGAACAATTCGATGAAATAGGTATGTCAGCATTTCAAGATTACACATATCAATTCTACCCCGTACCGCCCTAAGGCAAACGGAGCAGTTGACACGGCCAACTAGAATATAAAGAAGATACTTCGAAAGATGGTGGAAGGTTCTAGGCAGTGGCATGAAAAGCTGCCGTTTACGTTGCTGGGTTATCGCACTACTGTCCGTACTTCAGTACGGGCAACTCCATATTTGTTGGTGTATGGTACCGAAGTAGTGATACCCGTAGAAGTGGAAATTCCATCCCTTCGAGTTATCGCGGAAGCTGAGATCGATGATGATGAGTGGGTCAAAACTCGCTTGGAACAATTGAGTTTGATCGACGAGAAAAGATTGGCAGCAGTATGTCATGGCCAATTGTATCAACGAAGAATGGAAAGAGCATATAATAAGAAGGTGCGTCCACGGAAGTTTGAAGTAGGTCAGCAAGTGTTAAGACGTATCCTTCCACATCAGGTTGAGGCCAAAGGCAAGTTTGCTCCAAACTGGCAGGAGTCGTTCGTCGTAATAAGAGTATTGTCCAATGGTGCTTTATACTTAACATATATAGAAGTCAAATGTGTATAAATGGCCATCAACTCCGATGCGGTCAAGAGATATTATGTATAATTTCTTTGTTTAAATTATATTTGTTTGTACTTGGCATGTTTTGAAGATTGGAATGACGAAGGCGTTTTGATTCTGCTATCTAAAAACTTTATCCTTTGTTATCCCCTTTAGCCTATTTATTTTCTTTCATACCCCCATTTCGGAATCGGTAGCGAATATCGGAAACATAAGCGTGAAAGATAAGTAAAGGAAGAAGAGAAAAGAGAAAGAAAAAGAAAAGAGAAAGAAAAGAATGAAAAAAAAAAGAGGAAAGAAAAGAAAAGAAGAAGAACAACAACAACAACAACAACAAAAAGAGAAAAGAAGGCAAAAGAGAAAGAAAAGGAAGAGAAAAGAGAAAATCACAACAACAAAGTAATTTCTATGACATGAACTACGTTTGACCTGATTCCTTTTAAGGATACGTAGGCAGCCTCACGGTTCGGTCCCATCAAAATAAAAATTCAAAAGTCCCCAAACAAGAAACTGGGGACCTTCCGAAAGTTGTAATTTTGAACCCATTCGAATTGTTTCAAGCCATTGATATCCTTTCTTTCTAACCCTATCCAAAATCCCACGTTATGGTCCAAAGAAAGACCTTCTGATCAGTCTTCGAGAGATGCCGAGTCAAGCAAGTGGAGGTGATTCATATCAAGGGTGACATTCTGGTCCAAGCAAAAAATATTGAAAATGAGAGAGTCTTAATGGTGAAAACCCTCACGGGCACCATAAGGCAACGGGAGCTGAGAGAAATCAAAAATGAGAGTCTTATTGGTGAAAACCCTCGCGGGCACCGTAAGGTGACGGGAGCCGAGAGAAATCAAAAATGAGAGAGTATTATTGGTGAAATCCCTCACGGGCACCTTAAGGCGAAAGTTAGTTGATAGATGAACGAATGAGAGAGGTCTGCTGGTGAAAACCTTTCAAGGCACCGCAGGATGAACAAGGTTAGGATTTGGATAAAGAAATCAGGTTATGAAAATTCTGGGACGACAAAGTATGGCAATAGAAGGTTGGTTGGTTGGACAGACTGGGCCGATTAATCCAAAATGCATGTCATGATCATTGGTACCAGCCGCTCCACTCAGATAAGTCCCTTTTCTTTTTCTTTTACTTTTAACAATCATTCATTTTTGGATTCTTCTTATCCTTAACTCTCAGAGTCATTGCATTTCATTTTCTTCCGGGTCTTATTTCTATAAGGTATTTCAATGATAATTTTGTTGGAGCATGCAAGAATGGATTTCAAAGCTCACTACCAAATTCAAAAATTGCAAAGCACAATGCGGCCAGATTATACCGAAGATAGCACGATGTAACGTGGGATAAAGTGCCAGCAAAAGTTCCATCAGTAGAGTGATTCAGTAATTTCATGAGAGATGCAGAGGTTCAGTTAAAGGGGTCAGAGGTGTGAAACAACGGTTCAGGTATAGAACACCTGGGTCATCTAGGGTCATAGGGTTTTGGAAGACAGTCGGAAAGTCAAGCGGTTCAGGGAAAGTTCGGGGAAGCCAGTCAAAACAAAACAATGCAGCGGAGAGACTTTTAGCAAAGAATGTCATCAAGTAACTACCACATTTTAAATTGACGAATTTTTCTTTGATTAAACAGGGGCAGGAAATTTTGGCTGTTTTGGAGAAACCCTCAGTGGAGAAAGGAAGTCACCAAACAGGTTTGATTTTTGATTTTCAGGACCCTCCAGGAAAATAGGACCTAGTGTAAAGTTCAGAAATAGCGTAATCTAGCATAAATGTATCCCAAAGAAATATAAGCTGGTTTAGAAGGTTGTATGTTCGAGATAGGATTCAATTAGGACTTTCCAGGACCCTCCTGAATAATGGGACTTAGCTTTAAGATTTCGATTAAATAACAACATTTAGAAATTATGTTGTAGGGTAGTATAATTCAGCCATAAAAGTTGTCACTCGTAAGATAAAATTTGACTTCTAATTTTCAGGACCCTCATAGATAATGGAGAGTAGTTTAAAGACCCTCTTAGAAAACAAGATTTAGCAGAAGTCACACCTTTAGAAGATATAACGCAGATTTAAAATTGTCATTTAATTAAGAGTTGTCAAGACCCCCTGGATAATGGGACCTAGCTTTCAAATTCTTAGTAATACTTGGTAATATGACTTAGTTTTACACTCACATCAGTGCCTAGCCACCAAACTGGGGCACAAAATTTTTCTTTATTTTTGTCTATTTTGTAGAAGTCAGGAGCCCGCCTGGAGAGCAGGGAATACACTTCAAGACAGCAGTCAGGAGCCCGCCTGTAGAGCAGGGAATACATTTCAAGTAAGCAGTCAGGAGCCCACCTGGAGAGCAGAAAATACATTTCGAGTCAGCAGTCTGGAGCTCGCCTGAAGAGCAGGGAATACATTTCAAGTCAGTAATCAGGAGCCCGCTTGGAGAACAAGGGAGTAAAATTCAAGTTTTAGCTTTCAAGTCATTATTGATATTTGGTAATGTGATTCGTTTTACACTTACATATGTGCCCAGATACCCAAACTTGGGCAGAAAACATTTCTTTGTTTTTGTCTATTTTGTTGAAGTCAGGAGCCCGCTTGGAGAGCAGGGAATACATTCAAGTTTAGCAGTCAAAACCCCGCCTGGAGAGCAGGGAATACATTTCGGGTCAACAGTTAGGAGCCCGCTTGAAGAGCAGGAAAAACATTTCAAGTCAACAATCAGGAGCCCTCGTGGAGAACAAGGGAGTACAATTCAAGTTTTAGCTTTCAATTTCTTATTGATATTTGGTAATAGGATCCGTTTTACACATACATATGTGCCCAGATACCCAAACGGGGGCAAAAAGTTTTCTTTGTTTTTGTTTATTTTGTTGAAGTCAAGAGCCCGCCTAGAGAGTAGGGAATACATTCAAGTTCAGTAGTCAAGCGTCCACATGAAGGAAAGAAAAACATCTCAAAGTGTAGTTGGCAGTCAGGCATCCACCTGGAGGAAAGGAAAACATCGCAGAATACAATTCAAGATGGCAACAAAGGGATTCCATCGGGAGAATACAAGTCAACAAGGCAACAAGAACCACAGGAGGAAGTTTGAAGATATAGATAGGATTTTGTAATTCCTATATCATAGTCTAGTCTAGCTTCTTTTATTTTATCATGGTTTAATAAGGAGGTCAATAAGTAGTAGCAGCAACAACAACAACGGTAAAATCACAGCTTCATGGTAGTCCCAGCTACCAAACATTCCTGAACTACACTGACCTGATTCCTTTTTAGCCAAGGATATGTAGGCAACCTCGGAAGTAGGGTGCGGTCAAATCTTTCAAAATTGCTTCCCACGGAGTATTCAAATGGTAAAAATCGCTCGTATCCGCTCACTTTATCTTTGCACGAAAACTCTTCGTATTTTCGAGCAAAGAGGGGCAGCTGTGAGCACGTGATTTTTGCCCTATATGAATTACTCCCAGAAATTCAAAACAAAATAATTTCTTTCAGTATTTGCAAATGTTTGGATTATTGTGACATTTTCTGTTAATTGTTTGCATTTTGTCTGTGCATTTTAATTAATGAAAAAATACAAAAATATATGAGTTTTAGGATTAATTGAGTAATTAGGTTATTTTATAAAAAGGGAAAAAAGGAAAATCACAAAAATAGTCATCTTGCACCTTTTAATTCTAATTTTTGATTTCTGAGTTAGTTTTTTTTTAATTTGTTAATTGTGGTAATGAATTAGGTTTAATTAGTATTTTGTTAAATTAATTTGGTTTTATATTTTAATTTAGGATGCTAGTTTTATTTTTTTGGATCCCTTCTATTTCATCCAACGGTCAGAATACTTTATCCCATATCACATATAAGTGTCTGAAAGTCTCAAATTAACCTAAGACCAAATGACTCATCTCCCTCTTATGTTCATCTCAGACACCTCCCCAAACTCGATTCAGCCATGGCAGCAGGCGAAAGGTTCCAACCACCACTAGAAACCACCCATGCAACCATCACCCTTCCCTCAAACCTAATTCATCACCATTTTTCCCCAAAATCTCACCAAATCAGTCTATTTTCGAATCTGAGAGCAAAGAAGAAATGAATCCGTCAAGCCTTTAAGTTTCTTTGAGCGATAAGGCTCAAAATAGGTATTGACCGTTTGTTTTCGTTGAGAACATAGGGTTAACACCTGTTTTGAATCAAATTAGAGTTTGTTGAGGTTTATCAGTGTCAGTCGTGTGCCTTTAGATGTATTTTCTCCATCCTTCCTCTTTTGTCTTCTTCGTCTGTTTCGCTATCAAATTCTGTTTCTCCTGTTCCTCCTCCATCTAATTTTTTCTTCTTCTTTTCATTTTTGTTCTATTTTCCGTTGCTTAGTAGCTTAATTTCGCATATCAGTAGCTTTGAGTTAATTCGTTTTGGTTTTGTTGAAAAGATAAAGATTATTTCGCTTTGTTTTCATAGTTAGTACTAAAAATTGTTAAGTAGACTGTTAAGGTGTTTGAATTTATTTGTTTAGCTCATAATTGTTGATAGGTGAATTAAACTTGTTTCCCTGTTTTGTGGAAACATTTGATTTCTTTGGACTTAATCCTTGGGAACTTTTTCTTTTGTTTCCATTAGTTTTCTGTCGTGACTTGAGCTTTGGGCTTACCCATTGTAACCTGGGGTCATTTGAACCAATTTGGGTTTCAAGGATTAGAGGCCCAAGAGCTAATGAACCTGCTAATGCAGTAGCCCAGAGTTTTGGGGTCAGGCCTAACCCGTTTGATGGTTGAAGTAATTAAGAGACATTTGGGGGTAATTTGGGAATTTTGGGGTGGGGAATCTTTTGATAATAGTTTAAGAAGCTTCTTAGAAACTGCAAAATAGACTAGCTTAGCTGGCAAGTCAGAAAATGATGGACCTCTAAGCTAAAAGCAAAATTGGAAAAGGGGCAAAAGGCAAAACTGAAGTGTTTAGGTCCGCCCTATTTGGTTTCTTATAAAGGCATCTTTTCTTGCTTTTCAAGCTGGGGGGGAAGAGCTGAGGTGAAAAAACACTTGAAAACAAAAATGGCTAAAAGATTTCTTTTGGAAAAGACTATTCCATTGAATTGCGTTTTAGGATCTTAAAGTTTCATTCTCTGAATCAGTTTCTGCTTTGCTTTGGGGTTTGAAATGAATTTAGATTGAGTATTTTAAATCGTGCTTAAAGTTTTGCTGGGGTGTCAGTTGTTTGAACTTGTTATTCTGGGCTACTACACATCATTTCTAGGTTTGAAGTCTGTTTTGCTGTTGATCCCTGTTGTTCTTACTGCTAATTCTTCACCCCTGTTTTCTCCTATTTCCATGTATGCCTCAGCTTGAATAGCATGTGAGATGTAAAGGGGGCCTCGTTTGTGATTCAGATAATGAATAAAATAGTCCCCATTATTAAGGGATTGATCATGTGTTTTACTTGTTTAAATTAGTACAATTACTGGAATATTATTGTACCCGAGCATGGTTTATGTAATCTATTTTAGGACTATGTTAGATTTTTGGTTTGTTATTTCAATTCTAACTTAGCTACTTCATGCTCAAGTAATGGCGCTGGAACTGTCATGATAGGAACCTGATGAACAATGTTATTAATCAATTCAATAGCCACAATCTCTTTCTTCATGTTCACTTTTAGGTAATTTAGTCATAACTCACTTTGTAATACTAGGTTAACCTTGGACTTTAGCATTTTTAAGTGAATCTGAAGTGACGTTGAAGGTTGTTTAAAGTTATATGTACAGGAGTTTTCATGTTAGTATGGCTTGTATTTTGATTTGTGTTCCGCCTTGATTCGGGATCTGTGGGGTGTTATCTGGTAAGATTGTGTTCAAGTTGGTCTTTGTTACAGTAGAATAGGCTTTATCAGCACATTATTGCAAGTTAATTGAAGGTTTGAAAGTTGAGGTTACTTGCTGTTGGTTGGCTAAAATTGGATTTTTCAAAACTTTGCTTTCGAAATCTGTTCTTTGTCAAAAGTCTGTGTGATTGGCTATAGGAGAAATACCAATATTGAACTCATTTGTGTGCTCTATTACGCCACTCCAAGGGCTCGATTCTGAGTCCCTACTTTTCAGTTACACCTTGATTTTGAAATGGGTCTCTTTTAGGACTTATTCTTAGCCACCTGAAAATCGGGAATCAGTATATCTGTGATTGCATAAGTTGTTGGGCTCCTTAGGCCCAGGCTTGAAGTTGTCGAAATTAAATGTTGAGCCAAATAATCCCTTAATTCAAGGCCTGCAAGTAGTTAATGGATTTAGAATTTTCTTTAAATAGAAGTTCTACGACTTTCCTTAGTTAATGAATTGGTGTTCTCTTTCACTTGGGGTGCGTTATTTTAAGTAACACAAATAGTTTACGGCCCTCCGAACTTTAGTTGAATCCCCAATTAGAATAATTTGAGGTGCGCCATGCCAAACAAAAGTGACATTTGCATGGCCCTCACTTTACTTAATCTGGAATTGATCCTTAGAGTCCGAGGCGTGCCATTTAGTAAATTTCATGGCCCTCACAAAGTTGGAAACGTGAAATTGCTTTAGGCGCGTTAGTTTAATAATATCATTCCTAAATTCGGGTGCGTATTTATGTGACCCAAATCTAAATATCAACGATGTTAAAATATGTCAAAAGCCACAGGTGCATTTATCTGACGTGGCTCGAGATGTGTTTTGATGACGTTGTATCCTTCCTTAATAAATAAATAAAAGCGGTGAAGTTAAAATTGAACCATAGGTTAAAACATGTATTAAAATCAGATAATTAAGCCGAATATAACAGTTGAGCGACTGTGCTAGAACCACGGAACTCGGGAATGCCTAACACCTTCTCCGGGGTTAACAGAATTCCTTACTCGGATTTCTAGTTCACCGACTGTTAAATAGAGTCAATCTTTTCCTCGATTCGGGACTTGAACCGGTGACTTAGGACACCATAAAATTATCCCAAGTGGTTGTCACACCTTCTTTTTACGCACCCTAGGGGGCGGGGGGAGTTTTTTCCAATTAAAGGACAATCGAAACGGGATTGGTTTATTTATTTCAGAGTCGCCACTTGGGAGATTTAGGGTGTCCCAAGTCACCAATTTTAATCCCGAATCGAGGAAAATAATGACTCTATATTACAGTCCGCGTACCAGAAATCTAGATAAGGAATTCTGTTAACCCGGGAGAAGGTGTTAGGCATTCCCGAGTTCCGTGGTTCTAGCACGGTCGCTCAACTGTTATATTCGGCTTATTTATCTGATTTTTAATACAATTATGAACCATGTGCAAATTTTATCTTTTAACCGCTTTATTAATTATTATTATTAAGAAATGTGAACATCGCTTAAAACATATCTTTGGATTGTGTCACATGAAATGCACCCACAATCCGAAACATATTTTATTTGATGTTTTAGGATTTGGATTTAGGTCACATGAAATGCACACCCAAGTTTAAGAAAATAGATTATTAAACACGCGCCTAAAGAGACTATCGTGTTATTATTTTGGGAAGGCCGTGAAATTCGCTAAACGGCCCTCCTGAATTCTAAGCAATTTAAAACAAGTATTTACTGAGGGCCCCGCAATTTGTATTTTTATTCAGCGAGGCTCATCTCATTCTTATTTTTTGAAGGAATTTGCAACATCATGGAAATGCATCTCATACCGCGTCACAGTCAATGTACCCGTGATTAGAGACACATTTCGATTCCGTTGAGATTTGGATTTGGGTCACATAAATGTGCACCCGAGTTTAAGGAGATAACATTATTAAAGGCGCGCCTAAAGCAACTAGCGCATTGTTATTTTGGGTAGGGCCGTGAAATTTGCTAACGGCCCGTCTCGGAATCTAAGTATTTAATATATACACTTAGAGGGCCCCGCAATTTGTCCCTTTTATTTGGCGAGGCTCGTCTCATTTCACTTATTATTTTTTTTATTATTATTTATTTTTATTTTTATATTTTTAAAGGGATGCCATTTTTATGCCTTTAACAGTACTAAACCTTATAGCCTATTTGCAACTGAAATCTCATAACTCGTTACAATTTTAATAAAAGAAATCTAGCAAAATGAGTGTTTTGGAAGTAATAACAACGAGTAATGCTAGTTTTGTCCGAATGAACTAAGCAAGAGAAAAGACGAATAAATTAATGTTAAACTGTGTCATGGAACAACTAACCCTACTTAATTAAATGATATCACATAAACAAAAATATGTAACACCAAAAATGAACAAAACGCATATGGTGAAAACATAAGCAGAACATTATCGCATCAATTTATATATTGCATCTTCGAATGTTCAACGTAACATTTCCTTATCTAATGCTTGAAGTTTACTAACCTTTGAACCTCGGCAGACTCAGGACACAAACAAGACCTCGACGGGACTCAAGCTGGACTTCTCTGAACAAAGAACAACAAGGGAACCTCGGACAAACACCTCGACTACCGGACCTCGACGAACCAAAGACGACCTCAATGGACTGCACGACGACAGTGAAACAACGACGATAACATGGCTGATTGGTTGTCGTGTTTGGACAGTACAGCTGAAGCAGTGGTGTTTGGACGGTGTCGATGGAGATTGTAGGAGAAGGAGCGGTCGTGGGCTTTGTCGATTCTGCCGGTGGTCGACGAAGGAGGGAGTTGGTTGCGACGGGCTGTCGGGAAGGTCGTGTTGGGCAGTGGTTCAGGTTGGAGGTGGGTCGACGGACTGGAGCTGGACGGGGGTCTGTTTGGCTGTGTTTTGACGCGGGGGAAGTCGGGTTTTCTGGTTTTCAAGAAGGAGGAAGAAGATGGGGTGGCTTTCGTCGATGGTTGGTTGACGATGGCGGAGGGCCAGTGATGGTGTCGATGGAGGAAGCTGGTCGTGGGGGTGGCGATGCAGCGAGTAGCAGCTCGACGGAGCTGGTACGTGGGGGGTTTACCGGTGGTTTTGGACGATGGTTTTAGGTTTTCTGCTTCTTCTTCTTTAGGAAGAAGAAGCTCGAACAGTGGAAGGGTCTGCTAGTAGGAGTTGGGAGGAGACGGGGTGGAGGTCGGAGGCTTGGTGGACGTAGGGTCGACGATGGAGGGGATCGTTTGTGGTTTTTCTGTTCGGGTTTTTTGCTGGGTCTTTGCTTCTTCTTCTTCTTCTTCAAGAAGAAGCCTCAACCGTAGTCTCCCCTTTCAAAAATTTTTTAAAAGTCCCCAAAATCCCTCAAAGTCTGTCCGTGTTTTGTAATGCTTTGCCCATGAAAATGAGCCCCACGCGTGGTGGGGTTCGAGGCATATGTCTCCCACGCGTGGTGGGGTTCCCCACGTGTCCTGGACACGGTTTATTATGGGCTAGGTCCGAAAATTAAGCCTAAAACCGGATAGTTTGAACCCGAATATTATTCTTTTGCCCGGACCCGAGAAATAGAAACACGTTGCTTAACTAGTCCTATGTAAGCAAAATAACTACCAAAATAAGACTAGTATTTAAACAAAACTATATCTTTTTAAATATTTTTTCAAGGTTTAAAATAGCTACAAAATATTAATAAAACTATTTTTTTGTAATTTTCGTTTTTAAATATTAAGATAAAATATGAGGTAATATTTTTGTATTTTTTCAAAGTTAAAAATGCCTATAAAACTTTAATAGAATTATTATTTTTGTATTTTTTCGAAATTATATAAGGTATAAAAATAAAGTGCAATTTTTGTATTTTTCAAGTTTATGAGAAATACATAAACTAAAATATATATATATTTTTTTTTGAAATTTTCTTTTTGCAACGAAATAAAGTAAAAAATAGTTAAAATAGTTATATTAGTCCTAAATTAGATATTTTAAGCTAAGAGCGTAAAAATTTCCGGGGAGGGTCAAAAATCACGTGCTTACAGCTGCCCCTCTTTGACTGGAAACACGAAGAGTTTTCCGACAAAGAACGACTAGCCGTGTTTTTGACCCGACCATTACTTGGACGGACTACACTTCAGGAAAGGGAGGGAATGTGACCGAGCCCTGGTATCTGAGCTGCCTACATATCCTTGGTTATACAGGAATCAGGCCACGTGTAGTTCGGGAATGAGAGAGATAGTGAAGTGTACCGAGGTGGAGAGCCGATCGAGGTGCCGTTCCGTTGAGGTTCCGGTCCGCGGTCCTGTCATTACAACAAAAATGAAAACTGAAAAAGACTAACTAAGCCTATCAGCTACTTGTTATAAGGATTCCTATCTCTTAAGTCTTCTGAAACTTGGTCTTGAGTCTTGAATGGTGCTTCATACAGACTTTGGATTTGAACCTTGATACTTGCTAGTTGTAGGCGCTTGTTCTTGAGCAGACCACAATTGTTCTCCACTTCCGTATTTCGGATTCATTCATTTTTCTCTTTTTTCTTTTTCTTCTTTTTTGTTTTTGTTTTTTTTTGTGACTAGCTTTTGTTGACCCTCTCAGACTGTTGACTCGCATTCTTGGGACGAGATTCTTGTTGCTTCTATCTTGGATTGAGTGCTGGGGATTTTTGTTGTAATCCTTCTGCTCTCCAGTGGGTCACTGCTTGATTTTGAAAAATATTTTCTCCGTTCTGCAGGCGGGTCCCTGACAATCAAAACAAACAAAACAAACAAAATTTCTTAACCCAGTTTGTACTGGGAAGGTTTGTGAGTCGTTAGCAAAATTGTAACTCACTGACACTGCTGATGCAATGATGAGAGTAAACTAAAGACTAGGCTAGGATGTGCCTCTCCTCTGAGCAAAACCAATCTGCTAAAATAAAAACCTCAATGACTCAAACTAGAAAGTGTGTCTTCTATGGTTGAATCAGAATGAGCTAAACTAGGAAGTGCGTCTCCTAAGGGTGAAAACTTCAGTGACTAGAACTAGGAAGTGCGTCTCCTATGAATAAAATCTCGATTAGGAAGTGCGTCTCCTACGGGTAAACTTCAAAAAACTGGACTAGGAATTGTGTCTCCTATGGTCGAACTTAAAATGAATCAAACTAGGCAGTGCATCTCCTAAGGGTGAAATCTCAATTCCGGAAGTGCGTCTCCTGAACTAAAATATAATCTAAAAAGCCAAACTCGGGAGTGCGTCCCCTAAAGCAAAAGTATAACCTGAGTGAACCAGACTAGGAATTGTGTCTCCTAATAATGAAAACTTAATTCAGGAAGTGCGTTTCCTGTGCATGGAATTAAACTTAGGAAGTGCATCTCCTAATGGTAAAACTGAACTTAGGAAGTGCGTCTCCTACTTGTGAAACTTTTTAGGAAGTGCGTCTCCTACTTGTGAAACTTTTTAAGAAGTGCGTCTCCTACTTGTGAAACTTAGGTTAGGAAGTGCGTCTCCTATTGGTACAATGGACTTAGGAAGTGCGTCTCCTATTGGTGAAACTGAACTTAGGAAGTGCGTCTCCTATTGGTGAACCTATTCTTAGGAAGTGCGTCTCGTAATGGTAAAACTGAACTTAGGAAGTGCGTCTCCTATTGATGAAACTTGCTTAGGAAGTGCGTCTCCTATTGGTGAAACTTGCTTTAGGAAGTGCGTCTCCTATGGTGAAACTGAACTTTAGGAAGTGCATCTCCTATGGGTGAAATGAACTTAGGAAGTGCGTCTCCTATGATGAAACTGAACTTTAGGAAGTGTGTCTCCTATGGTGAAACTGACTTAGGAAGTGCGTCTCCTATTGATGAAACTTGCTTAGGAAGTGCGTCTCCTATTGGTGAAACTTGCTTTAGGAAGTCCGTCTCCTATGGTGAAACTGACTTAGGAAGTGCGTCTCCTATTGATGAAACTTGCTTAGGAAGTGCGTCTCCTATTGGGTGAAATAAACTTAGGAAGTGCGTCTCCTACTGGTGAAACTTTTTAGGAAGTGCGTCTCCTACTGGTACAATGGATTTAGGAAGTGCGTCTCCTACTGGTGAAACTTGCTTAGGAAGTGCGTCTCCTACTGGTGAAACTTGCTTAGGAAGTGCGTCTCCTATTGGTGAAACTTGCTTAGGAAGTGCGTCTCCTACTGGTGAAACTTGCTTAGGAAGTGCGTCTCCTACTGGTGGAACTTGCTTAGGAAGTGCGTCTCCTACTGGTGAAACTTGCTTAGGAAGTGCGTCTCCTACTGGTGAAATATTTTTAGGAAGTGCGTCTCCTATTGGTGAAACTGAACTTAGGAAGTGCGTCTCCTATGGTAAAACTGAACTTAGGAAGTGCGTCTCCTATGGTAAAACTGAATTTTAGGAAGTGCGTGTCCTATGGGTGAACTATTCTTAGGAAGTGCGTCTCCTACTGGTGAAACTTTCTTAGGAAGTGCGTCTCCTACTGGTGGAACTTGCTTAGGAAGTGCGTCTCCTACTAGTGAAACTTGCTTAGGAAGTGCGTCTCCTACTGGTGAAATATTTTTAGGAAGTGCGTCTCCTATTGGTAGAACTTGAATTTAGGAAGTGCGTCTCCTATAGTAAAACTGAACTTAGGAGGAAATGCATCTCCTATGGGTAAAACTGAACAAACCTAGGAGGAAATGCATCTCCTATGGGTAAAACTAAAACTTAGGAGGAAATGCATCTCCTATGGGTAAAGACGTGGAATGTATGCCTCTATTATCTGGGTGGGCTCCCAATTTCAACACTTGAAATAAAAGACTGAATGTATGCCTCTGTTATCTGGGCGGGCTCCCAATTTCAACACTTAAAATTAAAGACTGAATGTATTCCTCTGTTATTATGGGCGGGCTCCCAATTTCAACACTTGAAAGTAAAAACTGAATGTATGCCTCTGTTATCTGGGCGGGCTCCCAATTTCAACACTTAAAAAATAAAAAGACTGAATGTATGCCTCTGTTATCTGGGCGGGCTCCCAATTTCAACACTTAAAATAAAAGACTGAATGTATGCCTCTATTATCTGGGCGGGCTCCCAATTTCAACACTTAAAATAAAAGACTGAAAGTATGCCTCTATTATCTGGGCGGGCTCCCAACTTCGACACTTAAAAATAAAAAGACTGAATTTATGCCTCTGTTATCTGGGCGGGCTCCCAATTTCAACACTTGAAAGTAAAAAAAGACTGAAATGTATTCCTCTCGTTATACAGGTGGGCGCCTGGTTGTAAAGATATGAAAAATGATATGCCCGCATTATACTGGTGGGTGACCTAGAACAGAAATGAAAAGACAGAAATGTATTCCCGCATTATACTGGTGGGTGACCTAGAACAGAAATGAAAAGACAAAATGTATTCCTCTCGTTATTCAGGTGGGCGCCTGTCGAACAATAACTTTGAAAATAAGATCCTATTTGAGGGCGGATGAACCCGACATGTCCTATTTGAGGGCGGACGAACCCAACATATCCTATTTGAGGGCGGATGAACCCAACATATCCTATTTGAGGGCGGATGAACCCGACAAGATCCTATTTGAGGGCGGATGAACCCAACAGATCCTATTTGAGGGCGGATTAACCCAACAGATCCTATTTGAGGGCGGATTAACCCAACAGATCCTATTTGAGGGCGGATGAACCCGACATATCCTATTTGAGGGCGGATGAACCCGACAGATCCTATTTGAGGGCGGATTAACCCAACATATCCTATTTGAGGGCGGATGAACCCAACATATCCTATTTGAGGGCGGATGAACCCGACATATCCTATTTGAGGGCGGATGAACCCGACAGATCCTATTCGAGGGCGGATGAACCCAAAATATCCTATTTGAGGGCGGATGAACCCGAAATATCTTTAAGACTTGAAAACATCTTACCTTGAATACTTGCTGGGGATTGGGATGAATTTTCCTTTTCTACCTTCCCCATTTTTATTATTATTCTTTTTTTTTTTATTCCTTTTTTTTTGTTTTGTTTTTGCATAGCTTCTCCCTTCAAAGAATACCTCCCTTGATTTACTTACCTGTTGGGGGGTAAAATGTTATCAGCTGGGGGTACCTGACTTCCAGAAAATTTTCTAAATGGAAGGAAAATTTTCTGCCCCAGTTTGATAATATCCCTTGTGGCATGCGTTTCTGCCTCAATGCCATTTCCTTTACCTGTTTCAAATCAAACAAAATTTGTTAGTTTAAAACATGGTGGTTGGTTGTGATACTCCCAACGGGATGGATTTTCCTTTTTCCTTCCTTGCTTTGCGTTGCACAACTTGTTGGGGATGATATTATGTGCTGGGGATAATCCCTTCCTCCTGGGGGATATCCCTCTTCTTTTGTGGCATAGCTTGGAAACTGGCATTTCCCCGACCTTTTAGTCTAGTATGGATTTTGCCAAATCATGCTCACTGCTCTCCTTGCTCTGTTCATGGGCCTTTTGCTGGGGATATATATTTTGACACTGGCCTCGCGCTTGTTCCTCGCTGACTATACCACTTGGATGTACTAGTCAGATCTCATTTTGGAAAGCTGATGGCCTATTCGAAGTCATTTCATACTTGTTCTGACCAGACAGACTCTATTGGGGATTTTTCTATGAAAGGAAAAAGATAAAAAGGGAACAGGATAAAAAGACAAAGGAAAAAACATGACTCTTTAACAAAAGAAACTATAAATAAAAACCCTATCAAATGCAGATACCGACTCTAATGGCCATGACATGCGTATGTGGCCTATCCTTTACCGTCAATCCTCTTTCAAGATCTTCAATTGGCGATTCCCCATCTGATTCTCACTCTTATTCGACTTGTAGTGCCCGAAGGGTTTTCACTATCAAGCCTCTCTCATTTTGGTTTTCTCTCAGCTTTTATCGCCTTATGGTGCCTGTGAAGGTTTTCACCAATAAGACTCTCTCATTTGTATCACTTTCCAGCTGGGAATTTGGAGTGTTGCCGGTATGACTCTTTTTGTTGGAGATTAGAGTCCCTTTTACTGTGGGACAGAATGTTATGCTTGCCGGCAAGACTCTTCATTAGTCTGACTTGACATCTTTTGAAGACTGATCGGAAGGTCTTTCTTTGGACCGTAATGTGGGTTTTGGATAGGGCTAGAAAGAAAGGGTATTAAAGGCTCAAAAAATGCATTAATTTTGGGTTATTAATTACAACCTTCGGAATTAGATTTATTTACAACAAACGCAACTTTTGCCCCAGTTTCTTGCTTGGGGATATTTTAATTGATGATTTTTTCATTTTTCAAAACTATGACCGAGCCGTGAAGCGCCTACGTATCCTCTTTGAGGAATCAGGTCAAACGTAGTTCCCAATTCCTCTTTTTCATTTGATTCTTTTTTTTTTTATCATTTTTCTTTCTTTCTTTTCCTTCTTTCATTTTTCCCTCTTTTTCGTTTTGTTGTTTTCTTTCTTTCTCTTTTTTTTCTTTTTCGTTGCTACTGATTCCGAACGAGGGGTATGAAAGAAAAATAAGTAAGGCTCAAAAGGGATAACGAAGTATAAAGTGTTTAGGTAGCAGAACAAAATGCCTTCGTCATTCCAGTCTTCAAAACATGCCAAGTGCAAACAACACACTTTAAATTTGGAGTCTCTTCTGATGGTGCTGGACTTGACAATTATATTCAACATCTGCTTGTTCATTTGTCACTTCTAAAGCACCGTTGGGCGACACTCTCATTCTCATTATTATGAACGACCCTCATGCCAATTTAGGCGAATCTTTCTTTAACGGTTTTCTTTGTGTTTAACTTGCCCCAGTTCCACATGACTCGAGCTCTGAATAATCTCAAACCGTCCTTATTTTCTTTAAACGGTCTGATCGCCTTTCCAGGGTTTTATGATTAACTTTAAAGATTAGGCCCAAACTGTGTGTGCATGTCATGTCACTAGAATCGGCGCTGAACAAAAATGATAAAAAGACTAAACAAAAAGGTGAATAGAAATAATAAAAGATTGGATTTTGTGCTAGACTACCGGTGAAATGGTTTGAATAACGAACAAACGAAATAAAATCCTAAACAACCTGGACAAAACTTAAACAAACCGCTATGACAAAACGGAAAGATAAGCGGAAAGATATTGACACAAAACAAAATCCGAATTACAATCCTAATAATCCGAACAAACAGGAATGACAACAAGATAAGCCACAACCAGCTTCTCTTTTGCTAACCAAGGAACGGAGCGTCCTCCCATTTTATCAAACTTGGCATCGTAGCCACTGAGCTTCACATCAATACTGTCAAGACCATTACCAGCTTCAATATCATCAATCTCCGTCAACAAGTTTCCAACAGGATTCGAATGCTTCTGTCATCATGCCTGATCCTCGCAGAGTGTGCATCATGAGGTGCAAGTAAAGGATTCTGGGTGTCATTGTCCGGCTTACCACAAACCAACCACCTTAACTTTATTTGCGAAACAAACAGGTTAGAATGGACTCAGTCGGTCCTCATTATTAACAACATTTTTTTTTCTTTTTCTTTTTCGATGTTTTTCTTTTTTTTATTCTTTTTTTCGCTTTTTTTTCATCATTTTTTTCATTTTTTTTCGTTTTTTTTTCATTTTTTTTGTGTGGTCGAATCTTATGGAGATTGCCTACGTATCATGACCCCGCATGAATCAGACCTTGCGTAGTTCGGCCTCAATAAAAGATAAACAATAATGAACACTTTTTCTTTTCACTTTTCATATTAAAACAAACTGGGTTTCAAAGGTTTAAAGATTACCTACAAACTTGAAAATTAAACAACCCGCATGTTCTAATCAAAAGATTGGTAGACTCAAAAACAAAATTCCAGCTCCCTTTCTCTGTTCGACAAATGCAACCAAATGGCTACTTTTTTGCAAATGTGGCTCCTTCCAAATTTCACATGAATTTTGAGGCCGGGGAGGATTATTTTATGACACTTTACAAATTTATCCATTCTTTTACGAAAATAACCTTTCGACAACTGAAGATACTCTAAGGCTATTTCGGCAAGAACGGTTTAAGACGCGGCCGAAGCTGGCTCGGCTTATTATGACAAAATTTGAACGGTATTCACCTGACCGTTGACTAGTTGTTGTTGTTTTTTTTTGTTTTTCTTTTTGTTTTTCTTTTCAAATTATAATAAAACCCTGGTATTGCAAACACGGCCCTTCAGCGCCTCGGGGACGAAGATTTAAAAGGTTGTGTGGGTCAACTAGACCAAAATCCTAAACATGACCCGAAGGTGGCTATTTATGCAAAGTCAGCCTTCCGGCGTCCCTTTCGGGAACATTCGGCTATTTATGGCAAAACAGTATCACCTGACTTATTTATGACTCTTTTTATCATTTTTTCAAATTAGAAAACTCAATATTGCAAGCACGGTCTTTCAACGTCTCGGGGGCGAAGATTTTTAAGGTTGTGTGGGCCAATTGGACCAAATCCAAAACATGACCCAAAAGGTGGCTGTTTATGCAAAGTCAGCCTTCCGGCGTCCCTTTCGGGAACATTCGGCTATGTCTTGATAAAACAGCGTCACCCGACTTCTTCATGACAAAAATTAAAATTTGACATGTATTTTTTATTTATTTGTTTTTTGGCTATTTTAGCAAAAGGCGGGTTGGACATCACCCGACATATTTATGACAAGATTAAAATTTTGATTTTTTGCTATTTCTGCAAAAGGTGGGGTTGGACCCGATGAGGGTTGCCTGCGTATCTCACATCCGGTGAGAATCAAACCCGCGTAGTTCGGGCAAATAAGCTATTTTTGAGAAGACCCTTTTCCATTTCTATTTTTTTTTTTTTTATTATTATTCTTTTTTCACAACAATCAAGTAGACTATTATTTTTCATTCATAACAAACAAACAAATTAACGAAAAACATAAAACATTCCTTCTTTTTTTTTTTGAGAAGGTGGGGTTGGACCCGATGAGGGTTGCCTACATATCTCACATCCGGTGAGAATCAAACCCGCGTAGTTCGGTCCAAAGAACTACTTTAAAAGAAGAAAGGAAGCATTTTTTGATTGATTTTCTTTTTACAAGAAACACTTCTAAGATATATTTTGGAATTTTCATTTGCTCTTTTTTTTCTTTATTCTAAAGAAGAAGAAAATATTTTTTCGGAATTTTGCTTTTAATAAAAGAAATGCTTCTCAAAATTTTTTTTTTTGGATTTTGAATTTTTTTCAATTTTGAAAGAGAATCAAAATATTTTCGGATTTGTTTTTTTTATTTTTATTTTATATTATATTATTTTTTGAAAACAATTAGAAAGACTTCTTAGAGAAGCCAATAATGGAGAAAATATTTTTGGATTATTTTAATTTTGTCATTTTCATAAACAAATAAATAACACATATTTTTAAAACAAGACTCTTTTTTCATTTTTATGGCAAGACAAACAATTTTCTTTTCTATTAATGCTTTTTTTTTAATAAAACAAACTAATAAGACATATATTTTTTATTTTATATTCTCAAAATTTCGACGGAGTTTCGACACTACTTGGACATTTGTTTTTTTTTCTTTCTAAAAATGAGTAGTTATATGTCTACACTGCCATTTCCCCATCTTTTCACGATTTTCTTATATGTGGAAAATGATGACAACATACAAAATCTTTTTGAATTTTCATGCTTTGTTTTTATTTGTATTTTTATTTATTTTTTATATTTATTATTTCTTTCAAAAATGTGGCATGGGAGACATAACGATTTCCAAGACTTCTTGGATTCCGCAAATGCTCTCCATGCGCTTTTCCCAACATATGAAGCGTGGGGGACATATGGGAATTCCAAGACTTTTTGGATTCCCCAAATGTTCCCCATGTGTTTTTCCCAAAAAGCAAGCGTGGGGGACATAGGGAATTCCAAGGCTTCTTGGAATCCACAATTGTTCCCCATGCTTTGATTAATATAATAGCATGCTTAATAATAAAAAAAATTGTGCAACTTTCTTATTTAACGTGATTAGCATGATAAGAAGTGTCATTTGTCCGCAAATATCATTGGTCCGCCAAATGACTCATTCACCCTTGAATAAATATAACATGTAGCACATAGGATGCCAAAGATGGTCTATTATTTTCAGGTTGCATGTCCTAGACGGACCCAACCCCTGTGTTGAGTCCCCTAAGTCAAATGCACATGATGCAAATAAACGTTCCTACTAGGGATCCGGCATGTGGCTTTGTTATACTAAGTTCATAACCTGGGTATTTGTTCTAGACCTGGCTTACCCGAGCGGACAACTCGAGCCAAGGATGGGAGCTGTGTACCGGTAATCAAAAGGCCATCCGATTTTGCAACTCCTCCGAATCCTCGTTCTATTTTGGCATATGACACTAACAGAAAGAAGCCACGACCAGCGTGCGCTCCTCAAGAGAGAAGAGAAGGGTTTCGGCACAGTTTATATGTACAGTTCAAACAATATCAAAGCAGTAAAAGCAGCATTTAGCACATTAGGCTCGAAACATGTAATCAAATCAGATAATAAATAAAGCCAAATAATAACAATTACACTAAGCTCGAATTCTTAACCCTGAACCTGTGGTTCTGGGTTATTATCCCCAGCAGAGTCGCCAGAGCTGTCACACCTCCTTTTTACGCACCCGAGGGGGCGGGGGGAGTTTTTTCCAATTAAAGGACAATCGAAACGGGATTGGTTTATTTATTTCAGAGTCGCCACTTGGGAGATTTAGGGTGTCCCAAGTCACCAATTTTAATCCCGAATCGAGGAAAATAATGACTCTATATTACAGTCCGCGTACCAGAAATCTAGATAAGGAATTCTGTTAACCCGGGAGAAGGTGTTAGGCATTCCCGAGTTCCGTGGTTCTAGCACGGTCGCTCAACTGTTATATTCGGCTTATTTATCTGATTTTTAATACAATTATGAACCATGTGCAAATTTTATCTTTTAACCGCTATATTAATTATTATTATTAAGAAATGTGAACATCGCTTAAAACATATCTTTGGATTGTGTCACATGAAATGCACCCACAATCCGAAACATATTTTATTTGATGTTTTAGGATTTGGATTTAGGTCACATGAAATGCACACCCAAGTTTAAGAAAATAGATTATTAAACACGCGCCTAAAGAGACTATCGTGTTATTATTTTGGGAAGGCCGTGAAATTCGCTAAACGGCCCTCCTGAATTCTAAGCAATTTAAAACAAGTATTTACTGAGGGCCCCGCAATTTGTATTTTTATTCAGCGAGGCTCATCTCATTCTTATTTTTTGAAGGAATTTGCAACATCATGGAAATGCATCTCATACCGCGTCACAGTCAATGTACCCGTGATTAGAGACACATTTCGATTCCGTTGAGATTTGGATTTGGGTCACATAAATGTGCACCCGAGTTTAAGGAGATAACATTATTAAAGGTGCACCTAAAGCAACTAGCGCATTGTTATTTTGGGTAGGGCCGTGAAATTTGCTAACGGCCCGTCCCGGAATCTAAGTATTTAATATATACACTTAGAGGGCCCCGCAATTTGTCCCTTTTATGTGGCGAGGCTCGTCTCATTTCACTTATTATTTTTTTTATTATTATTTATTTTTATTTTTATATTTTTAAAGGGATGCCATTTTTATGCCTTTAACAGTACTAAACCTTATAGCCTATTTGCAACTGAAATCTCATAACTCGTTACAATTTTAATAAAAGGAATCTAGCAAAATGAGTGTTTTGGAAGTAATAACAACGAGTAATGCTAGTTTTGTCCGAATGAACTAAGCAAGAGAAAAGACGAATAAATTAACGTTAAACTGTGTCATGGAACAACTAACCCTACTTAATTAAATGATATCACATAAACAAAAATATGTAACACCAAAAATGAACAAAACGCATATGGTGAAAACATAAGCAGAACATTATCGCATCAATTTATATATTGCATCTTCGAATGTTCAACGTAACATTTCCTTATCTAATGCTTGATGTTTACTAACCTTTGAACCTCGGCAGACTCAGGACACAAACAAGACCTCGACGGGACTCAAGCTGGACTTCTCTGAACGAAGAACAACAAGGGAACCTCGGACAAACACCTCGACATACCGGACCTCGACGAACCAAAGACGACCTCAACGGACTGCACGACGACAGTGAAAGAACGACGATAACATGGCTGATTGGTTGTCGTGTTTGGACAGTACAGCTGAAGCAGTGGTGTTTGGACGGTGTCGATGGAGATTGGAGGAGAAGGAGCGGTCGTGGGCTTTGTCAATTCTGCCGGTGGTCGACGAAGGTGGGAGTTGGTTGCGACGGGCTGTCGGGAAGGTCGTGTTGGGCAGTGGTTCAGGTTGGAGGTGGGTCGACGAACTGGAGCTGGACGGGTGTCTGTTTGGCTATGTTTTGACGCGAGGGAAGTCGGGTTTTCTGGTTTTCAAGAAGGAGGAAGAAGATGGGGTGGCTTTCGTCGATGGTTGGTTGACGATGGCGGAGGGCCAGTGATGGTGTCGATGGAGGAAGCTGGTCGTGGGGGTGGCGATGCAGCGAGCAGCAGCTCGACGGAGCTGGTACGTGGGGGGTTTACCGGTGGTTTTGGACGATGGTTTTAGGTTTTCTGCTTCTTCTTCTTTAGGAAGAAAAAGCTCGAACAGTGGAAGGGTCTGCTAGTAGGAGTTGGGAGGAGACGGGGTGGAGGTCGGAGGCTTGGTGGACGTAGGGTCGACGATGGAGGGGATCGTTTGTGGTTTTTCCGTTCGGGTTTTTTGCTGGGTCTTTGCTTCTTCTTCTTCTTCAAGAAGAAGCCTCAACCGTAGTCTCCCCTTTCAAAAAATTTTTAAAAGTCCCCAAAATCCCTCAAAGTCTGTCCGTGTTTTGTAATGTTTTGCCCATGAAAATGAGCCCCACGCGTGGTGGGGTTCGAGGCATATGTCCCCCACGCGTGGTGGGGTTCCCCACGTGTCCTGGACACGGTTTATTATGGGCTAGGTCCGAAAATTAGGCCTAAAATCGGGTAGTTTGAACCCGAATATTATTCTTTTGCCCGGACCCGAGAAATAGAAACACGTTGCTTAACTAGTCCTATGTAAGCAAAATAACTACCAAAATAAGACTAGTATTTAAACAAAACTATATCTTTTTAAATATTTTTTCAAGGTTTAAAATAGCTACAAAATATTAATAAAACTATTTTTTTGTAATTTTCGTTTTTAAATATTAAGATAAAATATGAGGTAATATTTTTGTATTTTTTCAAAGTTAAAAATGCCTATAAAACTTTAATAGAATTATTATTTTTGTATTTTTTCGAAATTATATAAGGTATAAAAATAAAGTGCAATTTTTGTATTTTTCAAGTTTATGAGAAATACATAAACTAAAATATATATATATTTTTTTTTTTGAAATTTTCTTTTTGCAACGAAATAAAGTAAAAAATAGTTAAAATAGCTATATTAGTCCTAAATTAGATATTTTAAGCTAAGAGCGTAAAAATTCCCGGGGAGGGTCAAAAATCACGTGCTTACAGTGGTGACTCTGAATTTTTAAATAAATGAATCTTGTTTCGATTGTCACTTTAATTGAAAAAACTCCCTTATACACTCCTTTTCTGGGGTGTAGGTAAAAAGGAGGTGTGATAGCTCTGGCGACTCTGCTGTGGATCAAACCCAGAATCTCTAGTTCAGGGTTCAAAATTTGAGCTTAGATAAATTGTTATAATTGGCTTGTTTTATCTGATTTTTTACATGTTGGGTCTAAATGTGCAATATGTTGCTTTTACTGCTTTGATATTATCTGAAACTGTATATAAACTGCTACGAAACCCTTCTCTTCTCATCTTCAAGGATGTGCTCGCTGGTCGAGACTCCTTATTCTGTTAGTGTCATACCTTGAAATAAGAAAGAGGCTCAGACAAGTTACTAAGCCGGATGGCTTTTTGGTTCCCGGTACGTAGCCCCCTCCTCGGCTCGAGTTGTCCGCTCGGGTACACAGTCTAGCACACATACCCAGGTTTTTAAATCTAGAATAACTCAGCCTTATGCCAGATCCCTAGTGGGCATGTTTATTTGCATCATGTGCATTTGACTTTGGAGACTCAACACGGGGGTTGGGTCTATCTAGGACAGGTATACCCGAAATGTAAAGACCATTATGATGCATCTTACTTGCTACTTGTGCATTCATTTGCTTTGTTGACTGGCTTTTGAGGAAAAATTGGAAAGATTATGAGATGGTTGAGAGGGATAAGTGCTCGTTTTGAAAAACCAATGTCCTAAAACAAACCAAAACTCTGCTGAATTTTTGAAAAAAAAAGAGAAAAAAGGAATTTTGGGGTTTTAAAGAAAAAAGAGAAGAAAAGGAAAATCTTTGTTTTTTTGGAAAAGAAAAAAAGAAGTTGGTTCGTTTTTTTTTTAAAAAAAAAATTGCCCGAACTATGCTAATTTGATTCTCACAGGGTGTGAGATACATAGGCAACCCTCATCGGATCCAACTTCTTTTTGCAAAAATAGCCCAAAAGAACAAAAATTTTACTTTTATTTGAAAATAATTAGGGTGATGCCATTCTTGTCAAAAATAGTCGAATGTCCCTAAAAGGGCGCCGGAAGGCTGCTTTTGCAAGAACAACCGTCTGTGGTCATTTTTCAAGGTTTTCACTAGTTAGCCAACACAGCCTTAAAATCCTCGTCTCTGAGGTGCTGAAAGGCCGTATTTGTAAAACCGGATTTTATTTAATTTTAAAAAAAAAGAAGTGTGTCGATTTGTTTTTGAGTCAATTGAATCGTGATTTTTTCTTAATCACCTTAATAAATGTGCAGAATGAGCACAAGTCAGAATTTGCCAATAACAGTCTTGAACAAGATCCCTTTGGAGTTGCATATGTGGTGGGATGATCTGGGTAAATCAAGACAAGACACGGTCAATCTATACGTGGGAGGCTTCATTGGGTTGCTGAAGATTAATCCTAGGGGATACATCATAAAGGCGTTGGTTACATTCTGGGACCCAGCCCACAACGTATTTCACTTCTCATATTTTGAGCTTACCCCAACATTGGAGGAAATAGCTGGATATATTGGGGGTCCTAAACTTACTCTAAGACACCAGTACCTATTTGCACCAAGGGCCGTAGTCGTACACAGGTTCTTAGACTCTTTGAAAATAAGAAGGGGGGTTCACAACCCTGACTTGGCAGCTGGTTTTTGTACTTTGCAGTTTATATACAACAGATATGGTCATATAGAGGGGTTCAACAAGCCAGAAAAAAAAATTTGCAGCAAATGAAACCGCCTTAAGTGGGAAGAAAACAGGTGTTTTGCATTTATGGTGGTCTTTTTGGGACTTCTGGTGTTACCTAGAAAAGATGGAAATATTGACATACGAGTAGCCGGAGTTGTCAGCACTTTGCTCACTCAGGCCAACAACACCCTCGCACCCATGATAGTAGCTAAAATTTTCCGCGCTTTCACATCCTACAAAGCTAGAGGGGACTTTTTCGAGGGGTGCAACGTGTTGTTGCAGATATGGATGATCGAACACTTATGCCATCGTCCTCAATTTATGAGTTATGGGTCGACAGAGAAAACATGCATAGAAGAATTTTACACGAGGATTTAGGGGATCAGCTTGCCAAAGGGGGTCACGGAATGGGTAGCGCGCCTCCGTTCCATCACTACAAACCAAATAGAGTGGAAATTTGGATGGCTTCCTGTGGATGAGGTCATATACATGCCAGCCACCAGGCCTCTTTTCCTCTTAATGGGACTTAGGAGTATATAGCCTTATGCCCCATATCGGGTTTTGAGGCAACTGGGGAGATGCCAGATAGTTTCGAGGGATGAAGATCTTAGTGCCCAAGTAGTCGAGACTAGACTTAACGGTCAGTTTCATGAAGCAGCAGTCTGCCAAATTTGGAGCGAATCTCAATACTTAGCAGCCAACACCTGTGTACTTGATCTATCCAAAGGTGAGGTTTCACCATGGTACCTTGCTTAGTATAGAAGAGAAATTGATTTTGGGAGGCCGGCCAAAAGACCCCATCTTTAGGAATTTGTCGAGGCGTCACAAGAACAATGGGCTTGGTTGGCTAAGGAGAATGAGTACAGGGTCACAATAGGAAGGTTTGTAAAACAAGTCAAAGAACTTTAATTCAAGAATAACTTGCAAGCAGCGGCAGACAAATGTGAAAAGAAAAAGCTAGCTAAATAAAATGAGGCCCTTCGAGCCCAAATTCAGAAAATGAAAATATAGGCGGAAAACCCCGCCCGAAGTGCCAAAGATGAAAAACTCATAAATAACCTGAGGCAGAAAGTGAGTGACTATAGTTTTGATTTGAACAAAACAGAAAGTGAACTAGCCAGAGTTCTAAAGCAATTGGCTAAACACGCAGATGAACGAGCACGCCTGGTTAAACAGTTGAAAAAAATGTACGACAATGAGGTCGCGGGTAAAGAAAAGGGTCATCGCCACGGAAAACAAAATAATCAAACAGGCGAAAGATTTCAAGGTTGAAAGAGAACATTGTTATACAACATTGGCACAATTAGAAATGGACTTACAACAACCTCAAGAACAGAATCATACGGTCGATCAAACATTGGAAGCCAGGGACCAGAAAATCGAGCGTTTGTTACAAGAAAAAGGAGTCATAAGAGAAATAATTAAAACCACAGCCGATTACATTGTTGTGAAGTGCCAAGCCTGTGAGGATATGACTCGCACCACCTTCTTCGCGGCAGTGAAGATATTCGTTAAACAGATAATGAGTGACTTGGATCGGCTTCAAAGGGATCTCGCATATAGGCCCGCGGCGAGACCGAATGATGTCTCGCGGGCATCAGGAGCATTGATGTATTCATGATTTTTAATTTGAGTCTGTATTTCCTTTTTCGTTATAGACTGTCAGTTGTTTTGAGTCTGTATTTTCTTTCTGCTGGAGTCTGTCAATTGTTTTCGAGTCTGTATTTTTCTTTATTTTTGGAGTTTGCATTTCATCTTTTCATCAGCGTCTGTTAGTTTCTCTTGGAGTCTGTTAGTTTTGAGTCTTTGTAATCAAAACATTTTCCCTTTATGAAAAATTGAAAATCCCAAAAATGTTTTATTATTTACTTTCACACTTATCTCCTAGAACTACGCTTGGTATAATTCACGTGGGGTCATGATACGTAGGCAATCTCCATAGGATTCGACCACGACCAAAAGAAAAAAGAAGAAGAATAAAACGAAAAGAGAAAGGAAAACAAGAGAGAAAAAGAAAAGAAAAGAGAGAAGAATAAGAAAATCAAGAGACAGAAGCAAAACAAGATGGAAATGAGAGGATAAAAACAAAGAGAAAGAAAGGGCAAGAGTGAAAACACGAAAAGAAAAAAGGAGAAAAAGAAAAGCCGGGATGATGCAAGCATCCGATCAAATGCATAATAGAAACGGTTAACCGCTTAGGTGCATTCATTCCCCAAATGTGCGGTTACCAATCTGTTAAAGCCCTAATCGCTAACAAGGTTGTTGTTGATATATTGAGTCCAGGAAAGTGGTTAGTTGATTGGCATTATGGCAACTCACTCATACAACACCCGATCAAAAGACAGGCTGAATATGGCCAACCAAGAATTGGAGGCAAGTATTGTTGACCCGTCAAAAGAGGTGGAAGATTTGGATGATAATGCGATGAAGGAATAAGCTAAAGTAGCAAATGGCTGAAATGTACCAGGCCTGGGCAAAGGGTCATCCACCACCGGTTTATCCCGCCAACCCTGCTTATATCCCACCATTGGCCCAACCTCAGAAACCTCCCACTATGAACTCATCTCCAGCCTTTCCCCTCTACCAACAATGCCACGACACCACTTCCCGTATATCACAAGCTCCTCCACCCAGACAAGTCGTGCACCCTCCTTCACCAATCACTCCTATTTTCGTGGCACCTCTACCTGCTGCATTACATCGATCTTCCAGTGAACCTCTATTCTAGACTCATCTTGATCTCCCGGTAGAGACCGAGAAGCCACCCAAAAATCTCGAGCATGAGGAGATGATCAGAAAGGTCAAAAGCTTAGAACAATCATTCAGAGATATGAGGGGGTTGGGGGGTCAAGTAAGTGTGGCCTATAAAGATTTATGTCTGTTCCCAGATGTTCAGTTACTAGCAGGGTTCAAAATGCCCAAGTTTGATCTGTACGACAGGCATAATGACCCAGTAGCACACTTAAGAGGATTTGGTAGCAAGATGAGTGGAGCATGCGGAAGAGATGAATTACTGATGGCATATTTCAGCCAAAGTCTAAGTGGATCGGCATTGAAATAGAATACCAGATAAGATCATAGGAGGTGGTACACGTGGGACGATATAGCCCAAGCCTTCGCCTGCCATTTTCAGTACAATCTTGAAATTATTCCAGACCGACTGTCATTGATGTAAATTGAGAAGAAGCCCGGTGATATTTTTATAGGGTATGGATTTCGTTGGAGGGAACAAGCCGCGAAGGTTGACCCCCCAATGAAAGAGAGTGAAATGGTTGATTATTTCTTGCAAGCTTTGGAGCCCACTTATTTTGGTCATTTGATGTCAGCAGTGGGCAAGTCCTTTAATAAGGTTGTAAAAATGGGAGGCATGGTTGAGGAGGGACTCAAGTCCAACAATATGATGAGTTATTCAGCAATAAAAGCGACCACCCAGGCCATTTAAGAAAGAGGATACTGGAGGCGTACTCGGGAAGAAGAAGAAATAGGATGTTGCGACAATTGTGTCGGGAGCTTGGGTTGGATCCAGGGGCCCTTCACGTTACTACAACCAGCCTCAACCCTATCCCCAAACTTACCCCCACACTCTATATATCCCACCACAACACTACTACCCACCGCCAGATCCCCATTTTTCCGTCCATCATGCACAAACCTATACCCAACCTCCCGCTCATGCACAATGGCGTGCGCCAACTCCACAAAATACCTATCCACCCCCAAAAACCTATAGAAATCCCCCCTGGAACAGGTTTTCGACCAAATCAAGCCTTTAAGAATGAGAGGTTGCAGAAGCAGAAGACTTTCACTCCATTGGGAAAATCGTATACTAGTCCATTCCACAGATTGAGACAGTTGGGTATGTTGAATCCGATCGAGACTATATTGCCAAATCCCCCTCCCAGAAATCTTGACCACTCGGTGAGTTGTGAGTATTGTTCAAGGGCCTCGAGTCATGACACAAAGAAATTGCTGGAAATTGAAAACAGCTATTCAAGAGCTCATTGATACTAATCGGATTGAGGTCCAAGCCCCGAAGGCACCCAATATCAACCAGAACCCATTGTCGGCCTATCATGAGACACGTATGATTGAGATAGTACATAAGGGAGGGGATCCTAAGAAGCCTTCGCAAACTGTCATGATGATTCGGGCTAGTGAAGCCAAGCCGTTTGAAAATTCAACAAGTGAGAAGTCTGTGATCAAGTTGAACGGGGCAAATAATGAACCATCTGTGGAGGTAAAGAAGGGGTACTCAAGTGACGTTGTAGGAAAACATTAAAGAGCAAAAGTGGTTGTGCTAGGAGTGACGAACAAGCTTGTGGTAATTGTGAAGGATGCCCACACAAATCCCGTCATTATCAAACCGATAACTCAATTACCGATAGTCAACAGCAAGGCAGTCCCATGGAATTATGAACGAGTGACAATGACTTACAAGGGGAAAGAGGTTAAAGAAAAAGTGTGTGAGACCTATGGATTGACTCGATCGGGGAGATGCTTTGCCCCCGAAGAGTTGAGAAAAGCTAAGACCTCCAGAGATAACCCAGTGTTGGTGAAGAAAGTTGTGACCGAGGAAGAAGAAGAGGAATTCCTGAGAAAGAGGAAAGTGCAGGACTATTACATTGTGGAGCAGTTAGGGAAGACATCGGCTCAGATCTCGCTATTGTCATTATTGATCCATTCAGACGAGCACCGTCGGGCTTTGATGATGATCTTGAATGAGGCCCACGTTCCTGACAAAATCTTAGTAAACTACTTGGAAAAGATAACTAACAAGATATTTGAGGTAAATAGAGTCACTTTTTCTGATGATAAGTTGCCCGTGGAGTGTGCTGAGCACAATAGAGCCCTCTACCTGACGGTGAGATACGAAGATTCTGTGGTTACTCGGGTACTGGTCGACAATGGTTCCAGTGCGAATATATGCCCCCTCTCTACTTTGAACAAGCTAAAGGTGGATGATGAAAGAATTTACAAGAACAATATCTACGTTCGAGGATTCGACGGTGGAGGGAAAGATTCAGTTGGGGACATAGTGCTTGAGCTCAAAATAGGGCCAGTTGAATTTACTATGGAATTCCAGGTGCTCGATATGGCTGTTTCTTACAATCTGCTATTAGGACGACCCTGGATTCATGCTGCCAAAGCGGTCCTGTCTACTCTGCATCAAATGGTCAAGTTTGAATGGGATCGACAGGAAATTGTTGTGCATGGCAAAGATAATTTGTGTGTTCCCAATGATGCCATTGTTCCGTTCATCGAGTTTGAAGATGACAAGGGGCCATGGGTTTATCAAGTTGTTGACATGGTATCGGTAGACAAAAATTCCTAAAGGGAAGTGCATGCCAACTCCAAGGGTAGCTATCGCATCAGTCATGGTAGCCGTTGAAATGTTGAAAAATGGTTTTGTACCGGGCAAGGGTTCGGGTGCATCTCTACAAGGTATCGTACAACCGGTTTCACTTCCTAAAAACTTGGATACATATGGTCTGGGGTTCAAGCCCACAGTCGCAGACGTGAGAAGTGCCAGAAAAATGAAACAGAGAGAATGGGCCTTTCCAAAGCCAGTCCCGCGTCTTTCCAGATCAATTGTCAGGCTGGTACCAGAAAGCGCCCCGTGATGACGGTTCTCAGTTCGGTGGGTGTTATGGGTGGAGATTTGATAGAAAGGTTCGAGAGGACATTTGACGAAGTGAACATATTGGAGGCTGGAGAGGGTTCGAGTGAGGCGGATGTGCAATTTGTTGGGCCTAGTGCAAAGATTAACAACTGGGAAACTACTCCTCTCCCCACCCGGAAGAAGTTTTGGTAGTTTGCTTTGATTTTCTTTCAGTTTATCTGGATTATTCCCGGGTTGTAATTCAGATTCTATGTTCCGTCTGTTTGGATGTATAAACATTGTTATCTTTAATTTCAATGAAATGCAATTTCCCTTTTCTCCCTTCCTGATAGTTTTATTTTGTTTTTCTTTTATTCCTTGCACAATTCTTTTTATTTTGGCTTCAATGATATGACATGCATGGGGAATCTCCGGCCCAGTCTTAAAAGCCAATCTAATTCTGAAATAGTAATTCAAGAAATAGAGTGTGATGTTGAATCGGAATACGACGAGGATGAAGCCTTTGAAGAGATTAGTAAAGAATTAAGCCATTTTGAAAGAAAACCCAACCCTAACCTAAGTGATACAGAAGCAATCTATTTAGGGGACCAAGATAATGTCGGGGAAACTAAAATAAGTGTCCATCTTGAACCACAAGTCAGAGATGAGATAATTAAAGCACTGTTCGAGTATAAAGATATTTTTGCATGGTCCTATGACGACATGCCAGGTCTAAGCACTGGCTTGGTGGTTCACAAATTGCCCACTGATATGAGTGTGAAGATTAGAAGCTGAGGAAATTTAAAACTGGTATGAGTGTGAAGATTAAGGAAGAGGTCACCAAGTAGTTCGAGGCCAAAGTTATCTGGGTCACCCGGTATCCCACCTGGCTAGCCAATGTTGTACCTGTACCAAAGAAGGATGGCAAGACCATGATGTGCGTTGATTATCGAGACCTCAACAAGGCAAGTCCCAAGGATAACTTCCAATTGCTAAACATCCATATATTGATCGATAATTGTGCCAAACATAAAATTGGTTCTTTTGTGGATTGTTATTCTGGCTACCACCAGATCTTAATGGATGAGGAGGACGCAGAAAAGACGGCATTCATCACGCCATGGGGAACGTACTACTATCGGGTCATGCCATTTGGTTTGAAAAATGCTGGGGCAACCTACATGAGGGCGATGACGACCATATTCCACGACATGATACACAGGGAGATCGAGGTTTATGTGGATGACATGATTGTAAAGTCTAGAAAGCAGTCTGACCATGTCAGAGATCTGAGAAAGTTCTTCCAAAGGCTTTGCAGGTACAATCTCAAGCTCAATCCTGCAAAATGTGTGTTCGGTATTCTGTTTGGAAAGTTGTTGAGATTCATAGTCAGCCGCCGAGGTATTGAATTAGACCAGTCAAAAATCAAAGCTATCTAGGAATTGCCACCCCCAAAGAACAAGACTGAGGTGATGAGTCTGTTGGGGAGATTGAATTACATCAGCCGGTTTATTGCTCAGCTCACGACAACTTGTGAGCCTATCTTCAAACTGTTAAAGAAAGATGTTGCGGTCAAGTGGACAGATGAATGTCAGGAAGCATTTGATAAGATAAAGGGGTACTTGTCAAACCCATCTGTGTTGGTTCCGCCAGAACCAGGGAGACCTTTGATTCTGTATTTGACAGTCTTGGACAATTCATTTGGATGTGTGTTGGGACAGCATGACATCACAGGCAGGAAGGAGCAGGCCATATATTATCTCAGCAAGAAGTTCACATCTTACGAGGTTAAGTGCACTCATCTTGAAAGGACGTGTTGCACCCTAACTTGGGTAGCCCAGAAGCTGAAACATTATTTGTCATCTTATACTACTTACCTCATCTCTTGCTTGGATCTATTGAAGTATATCTTCCAGAAACCTATGCCCATGGGAAGGCTCACAAAGTGGAAGATCTTGCTCATAAAATTTGACATTGTCTACGTAACCTAGACTGTGATGAAAGCACAAGCATTGGCTGACCATTTGGCTGAGAATCCTGTGGATGAAGAATACGAACCTTTGAAGACGTATTTCTCGGATGAAGAGTAATACACATTGATGAGTTGGAAAAGATCGAAAAGCCAGGATGGAAACTTTTCTTTTACGGGGCTGTTAACATGAAAGGCATTGGGATTGGAGCGGTACTTGTTTCTGAAATAGGGCATCATTACCCTGTTACGGCTCAGCTTCGGTTCTACTGTACTAACAACATGGCAGAGTGCGAGGCATGCATTTTGGATTTGAGGATGGCTGTGGATATGGGTGTCCAGGAAGTCTTGGTCTTGGGTGACTCGGACCTTCTGGTACACCAGATTTAAGGAGAGTGGGAATCACGGGATTTAAAACTCATACCGTACCTGCAATGTTTGCATGATCTTTGTCAATGGTTCCAATCAATAGATTTCAGGTATATTCCGAGGATCCACAATGAGGTTTCTGATGCTTTGGATACACTGGCCTCGATGTTACGTCATCTGGATAAGGCTTATGTGGACCCGTTGCATAATCAGATCCATGACCAACATGCTTATTGTAACGTGGTGGAGGAAGAACTCGATGGTGAACCGTGGTTCCACGATATCAAGGAATACATCAAAATGTGGGTGTATCCAGTACAAGCCACAAGTGATCAAAAGAGAACAATTTGACGGTTGGAAAGTGGATTTTTCTTCAGTGGAGGGGTGTTGTACAAAAGAACTCCAGATCTTGGACTGTTAAGATACGTAGATGCTAGGCAGACTACATCTATTATGATCGAAATACATTCTGGAGTTTGTAGACCGCATATGAGTTGGTATGTATGGCAAAGAAGATTCTCCGAGTAGGTTATTAGGGCTCACTATGGAGAGAGATTGTATCAGTTTCGTGAGTAAATGTCAGTAGTGCCAAGTGCATGGAAATTTGATTCATTCTCCACCATCTGAATTACACACAATGTCTGCACCATGGCCCTTTGTTGCTTGGGGAATGGATGTCATCGTACCAATCGAGCCAGCAGCGTCCAACGGGCACAGGTTTATTCTGGTGGCCATTGATTATTCACCAAGTGGGTAGAGGCTAAAACATTCAAGACTATAACCAAGAAGGCGGTGGTTGATTTTGTGCACTCAAATATCATTTGCCAGCTTGGGATACCAAGGGTGATCATTACAGACAATGGGGCTAATCTCAATAGTCATCTGATGAAAGAGGTATGTCAGCAGTTCAAGATTACAAATCGCAATTCTACCTCGTACCGCCCTAAGGCAAACGGAGCAGTTGAGGCGGCCAACAAGAATATAAAGAAGATACTTCAGAAGATGGTGGAAGGTTCTAAGTAGTGGCATGAAAATCTACCGTTTGCGTTACTGGGTTATCGCACTACTGTCCGTACTTCAGTAGGGGCGACTCCTTATTTGTTGGTGTATAACACCGAAGCAGTGATACCCGCAGAAGTGGAAATTCCATCCCTTTGAGTTGTCGCGGAAGCTAAGATCGATGATGATAAGTGGGTCAAAACTTGCTTGGAACAATTGAGTTTGATCGACGAGAAAAGATTGGCAGCAGTGTGTCATGGCCAATTGTATCAACGAAGAATGGAAAGAGCATATAATAAGAAGGTGCGTCCATGGAAGTTTGAAGTAGGTCAGCAAGTGTTAAGACGTATCCTTCCACATCAAGCTGAGGCCAAAGGCATGTTCGCTCCAAACTGGCAGGGGCCGTTCGTCGTAACAAGAGTATTGTCCAATGGTGCTTTGTACTTAACAGATATAGAAGGCAAATGTGTAGAAATGGCCATCAATTTCGATGCGGTCAAAAGATATTATGTATGATTTCTTTGTTTAAATTATATTTGTTTGTACTTGGCATGTTTTGAAGATTGGAATGACGAAGGCGTTTTGATTCTGCTATCTAAACACTTTATCCTTTGTTATCCCTTTGAGCCTATTTATTTTCTTTCATACCCCCCTTTCGGAATCAGTAGCGAATATCGAAAACACAAGCATGAAAGATAAATAAAGGAAGAAGAGAAAAGAGAAAGAAAATAATGAAAAGAGAAAGAAAAGAATGAAAAAAAGAGAGAAAAGAAAAGAAAGAAGAAGAAGAAGAAGAAGAAGAACAAAAAGAGAAGAGAAGGCAAAAGAGAAAGAAAAGGAAGAGAAAAGAGAAAACCACAACAACAAAGTAATTTTTATGACATGAACTACGTTCGACCTGATTTCTTTTAAGGATACGTAGGCAGCCTCACGGTTCGGTCCCATCTAAATAAAAATCCAAAAGTCCCCAAACAAGAAACTGGGGCAGAAGTTGTGGTTGCTGTCAGAAATCTGATTCCGAAAGTTATAATTTTGAACCCATTCGAATGGTTTAGAGCCTTTGATATCCTTTCTTTCTAACCTTATCCAAAAGCCCACGTTACGATCCAAAGAAAGACCTTCCGATCAGTCTTCGAGAGATGTCGAGTCAAGCAAGTGGAGGTGATACATATTAAGGGTAACAATCTGGTCCAAGTAGAAACTATTGAAAATAAGAGAGTCTTATTGGTGAAAACCCTCATGGGCACCATAAGGCGACGGGAGCTGAGAGAAATCAAAAATGAGACAGTCTTATTGGTGGAAACCCTCACGGTCACCTTAAGGCGAGAGTGAGTTGACAGATGAACGAATGATAGAGGTCTACTGGTGAAAACCTTTCAAGGCACCACAGGATGAACAAGGTTAGGATTTGGGTAAAAAAATCAGGTTATGGAAATTCTGGGACGACAAAGTATGGCAAAGGAAGGTTGGTTGGTTGGTTGGACAGACTGGGCCGATTAATCCGAAATGCATGTTATGATCATTGGTACAAGATGCTCCACTCAGATAAGTCCCTTTTATTTTTCTTTTACTTTTAATAGTCATTCAGTTTTGTATTCTTCTTATCCTTAACTCTCAGAGTCATTGCATTTCATTTTCTTCCGGGTCTTATTTCTATAAGGTGTTTCAGTGATAATTTTGTTGGAGCAAGTAAGAATGGATTTCAAAGCTCACTACCAGCTTCAAAAATTGCAAAGCACAATGCGGCCAGAGTATACCGAAGATAGCACGATGTAAAGTGGGATAAAGTGCCAGCAAAAGTTCCATCAGCAGAGTGATTCAGTAATTTCACGGGAGATGCAGAGGTTTAGTTAAAGGGGTCAGAGGTGTGAAACAACGGTTCAGGTATAAAACACCCAGGTCATCCAGGGTCATAGGGTTTTGGAAGTCAGTCGGAAAGTCAAGCGGTTCAGGGCCAGTTCGTGGAAGCCAGTCAAAACAAAATAATGCAGCGGAGAGACCTTCAGCAAAGAATGCCATCAACTAACCACCACATTTCAAATTGATGAATTTTTCTTTGATTAAACAGGGGCAGAAAATTTCGGTTGTTTCAGAGAAACCCTCCGTGGAGAAAGGCAGTCACCAAATAGGTTTGATTTTTGATTTTCAGGACCCTCATGGAAAATGGGACCTAGCGTAAAGTTTAGAAATAGCGTAATCTAGCATAAATGTATCCCAAAGGAATATAAGCTGGTTTAGAAGTTTGCATGTTCGAGATAGGATACAATTAGGAGTTTCCAGGACCCTCCTAAATAATGGGACTTAGCATTAAGATTTCGATTAGATAACAACATTTAGCGTAAATTCTATTGTAGGGTAGCATAATTCAGCCATAAAAGTTGTCACTTGTAAGATAAAATTTGACTTCTAGTTTTCAGGACCCTCATGGATAATGGAGAGTAGTTTAAAGACCCTCGTAGATAACAAGATTTAGTAGAAGTCACACCTTCAGAAGATATAACACAGATTTAAAATTTTCATTTAATTAAGAGTTGTCAGGACCCCCTGGATAATGGGACCTAGCTTTCAAATTCTTAGTAATACTTGGTAATATAACTTAGTTTTACACTTACATCTGTGCCCAGCCACCAAACTGGGGCAGAAAAATTTTCTTTGTTTTTGTCTATTTTGTTGAAGTCAGGAGCCCGCCTGGAGAGCAGGGAATACATTTCAAGTTAGCAGTCAGGAGCCCGCCTGGAGAACAGGGAATACATTTCAAGTCAGCAGTCAGGAGCCCGCCTGGAGAGCAGGGAATACATTTCAAGTCAGCAATAAGGAGCCCACTTGGAGAACAAGGGAGTACAATTCAAGTTTTATCTTTCAAGTCCTTATTAATATTTGGTAATGTGATTCGTTTTACACTTACATATGTGCCCATATACCCAAACTGGGGCAGAAAAATTTTCTTTGTTTTTGTCTATTTTGTTGAAGTCAGGAGCCCTCCTGGAGAGCAGGGAATACATTCAAGTTTAGCAGTCAGAAGCCCGCCTGGAGAGCAGGGAATACATTTCAAGTCAGCAGTCAGGAGCCCGCCTGGAGAGCAGGGAATACATTTCGAGTCAGCAGCCAGGAGCCCACCTGAAGAGCAAGGAATACATTTCAAGTCAGCAATCTGGAGCCCACCTGGAGAACAAGGGAGTACAATTCAAGTTTTAGCTTTCAAGTTCTTATTGATATTTGGTAATATGATCCGTTTTACACATATATGTGTGCCTAGATACCCAAACGGGGGCAGAAAATTTTCTTTGTTTTTGTCTATTTTGTAGAAGTCAGGAGCCCACCTGGAGAGCAGGGAATACATTTCAAGTTCAGCAATCAGGAGCCCGCCTGGAGAGTAGGGAATACGTTCAAGTTCAGCAGTCAAGCGTCCACATGTAGGAAAGAAAAACATCTCAACGTGTAGTTGGTAGTTAGGCATCCACCTGGAGAAAAGGAAAATATCGCAGATTACAATTCAAGATGGCAACAAAGGGATTCACCCAGGAGAATGCAAGTCAACAAGGCAACAAGAACCACAAGATCATGTTTGAAGATATAGATAGGATTTTGTAATGCCTAGATCATAGTCTAGTCTAGCTTCTTTTATTTTATCATGGTGTAATAAGGAGGTCAGTAAGCAGTAGCAGCAGCAACAACAACGGTGAAATCACAACTTCATGGTAGTCCCAGCTACCAAACATTCCTGAACTACACTGACCTGATTCCTTTTTAGCCAAGGATATGTAGGCAACCTCGGAAGTAGGGTGCGGTCAAATCTTTCAAAAATGCTTCCCACGGAGTATTCAAACTGGTAAAAATCGCTCGTATCCGCTCACTTTATCTTTGCACGAAAACTCTTCGTATTTTCGAGCAAAGAGGGGAAGCTGTGAGCACGTGATTTTTGCCCTATATGAATTACTCTTAGCAATTCAAAACAAAATAATTTCTTTCAGCATTTCCAATTGTTTGGATTTTTGTGACATTTTCTGTTAATTGTTTGCCTTTTGTCTATGCATTTTAATTAATGAAAAAAATACATAAATATATGTTCATTTGTTTTTAGGATTTAATTTAGCATTTTAGGATTAATTGAGTAATTAGGTTATTTTATAAAAAGGGAAAAAAAGAAAAATCACAAAAATAGTCATCTTGCACCTTTTAATTCTAATTTTTGATTTCTGAGTTAGTTTTTCTTTAATTTTTTAATTGTGGTAATTAGTTAGGTTTAATTAGTATTTTGTTAAATTAATTTGGTTTGATATTTTAATTTAGGATGCTAGTTTTAATTTTTTTTTTTTTAGAAAAAAAAAAGAGAAACAAAGAAAAGAAAAAGAAAGCATGGAAAAATTGGAAAAACAAAAGAGTGCATTCAAATTTGGGAAAGTCTTCAAAATTCCTATGGCCCAAACCTAATTCGCCCTGAAACCCATCCAAACCACCCCTTACCCGGCCCAACCCGCATCCAATACCCGATCCACCTCCGCACCCTTCCAAATGACCTCGTTTGGTTATCTTTAATCTTGGCCCCTCTTCTATTTCATCCAACGGTCAGAATACTTTATCCCATATCACATAAAAGTGTCTGAAAGTCTCAGATTAACCTAAGACTAAACGACTCATCTCCCTCTCATCTTCATCTCAAACACCTCCCAAACTCGATTCAGTCATGGCCACCGGCAAAAGGTTCCAACCACCACTAGAAATCACCCATGCAACCATCACCCTTCCCTCAACCCTAATCCATCACCATTTTCCCCAAAATCTTACTGAATCAGTCTATTTTCGAATCTGAGAGCAAAGAAGAAACGAATTCGTCAAGCCTTCAAGTTTCTTTGAGCGATAAGGCTCGAAACAGGTATTACCGTTTGTTTTCGTTGAGAACACATGGTTAACACCTGTTTTGAATCAAATCGGAGTCTGTTGAGGTTTATCAGTGTCGGTCGTGTGCTTTTTTAGGTATTTTCTCCGTCCTTCCTCTTTCGTCTTCTTCGTCTGTTACGTTATCAAATTCACCTTATCTCGTTCCTCCTCCATCTCATTTTTTCTTCTTCTTTTCGTTTTTCTTCTATTTTTCATTGCTTAGTAGCTTAATTTCGCATATCAGTAGCTTTGAGTTAATTCGTTTTGGTTTTCTAGAAAAGATAAAGATTATTTCGCTTTGTTTTCATAGTTAGTACTAAAAATTGTTAAGTAGTCTGTTGAGGTGTTTGAGTTTATTTGTTTAGCTCATAATTGTTGATAGGTGAATTAAACTTGTTTGCCTATTTTGTGGAAACATTTGAGTTCTTTGGACTCAATCCTTGGGACCTTTTTCTTTTGTTGCCATTAGTTTTCTATCGTGGCTTGAACTTTGGGCTCACCCATTGTGACCTGGGGTCATTTGAACCAATTTGGGTTTCAAGGATAAGAGACCCAAAAGCTAATGAACATGCGAATGCAGTAGCCCAAAGTTTTGGGGTCAGGCCTAACCCGTTTGATAGTTGAAGTAATTAAGAGACATTTGGGGGTCATTTGGGGATTTTGGGGTAGGGAATCTTTTGATAACTGTTTAAGAAGCTTCTCAAAAACTACAAAATAGAATAGCTTGGCTGGCAAGTCAGAGAATAAGGGACCTCTAAGCTAAAAGGAAAATTGGAAAAGGGGCAAAAGGCAAAACTGAAGTGTTTAGGTCTGCCCTATTTGCTTTATTATAAAGGCATCTTTTCTTGCTTTTCAAGCTGGGGGGGGGGAGAGCTGAGCTGAAAAAAAACTAAAAAAAACAAAACGGCTAAAAGATTTCTTTTGGAAAAGACTGTTCCATTGAATTGCGTTTTAGGATCTTAAAGTTTCATTCTCTGAATCAGTTTCTTCTTTTCTTTGGGGTTTGAAATGAATTGAGATTGAGTATTTTAAATCCGGCTTAAAGTTTTGCTGGGGTGTCAGTTGTTTGAACTTGTTATTCTGGGCTACTACACATCATTTCTGAGTTTGAAGTCTGTTTTGTTGTTGATCCCTACTGTTCTTACTGCTAATTCTTCACCCCTGTTTTCTCCTATTTCCATGTATGCCTCAGCTTGAATATCATGTGAGATATAAAGGGGGCCTCGTATGTGATTCAGATAATAAATAAAATAGTCCCCGTTTTTAAGGGATTGATCATATGTTTTACTTGTTTAAATTAGTGCAATTAACTGGAATATTATTGTACTCGGGCATGGTTTATGTAATCTATTTTAGGACTATGTTAGAGTTTTGGTTTGTTATTTCAATTCTGACTTAGCTACTTCATGCTCAAGTAATGGTGCTGGAACTGTCATGATAGGAACTTAATGAACAATGTTATTAATCAATTCAATAGCCACTATCTCTTTCTTCATGTTCACGTTTAGGTAATTTAGCCATAACTCACTTTGTAATACTAGGTGAACCTTGGACTTTAGCATTTTTAAGTGAATCTGAAGTGACGTTGAAGGTTGTTTAAAGTTATATGTGCAGGAGTTTTCATGTTAGTATGGCTTGTATTTTGATCTGTGTTCCGCCTTGGTTCGGGATCTGTGGGGTGTTGTCTGGTAAGATTGTGTTGAAGTTGGTCTTGGTTCCAGTAGAATAGGCTTTATCAACATATTATTGCAAGTTAATTGATGGTTTGAAAGTTGAGGTTATTTCCTGCTGGTTTTCTAAAATTGGATTTTTCAAAACATTGCTTTCGAAATCTGTTCTTTGTCAAAAGTCTGTGTGATTGGCTATAGGAGCAATACCAATATTGAACTCGTTTGTGTGCTTTGTTACACCACTACAGGGACTCGATTCTGAGTCCCTACTTTTCAGTTGCACCTTGATTTTGAATTGGGTCTCTTTTAGGACATATTCTTAGCCACCTGAAAATCGGGGATCAGTATATCTGTGATTGCATAAGTTGTTGGGCTCATTAGGCCCAGGCTTGAAGTTGTCAGAATTAAATGTTGAGCCAAATAATCCGTTAATTCAAGGCCTGCTAAGTAGTTAATGGATTTAGAATTTTCTTTAAATAGAAGTTCTACGACTTTCCTTAGTTAATGAATTGGTGTTCTCTTTCACTGGGGGTGCGTTATTTTAAGTAACACAAATAGTTTACGGCCTCCGAACTTTTGTTGAATCCCCTATTAGAATAATTTGAGGTGCGCCATGCCAAACAAAAGGGACATTTGCATGGCCCTCACTTTACTTAATCTGGAATTGATCCTTAGAGTCCGAGGCGTGTCATTTAGTAAATTTCATGGCTCTCGCAAAGTTGGAAACGTGAAATTGCTTTAGGCACGTTAGTTTAATAATATCATTCCTAAATTCGGGTGCGCATTTATGTGACCCAAATCTAAATCGGAACGATGTTAAAATATGTCAAAAGCCATGGGTGCATTTATGTGACATGGCTCGAGATGTGTTTTGATGACGTTGTAGCCTTCCTTAAAAAATAAATAAAAGCAGTGAAGTTAAAATTGAACCATATGTTAAAACATATATCAAAATCAGATAATTAAGCCAAATATAATAGTTGAGCGACCGTTCTAGAACCACGGAACTCGGGAATGCCTAACACCTTCTCCCGGGTTAACAAAATTCCTTACTCGGATTTCTGGTTCGCGGACTATTAAACAGAGTCAATTTTTTCCTCGATTCGGGACTTGAATCGGTGACTTGGGACACCATAAAATTATCCCAAGTGGCGACTCTGAATTTTTAAATAAATGAATCCCATTTCGATTGTCACTTTAATTGGAAAAACTCACTTATACACTCTTTTTCGGGGGTGTAGGTAAAAAGGAGGTGTGACAATTATCTTCCTTGCCTTGAGATAGGAGATAAATTTACCTATTGGCGATGCAGTATTACCTTTCCATTAAAACAGGCTCTCCTGGAAGCTGAAATCAAACCATCTTTGATCTACACTTGATGTTAACATAACAAAAGGACAATCAATCCACACCTATTATAATATCAAGTCCTTCCCAACCGAACACCACGTATCTTATCCTTGTTCATTATCAAATCTATCATGGGCCATTTCGGGTCAGATCCATATATAAGGTAACAATATTAAAACTTAATTTGCATAACTAATTTAGAAAAAGGTTTATATACATAGGGGTCGACTAGGCCGTAGACATATCATACCCAAAACTATATACATGATACTGTATGCCAAACCTCTAAGTAGGCATAACCATAATATATACAAGTCAGGACGGGGCTCCCTACATTCTCATAAAACAACCAAACAGATTTAGAACCCTGACTTGGTAATATTCCAAGAAGTGGTTGAACTCACCAACCAAAAACTGACATTTGGAGGAAGTCTATAGTAGAGGGTCCTTGCCTCGTCCTTTATAAGAACCTCGATCGGACACACTTCGATGTGGAATCCTCATGTCCTTGTCAGTTACCTTCCTTCTCTTGGCTTGAATACTATCTTCTTCCTGTAAGTATCCCATAACATACACAGATGAACCTTGATTGACGGACTCCCAAGACTATGGACTATCTGGAATCTCAGAAGAGCTGGTGTCCGCAAATACCTTAATAGTTTTGAGCCTGAGGGAATCTCGGCTGTGCCAATCCACGCACTCCTCCCCTCATACCCTGATCAACGGGCTGTAAAGCTAAGGGTCTTGGTGAGGTCGAAACTCCTCTCACCCCATCTACTGCCAGAGTGGTCGAAACAGCTCGAACGGATGACTCATATGGATCCTCGGATGGATCCTCCTCAATAGAACCCATGATCTCTGATAGGTCTGAATCCATAGTATAACTTATCTCTCTTGCTAATACCTTCGTAGCTTTCTAACACATGCTAGCGGCTGTAGTTTTTAGAGGCATCGCTGAAAACGTAACACATCATTAGGAACATGAATGCTTATATCGCACGATCTAAGATAAGAAGAGAGGATAACATCATATATGTCATGTAATCTCCTATCTATAAGCATGGTTCACAACACACTCGTAAAAAAGACTCTACAATGCACGGTTTGTAGAAAACCCTAGGACAGAACTGCTCTGATACCACTTTGTCACGATATAAACCGATGGACCTCGACGGGTGCCTGAGTCCTACGTGTCAAAGACCACTAAGCATGCGTCTAAGATATGAACCTGAATAACATCTGCTACATTACGGAATTAACATATGTGAAGGAAACCTACCATCAAGGCATATGTATGTATACATGCAGAATACAGTGGGCGAGCCGGCAAGGCTGCCATAGCCAACTACACATCCAATAATTGAAAGTCAACAAGGCCATATACAACCCAACTACTGTGTACAGACCTCTAATAGAAACATAACTGTACAAAGATGGAATTGAGCCACATCATACCCATATACACACACACACACACACACACACACACACATATATATATATATATATATATATATATATATATATATATATATATATATATATATATATACCAAAATCAAAAGCAGCTCCGGATCAAATGGAGCACGCCAACTCTCGTTGATCAGGGATCCTAAGAAGGGGGACCGTCAGCTTGCCTACCTGCACCTGCAGGCATGAAACACAGGCCCTCTGAAATAGGGCATTAGTGAAAAAAATGTACTGAGTATGTAAGGCATGAAAATTAGTACGTAAAAGGCATAGATGAAACATGGAATACAGAAACACATCTTTAAATCTGAATAACTTTATAAATTCTGAAATGTTTATAATGTCATGCACGTGCGTATGAATGCCGTGCCATGCATAGGTATGGGTGTACATAATATCATCAAGCCACTGAGGGCATCCCATCATATCATCTCGGCCACTGTGGGCAACATCATCAACATATACCAGCTGATCAGGTGGTGGTGCGTATATAAAGCCGTAACCTTTTCCCATATCCCGTATACATATATTTACATATATATATACACGTATATAATGCCATCTGGTCATGGGTCAATGAACATGTATAAATGAGTGAAATAAATGAAAAATACGTAATAATCTCTATATTCCTTCCGGATAAACTTTTTCAACTATGTATTATTCTGAGATCCATAAACAGAAGATAATAATAATTCATATGGGGAATCAAAAATATAGACACCCCTAGTATTTTTATGAATAGATTAATTTATGGACACTGTACGTTTGCTCATTTCTTTAGTAGAATTTGGACCATGCAAAAAAGAAAGAAGGAAGGGCCTTAACGTACCTGTTTCTTGAATTATTTGAACGAATCTGCTTCTGCGAAATTCTTGAATGGAATTTATACTTGAATTTGAAATTGGAACGAAATTCTTGACAGAAGAAGATGTAATTGGAATGAAATTCTTGACTTGAATTGTTTGAACAAATGTAATTGGAACGAAATTCTTAGCTTTGTTCCAACGTTTTTTGTTGGATTTGTGTGGAACTTGGATAAAATTGCTTTTCGTAAAGCTTTATTATGCTTCTGTTTCAATGTCTTTGAAATGAAGTCCAAAGGCAGAATGTGTATTTCTATTGAATTGCTTACTAAGTTTCTAAAATTGACCCCAAGTCTTATTTGCTAAGACTTAATATGTAAGTCATATCTTAATCATCTTCATAATTAGCCATTTGACAACAATGACTACTTAGTCATATTCCAATGTTATGGCTTCTTTCCACATGGGGTGGGGGTGGGATTTTAATTTTTTATCCACTTATTAGTTAAATGGGTAATGTCCTGTTACCCGGTAATTAATCAATTACCCGTATAATTTAAAATTTGCCCCAGATTACTTAAAATTTTATTTATTTTTAAAATACTTTATATATACTTTATATATTATACAACTGTGGTCACATGATACCTTGCATGGTACTAGTTCATAATTATCGGGTATTGTCGCTCGACCCATATTTTATTCCAAATTGTTAACTTTCAACGAAACTCGTTTTCCTAAATCTGTGTACCCCTTTATCTTTCATAACATGTATTTATCGCTTGTTATAAATAGCGTAAGTACGTTAACGTCAAGATTTTCTCATCCCCGAGTCTATGACAGTTAACTGAAAATCAAATTTTTAACGTACGAAAATACGAGATGTAACACAAATCAATTGCCCAAATGTAATTTAAGCACTCACATATGAGAAAAAAGCACTCACTCTGACAAATAAGTCACATGCACGCAATAAGGTACCATAGGCTTGCCCATTATGTAAATCTCTACTATTGTAGGTTCTCTCGGTCTAATTCAATTAGGACTTTATCATAGGTGTAATATTCTAACAATATGACTGGTTATTTTGAGCATTTTTACTTCGCTCGATGATTTGAGGGAATGATTAGTTATGTGTGATGTATTATGACTTGTTTCCATCATCGGTTTTGGTTTTTGAGTGATCCAAAATTAGTTTGGAAGAATGAATTTCAATGTTGAAGCTTTAAGTTGGAAGAGTTGACCAAGTTCGACTTTTGTGTATTTGACCCTGGAATGGAGTTTTAATGGTTCCATTAGGTCCGGATGGTAATTTTGGACTTTGATTTTGGACTTGGGCATATGCCAGGATTTGCATTTGGATATTTCTAGAAGGTTTCGGCACTAATTGGGGAAAGTTGAAAAACATTGAAGGTTTAGAATGTGTATAAGGCTGACCGGGAATTGAATTTGATGATATCGGATTCTGATTGTAGTTTCAAGAATTTGAATAGCTTCGTTATTCCATTTGGGATTTGTGTGAAAAATTTGAGTTCATTTCGAGTTGATTTGATAAGGTTCGGCACGAATTTTCGAAGTTGAAAGTTTTAAAGTTCATTAAGTATTATTTGAGGTACAATTCGTTGTTTTAATGTTGGAATGTGTGATTTGAGGCTTCAAGTAGGTCCGTAGCATGTTTGGAGACTTGTTGGTATATTCAGACGTGTTAGTTTATATGAGTCCACCACACTATAGAGTACCAGGTCCTCTATCAGTTTCTACTGAGAATACTAATAAAACAGTAAGTAAATAAGAGAGGGAGTTTTAAGTGGAAAATCCCTGCTCAAGGGGATAAAAAATCACAACCTACACTGGTAGGATTTTAACTTCACTATGAGCAACTTTTGGATTACAACCTATGCAATCTAGGAATTAAACTCTTAATCCCTCACTAACTCGTAATACACCTATTACAATCCACTTTGCTATACACCTATTACAAAGACTTCAACTCATGACTAACTCTAATCATGACACAAACTCAAAGGGTTTATGGATTTACAAAGAGGTTCCTAAGTAACACTTCTAGCTAAGCAATCAGGAATTACAATAAGAAAAATAACAAAGTTACAACTAAACTAAGGAGAAAAAAATACTAGATTTAGGAACTGGTCCGTAGTAGCGTTTAACTTTGTTCTTCAGACTCTTGAGAATTAAGTTCACTGTTTGCAGAAGGCTTGAATGCTTGAAGTGAACTCTCAAGTGTTCAAGTGATGTTTGTTATAATGCTCTTGTTAATACACCTTTGATGTCATCATTTGAATGATGTAAGCACTTGGTTGGTCAAAGGACAAGTGACTGCAAAACTGCTGCACTGTATGCACTGTTTCTGTGGCAGTCACTTTCCAGCTGTGCACAGTTGACTTTCGTACTGCTGTCAGGGAAACACAAGGGATCGGGTACTTGTCTTATTTCCCTATTTTCTACACTTGCAGTAGTTCACATTACTGGAGTTTTGGCTAGAATCCGTTCATTAGCAATGTGTACCAAGTGTGTCAGGTTCCCTATCTAGTTCTTGACGGTAAGTTTGTTAGATCATCAAAACATAAGGCAAAGACATTGAAAACCCATTAATTTTCCCCTTTTTGATGATGACAAACTTAGACATTGATAACATGTATTTAGAACATGAAGTAACCAGATGAATTAATAGGAACTCCACAAGTCCCCCCTGACTTTATGCTTCCCCCTTAATCAGATACTTATTTCAATTATACTTTCCCCTTTTGGCATCATTAAAAATACACAAGCAGGAAAACATCATAAAGAAGTCTAGCCCAGCAAACGCATGCCATATATGTGCACACAACATGATAGAGAGGAGAAACAGAGAATACAAGCATTGAGATAACTAAAGAAGATAGTTTTTATATATAAAACATATGCCTTTTCTTGAAAAGCAAAGGCAAAATTGGACTGTTTTAAATGGAGAGATACTGATACATCCCAACCACATCAAAACAAAAGAAAAAAACATCTGCCAAGTCATAAAAACAAAAATAGACAATCCAAAAACTGATCACTGAAAGGGTTGCTAAGGGGGCACTAGGAGTAAAGGGCTTGGAAGCTACAACAAGAGTTTGGAGAACTAGGTCTATTCGGGCATTGGCCAACTTTTGCTCATTAAGCAGTTTTTCTTTCAAGTTCTCCATTTGTGCCCTGAGATCAACATTTTCTTTTGTCAAACGAACAACTTCCTCATTTGACTCCAGGGCCCCTTGGGCCTGCTGACCTTCCAGAATAGCATTCCTAGCCTTCAACCTTCGAATCTCCTCAGTTGCACTATTATGAGCATTAATGAGCTGTGAGATTGTTGATGTACTGCCTAACCCCCCATTCTTCTCAATGCACTCACATTTATCCAAAGATGTTTGAGAGAAAGTCTTCTTCTTGGTTCCTACCTTTCCTTGCCCTAGTGGCACCTTGAAAAACTTAAACACTTGCATAAGAAGAAACCCATATGGAATACTATGATTGCCATCCTTGAAGGTTGCTACTTTTTGCATATGTTCGATCATGATAGTAGAAAGTTGATAGGGTTAAAGCAATCTAGTTTCTCCATTAGAAACAGGTTAGAGTTAGAAGTCATGGACCACCTCTCAGCAAGAGGCAATAGAACTTTTTTTACCAACTCGAAGAGCAACTGATAAACGGGGAGTAATGCCTTCTTGTGAATATGGTCACCCTTTTGGTTCGCATTATCCTTTACCATAACATTTCGGAAGTTAGACCCCATGCATCTTTAACACTAGACACACCAACTGTAGGGACTTTAGGAATATCCCCAAGCAGACTCATATAAAACACAATGTCCACCTCATTCACCAAGGCACAAATGTGGACGGTATCAATAGGAAAGAGACTTGTATAAAAGCTTTGTACCTCATCCTCATACACTTTAGGTGCATCTATTTGGAACAGATGCCCCCACCGTTGAAACTCAACCATTGCAAGGATTTGTCTCATACCAACCATACCAGAAATTACTGGGTCAAAAGTGTGACCCAACAGAACTTTTTGGTGCCTTAATCGTTCTGAAATAGAACTGGTTTCACTTCTCATCCTTTTCGCAGAAGCAAGTTCCTTAACAGGTTCCAACTTTCTCTTGCCAGACTTCTCACCACTTGATTTTGCTTTTCCCTTAGACTTGACCAACATATCCTCATCAAAAACTGATGGCTCACTCACAACATCCTTCAATTTAGAACTGGAGGGTTGTAACATTCTCTACTGAAGCATATTGCCTCTTCTTCTAGAACCTTCTTACTAAGGAACTAGGTTCCTCTGTTGTTTTCTCCTCAACTTCCACCACAGGGACAGCCTTATCACACACTATTTCATTGTCTTTTACTAGTCTCATTTTTTTCTTCTTACTGCTCTTTCTACTCTTTTGAATGGCAGAGTCATAGGCTACCTTTGCTTGCAACCTAGTAGTAGGTTGCTTTGTAGAAGACTCAGGAGTGGACACTACCCTTCGCTTGACTATGAATGCATCAAGAGGAATGTTGTCTTGATCCTCCTCATCACTAGACCTCATCTCAGGGACTAGAAAGTCCAAGGGCTCAACAGCAAATTCAGGAGCAGAACTGGCTTGGGAATGAGAACCCTGACATGTTTCCTCCGGAGAGGGTTCAGGTTCATCACGAAAGGGCCCAGTAGTTTTTACTAGTGTAGAGCCTTCAACAGCCACCATGGATCCTTCTCCCACCAGTCCCTGTGTATCGTTCCTCTAATACATGGGTGCACCATAAATTATCTCATGTAAGACTCTATCAGCAGATACCACAAAGATGGTCGCTAAATTTTCATCCTCAATAGGTTCCATAACCACCATAGAATCTGAAGCAACAATGGCAGAAACCTCTATGACCCTAGGACTTTTACATTGTTCTCCACTTTTCCCTTGATCAATAGGAATCTCAGAAAATAGAGAAGGAGGATCAACGACTTTAGGGGTTTCTGGGATATTCGCCTTAGAACAAGAGGGTGACAAGAAATCTAGGTTAAGGGTGATTTCAGTGATGAGGACAGGGATAGTTACAGAAGACTCATCCAGGATAGAGGACTCAATGGGTTTTTCAGTGTTAGTGACGACTGTGGCAGGAATTTCGGAGTTTGAGTCAGCCATTGAAGAAATAGAGAGAAAATTCTTTGGAGAAGTTCTAATGGAGGACTATGGTTTGTGAAGAAAGGAGAGGGTTTTTAATGAGAGAGGATAATTATGAAGAGAGAGATGGGAACCAATTCTGAAAAAGTGGTCGTGCTTGGAGAGTTGCAACATTTTAGAGGGAAATGGAACGATTTGAAGTGAAAAGACGTGACAATAGAGTCTAAAAATGTGGATGACATGGCAGTTGATATTTGTACCTTCTTAAGACGTGAATTAAATAATGCACAAAACTATTAACCTTTGGTACAAGAACCAGTTTCTTGACTTATCATTGAAAATTTAAATCCTCTTTTATCACCCATGCAATGCATCTACAGCTTCTATAATCATCATGTGTGTTTACTTATAACACTATTGAAGTGAGTTAGACTTGGCCAGAAAACACTTTAGCTAATTTTACCTAAAGGTGATTTTCAAAGCCAACTGATGGGGAATCGGGTTCTCAATTAGGCTTCAATAGCCCCAGCTTCACCTTGTTTCTTTCAAAATGTTCCCTACTCAATGTTTTGGTGAAGATATCTACAATTTGGTCTTCTATACTACAGAACTTCATACAGATCATCCCTTTCTCCAAATTGTCCCTCAGAAAATGATGCCTCACATCAATGTGCTTGGTTCTTTTGTGTTGAATTTGATTCTTGGCCATGTTGAGTGCACTGGTGTTATCACATAGAAGAGGAAAACAATCAGTAAATACCCCAAAATCCTCCAGTTGTTGCTTAATCCTTAATAGCTGAACATAGTAGGAGGCTGTAGCTACATATTCTGCTTCAGCTGTTGAAAGAGCCAATGAGTTTTACTTCCTTGTGACCCAAGAGATGAGACATGATCGTAGAAAGTGAGCCATTCCTAAAGTACTTTTCCTATCCACAAGATAACCTGCATAGTCAGCATCAGCATACTTAATGAGATTAAAACTGTCACCTGAGGGGTAATATAGAAACAGGTCCTATGTTCCTTTAAGGTATCTCAAAATTCTTTTGGCAACCTTCAGATGAGATTCCTTGGGATTTGATTGAAACCATACACATAGCCTCATACTAAAGACAATATCCGGTCTGCTGGTAGTGAGATAGAGAAGAGACCCAATAATGCCTCTATGCATTGTTTGATTCACAGGAGATCCAGTTTCATCCATGTCCAATCGAGTAGCCATAGTAATGGGAGTATCTATTAATTTTGTTGCTTACATATAAAACCTCTTCAAGATCTCCCTGATGTATATCTGCTGACAAATGAATGTACCCTTCGTGGACTGCTTCACTTGAAGACCCAAGAAGAAATTCAGCTCCCCCATCATGCTCATTTCAAACTAATTTCCCATGAGTTTTGCGAATTCTTCAAACAGAGAATCAGTTGTTGCCCCAAAAATAATATCATCAACATATACCTAAACAATGAGCAGGTTCTTTCCCCGTTTCTTCAGAAACAAGGTGCTGTCAATTTTCCCTCTTGTAAAACCATTTTCTAAGAGGAACTTTTACAATCTTTCATACCAAGCTCGAGGAGCCTGCTTCAACCCATACAATTCTTTGTCCAATTTGAACACATATTCAGGGTGTTCATGACATATTCAAACCATGGAGGTTGCTTTACATAGACTTCTTCCGTAAGAAGTCCATTTAGAAATGCACTTTTGACATCCATTTGGAACAGAGTGAATTCCATATGAGATGCAAAAATGATTAGTATACTAATAGCTTCCATGCGAGCAACCGGTGAAAACGTCTCATTATAATCAATCCCTTCCTCCTAATTGTAACCTTGAACCACTAGTTTGGCCTTGTTCCTTGTAGTATTTCCATATTCATCAAGCTTATTCTGGAATGCCCACCTGGTTCCTATAATGGTTCGATCTGAACGTCTAGGTACCAGGTGCCATACATTGTTCATTTCAAACAGATGCAGCTCATCTTGCATGGCTGTAATACAATTTGCATATTTCAAGGCTTCTTTGATATTTTTGGGTTCTATTTGGGAACGAAAGGCTGAGAACGCAAGTGAATTTCTGGCTTTTGATCTGGTTTATACTCCAAAATCTAGAGGTGTAATTATGTTGTCAAGAGGATGGGAGCCTTTGTGTTTCCAGTTGGGCATTTGAGGTTCATTTAGAGAGGAGCTGGGTATATCTGACTATTTCCCTTGTGTTCTTCTCTAAGGTACTTGTGGAGTACCCTGCACTGCATCAACCACTCTTTCTTCAACTTCAATGGTTGCTATTGAGGTACTTGGTTCCCTTGAGGAAGAGGCAACATCGTCTCCACTTGGCTCCTTCACTTGGTTCGTCATATCTGCCTTTCCATTTGTCATGTCAATGACTTCACCAGGAGCTAGTAAGGGCTCTCCATCTTGATCATCCTTGGATCTTTTCTCACAGGAGGGATAAGACTCATCGAAGATAACATGAACACTTTCCTCAACATATTGAGTCTGCTTGATGTATATTTTGTAAGCTTCGCTTTGAGAAGAATACCCAGAAAGATTCCTTCATCACTCTTGGCAGCAAATTTACCAAGCCGATCATTTCCATTGTTGAGTACATAGCATTTGCACCCAAATGTTCTTAGGTGAGTCAGCTTGGGTTTCCATTCATTCAGCAACTCATATAGGGTTTTGTTCAAGAGAGATCTGATCATGCACCTGTTCACCAAGTAGCAGGCAGTGTTGTCAGTTTCAGCCCAGAAGTTCTTTGCAATCCCACTGTCGATCAGCATTGCTTTTGCCATTTCTTCAAGAGTTCTATTCTTCTTTCCACAACTCCAATTTGTTGGGAAGTTCTTGCAGCTGAGAAGTTGTGAGTATTGCCATTTTCATTGCAGAACTCATCAAATTTGGCATTGTCAAATTCTGTTCAATGATCTGATCTAATACATGTGACTCTGGACTCCATCTTCACCTGGATTTTCTTCACAAAAGCCACAAATACCTCAAAGGTTTCATCTTTTATTCTAAGAAACAGAGTCCATGTGAATTTGGAGTAGTCATCCACTATTACAAAAATGTATCTTTTTACTCCCCTGCTTTGCACTCTCATAGGGCCACATAAATTCATATGCAGAAGATTGAGTGGCTTTGTGGTGCTGACATCCTTTTTTGACTTAAAAGAGGACTTCACATGCATTCCTTTAGCACAGGCATGACAAACTTTCCGTACTTTGAACTTTGACATGGGCAGACCACAGACCAGGTCCTTCTGAATTAGTTTATTCAAAAGAGAGAATCTTGAGTGCCCTAATCTTCTGTGCCAGAGTTCAACATCATCATCAATAGCTTTTAGACAACTCAGATCACCATTTTGTATAGACTCAAAATTAGCAACATAGATGTTCTTGAATCTCTTGGCCACAAGTACCAGTTCACCAGTTACCAGATTAGTAACTGTACATATCTTGGATAAGAATTCCACATTGTTTCCTTTATCACAGATCTGAGAAACACTCAAGAGATTGTACTTAAGACCATTGACATAGTACACATTCTCCATTTAGTGAATGAGTGATTTCCTGACTTTTCCAACTCAAAGAATGTACCTCTTCTTCTCTTTTACAAAGGATACACTCCCTCCTTGCAGGGGTTTTAGTGAAAGGAAGTCCATGGTGTTCCCAGTCATGTGCTTTGAATATCCACTATCCATGAACCATTGCTGACTGCTTCCTTCCACTATTCCCTTCACAATGAAATCAAGAGTTAGTTTTAGGAACCCAAACAAGTTTTGATCCCTTGTAGTAGGCAAGAGGATGAATAAGAGCTCTCTTAGTCCATGCAGGTAATATGCGTTTTTTGTGGGTGGCACCTGGTCCTTTTTTAGTAGTTACATTTTCAGCAAACACTATGTTTTTCTAAATAGACTGGACACTGGCTTGACCATTTTCCTTGAAATGCTCATTGTTCCCATAGTGAGTACATGGCTAGTTATCTGGTACAGTAACATACTTGCTATGAGGGTTGTAAGGGGTTTTCTCCCTTTGGAACCCTATTCTTTGAATGTTTCCACCATTATTAACATACATGACTGTGATAGCTTCTGAGGACCAGGTTTGACTTTTCAAGATCATTTTTTACTCTTTCCAGTTCAGTTTGAAGATGTTTGTTTTTCTTAGTTTCAACACACAGGCTAGTTCTCACAGCCTTCAACTCATTTTCAAGCCTAATGTGTGCCTCACTGGCTACCTCTTTTCCTTTTCCAAAATTTCCAAGTTTAGACTCAGTCCCTAGTCCCTCTATTATTTCCCTCAAGTTTGAAATCACTACCAAGAGATCATATCTTTCTTCCTCAATCTCAGTCACTCTCTTCACTAAGGCCTCTTTTTCTTTACTGAAGTTCTCAATGGTTTCTTTATGGTCAACAACTACTACTACTAAGTCATCTCTTTCATGTTCTATGTTAGCAATTTTTTCAGTCAAAATAGATTTTTCTTTCTCCAACTGACAAATGGTTTCCTTCAGATCAACTACACACACCACCAGATCATCTCTAGTTTGTTCAGCTTCTCCTAGCTCTAAGATCAAGGCATCTTTATCCTCCACAATACTATGACAGGCATCAATGAGTACACTAGCTAAAGACAAGAGTTTCTTAGGAGAGTAGGATTTCAGATTTCTCTGAACATCCCTAAAATTTACCTCACTGTTGTCATCGTCTTCATCATCATCTGATTGGGCCATCAAAGCAAATATTGAATCATATTCATTTTCCTCACTTTCAACTGCCATTATGGAGTTGTCACCTACATCAGTTTCATCTTCAGACTCACTAGAGGAATCTCCCCATGCTGCAAGAGCTTGTTTCATCATATTGTCCACAGATCTCTTCATTTTGAAGTGCTTGTCAGGAACCGGGTTCCTCTTGGCTGCTTTCTCAGGGTTGTACTTGGAATGTTCTTACTTCAAGAGAGGACAATATTTTATAAAGTTCTATGGCTTTCCACACTTGTGACAGAGATCACAGTCTTTAGTTTGCTGGAGTTGCCCCTTTCAGTATTCCTTCATTTCTTCAGACCATCTTCTGAAACCTTTTGGTTAAGTAAGCCATGTCAATGTCCTCCTCACTTGAGTCATTGCTTTCAACTTTGAGTACCAGGTTCTTCTCTTTATTTGGTTATCTTCTTTCACCGTCTATCTTTCTCTTCATCTCGTAGGTCTTCAGATTTCCAACTAGCTCGTCTATGGTCAGCTCCTACAGGTCCTTTGCTTTAGTAATAGCATTCACCTTGATTTCCCAAGAACTGTGCAGGATATTGACAATTTTCCTCACTAGCTTGTTCCTAGGAATTATTTCACCAAGTAAGTGTAACTCATTTATGATAGAGGTGAATCTTGTATGCATATCTTGAATAGATTCATCGTCCTTCATCCTAAAGAGTTCATACTCGGTGGTGAGCATATCAATCTTAGATTGATTTACTTGAGTGGTTCCCTTATGTGTTGTTTGCAGAGCTTCCCATATCTCTTTGGCGGTTTCACAAGTAGAGATTCTATTGTATTCATCAGGTCCTATTCCACACACCAAAATTTTCTTGGCGCGAACATTTTACCCCATAGCTTTCCTATCTGCGTCAATGTATTCTTTTCTGGTTTTTGACATTGTCAATGGAAGGTCTCCAACTGCCTTTGTTGGGATGTAAGGACCATCACATATGATATCCCACAACTCAGAATCTTCAGGCATGATAAAATCATGCATTCTTATCTTCCACCACCCATAGTATTGCCCATTGAACCTAGGTGGTCAGTACGTAGATTGACCTTCTTCAAAATTTGGTAGAGCAGCCATACGGATCCTTCCTAGGTGTTAGCCTGATAGGTGGAACCCGCTTTGATACTAATTGTTAGTTTATATAAGTCCACCAAACTATAGAGTACCAGGCCCTCTTTGAGTTTCCACTGGGACTACTAATAAAATAGTAAGTAAATAAGACATGGTGTTTTACGTAGAAAAATCCCTGCTCAAGGGGATAAAAAACTACGACCTATACTGGTAGGATGTCAACATCACTATGATCAACTTTTAGATTACAACCTATGCAATCTAGGAATTAAACTCTTAATCCCTTACTAACTCGTAATACACCTATTACAAGCCACTTTGCAATACACCTATTACAATGGCATCAACTCATGACTAACTCTAGTCATGACACAAACTCAAAGGGTTTATGGTTTTACAAAGAGATTCCTAACTAATGCTTCTAGCTAAGCAATTTAGGAATTACAATAAGAACAATAAGAAAGTTACAACTCAACTAAGGACAACAAAATACTATATTTAGGAACTGGTCCGTAGTAGCGTATAACTTTGTTCTTCAGGCTCTTGAGAATTAAGTTCACTGTTTGTAGAAGGCTTAAATGCTTGAAGTGAATTCTCAAGTGTTCAAGTGAAGTTTTGTTATAATGCTCTTGTTAATACATCTTTGATGACATCACTTGAATAATGTAAGTACTTGGTTGGTCAAAGGACAAGTGACTGCAAAACTGTTGCATTGTGTGCACTGTTTTTGTAGAATTCACTTTCCAACTGTGTACAGTTGACTTTCATACTGCTGTCAAGGAAACACAATGGATAAGGTCCTTGTCTTGTTTCTCTATTTTCTACACTTGCAGTATTTCACATTAGCTGGAGTCCTGGCTGAAATCCGTTCATTAGCAATGTGTACCAAGTGTTTCAGGTTCCCTATCTAGTTCTTGACAGTAAGTTTGTTAGATCATCAAAACATAAGGCAAATGCATTGAAAACCCAAGAAGACAGGTTCTCGAGGGTCTCAGATGAGTTTTGGACATGGTTCAAACTGTTTTCGATCATTTTGGTTAAGGTTAGTTTGGCATGGTTTCTGGTGTGACCTCACCTGTGGAGCTATGGGCGCAGGTGTGGAGCCACAAAAGCAGCAGTGGAATTGTAGAAGCAGAGAGTGCTACTGAGAGCAGGAGCCCGCAAATTCGGAGGTTTCTTCGCATCTACGAAGGCACAAATGCGGTGAGTTTGGGCGCAGAGGCGTGATTTGATTACGCACCTATGTTTGCACAGAAGTGGAGATTGTTCCGCAGGTGTGAAGTGTATGCCTCTAGTGCTTGTCCATAGAAACATATTTTTTGTCACAAAAGTAACGCCACAGAAGCGGCTAGTATGTCGTAGGTGTGAAAAGTGCTGGGCAGAAACCATAATTCGAGGGTTTGTTGTTTATTCACATTTTGGGGTTTGTAACTCGGTTTTGGGTGACTTTTGTAGAGGAATTCCATCGAATAAATTGGGGTATGCATTCTTGAATCGCTTTTGATTATATTTCATTAATATATCTTTGTTTTCGGCATTTGATTATTAATTTTTGAAAGATAAATTGGAGATTTTGTCAATAATTTAATAAAATGAATTTCCGAGTTTTGAACATTGAATCGGAGTTGGATTCATCGGGTTCCGAGGTGCAAGCCAGGGTTTGACTTTTTGGTTGACTTTGGGGTTTTGATGAAAGATTCGACCTTTATCATTTGAAATTATTTTCTTAGGAATTATTTGATCTATTTAAGTTGCTTTTGGCTAGTTTTAAGTCGTTCGTAGGTCGGTACGTGTAGGATGGCATTCTAGAGTACTGTTTGGCTTGCTTGGTATCGGAGTCGGCTTGTTCGAGGTAAGCAACACTTCTGAATTTGGTTCTGAGGGTATGAAACCCTTAATATACGTGTTATATATTTGGTACTGTGGTGACACACATTCTAGGTGACAGGCGTATGGCCGTGCATCGTATGAATTATGATTCGGTTAATTCTGTAGTATTGTATAGTGACCTATTTTTGTTTCTATCCATAGGATTTCTACATGATAGAGTAATTGAGCTGTGATCCATGTTAGAAACCATTTTTAGGCTATATGCTTATTATGTTGAGACCCACTGAGGTCATTTCTGTTGTTGAGTTATCCGCTTAAATTACAATTACATACTCAATTATACACATTCATTGCATATCATATCCCATGCTCATCTATCATTTGTCCAACAACTTATTATCATTGTTTGGACTGATTGACATGATATTTGTGAGGCCGAGAGACTGGAGAGATTGATGACTGAGCGAGGCCGAGGTTTTGATTATAAGGATGTTTACGGGATTGGGCTGCACACCACAGTGGGTTTTATTGATTAATTCCATGATTTACTTATATTAGCTCTAGGGCAGGATCCGTCACTCCAGCTTCTAATTTACTAGCAATGAGTGCAAGCACCTACTGAGTGCCAAGTGCAAATGTTGAGGGTGAGTGCAAGAGCCGAGCGCAAGTGACAGGTGATTGGGAGGACTGAGTGATTGTGAGGGTTTAGTGATTGGGAGGACGGATATGCATTTCCTCATGCTATACGACATTATGACATTCATGACTTCATATGTACATTAAAGGTAGTCATAGAGTTATATTTTCCACATGCCATCTAATAACGAAACTTCTCATCTATTGTTGAATGTTTTTGGGATAAATCGCAGATATACGACTTAATCATATTTTTGTAATTTCGGTGAAAGATTTGGGTTATACCGTTATACTGGAAAAACATGCCTATTTTCCGTAATTTTGAACGAGATGCGCATCATATATTTGAGTTATTTTTTGTACTATTATAATTATAATATTATTAGTAGTTGTTGGCTATTGGTGTTGGAATCTGACCTTTGTCCACGCTCATCACTACTTTCAACCTAAGGTTAGGTTTGTTACTTATTGAGTACATAAGGTTGGTTGTACTCATATTATACTTCTGCACCTTGCATGCAAATTTTGAATGTTGATGTTACTGAGTATGGCGGGAGGTGGCATTGAAAATGTACTTGCATTCCGATCATAGCTGCCTCTTACTCTTGGTAGCTTTAGAATTATTAATTTGTCCATGTATATTTCAATTCGATGATATATTTATTTCATACCAGCTTTTTAAACTCTAAATCTTAGAAGCTGATGATTTGTGCTACCAGACCTTGGGAAGTGCATTAAAGTTAAGTTATTTCATCATTTCTTTTCTCACTATATCTCATATGAATTAGATTATTGTTAATTGGCTTACCTAGCGGGTTGGTTTAGGTGCCATCATAACTAGTTGGATTTTGGGTCGTGACAAGTTGGTATGAGAGCTCTAGGTTCATATGTTCGACAAGTCATGAGCAAGTGTCTAGTAGAGTCTTGCAAATCGGTATGATGACGCCCATACCTATTTTGAGAGGTTGTAGGTCCTTTAGGATAAACTTCCCATGTTTCTTTCTTTATCATGCGACATTGATTTTGCTTGAACCATATCGCTTTGAATTCTTTCCACTCACTCGTATGCGTATATGAGCGTTTGGTATCAGCAGTATATCGAAGGCTTGTGATTCCATGGATGATGTGCGAGATTCGTTCTTCTATGTTTGGAGTTGGACCAGTCTGGAGGACTTGAGGTTGGGTTTTGAATGTATCTTGAGCATGATGAATTCAGTTGTGTGATCATGTACATTTGGACTTATATGCCTGGTAGTGTACCTATGAGTATATTTTGTGTCACGTTGAGTTGTTGGATGGCTATATGACGAGTATGATGTGACTCCGAGATGTGTTGAGATGATTTGAATGTGATGATAAGAGTTTGTTTTGGGATGTAAAAAGGCCTATTGAGTGCTTGATTTCAGTCTTGATGTGTTGTATAGTCTCGAGTTATTATTTTATTGAAGAATCTTTCATGTTGTTTATTTGTGGAGCGAGGCCTTGTTGATGAGTTCAGACTTAGGAAGATTAAGTGATTCCATAGTAATTGTGGATGCAAAGGGGCATAGAAAGATGTTAGTTTGAGATTAAGCAGGTGGGTTATCACATGCGGGGTAATCAACGAATATGTTATCCTTATGATGTTGTGTAGAGGGTTTCTTTTCTACTAATGGATCGTAGGTATTGCGATTTGAGTTTGGATGGGTTGAGAAAGTTGGCTTGATTGTCACAAGGATGTACGCGAGCTTAGAAGATGATTGAGAAATTTTGTGAATTGTGTTGCAGGAGCTTACGAAGAATATAGTTGAATCTCATTGTGGGATTATGGTAGGAATATAGTTTGGGTATTGTGAGTTATCTATTTTTTTGATCTATGACTTTGAGCCAAGTTGGGGAGCCTGCTATGAATAATTTGATTGCATGGTTATATGTTAAATATTAGTTTTGGTCTGAGGCATACTTGTGGATTGGTTATGACTTGCAGAGGTTGGCTTTGAGGATGACTTATGAAAGAAAATTTTTGGATGAATGGTGTATTAAACATTAAAGGTATATGGAAAGCATGGAATAATTGAGTTGTGATTCATGAAGGATGTAGTGCGCATGGAGTAGGAATTTGCTTAGATGCATTAAGGTGGGGTTAATTGTTTGGGTGTTGTCGTACTAATGGGGCACATGTCATTTGGCCTGTTTGGGTGGTGCAATTGAGATTTAAGCGAAGTGGATGACTCTCGATAAGATTCTAATGGATTCAATATATATATATATATATATATATATATAGCAATTGAGATTTTTTCTTATTTGTATATGGCTAGAATTTGATATTTACATGGATGGTGTCGAGACTCACGGTATTTCTCTATGATTATGGATTCTACATTTCAGTATCAAGAAGGTAAAGGAAACGTTAGATTTAAAGAAGGTCTTTCTATTGTAGGTCTATTGGTTGTGGTACTTTTGGGGTGCTTAAGAGGGAATACAACGACTTATGGGCCTTAGGGCAGTGTGGATTTATGCTAGGATCTATCGTGCTGAGCTTTGGGTAAAGATTGTGGTGTTCTAACAAGGAGAAGAGTCATCTTTAGGGTAATTCAGAAGGAACTTAGAGGAAATAGGACAACTTGTTATCATGTTGGATAAGTATGGTAATGACATGCTCGGTTCCTTTAGTTCTTATGATGAGGTGAGGCGTTACGAGTGTTTTATGGCAATACTCTTAAATTTTTGGCATGTGTGGCTTGGTTAAGTTAGAGGAATTCAGTTGTGATAGCTTTGTTATGTGCAAATGGATTTCAAAGCATTCTCTATGATTTCTACCATGGTTTGAGATGGATATTTCCTACCGACGTAAGGTGCATGTTGTGTATTGTGATTTTCTACTGGATGGGATCATGTGAAAGATTCCTGGCTAATTGAGTATGTAGTTTGCTTGTAACTCAGAATGATAATGAGGTTCTTGTATTTTCATATGATGGCCTAATATAGGCGTTGCATGAGATTGGGATTTGCATGTGCAAGTTTACGATACAGTTTCAAAAGGAAGGTCATGAGTTTATGCAGCACATACGATTTCAAATGTTGACACTAGTTGGCATTAGCTAAAAAGAGTGTATATTCAGAAGGCGCATTAAGTTTTGACTTGCGAAGGCCGCATTAGTATTGCGGTACTCGCCTGGTTGATCGATTGTTGATGTTCAAATTTTGCTATATGGTGTGGAAGAATTTTAGAAGTATTCCTCATGGGATTATTATGCATGAGAGAGGTGTTAGTCATTTGAGTGGTGGAGTTGGGGTCGGCTATGGTGATTCATGTGTTTTATGGATTTGGAGACTAGGAGTTCTCATAAACAAATTGTTTCAGGATTGCAGACTGTGAAGATGTGGACAAAGTTAGCTAGATGGTAATACGTGCTATAGTTAGGTCATTGTGGACTTTTGGGGGACCATTTATCCATTTAGGGATGACCGAAGTTGAGTTGGGGGCCCACTGGTAGGCCCAATGAAGATGTGTATTCTACACCAGATCAGATTTGTTGACTTAGAACTTTTAGTGTTGAGGGATATGTCATTCGGTTAAGAGTTGAGTTAGTTCGTGTTCAGATATGTTATATGTTTTACTCTTCTATGCTACGAGGGGTTGTGTATTGTTGCTAATATGCACACATGATGCGGTTCTGTTTGATCCTTGTAACGGAATTCAAGCAAAATGGTTATTGGGGTATGGAAAGGTTGAATGCGCCTTGGCTATGGTCTTTTTGGGCTGTGGTGTATTGTGTTATTCACTTCTCCATCATTATGGTCATGCACATCGTGTACTTGATGTCAAAATTGAGTGTGATTGTTGATTTTAAGCATTAGGGCTCATGGTTTTTCATATGGATTGGTGTTTCGATGGGTCACATATTGCAGCAGGGTTATGATGAAATATGATCCTTTGTGTTAGATTCGTGTGTCTTGGTTCTAAAATTTATGATGGTTTCGTAGCATTGCGGTTGTAGTGGTGCTTGTTGAGTTTGCGAGATGGTTCTCTAGTTTGAGTCATTTCCAATTTTAGGATGCATTTGAATTGTTGCGTATTAGTGCACGGATTGCACAATTTGTGGCTTAAGGTAGTATTGTTGTAACATGTCAGTAGAGTGGTTATATTTGATTAGATGAAGTCATTGGACCAAGAATGGGTGCTATCAGATTTGATTGTTGTATAATTGGAAGAATGATGTCACTGATCGATTTAGAAATTGGCTATAGTTCTTGTAGAAGGAGGGAGAGCTCCATGACTTGTTGACCTGATGATTGGTTATGAGTCTCTGCATCTTTCATTCATCATCGACAGTGTGCAAAGGTTTAGAATGATTTTACTTGATATGAGGTTTATTACAGGTATTAAGTTTTTTTAAACATCTAATGTGATCCTGAATTATTGATACGAGTATGAGACTATATAATGTATCAAACGATTACACCTTGGGTTATGGATATGACTTGATACAACTTGTTCAGACTTATACAGTGTGTAGATGTGAGATTTGGGTCTTGTAAAGAATTCTGGATGTTAGAAATTTGGTTCAAAGGTTTATAGAATAAAGTTCAATTAAGGATCTTTAGTTATATTGTGTTGCCAGGCATGTATGGATTAGGGTGACATGGGATCAAGTTTGGGTATGTGCATGGTAAAGCTGCAAAATGATTTTAAGGCATTGGAACGACTATGGGCACGTTCGACGATGAAAGTATGTTTAAGTGGGGGATAATGTAATAATCCGATTGGTTGTTTTGAGCATTTGCACTTTGCTCTATGGTTTTGAGGGCATAAGTAGCTCTATATGATGTAATATGACTTGTGTACATCGTCGGTTTTAGTTTTCGGGTGATTCGAAATTAGTTTAGAAGAATGAATTTCATTATTGAAGCCTTAAGTTGGAAGAGTTGACCAAGTTTGATTTTTTGACCTTGAAATGGAGTTTTAATGTTTCCATTATGCCTGTATTGTTATTTTTGACTTGGGCATATACGTGGATTCTCATTTGGATATTTCTAGAAGGTTTCGATACTAATTGGCGAAAGTTGAAAAAAATCGAAGGTTTGGAATGTTTATAAGGTTGATCGGGAATTGACTTCGATGATATTGAGTTCATATTGTGGTTCTAGGAATTTTAATAGCTTTGTTATATCATCTGGGAATTGTGTGCAAAATTTGAGTTCATTTCAAATTGTTTTGATAAGGTTCCGCATGAGTTTTAAAAGTTGAAAGATTCAAAGTTTATTAAGTTTGATTTGAGATGCGATTCGTCGTTTTGATGTTGTTATGTGTGATTTGAGGCCTCGAGTAGGTCAGTATTATGTTCCAGGACTTGTTGGTATATTCGGACGGGGTCTGAGGGGCTCAGATGAGTTTCAGACAAGGTTCAGATCGTTTTGGATCATTTTGGTTAAGCTAGTTTGGCAGGGGTTCTCGTGTGACTGCACATGCGGAGCTATGGGTGCAGGTGCGGAGCCGCAAAAGCGATAGAGGAATCGCAAAAATGGAGAGTGTTTCTGAGAGCAGGAGCCCGCAAATGTGGAGGTTTCTTCGCATCAGCAAAGGCGCAGATGTGGTGAGTTTTGACGGAGAAGCGAATGGCAGCGCAGAAGCGCGATTTGAATTAACACCTGTGTTTGCACAGAAGCAGAGCATTTTCTGCATGTGCAAAGGGTGGTCCTCCAGTGCTTCTCCGTAGAAGTTGTAATTTGGTCACAAAAGCGACGCCACAGAAGCTGCTAATGCGTCGGAGCTGCGAAAAGTGTTGGGCACAAGCTATAATTCGAGGGTTGGTCGTTTATTCACATTTTTGGGGTTTGGAACTTGATTTTGGGATACTTTGAGCAATATTCCACCATATGAATTGTGGTAAGCATTCTTGACTCGCTTTTGATTATATTTCATGAATATATCTTAATTTTCGGCATTTTGATTATTGATTTTGAAAGAGAAATTAGAGGTTTTATCTATAATTTAATAAAATGAATTTTCGAGTTTTGAACATCGATTCAGAGTCATATTGTAGTGAACTAGTATGATTGTACTCGTAATTTAATGGGTTGTCATATTTTATGAGTTTCGTCAGGTTTCGAGGTGAGGGCCTGGATTTGACATTTTGGTTGACTTTTGGGGTTTTGATTAAAGATTTGACCTTTGTCCATCGAATAGTTTTCTTAGGCATTATTTGATATATTTGAGTTGCTTTTGGATAGTTTTGAGTCGTTTGTAGGTCAGTACGCGTGGGATGGTGTTCAAGAGTACTGTTTGGCTTACTCGTTATTGGATTCGGCTTGTTAGAGGTAAGTAACACTTCTAAACTTGGTGCTGAGGGTATGAAACCCTTAATATACGTGGTATGTGTTTGGTATTGAAGTGACACACATGCTAGGTAACAGGCGTGTGGGCATGCACCGTGTGAATTATGATTCAGTTGATTCTGTTGTATTGTGTAATGACCTAATTTTGTTTCTATCCATGAGATTTCTACGTGATAGAGTAATTTAGTTGTGATCTATGTTAGAAATCATGTTTGGGCCATATGCTTATTCTGTTGAGATCCACTGAGGTCATTTCTACTGTTGAGTTATCTGCTTAAATTGCAATTGCATACTTAGTCATACTCATTCATTGCATATTATATCTCAGTCTCTGATATCATTTGTCTTACATTTTATTATCATTATCTGGACTGAATGACATGCTATTTGTGAGGCCAAGAGATTGGAGATATTGACGACTAAGCAAAGCCGAGAGCCTGATTGTGAGGATGTTTATTGGATCGGGATACACGCTGCAACGAGTTTTATTGATTCATGCCATGATTGGTTTCTATTAGAGCTTGGGTAGGATTCGCCCCTCTGGAGTCTGATTTACCAATAGAGCGCATATACTAATTGAGTGAGAGTGCCGAGTGTTGAGTAACTGGGAATAATGAGTGATTGTAAGGACTGAGTTATTGTGAGGACTGAGTAATTGGGAGGACTGAGATGCATTTTCCCATGTTGTATGGCATTGTGACATTCATGACTTCATATGTAAATTGACATATAGGCATAGAGTTGTATTTCCTCATGCCATCTCATAATGAGACTTCACATCTATTGTTAAATGATTTTGAGAAAAATCCCAAATTTATGCCTAACTCATATTTTTGTGATTTTGGTGAAAGATTTAGGTTTTATTGTTATACTTGAAAAGCATGCCTATTTTCCATAACTGTGAATGAGTTGAGTATCATATATCTGAGTAATTATTGTATTATTATTATTATTATATTGTTATGAGTTGTTGTTGGGTATTGTTGTTGGACTCTGACCTTTGTCCAAGCTCATCAGTACTTTCAACTTAAGGTTAAGTTTGTTACTTATTGAGTACATGTGATTGGTTTTACTCATACTATACTTCTACACCTTATGTGCTGATTTTGGATGTTCATGTTGTTGTGTATGGCAGGAGCTGGCACTGAAGATGTACCTGCATTCCGGTCATAGCTGTCTCTTGTTCTTGGTAGCTTTAGAATTATTAATTTGTTCATGTATATTTCAAACAAATGATGTATATGTTTAATACCAGCTTTGTAAACTCTAAATCTTAGAAGCTCATGATTTGTACCATCAATCCTTGGGAAGTGTATTAAAGTTTAGTTATATTCTGAGTAATCTCATTTGAATTGGATTATTGTTAGTTGGTTTACCTAGCGGGTTGGGCTAGGTGTCATCGCGACTAGTTGACTTTTGGGTTGTGACAAATGTGGGCTAACGAATCGGTAGGATATATTTAGAAAATAGTGGCTAACCCTCCTAAGCACGTTAACATGTCACATAATCAAATTTTAGCGTAACTTTCTTCAATCCAACTTCGAACATCCTCAAGCCAAATAACCCCAAACGTTCTGGTTTTCATTAAGCACTACTTTGATTTACACGCACTAGCAAGGACAAGAAGTTCATATTTCTTTTGCTACATAGCTTTTTTCTTCGCTTGCAGAATTGTTTTTCAAATAAATTTTTTCTAACATTTTTCTTGTACTTCTTAATTCCCTCTAGTGGTGTATTTCTTTACAATACAAGTGCACCTTTATTCCTTTCATTGCATCCACTCAAAAGCCATCAAGGTCCCTCCTCACTTTGTCTAGCATTCATATAACAAGTTAAGTGCTTTAAGAGGTAAAATGATCAAAATAATATCAATTAAGAACAAAAGGGTATAAACTTATAATGTAGCTACCAAATAAAAGTTTATAGGCTCAAAAAGGTTAACTAGTAATAATTTTATTTGTGGTAGAAATAAAACTCAAAAAAATTCAATGAAGGCCTACAATTAATTTTCAAATCGAGCAATACATAAGATTTTGCTTCAACTCAAATGCACAGCAAGTTCTAGACTCAAAATGCAATGCAAGGACTGCACAAAACTCACTTTACTCATGGTACATGACTCATTAAGGATGATCTCATTTCGTTTCTCAAATCAAAGAAAATATTCACTGAGTCCCAAAATATTAATCAATAAGCACCGAGTGCACTCGAGTCAAGAAAAAGAGGCATATGCATCATAAAGTATGTTATCCAATTCATAAATAATTCATGAACGATTTCAAAACATAGGGAATATACTACACATGTTAAAGTCTAAATATGTTACAATCAAACAAGTGAAAGTCACCTCGGTGTCTCAAGGAATCTCTTCATTCTTCCTTTATATTATTCTCCAATTTCTAATCTACTCTAAAAATAAAAAAATTACCCGGTTCAAGTTACGTCCCATAAAAATGAACTGAGACACAAAAATAAATCACACGGGGATTATACTACCTAGAGAAAGCTAAAAGACATATTTTTGTGATTTATATTTTTCAGTTTATTTTTTGTTTTAGATTTTAATTCCTCAAGTAAATTGTCTAGGAATCTATCATCAGGAAAAGTCCAATATTTTTTTGATTATTGATTTTTTTTATTTTTTTCATTAAATTAAGCTACTAAAACTATTTCTACTAGGCAACACTACTAATTCTACTAATTAAGCAAATAAAAATAAGAAGCTAAAAATTAAAAACTAGAAGTTAATATTACACTACTAACATATTACTACTAATGTCATGAAGCAATTCCCACCATAGGTCGTGATGGTGTCCAGCGTTGCCATTAAGCAAGCCAACGATGAACCACTAACAGGATCATCCGTTCATAATACTTTAAAAATAAATAATGTTATTAATAAAGTGTAAGTTAGTCTAAAAACCATGGTAAGATACTTCCATTACTACTAAGTTGTGAAGTTTAAACAAAACATAAAGCATAATAAAATATATGTCAAGCATAATCATAAACATCTACTAATAATCCCGAATACGCGGATACGCAAGTGCATGAGAATCTAATAGTATATACCAAACCATTATAACTACTGTATGGAATAAAAATAAACAAAATAAAATAAAGGGCATATGAGACTCCAGGTGATGCGGGTCAAAGCATGGAAAGCAGCTCACCACAAGGTCTCCAGCAAACTCGGATACGCGCCCGAGTGACCACATGAAGTACCTGTCTTAGTACCGGCACATTTAGTGCAAAAGTATAGTATGAGTATATAAATCAATCCGTACCCAGTAAGCATCTAGTCTAACCTCGAAGAAGTAGTGATAAGGGGTCAACATCGACACTTACTAGTGGTCCAATAATAATGTACATAAAGTAGGCGGGCATGAAACATAAGAAGTATTAACGAAATAGATCGATATAAATATTAAGGTTCTCAAGTAAGAGTGATCACGAAATCATCAAATACCATAAAAATACAACAAAGGAAAACAGGTCAACCAATCAAATACGATGCCAAATCTCAAGTAAGGGAAATTCATATTTACGCTAACTCCCTATTGTGTATTACACAGGAGTATGCCAAGGTGAATGGATCAATCCTATATGAATAGTGTTACAGAATACTACTGAGGTGAGTGGCCCGATCCTACAAGAATAATCCACAAAATGCCGAGACGAATAAGCCGATCATATAATAATATTTCACAACACTACCGAGGTGAACAACCCGATACCATAAGAATAGAGAAACTTTTTCACCCCCGAAGTACGTGCGAGTCGAGAATACATGGAACTAACGATCACAAAAAGTCAATAAGTGGATAGGAATGCAAGCCAAAAACATATTATTACCGATCATCAAGTATCCCAAAAAATTTCAAAGTAAAGAGGTTCAGTCAATACATGAATTCTAGTATCAATGTTAGTTATTAATTCAAATAACTACAAAGAACTCTCGTCACCTTGTACGTACGTAGAACCATAACACATAGCCCAAAATATTAAAAATATCGACAGGGATAATTTCCTCTAATAAGATTAGGCAAAAGACATATCATGCTTCTAAGCCCACTAGTATACTCCCAAAACTCACTAGTTACCTCAAATCGCCGCCAAGCAACCCGAAACTAGTCAAAGGACGTGCAAATAAATTAATACTAGTTCTAAATCTCATAATTAGACTATTAAAGTCAGTTACCAACCCCACTCAGAAAGTCAACAAAAGTAAATCCCGGGCCCACGAGCCCGGCTTCAGGAAATGTTCGAAGATAAATTGTCACGACCCCAACCCCGGCTTTGATGGCGCCCAACACAATGCTAGGAAAGCCCGACCAACTAACATCTCACAATCTCTTTCTTTATAATTCAATACCGATTTTCGGGATTTAATACCAATTTTATATAAATAGAAGTATGAATTTAACAGATGAAATATGCGGAAACCATAATCAAGAAATAAAAAATCTCTGTAAATCAGCTCACTGATCCGGTGTCACAAGGCTGAGCCTCTAATACAAGGTTTCAACAATCTAATACAGAATTACGTCTAAAATGCGGAATGATAAGTGGAGATAGAAGGAGGAATCGGGTCTACAAACGCCATGCAGCTACCTCGATAACTCTGATGGAGACAGAACGGCAGGAAAGCTCGCTCTATGCCTTAGGAATACCTGTACCTGCACACATGGTACAGGGAGTAATGCGAGTACTTCTACCCAGTGAGTAATAACAATAAATAATGGCTGACAGTGTGACATCGCGTAAAGGCACTAAGCCGTTCTATATCAAAACAGTAAAATCATTTAAGCAACAGTGAATGAGGAAATCATGTGAAATTCCTTAAACCAGGTAAAACAGATAAAATCAGTATGAATCAGCTCCTCAAGCCTTTCAGTTCATTGATTCGTTCTTATCCTCAGTTCTCAATTTCATATACTTCTAACGATAACCGAATTAAAAAATATATATATATATATACCGCTGCGGCGTGCAGCCCGATCCGTATATCGCTGTGGCGTACAGCCCAATCCATAATAATAATAGTCGACTGCGCTCACTGGGGGTGTGCAGACTCCGGAGGGGCTCCTTCAGCCCAAGCGCTTTATAATTGCTACGGCGTGCAACCCGATCAATATAAGTAGTTGTTGCGGCGTGCTGCCCGATCCATAATGTATATAATATATATATATATATCTGCTGCGGCGCGCATCCCGATCCATATCATAAAAATATCCTCGATCCATATCATATAAAATATCCTCACTATTGGGTCCTCGACCCCTATCAATCATTTAAAGATCACAGCCTCTCGGGCATAATGTACGGTCGGGATCTCAGCCCTCATATCTCTCTCTATTTATGACTAACATTTCGAAAATCTGGTTCATATCATTCTTAAACAATTGGAAACATGACTGAAGACATAAATTCTTTAACAAAGTAAGTTAGGAAAACCAGTCAAAAATCCCCTAAGGGTTCTACAGGTCGGCACAAGGCCCCAAGCATGGCAACAAGCCCAATTCACAATAATAAAGTATATGTCTCAATCAAATATGTAGTAAAATATCATTCGGGATAGACCAAGTCACAATCCTCATAGCATTGAACCTCACGCTCGTCATACAGCGTGTATCTCAACTTAGTATAACACTACATTGTGCAATTCTGGGGTTTCAAACCCTCAAGACATCATTTAAAATCATTACTCACCTCGAACTGGCTAATTCTCTAGCTCGTGACGCCTTTGCCCCTCGAATTGGCCTCCACGTGCATCGAATCTATCTAAAATCATAACGAATACATCACAATATGCTAAGGGAACAAAGCCCAATCGAAAACATTCGAAAAATATCAAAAATCTCGAAATTAGCAAAACCCGAGCCCCAGGCCCACGTCTCGGAATCGGGTAAAATTTAAATTTTCAGAATCTTCATACCCTCACGAGTCTAACCATACCAAAATTATCCAATTCCGATACCATTTGGTCCTTCAAATCGTCATTTTACATTTTTGAAAGGTTTCACAATTTTCTTCCCAAATTCCATCTCAAATCACGAATTAAATGATGAATTTAGTGATAGATTCATGTATTCTAGCCAAATCTGAGTAAAAATCACTTACCCTGATGAATTTCTTGAAAAACCTTCGAAAAATCGTCACAATCCGAGCTCTCTAGGTCAAAATATTAAATAAAACCCAAAACCTCGTATTTATAGGTACCCCTCAGGTTTCAGCTCACGCGGTCCGCGCAAGCCAGTGCGGTCCGAGCAAAGGCAGCGTGCGGCCGCACAGGCCTCCCTCTGCAGTGACAAGCTTTAGTATTTTGGCACTAAGATTTGCTAAAGATGTCAAAATTGTGATATTTTTACTTTTCTAGAAACTAGACACGAAGGGCTACAACCTTCGTTTTTGAATCACCTCAAACTTCCTTATGGATCAAAAGATATGAGCTTCCGAAGTAGGACCAGCGTATCGTTCCCCACCGCGGCCGCACACCATTTTGTGCGGTCCGCATGACACCTACCGCGGCCGCACACCACTTTGTGCGGTCCGCACATCACTCAACACGGGCGCACCTATTTTTGTGCGGACCGCATGAGTGAGTTCTGGGGCCTGCAACTCCTGTAGGCCTGCTGCAGCTATGATTTTTGCACTAAAACATCCCGGAACCTATCCGGAACTTCAAACCAATTGTACCAACACATCTCATGACATCGTTCAAACTTGCTCAAAACTTCGGAACACTCACAACAACATCAAATCACCAATTTAATATAGGATTCAGGCCTAAGAACTCCAAGAATTCTTAAATTATGCTTTCGATCAAAAGGTCTATCAAATCTCGTCCGAATGACCTGAAATTTTGCACACACATCCCAAATGACACAATGAAGCTACTGCAACTTTCGGAATTCCATTCCGGCCCCTATATCAAAATCTCGCTTATCAACCGGAATTTGCCAAAATATCAATTTTGCCAATTCAAGCCTAAATCTTCTCTATAACTCCAAAACCCATTCCGATCGCGCTCCTAAGTCACAAATCACATCCCAAAGCTAACCGAACCATCGAAACTTATTTCCGATCCTTCTAACACATAAGTCAACATCCGGTTGACTTTTCCAACTTAAGCCTTCTTAAAAGAGACTAAGTGTCTCGTTTCTTACCAAATCCTCTCCGAACTTGAACTAATCAACTCGATCACATAAAACACGGATAACGAAGCGTAAAGAAGCTGAAATAGGGGAAATGGAGCGGTAACTCATGAGACGACTGGCCGGGTCGTCACATCCTCCCCAACTTAAACAAACGTTCGTCCTCGAACAAGTCAAGAAACATTCCTGAAGCCTCAAACAGATGAGGATATCTACTCCGTATCTCCCGCTCGGTCTCTCAGGTAGCCTCCTCCACGGGCCGACCTCTCTACTGCACCTTCACTGAAGCTATGTCCTTTGACCTCAACTTCCGAACCTGACAACCCAAAATAGCTACTGGCTCCACATCAAAGGTCAAATCATCATCCAACCGAACCATGCTGTAGTCCAAAACATTAAACGGATCCTCAATATACTTCCAGAGCATAGAAACATGAAATACCGGATGCACACTCGACAGACTGGGTGGCAAAGCAAGCTCATAAGCCACCTCCCCAATCCTCCGAAGCACCTCGAACGGCCCAATAAATCGCGGACTCAACTTTCCTTTCTTCCCAAATCTCATAACACCCTTCATGGGCGAAACCTTCAGCAAGACCTTCTCACCATTCATGTAGGATACATCTCGAACCTTCCGGTCCGCATAGCTCTTCTAACGTGACTGAGCTGTACGAAGTCTTTCCTGAATCACCTTCGCTTTCTCTAAGTCATCCTGAACAAAATCTGTCCCCAATAGTCTATCCTTACCGGGCTCGAACCAACCAACCGGAGATCTACACCGCCTCCCGTACAAAGCCTCATATGGAGCCATCTGAATACTCGACTGGTAGATGTTGTTGTAAGCAAACTCTGCAAGTGGTAGAAACTTATCCCATGAACCTCCAAAGTCAATAACACAAGCACGCAACATGTCCTCCAATATTTGAATAGTACGCTCGGACTGTTCGTCCGTCTGAGGATGAAACGATGTGCTCAACTTTACCTGAGTACCCAACTCTCTCTGCACAGCTCTCCAAAACTGCAAAGTAAAATGAGTACCTCTATATGAGATGATGGAAACAGGAACTCCATGCAACCGAACAATCTCCCGGATATAAATCCCTCCCAACCACTTTGAAGAATAGGTAGTACACACGGGAATGAAGTGCGCAGACTTGGTCAGCCGATCCACAATCACCCAAATAGCATCAAAGTTCTTCTAAGTCCGAGGAAGTCCAATCACAAAGTCCTAGTGATCCTTTCCCACTTCCACTCGGGAATAACCATTTGTTGAAGCAAGCCACCCGGTCTCTGATGCTCGTATTTCACCTGCTGACATTTGAGACACCGAGCTACAAATTCCACAATATCTTTCTTCATTATTTTCCACCAATAGTTCTGCCTCAAATCTTGATACATCTTCGTGGCACCCGGATGAATGGAATACCGCGAGCTATGGGCCTCATCCAGAATCAGCTCTCTAAGCCCATCCACATTGGGCACACAAATCCGGCCCTACATCCTCAACACACCATCATCACCGACGGTCACATCACTGGCATCATCATGCTGGACTCTGTCCCTAAGGACAAGCAAATGCGGATCATCATACTGGCGCTCTCTGATGCGATCATATAAAGAAGACCGAGAAACCACACATGCCAACACCTGACTGGGCTCCGAAATATCCAATCTCACGAACCGATTGGCCAAGGCCTGAACATCAACTGCAAGAGGTCTCTCCCCAACTGGAATATATGCCAAACACCCCATACTCACTGACTTTCGACTCAAAGCATCGGCCACCACATTGGCCTTTCCCGGATGGTACAGAATAGTGATATCATAATCCTTAAGCAACTCCAACCATCTCCGCTGCCTCAAATTAAGATCTTTTTGCTTGAAAAAATGCTGAAGACTGCGATGATCAGTGAACACCTCACGAGATACGCCATACAAGTAATGCCTCCAAATCTTCAATGCGTGAACTATGGCAGCCAACTCCAATTCATGAACGGGGTAGTTCTTCTCATGGGGCTTCAACTGCCGAGAAGCATAAGCAATAACTCTGCCCTCTTGCATCAACACACAACCAATCCCGACTCTCGAAGCATCACAATACACAATATATGAACCTGAAGCTGATGGCAAAACCAATACTGGAGTTGTGGTCAAGGCTGTTTTGAGCTTCTGAAAGCTCTCCTCACACTCGTCCAACCATAAAATGGAGCAACCTTCTGGGTCAACTTGGTCAAGGGCGATGCAATGGATGAAAATCCCTAAACAAACCGGCAATAATAGCCTGCTATCCCAAGAAAGCTACGAATCTCTGTGGCTGAGGACGGTCTGGGCCAACTCTAAACCGCCTCTATCTTCTTCGGATCAACCTGTATACCCTCGCTGGACACCACGTGCCCCAAGAAAGCCACTGAACTGAGCCAAAACTCACACTTGGAGAATTTTGCATAAAGTTTCTCCTTCTTCAGTCTCTGCAACACAACTCTCAAATGCTCTGCGTGCTCCTCCTGACTACGCGAGTACACCAGAATATCATCAATGAATACAATAACGAATGAATCCAGATAAGGCCGAAATACACTATTCATCAAATGCATGAATGCTGCTGGGGCATTGGTTAGCCTGAAGGACTTAACAAGAAACTCTTAATGACCATATCTAGTCCTGAAAACAATCTTAAGAATATCTGAATCCATGATCTTCAACTGGTGATAACCCGAACGAAGATCAATCTTGGAGAACACCATCGCTCCTTGAAGCTGATCAAATAAATCATCAATGCGAGGCAAAGGATACTTGTTCTTGAACGTTACTTTGTTCAATTGCCTATAATCAATGCACATTCTCATCGTGTCATCCTTCTGCTTCACAAACAAAATCGATTCACCCTAAGGGGACACACTAGGCCGAATGAACCCCTTATCTAGGAGTTCCTGAAGTTGTTCTTTCAATTCTTTCAACTCTGTTGGTGCCATACGATATGGCGCAATAGAAATAAGCTGAGTGCCCGGCACCAGGTCAATACCAAAATCAATATCCCTATCCGGCACCATGCCCGGCAGGTCTGCAGGAAAAACAGCTCCAACATCCCTTACAAATGCTAGATATGAAAGGCAACCCTTCCCAACCATACGCTGGGCCTTCAAGAAAGAGATCACTCTACTAGGGATATAATCAGTCATACCACGCCACTCGATCCGCGGTACACCCGGCATAGCCAAAGTGACTGTCTTAGCATGACAGTCTAGAATAGCACGACATGGAGATAGCCAATCCATGCCCAAAATGACATCAAAATCCACCATGCCCAATAGCAATAGATCCACTCGGGTCTCCAGACCTCCAATAGTCACCACACGTGACCTGTATACACGGTTTACAACAACAGTATCGCCCACTGGAGTAGATACATGAACAGGTAAAGCAAGAAACTCACGGGGCGTACCCAAATAATGAGCAAAGTATGATGACACATAAGAAAAGGTGGAACCGAGATCAAATAAGACAAAGGCATCTCTGTGGCAGACTGGAACAATACCTATAATGACATCATCCGAAGCAATGGCATCGGGTCTACCCGGGAGTGCATAGAAACGGGCCTGACCGCTCCTTTATCGACCCCCCCTCTAGGGCGACTATTGGCTGCCTGACCTCCACCCCTAGCTGGCTGGGCGGGTGGTGAAGTAACTGGAGCAGAAGTCGAGGGCTAACCCTTTTGCTGATACTGACAATCACGAAGTCGAGGACACTGCCTCCTCATATGCCCAAACTCTCCGCACTTGTAAAAACTACCCGGTGCTGGAGATGGGGACTAAAGGGAACTCCTGGCACCAGAATGGCCAGAAGAAGGACCTTTCAAGGATGAACCCTGGACTGATGGGGCACGAGATGAACTCTGAGCTGGAAGGGCGCTGAGTGATGATTGGCCCTACTGCGACCCATGATAACCATGACCTGAGGATGCCCCACGATACTCTGGATGGGCCGACTGAGCGGGCCTAAAAGAACGACCTCCACTCTGCTGGAACTGGCCCCTTGAAGGAGCACCACTGACACTGCTAGAGCCTCGAGGCATCTTGGCCTCCCTCTCCTCTCTATCCTGACGGCGAACCACCTAAATCTCGCGAGCGATATCGACCACCTCCTCAAACGTAGCACCCAAACACTCTCTCTCGGGTCATAAAATTACGGAGGTTATAGTTAAGGCCGTCAACAAATCTCCTGATCCTCTCACGATCTGTCGGAACCATCCAAATGGCATGACGAGCCAACTCAGAAAACCTCGACTCATACTGTGACACAGTCATATCCCCCTGTAGCAACCACTCAAACTGCCTACGCAGCTCCTCTCTGCGGGACTGCGGCACATACTTCTCTAAGAAAAGAGTGGAGAACTCCTGCCAAGTTAGGGGCGCTGCACCAACCGGCCTACACCTCTCATATGCCTCACACCAAGTGAATGCAGCCCTGGTAAACGGAAAGGTGGTAAATGCCATACCACTAGTCTCAAGAATCCCTGCTGTACGGAGCATCCGCTGATACTTATCAAGAAAACCCTGGGTATCTTCGCCCTCGGCACCACTGAATGACGGAGGCTGGAGTCTACAAAACCTCCCAAGACGACGCTGCTCATCGTCTGACATGACTGGAACAACAAACTCCTGAGCTGGTGTAACCGGCTGAGCTGGAGATGCCCCCGGTGTCTGTAGTCCTTGCACTACTTGCTCAGGTGTGCGAGCAGCGGGGGTCTGATTTCCTCCCTTGGCCTATGAAGTAGCTGCTGCTGTGGTGGCTGAAACTGCCTGAGCAAGGCCCGTGAAAACTATCAAGATCTATGCCAAGGCCTCCTGTAGACCCGGGATCACGATGGGCACTACTGGTTCCTGAACCGGTGCTGCTGCTAGAGCCTAATCCGGAGTTGGGGCAGCTGGTGGGTCAATAGGTGTTGCCCTCACTACCCTGCCTCTACCAAGGCCACGACCGCACCCACAACCTATGGTGACCTCAGTGGGTGGCACTGGTGCTCGTCCACCTCGTCCGGTAGCGCGAGTCCTCGCCATCTGCGAGAGAATAGAATAACAGAAGTTTAGTACTCGGACCAACAAGTTCGCACGACAAGAGTTTCAAGAACATGAAGTTTTTCCAAAAGGTTCTGCAGCCTCTCGAGGATAAATACAGATGTCTCTGTACCGATCCGCGAGACTCTACTAAACCGGCTCATGACTCGCGAGACCAAGTAACCTAGGCTCTGATACCAACTTGTCACGACCCCAACCCCGACTGTGATGGTGCCCAACACAATGCTAGGCAAGCCCGACCAACTAACATCTCACAATCTCTTTCTTTATAATTCAATACCGATTTTCGGGATTTAATACCAATTTAATATAAATAGAAGTATGAATTTAACAGATGAAATGTGCGGAAACCATAATCATGAAAAACAAAATCTCTGTAAATCAGCCCACTAATCTGGTGTCACAAGTCTGAGCCTCTAATACAAGGTTTCAACAATCTAATACAGAATTATGTCTAAAATGCGGAATGATAAGTTGAGATAGAAGGAGGAATCGGGTCTGCGAACGCCATGCAGCTACCTCAATAACTCTGATGGAGATAGAATGGTAGAAAAGCTCGCTTTATGCCTCAGGAATACCTGTACCTGCACACATGGTGCAGGGAGTAATGTGAGTACTCCGACCCAGTGAGTAATAACAATAAATAATGGCTAACAGTGTGAAATCACGTAAAGGCACTAAGCAGTTCTATATCAAAACAGTAAAATCATTTAAGCAACAGTGAATGAACAAATCATGTGAAATTCCTTAAACCAGTTAAAACAGATATAATCAGTATGAATCAGCTCCTCAAGCCTTTCAGTTCATTGATTCGTTCTTATCCTCAGTTCTCAATTTCATATACTTCTAACGATAACCGAATTAAAAAATATATATATACCGTTGCGGCGTGTAGCCCGATCCGTATATCGCTGTTGCGTAAAACCCGATCCATAATAATAATAATAATAATAGTCGACTGCGCTCACTACGGGTGTGCAGACTCCAGAGGGGCTCCTTCAGCTCAAGCGTTATATAATTGCTGCGGCGTGCAGCCCGATCCATATAAGTAATTGTTGTGCCGTGCAACCCGATCCATAATATGTATAATATATATATCTGTTGTGGCGCGCAGCCCGATCCATATCATATAAAATATCCTCACTATTGGGTCCTCAACCCCTATCAATCATTTAAAGATCACAGCCTCTCGGGCATAATGTACGGTCGGGATCTCAGCCCTCATATCTCTCTCTATTTATGACTAACATTTCGAAAATTCGGTTCATATCATTCTTAAACAATTGGAAACATGACTGAAGATATAAATTCTTTAACAAAGTAAGTGAGAAAAAACAGTCAAAAATACCCTAAGGGTTTTACAGGTCGGCACAAGGCCCCAAGCATGGCAACAAGCCCAATTCATAATAATAAAGTATATGTCTCAATCAAAAATATAGTAAAATATCATTCGGGATGGACCAAGTCACAATCCCCATAGAATTGAACCTCACGCTAGTCACACAGCGTGTATCTCAACTTAGTATAGCACTATGTTGTGCAATTCCGGGGTTTCAAACCCTTAGGACATCATTTAAAATCATTACTCACCTCGAACTGGCTAGTTCTCTAGCTCGCGACGCCTTTGCCCCTCGCATTGGCCTCCACGCGCGTCGAATCTATCCAAAATAAGAATAAATACGTCACAATATGGTAAGGGAACAAAGCCCAAGCGAAAACATTCGAAAAATATCAAAAAACTCGAAATTAGCAAAACCCAAGCCCCGGGCCCACGTCTTGGAATCGGGTAAAATTTACATTTTCAGAATCCTCATACCCTCACGAGTCTAACCATACCAAAATTATCCAATTCCGATACCATTTGGTCGTTCAAATCGTCATTTTACATTTTTGAAAGGTTTCACAATTTTCTTTCCAAATTCCATCTCAAATCACGAACTAAATGATGAATTCAGTGATAGATTCATGTATTCTAGCCAAATCTGAGTAAAAATCACTTACCCCGATGAATTTCTTGAAAAACCTTCGAAAAATTGCCAAAATCCGAGCTCTCTAGGTCAAAATATTAAATAAAACCCAAAACCTCGTATTTATAGGTACCCCTCAGGTTTCAGCTCACGCGGGCCGCTTCAAAACTCACGCAGTCCGCGCAAGCTAGTGTGGTCCGCGCAAAGGCAGCGTGCGGCCGCACAGGCCTCCCTCTGCAACTTTCTTTTTTGAATCACCTCAAAATTCCTTGTGGATCAAAAGATATGAGCTTCCGAAGTAGGACCAGCAGATCGTTCCCGACCGCGGCCGCACGCCACTTTGTGTAGTCCGCACAGCACTCAACGCGGGCGCACCTATTTTTGTGCGGACCGCTTGAGTGAGTTCTAGGGCCTGCAACCCCTGTAGGCCTGCTGCAGCTATGATTTTTGCACTAAAACATCCCGGAACCTACTCGGAACTCCCGGAATTTCAAACCAATTGTACCAACACATCTCATGACATCGTTCAAACTTGCTCAAAACTTCGGAACTCTCACAACAACATCAAATCACCAATTTAACATAGGATTCATGCCTAAGAACTCCAAGAACTCTTAAATTATGCTTTCTATCAAAAGGTCTATCAAATCTCGTCCGAATGACCTGAAATTTTGCACACACATCCCAAATGACACAATGAAGCTACTGCAACTCTCAGAATTCCATTCCGACCCCTATATCAAAATCACGCCTATCAACCGGAATTTGCCAAAATATCAATTTTGCCTATTCAAGCCTAAATCATCTCTACAACTCCAAAACCCATTCCGATCGCGCTCCTAAGTCACAAATCACCTCCCGAAGCTAACCGAACCATCGGAACTCATTTCCGAGCCTTCTAACACATAAAGTCAACATCCGATTGACTTTTCCAACTTAAGCCTTCTTAAAAGAGACTAAGTGTCTCATTTCTTACCAAATCCTCTCCGAACTCGAACTAATCAACTCGATCACATAAAACACGGATAACAAAGCATAATGAAGCTGAAATGGGGGAAATGGAGCGCTAACTCATGAGACGACTGGCCGAGTCATCACAAAAATGCTCCCCGTGGCGCTAAAAACTCAAATGTATGACTTAGACCAATTTTGTGATCAATTTCGTGGTCAAATCCAATTTTTACCAATTTCTATGTTTTCAAAAAAAAAATTCTACTAATTTCCACGTTAAAATTAACAATTAATCCATGTATTTAACTCATAATAAGTATAAATCACTTATCTTATAATACTTAATAGAAGTCCTCCTTCAAAGAGCTCCCAAATCACTCAAGCCAAGAGAAAAATGGGTGAACTGAGCCTAATTCCTATATTAAAACCTGTATTCTGCTCAGGTTTCCTTCATCGCGATAGCGAAAAAGGCCTCACGATAGTGAAGGCCATGCCCCCCCCCCCAGAAAACCGTCATCGCATTCATGATGCCCAGGTCACGTTTGCGATAAAACACAACACTCCAACACTCCGCATTCGCGGTCAACCCAACCGTATTTGCGAAGGTTAATACCTGCCTGCCCCTGTATATCCTCTTATGTGATCGCGACTGCCTTCAAGTGGTCATGAAGACCAATTGGCTTCCTGCCCCAAACCAGCAGCCCATCGCGTTCGCGATCTTTGCCTAGGGAATGCGAAGCACTGTCAAGCCACCCTTCACGATTGCAAATCCCACTTAGCTATCGCGTAGAAAAAATGCCCCTCAGCCCCATACAACTCTCTATGATAGCAAGACCACCTCCATGATCAGGATTCAAACCAGACTCCAGCAAAATCTGCCAACTTCAACCTTGCTCCGAGTGATACAAAACTCATCCTAGATACTTGGGACCCTGTCAAAGAATACTAACAAGTCCATAAAAATATAGCGGACCTATTCGAAGTCTTGGAACACATAAAATAATATTGAAACGAATAATCGCACTTAAAAGCCAGATTTATCAACTTCTAACTTCAAACTTCAAACTTTAAACTTCTTCCAACTAATTATGAACATGATGAGACATACTTAAACAACTTGGAATGATGCCAAATTTCACACAGAAGTCCGATATGACAAAAGGAACCTACTCCATTCTCGGAATGCCAAACGAGATCCAATAACTGCAAAGTCTACTTCAAATCAAACTTAGAGAACTTTAAAATCTTCAAGATACAAACTTTTAACAAGAAGCCCCAAAATGCTCCCGGTCTACCAGAAACTCGATCCGATCATACGCCAATGTAAAAAATATCATACGAACCTATTGGAACCTTAAAATCCCGATTGCGAGGTCATTTACTCAAAGTGTTGACTCAACTCAAACTTGTCCACCTTAGGCCACTGTTATAGAATTAAGTGTTCCGAATTCTACCCAAACACTTCCACAACCAAGCCAACTATCCTCCGCAAGTCCTAAAATAGGAAATCACATACATGAAGTCTCAAATAGGGGAACAAGGATGTAAAAAGTAAAACGACCCTTCGGGTCATTACATTCACCACCTCTTCAACAAACATTCGTCCTTGAACAAGGTTAGAATCATAGCTGTAGTGCCGAATACATGTGGATATCTTCTCTGCATGTCCTCCTTAGTCTCTTAAGCCTCCTCCTCGACTTGTTGACCCCTCCACTGGAACATTACCGCCGCAATCTCCTCAAACCTCAACTTGCGAACCTTTCTGATAATAATGGCAATTGGATCCTCCTCATAACCCAAGCTCTCATCTAGTTGAATTGTGTTGTAATCCAATAGATGGGACCTGTTAGAATGGAACATCCAGAAAATAAACACGCGGAATACTGGATGAACACCCGATAGACAAGGAGGCAAGGCAAGCCTGTATGCAACATGAACAACTCGCTCCAAAACCTCGAATCAACCGATGAACCATGGACTAAACTTTTATTTGCTTCTGAACCTCATGATACCCTTAATCAGCAAGACTTACAAAAGTACCTTCTAGCCACCATAAATGAAAAATCACATGCTTTCTGATCCGCGCACATCTTCTGCCTAGACTATGCTATGCGAAACTGCTATTGAATCTTTACCTTATCCAAGGTATCCTTTACAAAATAAGTACTATATAACCTAGCCTTTCTAGGAGCAAACCAACCGATGGGGGAACGACATCGCCGATCATACAAAGCCTCAAATGGATCCATCTTGATACTGGTCTGATATCTGTTATTATAAGCAAAATCGAACAACGGTAAGAATAAATCCCAATGTCCTCCAAAGTCAACCACACATTCTCTAAGCATATCCTCAAAAATCTGAATTGTCCACTCTGACTACCAATCCATCTATGGGTGAAAGGCCGTACTAAGCTCTACCCGAGCACCCAAACCACTTTGTACTTCTCTCCAAAAATGCAAAGTGAACTAAGTGCCTCGATCTGAAATATAGAAATAGGCATGCCATGCAACTAGACTCTCTCCTGGATAAAAATCTGGGCAAATCTCTCTAAAGTATATGTACTCATCATCGAAAAAATGTGCATAGACTTGGCGAGTCTGTCGAAATGACCCAAACTATATCAAATTTCCTTAATGTATGCAGTAAACCAACCATGAAATCCATGGTGATGTACTTCCATTTCCACTCCAGTATAACCATCTACTGAAGTAAGCCATCTAGCCCATGGTACTCGTACATAATCTACTGGCAATTCAAATATCTCGCAACATAGTCAACTATGTCCTTCTTCATTTGTCACCACCAGTAATGTTGCCTCAGGTCATAATACATCTTATCGATGCCTGGATAAATTGAATAACACGAACTGTGTGCCTCTTCCAAAATCGTCTCCCTCAGGACACCAACATGAGGAACACATAAGAAACTCTGGAGTCGTAGAATACCATCATCCACGATAGTTACCTTGTTGGAGTCACCTCATAGTATTTTCTCTCTGAAAACTGTCAAATGCGGATCATCAAACTGACGAGCCTTAATCTGCTCGAATAAAAACGACTGAGCCATAATACAGGAAAAAACTCGATTGGGCTCTGAAATATCCAACCTCGTAAGTCGATTAGCTAAGGACTAAATGTCCAAAGACAATGTCCTCTCCTCTGCTGGAATAAACCCCAAACAACATACTCTCGACTTTTTTCCTTAAGGCATCCGCGACCATTCTCCTTGCTTGATGATAAAGAATGATAATATCATAGTCCTTGCTAATATCATAGTCCTTCAATAACTAAAGACAGATGCACTACCTCAAATTAAGATCTCTCTGTTTATACAGATGCTACAAATTGTGGTAATCAATGTAAATCTCACACGACACCCCGTAAAAATAATGCCTCCAGATCTCGAGAGCATGAACTATCGTAATCAACTCCAAATCATGCACATGGTAATTTTTCTCATGATGCTTCAACTGACGTGAAACATATAAAATAATTTGCTCATCCTACATCAATACATGACCCAATCCAACATGTGAAGAGTTAGATACACAGTATACATCCTTGAATTAGAGGGCAAAACCAACACTAGTGATATAGTTAATGCGGTTTTGAGATTCTACAAGCTCGCTTCGCAATCATCGGAATATTTGAACTGAGCACCCTTCTGGGTCAATCTAGTCAAAAGAGATGCAATAGATGAGAAGCCCTCCACAAATCATCAATAATAATTTACTACCCACAATAAACTCCTACTCTCAGTTGTTATGGTGTGATGAGTCCAACTCTATATTACCTCGATCTTCCCGGGATACACCTTAATACCCTCACTTGACACAAAATGACCCTAGAAGGCCATATAACCTAACCAGAACTCGCACTTGGAGAATTTAGCATATAGCTTTTGTTCTCTTCGAGTCTAAAGCACTATCCTCAAATGGTGCTCATGCTGCTCCATGCTATGCGAGTAGATCAATATGTCATAAGTGGAGATAATGACAAATGAGTCAAATATGGCTTAAACACCAAATCCATAAATGATGCTGGAGAATTAGTCAAGTCGAAGGACATCATTAAAAACTCATAGTGCCCATATCTAGTCTGAAAAGCCGTCTTCAGAAAATCTGAAGCACGAATCCTCAACTGATGATACCCAGATCCCAGGTCGATGTTCGATAACATTCTAGCACCCTGACGTTGATCAAATAAACATCAATGCAAAACAATAGATTCTTATTCTTAATGGTGACCTTATTCAGCTGGCGATAATCAATTCACATCCGCATACTACTATACTTCTTATTCACAAATAATATATATGTTCCCCAAAGCAACACACTCGGCCAGATGAATGCCTTCTTAAGAAACTCCTGAAGCAGCTCTTTCAACTCTCTTAGAGTCATACGACAAGGCATAATAGAGATAGGCTGAGTGCCTGGTGCCAAATCAATGTCGAAATCTTTATCACGATCCGATGGCATGCCCTATAAATCAACAAAACAAACTCCCTGCACCATAGGCACTGAATCTTTCATGGGAGTGTCCACAGAAGTATCTCGAACAAAGGCCAGATAGGCCAAACAAACCTTCTCGACCATATGTTGAGCCTTCAAGAAAGAAATAACTTATATGGATGTACCAATAGATGAACCTATCCAGTCAAACCATGGAAACTCTGGCATCACGAAGATAACAGTCTTGGCATGGCAATTTTAGAATGGCATGGTACAGAGACAACCAGTCCATGCCCAAGATAATCTCAAAGTCAATCATATCGAGCAATAAAAGATTTGTTCTAGTCTCATACCCACAAAAAGTCACTACGCAGGACCAACAAACCCAATCCACAACAACAGAATCACCTAGTGGCATGGAAACATATATTGGAACACCCAAGAACTCATGAGATACATCCAGATTAAGGGAAAAAAGAGAAAACACCTAGCAATAGGTAGACCTGGGATCAAATAGTACTGAAGCATATCTATTGTAGATAGAAATAATACTTGTGATCATGGTATTAGAAGCTACTACATATAGTTTGGTTGGGAAGACATCGAATCTAGCCGGAGCACAAACTTACCAAACTTCATCTCTAGGGAAACCCCTACCCACTTGCCCTCTGCCTCTGGCAGGATGAATGGGAAGTATGGTAGCTGGTGTAATAATCATGGGCTAATGGTCCTGCTGCACTGCCTTCCTTCGGACATTGGGAACAAAACTCTTCACTTGACCAAACTCTTCACACTCGAAATAACTTCTTAAAGTGGAAAACTACTAAATCTGGGTCTCAACCTGATAACTTGGATACCAAGTGGAGGAACCCTAAATAGCTGGTGGCGTTAAGTGATGTCTGGAATGGCGTTGAAGTATGGCCACGTTGGAGCATCCTGAATAGGCTGAGGTGCTGAATGCATAGGCCTGCTAGAATGGCCATTCATGAACTAACCTCTACCCCCAGGCAGGGCGCCACTGAATCCACCAGAATGTCGAGGCCTCTTATCAATCAACATGAACTCCCTACTTTTGTTGTGGATATGCTCGATCCTTTGAGCTATCTCCACAACCTAGAAGTACATAGTCTCTATCTCTGCCTCTTGGGCCATAAAAACCTGAATCTCATGGTGCAAGCCCGCAATAAACCTCCGATCTATATCTGTGGGGAGTATGATAGATGTATGATAAGACAAGTCAGTGAATCTCTTCTCGTAATCAATTGTGAAAATATGACTCTACCGAAGCCGATCAAACTAACCCCTTAACTCCTCCCTCTGTGAAGGTGGAATATACTTCTCCACAAAGAGGTGTGTGAGCTGATCCCAAGTCAAGAGAGGTGCCCCTACTGACCTACTCTTGATATAAGACTGCCACCATCTACGAGCCGTCCCTTTAGTTGAAATATGGTGAAGTCCACCATGTTGGACTCCATTAGTCCAAAATTATGCATCCTCTCCCTACAATGGTCAAAGAAATCCTACGGGTCCTCTAACTTCTCACTTCCAAAGATGAGAGGATGAAGTCTAGTAAATCTGTCCAGCCACTTCTTCTACTCAACAGTCATGGCCCATCTAGTCTCTGCTCTAGCCCTTGTAACCTACTGAGCCCCACCCACAAGTACTGCACCTGGTATTGTAAACAACAACAGTGTGCCTTAGCGCATGAGTAGCAGGGGTCTGTGCTCCCCCTCCTGCTTGAGATATGGCCGAGTCTACTAGAAATAGGCTGGTTGGGTCTTAGAATCCATAAACCACAGCAAACATCCCATGACCTCCTAATAGCCTAGTGCGGTCATAAATTTTGTTGGGGCCGGATTGACTACAGGTACCTCATCCTGCTCGTCAATTATAGGATCCTCCACTTGATCAACTGGTGGTACCACAGGGGCAATGCTAGGATGCCATCATCCTCTAACAGGAGTTGTGGCCCTCCCTCAGCCTCTACCTGTACCTCTGATGGGTGGGAGTAGCCCCTTTTTGCTGAGTAATGCCATTGCGCGTGTTCTCACCATCTGTGTGAGAATAAGAGAAATATGCTTACCACAACATTAACTACAAGATAGCCGATGAATAAAGAAATGTTTTCTAACACCCTATAGCCTCTCGAAGATAAGTACGAATTTCTCTACATTTATCTGCAAGACTCGACTAGGTATGCTCATGACTCGTGAAACCTATGTGAACCTAGTGCTATAATACCAAGTTGTCACTACCCAATTTCCACCATAGGCCATGATGGAGCTCAACGCTGTTATAAGGAAAGCCAATGGTAAAACACCAAAAGATCATCCGTTCATAATACTTTTAAAATCAAGAATCTCTATAATAAAGTGAAATTTGGTTTAGAAGCCATGGTAAGATACTTCCATTACTACTATGTCGCAAAGTATGAACAAAACATAAAGCATAATGAAATATGTATCAAGTACAACCATAAACATCTACTAATAATCCCCAAAACCCGGTGTCACAAGTGCATGAGCATCTTGTAGAAAATACAAAACTACTAACTTCTGTATGGAATAAAAATAGATAGAATAAAATAGACATAGGGGGAAGGATACTCTAGGTGCTACGGGTCGAAGCATGGAAAGTATCTCACTACAAGATTTCTAGAAAATGCGGCTATGTGCTCGAGTGACCACGTGAAGTACATGTCTTAGTACCTGAACAATTAGTACAGAAGTGTTGTATGAGTACTTAAATCAACGTGTACCCAGTAAGTATCTAGTCTAACCTCGAAGAAGTAGTGATGAGGGGTCGACATTGACACTTACTAGTGGTCCTACAACAATGTACATATAGTCGGGTGGTATGAAAAAGAACAAGTAGCAACGGAAGGGATCAACATAAATAATATGGTTCTCTAGTAAGAGTGATCACGAAATTATAAAATACCATAATACTACTACCAGGGAAAACATGTCAACCAATCAGTACGATGCCAAATCTTAAGTCAAGGAAAATTATATGTACATAGACTCCCTATTGAATATTACGCACGAGTCTGCCAAGGCGAACATCCCTATCCCATAAGAATAGTGTTACACAATACCACCGAGGCAAACGGCTCGATCGTATAAGAATAATGTTACACAATACCCCCGAGGCAACAACCCGATCCCATATGAATAATTCACAATACTACCGAGCCAAACTGCCCATTCCATAATGATATTTCACAACACTGCCAAGGAAAACGTGTCACACCCCAATCTTGAGGTGGGGGTTGCGACAAGTACACACTGACCGAACACCCGTGCGAACAGACGTTTGTTCTTACAATCTTTTTATTAATTAAGATGGGCCAGTGAGTCCTAGCAGTAACAATACCAGAATTAACATATGTACAGCTGATTGTCAAAACAAATATTCGCATTTTATACATGACAGTTACTATCACCCGCATCTTCATACCCAACCCTTACACGCAACCAAACACTAACACTAGTCTGCAAGCATCTAAGAGTACCAAAAAAAAGATATATATATTACAAACTTAGTCAGGACAGGGCCCCACCGTACCTAAAATGTTTATGACATCTACTTTAGTAGCTATTGACTTATGACATCTACTCCCCTTTTGACTGGCACGTTGCCCTTCCATTCGATAATGGGCTCTCCAAGAAACTTAAAGCGAACAACTTTCTTCCAACAATCCACCGTAGCATAAAAAGAGACTAGACAATCCATACCAAAACAATGTACGGGCCTCTAAATCAATATTCAGATATACTCCTAGATCTAAAATCACCATAATCCATTCCAGAGCCGTTTACTTATTAGTCAACATCTAGTACCTTTTTCAACATAAGCTTTTAACCATTGGACTAAGTGTCCCAACTCATTCCGAAATATCCCCCGAACCTAACCAACAATACTGATAAGTCATATAACCACAAGTGAACATAGAATACGCAATAAATAGGGGATCGAGGCTACAATACACAAGATGACTAGTCGGGTAGTCACATTCTCCCCCATTACAATCCTCTCACGCACCTAAAAAGGGCAAATATACCGAGGGCTGAACTTGCCCTTCTTTCCGAACCTCATCACACCCTTCATGGGCGATACTCTAAGCAATACCTTCTGTCCTACCATATATGCAACATTACAAACTTTCTGGTCGGTGTAACTCTTTTATCTAGACTGTGCCGTGCGAAGCCGATCGTGAATTAACTTACCCTTTTCCAAGCAATCCTGAAGTGGATCCGTGCCAAAACAACTAGCCTCCCCTGGCTCCAACCACCCAACTAGAAATCGATACCGCCTCTCATATAAGGCCTCATAAGGAGACATCTAAATACTCGATTGGTAGATGTTGTTGTAGGCAAACTCTGCAAGCGGTAGAAGCAGATCCTAAGAACCCCCAAAATCTATAACACAAGGGCGTAGAATATCTTCCAAAATCTAAATGGATCTCTTGGAATATCTATTCGTCTGAGGGTGGAATGATATACTCAACCTAAACCACATGCCCAACTATCGTTGCACTGCCCTCAAAATTGCAATGTGAACTGCATATCACGTTCAGAAGTAACGGACATCAACACACCACGAAGATGAACAATCTCGCAGATATAGATCTCAACAAGCTGCTCCAAATAATAGATAGTCACAACTAGAATGAAATGTGCAAAATTAGTCAACCGGTCCACAATCACCCAAATAGAATCAAATTTCTTCAAACTTTGTGGGAGCCCAACAACGAAGTCCATGGTAACACGCTCCCATTTCCACTCAGGAATCTCAAGTCTCTATAAAGAAAATCACCTGACCTCCGATGCTCACACTTCACCTGCTGATAGTTCAAGCACCGAGCCACATAATCCACTATATCTTTCTTCATTCTCCTCCACCAATAATGTTGCCTCAAGTCCTAATACATCTTCGCATCTTCTGGATGAATGGATTACCGCAAACTGTGGGCCTTCTCAAGAATCAACTCACGTAAACCATCCACCTTGGATACACAAATATGACCCTGCATCCATAACACCCCATCATCTCCAATAGAAACCTCCTTGGAATCATTGTGTTGCATCGTGTCCTTAAGGAAAAAACAGGTGGGGGTCGTCAGACTGATGCTTTGTGATGCGCTCAGACAAAGAAGATCAAGAAACCACACAAGCTAGAACCTGACTAGGCTCTAAAACATCTAACATCATGAACTGATTGGCCAAGGACTTAACATCTGATGCTAGCCATCTCGTACCAAAAGGAATATATACAAGGCTACCCATACTCACTGCCTTTCTACTCAAGGCATCTGCCAGCATGTTGGCCTTCCCGTGATGATACAAAATGGTGATATCATAGTCTTTTAACAGCTCCAACCATCTCCGCTGCTTTAATTTTAGATCATGTTGCTTAAACAAGTATTGTAAACTCCGGTGATATGTAAATACCTCACAAGACACGCCGTGGATATAATGCCTCAAATCTTTAATGCATAAATAATGGCTGCCAACTCTAAATCATAAACATGGTAGTTCTTCTTATGGGGCTTCATCTGGCCTGAAGTATAAGCAATCACCCTACCTACTTGCATTAAGACAAACACTATACCACTTCGAGAAGTATCACAATAAACTGTATAAGAACCCGATGCTGAATGTAGAGCTAGAATTGGAGCTGTAGACAAGGCAGACATGAGCTTATAGAAGCTCTATTCACACTCATCAGACCACCTGAACGGAGCAACCTTCTAGGTCAATCTAGTCAAAGGTGTAGCAATGGATGAAAATCCATCCACAAATCGGCGATAATATCTGGCAGAGCTAAGAAAACTCCAAATCTTCGTGGATGAAGACGGTTTGGGCCAACTCTAAACTACCTCAATCTTCTTTGGATCTACCTTGATCCCCTCACTGGACACCACGTGCCCCAAGAACACCACCGAATCAAGCCAAGACTCATACTTGGAGAATTCAACATAAAGCTTCTTCTCCCTCAATGTCTGTAGCACAATCCTCAGATGTTGTACATGCTCCTCCTGGCTATGTGAGTACACTAGTATATCATCAATGAATACTGTAACAAAAGAATCAAGATATCGCTAGACTACACTGTTCATCATATGCATAAATGTTGTTGGGAATTAGTATGCCCAAAAGACATCACAAGGAACTCGTATTGGCTATAGCGGGTCCTGACCTCAACCCAGTCTTTGAAAATACTCTAGCTCCCTGACGCTAGTCAAATAAGTCATTAATGCATGGTAATGGATACTTTTTCTTAATTGTAACTTTGTTCAACTGCCTATAATCAATGCACATCCGCATAGTACCATCCTTCTTCTTCATAAACAGAATCGGTTCACCCCAAGGCAACACATTAGGCCTAATGAATCCTTTATCAAGTAGCTCTTTGAGCTGTTCTTTCAATTCCTTCAACTCTACTGGTGCTATATGATATAGAGGAATAGAGATGGGTAGTGTCCCTGGCACCACGTCAATACTAAAATCATTGTCCCTATCAGGTGGCATGCCCGACAGGTCTGGAAGAAATACATCCAAAAGGTCTCTCACTACCAGAATAGACTCAATAGTAGGAGTATCAACGCCAACATCCCTCACAAAGGCCAAATATGCCAAACATCCCTTCCCAACTATCCGTTGGGCCTTCAAATATGAAATCTTTTTACTGGGAACATAATCTAGAGAACCTCTCCACTTAACCCTGGGTAACCCCTGCATCGTCAATGTCATGGTCTTAGCGTGACAATCCATAATAACATGACATGGTGACAATTAATCCATGCCTAAAATCACATCAAAATCAACCATACTAAGTAGTAAAAGACCAACTCTCGTCTCTAACTCCCCAATAGTCACCACGCATGACCAATACATATGCTTCATAATAGTAGAATCACCCACTAGCATAGATACATAAATAGGCATAACTAAGGAATTATTGGGCATCTCCAAATAACGAACACAATGCGATTATACGTATGAATAAGTGGAACCATGGTCAAATAATATGGAAGCGTCTCCATGGCACGCTAAAACAATACCTGTGATCATGGCATCTGAGGCAAGTGCTTTTAGTATGTCTGAAAATAGAGAGTAATGGGTCTGATCGACCTCCCTCTCTAGGACAGACTTAAGATGACTTGGCCCTACCTCGAGCTGGTTGTGCAGGTGGTGTAGCTGTTGGTGCTAGAATCATGGGTTGAGCTCTCTGTTGTGGAATCCTGCTCAATAGTCTGGTGCATTCTCTCTTGAAATGACTCATGTCTCTGCAATCATAGCAACCCATCCTAATGGGCTATTGAACCTAATAACCCAAAGAACTGCCTGTGCAAACCTGGGAAGATGAAGTATGGTAAGAACTCCATGCTGGCAACACACTGAATAGTGACTGACCCGAACAAGCACTATATGAACCATGGCTAGTTGATGTACCATGATGAACAAGAGGAACCATCTGCGCGAGCCTAAAAGGGCGACCCCTGTTATGATGGGACTGTCCTACATATGGGGCACTGTTGAAACCACCTGAACTACGAGGCCTCTCTCTCCTCATGCTACTAACTGTGAACCCGCTCTAGGCATCTAGAAATATGAACTACCTCGTCAAACCTCGCACCCAATGCAATCTCTTGAGTCATAATGAAACGTAATCCATAGTTGATGCCATCCATGAATCTTCTATTCATATCTTTCTCAGTGGGAACCAACCATACCACATGACGAGCCAACTCTGAAAATCTCATCTCCTACTAAGTCACTAACATACCCTCCTAGCGTAGCTACTCAAACTGCCTAAGCCTTTTTCTTTCCGAGTTTGTGGAACAAACTTCTCTACGAAGAGAACTGAGAAGTCATGTCATGCAAGTGGTGCAACGCCAGTTGGCCTGCTTTACTCATAGGCCTCCCACCATCTATAGGCTGCCCACATCAACTGAAAAGAAGTAAATGAAACTCCACGGGTATCCAAAATACCAATCTTGCGAAGAATCCATAGGCACTTGTCTATGACATCATGAGCATCCTCTATCTCTACCCTACTGAACTTTGGAGGCTCAAGCCTCCCAAACCAGTCTAGCTTCTTTTTCTCCTTGTCACTCATAAATGGGCCAACCTAAGCCTGAGCAAATGCAACTGACTGGGCTGGTAGTACCCCTAGTGTCTGGAGTCCCAGAGCTTCCTGCTCTAAAGTACGAGCGACAGGAGTTTGAGCACCTCCTCTGGCTAGAGAAGTGGTTGGTATGGTAGGAACCGAAATCGCCTAAGCAAGGTTTGTGCATACAGTCAATATCTCGGCAAAAGCATAATGGGAATAGCTAGTGCTTGAGCTGGTACACAGGCTTAACAACATCTATTATTTTCTCCTCAGCTGGAGCAACTGGTGGCTCCACAGGTGCTGCTCTAGCTATAGTATGAGCCGCACCTCGAACCTCTACCATGGCCCCAGCCTCTCGCGGCACTAGTTGTTGGTACTGATGGTTGTCTGCCTGATCTAGTTGCACGTGTCCTCACCATTTATGAGAGAATAGAGTAATAGAAGTTTAGTTTCCGGAATCAACAAATCTGCATGACAAAAATACAAGAAAGTTAAGTTTCCTAACGGTTTGGTAGCCTCTCGAAGATAAGTATAGACGTCTCTGTACCGATCCGCAAGACTCTACTAACCTACTCATGACTCGTGAGACCTTAGTAACCTAGTGCTCTGATATCAACTTGTCACAACACAAAATCCCAAACCGTTGTGATGGCGCCTAACACACTTACAAGGCAAAACGACAATCGTATAACAGCTAAATATTTGAATGAAATATGTTTAATAAACTCAACAACGGAGAATCTCATAAATATATTATAAAACTAACTCAAACTCTACTTTAACCATCCAAAAATTAGGTGTCAACGAGTACACGAGCAACTAAGCATCAAAATAGTCTGAAACTCTAGTATAACTGTCTGAGTAATATAACAGTACTGAATAAAATTAAAAGAAGGGGAGTCAACGTCTGCAGGCATTATATCAGCTACGCAAGGTCTCCGAGCAGATACTAGCACCAATCTAATAATCGTCACGTCCAAAATTACTTAGATCTGCACACGAAGTGCAGAGTGCTATATGAGTACAATCAAACCAAGTATAGAGAAGTAATGAAACCAAGTTGTAGAGCACAAGAAGAAACATTTGTGTGTGTGTACGGTTTCTCAAATACTCTACTTAGTCAATATTAGGCATAAGGAGGTGATATGCAGTTAGATCAGGTAAATAATCACGAAAATTGCAACTAAAGATGAGATGAAAAATCCAAACAATCACTAGCAAGATTTCCTCAACCTTTTCAATTCCATTCCAAACCACTGATAAGATTTTCTCAATATCCGTGTCTACACAATCAAGAGAGAAACATAAGAGGGTGACCCTAGGGGGATGGATCCATATCCACACGCAAGCACAACCAATTTAACATGCTACAGCCTGGCATGGTCACACGCTCAATATCATACATCACCCGACGAGGTCACAGGCACAACAACACAATTCGCCCGGCATGGTCATAAGCATAACGACATAATTCGCCCGACATGGTCACCGATATAACAACACAATCCGCCCGGCATGGTCACAAACATAACAACACAATATGCTCGACATGGTCACAGGAACCTAGCCCAATCATATCACTCAAGAGCAAATAGTAAGAATACATGTACGTAATGAATAATTAACATATCTCATGTTCCTGGACTGGTAAAAGTCACATGCTAAGTGTAGGCATGTGCAGAGTGTACTATTATAGATCAAATCGGCAAATATCATCACAAAATAATATTTATCAAGTTCATTTAGGGATTAAACCTCTATGTAGCCTCTAACATGGATCAAATAGTTCACAACAAGGTTACAAATATGAGAAACACCATAGCTTAAAGCTTAGCAGTCAATTCTAGGCATATATCATAGCCTAAGCACTATCCCGAGCATGGATAAATACCCTGGTGCTTGCACATGGGCTCAAACCCCACACATATCACCCATAGCACGTAGCTATCACACATAATTGGAGCAACTAGTGCCTCAACCAAGTCTTAGATAATATACGTACCTCGAGCAAACCAAATAAATTCGCTAACAAGACCTTCCAGCACGTATCAACCCCTGTTAGGCTCGAATCTAGCCAAAATAACGTAATACAATCAATAAAATCCATAGGAAGTGATTTCAAAAGATAAAGCTAAGGTCTTTAACTCAATTCAAAATTCAACCCCGGGTCGACACCTCTAAACCCAACAAAATTCATAAATTCCAAACACCCATTCAATTACGAGTCCAACCTTACAAAAATAATCCAATTCCAACAACCAAATTACCCCTCAAATCAACAAATTTTACTCTCCAATGACACAACCCAAAAAATCCCCAAATTCTAACTTAGATTCATGAGAAATAGGTGAAATAATCAATGTGGGTTCAATATTTATAGACAAAAGTGGTTAAAAGTCACTTACCTCTTCAATCTAGGTGAAAACCTCTCCAAAAATCGCCCTAGTCCATACTCCAAAATTCCCAAAATGAATAAAAACTCAAACCCTCGACTTTTAAATCACTGCCCAGCGCTTCCACTTCTGCGGGCTAAATTATCGCACATGCAGTTTCGCTTTTGTGGAAAAAGTCTTTCTCCTGCAAAGACAACTTCAACACCGACCTGCCGCTTCTATGGTTTACCAAATGCTTTTGCACGCCCATACCTGCGGGAGCCATCAACATATGTGGTTCCTACCCATCACGCAAAACTTCGCTTCCGCAGAATGACCATCGCAAAAGCGACTTCGCTTCTGCGAAACATAGATCGCTTCTACAAAAATCCCCAAGCTAGATATTTTTCGTACTTGTGACCCTCCAACCGCACCTGCAATGGTGCATCAGCGGTCAGACTCACCGCAGATGCGGTTACCCTAGCAACTCAAATTCTTTAGCAAATGCTTAAGGTATAAATCGATGTGGAAACCTATCAAACCAACTTCCATTGACCGCAAATTTTTCACACAAGTCATAAATGACACATGAGACCTACTACAACTTTTGGAACCAAAGTTCGAGCCCGGTATCAACAAAGAAAACTGTCGGTCAAACTTCTCAAAATTCAAGACGTTCAAATTTCCAACTTTCGCCAATTCAAGCCAAAACGACCTACTGGCCTCCAAATTAATATCCAAACATACTCCTAAGTCTAAAATCAGAACCATCAAAACTCCATTCCGGAGCCGTTTACTCATAAGTCAACATCCGATAAACTCTTTCAACTTAAGCTTCCAACCTTGGGACTAAGTGTCCCAATTCATTCCAAAACATCCCCGAAACCTAACCAACCACCTCGACAAGTCACGTAACTACAAGTGAACATACAATAAGTAATAAATAGGGGAACAAGGCTACAATACATAGGATGAATGGTCGGGTTGTCACAAATATCTTATGGTCGGTTCCCGAATCTCCACCAGGATCAAAGCTTCTATATCGTATACAAGTGAAAATGGTGTTTCACATGTGCTCGATTTCGCTATTGTTCGATATGCCCACAGCACACCCAATAGCTCATCTAACCAATTATCTTTAGCATCTTCTAACTTCATTTTAATGTTTTGAATTATTATCTTGTTGGTAGACTCTGCTTGTCCGCTAGCACTTGGATGATACAGTAAAGATGAAATCCATTTGATCTTCAGACCCTCCAAAAACTTTGTAACTTTGGAAGCCATAAATTGTGGCCCATTGTCTCAAGAGATTTCTTTTAGTATTCCAAACTGACATATGATGTGATGCCATATGAAATCCATCACATCTCTTTCCCCGATCTTTTTATAAGCACATGTTTTAACCCATTTAGTGAAATAATCAGTTAAAAACAAAAAGAAATCCTACGTGCCCGGGACCTTTTGGTAAGGGACCTACTATGTTCATTCCTCATTTCATAAATGGCCATGGTTATATCACCTAATGCGAAAGTTCTGCCGGTTGATACACAAACTTTGCATGATGCTGGCATTTATCATATTTTTGTACAAATGTCTTTGCATCTTGCTCCATCCGGGGTTAGTAGTAGCTAGCCCTTATTAGTTTAAGAACCAACAAATATGCACTAGAGTGGTTCCCATATACTCCTTCGTGAACTTCCCTCATCACGTAGTCAGACTCCGATAACCCTAAACACCGAGTCAATGGCCCTTGAAATGATCTCATATACAATTGACCATCAACAAGACAATAACGAGTTACTTTAGTCCTTAGTGCCCGGGATGCTTTCGGATCTTCATGCAATTTACCATGCCTTAAATACTCTATAAACTCGTTACTCTAATACCAAATTAGGTTGGTTGTGCTAACTTCACAATTTCCATTAACATCCAATATCGAATGCAGCAATTGAATGCCCCCACTGGAATCAGTTCCTTTCATTTCCATGGATGACCCCAAATTGGCCAATGCATTTGCCTCCACATTTTCTTCTCTTAGAATGTCAATAATTGACCATTCCCTAAACCGTGAAAGTAATACTTGACACATACTCAAGTATTGTTGCATGTGTTTCTCCTTGGTGTCGAAGTTCTGTACACCTAGTTCACTACCAGCTGGGAGTCGCACTTTATATCGATAACCTCGGAACCTAGTCCCCAAGCTAATTCAAGTCCAATAACCAAAGCCTCGTACTTGGCTTCCTTGTTAGTTAATGGCACAGTTCTAATGGCATATCTCATGGTTTCTCTTGAAGGAGTGATTAAAACTATCCCGAGATCGAACCCTTTTGTATTAGATGCTCCATCCATAGAGAAGGTCCAAACACTTGATACCGTCCCCGATACCAACACTGCTTCTTAGCAGATAAAGGAATTAATCTTGGACTAAAGTCAGTCACGATGTTGGCAAAAAATTGTGACTTGATTGCAATCATGGGCTTGTATTCAATACCGAATTCACTAACTTCGACTTCACATTTAGCCAAACGACCCGATAATTCAAGCTTATGAATGACATTTCTCAACGGAAAGGTTATCACAACGTCTATAGGATGACATTGAAAAGAAGGCCTAAGCTCTCGAAAGATGACTACAAGAGTACTTCGATTCCTCTTTGATAAACTAGAAATGCCATGAACTTACCATAACCAATTCCGAAGGTTTATGGGTTGAGCTTCATGTTGTACTTTCTTAGAATGTCAAATGTTTCTTGGAGATGATTCAAATGATCTCCTGCATTAAGAGACTTAACCAACTTGTTGTCAGTATAAACCTCCATTGTCTTACCAATTTGTTGTTCATACATCTTATTCACAAGACTTCGGCAAGTGGCTCTGGCATTCTTAAGCCCGAAAGGCATCACATTATAGCAATATAAGCCTAAATTTGTGATAAATGAGGTATTTTCTTGATCTTTCAGGTGCATCATAATTTAATTATACCCGGAATATTCAATAACTCATTAACTCATGTCCGACCATAACATCAATCTTTTGCTTAATATTTGAAAATGGAAAAGAGTCCTTAGGGCATGCATTATTTAAATGTTTATAATCTATGCACATTCTAAATTTATTATTCTTCTTAGGTACCACTACTACATTAACTAGCCAATCGGGATAATTTACCTCTCATATAAAACCTATATTTAGTAATCGGATAACCTCTTCTTTGACAAACATGTTTCTTACCTCTACTATCGGTCATTTCTTCTGCCTTACCAAAGGGAAGTTGGTATCAAAACTGAGTTTGTGGAAAACCACCTCTAGTGAAATTCTATCATATCTGAGTGTGACCATGCAAAAAAATCAATGTTAGCTTTCAAAAAATAAGTAACTTTTCATTTGAGTCCGGGATTCAACTTGTCCCTAAGAGGAATTTCCTTTCTAATAACTCTGTGAACAAGGCCACTTGTTCAAGCTCTTCTGCGGTTGATTTGGTTGCATCTGTTTCTTTCGATACCTGAAAAGATCTCAGTATTTGAACTTCCTGAATCAACTAACACGTGTTTAATTTTGAAATCTAAAATATTAAAAGAATTTACTAGATCATTGTTGTGCGGCAGAAAAAGTCCTTCAGCATCCTCTTTATAAAGGTGATGTCATCTTCTGAAACTTCTTGGATGCCTTTTCCATGAGTTATCGATATCTTCATCTTCTTTGTTGTTGAAAATATCACCCTATTTACTTCATCTGACCAAATATCATGTTTATCGCCATACGCGGTGACCCTGTAGCTGGCTTTGATGGTTCTGCAACACTTCGATTTTTTTCCATAATTATTTTTGGCCCGAACACTTAAAAACTCTCTAAGGTGACCATTTTTCAACAATGTTTCCACCTCTTCATGAAGGTGCCGATAGTACCCAGTCTTGTGACCATGTGTTCCATGGAACTCACACCATATATTGGGATCCCTTTGGCTTGGATCCGATCGAATATGTTTTGGGAACCAAGCCTTCTTTATGTTTCTCATAACAGACACCAATTCTACGAGGTTCATGTTAAATTTGTAGTCGGATGATCGGGGATATGTTCAATCTCGGGACCCTGATGCTTATTTTTTATATAAAGTTATGATACTCCGACCACGATCCATTCTTATATCAGAAGCAAACCTATCTGATAACTGAAAACCTTTATTTCCTCGCCCATCGGCCTTTACTTAAGGCTGAAAAATACCTCTCTAAGATCACCGATTTGCATCAACATTAACTTTAATATATTCTTGATTCCAATCTCGATTTTGTCATTTGGAAGACAACGAGGAACTCAGGTTATCATCTTCTATTCTAATCTTTGACTCATAGCGATTGTGGACAACTACCCATGTAGTTTTGTGAAATTCAAACAAGCTTTCCTTCAGCTTCCTAGAGGCATCTGAGCTCAATTGGTTGAGACCTTTTGTAAATGCTTCCATTGCCCACCCATCCGGTATCGCCAGCAACAATATCCTTTCATTCTGAAAACAGATCACGAACTTTCGCAATAGTTCGGATTCTCCTTGAGTGATTCTGAATATATCCCCCTTTCTGGATTGGACTTTTCTTTCCCCAGCATGAGCTTTAATAAAAGAATCTGCAAGTATTTCAAAAGGGCTAATCGAATGCTCGGGCCAATGAAAATGCCATGTTAAAGCACCTTTCGTTAGGGATTCACCGGATTTCTTATCGTGAGGGGCTAAGTCTATTCCTTTTATTGTCATAGTATAAATTGTGATATGATCCTGTTCATCCGAAGTCCCATCATACTTTGGAATATCTGAAATCTTGAATCTTTTCGGGATCAACTCTAGGGCCGCACTTGGTTTGAACGGCGGTAGTGTATAATTTTTTGAATTTTGTTCCTTCAACACCATTGTTTCTCCCCGGATCTGATTCATCTTAGTATGAAATTCTTCAGCATTTTGGTCCACTTGTTCATTAATTTTCCTCTTGAATCTCATGAGATCGATTTTGAAAGTGTCGTTAGCATTGTTGTCATTTTTGGATCCGCTACCAGTACCACCTGTTTCACTCTCATTAAAATTGAATCCCTCCCTCGGAGCAACGTTATCATTTCTTTGCACTATTTGATTTTTAGGCTTGCTATGAGGAATTTGAACTCCTCCATTAGGATTATTGGAAGCAACCAAAAGCCCTTGCTTCAACTCTATCGTCACGTGGTTTTGTCTTAAGAGGTGATCCATAATTTCTCTTTGTTTCTCTCTCAAGATTTTAACTGATACAATAATGTGTTCGTCATCCGCATCATCAGGAGTTGGAGTTCTCATATGACGATAAATTTGGCCTTCGCAAACTAGAGTTGTTTCATGTCCTTCATTGCGAGTTTCTCTTGTTGAAATTTCCCGCTGGAACACATCATCTCACTCGTTGTGTGTCCCAACATTGTAAGCATTGTTCACATTGTTAGCTGCCATATTTGAAATTTGTTTTTTTGCTAAAAATGATTCAAATTTGTTAGTAATGGATGAAAGGATCAAAGCAATTACACAATTATCTCCACCTCATGGTGGGCGCCAAACTATTTACCCGTAAAATATTATAGCTGAATTAGAAATGTAGTTAATAGACACGCGAATTAAGTTGATCCAAAAATATGAAATGAATAAGAATGAAGTCATGGATATAAAAATAACTTAAAGAAATACAAGCATGGTTTTATGATATGTTTATACGGAAACAATAATATGAACAATGTTAAGAATAAACATAAGCGAAAAATTTTATAGTATGAGAGCAAAGTATAGCCTTTTAATACAAATGATTCTTTCATGTCCTACAGTGGATACTAAATCTCCTATTTATAGCTCCATTGAGGGAGACATGATGCCCAAATCAAGCTCCTCTTGAATGAGAATAAAACCGCCATTGAAGGATGCATAAAGGTTGGCTATAAATATAGAGATTTTTTGCAACGGCTGCTCATTGAATGTTGTCTTTACCAATTGATGTCTTCCTTTCAAATCTTTTCTCTTGGTTGTAATGCCCTCAGAATTGACACAGCACCAATCTATTGCTTGTATTTGGTACCAGCTACTTACAGACGTGACATCTTACCTCTCTTCAGTTCCATGTGCATGTGACCTATTCATTTGTCCAATTGTCGCTAACCAATTTACCTCATATACGAACGCTAGCTAAATTTCTGGTAAAAGAGTAGGGAGCAGTAGATGCTGAGACATGATAAGCTCCAGAGTCCCCACATCTCAATTACTGAGAAACAAAATTGGAACAGAACAGAAAAAAAGGTACCTTTCGGGTAGCATGTAAACATCTTTGTTAAAATACATTTTTAAACACAATATAACTAAGGAGACGTGCACAATGCCCAGCCCAGTACAAGCGCCAAAAGGAAAGTGGGGCTAGTTACTGACGACCCTACCGACCCCAATCATGAACCCAATGTTCAAGGTTCCTCTAACCCAACTTCCAAAACCCCCCTTCTCAATAATGGCGAAATACCCAATGTGGCCGGTCCCTTTTCCCCAAATGGGTACTCCAACAAAGACACAACTGTCAGCCCAATTCCCCATCCAAATACACTCACCTATGCTTCCCCTACCAACCCTTCTGAAACAACCTCTAATGGAGAAATATAAATAGTCATCACCAACAATCGAGTGCCCTATCTAGTACACCCCCCCCCCCCCATTTCCAGATAAAAAGACAACAACTGTCAACTCCATTAGATCCCCAATTAATGACCATCCCAGCCCCTAGTTTTGATTTCCAATAACCCTTCCACTAACCAAGACTTGACACCAAAAGGAGTTCTGATGGAACGACAGTCCCTTAAGTTCACCCCACTTGTTAGTCAAAGTAGTAAAGCAAAGAAACACAAAAATGGAAAAGGAAATGCAACCAACTATCATCACCTCCCTACCACCACCACCGGACCATCACCCGGCCTCCTGGTTGGAGGTTGCTCTACAAAGCCAGGGACTCTCTTACAATTTCACCCTGGGCAATCAAAAGGTGACCCGGATAGTGCAAAACCCAGCCCACATAGTCAGAGTCACGGTAGAAGCATTGATCAAAGCACTAGTAGCCTTTGGGCCGCTCCTATGGTAGTCGATGGTCAACAGAGACAGCAAAACTCAACACAAACCATCATCTTCTGCTTCAAAAAAGAAGAGCATTTTCCCACCTCTCCAAAACATCAAGAAAGCAATCTCCAAGGCACTGGAGATCCTGAAGAATACCTCGGAGGAAGAGGGAACATCTTATGCCACGCCACGAATGAACTCGCTACTATTGGACTCAGTGAGAACGATAGAGTTCAGCACGGAAACAAGCGAGATAATAGTGGTACTATGCCCCAAAAAAATGGCCAAGTGTGGAATGAGCCTCGTCTCAACCCAAACTCATGGTCCAACCAAGCCATTACTTAACCTAACTCCAGTGTTGAGTCTCAAGAGGAAGTCTCCCCCACCTCCAATGAAGGGTCTGCAAGGACTGAAGAACCCTCAAGAGGGACCTCACCAACCACCCCCAACTCCACTGATGAATTACATCATATGGAATGTTAAGGGAGGAAACAATGCCGAGTCTAGCGGCACTATTTAGAAATGGTGAAAATGTACAAGCCTGCCATGCTCGTCCTACTTGAAACAAAAATGGAATACCACCAGAATCTGGCTCAAGAACTTTTGATATGATCATTCAGTTTCCGGCAATAGGGCTCTTTGGGGGAATAGTGTTTATGTGGAAAGAGGAGTTTTTGGCAGTTGAAGAAGTGGCAACTATCCTCCAAGGCATCCATGCAATGGTTAAGGTAAGTACCAACTACCCCCCATGGCTTTTCTCTGCTATTTATGCTAGTAATCTCTTAGCAAATAGGAAACTCCTATGGGAGAACCTAATCACATTTTCAAAAAACCTAAAAACCAACTGGTTTATAGGACGAGACTTCAATGAAGTCTTAAAGGCCAGGGACAAATTTTGGGGTAATCCCATAAACCTGAGCCACAACAACCTATTCTGGAACTATATAAATTAGTATAACCTTATAGACCTAGTCTATAAAGGAAGCAAATACACTTGGATTGATAAAAGGTATAGTAATAGAACCTCTCTAATCCTGGAAAGAATAGATAGGTGCTTCGCAAATTAAGGCTGGATTATACAGTACCAGAAGCTACTGTATTGCACCTACCTAGGACCCACTCAGATCATTGCCCTTTACAAATTAACATGGTAGGGCCTCCAAACAACAAACCATCAAGGCCCTTCAGGTTTGAGTCAATGTGGGCTAGCCACCCTTTCTTCCCTAACATCATCAATAGGGCTTTCTCAGACCATTTCACCCTTCTTCAATCCACTGATTCTTTCAAGACTCTGGTCACCAAGTGGAATCAAGAAGTCTTTGAAACATCTTCCACCAGAAGAGGAGAATCCTAGCAAGAATTTATAGAATGTAGGGATCTCCTATCTACCAATTCAGTAGTTACCTGTTACACCTTGAAGCACATCTAGCTGCTCAACTCAACCTAATCCTCAAAAAGTAAGAAGATTTCTGGAAACATAAGTCTAGGATAAACTGGTTAAATAAGGGTGATGCTAGCACTAGATTCTTTCATACCTCCACCCTTAATAGAAGAAGTAGGAACAGAATCCTCTCTCTTAAAGAAGAGAATGGAAATTGGCTTCATGACTAGAATGATATTCATGCCCAATTCTGGGCTTTTTTCTGATCTATACACCACATCCCACACTAAAGCCCCCTGGGCTTTCACCAGCCACTCCACCATGTCACTCATTCTGTCTGAAAGCCAAAAAGCTTTTCTGGACAAACCTCTTCATGTGAGTGAGATTAAAAGGACAGTCTTCTCTCATAAACCTTTTTAATCTCCTAGCCCTGATGGCCTCCACCCATTCTTCTACCAAAAATATTGGGACATAGTAGGGGACTCTATCACAAACTTCTGTCAAAAATGCTTTTCTACAAGCTCTATGCACCATGAATCAAACTCTCTTGTGCCTAATCCCAAAATGCCCCCAAGCTTTAATATTAAAAAAATTTAGGCTAATAGGACTTTGCAACACCATTTACAAGTCAGTCACAAAAATCATTGTGAAAAGGATAAAGTCTATTCTGCCCCGCATCATTTGGCCAAGCCAAGCAAGCTTCCTTTCTAATAGGAGAACCTATGATAATGCCATCATTGTTAAAGAATATATCACTCACTTCAGAAAAATGAGGGGGAAAAGTGGCAACATGATCCTATGAATTGACCTAGAGAAGGCCTTTGATAGGTTGGAAAGGTCCTTTATCAGAGACACTCTAGATGCTTTCAACTCCCCCCAAGCCTTATCTAAACTCATCTTGTCCTGCATCAGTTCATCATCCATATCCATTCTTGTCAATGGGAGGGGGGGAACTGAGTTTTTCAAACCTTCAAGAGGCATTAGGCAGGGAGACCCTATGTCCCCCTACCTATTCATTTTGTGCAAGGAAAGACTACCAAGATCTATTGATAAAGCAGTCCTAGATAACCAATGACAGCACATAAGTATAAGCAAATCTGGACCAAAAGTATCCCAAAAGTATTCCAACTCTCTGTTCATCAGGCACACAACATCCTTTGGGAAATACCTTGGATTCCCCATTCTTTATAAAAAATAAGCTTTTATAGATTTTCAATTCATCATTGATAACATGCAATCCAAACTGGCTTGTCAGAAAACCAAATGCCTCAACATGGTTGGGAGAACAATTTTGGCCAAAACTTCTTTGAACAACATTCCTAGCCATGTAATGCAGTACATAAAATTGCCCACTACAGTTACCAATTAGATTGATAAAATACAAAGAAGCTTTCTTTGCGACACCACCCCTGAAAAGAAGAAGTTACATCTGATCACGTGGGAGGTGGTTGCTAAGACCAAGGCTGATGGAGGGCTAGGACTGCAAAAGTCTAGTATCAAGAACAAAGCTTACCTCAGAAATCTTGCATGGAGGACCTATAAGAATACCAATAGTTTATGGGCAAGAGTTTTAATCCAAAATCATTGCAACATGTCCAGTAATGCTAGGTCAGTTAGACCTAGACACCAAAAATCTCCAATCTGGCAGGGCATCCTAAAGGGCTGGGAAATATGCAATAAAGCAAGCATGTGGGTAGTCCACAAAGGAAACATGGTTAGTTTTTTAAATGATGCATGAATCCCTAATCAGCCAGCAATCAGACAGATGATTGAGGGTCCATTAATCCAAAATGACCTAAATACTAAGGTTAGCTCAATCCACAACCTGGGAACTTGGGACACATCTGCTTTGTCCATTAACCTACCTCCATGTATCATGAACCTGTTGAACTCTGTGTTCATCCCCCCTATTACAACTAAAGAAGACAAACTTATATGGAATTTCACTCCTAATAGCCAGTTCTCAAATAGTTCTGCTTACTCATTCCTAAGCAGGACAACCACCAGCCTCCATTCTAGTGGAGGAAGACTCTTTCAAATGGATTTGGAAGTTGCAAGCTCCCAACAAAATCAAGCACTTCATCTGGCTTCTCACCCATAAGAGGCTCCCAACTAGGAGCTTCTTCCACACTATAGTGATCAACTGTGATCCACAATGTCCTTATTGTAACAATGGACAGGAAACTATTGCCCATATTTTCTTTGAATGCACTAATGTTGTTCATTTATGGAATGAAATTCTATCAAAATATTCAAAAAATGGTTCACAACATGCTCCAATTTTCAATGGCCATCAGTGGCAATCAACATGGAACTCTATCAAAAATGTAACTTTCAATAACTATATCCTTTCGAACAATCTCATTCCTTTTTGCTTGTGACACATTTGGTTAACCAGAAATAGTAATGTATTCAATAATAAGAAGGAACACATCAATGCCACAAACATAGTCTCAAAAACAACTGAATACCTTATGCGTACAAAAAATGACTCAATAAAGGTAACACATCATATCATGTTAAAATGGGAGCCCCCAACCAGAGGTTTTTACAAACTGAATACAGATGGAGCAGCAAGAGGGAACTCAAGAATAAGAGGATTAGGAGGAGTATTCAGGAACCACAATGGCCACTGGATCATGGGGAACATGGACAATATTCCTCATACAACAAACACTAGGGCAGAAGTACAGGCTCTCATTCGGGGTCTGCACCTAGCGGAGCAAAACAACTTGGCTCCCCTGGAAATAAACACTGATTCAGCTGAAACCATCAATATGCTTTTGAATGGAAGTCTAATTTATGATCCTCTAATTTGTGAATGAAGGTCAGTCATCAATATGATGGACAACGTGATAATGAGGCACATCTATCAAGAGCAAAAATAGAGTAGCTGATGCACTGGCCAAGGAAGTAGCAAAGGAAATCTTTTTGAACAAGTCTAGGATATTACAATTTCCTCCGATATTTGTCAATGATGTATTTTGGGCAGGCATCCTTGGAACTTAACTAGTTAGATCTTTTGTGGGTTGTAATATAAACACAATTGTGCACAACATTACAACTATGGGGGATCTTCAATACCCGAGCAATGCCCCTGATGTAGTTCCTTTTGTTAACTAGCATATAATATTATATCCATTTTCACCAAAAAAATGAGGGGCCTTTATGCACTAACCAACTGAAAGCTAAGTTTGGAAAATTGGAAAATTGATCAAGACTGGCCTTTTCTGCAGCGTTTAAATTTATATTTGATAGTTTGTCCAACGAACAACATAATTGGTTCAAGATGGAAACATATGGGACCACTCTAGTGTTTGTTTAGATCTAGATTCATGCCCTTCTCCCCTCCAACAACCTTGCCTGCTTTTATTAAAGCATTCAAAGTTCTATATAGAAATATATTTTATATAATCAGATCATTTATAAGATAACATATAAATTTTTACCATAAATATTATTTCATTTATTTATTTATGTGATAAGTTTTTCTTTTTAGTATATCCAAAAAATAAGTTATTTTTATTTAGAAAATAATGACCTTGAATGTTTTTCATCTTACTCTTTATAACATAATTAATAGTCACACAAACTTCTATGGTACAACCACAAGTTTTAAATATTTTTATTTTTTCTTTTAGACATCATTCGTGTCACTATCATATAAAATGCAATGACGGCAGTAACTGCTAACTTCGTAAAAATTACAACTGGCCTATGATCACACGTTACTATGCAAATAATGTAAAACAAATTTCTACACTGTCGGCTTATATATATTAAGAGAGAAAGTATTGTTCATTGATAGTTTCAAATTTTTATCGTACTATCAAGTAAAATTCACATATAATAATAGGTAACTCTTCATATCAAATTTGGTATGGTAACATGAAAAATAAACAAAAACCCTGCTATATTCAATTAAATTGCACTGGGAATGTAAACATCTTGACAGTACTAACAATATCTTTTCGGTATGGGTGTGGACTGCATGGTATTTGAGGGAGGGAGGGAGTGGAGACTTTCATTCTTCTTTTGTCTTTTTCCTCTAGATGTGTCCAAAACAAGAGCGGTCCTTCCATAAAGTAAGTAAAACAATAGTTTTAGGCCCCATATTTGTGGGACCCCATTTTTTGTTACACTTAATAGACTATGTATAAGTTTAAAAAAGAGTTCTATAAAGTGAAAAAGTAATTTTGATTTCTTTCTTTATCAAATATAGAGAAGAAAGATTTGCAACTGCCATAATTTCTACCAAGAAAATTGCACTTGAAATGAATATCGAATACGAATTTCGTAAAAAACGTGTGATATATAGGAATTAACAAATTGATATGAATGTTGATAATGAATTCTCAAAATCGTCCGAAAAGTCCTTTAGAGTTGATTACTTTTATACATAATAGACAAAGTTATTTATTCACTTCTAAATAGATTTGAACAATTCGAAGCTTATGAAAATATTTTTGGTTTCTATTTGGCAGTAAAAACTATGATCACTAGATGTTGGAAGTTTGAAAAAATAATTCCTTAATCATGAATGTTCCTTAAAGCATAATAATCAATTTGATACTGATGGTTTAGATTTAATTTCTAAACTAAAAGTATTAAGGAATATAGTACCATTAGAAGCTAACAGTTTAATTGCTACACTTAATCAAATAAAAATATTTAATTCTTTTCGAAATACCTAAATATCTTATGGAATAATGTTTATAACTCATGTTACCGTTGCTTCAACGGAATGAAGCTTTCAAAACTAAAATTGATAACTTACCTAAGAACAACAATGTCACAAAAAATGTTAAATGGATTAGCTATATTGCCAATTGAGAAATACTTATTACTCTATCTATTCCAATTTATGTTAACCTGTTTGATTGGGTACGGAGTTTAAGAAAAAGTGAAGACTTTTGGAATTATAGTCCTAAACAAGTCAAAAAGGACCCCAGAGTATTTGTATGGTTATAAAAGATTCTAATTAAGGGAAAAATTGGATGTTTAAGCTAAATTGTTTCCAAATTTAGAAAGGGGTCATTCTTTTTGGAACGGACCAAAAAGGAAATAGACTCACATAAAGTGGAATGGAGGGACTAGGAGTTATTGATTATAAGAAAATTATTTAATAACTTTGTATCTAAGAAATGCTAAAAAAATAGACTTCAGATAAATAAATTTAAAAAATTAAGAAAGTTAAGACCCCTTACAAAGTTTGGCTTTAGGCCACAAAATTCGTTGGGCCGCCTGTCGTCCAAAAAGGTTGAAAATATTAGCCTACATTATCTTACAAAGCAGCTCAAACCTCTTCCATCAACTCCCCTTGCTTATTCTTATTGATAGCAGAAAATAGTAGGGGAGTGAGTTTACCATAGCCAAGAATATGTCTAGCAGGAGAATAAGATCAGCTTCAAGACTCACTCAAGATGAGATTAATGATCTCGTCTTGAACTACAAAACAAGTTGCCGGACTCCTCTTCAAGGTGAACCTCCATGGTACGTTGTAGCATATGGTCGTTGCTCTCTTTCGATTTCTATCTTCTTTTCTGTAAATAGAAATAGGTCTAGAATGAATTTTGCAAACTCAGCTGATTCTATTGTGTAAGCTCCAACTATGTATCCATTCTAGACCCATGTTCCATCAAACTAAGCAAATAGTGTTATACTCCGTCCTTCCCATTTTGTGGAATCAATGCTTGATCGGGCACTAACTTTAAGAAGAAAATCAATAATTTCGAAATTTGTGGTAGGGACAAATCATAGATATTTACCCATTTCAGTAATGGTAAAATTAAATAAGAAATTTAAAATTATAAGTTGTTTTTAAATATTAGAAGGTGTCATTATTTTGAGACGGCCTAAAAAGAAAAGTATGTCATATTACATGAGACAGGGTGAGTACAAAATACCATACATCTTATGAGGTAAACCATGACATGGAGATTAGAATCATGTCGAAATGAGCATGAGTTATATGACGAGAGGACGCCAGTCGGGAGTCATCCTAAATATAATAAGTCAGCACATCTTTCCACTCTCAAGTTTCAAAGATATCTCTTCTTCTTTTTATTCTTTGATTTTTGACAGGTACCAGCCTCGAATATACTTCAAGAGACGTGTAATTACATCAAAATGCTTCATAAAGAGGTGGATGATCACAGTGAGAGGCTCTCTCGCACACTAGCATCCATGAATCCCGGCACTGTTGATCTCGACACTATTAGAAGCCTTCTTCAAAAGTAACAACCCTCCTCACCCCACTAGAGACACATGCATCACTAGTGGTTAGCTTAGCATTTTTTAGTATGGGCATTGTATTGGGGAAAATCGAGTTAACATTTAGAATTAATTATGTGTTGACATGTCAAGACACGTGGATCAATGAAAGAATGGCAGCTGGTAAATAGTATTCAAAGAGCCGCGAGTCTTAATAGGTACCGGCAAAGATTCAATAAAACAAGAAGGAACGATTACTCGGATCGCTTGATGATTTGAAGAGACATCGAAGGAATGAACTTAGTTAGCAAAAAAGTACAGATACGTATTATCTGTAATTAATGAACATCAATGATGGGGAACATTATAGAATCTTCACGAAACAATTTCGATTGTCAATTATAACGTTATATTAATGCCATTAATTACTCATAATGGCTCTATTATGAGAGGAAAGGAATGCAGTACATAGAAATAGTTATAAAATGAGAGAAATAACATTTGTATATGGATAGATTATTGAAATATTCTTATTTACATTGCTTTACATTGCTCACCCAGCTACTTCTCAATTCAATTTTCCTTTCTTATTGCTTAATTAGTTCCTTATTTGATTATCAGTAAACCAAGTTCAACTAAAATTAAGCTTTGAAAGAAATTCATATTTTCTAGTTAAACAAATTTGTTCCGTTACCGGGAATCTGATAATCTTTTACTTTCTAAATCAACTCTCTTTTCAAAACAATCATGTCGAATGTCAACGACAATAACCAACAAAATTTACAGCACCAAGAAAATCAGCAACATCAGGAGAATCAACAAGGTGATGGAACTCCAGTCCCTTCATAGCGAAACTCTCCTCGACAATCTCGAGAAGGGACTCCTGACGAATTTGAATCAAATGTGAACGAGCAGTTTGAGAATGATCAAGCTATTGATGAAGCTTTGAAAAAATTAATTGCTCAACAGGTCAGTAATGCTCTTTAGGCTTTTGCTAACCAGTTGCCTATTGTATCACCGACGCCAACTCTAAAAAACAACACTATGGAAATTCCTCGCTCAGGACTCGTTAACTCATGTAGTGGTGGAACTCCTAGCGAATCTCGTGATGGAGGGTCAGGTATCCCTGATAATTCTGATTTACTAAGTTTAGTACTAACTTTGCAAAAACAGCTGAAGAAGCAGAGCGATTGCATAGAGCAGATACCTGTAGTGCCGCATGTAATCATGGGAATAGACATGGACAAATATTCTCAACAACCTTGAAAGCCAAGTGCCGCTTCTTTACCAATTTCAAAGAAATTTAAGATGCCCGATATTTCGAAATACGATGGAACAACCGATCCACAGGATCACGTAACTACATTTACAACCGGTGTAAAGGGCAATGATTTGACCAAACAAGAATCTGTATTTTCTGAATCTGTGGCTTGTTTCCTCAATTCCCCAAAAAGGAGTGTTCGCCTTTTCCATCCCCCAAGCCACAGATTCAGAAACAAGCTCTCTCTAATTCTACTCTAATCTAAACATGGCTTTCCCAAGCATAGCATAGACAGTAAATAGAACTCAACTGTTGGCCAGACAATTAATCAATTATGCACAGAATTAGAGAAACAACCACAAGATGATAATCCGAATTAACGAAGATGTAATTAATAAATGTTAATAATCATGTCAGCCACAACCCTAGAATGTGAAATTTAGCGCCACATAGACATGGTAGCAAAACAACAAATCATCAAGAAAAAGTAAAGATTACTAAGTTTGATGGAAGAAATATGGAATCTGATGAATTCCTGCATCCACGGCGGCTCTGTTCTCTCCCTTGATCTAATCTTAGGTCTCCCTAGGTCCAATCTATGTCAAAAGTCGCAAAAATAATGTTTTTACATGTATTTATACCAAGTAGGGTAGGGCCTAGACGAAACACCCTTTCCTGCACGAAATAGGACTTTGGATCTGTAAAATTTGCACAAGCGCACCGCACCCTGCACCGCTCCATTCGATGCGCTAGTGGAGATTATCAACAACCTTGCATTTTCTTGTCAGGCCAGCTTTTACACTGTTGTGCCTCTCCATGCGGCGCGGTAATGAGAATTTGTGAAAATGCAAAACATGAAAGTTGTAGCCTTTCAAATAGCTTTACAAGGATATATTGTGGAGCCCAAAGGAGTTCTGAGCAAAAACTTATGTGCATTTTACTAGACAATGCATCGTTTGCCTGCTCGATTCTCTATTTTGTTCTTAACTATCATCTATTGATCCCCGAACATGATCCTGGCCTAATTCTTTGGGCTTATACTTAGACTTCAAAGCTCTAAATCACTTGAATTCATTCCATAACATCTACATAGCTTGGAATCACTCACACAATGCATAAAACACATATTTAGTGCAAAACACTAGCGATTAAAGCTCAAACTCAATTAAAGTGTAGTAAATTAGAGTATAATAAGCGACTAAAATACACAATTATAGCCTATCATCAGGCGGCTATGGGTTTTGCTAGTAATCTAAATGAAAAAAGCTCGAAAGCCACGAGGAGACTAAAAGAAAGTTTACGAGAATTTCCAGCAATAACTTGGAATGATGTATATAATAGATACAACACAAAGCTACGGATAGAAGAAGATACTATCATTCAGTCTCGGAAAGATGAAAGGGTTAGTTCAAAATAGGTACGAGCCGTATATGGGACCAGTAGGAAGGGATTCCTGTTCAAAATAGGAAAACCCCAAGTATGATCCTAGATCAAAAGATAGAGAGTCAGGATCGTCATCAAGGTTCGGAAAAGAATGAAACATGCGAGATACGCGAGATGAGGACAGAAGCCCAAAAGCAAAGATCAGCGGTTACAGTTTTAATATTAGCACATTCAAGTTGGTGGCTGTTTTGAGAAGCATGGGAGACAAGGTACGGTGGCCAAGGGAAATGAGATCAAACCCAAATAGGCGGAATCCTAATTTTTTGTGCGAGTTTCATAACGATCATGGTCACAAAACGGCAGACTGCAGATTGTTACAAGGTAAAGTAGAACATTTATTAAAACAAGGGTATTTAACTGAACTGTATAATGTAAAGGGAAAGTAAGCATATATGAAGAATAGGCAGGAACCGCCAAAACCTCCTTCACCAAAAAGGACGGTTAATGTCATAAGTGGAGGGTAAGAGATCAATGGCGTGACGTACACTACAACAAAAAAAGTGTCAAAAGGCACAGTTACCCACGGGAAGTGAGTTCGATAGGTTTTGGAAGAAGATAGTATTACATTCGATGATGCAGATGCAGGTGGCATGCTACTCCCACATAACGATGCATTGGTAATATCTTTACTTGTACATGACATTAATGTAAAACGAGTTTTGATTAACCCAGGCAATTCCGTGAGTATGATTATGTTAAGAGTGGTAAACGAGATACAAGTCGATAATAAGTTGATACCCAAGGCACATACCTTGTCTGGTTTTGAAAACTCGAGCGTCGTAACAAAAGGCGAGATAATACTCACCACATTCACAAAAGGAGTAGTGAGAGACACCAAATTTCAGGTAGTGGAAATGGATATGGCTTACAATATGATTCTTGGCAGACCATGGATTCATGAAATGAATGTTTTTTCTATCTACTTTACATCAAGTTATCAAGTTTCCATCACAATGGGGAATACGACAAATCCCTAGTGACCAACAAGCTTCTCGAAGCATTAACTCAGTGGCAGATTCAAGCGCAAAAAGTGACGAAAAATAGCAATCACAGAATGCAATTGAGGATGCAGCAATGCGAGCCTCAACTGAAGACGGGCAAATAGATGTAGATTCGAGCCCCGATATTATTCAAGAACCAGAAGAAAATGAAAACATCAAAACAACGATCGAGGAACTGGAAGCTGTGGTATTATTTATACATTGTCCAGACAGAAAAGTCTACATTGGAACCAACCTCAGCCCAGAGATGAAATGTAAGTTGATTGAATTTTTAAAGGCTAACACAAATTATTTTTCTTGGTCCCATTCAGATATGACAGGTATACCACCGGAAGTAATGACCCACAAATTAAATGAAGATCTATCATACCTACCTGTCAAACAACAGAAAAGGAAGCAAGGCTCCTTCAAGAATCAGGTGATTCAAGACGAGGTGTAGAAACTTTTAAAAATCGGGTCTATCCGTGAGGTAAATTATCCAGATTGGTTGGTTAATACTGTGGTAGTGCCCAAAAATAATGGTAAGTGGTGAGTTTGTGTAGATTATATTGATCTAAATAAAGCTTGCCCTAAAGATTCTTTTCCGTTACCACACATAGATCAGCTAATTGATTCTACTACAGGGCATGAATTATTAAATTTTTTAGATGCCTATTCAGGATATAATCATATTAATATGGATCCTCTAGATGAAGAAAAAACTTCTTTTATCACAGACAGGGGGACTTACTATTACAAAGTTATGTCGTATGGCTTAAAGAATGCTGGGGCCACATACCAATGGTTAGTGACCAAAATGTTTCAAGAACTCCTAGGAAAAACCATGGAGGTGTATATAGATGATATGCTGGTTAAATCACAACAAGCATGGAATCATATTTAACACTTGACAGACACATTTCAGATTCTTCGCAAATTTAACATGAAGTTAAATCTTGAGAAATATGCATTTGGCATGTCATCAGGTAAGTTCTTGGGTTTTCTTGTTTCTAATCTTGGCATTGAAGTAAATTCCACGTAGATTAAAGCTATTGAGGAAATTTCGGATATACTCACGAGCAAAAAAGAGGTACAAAGGTTGACAGGAAGAACAACAGCCTTGAGAAGGTTTATTTCCAAGTCATCAGAAAAGTGCTTCAAATTCTTTTCAACCTTAAAAATTCTAAATCAATTTGAATGATTTTAAGAATATCAACAAGTGCTTAAAAATTTAAATGTGTACCTATCAAATCCGCCATTGCTAGTTAAACCAAAAGATGGAGAAAAATTACTTATTTACCTAGCTATTTCAGAAGTTGTGGTAAGTGTCGTATTAGTACGATAGGACCAAGGTAAACAATCGCTGATTTATTATGTTAGTAAATCTTTATTAGATGCTAAGACTCGATATCCACATTTAGAAAAACATGCACTAGCATTAATTATAGCATCTAGGAAATTAAGGCCTTATTTCCAATGTCATCCAATCTCTATGGTGACCGCCTACCCCTTATGTAATATATTGCATAAATAAGAGTTATCGGGTAGATTAGCCAAGTGGGCTATAGAACTAAGCGAATATGACATTACATATCAACCTAAAACTGCAATAAAGTCACAAGTTTTAGCAGATTTCGTGACAGATTTTAGCCAATGGATACAATTGGAAGCAGAAAAAGAACTGCAAGTATTTAATGGGTCTAATCCAAGTACTTGGAGCTTATTTACTAACAGTTCATCAAATGTAAAAGGAGGTGGTCTAGGCATTGTCCTGGTACCACTTGTGGGTGAAACCATACGACAAACCATTAAATGTCATTCAATTACTAAAAATGAGGCAGAATATGAAGTTGTGATTGCAGGTTTAGAATTGGCAGGAGAGCTCGGAATATTGCAAGTCATAAGCAAAAGCGGTTCGCAGCTCGTATTTTACCAAATGTAGGGGACTTATACAGCTAGAGAGGCAAGGATGCAACAATACCTTGGAAAGGCACAGGATTTAGTTAGACAATTCCAAACATGGAAAATCACACAGATACCAAGGGAAGAGAATGCCGAGGCAGACGCTCTAGCTAATCTTGCATCCGCTGTAGAAGTAACAAATGAAGAAAACGCTTCCGTGATACATTTATTTCATTCGGTGCTTGATCAAGACAAAAATGAGGTAAATTATGATAATCTAACTTGAGATTGGAGAAATTAGATTGTCAATTTTTTGCAGTATTGGATACTACCTAAAGATAAGAAAAAGGCTCAAGCACTTCGCCAATAAGCAGCTCATTACTGTTTAAATCAAGGCAATTGATATTGAAAAATGTTCAGTGGCCCTCTACAAGATGTCTCGAGCCTTCACAAACGGAATATGTGATGAAAGAAATACACGAGGGATATTGTGGAAATCACGCTGGAGGGAGATCTTTGGTAAAAACCATGCTAGCTATTATTGGCCAAAAATGGAATAAGATGCGAACAATTTAGTGGCTAAATGTGACAAGTGCTAAAGATATGGCAACAACATGCATCGACCAGTTGAATTATTACATCCAGCTATGGCATCATGTCCTTTTATGAAGCGTGGGATGGATATCGTAGGTCTACTACCACGAGCCAAAGGCAAGGTAAGATTTTTGTTAGTACTCACTGATTATTTTATTGAGTGGGTAGAAGCAGGAGCCTTCAAACAGGTACGAGAAAAACATGTCAAAGACTTTATCTGGCGAAACATCATATGCCGATTTGGGGTGCCAAATGAGATCGTGTGTGATAACGGCCCACAATTCATAGGTGCATAAATTACAGAATTCTTCCAATTTGGCAAATTAAAAGAATTACCTCGACATTTATCATCCAGTGGGAAATGGACAAGCTGAATCAACAAATAAAGTTATTATCAACAACTTGAAGAAAAGAGTAGAAGAATCAAAGGGCAATTGGCCGGAGGTGCTACCTGGAGTCTTGTGGGCTTACCGAACAACAACAAAAACAAGTACGGGAGAAAAACCATTTTCACTGGTCTACGGAGCTGAAGCCTTAATTCCGTTCGAAATTGGGGAGCCAAGTACGAGATACACTCAAGCTACTGAAGAGTCGAATGAAGAAGAGATGCGGGTAAATCTGGATTTACTTGAAGAAAGGAGGGAAACTGCATTAATAAGGATGGCAGCACAAAAACAAGTTATTGAGCGGTATTATAGTCGGAAAGCTCGTCTCAGATACTTCAAGATTGGGTACTACGTGCTCAAGAAAGTTTTCCAATCCATGAGGGCAGCTAATGTAGGAAAGTTAAGTCCAAATTGGGAAGGGCCTTACAAGATTCATTGTATCGCAGGAAAAGTTGCATACGAGCTTGAAACATTGGATGGCAAGATTCTACCTTCAAATTGGAATGATGTTCATCTGAAGAAGTACTATTTCTAAGGGAATGAAATCCCAACGGTCAGGTATCCCCACTTACTATTTTCATTTTTGAACTGTTAAAATTTTACTAACGATTTTAGATGATAGGCAAAAAGCTAGCCCACACTAAATGATGAATTTCGACCTGAAAGACACGTGGAAGGAACATAATTCCCAGTTTAGGATTACAACTATTCTGATGGAAATGTAATGGGTTAAGCAGTCTTCATATAAAATTGTACCTCTGAGTCCCGTATGTTTTTCCTTTTTAGGAAAAGGACAGCATGGAAGGAATAATCAAGTGCTCGATATTTCATACTTCAAAGCTCAAACACTTGGGGGACTATATAGTATACATATGATATATGTATAAGGAAGGCAGAAAAAATTAAATTTCAAGTCAAGCTTAAAGTCTACTAAACAAATATCAAGTTTAGAGCAGAGTCACGAGCTAAAAAACGCAAGCCGGATCCGAAAACCTATGATGAATATACTCATAGATACAAATTTCAAACTCCTACGAATGTTTAGGTTAAAGGCAGTATTTAGCCAGGGGTCATAAAGAAACCCTTGGATTTTTTTTTACAAATATGTTGTACAGAAAACAGTTACGGAAGAATCATAGAATATATTTAAATACATGTAAGATGTTATTTAAGCTTGAAAAAGTTCGAATGAAAATTTTATCAAAGTTATTCCAAGAAACATGTGTGTTCCTATTTCACCTTTCGTATATTTACACCATTATGAAGTTGAGACGTCTTCTTCATTAAGTGTCGTATATATAAGGGCTCTCTTTTATAATTCATGTTTGATTCAAAAATCCATAAAATTAACTAAGCATTTCTAAAATGCAAAAAAGTTAAAAGGGTAAAAAAAAATCTGCATATTGAAATTAAATAGAAATGAGACCCTGAACTTATAAAGAAACAAGGCAAGGGCAAATCATTAAAAATGTATAACAGAAACTCAAAGTCAAAAGCATTAAGTTGAAGAAACAACTTTATAATATTAAGTTCAAACTAAGTATGAACCTATTTTTAAACTAATTGTCATTATAAATCCCCGAAAAGACCTGGGGATATGTTGTTACAAAAATTATTACCCCTAAATTGGAACAGGGGTAAAACCACCGAACGTTCTACCAAAAAAAAGAGTCAAACTTTACAAATAAACTTTCATTGTGGAGTAGGTTCTGAAGAAGGATTCAAGACGGCATCATCAACAGCAGAAGGCCCGATTTGGTGAGAAAGAGCTAGGACATCCACCGCACCAGAATTAGCTTCAACATTCTCGGGAGTATCAACCATGGGTGAAGAGAAACTTTGGCTTTGTTGAGTTTTTTCGATGGTCTCCTTAATTTTTGCTAACTCAACATACAAGTTAAAACCTTCTAGGCTTACCTCCATAAGAGTATCATGGCACGTGTTCAAAATAGCCCAACTTACTTCAATATTAGCCTTATCCTCAAGAGCCTCATAGTCTTTTTCCCAATGATCAATTTCAATTCTGAGCTCCTCCCTCTCGGCTAAAGTAGCATCATAAGAAGACTGTAATGGGGCAAGTTAACTCTCCAAGAACTTGACCTTATCAGAAGACACTTGGAGATCCTCTTGGGTCTGGATGAGTGTTTGAACAAGCTCACTAGCATAAACCTCTTTCTCATTCAAAAAGGCCTTTAGACCTCTGATCTCTTCAGTAGCTTTGGAGAGTTGTTAAGCAAAAGACGATTCGAGAAGGCTTTTATCATTGCCCGCATGGTTGGAAGAAGCTTTCTCAACTGCTAGCTCCGAGGCCATGGCTCTTAGCTGCTGCTCTAAAGTACATTTGTTTTCTTCTAAAACTTTCATCTCAATCTAAAGACTTTCATACTGCTCTTTCCATTTATCTACCTCAATCTGTTAATCATGAATCAATTGCACTGTATGGGAAACCCTTTTCATCATCTATGTACCGATGAGATTGATCTACATAAAAAAGGAATAAGAATCTTAGCAAAAGGAAAAAGTAATAGAACATGAAAAGAAGTCTATACCTTCAATGATGATTGCACGATGTCATTCATCCAAGTCAAAGAACCATGACTTTCTATCTTGGACTTTTCAACTGGACCAACCAAGGGTTTCAACCATACATCAGCTTGGTCTGGCATCTTCAGAAGATTACCATCGGCGGGAACCTCAATGATAATTTCCTTCATCACTCTACTTCCACTTGAAGAACCAACTTTAGTTTGAGAAATATTAGTAGCAGGGACTGTAGAGGAAGTCATAATAGCTTGAGGCGGAGCAGAAATAGCAGCAGTAAGAACATGAAAATGGCGTTCCATTAGGACAGATACGGGGAAAGAAGCAAGAGGTACTTCCTTAGACACCAAATCAAAGCCTTCATTATCAAACCCACGTGAAAATAGTTGTTCATCAGAGTCACGAACTGGCATGGGAGTCTCTTCATCAGAACTCACTAATGTGGCTTTAACAGGCACGGTCACGGGAACAGAACGAGGGGGAGTAACTTCGTCATCCGAAATGACGTGTCTTCTAGCCCACGACTTTCTAACCAAAGAACTTCTATCTCGTTGCTCCTCGTCTTCAGAATCCTGGGGTCTGTCCGCTTTCCATTTCGATGAAGAACTCAAGATTATATCCTAAGCTCTTGCCAAAGAAAGTCTAGAAGTTGCGACCAACTCAGCACTTACACCACGAATAGGAAACCCTGATAAAAGGAAGGGTTAAACACATTTTAAAGAAATAATGAATAAAATTGTAAGGAAAACAATAATAATTTTACCGTGAGTTTTAACCTTCCAACCAAACCTGTTTGAGAGGTACTTCAAAGATCTAACTTCCATCGGAGCAATGGTCAACAATTTCTCTACCCAACCATGAAAATTGGGAATTTCTTCAACAATTCTCATGGTTGCTGAAAGAGAAAAGAGAAACAGTCATGGGAAGTACAAACCCTATTTAAAAAAGAAAATAGAAGAGGGAAAGTTGTAAAGAAAACGTACGTGCAAAATTCCACTTTTCAGGGAATGGCATATTTTCTTAACCTACTAATCCTAACGTAAGAGCAGCCACGAATCGGGCATACCAGCCACGATCTTTATCGTCCTCAGGGCTTACTAATACCCTCTTACTCCTCGCCACCAAAGTATAAATCCCATGACGGAATAACTTAGGGGAGTAGAGGTGCATTAGATGAAAGAAGGTGAAAGGCAATTCAGCCAAATTAGCTAAATACCTTAAGCATGAAACAACCCTCCATACAATGGGACCAATTTGTCCTAAACACACATTGAAGAAGCGACAGAATTTAATGATAACTAGATCAATAGGGGGTTTAAAGTCTAATGTAAAAGGGTATGTATACACGAAAGAAAAGCCAACCTTGAGAGAAGTAATCCTTTGATTTGCACTAGGGATTAGAATTGGAAAATCAAACCTCCAATGACAATCTCTATGAACAACAGAGATTAAAACTTTGAAAAAGACATCACAAGGAACTTGTATTGGCTATAGTGGGTACGGGCCTCAAATCAATCTTTGAAAACACTCTAGCTCCCTGAAGCTAGTCAAATAAGTCATCAATGCATGGTAAGGGATACTTTTGTTTAATTGTAACTTTGTTCAACTGCCTATAATCAATGCACATCCGCATAGCACAATCCCTCTTCTTTATAAACAGAATCGATTCACCCCAAGGTGACACACTAGGCCTAATGAATCCTTTATCAAGTAGCTCTTGGAGTTGTTCTTTCAATACCTTCAACTCTACTGGTGCTATATGATAGGGAGGAATAGAGATGGGTTGAGTGCCCGACACTACGTCAATACTAAAATCAATGTAACAATCGGGTGGCATGCCCGGTAGGTCTGCAAGAAAATACATCCAAAAAGTCTCTCACTACCAGAATAGACTCAATAGTAGGAGTATCAGCGCCAACATCCCTCACAAAGGCCATATATGCCAAACATCCCTTCCCAACCATCCGTTGGGCCTTCAAATATGAAATCACTTTACTGGGAACATAGTCTAGAGAATCTCTCCACTTAACCCTGGGTAACCTCTGCGTCGTCAATGTTAAGATTTTAGCGTGACAATCAATAATAGCATGACATGGTGAAAATTAATCCATGCGTAAAATCACATCAAAATCAACCATACTAAGTAGTAAAAGAACAATTTTCATCTCTAACCCCCCAACAGTCACCACACACGACCAATATACACGGTTCATAACAATAGAATCACCCACTGGATAGATACACGAATAGGCATAACTAAGGAATTATTGGGCATCTCCAAATAACGAGCTAAATGCGATTATACATATGAATAAGTGGAACCATGGTCAAATAATATGGAAGCGTCTCTACGACACACTGGAACAATACCTGTGATCATGGCATCTGAGGCAAGTGCTTCTGGTATGGCTGAAAATAGAGAGCAACGGGCATGATCGACCTCCCTCTCTAGGGCGACCTCAAGATAACTTGGCCCTACCTTGAGTTGGTTGTGCAGGTGATATAGCTGCTAGTGCTAGAATCATGGGTTGAGTTCTCTACTGTGGAATCCTACTAAATAGTCTGGTGCATTCTCTCTTGAAATGACTCATGTCTCTGCAATCATAGCAACCCATCATAACGGGCTGCTGTCCTTAATAACCCAAAGAACTGCCTACCAAACCTAGGAAGATAAAGCATGGTAAGAACTCCATTCTAGCAACACACTGAATAATGACTTACTCGAACAAGCACTATATGAACCATGGCTATCTGATGCACCATGATTAACAGGAGGAACCATCTGAGCGAGCCTAAAAGGGCGACCCCTGTTGTGATGGGACTGTCCTACAGATGGGGCATTATTGAAACCACTTGAACTACGAGGCCTCTCTCTCCTCATGCTACTGACTGTGAACCCGCTCTAGGCATCTAGCAATATTAACCAACTCGTCAAACATCACATCAAATGCAATCTTTTGAGTCATAATGAAACGTAATCCATAGTTGATGTCATCCATGAATCTCCTATTCCTCTCTTTCTTAGTGGGTACCAACCATACCGCATGATGAGCCAACTTTGAAAGTCTCATCTCATACTAAGTCACTAACGTACCCTCCTGGCGTAGCTACTCAAACTGCCTAAGCAATTTTCTTTCTGAGTCTGTAGAACTAACTTCTCTAAGAAGAGAACTGACAAGTCATGTCACGCAAGTGGTGCAACGCCGGTTGGCCTGCATAACTCATAGGCCTCCTACTATCTATAGGCTGCCCCCATCAACTGAAAAGAAGTAAATGAAACTCCATGGGTCTCCAAAATACCCATCTTGTGAAGAATCTGTTGGCACTTATCTATGACATTATGAGCATCCTCTGTCTCTGCCCCATTCAACTTTGGAGGCTCGAGCCTCCCAAACCTGTCTAGCTTCTTTTGCTCCTTATCACTCATAGGTGGGCCAACCTAGGCCTGAGCAGGTGCAACCGATTGGGCGGTAGTACCCATGGTGTCTGGAGTCCCTGAGCTACCTGCTCTGAAGTACCAGCGACGGGAGTTTGAGCACCTCCCCTGGCTAGAGAAGTGGCTAGTACGGTAGGAACCGAAATCGCCTGAGCAAGGTTTGTGCATACAGTCAATATCTCGACTAGAGCATTTTGGAGGCCTAAAATCACAATGGGAACAGCTGGTTCCTGAGCTGGTCCCACAGGCTCAACAACATCTATTATTTTCTCCTCAGCTGGAGCAACTGGTTGCTCTACAGGTGCTTCTCTAGCTACAGTACGAGTTGCACCTCGACCTCTACCGTGGCCCCGGCCTCTCGCGGCCCTAGATAGTGGTACTGGTGGTTTTTTGCCTGATCAAGTTGCACGTGTCCTTACCATTTATGAGAGAATAGAGTAATAGAAATTTAGTTTCTGGAATCAACAAATCCGCACGACAAAAATACAAGAAATTGAAGTTTGCTAACGGTTTGGTAGCCTCTCGAAGATAAGTACAGACGTCTCTGTACCGATCCGCAAGACTCTACTAACCTACTCATGACTCGTGAGTCTTTAGTAATCTAGTGCTCTCATATCAACTTGTCACGACACAAAATCTCAAACTGTTGTGATGGTGCCTAACACACTTACAAGGCAAGATGACAATCATATAACAACTAAACATTTGAAAGAAATAGGTGTCAACGAGTACACGAGCTACTAAGTATCAAAATAGTCTAAAACTCTAGTATAACTGTCTGAGTAATAGAACAGTACTAAATAAAATTAGAAGAAGGAGAGTCAAGGTCTGTAGGCATTATAGCAGCTACCTCAAGGTCTCCAAGTAGATACTAGCACCAATGTAATAATCGCCGCATCCAAAAGGACTTAGATCTGCACATGAAGTACAGAGTGTTGTATGAGTACAATCGACCCAATGTACTCAATATGTATCCAAGCTAACCTTGATGAGGTAAAAGAAGAACAAAATATAAATCATGCTAGCTATCACCTGTAAAGTTTCATCTTTTTAACAAGTATAGAGAAGTAATGAAACCAAGTTGCAGAGCACAAGAAGAAACATATGTATATGTGTGTGTATAGTTTCTCAAATACTCTTCTTAGTCAATATTCGGCATAAAGAGGTGATATACAGTTAAATCAGGTAAATAATCACGGAAATTGCAAGTAAAAATGAGATGAAAAATCCAAACAACCACTAGCAAGATTTCCTCAACCTTTTCAATTCCATTCCAAACCACTGATAAGATTTTCTCAATATCCGTGTCTACACAATCAAGAGAGAAGCATAAGAGGGTGACCCTAGGGGGATGGATCCATATCCACACGCAAGCATAACCAATTTAACATGCTACAGGCAGGCATGGTCACACGCTCAATATCATACATCGCCCTGTAAGGTCACGGGCACAACAACACAATCCGCCTGACATGGTCATAAGTATAATGACACAATTCGCCCAGCATGGTCACCGACAAAACAACACAATCCGCACGGCATGGTCACAAACATAACAACACGATATGCTCGACATGGTCACAGGAACCTAGTCCAATCATATCACTCAGGAGAAAATAGTAAGAATACATGTATGTGATGAATAATTAACATATCTCATGTTCCTGTACTGGTAAAAGTCACATTCTAAGTGTAGGAATGTGCAAAGTGTACTATCACAGCTCAAATCGGCAAATCTCATCACAAAATAACATTTATCAAGTTCATTTAGGGATTAAACCTCTATGTAGCCTCTAACTTGGCTCAAATAGTTCACAACAATGTTACAAATATGAGATAAATTATAGCTTAAAGCTTAACAATAAATTCTAGGCATATCATAGCCTAAGCACTATCCCGAGCATGGAGAAATACCCTGGTGCTTGCACATGGGCTCAAATCGCACACTTATGTGCACTCATAGCACATAGCTATCACAAATAATCCAAGCAACTATTACCTCAACCAAGTTTAGATAATATATGTACCTCAAGTAAACCAAATAAGTTTGCTAACAAGCCCTTCCCGCACGTATCAACCTCTGTTAGGCTCGAATCTAGCCAAAATAACGTAATACTATCAATAAAATCCATAGGAAGTGATTCCAAAAGATAAAGCTAAGGTCTTTAACTCAATTCAAAATTCAACCCTAGGCCGGCACCTCTAAACTCGACAAAATTCATAAATTCCGAATACCCATTCAATTATGAGTCCAACCATACAAAAATAATTCAATTCCAACAACAAATTACCCCTCAAATCAAAAAAATTTACTCTCCAATGACACAACCCAAAAATCCTCAAATTCTAACTTAGATTCATGAGAAATAGGTAAAATAATAAATGGAGGTTCAATATTTATAGACAAAAGTGGTTAAAAGTCACTTACCACTTCAGTCTAGGTGAAAACCTCTCCAAAAATTGCCCTAGTCCATACTCCAAAATTCCCAAAATGAATAAAAACTCAAACCCTCTCTTTTTAAATCACTGCCCAGCACTTCCGCTTATGTGGGCTAAATTATCGCACATGTAGTTTCGCTTTTACGGAAAAAATCTTTCTCCTACAAAGACAACTTCAACACCGATCAGTCGCTTCTGTGGCCAAAATCCTGCTTCTGTAGTCAACCAAGTGCTTTTGCACGCCCATACCTATGGGAGCTATCCACATATGCGGTTCCTTCCCATCACGCCAAACTTCACTTTCGCAGAACGACCATCGCAAAAGCGACTTCGCTTCTGCGGAACATAGCTCGCTTCTGCAAAAATCCCCAAGCTAGATCGTGTTCGCACTTCTCACCCTCCAACCGCACCTGCGACAGTGCATCAGTGGTCAGACTCACCACATATACGGTTACCCAGCAACTCAAATTCTTCAGCAATGCTTAAGGTCCAAATCGATGTCGAAACCTATCAAACCAATTCCCATTGACCTCAAATTTTGCACACAAGTCATAAATGACACAAGAGACCTACTCTAAATTTTGGAACAAAAATTCGAGCCTGGTATCAACAAAGACAACTCCCGATCAAACTTCTCAACCTTCAAAATGTTCAAATTTCCAACTTTTGCCAATTCAAGCCAAAGCATCCTACTGGCCTCCACATCAATATCCGAACATACTCCTAAGTCTAAAATTAGAACCATCAAAACTCCATTCCGGAGCCGTTTACTCAAAAGTTAACATTCGGTACACTCTTTCAACTTAAGCTTCCAACCTTGGGACTAAGTATCCAATTTATTCCGAAATATCCCTGAAACCTAACCAACCACCTCGGCAAGTCACGTAACTACAAGTGAACATACAATAAGTAATAAATAGGGGAACAGGGCTATAATACATAGGACGAATGGTCGGGTTGTCACAAATATCTTATGGTTGGTTCCCCAACCTCCACCAGGATCAAAGCTTCTACATCGTATACAAGTGAAAACGGTATTTCACTCGTGCTCGATTTCGCTGTTGTTCGATATGCCCACAGGATACCCAATAGCTCATCTGGCCAATTATTTTTAGCATCTTCTAACTTCTTTTTGATGTTTTGAATTATTATCTTGTTGGTAGACTCTGCTTGTCCGTTAGCACTTGGATGATACAGTGAAGATGAAATCCATTTGATCTTCAGACCCTCCAAAAACTTTGTAACTTTGGAAGCTATAAATTGTGGCCCATTGTCTCAAGATTTCTTTTAGTATTCCAAACTAACATATGATGTGATCCCATATGAAATCTATCACTTGTCTTTCCCCGATCTTTTTACAAGCACCTATTTTAACCCATTTAGTGAAATAATCAGTTAAAAACAAAAAGAAATCTTACCTGCCCGGGACCTTGTGGTAAGGGACCGACTATGTCCATTCCCCATTTCATAAATGGTCATAGTGATATCACTGAATGCGAAAGTTCCGCCAGTTGATACACTAATTTTGCATGATGCTAGCATTTATCATATTTTTGTACAAATGTCTTTGTGTCTTGCTCCATCCGGGGTTAGTAGTAGCCAGCCCTTATTAGTTTGAGAACCAACGACTCTGCACCTGAGTGGTTCCCACATACTTCTTCATGAACTTCCCTCATCACGTAGTCAGCCTCTGATATCCCTAAACACCGAGTCAATGGCCCTTAAAATGATCTCATATACAATTGACCGTCAACAAGACAATAACGAGTTACTTTAGTCCTTAGTGCCCGGGATGCTTTCGGATCTTCATGCAATTTACCATGCCTTAAATTCTCTATAAACTCATTACTCGAATCCCAAATTAGGTTGGTTGTGCTAACTTCATGTGAAATCCATTAATGTCCAATATCGAATGCAGCAATTGAACGCCCGCATTGGAATCAGTTCCTTTCATTTCCATAGATGACCCCAAATTGGCCAATGCATTTTCCTCCACAGTTTCTTCTCTTCGAATGTGAATAATTGACCATTCCCTAAATTGGGAATGTAATACTTGACACATACTTAAGTATTGTTGCATTTGTTCCTCCCTGGTGTCGAAATTCCGTACACCTAGTTCACTACCAGCTGGGAGTCGCACTTTATCTCAATAACCTCGGAACTTAGTCCCCGAGATAATTCAAGTGCTACAACTAAAGCCTCATACTCAGCTTCCTTGTTAGTTAATGGCACGGTTCTAATGGCATATCTCAGGGTTTCTCCCGAAGGAGTGATTAAAACTATCCCGAGATCGGACCCTTTTGCATTAGAAGCTCTGTCCATAAAGAAGGTCCAAACATTTGATACCGTCCACGATACCAACACTGCTTCTTAAGCAGATAAAGGAATTAATCTTGGACTAGAGTTAGTCACAATGTTGGCAAAAAATTGTGACTTGATTGCAGTCATGGGCTTGTATTCAATACTGAATTCACTAACTTTAACTTCTCAATTAGCCAAATGACCCGATAATTCAAGCTTATGAATGACATTTCTCAAGGGAAAGGTTATCACAACGTCTATAGGATGATACTGAAAATAAGGCCTAAGTTCTCGAAAGATAACTACAAGAGCTAGGGCAAATTTTTCAAGATGCGGATAATGTGTCTCCGCTCCCGATAAAACATTACTAACATATTAAACAGAAATTGTGTACCTTCCTCCTCTTGGACCAGAACAACACTTACCGCTACTTTCATAACCGCTAGATAGATTAATAGTTTCTCCTCTTCCTTTGATTTTGACAACAAATGAGTGCTAGACAAGTACCTTTTTACTTCTTTCAATGCTTGCTGACAAAAAAATTATGGCATTTCTCCGAAGACCTCGAGATAAACCTGGTTAGGGCCTCCAGCCTATCGGTAAACCTATATACTTCCTTCACATTTGTCAATTGATCTAAGATATCCTCAATGGCTTTTATCTTATCAAGGTTTACTTCGATTCCCCTTTGATAAACTAGAAACCCCATGAACTTACCATAACCAATTCCGAATGTCTCCGTGTTGAGATTCATGTTGTACTTTCTTAGAATGTCAAACGTTTCTTGGAGATGATTCAAATGATCTCCTGCATTAATAGACTTAACCAACTTGTTGTCAATATAAACCTCCATTGTCTTACAAATTTGTTGTTCAAACATCTTATTCACAAGCCTTCGGTAAGTGACTCTAGCATTCTTAAGCCTGAAAGGCATCACATTATAGCAATATAAGCTTAAATTTGTGATAAATGAGGTCTTTTCTTGATCTTTTAGGTACATCCTAATTTGATTATACCCAAAATATTCAAAAACTCATTAACTCATGTCCGAACGTAGCATCAATCTTGTTCTCAATGTTTGAAAATGGAAAAGAGTGCTTAGGGCATGCCTTATTTAAATCATTATAATCTATGCATATTCTAAATTTATTATTCTTCTTCGGTACCACCACTACATTAGCTAGCCAATCGGGATAATTTACCTCTCATATAGAACCTATATTTAGTAATCGGGTTACCTCTTCTTTAACAAACATGTTTCTTACCTCTACTATCGGTCATTTCTTCTGCCTTACCAAAGGGAAGTTGGGACCAAAACTGAGTTTGTGGACAACCACCTCTAGTGAAATTCTATCATATCTGAGTGTGACCATGCAAAAAAATCAATGTTAGCTTTCAAAAAATAAATAACGTTTCATCTGAGTTCGGGATTCAACTTGTCCCTAAGAGGAATTTCCTTTCTAATAACTCTGTGAACAAGGCCACTTGTTCAAGCTCTTCTGCGGTTGATTTAGTTGCATTTGTTTCTTTCGATACCTGAAAAGATATCAGTATTTAAACTTCCTAGATCAACTAACACATGTTTAATTTTGAAATCTAAAACATTAAGAGAATTTAGCAGATCATCATTGTGCGGTAGAATAAGTCCTCCAGCATCCTCTTTTATAAAGGTGATGTCATCTTCTGAAACTTATTGGATCTTTTTCCATGAGTAATCGATATCTTTGTCTTCTTTGTTGTTAAAAATATCACCCTATTTACTTCATCTCACCAAATATCATGTTTAGCGTCATACGAGGTGACCCCTCAACTAGATTTGATGGTTCTGCAACATCTCGATTTTTTCCATAATAATTCTTGGCCCGAACACTTAAAAACTCTCTAAGGTGTCCATTTTTCAACAATGTTGCTGACAGTACCCAGTCCCGTGACCATGTGTTCCATGGAACTCACACCATAGATTAGGATCCCTTTGGCTAGGATCCGATCAAATAGGTTTTGGAAACCAAGCCTCCTTTATGTTTCTCATAACCGACACCAAATTTACTAGGTTCATGTTAAATTTGTTGCTAGATAATCGGGGATACGTTGAATCTCGGGACCCTGATGCTTCTTTTTCCTATAAAGTTATGCTACTTCGACCACGATCCATTCTTCTATCAGAAGCAAACCTATCTGATGACTGAAAACCTTTATTTCCTCGCCCATCGGCCTTTACTTAAGGCTGAAAAAGACCTCTAGAAGATCACCAATTTTCATCAACATCAGCTTTAAACCATTCTTGATTCCGATCTAGATTGCTTCATTTGGAACACATCGAGGAACTCAGTTGATCATCTTCTATTCTAATCTTTGACTCATAGTGATAGTGGACATCTGCCCATGTAGTTTCGTGAAATTCTAACAAGCTTTCCTTCAGCTTCCTAGAGGCATTGGAGCTCAATGGGTTGAGACCTTTTGTAAATGCATCCATTGCCCACTCATCCGGTATCGCCAGCAACAATATCCTTTCATTCTGAAAACAGATCACGAACTTTCGCAATAGTTCGGATTCTCCTTGAGTGATTCTGAATATATCCGCCTTTCTGGATTGGACTTTTCTTTTCCCAGCATGAGCTTTATTAAAAGAATCTGCAAGCATTTCAAAAGAGTTAATAGAATGCTCAGACCAATGAGAATACCATGTTAAAGCACCTTTCGTTAGGGTTTCACCCAATTTCTTATCGTGAGGGGCCAAGTCTATTCCTTTTATTGTCGTAGTATAATTGTGATATGGTCTAGTGGATCCGAAGTCCCATCATACTTTAGAATATCTGAAATCTTGAATCTTTTTGGGATCAACTCTGGGGCCGCACTTTGTTTGAACAACAGCAACGTATAGTTTTTTGAGTTTTGTTCCTTCAACACCGGTGGCGCTCCCAGGATCTGATTTATCTGAGCATGAAATTGTTTAGCATTTTGGTCCACTCGTTCATTCATTTCCCTCTTGAATCTCATGAGCTCGATTTTGAAAGTGTTGTTAGCAATATTATCATTCTTAGATCCGCTACCAGTACTACCTGCTTCACTCTCATTAAAATTGAATCCCTTCATCGGAGCAACGTTATCATTTCTTTGCACTATTTGGTTTTTAGGCTTGCTAGGAAGAATTCGAACTCCTCCATTGGGATTATTGGAAGCAACCAAGAGCCCTTGCTTCAATTTTGTCGTCATGTGGTCTTGTCTTAAGAGGTGATCCAAAATTTCCCTTTGTTTCTTTCTCAAGATGTTCACCGTTACAACAACGTGTTCGTCATCCGCATCATCAGGAGTTGGACTTCTCATATGACGAGGAATTTGGCCTTTGCAAACTAGAGTTGTTTCATGTCCTTCATTGCTAGTTTCTCTTATTGAAACTTCCCGCTGGAACACATCCTCTCGCTCGTTGTGTGTCCCACCATTGTAAGCATTGTTCACATTGTTAGCTGCCATTTCTGAATTTTTTCTAAAAAATGATTCAAATTTGTTAGTAACAGATGAAAGGATCAAAGCAATTACACAATTATCTCCACCTCATGGTGAGCGCCAAACTATTTACCTGTAAAATACTATAGTTGAATTAGTAACGTGGTTAATAGACACCCGAATTAAGTTGATCCAAAAATATGAAATGAATAAGAATGAAGTCATGGATATAAAAATAACTTAAAGAAATACAAGCATAGTTTTATGATACGTTTATCCGGAAACAATAATATGAACAATGTTAAGAACAAAAATAAGTGAGAAATTTTATACTATGAGAGCAAAGTATAGCCTTTTAATACAAATGATTCTTTCATGTCCTACAATGAATACTAAATCTCCTATTTATAGCTCCATTGAGGGAGACATGATGCCCAAATCAAGCTTCTCTTAAATGAGAATAAAACCGCCATTGAAGGCTGCATAAAGGTTGGCTATAAATATGGAGATTTTTTGCAACGGCTGCTCATTGAATGTTGTCTTTCCCAATCGACGTCTTCCTTTCAAATCATTGCTCTCAGTTGTAATGCCCTCGGAATTCACTTAACACCAAGCTCTTGCTTGTATCTGGTACCAGCTACTTACAAACGTGACATCTTACCTCTCTTCAGTTCCAAGTGCATGTCACCTATTCATTTGTCCAACTATCGCTAACCAGTTTACCTCATATACGAACGCTACCTAAATTTCTGGTAAAAGAGTAGGGAGTAGTAGATGCCGAGACAAGATAGGCTCCAGAGTCCCCACATCTCAATTACTGAGAAACAAAATTGGAACAGAACAGAAAAACAAAGGTACCTTTTGGGTAGCATGTAAACAAATTTGTTAAATACACTTTTAAACACAATATAACTAAGGAGACATGCACAATGCCTAGCCCAGTACAAGTGCCAAAAGGAAAGCGGGGCCAGTTACTAACGACCCTACCGACCCCAATCATGAACCCAGTGTTCAAGGTGACTTTAACCCAACTTCCAAGAACCCTTTCTTAATAATGGCTAAATACCCAATAGGGTCGATCCCTTTTCGCCAAAAGGGTACTCCAACAAAGACATAATTGTCAGCCCAATTCTCCATCCAAATACACTCACCTACGCTTCCCCTACCAGCCCTCCTGAAACAACCTCTAATGGAGAAATATCAACAGTCATCACCAACAATCGAGTGCCCTATATGGTACCCCCCTCCCCCTTCCCCATTTTCAGATGAAAAGACTACAACCGTCAACTCTATTAGATCCCCAATTAACCTAGTTCTAATTTCTAGTAACCCTTCCACTAACCAAGACTTGACACCAAAAGGAGTTCTGATGGAACGACAGTCCTTACTTGTTACCCAAATTAGTAAAGCAAAGAAACACAAAAATGGAAAACAAAATGCAACCAACTATCATCATCTCCCTACCACCACCACCGGACCACCAACCAGCCTCTTAGTTGGAGGTTGCTCTACAAGGCCAGTGACTCTCTTACAATTTCACCCTTGGCAATCAAAAGGTTACCCTGATAGTGCAAAACCTAGGCCACCAAGCCAGAGTCATGGTGGAAGCATCGAGCAAAGCACTAGTAGCCTTTGGGCCACTCCTATGGCAGTCGATGATCAACAAAGACAGCAAACCTCAACACAAACCATCATATTTTGCTCCAAAAGAGAAGATTATTTCCCCACCTCTCCAAAACATCAAGAAAGGAATCTCCGAAGCGCTGGAGATCCTCAAGAAGAAGAATACCTCAGAGGAAGAGGGAACACCTTGTGCCACGCCACGAACAGACTCGCTAATACTGGACTCAGTGAGAGCGATAGAGTTCAGCACAGAAACCAGCAAGATAATAGTGGTACTATGCCCCATAACAATGATCAAGTGTGGAATGAGCCTCGTCTCAACCCAAAATCATGGTCCAATCAAGTGTTGAGTCTCAAGAGAACGTCTCCCCCACCTCCAATGAAGGGTCTTCAAAGACCGAAGAACCCTCAAAAGGGACCTTACCAACCATCCCCAACTTCACTGATGAATTACATCATATGGAATGTTAGGGGAGGAAACAATGCCGAGTTCAAGTGGCACTGTTTAGCATGCTCGTCCTACTTGAAACGAAAATGGCAGACCAACAGAATCTGGCTCAAGAACTTCAGTTTGATATGATCATTCAGTCTCTGACAGTAGGGCTCTCTGGGGGTATAGTGTTTATGTGGAAAGAGGAGTTTGTGGCAGTTGAAGAAGTGGCAACTACCCTCCAAGGCATCCATGCAATGGTTAAGGTAAGTCCTAACTACCCCTCATGGCTCTTCTCTGATATTTATGCTAGTAATCTCTTAGCAAATAGGAAATTCCTATGGAAGAACCTAATCACAATTTCAAAAAACTAAAAACCAACTGGTTTATAGGAGGAGACTTCAATGAAGTCTTAAAGGCCAGGGACAAATTTGGGGGCAATCGCATAAACCTGAGCCACAACAACCTATTCTGGAAATGTATAAATGAGTGTAACCTTCTAGACCTAGGCTATAAAGGAAGCAGATACACTTGGACTGATAAAAGGTAAAGTAATAGAACCTCTCTATTCCTGTAAAGAATAGATAGGTGCTTCACAAATGAAGGCTGGATTTTACATTACCCAGAAGCTACTGTACTGCACCTACCTAGGACCCACTTAGATCATTGCCCTTTACAAATTAACTTGGTAGGGCTTCCAAACAACAAACCATCAAGCCTTCAGGTTTGAGTCGATGTGGGCTAGCCACCCTTCCTTCCCTAACATCATCAATAGGGCTTTCTAAGACCATTCCACCCTTCTTCAATCCACTGATTCCTTCAAGACTCTGGTCACCAAGTGGAATCAAGAAGTCTTGGAAATATCTTCCACCAGAAGAGGAGAATCCTAGCAAGAATTTCTGGAATCCAGAGATCTCCTAGCTACTAATTCATTAGTTACCTGTTACACCTTGAAACAAATCTAGCTGCTGAACTCAACCTAATCCTCAAAGAGGAAGAAGATTTCTGGAAACTTAAGTCTAGGATAAACTGGCTAAGTGAGTGTGATGCTAGCACTAGATTCTTTCACACCTCCACTTTTAATAGAAGAAAGAGGAATGGAATCCTCTCTCTTAAATAAGAGAATGGAAACTGACTTCATGACCAGAATGATATTCATGCAGCAATTCTAGGTTTTTTTTTACTGATCTATACACCACATCCCACACTAAAGCCCTTTGGGCTTTCACTAGCTACTCCACCATGTCACCCATTCTGTCTGAAAGCCAAAAAGCTTTTCTGGACAAACTTCTTCATGTGAGTGAGATTAAAAGGGCAGTTTTCTCCCATAATCCCTTTAAATCTCCTAGCCCTGACGGCCTCCACCCCTTCTTCTGACAAAAGTATTGGAAAATAGTAGGGGACTTTATCACAAACTTCTGTCAAAAATGCTTTTCTACAAGCTCTATAGATGGAACCATGAACCAAACTCTCTTGTGCCTAATCCCAAAATGCCACAAAGCTTCAATGCTAAACAATTTTAGGCCAATAGGACTTTGCAACATCATTTACAAGTCAGTCATAAAAATCATTATGAATAGGATAAAGCCTATTCTGTCCCACATCATTGGGCCAAGCCAAGCAAGCTTCTTTTATGATAGGAGAGCCTGTGATAATGTCATCATTGTCCAAGAATATATCACTCACTTCAGAAAAATGAGGGGGAAAAGTGGCAACATGATCCTAAGAATCGACTTAGAGAAGGCCCTTTGATAGGTTGGAAAGGTCCTTTATCAGAGACACTCTAGATGCTTTCAACTCCCCCCAAGCCTTATCTAAACTCATCTTGTCCTGCATCAGTTCATCATCCATATCCATTCTTGTCAATTGGGGGGAAACTGAGTCTTTCAAACCTTCAAGAGGCATTAGGCAGGGAGACCATATGTTCCCCTACCTATTCATTTTGTGCATGGAAAGACTATCAAGATCTATTGGTAAGGCAGTCCTAGATAACCAATGGAAGCCCATAAGTATAAGCAAATATGGACCAAAATTATCCCACCTCTTCTTTGTAGATGACTTAACCCTCTTTGCTAGAGCCAATGACAGGAACTGCAATACCATTCTTTCCATAATGCAGAACTTCAATAAGAAGTCAGGGCAAAAAATCAATCTCACCAAATCAAGAGTCATGTTTTCTTCAAACATTACACAAGATTCCATACAGAACCTCTCCAACTCTCTGTCCATCAGGCACACAACATCCTTAGGGAAATACCTTGGATTCCACATTCTTCATAAAAACAAACTTTTGCAGATTTTCAATTCATCATTGATAACATGCAATCCAAACTGGTTGGTTAGAAAACCAAATGCCTCAACTTGGCTGGGAGAACAGTTCTGGCCAAAACTTCTTTGAATAGCACTCCTAGCCATGTAATGCAGTACATCAAATTGTCCACTACAGTTACCAATTAGATTGATAAAATACCAAAAAGCTTTCTTTTGGGCACCACCCCTAAAAAGAAGAAGTTACATCTGATCAAGTGGGAGGTGGTCACTAAGACCAAGGCTGAGAGAGGGCTAGGACTCCAAAAGGCTAGTATCAAGAACAAAGAATCCCTCACAAATCTTGCGTTGAGGACCTATAAGAATACCAATAGTCTATGAGCAAGAGTTTTAATCCACAAACATTGCAACATGTCCAGTAATGCTAGGTCAGTTAGACCTAGACACCCAAAATATCCAATCTGGAAGGGCATCCTAAAGGGCTGGGAAATATGCAATAAAGCAAGCAAATGGGTAGTCCACAAAGTAAATAGGGTCAGCTTCTTAAATGATATATGGATCCCAAATCATCCAGCAATCAGACAGATGATTGAGGGTCCATTAATCCAAAATAACCTAAATGCTAAGGTTAGCTTAATCTACAACCTGGGAACTTGGGACACATCTACTTTGTCCATTAACCTACCTCCAAGTATCATGAACCTATTGAACTCTGTGTTCATCCCCCTGTTACAACTAAAGAAGCCAACTTTCTATGGAATTTGACTCCTAATGGCCAGTTCTCAAATAGTTCTGCTTACTCATTCCTAAGCAGGACAGCCACCGGCCTCCATTCTAGTGAGGAAGACACTTCCAAATGGATTTAGAAGTTGCAAGCCCCCAACAAAATCAAGTACTTCATCTGGCTTCTCACCCAAAAGAGGCTCCCAACTAGGAGCTTCACCCACACTATAGGGAAAAACTGTGACCCACAATGTCCTTATTGTAACAATGGACAAGAAACTAGTGCCCATATTTTCTTTCAATACGCCAATGCTGTCCATTTCTAGAATGAAATTCTATCAAAATCTACAAGGAATGGTTTGCAACATGCTACAGTTTTCAATGGCCATCAGTGGCAATCAACATGGAACTCTATCAAATATGTCCCTTTCAATAACTATATCCTTTGGGGCAATCTCATTCCCTTTTGCTTGTGACACATTTGGTTAACCAGGAATAGTAATGTATTCAATAATAAGAAGGAACACACCAATTCCACAAACACAGTCTCAAAAGCAACTAATATCTTATGCTTACAAAAAATGACTCAACAAAGGTAACGCATCATGTCATGTTAAAATGGGAGCCCCCAACCAGAGGATTTTACAAACTGAATACAGATGGAGCAGCAAGAGGGAACCCAGAAATAGGAGGATTAGGAGGAGTATTCAGGAACCACAATGGCGACTGGATCTTGGGGTACATGGACAAAATTCCTCATACAACAAACACTAGGGCAGAAGTATATGCTCTCATTCGGGGTCTGCACCTAGCGGAGTAAAAGAACTTGGCTCCCCTAGAAATAAACACCGATTCAGATGGAACCATCAATATGTTTTTGAATGGAAGTCTGATTTATGATCCTCTAATTTGTGAATGCAGGTCAATCATCAATAGAATGGACAGTGTGGTAGTGAGGCATATCTATCGGGAGCAGAACAGAGTAGTTGATGCACTAGCCAAGGAAGTATCAAAGGAAATCTTTTTGAACAAGTCTAGGATATTACCAGTTCCTCCGATGTTTGTCAATGATGTACTTTGGGCAGACATACTAGGAACTGAACTAGTTAGATCTTTTGTAGGTTGTAATATAAACACAATTGTGCACAACATTACAACTATGGGGGATCTTCAATACCCGAGCAATGCCCCTGATGTAGTTCCTTTTGTTAACTAGCATATAATATTATATCCATTTTCACCAAAAAAATGAGGGGCCTTTATGCACTAACCAACTGAAAGCTAAGTTTGGAAAATTGATCAAGACTGGCCTTTTCTGCAGCGTTTAAATTTATATTTGATAGTTTGTCTAACGACCAACATAATTAGTTCAAGATGGAAACATATGGAACTCTCTAGTGTTAGTTTAGATTTAGATTCATGCCCTCCTCTCTTCCAACAACCTTGCCTGATTTTATTAAAGCATTCAAAGTTCTATATACTAATATATTTTATACAATCAGATCATTTATAAGATACCACATAAATTTTTACCATAAATATTATTTCATTTCTTTATTTATGTGATAAGTTTTTCTTTTTAGTATATCCAAAAAGAATAAGTTATTTTTATTTTAGAAAATAATGACCTTGAATGTTTTTCATCTTACTTTTTATAACATAATTTATAGTCACACAAACTTCATGGTATGGCCACAAGTTTTAAAAGTTTTTATTTTTTCTGTTAGACATAATTTGTGTCACTATCATATAAAATGCAATGACGGCAGTAACTGCTAACTTGGTAAAAATTACAACTGGCCTACGATCACATGTTACTACACAAATAATGTAAAGCAAATTTCTACACTATCAGCTTATATAACTTAAGAGAGAAAGTATTGTTCATTAATAGTTACAAATTTTTGTCGTACTATCAAGTAAAATTCACATATAATAATTGGTAATTCTTCATATCAAATTTTGTATGGTAACATGAAAAATAAACAAAAAACTGCTATATTCAATTAAATTGCACTGGGAATGTAAACATTCTTATCACTACTAACAATATCTTTTCGGTACGGGTGTGGGATGGATGGTATTTGAGGGAGGGAGGGAGTGGAGACGTTCATTCTTCTTTTGTTTTTTTCCTCTAGATGTGTCCAAAACAAGAGCGGCCCTTTCATAAAGTAAGTAAAGCAACAGTTTTAGGCCCCATATTTGTGGGACCCCATTTTTTGTTACACCTAATAGACTATGTATAAGTTTAAAAAATAGTTCTGTAAAGTGAAAAAGTAAGTTTGATTTCTTTCTTTATCAAATATAGAGAAGAAAAATTTACAACTGCTATGATTTCTACCAAGAAAATTGCACTTGAAATGAATATCGAATCCGAATTTCATAAAAAACGTGTGATATATAGGAAGTAACAAATTGATGCGAATGGTGATAATGAATTCTCAAAATCTTTCGAAAAGTCCTTTAGAGTTGATTACTTTTATACATAATAGACAAAGTTTTTCACTTCAAAATAGATTTGAACAATTCGAAGCTTATGAAAATATTTTTGGTTTCTATTTGACAGTAAAAACTAAGATAACTAGATGTTGGAATTTGAAAAAATATTGCCTTAATCCTGAATGTTCCTTAAAGCATAATAATCAATTCGATACTGATGGTTTAGATTTATTTTTTAAACTAAAAGTATTAAGGAATATACTACCATTAGAAGATAATAGTTTAATTGCTATACTTAATCAAATAAAAAGATTTAATTCTTTTCCAAATACCTAAATATCTTATGGAATAATGTTTATAACTCATGTTACCGTTACTTCAACGGAAGGAAGTTTTCAAAATTAAAATTGATAAAATCTTACCTAAGAACAACAATGTTACAAGAAATGTTAAATGGATTAGCTATATTGTCAATTGAGAAATACTTATTACTCCATCCGTTCCAATTTATGTTAACCTGTTTGATTGGGCACGGAGTTTAAGAAAAATGAAGACTTTTAGAATTTGTGGTCCTAAAAAGTCAAAAATGACCCCAGAGTATTTGTATGGTTATAAAGGATTCTAATTAAGGGTAAAAGTGGATGTTTAAGCTAAATTGTTTTCAAATTTAGAAAGGGGTCATTGTTTTTGGAACGGACCAAAAAAGAAATAGGTTCACATAAACTGGAATAGAGGGAGTATGAGTTATTGATTATAAGAAAATTATTTAATAACTTTGTATCTAAGAAACGCAAAAAAAAAGACTTCAGATAAATAAATTTTAAAAATTAAGAAAGTTAAGACACCTTACAAAATTTGGCTTTAGGCCGCAAAATTTGTCGGGTCGCCTCTCGTCCAAAAAGGTCCAAAATATTAGCCTACATTGTATTATAAAGCAGCTTAAACCTCTTCCATCAACTCCCTTTGCTTATTCTTATTGATAGCAGAAAATAGTAGGAGAGTGAGTTTACCATAGATATTTACCCATATTAGTAATGGTAAAATTAAATAAGAAATTTAAAATTATAAGTTGTTTTTAAATATTAGAAGGTGTCATTATTTTTTAGACAGCCTAAAAAGAAAAGTATGGCATATGATATGAGACATGGTGAGTACAAAATACCACACATCTTATGAGGTAAACCATGACATAGAGATTAGAAGCATGTCGAAATGAGCATGAGTTATATGACGAGAGGACGCAGTCGGGAGTCATCCTAAATGCTTAAACATCCAAGTTTGAGAATTCTAGGATATTTCTAAGTTTGACTTTTCAAAATCCAAGTTTCTAAGATATTTCTTCTTCTTTTTCTTCTTTGATTTTGGATAGGTACCAGCCTTGAAGATACTTAAAAAGACATGTAATTACATCAAAATGCTTCACAGAGAGTGGATGATCTCAGTGAGATGCTCTCTCGAACACTAGCATCCATGAATTCTGGCACTGTTGATCTCGACACTTTTAGAAGCCTTCTTCAAAAGTTACAACCCTCCTCACCCCACTAGAGACACATGCATCTCTAGTGTTTAGCTTAGCGTTTTTTAGTATGGACATTGTATTGGGGAAAATCGAGTTAACATTTGGAATTAATTATGTGTTGACATGTCAAGACACGTGGATCAATGGAAGAATGACAGCTGGTAAAGAGTATTCAAAGAGCCGTGAGCCTTAATAGGTACGGGCAAAGATTCAAGAAAACAAGAAGGAACGGTTACTCGGATCTTTTGATGATTTGAAGAGACATCGAAAGAATGAACCTAGTTAGCAAAAAAGTACAGATATGTATTATCTGTAATTAATGAGCATCAATGATGGGAAACGTTATAGAATCTTCACGAAATAGATACGATTGTCTTCCTGAATTGTAGAATATTAGGACAACCATGTAATTTAACTCATAAGGGAACTAGGCTTCAATGGACCAACGCTTGCGAACGGAGTTTCCAGGCCTTAAAGGGCAGATTAACTTTAGCACTAGTTCTAATGCTCCCAGAAGGGACCGATGGTTATGTGATCTATTGTGATGCTTCAGGTGTTGGCAAGGTTGTGGCTTATGCTTCTAGACAACTAAGAAAGCATGAGAAGAACTACCCGACCCACGATTTAGAGTTAGCCACGTTGATTCATGCACTAAAGATGTGGAGGAACCACTTGTATGGCATTCATGTTGATATCTATACGGATCATAAGAGCCTCCGGTATATCTTCAAGCAAAAGGAATTGAATCTACGTCAAAGGAGATGGTTGGAGCTACTTAAAGACTATGACATAGATATTTTATACCATCCGGGGAAGGCGAATGTAGTAGCCGACGCCCTCAGTCATAGATATATGGGTAGCATATCGTATTTATAGCCATAAAAGAGGGGAATAGCCCATGAGGTTCATCAGCTAGCTAGTCTTAGAGTTCGGTTACTGGACTCAGGTGACGTTGGAATTACTATTCAGGATACGGCAACATCCTCTTTAGTAAAGTAAAGGAACGCCAGTACAAGGATCCTATGTTAGTTCATTAAGGGATACCTCCCCTCAGAAGGAGAAGACACCATTTGAAATTACAGAAGATGGGGTCCTCAAATATCGAGGACGATTTTGTGTCCCTAATATTGCAGGGCTACGTCGGCAGGTTATTGGATAAACTCAATATTCCCGTTATTCTATCCATCCAGGAGTGACAAAGATGTATCATGATATCAAGGAAGTATATTGGTGGGATGGAATGAAAAAGGATATAGCGGAGTTCATTGCTCAATGTCCTAACTATTAGCAGAATAAAATTGACCATCAAAAACATGGTGGATTATTGTAGGCTATGGAGATTCCAACTTGGAAACGGAAGTAATCAATATGGATTTCATCGTAGGCTTACCCCGTACCCAGCGTAATTTCGATTTGATAGGGGTGATTGTTTATAGGCTTACAAAGTCAGCCCATTTTCTGCCCGTTAGAACTACATATTCCTTAGAGGATTATACGAGGCTTTATATTAAGGAGATAGTACGCCTGCATGGTGTCCCTGTATCTATTATCTTGGATAGAGGAGCTCAATTTACAGCTAACTTTTGGAGGTCCTTACAAAAAGGATTGGGGACTCAAGTAAGTCTTAGTACAGCATTTCATCCCCAAACAGACGGACAAGCTGAGCGTACTATTCAAACATTGAAGGATATGTTATGAGCTTGTGTAATACACTTCAAAGGTAGCTGGGATGATCATCTACCACTTATTGAGTTCGTATATAGTAATAGTTACCATTCCAATATTCAGATGGCTCCATACGAAGCTCTTTACGGACGGATGCGTAGGTCGCCTATTGGGTGGTTCGATGTTGGGGAAACTATGTTAGTAGGACCAGAATTGTTATAGCAGGCAATCGAGAGAATTAAGCTTATACAGGAAAGGCTATTGGTAGCTCAAAGCCATCAGAAGACTTATACGGATAATCGACGACGAGACTCGGAATTTCAGGTGGACCACTGGGTATTCCAAAAAGTTATCATCGATGAAAGCTTTCATGAGATTCAAAAAGAAAGGAAAACTAGGCCCTCAGTACCTGGGACCATAGAGGATCATACGCAAAGTAAGCCAGGTAGCATATAAGTTAGACTTGTCTTCGGACTTGGAGTCTGTACATCCAGTCTTTCATGTGTCTATGCTCCATAAATGTATCGAAGATCCTTTCAGAATTGTGTTAGTTGACGACGCTCAGGTCATAGAGCAGCTATCCTATGAAGAAACTCCCATTGTTATATTAGACGGACAGATTCGGAGATCGAAAACTAAAGGCGTAGCTTCGGTGAAAGTACTTTGAAGAAACAATAATTTGGAAGATGTGACTTAGGAGGCCAAGGAAGACATGAAGTCTAGATATTCCTACTTATTTACTCCTCAAGAGAAGGATCCAACTGAGACGTCATAACCATAAGTTACGTGTATGAATTCTTGTGTTGGGTTATTAAGCTTCTACGGGGAGAGTTAGTAGTGGTGTTGTTACAGAGACGACCTTGCCAAAGTTATATAGTTCACGGGAAGTTGAACATTCGAGGACGAATGTTTCTAAGGGGGGAAGGATGTTACATCTCGCGTTTTCGTACGTTAAAAATTTTATTTTCAGCTAACCGACGTAGACTCGAGGATGAGATCATCTTGACATTAACGTACTTACGCTATTTATAACAAGCAATAAATAAGTGTTATGAAAGATAAAGGGTTACACAGATTAAAGAAAATGAGTTTCATTGAAAGTGGACAATTTGTAATAAAATACAGGTCGAGCAACAATACCCAATAATTATGAACTAGTACCATGCGAGGTACCATGTGACCATGATAGTATAATATATAAAGTATATATGAAGTATTTTAAAAATAAATAGAATTTTAAGTAATTTGAGGCAATCTTTAAATTATACGGGTAATGGATTAATTACCAGATAACAGAACATTACCCAGTTGACTAATAAGTGGATAAAAAATTAAAAACCCACCACCACCCCATGTGGCAAGAAGCCACAACATTGAAAGATGACTAAGTAGTCATTGTTACCAAATGGCTAATTAGGAAGATGATTAAGATATGACTTACATATTAAGTCTTAGCAAATAAGACTTGGGATCAATTTTAGAAACTTAGTAAGCAATTCAATAGAAAGACACAATCTGCCTTTGGACTTCATTTCAAAGACGTTGAAACAGAAGCATATTAAAGCTTCACCAAAAGCAATTTTATCCAAGTTCTACACAAATCCAACAAAAACTTTGGAACAAAGCTAAAAATTTCGTTCCAATTACATTTGTTCAAATAATTCAAGTGAAGAATTTCGTTCCAATTACATCTTATTCTGTCAAGAATTTCATTCCAATTTCAAATCCAAGTATAAATTCCGTTCAATAATTTCGCAGAAGCAAATTCTTTCAAATAATTCAAGAAACATGTATGTTAAGGCTCTCCTTTCTTTTTTTTTTGGCGTGGTCCAAATTATATTGAAGAAACGAGCAAACACACAATGTCCATGAATTACTCTATTCATAGAAATACTAGGGGTATCTATATTTGTGATTTCCCATATGAATTATTATTATCTTCTGTTAATGGGTCTCAGAATGATACACAGTGGAAAAAGTTTATCCGGAAGAAATATTGAAATTATTACGTATTTTTCATTTATTCCACTCATTTATACATGTGCAATGACCCATGACCAGATGTCATTATATACATGTATATATGTAAATATATGTATATGGGATATGAAAAAAGGTTACGGCATTATATACGCACCACCATCTGATCAGTGGGTATATGTTGATGATGTTGCCCACAGTGGCCGAGACGATATAATGGGATGCCCTCAGTGGCTTGATGATATTATGTACACCCATACCTATGCATGACACGACATTCATATGCACGTACATGACATTATAAACGTTTCAGAATTTATACAGTTATTCATATTTAAAGATGTGTTTCTATATTCCATGTTTCATCTATGTCTTTTACGTACTAATTTTCATGCCTTACATACTAAGTACATTTTTTGTACTGACGCCCTATTTTACGGGGCCTGCATTTCATGCCCGCAGGTGCAGGTAGGCAAGCTGATAGTCACCCTTCTTAGGATCCCTGATCAGCGAGAGTTGGCATGCTCCATCTGATCCGGAGCTACTTTTGATTTTGGTACAATACGTTTGTGTATATATATATATGGGTATGACGTGGCTCAGTACCGTCTTTGTACAGTTATGTTTCTATTAGAGGTCTATAGATAGTATGTATAGTTAGGTTGCATGTGGCCTTGTCGGATTTCAGTTATTGGATGTGTAGTTGGCTATGGAAGCCTTGCCGGCTCGCCCACTGTATTATGCATGTATACGTGCATATGCCTTGATGGTAGGTTTCCTTCATGTATGTTAATTCTGTGATGCAGTAGATGTTATTCAGGTTCATATCTTAGACGCATGCTTAGGGGTGTTTGACAGGTAGGACTCAGGCACTCATCGCGGCCCATCGGTTTGGGTCGTAGCAATTTGAATGTGCAAACTGTCTACTCTCTTTGCTTTATTGTGAGGGCACATGATTTCGCAATGGATATGTAATGGTATTAGACTTCTCGGTCATGGTGAGTGTTCAAGCCAAGTATACTTTGTGACATTGAGTTGATTCTTAAGTCTAGGATTATCATGAGAATTTTGTTTATATGGGTTGCAAAAGTTTGGCATTAAAAAGTGGAAAGTGTGTGGAAGGTACATATGCTAGAGCTTAATTGTTGCTATCAACCAAAGTCATCGGTGTAATGTGCTTAACTGATATATGATCCTCTAAGTTGTGTGCTTGTGGTTGTATTTAGAGGTGGCATTATTGGTGTAGTTTTGGTTCAGTCGAGGACGAGCAAAAACTTAAGTGTGAAGTGGTTATGTATGGCTAAAAACACATATAGTGTGATGCAAATTTCCTAACATTTTAGTATAATAATAGTGATGCTTAGAGTGCATTGTGACGTTTTGTGCCTAATTTTGTTTTTTGCTTGTGTAGGAGTGATTGGAAGAAAAATAGAGAAAAAAATAAAGTAGTGGCATAGCTAGTCAATACCCACTATAGCACGGAATTCCAATGTTGTTACTAGTGCCTAACATCTAATATGGCACTTAATTTCAGTTTTATCCCTAGTGCCCAACACTCACCATAGCACCCAAAGTAAGGGCCACAAGCAGTCTGGCACACCCAGCACATTCTAGAGTCCAACGTTTCTCTGTTTTTCTTGAACTTGGTTAAAATCCTCCGGGACTTCTCCTACATATATAAATGTCCCTTAAACATAGTTATTGAAGGGAGTTCGACCCTGGCATAGGAGAAATGCTGCTAGAACAATTTAGGAGCCAAAAATCACAGAGTTTTTCTTTTTTTAATTGGGTCTGTGACACACCGATTGATAGGCCTAATGAGAATGTGTATTCTACATTAGATTGAGTTTGCTTACTCAATGCAGCATTTGCTTTGGTGTGTTGGGTGGAGTTGATTTTATTCATGCCTTGATATATTTCATGTGTTACTCTCTTTTGGTATGATGGTTTGTGAGATTATTCCGTTTTTTGCACGTATGTTGTGGCCCTATTTAGGCCTTGTCATGATATATGAGTGGGATGACTGAGATGCTGTTTTACTTATTGCATCGTAGTTGTGCTTTCCTTTTCGTAGCGCATTATGCTATCCATCTCTCCATAATTATATTATGCACTTTACGTGCTTGTTGTTGAGACACACATTCTTGGTGAGTATGAGAATTATTGCCCAATAGTTATTCTCATGTAGATTGATATGTGTGGATCGGGTTTCACCACAACGATATTATGTGTGGATTGGGTTTCATACTACAGTAGAGTTTTGTTGAACATAATTAATTATTCTCATTTTGTATGTTTTGTTTCTCGCCTATATTTGACCCCGAAGTGGGTGAAAAGGCTTCTTTGATGGTCGTATGGGTGAATATTAAGAATAGCCCACCATCATCCAAGAAGTGCAAATCAAGCAAGGCGGTCACTAGCGGTCCTTCTTCAAAAGGCACAAGCCAAAAAGTTATGTTGATATAATCCTCAAGCAAATAGGTTTGATGTTTGACTTATTTGTCTTGGATAAAATTGATGAACAATCTGGTGATATAATACCTCGGTGATCAAATTTGCATCCGTGATCACCCAGGAACTCCTACCCGTTATTCAAAAGGACTGCAGATCGATAAATATATCAATTTTCACAGCATTAATATTGATGAGTAACTCACTATCTATCATCTCGGACACTATTTTGTTTATACTTACCATTTCACTATCGGGTTCTCACTTCCCATAGACTCGGTCAATCAAGATACATGGTGGAGATATTGGATTTCCTAGCTCAAACAGGTCTAATAATCTAGAGGTTAGTTGTCTATCTCTACTAGCTATCCACTTTAGCTTACGTGCCATTTACCTTGTAACATCTTATTCACCTTTTCCCCCTAAGATTTACTAGGGTGGTACACTCACTGTGAACCATCGGGGTATGATGTCTCTGATCATTAATTGTAATGACGAGCGTGAATATAGGGGTTTAGATAGATAAGTCATAATATCAACCCTGTGTCTCATCAATTCGGAGAAGATTCCTTTTTCAGAGAAGTGGAACCCTAACCATAAGTACCCTTTCTTAAATCTTCTATCTATGTTATCTCATGGGTTCCTCTCACTCCCTTCTTTTGGATTGTAGTTATTCCCCTTGAATTTATGGATCGACGATATAGAAGAGCAGGTGTCCTAGATCATGAGGGCTTTTTCCATGGCAGTCCTGACTTAGAAAAACATTGGTTTTGGCCTTAAGCTGAGAGTAAAAACCCACAGACTTCAACTTCATGGTCCCTCGGTGAGAAAAAGAAAAAGCGCGAGAAGTGATAACCTCCCCTAGAATTTCCAGAAGCTGGGTGACTCCAGTGTAGCACTCATTAAGCCTCCTTCTATTAGTTCCTCTTTGAAAAGAAAGAGGATAGCTGAGAAAAAAGATAAATGTTCGAAGATTGATAAGAATTGTCCCCAACTGAGCCATTTGGCTACTCGCTACCATCATGGTGAAGAAGTAGAGAAAAATAAGGTCATGGTAGAAGTCAATTCGTAAGAGTATACTTAACCCAGATTTGAGAAGTTAAACCCTAATCTGGACAAGGGTTCTGAATTTCATATTCCCCAAGGGCTACTTGATGAGGGGATGTATCTTATCTAGATCTTGTAATCCAGAAGGAGGGGTGCTCAAGATCGTTCTCAAGACCTTCTGGATCTGCCCTAAATAATCTCTTCTCTTCCGAGTCACATGGTCAACACGTTGTGACAATGAAGCGCATGCTTAGGATACTTTCACTGGACCTTCTGTTGATCCGAGTGAGCATACTATTTTTTTCACCCTACCTAACAATGTTAACCTTAGAGCAGAGCCTCGCCATGTAGATAAGTACCTTTACTAAATTTCTAGTCCTATCAAACATGAACAGAGGGCATAGTATGATACAAAGAGGTTGATGACACAGTTGACAGATAGAACCATCAGGGTATGCTTTACTTTTGAGATTGCTTTCGGTTATTGTCTTGCACTCATAAGTCATTCACAATTTATGTTTTAATTTCAGCATGAATGGTTGTATCTAAAAGCTCTAAAGAGGTATGTACGGATAAGGCCAAATTTAATAAGATCAAAGGGTTGAAAGCTGAGGTCGAAGGGCTCAAAGCAGAAAAATAAGCCTTGATGCTAAGGACAGAGACCACAAAACAGAGTTCGGAGAGGCAGTAGAAAGAACTCTAGGGTATTCATTTTATGTACATACAAGATCTTTCCAAAGCCGATGAGAAGATCCGAACTCTCACGGATGAACTGGCTAAGAATGAGAAGGTTGAGCTTCAATCTGTAACGGAGCATTCCCGGATATAGGACAGAGAGGAGGAACTGGAGTTTGTACTTTCCCTTTTGGATGAACTTTTCCAATATAGTGGTGCCGAGAGAGCTGAATTTCAAGAGGCTTATGATGCGTTGGACCAACGACTCCTACAAATAAACAAAAAAGCTAATGTTAACAAGAATTGGGTTTCTTTAGAATCCCGACTAGTGTTCCCCATGAGGTTTATGCCGCGAAGTCGGATATTGAAAGGGGAATCATGGATCATGAGGGCAAATAAAGAACCTCAGACTGTCTTAGGTTATCCTTCTCCCGACACTCGAGAATACAACCTTGATATAGGAGAGAATAGTTCAGGAAGAGACCTGGACGATATTGACGGAAGAGAAGAGATTTTGGAACATCTATTTTCTTTACCTCTCTCGGCCACTCTACTTCCGGACGTTCTTCTTCCTTAAGACTTCCAGACCGACCCTATTCCGGAACCCATAGATAATAGGCCCAATACACCTTAGATGCCACCTTTTGTACATCCCATTTGTGGGATTATCATGAATGAGAATTTTGTGACAAGTTTGTTGCTTTGAATCTCCTATGTACATTTGTTCTCGCTTTGGATATTTCATACACGGAAAATTGATCTAAACTAAAAATCCTAACAATTCTTTCAAGTTGTAACGAATAACACCGTTAGTTCCTCGATAATGGTGCCAAAATTTGATCACGCCCAACTATGACTTATAAAAAGGACTAAGCGGTCGCTGAAAAAATAATCCGGTTCAAGAGTCCGAAGTCGAATCCCACAGGGAACTAACCTATTTGCTACAACTTTTTAGTATCGCTAATGATAAGCTCAGACAACTTTCAGAGTTCAAGAATTGATTTGTGAATTAAAAGAAATTATTTAACTAGGGAAAAATGACAATAAAAACTATCAATTAGCAAGAATGAAGTTGCATTCAAGGATAAAAGGATCTGATTTCCCCAATTGTCGGAATCTTTCCCGCTAGGTCTTCTATAATTTTGCCTAAGTATTCTCTATCGATCATGAGCGCTCTGTGTGTTGTAATTCTCTCCCGAGTAATTACGACAATTTACTAGACATACTCTCCCGAGTTACGCTAGCTGGCTTTAATTACAGCTCACTTAGATCGCACCCAAAGTTTCGTTATCCCTAATCCCACCTTTAAACCCTTGGTTATTGATTCCTCACATACGTCAGGAGTGATGTTGTTCAACAACTACCTAAATATGCACTATATCCCGAGTAATACATACTAAATAGGAACAGCTAATTGAGGATCTTATCAATTAACTACAACAAGAACGTAGTTGAACAAATAGAGATTATACTACAGCTCAATTTTATCAAAACATAACAAGAATTTATACTAAAAAAGGTTCCATCAAAACCCTAGATAACAAATTATCTATTCATAATAGTATGTAAAACTACAATACTAAAAGTCATAACAAACAATGAAAAATAGGAAGAGGAAGGAAAAACTCGTAGAAGAATTCCCCGCCTTGCTCCTATTGTGTCTCCTGCCTTCTTAGGTTGAATTTGTGTCAAAATTATGTCCAACCTCTCAAAATAGCATTTTTACATGTATTTATACTAAGTAGGGTCTAGCCCAGACGAAAAAACCCTTTCGTGCGCGAACTAGGACATCGCTCTGTAAAAGTTGAACAGTTGCGCCGCACCATGCAGCGCGTTAGTGCATTTTATCAGCAGCCTCACCTTTTCGCATCACGCAGCATTTTACACTGCTGCGCCACGCCTTGCGGTGCCCTATGCGGTGCAGCAGTGTAATTTTCTCAGAGTGAACTTATTTCGTCCTCTTTTAACATCCGGACTTGGTACATGACCTCCGAACACGATCTCTGCTTAATGTATTAGGCTTTTACTCATACTTCAAAGCTCCAAATTAACTTTTGAGCTCAGGATCACTTCCTGCAAGGCATAAAACACGTACTAAGTGCAATTCACTATCATTTGAACTCAAATGTACGTAAAAATGCAGTCATTGACATGTAATACTACGGCTAAAACACGAGTTTCTAGCCTAACATCAGCACCCATACCTAAACCATTGCTCATCCTCGAGCAATCAAACTACACTTTATATAGACACGAGTTTTTTAAACAATTTTCCTAACTCATCACACTAAGAATATTTAAAATAGACTAAGCACAAAAGCGTAACATCTTCACCTCAAGATTTGACTCACAAGTACCTCGCATTATTCACAACTCACCCACTTACTATAACGTAGAGATCACTGATATTACCTTTCCTTCATGAATCAAGTGCCCTCACACAACAAAAAAGAGTAGTTCCACACAATAAAATATAGGAGCACTTAGGAACTCAAGATAGAAAGAATTCACTCACTATCAGAAATAACATTCTTATGCCACAAAAGATGCACCATAGGCTTGCCCGTAGTGTATTACTCTACTAATCGAGTTCATTCAGTCTAGGATCAAATAGGACTTTATTTGGTTGTAATGTAGGCTGCGAGACGGGTAGGATACATTTAGATAGAAGAGTGACTACACCTCCCTAAGCACTTTAATACATATACTTTAACATTCAAACCTCATACTTATGTCAAACCAAATTCCGCCTTCACATCAATGTATTTTACACCATACTTCTTTAAGCACAAGCACAATTACATCAAGAGTCACCACTTATCAAGGAAATTTTTTTTCACAACAATACAACTTTTGTTTCCTTTTCTCTTTCTTTTTTATTCATGTGGCTCTTATTTTTTCAAAATAGTGAACCTTTCTCCTTATTTCATTAGTTCCACTCAAAAGCCAAAACAACCACCTCACACTTTAACTTTTACACAGTTCATAACAATTCAAGTGCTCATAAGAGGTTAAAAGGTTCAAATAGATGATTAATTCAAACAAATGGGTAAGGCTTGTAATGTGGTTGGCAAAGAAACAATATTAAAGGCTCAAATGGGTTAACTACGATACATAACAATTAGGTGGGTAAAATATACATATCTAGCTCAACAAAGAAATGCCTATATCACTTCCAAGACTGAACAAAACTACTATTTCTCTTTACAAACACACAGGGCAAGTTCTAGTCAAATGCAATGCACTGAATAACGCAAAACCTTACACACACACGGCACATAACTCACTCAAGATTGGATTCATCAAGACACTCTAGTCAAAATAGTTAAGCAAGTTAAAATCATATAATTTAAGGTACTTATACAAGAGTCAAAAACTAAGCCTAAGCGTCACAACCAAAGTACTCACTATTCTCAAGGCATAACAAAGTCAAGAGATATTGTTTCATTTCAAAACACAACACAATGGCTCCTACTCCAAAAAACTAACTACACCCGGTTTAAATAAAACCCTTGGAAAAGAACCGCGGCACAAAAAAAAACCAAGGGGAATTACTACACTATCTACAAATAAAATCTTTTTGTCCTTTTTTCTTTAGACTTAAATCCCTCAAGAAAATTGTCTAATAGATCCATCGTCGGGAAAAGTCCAATCTTTTAAAAAAATTATTTAATTAAACTAACACAACTAAAGTAGCATGAAAAGTCACCTAAACAATCTCCTCACCCCACACTTAAAATTGTGCATTATCCCCAATGCATATCATAACTAATAAGAGAGTAAAATAAACTTCCTAGTAGTCCAAAGGCCGAAGCACTAGTAGCTCATGGGGTATTCAGACTTCTCCCAGGCTTGGTCCTTCGTGCGGGTACCTCACACTTAGTTCCAACCATCTGGTTTGATGTTGCATCCTTCCAATAGATTTGCTTTCCATGCTCCTACAAAACAAAAACAACCTTACAACAATGATAAGATAAAATGATAAAAATAAAAATAAAAGAAAGTAGTAAAGATGGGTTGCCTCCCAACAAGCGCCTGATTTAACGTCGCAGCACAACTTGAACCACTTTTTGCCTCCACCTCAAACTTATGAATTGAACCCCTAACAGGGCATCCAGTCTGTGGCTATGCTCCTTCGGTGGGGCTACAAAGAAAACCAGGCCAAGAAAATAATGTAGTATTCTGTACTTCTTGGCCTTTAGATGAGGTGTGTAATCCCGACTTTCTGGCAAGAAGAATTCCAGAATGTAGGCATCTTAGTCCTCATGCCTTGACTCCTCAAGTGGCTCGGACTACTCTATTTCCATATTATCATCTAAACACAAAGTGGAAAAATGCTTGGAGTGTGGACCAATGCGCTCAACTACAAGAACATTGGGACTGTCTACATTCTCAACACTAATGACAATAGAGTCAACTAAATATGTATCCTCAATAACCTTGGTTGACTCTAGTATCTCTTCTACGACATCGACATCCTCAAAATCTAGTTCGATTAATTGTTGGTGTTTTACTCTGGCCTTCTCCTCTAGCTCCTCAATTCTTTTATCTAATTCACGCTATTCTTGGATAATATTCACAATATTGGATTGTTGAGCATTAAAATCTTCAACCAGTTGACTCATGTGAATGTTCAAGTTGTGAATTGTTTCCTCCTGTCTTTCTATTTGCAGTTGTAATGTACTATGTTGTTCTAAAATGCATTTTAACATATCTTCGATCTTCTTTAGGTCAGTTTCTCTGAGTTCTTTGTTCCTATTAACTTCACCAGAAAAAGAAGAACCATCAAAGTAAGGGATTTGGGGAAGGTAAGAAATATATGCACAACCGTGAAAGTGACCATCTTGACCACCTCACATATCACACACATTCCACACATAAGATTGAGTTGGTGCACAAAACTCGCTCTCAAGAATATTTTGATAATTTTGCCCTGCGTGGTTTCCTCCACAATATGCATAACGAGGATCAAAAGTAGAATTACAAACATCAAAACTCTCATAATTCCAAGATACCATGTCTCTCAGATCAAAAAAAATTAAAATAAATAAATAATCAAATACACGAAAACAAAAATAACAGTTCAAACTTGCAACCTAGAAATATGTACACCTACAGCTACATCGTTAGTTCCCCGGCAACGGCGCCAAAATTTAATCACGCCCAACTATGCCTTATAAAAAGGACTGAGCGGTCATTGCAAATATAATCTGGTTTACAAGTCCGGAGTCGAATCCCACAGAGAACTAAGGTTTAGCTACAGCTGTTCACTATCACCAATAAGACAAGCTTGAACAATTCCTAACTTATAGATATTTAGATTTTTGTGTTTAACTAATTAACTATCAAATTAAAATAATAAATTAACAACTAAAGATACTAAGGGTTAAAGACAAGATTAAGGAGGTCTAGAGTTATGATTTCCCCAATTGTCGGAACCCGCTATGTCTTCTATAATTTCGCCTAAGTATTCTCTACCGATCATGAGCTCTCTGCATGTTGTAATTCTCTCCCGAGTAATTACAACAATTTAATAGACATACTCTTCCGAGTTACGCTAGCTGGCTTTAATTACAGCTCACTTAGATCGCACCCAAGGTTTCGTTATCCCTAATCCCACCTTTAAACCCTTGGTTATTGATTCCTCACATACGTCGGGAGTGATGTTGTTCAACAACTACCTAAATATGCACTCTCTCCCGAGTAATACATACTAAATAGGCACAGCTAATTGAGGATCCTATCAATTAACTACAACAAGAGCGTAGTTGAACTAATAGAGATTATACTACGGCTCAATTTTATAAAAACATAACAAGAATTTATCCTACAAAAGGTTCCATCAAAACCCTAGATAACAAACTAGCTATTCATAATAGTATGTAAAACTACAATACTAAAAGTCATAACCAACAATGAAAAATAGGAAGAGGAAGGAAAAACTCGTAGAAGAATTCCTCGCCTTGCTCCTACTGTGTCTCCTGCCTCCTTAGGTCGAATCTGTGTCAAAAGTATGTACAACCTCTCAAAATAGCGTTTTTACATGTATTTATACCAAGTAGGGTCGGACCCAGACGAAAAAACTCTTTCCTACGTGAACTAGGACTTCGCTCTGTAAAAGTTGAACAGTTGCACCGCACCATGCGGCGCGTTAGTGCATTTTATCAGCAGCCTCAACTTTTCGCATCAGGCAGCATTTTACACTGCTGCGCCGCGCCTTGCGGCGCCCCATGCGGCACGGCAGTGTAATTTTCTCAGAGTGAACTTATTTCGTCCTTTTTTAATATCCGGACTTGGTACACGACCTCCGAACACGATCCCAGCTTATTGTATTGGGCTTTTACTCAGACATCAAAGCTCCAAATTGATCAATTTAGCTCCAAATTAACTTTTGAGCTCAGGATCACTTCCTGCAAGGCATAAAACACATACTAAGTGCAATTCACTATCATTTGAACTCAAACGCACGTAAAAAATGCAGTCATTGGCATGTAATACTACGGCTAAAATACGGGTTTCTAGCCTAACATCAATGGATAAAAAGGATCTTTTTATGTTATTCGATGCTATGAAGAGGATGTCTCTTTATCATTTAGGTATAAAGAGTGGGATTTATATTCGACTATGGTAGTCGTCGCGGACTAGGTACAATAAATAATGGCTCGAAATAAATTTGTTCCGGCTATATTTACCTATAGAATGTCACTTGTCTGAGTATTTTTTAATTAACTACGGTCTTCATTCTTCGATTTTCATTGCTGCACTTCCTATCCGAGTATATCCATAGCCCCTCCCCCCCCCCCCAACACAGTGTTTGATTTTGATGTTTGAAAACCCGAGCACTAGACTTGCTTTGTGCTTGTCTTGACCAGGTTGGTGCACTCCCAAGTTCCAAGTATTTTTGTCTTCCACCGGTCTTATTCCTGAAAAGGAAATAAGGGGGAATGTGAAGTATTTATATGAAAAGGTTCCTTAGCACTTTTTTATCATATATTTATGACCCTAGCTGGGAACGTTTGTGACCCTAGCTGGGAACGTTCGTAGTTTCAAGTAATCAACAATTTTCAGCGTAGTTATCATTCAAGTTAAGCTGGCTATGCATATCATCTAAAATTGTTAGTAAAAATAATTAATTAATTAAAAATAACCAAGAGGGATACCAAATAATGGTGGGTCTCTCAGAAGTAGTAGTACTTGAAATGTGCGACGTTACAGTTAGCCGGAAGCTACTTTTCGTCCATGGTCTCTAATTCTTAAGCTCTTTTACTGATTGTTCTGCAAACTTAATACGGGCCTTCCTATTTAGGGATGCGCTTTTTGGCATTGAGCTCTTGTGTTACTAGATGATGTGATCTCCTACCTTAAAATGTCAATAATTAATTCTATGGTTATAGTACTTTTTGATTCTTTTCTTCTGTGCTACCATATGTATTAGAGTCATCTCTCGACGTCCATTCACTAGATCTAAGCTCATTGTCATCTCCTCTTCATTTGATTCTTCGGTAGCATGTGCAAAACTTAGACTTAGTTCCCCTATTTCAGCTGGTATTAATGATTCCAAACCATATACGAGTAAAAATGAAATTTCTCATGTACTTGTTTTTTATGTTGTCTGATATGCCCAAAGAACTCCAAGTAGCTCCTTCAACCATCTTCTTCTGGCGTTTTCTAACCTTTTCTTCAAATTTTTAATCATAACTTTATTTGATGATTTTGCTTGGCCTTTTACCATTGAATGGTATGTGGATAAAGTTATCCTCTTGATTTTTCACCCATCTAAGAGTTCGGTTACTTTAGCTCTAATGAACTATGTTTGATTATCATAAACTGTCTCTTTAGTCACCCCCAAACCGACATATTACGTTCCTCCATATGAAGTCTATTCCTCTTTTGCATGAATCTTTGTAAACATGCTTCAACCCACTTACTGATGTAATCTGTTAAAAGAAGTAAAATTTCACCAAACCTGGAGCTTGAGAAAGTGGTCCTCTTATATACATTACCCATGTCACAAAAAGCCAGGCTGAGAGTACGGAATGTAAAAGCTCTACTGGTTCATCTAATTGATGCATAAAGCGTTGGGATTTTGTTATATTTTTTCAACAATGCTTCAGTGTCTTCTTTTATTCGTTGATAGTAGTAGCCGACTCCGATGAGCTTTCGGACTAAAGACCTATATCCGGAATGATTTTCATAATTTTTTTCATAGACTTCTCTCCGGCTACGACCTAGAAGGACTTTCTTTAGAAACTGCTTCTGCAAAAGTCATTAGAATAACCTCTCATCGAGTTGTCTTGCTGGATGTTACGACCCTAAATCCGGACCCCGTCGTGATGGCAGCTCTCGTGAAGACAATGTTAGCCGACACATTCCCAATTCATTTTTAAGCAATAAAATAATAGAACTAAGTCTTAATCATAATAATAAATTCCAAAGTAAGGTAAATAATACAGTTTGCGAAAAAAGACATCGCCCGGTATCGGGGTGTCACCAATCATGAGCATCTATCATAGACACTACAAGTCTGAAAGAGTCTACACCACTATTACATAGCTAAAAATAGGAGAAAATAAGATAGAGGAAGAAGCACTGGGCTGTGAACGACGAGTAGCTACCTAGTGAATCTCCGGGATCTGCTGGAAAGCTCTCAACCCTCGCAAGCAGGACCTGATGCGCCTGAATTTGCACATGGGGTGCAGGGAATAAAGTGAGTACTCCAACTCAGTGAGTAATAATAATTAATGCAGACTGAGTAATAAGAAACCACGTAAAGGCACATCAACAGACTATAAAGAAGCAGTAAAAGCCAGTAAAAGCAATGAAACAGTGGAAAATAGGTAAAGTCACTTTAGTTTAGTTAAAACTTCTTTAGAATGTCTTTTTAACAGTTAAGCAAGTAAATTACAGGTAACTACGAAAGATAAACACATAAAGAACTGCCCCTCGGGCACAATACCAACAGAATCAGCCTCTCGGGCAACACATGGAACAATACCAGCCCCTCGGGCAACACATGGAACAATACCAACCCCTCGGGCTATCTCTCACATCACAATGGGTACTCGTGCTCACTGGGAGTGTGCAAACTCCTGGAGGGGCCCCTTACAGTCCAAGAGCAATATCAAGCCGTCTCGTGGCATAATCACATAGGCTCTCGGCCTCATATCAACAAGCCACCTCGTGGCGCACAAATCTCACGCCCTCGGCCTCATAATCATAATCAATGTTTCCTCACAACATAGCCCCTCAGCCTTACTCAGTAAGAATCTCACAAGCCACTCGGACAATAGTAAAGATGATGCTCAACCCAAAATATTATTTAAAATATCAAAACGGAGTAAACATGGCTGAGTTACGAAAACAGTAGAATATAGCATGACTGAGTACAAGTATAAAGTCAAAACAGTGAGGAAATATCGGTAAAAATCCCCTAAAGATTCAAATAGTTAGCACGAGGCCCAAATTGGCATTCAGCCCAAAACATGATTATAGCAAACAATTTTCAGTCAAATACGCGGTAAAAAAATTATTCGGGATGGACTAAGTCACAATCTCAATAGTGCACGATCCCACGCTCGTCATCTAGCATGTGTGTCACTTCACTATAGCACAACGATGTGCAATCCGGGGTGTCATATACTCAGGACAATATTTACAATTATTGCTCACCTCTACCAGGTCCAAATCTCTAGCTCGCGATGCCTTTGCCCCTCGAATCGGCCTCCGGATGCTCCAAATCTAACCAAAAGCAGTGCAAAATCATCAAAATATGCTAACGGAACAAAGCTCACTCGATACAAATCAAATTACAACACAAATCCCGAAATTGGCCAAACCCGACCCTCGGGCCCACGTCTCGGATTCCGATAAAAGTTACATTAATTGACTCCTTATCACTCCTCGAGTTCATTCATACCAAAAGAATCAAAATCCAACCACAAACGGCCCCTCATATCCCAAATTCTAGGTCACTAGTTACAAGCCCTAGTTCTTCAAAATTTTAACCCTTATTTTCCATAAATTACAAGCCTAATCTGTGAAATAATACCATAGAAACGAGTTTTAGGTCCAAAATCCTTACCTCAATGAAACCCCCTTGAAATCCTTCTTCAAATCGCCCAAAAAAACTCCAAAAACCGACTTAAAAATGGTGGAATAACACAAAATTCGCGAAAGAAATAATTTATATGTTCTGCCCCAGCTAAAAGCTTCTGCGGTCCCAAACTCGGACCTGCGGACCCACACCTGCGGTCCCAGGTGTGCTTCTGCGTAAATCACTTAATTGGCCAAAATCCGTATCTGCGATGGACTGCCCGCACCTGCGCCATCGCAGATGCGGCTCCTTAACCGCTTCTACGGTTCCTGCCCTCCTTGCCTTCTTCCGCTTCTGCGGCCCTTTTCTTCGCATCTGCAGCGTCGCACCTGCGGTCCCCAATCCACAGGTGCGGAAACAACCGAACTAGAAAAATTTGCAGCTTCACCAAACTCCCAAACTCTACGTCAACCATCTGAAATCACCCCGAGGCCCCGGGACTTCATCCAAAAGTACAAACATGTCACATACCACCATTTAAACTTATACCAATCTTCAAAACACCTCAAACAACATCGAATCAACCAAAACATATTGGATTCAAGCTTAAGTTTCCAAAATCTTCCGAATTATGCTTTTGATCAAAAAATATACCAAACCACTTCCGAATGACCTGAAATTTTGCACACACATCCCAAATGACACAACGGAACTAGTGCAGCTCCCGGAATTCCATTCCGACAACTATATCAAAATCTCACCTATCAACCGGAAAACGCCAAAATACCAATTTCGCCAATTCAAGCCTAAATCTATTCCGGACCTCCAAAACACATTCCGATCACACTTCTAAGTCCCAAATCACCTCCCGAAGCTATCCGAACCATCGGGACTCACCTCTGATCCCTCTAACACATAAGTCAAGATCCGGTTGACTTTTTCCAACTTAAGCTTCCACAAAAGAGACTAAGTGTCTCAAACCTTACCAAAAACCTTTCTGAACCCGAGCCAACCAACCCGATCACACATAGAACCGATAAACAAAGCAATAAGAAGCATAAATGGGGGAAATAGAGTGGTAACTTATGAGACGACTGGCCGGGTCGTCACACTAGATTTGTTGAATCAGGAGAGTAAACATAACTTCAGAATGATCTGATCCGCCACTTTCATCTCTTCAACGACTCGTAATTAGATGAAGTTTGCCGAACTCCATGGTTCAATTAAAACTTTCTTAACGTCTTTATCTTAAAATTGTAATGTAATTACCATTGTATCATTTTATGGCATCATAAGTCTATTTTCTCTCTCTTTATCAAGGGTGATGTTTTCTCCTGTCAACGTGATCTAACTGAAATCTTGGTGAACTTCCTGGCCACCGTGAATATGACTCTATTGATTTCTTTACCTTGGAAGATAACATTGACAGTCCGCTTGGGTGACGAGTCTCGGGAGGCCCTTATTTACGCTGATTCTTCATGTAAGATTGTTTTTCCTACGCATTAAATAGCTACGTGAGGTACCCTTTTTTCATAAGGTGTTCTATATCACTATATAGAATCCCTCAATCAGTAGTCCTATTCCCATAATCATTGTGAAATTCATACCAAATATTGTGGTTTCTTTTACTAGGATTCTATCCCATTTCCTTGGGCCATCTCACTTTGTCGCCTATATATTTAGTACAACGACTAAGTCGAAAATGTAGATATTGAAGTTACAATCTGCAAACTTTGGTCTGGAGTAATAGTCATTTAATAGTAAAGTATCCGGCTTCTTGCATGTTCAGGAAGGTCCATCAATGCTCCTACGGCCATTCCCCCTGCCATCCCGGTTTGGTTCTCATCGTGCGGGTCTGGAGTAAGGTTCATAATGATTTCTTGAGTTTCGGCGGCTGGTTTCCACTCGCTTGAATGTGCTTTTTGGGTAGTCCATATACCTGGTCTCTGTCTTATATTCGGTATTTACTCGGGCCGTGGTGTCTTCGTCAACGTCCTCTCCCTCTGGAAACAGTTCTCAAACTCTTTGAGCAATTTTGTGCTTCCTTGGTGGATTTTAAAAATATCTCCATCTTCTTTTCCAATTTCTGAGCACTGAAATGTACTTTGACAAAAGCATCTGTAAGCTGGGCATGGGTCAATAGAATTTTTTGGTTAAAAGAGAATAGCAGGTCATTGCTCATGTCTTAAACGTCTCTCAAAACTTCTTCACGAGCACCAATTTGACCTTAGGCTTGGTCAAATTATTTCCTTTAACTTTGGTAGTGAAGGCTATTACATGATCTCTGGGACCTATTGGGATATGTTATACCACCATCATACTTCGGGATGTCGGATATTTTGTACGTCTTCGGTATAGGTAATAGAGATACGCTTGGTTTCACAGTTGTTGGGATACTTGTCCATATCGATCCCTTTGGTAACTGGAACCCCTGTGATCTGATTGATTCACTTGTTTTGATCTTTAATCTATTTAAATAGAGTTTCATGCTGGGTTAGGATAGAATTTTGCAAATCTGGTTCACCAGTAGTTTCGAACCTCCTGCTCCCTGAACTGCGGGAAGTCTTCCATTTTTGGAGTTTCTGGGATAGATTCTGCGATTATTTTAACCGGCTCTAGCCATAGTGGAAGGACTGTAAGAGTTGCTTTTTTGTTTAGCGTTAGCCGCACCTCACCTATTTCATCATTCCAAGCTTGTTGTTGCGCTAAGAAATTCTTCATAGTTTCTTCCAATCCGGAGTGTACTTCGCCTCTACTAGTGGATTTTTTTCTGTGGAGGGGGGATGGGGGGAGGGGCCTCCCAGGATGAATGTGATGAAGCTCCAACTCTCTGGTCATCTGGATTACCTCCTAGTGTCAATGCTTGATTCAGTTGGTAGGATGGGTAGATTGGCTGGCTGGTATTAATCTCACACATGTTGTTTCTTCAACTAACAATAATTAGGTGAGGATCAAAAGAGGATTAAGAAAACTAAGAAAAGGCTAATTATACTTTGAATTGATGTAATGCTTATGCAATCATCTTAAATATGTTCCTCTGTGGGCTCCCAAAATACAATTTTTCCTACCCAACCAGCTGCTACAGTAAAGGAACCTCAGCTTTGTCCACTTTTAGACACCCGCCTTAATTTTAATGTCTCTTTCTACTACTCAAGTCCTCAAATGACGGCTCCTCCACTTTTTGGCAAAACTGAGGCTGCCACTGCAACTTCAATTTCCAAAGTTTCCCAAGTAATACAATTTTCAGATCCTACCCGTCCTACATCAATTCAAACTCAAACTCCAAAGTATAACACTCCTCGGCCTTCATTCAATACCAACACAGATGATTCTCAACACAACGCAAATCCTGAAAATGTCGAGATGTCATTATCATCACGGGGACAATCACCAGCGCCCCCGACATCACCATCACAAGTATCAATTCATCTCCCCAGATCCTCAATATTACGAAATGGAGGACTATCAACCTCAAGAAATGCCCCCTCTATCAATAATTCAATACATTGTGTACCAGTATCCCCTCTTCCCACCCAACATGGCTTACTACCAACCCCCATAAATAACTCCATCCTTTCCAAATTATGTACGCCTACACCAACAAGAGTAGGGCTAAATAACACATTTACCTCCTGCACGACTCCAACTACTGCCTCTGTCACCTTAAATGGACAACAATCCTATGAACCAATTATAATGGAGGCAATTCAAGTGAAGATGACCCTGCTCCACCTATTTCAACTACAAGAACCTACTTCTCCCAACCAACAGAATCTTTCACGCCAACTACACAACCCTCTACACTCACCATCGCAAAGTCACTACAAGATGACCCGTTTTATCAGGATTTCAACAACGAACAATAATTGATACAATTGCCCCACTGGCCATTGTCCCATACTCCGCCGGTTAGGATCTCATCGGCCGACATGCTCTCAAACATCCAAGAGATGGATATGGAATATTTTCCATTGAGCACAACTTTGACACTAACTCTTCTAGAAAATGTCGAAAGACAAATATTTGTGCAGGGGCATCGGACTATCAACGAAGCATCCATCAAAATTCGAGCTTGCCCACCCAAGAACCCAGAGAAGTTTGTTGTCATCTTTCTCACATCCACTCTGATGACTAATACGGAGGAGGACGAGCAGATCATGCTACAACCGAATGTTCAACCCACCAAGAACTTTGTTTCATCCAGCCATCAAGAGAAGTGGAAACATTACATCCAGTAGCAGCTCATTTGACCATGCCACTGGGCCCGACAGATCTCTACCATTCCAAATGTTAATCCAATGAAGTTCATCTTATGGAATTGTCGTGAAGCAACGAACCCCACTTTTAAAAGAAATATAAAAGCTATCTTAGCATGGAACACTCCATCTGTTTTAGCACTTACTGAAACACGTCTGCACGAACATCAACCACTTATGGAGGAGCTTGGCTTTACAGGCCTCTATCAGGTACGTGCACATGGAGTTTCGGGTGGCATAGTACTTATGTGGAAAACTGATGAACTTACAGTAGATCTAGTAGTTGAAACTGACAAAGAAATTCATGCAACTCTCCGGGTAAGTCCTACTTCACCACCTTGGAATTTTTCTATCATTTATGGAAGCACCAATCTTAATAACAGCTTAAGCTTTGGAAAACTTGCGAAAATTTCATAATACTAATCATAACATGTGCCTTCTTTGTGGTGATTTTAATGAGGTTATTAATTCTTCCGAGAAATTTGGAGGTAACCCTGTTAATAATAGTAGAGTACTGTATTCATTATATTGGTATGAATGATTTAAGGATTTACTGGTTCACGTTTTGCGTGGACAAATAATCCAAAATTCACAAATAGCCTTATTTTAGGACCACTTTCTAGCTAACTCTGATTGGCTCAAACTTTTTCAATACTCCTCTTTCCTCCACCTCCCTCACACATCACTGTCATATTTTACTAAATCTTGCTAAAGCAACTACGCACCCCTCATCAACTTTCCATTTTGAAACCATGTGGATGAGTCACCCCGGATTTGCACCTCTTTTTAATAATAGTTGGTCTCATAAGGATGATTACTTAGCTACACTTACACAATTCACCAGTGTAGTCAATAGTTGGAATCATACATGCTTCGGTAATATTTTTAAGAAGAAGAAGATTCTCATATCCAGAATTAACGGCCTCCAAAGAATGTCTCCGAATTGTAAATCGGGTTTTTACCTGACATTGGAGAATATCCTTATACAAGAATTTAACCTCCTCCTTCAAAATGAAGTGGATTTTTGGAAATTAAAATCTAGAGTTCAAAATCTTCATGCTGCAGATGCTAATACCAAATTTTTTCATCTCTCTGTTTTTCACCAATGCCGTAAAAATCAAATTCTTGGTCTTCATAACTCAGTTGGCAATTGGACATTTGACCCTCCCACTATCCTAAACCTTATTACTGATCATTTTATTACCACTTAAAATACAGAACTACTTTTAAGCCTTAAACAAGTTGTTGTGTTAGCACCGAATGCGCTCAACGATACACCTAGCACGCTCACTCACTACCATAGAAATTTCAAATGCAATTTACTCTTTTCAGCCCCTTAAAGCACTTGGACCTGACAACCTCCACCCTATTTTCTTTCAAAAATATTGGACTGACACCCGAGATGCAATTACCAAAATATGCTTTAATGCGTTTTCAACTGGCATTATTCCTCTGGAGATTAATCAAACATATATCACTCTTATTCCTAAAGTCAAGTGTGCTGAGCGAATAACCCAATTTCGACCGATTGGTCTTTGTAACACCATTTATAAAACTATTACGAAAATTATTGTTAATCATCTTCATCCTTATCTTGATTCTATTATCAGCCCCTACTAATGTAGCTTTATTACTGGTCGTCAAACTGTAGATAATGCCATTATAGTTTAAGAAGTTGTTCAGGCCGCCAAGGTCACATGCTACTCAAAATTGATTTAGAAAAAGCTTTTGACCGTTTAGAATGGTCTTTTATTCACTACTCTCTCTCTATTCTACACCTTCCTTTGACCTTCATCTCCTTAATTATGAATTGTGTCTCATCCTCCTCCGTTTCCATCCTTGTCAATGAAAAATTGGCTTCTTTCTTCTCCCGGCTAGAGGTATTCGTCAGGGAGACCCTTTATCTCCCTACTTCTTCATTATATGAATGAAAACCCTTACTAGGACTATCTATTTATCTACGACTAATAACACTTGGGACACCATCAAACTATCCAGTAACGGCCCTACCTTATCTCATCTACTTTTTACTGGTGATATTATCTTATTTGCGAAAACGAATACCAAAAATGATACTACCGTTAATATAGTGCTTCAACAATTTGGTTCTCTTGCAGGCCAGAAGATCAACCATGCTACATCCAAAATTATATTCTCTCTGAATACTTTTCAATCTACAAAACTAGTTATCTCCCCTATTCTTAATATTTGTATCTCTACTATGGTAGGCCAATACGTAGGACTTCCAATCACAAACTTTTAACCTAAAATCAAAGACTACCAATATATCTTAGACTGCATGAATAATCGTCCTCGAGGCTAAAAAGTAAGTTTCTCAATCTTGCCGACCAAACTACTTTGATCAAATCCGTTCTTGAATCCATTCCTATATATGCCATGCAAGCTCATATTGTATTAACCAAAACTATAAAAAGTATTGACAAAATTCAAAGGAATTTTTTTAGGGTTCTACACCTGACAAAAAGAAAGTTCATTTAGTTAAATGGACAATGTAACCTTACCACGTCAAAAGGGAGGTTTAGGCATTCAAAAAAAAAGGCAACAATTTGGCGCTAGTTGCGTAGCATGGCGATTCTGCCACAACCCCCATGCCCCTTGGGTTAAAGTTCTTTCTTCTATGTACCATCTAGCTCGACCTACCACGCTTGACACTCCTCCTCAGGACAACGCTTCCTTTATTTGGAAAAGTCTCCTCAAGGGTTATGCATTTACTACCAAGGGAACTAAGTGGCATATCGGATCAGTTTCGGATATCATTTATTGGCATGATATTTGGCTTCCCAATAATTCCACGCTTAGGAGTCTTATCCAGGGTCCCTTACAACTATTTGAATCTACCTTAACACTATCCCATCTTTTACAGAATAATCAAGGGCAATTTCAAAATCTTTCTTTTATCCTCCCTCCTACTATCTCTACCCTCATCCATAGTACATACTTCAACCCTTACTCATCATGCCCCGATACGTTCTGCTGCTTCCCCAATCAAAGCGACACATTTTCCATGAAATCAGCATACAAACTATTCATATGGTTAGTGCTGCAAAACTGACTTCCTACCACTGCTTACCTTTACTCTTTACATATTCTTCCTCACCCCACCTGTCAATCATGTCGTTGTGCTCCGAAAACTATAAAACACTTGTTTTGGGACTGTGACAACGTCAAACCATTGTGGACTTTCTTCAATTTTAGCACCACTGGTCCCAACTTTAATGATTGGCTTCACGATCAATGTCGTCAAACTCAAAACCCCTTTAGCTACCAATGCATTCAGGTTCCTGCGATGTTAATAGTTCCCTTCATTCTTTGGCATATTTGGATAACACAGAATCATAATCTTTTTAATAACCTTTACAATCAGGTGTCTGTTAATAATATAATGTACCATCTTACACAATTTCACTTTCTCTCAATGGTTCATCATCCTACAACTGTCACTCGCACTCTTTATATCACATGGAACCCTCCACCCGAACACTTTTTCAAACTTAACACGGATGGTGCCATTGATACGGCTACCCTTAAAACCGGTGACGCTGGAATTTCTCGTAATCATAACAATAATGGATTCACGGATTTACGACCAGCCTAATTTGCTCCACTGCAACTGAATCTGAACTAACAACACTTTTGTTTGGTCTACAGTTAACTAAGGAATTAAAAGTGTCTTCCCTTCAGATAGAGACTGATTCGCAAATACTATGCACCATGATCGAACATGGAAATAAACTCCAATCACACATTCTTTCTAATTGCGGGTAATTGATGTTAGAGCTAGGTCAAGTGGAATTGTTATATCTCGCATTTTTCGTACATTAAAGTTTCGTCTTTAGTTAATTGATGTAGACTCGGGGATGAGATTACCTTGATGTTAGCATATTTATGCTATTATTACCAAGCAATAAGTTAGTGCCATGAAGGAAAGGGTACATGAATTAAAGAAAATAAGTTTCGTTGAAGGTTGTCGAATTGGAATAAACTACGGGTTGAGTAATAATACCCAACACTTATGGACTAGTACCATGAAAGGTATCATATAACCACGGTAGTATGATGTATAAAGCATATTTAAAATAAGTAGAATTTTAAGTAATTTGGAATAATTTTTAATTATGCAGGTAATTGGTTAATTACGAGAAAACTGGACATTACCTAATAAGTGAATAAAGATTAAATATCTCACCCCCATCTCCACGTGGCAGCTAGCTTGCTAAGTTATCATCAAATAACAAAATCTTTCATTACCAAGAAATTGCCTAACCAAAAGTCTTTCAACCAAACTAGACCAAAACGTTAAACCTTAATTCCTTCAACCCCCCATTCCCAAAGCATAACTTCAAAGATCAAATGTTCCCCCATTTTCAAAACATCACTCCAAAGATCATATTTTCCCACATTCTCAAAACATCACTCTAAAGATCAGATAATATGCATTAAGTAGCGTGATTATCATAAAGCAGCGTAAATCTTCAACAATCGAACGAAATTTTTTAATGTTTTAGCAATGGAGAAATTTTGCTGTTCTAAAGAAGTATGGTCTAACTTTTTCCAAGAACATCATACGAATCTTTCCCTACTCTAGAAATGTTAAGGCTAAGCTCTTCCTTCATTTTGCATGATCTCGTCACTACACAAGTTTGATAACGAGGCATAAAGAAAATTCATATCCTGGAATTTACGTATATTTTGCTAGTCTCGCAAATTGCGTATATTTTCCTAATTTTGTAAGTTACAATATTCTTCTTATCCAGACTTTATATTTAATTGCGTATTTTCTTCTTCCAGTCAAGAGAGCAGAGAGTTGATATATACAATATTAAATTATTTTCATTACCATCGAGCTATAATCGATGGATAGGCCCCTATTGGGCAACCTCTGATCAGATGGTAAGTTATACACCGAGCCTACCGTGGCCGAGCGCCTATAAACGAGCCCAGTTGGTCGAGATATAGAGCCGAGTATGGCCAAACGCCTATGAGCGAGCCTACTACGACAGAGCAGTTTTATATATATATATATATATATATATATATATATATATATATATATACCGAGCCTTATAAGGCCGGATAGCTATTATACTTATTATATTGAGAAAATAGAGCCAGTATCAGCATGTGAGCATATCTTCAGATTATCTTTGACCCCCCACCAATTTTCAGTTATTATATTATCAGTTCAATTTTAGCTTTCAGTATATTGCCTTACATACTTGGTATATTATTTCGTACTGACATCCTTTTTTTGGGGCACTGAATTTCATGCATGTAGGTTCAGACAAACAGACGGGTAGACTTCCTCAGTAGGTGTTTGCCCGAGTTCAGCTTTATCGGTAAGCTCCCCATCATTTGGAGTTGCCAGGTCTAGCATTTTTGTGTATATATGTAGATATGACATGGGTAGGTCGGGGCCTTGTTCCCACAGTACATCCATCAGTATAAGCTTGTAGACATATCATGTCGGGTAGTGCAGTATGTTGGGCTTGTAGGCCCTATACGTATATTTTGTTGGCTTGTTAGTTGTAGTACTTATGATGGCCTTGCCGGCCCAGCTTTATGTTGATATTTAGTCAGCATTAGTCTCTATTCAGTTTTATATTTTGCACCATATATTATCTTGTAATGTGGCCCATGGTCAAAGTATGACATTACATGTTCAGAGTCTCATAGTCACAAGTGTTATGCAAGAGTAGATAGGCACTAGGTGTCGGTCACGCCCTCATGCTCGGGGCAGCCCCAAAAGTGTTATCAAAGCAGTTCTGTCCTAGGGAGTCTACAAGCCGTATCTAGTAGGGTCTTGTTTATAGATGTGTGGTGCACCATATTATATAAGTAGGGGACTACAGGGCATTTAGGAGTTGGTTACCCTTCTTTCAAATCTAAATCGTGTTGTAGCACTGAGTTATAGGAAATTTGAGTTAAACTTACGTGGTGACGTTTGCATCTACAGATGACGGTAACTAGGAAGACTACGGCTAGCCAGAGGAGAGAAATAGAAGTATGTGAGGGAACTAGCAGGGTACCCCAACAGATAGGTCCCAATCGAAGTCATAGGGAGAGACATCTACCCAGCAATTACCGGCTCCTCTGCCACCTGAGGAGATTCCTACGGAGACCGCACATCTTGTTCCCCCTCCACTTCTATCAAACCAAGACTTAAGAAGTGCGGTGCATTTGTTGGCACATTTTGTAGCTACCCAACAACAAATTAGGGCATCTGCTAGTACAGGACCTCGCGAGGGATCTGGGAGTTCAAGGGTCCGAGAGTTTATTTCTTTGAGTCCCCTAGAGTTCATGGGGATAGATCAGAAGAAGGACCCATAGGATTTTATAGATCCGCTTCACAGGATTTTTTGGGTTATACATTCCACGGAGAAAGAGGCAATTGAGCTAGCAGCTTTTCGACTCCGAGATATAGCCATCCTTTGGTATGAGGGATGGGAAAGGTCTAGGGAACGTGATGCACCTCCCGCTAATTGGGAGAATATTTCAGATGCCTTTCTTGACTAGTACTTACCGCGGGAGATCCGACAGGCCCAAGTCGATCAGTTTCTAGCCCTCAAGCAGGGTAACAGGAGTGTTCGAGAGTATGGTCTCCGTTTTGACTCATTATCCATATATGCACCATCTATAGTTGCTACTATGCGGGATAGAATCCACAGGTTTATAGCAGGGTTAGCCCTAGAGTTGACTGAGGCATGTACCACCGCTGCCATGCAGGATAGTATGGATATCTCCTAGATTCAGGAATTTGCCCAAAATATAGAAAGGTGTAGGCATCGGCAGTAGGTCACAGAGAGGACTGAGTTAGGGCAGCGGAAGAGGATGAGATTTGCCTGATATCAAGAGAAGTCTCAGGGCAGTTATAGGCCCCAGTACTTCGAACGACCACCTAGACCTCCGCCACCTCAGTCATAGGGTTATAGGTATGGTCGTTATACTCATTCAGTACCAGGTAAAAGCACTCAAGCTTCAGGTTTACGGCGATAGTGAGGTTCGGGGAAGACATAGCTCCGCCATGGTGTACCATCTGTGGTAGCAAACACTTGGGCCAATGCCGAGTCAGTTTTGATGTTTGTTATACATGTGGACGTCCAGGGCATATGATGCGAGATTGCCCAAATAGAGATTCTAGGGGTATGGTGCAACCAGCAAATTCAGCAATAGGATCAGCTATTTTCGTATATCCTTCAGGGCACGAGTCTCAGTCTTTGGCTGGTAGAGGTCGAGGCAGAGGTATAGGGTCCAGTTCAGGTGGTAACCAGAATCATATCTATGCGCTAGCGGGTTGACAAGACTAAGAGTCCTCACCAGACGTTATGACATGTATGTTGACCATTTGTTCTCATGATGTTTATTCCTTGATATACCCATGATCTACTTTATCATGTATTAACCTATGTGTCGCGAGGAAATTTGGTATAGTTCTTGAAATACTAAGTGATCCTTTTGCGGTATCTACACTGGTCGGAGAATCAGTTATCTCTAGATGGGTTTACCGAGGTTGTACGGTGATAGTTTGTGGTCGTCATACCTCAGTTGACCTAATTGAGCTAGAGATGTTGGATTTTGATGCTATCATGGGCATGGACTGGTTGGTAGCTTTTTATGCCACAGTTGATTATCGAGCAAAGACAACCAGATTTCATTTTCCGAGTGGGCCAGTCCTTGAATGGGTAGGTAATATAACGATACCTAGAGGTAGGTTTATCTCCTATATGAAGGCGAGTAAAATGATCGTAAAAGGGTGCATTTATCATATTGTGCAAGTTAAAGATGCAGATGTTGAGATACCGACACTTCAGTCTATTCCAGTAGTAAGGAAGTACGCAAATATATTTCCAGATGAACTTCCAAGTATTCCTCTAGAGCGAGAGATTGATTTCGGCATCGATTTACTTCTAGGAACGCAACCAATATCCATTCCCCCGTATAGAATGGCACCCGCCGAATTGAAGGAGTTGAAGGAGCAGTTAAAAGATTTATTGGAGAAAGGTTTCATACGACCTAGTACCTCACCTTGGGGTGCACCGGTACTGTTTGTACGGAATAAAGATGGCTCACTGAGGATGTGTATTGATTATAGGCAACTAAACAAGGTAACTATTAAGAATAAGTATCCTCTTCCAAGGATAGATGACTTGTTTGATCAGTTCAAGGGAGCTAGATGCTTTTTAAAAATAGATTTGAGGTCGGGGTACCACCAGGTCAGAGTTCGGGAGGAAGATATTCCCAAGCTAGCCTTCAGGACCCGATATGGCCACTTCGAGTTCCTTGTCATGTCCTTCGGGTTGACGAATGCACCCGCCATATTTATGGACTTGATGAATAGCCTATTCCAACCATATTTGGATCTGTTCGTGATAGTCTTTATTAATGATATTCTAGTTTATTCACGTTCAGAGGATGAGCATGTGGACCATCTATGAGTGGTACTTCAAACCCTCCATGATAACAAATTGTATGCTAAGTTTTCTAAGTGTGAGTTTCGGTTAAAGTCTGTAGCATTCTTGGGGAACATTGTATCCGACAGAGGTATAAAGGTACACACTCAAAAGATTAAGGCTATGAAATCCTGGCCTAGACCTACCACTGCAACAGAGATTCGTAGCTTTCTAGGCTTAACAAGATACTACCTGAGGTTTGTAGAGGGTTTTTCTTCTCTTTCGGCACCATTAACGAAGCTGACGCAGAAAGCGACTAAGTTTCTGTGGAGAGAGGCATGTGAGAAGAGTTTCCAAGAGCTTAAGAATAGGTTGACCTCAGTGCCAGTTCTAGCACTTCCAGAGGGTCCAGAGGGTTATGCAATGTATTGTGATGCCTCAGGTGTCGGGTTAGGATGTGTCCTGATGCAACACAAAAAAGTAATTGTGTATGCTTCAAGGCAGTTAAGGAAGCATGAGCAGAATTATCCGTCACACGACCTTGAATTGGCTTGTCCATGCACTTAAGATATGGCGGCATTATTTATATGGTGTTCATGTGGATATATTCACAGATTATAAAAGCCTGCAATATATCTTCTCTACTATCCAGGGAAAGCTAATGTTGTAGCAGATGCCTTAAGTCGCCGATCTATGGGTAGCTTATCACATGTAGAAGCCAAAAAAGACAATTAACCAGAGAGATTTATCAATTGGCTTGTTTGGGGGTTCAATTAGTAGACTCTGGCAATGGAGGAGTTGTACTCCAAAATACCGCAAAATCATCTCTCATAACTGAAGTAAAAGAGAGGCAGTATGAGGACCCAAAGTTGATCGAGTTGAGAGAGCGAGTTCCGCAGCAGAAGAAGCCATTGTTAGAACTCAAAGGAGATGGGGTTCTCAGATATAGGGGTCAATTGTGTGTTCCAGATATAGCAGGGCTACGAGACAGAATTATGTCAGAGGCACATTATTTGTGGTACTCTATTCACCTTGGGTCGACAAAGATGTATCATGACATTAAGGAAGTGTATTGGTGGAACGATATAAAGAAGAACATTGCTGAGTATGTCTCTTAATGTCCTAGTTACCAGCAGGTGAAGATAGAGCACCAGAAGCCCGGAGGGCTAATGCAGACTATAGAGATCCCGGCATGGAAATAGGAGGTGATAAACATGGACTTTATCATGGGTTTACCTCATTCCCATCGTAAATTCGATTCCATATAGGTGATAGTCGATAGGCTCACGAAATCAGCTCATTTCCTACCGGTCAGATCTATATATACATCAAAAGATTATGCAAAATTATATATTAAACAGATAGTGCGGCTACACGGAGTGCCAATATCAATTATATCTGACCGTGGGGCCCAGTTTATAGCACATTTTTGGAGGTCATTTCAGAAAGGTCTAGGGACTCAGGTGAATCTCAGCACAACTTTTCATCCACAAACTTATGGACAAGCCGAGCGCACAATTCAGATGCTCGAGGATATGTTACGAGCATATGTGCTGGATTTTAAAAGAAGTTGGGATGGACATCTACCTCTTATAAAGTTTGCATATAATAAAAGTTACCACTCCAGTATCCAGATGGCTCCATACGAGGCTTTGTATGGGCGTAAGTATAGATCTCCTATAGAGTGGTTTGAGGTTGGAGAATCTGGGTTACATGGGCCAGAGCTGGTTCGGCAAGCCATAGAAAAAGTAAAGCTCATCCGGAGCAACTATTGACAGCTCAGAGTTATCAGAAGTCATATTCTGACATGCGGCGACGAGATTTAGAGTTCGGGGTTAATGACTGGGTATTCTTAAAGGTGTCACCTACGAAACGTGTGATGAGGTTTGACAAGAAAGGCAAACTTAGCCCACGGTATATTGGGCCTTATAGGAGTATTCAAAGAATGGGCCAAATAGCTTATGAGTTAGAATTACCCTTGAAATTGGAGTCTATCCATCCGGTTTTTCATGTATCTATGTTAAAAAATGCATTGGCAATCCTACCAGAGTCGTGCCCACGGATAATGTACAGATTACAAAGGACTTGACATATGAGGAAATTCCGATTGACATCCTAGACCAACAAATTCGCAAGCTACGGAAAAAGGAGGTAGCTTCTGTGAAGGTTTTATGGAGAAGCCAGAATGTGGAAGAGATGACATAGGAAGCGGAGGAAGAAATGAAGTCAAGATACTCCCACCTATTTCAAACTAGAAATATGGCTCGAGATGGGATACGTCAGCACAGCCTTATTCAGGCCAGTAGGTTCTCCGGTGAGCTCTTATTTTTTACTTTTCAAATTTATATAAACAGCTGTATGAGGCCAAGTGTGGCATATATAGTATGTTTTCGGGCTACGTGCAGAGTGGTTCTAGTCTAGTATACGGAGGAGACTCTGGCAAAATATTTTTTTTCCAAGGTATCTAAGAGTAAACATTTGAGGACAGATGTTTCTAAGGGGGGAAGGATGTTATGTCTTGCATTTTTCGTACTTTAAAGTTTTGTCTTCAGTTAATTGACGTAGGCTCGGGGATGAGATTACCTTGATGTTAGCATATTTATGCTATTATTACCAAGAAATAAGTAAGTGTCGTGAAGGAAAGGGTACAAGAATTAAAGAAAATCAGTTTCGTTGAAGGTTGTCGAATTGGGATAAACTGCGGGTCGAGTAATAATACCCAATACTTATGGACTAGTACCATGCAAGGTACCATATGACCTCGGTAGTATGATGTATAAAGTAAATTTCAAATAAGTAGAATTTTAAGTAATTTGGGATAATTTTTAATTATGCGGGTAATTGATTAATTACCGAATAACGGGACATTACCTAATTACCTAATAAGCGGATAAAGATTAAATATCTCACCCCCATCTCCACGTGGCAGCTAGCTTGCTAAGTTATCATCAAATAACAAAATCTTTCATTACCAAGAAATTGCCTAACCAAAAGTCTTTCAACCAAACTAGACCAAAACGTTAAACCTTAATTCCTTCAACCCCCCATTCCCAAAGCATAACTTCAAAGATCAAATGTTCCCCCATTTTCAAAACATCACTCCAAAGATCAGATGTTATCCATTAAGTAGCTTAATATTCATAAAGCAGCGTAAATCTTCAACAGCCGAACAAAGATTTTTAGTGTTTTAGCAACGGAGAAATTTTACGGTTCTAAAGAAGTACGGTGTAAATTTTTTCAAGAACATCATATGAATATTTCCCTACTCCAGGTATGTTAAGGCTAAGTTCTTCCTTCATTTTGCATGATCTCGTCATTACACAAGTTTGATAACGAGGCATAAAGAAAAATTCATATCCCGGAATTTACGTATATTTTGCTAGTCTCGCAAATTGTGTATATTTTCTTAGTTTTGTAAGTTACAATATTCTCCTTATCGGGACTTTATATTTAATTGCGTATTTTCTTCTTCTAGTCAAGAGAGCAGAGACTTTATATAGTATTAAATTATTTTCATTACCATCGAGCTATAATTGATGGGTAGGCCTTTATTGGGTAACCTCTGATCATGTGGTAAGTGATACACCGAGCCTATTGTGGTCGACCGCCTATGAGCGAGCCCAGTTAGTCGAGATACAGAACCTAATGGCCGAGCGCCTATGAGCGAACCTACTACGGCAGAGTAGTTATATATATATATATATATACCGAGCCTTATAAGGCCGGACAACTATTTTACTTATTATATTGAGAGAATAGAGTCAGTATCAGCAGGTGAGCATATCTTCAGATTATCTTTGACCCCCTAGTTATTTTCAATTATTATATTATATGTTCGTTTCAGCTTTCAGTATATTGCCTTACATACTCGGTACATTATTTTGTACTGACATCCCTTTTTGGGGGCGCTGCATTTTCATACGTGCAGGTTCAGACAAACAAACGGGTAGACTTCCTCAGTAGATGTTTTCCTGAGTTCAGCTTTATCGGTAAGCTCCCCGTTCTTCGGAGTTGTCGGGTCTAGAAGTTTTGTGTATATATGTAGATATGATATGGGTAGGTCGAGGCCCTGTTCCGATCACAGTACATCCATCAGTAGAGGCTTGTAGACATATCATGTCGGTTAGTGCAGTATGTTGGGCTTGTAAGCCCTGTACGTATATTTTGTTGGCTTGTCAGTTGTAGTACTTATGGCGGCCTTGCCGGCCCAGTTTTATATTGACATTTAGTCAGTATTAGTCTCTATTCAATTTTTTATTTTGCATCGTACATTTTCTTGTAATGTGCCCCATGGCCAACGTATGACATAACATGTTCAAAGTCTCTTAGTCGCAAGTGGTACGCAAGGGTAGGTAGGCACTGGTGCCGGTCTCACCCCAGGCTCGGGGCGTGACAGGAACTTAGGCATATCTACCGCGAAACAAATACTATCACAGATGTCTTGGCTAAGCATGGATTAAACCTCACCCCCTCTGATGGCATGCAACTGTGGCAACCCTTACACTACTTATCCCTCTTTCCTTTGTGTTACTCGCTTTCAGTAACGATTGTTCCGGAGTCTTGTCCGCTCAAACAGTCCCAGTTTGTAATAATTATAACTCTCACATTACTTAGTTGTTTTTTTAATATAAGTATCTAATTTAACAACAACAAAAAAACGCATAGTTGCTTGGTCCCTACGGTGGGCAACAAACTATTTACGCTAAAGTTTGTTAAAAAGACTAAACTAGTTAAATTTTTAAAGCTAGGCCTCAAATAATTGATTTAGTGCAATTAAGTTGATCTTTGGTAACATAAAACGAGAAAGAGTTGATGATAACGACGAGTAAATGCAAGACGAATAGAAGTGCGGTTAGGGCATGCCCCGCATCTCGGGATTTATTATTTTCGGAGTGTACATACACCTGGGCCCTCGGGGTTTCCCGGCTACTAGCTCCGATATGTCCACTTTCCGGAGTAACTTGCGTGATCTTAAAGGTGACGTCCGCATCTAGATACTCCGAACGTATGATCCAATACGATGAAGCAGCCGACCTGGGGTGGCTGCAACGTTTCCTCCTAATTGCGTGTCACGTGTCATAGCGTGTATCTACCAATAACAGTACCATAGACAACCCCACATTAGTTTGGAAATTTCAGAATGTCCAAATGGCATGATGAGACAATATAATTGTGCATAAAGTAAGAAAGGTATTTTTAATAGACCTTCCGTTAACTTCAAATAATTTTCGAGGTTCCAACAAAGTAATAAGTAACCAGTTGCTTCATCCTTTACTACTGAGCTCATTGGCGGATCTACATATACACTTCTGGGTGCTTAAGTACCATTAACTTTGATTATATTTAGTAATTTGTATAGGCAATTATAAAAATATTTAGATAAATATTGAGTGAGCACCTACAACTAAATTTTTTTTCTCTTTTTTGAATTTTCTTGGGCGCACCTATAATTTTAAAATTCTGAATTCACCACTATTGAGCTCACAACTATATCTAGGTGGTTTCATGAATATTATAAGAATCAAACCTTTGGACACTTGTACGATCACCGCTAACCACTTCTGATATATTTACACAGTGGAATCATACGACTATATGACAAACCAGTCAATCAATTAAGAATACGGTAAATTATTTAACTGTAAAACAGTATAGTTGAATTTGCTACGTGATTTATAGACAAGCGAAATGATTTAATCAAAATAATAAATAAATTAGATTAAAAATAAGACTTAGCGTTAAAATCAAAGGAAATGGCAAGTCTAGCTCGATGACAAAAATAAGAGCAATATAAATAGAAAATAAAGTTGTATTCAGCTTAAGAACGGAATGCAGCATAAGTTTTACCAGAGATTTTGTGTGTCTACAATGGTTGTTGAAACTACTATTTATAGCCATACCTAGGAAACGAGATCCTAGGATCAAACCCCTCTTAAATGACAATAAAGAGGACTATTGATGAACATGTAACGGCAGGCCATGAATGCCAAAATTCTCTACAACCGCTGCCTATTTAATTCGAGGGAATATTCTTCACTAAATGCCATCTGGTGACAAACATTCAACCCGCTCCGGTTGATCGTGTTTCCCTCGGGGTTTATCCGATGTCAACTGCATCTGTTGTTCCCGGTCTTGGTTCTCACTCGATTTGTTTTCCATCTATCTCCATTTTCATGTGTCACACTTATATTCGATCACTTAATATGAACCTATTTTATCCTATACAGACAGTCTCTCTACTTTTCGGTGACATATATTTGTGTCATCGAGAAGTTGGTGAAGATTCTTTTCTTGGCGGAAAATTCTTCTGAAGCCTTTTGAACAGTCTCTGACATTTGATAAGACACACGTCTCCTCGCATTTAATACTCCGAGCACGTGTTGCCCCACGGTTCAGCAATATTTTTTTCGGTTCTCGAGGTAATCATGGCCATGATTTTTGCCTTCTATATCTTTACTATACTCATAATTTTTACCTCTTTCACTTCCAAAGCCCTCATAATTTTTTATTTTTTTTCAATCCGCTAGGCAAGCGCCTAGGGCTATTTTTTTTATTAATGAAAAAGGAAATACAAATGTCTTGATGTCCTACAAAATGTAAAGCATAAACTTTGTAAAATACATGTACCCTATTATCAAATTGAGTAGATCACTCAAACTTGATATCACAAGTATTACTAATCATTGTATAATAAAATTAGCCCATGAGAAGCATGTGTAGCCCATGAATTAAACACTGAATAGTAGTTCCGCATTGTCTTTCAGTCCAAACGAAGCCTAGTTCATTTGATTTTTCCTTCGATGCCCTTCCTGTTCCTGCGCGACAATGTGTGCATTGGCCATTGTTTAATCACTGGGCATTATTTAATTACAGTTGTCGTCGAAAATAGAGCTGGAATGTTCTCCAAATGCATCCATGACTTGTCTGGCGTAAAGTCTCAAACGAGGCAGGCGTGCGTCCAGTCAACCTGCCTTAATTTGCATACCTGTGCACGGACGTGCTGCAATCCAGATTTTCTGGAGTTGCGCAATTGAATTGCATGCTTAAATTTTCCAATTGATTCCCAATAAAATCTTGCAACGAGGAACAGGCGTGCATTATTCTTCTAATTCAAATCTTTTTTCTGTCCCTATTGTTTAATGGGTGAAAGCCTCGTTGAACCATCGAGAACTTCAAGCAATAAACAATTAACATGTTGGTTGCACAACCAGTGCTTTTCTGTAATTGAACCAGACGAGCCTGTAACATTGGGACAAACGAAAGTGGAAAGGAACAGTTACCTTTCCATGTGCTGCAAACTTTTCCATTGCATTTCCAAAAGAATGCTGGTGCAAACTCCATTGTTACTGTCCAGACATCCTTTTGCACCTGCTTCTTGTAGGTCCCCTCTCTTGTAGCTCCTTGACCGAGTACTCTCCAGCATCCAAACATCTTGAAGAACGCTTTCATATAAAAATGCTAGAAGCCTACGTGGATTCCATATCTTTGATGAAGCATGCGTGCATTTTAAAATCAACAAAAACTACATTGTCCTTCGTATCCATCTCTTCTCGTAATCTGGCGAGCTCCATATGCTAAAAGCTGCTTAGGCTTTTGTTTAATGTCCAGATTCTCCTCGACATTATACACTTGTATAGCATGTTGGTTGTATATCCAAGGAATTGCAGTCACGCGAGCATCCCATGCTGGATGTGTTTCCAATCCCATTAATCTTTCTTGTTGTGCTCGATTATTATACTGCTTTTGTTCTTTAGCAGCGGTTGTCTCGAAATGTTGTAGAAGTGAAAGCCATAAGCATTGTGATACTTTAAGTGTATCACAACTTGTGCATTAGCTTCAACTACACTGCCCCATGCGAAAGAGCTGGGCATTCTGATCCTATGTTCCCTGCTAGTCCATATCATGATATCTCTTTCAAGGGATTGAGTACCATGTACTAATACCACCCATTGAAATTGACAATCATGATAAGTCATTTCCACATTACCAATTCCTGCACAAAAACACCAAATGTTAGTATAACAGAAGATCATCAAGATCTCTTCCCATAGGATTGGACTCTGCTGATCAGTTATGTCCAGTCCTTTTCTCCTCCTCAATTTGCTTATGTTCCACTCCATATTTATCTCCTTTTTGGATTTGATCCTTCCCCTTGTCCTCCTAATTCCTTGCAACCTCCACCCTTATGAAAGGACATTGCATCTTATCTTCGTTAATAATCCTCCTTCCTTTTGAGTCCATATCCCAGAAACCATGGCTTTCAGTATTTCCTTCATCTAGAGCATAATTTGCAAGGTGGTCTGCTAATGTATTCCCTTCTCTGAATATGTGTGTGTGAACTTAATGGTACTTTGTTCCTTTATCCTTAAAATCTCCTCTACATGTTCAGTAATATACTAAGGAGGTTTCCATGATTCCTCTATAATGTTCTTCAACAGCATAGAATCTGTCTGCAGCCATATCTGGTAATAATTAAGATTTTTGCACATCTTCAATGCCTCCACAATAGCTACTGCTTCTGATTCATTGTTGGTTCCCTCAGAAATCTCCCTTCCTTCTGCATATATCAAATCACCTGCCTCATCCCTTATGCAGAAACCAATTGAGCTCCTCCCTAGGTTCCCTCTACATGCTCCGCCCGTATTCACTTTGATCCATCCTGTTGAAGGAAATTCCCATAAAATTTTATCATATTTCAGTCGTGGTGTGTATTGCTCCATCATTGTTAGTAAGTCCAGCCACTTGTGAGGCACACGTAGTCCAGGCTTTTTCAGTTGGACCAGAGATTGCAAAGTAGATGACACCTGGTAAATAACTCTGCTCACTGATACTGCTTCTCCATATTTCAAACTGTTTCTTCTCTTCCACAGCTCCCATACAATGCATGCAGGTAAAGCTTGTAATACTGGCTTCAATCTAGGTACAACTGTTGTTGTCCAACACTTTGTAATTACTTGATGTAATGACAACCCATCTAATGCAATTCCTACTCTCCTCAGGAAGTAACTCCAAACACTTGTAGTTGCATTGGATGTTAAGAACAAATGTAGTAATGACTCCTTCTTAGGATCAGCACAACACCAATATTTAGATGGCATGGAGTATCCTAGTTTACGCAAGAAATCATCAAGTGGTAGTTTGGCTTTCCACACCTTCCACAGGAAGAATGATATCTTGAAAGGTAAACCTTTTACTCATATCATCTTGTAAGCTAATCTTGGGTTGGCTCTTCTTCGCATGTAATCCCATGCAGACTTTACTATAAAATGTCCCCTTGTTTCAAGCATCCAGAAAGGAGTATCTAACTGTGAACTTTCAGTTGGTGGTCTAATATTCTGCACAATATGGGGGCAAATCTTGAGGTAGGCTCTCAAATATTTTATCCACATTCCACATACCATTTTCAATCATATCATTGACATTATGAATATCCTCATCGATACCAAACTCTACAGGCACTTGAAAATATAAGGCTCCAATCTCAGTCCAATTGTCGAACCAAAATAGAGCTGATCCCATTCTCAGTTTCCAATAGATTTGATGCTCAATCAAGTCCCTACATTCTAGAATTTTTCTCCACGCGTGGGATCCCCTCTTCCAAGGTACAATTACTGCATTTAGTTTCTTGCAGTACTTTTGACTAATAAATGCACTCCACAAACTGGGCTTTGTCCTGAAATTCCACCACAATTTGCAGAATAGTGCCTTGGATACATCATATAAGGACCTGAAACCTATGCCTCCCTCCTCATAAGGCATACAAAGGTTAGTCCAAGACGCCCAATGTCTAGTGCTTCCTCCCACATTGCTGCTCCAGAAAAACTTGGCAAAAATGCTATGTAATTTGTTGATCACATAACTTGGAGGATTAACTGCTGACAACATATGAATTGGGATACTCTGCAGGACATTTGCGATCAACACAGCTCTGCCTCCTACAGATAGGAGTTTTCCTTTCTATGAATGCAGTTTGTCCATAACTTTGATAATTAATCCCTGGTAATAGTCTCCCCTTTTTCTTGCATAAACAAATAGGACAACCAAGGTAGGTCATAGGGAAACCCTGTCTTCTTATGCCTGTAATGATTTCCACCTTGTTAATCACCTCATTATCCGTTAAATGATGCAGGTATATGGTTGATTTTGCTTTGTTCACCAGTTGACTAGATGATGATTCATAGGCTTGCAAAACCTCCATGACAAGTCTTAACGAAGTTTCATCAGATGAGCAGAAATGATTGTATCATCAGCGTATGAGAGATGATTTATTTTTGGGCTCCATTTTGGCATTCCAAATCCACAAAAATACAGGTTAGTGTGTAGTTAATTCAATCCCCGTGAAAGTGCTTCTGCTGCTAGAATGAATAGAGTTGGTAACAAAGGGTCACCCTGTTTAACTCCCCTCGATGATTTGAAGAAACCATTAGGCTGACCATTTATAAGAATAGAGTACCAATTGTTCCCAATCAAATCAAAGATCAAGCCAATAAAAGCTTCCGGAAATCCTATTTTCCTTAGTATTTTGGTCAGGAATAGGCATGATAGCCTATCATAAGCTTTTGTCATATCAAGATTAATCACAACGTTTGGACCTGCTTTTGTTCTCAACCTGATATCCGTAATGATTTCTTGAGTTAACAGTACGTTCTCAACTATGCTTCTGCCCTTCACAAAACCTGCCTGTTCCTCTGAGATTATGTTTGGTAATAATTCAACCAACCTCTCAAGAATAACCCTAGAGAAAATCTTGTTAACAAAGTTGCTAAGACTGATTGGTCTCATGTCTGCAAAGGTCATGACTTCTTTTTTCTTTGGTAATAAAACCAGGTTTGTGTGTCACACTTTTTGGCAACTGCTGACCGCAAAAGAAAGCCTTGGCCATACGGACGACATCTTCTTCGATAATTTTCCAGCACGTTTGGTAAAAGGCTCCAGTGAATCCATCCGGTCCACTAGCTGAGTCCCCATTCAACCCCATAACTCCTCTCTTCACTTTTTCATTGGAAGGCTAGGCCATCAATCTTTCATGTTGATCACTATCTACCATTGAAGGAACATGATTTAGAATAACAAAATCATTTGGAACTGCACTCTCAGTAAATTGATCCTTGTAGAACTTTATTGCTTCTTCTGCTATTAAGTGATCTTCTTCAATCCAGTTACCAAGGCTATTCTGGATTCTTGATAATTTCATTCTCTTCCTTCTCCCATTAACTTGAGAATAGAAGAATTTAGTGTTTCTATCGCCATCTTTGAACCAGAACATGCCAGCTTTTTGTCTCCAGAATTCTTCTTCTAATGCAAGATATTTAATCATTTCAGCTTGGACCTGTTGTAATCTTTTTCTATTCATTTGTGTAGGATTGACTTCAAATTGTTTTTCATGAACCAAGACCACCTCCTCAAGGCTTGAAATCTTCTGGAATATATCCCCATATGTAGCTCTGCTCCAAGAAGATATTGCTTGTTTAAGCTTCTTTAACTTGTAGTTAAAAATGCAGAAAGGGTTAGCACTAAAATCAGCATTCCAATTCTCCTTTACTACATCTTTGAAGGTTTCATGCTTTGTCCAGAAGTTAAGAAATCTGAATGACTTCTTAATTGGAGGAGTTTCTATATCACATTTCAGCAGCATTGGGCAATGATCAGACCCGATTTTGGATAGGTGAGTTAACTCCAATCCAGGAAAGGTCTATTGCAATTCATTATTGCCAAAACATCTGTCCAATCTTTTAAAAATGTAGTCCTCCTCTGATCTTCCATTCCACCATGTAAATATGCTTCCTTTAAAACCCAAGTCTGTCAAGTTGCAGGTATTGATGTAGTGTCTGAAGTCATCTACTTCAATGAGAGAAACTGGCAAGCCCCCATATTTCTCTTCCTCATCCCATATCACATTAAAGTCTCCTCCAACTAGCCAAGGTACTGTCATATCTGATGCCATTGCATACAACGTATCCCATAGTTCTATTCTTTCAGTGCGATCACATTTGGCATAGACTAGTGTAAGGATGAGCTCAACATGTGTTTCAGAGTGCATTAATCTCAAAGTCAGTTGTTGAGTCATGTTATATAAAATAGTAACCTCAAAAATTTCATCAATAAAAGCCCAAATCTTGTTTGACACATTCACCACAGCCTGTGCCAAACCAATTCTTGCTCTATACCTCTCCATTTTGTGAGACTGTTGCATAGGCTCAAGGATTCCTATGAACTCAAAATGATATTTTCTGTGCATTGTAATCAGCCTTTCAAATGCTTGCATTGTGTTTACTGACCTGACATTCCATATAATGGCATCCATTAAATGTTTTGGGATTTGGACAGTGTTTTGCTTGTTTGTACTCCACTAATTGGGATAGTAGAAATCTCTTTTGACTGTTTCTTTTTTCCCTTTCCTGCAGATTTTACTAGTTCAATAAGACTTGGCGACAGATCTCCCTGCTTGGCAACATTAAGGAAATTTTGTGCAGTGGATTCCTCATCCATGTCTCCACCTTTAAGTTCTGCGTCGTTAATTTGATCGTGTGCTTAAAAAAATACAACAATCTTCATCAGCTCAACTGAATGCTCAACCAGAAGAGCTTTTAGAACTAACCGATGAAGATGCCCAAGAACTGTGGGGCGAGTTGGATTTGGTAGAAAATGCCAACTCCCAATATCATGTCTCTATTGTTGCTCCTGGTCCAAGGATTTCGGGACCCAGTCTTCTTCCTCCTTTGGTTAGTGAGAAACCAATAATCAGCAATGCTCCTGTTGCAGCAGCTTCTTAACCTACAACACCAACAACTATATGCCCTTCAATACCAGCAGCTCCTACGCCACCAGCATCCGCTGCATCTTTTACGCTGGCCACAGATGCCCAAGAGGATGGTGCTTCTCCTCCCCACTCCCCTAATCATGGGAATTTGGGACATAATTACTCACCCTTTTCCAAATCCTCGAGGGAGGAATAGTATCACTCTCTCAGTCTCGAAGGAGTGTCATCTTTTATCCAAGCTGATGGAACTTGACAATTATCTTAAGTCGCTGGCTTCAGAGAAGGTTAAGAAGAAACTACACTCCCTTTTAGGGGAGTGTATGTTGAATAACATTGTGCACAATGCGGCAGCGATATCGTATTTGCTCTTTACTGCTTATTTTTAGCTCATCTATTGTGACAAAACTTATAACTTCAATATACCTATTTGCAGGCCAACTTGCTTGCTTATGAAGGCCTTCAGAGATTGATCCTTGATAAAGAATGTCTTATGTCCAAGCGAGATCAGCTTTTGGTCGAGAGAAATCAACTCATTGCACGCCTGCCGGTGTTAGGCTGCAGAAGTGACCGAGCTTAAGGCCCGGTTGCAACAGAGTGAGCAAGAGGCGATGGCTCACAGTCAAGAAGCCACTCAGCTACATGCACACCTTCAAAATGCTAAGGCTAGGTAGGTTGAGTCTCAACATGTTACTCTTGCTGCTACCAAGCGTGAGTCTGCCTCCATTGAGCGAGTAAATAATTTGGAGGCAGCCTTGAACTCCAAAGCCGAAGAGGTTGCTGCTGCCGAGGAGAATCGAACCTGGATAGAATAAAGGTATAAGGAGATCATCAATCAAAACAGGGTTCACATATCTACAATATGTGATCTTGATCTTACCTTTGGTTCCACGAGATCCGAGCAGGATAGCCTTTTGGCTGAGGTTGACAGGCTTAAGGAAAAGCTCCAGCACTAAGGCGATTCTCTCGTCCTTGAAAATGCATACTCTATGTACCATATGAGTAAGAAAACCATGGAGGAGGCCAAAGCAGGTGTCATTGATATTGATTATGAAATCACTAAATCCTGAGCGCCAGAGTTAACTGCTCGACAAGGTCTCTCGGCTCAGCTTGATGCAATCGACTCTTCTAGTACTTGTTCCGAGTGTTCCGGAATCGAGGAGGAACATGAAGAGAATTTTGATGAAGCATAATATCCTGCATCGGCGGCAGATCCGCCCACTTCTCCCGGGGGGGATGCTTATATGCCTCCCTCCCCTGAGTTCCGGTGGCGATGAAGTTTAGATTTTTCCTCTTTTCTTTTGCTTTTTTCCCTTTGTACCTTTGCACTTATGCCGTTTGTCATGTTAATAAATAAAGAAGGTTTTTTGTTTAAATATTGCGCAAAGTTCATTCCTTTTGCATCGAACAAGTGTATTTTCTTCCGATAGCTTTTGGGTTTCGGGCACAAATTCTTCTGGAACTAACCCTTTACTATGAGGGTTCATAAGAGAGGGCCCTCTAATGTTTCCAGTTCTCTCAAAAAGGATGTCTCCTATTCATTCTGGCACAAGCATTTGAAATTTTTGTTTAACATTCAGATAATAAAATTAACTCATCGTTTGGAAAAGAAACAAGATAAAAAAAGTCTTTATTTTATTCCTTCCATCTTTAAAATTACATAAGCATTCGACTGCTAAAAACGAAACTACCAACACATATGGCTAACTTTTACAACATGTTTCTATAGGCTGGTCGTGCAATTCCCAATCACAATATGACATTGTTGTTCCCGGGTCTCGTAGACCCGGTTTTTGTGGCAATCATATTACTGTATTCTCATACTATCCCTCCCCAAGTGTTCGAATGCAAAGTATGCGAATTGAAACACTGGAATTTTGCTCCTTTGAGGAAAAACACTTGTGAATGGTAGAATAGCCTTTTCTCTGATGGCAAGTTTTACTTCCCATTAGGAATTTGCCATCGAGCCAAAGACTATTTAACCATCCCACAATGGTTTGTTGTTTCCATGCCTTAACATTTAAAAGGTCTTATTTTTGCTAATGATGCTCCTTTTGTAGTATGTTTTATGTTGCTTCCTCGTCAAAAACAGTACTAGAAAAAATCGATCGAGACAAATACTAGTCCAAGAGAAAAAGAGTGCAGCACATACTTTCAGTATAGGTGGGATCCATAACTGGCACCATTTGAGGTGAGTCACTTTCCATTATCTTGGAAATTTGAATCCATCTTGATTCTCCAGCTCGTATGATCCTTTACCAGTGTTAGCTAAAACCCGGTAGGGGACTTTCCACGTTAGACCCATATTTACAGCATTCATTTCCCGAGTGTTATGAGTCATTTTTCTCAAAGCCAAGTCTCCTACATTAATGTAGCGAAGATTGGCCATCCGGTTATAGTATCTTTCCATCCTTTATTACTCAGCCACCATCCTTATGTGTGCCAAGTCCCTGCGTTAATCGAGTAGTTCCAGCTTCACGAGCAATGTCTTATTATTTGCTTCTTTTGTTCATTCGGAAGAATCGTATAGTTGGTTCTCCTACTTCCACTAGGATTTGAGCTTCTGCATCGTATACGAGAGAGAAACATGTCTCTCCCGTGCTCGATTTTGCCATCGTCTGGTACACCCATAGCACACCCAGTAACTCTTCGGGCCACTTGCTTTTAGCCGTTTCTAACCTCTTTTTGAGGTTTAAAATAATCACCTTGTTGGTTGATTCCACCTGCCCATTATCGCTCATATGGTATGGCGAGGATGTAATCCTTTTGATTTTAAGGTCTTCAAGACTCTTTGTGACTTTGGAGCCTATAAAATGTGGTCCGTTATTACAGGCAGTCTCCTTTAGTATTTCGAACAGACAAATTATATTTTCCCATATGAAGTCTACCACTTCGCGCTCACCTATATTTTGGTATGGACCCGCTTTAACCCACTTAGTGAAGTAATTAGTTAAAACTAAAAGAAAATTTACCTTTTTAGGACCTTGTGGCAATGACCCAACTATGCACATCCCTCATTTCATGAATGGCCATGGGGACAGTACCGAATGCAAGAGCTTCGCTGGATGGTGTACCAATTGTGCATGGCGCAGACACTTGTCGCATTTATGAATGAATGCCTTCTTGTCTTGCTCTATCCGGGGCCAGTAGTATCCTACCCTAATTAGCTTTAGCACCAACGAGTCTGCACCATAATGGTTCCCGCAAATTCTTTCATGGACCTCTCTCATTAGTAGTCCACCTCTTAAGATCCTAAACATCAAGCCAATGAGCCTTGGAACGGTCTCTTATATAAATATCCGCCCAAGAGGCTGTAGCGAGCCACTTTGGTGCGTAGTGCCCTGGATGCTTATAAGTGTGGATTTTAACCACTTATTCTTCTTGTTTTAGTTTTAATCCGAAAGTGTTGATTTTTGCTCCCAAAACTAATGATATTGTGCGAATTGCAAGAACGTTTGAGAATTAAACCTCAATGAAGAAATCTAACTCAAAAAGGTCCTGACTCATAAGGCAAGAAGGAGTACAGCAGGCCAAAAGTGCAGTCCGCAAAAATAATTTTTCGATCGCGAAAGAAAGTGCAGACCGCAGAATTGCCTCTGCATCCACAAATTTAGTGATTAAGCTCAGAGGATGATTGGAAAAGTGTGGACCACATATAATTTGTGCAGACATAAAATATGGTCGCACAGACAACAATTGAAAAATATCATAGAGTGTGCAAAACGACTAAGTGTGAAGCCTTACCAAAAGTGCAACCACAAAAGAAAAAGTGCAGATGAAAACCAAATTGTTTGGCTGTAGAAATCCTCCAATTGCAGAACCAAGAAAATTATGGACCACACATGGAATTGGGTAGCCGCAGAACGTCCCGAAGGGTATTTTTGTCAGCAAATTTTGGGCCACTATTGTTGCACCCCCTTTTCCCTTTTTGCGGGGAAGTCCTGGCTTCGACATTCATGGGGAACAACTCGTTTCCTTTTGGGAATTTAAGTATTTGAAGAGTCTCCACCTAACGTATTATGGTGCGTTAGGGCACCTAGAGTAATTAACTCTTGTGACTAGTTTGTATTACAAGAGATTAGGGTAAGGGCTCGAAATAACCTTGAGGGGAAGGTGTTGGGCATCCCTCGCGATCCACAACGGTGGGTCCCAACCGAACTTAAACTATATGAATTAGTCAATTATCAAACAAGCAAGTATTTGCAGATAAGGTAGCTTTCCCCATGTATATATGATCAAGGAAGTTCAGATAATGAAGGTAAGGAGATTGGGACCGCTTATGTATATGTAAAAGAGGTTCAGGGAATTTAAACACATATGGGAATTGGGAAAGAGGAGTCGTAGGTTGGTTAGCCTACAGGATCATACCATGCAATGCCCGGTAATCACTCCTCAATGAGGGGCTACACGTGACATAAGCGCGTAGGTCATCATATCCTTACTACCCAATTCCCTTCTCTTGGTCATGGCCTAAAGCGTTCTACCAACCTTAAGATATACCCTATGCGTGCACTACCCATCCCTTCCTTGTGGCCCTGAGGTATTTAAGACCTCTAATTTAGGTAGTTCTAGACTATCCTAAGGTACTTAAAGGAGGAAAATCTAGGCGACAACCAAAACAATTAGATTGGGCCAAAGATAGAACAATTAAAGGCTCAAGTTTTACCTCCACAAACAGAGCAAGCAAGTGCACGTCTTAAACACAGTTTCAGATATTAAAGAGAAGCCCTAGAATAGGATATCTAGGTGAGCAGATAATATGCAGTATTGAGTTAAGACCAAAGTGTCAAAGACCTATTCAGTTTGCCTACTGAATTTTTAGAACCTGTTGAATCTAGGTAGTCACAATAAGCAAAATAGTTTCACAACTTTTTTTATTAGACAGTGATTACCTATAGGCTTGCCTAGGCGTAATACCTTATACATATGCTATATAAATGCAATTAGAATTCTGCGAGCCATTTAAAACAGTTTGGGTTTAGTAAGTCCTATAGACATGTTGTTCTAGGCGTTGAAAAATTGATTTTAGACTTATAGATGTCGGCAGCTAAATGCAGAAACTGGTCTTAGAATCCTATAAGCATGGCATCTAAATCCAGTGATTAAAACATATTGATGATTGATTTGAACATTGTTAATATGCAGAATCTGATCTTTTTCAGGCAAGACTGATTAATTTTAAAACCCCTATATGCATGGTATCTAAGCGAACATCGCAGCAAACTTGCAGACATGTTATTAGAATGCAGGATTGATTTTTTTGAATCTTATTGGCATGATGTCTAAGTGAACAAACATTGTGACAGCTTATAGGCATAGTATCTAGATAGACAAGATATTGTAACAACCTATAGGCATGGTTTCTAGAAATGTAAACACTGTTTAAAATCCTATAGGCAAGATATCTACCAATTCCCCAACAAATGTATATAATAATCCCTTCTAGTTTACTAATTTTCCCAATATCTGTTTACAAAGATTATTATTACAACCCATAAATGAATTTACATAATGAATAAAACTATACTTTAGGGAGCCTAAAATAGGCCCAAAGTGAATCCTGGAAATACCAGGCCTTCAAACAGTCCCAGATGCCATAGCCTCATGATTTCCAATAAGGGTATCCTGGTGTATCAAAGTTCTCAAGGGCCTCAGGGACCCCGGGCAATACTCACACCAAGATCCATTTGAATAGAAGAGTACTTATGTGCAGTGTGGAAGGGCCAGCCCCAGTGTGCCAAAGCTTTGAGGAATCTAATCGATCCCTAGGCAGTACACACACTGGAGGGGCAGAACTTAAGTAATCTTGGAGTAGAAGTGAGAGTGCTCGACATAGTTGAAATGACTTTTAATGTAGAGATAAGATCTTTAGGAGTGAAAATACTTTTAGGAGTAGCATTAGTTTAGGAAAACATGTTAGGAATAAAAAAAAGGTGTTAAAAATCTTTTGAGGGAAAGGAAGGTTTAGAAAACAATAGCCTAGTCACAAAAACCTCTTATTGCCCAACTTCAGTTTGTTAATTAGTTTAGGTAAAGAAATAATTGCACAAAAGGGAGCATGGACTGGGAACACAAGATGCTTAAAGCAGGATCATATAAGATGAAGGGGAAGGCAGTCATGCTAATTAATAGGGACACAGAGCAGGCAGAAATTAATAAGACATACTAATCACACAAATCTTATAGTCATACTTAGTGATAGGGTAAGCATGCTACTTAAGACAAGAGACAATAAGGCCTAGGATTTAACCACTTCAACAAACTTATTGGTTGAGCATAAAGATACATAGTTCTGGATACAGAAGTAGTCATCCTATGTAAAACAAAAAGAGCCATAGAAATTCAGTCACACAAAGTAGCCAAACTAGTTGGGGTTACAGGACAGGGGAGACACAAGTAAACAGGTTGTTCTAAGGCCATGTTGGATACTCAAACAGAATAGACAGGCTGATTAAAATAAGAGAAGGTGAAACTTGAGCATACTGGTCAAAGCAACAAACATTAAAGGATATGGAATTATGTACATAAGCAATTAAACTAGTGCAAGAATAGACATGGATTTAACAACTATGGAACAACAAGGAGCACATAGATTTGAATTTCCGAATGACATTGAGATAGGAACATACCAGTTAAGGAAGCAAATGCAGAAAATAAAGCAGGCATGATGCAACAGTCTAGCCTTGGCTTTCAGCCGGCTAGACAAGCAATGAGCACAAGCAGCAGAAAGAGAGATGAGAGAAAGTTTGTGTGTGTGTATGTGTTTTATGAACTACTGTTCGTGTGTTTGAGAGATAGAATAAGAGTGTATATATAGTACTTAGGGAGTAGAACAAATAAGGTAAAGAGAATCAAAATTCAATCAATTAAGGGCAATCACAGAATCAATTTCCATGAGGGAGTCCGGGATAGACCCATTAATTTGGGGTAATAAGTGAACGGTCACAACATCAGGTTTAATTAAGGCAAAGAATCTATAATCATGCCATATAAAGAGTCAATAAAAATCCCCAAACTTTTATTCATTAGTTAAGGCAAATAAAATAGGGAAGCATGTCACAAATAAGGAAACAAATAAAATTTTAGCACACAAACTGATTTTAATAGGACAGTTAACAGGAATCAACCAATAAAATCTTCAAAGAATATTGATTTTATAGGAAAGACTTATTCAGATTTCCTAAAGAGAAATCAATTAAGTAACCTCACAGAAATACCGAATTTAACAAGAAAAACTCGTTCGAAGCCCTAATAGAGATCAATTACGGCAAAAATCCCAAAGAATACTGGATTTAACAAGAAAAATATTTGAATCGCCAAAATAGAACCAGTTAGTACCACTGATTGCCAGAAATCAACATAATAAACGAAAGAAGAAGAAATTAGTATAACCACTAGAAACGTCTAGGGTTCAAGCATTTGTGCAAAAATTAGTCAAATACATAAAGAGATGAGCAGATTAAACATTAAAAGTAGAAAAAATTCTTTGAAGAAGGTCTGGGAAGAACCTTAGTTTTAGAAGAGAGTGACTAAGATCGAGATAGTTAGTCAAAACATGGGATTTTTAAAGGAAAACACTTAATAATACTCGAATCACCTCGGATCTATAAAGATCTGGGAAGAATCAAACAGTAGTGAACTAGGGTTTTCAAAAAATAGTACAGATGAAGAGAATTAGTTAAAAACTCATGGATTCAAACAAAAATAAGAGAAAATCCTTACTTACGAATGAAAGCGGCTGGACACAGGCCGGTAAACGAGTTTCAAATCGGAATTGGTTGGCTTTCTTTGAGAATCTTCTCAAGGACTCATGAAGTCGAAGAGTCATGGAGTATAGGAGACCAGAGGTGGTCGGAGAAGGCACGAAAACACCATAGGAAGGAGGTTCTCGTCGGTAACGGCGATTAGGGTTAGGGTTTAGGTGGACAGTAACTGAGAGATGACAGAACAAATGACGGTGGGGAGGGGTGGTAAATGATTAGGGTTTGAAGGGGGTATATGGGTTTAATTAAGGTAAGGGGGGATCTGGACCGTTGATCAAAATGAGCAACGACCAGGATAAGTCGAGTAGGCTCGTTAGGGTCAGATGGGATTTGGGCTTGGGTTTTGGGCTGGTTAAGTTTGAAATTGGGTCTTTTCTAGGGCTATATTTTAAATGCTCGATTAATTTAGTAAAACAATTTTATAAAATAATTTATAAATGATAAAAATGTGATTGTGTGTGAAAATATTTTAAAATACTTACTTAATATTATAAAAATATGAAAAGCCATTTTCTTTATGGGTAATATAATATTTTATATATATAGGCTATTGTTGCAAAAATACATAATTCTAGCCTAAAAATACAAATGTAATTGTAAAAATACAAATAAAATATTTAAGGGTTTTATATGGGCATAAAATGATGAATTTAAATAATCAACCTTTATAAAAAATAATATGATGAATAGTTATTGAATATTTGTGTAAATAAAATACAGAAATAAATTAGTTTTTAAGTCCTTTAAAAAATAATAGAAAAATTATAAAAATATTTGTGCATGTTTGTAAGTTTGTATGCAATATTTTGAAAGTATGCATGCATATTTAAATATGTGAAGGAAAAATTGGGTATTAACAACTGCCCCTCTTTACCCGGGAAGGATGAAAGAGTTTTCGGGTAAAGAAATTATGGCCAATTTTGATTGAACGGGATATCTTGAAGAAATATATGATGAACCATGGTCCTTGAGCTGCCTACATATCCCTGGTTTTACAGAAATCAGGTCATGTGTAGTTCCGAATCCGTTGGCGCAATATACCGATGAAGTCATTACAAGAACGGACACGAGATTTTGGGATGGGTGGTTATGATGAATGCTCAAGTTTGAGATAGTTGAAGGAAATGGAGCGAGGTTGTTCTTGTTGGGATAGTGGTTGCTTACCAGTTACCTACAAATAAAGAGACGCTACAAACATGCAAAAAGTTAAACATGATGTCGATTCCCTTTGGACCATGAAATTTGTCTTCGAACGGTTAAGGACGACGTCTCCAGACCATGATGTCTCGGGCCATGAATTGTTTAGTGAGGGATTCGTAGGCCATGAAATGATGTTCTCGGGCCAATGAATATGGTGTCTCCGAACCATGACACCCTTGAATAATGATATGCATATTTGAGAGATCCCCAGCCCATGACATGGTGTTTTCCGACTAAGAGGATGATGCCTTTGGACGGATTAGCGATATTTCAGCCCATGAGATGCAATAATATGATGTTAACAAGAAAAGGCTTAGTCTTGTGAAATGAAGGGCTGAGCTTAGCCCGATCGAAAAGCAAATAGATAGTACCGGAATAGAGCAATATTTATGCAAGGAGGGACAATGCTTAGTCCCATGCAAATGTGGAGGCAGGGATTAGCCTCATGCAAATATGGAGGTAGGGTTTAGCCTCATGCGGATATGGAGGCAGGGATTAGCCTCATGCAGATATGGAGGCAGGTATTAGCCTCATGTAGATGTGGAGGCAAGGATGAGCCTCATGCAAATATGGAGGCGAGGATAAGCCTCATGCAAATATGTAGGAAGGGATTAGCCTCATGCGGACATGGAGGTAGGTATTGGCCTGATGCAGGTATGAAGGCAGGGATTGGCCTCATGCAAATATGGAGGCAAAGATTAGCCTCATGCAGACATGGAGGTAGGGATTAGCCTCATGCAGGTAGGGAGGCAAGGATTCGCCTCTTGCAGATATGGAGGCAAGGATTAGCCTCATGCAGATATGGAGGCAAGGATTAGCCTCATGCAAATATGGAGGCAAGGATTAGCCTCATGCAGATATGGAGGCAAGGATTAGCCTCATGCAAATATGGAGGCAAGGATTAGCCTCACGCAGGTATGGAGGCAAGGATTAGCCTCACACAGGTATGGAGGCAAGGATTAGCCTCATGCAGATATGGAGGCAAGGATTAGCCTCATGCAGATATGGAGGCAAGTATTAGCCTCATGCAGGTGTGGAGGAAAGGATTAGCCTCATGCAAGTATGCGGGACAGGGCTTTGTCCTATCCAAAGAACGAGTAGCAAATAAGAGTAGCATATTTCTTAGTTGGAGATATATTTGATGCTTGATGGCCCGATTGATAGTGATCTTGTCACGTGTATACATGTTTGTGAATGCTATCACTACGTCAAATGTGCCTGCGTTCAAAGAAAAATTGTAAGTTTGTGAGGGGGAGGTTGGTTCGTGCCTTTGTCAGCTTGCCTTGTTTCGTTCCGTTCTGGAGGCCTCATTTGAGTTTCCCTGGATAAAAACTGACTGTTACAAAAAATAGAGTATTCGAAAATACATAATTATTGATAAAAATAGAGTTGTTATAGAAACATATTGAAGTATCAAGTAGTTTTTAGATGTTAGTGACTGTAACACATTTCAGAGACATTGCAGCTTTCCCATGTTAGAATTTTGAGGGTCCTCCTCGAAATTATGCCCCAGTTTAGTGGATGATCCTTCGGTCGTTTATGAGTAACGAGACTTGTTGAACCTTCTCGAAATTTTGAGAATCCTTCTCAAAATTCTGCCCCAGTTTCTTAACTAATTTCTGACTTTCTGGCATGCGATGGTATCGGCTGGACTTTCTCCGGAATTTTGAGGGTCCTCCTCAAAATTCTATCCCAGTTTCTAATCTTGGGGAAATGAAAATTTTATTATGATATGACCGAACCCACAGGGCTGCCTACGTATCCCCTCTTAAATGGGAATCAGGTCAAGCGTAGTTCAATTATATCAGATGAGGAAATGTAAATAGTCTAAGCATAAGATATCTTGACTGCGTCTGAATTGATTGGTTTTGGCCACATTTCTCCGTCCATTTCTGCAAGTATGAGTGCTCCTCCTATTAGCACCTTGTGAACCATATAAGGACCTTGCCAGTTGGGAGAGAATTTCCCTTTTAGCTTCATCTTGATGTGGGAAGATCTTCTTCAGTACCAGCTGTCCTGGTGCAAATTGTCGTGGTTTGACCCTTTTTTTTGAAAGCTCTAGACATTCTGTTCTGGTTGGCACTGGTTGCTCAAGAGGGTAATACGGTCCGCTCCTTGGAGGCGACCAATCATTATACTTTTTCCATGTATACTGGTATCTGAGTCCGAAGGTAGTACCATGACGCTTTAACTGCATCAGTTTAGTAATACCCTGAAGATTCTTCCCAAGCCCTTTGCCGGGTTCATACCCAGACCATGCTAATATGCTTTCTATTTTGCTACTCCACCGTTAGTCTTTCTCAATGGCATTGACACATTCGATGTAATGATATGCTTCCCCTCCTAACCTTCTTTTGTTTCTAATAACTAGGATGGTTTGAGTGGTGTAAATGGGGTTACTCCCGTCTCCATGAATGATCACTTCCTGATGGTTCCATTCGAATTTCATGGCTTGATATAGTGTGGAAGCCACAGCTCCGGCGGCATGTATCCATGGTCGGCCTAACAGAAGATTGTATAAGGCTGATATATCAAGCACCTAAAATTCGACATCGAACCAAGTTGTCTCCATATGTAGACAAAGATTAATTTCCCCAATTGTGGCCCTTTGAGACCCATCAAAGGCTTTCACGTTCATGCTCCTTGCATGTATTTCAAGGAAACCTTTGCCCAATCTCTTTAGAGTATCCAACGGACAAATGTTGTGGCTTGAACCCCATCAATCAAGACCCTGGCAATGAATTTGTCTTCAAACTGCACCGTGATATGCAATGCTCAGTCGTGATTCAACCCCTGAGGTGGTAGCTCATCTTCGTGTAAGATTATATTATAACTTTCCAGCACCTGCCCTACCATATTGGTCATCTCTCCACATGTGATATTGTTGGGTACATAAGCTTCACTCAACACCTTCATCAAAGCATTCTTGTGTGTCTCTAAATTTTGCAACAGTGACAGTATGGATATCTGAGCTGGGGTTTTGTTCAAATGATCGATGATGGAGTATTCCCTTTCTTGTACTTTCCTCCAAAGGTCATCTGGCCCTATTTCAATGACATGATGCTTGGTATAAGCATCCTTAATTGGTCCTCCCAAGTGTTCAGGGGTATAGATTCTCACGGTCCTAGTCATTCCTTGCGCAACATCTGATACCTTCATCTTTGCCTTTCCTTTTTGCCTAGCCTCGGCAACATAATCTTAGGGTATTTCGTTTGAGTTGAAAGGAGGTATGGTTGATACTGTCATCATGAAAGGTGTGGCCACTTCCACTTCAAATTGAATAGGGGTGGCCGCAGGTGGAGCTACCTCTACCTCAAATGGAACTAATGCAGCTACCTCAACTTCGATCGGTGACTAAGTCTGCACTACACTAGGAGTAAGTGTGACTGCAGTTTTAAAGTCATCGCCTTCTCGAATTAGCCTGATTGACCCCTCAGGATCCCATTCCTCATCCATTTCTATCACATGTATCCTGCCACCCCTATGATAAGTGAGGGGGTTATTTTTTTTTGTGAGGGGGTTGTTGCGGACATTCTGTGCAGCTTCTTTTGCCTGTATAATCTTGTTGTCAATCAGTGTCTGGATTTTATCTTTCAATGTTCGGCACTCGTCAATGGTGTGCCCTTTCATACCGGAATGGTAGGCACAGGTTTTGTTTGGGTTGACCCATAAGGATGGATTCTCTAATGCCACAGCAGGAATAAGGGTGACGTAACCAATGGCTTTCAACCTTTTATACAGCTGGTAGATGGGTTCAGCAATAATGGTGTGCTGTCTAGGTAGCTTACGGTCAAAATTGGGTCGTGGTCTTGGATAATTTTGGCGAGTTAGTGGTGACTAGAAATGAGATGGTTGGGAATTATAGGTATGATAGGCAGTGGTTGGTTGGGAATATCTGGGAGATGAAGGTTGATATGTGGGTGGCGGTGCTTAGTATGTGGGTGGAGGTGTTTGATATATGGGTGGAGGTGTTTGATATGTAAGTGGAGATTTTGGGCCTGGAGCCACCATTACTTCCCCAACGTCTCTTTTCTTTGATATGCCACCTGATTGTAATGCCTTGTTTATGGCATGTAATGCCTCTAAGTTTGTCACCATCCCGCTCTTGATTCCTTCTTCAATTCTTTCTCCGAGTTTGATGATATCAGAAAATTTATGATTTTCAATAACCATCAACCTTTCATAATATTGTGGATCATGTGCTCTGACGAAGAACTTGTTCATTTGTTCCTCGTCCAAAGATGGTCTAACTTTGGCTGCTTCCGACCTCCAACAAGTAGCGTACTAGCGGAAAGTCTCAGTGGGTTTCTTCTTAAGGTTCTGAATGTAGAAAATATCTGGTGCATTTTTTGTGTTAAACCTGAATCAGTCCATGAAATCAGATGTCATACTCACCCAGTTGGACCATTTCTTAGGATCCTGGGTGATGTACTAGGAAAAAGCATTTCCCATAAGACTTCTCATAAAGAGCTTCATCCAGATCCTTTCATCCTTTCCGACCCCAACAAGCTTGTCACAATAAGTCCTCAAATGAACCATGGGATCACCTGTACCTTCAAATATCTCGAACTTGGAAGTTTTGTAACCCTCTGGTAGTTCTACATCTGGCTGTATGCATAAGTCTTCATAGTTCAAACCTTTTATTCCTTTGCCGCCTTCAACACCCTAAACCCAACTTGTCAACTTCCTGAGTTTTTCAGCCATGTTATTGATGAGCAGGTCCTTCTCAATGGATTCTGGTATATAGGAAGTTGGTTGGATAGAGTGAGGTACGGTTTCCACGTATATAGGGTTATTTTGGTGAGTGCCAGGTGCCTGAGTGTAATGGTGGTCATTGGTTGAGCTTTGAGGATCAGGAATGGGTTGTGGTGTGTTCTTGGGAGTGTGATAAGTGGTGGTTGGTGGGTACTGAATTGGTTGATGGTGGTGTTTTGGTAGAGTTGGTTCTAGTAAGGGATTGAGATTTTAAGGTAGGGTTGCATATTGATGCGGTGCAGCAGGGTTTTGTGGATGTTGGTTTGGTGTTTTAGAGGAGGTGCTGGGTTCTTTGTGTTTTGTTGATTAATGTCGGGAACATTCAAAGTGAGGGATAAGTTTGCCAAGTTGCAGGACTGCTCAAGTTCTCTCTGTAGCTCTAGTATCTTTTGTTCTAATCTTAAAACTAAATCATTCGGTGTCGGAGTACTCTGACCATCTGAAGTTTCTGCATTTTCCGCATTTTCCTTTCGAATACCACTTAAGTTGTCCATTTTAGCCTTCTCTTTGCTCTTTGTATTTCTTGGAGGAGGAGAAAGTAGAGGGCCTCTAGATCTGGTATGATATGCTGATGATGCCAGTATGAGCGAACCAACCTTAAAGGATGGGATTAAAGAATAAAAAGGAAAACAAAAAGGGGTAAACAAGTCAGTAAGGGTTTTGAAATATTTGCAGTATTTAAACACATATTGTGAGAATATAAATTCGTGTCCTAATTTGGGAGCCTCGTTGTTCCCGAGTTAGGCCTAGCGACAAATAAATTTAGAGAACTTTAGATGCTAGTAAATGCCTCATTTCATAATATGAAAATAGACAAATCCCAAAACGACACTAAGATAATAGAAAAGTAAGTCACTATTGGCTCTTGGCCTTATTACATTTAGGAAAGCAAATAAATCTAGTCTACTTGGTCCCAGAAGCCCCAGATTCGATCTTCCTGACTCCATCATACAAGTTTCCCAGCTCGCGCAGACCCAGCAGTAGATAGGCTCTAGCCAAATGTCCTCCTTCACTTCCTTCAACATTCTGGCAATCCTCAATCCTTTTTATGATTTTACCCTCCAGCTCCACTACTCCTCGCTCCAGATATTCTAGCCTTCTATTGGAAGTGACAACCATATCTTTCCATTCGCTGATCAACCTCATATTTTTCTCGTGTATTTCCCGGTGCTCATTCTCAGAGTCGTGGACCCTCTTGCGCAGTGTGTTGTATTAAACTTGAGCTTTAGCTTCTTCGTCTATGATCATATTCCCTCGACCGGCTCCTGTCCTCACTATTACCTTTAGATTGTCCTCTAACCAAGCTGGGTAGAGAGGTTCACACCCTACATGATACCTGTCTGGCTCATTGGTATTCTTTTCCACAATGTTCTTGCAGTGCCACATGTGTTGAGCTTGGCACTTGTAAGGGATGTCGTCATCCTGAAAGTCCGCTCTAAAATGGCTCATCTTGGCAACCCTAGGTACAACTTGCTTCCTACCTGCTTGCCTCATAACTTGGATAGGGACATAAGGGTATATTCCTCTCAACCCAACCAACACCAAATGTGGAACGTCCTTGGATCTGATGATGAATTTGTCTATTAGGAACCATTCAAACATCCATTGCACTTGTTTCTCGGTCAGATTGTCGAAGAACTCTACCCACTCTTTGGCACTTTCTGGCTGAGAAAACATGTTCGGAATGTAAGTCATCTGCTTGGGGTGATGGAAGGCAATATGGTCGTTCCAAACCCTTCGCAGAAATTATTGCCGATACTGGCCCCTTTGAAGATGTTTTAATAACCACAACTGTAGCAATAGGTTACAACCATCGAAATGCTTGATCCCTTTTTGACAGCGCTCTAAAGCCCTGCAGATGTGGGCTATGATCATGGGGAATATAGTGTATGTCTGTCCATTGATCCCTTCCATCAAAGGCTTGGTGACCATGGCCAATCTAGTATGGATTCTTTCCCTTTTCATCGGGAATACTATCAGGCCCAAGAAGCACATAATGAACACAAACACTCTACGGTGGATTTGTCCTAGAGAAGTGATAGAAATCTCGTCATGGAAGGTATGGTAGCACTTTCTATGGCCATATCGCTCATACAGGTATTCAAAGGGTATGTAGGATTTCTTCAAGTATTCCAAGTCAGCATTTTTCTTCAGCCCCATCATCTTTAGGAACCCTTTACCAGTACGGTTCTCTGGTACCAACAACCCAGGGCTATCCCAAGTCAGTCCCGCAAGTCCCCCAATTTCTTCTAGGAGTGGTGTTATTTCCATATCGTCGAAATAGAACATAGTCCTTTCACTGTCCCAAAACAAAGTGGCATCCTCGATCAACCTATTGTTTGGCTGAATGTCTAGTAGAGAAAGTAAATTGCCCAAGTGATTTCTCATGTGTTTCTTGTCACTTGAGGAAAGGTCCTTCCACCAATCTAGTAGCAATGGTGGAATGTTGTTGACCATGCCGAATCTGAAGACCTCATGCCTCATTTTCTGCAAAACAAAAAGGTTAGGCCATTCTCCCCCACCAGACTCGACTATTTGTACATTCATGATTAGCATATTGGCATTTAGTTCTCCAAATTAATGTACAGAACGTGATCATGTCCATTGGGATTAGGAAAACTCTGGTGGACTTTTGGATAAGGCTCGTCTTAAAGGATTATTATGTGGACAACATATTAATTCGACTAGGTTTGACCATGATGCATGCACAATTACGATCAGAGTAAGGTTACTATTGTTACACCTTGCAGTATTACATTACAATGATGTTTCGCAGTATTAAGTTACGATAGTGTTGTACCCAGCAGTATTACATTACGGTGATGTCATGCTTTAATGTATTAAGTTACGACGATGTTGCACCCTGAAGTATTGCACGTTAAAATTGTCGTAAGATAATTGACATCAGTCCAAGTAAAAGATTATTTGGAGATTATAAGGATTATGCTATTTCATAAGCGATTAGTAGATTCATGAAGGTGAAAGGAGGGGCAAGTCAAAGAAAATAAATTTTTGCCCAAGTTTGGTATATTGGGATAAAATACGGCTCGAGCTAAAATACCCGGTATTTATGAACTAGTGACATGCAAGGTACTATATGCCCATGATAGTAAGGTGCATAATATGTGTTAAAAGTAAGTAGTATCCTAAGTAACTTGGGATAATTCTTAATTATGTGGATACTTAATTAATTATGGTATTATGTGGATAAATATCTTTTTGGGGTTGCCACATGGCATAAACTAAGCCAAAGTGGCAAAATACAAAAAAGCTTAGTCATAAGACCAAATTGTATCTTGTTTACATGTACAAAACAAAAGGCTTAGTCATAAGACCAAATGGTATCTTGTTTACACGAGAAAGGCTAGCAACCTGAAAAAGATAGCAAAAGTTTGTCTTTCAAAGTATGATGGGGACATTCCTAGTACTCTGGAGAAATTGCTTCTACTCCCAGGAATTAGTCCCAAGATGGCTCATCTAGTTATGAATGTTGCATGGAAAAACGTTCAAGGGATATGTGTATATACTCATGTGCATCGTATTTGTAATCAGCTTGGATGGGTATCACATCCCGGAACAAAGCAGGTCCAACGTGAAATGCTAAGTCAAAGAAGACCCGGTACAATCTTTTTCAAGAATATCATATGGATTCTTCCCTAATTCGGTCCTCCGTTATGTGTTTTTGCAAAAGAGAATCAGTTCAAGTATGTCAAGGCTATCCCTTCTTTCTTTTGGCATGATCCATACGATACGAACGAAACGTGCAAATGCACAAATTCCATAAATGACTCTATTCATAGAAGCATTAGAGATATCTATGTTCTTGAATTTCCATGTGTCATAATATTCTATCATCTCTTCATGGGTCTCAGAAGAATACGGAAGTTGAAAAGAGTTTACTTTACGATATTACTCAAAGGAAAAATGGTCTTATGACATTCCGAAAGATTTTATTAACGTACTTTTCATGCATTGCATTCATGTACATTGACCCATGACCAGATGTCATTATATACGTGTATATATGTATGTATACATATGTATATGGGATATGTAAATGTTATGGCATTATATACGCACCACCACCAGATCAGCTGGTATATGTTGATGATTTTGCCCGCAGTGGCCAGGATGATATGATGGGATGCCCTCAAAGGCAGATGATGTTATGAGACATGTACCTATGCACGACATGACATTCATATACATATGCACGATATTATAATTATTTGATGATTTACAAAGTTTTCAGATTTACAGGTGGAGTCATTTACTCTATATTTCCTCCATGTCTGTTATGTGCTTATTTATGTACCTTACATACTCAGTACATCATTTGTACTAACATCTCTTTTGCCTGGGGACGCTGCGTTTCATGCCCGCAAGTCCCGATAGACAGGTCAAGAGCCCTCCAAGTAGGCTATTAGCTTAGCGGAAGATGTTGATGCTCCCCATTTGCTTCGGAGTTGCTTGTTTGGTTAGTATGATTTAGACGTGTATTCTTTGGTATCGCGGGACTCTGTCCCGACCTTTATGACATTTATGTACTCTTAGAGGCTTGTAGGTATATGTCGTGTACTTGAAAGATTGTACGACCTTGTCGGCCTATGTTTTGAGTTTATAAATAATCATGTTGGCCTATTAGGCCTGTATATCTCGTGTATATGATAATGTAATAAGAAAAATACGTTATGTTGGTACTCGGTTGAGTAAGGTATTGGGTGCCCGTTGCGTCCCATCAGTTTAGGTCGTGACAAAAGTGGTATCAGAGCAGCTCTGTCCTAGGGAGTCTACAAGCCATGTCTAGTAGAGTCTTGTTTATGGGTGTGTCGTGCACCACATTTATAAGCACGAGGCTACATGTCTTTTAGGACTGTCACTCTTTCTTCTTACTCTAGATCGTGTGGTAGAGCTCACTTATAAGAATTCAAGTCTCGAACTTCTATTCGTAATGAGACGATGCCTATATTCAGAAAGACGATTGATAAGATATATAGCTGTGGAATTGTTGATTTTGAGGAACTCGATTTTGCATCTTGCTTATGATAAGTAAATGTGAGGTCTTTCGCAAATCATGGGTGTACTGATGGGTGTAAGCTTCCTGATAAGAAGCCTTAAGATAAGAATGCATATCCACCTTTATGGTGAAAGACAATGAGAGATTAAAAAGATAAATACAAGTTTCAACAAGCAAAAGAAGCAAGATGAAGAAGGGTACGAGGCGCCCAATTAATGAAGGTTAACAACATTTATAATTGAGGTAGAGGAGCATAAGCTTTTTGAGTTATATTCAATAGTAACATATATACAATTGGTCGCACCCATTCCAGATATGCCCTATAAGGGCTTAACAGAAGTAGAAGATATGATGGATGAATTGTTTGCATCACTTGTCATTTTCGAAGAATATTGCAAATGTGCTAATAGATCTCTCTATGAGACACCTAGATGGTGCACTCTAAAATATTACAGCTAGATATGAGTACTACAAAGATAGGCACTGGAAGCCTTGAAGGGATAAATATTACCTTAGTGTGGCTCCCGCCCCAAGTAAAGAAAGAATGTTAGGCAACTAGAAGAGCTAAGGGATGGAGCAAGGGGAGCCAAAAGCAAAAGAATATTTTGTTCGAATTTTCAAGAGTAAAGCAGTAGACGTAGACAATTAGTGGGAGATAAGAAGAGAGTTAATGAAGCATTATGAGTAAGATGTGATCCACGGATGACAACGGTAGGTCGAAAAAATGATGACAATATTACAAAATCTCTATTCAAGTGAAGGAAGAGACGAGAGGTGACAGACCTTAGGATAACAAAAAAGTATAGTCCATGTAGTCAAATCCTCATTTCGAGAAATAAGTTTGTGACTCTAACGTGATTAACAAAAGGAAAAGTTAGACCCTAGATTAATAGAAATCAGTATGGACTAGTGAATAAGATAAACTAAACATGAATAAGGAACTGAGTGATTTGTTAATAGTCAGCATCATGAGAATTTCAGAGCGCGTTCCGACAATAATAGGATGGACAATAGAAGGAAAATCATGAGAAATTCAGAGAATGGTCATTCAGGAAGACGCTTCCCTAAAACAAGCAATGTTTGCAAAGTTAAGCTTAAGGGACTATATGTACCAGTTATATTAAGTGTCACCCTCGCGAGTAAGGGAATTTGTCATCCTTGGTACAGAAGGATTGCCACAAGGCGAGTAAGGATCATTGATGTTGTAAAACAACACCAAAGATGAAGGGGTAAAACATCTATAGGTAGATCCTTGTGGCTTCAGCTCTTAGTACACCCCTAAAGGGGGAATATGGAGTGATGTGGCATTAAGTCAGAATTAAGTGGTTCTAGTGACTATGGAGTGGTAAAGGAAGAATGCGATAAATGAAAGAGGAATGAGATAGAACTTATCCAAATATTACAAATACGCCACGATTCAAGAATATTGTGCAAGCACGACGTCAAAGAGAGGAAGTAAAGGTTCCTGCCCGAGCTGTTATTAATAAATAAGGAGCCAGTGCGAGACGTAAGTTAAGATAAAGGAAATAACCCAAGAAATATTACGAGGAATATTGATATGAGAATGGGCCAACAAGTAGTTAGTAATTGGTTAGGAAGATCCCAGTTGTGTCTAAATAAGAGGTTACAGATGAGTCATCAGATTGTGTAAGATACACATAGTAGAGCTCAACATGGAGAATTTAGCCTCGAAAAATATCATTATAATACTTGAGATATATTTAAACAAGAGTCGGGGTAGTTAAAGGTACCGTATGAGTGTTACGGAGATAAAATAAAGTGTCACTGGGAAGGCAGTCAAAATATCATTTCAGAAGCAACCATACAAGCACAAGGGCATGGAAGTAAGAAACTACGGATGATTATAGGCAAGTAAGGACATCAAAAAGGTCTGTAATAAGTTCACAGCTTTACATGAGTCAAGGATTCTCCATAAGTACTACAACGAAAGACTAGATGAGGAGATAAGAAAGAAGGCTTCAAGCTAAGCACAACGACCTAAAGAGGAGATGGTCATGTAATAACAATCTCGCAACAACATTGTAAGCATTCCAAAGGAAAGTGGCACCTACCGTGGCTAATGAATGGGAAGTAAAAAATTAAAAGTAATAATCGAGATCATAGGAGTTGTATGAAAACTCTAGAAAGTGTGGTCACTAAGATAAGCTAACTATGGACATAAAAAGGGGGCAGAAAGACCAGGAAAAGTAATAGCTTACGTTGAAAGAAAGCTAAGGTGGAACGAAAGAATTATTCGATTAATGATCCAGAGTTATTACGTTATGGATACACTCAAGCTTTTTGGAGCATTATCCAGGTAGCATATTTGTTGACAATCATACATCCATAGAAGACTCCGGTATAAGTTAAAAAACAAAAAAGAATTGAACCCAGGGCATAGACAAAGGATTGAATTGTTAGAAGATTGTATCATGGATATTCCATAACGCCCATGAAAGGCTAAGGTAATAATTGATACTATGAGCCACAGATCGGAAGATAGCTTAAGCCTACGTAAAGGATGATCAGAAGGAAGAGGAAACTAAAGAGTTACATCAACTACGTAAATCAAGAGTTTGATTATTGAATGCAGATGGACATAGTGATTGAGAACATAGCATAATCACTCTTAATATTGAGGTTCAAGAGAAATAACACAACAACCATAATATATAATAGTTCTACAAGGAATCTAGTTAGAAGAAGTACCAGCCTCATAAGAAGTCAGTACGAAGCTCCTATCGGATTTTGTATGTACCAGAGGTGCGAGTATGATAATAGAGCTTCAAGTTATGAACGTGAATTACACCTAGGTGGAAGGGAGGTCAGGAAAGAGATAGAAGATACGATGCGAGATTTTAAGGTAAGTAAGGTAAAGGTGAACAACATACGAGATACTCAAAGGCAGAAGATCGTAAATAGTTCATAATTCGGATAGAAGGCTATAAGCACGGGGATCCAATAACCGGGAATGATAGCGGCATCATCAGTGGCATGTCTTCCAACCTATAGTTTCTAAGTACTGAGAGATCTAGTTAAGAGAATAGAGAAAAGTTGGAGATGATATGATGTCTCACTTGACATTCTAGAATAACATAAGGAAATCTATGGTGCAAGCAAGTTAAAGGAAAGTTGCAATTAGTAAAAATGGATACGTATAGGCCGCAAGCTAAAGTATGGTAGAGCGACATAGTTTTAACGAAACATGAGTAAGGATGAGGAAAGTCAAGTGAAAAGGTGACGAAAATAGATAAGTCCTCGTGATTAAGTATATGGAAATAAGAGAGATAATGGTTTCTCTAAGTTATTGAAAGTTCAGTACAGCATGAATAAACTCAAATGAGTCTAAGATTAATAGCATTTAGAAGGAATAAAATGCTGACCTGGTAATAAAATGAGGGTATAATTGTGACAGATAAAGTATGACGTTTGGGCCTTCGTTTGAATAATGATTTGAAAAAAAAAGAGAAGAGAAGAAGAAAAGATTTCGCTGGCGGTACGAAATTAGGATACCCCCATAAGGTGAATCACATTGAGACACTATGAAATACGATTATGGGAATAATTTAGAATATTCCTTGATGTAACGTAAGCCCTAGGGGCAAGGTATTACGTAAGAAGTTTCAAGTTATCAGTGGTATATTGTAGATCAATATTGAGGTGAATCAATAATGGATGGACAAAAGTCACAAAGTGATATGAGATTAGGCCGTCATTCTAAAGATGAGCAGTAATGAGGAAGCATTAAAGGACTTAAATTTATACGTATTGAATAAGCAATGAGAGTAAGCTGGGATTTGGTAGCAGACCTCTGCAAAGATAAATTAAAGAAAGAGTTATGGTAGTAAACTCATACGGATGGCTAAACGGACCTCTGCGATGTGATAAATATTCGTGAATTCCACAATGTACGGAGCGAAGAACTTCAGTATACTCATAAATGCCCAAAGGGACATCTTATCAAGCTCTACATATAAAGCCTAGAGATTGGGCACAAGGTCAAAATTGTACAGGCTGCATGATGAAAGGTAGCAACAGTTATGAGATTGGAAGGATTTCGACTACAAGTTGTGGTGTGAGAAGGTGGCCTAAGGGGGGGAATACCATGGACTTTGGACTTATTCACAGAATAGTCGCCTAGATTGCAAGAGAAGTTCTAAAATATTCGGAAGGTATATCTATGTTCTTGAATTTCCATGTGTCATAATATTCTATCATCTCTTCATGGGTCTCAAAATAATACGAAAGTTAAAAAGAGTTTACTTTACGATATTACTCAAAGGCAAAATTGTCTTATGACATTCCGAAAGATTTTATTAACGTATTTTTCATGCATTTCATTCATATACATTGACCCATGACCAGATGGCATTATATATGCGCATATATGTATGTATATATGTATATGGGATATGGGAAAGGTTATGGCGTTATATATGCATCACCACCTGATCAACTGGTATACGTTGATGATTTTGCCCACACTGGCCAAGATGATATGATGGGATGCCCTTAGAGGATGATGATGTTATGATACATGTACCTATGCACGACATGACATTCATACGCATATGCATGATACTATAATTATTTCATGATTTACAAAGTTTTCAGATTTACAGGTGGAGTCATTTACTCTATATTTCCCCCATGTTTGTTATGTGCTTATTTATATACCTTACATACTCTGCCATCCCTTTTGCTTGGGGATGCTACGTTTCATGCCCGCAGGTCCCGATATACAGGTCGAGAGCCCTCCAAGTATGTTATTAGCTCAGCGGAAGATGTTGATGCGCTCTCTTTGCTTTGGAGTTGCTTGTTTGGTTAGTACGATTTAGACGTGTATTGTTTCGTATGGCGGGACTCTGTCCCAAACTTTATGACATTTATGTACTCTTAGAGGCTTGTAGACATATGCCATGTACGTGAAAGATTGTATGGCCTTGTCGGCCTATGTTTTGAGTTTATAAATAATCATGTTGGCCTATTAGGCCCGTATGTAACGTGTAAATGATAATGTAATAAGAAAAATACGTTACGTTGGTACTCGGTTGAGTAAGGTATCGGGTGCCCGTCTCGGCCCATCGATTAGGGTCGTGACAATTATGGGGGTCTAGACTGGTACCCTCAAGCGAACAACTTGAGGGGGAAAGGCACGGAACTGTCGACTGCACCGCTGATCGACTAGTTTTACCGCAAATAAGCCTTTCTGAATTTAAGGATAATAAATTGGAAGAGCGTAACCACTCATCAAGCATTGCTATAGGATTTGATACACACGAATGTAATATGATGTGGAACATGATTTATGCAACAATAAATAGCATGTCGTCAAGTATTTTCACATAGGAAAAATAATAAATGCAGTATTTAAATAATTGAAAGATAGTTATGAAAAAAGAAAACAAAGAGACAAGTCAGTTTCAGAAAATAAAAGAAATCATAAATAAGTAATTAAATCCAAATAAAAGGGAAAGGTAAGCCATACTTGGACTAATTCACAAAATAAGTTCGTTATGGTAAGAGCCTAAAATATCCCCAGCAGAGTCGCCATACTGTGGCACCCCCTTTTTCCCTTTTTTGCACGGAAGTTCGGGTTTCGACATTCATGGGGAACAACTCGTTTACGTTTGGGTATTTGAAGAGTCGTCACCTAATGTATTATGGTGCGTTAGGGCACCTAGAGTAATTAACTCTTGTGACTAGTTTTCATTACTAGAGATTAGGCTAAGGTCTTGAAATAACCTTGAGGGGAAGGTGTTAGGGACTCCTCGCGGTCCATAATAGTGGGTCCCGACCGAACTTAAACAATATGAATTAGTCAATTATCAAACAAGCAAGTATTTGCAGATAAGGTAGCTTTCCCCATGCATATATGATCAAGGAAGTTCAGATAATGAAGGTAAAGAGATTTGGACCGCTTATGTATATGTAAAGAAGGTTTGGGAAATTTAAACACATATGGGAATTAGGAAAGAGGATTCCTAGGTTGGTTAGCCTACAGGATCATACTCATGCAATACCCGGTAATCACTCCTCAATGAGGGGCTACATGTAACATTAGTGCACAGGTCATCATATCCTTACTACCCAATTCCTCCCTTGGTCATGGCCTAAAGCGTTCTAGCAACCTTAAGATATTGTAATGACCTGACTGGTCATTTTGCTTTTTAGAACCTCGTTCCCCTAAATAAAACTTCATGTGCTTACTTTAACTAATTTACAACCCGCGGGGATGGTTGGTTCAGGAATTGGAAGAATTTGGGTTGAAATATGCTCATTTGATTCCTTAAGATTTTCTTAAAAGGCTAAGTTTGACTTTGGTCAACATTATGAGCAAACAAACTCAGATTCATGTTTTGACGGTCCCAGAGGGTCCGTAAGAAAATGTGGGACCTGGGCATATGCCCGGAATAAAATTTTGAGGTCCCTAGGCTGAGTAATGAATTTTTTTTAGAAATTGTTAAACTGAAATTCTAAGAATTTAAAGAAACTAAGTAATGATTAATCACATGGGTATCGGGCTCGTATGTTGGTTCCAGAGCCCGGTACAGGTCCAATATAACATTTTAGACTTGCCCGCAAAATTTGGTGTCAATCCGAGTAGTTTAAGGGCGTTTCGGTTCGTTAGAGGAAAATTAAGAACTTGAAGTTCATAAGTTTAATTCAATTGGTTTTAGTGGGTGATTCTTAGATTTGGCATTATTTTGGGCATTTCGAAGGTTCGAGTAGGTCTGTTTCATAATTTTAGACTTGTCAGTATGTTCGGGCGGAGCTCGGGAGCCCCGAGCATCAATCGAATGAGGCTCGAGTGAAGTTGGAAATGTTGAGAAGTACTGAAGCATATGCTTCTGTCATAACCGCATTTGCGGTTGGTTGGCCGCAGGTGCGAGACCGCAGAAGCGGTCCACCTATCACAAATGCAGCCAAGGTAGGCCAGGCCCAGAACAGCAGAAGCGGTTTCAAGACCGCGAAAGCGGTTGGAGCCCGCTTGGCTGGTTCCGTAGATGCGCCCAATTTCTCGCAGAAGTGGGACCGCAGATGCGGTCCCCTAACCGTTGATGCGGAAATCGCTGAAGTAGTGAGTTTCATTTAATAGGGGCTCTAAGTCATTTTTTCCACTTTTCACTCCTCCATTGGTGATTTTGGGAGATTTTGATAGAAGATTTCCACCTAGCATCTTGAGGTAAGTTTATCCTACCTATTCTTAGTTTAATACTTGTGTCTTAGGTAGATTAAACACTAGGATTTAGGTAAAACCATGGGGTTAGAGCAAAACCTAGGGTTTTGATAAAACTTAGATTTTTCCACAAAATTAGGTATGAAGTGAAGTAGAAATTATATATCATTGACCCTTAGGTTACAAAGAACAACTCTCTTCGAAAAATCTCGAAATCCGACACATGGGCCCGGAGTCGGATTTTGGGAAACTTGTGTTTAAGGTTGGGAAATTGTTTTAATAGTAAGTATGTGATCTTGTGAGCTTGTATTGACTAGTTCCTACCTCGTTTATCTAGTTTGGGATCGTTCGGCTCCAAATTGAGAGTTCGGGCTCGTTTTTGGCATTGGAAGTGCACTTTGGAGCTAGGTGAGTCTCCTATCTAACCTTGTAAGAGGGAATTGTCCCCATAAGTGATGTAATCTAATAATTTTCCATTAAATGTGGGGGCTACGTACGCACTAGGTGATGAGAGTCTGTGTGTAGCTACTATTATGCTAAGTACGGGTAGTTTAGGGCTTAGAAGCATGTTTTATGTAGCATTCTTGCAACGCTATGTTTAATTTGGATCTCTTAAATCATGGTGATTATGATAACTGAGACTAGTTAGGAGCAACATGATCTTTCTTGGCCCTTTTAAAGAGAAGTTGATAACTCAGTGAGTAATTTCTCCCAGTTATGTATTCTTGTCTTCTTGCTGCTGTGTTTAATTACATTGACCTTGTCGCATGGTTGATTTGCGAGCGGGATATTAGATGCATCTATGGTTCATGTCATTCGACCCTCTAGCAGTGCACAAATTTACTTTTATGTTGGATCGGGTCGTACGACCTCGACACTACTTGCGCATACTTTACTCAGTATTATTCTATGACTTGAGTTTATTATTTGTCCTGGTATAGGAGTTGCCAATTGTGACATTATCTAGGAGAGGACTTGTTAGTTCTTGCTATACACTACTAATTATTTGTTTTATCCATGCTCAGTATAATTCATCTCTCATATTATTTGACCCTAGTAAGTGTCAAGTCGACTTTCCGTCTCTACTTCTTCGAGAATAGACAGGATACTTACTGGGTACATATTGTTTATGTACTCATACTACACTTCTGTACATAATTGTACAGGATCTGAGGCAGGTTCATCTGGCTATCAGATTAGTGTGCGTCCCTGATGATAGTCCTAGACTTCCACGATGAGCTACTTCCCTTCCTGTGTCGATTAGCAGCTGGATGGAGTCTTCCTCACTTTTGATTGTCTATTCTGTTTCAGACAGTAGGATAAATGTATTATTTTGTATATTCTACTAGTTTCCCACAGCTTGTGACACCAGGTCTTGGCACACACATTAGTAGACATTTCTTTTGGATTGTATAATTATTATTGAATGTTGCATATTATCACGAGCCTTTAATTGTAGATTAAGAAAAATGTTGTAACTATTTAGGGTAAGTAAAGTAAGAATTCACTAATACTTCCGCGTTGGATTGCCTGACAACGTTGTTGGGCGCCATCATGACTATAATGGAAAATGGATCGTGACAACATGGTATCATAGCACTAGGTTCACGTAGGTCTCACAAGTCATGGGCAAACCTAATAGAGTCTTGCGATCGGTACAGAGACGTATGTATTTATCTTCGAGAGGCTATAGGGTGTTAGGAAAACTACTCTTTATTTATTTCTATCGTGTAGTGGTTGGTATACTAAATTCCCTCTTCTATTCTCTCACAGATGGTAAGGACACGTACTGCTGATGTTCCAAACTCGGGAGGGGCTACTCCCCCATTGCCAGAGGCAGAGGCCGGGGGAGGGCACCGGCCTGAGGTAGGGGACGAGGGCATCCTAGAGTTGTTCTAGTAGTACCACTAGCAGACCCTGCGGAGGATCCTATCATCGAGGAGCAGGGCGAGGTGCCCGCAGCTAAGCCTACTTTGGCGGACTTCATGACAGCACCTGGTTTCCAAGAGATCATGGGTCGTATGCTGCGGTTAATGGATTCCATGACTCAGGCGGTTAATGGAAGGGGAGCACAGACCCCTACTGCTTAGGCTCTTGGTCATGCAGCTGCAGTGTATCAGACTCCGGGTGCATTACCACATATGGGGCCCAGCTAGTTGCTGCAGTGATGCCCCAGCCTAGACCAGCTGTGGATGGCGACCCGCAAAAGTTGTTGGATAGATGGACCAGACTTCACCCTCCTATCTTCGGGGGTGAGTGTCATGAGGATGCCCAGGACTTCATAGACAGGTGCAGGGACAGACTACACAATATGATGATATTGGAGTCGCATGGGGTTGACTTCACTACTTTTCAGCTAGAGGGCAGGGCCCATAGATGGTGGTAGTCTTATGTTCTTGGCAGGCCAGTAGGTTCCCCTCCCCTCACTTGGGGTCAGTTCACACAATTATTCTTGGATAGGTATATTCCTCCCTCTGAGAGGGAAGAGCTACGGTATCAGTTTGAGCATCTTGAGCAGGGTTAGATATCTGCGACCGATTATGAGGCAACGTTTTCTGAGTTGTCTCATCATGCACTCATGATACTTCCCATAGATGCAGAGAGAGTGTGGAGATTTGTTGCGGGGTTTCACCCCGATATTCGAGCTAGCATGGCCCAAGAGGTGGAGATGGGTACTGAGTATCAGCTAGTGGAAGAGATTGCTCGCAGGATTGAGGGATACCGCTAGAGGGGTAGAGAGCAGATTCAGCAGGACAAAAGGGCCCAGTTTTCGGGAGGGTTCAGAGGTGCCCCAGCTAGGGGTAGAGGTCACTTCAGGAGGGGTCAACCCAGCAGACCCCCATATTCAGCACCACCACCAACTCCCCCAGGTGCTCCAATGAGACCTTATTTCAGTGCGATGTTGGAGAGTTCTTATTGCCCACCAACTATTCAGGGTTCCTCCGGTGGGTATTCTGTTTATCAGGGTTCTTCCAGTGCTCACTTCAGTGCCATGCCAGAGAGTTCATATTGCCCACCAGCCATTCAGGGTTCTTCTAGTGGGTATTCGGGTCAGCAGGCTCAGACTTCAGGGCAGCAGGCTATAATGCCTAGAGGGTGCTACGAGTGTGGAGATCCGGGTCACATGAAGAGGATCTGCCCCAGACTTTGGAGCAAGGTAGTACAGCAGGGTCAGCAGCCCATGATTCTAGCATTGGTTGCCCAGCCTCCCAAAGGCGAGGGACAGATGGGTAGAGGTCGCCCTAGAGGTGGAGGCCAGGTAGGGAGAGGTCAATCGGCTACTGCTCAGTCAGGTAGAGGCCAGCCAGCCGATGCTCCAGCCAGATTCAATGCCCCGGGCTAGGCCAGATGCATTAGCCTCAGATGTTGTCATCACAGGTATTATTTTCGTCGGCGGTAAAGATGCTTCGGTATTATTTGATCTAGGGTTTACTTATTCATATGTATCATCTCTGTTTGCTCATTTCCAAGTTATTTCTCCTGAGCCTTTGGGAACTCCTATTCATGTGTCCACTCTTGTGGGCGATTTTGTGGTTGTGCATCGGATTTATCGGTCTTGTGTGGTCACATTCTGTGGTTTCGAGACTAGAGCGGATCTCTTATTGCTGGATATGATCGATTTTGAGGTTATCCTGGGCATGGATTGGTTCTCTCCATATCGCGTCGTCCTAGATTGTCATGCCAAGACTGTTTCATTAGCAATGCCAAGGGTGCCAAGGTTGGAGTGGAAGGGTTCCACAGTTGATACATCTAGTCGGGTTATCTCTTTCCTAAAGGCTCGGCATATGGTTGAGAAGGGGTGTTTGGCTTATCTAGCTTATGTTTGGGACACCATCGCAGAGTCTCCGACGATTGATTCAGTTCTAGTAGTTTGAGAGTTCGCCGATGTGTTTCCTTCTGATCTTCCTGGCATGCCACCGGATCGTGATATTGATTTTTTTATTGATTTGGCTCCAGGCACCCAGCCTGTATCTATCCCACCGTACTGTATGGCTCCGAAGGAGTTGATGGAGTTGAAGGAGCAGCTTGAGAAGTTGTTAGCAAAGGGGTTTATTAGACCCAGTGTATCGCCTTGGGGTGCACCACAAGAAGGATGGGACTATGCGGATATGCATTGATTACCGCCAGTTGAACAAAGTCACCATCAAGAACAAGTATCAGTTTCCTTGTATTGATGATTTGTTTGACCAGTTGCAAGGTGCTAGGGAGTTCTCCAAGATCGACTTGAGGTCAGGGTATCATCAACTAAAGATTCGGGACTCGGATGTTCCGAAGACTGCATTCAGGACTAGATATGGCCATTATGAGTTCATGGTAATGTCCTTTGGCTTGACTAATGCCCCAGCAGCATTCATGGACTTGATGAACAGGGTATTCATGCCTTACATTGATTCATTTGTCGTCATCTTCATTGATGACATCTTGATATACTCCCGTAACCTGGGGGAGCATGAGCAGCATTTGAGGGTAGTGCTTCAGACCTTGCGAGAGCAGAAGCTATATGCTAAGTTCTCCAAGTGTGAGTTCTGGCTAGAGTCAGTGGCATTCTTGGGGCATACTATGTCAAGAGAGGGTATTAAGGTGGACCCTAAGAAGATTGAGGTAGTTTAGAGTTGGCCACGTCCTACTTCGATGACCGAGATCAGGAGTTTCCTAGGGTTAGCAGGTTATTATAGACGATTCGTGCAAGGCTTTTCATCTATTGCATCACCTCTGACTAGATTGACCCAGAAAGGTGCTCCCTTTCGTTGGTCTGATGATTGTGAAGAGAGCTTTCAGAAGCTCAAGACAGCCTTGACTACAGCACCAGTTCTTGTGTTGCCTTCTGGTTCAGGGATGTATATGGTATATTGCAACGCTTCGCGCATTGGATTGGGGAGTGTATTGATACAAGAGGGGCGAGTTATTGCATATGTTTCGCGTTAGCTGAAAATGTATGAAAATAATTATATTGTGAATGATTTGGAGTTGGTCGCGATTGTTCATGCTCTTAAGATATAGAGGCATTATCTGTACGGGGTATCATGTGAGGTTTATACTGATCATCGCAGCTTACAGCACTTGTTCAAGGAGAAGGATCTCAATTTGAGGTAGCGTAGATGGCTTGAGTTGCTGATAGATTATGACATCACCATTCTTTATCACCCGGGCAAGGCATAGATGCCTTAAGCAGGAAGGCAGAGAGTATGGGTAGCTTGGCATTCATTCCATCAGAGGAGAGGACACTAGCTTTGGACATCCAGTCCTTGGCTAACAGACTTGTGAGGTTGGATATTTCAGAGCCCAGCCGAGTTCTTGCATGCGTTGTTGCTCAGTCTTCATTATTGGGGGAGATCAAGGCCCGACAGTTTGATGATCCGCATTTGGCAGCTCTCAGAGAGACAGTGCTTCAGGGTAGTGCCAAGGAGATTTCTATTGGAGAGGATGGTATTTTGCGACTCTAGGGTCGCCTATGTGTTCCTAATGTTGATAGTCTGAGGGAGAGGATACTAGAGGAGGCACACAGCTCACTGTATTACATTCATCCGGGTGCTATGAAGATGTATCGTGACTTGAGGCAACATTATTGGTGGCGGAGGATGAAGAAAGACATAGTGGAGTATGTGGCTAGGTGTTTGAATTGACAGCAGGTCAAGTACGAGCATCACAGACCGGGTGGTCTACTTCAATAGATGCCTATACTAGAGTGGGAGTGGGAGCACATTACTATGGATTTCATAGTTGGCTTGCCCCGAAACTTGCTAAAGTTTGATGCAGTGTGGGTCATCGTGGATAGGTTGACCAAGTCAACATACTTTACACTAGTTGTGACTACTTACGCTTCGGAGAGACTGGCTCATATTTACATTTGGGAGATAGTCTGGTTGCACTGTGTGCCTGTTTCCATCATATCAGATAGAGGCCCTCAGTTCACTTCTCATTTCTGGAGAGTTGTTTAGTGTGAGTTAGGGACCCGCGTGGAGATTAGCACAGCATTTCATCCACATACTGACGGGCAGTCGAAGCGGACAGTCCAGATCTTGGAGGACATGCTTAGAGCATGTGTGATTGACTTTGGAGGGTAGTGGGATCGGTTTTTGCCTTTGATAGATTTTTATTACAATAACAGTTATCAGTCCAGCATTGAAAAGGCTCCATTTGAGGCTTTATACGGTCGGTGGTGTCGTTCTCCTATCGGGTGGTTTAAGCTTGGTGAGGCTGCGTTATACAGTACAGATTTGGTGCAGGATGCCTTGGACAAGGTAAAGTTGATTCAGGAAAGGCTTCGCACAGCTCAGTACTGACAGAAGAGTTACGCGGATCAGAAGGCGCACGATGTATCATTCATAGTTGGCGAGAAGGTCCTCTTGAAAGTCTTGCCAATGAACGGTGTTATGAGGTTCGGGAAGAAGGGCAGGCTGAGACCAAGGTTTATTAGCCCATTTGAGGTGTTGAGACGAGTTGGGGAGGTTGCTTACGAGCTTGCTTTACCCCCCAGTTTATTGGGAGTTCACCCAGTCTTTCACATGTCTATGCTTCGGAGGTATCATGCCGACTTGTCCCATACGTAGGACTTCAATACTATTCAGTTGGATGAGAGCCTGAGTTACGAGGAGGAGCCAGTTGCCATTATTGATAGGCAGGATCAGTTAATATCCAAGAGGATTTCAGCGGTAAAGGTCCAGTGGAGGGGCCAACCAGTGAGGAGGCGACCTGGGAGTCCGAGGAGGACATGCAATGCAGATATCCACATTTATTCAGCATCTCATGTACTTTTCTATGTCCGTTCGAGGACGAACGTTTGTTTAAGAGGTGGAGAATGTAATGACCCGACTAGTCATTCTGCTTTTTAGAACCCCGTTCCCCTAAAGAAAACTTTGCGCGCTTGCTTTAACTAATTTACAACCCGCGGGGATGGTTGGTTCGGGAATTGGAAGAATTTGGGTTGAAATATGCTCATTTGATTCCTTAAGATTTTCTTATAAGGCTAAGTATGACTTTTGTCAACATTTTGAGAAAATGGACTCGGATTCGTGTTTTGACGGTCCCGGAGGGTCCGTAGGAAAATATGGGACATGGGCGTATGCCCGAAATCAAATTTCGAGATCCCTAGGCCGAGTAATTAATTTTTATTAGAAATTATTAAAGTGAAATTCTAAGGATTTAAAGAAACTAAATAATGATTGATCATATGGGTATCGGGCTCGTATGTTGGTTCCGGAGCCCGATACAGGTCCAATATAACATTTAAGACTTGCCCGCAAAATTTGGTGTCAATCCGAGTAGTTTAAGGGCATTTTGGCTCGTTAGAGGAAAATTAAGAACTTGAAGATCATAAGTTTGATTCAATTGGTTTTAGGGGGTGATTCTTAGATTGGCGTTGTTTACGGCGTTCCAAAGGTTCGAGTAGGTCTGTTTCATGATTTCAGACTTGTCAGTATGTTCGGGCGGGGCTCGGAAGCCCCGAGCGTCAATCGGACGAGGCTCGTGTGAAGTTGGAATGTTGAGAAGTGCTGAAGCATCTGCTTCTGTCATAACTGCACCTGCGGTTGGTCGACCGCAGGTGCGAGACCGCAGAAGCGGTCCGCCTATCGCAGATGCGGCCAAGGTAGGCCAGACCCAGAATCACAGAAGCGACTCACAAGCCACAGAAGCGGCTTCAAGACCGCAGAAGTGGTTGCAGCCCGCTTGGTCGGTTCCGCAGATGCGCCCAATTTCTGGCAAAAGCGGGACCGCATCTGCGGTCGGGGCAGTGAGCTTCATTTAATACGGGCTCTAAGTCATTTTCGCCACTTTTCACTCCTCCATTGGCGATTTTGGGAGCTTTTGAGAGAAGACCTCCACCTAGCATCTTGAGGTAAGTTTATCCCACCTATTCTTAGTTTAATACTTGTGTCTTAGGTAGATTAAACACTAGGATTTAGGTAAAATCATGGGGTTAGAGAAAAACCTAGGGTTTTGATAAAACTTAGATTTTTCCACGAAATTGGGTATAAAGCGAAGTAGAAATTATATATCATTGATCCTTAGGTTACAAAGAACAACTTTCTTCGAAAAATCTCGGAATCCGGGCATGTGGGCTTGGGGTCGGATTTTTGGAAACTTGTGTTTAAGGTTGGGAAATTGCTTTAATAGTTAGGATGTGATCTTGTGAGCTTGTATTGACTAGTTCCTACCTTGTTTATGTAGTTTGGGATCGTTCGGCTCCAAATTGAGAGTTCGGGCTCGTTCTTGGCATTGGAAGTGCACTTTGGAGCAAGGTGAGTTTCCTATCTAACCTTGTAAGAGGGAATTGTCCCCATAGGTGATGTAATCTAATAATTTTCCATTAAATGTGGGGGTTACGTATGCACTAGGTGACGAGAGTCCGTGCGTAGCTACTATTATGCTAAAGTAGCTACTATTATGCTAAGTCCGGGCAGTTTAGGTCCCAGAAGCATGTTTTATGTAGTATTCTTGCAAAGCTATGTTTAATTTGGATTGCTTAAATCATGGTGATTATGATAACTAAGACTAGTTAAGAGGAACATGATATTTCTTGGCCTTTTTAAATAGATGTTGATAATGGAGTGAGTAATTTCTCCCCAGTTATGTATTCTTATCTTCTTGTCGTTGTGTTTAATTACATTGACCGAGTCGCATGGTTGATTCGTGAGCGGGGTAATAGATGCATCTATAGTTCGTGTCGTTCGACCCTCAGCAGTACACAAATTTACTTTTATGTTGGATCGGACCGTACGACCTCGGCACTACTTTCACATGCTTTACTTAGTATTATTCAATGACTTGAGTTTATTATTTGTCCTAGTATGGGAGTTTCCAGTTGTGACATTATCTAGGAGAGGACTTGTTAGTTCTTGCTATACACTATTAATTATTTGTTTTATCCATGCTCCGTATAAGTCATCTCTCATATTATTTGACCCTAGTAAGTGTCAAGTCAACTTTTCGTCTCTACTTCTTCGAGACTAGACATGATACTTACTGGGTACATATTATTTTTGTACTCATACTACACTTCTATGCTTAATTGTACAGGATCTGAGGTAGGTTCATCTGGCTATCAGACCGGTGCGCATCCCTGATCATAGTCCGAGACTTCCACGGTGAGTTGTTTCCCTTCCTGTGCCGATCAGCAGCTTGATGGAGACTTCCTCACTTTTGACTGTCTATTTTGTTTCAAACAGTAGGATAGATGTATTATTTTGTATATTCTACTAGTTGCCCACAACTTGTGACACCAGGTCTTGGCACACACATTAGTAGACGTTTCTTTTGGATTGTCTAATTATTATTGAATGTTGCATATTTTCACCAGCCTTTAATTGCAGATTAAGAAAAATGTTGTAACTATTTTGGGTAAGTAAAATAATAACTCACTAATACTTCTGCATTGGCTTGCCTGACAACGGTGTTGGGCGCCATCATGACCTATTATAGAAAATGGATCATGAAAGATATACCTTATGTGTGCACTACCCGGCCCTTCCTTGTGGCCCTGAGGTATTTAGGACCTCCAATTTAGGTAGTTCTAGACTATCCTAAGGTACTTAAAGGAGAAAAATCTAGGCGACAACCAAAACAATTTGGGCTGGACCAAAGATAGAACAATTAAAGGCTCAAGTTGTACCTCCACAAATAGAGCAAGCAAGTGCACGTCTTAAACACAGTTTCAAATATTTAAGAGAAGCCCTAGAACAGGATATCTAGGTGAGAAGAGAATATGCAGTATTGAGTTAAGACCAAAGTGTCAAAGACCTATTCAGTTTGCCTATTAAATTTTTAGAACCTGTTGAATCTGGGCAGTCACAGTAAGCAAAGCAGTTTCATAGTTTTTTTTATTAGATATTGATTACCTATAGGCTTGCCTAGGCGTAATATCTTATACACATGCTATATAAATGCAATTAGAATTCTGCGAGCCATTTTAAAGCAGTTTGAGTTTATTAAGTCCTATAGACATGCTGGTCTAGGCGCTGAATAACTGATTTTAGACTTATAGATACCGACAGCTAAATGCAGAAACTGGTCTTAGAATCATATAAGCATGGCATCTAAATACAGTGATTAAAACATGCTGATGATTGATTTGAACATTATTAATATGCAGAATTTGATCTTTTTCAGGCAACACTGAATAATTTTAAAACCCCTATAGGCATGGTATCTAACCGAACATCGTAGCAAACTTACAGACATGTTATTAGAATGCAGAATTGATTTTTTTGAATCTTATTGGCATGATGTTTAAGTGAACAAATATTGTAATAGCTTATAGGCATAGTATCTAGATAGACAAGATATTGTAACAACCTATGGGCATGGTTTCTAGGAATGTAAACATTATTTTAAAATCCTATAGGCAGGATAGCTACCCATTCCCCAACAAATGTGTATAATAATCCCTCCTAGTTTACAAATTTCCCCAATATCTATTTACAAAGATTATTATTACATCCCATAAATGAATTTACATAATGAATAAAACTATACTATAGGGAGCCTAAATAGGCCCAAAGTGAATCCTGGAAATACGAGGCCTTCAAATAGTTCCAGATGCCATAGCCTCATAATGTCCAATAAGGGTATCCTGGTGTGTCAAAGTTCCCAAGGGCCTTAGGAACCCTGGGCAATGCTCACACCAAGATCCTTTTGAATAGAAGAGTTGTTATATGCAGTGTGGAAGGGCCAACCAAGTGTGACAGAGTTCGGAGAAATCTAATGGATCCCTATGCAGTACACACACTGGAGGGGTAGAACTTAAGTAATCTAGGAGTAGAAGTGTGAGTGCTCGATATAGTTGAAATGATTTTTGGGAAAAACAGTATAGAGATAAGATCTTTAGGAGTGAAAATACTTTTAGGAGTAGCGGTAGTTTAGGAAATCATGTTAGGAATAAAAAAAAAAGGTGTTAAAAACCTTTTGAGGGAAAGGAAGGTTCAGGAAAGAACAGCCTAGTCACAAAAACATCCTATTGCCCAACTTCAGTTTGTTAATTAGTCTGGGTAAACAAATAATTACACAAAAGGGAGCATAGATTGAGAACACAAGATGTTTAAAGCAGGAGCATATAAGATGAAGGGGAAGGCAGTCATGCTAATTAATAGGGACACAGAGCAGGCAGGAATTAATAAGACATACTGATCACTCAAATCTTACAGTCATACTTAGTGATAGGGTAAGCATGCTACTTAAGACAAAAGACAAGAAGGCCTAGGATTTACACACTACAATAAACATATTGGTTGAGCATAAGGATACATAGGTCTGGATACAGAAGTAGTCATGCTAAGTAATACAGAAAGAGCCATAGAAATTCAGTCACACAAAGTAGCCATACTAGTTGGGGTTACAGGACAGGGGAGACACAAGTAAACAGGTTGTTCTAAGGCCATATTGGATACTCAAACAAAATAGACAGGCTGATTAAACAAGAGAAGGTGAAACTTTAGCATATTGGTCAAAGCAACAAACATGAAAGGACATGGAATTATGCACATAAGCAATTAAACTAGTGCAAGAATAGACATGGAGTTAACAACTATGGAACAACAAGAAGCACATTGATTTGAATTTCAGAATGACATTGACATAGGAACATACCAGTTAAGGAAGAAAATGCAGAAAATAGAGCAGGCAGGATGCAACAGTCTACCCTTGGCTTTTAGCCGGCTAGACAAGCAATGAGCACAAGTAGCAGAAAGAGAGATGAGAGGAAGTTTGTGTGTGTGTTTGTTTTGAACTACTGTTCGTGTGTTTGAGAGGTAGAATAAGAGCGCATATATAGTACATAGGGAGTAGAACAAATAAGGTAAAGAGAATCAGAATTCAATCAATTAACGGCAATCACCGAATCAATTTCCATGAGGGAGTCCGGGATAGACCTCGTAATTTGGGGGTAATCAGTTAATGGTCACAATATAAGGTTTAATTAAGGCAAAGAATCCATAATCATGCCATATAAAGAGTCAATAAAAATTCCCAAACTTCTGTTCATTAGTAAGGCAAATAAAATAGGGAAGCATGTCACAAATAAGGAAACTAATTAAATTTCAGCACACACACTGATTTTAATAGGACAGTTAACAAGAATCAACCAGTAAAATCTTCAAAGAATATTGATTTTATAGAAAAGACTTATTCAGATTCCCTAAATAGAAATCAATTAGTTAACCTCACAGAAATACCGGATTTAATAAGAAAAACTGGTTCGAAGCCCTAATAGAGATCAATTAGGGCAAAATTCCCAAAGAATACTGGATTTAACGAGGAAAACATTTGAATCCCCAAAAATAGAACCAATTAGTACCACTGATTGCCAGAAATCAACATAATAAACGAAAGAAGAAGAAATTAGTATAACCACTAGAAACGTCTAGGGTTCGAGCATTTGTGCAAAAATTAGTCAAATACGTAAAGAGATGAGCAGATTAAACATTGAAAGTAGAAAATATTATTTGAAAAAGGTCTAGGAAGAACCCTAGTTTTATAAAAGAGTGACTAAGATCGAGATAGTTAGTAAAAATATGGGATTTTTAAAGGAAAACACTTAATAATACTCGAATCACCTCAAATCTATAAAGATCTATGAAGAATCGAACAGTAGTGAACTAGGGTTTTCAAAAAATAGTACAGATAAAGAGAATCGGTTAAAACTCATGGATTCAAACAAAAATAAGAGAAAATCCTTACTTACGAACGAAAGCGGCCGGAGACAGGCCGATAAATGAGTTTCAAACCGGTATAGGTTGACTTTCTTTAAGAATCTTCTGAAGGACTCATGAAGTCGAAGAGCCATGGAGTATAGGAAGCTAGAGGTGGTCGGAGAAGGCACGGAAACACCATAAGAGGGAGGTTCTCGCCGGTGACGGCGATTAAGGTTAGGGTTTAGGTGGAGAGTATCTGAGAGATGAGGGAACAGATGACGGCGGGGAGGGGTGGGAAATGATTAGGGTTTGAAAGGTGTATATGGGTTTAATTAAGGTAAGGGGCGGCCAGGATAAGCTAGGGAATTGGGTCAGGCAGGCTCTTTAGGGTCAGATGGGATTTGAGTTTGGGTTTTGGGTTGGTTAAGTTTGAAATTGGGTCTTTTCTAGGGCTATATTTTAAATACTCGATTAATTTAGTAAAATAATTTATAAATGATAAAAATGTGATTTGTGTGTGAAAATATTTTAAAATACTTACTTAATATTATAAAAATGTGAAAAGTCATTTTCTGTATGGATAATATAATTTTGCATATATATAGGCTATTGTTGCAAAAATACATAATTCTAGCCTAAAAATGCAAATGTGATCGTAAAAATACAATTAAAATATTTAAGGGTTTATATGAGCATAAAATGATGAATTTAAATAATCAATCTTCATAAAAAATAATATGAGGAATAGTTATTGAATATTTGTATAAATAAAATACAGAAATAAAATAGTTTTTAAGTCCTTTAAAAAACTATAGAAAAATTATAAAAATATTTGTGCATGTTTGTAAGTGTGTATGCAATATTTTAAAAGTATCTGTGCATATTTAAATATATGAAGGAAAAATTGGGTATCAACAACTATAAATAGACGGGAAACACTTTTTTAGGGCAAGTTTTATAGTTTTTTGAGTTGTAGCCATTATAGTTTACTACTTTTGGTAATTTGTGACCATTTTGGGTAAAATTAGTTTTATCAATTTAATCTTGTATTAAGGCTTTAATTAGTTCTTCTACTTTATTTTCTTCAATTTCTATTATGGGTAGCTTGATTTTTTTTAGGGTTGTAACCGAACCTTAGTGTGTAAACCTTATGGGTATTTAATCTAATGTTTGTTTATGATTGGGTATTTATTATTTAGCCTTGTTCATACATTATTTCTAGAATTAATTGTTGCAACCATTGATTCATGCCTTTTTTACTTGGTTCTTACTTGAGAAAGAGGGACTTAGTCTAGAAAAACTTGGCTAACTAGAAAATGGGAAGTTAAGTTTTTAGCTAGCCTAATTAAAGGTGTTTAACTAGAGATAGGAAAACCCCGACTTGAGCTCATATCAACTAATTGAATTGATACCTAATTGGGCCTGAGAAAGCCAATTTAGGCAAAATCATTCTATAACCAAGAGGTTTTGAGTGGGTAATTTAAATTTGAGAGTTATAATACAACCCGACCACTAAAACAAGTATTAGGCTAACACATAGGTGAAGGTTACATCCCTAGGTCTATTACCCATTTGATAAAAACAACAAAAACAAATACTAGTTTTCTAGTCTCTTTTGATTAGTTGATCATTACTAGTGTGAATTTTAGAAGTAGATAACAAAACCCCCTTGTTTGGAAGTTTAATTGAGCTATTTCATCTACGCTCATCAAGTGTACACCCTAAAGCACATATTTAGCTCACTATGGAAATAGACCATGACTCTTGATGGGTACTATTCTTCCAACGACTGTTTTCACTCACTATTGAGTGTGGATTCGGAAAGTATCGGATGACTTCGGGTTATCGGGCAGCTTTCCATACTGAAGATAATCGATGAACTCATTCCTCCAGTCCTAAACAAGATTAGTTGTATTTACTTCACAATAGCCATCCAAATCCAGTAACGAATTCAAAATTTGAACGACTGTACCAGAGTCGGATCTTTTCATCTCTGTGGATGGCCCTAAATTGGCTAAAAAATCTAATTCTATGCTCTTTTCTCTCGGGATGTGTGTTATCAACCACTCCCTGAATCATGTAAGCAAAGTTTGAACTTTAACAATGTACTGTTGCATGCGTTCCACCTTTATATTAAAAATCCAATATACTTAGTTTACTACCATCTGTGAATCACATTTGATTTCTATGAACTCGGAGCCAAGTCTCAGGGCCAGTTCAAGTCCTGCAATCAAATCCTTATACTCGGGTCCATTGTTAGTTAATGGAACAGTTTTTATGGCCTATGAGCACCCAATTTTTACCCTACATAGAAAATTACTCCTAAAATATTCAAAAATAGTTTTAGTGACTTATGTAGAATTTAGGAATTTTTATTTTTATTTGTTTGGCATTCATTTGCTCTTTTAGCATGTTTTAGTAACATTTCAAATCACAAAAATGATCAAAAATATATATTTTCTTTTGCTTTTTGCATCCTTAGATTTTTACTTGCATTATTAACATTTAAGTTGCATTAAAGTACAAAAATTCCTTAGTTTATTTTATATTTTAGGTTCAAAATTACTTAATTGACCTCAAAATCGGAACTGGGCCAAAACAATTCTAAAATGGCCCAATTTTCAGCCCAATCTTCTTTCACATACCCAAGCCCATCCCCTCCTCACTAACTTAAAAACCCTATCTTTCCCTTTACACAAATAAAATTAGCAACTGCAGACCCTCGCTCTCCATCTCCCATATGTTGTCATGTTCAAATTGGAGTATAAATCTACCTTCGTACCAAGCTCCACCTCCTCCTTTATAAATATATATATAAGCAAGCAAGTTCACATTTTGCGGCTAAATCATTCTTTCTAATTCTCAATTCTCACTGCCACATAAATTTTTCCAAATATTCATATCAACAAACAAAGACAAGCAGTTTCTTTTAAACTCAAGCTAAAGAATTTTTGAGTTTCTTGTTTGCTTGTGCAGATTTTACCAGCTACAGTAAATCGAATAGTTATTGAGCGTGATAGAAGAGTATCTAAATTGATCAGAAGTTGTACCGAAGAAATTGCAACTAGGTACCGGTGCTTCTCTGATATTTGAATCTTAGCCTCTTGAGTTTAATTTGTTCTGGAATATGTGTAAAATTGCAGCTTTTTATATTCTGTATGGAAATGTTTAAGACTTACCATAAAGACAAATAGATCTTTGATATATTTGTTTCCTTATTATTGAACTGTGTGATTTAGATTTACATAATATAGTATAAAATTTCATTCTTCTGCCAAGATTCAGATTAGTCCACTACTTAGTTTACATTATCGATCTTTTGTTGCGGTTCCTGAGTCGACGGTAAACGTGTTGTAAGACGCGGGTACATTTTATGTGATGCGGTTTGTATTATGTACAAAAACAACGAGTGCGCGACATCGCGACTTGTTCAAATAAATTTCATAACTCACGGACCTTTACAATAATCTCAAATTAGCTTTAGGAAAATAATTGTACATTCATATTCGTAGTCTGCTTTACGCGCGATTAATAAATTATCATGGCCATGAGTATGGTTCTCGTGGCATGGTCATGATACTAAATCCCAATTCGGATGTGCATTTCGTGTGACCCGACCATAACTTCGAATAATAATAAAATAAACATATTGTAGATCGTGGGTACGGTTCCTGTGATGCGATTTGCAATGTGCATAAAAACAAACAAGTGCGCGACATCGCGACTTGTTCAAACAAACTCCATAAATAAATAAAAATGGTTATAAAGTTAAAAAGGCACAATAGGTTTAAAACATGTAATTAATCAGATAATTCGGCCAATTATTAATAGTTAAGCGATCATGCTAAAACCACGAATCTCGGGAGTGCCTTACACCTTCTCCCGGGTTAATAGAAATCCTTACCCGGTTTTCTATGTTCGTGGATCAAAAATAGAGTCAATTTTCTCGACTTGGGATCTAAAATAAACCGGTGACTTGGGACACCATAAATTATCCCAAGCGGCGACTCTGAATAAATAAATAATTCCATTTCAATTAATGTCACTTAAATTGGAAAAACTCCCCGATCCCCTCGGGAAAAAGGAGGTGTGACAGCTTTGGCGGCTCCGCTGGGGACAAGAACCTAGAACTTCTAGTTCGGGGTTCAGAATTCGAGCTTGGAATAGCTGTTATGATTGGTTTTATGATTGTCTACGTGTTTGAGCCTAATGTACTAAATGTTGTTTTTTACCGCTTTTATATTGTGAATGTATACAACTGTTACGAAACGCTTCTTCTCTCTGAGTCTTCTAAATCTTTTCGGAAGTGCACGCTGGCGTAACTTCTTTTTTGTTAGTGTCATATCCTAATTTAGAATGAGGATCGGATCAGTTATAAAGCCGGATGGCCTCTTGGTTAATGGTACGTTGCCCCCTCCCCCTTCCCCCAGCTCGAGTTGTCCGCTCGGGTAAGCCAAGTTTAGAATAATACACCCAGGTTTTTTGAACTTAGAATGACATAGCCTCATGTCAGATCCCTAGTAGGTACGTTTGTTTGCATCAAGTGCATTTGACTTTGGGGACTCAACACAGGGGTTGGGTCCGTCTAGGATAGGTGTACCCAAATTAAAAGACCATCTTGATGCATCTTACGTGCTACTTGTGTATATGTTTGTTTCGGCTTGCATGTTGACTGGCTTCTAGAATAGGGAAAGAAAAAAAGGAAAAGAAAAAAAAAGAGTGAGAGGTTGGCATTTGAAAAATTTGAAACCCTGCCAAAATTTTGAAAAATAAAAGAGAAAGAAAATAAGCTAATGTTTTCAAAAAGTCATGTTTCCTTTGTTTTGTCAAAACTGGCCGAACTACGCGGGTCTGATTCTCACCGGATGTGAGATACGTAGGCAAACCTCATCGGCTCTGGCCCCCAATTTTCAAAAATCCAAAAGTATTTTCCTTTACTTCTTTAGAAAAGTCTTTCTTTGAGACCTCAAATTTAAAAAAAATCAAAAATATTTTCTTTTAATTTCTTCCAAATATCAAAAAATATTTTCATTCTTCTTTAGAAGTTTTTCTTTCGAAATTAAAAATAAAATTCATGATTCAAAAAATTTTCTTTAGAAGTCTTTCATTCATAATTTTAATATAAAAGTCCAAAAATCCAAAGATATTTTCTTTCTTCTTTAGAAGTTTTTCTTTCGAAATTCCAAAAAAAAAAATATTTCCTTTCTTCTTAATAAATCTTTCTTTCGAAAATTTAAAAAGAAAAAAAATTTAATCCAAACAAAAAAAGATTTAGTTTATTTCGTTTATTCCTAATCTTCGCGAACTACACAAGATCTGATTCATGTTCCCACATGATACGTGGGCAACCCACATCAGGTTCGATGGAATGGTTTAAAAAAACAAGAAAAAAAATATAGAAAAGAAAAAAAAGGAAAAAAGAAATAGAGTATTTATTCTAACATGCTTATTGTTTTGGAATACAAGTCAGTCAAAGGTGGTCGGTTTGTTGGTTTGCAATGGCAAGTCACAAAAACAACCCAAGATCTCTCGAAAATAAAAGCATCTTCTCAACCAATGGAACAAGCACCATTATTGTTGATCCAAGGTCATGAAAAGGCAAGTAGGCAATTTGGTGGTGAAAAATCAAAAATGGAGGCAAATCTGAAGTTGACTTTACCAAATTTGAGCAATAGGACATGGCTTGCTCGAGATGATTGTCAAAATTTGAGTGTTGAATCCAAAACAACCAAAATAGTTAAATGTCGTAGTAATGCTGATGTGCGAATGTATGGCTAAGATGTCGCTTAGTAACTGGAAAGTCACTCCTCTTTTAGCCATGGTAGCTTATTTTGTCGTCTTTTTTTTTGTGATCGAACCCTGCTATCCTTTATTCAATAAAAAGCAGTCAGTCATTTTGTGTCGATTTTGTACATAGTTCTTTCACGGTAGTTCTAGTGACATGACATGCATGCAGAATTTTTAGCCAGATCTTAGAAAACTGATTTAGTTTTGAATTGGATAAGTGAGAAAGAGACACTTTTGAAGATGAATAGAGACATGAAACAATTGAAAAATAAGCATGAACCAAGTTTACATGGAACCATAACAATCATGCTCATGGAATTTAAGGATCTCTACCTTTTGAATCATTGAGTATATTAGGCTTAAGGATGATCGGACGGGTTGAAGTATGTTTAATACTAAGAGATAGAAAGTGTTTTTCAAAAGGAGTAGATCGGGCTTACGAAGGTGTATTCCAAATAACTTGAAATGGATCAGTTTAGTGGAAAAATGCATCTTTTACATCAAGACAAAATCCAAGAAAAAGTTACCCAAATTGACAAGGGTCATTTACTGCAAGGAAAGTATTACTCATATAGAGTTACACTGAAAAAGACCCAAAAAGCAACATGTTCATTAATGATGTGATCACGAAAGGATGTTATGTTTGGCTTTCTCGAGGCTCGGAGGCCTTTTTTCTACTATCCAAACACTTTATGACCTTGTTATACCTTTCGAGTCTGTGTTATTTTCTTTGACCACCCTCTTTTGGAATCAAGTTTGGAGTCAAAAGTAAAGAAAAAAAGGTTCATGCCCCAAGAGTACAAACTAGGAAAACTCTTAGAAAGTTCAAAAAAAAAAAAGAACAGTCAAAGTTCCATGCCACCAGAAATAAAAGTTGGGGAAACTTGTTTTGAAAGCAAAAGAAACAAAAAAAAACAAAAAGAAAGAAAGAAAAAGAAAAAGAAAGATGAAAAAATAGGTTAGATGTTTGAACTATGTTTGACCTGATTCCTTTAAAAAAAGATACGTAGGCAGCCTTACACGGTTCGGTCCAACCAAATAAGAAATAAAAATCCAAAAATCCCCAATAGCTAAAACTGGGGAAAAGATTTTATTTAACTTTTGAATGAGTTGATTCCAAAAGTTGTAAGTCTTCAGCCCCTCATTTTGAGTCTACTTTCAGCCTTCATGTCGACCCTTATTTCCAAACCTATCCAAAAAAATTCCAAATAAAGACCTCCCGATATGCCTTCGAGAATGCCAAGAGAAGCATAAAATGAGCAATGGTTGTCATGCGACATACAACACTATCAAGTTGCTCACAAAATAAAAAGAAAAAATGAGAGTCTTACTAGTGAAAACCTTCACGGACACTGTAAGGCGACAGTAAGTAGAGATAAATAAATGAGAAAGGCTTGTTGGTGAAAATTCCTCGGGGCACCACTAGTCCAAGGTGAGGCTTGAGTCTGATGCAAATAATTGGAACAGAGATGCTCAATTTCAAAGCTCAAAGGAATGACAAGAGTAAAGGTTAGATTGATTTGAACGTCAGGTCGCTAAGTCCAAAATGCATGTCATGATCATTAATTCTAGCTGCCCTTTATACAAAAAAAATAAATAAATAAATAAATAATCTTCCTTCTTTCCTTCCTGATAGGGGCATTTCCTGTTAATACTTTTTCTTTGCATCATTGTGTCCTTCGGTCTAAGTCTGTCCTTGTCAAAACAAGAAAGAAAAGATTACAAAATCTGCTACCAGCTTTTCAGTTGCACAAAGTAAATTTGGCCAGCACACTCAGTTGTTACTTTCGACATGCCTTGAGGATTCATGCAAAGGCTTTTCCCAAAAGACCCTTGTCAACCTACTTGGCGCAAGAAAAGATAACTGGTGATTCTCTCTGACAGACAAATTGCTCAAAAAGCAGGAAGTCATTCAAGATATCAGAAAAGGTCACATAAGCAAAGAACTCCAGTTGAGATAAGGCTGATTGAGCAACAAATATAAATGGTACTGGGGATGAAACAATCAAGGTTGATATAGAGCAAAAGTCTCTTGAAACTGACTCAAGCTGATTGAGCAAAAGCCAAGCTGCCCAGGACTCAAGGCCACAAACCGACTACAACTTTTAATACTGACAAAATTTTCTTTGTTTGAAACAGGAACAAAGCAGTGCAAGAAAAGTGTTTTAAAAAAAGGGAAAAGGAAAGAGAGAAAGAAAGAAAAATATAATGAAAAAAAAGAAAAAGAAGAAAAAAAGAGCCGACAAAGGGAAATTTCTCAAATCGTTGCCTTTATCTGTCTTGCTAGTATGCATAAATTTTGCATTGATCTTCACATTTTTCCTCCTAGGATAAAAATTCCTAGTCTGATGAATTTTCCTCCCAATAAAAAACCTAGTCTGACGAGTCTTTCTCCTCGGATAAATGTCTTAGTATGATGAATAATTCTCCTAAGATAGAAAACCTAATATGATGAATCTTTCTCCTGGATAAATATCTTAGTCTGATGAATCTTTCTGTCACGACCCCAATCCTCGGTCGTGATGGCGCCCAACACGATGCTAGGCAAGCCCGATCCAATTCGTCACTCACAATCCTTTATGTAGAATTCATTACCAATTAATAGGATTTAATGTCCAATTAACATGATTATAACTCTGTAGTAATAGATAAACAGTACGGAAAATCCATAAAATATCAATATAAATCCCACCGATCTGGTGTCACGAGACAAGAACCTCTAATACAAGTTTGTGTAGCAACCTATACATAGAGTTGTCTAGAATGCGAAAAATAAAGAGGATAAGGGGAGAAATCGGGTCCTGCGGATGCCATGCAGCTACCTTGATGACTCCGGAATAAGCTGAACAGCAGCAGAAGGCTCAAACTATGCCTCTGGGATACCTGTATCTGCACACATGGTACAGGGAGTAAAGTGAAAACTCCAACTCAGTGAGTAATAGCAATAAATAATTACTGATAGAAAGAAAACTCGTAAAACACTACGCAGTTCTATATTAAAATAGTGAGAATATCAAAAACAGCAACTGATTGAAGAAGTCAGTTAAAAGTCCTTTAAGCCAGTATTCATTTCATTTACTCCTCACGATAACCGAATTCATATTTGTACTGTTGCGGCGTGCAACCCGATCCATATAGTATACTGCTGCGGCGCGCAGCCCGATCCATATATATATATATATACTGCTGCGGCGTGCAGCCCAATCTAAGAATAGTCGACTGCGCTCACTGGGGGTGTGCAGACTCCGGAGGGGCTCCTTCAGCCCAAGCGCTATACTACTGCGGCGTGCAGTCCGACCCATATAATATACTACTACGGCATGCATTCCATTCCATATAATATACTACTACAGCGTGCATTCCTATCCATATACTATACTATTGCGGCATGCAGTCCGATCCATATAATATACTACTACGGCGTGCAGTCCGATCCATATAATATACTATTGTGGTGTGCAGTCTGATCCGCATAAATATATATACTGTTGCGGTGTGCAGCCCGATCCATAGTATATCAAATACCCTCACAATGGTGTTCTCGACCCCTCTCAGTCAATACAGACTTGGCCTCTCGGGCACACTAACATAAGACGGGGTTCTCAACCCACACGTTACTCTCATTAGGATTTAACAATTTCTAAAGCTGGTTCATATTATGTTTATCAGTTAAGAACATGACTGAGGGTATGATTTCGACAAGAAAAGTGAGGTCAACCAATACAAACGCCCCCTAAGGGTTCTACAGATCGGCACAAGGCCCCAAACATGGCAACTAGCCCATAATATAATGATATTTATTAAGTCTCAATCAAAAGTACAGTAAAGTCATCAAATTGGATGGACTGGGTCCAAATCCCTAGTAGTAACAGACGCCACGCTCTTCATACAGCGTGTGTCTCATCTCAACATAGCACCACGTTGTGCAAATCCGGGGTTTCAAACCTTCAGAACATCATTTATAACCATTACTCACCTCAAGCAGGCCGAAATCCTAGCTCGCTACTCCCTTGCCTCGCAAATCAATCTCCTCGAGCGTCGAATCTAATCAAAACCACAAGTAATACATTACAATAGGCTAAGGGAATACAACCCAATCGAAAATTACGAAGTTTGCAAAACCCGAGCCCCGGGCCCACTTCTCAAAAAATCAAAAAAATTGACATCACCGGATTCCTTATCCGAGCTCAAATGCTCCCTCAAATCCAAATTTGAAATATTAAAACTCAAGCCCAAGTTCTTCCTCTTTTGCTAAATTTTCATGGATTCCAAGATCAATTTCACAATAAAAACGTATTTTTAGTTCATAGGACTTACCTCCAATCACTTCCCGTCGAAACCCCCTTCAATCCCCGTCCAAAAGCACTCAAGGTTGCTCAAAATTGGAGGAAATGGGTTTGGGTTCGCGGATGAAATGTTTTTAACATTCTGCCCGGATCACTGTAGCTAACTCTATGCGATCGCATTCAAGCCCCTGCAATCGCATAGACCAAAAATTCCATGGTCTCAAATTACCCTATGCAACCGCAGCAGACCCTATGCGATCGCAGTGCCTTACCAAACAACACTGTGTGATCGCAACCCCTTCATGCGATCGCATTGAACAACCAAACAGCCCCTAAAATCCTTCTATGCGATCGCAGCCCTTTGTGCTATGCGATCGCATAGAGCAAAATTGCTCTGCACTGACTGCTGCATTTCTGCAGCATTTTCCAACTTCAAAAATTCCCGTTAGCCATCCGAAATCACCCCGAGGCCCCCGAGGCCTCAACCAAAAGCACCAACACATCCTAAAATATCATCAAAACTTGCTCCAATCGTCGAAACACCTCAACTAACACCAAAACCATCGAATTACATCGAATTCAAGCCTAAGTTCTTTTAAAACTTCCAAAACACGCATTCGATCAAAAACCCAACTAAATCACGTCCGAATGACCTGAAATTTTTCACACATATCCCAAATCACTTAACGGAGCTACAGCAACTCTCGAAATTCCATTCCGACTCTCGGATCAAAATCTTACCTATCAACCGAAAATCGCCAAAATACTAACTTCGTCAATTCAAGCCTAATTCTACACCGGACCTCCAAAATTACTTCTGATCCCACTCCTAAGTCACAAATCATCCCCCAAAGCTAACGGAATCACCGAAAATCACATCCGAGCACTCTAACTCAATAGTCAACATCCGGTTGACTTTTCCCAAAACAAGCCTTCCTTAAAGAGACTAAGTTTCTCATTTCCTATCAAAACCAATCCGATTTAACTCTAACACACCGATTACCGATAACGAAACATGAAGAAGCAAAAAATGGGGGAAACGGGGCAATAACTCACGTGACGACGGGCCGGGTCGTCACATCTTCCCCAACTAAAACAAACGCTCGTCCTCGAGCGGGTCAAGAAACATACCTGGAGCCTCAAATAGGTGAGGATATCTGCTCTGCATCTCCCGCTCGGTCTCCTAAGTAGCCTCCTCCACGGGCCGACCTCTCCACTGCACCTTCACTGAAGCTATATCCTTTGATCTCAATCTCCGAACCTGACGACCCAAAATAGCCACTGGCTCCGTATCGTAGGCCAAATCATCATCCAACTGGACCGTGCTGAAGTCTAAAACATGAGACGGGTCCCCAACATACTTCCGGAGCATAGAAACATGAAATACCGGATGAACGCTCGAAAAGCTAGGTGGCAGAGAAAGCTCATAGGCCATCTCCCCAATCCTCCGAAGCACCTCAAAAGGCCCAATGAACTGCGGACTCAACTTGACTTTCTTCCCAAACCTCATAACACCCTTCATGGGCGAAACCTTCAGCAAGACCTTCTCACCAACCATATAGGACACATCTCGAACCTTCTAGTCCGCATAACTCTTCTAACGTGACTGAGCTGTACGAAGTCTTTCCTGAATCACCTTCACTTTCTCTAAGACATCCTAAACCAAGTCTGTTCCCAACATCCCAGCCTCGCCAGGCTCGAACCAACCAACTGGAGATCTACATCATCTCCCATACAAGGCTTCATATGGTGCCATCTGAATGTTGGACTGATAGCTGTTGTTGTAGGCAAACTCTGCAAGCGGCAGAAACTCATCCCAAGAACCTCCTAAATCAATAACACATGCGCGCAACATGTCCTCCAGTATCTGAATAGTGTGCTCGGATTGTCCGTCCGTCTGAGGATGAAATGTTGTGCTCAACTCTACCTAAGTATCCAACTCTCTCTGCACGGCTCTCCAAACTGCGAAGTAAACTGAGTACCTCTATTTGAGATGATGGAAATCGGAACACCATGCAATCGAATAATCTCCCGAATATAAATCCCTGCCAACCGCTCTGAAGAATAGGTAGTACACACAGGAATGAAGTGCGCGGACATGGTCAGCCGATCCACAATCACCCAAATAGCATCAAACTTCTTCAAAGTCCGAGGAAGTCCAACCACAAAGTCCATAGTGATCCTTTCCCACTTCCACTCGGGAATAACCATTTGTTGAAGCAAGCCACCCGTTCTCTGATGCTCATATTTCACTTGATGACAATTGAGACACCGAGCTACAAATCCCACAATATCTTTCTTCATTCTTCTCCACCAATAGTGCTGCCTCAAATCCTGATACATCTTCGCGGCACCCGGATGGATAGAATACCGCGAGCTATGGGCCTCTTCCAGAATCAACGCTCTAAGCCCATCCACATTGGCACACAAATTCGGCCCTGCTTCCTCAACATACCATCATTACCTATGGTCACATCTCTGGCATCACTATATTGAACTCTATCCTTAATGACAAGCAAATGTGGATCATCATACTGGCACTCTTTGATGCGATCATATAAGGAAGACCGAGAAACCACACAAGCCAACACCCGACTGGGCTCCAAAATATCCAATATCACAAACCGATTGGCTAAGGCCTGAACATCAACTGCAAAGGGTCTCTCCCCAACTGGAATGTACGCCAAACTCTCCATGCTAACCGCCTTCCTGCTCAACGCATTGGCCACCACATTGGCCTTCCCGGGGTGATACAAAATGGTAATATCGTAATCCTTGAGCAACTCAATCCATCTCCGCTGCCTCAAATTAAGATCCTTTTGCTTGAACAAATGTTGAAGACTGCGATGATCAGTGAACACCTCACAAGATACGTCATACAAGTAATGCCTCCAAATCTTCAATGCATGAACTATGGCAGCCAACTCCAAATCATGAATAAGGTAGTTCTTCCCGTGGGGCTTCAACTGACGAGAAGCATATGCAATCACTCTACCCTCCTACATCAACACACAGCCAATCCCAACTCTCGAAGCATCACAATAGACGGTATAAGAACCTGAAGCTAATGGTAACACCAATACCGGAGTTGTGGTCAAAGCTGTCTTGAGCTTTTGAAAGCTCTTCTCACACTCGTCCGACCATACAAACGGAGCACCCCTCTCCGTCAACTTGGTCAAGGGCGAGGCAATAGATGAAAAACCCTGAACGAACCAGCGATAATAACCCGCCAAACCAAGGAAACTACGAATCTCAGTGGATGAGGTCGGTCTAGGCCAACTCTGTACCGCCTCTATCTTCTTCGGGTCGACCTTAATACCCTTGATAGACACCACGTGACCTAAGAAAGCCACTGACCCAAGCCAAAACTCACACTTGGAGAACTTTGCATAAAGCTTCTCCTCCCTCAATCTCTGTAATACCACTCACAAATGTTGTGCGTGCTCCTCCTTGGCTACGCGAGTACACCAATATATCATCAATAAAAACAATCACGAACGAATCCAGATATGGCTGAAATACAATGTTCATCAAATGCATGAATGTTGCTGGGGCATTAGTCAGCCCGAAGGACATAACAAGAAACTCATAGTGCCCATATCTAGTCCTGAAAGCAGTATTCATAATATTTGAATCCCTTATCTTCAACTGGTGATAGCCTGAACGAAGATCAATCTTGGAGAATACCCTTGCCCCTGAAGCTGGTCAAATAAATCATCGATACGGGGTAGGGGATACTTGTTCTTCACTGTTACTTTGTTTAATTGCCTGTAGTCAATGCACATTCTCGTTGTGCCATCCTTTGTTTTCACAAATAGAATCGGTGCACCCCACGGTGACACACTAGGCCAAATGAACCCCTTATCCAGGAGTTCCTGAAGTTGATCCTTTAGTTCTTTCAATTCTGTCGGTGCCATACGATACGGAGGAATGGAAATGGACTGAGTGCCCGGCACTATGTCAATACCAAAATCAATGTCCTTGTCCGGTGGCATGCCTGGCAGGTCTGCAGGAAACACATCGGGAAACTCCCTCACAACTGAAACCGAATCAATGCTAGGAGTCTCAGCTCCAACATCCCTCACAAGAGCCAAATATGATAGACAACCTTTCCCAACCATACACTGGGCCTTAAGAAAAGAAATCACCCTGCTAGGCACATAGTCAGTCACGCCATGCCACTCGATCCTCAGAACACCCGGTATAGCCAAAGTGACTGTCTTAGCATGACAGTCAAGAATAGCATGACACGAAGATAGCCAATCCATACCCAGAATAACATCAAAGTCCACCATGCTCAACAGCAATAAATCAACTCGGGTCTTCAGACCCCCAATAGTCACCAAACACGACCGATATACATGGTCTACAACAATGGTATCACCCACCGGGGTAGATACATGAACAGGTAAGGCAAGACATCCTTGGGTCGTACCCAAATGATGAGCAAAATATGAAGACACATAGGAATAGGTGGAACCGAGATCAAAAAAAACTGAGGCATCCCTGTGGCAGACTGAAATAATACCTGTGATAACAGCATCCGAGATAATAGCATTTGTCCTGCCCTGAAGAGCATAAAAGTGATCCTGACAACCGCTTGATCGGCCTACCCCTCTGGGGCGACCCCTGGCTGCCTGACCCTCACCCCTAGCTAGCGGGGCAGGTGCTGAAGAAATTGGGCCAGAAGATGAGGGTTGACCCCTCTGCTGAGATGAGCTAGCAGCACGGTGAGGAAACTCCCTCCGCATATGCCCGAACTCTCCACACTCATAGCAACTCCCGGGTGCTGGGAACTGGGACTGAAGGGAACCCCCCGTGCCAGAGTGGCTAGCTGATGCACTCGGCCTGGAAGAACCCTGAGCAGATGGAGCACGAGACGAACTCTATGCTGGAAGAGCGCTGAGAGATGGCTGAATCTGTTGAGAACCCTAATGACCACGACCAAAAGATCCACCTCGGTACTCAGGTTGAGCTGACTGAGCGGTCCTGAAAGAATGACCCCAACCCTGCTGGAACTGGCCCCTCGAAAGAGCACCACTAAAACTGCCAGAATCTCGATGCCTCTTAGACTCCCTCTCCGCTCTCTCCTGACGGCGAGCCGTCTCAATATCACGAGCAATATCAATTGCATCCTCGAAGGAAATACCCAGAACTCTCTCTCGAGTCGTCAGAATACGAAGGTGATAATTAACACCATCCATGAACCTCTTAATCCTCTCCCGATCAGTTGGAACTATCCATGAGGCATAACGAGCCAACTCAGAAAATCTCGCTTCATACTAAGACACAGTCATATCTCCCTGGCGAAGCCACTCAAACTGTCTATGCAGCTCCTCCATCTGAGACTGCGGTATCCACTTCTCCAAGAAGAGAGTGGAGAATTCCTGCCAAGTCAAAGGTGCTGCACCTGCCGGCCTACACCACTCATACGCCTCCCACCAAGTGAAGGCCGCCCCAGTAAACTAAAATGTAGTAAAAGCCACACCGTTGGACTCAAGAATCCCTATTTTCCGAAGCATACGCTGACACTTGTCAAGAAAACCCTGGGCATCCTCACCCTAAGCACCACTAAAAGAAGGAGGTTGAAGTCTACTGAACCTCTCGAGACGACGTTGCTCATTGTCTGGCATAACTGAAACCCTGTACTCCTGAACGGGTACCACTGGCTGAGCTGGAGGTGTTCTGGAGTCTGTAATCCCTACACTACCTGCTCAGGTGTGCGAGCAGTGAGGGTCTGATTGCCTCCCCCGGCCTGCGAAGTAGCTGCTGCTACTATGGTGTCTGAAACCACCTGAGCCAGGCCCGTACAAACTGTCAATATCTGGGCCAATGTCTCCTGTAGACCCGATATCACAATGGGCATAGCTGGTGCCTGCACTGGTGCTGCTGGAGCCAGGCCCTGAGCTGGGGCAACTAAAGGATCCACAGGTGCTACCCCTGCTGCTCTGCCTCTACCATGACCACGACCGCATTCACGGCCTCTAGTATCCTCAGTAGGTGGTACTGGTGGTCGTCTGGCGTGTATGGTAGCTCGAGTCCTCACCATCTGTGAGAGAATGGAATAAAGAGAAATTTAGTATTCGGATCAACAAGTTCACACGACAAGAATTTCAAGAATGTCGAATTTTCCTAACAGGAACATTCGGATCAACTGCGGCGTGCAGTCCGACCCATATAATATACTACTGCGGCGTGAAGTCTGTTCCATATAATATACTACTGCGGCGTGCAGTCCGATCCATATAATATACTAGTGCGGTGTGCAGTCCGATCCATATAATATACTATTGCGGCGTGCAGTCCGATCCATATAATATACTACTGCGGCGTGCAGTCCGATCCGCATAAATATATATACTACTATGGCGTGTAGCCCGATCCATAGAATATCAAATACCCTCACAATGGGGTTCTCGACCCCTCTTAGTCAATACAGACTTGGCCTCTCGGGCACACTAAGATAAGACGGGGTTCTCAAACCACACGTTACTCTCATTAGGATTTAACAATTTCTAAAGTTGGTTCATATTATGTTTATCAGTTAAGAACATGACTGAGGGTATGATTTCGACAAGAAAAGTGAGGTCAACCAATACAAACGCCCCCTAAGGGTTCTACAGATCGGCACAAGGCCCTAAACATGGAAACTAGCACATAATATAATGATATTAATTAAGCCTCAGTCAAAAGTACAGTAGAGTCATCAAACGGGATGGACCGAGTCCAAATCCCCAATAGTAACAGACCCCACGCTCTTCATACAGCGTGTGTCTCATCTCAACATAGCACCACGTTGTGCAAATCCGGGATTTCAAACCTTCAAAAGCTCATTTATAACCATTACTCACCTCAAGCAGGCCGAAATCCTAGCTCGCTACTCCCTTGCCTCACAAACCAATCTCCTCGAGCGTCGAATCAAATCAAACCACAAGTAATACGTTACAATAGGCTAAGGGAATACAACCCAATTAAAAAGACTCAAAAAATATCGAAATCACGAAGTTTGCAAAACCCGAGCCCTGGGCCCACTTCTCGAAAAATCAAAAAAATTTACATCACCGAATTCCTTATCTCGCCACGAGTCTATACATATCAAATTTACCGAAATCCGAGCTCAAATACTCCCTCAAATCCAAATTTGAAATATTAAAACTCAAGCCCTAGTTCTTCCTCTTTTGCTAAATTTCCATGGATTCCAAGATCAATTTCACAATAAAAACGTGTTTTTAGTTCATAGGACTTACCTCCAATCACTTCCTATCGAAACCCCCTTCAATCCCCGTCCAAAAGCTCTCAAGGTTGCTCAAAAATGAAGGAAATGGGTTTGGGTTCGCGGATGAAATGTTTTTAACATTCTGCCCGGATCACTGTGCTAACTCTATGCGATCGCATTCAAGCCCCTGCAATCGCATAGACCATGGTCTCAAATTACCCTATGCGACCGCAACAGTCCCTATGCGATCGCAGTGCCTTACCAAACAACATTGTGCGATCGCAACCCCTTCATGCAATCGCATTGAACAACCAAATAGCCCCTAAAATCCTTCTATGCGATCGTAGCCCTTTGTACTATGTGATCGCATAGAGCAAAATTGCTCTGCACTGACTGCTGCATTTCTGCAGCATTTTCCAACTTCAAAAATTCCCGTTAGCCATCTGAAATCACCCCGAGGCCCCCGGTACCTCAACCAAAAGCACCAACACATCCTAAAACATCATCAAAACTTGCTCCAATCGTCGAAACACCTCAACTAACACCAAAACCATCGAATTACATCGAATTCAAGCCTAAGTTCTTTTAAAACTTCCAAAACACGCATTCGATCAAAAACCCAACCAAATCACGTCCGAATGTCCTGAAATTTTGCACACATATCCCAAATCACTTAACGGAGCTACAGCAACTCTCAAAATTCCATTCCGACTCTCGGATCAAAATCTTACCTATCAATCGGAAATCGCCAAAATACTAACTTCGCCAATTCAAGCCTAATTCTACACCGGACCTCCAAAATTACTTCCGATCACACTCTTAAGTTAAAAATCATCCCCCGAAGCTAACTGAATCACCAGAAATCACATCCGAGCCCTCTAACTCAATAGTCAACATCCGGTTGACTTTTCCCAAAACAAGCCTTCCTTAAAAAGACTAAGCGTCTCATTTCCTATCAAAACCAATCCGATTTAACTCTAACATACCAAATACCGATAACAAAACATGAAGAAGCAAAAAATGGAGGAAACGGGGTATTAACTAACATGACAACGGGCCCGGTCGTCACACTTTCTCTTAAGATAGGAAACCTAGTCAGATGAATCTTTCTCCTAGGATAAATGTCTTAGTCTGATGAATCTTTCTCCTAGGATAATCATTTTAGTCTGATGAATCTTTCTCCTAAGATAGAAAACCTAGTCTGATGAATTTTCTCCTTAGGATAAACAATCTTTGTCTGATGAATCTTTCTCCTAAGATAAGAAAACCTAGTCTGATGAATTTTTTCCTAGGATAGAAATCTTAGTCTGATGAATCTTTCTCCTAAGATAACCAAAAAAAAGACTGATGAACTTTCTCCTAGGATAGAAATTATAGTCTGATGAATCTTTCTTCTAAGATAACAAAAAACCTAGTCTGATAAATTTTCTCCTAAGATGGATGTCTTAGTCTGATACATTTTTCTCCTAAGATATGAAAACCTAGTCTGATGAATTTTCTCCTAGGATAATTTTTTTGTTTTTTTTTTTAAAAAAAAGGAAAGTCTGGATTTGAAAAAAAGGGGTCAATTTTTAGTTTTATTAAGTTATCAATTTTTAGTTGTCTTGAAATCAGGGGTTCCACCTGGAGAATAGGGTCAGTTTTTACTTTAGTCAAGTTTAGTTCATAGTTTTCTGCAAGCTCAATCTCAAATCTTGGAGACGCACTTCCTAGTTTGGGTTTTTCGGATTTTATTTCTTTAGGAGACGTACTTCCTAGTCTAGGTCATTCAGGTTTTTTTAGCATACCATTTGCAAGTCAAAATTTTCTTGGTTTTACTCACAGGAGACGCACATCCTAGTCGAGTCTTCAATTTTACTCTCATCATTGCATCATTTATCAATAGCATATGTGATTTATAGTTCTGCTAATAACTCACAAATCTTCTTAGTGCAAACTGGGGCAGAAAAGTTTCTTTGTTTTGTTTGTTTTTCTATAGTATCAGTCGCCCACCTAGAGAACGAGGGAACTCATTTCAGAGTCATTTGAAGTTTCAAGTCAGTAGCAGGCGCTTACCTAGAGAATGAGGGAATTCATTTCAAGTTCCAGTCAAAGACAGCAGGATCCCTCCTGAAGAATAGGGGCAACCTCCAGTCCTATTGTCAATTCAAGTTAGAGTAGCAGAAGCTCGCCTCAAGAATGCGGGTCGACAATGGTTCGAGATAACCAAAAAGAAGTCTCAATCAAGAATAAAAGAAAGGAAAACAATGAATTCAAAGTGCAGAAGCGAAGAAAATATGTGGACTGCTCAAGACATAATTGAAGTAACAAGTTCTGCATGTCCCGTCTTGATCTAAAAAGCTGAAGAAGATTGAACCAACACCTGCAGCTAACAAGCATCAAGATTTAGATCAGAGTCTGCATGAAGAACCAGCCAAGACTCAAGATCAAGCTTCAGAAGACTCATAGATAGGAATCTTGTAACTTGTAGCTAATAGGCTTAGTTAGTCTATTTCATTGGTGTAATAAGGAGCTCGTCAAGCAACAACAGCAGCAACAGTGAAATCACATCTTCTCGGCAGTCCCAGCTATCAAAACTTCCAGAACTACACATACCTAATTCCTTTATAGCCAAGGATATGTAGGCAACCTCCGAAGCAAAGTTCGGTCAAACTTTTTCAAAATGCTTCTCATAGAGTATCAAACGGGCAAAAATTGTTCATGATTGCTCACTTTATCTTTACCCAAAACTCTTCATATTTTAGAGCAAAGAGGGGCAGCTGTGAGCACCTAATTTTTGCCCTACATAGGAAATTACTCCTAAAATATTCAAAAATAGTTTTAGTGACTTTGTAGAATTTAGGAATATTTATTTTATTTGCTTGGCATTCATTTGAACTTTTAGCATGTTTTAGTAGCATTTCAAATCACAAAAATGATCAAAAAATATTTTTTTCTTTTGCTTTTTGCATCCTTAGATTTTTACTTGCATTATTAACATTTAAGTTGCATTAAAGTACAAAAACTACCCTAGGTTGTTTTACATTTTAGGTTCAAAATTAATTAATTGACCTCAATATCAGAAATGGGCCAAAGCAATTCTAAAATGGCCCAATTTTCGGCCCAATCTTTTTCACCTACCCAAGCCCATCCCCTCCTTACTCCCTTAAAACCCCTATATTCCTCTTTACACAAAAAAAAATTCAACAGCCGCAGACCCTCGCTCTCCATCTCCCATATGTTGTCATGTTCAAATTGGAGTCTAAGTATACCTTCGTACCTAGCTCCACCTCCTCCTTTATAAATATCAAGCAAGTTTACATTTTGCGGCTGAATCATTCTTTCTAATTCTCAACTCTCACTGCCACATAAATTTTTCCAAATATTCATATCAACAAACAAAGACAAGCAGTTTCTTTTAAACTCAAACTAAAGAATTTTTGAGTTTCCTGTTAGCTTCCGCAGATTTTACCAACTACAATAAATCGAATAGTTATTGGGCGTGATAGAAAAGTATCTAAAGTGATCAGAAGTTGTACCGGAGAAACTGCAACTAGGTACCGGTGCTTTTCTGATATTTGAATCTTAGCCTCTTGAGTTTAATTTGTTCTGGAATGTGTAAAACTGCAGCTTTTTATGTTCTGTATGGAAATGTTTAAGACTTACCATAACGACAAATAGATCTTTAATATATTTGTTTCCTTATTATTGAACTGTTTGATTTAGATTTACATAATATAAGTATAAAATTTTATTCTTCTACCATGATTCAGATTAGTCCACTACTTAGTTTACATTATCGATCTTTTGTTGTGGTTCCTGAGTCGACGGTAAATGTGTTGTAAGTCGCGGGTATATTTCATGTGACGCGGTTTGCAATATGTACAAAAACAACGAATGTGCGACATCGCGACTTGTTCAAATAAATTTCATAACTCACAGACCTTTATAATAATCACAAATTAGCTTTAGGAAAATAATTGTACATTCGTAGTCTGCTTTAGATGCGATTAATAAATTATCGTGGTCATGGGTACGGTTCCCATGGCATGGTCACTCTACGTAAATCCCAATTCGGGTGTGAATTTCATGTGACCCAGCCATAACTTCGAATAATAATAAAATAAATATGTTATAGATCGCGAGTATGGTTCCCGTGATGCGATTCGCAATGTGTACAAAAACAAATAAGTGCGCGACATCACGACTTGTTCAAACAAACTCCATAAATAAATAAAAACGGTTATAAAGTTAAAAATGAACAATAGGTTTAAAACATGTAATTAATCAAATAATTAGGCCAATTACTAATAGTTAAGAGACCGTGCTAAACTAAAAAACTCGGGAGTGCCTCACACCTTCTCCCGGATTAAAAAAATTCCTTTCCCGGCCTTCTGTGTTCGTGGACCAAAAATAGAGTCAATTACTTCGATTTGGGATCTAAAATAAACCGGTGACTAGGGAAATCATAAATTATCCCAAGGGCAACTCTGAATAAATAAATAATCTCATTTCGATTAATGTCACTTTAATTGAAAAAACTCCCCTATCCCCTCGGAAAAAAGAAGGTGTGACATGGCCTACATCAGGATCTCCCCTGAAGGCGTAATCGGGACAACCCCGAGCCCGAACCCTTTCACATTGGAAGCCCTGTCTGTGAACAAGGTCCAAACTTCTGATGTCGTTTCCAACACTATCACCACTTCTTTACTGACCAAAAGCAAAAACCCGAGACTGAAATGGGCCATAAAGTCGGCAAAAATATGTAATAAGATCGATGTCCTAGGAATATATTAAATATCAAATTCACTAATTTCAACTGCCTATTTGGCCAACCGACCTGACAACTTAGGTATGAAGGACATTTCGCAAGGGAAAGGTGGTCACAACGACTATGGATGGCATTGAAAATAAGCCCTAAGCTTTTGAGAGGCGACTACGAGAGCTAAGGCCAGTTTTTTGAGGTGCGGATAACGAGTTTTCGCTCCTAACAAAATTTTGCTAACATAATATACAAGAAATTGTGTACCTTCATCCACCCAAACTAGAACAGCACTTACCGCTACCTCTAACACTGCTAAGTATATTAGCAGCTATTCAGTTTCCCTTGGTTTAATGAGTAGCGGGTGGCTTGACAGATAACGTTTCAGGTCCTTCAAAGCCTGCTGAGATTCTAGAGTCCATTCAAAAGTATTCTTCTTCTTCAGAAGTCAGAAGAAGTGATGATATTTTTTCGAGGATCGAGAGATAAAACTGCTTAGAGCGGCCAATCCTCTAGTTAGCCTTTCTTACGCTTGTCAGCTGGTCTGGGATGTCCTCGATGTCTTTGATCTTATCAGGATTTATGTTGATTCCCCTTTGCGAAAACAAAAAATCCAAGAGCTTACCGGATCCAACCCCGAATGCACATTTTTTTGGGTTGAGCTTCATATTGTGATTCCTTAGAATATCAAAGATTTCTTGGAGGTGTTTTAAATGATCACCTACATTCAAAGACTTGACCAATGTCATCTATATACACTTCCATTATTTTACCTAATTGTTTCTCAAATATCTTGTTCATGAGCCTCTGATAAGTGGCTTCGGCATTTTTAAGACCGAATGGCATCACATTATAACAATATGTTCTGATGTTCATTATGAATGAAGTTTTTTTCTGATCCTTTGGGTTTATCTTAATTTGATTGTACTCGGAATAGGCATCGAGGAAACTCATAAACTCGTGCTTAGCCATTGCATCAATCATTTGATCAATGTTTGGCAGTGGGAATGAATATTAGGGAATGCCTTATTCATGTCTCTGTAATCTACAAACATTCGGAGCTTGTTATTTTTTTTCGAAACTACAACTACATTAGCTATCCAGTAGGGATACTTTACCTCCCGGATTGACCTGATGTGAAGTAGTCGAGTTACCTCTTCCTTAAAAAACCTATTTTTGACCTCGACTATCGGGTGCTTCTTTGCCTTACCGGTGTGACACTTGGGTCAAGGCTTAGCTTGTGCACGGCCACCTCCAGTGGGATACCTATCAAATCTGAGTGCGGCCATTCGAAATAATCACCGTTAGTTTTAAGGAAATCGATAAATCTTGATTTGACTTCGGGACTGCATCATGTTCCTAATTGAAATTTCCTCTCCAGGAATCCCTCAAACAAAGCCACTTGTTCGAGTTCTTCTTCCATGGACTTGGTTACGTCTGTCTCTTTCGGTACCTGAAAGTATCTCCGTACCTGGTGGGATTCCCACGACTCCTCGTCTTTATCATCTTCGCTTGGCTCGGGAGTAGGCGTCGGTTCCTGTAATTGCAATTTGCTGGTTTCCTTACCTTTACTAATGGAAACTAACACTGCGTTCATTTTTCTTGTTGCTGGTTGATCTCCTCTTATTTGCTTGATTCTATCTAGGATCGGAAATTTTAGCAATTGGTGATATGTTGATGGTACGACCTTCATCTCATGTAACCATGGTCTACCTAGGATTATGTTGTAGCTGATGTCAACGTCCACCACTTCAAATAAGGTGGTCTTTGTGACCCCTTCAGCCTTCGTCGACAGTAGGATCTCCCCTCGGGTTGTCGCACTTGCTAATTTAAACCCGATGAAGAGCTTTGTTCCAGGAATGATACTTCTAGTTAATTGGGTTTGTTCCAGTACTCTCCATTGAATGATGTTGGCCGAACTTCCTTGATAAACCAAAACACATTTAATCTTGAAATCTAGAACATTAAGAGAAATTACCAGGGCATCGTTATGCAGTAGAATAAGTCCATCAGCATCTTTCTCTGTGAAGGTGATGTCGTCATCCGAGACTTCTCGGAGTCTCTTGTTGTAGGTCACGGGTTGGCCGCCGAGAAGGTTACACCATTGATTTATTCCCTCTAAAAATCATGTTGATAGTCAACCGAGGAGGGTCTTCTCCTATCTTCGACGGTTCTGCATTTTCCTGGCTGCAGCCATAATTATTCTTGGCTCGGTAGCTCAAGAACTCCCAGATATGGTCGTTCTTCAATAGCATTGCCACCTCTTTGCATAGATGTCGGCAGTCCCCAGTTCTATGACCATGAAATCCATAGACTAAAATTCATCTCTTTAGCTATTTTGACTTATTTTGAGATGGACAATTAACCCATCAAGGCATTTAAATGTGTAGCATGAACATAAAGAAGATGCAATTTAGCAACTATCATAGTATAATAGTCTTATCATAGCTAATTTTAGCATGCGACAATGCACAGAATCTCATAACATGGATTTATCCTAAATTCGAGTAATAATTAAATTTATATTGTGGTTTTAAGGATATGTGATTTAATCCAAAAGCAATTGATAAACAAGGAATTAAATAGATAAATTCGAGAATAAAATAAATCAAACCGGTATGCAAGCCAAATCTCGACCACGACCTATGGCAGTCTCGAGGTGTGATAATAAGAATGACAAATGATAAAGCAGCTCTGATGAGCAGTAAAGTGGAATAACAAGAAAGTAATGAACGTGCATTTTCTTATCAGTCAACCATGATGGTTACAAATGGATAGGATCCCCCTTTATATAATAGGGGAGTCCTAAATAAGGTACACTTCTAATTATAGTAGGAAATCATATTTGACAACTGATTAACCGTTGAGAACCAATCCATTTCGAAATTCACGCCATGATCTTCGGTCCCTTGCGGGTATCTCGCTCTTTCCATTACTGAATTATACAGTCATCATCTCGAAGTATGCCCTCTCCTGACCTCGGCGAGTGATATCGACCTCGATCTTGGAAAGGAACTTCGACCCCAAACTCGACGTCCTGGCCTTCCGACGTAGTATCACTTTTTCCATCAAAGGACGAAATCGGGTAACCCCAATTTTCACTGTATACACATGGGCATGTAGTAGATAATACAAACAAAATAAGATCCTAGCTACTAGCATTACTAAGAAGAATACTCATTCATATGTATATGTGTGTCTTGTAGTTTCCGTAGGCTCCTCCCTTTCATATAGTATAGTTAAACAACTCTCTTTTATCATTTCTAACTAGAAAAAAAATCACATTTAGATGTCAAAGTCTTAATATACCTTATCTCCGTGGAAGCTACCTGGCTAAAATTGCTTTTCCTCACTAACTCCTTAATTATCTGTTAAATGTTCTCAATCTACTCAAATCGATGAGTCGGAAAGTTAGCAACTTCATCATACCCATTTCAAAAGCTCGGATTTTGGTCAAAGTTAAAGTTAACTATCAGTCAATAGGGTCAAAACTCGAAACAAGTTTCATAAATGGTATGCCCATAAGCTAAGAAATTCAAATTTATGTTCAAACTCCAATCTTAACTTAGATTACTATGTCAGAATCACATAAATGCGATTTTAGAACACTTGAAATCTCTAGTTTTAATCATAAAAATCCATGAGGAATCATTTATATAACTCAAGGAAGGTCTTAGAAATGTTTCCATGGTGATTCCATTTTAAAAAGAGTGTAAAACCGCATCTTAGAAGTCTGAAAACATAAAAAACAATAGTTATTTTTTGAAAAATCTGTTCTTTAAATATTTGGGGTTGACCGTGATGGTGGAACCTCCTTCGCATTCACGGAGCATGAGCTAGCTGGGCTATATCACTTTTTCCTAGTCCTAGTTTGAGGGGGGGTGTAAAGAATATAGGTTAACCTTAGTAGTTAACCTTAGTTAGCTTAACTGTAACTGTAATTAGTTAACTTAACTATAGTGTTAGTTAGTGATGTACAGTTGTCCTTAAGTAGTTAGTAAGTTAGTTAAATACTGTAGCTTCTTCTTCTTTTTGATTTGAGTCGGTTGTATCAATATACAGAGCATTGTTCTTCTCTGATTTTCTCTCTCAATTCGTAATCTCAATTTCTTTCTTTAGCTACATATTGTTAAATTCTTCATAGTATCAGAGCATTAATCGAGTGATTCTAGGGAATTTCTTTGCGGAATTGAAGATAGTTCGAGAGAATCTAACTCTAGTTTTGGAGTCTATCAATGGCGATTCCTGAGAATTCGACTGATAATGAGAACAATGGAGATAATGCGAGCATTGGAGTGATACCTAGCTCGATTGTGTTAGATCACAATCATCCTTTTTACTTGCATGTGTATGATGGTCTAGGATCAATGTCTGTGGGACTTATTTTGACAGGTATGGAAAATTACTCTCTCTGGAGCCGTGCAATGAAGGTAGTATTGTTAGGAAAGAACAAATGTGTTTGGTTGATGAATCAATATCGAAGGAGGATTTTGGTCCAAATCTGGGAAGTCAGTGGGATCGGTGCAATGCAATTATGACTTCATGGCTCATGAGCAATGTGAGCAGAGATTTGGTAACATGAGTGCTATTTTCTTTGAATGCACAGAAGGTATGGGTTGCTTTCAAGGAGTGTTTTGACAAAATGAATGCATCGAGATTGTATTACTTGCATAAGGAAATATTTACCCTAACATAGGGGACTTCGTCAGTACCGATTTATTTCACCAAGCTAAAAGATCTTTGGGCAGAATATGACTCAATACTGCCACCTCCTACATCATCCACTGAGTATATTGAACAATTGGAGTATCAACAATTGCTACAATTTTTTATGGGATTGAATGATAACTTTGAGCATGCAAGGAGTCAGATTCTATTAATGCCAAGTTTGCCATCTCTAGATAAGGCTTATGCTATGGTAGTTTAGGAAGAAAGCAGGAAATCATTTACTGGTGGTACCTATGGGAAAACTGGGCATAATGATCCTACTGCTTTGTTTACTGCCCAATCTACATCTAGACCAAGGAGAAACTATAGTTTAGAATGTGATTTTTGTCATTTGAAAGGCCATACTAGAAATGAATGTTATAAATTGATGAAGTGTGAATTTTGTAACAAGACAGGGCACTTGAAGGAGAATTGTTACAAGATTATTGGATATCCATCTGATTTCAAGCAAAAGAAGAAAGCAAATGCAGTCATGAATGGAGCTGGACAGCAAGGAATGATAGCTTCACCAACTACAAACATATATCAGCCAAACAGCAATGTTGAACTAGCTCAATTTTTTACCAAAGAACAGTATAATCAGTTGTTGCAGTGGCTGAGCAAAGGTTCTACTGCAGGAGCTAGTGCAAACATGGCAGGTAAGTGCTTTTATGGTAATGTAGCCTTATGTGAGAACTTAGAACTTTGCAAATGGATAGTAGATATTGGTGCTACTAACCACATGACTGGTGATAAGAGTTTACTGAAAAATGAAACTTCAGTAGGAAATTCAGGGCAAGTGCAGTTACCTACTGGAGATTCAACATCAATCTCACATATGGGAGAGTGTCAACTCACTGGAGGTGATGTACTGAAAGATATGTTATGTGTACCAGCTTTTAAGTTCAATCTCATGTCAGTCTCTAAAGTGACAGAAGATCTCAAATGCAGTGTTACTTTCCTAATTGTTGTGTGTTCCAGGACCTCTTATCTGGGAGGGTGAAGGAGATTGGTAGAAAAGAAGAAGGTCTGTACATATTATCAGCAGCATTAGGGAAGACAATGAATAGAGTTTTTGCAGCAACTAGTAAAGGAGGCATGGAGATATGGCACAAAAGAACATGACATGTTCCAATTCAAGTTCTCAGAAGGATTCCTAGTATACATCATTATTGTGGTAGAATAGATAATGACTCATTGTCTAAATGTGAAATTTGTCCTTTAGCTAGACAAACTAGAGTACCTTTTCCAACTAGCACTAGTAGAAGTTTATATGTTTTTGACTTGATTCATATAGATGTGTGGGGACCTTATAAGATTGCTACTCATAATGGCATGAAATACTTTCTTACATTGGTTGATGATTTTACCAGATCGACTTGGGTGTTTCTTATGAGACTTAAATCTGATGTTATTTTCTTACTCAAGAACTTTATTTGTATGATCAAAACACAGTTTGGGAAGAAAATTTAGGTGTTTAGGTCAGACAATGGGAGAGAGTTTTTTAACAGTGCATGTAGTGGCTTGTTTCAAATGCATGGGATTGTTCATCAAAGCTCCTATCCATATACTCCCCAATAGAATGGAGTTGTGGAAAGGAGACATAGGCATATACTTGAGACTGCTCGAGCAATCAGATTTCAAGGCCACTTACCTGTTAGATATTGGGGACATTGTATTGATGTTGTTGTATATATAATCAACAGAATTCCCTCCTCTGTCATGGGACATAAATTACCATATAAGTTACTTCTGGGTAAATCACCTTCATTGACACATTTAAAGGTAGTTGGATGTCTATGTTTTGCTACTAATCTGACAGGCCATGATAAATTTGCTCCTCGAGCTGTGAGGTCAGTCTTCCTAGGATATGCTGCACATCAGAAAGGTTACAGACTTTTGGATTTGGAGAATAGAGTATTTTTTATAAGCAGAGATGTAGTGTTCTATGAGGATATATTTCCTTTTCATATATCAGAAGAATCATCAGAACCATTATTCCTGGATATAACTCCAGTGCCAAGACAAGATTTTGATGAAGAACCAAATGTAGTGGTGGTTAGTTCTGTTGCTAATACTCATATTAAGGGAACCAAAATGTCATGTTCTCCTACTCTGACTCTATTTCTCTCAAATGAGCAGGACATTTCACATCCTATTGAACATAACAGTGTGGATAGTCTTGGTGATTCTCTTATTTTACCTCCTGTTGAGGAAACTAGAAAATCCACAAGAGTATCTAAGCCTTCCATATTGCTTAAGGATTATGTTAAAAATGACAAGAAAAGCTCTGCAAGTTACTGCAAGTACTCTATTTCAGAGATGATTGGATATGAAGCTATTTCTTCAAAATATCAAAGCTACATGGAAAAATTTTCAGTAGAGATGGAACCTACATCATATTCAAAGGCAGTAAAGGACAAGAGATAGATAGAGGCAATGCAGACAGAAATCAAGGCATTGGAGGATAATAAGACTTGGGAACTGATATCCTTGCCACAAGGACAAAAGGCAATAGGATGCAAGTGGGTTTATAAGATTAAATATAAAGCATCATGAGAAGTTGAAAGGTTCAAAGCTCGATTGGTGGCTAAAGGATATAATCAGAAAGAAGGCTTAGACTATCAAGAAACCTTTTCATATGTGGTGAAAATGGTTACTATTAGAAGTGTGTTTCTATTGTAGCTTCAAGGCAGTGGTATATTCATCAAATGGATGTTTTCAATACTTTTTTGCAAGGAGATCTATCTGAGGAGGTATATATGAAAGTACCTCAAGGTTTCAATGGACCAAAGGCTGAACTCAGAGTTTGTAAACTACTTAAGTCCCTCTATGGACTTAAGCAAGCATCTAGACAGCAGAATCTCAAGCTCACATCAGCCTTGGTGGATGTTGGATTTCAACAGAGTCATTTAGATTATTCTCTATTGATCAAAAGGGCAGGAGATCACATGGTGGTTGTTCTCGTCTATGTTGATGATCTTCTTATCACTGGAGATAGTCCCATCATGATCCAACAGACTAAGGATGATTTACAAACTTCTTTTAAGATCAAAGACCTAGGAGATCTTAAGTACTTTCTAGGCATAGAGTTTGCACGAAACAGTGATGGTCTATTAATGCATCAACGCAAGTATGCCCTATAACTTATAGCTGAGTTGGGGCTCTCAGGTTCTAAACCTGTATCATGTCATATGGAGCCAAATGTGAAGCTTACTACTGCTGAATTTGACACCATATAGGTACTTCTGATGATACATTATTGACTGATCCAGGGCCATATCAAAGGCTTTTGGGAAAGCTTCTTTATTTGACGGTTACAAGGCTAGATATTTCTTTTGTTGTCCAAAGTTTGAGCCAATTCATGCATAGTCCTAAGGTCTCTCATATGGAAGTTGCACTCAAAGTGGTCAGATATATCACAAATAGTCCTGGGTTGGGAGTTTTCTTGGCTGCTAAGTGCTCTGAATCACTTTCAGCATTTTGTGATGCAGATTGGGCTGCATGCCCCAACACAAGAAAGTCAGTCACAGGTTATTTCATTAAGCTTGGCTCTTCCTTGATTTCTTGGAAGTCTAAGAAGCAGTCCACTATTTCTAGAAGCTCAGCTGAAGCTGAATATCGCAACTTAGCATCCACTGTTGCAGAGATTACATGCATTATTGGTTTACTCAAGGAGCTAGGAGTGGATCATAATTCCCATGTGCCTATCTACAATGATAGCAAATCGGCTCTTGCTATTTTTGCCAATCTTGTATTTCATGAACGTACGAAGCACATTGATATTGATTGTCATTTCATTCCTGAAAAGATTCAACATGGTCTTGTTTCCACTCTCTATTGTCCTACAGCTGAGCAGGAAGCTAATATACTCACAAAGAGACTTGGTCGACTTCAGCATTCATATTTGATGTCCAAGCTAGGTTTACTCAACATTTTTCCTAGTCCTAGTTTGAGGGGGGGTGTAAAGAATATAGGTTAACCTTAGTAGTTAACCTTAGTTAGCTTAACTGTAATTGTAGTTAGTTAACTTAACTGTAGTGTTAGTTAGTGATGTACAGTTGTCCTTAAGTAGTTAGTTAGTTAGTTAAATATTGTAGCTTCTTCTTCTTTCTGATTTGAGTCGGTTGTATCAATATACAGAGCATTGCTCTTCTCTGATTTTCTCTCTCAATTCTTAATCTCAATTTCTCTCGTTAGTTGCGTATTGTTAAATTCTTCATGGACTAGCTAGACCTCCGCTTTCGCGGACAAGGCATCGCAAACGCGAGGAGTTAATTGGGTCAACATCCTTGTGATTGCAGTGCATACCTTCGCGATCAAGCTTGCCTGGGACTTTCCTCTTCGTGATCGTTGATTGATTAGTGGGATCTCGGTGCACCAGCATCAACAAAATTTGCAACTTTGTAAAATGGTCTGAATGTTCAAAAACTCACCCGAACCCCTCGAATCTTTATCAAACCACTTCAACAAGTCCCAAATGGTAAAACATTTTATACAAAGGCTCAAAACATACATTAGGATCGGATGAATACTCAAAACGAGGATTTCAATTGTTACAAGTGAAGAATTGTTGCGAATCATGAAATAATATAGTAGAATTATAAACAAAATTAAAAGTGTTGCTATCACTTTGTTATAAATATCAAAAGATCAATTTAGCTGAAGAAACTTTCTTAGAAAAAAGTTTTAAGCTAGATAAAATAAACTTTCTAAACTATTTGGATATGAAAATAAGCCATATATGTTGTATACGATTGAAAAAAAAAATCTTTGTAGGTCACTTCATCACATAATTTATATATATAACTCCCATTTATCAATAGTAGTTCATATTTCAATTGCTGTTCAGATTTTTCGCCAATTAGTTTTGATGCTATGTAACCTAATTTTTGCTTTAAAATGTTGGGAGATTGATGTATTTTCTTATGAAATATGTGTGAAATGGCACTAGTTTTTATTTTTCAACCATTTGAGTGAGAACGTGACGAAATGGAAAGAACGGACAAATGGAGAGAGCCAGAACCCTGTACCAACTACTTTACCGCTTTCCAAAAGTTAATACTATTAACTTTGATAATGAGCCTTAATACAAAAGAAAGTTCTAACTAGTGAATACTTTATTTGTAGTGGAAGACTTTGTTTGTGTAGTGGCAGTTCAATATTCATGCATCTAATCCAACAAAATTTTCTAAAAAAAGGTGCTGCATTTGACTTTATTTGTACTGTAAAACTTTGATTGTGTAGTAGAAGTTTAATATTCATGCATCTAATATATTGGTAAAATTTAGCTTTGATATGTGAATAGATCGCATAATGACACGATATTGCTTGGAATAGGTTGTCCCCGAGATAAAATGGTAAAGTCTGTTCCTGCAAGAAGTGTCTCCGACCGGATAACTCCTTCCGGGGAAGACAAGAGTCATGTCCTGGCGAAGCGCCCCAAAGATGGTTTCGACCATCAGTGAAGTAATAGCTCGGGATCTAACTTGGTCGTCAATCGTCCCCGAAATATTAGGAATACATTTATATCCAATATACTAGATACGCCTCCCACAATTGGTGAGTATCTCGGTAATTACCAACCGCTCAACGCGACGTGCGAAAAGGGGGATGGGCGTAATTCATTCAGATGCTATCGAATTAACTCACTACTAAAAGCTATTGTATTTTTGCTAAGCAATTTCTCTTTACTTTACGAGCATGGTGGCACATAAAGACACTCAATAAGATTATTCTTTTTTTTTTTTAGCTTACTTTCATTGCTTTATTTACTGTTCATTACAAACTACTGAATTCAACCAACAATTGCGACCTTAGTCGCCGCGGTTTTCGCATATGATACTTTTAATAACTAAAGCGTTAATCTCAAAATTAAAAATAAAAGGGATGTATTATTATTACCATTTCCCAGATTAATTAAGGTGACCTTCAGAGGAGAATAAAAAATATGTGTGAACTCTAATGATTAAAAGTCACATTCCAGTGTTTACACTTGTGAATGCAGAACGACTTGACCAGAGGACCTTTATCCTGTACAACTTGCGCAATTTTAATTTTTTGGGTACAACTTGCGCAATTGTTTAAATGCAGCAATGTCCTGCAGAAATTAAAATTGAAGAACTAAAGAAAACAGCTATGGAGTATCGTAAATCTGTTTGTGCTCTGTTTATTTTTCTTTTTGCTGTCAGCAGCCTTGAGATTGTTTGCGCCCAAATTCGTCGTACCAATGTGAGTTGTTTTGAGAATGAAAGAAGAGCTCTTATACAATTCAAGGAAAGCCTAGTTGATCAATCAAATCGCTTGTCGTCATGGACTGGAGATAACTGTTGCAAATGGATGGGAGTTGGTTGTAACATCGTAACTGGCCATGTCGTGAATCTTGATCTTTCTAACAAATTTCCTAATGCTGAAGACTTGGCCACAGTAATGAGCAGGGAGAGCTGGAAGAAGTGGGAGAAATTCAAAGGAACTGTATTAGGAGGTGAGCTAAATCCTTCTTTGCTTAAATTAAAGCATTTACGTTACCTCGACTTGAGCTACAATGACTTTTCAAGAATTCAAATTCCACCATTTCTTGGATCGTTGAAAAACTTGAGACTACTTAATCTTTCATGTGCTGGCTTTGGTGGAAAGATTCCTCATCATCTTGGAAACCTATCAAGGTTAGAACATTTAAACATAGGAATTTGCAAAACCTTTTTTGTTGTAGCGCATAATTTATTTGAAGCGGATAGTGTTCCTTGGGTTGGTAGGCTTACTTCTATAAGAACCTTACACTTTGTTGGATTGTCCATACCAAATAGTGAAGATCTTTTTAATTCAATTAACATGCTTCCTTCATTGTTGTCATTGAGCTTGGTTAATTGTAAACTCACTAGTTTTCCATCTCGTATGCATGTTAATTTCACTTCTCTTACTTCACTTGATATCCAAATGAACTTCATGGAATCCACTATCCCTAAATGGTTTTCCAACCTGACAAGCCTAGTCAATCTCAATCTTGGTTTAAATGCATTCAAGGGTTCAACTGATTTCTTTGAGCAACTGAGGGATCTAGAAACACTAGATCTTCAGGTGAACCAATTTGGCGATCCAGTGCTAAATTCGTTATGCAGGTTGAATAGCCTTGTTTATTTGGATTTATCCCGAAATCAACTTAAAAGCTCAGATTTTCATTGCCTTAGAAATCTAACGTCTCTTTCGGTCCTTAAGTTGACTGGCAATATGTTGCAAGGGCCTTTCCCTGAGTCCCTAACAAGTAGTTTCTGTAGATTGCGCGTTCTTGATTTGACTGATAACAATTTCAGCGGGTTACTTCCAACATTTATTAGAGATCCATCTAGCTGCTACCAAAATTCCTTGAAGGAGCTACACTTACGCAATAATGTGTACAATGACTACTTCCCTGCTGGACTGGAAAGTCACAAGGATCTTGAAATTGTTAATCTTGCCAATAATTCATTGTATGGTCCCATCCCATATTCAATCGGTAAGATAACGAATTTGAAAATCCTGTTAATTTCAAACAATGACTTGAATGGGAGCATTCCATCTAGTATTGGGGAACTATCAAATTTGGAAGATCTGGACATCTCATACAACTTATTCACTGGTGTGGTCACCGAGCTCTATTTTGCTAAGCTTAGCAATTTGAAGAACATGCAAATATCGGGGAACTCGTTGGTTTTGAATGTTAGCTACACATGGGTTCCTCCTTTTCAAGTCAGAATGATAGGGATGTCATCTATAACAGTAGGGCCTCGTTTCCCCCCCTGGCTCGAAACACAGTTACAGCTTGAAAGGTTGATCATGTTCGATGCTAACATTTCAGATACGATCCCTGCTTGGTTTAGAAATATAACAGTGTCTTTGGGAACCATTGATCTCTCCAATAACAAATTAGCTGGTGGCCTAGAAGCTTTTTGTGATGCTCAACGTTTGTCCACCATCGATCTCTCCAACAATCTGTTATCAGGAAGTATTCCTTCATGTTTCGGGACCCTTCAAAGATTAATAACACTTACTCTGTCAGATAATAATCTCGAAGGTCATATCCCATCTTCTTTAGGTGCTTTAGGGATTCAACTTAGCTATTTGCATTTGCAAAACAACAGGCTAAGCGGGAAGCTTCCCTCGACTCTTCAAAATTTGACGAATTTGAGATCACTTCACTTGGGAGAAAATAATTTCAAGGGTACTATCCCTGCATGGCTTGGTAGGAGGGTAAAGTCATTGCAAATTCTGAGACTAAATTCAAATGAATTTTTTGGTGACATTCCCTTACAACTATGCCAAATCCGTTTCTTGTGTGTTTTAAATCTTGGTGGCAATAACTTGGATGGAAGCATCCCTCATTGTTTTAGAAACTTTACTTGCATGAGAATCAAATCAAGGTTGGACACTTCTTTTGGATTTCGCTATAATGAGAGACTTGATCACATTATGAAAGGGAGATCTCTGGAGTATTCTGATAGTCAAATATCATTGCTTAAGTTCATGGATCTTTCAGAAAACAACTTTATAGGAGGTATCCCGGAGGAATTAACAGAGCTAGAAGGATTGCTGAGTTTAAATTTGTCAAGCAATAATCTCAACGGAAGCATCCCAAAGATGATAGGCAATATGAAACAACTCCAGGCCCTCGATTTGTCTCTGAACAAGCTCTCCGGTCCAGTTCCTCAAGGTTTGGCTTCTTTGAACTATTTGAGCTACTTGAACTTGTCATTTAACAAATTATCAGGTCCAATTCCTACTGGAAATCAACTCCAGTCATTGGATGACCAGTCCATCTATGCTGGAAACAATGGGCTTTGTGGATGGCCACTCTTGAAAAGTTGCCATGACAAGAGATCAACATCTCAGCCAAATCTTGATCAAGATGATAAAGGTGACGCGGAGTCTAATCATTTATGGTTCTACGCGGGAATAGGACCGGGTTTCTGTGTTGGCTTCGTAGGGGTGCTTACTATTTTGCATTTCAAGAAATCCTGGCGTGTCATGTACTTTCAGTTCTTGGAGAAAATCTACAAGAAGTTATATGTTGCAATTTTTCTCATCATAGCTAAGTTTCAAAGAAGAGGCTGAAACAGAGAACAACAGTACCAAGGAATTCTTAGTAATCCCACTACTTATTACTTGTTCAGAAGATTTGTTTTCAATTTGTATTACCCGGACTATTTTTTTCTTATGCACGAAATTTGAGATAAATCGTTTATTAATTTTGTTTAGCCTTAAAAATGGATAACAATTGAATTTATACGTTGTTTTAAGGATATGCGGACTAATTCAATACAAGTGATTAATAACGCTAGATGAGAAAATTAAAGATAGAATAAACAGCCAAACCAGTAGTAATATTGAATCCGGGCTTGGTTATGAGCTTAACAATTGGCCTGCATTTGGTTCGGAGCCAAACACTTATGCAGAACTATCAGCAAAAATAAAAACTTAGAATAACTTTTAGAAGTTGAGGAGACAAATGTATATTGTCTTGATATGCGTGTTATAGTGTCATTATTGAATAATAAACTCCCTTTTATATAGTAGGGGAGTTTTACCCTAAGTATAATTCTAAGAAAGGTAAAAATCTTCCTTTTTGCTAATCACTGATCTGCTACCGATACGGGCCGAGATCCACGCCGTGATATTTGGTTGAGTGTGGATATCTCAGCCCTTCATTAATTGTGCACAACTGTCTGGTAATGCTTTCCAAGGTCTCGGAGCCTTAACCGGATCCGGGGGGCATTATCACGATGGCCCCGATGGTAGGTGCTTCGTTCGGGCCTTGGTACGAGAGATTCCTGTCTTCAATTCTGATTCCGTATAGTTATGTCCTTGCTTTGTATTCCCTCTACCGGGAAATCAGGATGCTCGCCAGCCCCGGTTTTACCCGTATACAGATAATCCCCTCATTTTACAAAGAGTAGGCTTGCCAAAACAATGAGAAACGATAGATGAACCTCGGTACCTTTCTTCATATGTCGCGGCCGAAACGACAAAGAAGTCGGAACGTCCCATCAGTCATGTCATTCTGACTTCGGGCACGTGTCAATCGCCGGCTGGTTGTCTCCAAATGCGAAGCGTCGCATACTCCCCCTATAAAGTCTTCTATCCTCTGTTCTTTTCCCACTTTCCGATCAAACTTCAAACTTCGAGTTTTCTAGCTATCACCAAACTCTCTCAAATCTTCATATCTTCATCTTTGATCTTCAAATTCTCACAGTTGTTCTTAGGTTCTTACCTAGATTTTCTTCATATCTTCATACTCAGCTCTTCATCTTTCAAATCTTCAAATTTTTTCTTCAATTAAAACGTTTAAATCAGTTCCTTAATAAGCTGCCTTTTCATCTTCCCAACCGACCGCCAATACCGAGGCGGTCGCTCCCGAAATAGTTGTCCTCGAGACGACTACTCCCAAAGTGGCTGCCACCGAACCGGCCCCTGAGCTCCCCTTGAAAATGTTTATTCCTAGGGGTTCTTTAATTACGGACGACTTCAATGTCGAGAAGGCCTCGTCCAAACTAGACCGAGGTGAATGGGCATCGAGATATATATGCTCTATCACCAAAAATTTCCATAGTTAGAGAGGACTGTAAATGGGGAGATAAGGACGTGGTGATCCCCGGGCCTGAAGACAATATCACTACCCATGTGAAGGGGTATTTAAGTGTTTACACTTATCCCTTCACGATGGGCCTGGTGGATCCTGTCGTTTTAGATTTTGTAAGAGATACAAGGTGTGCCTGGGGCAAATCCACCCGTCTCTTTGGAGGATCGTAATCCTCCTCCGTTATTTTGTGAATAACACCGAGTCCCGTCGATTCACCCTCTACCACCTGCTCCGTTTATATAGTCCCCTAATTTTCTGAGGGGGATTAATCAAGCTCACTCATCAGGCCATCAAGACCCCCTTCTTGAGTGTTGACGAAGATCGAGACCGAGGCTGAACATGATGTCTTTGAGTTATTATTTTTATTGTCTTCCTTATATTATGAGTTGCTATTGATTATTTGGTGTTGGACACTGACTTTCTTCCAACCTTGTCAGAGCTTTTAGCCCAAGATTAGGTTTATAACATAGTGAGTACATGAGGTCAGTTGTACTCATACTATACTCGGCACTTTATGTGCAGATCGAGGTACTTTCGGACGTGGTGATTGCTAGAGTTTGTATTGGTACCAGCTTGTAGAGACTATGAGGTAGCTGTTATGTCATTTGCAAACCTTGTAGTTCCCTTTTGTTTTTTATCATTGTTTATCATTCAGACAGTATTGTATTGAGTATTGACTTGGTATTTTGAGATTCGGTAGTGCTCATGTACTCGTTGACACCAGATCCTTGGGATGGTTATAGATACATTATTGTTGTTCCTTCAGCTATTTTATGATTTTCATCGTTGTTGAGATTTATTTAGTTCCAGTATTGCGATTATTGCTATTATGAAATGGTTAGCTTTCCTAACGAGCAATGTTAGGCGTCGTCACGACTCCGGTGGCAGTTTGGTTCATGGCAAGTTAGTATTAGAGCACTAGGTTTCCTAGGTCTCACGAGTCATGAGCAAGTTTAGTAAAGTCTTACGGATTGGTACGAAGACGCCTGTTCTTATCTTCGAGAGGCTACTGAACTGTTAAGAAACTTCACTTTATTGCATTCTTGTCGTGTGGATTTGTTAATTCAGAAGTCTGAATCTTTACTCTTTAATTCTCTTATAGATAGTAAGGACACATTCAGCTGATCAAGAGCCAGAGCCCATAGAGTCTTGCAGATCAGTACGAAGACGTTTGTACTTATCTTTGAGAGGCTACTGAACTGTTAAGAAACTTCACTTTATTGCATTCTTGTCGTGTGGATTTGTTAATTCCGAAGTCTGAATCTTTACTCTTCAATTCTCTCATAGATAGTGGGGACATATTCAGTTGATCAAGAGCCAGAGCCCCAGACTGTAGCCACTACCAGGGGTAGAGGCTGGGGCGGAGGTAGAGCCAAAGGTAAAGGCAAAGCTCAGCCTAGAGGACATGCAGCAGTACCTGATATTGAAGCTCAGATAGAGCGGTAGGAGTAGACCCCTATTTTGACCGAGCCAGTAGGACTATCTCAAGTCCCGGAGGGGTTCATTGCTACCCCAGTACTTTGAAACTCCCTAGTCCACTTAGCTGGCCTTCTGGAGAATGTGGCACAAGCCGATATATTTTCAGTTGCACTAGCGGTTTCTCAAGCCGAGAGAGTAGCTCAAGCTCCTTCTACTCACACTCTAGAGCAGATACCTCACGAGTATCAAACCCCAGCAGTTCTACCGGTTGGGGCAGTTCAACCTGTTATTGCTACACAGCCTAGAGAGAGATCCACGATGTCAGATGACGGACTGAAATGTTTGGACAGCTTCATCAATTTGTTTCCCATTTTCTTTGGTGGTATAACTTCGGAGGACCCCCAGGATTTCATAGACTGTTGCCATGAGTTATTGCGAAACATGGGTATAATGGATTCCAATAGAGTTGATTTCGTAGTGTTTCAGATGCATGGCTCTGCCAAGAGGTGGTGGCAAGGTATGTTCGATGCAGACCAGCAAGTTCACCTCCTCTCACTTAGGCCCATTCTCACAACTATTCTTAAAGAAGTCAATTCCCTTCACTCAAAGAAAGGACTTTCATAGTTAGTTTAAGCGCCTTTAGCAAGGTAGCATGACCGTTACTCACTGTGAGACCAGATTTGTAGATTTATCACGTCATGGAGCTATTCTAATCCCTACTGAGAGGGATAGGGTTATAATATGTTTATAGATGGTCTTACATATAGTATTAGGCTATAGATGGCCAGAAAGACTGAGGATGATATTTATTTTACTCGGGTGGTGGAGATCGATAGGAGGATCGATCGCATCAGAGATCAGAGTAGGGAGACGGCCTCTGAAAAAAGGCCTCGTCATGTTGGAGGATTCAGTGGTGCCTTATCTGGAGGCCAAGGTTGGTTTGTGAGGGGCCAGTCTGGAAGACCAGATTATCATTCTCCACCTCCCAATTGAGGAGCTTCAGTATAGTCTTCATTTAGTGCACTCTCAGCTCAAAGATCTTATCGCACTCTATTAGTTTAGGGTTCGCCAATACCGGGCTCTTCTAGTGGTTATTTTAGTTCTTAGGGTCTGATTCAAGCTCCGCACATTCCTAGTTCAAGATTGCTACGAGTTTGGGGAGTTGGGGCATGAGAAGAGGTATTGCCCCCGCTATCTCAGAGGTCACGTGCAGCAGGGAGGTCAGACTATTACTCCAACACCAGTTGCTACACCACCCGCTCAGCCAGCTCGGGATAGAGGTCGTACGGTATAAGGTCATCCTAGAGGGAGAGGTAAGTTAGGTGGTGGACACGCCCGTTGCTATGCCTTTCCCACCAAGCCAGAGGCAGTTGCTTCTGATGCCATAATCACAAGTATTGTTTCTGTGTGCCACAAATATGCTTCAGTGTATTCCCCTTACTCATATGTGTCATCGTATTTTTCTCGTTATTTGGATGTGCCTCGTGATTCTTTAGATATGCATGTTCATGTATCTACACTGATGGGTGATTCTATTATAGTGGACCGCATATATCAAGCTTGTGTAGTATACATCTCTTTTGATCTCTTATTTCTTAGTGGACGCTAGCAGCTACCTTGTTGTCTCCAAAGATAGCCGACTTGAACTCAACGATCGCTGCGCTCTAACTCACCTGGATCTGCACATAAAGTGTAGGGTTTAGTATGAGTACAACTGACTCAGTAGTAACAGAAATAACTAAGGAACTCAGCAGTAGTGACGAGCTAAGTAAAACAATCCAATTTTTTATTTTCACAATTTAAAAATAAACAGAAATAAACAGGTAAATTCCATAACTTAGTAAATGCCACAAAGAAATTTAACAGATAAATGCAGCAACAACACAAATAAATACAACCTCACAGCAGTGTCACCCCATCACTCATCATTCGCACTCAGCACTCAACACTCTACGCTCATTGGGAGTGTGTACAGACTCCGGAGGGGCTCCCAAAGCCCAAGCACTAAGTACGGACAACTCACATGTCATCATATCAATACCTGGATCCGCACGATCAACTCATGTGCTACGCGAACAACTCACACGCTATGGTATTAATACCTGGACCCGCACGGTCAACTCATGTGCTACGCGGACAACTCACGTGCTAGTGTATTAATATCCTCACAACCAGGACCTCTGCCTCACTCAATCATGTATCGCATGAATAACTCATGTGCCATCATATCAATACCTGGATATGCACGGTCAACTCATGTGCTACGCGGACAACTCACGCACTATGGTATTAATATCCTCACAACCAGGCCCTCCGCCTCACTCAGTCATGTACCTCTCCAGCCTCACAATGCACCACTAATAAGGGGACACAGCCCACATCAAGTATCACAACATATCAGCAAAATAATAGAGACTGTGGTAAACATGTACAATAATTTCTATGACTAAGTACAAATAATGTCAGCATGAATAAATCCTAAGCATGATCTCTAACATGAAGGCAAACAAGTTCAACAACAAATAAACACATAACCACAGATAATAGCCATTAGGCTTCACAGTCTCACGGGGCAGACCAAGTCTCAATCCCTCATGGTGCACACCCACACGCCCGTCACCTAGCATGGTTTCACCACCAAACAATCACATGATATCAATTTCTCCGGGTTTATACCCTCAAAGTCAGAGCTAAAACTGTTACTTACCTCAACCACGTAAAATCCTACTCTAGGATGCCCTCGTCTCTGGACTCGGTCTCCAAAAGCTCCAAATCTAACTATAATCAGATTAATACCATCAACATGGGCTAAAGAATCGAATTCCAATAGAAAAACTACTTAAATAGGCCAAAAATCCGAAATCGACCAAAACCCAACCCCCGGGCCCACGTCTCGGAATCAGTCAAAAATGGAAGAATGATAATTGTCCTATCCCGAGTCTAACCATATAAATTTTGTTAAAATCGGATTCTGTTTGGTCCCTCAAATCCCTGCCTAAAACTCTCAAAAACTCAAACCCTAACTCCCTCAATTTCACTTTGAAATCATCAATTAAATCCCAAAAACGAAGATGGATTCATAAAATATAACCAAAGCCGAGTAGAGAATACTTACCCTAATTCATATGGTGAAAATCGCCTCCAAAATCGCCCAAATCCGAGCTCCCCAACCTAAAATATGACTGAATGAACAAACCCTAGTTTTATATATTTTTCTGCCAACTATTTTTCGTCGTTTGTCATGCCAAATGATCCCAAAACTCGCTTTTTATGCCTTCAATGGATTCCTTATGAAATTTTAGTTAAGTTAGGCTTTTGAATCACTCAATTTGACCTTATAATGAATGAGATATGTTGGTTTCAATATTTGCAAATAATGCAAATTTTTAAATATGCCGTCAGTGGAAATTTCGTAATTAATCTGAAAAATCTAGCAACCTAATTCTTGGTAAAATGACCATAAAATCCTCATACAATGTCCAAATTTGACGATTCTTTTTGTTACAAGTCCGTAATTATGATACGGATCTAATGCTTCAATCAAAAAAGAAATCGGAGCTCATTTGTTCAATATGATATCATTTATGCTTGAAGAAACGATGTCAAAACATAAGAAAAACGAGCGCAACACAGCCCAAACCTGTCCGAAACTCTCCTGACGCCCTCCAGACCTCAGCCAATAATTTCAACAAGTCATATATCACTACCCGAACTTAGTCGAACATACGGAACACCCAAAACAACACCAAATCAACCTCGAATTCAAGCCTAGTAACTTCTAAACTTCCAACTTTTGTCAATTCAAGCTAATGCTGTATTGTGGTCCGAGCCCGAGCCAAACGGGCCTAAACGGGCCTGGGCTTGAGGCGGGCCGGGCTGAGGCAGTCCCGGGCCAAACGGTCCCAATGTGTGGAATCAGCCCACGGCGGTCCTAAGCCCCCATGGTCTCGGGCTAAATGGGGCAGGCCTGCGGACCTAACGGGCTTTTTTCATTTCGGACTATTTTTTTTATCTAAGACATTTTCTTGTAAACTATATATGTATATACTAGTATAAATTGCTTATATATAGCTATATAAATATATATAGTATGTATATATATAGTATATATTAGATATATATGTAGTTTATATGTATTAGATATATATATATAGTTTATATGTATTAGATATATAATATATATACTATATCAAATTTAAACACAAAATAAATTGCAAAGAAATATTCAAGGGAATGTCTTATATATTTTACTATTACGACATTAACAAAGAATGGCAATATCTTTCTTAGTCTTCCTCCCTCCAATGGAATGAGAACAACAAGGTACTAATACCACCATTAAAAGGGAAAAAACTAAGGAAGATGTGCCAAAATACAAGTTACATGTTAGTCTATATATTATCTCTAACAAATCTCATAAATCCTTGAAGGTCCGGAGGAATTTCCGTTGGTGGTGGTGGAAAAGAAGCTTGTTCATCACCGCTTCCGGGCGAAGCAGCATCCTGCGCAAGTTCCACTAGCATTTCTTCATAAGCTTCATCTATCTCCGGTTGTGATTCTGCAAGTCCAAAATTTCTTCTTTCCGAACGGATCCATTCTCTGAAGAGTACTGATTTTTTCAAGCTCTCCCTCATAGACGCTCTATGATCACCGATTTGAAGCCTCGTTTGACTGAATGCGCTCTCCGATGCCACTGTTGAAGCTTGAACACCTAAAATATCTCGAGTCATCCTTGAAAGAACCGGATAGTGTTTTTGTTTGTCCTTCCACCATTCCAATACATCGAAGGAGTCGTCGGGATTCTCTGATTCAAGTCCCTGCGACAAATAAACTTGAAGCTCATTTAGTTGTGAACTATCACCAAAATTATCACCTTGAGAACCCCTGAACTCCGTCCAAGAACTAAGGGCTTTTAGGCCCGCAGTTCTTTTAGATGTTTGCGAACTAGACGAAGTAGGAGTTGGAACATTTGGTCTAGCTTGATCTAAGACAAGTTGATAAGCATTATAAATAGTTTGAGCATTTATTTTAATTGAGGCTTTTGCATCTCCAAGTGTAGCAAATTCCTCAGCTGAAAGTGATAAAGCGTTATAAATTTTTGAATACCAAAAGTGAGGACCTCCTAATTTCATTGTAGGATTTAACAATGCAGCAACACCAAAAATAGGGGGGATAGGGAAAAAATATTTTTTAAACTTAGCTTTCATAGAATTAATAGCTTCTTCATAAATTACTCCACCCTCTGAAAATTGAGTAAATAAATCTACAAGTGCTGCAATATAAACTAAACAGTTAGAAATAGTAGGATAATATTGACCAGATAATTCATTTGTAGCAATATGAAATTGTTCTAAAAAGTCTACAAGCATTTTAACATTACTCCAATCTTGATTTGTAAGGTGCTCATCATCATCATCATCACCATCACCTACACGAGCATTATACGTTGCGCTTATTGGGTTCCTATATTCATATGCAACAACTAAACTTTCATACATGTAATTCCATCTAGTCGGACAAGGTTTAGGAACCTTTCTTTCTCTAAGGCCAAACTCATCACATTTTTTAAAATAGTCTCTAAGTCTACTTCTACGGTTTGAATAAAAAAGCCAATTAAGAGCCATTTTAACCTTTTCAATTTCTACATTTAAAACTTTCATACCAGCACCGACGATTAAATGGTAAATATGACAAATACATCTAACATGAAAAATATTACTAAATGCAGGATTTAGTGTAGTTGTAAGCAAGCCTATAGCATTAGTGTTACTAGAAGCATTATCCATTGAAACCGACATAATTTTATCTCTAATGCAAAAATATCTACAAATATCTGCAACTGTGTTAGCAATAAACTTACCTGTGTGGCGTGAATTAATTATTCTATAAGCAATAATGCGCTTTTGCATTATCCACTCCTCATCTATCCAATGACTTGTAACAGTTAGATAATCACAGTCATTACCACTTCTACCAATATCAGTAGTAATAGCAATGCGACAATCTATATGAGTAAATAAATAGCGCAAATATTGTTCATATTCATGTTTATATTTATAAATATCGCTCTTTACAGTTGCGCGAGACCATCCTTTATAAGTAGGATTAAAAACTCTTCTAATATAATGAACAAAATGAGGGTTAGAAGGAAAACTATAGGGTAAGCACATAACAATAACCATTTTTGCCAATTCTTATTGGGATCATAATATAAAATGCCACCGGTAACAGTGTTAATTCTCGGTTGAACTAGATTTGAACCTGTACTAGGGTTAACCGTACTATCTACACTTGTCCCCTCTTGCGCAGCTTTCATTTGTAAAAATCTAGCTTTATCTTTAGGGTGTTTCAATATGTGTCTAGTTAAACTGTCGTACCGCTACGGTCTCCAGTAAATTTATGAACTAGTTGAGACCCACAAGTGTTACACTTAGCCTTATTTTTTTCTCTTAGTTGAGTAAAAAAATGCCAAACAAGAGATGTTTCGGGCCGTTTAGAAGGTTGTCTATTAAAAGTAGGGGTTACTACAGGAGGGTCAGGCGGGGCATCAGTTGGGTTATTAACAGGACTAGTAGGTGTATCATCTAAATCCGGTTGCGTTTCATCTAAATCATCATTTTCAAAGATAGTTTCATTAGGATAAAGAGCATTCATAACTTCTTCATTTAATTGTTGACCCGGTGCAACATCATGGCAAAATTGACTATCGGAAAATTGAAAACAAGGGTTATCACTATCAAGAATAATAGGTGGAGGAGGACGGGTAACAGGTCTGGGTCGGGGAGCCGGGGGAAGAGTAGTAGCTTGGCTACTAGATTCACCAATTTTAGATTTTCCCTTACCCTTACCACCAAAAATATTTTTCAAGAGAAAATGCCATATTAATTATAATTGTACTAAATAAAACTAACAAAACTATAATATTAAAACTTAAGAGTTGGAACGAGTTTACCGAATTGATGAACAACTTCTTGAAAATTGAATATCGTTGAAGACTTGAAGACTTGAATACTTCAATTCACCAACTTCACAATTTTTCACGAAATTGCAATAATAAAGTAAGCAATTATAGAAGAAAATTAGAGAGAGATTGATGAATTTGTGAGTAAAAATGAAAGAATAGGGGGTATTTATAGTTGAGAATTGGGAAAAAGTGTAATTATAAAAAGTTTGGGGTTAAAGCAAAGTTTGGGGGCCAAATGGCTATTTTTTAAAGTGGCCAATGGATAAATTTTGAAGGCCAACGGCTAGATTTTAAAAATCTGACCGTTGGTCTTTTTTTAAAAAAAAATAAAATAAAATTTTAAAAAATTAGCCATTGGAGCCCGTTAGGCCCGTTGGCCCGGTTGAACCGGCCCAGGCCCGCTTGTCGGTCCCGGGCTTAACGGTCCTGGGCTCACGGGCTAATTGTCTTGAACCGGCCCACCACGGGCTTTTGCACCACTAGAGCCCAAGCCCAGTTGAACCGGCCCGTTAGGCCCGTGGTCCAGGGCCGGGCCCAGGCCACAATACAGCCTTAATTCAAGCCTAATTCTACCACAGACCTCCAAATTATATTCCAGACACACTCCTAAGTCTAAAATTACCCAACGAAGCTAATCGAATCATAAAAATTCAAATTCGGTTACTCATAAGTCAACTTCTAGTTGACTTTTCTAACTTAGCTTTCTAACTAAGAGACTAAGTGATCATTTCACTCCAAAACTACTCCGAACCCAAACCTACCAACTCGATACAACTCAACACAGCTGAACAACACATAAATAAATAGAAATAGGTAAACGGGGCTATAACTCTCAGAACGAATGACTGAGTCGTTACATCCTCCCCCTCTTAGATAATTGTTCGTCCTCGAACGAGTCTAAAAATATACCTGGAGTCTCAAATAGGTGAAACCTTCAGCAATACCTTCTCGTCACATTCAAATCATATGAACTCATCTCGCGGTCACATTATACTCATCACATATGCATCCAACCACCATTTCCACTAATAGGGACACTACCGGACATATAGGTCGACAAGCACACACTCACACAATCAATACCTCAGTGCTCAATATACAGTCAAAACCCGGCCTCAAGTCCTCCAGACTGGCCCAACATCAACACACAGAAATCACATCCCGCACCTCATCTAGAGAATCACAATCTGTCGATGCACAACAGATACTGAGCGCTCATATGCGCATACGAATGCGTGGATAGAATTCAAAGAGTTACACTTCAAGCTGAATCAATACTGCACGATAAGAATTCAAGAAGGTGAAGTTTTCCTAAAGGTTATGTAGCCTCTCCAAGATAAGTATAGACGTCTCGGTACCGATCCGCAAGACTCTACTAAACCCGCCCATGACTCGTGAGACCTATGGAACCTAGGCTCTGATACCAACTTGTCATGACCCAAAATTTAACCATGGTCGTGATGGTGTCTATCGTGTTACAAGGCGCCTACTAAACCGATTATAAGAAATTAATAAAGCATTTCAACATTTAAAATTTTCATGAACTAAATCAACTCTAAATATAATATAGAAAAATATGGAAACAAGCCCCAAACATCGGGGTGCCACTAATTCATGAGCGTTTAAAAGTATAAACTATGATATATAAATTGTCTAACTGTCCAAAAGAAGAAATGACAAGAAGAGTAACAAGATCCTGTGGACGCTAGCAGCTACCTTGCTGTCTCCAAAGATAGTCAGCCTGAACTCAATGCGGACAACTCACGCGCTATGGTATTAATACCTAGACCCGTACGGTCAACTCACGTACTATGCGGACAATTCACGCGCTATGGTATTAATATCCTCACAACCAGGCCCACTGCCTCACTCAATCATGTACCACACAGACAACTTACGTTCCATCATATCAAAACCTGGATCCACATGGTCAACCCACGTGCTACGCGGACAACTCACGCGCTATGATATCAATACCTGGACCTGCACGGTCACCTCACGTGCTACGCGGACAACTCACGCGCTATGGTATTAATATCCTCACAACCAGGCCCTCGACCTCACTCAGTCAGGTACCTCTCCAGCCTCACAATGCACCACCAATAAGAGGACACATCCCAAATCAAGTATCACAACATATCAGCAAAATAATAGAGATTGTGGTAAACATGTACAATAATTTCTATGACTGAGTACAAATAATGTCAGCATGAATAAAGCCTAAGCATGATCTCTAACATGAAAGCAAACAAGTTCAATAAGTAAACACACAACCACAGATAATAGCCATTAGGCCTCACAGCCTCACGGGACGAACCAAGTCTCAATCCCTCACGGTTCACACCCACACGCCCGTCCCCTAGTATGGGTATCACCACCAAACAATCACATGATATCAATTTCTTCAGGTTTATACCCTCAAAGTCAGAGTTAAAATTGTTACTTACCTCAATCGCATAAAATCCTACGCCGAGATGTCGTCGTCTCTAGACTCAGTATCCAAAAGCTCTAAATCTAACCATAATAAGATTAATACCAACAACATGGGCTAAAGAACCAACAGAAAAACTACATAAATAGGCCAAAAATCTGAAATCGGCCAAAACCCTACCCACAGGCCCACGTCTCGGAATCAGTCAAAAATGGAAGAATAATAATCGTCGTCCTCTCCCGAGTCTAACCATATAAAATTCATTAAGATCGGACTCCGTTTAGTCCCTCAAATTCCTACCTAAAACTCTCCAAAACTCAAGCCCTAACTCCCTCAATTTCACTTTGAAATCATCAATTAAATCCTAAAAATGAAGATGGATTTATGAAATATAACCAAAACCAAGTAGAGAAAACGTACCCCAATTCATATGATAAAAATCGCCTCCAAATTCACCCAAATCCGAGCTCCCCAACTCAAAATATGATCAAATGAACAAACCCTAGTTTTATATATTTTTCTACCAGCTATTCTGCCATGTTTCTTGTGCCAAACTATCCCCGAAACTCACTTTTTATGCCTCCAATAGATTCTATGTGAAATTCTAGTCAAGTTAGGCTTTTGAGCCCAATTCCCTCTTCATGTATGGTTACCTGATGCCATGGAGGGGCCTACTCCCATTTCGGCTCTTATACATGCTGCTACTATGGTAGCGGCGGGAATTTTTCTTGTAGCTCGGCTTCTTCCTCTTTTCAGAGTTATACCTTACATAATGTATTTGATCTCGGTTATAGGAATAATAACAGTATTATTAGGAGCTACTTTAGCTCTTGCTCAAAAAGACATTAAGAGAGGTTTAGCCTATTCCACAATGTCTCAATTGGGTTATATGATGTTAGCTCTTGGTATGGGGTCTTATCGAAGCGCTTTATTTCATTTGATTACTCATGCTTATTCCAAAGCATTATTATTTTTAGGATCCGGATCCATTATTCATTCAATGGAAACTATTGTTGATCACTCAATTTGATCTTATAATGAATGAGATATGTTGGTTTTAATATTTGCAAATAGTGCAGATTTTTAAATACGCCATCAGTGGCAATTTCGTAATTAATTTAAAAAATCTAGCAACCTAATTCGTAGTAAATGACTATAAAATCCTTGTACGATGTCCAAATTTGACGTGTCTTTTTGCTACGGGTCCGTAATTATGATACGGGTCTAATGCTTCAATCAAAAAAGAAATCGGAGCTTATTTGTTCGATATGATATTATTTATACTTGAAGAAATGACGTCGAAACATAAGAAAAACGAGCGCAACACGACCCAAACCTATCGAAAACTCACCCGAAGACCTCAGAACCTCAGTCAATAATTCCAACAAATCATATATCACTACCCGAACTTAGTCGAACCTCCGGAACACCGAAAACAGCATCAAAACACCAAATCAACCTCGAATTCAAGCCTAATAACTTCTAAACTTTCAGCTTTTGCCAATTCAAGCCTAATTCTACTACGGACCTTCAAATTATATTCTGGACACACTCCTAAGTCTAAAATCACCCAACGAAGCTAATCGAATCATAAAAATCCAAAGCCAAATTCGTTTACTCATAAGTCAACTTCCGATTGACTTTTCTAACATAGCTTTCTAACTAAGAGATTAAGTAATAATTTCACTCCAAAACTACTCCGAACCCAAACCTACCAACTCGATACAACTCAACACAACTGAATAAAGAAATAGAAATAGGAAAAATGGGGCTATAACTCTCAGAACGACTGACTGGGTCGTTACAACCTAATTACCTAATAAGTGGGTAAAGATTGAAATTTCCCACCCCCACCCCACGTGGCAGCAAGCCACTTTCCAAACAAGTGACTCTTAGTCACCTTTGGTTAAGTGGCAACCAAAAATATTGATTTCTAAGACACATCATTCTAGGATTTGAATAAAAGCAACACATTTCATTCTCAAACATTAATATTTCTAATACCAAAAGAACACTACAATCAGGTGTGAGAGTTAGCACATTAGTAACGTGATTCCTTAGCAATTTCCTACAAATTCCCACAAAAACATTATAACATGATTCCTTCAACCAAAATCCAACGAGATTTCTTAGCACGTCAGTAATGTGAGATTTTGCGACTAAGGGAGTACAGTGTAACCTTTTCCAAGAATATCATACAGATTTTTCCTACTCTAGGTATGTTAAGGCTATCCCTTCATTCCTTTTGGCATGATCCATATGATACAAACGAAACGAGCAAATGCACAACTTCTATAAATAACTCTATTCATAAAAATACTAGAGATGCTTATGTTCTTGATTCTCCATGTGTCATATTATTCTATCATCTGTTCATGGGTCTCAAAAATACGTAAGTTGGTAAAGTTTATTTTATGATATTAATCAGAGGCATAATGGTCTTATGACGTACCGAAAGATTTTATTAACATATTCCATATGCATTTTAGGCATTTATACATGCACATTGACTCATGACCAGATGGCGTTATATATATGTATATGGGATATGGGAAAGGATATTATATACACATCATTACCTTATCAGCCAGTATACGTTGATGATTTTGCCCACAGTGGTCGAGATGATATGACGGGATGCTCTCAGAGGCTTGATGATGTTATGAACATATACACCTATGCACGACATGACATTCATACGCATATGCATGACACTATAATTATTTCATGATTTACAGAGTTATCCAAACTTACATGTTGAGTCATTTACTCTATATTTTTTTCATGCCTGTTATGTACTTATTTATGTGCCTTACATACTTGGTACATTATTCGTACTGATATCTTTTTTGTCTGGGGATGCTGCATTGCATGCCTGCAGGCCCCGATAGACAGGTCGAGAGCCCTCCAAGTAGGCTATCAGCTCAGGGGAAGATGTTGGTGCGCTCCATTTGCTTCGGAGTTGCTTGGTTGGTTAGTATGATTTAGACGTGTATTGTTTGGTATGGCGGGACTCTATTCCGAACTTTATGAAAATTATGTATTCTTAGAGGCTTGTAGACAGATGTCATGTATGTAGAAGATTGTATGGCCTTGTTGGCCTATATTCAGTGTACGAGTGGTTATTTTGGTCTTATAGGCCCGTATGTCTTATGTATAAGTTGGTATAACATGTTGTATTCTACTTATCTCACGGCAGCCTTCCGGCTCAGTTATCTATGATAGTACGTCATGAAAAGATACGTTATGTTGGTACGCAGTTGAGTAAGGTACCGGGTGCCCTTCGCGACCCATCGGTTTGGGTCGTGACAAAATTGAAGAAACGGTTACAGGAATTTTTTGATAAGGGTTTCATCAGGCCTAGTGTGTCACCTTGGGGTATACCGGTACTATTCATGAAGAACAAAGATGATTCTATGAGGAAGCGCATTGACTATAGGCAGTTGAACAAGGTTACTATCAAGAAGAAGTACCCAGTATAGCGTATTAATAATTTATTTGATCAGCTTCTGGGTGCAAAAGTATTCTCGAAGATTTATTTGAGGTCAGGGTACCATCAGTTGAAGATCAGGGCTTCAGATATTCAGAATACGGCTTTCAGGACCCAATATTGTCAATATGAATTTCTAGTGATGTCTTTTTGGTTGACCAATGCCCCAGCAACTTTTATGCACCTGATGAACAGCATGTTATAGCCTTATATGGATTCCTTCGACATAGTTTTCAATGATAATATATTGGTGTATTCTCACGGTCGGGAGAATCATCAGCAACATTTGAGGATCGTGCTCCATATTTGAGAGAGAAGAAGTTTTATGCTAAATTCTCTAAGTGCGAGTTTTCGCTAGACTCGATGGTATTTTTGGCTCATGTGGTATCCAGTGAGAGGGATTAAGGTGGATCCGAAGAAAGTTGAGGTAGTTAAGAGTTAGCCGAGACTGTCTACTACTATAGTGATCTAGAGTTTCCTAGGGTTGGCTGAGTATTATCGCCATTTTATCGAGGGATTTTCATCTATAGCAGCCCTATTTACTAGATTGACGCAAAAAAGTGACCCATTCAGGTGGTATGATGAGTGTGAGGAGAGCTTTCAGTAGCTGAAGACTGCCTTGACTACAGCTCCAATTTTGATTTTGGCTTCAGAATCTGGTTCTTATACAGTATATTGTGATGCTTCACGGATTGGCATTGGGTATGTGTTGATGCATGAGGGGAGAGTGATTGCTTATGGTTCACGTCAATTGAAGCCCCATGGGAAGAACTACCCAGTGCACGATTTAGAGTTGATAGCCATTGTTCACGCGCTTAAGATTTTTGCGGCACTATCTTTATGACGTGTCTTGTAAGGTGTTCATGGATCACATGAGTCTCCAGCACTTATTCAAGCAAAAGGATCTGAAGTTGAGACTGATGGAATGGACTCAGCACTTATTCAAGCAAAAGGATCTGAACTTGAGACTGATAGGAATGCCTGCCTTAAACCATATAGAGACTTTTTGAGTCTACAAATATGATTTGGACTTGCAGAGGACATACCGCTAGAAAACTCATGTACACTTCCTCTTTCAATTCACCATGTAGAAATATATTATTCACATCAAGTTGTGATATCTTCCAGCCCTTTTTTACTACAACTGTCAAAATGCATTGATTGTGGTCATTTTTACCACAAGGTTGAAAGTTTCATTGAAATCAATTTCTTCTCTTTGAATGTCTCTTCTAATGACTAAATTGGCCTTTAATTCTCCCATCCAGAATTCTAAGAACCACACCACCTTATGATTTTTATTTGGAAAGGTTCCATCTTATTCATTCTTAAGAAATTTTGGGTGTTTATGCTATGTTTCCACATTTTCACAACAGAGGAAGATTTGATCCTAGAGTAAACGCACGTATTTTCATGGAATACCCTTATAGGAAAAAGGGACATAAGTTGCTAGAATTGAAAAGCAAAAAGATGATAGTTTCAAAGATGTGCAGTTCTAAAAAGCTATTTATCATTTTTTAAGGATCTTTTTAACCTTCATGTAATCTGTTTGCACCTTTCATGTTCAACCAAGTATCCTCTAAAGATACTGATGTTTGCATCCCTCAAAACGGAAAATTTTAATTTGTGTCTCATACTATGAGACAATTTTTTTGTCTCACAATCTGGGAGGGTCCAAAAGTGTAAGATTGGGATCCACAAATTTGTGAGACAAAAAGGAGCCTCATACAACTAGCGTCAGTTGTATGAGACACAAAATAAAACTTCTCCCTCAAAACATAGATATCAGCAATGATCCTCATCCTCATGATTCAACTGTAGACTTGGATTCTCCCATCACATGTAAAAATTTAGAGACATTTCGGAAAAAATTTCTTGTTTATTTCAATCACTAATGTATTTATACTAGATAAGAAATGACCGTGCCAGCACGGGCCCAATTGTATTATACACAATAGAAGCTCAGCCTTTTTTTCCTCTTTGAATCACAGAGTTACCACTCTGATAGTTCAGAAAGTCAAATGCTACATAAACTCAGATATCTCGACAAAATTGAGAGGAGTTTAGATACATGAGTTGAACATAATGCAAATATTTTGTTACTTCTTTTTCTTCCTATAATCAAATAGTGTGGCTAATAATGTCTTCTACTTCCTCCAAGCTTATACTCACAAGATGCATAAGATTACCTAATCTTCTCTCCAACCACAATAGCTCCTCTTTTAACTTCACAATGCTGGGGAGACAACGACCACAGATCTTACCACCATATTGACCTAGAAAATAATAAATATGTGGTTTAACCTATCATAAATTTAAGAATGTAACTGAAAGACAGACAGAATTCATAATCATACCTAGGCACATTTTCTATTCGCATAAGTTTTAGTGGACTCAAACAAATTTATAAGTGCCAATTAGGAGAAGGAATCAAGTTTGAGGTAAACATTTGGTTGCCCCTCAAATCCAAAAGATAAGGAGACCCATGAAGCACAATGAGAAATATTTTGTCTTTTTTAACTCACAGAAAGATTTTTCATTTGTCCCACATGTGTAATAAATTTGTTACCACAGAAAGAAGTCATCACCAATTTCATAGAATATATGCTTTGTCGAATTTTACTTCTCTTTTGTAATAAGAGTTGACAGTTGATTCTCACTGCTTAAGGAGATTTAGGCCATATATTGCATGACATTTTAAACAGGGCACTTTAAAAGGTAAAAATAAAATATAATTTCATCACATTTTGAACTCTAAAAGGAATTCTTCACTTCTAACTGATAATAGGTAGTTAGGTACCCTTTTTCCATCAAGATGCTTCCACCCTTAACTTTATATCTGTGCTAATTTGGCCATGCTCAACAACAGAAAATAGTATGTGATCTATCTTTCACTATACAAAGATTCCTTTTAGCTAATTTTCAGCAAAAATGAGGAAAAATAATGATAAGAGCTAATAAAAATAAAGATAGTTGAATCAAGAAAATATGATAGAGTTGAATATGGCTTCACATTTCTTGGAATGATACGAATTACATTATTTGGTGAGGAAACAAGTGAAAATATAATTTAAAAAGCAATGGAGATATAATATCAATCAAGAATCGAAATACCAGTCTTTTAATGTAGCTCATTATTTACAAAGTAATCTCAAAATTATGAAGTAAATGACTCATTTAGTGGAACATTCTCTCTCCACTATCTAGCTCATTACAACAACAACAACGACCCAGTATAATCCCACAAGTGGGGTCTGGGGAGGGTAATATGTACGCAGACCTTACCCCTACCCCGAAGGGTAGAGAGGCTGTTTCCAGGAGACCCTCGGCTCAAAAACGCAATAGGAGATGATATATTAATACCATAAAAATGCGTAATAAAAATAACAACAATATATAAGAGATACGAAATATGAAATACAGGATACGAAATACGAAATACGAAATACGAAATAGATGGCTGGTATAGTACAACTAGAAGGTAAAGCCCTGCATCAATAGACGACCACTAACATTCCTAGTCTAACTCCTAACTAGATAGTCTCTCTCACTTGTGCTGTAGAAATATTCACACTCTCCCCTAACCTACAACCTTAATGCTCGACCTCCATAATTCCCTATCAAGGGCCATGTCCTCAGTAATCCTAAGTCGCGCCATGTCCTGTCTGATCACCTCTCCCCAATACTTCTTAGGTCTCCCTCTACCTCTCCGCGTGCCCACTACAGCCAGTTGCTCACACCTCCTCACCGGTGCATCAGTGCTCCTCCTCTGAATGTGCCCAAACCATCTGAGTCTTACTTCCCGCATCTTGTCCTCCATGGGGGCCACACCCACCTTCTCTCGAATATCTGCATTCTTAATCTTATCCATCCTTGTATGCCCGCACATCCACCTCAACTTCCTCATCTCTGCTACTTTCATCTTCTGGGTGTGTGAGTTCTTTACCGGCCAACATTCAGTTCCATACAACATGGCAGGCCTAACCACTGCTCTATAAAACTTACCTTTTAGTAACGGTGGCACTTTCTTGTCACACAAGACTCCCGACGCTAACCTCCACTTCATCCACCCCACCCCTATACGGTGTGTGACATCCTCGTCAATCTCCCCGATCCCCTGAATAACCGATCCAAGGTACTTGAAACTACCTTTCTGGGGAATGACTTGAGATTCAAGCCTCACTTCAACTCCCGCTTCCGTCGGCTCAACTCCAAATTTGCACTCGAGGTATTCCGTCTTCGTCCTACTCAACTTGAAACCTTTAGACTCAAGAGCATGTCTCCAAATCTCTAGCCTCTCGTTGACGCCGCCTCTTGTCTCGTCAATTAGAATAATGTCATCAGCAAATAGCATGCACCATGGAACCTCCCCTTGAATATGATGAGTCAGTGCATCCATCACCAGGGCAAATAGGAATGGGCTTAGCGCAGACCCTTGGTGCAATCCCGTAATAACTGGAAAGTGTTCAGAGTCGCCTCCTACTGTCCTAACCCGAGTCTTAGCTCCATCATACATGTCTTTAATCACCCTAATATAGTTACTCGGGACCCCTTTATCCTCTAAGCAGCTCCATAAGACCTTCCTAGGAACCTTATCGTACGCTTTCTCCAGATCAATAAACACCATGTGGAGATCCTTCTTCTTATCTCTGTACTGTTCCACCATCCTCCTAATAAGGTGGATAGCTTCTGTGGTAGATCGTCCCGGCATGAACCCGAACTGGTTGTCTGAAATAGACACCGTCCTTCGCACTCTCCTTTCTACCACTCTCTCCCAAACTTTCATGGTATGACTTAGTAATTTGATGCCCCTATAGTTGTTACAGCTCTGGACATCACCTTTGTTCTTATACAACGGGACCATTGTACTCCACCTCCACTCTTCAGGCATTCTATTAGTCTTGAATATAACACTAAACAATGCAGTAAGCCATTCCAAGCCTGCTTGACCCACACACCTCCACAGTTCAACCGGAATCTCGTCTGGCCCGGTAGCTCTGCCCCTTCTCATCTTACGCATTGCCTCCATGACTTCATCGATCTCAATGTCCCTACAATTACTTACTTCATGGTGACTGTCGGCATTCCTCGATTCCCCAAATATAATATCCTGATCCCCTTCTTCACTTAGAAGTTTATGAAAGTAGGTCTGTCACCTCCTCTTAATCTGGTCATCTCCCATCAAAACTTTGTCGTCATCATCTTTTATGCACCTCACTTGGTCCAGATCCCGAGTTGTCCTCTCTCTCGCCTTAGCGAGTCGGAATAACTTCTTCTCCCCACCTTTGTTCCTTAGCTCCTCATACAGACGAGCAAAAGTTGTCGTTTTAGCCTCTGTCACTGCCATCTTCGCCTCCTTCCTAGCTACCTTATACCTTTGACTGTTCTCTCTCTTCTCCTCCTCGTCAGTGCTCCCTACTAACCTTAGGTAAGCCGCCTTCTTTGCTTCCACTTTACCTTGGACAACTGCATTCCACCACCAATCTCCTTTGTGTCCACCATAGTGTCCCGTAGATATCCCTAACACCTCTCTCGCCGCCTTTCTTATACAGTCCGCAGTCGTCGACCACATTGTGTTTGCGTCCCCACTACTTCTCCAAGCTCCCATTGCCGATAATCTTCCTTCCAATTCTTTAGCTTTATCCTTAGTTAAGGCGCCTCACCTAATCCTGGGGCGTCCTTGTACTGACCTCTTCTTCCTCCTTATCCTAATACAAATGTCCATCACCAAAAGCCTATGTTGCGTTGAGAGGGTCTCACCTGGGATAACCTTGCAGTCCTCGCACAACCTTCTGTCGCATCTCTTAAGGAGTAGATAGTCAATCTGAGTCTTCGCCACCGAACTTTGGTAAGTAACCAAATGTTCATCCCGCTTCGTAAAACTCGAGTTTGCAATGACTAGATCGAAAGCCTTGGCAAAGTCTAACAGCGCAATGCCCCCTTCGTTCCGCTCTCCGAAACCAAATCCGCCATGCACCTCAGTGTACCCACCTGCAGATAACCCAATATGACCATTGAAATCTCCTCCTATGAATAACCTCTCAGAAGGCGGTATACTACGAACAATCTCATCCAACCCCTCCCAAAATTGCCTTTTAATATCCTCATCCAAGCCTGCTTGTGGTGCGTACGCGCTAACGACATTTAAAGTACCCTCACCCACCACCAACTTTATAGTCATTAGCCTATCATTCACCCGCCTGACCTCTACCACGGACTCCCTAAGATGGCTATCTACCAGGATACCCACTCCATTCTTACCCCTCAGGACACCAGAGTACCACAACTTATACACATCCACGTTTTTCGCCCTCGATCCGACCCACCTAGTTTCCTGGACACACGCTATATTAATCTTCCTCTTCTGCAGGATTTTCGCCAACTCTATGGATTTACTCGTTAGTGAACCTATGTTCCATGACCCGATTCTCAACCTATAGGCTCCCTTGCCCCCTCTACCTCCCCTGCTACCCGACCCACCCCCTGAACCCCACCCCACACTCTGCCTCACCCAAGGACATGCCCTTATTTTATCATCCCAGACTGCAGCCACTACACCTACAACAATCTAGAGAAGTCTCGCTAGTGTACAACGTACACAAATCAAACTTGAAGGAAACACGTGGTAGCTAGTATCCTAGTTCAAAGGTTTAACTATTGCGAAGTAAAATAGCAGTAATTTAGCTAACACCAAAAGGGAAACAGTAAAACAGGAGGTACCAACTCCCGATAACAAAACCTGTGGCTGATTTGCTGTGCTCGATGTAGTTGTACGCTCCCGCCCACTTGTTGACACTCGCCCAGGTTGCTCTCCTTTGCCAGTGCTCGTGCGCCCAACTTGTCTCCAATACTCCGAGAATTCCTGAAAATACAGAAAATACCACGACCCAAAAACCAGAAGGAGCTATCACCGCTACCACTTTGCATTAATGAATCAAGGACGGAGTCGAAATGTCGACTTCACTGCCTGATTTGAAATTTCCAGCCACAGTCCGGCGGGCGTCAGTGGTATCGAGAATCGCCCAGGATAGAGATGGTTGAAGGTCGAGCGGCTGTTGGTGTCGAAGAAGGATGGTCGCTGGGAAATGGGGCTGTTGCAGTTCGTTTCCGGCGAGCTCTGGGTGGCGTTGGATCTTAGAGCGGCGAGCTCTGTTGCAGTTCGTTTCCGGCGAGCGGCTTTTCGTTCCAGCGGAAATCGGAAAGCTCAAATCCTCGAATCTCTGTGTTCGATTTCCTTGAAGGGAAAGCTCAAATCCTCGATTCGGAAAGCTCAAATCCTCGAATCGGAAATCTGCAATGACACGCGTAGCAGGAGGAAATGATGTTGTCCCACTATCTAGCTCATTGAGAAGAAAAATATATTGGTATAAATAATATACATGAGTTGCATATGTTCCCCTAATTAGAAGTCAAGTAGTTACGATTAAGTTATTAACATGAAAAAAAACTCTACTCATAATGGCTCCATGCGAGCAATATAAATTTTAGCTATCATGTAATATTATCTACAAACAACGAACTTTGAAGCATCTCAATTAAAATAGCTCTCAGATAAATTTTATAATAGTAGATCAATCTAAGATTCTTCATTCAAGATGTGTGGTGGAAGAACGCAAGTAAAGGGAACAAAGAGCATTTTTTGATTTGAGATCACAACTATCTTCTGTGGTCGAGCATTGGCAAAAGAGTCTTATTTGCAGCAATCCAAACATATTACAGAAAGAAAATCTATATACTGACAAATAAAAGGTAATTTGATGAACGTACCTCGAGCCATTTCCCGCAAGGACATGTAGCGAGACAGTTGTTGCATGGCCTTTACCTTTGGGACCTACAGACGAAAGTCGATCCAAACCTGAATGACATTCTATATATTCCACCACCTATAGCAAAAGGACATGTAGCAAGACAGTTGTTGCCTGGCCTTTACCTTTGGGGCCTAACCACATAAGTCGTTACAATTCTGAATGATGTTTCATCTATTCCACCAGCTATAGCAAACAACTCTGCTTATGAGTATCAGAAAATGTGTAGAGTTACTTGATATACATACAGGTAGGGCAGAATAGTCCGTTACCATAGACTTTATCCCGTCTTAATTGAGGGCGGGAAAAGGGTTTGATTTTGGGGGAGGGAGAGTGAACTTATAAAGACATGCGCAGTTAATCACCTAAGATTGTTTGCTGCTAATTAGGCAAATAAAAGTGAAAAAAGATAAAACAAAAAGAGAGGAAAACTCATTAAAGAGCTGGTAGAATTAAACATGCAAATATATTACGACCTATAACGTTAATAGCTATTATAAATCCCTACCATACTACGGAAAAAGGATGATATACTTAATGTGAGGAATTGTGTTTTGCGATTCGAGAGCAGACTTCCTTCCTCTATCAACTCCTTTTTTATGGTCGGGAGGATCCACAATTCTTCATTGATCCACAAGACCTGGATTCCATACTGATGAACCCTCAAAAGACTATATATGTGTAATGTGATATATCACAAATTCCGCTTACTATAATGAGGAGAAGTAACTGAAGATGCACTAATACCTCCAAAACTAAGCAAAGGACAATGAATGGAAATCTGTTTTCATTTGACATATAAAATCTAAAGAACAGAAGTGAAATATATTAGAAAAGACTATGGCGCAAAGGCGTTAAAAACAAAATATAATGTCAAACCCTATTGCAATCCAGTCAACACTCCTTGTCGCATGCATCCAACTACTTCTCCACCTTTTCATGAATACATCTCCAACTAAGAGATTCCTCTTTAACCTTGTAAATATAGACATCAATTTGCTCAAGCAAATAATATGATGAATCAATTGCCCCTACAGATAGATAGCATTATCTGTTGGAATACTTGCTGATACACACAAGGCCCAAGTAGATAAGAAGGATGGCCCAACCTAGATATCCAAATATTTATGTTGTATTGCATTTTTGGGTTAGAGTAGTTTTATTTTTTCCGGGTATTTTGGCCCAATGTAAATAAAGAGAGAGGAACTCTCTAGAAACAAAAACCGACGGATTCATGTTTTTTCTGGAATACGAAATGAGCTTCTCTTCTCTCTCTAGTTTTCTTCAACAAGAACCCTAGTCAACAAATTCATATGATTTGGTTGAATTCTCGCAATTTTCTCATGGTATCAGAGCAAAGTATCTGCTGATTTCTCTTTCCCGCTCGATCGATTGTAATCTCATCGATTTCTGCCAAAGTTACAGTGTTCGCGAACTTCTTCGCATTTTCTGATGATTGATGGATTTTTGTTGCTATTTTGGGGGTTTTTCATAGCTGTTCATCTTTCAAGGGTTTCTTCTACTCATATTACTCCTGTTAGAAGATTTTTTTGAAGAATCACGAAGTTTGCGACGAGATTTAGGGTTTTCCTATTCGTTTGATTGAAGGTCGTACCTTTTCCGGTTGCAAAAAAGGCTAGTAACATTCCCTTCGTTTCTTGAGCATCATCTCTGGTTGCTCATTGATTGCATGTGTAATTCTTCTGTTCAGTAATTTGGATCGTACTCTCTTTGTGGCTGTTTCTGTTGTTCGTCATGGTAGAGACAAGTACTACACCCGCTAATGCATCAGTGTTCATTCCTGACCCCACTAACCCTCTACTTCTACTTTCATCTGATATTCCTGGGGTATCTCTTGTTACTGTCCCTTTTACTGGTAGTGGATTTGGGGGATGGCGTAGAAATATGATCGTGACCCTCTCAGCTAGAAACAAATTAGCTTTTGTCGATGGAAGTTGCCCTAAACCTGCTGAGGATTCACCTCAACTTCAACAATGGAATAGGTGCAATAATATGGTTATTTCTTGGTTAACCAGTTCACTTTCACCTGATATTGCTGAGAGCGTCCAGTATTCAGAGACTGCAAAGAGTATTTGGTCTCAACTTAATAAAAGCTATGGTTCAGTCGATGGGACTAAGGTGTTTGAGTTGAAAAGGGAACTTGCTTCAACTTTCCAAGGGTCCTTAGATATAGCCTCATATTTTAACAAGTTAAAGAAATTGTGGTATGAGTTAGGATATGTGTGTACTAATCATGCAAATAGATGCTCTTGTCCTGTCAAGTCTGATCCTCAAAAAGAAAAGGAGGAGGATAAGGTGCATAAGTTCCTTATGGGACTCAATGATGTATATGTTGGTGTGAGGAGCAACCTGCTCATGATGCATCCTCTACCTTCTCTTGATAGTGCCTACAATATTCTTCTCCAAGATGAAAGGCAAAGGCAAATCAGTCCTTCATTTCAGTTTCAGGCTCAGGCAGCCTCTTTCAATGCAAATTTCAATAACCCTACCAGCAAACCAGCCAATCCTCCACGTCAGTTCTTCCAGAAAATTAATTTTGATCCAAATAAATCTAATATGCTATGTAGATACTGCAAAAAGCCTGATCACATTATTGAAAAATGCTACAAGCTTCATGCTTTCGTTCCAACTTCAAATTTACTAAAGGGAAGAAAGTAGTTGCGAATGTTGAGGTTCAATAGGTTCCAGATCCTGATTCCAATTCTCCATCTGAGCATTCTTCTGAATCTGCCTCTTTGACTCCTGGTCTTACAAAAGAGCAATATACACAACTGATGCTCCTGCTGCAACAGAGTCATGTATCAGAACAAGGCCCTCAATCCAATCTCATGGCTTCTACAAATTTTGCTGGTATAATTCCTCCTTCTGAATCAGTAGGAATTGGTTATGGTACTTGTATGTTAACTAGGGTCAATGATAACAGTTGGATTATAGATTCTGGGGCCACTAATCACATGACCTCTAACAAAGATCTCCTCTTTGATATTAAACCTCTTGTTGTGCCCTACCTAGTCACTCTTCCAAATGGTTATAAAGTTAAAGTAACTTGCACTGGTTCAATACATTTTCTATCTTTTGTTCTTCATCATGTCTTGTACATTCCTAGTTTTCACTACAATCTCATCTCTGTTTACCAGCTTGTGTCTTATTTAGACTGTGACCTACTTTTCGCCAAACGTTGTTGTCTTCTCCAAGGCCCTTCACTGAAGAGCCCAGTGGAAGTTGGTAAGGTGGAAGTTAGGCTTTACAAGCTTGGATCAGATGAGTGTTCACCTGTTTTTGCCTTGTCTACTTCCACTTCTGATAACTCTTCTTCTATCATTTGTAAATACCATTCTCCATTACTTTCTGCAGCTTCTGATTCTCATTGTACAAATCATTCTGCTGTTAATAAAATGGAGATTTTATGGCATAACAGATTAGGACATATTCCTTTTGTTAGAATGAAAGATATTTCTGTTATTCCATGCAAGTTTTCTACTATCCAGCCTTTTGTTTGTTATGTTTGCCCCTTAGCTAGGCAATCTAGACTCTCATTCCCAAAAAGCTCTATTAAAACTTCCTCTCCCTTCCAACTTGTTCATATAGATACTTGGGGCCCTATCATAGTCCAACCTATAATGGTTTCAAGTATTTTCTTACTTTAGTTGATGATTTCACTAGAGCTACTTGGACTCACCTTATGGGGTCCAAGAGAAATGCTTTTTCTTTACTAAAAGCTTTTGTGGCCATGGTCAAGACACAATTCAATATTACCATAAAAGCTTTTAAAAGTGACAATGCTTATGAATTGGGTTCCAGTCACATAGCTACTCAATTCTTCCTTGACCATGGGATCATACATCAAACCCCATGCCCTCACACACCACAACAAAATGGTGTGATGGAGAGGAAGCATAGATATTTACTGGAAACCTCAAGAGCTTTACCTTTTCAATCCAAATTACCTTTAAAGTTCTGGGGTGACTGTGTTTTGACAGCCACATATCTTATCAACAGATTTCCTTCCAAACTTTTAAACAATAAATCACCTTTTGAACTACTATATGAACTTCCTCTTACATATGAACATCTCAGGTCATTTGGTTGACTTTGCTATCACACTATCCCCAAATGTAATAGAGACAAGTTCCAACCTAAGGCTAATCCTTGTGTTTCTATTGGTTACTCTTTAGGTAAGAAAGGCTACAAACTATACAACTTGACCACTAAACTAACCTTGATCTCCAGGGATGTTGTTTTTCATGAATCTGTCATTCCTTTTGCTTGTGCTAACTCTATTTCTCCTCCTCTTCCTAATTTTTTTCCTATTTCAGAAGAATCTTCATCTTTTCCACTACCCTCATCTCCAACACCTGTTCCTGAGTCTTCTTCCCCTGTATTGACTGATTCTTCTCCTCCTCCACCCTCTCCTCTTCCTTCCACTTCTTCAACTATTGTTCCTCCTCCTGTTCCACAACTTAGAAGATCCTCTAGGGGTCACCATCTACTTGCTCATCTTCAGCCTTATGTTTGTAACTTTCCCCTTCATTGTGTGGCCCTAGTGCTTCTTTATCTACTTGTTTTCATTCCCTAGCTGATAATACCATTACTGAACCTTCATCTTACAACCAAGCTGCCTCTATTCTAGAATGGCAAGAGGCCATAAAGAAAGAATTTGAGGCACTTGAGGCTAATTACACTTGGTCTATTGTTGAGTTGCCTCAAGGTAAGAAACCAATTGGTTGCAAATGGGTTTACAAAGTTAAATATAGAGCAGATGGCTCAGTGGAGAGGTATAAGGCTAGGTTGGTTGTTAGAGGTGATACACAAGTTGAAGGGATTGATTTTAATGAGACCTTTTCTCCTGTCATTAAATTTTCTACAGTTAAATGTCTTGTTGCAGTAGCTGTCAAACAGAATTGGTCGATGTTTCAATTGGATGTCAATAATGCATTTTTGCATGGTGACCTTGATGAGGAAGTGTACATGAAACTTCCCCCTGGTTTAGTTACTAGTTCTGCTTCTCTGCCTTCTTCCTCTTTAGTGTGCAAATTACAGAAGTCCTTATATGGGCTCAGACAGGCTTCTAGGCAATGGTATGCCAAATTATCTCATGCTTTATGTTCCAGAGGCTATTCCCACTCAATGAATGATTATTTCCTTTTTGTTAAAAAGTGTGGATCTTCTATTGTATTGATTGTTGTATATGTAGATGACATTATTCTCACTGGTAATGATGTGAATGAGATATCTTCCTTGAAAGCCTTTTTGGACTCTCAGTTTAAAATTAAAGATTTGGGTGTTCTCAACTATTTCCTGGGGATAGAGGTCTCTTACTCCTCTTCTGGTCTTCTGCTTCATCAAAGGAAGTTTATTAGAGATTTGCTACATGCCTATGATTGTGACCGGGTGTCTCCAGTGGTCTTCCCTTTGGACCTGTCAACCAAGTTGAAGGCTGACTATCGTGACCTTCTCCCTTCACCAGAATCTTATAGAAGTTTAGTTGGGAAGCTCAACTTCTTGACACACACAAGGCCTGACTTATGCTTTGCAGTCCAACACTAAAGTCAGTTTCTTCAAACTCCTAGGCTTCCGCACATGCAGGCTGCTCTTCATCTTCTCAGATATCTTAAAGGCACTGCTGATTTTGGAGTCTTCTTGAGTAATTCTCCTGGTTTTACTTTGACTGCTTATTGCAATAGTGATTGGGCTGCTTGCCCTGATACCTGCAGATCTGTTACTGGTTTTTGCATCTTCTTGGGAGGTTGTCTTGTTGGATGGAAGGCTAAGAAACAACCTGTCGTCTCCCTTTCTTCCACTGAAGCTGAATATCGTGCCATTTCAAAGGTTGTTGCTGAACTTTCTTGGGTGGTTCGGCTGTTGTCTGATTTTGGCATTCCTACTACTACTAATGTCCCTGTATTTTGTGATAATCAAGCTGCGATCCACATAGCCAAGAACCTTGTTTTTCACGAGTGCACCAAACACATTGAGGTGGATTGTCATTTCATTCAGACCAAGCTTACTAAAGGGCTCATCTCCTTGCACATGTTTCCACATCTGCACAGTTGGCTGACATATTCACCAAGCCCCTTACTGGAGCTCTACATCATGCTATCTTACCCAAGTTGGGGGTTCTCCCACCCTCCAACTTGAGGGGGGTGTTGGGATACTTGCTGATACACACAATGCCCAGATAAGAAGGATGGCCCAACCTAGATATCCAGATATTTATGTTGTAATGCATTTTTGGGTTAGAGTAGTTCTATTTTTTCCGGGTACTTTGGCCCAATGTAAATAATAGGCCCAATGTAAATAAAGAGAGAGGAACTCTCTAGAAACAAAAACCGACGGATTCCTTTTTTTCAGGAATACAAAATGAGCTTCTCTTCTCTCTCTCTAGTTTTCTTCAACAAGAACCCTAGTCAACAAATTCAATTCATATGATTTGGTTGAATTCTCGCAATTTTCTCATTATCACTTAAGACAGAAATTATTACCACATTCTATAGTTGCAACAGAAAAATTCAATACCCAAATAAGCCTTCCACAGTTTTCCTCCAAATCCAGAATAGTATTGAAACAAGCAGAAAGATTAAAAAGAATAAATATTCGTTTCAGACAGAGATAGAGAAAGACGAAGCTAAAAAATCAAAAGCAGAAGAAAGCGTATGCAATCTGGAAAAAAAATCATAAACAAAACGTGAGATTTACCTTAGAATCATAGAAATAAATGGAGTAGAGACAGAACCTTGTATATATTGTAGAGTTAGGGTTTTGATGGATGAAATTTGGGCAATTTTGTTGGGTTTTCTTCTGAAAGGTTGAGTGTGGATTGAAAGTTATGACCGAGGTTGGTTCTCTGTGGACCATTAATGATCTTAGGTGAGGAAGACAACCGGAAGGCGACGGGTCTCGTCAGTGCTACGAAAGAAACGAACTACGATGGAAAACAAAAAGAGGAGAACAACGGTGGATCATGGATGTTTGGTGGCATAAGAAATGACGAATATGACCCTGATTTGAAATTTTATCCTCTTAAGCATACAGGTCGAAACCTACCAGCGCGGGCCCAACATCATCATGCTAATTGACATACAGTTTTGAACAAAATATTCACTCATATATATACACTTTATACTTTATTTACATTCTGGCAAAAAGTGATGAATCTCCCAAGCGAAGTAGTCTTCTTCTTAATTGTCCTTGAAAAAAAAAACACCTGCACAATCACAAAGTAATGACCATTTATCAATGTTCATATGAAAGTAGACTAAGTACAGACTTGTCTCAGTAATATAGTTCTTGTAGATTTTATAATAAGATAAAAAAATTAGATGTCTTAGATGAGACAGCTAAAAAATTTAAAATGGAGCGGTACGCTTAAAACTTTATTGCAGATTTCATCTTTAAATCGCATCTCTTTTCCAATATTTTTGCACATGAAGTTACAATTGTGTTTGTTTAACAAAGAGAGATCATTTATTGAAGAGACTACTTAAACTAACAAAGGTCAAAAAGTGTAATAGAAATGATCATGCATGCCAAAGAAGTGAAGAAAGCTAGTAGATACTGAAGGTAGCAGTAAGACAGGTCAAAAGTGATGAGTAAGGAACAAAGAGTAGGATTTTAAAGTTTTCAAGGTAGAAGAAAGTAAGTGACCAAATAGTTTTCAAAGTACATTTCTAGTTACTGTAAATATCAAGTAGGCCAAGTAAACTTTCGACTTTGCAGAACAATCCAATGACATGGAGGTTGTTTCATCACTTCCGATCTAAGCATATCTTAGCTTGTCTATTGCAAGCTCTACCATCTTTCCAAAAATGTTTCCTAAGTTGAGTTCCTGGGATTTCACATTGAAGTTACACGTCGTGAAGTACAGTTATATGCTCTTACAACATGAACATATGAATATCTCCTTGTAAGTTTACCTTTTCTATTCGATCCAGGAATAACATCAATTATTTAACTACTTTTCTGATACAATATTATTGTGCACTTGATTCTTTTTTGAGATGAAGGAATTTAAATAACGCTGGTATTTCTAGATCATTGACACCAAACATACCTAAGTTAACTACACTCAGTTACCTATAAGTAAGCAATCTTTTATCATATTACACGGCTCAGTTGTCATCTACCAATGATTACACTAATTCAAAAGTTTACTCATTTAAAGGTGGCTTGGAACCAATGAATTTATAGGTCATATATTTAATTTGACCTTTCAAGAACCTACAAACTCGGTAAGTTCCCATTTATTTTTCTTCTTCCTACCAATCTTACTGCATTATTTTTAACTTAAATGAAAGGCTGAAAATTTCTCCTCCTGCCATGGAAAAGACACTTGGAGGAGAAAAACCATTTACAATCACCACCCCTTGAATCATTAGGACAACTGCCGAAACTTCGAGAAGTGTATGCTCCTCGCTGTTAAATTTCATATTTATTTTGTATATTTGATGAATAAATTTTAGCTCTAAGTCTACAATACGTTAGTGAAACTTAGATTTCTACTCACATAGAATTTTAATTCACCTTATGTATTGCCGACACTGATAAAGGTATTTTCTAATATTATAGAAACATCACCTAACTGCCGAGTGTAGGTTTTTCTCATAGTATAGAAATGTCAGTCAAGGCAGCTTCAGCTGAAAAATTATAAGTATAAAATTAGCTTTGTCAACAATGAGAAGCCTAAAATAAATTATATTTTAGCTGAGCAAGCATTTAAGTGCATTTCTTTACCTTTTCACATACATGATATATCTCATCTAGAGTGCTGACATTATTAGAGGAAATACCACCTGCAAAGTAAGACAAAGTTAAACAACTTATTAGTATTACGATGCAACAACAAAAAAAAGACAAAAAGAAAATTGATCTTGATTCAATATACTAAAATAGAGACATGCATCAAATTGGCCCAAGATTTGGATTACATGGTGTAAAAAATAACTTGTCGTACAGTAAAGGAGCTTACCTCCAATATCTCCAGATTTAAGCTCTCTTTCTCATGTGCGAAAGTATTTTTCCTACCTTCTATGAAACACCACACCACACATTCAGAGTAGAGATTATTATGAAATATTTGCTTTCTTGATATTAGTCACTCCGTTTTTGAATCTTGAGGTTATTTCTTGTACCTTCCTTTTGAAATCTCCACTATCTTCCATCAATTCTGAATGCATCAAAAAAATGTTAATGTCTATGTTGCTTCTCTAGTTCACTAATACAATCTTATCTAATTCTCCAATTCGGTGCGCACAAGAAAACTACATCTTAGTCATCAACCTCACAATTCTTTTCATAAAGAAAGTGAGAAGCTCCAATCTGTCATTTTTTTTTATTCAACAAAATTACAGAGGATCCACCTAATTGAATAGAATTTTCCTCATCTTTTTCTTTTCCCTAGCCTATTTCTTTCGTTGCGAATAAAGGGAACCATCAAATCAAAAGGTCTTCTACCAGGTGTTTTCTTAGAAACTCAATGCCATGCAATGCTGTTATTGTTCTACCACAAATTTTAATTGTCGGTCTTTCAAATTGCAGGTTTCTTTTTATTTCCATCACACCTAAACGAACAATAGACTGCCATTTCACCACGTGATTGTAGAAATTCATGAAAATTTAGCAAATCAGACACAATTATATAAAGCTTAACTGCAAGGAGCTTCTCCTCCAAGAACAAAAAGGACCAGAATATATTTGAATCTGAAATTCTTTACATTGGATTTAAATTTCCAGTCCCCACTTTAAATTGATTCTTGAAAATTCAGTTTCTTTCATTCGTGAAGAAGAAAACAAAGACATAAAATCCAAATAGTTACAACCACAATCCTCAAATCTCGCTCTGCAACTATCTCTCATGCACTATGTGGTGAAAATAGAAAACATGATAGAGGTGTAAAAAACTACAAGTGCTAACAGTGTCAAATATTCGTTGGCAATTCTATATTTTCTCCCTTACCTCCGAAGGATGGAAAAGACCAGAGATGCATGAAATCAAATAGATAATTCAATTCATTGAAGATTTTTATCAAAAATTACGTCATGAAAAGAAAGAAACAGCTGGTCGGTTGCGGTCAATGGTTGTAGAAAAAACACCAACTATATGAAAATAATAGTAAAAAGAAATTAGCAGCACATATATCTTACACTAAGAATGGAACCTGCAAAACTCAAGCAGCAGAACCCTTGAAATTGGAGAATCTGATGAATTCTTAAACCTCAATAGTGCAAGGGAAAAGCCTCCTTCAAATTAGCTAGAGAGACATGTCCATTGAGCTACCAATCTTGTTCCTTTCTTGACTTTTGTCGTTAAATAATACTTTTCATGGCTAACTCTGAAATTGAATAAAATACACAATTACTTATATGTAATAGCAGATAAACCAAACAATTTGACTGAATTGACATTAAAGTAAAGTGAAACTTAGACTCAACACAAAAAGAGATACATAGAGAGAGATAGAATCCATAGTAAAACAGAAAATCAGCAAGAAATACCGAAGAGAGAAGAGCAAAGGCGATAAGAATGAGAAGACTATGCGGTGGGTGTAGGAGTAAGAGACACGTAGATAGCTGCTTTTCTATAATATAGTATAGATAGGGATTCCCACGCCATAGGCACGGGCCCAACATCACTTTATGTTTCAGTTTATGTAAACATTAATTTAGAGCTCTAGTTAGAGAGAAAATACCAGTATAAATTACAATAAGCTCAGAAAAAGGTCATACATGAATACTCATGGCAACATATATGAAACAAAAGGCAAAATAATTATATAATCGCCAATTGAAATGCAAGGATGAACATATACAAGCACATGCTTGCATGTAATTCAAGTCTGTTGCACTACCAGACGTACTTAAGTAGGAGCAGGATGCCAAGTCTATAAGAAGTGCCGAAATTTTATGTAATATTTTTACCTGTGCAAGAGCAAAAGGCACGGTTAGCTCACAATTATTTTCCAAAATATAATCCTACTTATTCTATTCTATAATTTATTATCTATTTTAGGAAATAAAATATCAATGGATTGATAATTCCTTACCTATTTTTATTTTGATGTTGCAATCTTAGTTTGATCATCTGATACCATTTTGTACCTTTGTCAGAAATGTTGCAATTGAAATTCAATATTGATAAATGAATTACTTGTAATAGCGAATAGTGATGCTGCTATAAAACACGCCTTAATCCCTATTCATATATGTAATGCTTAAATAAAAAATTGAATGTTTAACGTATAGTTTTCGTTGTTTTGCATAAGCACGATCTTGAAACTATATTTTATATATATATAGAGAAGTGCACATGAAAGAAAGTAAGAAGCTACTTATAGGGCCAACTATTGAGTTTTCCAATCCCATCAAGTACATAAATTGTCTAATTTCTTTATGCTTTAGCACATGTGCGTAATACAAATTATCAGAATGGAAAAAAGTAGAAAGTAACACATCCGTACATCACAATTATTAAAAGAAATATTTTTTAGAAATTCTCTTTAAATTCTTGATTGTAACATACTTTACAGTCTATTCACCTAAATTATTGTGTTAATTCCATACATTTTAACAAAATAGGAGGGATAATGTATGTGCAAATGAAGTCTTCTGTACAGGAACTGCACTTGGTGTTGCACCAGGTGGAAGTATCTAAAAATATCAAATTTCGCTATTTGTACCCTGTCGAAGTAAGGAACCATGATAGCTGAGATAAAAGTATTTGCTTGTGCTAGAAAATGTTATTCTGCAGCATCAAATCTTACGACGTTTAAGAGTCTTATGGAAAATGAATTATGTACCACTTCTCTCTTTGTGATATACGCTATCTAAGGCATTTCTCACTATTTTTTCCACCAAGATATGAACGTTCCTGATCTGCTCAATTTAGGCGTTGTCCATCTTTCTTTTATTTGTAGGCATATAAATTTATTACTAAAATAGAGACATATTAACACAATAATATGAAATATAAAGCATAACTATTTAGCATTATGAATAAGCATATGACAATAGACTAAAGAAGTGCATAATCACCTATTTAGTCGAAGTCATGTATTTTAGTAGAAGCATTGTTTCTGCTTCCTAGGCCAGCACTTTGAAGAACCTGTGAAATCAAAATAGTGTGGCCATTATATTTCCAACTAAATTTATCAAAAAAAAAAAAAAAACATAGAAACATGTACAAGATGTACACATATAGGTTAACACTTATAAATTTACATATCCAGAACAATGTCCTTCCTTAGACATAAAGATCTTTTTGAATCATTTTCTCTGTTCCTTAGACTTGGTCATGATTGGAAGTTTTTAACGCCAAAAATTGGGGTGAAAATTAGCCACTTTACGCCATCGCTACATTATGCTCGACTCGACTTATCAATACTCTGCATCATTCATTACTTGTTTTGTAGGTGCGCCACGAAGAAGTTCATAGAAACGAAGCTCTATAAAATTATGGTTTTTCCTACACGTATATCAGTAACAACTACTGAATAGGATATCTAATCAACGTTTTAAGGAAATAATGAATGGATCCTACAAAGGAGATTTCAAATGCCTCTGTTGTAAAGAAATTCAGTGGTAGAAACTGTTGAAATTTATGCCGATACATAGTTATGGCAGATACTCCCAACAATTCAAATCTCATCAACATGTTCACCAAGCATTGTCGCTGCAAAAACTTCACTTTCAGACATTAACAAAATTATCACTTACTATATTCCCGTAGTAAAATCAACAAACAGTAGCCCAGGTAAGTTGAACAATAAGGTAAACAGATACACATTAGGATACAACAGGTACATCCAATTGGGATAAAAATCATAACACCAAAATATTATTACACTTGATTTTCTCAGGTAGAGAACTTCCCCTTTCTGCATCAATTTTGAATCTATATAATTATTGGTGTCGCTAGAGAGCGTATATTTTTAAGATAGTAAAATAAAAATAACAGATACTTTAACAAACCGAGAATACTACTCAGACTTCAGTTGTGCTGGCAAACTTCCGTTTTTTATCTTTTAAGGATAAATTCAAGAAGCGCACCAAAAAACTTAGATTTTCATGTAACTAAACCATTCAATCAAACATTACTGGAAATAATTCATATGCAAAATAGCTATCTATAAGGAGTAGCAATTTTTACCTCTTTTTTTGTTCCAAGTACTACTTCTCGTCTTCATCTCCCGGCATACATGAAGTTTATAGTCTAAATCTGAAGGACAGAGATCGATTAACAAGCACATGCAAATTTGAAATACCCCAAACATTGCAACAAAAATTGCAGAGCGAAATTGGAATCGAGAAATTTTAAGGGCCTGAATTATACAAATTGCAACAATAAATCGAGTTTCAACTGCTAAATTAAATTAATTTAGCTGGATACTGGAGGAAACAATCCAAACCCAACAATAGTTGAAGGAAAAGAACAGAAGAGTGAAACTAACCTTGTAACCCTGTGATTATCTTGATGGAGCAAATACCAATGCTCTGGAATCCATGGAAAAAAGGATGGAGAAGATATTGGGACTGGATGGGAAAAGGATGCGGTGGCTGAGAAGAAAACCAAGGTATAGAGCTGATGCTAAATGATTGAATTACCCTCAAGCTTTTTTAAAAAGATACTAAGCAGACATGTGAAAAAACTTTCTCTTCTAATATATAGAGAAGAGAACTATATATAATAATAATACAATAAAAATAAATACTTTCTATTTGTTAGATTTTGTATTGATACAGCTACTGCACATATACAGCTAGTGTACCATTTGTACAATTTTATCAAATTTATCAGTTGGTTTTTGTAATCTGTTGGGCTGATCCAACGACTGTGATTCTCCACCCGTACATGATCCAAAGACGGAGGTTTTCCCACCTGTCTTCTTTGTGATTGTGCAGCTAGCAGTGATTTTTATCGTCCTGATTAAAAGATTTGATTAATGATCCATGGGTCTTGGTTGTGCCACGTGGTCTCATTTGATTGCTCAAATCTTTTAGAGACCAAGGGTTTGGTCTTTTGTACTTCTTCTTTTTTAATAAAAGAAAAGAAAAATACAACAATTAGGAAAAGTACAAATAAGGGGGACAATAGCACCGGTATTGTTACCCATATACCTTGGCTATATAATCACTCCTCTGCGCCTCACATTTCCTTATGATGGCAGCCTCATGTAGAGGATTCATGGTGTAGCTGCCGGCAAAGTCTCACGAGGACATATAACCTCATAGCCATGTGGATATTTTTCCAAAGGCATAGGATCAAAGCAACTCAAACCGGATTAAACCTTACCTTACTAATCCTACTGAGGCAAAGAAAAGGCCTCAATAGGATCACATTTCCTTTTGTACTTTGCTATTTGTCTGAACATTATTTCCATCGAAGCTTCCTCTTCCTTCTTTCTTCTTCGATCATTTAGCTAGAATTGTGAGAGTTGGAAGTGAAATTGGGAGTTCCAATTTCAACATCTTATTTTATGCCCTATTGGATAAAAAGAGAAAAGGTTTTGCAAAAAAAGGAAATAATAATTTATGTATATTTATGTTATGTCTCAACAACACTCATTTTCCATGGTTTTAGCATCTATCAAACAGTATAAAAACATTCAAGCTGCTTCTAGACTAAACTAACAAACAGATATGCAATCCAAGTCATCTTTGACCCTTCGCGTTAATATCGCACAACCAATGGCCGAACATAGTGCACAATTTTCCTCGTGCACACAAATATTGCCATTCTAACTTCATTTATGACCAAACTCTCCATATAATTTGAACTTGAAACATAGATGATTGAATATTACGTTAGTATATAGGAGTAGTTTGTAAATGAATTAAGTCAGAATAAATACAAAGGACTAACATAGTAAATTAACATTAACATTGATTGAATATTATGACAAATGGCTCCTGTACCACAGGTTTGTCTAGTTCATCTAACCTCTCATTATTAACTCTGTTTCAGCAAAAACAAACCAGATTTTGGGGTGTTTCAATGCTCTTCTTGTTCTTCATCTTAATTTGCCTTGTGCCCCTGCAGTAGGTATGGAGGACAAAGAGCCAATTTTGTCTACATTTTGATTAAAATTTTGTGGGTATGGGCAACTGGTTCACCTGTTGCGTTCAAAGGCGTGAGAAAGTCGCAGGAATCCCTAAAGCTGAAATTTTAACGTTTGTCAACTCAATAGGAACCAGTGGTATTATTCTTCATTCTTGATAACATGCAATTCCAATATTTTCTTTTATAAAATGGTGGTCGGGTTGGGTCAGCTTGGGCTCCCCTCAATAATTGGTATTGGCAAATCCCAATGCCTGTGCATATTTTAATTCGTTTCAAGACGGTTTATGATTATGACTTTTCTCTTTGTATTTACTAACAAATTGTGGTATATACGACTTTAATATACGTATATACAGCCACTCAGAAATGTGATTATGTTCCATCGATATTTTGTTATGCAAGATTTTAGAGAGTGAGGATAATCATTAGTTTTTTGTATCTGGAAAATATGAGTTATTATGTCTCTAGTAATTGTAATTGCATACTTTGTTCATGTTTTACCAAATAAGATGCAAACCTCTCCCACACTGACATGTTTCCAAATATACTTGTTTTAATCTGACAGAACATGCCAGTCACCCATTGCCTGTTCCAGACAAGAATTCTACCGGGAAAAAGAGAACAGGGATTGTACCAAGTCCAAGGTCTGAGAGTGAAATACTATCATCTCCTTATCTAAGAGCGCTTTTGCTCTCTGAACTTGCAAAGGCCACCAACAATTTCCATCGCGATTGCCTTCTTGGTGAAGGAGGATTTGGTTATGTTTATAAGGGATGGCTATGCGAGGAAACACTAACTGCTTCAAGACCTGGATCAGGACTGGTAGTTGCAGTAAAGAAGCTCAAGCCTCGAGGATTGCAGGGCCATAAGGAGTGGCTGGTGGGTTACGTTACGTTGTTTGCTAACTACATTTCTTTTTCTATTCCTGGCACCTCATTATGTATGTTTATCGTTTTCTTCCTATAGTCAGAAGTAAATTATCTTGGGCAACTTCGTCATCCAAACTTGGTCAAGCTCATTGGATTCTGCTTGGAAGGTGAAAACCGGCTGTTAGTATACGAATTTATGCCAAGAGGGAGCTTGGAGAATCATTTGTTTCGAAGTGAGTTATTAATTCATATTTTCTTTCAACTACTTTAGGGTCCATGTGAATGAAATACATTCATTTACGTACACTTAATTTGTTTGTGTAAATAAGTAGCCCATCTTCGTTTCTTCATACGTAAGCATTTCTTTTTATCTTCAAAATGTTTTGCATTCCTCGACCTCGATAGATATTACAACTTTTTTATGTTGTCATATGTATTCACAAACTCTAGAATTGGCAAGTTGTGGTTGTTAATGATGATGTCCATCTCATTGAAGAAGTATTAGGCATGTGCCTAATAAGAGTTTTCTTTGGTTTGGTAGCCAACCTTGTTGACTTGGTTTGGTTGGTAGCCAACCTTGTTGAATTAGTTTGGTTTGGTAGCTAACCTTGTTGAATTTCTTTGGTTTGGTAGCCAACTTTGTTGAATTGTGAAAAGTGTGTGTAAATTGTCAAATATTGTAGGCTTTAGAGGGTGAAGCTTTGGCTATAAAAGGAGAGCTTCAACTCTCATTTCTTCACACCAACAAAGAGAGAAAGAAAGAGTAAGGTTTCACAGACAAGGTATAAGAAAATAGTCTGTGAGGAAAATAGAGAGTGAGCGATATTGTAGTGAGGTGGGAATATCAAAAGAGGGTTATTTCTTTTGAGTGTTGTAGTGGTCTTTGGAGTATTTACCTCCGACCTACAAAGTTGTAAAATTCCTTACTATAGTGATATCAGTTGCTCCTCTCGGGGTCGTGGTTTTTTCCCTTATTCAGAAGGGTTTTCCACGTAAAAATTTTGGTGTCATTGTTACTCTTTTATTCTTGTTAATTATCGTATCTCGGTGCTACATTATTATTCCGCTTTATTACCGTGAATATTATTTTGGTAAGGGGTTTATTCCCAACAACTGGTATCAGAGCACGGGTTCTGCTCGTTCACTGAAATACTATTCACTGTCGGTAGTACTATACTTGGTGAAAAATAAAAATGTCCGGAGTAAAGTACGAGGTAGCAAAATTCAACGGAGATAACGGTTTCTCAACATGGCAAAGAAGGATGAGAGATCTGCTCATCCAACAAGGATTACACAAGGTTCTAGATGTTGATTCCAAAAAGCCTGATACCATGAAAGCTGAGGATTGGGCTGACTTGGATGAAAGAGCTGCTAGTGCAATTAGGTTGCACTTATCAGATGATGTGGTAAATAACATCATTGATGAAGACACTGCACGAGGAATTTGGACAAGGTTGGAAAGCCTATACATGTCCAAAACGCTGACAAATAAATTGTACCTGAAGAAGCAGTTATACGCCCTACACATGAGTGAAGGTACGAATTTTTTGTCACATTTAAATGTGTTTAACGGACTAATCACACAGCTTGCCAACCTCGGAGTGAAAATCGAGGAAGAAGATAAAGCCATCTTGCTATTGAACTCGTTGCCATCTTCGTACGATAACTTGGCAACAACCATCCTGCACGGTAAGACTACTATTGAGTTGAAAGATGTCACATCGGCTCTTCTACTCAATGAGAAGATGAGAAAGAAGCCTGAAAATAAAGGACAGGCTCTCATCACAGAAGGTAGAGGCAGGAGTTATCAAAGGAGTTCGAACAACTATGGTAGATCCGGAGCTCGTGGGAAGTCAAAGAACCGATCCAAATCAAGAGTCAGAAATTGCTACAACTGTAATCAACCAGGTCACTTCAAAAGAGATTGCCCAAATCCAAGGAAGGGCAAAGGTGAAACCAGTGGCCAGAAGAATGACGACAACACAGCCGCCATGGTGCAAAATAATGATAATGTTGTCCTCTTTATAAATGAGGAAGAGGAAAGCATGCACCTGTCAGGTTCAGAGTCGGAATGGGTGGTTGACACAGCGGCATCTCACCATGCCACACCGGTAAGAGATCTTTTTTGCAGATATGTAGCAGGTGATTTCGGCACAGTGAAAATGGGTAACACAAGTTACTCAAAGATTGCGGGGATTGGTGACATTTGTATCAAGACAAATGTCGGATGCACATTGGTTCTAAAGGATGTGCGGCATGTACCTGATTTACGGATGAACTTGATCTCGGGAATTGCTTTAGACCGAGATGGATACGAGAGCTATTTTGCAAATCAAAAGTGGAGACTCACTAAGGGATCATTGGTGATTGCAAAGGGAGTTGCTCGTGGCACGTTGTACAGGACAAATGCAGAAATATGCCAAGGTGAATTGAACGCGGCACAAGATGAGATTTCTGTAGATTTGTGGCACAAAAGAATGGGTCATATGAGCGAGAAGGGATTGCAGATTCTTGCCAAGAAATCACTCATTTCTTATGCCAAAGGTACAACGGTAAAACCTTGTGACTACTGTTTATTTGGTAAGCAGCATAGAGTCTCATTTCAGACATCGTCTGAAAGAAAATTGAATATACTTGATTTAGTATATTCTGATGTTTGCGGCCCAATGGAAATTGAATCAATGGGCGGTAACAAATATTTTGTTACTTTTATTGATGATGCTTCACGAAAATTATGGGTTTATATTTTGAAAACCAAAGATCAGGCGTTTCAAGTTTTCCAGAAGTTTCATGCTCTAGTAGAAAGGGAGACGGGTCGAAAGCTAAAGCGTCTCCGAAGTGACAATGGAGGTGAGTACACTTCAAGGGAATTTGAAGAGTATTGTTCAAGTCATGGGATCAGACATGAAAAGACAGTTCCTGGAACCCCACAGCACAATGGCGTAGCCGAGAGGATGAACCGCACCATTGTGGAGAAGGTGAGAAGCATGCTCAGAATGGCTAAACTGCCTAAGTCATTCTGGGGTGAAGCAGTTCAGACAGCCTGTTACCTGATCAATAGGAGTCCATCAGTTCCGTTGGCGTTTGAAATCCCAGAGAGAGTCTGGACCAATAAGGAGGTGTCCTACTCGCATCTGAAGGTGTTCGGTTGCAGAGCTTTTGCACATGTACCAAAAGAGCAGAGAACAAAGCTGGATGATAAATCTATTCCCTGCATATTTATCGGATATGGAGATGAAGAGTTCGGGTACAGACTGTGGGATCCTGTAAAGAAGAAGGTCATCAGAAGTAGAGATGTAGTCTTCCGAGAAAGTGAAGTTGGAACTGCTGCTGATATGTCAGAAAAGGCGAAGAATGGTATAATTCCTAACTTTGTTACTATTCCTTCTACTTCTAACAATCCCACAAGTGCAGAAAGTACGACCGACGAGGTTGCCGAGCAGGGGGAGCAACCTGGTGAGGTTATTGAGCAGGGGGAGCAACTTGATGAAGGTGTCGAGGAAGTGGAGCACCCCACTCAGGGAGAAGAACAACCTCAACCTCTGAGGAGATCAGAGAGGCCAAGGGTAGAGTCACGCAGGTACCCTTCCACAGAGTATGTCCTCATCAGTGATGAGGGGGAGCCAGAAAGTCTTAAGGAGGTGTTGTCCCATCCAGAAAAGAACCAGTGGATGAAAGCTATGCAAGAAGAGATGGAATCTCTCCAGAAAAATGGCACATACAAGCTGGTTGAACTTCCAAAGGGTAAAAGACCACTCAAATGCAAATGGGTCTTTAAACTCAAGAAAGATGGAGATGGCAAACTGGTCAGATACAAAGCTCGATTGGTGGTTAAAGGCTTCGAACAGAAGAAAGGTATTGATTTTGACGAAATTTTCTCCCCCGTTGTTAAAATGACTTCTATTCGAACAATTTTGAGCTTAGCAGCTAGCCTAGATCTTGAAGTGGAGCAGTTGGATGTGAAAACTGCATTTCTTCATGGAGATTTGGAAGAGGAGATTTATATGGAGCAACCAGAAGGATTTGAAGTAGCTGGAAAGAAACACATGGTGTGCAAATTGAATAAGAGTCTTTATGGATTGAAGCAGGCATCAAGGCAGTGGTACATGAAGTTTGATTCATTCATGAAAAGTCAAACATACCTAAAGACCTATTCTGATCCATGTGTATACTTCAAAAGATTTTCTGAGAATAACTTTATTATATTGTTGTTGTATGTGGATGACATGTTAATTGTAGGAAAAGACAAGGGGTTGATAGCAAAGTTGAAAGGAGATCTGTCCAAGTCATTTGATATGAAGGACTTGGGCCCAGCACAACAAATTCTAGGGATGAAGATAGTTCGAGAGAGAACAAGTAGAAAGTTGTGGCTATCTCAGGAGAAGTACATTGAACGTGTACTAGAACGCTTCAACATGAAGAATGCTAAGCCAGTCAGCACACCTCTTGCTGGTCATCTAAAGTTGAGTAAGAAGATGTGTCCTACAACAGTGGAGGAGAAAGGGAAACATGGCTAAAGTTCCTTATTCTTCAGCAGTCGGAAGCTTGATGTATGCAATGGTATGTACTAGACCTGATATTGCTCACGCAGTTGGTGTTGTCAGCAGGTTTCTTGAAAATCCTGGAAAGGAACATTGGGAAGCAGTCAAGTGGATACTCAGGTACCTGAGAGGTACCACGGGAGATTGTTTGTGCTTTGGAGGATCTGATCCAATCTTGAAGGGCTATACAGATGCTGATATGGCAGGTGACATTGACAACAGAAAATCTACTACTGGATATTTATTTACATTTTCAGGGGGAGCTATATCATGGCAGTCTAAGTTGCAGAAGTGCGTTGCACTTTCAACAACTGAAGCAGAGTACATTGCCGCTACAGAAACTGGCAAGGAGATGATATGGCTCAAGCGATTCCTTCAAGAGCTTGGATTGCATCAGAAGGAGTATGTCGTCTATTGTGACAGTCAAAGTGCAATAGACCTTAGCAAGAACTCTATGTACCATGCAAGGACCAAACACATTGATGTGAGATATCATTGGATTCGAGAAATGGTAGATGATGAATCTCTAAAAGTCTTGAAGATTTCTACAAGTGAGAATCCCGCAGATATGTTGACCAAGGTGATACCAAGGAACAAGTTCGAGCTATGCAAAGAACTTGTCGGCATGCACTCAAACTAGAAGACAGTGCTACCTCCTCTAGATGAATGAGACTGGAGGGGGAGATTGATGATGTCCATCTCATTGAAGAAGTATTAGGCATGTGCCTAATAAGAGTTTTCTTTGGTTTGGTAGCCAACCTTGTTGACTTGGTTTGGTTGGTAGCCAACCTTGTTGAATTAGTTTGGTTTGGTAGCCAACCTTGTTGAATTTCTTTGGTTTGGTAGCCAACTTTGTTGAATTGTGAAAAGTGTGTGTAAATTGTCAAATATTGTAGGCTTTAGAGGGTGAAGCTTTGGCTATAAAAGGAGAGCTTCAACTCTCATTTCTTCACACCAACAAAGAGAGAAAGAAAGAGTAAGGTTTCACAGACAAGGTATAAGAAAATAGTCTGTGAGGAAAATAGAGAGTGAGCGATATTGTAGTGAGGTGGGAATATCAAAAGAGGGTTATTTCTTTTGAGTGTTGTAGTGGTCTTTGGAGTATTTACCTCCGACCTACAAAGTTGTAAAATTCCTTACTATAGTGATATCAGTTGCTCCTCTCGGGGTCGTGGTTTTTTCCCTTATTCAGAAGGGTTTTTCACGTAAAAATTTTGGTGTCATTGTTACTCTTTTATTCTTGTTAATTACCGTATCTCGGTGCTACATTATTATTCCGCTTTATTACCGTGAATATTATTTTGGTAAGGGGTTTATTCCCAACAGTTAAATCTTCAAGGGTTCTCAATATCAATCATCTCAAGTAGCTTTCCAAGGCATTTTATCTTTCACCAGTGTTGGATCATCAAGACAATGGATAGATCAGATGCAAAATCATTTTTGTAGATCTAATCTGGATGGGATAATCTACTGAGTTCTGTCATTGGATTACAGTTGCCTAACTACAGTTATACTAACCAGAATCAATGATGGAGTTCCCTCGAAAAAGATATTAAATTACAGCTAAGTTATTATATTAAGAGAGATATGAATAGGATATTACTCTATTCAGTTATTATGTATACTTTGCAAGCAGCTTTTGATATACAACTATCTTTTTAATTTGTACTGCATGCAATTACTGGCTAGACTAGGTAAATTTTCTGTTTTTACTTGCACGAATTGGGTTATTACATAATACCCTACCAAAACTTTGTCCAAATCCACTTTACTTAAAATCTAATCCATCCAAATTTGTTGCATCGTGATGGGCGATGGAATCCAGGTTTAGCTTGCCACCCTTTTAGCCTTTTGTGATACTTGACATTTTATGGATGAAATAAAAACACCATGAGATTTCTTTGTAGATTCAAGTCTATTGACCTGAAATTGTCCGATTTGCAGAGAGTGCATCAGTAGTTCTTCCATGGGCAACAAGGATTAAAGTTGCTATAGGTGCTGCTCGAGGACTTTCTTTTTTGCATGACGCGGAACCACAAGTTATCTATCGTGATTTTAAAGCTTCTAACATCCTTTTAGACCCGGTATCGTGATTTTTTTGGCTTTTAACCAAATTTCTCTGATCATTTGGTTGCCTTTAATTTCATTTTTTTTTTGTGGGTTTATGTGAGGCCAACATGTATGATTTGATTGGCGGGTAGATGAGTACTTCATAATTGAATTTCATATATTCTTCATGTAGGATTTTAATGCAAAACTTTCAGATTTTGGCTTGGCAAAATCTGGTCCAACTGGTGATCATTCTCATGTATCTACTCAAGTAATGGGTACTCAAGGATATACTGCTCCTGAATATCTTACTACAGGTTTATTTATTTTCAATCAAGTCAAGATTTCTTCATGTGCTATTGCTTTATTTATTAAATTCCTGATTGCACTTCTGATCATCCGGGTTGGTCATATGATACTCAAAGTGTATAAAAAATGTGAATATTATCGGCTCCTAGTTTGACCACATCTTTTTCATCTTTGGCAGGTAAACTAACAGCCAAATGTGATGTTTATAGCTTTGGGGTTGTTTTACTCGAGCTGCTTACTGGTCGTCGTGTAATGGATAAAAAGAAGACTGGTGCGGAGCAAAATCTGATCGAATGGGCAACTCCGTATCTGCATGACAAGAAAAAGTTGTTCAGGATTATGGACACTAAGTTAGAAGGGCAATATCCTCGAAAAGCAGCAACGATAGCAGCCACTCTTGCATTACATTGTGTACATCCTGAAGCAAGGGGCAGACCAGATATGTCATTCGTGTTGAGTGCTTTAGAACAGCTCCCTTCTAAATATACGTCTGGTCGTCCATTTGGAGATAGGAGAAAGGTGTCTAAATCTCGACACAAATCTGAATCTTCACTTCCAGGCAGTGTTAGGACAAAACACGCCTCTCGTGTTTCAGAAGGTACAAAATCCCCACGAGAACGATCATAACAGGCAGTTTTCAGTGCAATGGAGTTTTTTGGCTAATTGTATTTAACTGTGTCATTTTGTATCATGCTTATTTTAAAGTAGCAACACCCAAATATGATCTTGTATATAACAATTATTAACTATACCGCAAGAACTCAGCCTAAGTTGCAGGGGTTACTTCTAGTAACAATCTAAATTAGCTCCAGTGTAGCGTTCGCTTATTAAAAAAAATCACTAGCTCCATTCTCGACATTGCAAATTCTTTCAATTCCTTTTTCACTGTAGCCTCATAATAAGGATCTTTGTTTATTATTGCAAATTACATGTTGGAAAAATATAATGGCAGTTGATTTAAAGGGAAAAGAAGCAAAGCAATGAGAGGGTTATAAATATGCAAAGGGAATATGGTGTTTTTATTGTTGCACTCATGGAGCCGTTTCAAAAAACAAGGTATATTCAGAGGTGTATAGAAGGAGACTGGGAATGGAAGCTGCAATCTCAAATGTGAATGGGAAGATATGGTTATTCTTTAATGTTGTGGTGGAGTGGGAGTTGTTGATGGATACAGAACAACAAGTGAGCATCACGGTGTATCATCAAGTGTTAGGTAAGCGCATTATGATGACTTTTGTATATGCAAAGTGTTCCTCATTGGAAAGACTAGAGTTATGGGATAATCTTTACTATTATCTAGCTAGTGATATGGAGTTGCCTTGGTTGGTTGGGGGGATTTCAATGTGATTCTTGGTGAGGATGAAAAAATAGGAGGATTGCCAGTGTATCCCCCAGAATATGAAAAATTTACTTTTTGTATTAAATCTCGTGGACTTTTTGATCTTGGCTACAAGGGCAGTCCTTTCACTTGGTGGAATGGAAGGCCAAATGAAGAATGCATTTTCAAAAGATTGGACAGAATCTTTGTGAACTTGTCTTTCCAAACTCTGTTCCCTAATATAGAGGTGGAGCACCTAATCAGAACAGACTCAGATCATGCACAAATATTGATAAGTTGTGGAGAGGAGGCAATGCAATTTGTTAAACCATTCAAGTTTTTGAACTTTTGGACAAAACATGACACCTTCATGGAGGTTGTGAGGCAAAATTGGATGGCTGACTTCATAGAGGATCCATTTTTGACGTTCAAGCAGAAACTAAAAAGGGTTAAAATTGCTCTTTCTAAATGGAGTAAACTTACCTATGGTGATATTGTAAGCACGTGATTTTTGACCCTCCCCGAGAATTTTCACATTTTTAGCGTGAATATGTGAAATTGGGTCTAGTATAGCTATTTTAACTATATTTACTTTATTTCGTTGCAAAAAGAAAATTTTCAAAAAATATATATATAAATTTTAGTTTATGTATCTCTCATAAACTTGAAAAATACAAAAATTGCACTTTATTTTTGTACTTTATATAATTTCGAAAATTACAAAAAATATAGTTTTATTAAGGTTTTATAGTCATTTTTAACTTTGAAAAATACAAAAATATTACCTCATATTTTATCTTAATATTTAAAAACGAAAATTACAAAAAATAGTTTTATTAATATTTTGTAGCTATTTTAAATCTTGAAAAAATATTTAAAAAAAATATATAGTTTTGTTTAAATACTAGTCTTATTTTTGGTAGTTATTTTGCTTACATAGGACTAGTTAAGCAACGTGTTCCTATTTCTCGGGTCCGGGCAAAAGAATAATATTCGGGTTCAAACTACCCGGTTTTAGGCCTAATTTCAGACCTAACCCATAATAAACCGTGTCCAGGACACATGGGGAACCCCACCACGCGTGGGGGACACAAACCTTGAACCCCACCACGCGTGGGGGACACAAACCTTGAACCCCACCACGCGTGGGGCTCATTTTTCTTAACAAACCCATTACAAAACACGGACAAAGACTTGGAAGAAAGGAGGACTTTTGAATTTTTTTGGAGAAAGAAGGTACTGTTCACTCATCTTCTTCCTAATAAAGAAAGAAGAGCTAAAAAAACCCTACTGTCGAAGACCTCCATCAAAAAACCCTTCAGCTCCCATCACCACCAGTCCCCCCCTCGTCATCACTGTTCATCTTCTTCCTCGTTTGGAAGAAGACCGGAACCCTAGCAATAAAAACAAACACCACCGTTCCACCACCCGTCACCGCCCCCTCACGACCACTCATCCTCTTCTTAGTTCCCTCAAACTAGTCATAAAACCAGCTCCATCCACACGAAAATGGTGGCTCAAACCCTATTGCGCTTCATCCTTCTCACATGAACCAATCCGTCAATCCTCCATTAAATCCGGCGACCCCAGCTGTTGCACCGCCGTCCCAGCTGCCCGTCGCAACTGCTTCCGCCTCCTGCTTCACCCGTACCTACCCGTCGACCCCATGCCATAACCAGTCGCACCCCCCCAGCCCTAACAAACCCTACTCCATTACCACCGGCAACAACCAACCCGAAATCCTACGAGCTCCTACTCCCTATCGTCCAAACAACACCACTAAACACCCCCCCGTCAACCAGTAATCCCACCACCAAACAGGTCCGTCAGTAGCCCCCCCTCCCCGCATCGACCTTACTGCTGTCGACGTTGTTCCGTCTTTCGCGAGCAGTTGTGGGTTGCCGCGATCCTGCCTTGCCGAGTTTTCTGTTTTCCGTCGAGGTCGACTTTGGGTCGTCGAGGTCCGGTACGTCGAGGTGTTTGTCCGAGGTTTCATCATTATTCCTCGTCGAGTGAGGTCCGGTTCGAGTTCCGTAGGAAGCACTGTTTATCGTTCTAGGATTGTCGAGGTTCGAAGGTTGGTGTTCTTCGTCCTTTGTTTCATTTCATTCATTTTGCATATTATGGTTCAAGGCAATAAATGAGAATATTCGATATTTATGAATGTCAACAATGCAATTTTTGTTGTTGTGTTAAAAATGTTTATTCTATGTTTAGTTACTGCATGCTTAAAGTAAATGTGAGCATATAAACGAGGTTATTCTATTTTTCATTTTTACCTTGGATATTATTACCTGTTAGAATCGTTGTTTTTTTTGTTTAACCTCGAATGATTTCATTGGTAAAAAATCGTAGTTGCCTTAAGTTTTCCCTCAAATAATAAAAACGAGACGAGTTTCGCCAAATAAAAATGTACAGATTGCGAAGTCCCTCACAAAATATATGTATGAAATACTTAGATTCCGGGACGGGTCGTTTTAGCAAATCTCACGGCCCTACCCCAAAATAATAATGCGCTAGTTGCTTTAGGCGCGCCTTTAATAATGTTATCTCCCTAAACTCGGGTGCACATTTATGTGACCCAAATCCAAATCTCGACGAAATCGAAATGTGTCTTTAATCACGGGTACATTGACTGTGACGTGGTATGAGATGCATTTCCATGACGTTGCAAATTCCTTTTTTTAATAATGAATGAGACGAGCCTCGCCAAATAAAAATGCAAATTGCGGGGCCCTCAATAATTAGTCATAATAAATACTTAGAATTTGGGATGGACCGTTTAGTGAATTTCACTGCCTTCCCTAAAGATAATAACGCGTTAGCCTCTTTAGACGCGATTTAATTAAATTACTTTCTTAAACTCGGGTGTGCATTTCATGCGACCCAAATCCAAATCCTAAAACATCAAATAAAATATGTTTCGGATTGTGGGTGCATTTCATGTGACACAGTCCAAAGATATGTTTTAAGCGATGTTCACATTCTTGTAAAAACAATAATAATAAAGTGGTTAAAAGTTAAAATTTGCACATAAGTTCATACTTGTATAAAATCAGATAATCAAGCCGAATATAACAATTGAGCGACCGTGCTAGAACCACGGAACTCGGGAATGCCTAACACCTTCTCCCGGGTTAACAGAATTCCTTATCCGGATTTCTGGTACGCAGACTATAATATAGAGTCATTATTTTCCTCGATTCGGGATTAAAATTGGTGACTTGGGACACCCTAAATCTCCCAAGTGGCGACTCTGAAATAAATAAACAAATCCCGTTTCGATTGTCCTTTAACTGGAAAAAACTCCGCTGCGCCCCCTCGGGTGCGGAAAAAGGAGGTGTGACAGCTCTGGCGACTCCGCTGGGGATAATAACCCAGAACCACTGGTTCAGGGTTAAGAATTCGAGCTTAGTGTAATTGTTATTATTTGGCTTTATTTATTAGCTGATTTTATTACATGTTTTGAGCCTAATGTGCTAAATGCTGCTTTTACTGCTTTGATATTGTTTGAACTGTACATATAAACTGTGCCGAAACCCTTCTCTTCTCTCTTGAGGAGCGCACGCTGGTCGTGGCTTCTTTCTGTTAGTGTCATATGCCAAAATAGAACGAGGATTCGGAGGAGTTGCAAAATCGGATGGCCTTTTGGTTACCGGTACACAGCTCCCATCCTTGGCTCGAGTTGTCCGCTCGGGTAAGCCAGGTCTAGAACAAATACCCAGGTTATGAACTTAGTATAACAAAGCCACATGTCGGATCCCTAGTAGGAACGTTTATTTGCATCATGTGCATTTGACTTAGGGGAATCAACACAGGGGTTGGGTCCGTCTAGGACAAGCAACCTGAAAATAATAGACCGTCTTTGGCATCCTATGTGCTACATGTTATATTTATTCAAGGGTGAATGAGTCATTTGGCGGACCAATGATATTTGCGGACAAATGACACTCCTTATCATGCTGATCACGTTAAATAAGAAAGATGCACTATTTTTGATAAGCATGCTATTATGTTAATTAAGCACATGGGGAACATTGTGGAATTCAAGAAGCTTTGGTATTCCACATGTCCCCCACGCTTCATTTTTGGGAAAAGCACATGGGGAACATTTGTGGAATCCAAGAAGTCTTGGAATCCACATGTCCCCCACGCTTCAGTTTTGGGAAAAGGCACATGGGGAACATTTGTGGAATCCAAGAAGTCTTGGAATTCCCTATGTCCCCCATGCTTCACACGTTGGGAAAAGCGCATGGGGAACATTTGCGAAATCCAAGATGTCTTGGAAATCCTTATGTTTCCCATGCCACATTTTTTTAAAGTAATAATAAATATAAAAAATAAAAATATATATATAAACAAAGCATGAAAATTCAAAAGATTTTATATGTTTTCATTATTTTCCACAGATAAAAAAAAATCGTGAAAAAGAGGAGAAAAAATAACAGTGTAGAGATATAACTACTTATTTTTAGAAAAAAGAAACCAATGTCCGAGTAGTATCGAAACTCTGCCGAAATTTTGAGAAAATGAAAAAATGTCTTATTAGTTTGTTATATTAAAAGCAAAGGAAAAATAGAAAAAAAATCATCATTGTTCTGTCTTGTTTTTTTTCAAAAATATTGAAAAGAAAATAGTTTGTTTTGCCATTAAATGAAAATGAAAAAGAGTCTGGTTTTAAAATGTTTTTTTATTTTATTTTGCTTGTTTATGAAAATGCCAAAAATAAATAAATAAAAAATATAAAAAGAGTCGGGCGTTGAACGTGATTTTATTATTTGTTCCAAAATAAATATATAATCCAAAAAATTCAAAAGAAAATTCAAAAAATATTTTTTAAGCATTTCTTTTATTAAAGGTAAAAATTCCAAAAAAAAACATTTTTCTTTTTCTTTAGAATAAGAAAAACAAAGGAAAAAAGAAGGAATGTTTTATGTTTTACGTTAGTTAGTTTGTTTGTTATGAATGAAAAATAATAGTTTGTTTGTTTGTTATATAAATAAAAAAAAGAATAGAAAATGGAAAAGGGTCTTCTCAAAAATAGTTTATTGGCCCGAACTACGCGGGTTTGATTCTCACCGGATGTGAGATACGTAGGCAACCCTCATCGGGTCCAACCCCACCTTTTGCTAAAAAAACCAAAAACAAACAAATAATGAAAAACATATATATATGTCAAATTTTATTTTTTGTTATAAAGAAGTCGGATGACGCTGTTTTATCAAGACATAGCCGAATGTTCCCGAAAGGGACGCCGGAAGGCTGACTTTGCATAAACAGCCACCTTTGGGTCATTTTTTAAAGACTTGGTCCAGTTGACCCCCACAGCCTAAAAATCTTCGTCCCCGAGACGTTGAAAGGCCGTGTTTGCAATATTGACTTTTCCAATTTGAAAAACGATAAAAAGAGTTATAAATAAGTCAGGTGATGCTGTTTTGTCATAAATAGCCAAATGTTCCCGAAAGGGACGCCGGAAGGTTGACTTGGCATAAACAGCCACCTTTGGGTCATTTTGAGATATGGACCCACACAGCCTTAAAAATCTTCGTCCCCGAGGCGCTGAAGGGCCGTGTTTGCAACACCAGGTTTTTATTACAATTTGAAAAAAAAACAAGAGTCGGCGGTCAGGTGAAAACCGTTCAAATTTTGTCATAATAAGTCGAGCCAGCTTCGGCCGCATCTTAAACCGTTCTTGCCGAAATAGCCTTAGAGTATCTTTCAGTTGTCGAAAGGTTATTTTCGTAAAAGAATGGACAAGTTGGTAAAGTGTCATAAAATAATCCTCCCCGGCCTCAAAATTCATGTGAAATTTGGAAGGGGCCACATTTGCAAAAAATAACCGTCCGGTTGCATTTGGCAAACGGGGAAAGGAACTAGCCGTTCGTTTTTGAGTTTGTAATTGTTGATCAGAGTATGCGAATTATTTTGATTTTCGGGTCCGTTTGTTGTCTCTTGTCAAAAGTCTGTTAGTTAGTTTTTAAACTTTTGCAATCCAGTTTGTTTTAATTTGAAAGTTGGAAATTCCAAAAAAAATGTTTGTTTATTATTGTTTATCTTTTATTGGTCCGAACTACGCAAGGTCTGATTAATGCGGGGACATGATACGTAGGCAATCTCCATAAGATTCGACCACCACTAAAAAAAATAATAATAAAAAAGAATAAATAAATAAAGGAAAGTGTGGGAAATTTTCAGAGGGGCACAATTGTCTGACTGCTTAGGTGCATTGTATCTCTGATATATGATTGTCTGTCAAATGCCCTAACACTAACGTTGATGGCTTCCCTTTGCTGTGTTCATATATAGAAAAGTGGTTGGTTGTGGTATCTCTTCCCTGCAAAGCAAAATCAAAGGACAATGGCTCAGAACTGCAAAACCGAGTGGGTCGGTATCGATGACCAACAACAATTGGTCGAACGGAATAACGGGTTGGTAGAGGAAGTGAAAATGCTGAGACAACATGTGGCAGATATGTATCGGGCATGGATAACTGGAAAAGCACCACCCCCTCCACCGCCAAGCCTCTTGAACTCTGTCATTTCCCAAGCACCCAACACCATAACGGAAGATCCCCCATACTCTCCATCCCAACCCACTTATGGCAGCTTTCCCAGCTACCCGAGTAGCTCCATCACTCCTCAATGCTTCTCCGCTCCCCAACACCACTTCTTTCCCCGCCATACTTCACTTTCCAGGCACCCGGCTCCACAAAATGCCTACCCACCTACACAAGCCTACCAAAAGCCACCTGGATCAGGTTTCCGGCCCTGTCAACATGCAAGAATGAAGAGGCTGCTGAAACGAGGAAAGGCTCTCACCCCCATCGGGGTATCTTATGCCAGTCTGTTTGAAAGGCTAAGGCATGCTGGCTCGATTGAGCCACTCCCCGCATGTACTCTAAATCCACTTGCAAGGAGCTTTGATCCGGCAGCGCGATGCGCCTACCACTCCAATGTCATAGGGCACAACATTGAGAGCTGTCATAGTTGGAGAAGGGAAGTAGAGAAAATGATCCGAGAAGGGCGGGTTGTGATTAATAACAGTGACATGGAGCACTCTAACCCCCTCGAGAACTTGCCGACGGAGGTTGATGAGATTGAAGCTGGTAATGGTCTCGGCAGTATTGATGCAAAGCTCAGTGGCTAAAATGCCAATTTTGATAAGGTGGGAGGACGTTTCGTTCCTTGGTCAGCAAGAGAGAAGCTTGTGGTGGCTCATTTTGTTGTCATTTCTGTTGTTCGGATTATTAGGGTTATAAGTCGGATGTTGTCTTGTCCAGTTTGTTTTAGGATTTTGTTCTGGATTGTTTTGTTTGTTTTGTTATTTAAACCATTTCACCGGTAGTCTAATACAAAATCCGGTCTTTTATTATTTCCAGTCATCTTTTTGTTTAGTCCTTTTAACATTTTTGTTCAATGCCGATTCTAGGGACATGACATGCGCACCCAGTTTGGGCCTAGTCTTAAAAGTTAATCATAAAACCCTGGGAAGGTGATCAAAGCATTTAAAGGAAATAAGAACGGTTTGAGATTATTTGGAGCCCGAGTCATGTGGAACTGGGGCAAGTTAAACACAAAGAAAACCGTTAAAGAAAGATTCGCCTAAATTGGCATGAGGGTCGTTCATAATAATGAGAATGTGTCGCCCAACGGTGCTTTAGAAGTGACAAATGAACAAACATATGTTGAATATAATTGTCAAGTCCAGCACCATCGGAAGAGACTATAAATCTATTGTTTAATTGTGTTGTTTGCACTTGGCATGTTTTGAAGACTGGAATGACGAAGGCATTTTGTTCTGCTACCCAAACACTTTATCCTTCGTTAACCCCTTTTGAGCCTTATTTATTTTCCTTTCATACCCCTCGTTCGGAATTAGTAGCAACAAATAGAATACGCAAGCGCGGCAGGTAAACAGAAGAAAAAAAAGAGAGAAAGAAAAGAAAATAACAAAACGGAAAAAAAAAATGGTAACAAAAAAAAAGTCAAATGAAAAAGAGGAATTGGGAACTACGTTTGACCTGATTCCTCAAAGAGGATACGTAGGCGTTTCACGGCTCGGTCATAGTTTTGAAAAATGAAAAAAACAATTAAGATATCCCCAAGCAAGAAACTGGGGCAGAGGTTGCGGTCGTTGTAAATAAATCTAATTCCGAAGGTTGTAACTAATAACCCAAAACTAATGCATTTTTTTTGAGCCTTTAATACCCTTTTTTTCTAGCCCTATTCAAAAACCCACATTACGGTCCAAAGAAAGACCTTCTGATCAGTTTTCAAAAAAATGCCAAGTCAGACAAATGAAGAGTCTTACCGGCGAACATAACATTCTGTTCCACAGCAGAAAAGACTCTACTCTCCAACAGAAAGAGTCATACCAGCAACACTCCAAATCCCCAGCTGGAGAGAGATATAAAACGAGAGAGTCTTATTGGTGAAAACCTTCACAGGCACCATAAGGCGATGAAAGCTGAGAGAAGAACCCAAAAATGAGAGAGACTTGATAGTGAAAACCCTTCGGGCACTACAAGTCGAATAAGATTGAGAATCAGAGGGGGAATCGCCAATTGAAGATCTTAAAAGATGATTGACGGCAGAGGATAGGCCACATACGCATGTCATGGCCATTAGAGTCGGTATCTGCGTTTGATAGATTTTTATTTATAGTTTCTTTTGTAAAAGAGTCATTCGTTTCCTTTGTCTTTTATTTTGTTTCTTTTATCTTTCTCCTTTCATAGAAAAATTCCCCAATAGAGTTTGTCGGGCCAGAACAAGTATGAAATGACTTCAAATATGACATCAGCTTTTCAAGATGAGATCTGACTAGTACATCCAAATGGTATAGTCAGCAAGGAACAAGCGCGAGGCCATTGTCAATAAAGATATCCCCAGCAAAAGGAAATTGACAAAAGGATTGACGAGCGTCAAGAGGGATATCCTTGCCAAAACCAAGGTTATAAACCTCAAAGACAAGGCCCGTGAACAAAGCAAGGAGAGCAGTGAGCATGATTCGGCGAAATCCATACTAGACTAAAAGGTCGGGGAAATGCCAGTTTCCAAGCTATGCCACAAAAGAAGAGGGATATCCCCAGCAGGAAGGGATTATCCCCAGCACATAATATCATCCCCAACAAGTCGTGGAGCACAGCGCAATGAAGGAGAAAGGGAAAGTCATCCCAATAGGAGTATCACATCCAACCACCATGTTTTAAACTAACAAATTTTGTTTGATTTGAAACAGGTAAAGGAAATGGCATTGATGCAGAAACGCATGCCACAAGGGATATTATCAAACTGGGGCAGAAAATTTTCCTTCCATTTAGAAAATTTTCTGGAAGTCAGGTACCCCCAGCTGATAACATTTTACCCCCCCAACAGGTAAGTAAATCAAGGGAGGTAGTCTTTGAAGGATAAAGCTATGCAAAAACAAAACAAAAAAGGAAAAAAAAGAATAATAAAAAGAAAAACAAAAAGAATAAAAAGATAAAAAAACAAAAGAAAAAGAAAAGGAAAGTCATCCCCGTCTAAATAATCCCCAACAGTTTCGAGGGAAGACAACACAGGTAAGTAAATAATTCAAAAAAAAAAAAAAGAGAAAGCGAAGGTTTCATTAATAGGAGACGCACTTCCTAGTTTGAAATCGTTAGAGTTCTACCCATAGGAGATGCATTTCCTCCTAAGTTCGTTTTAGTTTCACCCATAGGAGATGCATTTCCTCCTAAGTTTTAGTTTTACCCATAGGAGATGCATTTCCTCCTAAGATTGTTTTAGTTTCGCCTCATAGGAGATGCATTTCCTCCTAAGTGTGTTTTAGTTTCACCCCATAGGAGATGCATTTCCTCCTAAGGTTGTTTTAGTTTTACCCATAGGAGATGCATTTCCTCCTAGGTTTGTTTTAGTTTCACCCATAGGAGATGCACTTCCTCCTAAGTTTAAGTTTTACCCATAGGAGACGCATTTCCTCCTAAGTTTAAGTTTTACCCATAGGAGACGCATTTCCTCCTAAGTTTAAGTTTTAGTTTCACCCGTAGGAGATGCATTTCCTCCTAAGTGGTTGTTAAAGATAAAAAACAAAAAAAAAACAAAATCAAAATCTTAGTCTGATGAATCTTTCTCCTAAGATACCAAAAAACAACAAGACCTAGTCTGATGAACCTTCTCCTGGGATCAAAATCTTAGTCCGATGAATTTTTCTCCTAAGATAGAGACCTAGTCTGACGAACCTTCTCCTAGGATCAAAATCTTAGTCTGATGAATCTTTCTCCTAAGATACCAAAAAGAAAAGACCTAGTCTGATGAACCTTCTCCTAGGATCAAAATCTTAGTCTGACGAATTTTTCTCCTAAGATAGAGACCTAGTCTGATGAACCTTCTCCTAGGATCAAAATCTTAGTCTGATGAATCTTTCTCCTAAGATACCAAAAAACAACAAGACCTAGTCTGACGAACCTTCTCCTAGGATCAAAATCTTAGTCTGACGAATTTTTCTCCTAAGATAGAGACCTAGTCTGACGAACCTTCTCCTAGGATCAAAATCTTAGTCTGATGAATCTTTCTCCTAAGATACCAAAAAACAACAAGACCTAGTCTGATGAACCTTCCCCTAGGATCAAAATCTTAGTCCGATGAATTTTTCTCCTAAGATAGAGACCTAGTCTGACGAACCTTCTCCTAGGATCAAAATCTTAGTCTGATGAATCTTTCTCCTAAGATACCAAAAAACAACAAGACCTAGTCTGACGAACCTTCTCCTAGGATCAAAATCTTAGTCTGACGAATTTTTCTCCTAAGATAGAGACCTAGTCTGACGAACCTTCTCCTAGGATCAAAATCTTAGTCTGATGAATCTTTCTCCTAAGATACCAAAAATAAAAGACCTAGTATGATGAACCTTCTCCTAGGATCAAAATCTTAGTCTGACGAATTTTTCTCCTAAGATAGAGACCTAGTCTGATGAACCTTCTCCTATGATCAAAATCTTAGTCTGATGAATTTTTCTCCTAAGATAGAGACCTAGTCTGACGAACCTTCTCCTAGGATCAAAATCTTAGTCTGATGAATCTTTCTCCTAAGATGCTAAAAAAAAAACAAAAAAAAAAAAAAAAAAAGAAAAGAAAAACGTTTGAAAAAAAGAGTCATTTTCCTAAACCCAGGCGCCCACCTGTATAACGAGAGGAATACATTTCAGTCTTTACTTTCAAGTGTTGAAATTGGGAGCCCGCCCATAATAACAGAGGCATACATTCAGTTTTTACTTTCAAGTATTGAAATTGGGAGCCCGCCCATAATAACAGAGGCATACATTCAGTTTTTACTTTCAAGTGTTGAAATTGGGAGCCCGCCCATAGAACAGAGGCATACATTCCAATCTTTAAATTTCTTGCCAGGCGACCACCTGTATAACGAGAGGAATACATTTCAGTCTTTACTTTCAAGTGTTGAAATTGGGAGCCCGCCCATAATAACAGAGGCATACATTCAGTTTTTACTTTCAAGTATTGAAATTGGGAGCCCGCCCATAATAACAGAGGCATACATTCGGTTTTTACTTTCAAGTGTTGAAATTGGGAGCCCGCCCATAGAACAGAGGCATACATTCCAATCTTTAAATTTCTTGCCAGGCTCCCACCTGTATAACGAGAGGAATACATTTCAGTCTTTTTCATTACAAGTGTTGAAGTTGGGAGCCCGCCCATAGAACAGAGGAATACATTTCAGTCCTTACATTTCAAGCATTGAAGTTAGGCGCCCACCTGTATAACAAGGGAATACATCCTAGTCTAGTGTTTAGTTCACTCTCAGCACTGCATCAGTAGTATCAGTGGGCTACAATTTTGCTAACGACTCACAAACCTCCCCAGTGCAAACTGGGTTAGGAAATTTTGTTTGTTTTGTTTGTTTTGATTGTCAGGGTCCCGCCTGTAGAACGGAGTTTGTGGTATGTCAAAGATCAAAGAAGTCAGGAGTCTGCCTGTCAAAGATCAAGCAGTGACCCACTGGAAAGCAGAAGGATTACAACAGAAATCCCCAGCATTCAATCCAAGATAGAAGCTCGCCTCAAGAACGCGAATCAATAGTCTGGGATGATCAACAGAAGCTGGTCACAAAAACAAAAAAAAAACAAAAAAAAACAAGAAAAAAAGAAGAAGAACAAGAAAAGAGAAAAACAAAAAAGAGAAAAATACGGAAGTGGAGAACAGATGTGGTCTGCTCAAGAACTAACACCTACAACTAGCAAGTATCAAGGTTCAAATCCAAAGTCTGTATGAAGCACCATGCAAGACTCAAGACCAAGTTTCAGAAGACTTAAGAGATAGGAATCCTTGTAACTAGTAGCTGATAGGCTTAGTTAGTCTTTTTCAGTTTTCATTTTTGTTGTAATGACAGGATCGCGGACCGGAACCTCAAACGGAACGGCACCTCGATCGGCTCTTCACCTCGATACACTTCACTATCTCTCTCATCCCGAACTACACGTGGCCTGATTCCTGTATAACCAAGGATATGTAGGCAGCTCAGATACCAGGGCTCGGTCACATTCCCTCCCTTTCCTTAAGTGTAGTCCGTCCAAGTAATGGTCGGGTCAAAAACACGTCTAGTCGTTCTTTGTCGGAAAACTCTTCGTGTTTCCAGTCAAAGAGGGCAGCTGTAAGCACGTGATTTTTGACCCTCCCCGAGAATTTTCACATTTTTAGCGTGAATATGTGAAATTGGGTCTAGTATAGCTATTTTAACTATTTTTACTTTATTTCGTTGCAAAAAGAAAAATTTCAAAAAATATATATATAAATTTTAGTTTATGTATCTCTCATAAACTTGAAAAATACAAAAATTGCACTTTATTTTTGTACTTTATATAATTTCGAAAATTACAAAAAATATAGTTCTATTAAGGTTTTATAGTCATTTTTAACTTTGAAAAATACAAAAATATTACCTCATATTTTATCTTAATATTTAAAAACGAAAATTACAAAAAATAGTTTTATTAATATTTTGTAGCTATTTTAAATCTTGAAAAAATATTTAAAAAAATATATATAGTTTTGTTTAAATACTAGTCTTATTTTTGGTAGTTATTTTGCTTACATAGGACTAGTTAAGCAACGTGTTCCTATTTCTCGGGTCCGGGCAAAAGAATAATATTCGGGTTCAAACTACCCGATTTTAGGCCTAATTTCAGACCTAACCCATAATAAACCGTGTCCAGGACACATGGGGAACCCCACCACGCGTGGGGGACACAAACCTTGAACCCCACCACGCGTGGGGGACACAAACCTTGAACCCCACCACGCGTGGGGCTCATTTTTCTTGACAAACCCATTACAAAACACGGACAAAGACTTGGAAGAAAGGAGGACTTTTGAATTTTTTTGGAGAAAGAAGGTACTGTTCACTCATCTTCTTCCTAATAAAGGAAGAAGAGCTAAAAAAACCCTACGGATGAACAAAAAACCTTCAGCTCCCATCACCACCAGTCCCCCTCCCCCTCGTCATCACTGTTCATCTTCTTCCTCGTTTGGAAGAAGACCGGAACCCTAGCGGAAACCTACCAAAAAGCCACCACTCCCCCGACGCTAAACCACCAGCACTCATCCTCTTCTTAGTTCCCTCAAACTAGTCGTAAAACCAGCTCCATCCACACGAAAATGGTGGCTCAAACCCCATTGCGCTTCATCCTTCTCACATGAACCAATCCGTCAATCCTCCATTAAATCCGGCGACCCCAGCTGTTGCACCGCCGTCCCAGCTGCCCGTCGCAACTGCTTCCGCCTCCTGCTTCACCCGTACCTACCCGTCGACCCCATGCCATAACTAGTCGCACCCCCCAGCCCTAACAAACCCTACTCCATCACCACCGGCAACAAACCACCCGAAATCCTACGAGCTCCTACTCCCTATCGTCCAAACAACACCACTAAACACCCCCCCGTCAACCAGTAATCCCACCACCAAACAGGTCCGTCAGTAGCCCCCCCTCCCCGCATCGACCTTACTGCTGTCGACGTTGTTCCGTCTTTCGTGAGCAGTTGTGGGTTGCCGCGATCCTGCCTTGATGAGTTTTCTGTTTTCCGTCGAGGTCGACTTTGGGTCGTCGAGGTCCGGTACGTCGAGGTGTTTGTCCGAGGTTTCATCATTATTCCTCGTCGAGTGAGGTCCGGTTCGAGTTCCGTAGGAAGCACTGTTTGTCGTTCTAGGATTGTCGAGGTTCGAAGGTTGGTATTCTTCGTCCTTTGTTTCATTTCATTCATTTTGCATATTATGGTTCAAGGCAATAAATGAGAATATTCGATATTTATGAATGTCAACAATGCAATTTTTGTTGTTGTGTTAAAAATGTTTATTCTATGTTTAGTTATTGCATGCTTAAAGTAAATGTGAGCATATAAATGAGGTTATTCTATTTTTCATTTTTACCCTGGATATTATTACCTGTTAGAATCGTTATTTTTTTTGTTTAACCTCGGATGATTTCATTGGTAAAAAATCGTAGTTGCCTTAAGTTTGCCCTCAAATAATAAAAATGAGACGAGTTTCGCCAAATAAAAATGTACAGATTGCGAAGTCCCTCACAAAATATATGTATGAAATACTTAGATTCCGGGACGGGTCGTTTTAGCAAATCTCACGGCCCTACCCCAAAATAATAATGCGCTAGTTGCTTTAGGCGCGCCTTTAATAATGTTATCTCCCTAAACTCGGGTGCATATTTATGTGACCCAAATACAAATCTCGACGAAATCGAAATGTGTCTTTAATCATGGGTACATTGACTGTGACGTGGTATGAGATGCATTTCCATGACGTTGCAAATTCCTTTTTTTTTTAATAATGAATGAGACGAGCCTCGCCAAACAAAAATGCAAATTGCGGGGCCCTCAATAATTAGTCATAATAAATACTTAGAATTTGGGATGGACCGTTTAGTGAATTTCACTGCCTTCCCTAAAGATAATAACGCGTTAGCCTCTTTAGACGCGATTTAATTAAATTACTTTCTTAAACTCGGGTGTGCATTTCATGCGACCCAAATCCAAATCCTAAAACATCAAATAAAATATGTTCCGGATTGTGGGTGCATTTCATGTGACACAGTCCAAAGATATGTTTTAAGCGATGTTCACATTCTTGTAAAAACAATAATAATAAAGTGGTTAAAAGTTAAAATTTGCACATAAGTTCATACTTGTATAAAATCAGATAATCAAGCCGAATATAACAATTGAGCGACCGTGCTAGAACCACGGAACTCGGGAATGCCTAACACCTTCTCCCGGGTTAACAGAATTCCTTATCCGGATTTCTGGTACGCAGACTATAATATAGAGTCATTATTTTTCTCGATTCGGGATTAAAATTGGTGATTTGGGACACCCTAAATCTCCCAAGTGACGACTCTGAAATAAATAAACAAATCCCGTTTCGATTGTCCTTTAACTGGAAAAAACTCCGCTGCGCCCCCTCGGGTGCGGAAAAAGGAGGTGTGACAGATATATTCAAGCAGTTGGCTATTAGGGAAGATGTGGTGAGAATGAAGGAGATGCTATTTGAAGAAACACCAACAGTGGAGAATAGAATAGTACTTCAACAAGCTCAAGCTGAGTTGAAAAAGTACATGAGCATTGAAGAGCAGTATTGGAAGCAAAAAGAAGGCATGAAATAGTTTGAAGAAGGGGACAGAAATACTAGATTCTTTCATAACCATGTCAATGGTAAGAGACATAAGCTTCACTTGAAAAGGATCCAGAATGGTGATGGTGTATGGATTGAATCACAAGATTTGATGGCTGATGCTGCAGTTGATTTTTTCTAGAAACAATTCACTAAAGAAGATGATCCTACAAGCTTTGAAATTCTAAACAATGTGCCTTCAATGGTGACAAGTGAGCAGAATTTAGAACTTTGTAGAAGTCCTACTATATAGGAGGTGAAGACAGCAGTTTTTGCATTAAGTAGTGAGAGTGCAAGTGGTCCAGATGGATTTTCTGGACTATTCTTTCAAGTATGCTGGGATATTGTATGGGAAGATATTTGTAATATGTTGCCATTGTTCTATGCAGGAAGCTCTTTTCCTAAGTCAATAACTCACACAAACCTTTTCTTGTTGCCTAAAAAACAAGGGTCCAAACATTTTCTGATCTTAGACCTATAAGTCTGAGTAATTTTATAAACAAGGTATTCTCAAGAGTGGTTCATGACATGCTGGAGAAGATACTGCCTTCCTTAATCACTTCAAACCAATCTAGTTTTGTCAAGGGAAGAAGAATTTTTTAGAACATTTTGCTAACACAAGAGATTGTTATAGATATAAGATTTAGGGGAAAACCTGCCAATGTTGTTATAAATCTGGATATGGCAATGGCATATGATAGGATGTTATGGAAGTATTTGATGCATGTGTTAAGGAAAATGGGATTTGCAGAATGTTTTATCAATATGGTGTAGAATTTGATTGCTAACAATTGGTATTCTGTCATGATTAATGGACAAGATTCAGGCTTCTTTCATTCAACAAGGGACATAAAGCAAGGGATTTGAAGACAAGATCCCCAGCATTGTTTATTCTTTTAGCAGAAATATTGTCAAGATCATTGAACAAACTATTTGAAGACAAGCAGTTTAAAGGATTTGGCATGCCTAAGTGGACTGATCCATTGAACCACTTAGCTTATGCTGATGGCACTATCATTTTTGCCTTTGCTGATCCATACTCCTTACAGAAAATTGTTGAGGTTTTGGCTCAATATGAACACACTTCTGGCCAGTTGATCAACAAGGCAAATAGCTCATACTATATGCATGACAATGTTGTTGGAGCTTTGGTGAATAAGGAACCATCACTAGTTTCTCAAAGGGTGAATTTCTTTTTACTTATCTTGGATGCCCAATCTTTTAAACAGGGAGGAGGAAAAAGTATTACAATGATTTGATTCAGAAGGTGAAGGCAAAACTACATTCTTGGAAAGGGAAGTTATTGTCCTATGGGGGAAAAGCTACACTAATCACTAGTGTTTTGCAAAGTATGCCTACATACATACTTTTTGTCCTTGATCCACCAAATAATATGCTTGAGCACCTGCATAAAACATTTGTATGGTTTTTCTGGAGCAACAAGGAAGAAGGTAGGAGTAGACATTGGACAAAATGGGACAACCTATATCTTCCTAAGGAGGAGGGGGTAGGTTTTAGATCCTTGATTGATGTTTCTAAAGCCTTATTTGCTAAGTTGTGGTGGAGGTTTAGGACTTCCAAGTCCCTATGGTCAAACTATATGTGGAACAAATATTGTAAAAAGAAATACCTACTGTAGTTCAATTCAGGGGATGATCACATGTTTGGAGGAAAATGTTGGAGGCAAGGGAAGAACTTGAGCATGAAATTTTGTGGGAAATGAATAAGGGGTCGACCAATGTGTGGCATGAGAATTGCACTGGCTTAGGGGCTTTATATCATGTTGTCCCTCCAGAGTTTCCCATTGATGAATGACTTCAAGAGGTGGCAGAGTTGAGAGAGGGAGATAATTGGAATGTGCAGCTCTTGGGACAATCTTTTCCTATGGATATTGCAGATCATATTAGGTAGGAAGTTCTATGTGAAGACAATAATGAATATTGGGACACACGTAAGTGGATGCCTACAGCCTCAGGGAGGTTCACAGTAAGTAGCGCATGGCAAATTGTGAGACATAGAGCTCATGTTAACCTTGAATACAAACTCTTGTGGACTAAGGGGTTGCCCTTCAAAATATCATTCTTTTTGTGGAGGCTATGAAAAGGTAAGGTCCCTAATGATGACATATGGAGAAGGAGTGAGCACATGGTGGTTTCAAAATATTGGTGTTGCATTCAACAACATGAGTATTCCTTCCAACATCTTTTTCTAACAAGTCCAACTACAGATAGGGTGTGGAGAACTTTTATGCAAGCAACAAGTATAGTAGAAAATCTTGTCCAAGTTCATCAAATTATAAGGGCGTGGTGGAATGTTGATTGCTACCCAAAGCTCAAACATTTGTTCCAGGTAGCTCCAGCAGTAATAACATGGGGGCTTTGGAAGAGGAGAAACACTATGAAATATGAAGGTGCAGTGTCATATAGCATGTGATCCATAAAGTGAATAAGACATTGCATTACTTAACAAGGGTAAGTTACCATTGGTTGAAAAATATTCCATTACTATGGTCACACATGATCAAATTCTTTAAGGAGTATAAACCATATGTTATAACCAAGATAGTGGCTTGGCAGTCACCATATGATGGCTGGTTCAAATGTAACACTGAGGGTGCATCAAGGGGCAATCCAGGACCAAGTTCTTATGAATTTTATGTGAGGAATAGTGCAAGAGATTTGGTGTTTGCTAGGTCAGAACAGATTGGAGATACAACTAATATTGTGGCAGAAGCTAAAGAAATTATTGAAGGGCTATCATTTTGTGTTGAACAGTAGCTTCATCCTCTAATTGTAGAGACTAATTCTCTAGTAATGAAGAAAAACATTAAAGGTAAATGGAAAACACCATGGAATATTGGAAAAGAGGTGAAAAGGATCAAACGAGTTAAGGAGAGTCTCAATGTGATTTTCCAGCATGTGCTGAGAGAGGGCAACATGCTGGCAGACTTTTTAACTAACATAGTTTTTTCTTTTGCAGGTATAGTAAACTTTAACTCATTCTCTGAATTGCCCAGTACAGGGAGGAGATTACTCAATCTTGACAAGGGTCATATCCCTAATCTTAGGGTGAGGGTAGCAAAGAGGAAAGCTCCAGATTAATGATCATATTTGCTCACATATGGCTTGAAAATGACTTCTGTTCTATTGTGCATAATGTGTGTGTGGTTTTAGGCTATTTCTCAGTGGTATTAGCATGTTTCCATGCTCAGTCTGGGGGTGGTTTAGCATTACACAGATTCAAGGAGTCAAGCAGGCATCTCATGGGGTCTAGTATGATTTCAAATGGGAAGAGTATTCTGCTAAGTGTTTTGTGGTGCTGCTACATTTGTTCACATAAGTATAAGGCTGCACATATGTCAGCCTCTAGGTTTATAATTTGGTAGTGTGGACATGTCAAAATGAGTATGTATATTCTCATGAAATGCTACAGAAACTGCTGCTTGGATCTGCTCTAGTACTAATCAGTGTAGTGCTCTATAGTGTGCATGCATGCTCAATCTGGAGATGCAAATGTACTATACTGTCCCTATAGCTCAAGCAAGCAGTTATGTCTCTCTGCTGCATTCATTAACTCCTAGGACAGCTTTAAAGTTAGAAGGAGCACCAGGTGATGAGGCAGTGCTACACATGGTTCTTTCAATCTTGGATAGCTTCATTACAGTGGTGTAATTGTTTGGAGTCCATATTTACCTTGTCCATTAGGATCATATCTTATGGAATGCATTACCTGGCGCCTGGTGAGAGCTTAGAGGTGTGCTACTTGGTTTGCCCTTGGTCATTGGATTCACTTACACTACTACATGGAGGCATATATCCAATTCCTTTGTAATAGATAGATTAATTTCATTCTTGTTAGCATTAGCTAGTAGCAACAGTTATTTTCTACATTTCTTTGAACATATTGTAATATTGGACCCAGTTTTTGGGATTATTATTTATATATTAGCCACTAGGCAGCCTACCTAGTGGTATATTAGCTATAAGAAAAATTGAGCTCCATAACTAAAAAGAAAATACTTTTTTTGTTGAAAAATAAAGTATTCTTTCTACAACATGAAAAGAAAGTACTTATTTTGTTGAAATAAAAGAAATTACTTTATCTACATCATGTAAAGAAAATACTCATTTTGTTGAAATGAAAAAAATATTTTCTCTATATAATTAAAATAAAATACTTGTTTTGTTTAAATGAAAGAGAATATTTTTTCTACATCATGAAAAAATATTTATTTTGTTAAAATAAAAGGAAATACTTATTTTACATCATGAAAAGAAAGTACTCGTTTTGTTAAAATAAAAAAATTATTATTTCTACATCATGAAAAGAAAGTACTCGTTTTGTTGAAATAATACTTTTTCTACATCTTGAAAAGAAAATACTTATTTTGTTGAAATGAAAAGAAAAGTACTCTATCTATTGTTTACCCGTAAAACAGTATAGTTGAATTTATAACGTGGTTTATAGACACATGAATTAGCTTGATCCAAAAATATGAAGAAATAAGAATACAAATAAGATTATAAAATAACTTTAAGGAAATACAAGTCTAGCTATGAGTTTAGCTTCTCCGATAGCAGTAACAAGAGCAATATTAAGAATAAAATAAAGACTGCAATTTGATAGAATGAGAGCTGATTTAGCTTTTGAGTAGAGAATATTTCGTCTCTAATTATGGATACCAATTTTCCTATTTATAGCTCAATTCAGGGAGACAAGATCCCCAAATCAAGATCTTCTTGAATGAGAATAAACCCTATTGATGGCTTCATAACGGTTGAACATTAATACAGAGATTCTCTATAATGACTACTCATTGAATGTTGTCTTTTCCAACTGATGTCTTCCTTTAAAATCTTTGTTCCCGGTTCCAATGCCTTCGGAACTTATTCTGCACTGATCACAAATTTGCATCTAGTGCCAACTATTTGCTGACTCATATCTTACGTTTCTCCAGTTACACATGTCATCTCGTCATTTATCCACATGTCGCTAACCAATTTTATCCCATGCAAATAGTCTCCCTACTTTCGGATGAAAAAACTTTGTGCTATCAGGAAGTAGATAAGACCCTTTTTCTTTGCGGGAAAGTTCCTAAACAGTTTTTGACACTTGAAAGGACAAACGTCTTCTCGCATTTAATGACCCGAACATATTCCGTGATTAGGCAAATATTTTCGCCAGTTTTCTAGGTAATCATGACCATGAAATTTGTCGTCTATAAACTTCTCTACTACTCATTATTTTTACTCATTGCTTTTACAAACTCTTCTTCTTCTTTGAATTTCCTTTGAACCTTACTGCAGAATATCTCTTTCTCAGTAAAAGTTTCTTATCCAGATTTTCTACCATCATGTCTTCTGTTATTTTAGCCCTTTGATACTTTGGCCTTCTCTTCAGTAGTGGTCCTAAGAAGAATAAAACGAAAGAAGTCGATGTCGAACCTGAACCTCCCACTATTAATACAATCATACCTATTCAACTTAACCCCCAGTTAGACCTTCAAATCCAAAGGGAAACAATCAAACCCAGCAGTGATAGAAACTGGCTTGTACGCAGGTATCCATCTTCTATATGTTCTATTAGTATTCCCGTCGCAAAAGAAGATTGCGACTAGAATAACATCGAAATCTTCGCCCCCTTTGAGGTGAAAAGGATCACCTTTAGTAAACCAAGGTTCATGTATGTTTATACATATCCTTTTACTTTGATGTTGGGTAAAGAAATTGACCCTATAATTTTAGAGTTCTGTCATTGTTACCAAATCTGCTTGGCTCAAGTAAGACCATCAGTATGGCGTTCAGTGGCTTGCCTTCGAAAGCTATGCTCCGAGACCGGAGAAACCCTAACTCTTGCATATTTTATTAACCTCTACTCCCCAAAAATATTCAGTAGAGGTTTGCTAAAGCTCAACAAACGCGGAAACTACGCCATCCTTACCAACGTTGATGACGATAACGACCGTGGATGGATAAAATGGTTTGTCATTATTGCTACCAGAGATATTCTCCCGACAACAACACCTGCCATTCTTAAATCTTGGAATTTTACTGGTAAGTCTTCGGATATCTTTTCCTTATCGCATTAAAGAGAATTTCCTTCTTTGCTAACTTTATTTTTCCTACTCCAGCTACTCATTGAGAATCATCATCGGTTAAAAACCTGGCCTAGTGGGTACAATGTTTTTTTAGATATTTTCACACCGGACTCTCAATGGTGGAAAGAATGGCCCCAGATTTGGGTGGAAAGGCAAAAACTATGGTAAGTAAAAGTTCTCCCTCTATTCCTTTCAAACTTTCAACATGACTTAGAATCAATTTATTGACCCTTATTCGTAATACATAAGCTTTCTGAAAGGACTTCCGTTTGCCCCGCCATTGAGGTTTTCGATGACCTAGAGGAAGTCCACCAACAATTACAATCCGGTCCAAACTCTAGCCCGCGACGCCTTTGCCCCTCGAATCGGCCTCAACTCGCTTCAAATCTAACCAAAATCAGAATCACGACATCAAAATATGCTAAAGGAACGAAGCCCATGCGAAAATAATTAATTTACAACATAAATGCCGAAATTACCAAAACCTGACCCCCAGGCCCACGTCTCCGAATTCGATAAAATTTACATCAATAGATTCCTTATCTCCCCACGAGTTCATACATATCAAAAGTACCAAAATCCAACCACAAATGATCCCTTAAATCCTCAAGTCTAGGTCTTCAATACCAAGCCCTAGTTTCCTCAATTTTAACCCTTAAATTCCATTAATTACAGCTCTAATCCGTAAAATAATGCCATAGAAACGAGTTTTAGGTCCAAAATCCATACCTCAATGAAACCCCCTTGAAATCCTTCTTCAAATCGCCCAAAAGCTCCAAAAGCCGACTTAGAAATGGTGGAATAGCTCAAAAATCGCGAAGGAAATAATTTATACCTTCTGGCCCAGGCATTTCGCATCTGCGACCCCTTCTACCGCTTCTACGATACCGCTTCTACGATACCGCTTCTGCGGTCATCACTTAAATCCTTCACTATTGCATCTGCGATGCCCAACCCGCACCTGCACCATTGCAGGTGCGGTTCTTCAACAGCTTCTGCGGTTTCTGCCTTCCCAGGCCCTGTCCACTTCTGCAATTCAAATCTCACTTCAACGAGACCGCACCTGCGGTCCCCAAGGCGCATGTGCGGTTATGACAACAATGGGAAACTTCAGCTGTCACAACCAACTCCAAATCTTTCCGCCAACCATCCGAAATCACCCTGAGGCCCCCGGAACCTCAACCAAAAGCACAAACACATCATATACCACCATCCAAACTTATACCAATCTTCAAAACACCTCAAACGACATTGAATCAACCAAAACACATCGGATTCAAGCCTAAGTTTTCAAAAATCTTCTGAATTACGCTTTTGATCAAAAAGTATATCAAACCACGTTCGAATGACCTGAAATTTTACACACACATCCCAAATGACCCAACGGAACTACTGCAACTCCCGAAATTCTATTCCAACCCCTATATCAAAATCTCACCTACCAACAGGAAAACGCCAAAAATTCAATTTCGCCAATTTAAGCCTAAATCTACTCCGGACCTCCAAAACACATTGCGATCACGCTCCTAAGCTCCAAGTCACCTCCCGAAGCTATCCTAACCATCAGAACTCATATCCGAGGCCTCTATCACATAAGTCAACATCCGGTTGACTTTTCTAACTTAAACTTCCTCAAAAGAGACTAAGTGTCTCAAACCCTACCAAATTCTTTTCGAACCCGAGCCGACCAACCCGATCGCTCATAGAACCGATAAACAAAGCAATAAGAAGCATAAATGGGGAAAACAAAGCGGTAACTCATGAGACGACTGGTCGGGTCATCACAATTACATAACACATGCATAAAGGAAAATTAAAAAAATTTAACACACTGTACTATTCTACTATTACTAAAGAAAAATCAAATAGTGTACCAATTAAACGTAGCTAATACAACCAAAAAATGTTCCAATTAACATATGATATTAGTATAGTATATAGCCATACCAATAGTGTATACAATTGTACGCAAAATATTTAAAAATATTTTTTAATTCAATTATTAAACTGAAATAATATCAGTTGTCAATAAAAATTCTAAAAGGACCTAATTATAAGAGTATACCGTTACATTATATAGTATACTATAATAGTATATCATTAGAATAAATGGTATACAGTACAAATTCTTCTTCGCTAGTTCAATGCAATAAATTATACACTATTGAATTAAATACTATATACCAGAATAGTATATAGTATGTTATTTTAGTATATATAGGATTGGTTCATTCCTTCAAAATATGGTAGTATACTGTTATAACTAATTATATACTCTTGAATTAATTGTTGTATGCTAATGCATCATGTAATATAATATTTTGGTATACAATACAAATATTTCTTCTTTGCTAGTTCAACTCAATTCAACCCAAATGTTAATAATCTACTCTAAAATCTCCACCAAATTGACTCTTTAAATTATTATAACATCATTAACAAATTTTAATTGTCAAAAAATTACAAAAAAAAATAGATTCATATTTTAGATATTAAATTACTTTTATATACAAAAGAAGAAGAAAATTTATAAAAACATATTTTCTATTAATTAGGTTTTAATAAAAAAGCTAGTTATTTTAGTATTTTTTAATTACTTTTGTTGTAGTCTAATTATTTATTTCTATATTTTATGAGTCTAGAAATAATAAGATACTATATTTATTTTTATTTTTGATTTTGAAAAGAAAAACAAAAGAACAAAAAAGGAAAAGATAAACTAATCAAAGGACAAATAAATAAAGAAAAGAAGAGTTGGGGGGGGGGGGGGGTAAAGTTTCTTAAAAAATAATTCTCGACATACGTTGAAATAAAATTCAGCGTTAGCTAATTTACTTTCTAAATATGCTATTTAATGTGTGAGCACAAACATTGATGGATACCTTTTCAAAATAATAATAATAATAATAATAACTTTTTGTGCTCCCTAGGTTCATATATTTTTATAATATTATATATTATTTAATAAATATTATATTATATTATTTTTAATTAGCATTATTATGATAAGATGGCAAAACGTATTAGGAAAATGTAATGCATTTAAAAGATACAACAAAGGTGCATATGAATCGGAGAACATGAACTTTCATGCTAAACAATTGCAAAGATAAGAATGGGTAAAGCGGGTAAAATAAATGTGTTGCATAGGTATAAAATGTAAAAGAAATAAATATGGGTAGATACGGGTAAATATTTTGTCTTTTATAGGTATATAGCATAATTTGCTCAAGTTTTAAACGTCAAAAAAAAAAAAAAAATTGTGGTGTTAAATTGAATTTTCCTATTTTAGCCATACTGTGTAGTTTTCTCTTCATAAAAGGCCATTTATGCAAATGCCCATGAAAGGAACCTCGTATAAAGGGCTAAACTGAATTTACTCCTTATAATTATTTTTCCAAAACGAAACCAAAATCAGAGAGACCGAATTTCAATGGGCACGTCTTGGGGCAAGTTGTGAGGTTCATCTCAGTTAATAACAAAGGGTTGAAAAAGAGAATGGTGCTGGTATTAGCATTGGGTGATCTGCACATCCCACATAGGGCAGCTGATCTTCCTCCTAAGTTTAAGTCTATGCTTGTTCCTGGCAAGATCCAGCATGTCATCTGTACTGGTAATCTTTGCATTAAAGTGAGTTTTCCTTTTATTTATTTATTTATGAATTTACATTGATAGTTGGTCATGAAAAGAAATGCTAAATTCCCGTGTTCTTTTTTACTATGTCCATTATCAGTCACTCCCTTTGTCCAAAAGAATGGCAGGTTTAGGAGGACCAGGTCAAGTTATCTAACTTTCCTTTTTCTGAATTCAGATATTGAGTTCTTACTTTTTTATGAAACAAAATTTGCATATTCAGAAATTACATAAAATATGTGGTATAAGATCAAAATCCCCTTAAGAGCAGTTTGACGTTTGAATCACTTTTGTATTTGGGATAATCAAATGCATTTAATAGATCTTTAAGGTCATAAGCATAAGCTGCTTGACAATAGTTTTTATGTAATTTCTGTGCTTGTGGGAGGTAATAGGTACCTGGTGGAATTAGGTGGAACCCAGACACCACCAAATAAAGAACAGATTTTTAGCAATGTTTTTGTATGTGCAATGTGCAACATTGTTGTTGTTTTTAGGATACGTTTGTCTTCTTGACAAGTGGTTCTCCTCCCACAACTGTAATAAGTTTGGCTTTCCCATTTTTGTTGGAGCATGCAGATCGCATGTCCTTGTCTTACATTCTAAACAAGAATGTTTTATCGAAAGTATTGACTCCTATTAGGTATGGGGACATTGTAAAAGATAGTGAAACTTAAAGCATAATGGAATGATAGATAGGTTATTCTAGCAAGAGATGGATGTGTTGTGCACTTGGGAAGAACTTCTTGGATGAGAAAGGTTACCAGAGTGTTGTTAATGTCTTTGAACTATCAAGTAATTATACTGAGAGTACGAAGGGTATGCAGTTCACGTCTAAGGAAATGGATTCGTCTTTCAGATGAAGCGCAAGAAGTCATGCTAGATGGCAAATGCCCTTTTATGCTACCAAGAATAAAATAGTTGACAAATGATGTTATTACCAATTGTTACCTCTTCCATTTCCTATAAAACGTAAAAATTAAAATAAGGCTGAGGTGGCCAATGGACCAAAAGTCAAGATGTGATCTGAAAAGTGGTTGGAGAATATGACTTTAAAAGATCATTTTCCATCCATTTACAGCCTTGTTGTCAACAGAGAATGCCCCACTGTAGATTGTTATACTGCTCAGTGGTGGACTTTACAACTTAGAAGAAACCTGTGCTGTTGGAAATTGAAAACATAAAATCCCTTCTGCAAAAGCTAGAAGATTCAACACTTTAAGATGATGTTACGACTCCATGTTTGGACTGGCAGCAAGGATGGGAAATTTACTGTTAAATCTTGCTACAGAATGATGTCATCTCAATCAGTTAAAGAAAAGGACCACTGCCTGTGGGAGAATAATTTGGAAAGCTGTCACGACCTGGATTTCCCACCATCGGGTGTCGTGATGGCGCCTACTATCGGAGCTAGGCAAGCCAAATATTTAAAACACATTTCCTGCTTTCTTTCAAACAATATAATAAACGAGACAAAATTTAAGCGGAAGACTTTAAATCTAAAGCAACTGAAAACCAAAAGTGCGGAAGTTTAATACACATCACTACCCAAGGTCTGGTGTCACTAGCCACGGACTACTACAGAATACTACAAACAATGTCTGAAAGGAAATACATCATGTTTGTCGGATACAAGATGAACAAACGAAAAACATGGAAAGGGGCTTCGGCCTGCGAACGCCAGCTAGGCTACCTCGAGAGTCCCTGGTCTGAAAATAGCTCCCAGAAGTCCTACTGCTGTAGTCAGTAAGCTGCTCCTTGATCTGTGCACAAAAATGCACAGAGTGTAACATCAGCACAACCGACCCCATGTGCTGGTGAGTGCCTGGCCTAACCCCGACGAAGTAGTGACGAGGCTAGACAGGACCTACCACAATTGACCTATACAGATATATATACAAGTGCAAGAAAACAATAACAAGATAATACAAAGTAAAGCTAGGAGGGGACATGCTATCGGGGAGTAACAGATAAAAATGAAATATCGGAAATAAACAGAAGAAACTCTGGTTCCCATGATATATATATATATATATATATATATATATATATATATATATATATATATATATATATATATATATATATATATATATATATATATATATATATATATATATACATGATATATATATATATAAGTGGACGGCGTGCCACACGATCCCATAATATCATATATAAGTGGACGGCGTGCCACACGATCCCATAATATCATATATAAGTGGACGGCGTGCCACACGATCCCATAATATCATATATAAGTGGACGGCGTGCCACACGATCCCATAATATCATATATAAGTGGACGGCGTGCCACACGATCCCATAATATCATATATAAGTGGACGGCGTGCCACACGATCCCATAATATCATATATAAGTGGACGGCGTGCCACACGATCCCATAATATAATTCGAAACATCTAATTTTGTAAGGAGAGTCCCATTAGGGTAAATCAACAACATATCACTCTAACCCGGCAAGGGTACGACTAACAACCCAAAATATCCCGACAAGGGAGAGTATATATATCGGTCTACACATCCCGACAAGGGAGTAATCACAACACATTCTCTTTTTAAATCCCTTCTTCCTCAACTAACACATTCATGTTCGAGCTAACGCTCCAAAAGTACACCAATCACAATTTTACCCCAACCGTTCACATTATATGAAACTCATCAAATAAACAAGGAGATTGTGTCACGTTGTTCGAATTAAAAGCAATTAAGACTCACAGTCATGCTAGACTCCGGTGCATAGATAACCGTCACCATGCCTATACACCGTACTCCACATTAGCAAGTAGCAGATAACATCCTAATCCTATTCCCTCAAGTCAAAGTTAGAACAAGCACTTACCTCGAATGCTCCAAACTCAACTCACGCTTCTAGTATAGCTTTACCTCTTGATTCCACCACCAATCCGCTCGAATCTAGTCATAAGTTACTTAATCACATCAATAATTACTAAATGAATCACTCCCCATGCATGAAAAATAAATTTTACAAGGTTTTTCCCAAAATGGTCAAAAAAACACCCCCCCGGACCCACGTGGTCGAAACTCGAGGTTCGAACCAAAACCCGGTTACCCATTCTCCCACGAATCCAAATATATGATTTGTTTTGAAATCGGACCTCAAATTGAGGTCCAACTTCTCAATTTGTAGAAAACCTAGGTTCTACCCAAAACACCCAATTTCCCCCATGAAAATCTTTGATTTAAATTTGAAATCATGTTAAAAGATGTCAAGGAATAAAGAAATTAAGTTAGAAATCACTTACCAATCGTTTTGGAGAAGAAAAGTTGTTTGGAAAATCGCCTCTTAGGTTTTGGGTTTTTGAAAAGTGGATAAAAGGATTAAAAATCCCGAATATATATATATGCTGGGGGCTGGCGCGGACCGCGCAGAAATGCACCGCGGTCGCGTGGCTGCCAGCGCGGACCGCGCGGAAATGCACTGCGGCCGTGCCGAGGGAGGGGAGAAGTGGGCTCTTTGAACCCACCCAGCGCGGACCGAACTGATTTGGTGCGCGGCCGCGTTGGTCGACCTAGCTACCGACCCTCTAAACCCCCGCCACGCGGACCGCACAGAAAAGCACTGCGGCCGCATGGCTGCCAGCGCGGACCGCGCGGAAACTGCCGCGGCCGCGCTGGGCCTGCAACACCTGAACCTGCATTTTTTTAAGTCTAAGACCTCTCGGGCCCTACTCAAAACTCACCCAAGCCCTCGGGGCTCCAAACCAAACATACATATGATCTTAAAAACATCTTACGGTCTCATTTGTGCGATCAAATCGCCAAAATAACATCATATACATAGAATCAAGCCTCAAAACACATGATTTTCTTTCAACTTTCATAAAACTCCAATTCCCCATTTTAAGTCCGAAACACGTCATATGACGTCCGTTTTTAGCCAAACTTTACAGATAGTGCTTAAAACATATTTAAGACTCGTACCGCACGTCGGAACCAAAATACGAGCCCGATACCACAGTTTTCTGATCAGTTTCCTTAATTAATTTCAGAAAACAATTTCACACAAAATTTCATTTCTCGGGCTTGGGACCTCGGAATTTAATTCCGGGCACACGCCCAAGTCCTATATTTTTCTACGGACCCTCCGAGATCGTCGAATCAGAGGTCCGGGTCCGTTTACCCAAAATGTTGACCGAAGTCAATATTATGCATATTAATATCAAAATCCATCAAATATTTTTTTCACATAATTCACATATTCTAACATAAAAACTTTCTGGCTATGCGCCCGAACTACGCACGCAAATCGAGGCAACTAAAAGCGAGGTTTTTAAGGCCTCGGAAGCGTGGAACAAGGAAGAACTGCGGTGATGCCCCTTTGGGTTCTCACATTCTCCACCTCTAATGTGAGCACGTGATTTTTGCCTTATGAAAACTACTCCAAAATAAATCAAAAAATAAAATAAATTTCTTTTACTGTGTAATTCTTGAATTTGCGTGGTGTTAAATATTTGTGTTATGTCCGTAAATGTTTACTTTGTCATAATAAATTGAAAATTAAAATAAAATACATGTTGCATGCATATAGGATTTAATTATGTATTTAAAAGATAATTTAAATAAAATCACAAATAATATGCAATAGTTCTATTTTTTAAATATTCCACTATGTGATTGATGTTTTGTCTATGTGTTAAATAATTGTTATAAAGTAATTAATATATTTTTGTGAAGTTAAAATTGTTTTATAATTAAAATTAGAAATTTAAATTAGAAAAAATGAAAAAAAAAAATATATATATATATATGTACAAAATCGGACCTGGATTTAAATCCAGGCCCAAATCAAGTTAACCTCTCCCTACAGCCCAATCCAAACAGCCCAGGTCCGGTCCAGTCCAAAAAAAAGTCAAAACAACAGCGTTTGGTCGTGGTTCATCATGGACCGTTCGATCAAATCCAATCAACGGATGAGATCTCATCACCTTAACCCACAATCCTTCCCCGATCCAATACCCGGTTCAACCCGTTCCCCCAAACTTAAGCCAAACGACGTCGTTTGGTTAAGTGAATAAATCCTGACCACTCATCCTATTAGATCTAACGGTCAGCATCAACCCACCCCGTCCCTATATAAGCCCATAATCCTCACCCCGGTCCCCTAACTAAACCCCCCCTCTCCACTGTTCATCATCCTCTTCCTCAGACCCATCCCTAACCCTAGCCGCCCTAGAATCCCACCGCCTGAAACCCGGCGGCAACAACGCCGCCGGTCACCAAAATAACACCCTAGAACCCCCTGAACATCCTCTACACCGATCTGACCTTAGTTTCCTTCAAATCAGACCTCAACTCTTCGAATATTAAATCGAAGGTGGGTTTGAAAACTTAAACCTTTCCAATGGCTCTCAAATTAACACCACAGCTTCTCCTAAATTCCCTCTCCAAGGATCTGTTAGTTGCATGGTTCGAATCATGCTGGAACTACTCGAATCTTCATTTGAAGATTCGAGTACAACCTGACCTTATCCCAACCTACTTCAAACTCACAACAGTTACCCCCCTGACCTCCCTCGTGCCTAGAACATCTTTGGTTTCCCTCGAATCTAACCAGAAATGAGTAAGTCCCAAATCGAACCTTCAGGAACCCTAGAAATATCAAACATCTGGATTTTGTCCAAATTGATTAAAAGATTGAGGTTTAATCGACCTTAGTCGAAGTATTTTCAGTGGAAAATACTTCGACTAAGGTCTGTTTGATTTCAAACAAAGTCCGAATCCAAGTTGAGTCCAAGTTGGAATAAAATTGAAGGATTCAAAGGTATTTTTTTCCTGTTTCTTATGAGTATTCTACATGTATTCTTGTTTGTTTAATAACCTGTTAATTTTTCATTTTTTTTGATTAATTCTGTCATCTTTGTCTCCTACCCGTCTACTTAATCCAAACATGAATTATTTCTGTTGGTTGTGATTGTTTACAATGTGTGTAATCGACTCGATTAAGTTCGTCGATTAGTTATATTACGAATTTTCATTTCTGAAAATGCTGACTGCTTCTATTGTTTTAGACTGATTATGGACAAATGTTGTAAATAGTCAACTGATTAATACTCGTCAATTAAATCATGTTTGTTTGTGAATCAGTGAATTCAAATGTATGCTGTATATGTTGTTTTCTGAACAGGGCATTGTCAGTATATTAACAATGCTCCTGTGTATGTTTGATCTTAGTTCAATTTGAAGTTCAGTTTGAATTATTATACTGAACTCAGTGTAATATTGTTGTAATGTCAAGTTTGAATTCAAGTTTACAAAAGTTGGTCAAATACAATTGTGTTAGAAGGTTAATAGGATTGGTTATAGCTGTAAATCAGAAGGATAATTAAGTTTATACAGATTATAGAATCTGTTTTGCAGTAGGTTCTGATTTTTCAGTAATAACATCAGGATTTCAGGGGGGTACTATTGGGATTGAAATAATGTGATAGTGTGCTGATAATGGAGTGTTAATGACTATTAGTTAATGATACTAATGGGGAACAAGGGATAATGGGCTGCTAGAAATCAGGAAAAAGTTAACTTAATGGGATTTAAAGTAGTAAAAGCAGATTTTAATGGAATTTTTCTGTTTTTAAAAGATAAAAGGGGTCCAGGCAGCACTTAAAAAGAGGGGGGCAGACCTGTATAAAAGGGGGAATGGGGACTGACTTGAGGGCAGACTGGAGGAGAATTTGAAAGAGAAAAAAAATCTGATTTAAGAGCTTTTCAGAAAAGAAAAAAAAAGTTTGGAGGAGTTTTCAGAGAGATTTTGAAAGAGAGATCAGTTTTCAAAGAGAGCTTAGAGAGACAGATTTTGAAAGAGGAAAAATCAGATTTTGAAAGAGAATTTAAGAAAAATACACCTAGAGTGAGATAAAAGAGAAAATCCAGCAGAAAAATCAGATTCCTCTTGGAATCTGAAGAGGAAGAAGAAACAGAAAAGAAACCAAAAGAGAGTATTCGCACACACACACACACACAGTGAATCTGAAACAAATATAGAAAAAGGAAAGAAAAACCCGAAACATATTTTTCCTGGAATCTGTCCGTGTTTGTTTATTAATACTGTGTGGTTTAAATCTGAAATTTTTTCTCAAATCTCTGTTACTATTGGTCTAGTTTCACGGGACTCGTTGATTGTGCTCAAAATCAGCTGCGTTATTTGGCATTTTCTGCCTATTTTTGTTGCTGTCATTACTGCTGAAATTCACTTCTTATTCCCTCGTTTCCAGGTACATATTCTTAAAACTCATGTTGTGAAGAGCCTTGAGTATAACAAAGATGAAGCTCGAATTGTAATTCTGTCTTCTATTCACTCAAGTTCATTAGTTTAAATTTCAGCTTTGTTTCGCGTTGGTTTAATAGTAGTATATTTTGACGTAACAGCTGTAAATTAAATGTCATTTCTTGAAGTTGCTTGAAATGTTGTAATAAGGTTAATTTCTAAATTTTCATTAGCGGAAGATATAATTAAATTGTCAAAGTAGGGAATATGGCATGAATGTTGGTCATTATTTAATTTTTGTTGTTAGCTAAGTAAGAAGTGATGTAGAAGTATCAAGAAAACTACAGTAGTGATATCTATTGTTAAATAAGGTAAATGGTGTTGGTATTATTTTCATTTATAAGATAGCAGGTATATATAGAACCATTAATGGATAGTGAGTTGAGTTGAATAGCTCATTACGATGTTAAAATGCTATGGATGTTTCAAACGTTCAACTATGTTGCATGTAAGGCAATATTATTAATCGATTTGCATAATAATTCCCTTTCTTAGCAATTTGGTGCTTATCTGCCATCGTAAACAATTTAATAAAAAATAATAATTTCGCCTATTAGATTAAAAACAAGTACATGAGATGAGACGTATAAGAACAAATCGCAACACTTTATATCAATGGTAAATAAAAGTAGAATTCGCATTATTTAAGATAAATAAAAACTGTTCAAAAAAAAATACTTCTTTCCTTCATAAATTATTTTTGTGAGTTTCATATGGCATTCATCCTTTGGTGTATGTATATGTTGTATTTGCGAAGAATAGTATTAATTTTTTTAATCATGTTCTTATTTTACTTTGAATTTGAATAGTCTTGGGATGAACATAATTAATACTCGGAAATTATAGTCAACGGGCAATATTTAATAAATCGTGAATTCTTTTAAGAATTTAAAGGCATTCCCTAAAATATGAATTTTACAGGAATTTCATAAAAACAAAATGTATAGATATAATAAACAATTTTGTGGAAAATCCATAATATTATTAACAAAGATTTTACGCAATCAGGGATGCGTTCGCGCACCCTGATTATATTTTTAAAAGCAAAAATTCGGATTATGCGTACGCGAAATTTCGAGTGAATATTTAATAAAAAACGAATTTCTTTGAAAAATATTAAATTTATTTCATAAAACCCGAGATGTGCGGTTCACTATTTAAGAAAGACGAATATTCTTGATTCGACACAATTTTGAAAAATCATTGTTTTTTTTAATAAATATATTATCAAGATTATCGTGTACACGTGCGCGTGACACAATTCCGCATTTTTTTAATTTATAACACGAATATACGTACGCGTGATTCGATTCAAAAAAGGGCCTTTAATCACAAGCAGTATAAATAAAAGCGGTAGTAAAAATCATGCAATAAGGACGCATTTAGTAAAAGTCAAGATAATTAAGCCAATAATAAAAACAGTTAAGCGACCGTGCTAGAACCACGGAATTCGGAAATGCCTAACACCTTCTTCCGGATTAACAGAATTCCTTACTCAGGATTTTGGTTCGCAGAATAATAAACAGAGTCAATATTCTCCTCGATTCAGGGATTAAAACAGGTGACTTGGGACGCCTTAAAATTCCCAGGTGGCGACTCTGAAATAATTAAATAAATCCCGTTTCGACTGTCCTTCAATTGGAGAAAACTCCCACGCACCCTCGCGGGCGCGGTAAAAAGGAGGTGCGACAGCTCTGGCGACTCTACTGGGGAAAAAAGTGTTACTGTAACCCAGAACCATTGGTTCAGGGTTTAAAGAATTCGAGCTTAAAATATCTGTGTTAATTGGCTTTATTTACTATATGATTTTCAACTGTTTATATGCTAATATGCTAAATGTTGCTTTTTACCGCTTTAATATTATTTGAATTGTGAATACATACAACTGCTACGAAACCCCCTTCTTTCTGAGTCTTCTGAATTTATGGTGTACACGTGCGTGTGACCCACCTTTCTGTTAAAGTCATACCAAATAAGACGGAGTTGGGACAAGTAACTAGGCCGGGCAGACTTTCGTGCTCCCGGTACGTTGCCCCCGCTTCGGCTCAAACTGTCCGTTTGGGTAAGCCAGGTTTAGAACAATCAACCTCAGGTTTTTCACTTAGAATAACTCAGCCATGTACCGGATCCCTAGTAGGAACGTATATTTGCATCATGTACATTTGGCCTTGGAGACTCAACACAGGGGTTGGGTCTGTCTAGGATAGGTGAACCCGAAATAAAAAGACCATCATGATGCATCCTACTTGCTACTTGTGCATTCATTTGCCTCGAACATGCTTGTTGACCAGCTTAAATGAAATCATGGTGAGAAGAGAAGAATAAAATGGGTTGTTTTTTTAAAAAAAAAATTTCAAAAAAAGAAAATAGTTTTAAATCTTGAAATAAAGGTATTTAATAAATAAAAAAATTTCGAAAATGATTTTTTTTATATAAATTTTCAAAATGAATTTTGACTTTATTAAAATTAAATTTCAGATACAAAATGAGCACCACACAAAGCCCCTCATCCACGAGTACAGAAGAATTTCTATTTTAACTTCAAATGTGGTGGTATGATTTAGGCGAAGATGGTCAAAAATGGGTCGTCAAGCATTTGGGAAATCTCACGGACATTATGAAAGTTAAACCCCGTGATGATCTGATTGCAGCGTTAGTAACTTTTTGGGACCCTGCTCACAATGTCTTTCGTTTCTCTGACTTCGAGCTTACTCCTACATTAGAGGAGATAGCTGGATATGCTGGTTTTGACGGAAGTCTAAGAAATCAAAGCTTGATATTCACAAAAGCTCCTTCGGTACATCGATTCTTCGGTCTTCTGAACATCAGCAGTCAAATCAGGAAAAGCAATGTCATCAATGGATGTTGTTTCTTCAACTTTTTGTATTCAAGGTTCGGAAAGTCAGATGGGTTCGAAATTCATGAGAAAGGCATTACCAATAAGCAAAACAAAGACACTTGGCAGATTCACCGTCGCTTTGCTTTCATGGTGGCTTTTCTAGGAGTCATGGTCTTTCCAAACAAAGAGCGAACAATTGATATTCGCACCGCAAAAATTGTGCAAATCCTCACCACCAAAGAAAATCACACCCTTATCCCCATCATTCTATCAGATATTTATCGGGCTTTGACTTTATGTAAATCAGGAGCAAAAGTCTTCGAAGGATGCAAAATTTTGTTGCAAATGTGGGTGATGGAACATCTCCAACAACAGCCCAAGATCATACAGTATGGGTCAAACAATGATAATTGCATCGAGAGCTATGAGGAAAGAACAAAAAATTATCAGGCTCCAGAAGGGATAGAAGCATGGGTATCTCATCTAAAGACTTTAACGGCAAATCAAATTGAATGGACTCTGGGATGGCTCCCGATGAGGGAAGTAATACACATGTCAACCTCAAATAGTTATCTACTACTATTGGGATTGAGAAGCATTCAGCCGTATGCACCACTGAGAGTCCTAAGGCAATTAGGGAGATATTAAATAGTTCCTGATGATGAAGATTTGAGTGTGCAAGTAATCGAATTACACCCAGAAGCCACTATTCCCGAGGCTCTACTTCAGCAGATGTGGAATGGGTGCCGATACTTGAAAAGTGATACTCAAGTCCCAGAAGCTACAAAGGGTGAGATAAATCCTGGATATGCAAGGTGGTTTGAAAAACGGTCTCGCGTGGATGATGTACCAGAGCCTGAGCTAAGAAGGCCAACAAAAAGACCCCATGTTCAAAACTTCAATGATAAAATCCAAGAGCGGTTGATCTGGGGAGAAAAGGAAAAAGGGTACAAAGCAACTATCCATGCCCTAAAAGAAAATCTAAGAAGCCTCAGTTTGGAGAAAGATCTGCAAGCACAAGAAGCCGAAGGCGAGAAGAAGAGTCTAGCTTGTGAGAATGAAAGTCTTCATGCCCGATTCCAAAAAATGAAAAGAGTTTCTGAAACGCCAAAGATGAGCTGGAAGGATCAAAAAACCATCGCCAATCTCTTTGAAAGAATGCAAGATTATGATTCCATTCTTGTGGAAAACGAAAGGGCATTGAGAAAAGCAAAATAAAGGATCCAACAATTAAACGAAGAAGCCAGATCTAACAAGGAACGCCAAGATAGGCAATCCGAAAAAGACAAGGCACAATTTAAGAAGGAAAAAGACTATTGGATGCAATCAGAAAACCAGCTTCGTGCACAACTAGAAGAGGCAAGAAGATGCAACAGAGAACACCAACAAGCAGACCTCGATAGGGAAAGAGCACAAGCAAGATTAGAGCCGGCCAGACTCCGAGCTCTATTAGAATCAGCTCTAGATCGGGAAAATCGTGTCAGAGATATAGCCACCACTCGTCAGCAGCAATTGCAAAACCAAGACCAACGTCTCCAAGATTTCAGGGCACAAATCCACGACTTGGCAGTCTACACTTCTCAGAGTTACGTAAACTGTCAGGGAATGGACTATGAAAGGTTTACAGAACATGCACCCACTTTTGCCCGTCATCTAGCATTGGAATTGGAAAGGATGTATCGTACGCTGGGAGGACATCCAGGTCAAGCTCCACATTGAACAAATAGTCTAATAATATACAACACAAGTGGAAAGTGGGGCACGTTGTGAGATGTTAAGAATTGTATCTTTTATTTTGATTTAAATGTGTGTGTTTCAAGCCATTTTCTTAAAGTTTTCAATTGTAATTCCATCTTTGTGTAATGAATAAAAGTGATTGCCTTTAGTCCGAACTACGCAAGGTCTGATTCATGTAAGGCATGATACGTAGGCAATCTCTAAAATTCGACCACCACGATAAAAGATATATATAATAAATAAAAGTGAATAACAATAAAAATTTCAAGAAAGCTGGGACGACACAAGCAGTCGAGCAAATGCATAATAGAAAGGGATTATTTGTCTAGGAGCATTGCATCTCAACGTGTGATTATATATGTGTTAAACTCTCAAAACTAACAAGTTTGTTCATTTTCAGAATTCAAGCAGTTAGTTTCTCTAAAGAGTATACTGGCATATTATCACTATCACACAAGATCAAAAGGACCAATACCCGAAAGTATGTCTATCCCAGATGTTGACACAGGTATGGAGATAGAGGAGATGGATGTCGGAAAAATGAAAGAAGAGATGTTTAGGCTCAAGCAGCAAATGGCTGAGATGTACCAAGCCTGGTCTACAGGAAAGTTACCCCCATCTTACCCAAATAACCCTGCTCCATCAATGACCCAAACTAAGGATAATATTACCACTGAATTATCCCCAAACTTCCCCATTTACCAGCACTACCGAGGCACCACCTCTCAGACACCGCAGTCTCCACCTCCGAAACCCGTTCCATATTTTCCTCCACCTATGACTCATGTTTTCGTAGCACCTCCCCTTGCTACATTCCACAAATCTCCCAGTGAGCCTACATTCCAGGCCCAGGACAACCAATATTTCCCCCCGGAACCCACCCTCAAAGCTTCCGAAATTCATTCAACTACTCCTCGTTTTGATCTCCCAACCGAAATTGACAAGCCAGTTAAAAATGTTGAACAAGAAGAGATGTTCAGGAAGGTCAAGAGTCTAGAACAATCGTTCAGAGACATGCAAGGATTAGGCGGGCAAGTCAGTGTAGCATACAAAGATTTATGCTTATTCCCCAATGTACAATTGCCAGTTGGTTTCAAGATGCCCAAATTTGACCTATACAGCGGGCACGGCGACCCAGTAGCTCACTTAAGGGGTTTCTGTAGCAAGATGCGAGGAGCTGGGGGAAAGGATGAATTATTGATGGCTTACTTCAGTCAAAGTTTAAGCGGATCAGCTTTGGAGTGGTATACACGCCAGGACCATGGGAGATGGTACACCTGGGATGACCTGGCACAGGCATTCGCATACCATTTCCAATACAATATGGAAATCATCCCAGATCGATTATCTTTGACAAAATTTGAGAAGAAACACAATGAAAGTTTCAGAGAGTATGGTTTTCGGTGGAGAGAACAGGCAGCAAGAGTGGATCCTCCTATGAAGGAGAGCGAAATGGTAGACTACTTCCTCCAAGCCTTGGAACCGACTTACTATGCCCATTTGGTTTCAGCGGTTGGGAAATCATTCAACGAAGTAGTGAAGATGGGAGGTATGGTGGAAGAAGGCCTCAAGACAAATAAAATCATGAGCTATTCAGCAATTAAGGCAACTACTCAAGCTATTCAAGGCGGGGTAGGAGGAATCGGAAGAAAGAAGAGGGAGGAAGCAGCAGTAGTTGATTCAGGAATTTGGCCGGGACCCAGAGGTTCACCGCTTTACTATAATCAACAACGACCTCGCCAATCAGCTTACCACCATGATTCATCCCAACACTACTATCACCCTTCAGAGCCTCATTTTTCCATTAACCATGCTCAAGCATACAATCAGCCACCTGTTCACACCAATTGGCGTGCTCCTGTCACACCAAATACTTACCCACGAGCCTATCCCGGACCAGGTTTCAGGCCTAGGCCAGCATTCAGGGGAGAAAGGGAACAGAAAAAGAAAACTTACACTCCATTGGGAGAGTCTTACACTAGTCTGTTCCACAGGCTGAGACAACTAGACATGCTGAGACCAATACAATCCAAGCTACCCAATCCTCTTCCAAAGAATCTGGATTACACCATTAGCTGTGAATATTGCTCCGGTGCACCAGGCCATGATATGGAGAAATGCTAGCATTTGAAAAATGCAATACAAGAGCTGATTGATACTAATAAAATCGAGGTTCAAACCCCCGAAGCCCCAAATATCAATAGAAATCCAATGCCAGCCCATCAAGAGGCTAATATGATAGAAATCATACAAGCTGATGGGGAGACAAAGAAGCCGTCACAAACTGTCATGATGATCAAGTCTCATGAAGCTAAATCAGAGAAGCAGTTAACAGAAGAGAAGCCGGTACCTAAGCAGAACAGAAATGGTGATGGACCATCTATGATAATCGAGGAGGGATCATCGAGCAAAGTTGCCGCAAAACAAGAAAGGCCGAAAGTGATAGTACCAGGGGTTGCTAACAAACCCATTGTATTCGTGGAAGGAGCCCGTACATATCGGGTTATTATTGCACCTGTAATCCAGCTACCGGTCATCAATAACAAAGCCATCCCATGGAACTATGAACGGGTGACTGTAATGTACAAGGGAAAAGAAATCAAGGAAGAAGTGTGTGAGGTGCAAGTCTTGACTCGTTCGGGAAGATGTTTTACTCCCGAAGAGTTAAGAAAAACTAAAAATAATCCAACGCCAACAAAGAGAGCTGTGACGGAAGAAGAGGCGGAGGAGTTTTTAAGAAAAATGAAACTCCATGATTATTCTGTTGTGGATCAATTAAAGAAGACCCCCGCTCAAATTTCATTGTTGTCATTACTGATCCATTCAGAGGAGCACCGTCTGGCTTTGATGAAAATCCTGAATGAGGCTCATGTTCCTGAAAAGATCTTTGTAAATCATTTGGGAAAAATAGCCAACAGAATCTTTGAGACAAAAAGAATTACATTTGCTAATGATGAATTACCTGTGGAAGGTACCGAGCACAACAAAGCTCTTTACCTCACCGTGAAATGTGAAAACTCCGTAGTAACCCGGGTATTGGTTGACAATGGGTCAAGTGCAAACATATGCCCTCTCTCCACTTTAAGCAAATTAAAAATTAAAGAGGAAAGGATCCAGAAGAATAGTATCTGCGTACGAGGGTTTGACGGTGGAAGCAGAGATTCTTTTGGCGACATAGTGTTGGAACTAACTATAGGGCCAGTTGAATTCACAATGGAATTCCAAGTGTTGGACATAACTGTTTCTTACAACTTGTTGTTGGGTCGACCATGGATCCATGCTGCTAAAGAAGTCCCGTCAACACTACATCAGGCTGTCAAGTTTGAATGGGATCATCAAGAAGTAGTCGTGCATGGAGAAGAAAGTTTAAATGCTCACAGCAGTACCATTGTACCGGTCGAGGGAACAGAAAATGACCAGGGACCATGGGTATACCAAGTGACCGACACAGTGTCGATAGAGAAATTTCCAGAGGGGAAATACCTTCCAAATCCAAAGATATCCTCTGCATCAGTCATGGTAGCTTATGAAATGTTAAAGAATGGCTTTATACCCGGCAAAGGTCTAGGTTTATTTTTGCAAGGAATTATACAACCAGTATCTCTCCCCGAGAACTGGGGAACATTCGGTTTGGGGTTCATACCCACTGCCAATGACGTGATAAGGGCTAGGAAGCTGAAACACCAAGCATGGGTTCTTCCAAAACCAGTCCCACATCTGTCAAAGTCTTTTGTCAAGACCGGTGCTAAAAATCGCCCGATAACAACAATTCCTAAATCCCAGGTCAATCCTGAGGAGGAATTAATTGAAAGATTCGAGAAAATGTTTAGTGATGTGAATATGTTGGAAAGCGGAGAAGGCTGTAGCAACACAGAAGTTCAATTCGTTGGGCCAGAAACAAAGCTCAGTAATTGGAAAGCCACTCCTCTCCCAATTCGAAAGGAGTCTTGGTAGTTTATTTTGATTTTCTTTCAGTGTGTTTGGGTTACTTCAGGGTTGTAATCCCAAAGCTTATCTTACAGTTTGTTTGAAGTGTGCAAAACCTTGTTATCTTTCATCATCCAATAAAAAGCAGTTTCCCTTTTATTATTATCATTCCTGATAGTTTTCTTTTCTTTTTCTTCTTTCCTGTACAGTTCCTTTTACGCTGGCTCTAGTGATATGGCATGCATGAGGAATCCTCGGCCCAGTCTTAAAAATCAATCTGGTTCCGAAGTAATAATTCAAGAAATATATTGTGATTATGAATCAGAATATGATGAAGATGAGGTTTTTGAAGAGATTAGTAAAGAGTTAATTCACTTTGAGGAAAAAATCAAACCTAACTTGAGTGATATCGAGGACATCAATATAGGGGACACGAGTAATATCCGGGAAACTAAAATAAGTGTCCATCTCGAACATAAAGATCCGAGAGGAGTTAATTAAAGCACTCATAGAATTCAAAGATGTTTTTGCATGGTCGTATGACGACATGCCGGGCCTGAGCACTGATTTAGTGGTTCACAAATTGCCCACCGATCCAACGGTGCCTCCTGTCAAGCAGAGGCTAAGAAAATTCAAGCCTGACATGAGTGTGAGAATTAAGGAAGAAATCACCAAACAATTGGAAGCAAAGTTCATTCGAGTCACTCGATATCCTGTTTGGTTGGCTAATATCGTTCCTATACCAAAGAAAGACGGCAAAATTAGAGTATGCGTCGACTATCGCAATCTCAACAAAGCAAGTCCAAAGGATAATTTCCCATTACCCAATATCCATATTTTGATCGACAATTGTGCCAAGCATGATATAGGGTCTTTCATGGATTGTAATGCCGGGTATCATCAAATTCTAATGGATGAAGAAGATGCAGAAAAGACGGCATTCATCACACCATGGGGAACTTATTGCTACCGGGTAATGCCATTCGGTTTAAAGAACGCCGGAGCAACCTACATGAGAGCAATGACCACAGTGTTTCATGATATGATACACAAGGAGATTGAGATATACGTGGATGATGTGATCATAAAATCAAAGCATCAGGCCAACCACGTTAGGGATTTGAGGAAGTTCTTCTTAAGACTTCGCAGGTACAACCTCAAGCTTAACCCTGCCAAGTGTGCATTTGGAGTTCCATCTGGAAAATTGCTGTGATTCATAGTCAGTCGACGAGGCATCGAGCTAGACCCATCAAAGATCAAAGCCATCCAAGAACTGCCACCTCCAAGAAACAAAACTGAAGTAATGAGTTTGTTGGGAAGGTTAAATTACATCAGCAGGTTTATTGCTCAGCTCACAACAACCTGTTAGCCAATTTTCAAATTGTTAAAAAAGGATGCTGCGGTCAAATGGACCGATGAGTGTCAAGAAGCGTTCGATAAAATAAAAGGGTACTTGTCAAACCCACCCGTGTTGGTCCCGCCAGAGCCAGGAAGACCTTTGATTCTTTACTTGACGGTTTTGGAAAATTCATTTGGTTGTGTATTGGGGCAACATGACCTCACTGGCAGAAAAGAACAGGCCATCTACTACCTTAGCAAGAAGTTCACAGCTTATGAGGTTAAGTATACTCATCTGGAAAAGACATGTTGCGCCCTAACATGGGTAGCTCAAAAATTGAAACACTATTTGTCATCCTACACTACTTACCTCATTTCTTGGTTGGATCCATTGAAATATATTTTTCAAAAGCCTATGCCAACGGGAAAACTTGCAAAGTGGCAGATATTGCTCACAGAATTCGACATCATCTATGTGACTCGAACTGCAATGAAGGCTCAAGCACTGGCCGATCATTTAGCCGAAAACCCGGTCGATGAGGAATATGAGCCGTTGAAAACTTATTTTCCTGATGAAGAAACAATGCATATCGACGAGGTGGAGCGAATTGAAAATCCTGGCTGGAAACTTTTCTTTGGTGGAGCCGCTAACATGAAAGGAGTCGGGATAGGAGCTGTAATCATTTCTGAAACAGGGCATCACTATCCTGTTACAGCTCAATTGCGATTTTATTGCACCAATAATATGGCTGAATATGAAGCTTGTATTTTGGGGTTAAGGCTAGCCGCCGACATGGGTATCCGAGAAATCTTAGTCATGGGAGATTCAGATCTTTTGGTACATCAAATTCAAGGAGAATGGGAAACCCGAGACTTGAAGTTCATACCATACCGACAATGTCTACATGATCTTTGTCAGCGGTTTCAATCAGTGGAATTCCAACATATTCCAAGAATCCATAATGAGGTTGCCGACGCATTGGCTACCCTGGCATCAATGTTGCACCATCCGGACAAAGCTTATGTAGATCCGATACATATTCAAGTCCGCGATCAGCACGCTTATTGCAATATGGTTGAAGAAGAATTTGATGGTGAACCATGGTTCCACGACATCAAGGAGTATATCAGGATGGGGATATATCCCGCACAAGCCACAAGAGATCAAAAGAGGACCATTAGGCGATTGGCAAATGGATTCTTCTTAAGCGGAGGAGTTTTGTATAAAAGAACACCAGATCTTGGATTATTAAGATGCATAGATGCCAGACAAGCTACAGCTGTCATGTTTGAAGTACATTCAGGAGTTTGCGGACCCCACATGAGTGGATATGTGTTGGCAAAGAAAATCCTCCGAGTTGGTTACTATTGGCTTACCATGGAACGAGATTGTATCAGTTTTGTGCGCAAGTGTCATCAATGCCAAATACACGGAGATTTGATTTATTCTCCACCATCCGAGTTGCACACAATGTCGGCACCATGGCCCTTCATTGCCTAGGGTATGGATGTGATTGGACCAATTGAGCCGGCAGCATCCAATGGGCACAGGTTCATTCTGGTAGCTATTGATTATTACCAAATGGGTTGAGGCCAAAACATTCAAATCAGTGACCAAGAAAGTTGTGGTCGATTTTGTCCACTCAAATATCATATGTCGATTCGGAATCCCGAAGGTGATCATCACAGATAACGGTGCTAATCTTAACAGCAACTTAATGAAGGAAGTAAGTCAACAGTTTAAGATTACACATCGTAACTCTACCCCATATCGGCCCAAGGCGAATGGAGCAGTAGAAACAGCCAACAAAAACATAAAGAAGATACTTCGAAAAATGGTAGAAGGTTCAAAACAATGGCATGAAAAATTACCATTTGCATTATTAGGATACCGCACTACTGTTCGCACTTCAGTAGGAGCAACTCCTTATTTGTTGGTATATGGCACTGAAGCAGTAATTCCTGCAGAAGTTGAGATTCCTTCCCTTCGGATCATCGCCGAAGCAAAGATTGATGATGATGAATGGGTCAAAACCCGTCTGGAACAGTTAAACTTGATTGATGAAAAACGATTGGCCGCAGTATGTCATGGTCAATTATATCAAAGAAGAATAGAAAGAGCATACAACAAAAAGGTGCGTCCCCAGAAGTTTGAAGTAGGTCAGCATGTGCTGAAATGTATTCTTCCACATCAGGTCGAGGCAAAAGGCAAATTTGCCCCGAATTGGCAAGGACCATTCATTGTGACCAGAGTATTATCGAATGGTGCACTATGTTTAAAAGATATTGAAGGCAAATGCATAGATATGGCGATCAATTCTGACGCGGTAAAGAGATATTATGCATAAAATTTTTGAATGTTTGTATTTAGCATTATTTAAAAGATTGAAATGACAAAGGCAATTTATTCTGCTATCCAAATACTATACCCTTTGTTTCCCCCTTTGAGCCATACTTGTTTCTTTCCTACCCCTCTTGGAAACAATGAAAATAAAAAAAATCACTATTATTTAGTGAACTACGTTTGACCTGATTCCTCAAAGAAGGATACGTAGGTGCCTCACGGCTCGGTCATAGGGTGCACGACATATACAATGTGCACGAAAAGAAACATTAAGAGACCCCAATCAAGAGACTGGGGCAGGAATTGTATTGGAAATAAGAAAGATTCCAAGAGTTGTAATTTTAAACCCATACCAAAGCTATTTAGCTTTTAATACCTTTTCCATTTCTAACCCCATACCAAAAAGACCTTTCGATCAATCTTAGAAAAATGTTGAGTCAAGCAAATGAAGATGGTTCATAACACTCTGGCACAAACAAGAAAAGAAAGTAAAAATGAGAGAGTCTTATAGGTGAAAACCCACACGGGCACCATAAGGCGACGGAAGTTGAGAGAAAAGTAAAATGAGAAGGTCTTATTGGTGAAAACCTTCGTAGGCACCATAAGGCGAAAAGGAAGTGAGAAATGAACAAATGAGGAAGGTTTATCGGTGAAAACTCTTTGAGATATTGCAAGTCCAACAGGTCTGTGAAATGAAAAATGAAGTTGGATTATGGAAATTTTGGCGAAAACAAAAATGAGACAATTGAAAGGAGATTGATTAAAAGACTGGGTTGATTAATCCTAAATACATACCCTGATCATTGGTGCCAGTAACTCCAATCAGATAAGTTTTTATTCTTTCTCCAACAGTCATCCAAACTTGGATTGTTCTTTTCATTCTATAATTGTCGAAATCAGCGTGTTTCGTCACTAATAATCTTACTTTTCTAAAAGCTTTGAGATAAGTTTTGTTCCATACAAATAAGAAGGAATGTCAAAGTATACTACCAAGATTCAAGGTTACAAAATACGGCCACGAAAGGTGGGAGATAAAAGATATGGGTGTAAGAAAGGTGAAATCAAAAGTGGATCAGCAAAGTCAGAAGGGGCATATGATTACAGTTAAAAGGGTTTGAAGGAAAACATACAGAGGGGAATCCTATAGTCAAGGATTAATTACAAGGACAAAACAGTCTTTTCAACCATTCCAAGGCAATAAAGAGAGACGAAGAGAAGCATCACCATCGGCAAGAATACCCCAGTCAACCACCCTGCTTTAAACTAACGAAGTTTTCTTTGATTTAAAACAGGGGCAAATACAATATTTGTGTCAAGAAATACCTCGTAAAGAAAAAGAAGTCAGGCGTCCACCTGGAGAATGAGGATGAGAGAAAGAAGTCAGGCATCCACCTGGAGAATGAGGATGAAGAAAAGAAGAAGTCAGGCGTCCACCTGGAGAATGAGGATAAGAATAAAAGAAATCAGGCGTCCACCTGGAGAATGAGGATGAGAATTAAAGAAGTCAGGCGTCCACCTGGAGAATGAAGATGAGAAAAGAAGAAGTCAGGCGTCCACCTGGAGAATGAGGATGAAGAAAAGAAGAAGTCAGGCGTCCACCTGGAGAATGAGGATGAGAATTAAAGAAATCAGGCGTCCACCTGGAGAATGAGGATGAGAAAAGAAGAAGTCAGGCGTCCACCTGGAGAATGAGGATGAAGAAAAGAAGAAGTCAGGCGTCCACCTGGAGAATGAGGATGAGAATTAAAGAAGTCAGGCGTCCACCTGGAGAATGAGGATGAGAATTAAAGAAGTCAGGCGTCCACCTGGAGAATGAGGATGAGAAAAGAAGAAGTCAGGCGTCCACCTGGAGAATGAGGATGAAGAAAAGAAGAAGTCAGGCGTCCACCTGGAGAATGAGGATGAGAATTAAAGAAGTCAGGCGTCCACCTGGAGAATGAGGATGGGAATTAAAGAAGTCAGGCGTCCACCTGGAGAATGAGGATGAGAATTAAAGAAGTCAGGCGTCCACCTGGAGAATGAGGATAAGAATAAAAGAAGTCAGGCGTCCACCTGGAGAATGAGGATGAGAATTAAAGAAGTCAGGCGTCCACCTGGAGAATGAGGATGAGAAAAGAAGAAGTCAGGCGTCCACCTGGAGAATGAGGATGAAGAAAAGAAGAAGTCAGGCGTCCACCTGGAGAATGAGGATGAGAATTAAAGAAGTCAGGCGTCCACCTGGAGAATGAGGACAAAGGGAAAAATAAGTCAGGCGTCCACCTGGAGAATGAGGATGAGAATTAAAGAAGTCAGGCGTCCACCTGGAGAATGAGGATGAGAATTAAAGAAGTCAGGCGTCCACCTGGAGAATGAGGATAAGAATAAAAGAAGTCAGGCGTCCACCTGGAGAACGAGGATGAAGAAGTTAAAAGGAAGTCAGGCGTCCACCTGGAGAATGAGGATAAGAATAAAAGAAGTCAGGCGTCCACCTGGAAAACGAGGATGAAGAAGTTAAAAAGAAGTCAGGCGTCCACCTGGAGAATGAGGATGAAGAAAGAAAAGAAGCAGTCAAGGCACCCACCTGAAGAACGAGGGAATGCAATTGAAGTGTTGAAATCAAAAGCCCGCTCATATGATAAAGGAGCACATTTAGAATCAATAAAGCAGAAAAGTCCAACAAAATCCACAGCAAGAAACAACAAGAGTCCCAAAATAAAATACGGGACACAATGAAAAGGAATACGGAATAAGCCAAATGCCCAAGAGTCACCAAGATATCAAGACAACAAAAAACACAAGGGCATGATCTAGATAAGATTTTTATAATTCATGTACCATAGTCTAGTTTAGCTTTTTTGTATTACCTTGGACGTAAGGTGTAATAAGGAGGTCAGCAAGTAGTAAAAATAGCACGAAGCAGCAGTAACATCACGGTCCCACGGTAGTCCCAGCTACCCAAAACTTCCCGAACTACATTGACCTGATTCCTTTATAGCCAAGGATATGTAGAAAACCTTTGAAGCAGGGGTTCGGTCAAATCTGTCAAAAAAAAAAATGCTTCCCACGGAGTATTTGAACGGGCAAAAATCGCTCGTATCCGCTCACTTTATCTTTGCACGAAAACTCTTCGAGTTTTCGCACAAAGAGGGGCAGCTGTGAGCACGTGATTTTTGCCTTACGAAAACTACTCCAAATAAATCAAAAAATAAAATAAATTTCTTTTACTGTGTAATTCTTGAATTTGCGTGGTGTTAAATATTTGTGTTATGTCCGTAAATGTTTACTTTGTCATAATAAATTGAAAATTAAAATAAAATACATGTTGCATGCATATAGGATTTAATTATGTATTTAAAAGATAATTTAAATAAAATCACAAAAAATATGCAATAGTTCTATTTTTTAAATATTCCACTGTGTGATTGATGTTTTGTCTATGTGTTAAATAAATGTTATAAAGTAATTAATATATTTTTGTGAAGTTAAAATTGTTTTATAATTAAAATTAGAAATTTAAATTAGAAAAAATGAAATATATATATATACACAAAATCGGGCCGGGATTAAAATCCAGAAAAAATGAAAAAAAATATATATATGTACAAAATCGGACCTGGATTTAAATCCAGGCCCAAATCAAGTTAACCCCTCCCTACAGCCCAATCCAAACAGCCCAGGTCCGGTCCAGTCCAAAAAGAGTCAAAACGACAGCGTTTGGTCGTGGTTCATCATGGACCGTTCGATCAAATCCAATCAACGGATGAGATCTCATCACCCTAACCCACAATCCTTACCCGATCCAACACCCGGTTCAACCCGTTCCCCCAAACTTAAGCCAAACGACGTCGTTTGGTTAAGTGAATAAATCCTGACCACTCATCCTATTAGATCTAACGGTCAGCATCAACCCACCCCGTCCCTATATAAGCCCATAATCCTCACCCCGGCCCCCCTAACTAAACCCCCCTCTCCACTGTTCATCATCCTCTTCCTCAGACCCATCCCTAACCCTAGCCGCCCTAGAATCCCACCGCCTGAAACCCGGCGGCAACAACGCTGTCGGTCACCAAAATAACACCCTAGAACCCCCTGAACATCCTCCACACCGATCTGACCTTAGTTTCCTTCAAATCAGACCCCAACTCTTCGAATATTAAATCGAAGGTGGGTTTGAAAACTTAAACCTTTCCAATGGCTCTCAAATTAACACCACAGTTTCTCCTAAATTCCCTCACCAAGGATCTGTTAGTTGCATGGTTCGAATCATACTGGAACTACTCGAATCTTCATTTGAAGATTCGAGTACAACCTAACCTTATCCCAACCTACTTCAAACTCACAACAGTTACCCCCCTGACCTCCCTTGTGCCTAGAACATCTTTGGTTTCCCTCGAATCTAACCAGAAATGAGTAAGTCCCAAATCGAACCTTCAGAAACCCTAGAAATATCAAACATCTGGATTTTGTCCAAATTGATTAAAAGATTGAGGTTTAATCGACCTTAGTCGAAGTATTTTCAGTGGAAAATACTTCGACTAAGGTCTGTTTGATTTCAAACAAAGTCCGAATCCAAGTTGAGTCCAAGTCGGAATAAAATTGAAGGATTCAAAGGTATTTTTTTCTGTTTCTTATGAGTATTCTACATGTATTCTTGTTTGTTTAATAACCTGTTAATTTTTCATTTTTTTTTGATTAATTCTGTCATCTTTGTCTCCTACCCGTCTACTTAATCCAAACATGAATTATTTCTGTTGGTTGTGATTGTTTACAATGTGTGTAATCGACTCGATTAAGTTCGTCGATTAGTTATATTACGAATTTTCATTTCTGAAAATGCTGACTGCTTCTATTGTTTTAGACTGATTATGGACAAATGTTGTAAATAGTCAACTGATTAATACTCGTCAATTAAATCATGTTTGTTTGTGAATCAGTGAATTCAAATGTATGCTGTATATGTTGTTTTCTGAACAGGGCATTGTCAGTATATTGACAATGCTCCTGTGTATGTTTGATCTTAGTCAATTTGAAGTTCAGTTTGAATTATTATGCTGAACTCAGTGTAATATTGTTGTAATGTCAAGTTTGAATTCAAGTTTACAAAAGTTGGTCAAATACAATTGTGTTAGGAGGTTAATAGGATTGATTATAGCTGTAAATCAGAAGGATAATTAAGTTTATACAGATTATAGAATCTGTTTTGCAGTAGGTTCTGATTTTTCAGTAATAACATCAGGATTTCAGGGGGGTACTATTGGGATTGAAATAATGTGATAGTGTGCTGATAATGGAGTGTTAATGGCTATTAGTTAATGATACTAATGGGGAACAAGGGATAATGGGCTGCTAGAAATCAGGAAAAAGTTAACTTAATGGGATTTAAAGTAGTAAAAGCAGATTTTAATGGAATTTTTCTGTTTTTAAAAGATAAAAGGGGTCCAGGCAGCACTTAAAAAGAGGGGGCAGACCTGTATAAAAGGGGGAATGGGGACTGACTTGAGGGCAGACTGGAGGAGAATTTGAAAGAGAAAAAAAATCTGATTTAAGAGCTTTTCAGAAAAGAAAAGAAAAAGTTTGGAGGAGTTTTCAGAGAGATTTTGAAAGAGAGATCAGTTTTCAAAGAGAGCTTAGAGAGACAGATTTTGAAAGAGGAAAAATCAGATTTTGAAAGAGAATTTAAGAAAAATACACCTAGAGTGAGATAAAAGAGAAAATCCAGCAGAAAAATCAGATTCCTCTTGGAATCTGAAGAAGAAGAAGAAACAGAAAATAAACCAAAAGAGAGTATTCGCACACACACACACACACAGTGAATCTGAAACAAATATAGAAAAAGGAAAGAAAAACCCGAAACATATTTTTCCTGTAATCTGTCCGTGTTTGTTTATTAATACTGTGTGGTTTAAATCTGAAATTTTTTCTCAAATCTCTGTTACTATTGGTCTGGTTTCACGGGACTCGTTGATTGTGCTCAAAATCAGCTGCGTTATTTGGCATTTTCTGCCTATTTTTGTTGCTGTCATTACTGCTGAAATTCACTTCTTATTCCCTCGTTTCCAGGTACATATTCTTAAAACTCATGTTGTGAAGAGCCTTGAGTATAACAAAGATGAAGCTCGAATTGTAATTCTGTCTTCTATTCACTCAAGTTCATTAGTTTAAATTTCAGCTTTGTTTCGCGTTGGTTTAATAGTAGTATATTTTGACGTAACGGCTGTAAATTAAATGTCATTTCTTGAAGTTGCTTGAAATGTTGTAATAAGGTTAATTTCTAAATTTTCATTAGCGGAAGATATAATTAAATTGTCAAAGTAGGGAATATGGCATGAATGTTGGTCATTATTTAATTTTTGTTGTTAGCTAAGTAAGAAGTGATGTAGAAGTATCAAGAAAACTACAGTAGTGATATCTATTGTTAAATAAGGTAAATGGTGTTGGTATTATTTTCATGTATAAGATAGCAGGTATATATAGAACCATTAATGGATGGTGAATTGAGTTGAATAGCTCATTACGATGTTAAAATGCTATGGATGTTTCAAACGTTCAACTATGTTGCATGTAAGGCAATATTATTAATCGATTTGCATAATAATTCCCTTTCTTAGCAATTTGGTGCTTATCTGCCATCGTAAACAATTTAATAAAAAAAATAATTTCGCCTATTAGATTAAAAACAAGTACATGAGATGAGACGTATAAGAACAAATCGCAACACTTTATATCAATGGTAAATAAAAGTAGAATTTGCATTAATTAAGATAAATAAAAACTGTTCAAAAAAAAAATACTTCTTTCCTTCATAAATTATTTTTGTGAGTTTCATATGGCATTCATCCTTTGGTGTATGTATATGTTGTATTTGTGAAGAATAGTATTAATTTTTTTAATCATGTTCTTATTTTACTTTGAATTTGAATAGTCTTGGGATGAACATAATTAATACTCGGAAATTATAGTCAACGGGCAATATTTAATAAATCGTGAATTCTTTTAAGAATTTAAATGCATCCCCTAAAATATGAATTTTACAGGAATTTCATAAAAACAAAATGTGTAGATATAATAAACAATTTTGTGGAAAATCCATAATATTATTAACAAAGATTTTACGCAATCAGGGATGCGTTTGCGCACCCTGATTATATTTTTAAAAGCAAAAATTCGGATTATGCGTACGCGAAATTTCGAGTGAATATTTATAAAAAACGAATTTCTTTGAAAAATATTAAATTTATTTCATAAAACCCGAGATGTGCGGTTCACTATTTAAGAAAGACGAATATTCTTGATTCGACACAATTTTGAAAAATCATTGTTTTTTTTAATAAATATATTATCAAGATTATCGTGTACACGTGCGCGTGACACAATTCCGCATTTTTTTTAATTTATAACACGAATATACGTACGCGTGATTCGATTCAAAGAAGGGCCTTTAATCACAAGCAGTATAAATAAAAGCGGTAGTAAAAATCATGCAATAAGGACGCATTTAGTAAAAGTCAAGATAATTAAGCCAATAATAAAAACAGTTAAGCGACCGTGCTAGAACCACGGAATTCGGAAATGCCTAACACCTTCTTCCGGATTAACAGAATTCCTTACTCAGGATTTTGGTTCGCAGAATAATAAACAGAGTCAATATTCTCCTCGATTCAGGGATTAAAACAGGTGACTTGGGACGCCTTAAAATTCCCAGGTGGCGACTCTGAAATAATTAAATAAATCCCGTTTCGACTGTCCTTCAATTGGAGAAAACTCCCACGCACCCTCGCGGGCGCGGTAAAAAGGAGGTGCGACATCTAAAACAATCGTTCGTCCTCGAACGGACAAAAGAAAGAAGTACCTGAGTCGGGAAATAGATGAGGATAACGGCCCCGCATATCGGACTCGGACTCTCAGGTCGATGCCTCAGGAGGCTGACCTCTCCACTGAACACGCACCGAAGGAAAACTCTTCGACCTCAACTGTCGAACCTGCCGATCTAGAATAGCCACCGGCTCCTCCTCATATGACAGATCCTTGTCCAATTGGACAATGCTGAAATCTAACACGTGCGATGGATCTCCGCGATACTTCCAGAGCATAGATACATGAAACACGGAATGTACAGTTGACAAGCTAGGTGGCAAGGCAAGTCTATAAGTCACCTTTCCCACACGATCAAGAATCTCAAATGGACCGATGAATCTAGGGCTGAGCTTGCCCTTCTTCCCAAATCTCATCACGCCCTTCATAGGCGATACACGGAGCAATACCCGCTCCCCAACCATGAAAGCAACATCTTTGACCTTGCGGTCTGCATAACTCTTTTGTCTAGACTGAGCTGTACGAAGTCTATCCTGAATAATCCTGACCTTGTCCAAGGCCTCCTGAACCAGATCCGTACCCAATAATCGAGCCTCCCCTGGCTCAAACCATCCAACCGGAGACCGACATCGCCTACCATACAATGCCTCATACGGAGCCATCTGAATGCTGGACTGGTAGCTGTTATTGTAGGCGAACTCTGCTAAAGGCAAAAACTGGTCCCACGAGCCTCCAAAATCAATGACACAGGCTCGGAGTATGTCCTCAAGAATCTGAATAGTCCTTTCGGACTGACCGTCCGTCTGGGGATGAAATGGTGTACTCAACTCAACCTGGGTGCCCAACTCTCGCTAAACCGCTCTCCAGAAATGTGAGGTAAACTGCGTACGCCGATCCGAAATGATAGATAGCGGCGCCCCATGAAGGCGAACAATCTCCCTGATATAAATCTCGGCTAACCTTTCAGACGAATAGGTGGCTGCAACAGGAACAAAATGCACTGACTTGGTCAGCCTATCAACAATAACCCAAACTGCATCAAACTTCTTCCGAGTCATCGGAAGCCCAATAACGAAATCCATCGTAATCCTATCCCACTTCCACTCGGGAAGTGAAATCCTCTGAAATAAACCACCAGGTCTTTAATGCTCGTACTTAACCTGCTGACAATTCAAATACCGATCCACATGCGCAACGATGTCTTTCTTCATCTTGCGCCACCAATAGTGCTGCCTCAGATCCTGATACATCTTCGCGGCGCCCGAGTGAATAGAATACCGAGAACTGTGGGCCTCCGCTAAGATCAATTCTCGAATCCCATCAACGTTGGGCACACAAACTCGCCCCTGCAATCTCAATACGCCATCATCATCTAAGGTTACTTTCTTGGCACCTCCACGCTGCACCGTGTCTCTCAAGACACACAAATGGGGATCATCGAATTGCCGATCACGGGTACGCTCCAATAACGAAGAACGAGCGACCGTGCAAGCTAATACTCGACTAGGCTCAGAAATGTCCAACCTCACAAACTGATTGGCCAAAGCGTGAACGTCCAAAGCAAGCAGTCTCTCACCGACCGGAATATAAGCAAGACTGCCCATACTGGCTGACTTCCCACTCAAGGCATCGACCACCACATTGGCCTTTCCCGGGTGATATAAAATAGTGATGTCATAATCTTTCAACAATTCCAACCACCTCCTCTGCCTCAAATTCAACTCCTTTTGCTTGAACAAATACTGAAGACTCTTATGATCCGTGAACACCTCACACGCCACACCATACAGATAGTGCCTCCAAATCTTCAATGCGTGAACAATGGCTGCCAACTCCAAATCATGCACTGGATAGTTCTTCTCATGAACCTTCAACTGCCTCAAAGCATAGGCAATGACCTTGCCATCCTGCATCAACACTGCACCAAGTCCAATACGAGATGCATCACAATAGACTGTATAAGGCTCTGAACCTGTGGGCAAAACCAACACCGGTGCCGTGGTCAGAGCTGCCTTGAGCCTCTGAAAGCTCGCCTCACACTCGTCTGACCATCTGAACTAGGCACCTTTCTGGGTCAATCTTGTCATAGGGGATGCAATGGATGAAAACCCCTCCACGAACCGACGGTAGTAACTTGTTAACCCTAGGAAACTCCGAATCTCCGTAGCTGAAGCTGGTCGAGGCCAGTTCTTGACTGCCTCTATCTTCTTCGGGTCTACCTGAATACCTGTTGCTGATACGACATGACCCAGGAATGCGACCGAACTCAGCCAAAACTCGTACTTCGAGAACTTAACATACAACTGACTACCCTTCAGGGTCTGAAGAACCGCTCTGAGGTGCTGCTCATGCTCCTCCTGACTGCGGGAGTATATAAGAATATCGTCAATGAAGACTATCACGAACAAGTCCAAATAAGGTTTGAACACTCAGCTCATCAACTCCATGAACGCTGCTGGGGCATTAGTCAATCCAAATGACATGACCAAAAACTCATATTGCCCATACCGAGTGAGAAATGCTGTCTTAGGGACATTAGACGCCCTAATCCTCAGCTGGTGGTAGCCAGATCTCAAATCTATCTTTGAAAACACCCTCGCACCCTAAAGCTGGTCGAATAAATCGTCGATCATCGTCAGTGGGTACTTGTTCTTAATCGTCACCTTGTTCAATTGCCGGTAATCAATGCATATCCTCATCGAACCATCCTTTTTCTTCACAAATAGCACCGGTGCGCCCCAAGGCGAAACACTGGGTCTAATGAAACCCTTCTCAAGCAAATCCTGAAGCTGACCCTTTAACTCTTTCAATTCTGGCGGCGCCATATGATACGGCGGAATGGAAATGGGCTGAGTTCCCGGAGCCAGATCAATACAAAAATCAATATCTCTATCGGGCGGCATGCCCGACAGGTCTGAAGGGAAGACCTTGGGAAACTCCCGAACAATAGGAACAAAATCAATAGACGGGACCTCAGCACTGGAGTCGCGAACATAAGCCAGATAAACTAGACACCCCTTCCCGACCATGCGTCGAGCCTTCACATAAGAAATAACGCTGTGAGAAGAATGACCAGGAGTCCCTCTCCATTCTAAACGGGGCAAATCCGGTAAGTCTAAGGTCACGGTCTTGGCATGACAATCCAAGATCGCATGATACGGGGATAACCAATCCATCCCTACTATGACGTCGAAATCCACCATATCCAAGAGCAACAAGTCAACACGGGTCTCAAGACCCCTGATTACCACAACACATGAACGATGAACCCGGTCCACCACTATAGAATTCCCCACTGGCATAGACACATATACAGGAATACTCAAGGCCTCACTAGGCATAACCAAATAGGGTGCAAAATAGGACGACACATATGAATACGTAGATCCGGGATCAAATAACACAGAAGCATCCCTATCACAGACCAGAATAGTACCTGTAATCACAACATCTGATGACTCAGCCTCTGGCCTGGCTGGCAAGGCATAACAACGGGGCTGGGCCCTACCTCCCTAAATCATATCCCTGGGACGATCTGCTGTTAGCTGACCCCTACCTCTAGCGGTCTGAGCTCCACCTCTAAGACCTCCACCTCCACCTTTATGTCCTCTACCCCCGCCTCTAGCTAGCTGGGCAGGCTGTGGGGCAATTGGTGCCTGGATCATCGGGCGAGGACCCTGCTGCTGCGAGTTGATGGAAGCTCGAGGGTAATATCTGGCAATGTGACTCACATCGCCGCAAGTATAACAAGCCCTCGGCTACTGAGAATAACGAAATGGTGGTGCACTGATAGGTGCTGATGGTGAACTGAAGAGCTGCTGGTCAAAATACTTCAGCTGAGAACCACAACCACCTAGTGTGCCATGAGAAGCCTGGAGAGCTGACTGAAAGGGCCTCGGAGGATGGCCTCTACCATAAGAATCCCTACATCCAGACGAGGTACCACTGAATCTACCAGAATAACGGGGCCTCTTATCAGACCCATAACCACCTCCCTAAGCAAGTGCCATCTCTATCCGGCGGGCACCATCTGCCGCCTCCTGAAATGAAATCTCACTACCGGCACTCATGGCCATCTGAACACGGATCAGCTGGGCCAACCCATCAACAAACCTCCGCACCCTCTCTCTCTCGGTGGGGAGTATCACAATGGCATGACGAGCGAGATTAATGAATCGGGTCTCATATTGGGTGACCGTCATAGGACCCTGCTGGAGACACTCAAACTGCCTGCGAAGAGCATCTCGCTGAGTAACTGGAAGAAACTTCCCCAGAAATAACTCTGAAAACTGATCCCAGGTCAATGATGGCGACCCTGCTGGCCTGGCTAAACAGAAATCCCTCCACCAAGTCTTGGCGGATCCTGCCAGGCGAAAAGTGGCGAAGTCGACCCCATTGGTCTCTACAATGACCATAGTCCGTAGAACCTCATGGCAACTGAATATGAAATCCTGAGCATCCTCTGAGGGAGTGCCACTATATGTAGTAGTGAAGAGCTTGGTGAAACGATCAAGCCTCCACAAAGCATCCGCGGACATAGCCGCACCATCACTGGACTGAGCCGCAATACCTGGCTGGGCTGCCACAACTGGCTGAACTGCAATGGCTGGCTGAACTACTGGAACCTGAGCCTGAGGAGCTACCGGCTCTGGAGTACGAGTATCGAGAGTCTGAACTCCTCCCCCAGCCTGAGATGTGGCTGGAGCTACGGGAAGCAAACCCGCTCTAGAAATGCCCTCCATAAAGCCTACCAGTCGAACCAAAGCGTCCTGAAGCACTGGAGTGGCTATGAAACCCTCTGGAAACCTGAAAACCAAAAGTGCGGAAGTATAATACACATCACTACCCAAGGTCTGGTGTCACTAGCCCACGGACTACTACAGAATACTACAAACAATGTCTGAAAGGAAATACATCATGTTTGTCGGATACAAGATGAACAAACGAAAAACATGGAAAGGGGCTTCGGCCTGCGAACGCCAGCTAGGCTACCTCGAGAGTCCCTGGTCTGAAAATAGCTCCCAAAAGTCCTACTGTTGTGGTCCGTAAGCTGCTCCCTGATCTGTGCACAAAAATGCACAGAGTGTAGCATCAGCACAACCGACCCCATGTGCTGGTAAGTGCCTGGCCTAACCCCGACGAAGTAGTGATGAGGCTAAACAGGACCTACCACAATTGACCTATACAGATATATATACAAGTGCAAGAAAATAATAACAAGATAATACAAAGTAAAGCTAGGAGGGGACATGCTATCGGGGAGTAACAGATAAAAATAAAATATCGGAAATAAACAGAAGAAACTCCGGTTCCCATGATATATATATATAGTGGACGGCGTGCCACACGATCCCATAATATCATATAATAAGTGGACGGCGTGCCACACGATTCCATAATATCATATATAAGTGGACGGCGTGCCACACGATCCCATAATATCATATATATAATATCATATATAAGTGGACGGCGTGCCACACGATCCCATAATACCATATATAAGTGGACGGCGTGCCACACGATCCCATAATATCATATATAAGTGGACGGTGTGCCACACGATCCCATAATATCATATATAAGTGGACGACGTGCCACACGATCCCATAATATCCTATATAAGTGGACGGTGTGCCACACGATCCCATAATATAATTCGAAACATCTAATTTTTTAAGGAGAGTCCCATTAGGGGAAATCAACAACATATCACTCTAACCCGACAAGGGTACGACTAACAACCCAAAATATCCCGACAAGGGAGAGTATATATATCGGTCTACACATCCCGACAAGGGAGTAATCACAACACATTCTCTTTTTAAATCCCTTCTTCCTCAACTAACACATTCATGTTCGAGCTAACGCTCCAAAAGTACACCAATCACAATTTTACCCCAACCGTTCACATTATATGAAACTCATCAAATAAACAAGGAGATTGTGTCACGTTGTTCGAATTAAAAGCAATTAAGACTCGCGGTCATGCTAGACTCCGGTGCATAGATAACCATCACCATGCCTATACACTGTACTCCACATTAGCAAGTAGCAGATACCATCCTAATCCTATTCCCTCAAGCCAAAGTTAGAACAAGCACTTACCTCGAATGCTCCAAACTCAACTCACGCTTCTAGTATAGCTTTACCTCTTGATTCCACCACCAATCCACTCGAATCTAGTCATAAGTTACTTAATCACATCAATAATTACTAAATGAATCACTCCCATGCATGAAAAATAAATTTTACAAGGTTTTTCCCAAAATGGTCAAAAACACCCCCCGGACCCACGTGGTCGAAACTCGAGGTTCAGACCAAAACCCGGTTACCCATTCTCCCACGAATCCAAATATATGATTTGTTTTGAAATCGAACCTCAAATTGAGGTCCAACTTCTCAATTTGTAGAAAACCTAGGTTCTACCCAAAACACCCAATTTTCCCCATGAAAATCTTTGATTTGAATTTGAAATCATGTTAAAAGATGTCAAGGAATAAAGAAATTAAGTTAGAAATCACTTACCAATCGTTTTGGAGAAGAAAAGTTGTTTGGAAAATCGCCTCTTAGGTTTTGGGTTTTTGAAAAGTGGATAAAATGACTAAAAATCCCGAATATATGTATATGCTGGGGGCTGGCACAGACCGCGGCCGCGTGGCTGCCAGCGCGGACCGCACGGAAATGCACCGCGGCCGTGCCGAGGGAGGGAAGAAGTGGGCTCTCTGAACCCACCCAGCGCGGACCGCACTGATTTGGTGCGCGGCCGCGCTGGTCGACCTGGCTACCGACCCTCTGAACCCCCACCACGCGGACCGCACAGAAAAGCACTGCGGCTGCGTGGCTGCCAGCGCGGAAATGGCCGCGGCCGCGCTGGGCCTGCAACACCTGAACCTGCATTTTTTTAAGTCTAAGACCTCCCGGGCCCCACTCAAAACTCATCCAAGCCCTCGGGGCTCCAAACCAAACATACATATGATCTTAAAAACATCTTACGGTCTCATTTGTGCGATCAAATTGCCAAAATAACATCATATACATAGAATCAAGCCTCAAAACACATGATTTTCTTTCAACTTTCATAAAACTCCAATTCCCCATTTTAAGTCCGAAACACGTCATATGACGTCCGTTTTTAGCCAAACTTTACAGATAGTGCTTAAAACATATTTAAGACTCGTACTGGGCGTCGGAACCAAAATATGAGCCCGATACCACAGTTTTCTGATCAATTTCCTTCTTCATTTTCCTTAATTAATTTCAGAAAATAATTTCACACAAAATTTCATTTCTCGGGCTTGGGACCTCGGAATTTAATTCCGGGCACACGCCCAAGTCCCATATTTTTCTACGGACCCTCCGGGACCGTCGAATCAGAGGTCCGGGTCCGTTTACCCAAAATGTTGACCGAAGTCAATATTATGCATATTAATATCAAAATCCATCAAATATTTTTTTCACATAATTCACATATTCTAACATAAAAACTTTCCGGCTATGCGCCCGAACTGCGCACGCAAATCGAGGCAACTAAAAGCGAGGTTTTCAAGGCCTCGGAAGCGCGGAGCAAGGAAGAACTACGGTGATGCCCCTTTGGATTGTCACAAAAGCCAATGCACCTCCTAAAGTAGCATCACGCAAAGATGTTTGGCACATGACTGCTTATGGAAAGGGGATTCAGTCTCTGCAGTCAATCATCTCTGTGAAGAAGCTAATGAATCAGTTAATCATCTCTGTCTACTTTGCATATGGACATGGCAATATGGATAACATTCCTGAATATCTTTGGTGTCCAGTGGGTCATGCCATGCATCATGAAGCAAGCTCTTCACCACTAAGTATAACAAAAATCTAAGCATTGGAAGGGATGCTGCAGAACAATTCCAGTATGCATTATGGACAATTTGGATAGAACGAAATCCAAGATATTTGAAGGGAAAAAAGAAAATTTATCTTAATTCTTAAGTATAGATCTTATAGTAATCTATATTTGTGGGACAAAAAAAACTGTTAATGGCATATATCTTATATTGGACTTGCTAGAATCCTAAAAAAACTTAGAAGGAGACAAGTCCATTATTATTTACCTCTTTGTAGCTCCTTGCTGAATTTTAATAAAATCCTTTACCTTTCGCGTCAAAAGTTATTACCAACTATTGATATTATTAATGGCTTGTGGGTAAGTTCACATGCTTAGCCGGTAGTGCTTAACAAATTTTTGTTTCGACAAGGAGTTCTTAGTGGTTAATTTTTGAGAATTTTTTTAACGGAGAAGGGCCTAAAATTCCTCATTAGATTTGGTACAATATTACCCTCTGTTCACCTATTGGGCTAAAATATCCTGACGTTAACCTTTTGGCTCAAGTTTGTTCTTGTTTCTAACTGTTCCCTTATGGTCGGGGGCATTTTTTGCGCGATTTGTAGACAAAGGGAAATATAATACCAAATCCCATAGTTTAGGTAGGCCCTTCTCTCTATTTCATAAAATAAATAAATTTCAACTAAATATGCATTCCCTTTGATATTTGCAATGCTCCATTAGCCTTCTTCTGGAGAAAAGATGATGTTTAAGAGTATTTTCTCTTATTTTTGTAATAATTCTCTCCAATTAAGGTCCATTAACCTATTGGTCAACAACATGAAATAAATCAATATTTATTTAACTATAGTTGCAAAAATTAGAATTATCATCGTAATTAAATGATAAAAGAATACACTCAGAGAACTAATTAGGAGAACTGAGACAATACCTTTTATATACTTATCCTCCATAAAAATCCTTACTGTTTAATTCCAGCAAGTTGTTAATTCTCATGTACTGCATCTCACGGATAGTTTACTTGCATTTGTCTATGTTATTTAAGTTACTCCATGTCTATCACCACCTGCAAATTAAAGATAATGAGAGATCTGTGTGAGGAAATAATTATGAACAATGAAAGTTAATATTTCTAAAAATATTTTAAATGATTAATGTAAGAAAAAAAAGCTAAACACTGCATATTCATTTTAAGCATTTAACTGGGAGGAGTAATCTAACGTGGGGGAGGTAAAGAGTTTCTACCTTCCTTTGATTAATATGGAATATGTAAAGGACGGAAAGAGAAAGTATAAAAAAAGAAAAAAGAATATTTATAGAGTTTGTAGAATGAAAAATTAAAAAAAAATCCAAAAAAGACTTTAGAAAAAGAGAAAAAATTTCTTATCCAAAGATAGGTGCACAGTCACTTTTTTTATATCAAAATCCATGCCTCACAAAAGTACAAAAGGAAAGCGATAATTGAGATGATTTTTCTGCCAAATGAATTTCAAGTCATGCAGCATTGGTACGTATTACTGTCAAGAAAAAATACTCTCTCAATGCAATTCCATATTTACCAACTAAAAGCTCATAATGCTTTACGATCTATAAGGTTTTCCTCTAATTCTTCTAAAACTATTCCACATGAATATTAGATATCGTTGCATTACAAGAGAGGCCCACAAAATATTAAGAGATAAATTTCAAGCAAATGTCAAATAATATAGTCAAATATAATACGGAGAAGAGCCAAAAATGCCCCTGGACTATGTGATTAGGTACAATATTGTCTTACGTCTGCTCATCAAGCTAAAAATGCCCCTGACTATAACGGAACGTTCGAAATAAGGGCAAACTTGAGCCGAAAGTTCAATGTCGGGGGTATTTTTAGCCCGATAGGTGGAAGGAGGACAATGTTATACCAAATCCCAATAGTTCAGGGGCATTTTACACCCGTCTCCGCTTTTATAATAATAATAATAAAAGGCCAAATACCTAGATAGCCCCTTAAAATTGGCACGTTTTGCAAGATAGCCTTATAAACTTATGGGGTGACCAGTTAGACAGTTATCCTTGACAGATGTGTTTTTGAAGCACAAGCAGTATTGTGAAGAGTGTGAAGCGAGGAAAAGCGACAACCCCATTTCACGAGAAGCGAGAAGCGAAGCGCTCGCTTTTTTTAAGTGAAGCGGAATTTTAAAAAAAAATTAAAATAAATACTGCATAGACAAAACAAGTAACTGTAAGCAAATGTTCAATACTTCAATTAAAAAACTAAAGAGTAGCATCAATTAAAGCACAAAATGAGCATCCTATTCTTCTACAAGATTGTCAAATTCTTGTATTCCACTATCAATATTATATTGCTCGTCATCTTCTTCAACTTCTTCTTCTTCATCAACTAGGGACAAAGTAACTGCCTCTTTTCCCTTCCTCTGTGAACTTGAAGTTGAGGTACTCCCCCTCAAACCATAAATCCTCTCCCCAATTCCACGCGCCTCCGCAACATCACCCCAAGTCAAATAAGAAGTATCCTCAAATACTTCTTCATCTGCATGATCTTCCAGGACTCCAGTTAGCCATTCATTTGCATCATCGATGTTGTCCAAACTAATTGGACCAATTACATTGCGAGCGTTGTAACGACGCTTCAATGTTCTATTGTACTTAATGAAGACTAGATCATTGAGACGCTTCAAGGTTAGTTTGTTCCTCTTTTTGATATGAATCTGCAAATAATAAGTAATTAGTAAGATTAGGACAATTGATATATAATTTAATTATCTCAATATACTAAATCTTTCTTCTTAGTTCTTACATGCTCAAACACGCTCCAATTCCTTTCACACCCGGATGAGCTACATGTTAGACTTAGAACCTTGATGAAAAACTTTTGTAAATCTGGAGTGGAATGACCATATTGCTTCCACCATTCAACTGTAGAAGTAGAACAAATTTTCAAAACATAATATTGGTAAAGAAATAACTTATTAACTATAAAACAACATATAAGCACTCGCTCACCTGGTGACTTCGTCTTTCTTTGTCTAATCGCCATGTTTTTTTTTCCAAAAAGTTGCCCAACATTCCTATAAATAATAAATTGCTTTGTTATTTTATGTTGCATGAATTCTTCAGGTATCAACTTCTCAATACATTCATAGAATCCATTCCACAAAGGTTCATCTCCTAGAATCCTCTCTTCATTGTCATAAAACAGTTCCTGGTTCAAAACAAGTCCAGCTGCATGCAAAGGGCTATGAAGCTTACTATCCCACCTTTTATCTATGATCTCAAAGTCTCTTTTGTATTTTCTTTGATCACTAAAAGAGGCTTGAATAACCTCCTTTGCCCTATCAATTGCTTCGTACAGGTAGCCCATTGATGGCCTTTGCTCCCCATCCACCAAACGAAGCACTTTAACTAGAGGACCACCAATCTTCAATGCATGAACCTCATTGTTCCAGAATGAAGGAGAAAGTATAATATCTGCAGATTCTCTCCCTCGAGCTTCCCTTCCATAGACACTGTTAGTGTACTCATCTGAAACAAACAACTTCTTCAAATTGCTTTTTTGCTCATACATCCTATGCGAAGCCAAGAAAGCAGTAGCAAATCTTGTCTTTGCAGGTTTCACCAAGTTTCTTCGTTTAGTGAATTTCTTCATCATGTTCAATAACAAAGGCCTTTGAACAATATAAGAATGCACTTAATTGCCTGATTAAAGACTGTACTGAAGGGTCTTTCCTTGAAGATGTCACCGAAGATCGAATTAATGGAATGTGCTGCACACGAAGTCCAATAGATATACGGGTACCCAACAGACATCAAATCGCTAGCTTTAACATTTTCACTGGCGTTGTCCGTGACAACTTGAACAACATTTTCTGCTCCAATAGAGTCTATTGTACTCTTGAACAAGGAGTACATTTTGGTTGAATCAGTCGAAGAGTCGCTTGCATCAACGGACTCAAGAAACAGGCTTCCCTTAGGAGAATTCACCAAGATATTGATGATCATTTTTCCATTTCTCGCCGTCCACTTATCCATCATAATGGAACAACCAAACTTGTTCCATTCTACTTTGTGCTCCTCCACGATTTTGTTCACCTCTGCCACCTCTTTCTTTAGATATGACCCTTTAACTTCATAATAAGTTGGAGGCTTCATTCCTGGACCATATTGGTCTACGGCCTCAATAAAAGCAGCAAAAATGTAAGTATAATTAACACAATTAAAAGGAAGGCCTGCATCATACATCACCGCACAAACATTGTAACTACACGATCCCTCAAAATCGCTTTGGCATCAATTTGAGTATTACCACTTTTTCCTCCCTTATCTCCAGATTTTTGCGCGAAGTAACAATCCATTGCCAGTAGATCCACAACTAGAAGACATTGGTGGAAGCATCCTTCCCCGCTTTTGTGATTTTGGTGAAGGCGACGAAGCATCGTCGCCTTGTTCTGTTTCATCATCATCATCATCATCATCAAGATTATAAAGTTCTTGTTCATGAATCATTTGAGTCTTTAACTCTTTCTTTTTTTGAAGGTATGCTATCAATTCTTCCTTCACATGCTCCGAAACTTTAGTGCAAGATGCGACATTTGAATCACCACCGATTAGATGCGCATTTTGGCGATAGACTCCCCCATTTGAAATCTTATCACAAAAAAGGCATCTAATGGCCATTTTGTTGGTCTCGCTAACTCTTGAAGAGTAAGCCCAAGTCGGGTCTTTCCTATCTTCTTTTGGCGCCATTAAAAGAACAACTACATAACACATAAGAAAGACAATAAGAACTAAGAATAAAGGATATAAAAAATTGGGTAGAAATTGGGGGCAGAAAGAACTGAAGGTAAAAAAAAATTCGCCAAAGCATTTCGTTGCTTTTTGGACATTTAGAAATAAAAAGAAAAAGAAGAAGAAGAAGAAGATGAAAATTAAAAGTGCAGAAGCAGAACATACCTGTACTCTTGAAGAAGAAGAAGAACAACCCTTGATGCTTTGAGATAATTTCAGAAATCTGAAGTTGATGAAGAAGAAAAGAAGAAATCGTGGCTCTTGTTGAAGAAAAACCCTAGTCTCGCTGCTGTTGAAGAAGTCCAGACAGTGTTTACTGTTTACAAACTCGTTTTTTAATAAAATAGGGCTTGGGTTAATTTTAAACACAGAAGCGGACGCTTCTCTCGCTTCTTCTCGCTTCACCGCTTCTCGTTTTTTACAGAGAAGCGATCACTTTTTCGTATCAGAGTCGCTTCAAAGACCTGACGCGCTGCCCTTCACGCCTCGCTTCGCTTCTCGCTTAAAGCGACGAAGCGAGCGCTTTTTTAATCACTGAACACAAGTGTCTGATATGGCAAACTACGTGTATCAAAGACGCTTTTGAGCTCATGAGAGTGTTTTTTCTTTAATCTGTTTCTCATTTTATATCTGAAAAACTCCCTAAAATTTTCAGCTAGTCTCCTTCCCATCTCCGACGAGTACCTAACCGGAAAAAATGGCCACTCCTGCCCAAACTAGTAGAGAAAAAAAAAAGTCGTAGGCAGTGAACTCACTCCCCAGTTTGTGGACGTCACAGGCAATACAATAACATCCTTCGCTGCTTCAATCTGAGAGAGGATATCCCGAATGACCTCAACATGAAGGTAATCCACACCAATGAAACAAGTAAATAAAAATTGAACCCAAAATTGATTTTCTCAGCGAAAACTTAAAAATCAAACCAAATAGAAGCACAAGGAATTGCAACCCCTCAAGCCTTTTGCAATTTGTAACAAAAATCAACACCAACCCAAGAACTATAGTAATTACTGATCGTAAAGCTTAAAAATACTTGTCTGTTTGTATACCCAATCGAGAAAAGTTCTTATTTTTGGTGATGAGCTTGCTTCGGAAAAGTTGCTCCGTCTACAAACGATTTGTTTAATGCAAAGGTCCAAATTCAGACAAAGAATTGATCAAGAACAGAACTAAAAGAAACAGAGACATGAAGAAGAAGTGGGGACGGACGAAGGGTCTAGTATATGGTCCAGGGGTGGGGAAAAGGCATTGGTCTGGGCGGCTTTGGTTTTTTTTTTTAATTGCATTTATTCTATTTTTAGTTATACTTGACAAATTTTTCTCTTTCAAGTTCCACATGTTTTTTAGTAGTTGGTTTACTTTGCACACCATTCGCATGTGGGTTTCACACACTTGCTTTTATGGACACAAGTGTTCACAAAATACACCTCTGTCAAGTATAAGTGTCTAACTGGTCACCCCATAGTTTATAAGGCTATCTTACAAAACTTCCAAGTTTAGGTGGCTATCTAGGTATTTGGCCAAAAAAAATTGAACTTATCTTATGGAGTGTCAAAGACCGGTATTTTCATGGGCAACAACTGCTTCTTTTCAATTGATAATCATGGACATATTCCTTTGAATAAATCAGGTGAAGGTGACGTTCATTTTAAGAATTCTCAACAAGGTGGTTCGCTTTTTAGCATTACAAATCAGAACCTTGTTAGGTTAGTTGGATACTTGATATAGCAAAGTTGGCGGAGTGGAGCTCATTGGCGGTGAACTCTTGGCCCTTGAGTACCTCCATGGATTTAGTATACCTGCCTCCTCTTCTACTTTAGGGCAGCCTGGTGCACAAAGCATCCTGCATTCACGCAGGATCCGGGAAAGGCCGCACCCCTTGGGGTGCGATGTAGACAACCTACCATAATGCAAGCATTAGTGGCTGCTTCCACGACTCGAATCTGTGAATTGGTCACAGAGAGATAACTTTACCATTACTCCAAGACAACCTACCCTCCTCTTCTACTTTCCTTGTAATAAACCAAAATATCTCTTCATCTATCTCTCCTTCTTTCCCTCTCTCTCCCTCTCGTGTGTGTGTGTGTCAAAATTTTATTCAGTATTCAGTTTAATTTGTGTGCCCCAATTGTATAGGAGCAAACTTTCGTGAAAGTGCAAAACATGACACTGTTTCGGGACATTCTTACTTTCCTGACAGCTAATCTTTTGTGGAGAATTATGCTCCAGGCCTGGCATAAATGAGCCGATTACCTTTTCTATCACATGTGGGTCACATATCTGACATGGTTGAGCAGAAGCGTTTTCTGTTTGGATCTTTACCACTCAGCAAATGGAGTTACGCCAAATAAAGATTTAAACCTTCTAAATTAGGAACAACAGCTCTCCCCCCCCCCCCCCAACCCAACCCCAATATTTATCCAATAAATTTCTTTGGGTTGATCAGAAGCGGGAGAGATAAAGAGGATGGAGGCAAATTCAAGAATTATATCGGTGGAGTTTGAACTACAGTCTTGTCTTTTCTTTCTTGGCCTTGTCATTTCTTCAGAAAGCATTCAATATTTGGTTTAGGCATGAAGGATATAGTTCATGCTTCCTTGAGATATGTTCCGCTATAGAAACTGTGGTACACCTGATAATTACCATTTCTGGCAATTCTTGTGCAATGCACTGCCTTAACAATGTAGTGTTCTGTACTCCCAAAAATATATCATTCAATGTGAATGTATTGTTCATGAAAAAGTATTCATTGTCTCATTGAATTATTTCTGCAGGAAATTCATGATTACTTGAAGACTCTTTGTCCTGACTTGCATATTAGTCGAGGGGAATATGATGAGGAGACACGTTACCCAGAAACCAAAACACTGACCATTGGTCAGTTCAAGCTTGGATTATGCCATGGGCACCAGGTCTGAACACTAAACTTTCTTCTTTCCTTTGTCCTATTTTGAACTGATGATAAGCTTGATGATTCCTTAATTATGAGGTAACTCTGCGGTATTCAAGTGATCTGAGTGGCATTTGCTGTAGCTACTTGTTAATTGTTGTCTGGGATAAATCCTAACACCTAAGTACTCTTTGCTCAATCATATGATGTTTGTCATCTTTACTATGTGTCAACATGCACTATGTGTGTGTTTTATATGCACCTTCTGGCATATATACCATTATATATACAGGTGCCGATATTGAATCACCCAATTTGATAAGACCTTGGAACTTTTTCTAAGCATGTTATGTATTGTAAGAGAATGAATGAACTTATTGAATATTGTCCCTGAGGAGAATTAATTTTGCTGCACCTGTAAGATAGAAATACGTTTCCTTGGTGGTAATAGTCTCTCCTCTTGTTTCTTGTCCTGAAGGTTGTTCCGTGGGAGGACTTAGACTCTCTAGCCATGCTCCAGAGGCAATTGGATGTCGACATACTTGTGACTGGCCACACCCATCAGTTCACAGCATACAAACACGAAGCAGGGGTGGTTATAAATCCAGGATCTGCCACTGGTGCCTACCGCAGCATCACTTATGACGTCAACCCCAGCTTTGTTCTCATGGACATTGATGGCCTGCGTGTTGTGGTCTATGTTTATGAACTCATTGATGGAGAAGTTAAAGTTGACAAGATCGATTTCAAGAAAACATCAACAACATAGAATATTCATTGAACAAGAAGACTCGTGTGCTACAGATTTCAATCAAGGCCCAAGTGTTAATACGCCATTGCTCCTATTTGGATAGTTTTCTTGTTGGTATGTTTGTGTTTGAGTTATTCAAGCCTGCTAGATTAATATATAAACCAAATCAAACTAAAGATAAAACGAGTTTCATCCGTTTTTGTTTTAAATGGTTTTGTGATTCTTTTGGGATCAATTGTACATTATGATCTAAAATAAGTTGTTCGCATCTTTTTCTTGATCAACTTTGGCTCTTCTAATTATTATTAGGTCCCTAGATTGATATGTGAAAACAATGCTAAAGAATGTACAATATTCATGTGGTGTTATGTTCAAATAGTAACTCATATTTGTGTATGCTCCAAAGGTAACTAGCGAAATGCTAAAAAAAGTTATCTTATTTCATTTCTTTCTATCCAGAGGTGACTTGGATTGAAATTCAATGTTGATTTAGGACTAATTTTAAGATGGTTAACTACTAGTTTTGGTTCTTTTATTTTTTTGAAACCAAGTATTCGGATTTAGCTTTGGAAAATTTGGTTTATAAAAAAGGATTATGAATAAATATTAGGGCAGATTTAAACAAAATGGATGAAGGGGGAGCAACATTGCAGAAAAGCCCCATTTTCTGGATTTGGTTATGTTTTACAAAATGAAATAATATGTTGCCTAAACTGAAAAAAAATAGAGTAATTGGTATCAGAAAATACACTACCTTTGGTTTCTAAACAAAATAAGCCCGTTAATCTTAATACATTAAACTGAGGTTTTTCTATTTTGATGACTTCACAGGAATACTTGAAAATTACATGTAAGACAAAGCAACATAAGTAGAAAATCATTGTGCCTCAGTTGCCACCTTAATGAAGACATCCTCCAAAGATGTGTCAGCCAAACCCCAAGATTGGACAGTAAACTTCTGCTTTGCAAGTTTAACTGTTAGAAATACATCAAAAATTTTAGCCTCGTCTTTTGGCAGCTCAAATTTCTGGGTTCCATACAAATGGTAAGTCTTCTTAGCATGTGGAGATAGATGTTTCACTAACACCTCCACATCTCTTTCATGTTCTGGTGAGGTTGTCATGGTGAACATGTACGATCCTCCGTACCTAGCCTTTAGCTGTCATTCGCATGAACAAATCAAAGAAATCCAATCCAAGCTTTTATGTGATGGTCATAAAGGGCAGCCCGATGCACTAAGCTCCCGCTATGCGCGGGGTCCAGGGAAGGGCCGGACCACAAGGGTCTATTGTACGCATCCTTACCCCGCATTTCTACAAGAGACTGTTTCTACGGCTTGAACCCGTGATCTCGTGATCACATGGCAACAACTTTACCAATTACGCCAAGGCTCCCCTTCTGTTATGTGATGGTCATGTTGCAAGTATTTTAATTGTGAGTTTAAGAAAATAGGCATTACCTCATCTATAGTTCCCAAGCACTGGAAGTTTCCATCAACAAAGATACCTATCCTATCACAAAGATATTCAGCCTCGTCCATGGAGTGTGCTGAGAGAAATAGAATGATATGACATCAAGGCTATGACGTCGAGCAATCATTCAAGTTACCATTAATGTAACAAAGGAAAACTGATACTAATTGTTTATAACAAAGAGTGAAGTGAAGTGGAGTACCGGTAAGAATGATTGCTCGATCTTGTTTTGCACACTTCACAACATCCCACAGCATTTTCCTTGAAGCAGGATCAAGTCCTGTGCTGGGCTCATCCATATAAATAACCTTCAAATTTTAAAAGAGCCTCCATCAACTTTTGTCTAATAGGAATGCACAATGTTAGGACAAATAATACAAGTGGACAGAGACTTAGACGCATACTTTAGGGTCCCCGATCAATGAGATGGCCACACTGAGTCTTCTCTTCATACCTCCACTATATTTTCCTGCTGCTTTGTCACCAACTCCACCTTGGAAAAGATTGAAACTTTTGAGAGATTCCTTCACTGCCTTTTCCAACACAATTCAACCAAACCATCACTCAGTATGCTCTAAACAGTTTTCTGTCAAGGAATAGAAATTATTTTGCTGGTAACCTTGTAAGAAACATACTGGCAGCAAATTATAGTCAATAAACCGACGAATACAAAGGACCTTTGATGGAACGTATTGTCCACATCCGGTTTATCAGTTCATTTGTTACGATCTACCAAATAATCACATGTACAAATTATTTCAGAGCAGCATTAGCCAGTTAATTAGCTTTTTCTTCAATTTGTATACACTCTGTAAAAATACGCATCACACATACACAGTGAGCGAGCATACTAAAAGCTGGAGAACAGTTTCATCCTTTTTCAAATTCAAAGTTGCACAAGTTAATAAATCAAAATATTGAGGAACTGTGCAAACAACGTCTCAGGTTTTACTTCTATGTAGTATACGTTAATAAGAAACTGAGGGGTTATATTCACGTACTTGGCTTAACGCAGAACCCTTGAGATTTTTTAATCTTCCATAAAATAATAAGTGTTCCCTTCCTGTTAGGGTCTCCCAAAGCAAGCTTTATGATTGATAAGAAACATGGAAAATGAGACAGGTTAATACTTTAAGATGCAAAGGGGATACATAAGTTCTTCCATTTGCCTACAATGAAAGTATATGTACTTACTCATGTTGTGGACACACACCCATACTGCCATATATTTCATTCATTTGAGTCCTCAAATCTAAACCTTCAATATATGCTGCTCCAGAGCTTGGCTCCAAGAGCCCAGTCATCTATCACTCAAGAACAATTATTGATAAGTTTCAACGTCTAGAAAATGCTTGTGAAAATGCAATTACATGACAATCTATAAAAAAATTCGACCGAGCACAAGGAACCATGTCAGATATGGTAAAATATTTATTATCATTTGATCAAATTTTTACTAACCATACTAATGAAGGTAGTTTTGCCGGCACCATTTGGACCAAGCATTCCAAAGCACTCTCCGCATGGTAATGCAAGAGATAATTCTTTGACAGCAACTTTATTGGGGTTCCCATCCTTCCCTGGATACATCTTTTTGAGGTTATAGCATATGGCAGAATAGTTGGGGTGTGGCTGATTCAGCAACTGCTCGACCTTCTCCCTCTGTAAAGCAAGCCAGGAAACTACAATGAAATGATCTACACAACAGGGAAGTAATAAGTATATTCAAATGACCGCTACTTGATCATGGCAAATGTAGATATGATCAAAGAAATGTTAGGGATCTGAACAAGAGTTTGTACTATAATGCCTGAATCAATGGTCCTCGAAGTGACGTATCAATTTGAGGACTCCTCTTCATGAAAAGGCTGAGTGAGAAAAAGGCAATATGAGTTACCTCTCGGAGAACATCATTGTCTTCCATTTGAACACTAGATTCCTGGCTCTGAAAAGATGGTTTCTGAAATGATGCTAAATGCTTCTTCTGAGAACTCGGCAAGAAGAATAAAGGACTCCTGCGGTTCCCCGTTTCAGATGATATAACTTGATCCAAGTAATAGGCAGCAATCAGAAATACTACCCACTCCACTGACATAATAATTAGAACCTCTCTCATGCCATTACTGCTGCTACTGAGGTACTCCCAATACATTCCATAAGTCCCTATTTTAAATGCCCCTTGTGCAAATTTGGACAGCTCATATAACCCTCGATACAGCGAAAAACCAGGGTACAATTCCAAAACAATAAGCCAACCACCTAAACCAGAGAAACACTTGTTACATCATTAAAATCGAAAAGTACATGGGCATAGAAAGACCCTCACAGATAAATGGCAAAAGTAGAATCTCCAAGTATTACAAATTGATATAAATATTTCCTCACAAAAGAACTGCTTGGGTAATCAAAACGTGAGGATTTCTAATTCCACTTAAATGCAATGAGAACAGGGAGACAATCATAATGATCCAGACAGCCAAATTCAGATGGAAGCATTTCGCCACATAGTTTTCCAATGAACTTACAAATGATGCTATGATAAATCAGAACTACACCATCACTCCAGAAAGTAAGCTATAAAAAGTTTCTCTGGTGAGAACCAGGACACACCAAGTGACAAATATTGCACAAGTGTCTATGTTTTTTCTTCCTACAACCATAATCTATCTAAGAGATATCAACGGACAGCTGCAATGTGTTACAAGTGGTGTAATAGAAAGAAGAACCACTCTCGCAGAGAAGAAAAAATTCGTAGTACAAACTTTTGACCTTCAATATTTGTATCTCTTGTTGCGGAAGCCAAATGTATATAGTGTGAATAAGTCACAACTACTATACCAAAAATTATGACAGCCACCAAATAATAAATAAGACAATAAAACAACAATAAAGGGAACACCAGAATTTACGAGGTTCGGCTAATTTTGCCTACTCCTCGGACACAACCAATATTTTATTTCACTCCAAAAATACAAGTGAAATAATACTAAAGAGAGAAGATACAAATGCCTTAAACAGATGAGAAGGCAAATGAGAGGTGTGTTTCAATCCTAAACATTAGGCCTTCTTTTATAGGGGAAAAATCCCCCCCCCAAACTTAACTCCCAACCAATGTGGGACTTTGGCATTTTGCCAAACTTCAACAAATCTCCACCTTGGCAAAATTCCACATTTTCAATTCTTTCTCAATAACAAATTTTGGTTGTGTCTTCATCTTCAATCTTCAGTGTTCAACAATGTTGATCAAATCCAAACAATGTTGAAACTTGATCGCAGTCACCACCTTAATTAGCATATCAGCAGGATTCTCCGTAGTATGAATTTTCTTCACTGTGACTCCTCTTTCTTCTATGATTTCTCGTACGAAATGATACCGAACATCAATATGCTTCGTCCTTGCATGATAAACTTGGTTCTTCGCTAATTGAATAGCACTTTGACTATCACAAAAAATTGTGATACCTTTTTGTTCAACACCAAGCTCCTTTAGCAATCCTTGAAGCCAAATTGTCTCCTTCACAGCCTCTATAATAGCCATGTACTCTGCCTCTGTTGTAGACAAAGCAACTGTTGACTGCAAAGTAGACTTCCAACTAACTGGTGCCTTTGCAAAAGTAAACACATAACCAGTAGTTGATCTTCGTTTGTCCATATCACCCGCAAAATCTGAGTCACAATATCCAATTACAGACTGATTGTCTTCCTGCTCAAAAACTAACCCGACATCTACAGTATTATGAATATACCATAGAATCCACTTCACAGCTTGCCAATGCTCCTTTCCTGGATTGTGCATATATCTGCTAATAACTCCAACAGCTTGTGAAATGTCAGGCCTTGTGCAAACCATTGCATACATCAAGCTACCAACAACATTTGCGTATGGTACCTTTGACATATACTCTCGTTCAGCTTCATCCATTGGCGACATAATAGTACTTAGCTTAAAATGGGAAGCAAGTGGAGTACTAACTGGCTTAGTCTTGTCATCTATGCCAAAACGTTGAAGTACTCTCTTCAAATATTCCTTGTGAGATAAACAGAGTTTCTTTAAACGTCTATCTCTAATTATCTCTATGCCAAGAATTTTCTTTGCCTCACCTAAATCCTTCATCTCGAACTCCTTCTTCAGTTGAATCTTCAACTTATCAATTTCTTCCGAATTCTTGGAAGCTATCAACATATCATCAACATATAGGAGAAGATATACAAAGGAACCATCTTTAAGCTTGTGCAAATACACACAATGATCGTATTTGCTTCTTTTGTACCCTTGCCGTAACATAAACTCGTCAAATCGCTTGTACCATTGTCTAGAAGATTGTTTCAATCCGTACAATGATTTTTCAAGTTTGCACACCATATTTTCTTTTCCAGCAACTTTGAATCCTTCTGGCTGAGTCATGTAGATTTCCTCCTCCAAGTTTCCATGTAAAAACGCAGTTTTTACATCCATCTGAACTAGTTCCAAATCCAATTGTGCTACCAAAGCCAACATAATTCTAATGGAGGAATGTTTTACAACTGGAGAAAACACTTCATTGTAATCAATTCCCTCCTTTTGAGCATATCCTTTGGCCACCAATCTTGCTTTGTAGCGAACATCTACTTGGTTAGGAAATCCTTCCTTCTTTGCAAATACCCATTTGCACCCAATTGCCTTCTTTCCCTTCGGGAGATTGGCCAATCTCCATGTATGATTCTGATGAAGGGACTGTATTTCATCATTCATGGCAATCCTCCACTTATCTTCTTCTGAACTTTGGACAGCGTCTTTATAAGTGGTAGGAACATCATCAGCTACAATTGAGGTTGCACAAGCAACCGTCTCAATGAGACGAACAGGTTTCGTTATTGTTCTTTTTGGCCTGCTGGTTGCTATTGATTCAAGTTGTTGTTGAGGTTCCTGAGTTGGAATCTCCTCTACTGGCTCTCCTTCCAGAGGGTAATCTTCATTTGTTTCCTCCTCTGCTTCTTGTGTAGGAAAAATAAATTTTCCCTCAAACTCCACCTGCTTAGAAGCACCTTTATTTTGTTTGGTGTCATCTGTTACCTTATTTACCATAGCAGATTCATCAAAGGTAACATCTCTGCTGAATATTACTTTCTTTGTCATAGGACACCATAAACGATATCCTTTGATTCCAGAAGTAATTCCCATAAAAATAGCCTTCTTTGCCCTTGGATCCAATTTTGACTCCGTCACATGATAATATGCAGTTGAGCCAAACACGTGCAAAGAGTTATAATCTACAGCAGGTTTTCCATACCATTTTTCAAATGGTGTCTTGCCATCAATAGCAGCAGATGGTAGACGATTAATGAGGTGGCATGCATATGTAATTGCCTCAGCCCAAAATTCTTTGCCCTAGCCAGCATTGGACACCATACACCGTACCTTCTCCAGCAAGGTCCGGTTCATACGTTCTGCCACTCCATTCTGTTGTGGTGTATGTCTAACAGTGAAGTGTCGGACGATGCCATCATTTTCACAGACCTTATTGAAATGATCATTTTTGTATTCACCTCCATTGTCTGTGCGAATACACTTGATCCTCCTGCCTGTCTGATTCTCCACCATCGTCTTCCATTTGAGAAAAATTCCCAACACTTTATCTTTGCTCTTCATTGTATACACCCATACTCTTCGGGAAAAATCATCAACAAAGGTTACAAAATAGTGTTTCCCACCCAATGAAGGTGTTTTGGAAGGACCCCAAACATCAGAGTGTACATAATCCAAAATGCCTTTAGTATTATGGATCGCTGTACCAAATTTAACCCTTGTCTGTTTCCCTTTAACACAATGCTCACAAAAATTCCAAGTTGCAAGCTTTTACTCCTTTTAACAATCCTTGATCTAATAGAGTTTTCAAGGATTTTCCTCCAGCATGTCCCAAGCGCATGTGCCATAGCTTGGTTGCTTCTGCCTCTTTGTCATCACTGGATGTCACTGTCGCTGTCCCAATAACTGTACTGCTACGATAGCGGTACATATTATTATTCTTCCGATTAGCCTTCATTACCACTAGTGCACCGGAGCATACTCTCATCACTCCATTTTCTGCAATGATTTTGAACCCTTTTGATTCCAGGGCTCCCACAGAGATGAGATTCTTCTTCAAATCCGGTACATATCGAACATCTGTTAATGTTCTGATCATTCCATCATGGTTCCTTAATCGTATTGAACCAATGCCATATGAGGTAAGAGGGCTGTTATCCGCTGTGTGGATGACTCCATATTCTCCTTCTTGAAATTCCACAAACCAGTCCCTGTTGGGACACATATGATAGCTACAAGCCGAGTCCATCAACCATATGTCTGATGATGTTAATGACTCTGTTGTAACTAATGAGAAGTCTGAATCATCACAATCAGCTACATTTGAATCCATAATGGCCTTTCCATTGTTATGTTTGGCCTTGTTCTTCAACTTCGGACAATCTTTCTTCCAGTGCCCCTTTTCTCGACAAAAGGCACATTCATCTTTGCTGGGTCTGGATCTTGACTTGGATCTTCCCTTCTTTGTCCTCGTTTGATTTTGAGGACGACCCCTTACAAACAGTGCTTCTCCTTCTCCGCCCTTCTGTTTTTCTCGCTTTCTTTGTTCATAGCTGTACAAAGCCGAACAAACTTCTCTGAGAGAAATTTCGTCATTTCCATGGAGTAGAGTAGTTTCAAGGTGCTCGTACTCATCAGGAAGTGACGCCAACAACATCAAGGCCAAGTCACCATCATCATAAGTTGTATCCATATTTTGCAAATCTGTGACCAACTTATTGAAACTGGTGATATGTTCATTCATCGTGGTACCAGGAACATAGGTGAAGTGAAACAGTCTCTTCTTCATGTACAATTTATTTTGACTGTTTTTCTTCAAAAATTTATCCTCCAGTGCTTTCCATAATTTACTTGCAGAAGTTTCCTTTGTGTATGGATATTTCTGCTCTCTAGCAAGGTAGGATCGAATGGTACCGCAAGCAACACGGTTGATAATTCTCCAATCTTCTTCTCCAATAACATCTGGTTTCTTTTCTTCAATGGCCAGATCTAGCCCTTGTTGAAAAAGGACATCTAGAACCTCGCCTTGCCACATCCCAAAATGTCCGAACCCGTCAAAAATTTCTACCGCAAATTTCTCATTTGACACAATTCTTGTCATAAGCGAAGATGCCAATGATGACGTATTGTTGACACTTGATGTAGATTCTTCTTGTTTATTGTCTCCCATATTTGACACAAATATTATTTAATAACTGACGACACAAATCAAGATTATTTCCTTTCTGATGTAGAAGATCAGACTAAGCTGCAACTACAGAGCATACTCAGACAGAACCTTGACTCAGTTACCAAGATAAATCTTTTCTGATGTGGAAACCACAGAGCATACTTAGACAGTACCTTGGCTCTGATACCAATTGTTGCGGAAGCCAAATGTATATAGTGTGAATAAGTCACAACTACTATACCAAAAATTATGACAGCCACCAAATAATAAATAAGACAATAAAACAACAATAAAGGGAACACCAGAATTTACGAGGTTCGGCTAATTTTGCCTACTCCTCGGACACAACCAATATTTTATTTCACTCCAAAAATACAAGTGAAATAATACTAAAGAGAGAAGATACAAATGACTTAAACAGATGAGAAGGCAAATGAGAGGTGTGTTTCAATCCTAAACATTAGGCCTTCTTTTATAGAGGAAAAATCCCCCCCAAACTTAACTCCCAACCAATGTGGGACTTTGGCATTTTGCCAAACTTCAACATCTCTATCACCTTGAACTAATCAAGTCTATCAATTATTTAGCATGTTGCACTAAACCTTATATTTTGCCAAAAGATAAACTGACAAATCAGTGGTTTCAACTCTAGTTGCCTCCTTGCTGATAGCTTGTAAAATTGTTCATGCGGATGGAGAAAATGATTAAGATCCAGAAAATAAACAGTTTGCTCTCTATTTTCACTGAGAGGGTTAAAAATAAATTTCCCGTGCTTAGTTGCCATTGATTCCAAAAGGAATAGAGGAGAAAGATTTGTTCCTAGGGAAATTCTTCATAGTGGATAAGGTGTAGGGAAGGGTAAAAGAGAACAATAATTCAAGACCTGATGCAGCCTAAGTTCCTTGATAATGTATTAAGTATCAGATCTCTAACAAATAAAACAGACAACATACCCAGTGTAATCCCACAACTGGGGTCTGGGGAGGGTGGTGTGTACGTACTCCTTACCCCTACCTTGTGTAGGTAGAGAGTTTGTTTCTGATAGACTATCGGCTCAAATCAAGAATGCATTAAAATTAGCATAAAAGATAATTCAAATTAACTTTTTAACCTACTTACGAGGAAATGATGCATCATTTACGAGTGGCTGGAAAAGAAGAAAAGCCATGATCCCCGTACCGAAGACAATTGTATAAGCAACAACTGCAACATTCAATATTATGGTAGTTATTCATCTTATTTGAGTTGAATATTCATGTATTAAAAAGGACCTAGTAACGAGATTCTTACTGATACAGACCTGATGCTGTCTTTAAATTAGCAAATAAGGCAGCTAACAGGAAGGCGAAAGATATTTGCAAATTTGTGAAGACAAAGTAAAAGATGCACTGGACACCATAAGAATTCAGGTTGAATATTGTTAACCCTGTAAAACAAGAAAACATAATGAACCAGCTAGTTTAAATGAGAGAGAACGACCGCAGCTTAGTTTTGTATGTATTTACCTGTCAGTACTCCAAATACAAAGTAACAGGACATGTAGATTAAAGATATAGCAAGAAAATATATGTAAGAAGTCACCCAATAAGCGCCATCTCCAAGTCCGTGCATCTTCATCATGATCCGTAACTTCTGTTGCCTCTCGTAAACAAGAGATGATAATACAACCTACAGTAAAAACAACATCCTATTATTAAGATGAAAAGAATACGACTTTAACTATTCCGTTGCATTATATGTCTTAATTTATTGCTTAGAAGTGGGACAATGGTTAGAGTGTATGCTTATTTAGTCCAAATGGGAAAAGAAACTTCAAATTGTTTTACCTTCATAGTCAGGCAAGTAAATCTGTTCTAAAGTGTAGAAAACACCTAATATAAGTAATAAACGCTTCATCTTTCTTGCACTTTAAGCTTTTAAATGAAGCAGTTCACCAAAATCAAGATGATATCTAAACAGATGGACGTCCCAATTTCGAGTCTCAACACAACCTATCATCAAATTATCTCCACGTGCTTAACTCATAAAAATAAAACTAAACTAGGCCTGCACATGAGTACGTGTGTTGCAGATCTAAATTATAAATAAAATAAAGTTTTAGATGAGGCACTTCACACAATTTAAAAATACACCATAGAGAGACAGAATTTTCTTTTTCATGTATTTAAAAATACACCATAGGTAGATTATATGCGAAAAGCAAATAATGTAGACACAATTTAGGAACATTAGCAACAACCCAAGTGAAGTGGATTAACCGTGTAATATTGAGGAAAGAGTATTTTCATCTGCAGATTATAAATGACTGAATGAAGTTTCTTAGTAAGAAGTAAGAACTGAGAATGATAGCACATGACCAAGACATTTAGAATCAAATCTTTTGCGATTATTCATGTTCGTAAGCAATAATGTGGACGACCAAAATAACTAAACTTGAATGAAAGCCAACGATCAAGAAAGTAGATACTTGTAGATGATAATTGCAAATAACTTCCACCATAAGCATTCAATTATGACACTCTTAACAAACCAAATAGATAGTTACCGGGAATATTTGTAGAATGACCCATGTAAAAAAGACAACAACAACAACAACGACCCAGTATAATCCCACAAGTGGGGTCTGGGGAGGGTAATATGTACGCAGACCTTACCCCTACCCCGAAGGGTAGAGAGGCTGTTTCCAGGAGACCCTCGGCTCAAAAAAAGCAATAGGAGATAATATATTAGTACCATAAAAATGCGTAATAAAATAACAACAATATATAAGAGATACGAAATATGAAATACAGGATACGAAATACGAAATACGAATTAGATGGCTGGTATAGTACAACTAGAAGGTAAAGCCCTGCATCAATAGACGACCACTGACATTCCTAGTCTAACTCCTAACTAGATAGTCTCTCTCAGTTGTGCTGTAGAAATATTCACCCTCTCCCCTAACCTACAACCTTAATGCTCGACCTCCATAATTCCCTATCAAGGGCCATGTCCTCCGTAATCCTAAGTCGCGTCATGTCCTGTCTGATCACCTCTCCCCAATACTTCTTAGGTCTCCCTCTACCTCTCCGCGTGCCCACTACAGCCAGTCGCTCACACCTCCTCACCGGTGCATCAGTGCTCCTCCTCTGAATGTGCCCAAACCATCTGAGTCTTACTTCCCGCATCTTGTCCTCCATGGGGGCCACACCCACCTTCTCTCGAATATCTGCATTCCTAATCTTATCCATCCTTGTATGCCCGCACATCCACCTCAACATCCTCATCTCTGCTACTTTCATCTTCTGGGTGTGTGAGTTCTTTACCGGCCAACATTCAGTTCCATACAACATGGCAGGCCTAACTACTGCTCTATAAAACTTACCTTTTAGTAACGGTGGCACTTTCTTGTCACACAAAACTCCCGACGCTAACCTCCACTTCATCCACCCCACCCCTATACGGTGTGTGACATCCTCGTCAATCTCCCCGATCCCCTGAATAACCGATCCAAGGTACTTGAAACTATCTTTCTTGGGAATGACTTGAGAGTCAAGCCTCACTTCAACTCCCGCTTCCGTCGGCTCAACTCCAAATTTGCACTCGAGGTATTCCGTCTTCGTCCTACTCAACTTGAAACCTTTAGACTCAAGAGCATGTCTCCAAATCTCTAGCCTCTCGTTGACGCCGCCTCTTGTCTCGTCAATTAGAATAATGTCATCAGCAAATAGCATGCACCATGGAACCTCCCCTTGAATATGATGAGTCAGTGCATCCATCACTAGGGCAAATAGGAATGGGCTGAACGCAGACCCTTGGTGCAATTCCGTAATAACTGGAAAGTGTTCAGAGTCGCCTCCTACTGTCCTAACCCGAGTCTTAGCTCCATCATACATGTCTTTAATCACCCTAATATAGTTACTCGGGACCCCTTTATCTTTTAAGCAGCTCCATAAGACCTTCCTAGGAACCTTATCGTACGCTTTCTCCAGATCAATAAACACCATGTGGAGATCCTTCTTCTTATCTCTGTACTGTTCCACCATCCTCCTAATAAGGTGGATAGCTTCTGTGGTAGATCGTCCCGGCATGAACCCGAACTGGTTGTCTGAAATAGACACCGTCCTTCGCACTCTCATTTCTACCACTCTCTCCCAAACTTTCATGGTATGACTTAGTAATTTGATGCCCCTATAGTTGTTACAGCTCTGGACATCACCTTTGTTCTTATACAACGGGACCATTGTACTCCACCTCCACTCTTCAGGCATTCTATTAGTCTTGAATATAACACTAAACAATGCAGTAAGCCATTCCAAGCCTGCTTGACCCACACACCTCCACAGTTCAACCGGAATCTCGTCTGGCCCAGTAGCTCTGCCCCTTCTCATCTTACGCATTGCCTCCATGACTTCATCGATCTCAATGTCCCTACAATTACTTACTTCATGGTGACTGTCGGCATTCCTTGATTCCCAAGTATAATATCCTGATCCCCTTCTTCACTTAGAAGTTTATGAAAGTAGGTCTGCCACCTCCTCTTAATCTGGTCATCTCCCATCAAAACTTTGCCGTCATCATCTTTTATGCACCTCACTTGGTCCAGATCCCGAGTTGTCCTCTCTCTCGCCTTAGCGAGTCGGAATAACTTCTTCTCCCCACCTTTGTTCCTTAGCTCCTCATACAGACGAGCAAAAGCTGTCGTTTTAGCCTCTGTCACTGCCATCTTCGCCTCCTTCCTAGCTACCTTATACCTTTGACTGTTCTCTCTCTTCTCCTCCTCGTCAGTGCTCCCTACTAACCTTAGGTAAGCCGCCTTCTTTGCTTCCACTTTACCTTGGACAACTGCATTCCACCACCAATCTCCTTTGTGTCCACCATAGTGTCCCGTAGATATCCCTAACACCTCTCTCGCCGCCTTTCTTATACAGTCCGCAGTCGTTGACCACATTGTGTTTGCGTCCCCACTACTTCTCCAAGCTCCCATTGCCGATAACCTTCCTTCCAACTCTTTAGCTTTATCCTTAGTTAAGGCGCCCCACCTAATCCTGGGGCGTCCTTGTACTGACCTCTTCTTCCTCCTTATCCTAATACAAATGTCCATCACCAAAAGCCTATGCTGCGTTGAGAGGGTCTCACCTGGGATAACCTTGCAGTCCTCGCACAACCTTCTGTCGCATCTCCTGAGGAGTAGATAGTCAATCTGAGTCTTCGCCACCGAACTTTGGTAAGTAACCAAATGTTCATCCCGCTTCGTAAAACTCGAGTTTGCAATGACTAGATCGAAAGCCTTGGCAAAGTCCAACATCGCAATGCCCCCTCCGTTCCGCTCTCCGAAACCAAATCCGCCATGCACCTCAGTGTACCCACCTGCAGATAACCCAATATGACCATTGAAATCTCCTCCTATGAATAACCTCTCAGAAGGCGGTATACTACGAACAATCTCATCCAACCCCTCCCAAAATTGCCTTTTAATATCCTCATCCAAGCCTGCTTGTGGTGCGTACGCGCTAACGACATTTAAAGTACCCTCACCCACCACCAACTTTATAGTCATTAGCCTATCATTCACCCGCCTGACCTCTACCACGGACTCCCTAAGATGGCTATCTACCAGGATACCCACTCCATTCTTACCCCTCAGGACACCAGAGTACCACAACTTATACCCATCCACGTTTTTCGCCCTCGATCCGACCCACTTAGTTTCCTGGACACACGCTATATTAATCTTCCTCTTCTGCAGGATTTTCGCCAACTCTATGGATTTACTCGTTAGTGAACCTATGTTCCATGACCCGATTCTCAACCTATATGCTCCCTTGCCCCTTCTACCCGCTACCCGACCCACCCCCTGAACCCCACCCCACACTCTGCCCCACCCGAGGACATGCCCTTATTCTATCATCCCAGACTGCAGCCACTACACCTACAACAATCTAGAGAAGTCTCGCTAGTGTACAACGTACACAAATCAAACTTGAAGGAAACACGTGGTAGCTAGTATCCTAGTTCAAAGGTTTAACTATTGCGAAGTAAAATAACAGTAATTTAGCTAACACCAAAAGGGAAACAGTAAAACAGGAGGTACCAATTCCCGATAACAAAACCTGTGGCTGATTTGCTGTGCTCGATGTAGTTGTACGCTCCCGCCCACTTGCTGACACTCGCCCAGGTTGCTCTCCTTTGCCAGTGCTCGTGCGCCCAACTTGTCTCCAATACTCCGAGAATTCCTGAAAATACAGAAAATACCACGACCAAAAAACCAGAAGGAGCTATCACCGCTACCTCTTTGCATTAATGAATCAAGGACGGAGTCGAAATGTCGGCCGGAACAATTGAACAACGATCGGAAACTCGGAATCACCACCTTGAGGGAATGAAAATAGTTCCCGTTTTTTTAAACACAGGTGGTTATAAGATAAGATAAACAGAAAAAAGGTTCACCGTCGTTTAACACTTCACTGCCGGATCTGAAAATTTCCAGCCACACTCCGGTGGGCGTCAGTGGTATCGAGAATCGCCCAGGATAGAGATGGTTGAAGGTTGAGCGGCTGTTGGTGTCGATGAAGGATGGTCGCTGGGAAATGGGGCTGTTGCAGTTCGTTTCCGGCGAGCTCTGGGTGGCGTTGGATCTTAGAGAAGCGAGCTCTGTTGCAGTTCGTTTCCGGCGAGCCGCTTTTCGTTCCAGCGGAAATTGGCATCTCAGCTACATACTCAAGATTCATCCTAATGGCAGGACCACGTAAAAATCGGATATAGCCATTTGATGCCTACAGAAAACAGAAGAAACAGTCAATACTCTTTAACTATGACCAGCATTCAGTGACTATACTCTATATATGTCACCAGATTTTGAAAAAATCAGGAGGTGCAAAACATTGGCACCATGATGAAGGAAATACAAATCTTCACACTAAGCATTAAAACATAGATCAGTTCAGCTTCACGAGCAACTTTTGGTAACCAAGCTAGCCCCTGAACTAAAAGAAATTAAGAGCATCCAAGCTAGATAGAGCTTTTGTTTAATCTGGCAAACATTCTATTGTGACCATAAAGAAGGATAAAAGACATACCACATTCTCAGCACGTGATATTTTTAACAATAGAGGATCATGATCTCGCCGAGTGGGCGCATTAGTAGAATTGTATTGTATGATGACCTTGAACTGCTCTCCACTTGTATCCAAGAAATCGTAAGCTGCGGGAATGGAGAAATATCAATAGGAAGTATACCCCCTAGAGGGAGTTAGAGATCTGAAGTTATATGCCAAACATCATATATAGGGGCTAACCTGCCAAAAATGCATTAATTTTTCCACCTGTATTTCCTTCTCTGAATCCTTTGAATAGCTCAGTGTTAATATCTAAAGAGCTATTACGCCACAAATTTAAACCTTCGACGCATATCACATCTAAATATGAAAGGAACGTAACTCACATTACAACACTCCATTGTAGTTGAACATATAATATGCCTGACAGCAGTGTAACAGCATAAAAGAAACTCTAAGAGTCAAACTAACAACAACAACAACGACGCCCAGTAAAATCCCACTAGTAGGGTCTAGTGTGTACGCAGACCTTACCCCTACCCCGAGGAGTAGAGAGGCTGTTTCCGAAAGACCCTCGGCTCAAGAAGACGAAAAGAAAAGAGACAATATCAGTACCACCAACAAATACCATAAGAAAAGATAACAACATCATGAAAGCTAGAAAATAGGTGCAAAGCAAAAGCGATAGCCAGTAAATAGACTCGGCCTAAGAGTCAAACTAAATGGATTCAAATTTATTTGGATTTGAGTAATTGCGTGGGCTAAAGCAATTGTTAGGCTTCTGCAAAGAAATAAGTTCAGGTATGTTGGACAGACATTAGCAGTAATGAGTGGCAATAAAGACATTACCGGATTCCGCTACTTCTGATGAAGAGTTTTTGGAGCATCGAAACCGAACATGAATGAGAGGACTAGACAGGCCATCATTTCTTCCCTGTAATAATTCCAAAATCAAGTGTTATAGAGTACTCCCAAAACATGATAAGTATAAAAGAGACAATAAGATTGCTACTGCCTGGGAATAAAATCCAGAAAAGAAGAAAACAGAAGGAAGAGAAAAGAGAACTCACAAAATTGCCATTTGCAATAGTATCTACATCAGAAGTTGATTTTGGATCAGGAGTATCTGTGAACATCTTTCCAGCCACACCTACAAAAAATTCACAAATTACATTTAGAAGAAAGAGCAAGTCATGAGGGTCCCAATTATGAAAACAAATGACATGAGGAAAAAAAAACATTTACTTTCTGCAAGACTTCTATTGCTCCCTGTGATAAGTATGGTTACTGGACATGAATCAGTTTACCTGCATGACGCATCAGGCAAGCCTGGAGATTGGATAGAATCCGTGGCGACAGCACGGAATTTGGGAGAAGGGATTTGCAACAAGGGAGGATATCCATTTGGATTATCGGCCTCAAAATAATCTCTTTCCTGCTTGTTGAAGTAGGTTTGCATACCACCAAGTAACACAAAGAGGATAGCTGGGAACAAAATGACCTTCAAGTGTGATCTTGAGTGCCGTTTCTGAAAATGACATTAAAAATATAGTAGTATATTTTTTCAGACAAAACAATACTAACTGTTATACCGACTAATTAAGAAATCACTTTGAAATTCACAGCCAGATTCATGATTTCAAGAATCACTTCATAACAGATGCTTGCTTCTTTAATTGAAACCAAAATTAGACACAATAAGACTAACTTTCAGTTTCAGGATAAAATAATCCTAAAAGAGCTGCATCCACCATTTTGGACCTTTTCCTTACACTACATAACACAACAATATTCTCTATAACCCAATTTTGGGTTCACATTAAACAGACTTAAAATGAAAAGCATGTAACAAAATTCCAAGCACCCAATCTAAAACATTTCTTATGAAGCTATTTTTGTTAAAGGGTGGCCACGTGCGTACAGGCACTGATAAAGAGAGATAGGAGGAAAAAACATTAATTTTTTATGAAGTGATCCAACAATTTTTTGTATGTCCTTCCATATAATACGAGAGACTGCATAATTCACTACAAACATGTTACATTGAAATGAAAAATTAAATCTATAAATATGGATTATGAAAAAATGAAAAGGGGGAACTGAACTGACATGGTAAGTAAGGTTCTTGCGGAACAAAGCATTGGCTTGAGTGCAAAAGTTTGCCATTGATGAACGTCAAGCTCTGTCACTTGCCAATATACAACAAAGAATAAATACTACAACTCCTGAATATATAAAACAACTGTGAAATATATTATATCCTCTTTTTCACTTCATTTCGATTTCTGTGTACTCAAAAAAGTTGTAACTGCATGTTGGATTTTTGCAAGAGAAGCCATTTGTAAGGATTTTCAAGCGGAAGGAACAGCTGTTTCTTTATGCCCAAACTACCCTTGGTTGAAAGACTAAAGTGCCCCTCCTCCCTTCATATTTCGCATGTCCATAAAACTAGGAACAAATCTAGATCCCAACGTTAATTACTAGGATATTACTTGTGGGTCCCATATCTGGATTAGTGTAAACACTCTTTTCTGATCTATTTTATTTTATCTTCTTTTTTAGGTCAAATAAGTGCTATATGAATAACAACTTGTTTGGATGGTTGTTACTCATTGTATTATATCGTATTGTTACTTTAAATACAATATTTGTTTTGATTGTTACTTAAATTTTATTGTATCGTATCGTTAAATCCGTCGTTACATAACGACGAAATGTGTCACTTTATGTAACGACCGATTTGGTGTGGTTGCGTCGTTACCTTGTCTTTTTCTCTCAATCTCACCCTTTATTATTATTAAATTATTTTATTTTATCATTTACCCTACTTTTTTATATAGTAATTTTACCTTGTATCATAACTTTTCTTTATAATATTGCAAGTTTATTCTTCATATTGCTGGTGCGTGATATCATGAAACGATGGCAAACGACACAATCTATCCAAACATTGTATTTATCAAACGATACAATATAATACAATATAGTACGATACGATACATTATGAAACGATGCGTAACAACCATCCAAACAAGCTGTAAGAGAACACAACTTAAAAGTTAAATGTAGTAACAAAAGTTACAAATTCCGCATTTTTTCTACCTTCCATTAAATGTGTAAAACGGTAAAAATTAAAATATTAAAAAAATACTTATGACAAAAATAGAAGAGGATTTAATAGCGTGTTTGGCCAAGTTTCTTCATGGTCAAAAACGAAAAATTTTATTTTGTGTCACATACAACTGATACTAGCTGTATGAGACAACTTTTTTGTCTCACAGTTTTGTGGACCCAGATTTCTGTGGACCCAGAAATGTAAGATTGGAGTCCACAAATTTGTGAGACAAAAAGGAGCCTCATACAACTAGTGTAAGTTGTATGAGACACAAAATTAAACTTCTCGTCAAAAACACTTTTTTTTTCAAAGTTGAAGTGTTTAATTTGGCCAAGATTTTTTTTTTTTTTAAAAAAAAGAATTTTTGAGTAGAAGTAAAAACAATTTTGGAGAAATAGAAAAGAGTAGTTTCTCCCACAAAAATACTTTTTGAAAATTTGAGAAAAGAAGCATTTTTTAAAAAACTTAGTCAAACACTAATTCTTCCTTAGAAGTGTTTTTCAAATTAATTAACCAAGCACAAATTGTTTCTCACCAAAAGTACTTTAAAAAAACACTTTTGAAAAAAAAATCACTTCTCAAAATAAGTTAATTTTAGAAGCTAAACCAAACAGGCTATAAAGAACTATCATTTTCTTTCTTTTGTTCCCTTTGGAGTAAAAAGAAAATTTATGAATTTATTTTCCTCCCACATTAATCTTTTTCCAAAAAGGATGCCTCTTCTTTGTTTTATGAAGGTAAAAGGAACTTCTTAACTTCCCCTTCATTTATTATTTTCCCTAATATCGAAACAAGATCTCAATTTGAATGTAGTTTAATGGTAGGACCATTGCTATTTGTGCCACTAAATTTTTAAAAAGATATATAATGTACCATCTATTAAATCGTTCACATGGATGTTATTAAATAAAGACTATGGTTTAAATTTGTATTATTATTTGCTTCACATGGTCAGATTTCATAATAAACAAACAATATGCATTTAAATTCGTTTCCCTTATTAGCAACAAAAATGGTGAAAATAAATGTGTATTCATTACTAGTAGTTTTTCTATACTTAAGAGTAATGATCATGTGATGGTATTTGAAGTACTTACTTTAATATTCAATAACTGACATAAATCATCAAAGCTTATGTAATATTTATGATTTATCTAACTATTCTCAAATAAAAAAAAGAATTCAATAAATCGAAATTATATTCAGTTTATATAAATTGTAGTAAAAGATTGAGTCAGTCTTATCTTCTTACTCATCTTATATATACTTGAAAATGACACAACCTTAACATAAAAAATAAACACCAAGGTTGTACTTTGATCATTCAACAGATCGTAATACTGAGCTATCAATTACCATTTCAATTTACACACTACTTATATATATATTTGACAGACACATATTTTTAAAATATACTGCGAAAAATTAGGTCCCAAAAATGTCTAACCGCTGTCAGTTACAATTATAATAATTGAGTTCCTCTATCCTCAATTACGATGATAGTTGTCTGGATACATAATTTGATTGGTCCAACAGGACGTTTTATACTAATGATAGTAATATGGAACTAATTATGGGTTTTGGTTAGTATGTTCCATGGCTGTCCCGTCGTGAATTGTTAAAACATGACATCTTAAATAACGCAATAACTAAATATTTCCACTTTTCTTATCACTGTCAACTTTTTACATCTTAGTATCTTACTTCAGATCTAGTCCGATCTTACTACTGCCTACGTTCAGTCAGTCAGTCAGTTTTTCCTTTTTGTCTTGTCCGTCAACAACGACAAAATCGTAGGTTTGTTTGAGTTTTCCAATTTGATTTTTCGGCAAAACACATCTGTAAAGGGTTAGATCAGTCATTTCCCCATTACGTAACGGAAAATTGGCGGAAATCTAGTCAGCAGCATTTAAAACACTTGACAGCAAAAATAGAACATTAGAAATAATATCAGTACCACAGGTCCTAGAGACTTCACATTTAATTTCCCATTATAAATTATTATACCATGCAAATTAAAGTGGTAATTAACTCCTCCATTTTTCACTCCCAATATCCATAAATTGTTTCTTCAAGTGTTAAAACCTCAATCAAATTTTGTGATGGCTGAAATGGAGCTGCAGATGGGATTTCGTTTGTTTTGGCAACAAACAACGGCTTTACTGAAGAAAAACTTGTTTATCTCAATGAGAAGCAAAAGAGCAACATTTCTTCAACTGTTCTCATCACTCTTGTTTATGGCTCTTTTGTTTGGAATCCAAAAGGCCATGGATTATAAGGCAAAACATCCGTCAGCAATCGGAGCTGTCACTGATCCAAAGCCTCTGATGAACCCATCAATACCTCCATGTGAGCACAAGTTCTTTATGAAACGTCCGTGTTATGATTTTGTGTGGAGTGGAAGTGGTAATCCAAGAATTCAATCCATTGTTAATGGAATTCTTGCTAATAATCCGGGTCGCTCCATATCTCCTACCAAGGTAATTACAAGCATTAATGCTTTGTGTGTTGAGATCTTTCATTTTAGGAAAAATGATCAAATTTGGCCCTGCACTACCCCAAATTAAATAAAATTTTCCGTCAAAAAGGCTCATTATAGTTCTTGTGTTTACCTCGAAAAATATGAGTAACAATTAAAGATAATTTGTGGTTTTAAAGATATGTGATTTATTCTAATACTAACGATTATACAAGTAATATTGAACTTTAATAAGAAGGAATAATGAACCAGATCAACGTTGTTGAGGCAGTAGGGGGTCTCGAGTTCGTCTACTCAGGGACCTCAAGGTCAGCTAAGACCAACAAAGTATGAATAATAAAGTAAATGCAATAAAGCTCAAGAATAATTGTTGTGCACGTTAAACAAGAGAAGAATAAGAATGCTCTATTGCACTGAATGATACGATCTTTTTACAAAATGATTGGGGTCCCCTTTATATAGGAGGAGAAAACCCCACTATAGTACATTGCTCATAAAGGTAAAGAATTCTATTGGTATAGGTGTATAACGGCCTAGTACGGACCTATACCATTTCATACAATCCTTATCCTATAATTAATGCCTAGGTCCACGTGTCCTAAAGAAATTCCCGCTCTTTCTTGATTGCCCCCAAGAATGTACTGCTCTCGATATAGGTCGAGCCTGGTCTTCGATCTGCTTCCTTGAGGTGTATGCTCCCCACCCGGGTCTGACCTCTACCTCGAGTCGCTCGGGCTCGGATTCACAGCTCAATTTAAGACTTCAAAAATCATGCTCCTCGATTTTGACCGCATACATCTTGACGCCTAGCAAAGCTCCAACCTCGGGGTAATTTTCGAAAGTTGAAAGATAAATTGAAACTTTTTTTCTTGAAGAATTTGGACACGTGGATTTCACCCATTTCATGTTGGAGCTCCGTGCAAAGACAAATACGAGACAATTTGCTAATGGCAAGGGTATGAGTGAATCAAAAGTGTACAGAGTACATGGGCAAAATTTGACCTTTTCTCTTCATTTTGCGTGGCCCATATTGTAAAATTTTTTAAGTACCTTTTGTTATAAAAGATTCTGATTTATGTAATTTTTAATAGATATTTTTATTTAAAACAATGTTAAAGAAGTTTATATACGTATGAATTTATGAGGACAATTAGATGTTTTGACCATCTTGTTTTGAAACATCAGTTAATAATCTGAGTCCTCCTAACAATGTAGAAACACTGCTATTCATTTTAAGCTTTTTGAATTAAAAATTATCTTTTAAAGGACACTAGTAAATGATTCCTTTCTCCTGTTTTGTGAAACATTATTACTATTCGGAGAGTCACTTTCAATATGGAAAATGTTTTTCATAATAATAAATTCTGATTTATAGTACTTTTATGTAATTAGTTATTGAATGTAGAATTTATTCCGTAATAGTTCAGGAATCAAAATTTGCAAAATAGATGCTTTGACACTCATTTTCCAACTTTTCAAGTACTAAGTAAATTTGCTGTCTGCTAGTTGCAGCTGAAAATTCATCTTTTTCTACAAATTTAACATGTTAGGTAAAAGTATTGTTACAGAGTTTTGCTTTTGACCAAGTTACTTGATTTTTAATACAATGTGGACAAGATGCTTCTGTGTTGCACATGATTTAAACTCTTTCATTTGCAGGTTAAGTCATTTAGCACGAAAGACGAATTGACAAAATGGCTTCTCAATGATCCAATGCGTACCCCTGGAGCTTTGCATTTTGTGGAACGAAATGCCACAGTTATAAGCTATGGTGTAGTAACAAATACTTCTACATATATTCCGGTTCCAAGGCAACCTGAAGATCCTACTTTCAAATTCCTAATTCCCCTTCAATTAGCTGCATCTCGTGAAATCGCGAGGTCTTTGCTTGGAGGTAATATAAGATAACAATTTAGCTTCATTACCATCAGTTTAAAATTTGACAGGCATAAAAAACCTTAATGGCTTCTCATCAATAAACATTATGATCAATAAGACTGCAATCCCCTTTTCACAGATTCAAAGTTCAGCTGGAATGTGGGTCTCGAGGAATATCCACATCCTGTACTAGAAGATACAGATGAGAGCTATACATTACTAAACGCTAACTCCCCAATGGATGCTATGCCATTGGTTGAAATGTTCAGTCCAATCTTCTTCTATGCAATTTCTATGTTTGGTTTTGTATTTCAGATTAGCTTAATGGTTCTTGAGAAGGAGCTCAAACTTCGACAGGTTATTAGTGCATTGTTATCGTAGAAAAGATTTTGTGCACTTTCCCATATATTGTAATCATTAATCAGAAAGTTATTTCACTATGTATAGATGTCATGCTCTTATGAAGTTTCTAGGAATACTTATATTTTATTCTGTTTCATCTTTGCATAGAGGATTATATAAAACGAAAAATCAAGATTACTATGAAATGCACTTAAATCGCTTGCAAAATATGAAAATTTGTAACAAGTATCATGTCTTTTGACATTTATGTCAGATGTGGATATTAGAAACGTATGTTGCTGCTTGGAACAAAGTTGGTTCCATGAAATCTTGTTAATTATTGGAGTGTACTAACTTATGGAATTACTTCAACTTTTTGTCCCATTTTTCTCATTTGATTTTCAGGCAATGACTGTGATGGGACTTTATGACTCTTCCTATTGGTGCTCGTGGCTAATATGGGAGGGACTTAAGGCATTCATTTCCTCACTCCTTATAGTCCTGTTTGGCATGATGTTTCAGCTTCACCTTTTCTTGAGAAACAGCTTTACGATTGTACTACTTTTATTCTTTCTTTTCCAATTCAACATGGTGAGTTCCCTCCTTTAAAATAGAAAGCTATGTTTAAGTTAAGCCACATTTGCAATATCTGTGGACTGATAACTTGTTGCATCTTGTTGTGCTAGGTTGGTTTTGCCTTCCTACTGTCAAACTTCATCCGCAAGTCCTCTTCGACCACATCTGCTGGTTTTGCTATATTTGTAATTGGTGTCGGGACTCTGGCAAGTCAATTTTCAGAATTCTAAAACATAATAAATCTCAAGTCACTTATAGTAATTGGTTTCTTTTTATTATAATACAGACATTTTCACCGGCCCTCTATGGTGATACAGACATTAAAACAAGATATAGAAGAATACTTTGGTCCTTTTTTCCACCTAATCCTTTTGCTGGAGGCATAAATGTGTTACAAAATGGATCAGACAGTGATGGGATCAGCTGGAGCAGGTTATCAGGATGTGATTTGGGTGAATCATGCTACTCAATGGTATGGTAGCCTTTTGAATTCTCTTTTGATTTTCAGCCTTTTGAATCATGCAATCCTGTATTATAGTACCATATTTATTCCAAAATAAGGCCGATTAACCATTTCCTGAACTTTTTTGTCTTGCCAGCTCCACTATTATCGATGGCTTATATCAACTTGCTTCTTGTGGCTTGTTTTGGCTATCTACCTAGACAATATCATACCCAACTCAGCAGGTGTAAGGAAACCCCTTTTCTATTTTATAAAACCTGGATATTGGACAGGGCGAAGTCAAGAGAAGCCGGAAGGTACTGGAATTTCAAATTAACTCTCATTTCCTTATTAGTTTCCTATTGATTTCATTTAAAAACCACGCTCTTTCTCGGTTGTTGTTTCAGAAAATGCCCCCATTTTAGGTTCTGGTTCTGCACTATCAAATGACAGTTTCTCCCAAGATAATGAGGGTGTTTTCGACGAGGAAAACAGGGTGAAACAACAAGTCAAGGGAGGCATTATTGATCCCAATGTTGCTGTTCAGCTACGAGACCTTTCCAAGACATATTCTGGAACAATGAGCTTAAGTTGCCACTCTTGTTGTCTATGCTGTTTTTACTGTACATGCAAGATTAAGAAAGCTTACAGAGCTGTCCAGGTGAATTTCCCTATACTCCCTCACTACAAAGTAGCTTTTTGGCTAAAGTTGAATGGCGCAAATCTGGAGTTTTTTTTGTTGCAGCAATAAGTATTCACATTTAGTTTATACCTTGAGTTTGTGGAAACCATCATTTATCTCTGCTGCCTTTCTTCATAATGAAATAACTCTAATTTCCATTTTACTATTGTGAATGATGTAAGTGTATTTTACTTCATACTGCAAAAGATAGATTACACCTAGAATATATACACAAAGTTAGAGACATAATTCAAGAGTGTATCCCTAAGATCATGGCTTTTACCCACAATCTTTGACTATACCATCAGACACAATCTAACATACAATCTAATATTGAAATACTCTCTGACAAAATCTAAGTCTTAACACTCCCCCTCAAGCTGGAGCGTAAATGTCATATGCTCCAAGCTTGCTACAAATGTATTCAATCCGAGCCCCTCTAAGGGACTTAGTAAGGACATCTGCCAATTGGTCATTTGAACCGACAAAGCTAGTGGCAATGCATCCGGACTCGATCTTCTGCGTAATAAAATGACAATCCACCTCTATATGTTTCGTTCTTTCATGAAAAACTGGATTAGAGGCAATATGAAGGGCAGCCTGATTGTCGCATATAAGCTCCATCTGTTTGAACTCAACACATTTTAACTCTTGGAGGAGTTGTTTCAACCAAATAAGCTCGCATGTGGCAAGGGCCATAGCTCGATATTCTGCTTCTGCACTAGATCTAGCAACAACATATTGCTTTTCCAAGAGATTAGATTTCCCCCATTCATGATACAGTACCCAGAAGTAGAGCGTCTATCTGACGGAGAACCTGCCCAATCAGCATCAGAATATCCAACAATGTCTGTGTGACTTTTGTCTTCATATAATAGTCCTTGCCCCAGAGCTTTTTTGATGTATCTTAGGATACGAATTACTGCGTCCCAATGATCTTTACAGGGAGCTTGGAGAAACTGACTAACCACACTTACTGCAAATGAAATATCAGGTCATGTGATAGTAAGATAATTCAGTTTACCGACCAGTCTTCGATATCTGCCAGGATCATTCAATGGCTCCCCCTGTCCAGGGACGAGTTTGACATTTGGATCCATAGGAGCGTCAATAGGTTTGCAGTTTAACATGCATGTTTCCTCTAGTATGTCCAAAGCATATTTTCTTTGTGAGATAGCAATACCGGTCTTGGATTGTGCTACCTCGATTCCCAAGAAATACTTTAACTTCCCCAAGTCCTTGGTTTGAAAGTGACTAAATAGATGCTACTTTAGTTGAGATATTCCTTCTTGATCATTTCCAGTTATGACAATGTCATCAACATAAACGACCAGATAAATATTATTTTTTGGACCATTATGTCGATAGAAAACGAAGTGATCTGCTTCACTTTGAGACATCCCAAATTGTTGGACAACAGAGCTAAATCTGCCAAACCATGCTCTCGGAGATTGCTTAAGGCCATATAGTGAACGTTTCAGACGGCATACTAAATTTGACTCCCCCTGAGCAACAAACCCAGGAGGTTGCTCCATATAAACTTCCTCAGCAAGCTCACCATGTAAGAAGGCATTCTTTATATCTAGTTGATGAAGCGGCCAACAACACATTGCTGCTAAGAAGATAAGCAGTCAGACAGATGCAATTTTGGCAACGGGAGAGAATGTGTCACCATAATCAAGGCCATAAATCTGGGTGTATCCTTTAGCAACAAGGCGAGCTTTCAGCCGATCAATTGTTCCATCTGAACCTACCTTTATTGTATAGATCCACCGACATCCAACAATGGATTTTCCTTTCGGTAACTAGACCAATTCCCAAGTGTTATTGGTCTCTAGAGCAGTCATTTCTTCGATCATAGCCCCTTTCCACCCTGAATGTTCCAATGCTTCACCAACAGTCTTTGGTATAGGTACATGAGATAAGGAAGATACAAAGGTATAATATAATGGGGACAATCGATGATAACTTAAGCAGTTAAATCGTACTGGTTTCTGAGTGTCGCACCTCCTTTTCGCCGCGCCCGCGGGGCGCGTGGGGAGTTTTCTCCAATTGAAGGACAGTCGAAACGGGATTTGTTTATTTGTTTTAGAGTCGCCACCTGGGAATTTTAAGGCGTCCCAAGTCACCAATTATAATCCCTGAATCGAGGAGAATATGACTCTGTTTATTATTCTGCGAACCAGAAATCCTGAGTAAGGAATTCTGTTAATCCGGAAGGAGGTGTTAGGCATTTCCGGATTCCGTGGTTCTAGCACGGTCGCTTAACTGTTTTTATTATTGGCTTAATTACCTTGATTTTATTAAATACATTGATGTTACATGTTTTTACTACCGCTTATTGATGACCCTTCTTTGAATCGAATTACGAGTACGTATATTCGTGTTAAAAAAAATTGCGGACTTGTGTCACGCGTACGTGTACACAATAACTTTTTATAATATATTTATTAAGCAATCATTTTTCGAAATTGTGTTGGATCAAGAATATTTGTTTTTCTTGAATAATGAACCGTACATCTCGGGTTTTTATGAAATTGATTTAACGCCTTTTGGAAAAATCCTTTTATTAAATATTCGTTCGAAATTGCGCGTACGCATAATCCGAATTTTTGCTTTTAAAAATATAATCAGGGTACGCGAACGTATCCCTAATTGTGTAAAATATTCGTAATGATATTAGGGATTTTCCACAAATTGTTTATTATATCTATACATTTTTATGTGAAAATCATGATAAATTCCCATTTAAGGTGCCCTTAAATTCTTTGAAAAGAATTTACAATTTATTAAATGTTGACCGTTGATTATATTTTCCGAATATAAGTTATATTCATTTCAACTATTCAATTTCAAAGGACAGAATACAAATATGATTAATATTATTTAAAAAAAAACAAATATGACATATATATATATATATATCAAAGAATAAATTGCATATAAATATATATATATATATATATATATATATATCAAAGAATAAATTGCATATAAAACTGAAAATGAATGATTCATAAAGGAAGGAAATATTTTCCAAATTTTTTTTTCATGATTTACTTAATGCAAATTCTATTTCTAATTACCATTGATATCAAGTGTTGCAATTGGTACTTATACATCTCGTTTCATTCTCATATAATCGCTTTTAATCTAATAAGCCTAATTATTTGATCAATTTGTCTTATGAAGGTATATAGGTATCGAGTTTATAAGAAAGGAATTATTATACAAGTTAATTCAATAAAATTACCTTACATGCAACTTAACTGTATATCGTAAACATTCATAACATTTTAACATTGTAACAAGCTACATCATATCACCTTTCGCCAACGTTTATACACACATCTATTATCTTATAAAAATATACCAACAACACCATCTTAACCTTATTTAACAATAAATATCACTACTGTAATTTTCTTGGCACTTCTACATCACTTCTTGCTTAACTAACAACAAAATTAAATAATGACCAACATTCATGCCATATTCCCTACTTTGACAATTTAATATGATTAAACTAATGAGATAATGAGCTAATATTATTACAAATCTTTATACGAACTTTTAAAGTAAGACAATTAGCTCATAGCTATCAAATTGAATTCACTACTAATTAACTAACATAAAACAAAAATGAAATTTAAATTGATGAACTTGGACAAATAGAAAACAGAATTTCAATTCAAACTTCATTGATGAGTCATGTTGAATCTCTTTCCAACTTAAAATTTAAAAGACATGTACCTGGTATTGGAAAACAAGAGAAGATGAAGCTGAGAAGCAGCAACAGTAGTAACAATGTAGCACAACAACGACAGTCCAGCAACACAGGAATAGACCAGTAACAGTAGGAATAGTAGTAAACCCAGGAGACTATAAACGACTCCAAGTATAGAGAAGAAGTAAAAGGCAGGAAGGTTCTGACTATTTCAGATCTTAAGCGAGGCAATGAAACAGTAACTATTCTTTTCAACTTCAAAACTCTCCAAAATGAATTCTGTCCCTGTATATTCAGTGTATCCAGAATGTATATCGGGTGTATACTTCTCACTCCGCCCCCTCTTTTTTTCTTCTCTCTATCTAGTTTTTCCTCTCTTTTTTTCCACCCTTCTTCCTAAATTTTCTCTTCTATTTATAGCAAAATTTTCGAAATTTTCAGATTTATTTTTTTATTATTTTATTATTTTTTTAATTAAAAGAAATCCCACTTACAAATTGCTTTTATTTTTTTAGAAAAAGAAATCCCACCTTTATTTACTTTTATTTTTAAAATTTCAACTTTAATTACTTTATCTTATTTAAAATCCCACTTTTTATTTTTTTTAAAAGAGAATCTCACTTTATTTAACTTTTCTTTAAAAAACAAACCACTATCTTTTCTTTTTCTTTTAAAAATGCTACTTTCAATTACTTTAAATTTTTTTAAATTTTCAGATACCTTTATATTTATTTTTTAATTCCAACCTTCTTTTACTTTTAATTTTTTTTTTTTTAAATTTTCTACATTCTTTTACTTTTTTTTTTAAAAAAAACATTCCCGAAATTATTATATATGTTTTTTTTAAAAAAATAAAAAAATAAAAATAAAAAAATAAAATAAAATATTTTCGGATTTTTTTATATATAAAAAAAACAAAAAATAAAACTATTAATAGTGATAATTCACCTTTTATTTTTTATTTTTTTGGTTTTGTTTTGTGTTGGACAAAAATGAAGATGGGGTGTTGGGTTAATGGAGCGGACCGGGTCGACCCGGTTTGAAACGGACCGGGTCATGGGGAAAGTTGGGCAATTATTTGGGCCTGTGGTTTGAAATTGAAGAAGTGGCCCAATCCGATTTTTCTTTGTATTTTTGTTCTCTTTTCTTCTTTTATTTTTCTAAAACTAAATTATAAAAGTACTTAAATTATTATTAAGAACTAAATTAAGTTATAAAAGAGCAAATTAACTTCCAATAACAATTAACGCACAATTAAGTAATAATTAAGCATAAAATTGTTCATTTGGACATTAAATGCTAAAAATGCAAAAGATGCCTATTTTTGTATTTTTTTATTAATTTAACAAATAAACATGTATAGACAAACATACAAATAGTTACACAAAATATCACAAAAATTGCACACCAAGAAAAATTATTTTATTTTTTGAATTTTTTTGGAGTAATTCTCATATAGGGCAAAAATCACGTGCTTACAACTGCCCCTCTTTGCCCGAAGACACGAAGGGTTTTCGTGCAAAGATAAAGCGAGCGATTTTTGCCCATCCGAGTACTCAGTGTGAAGCATTTTTTTTATTTTTTTTATTTTTTTTTTGAAAAAGATTTGACCGAACCTTTGCTTCAAAGGTTTCCTACATATCCTGGGCTAAACAGGAATCAGGTCAATGTAGTTCGGGAAGTTTTGGTAGCTGGGACTACCGTGGGACTGTGATGTTACTGCTGCTTCGTGCTGTTTTTACTGCTTGCTGACCTCCTTATTACACCTTACTGTAAAGGAAATACAAAATTAAACTAGACTATGGTACATGAATTATAAAATCTTATCTAGATCATGCTCTCGCGTTTCTTGTTGTCTTGATATCTTGGTGACTCTTGGGCATTGGTCTTATTCCGTATTCCTTTTGGAACTCTTGTTGTTTCTTGTTGGGGATCTTGTTGGACTCCTCTGTTTTATTGATTCTAAGTGTGCTCCTTTTTCATATGAGCGGGCTTTTGATTTCAACACTTCAATTGCATTTCCTCGTTCTTCAGGTGGGTGCCTCGACTACTTCTTTTCTTTCTTCATCCTCATTTTCCAGGTGGACGCCTGATTTCTTCTTTTTCTCATCCTCATTCTCCAGGTGGACGCCTGACTTCTTTAATTCTCATCCTCATTCTCCAGGTGGACGCCTGACTTCTTCAATTCTTATCCTCATTCTCCAGGTGGACGCCTGACTTCTTCTTCTCTCATCCTCATTCTCCAGGTGGACGCCTGACTTCTTCTTTTCTCATCCTCATTCTCCAGGTGGACGCCTGACTTCTTTTTTTTCTCATCCTCATTCTCCAGGTGGACGCCTGATTTCTTTAATTCTCATCCTCATTCTCCAGGTGGACGCCTGATTTCTTTAATTCTTCATCCTCATTCTCCAGGTGGACGCCTGACTTCTTTTAATTCTCATCCTCATTCTCCAGGTGGACGCCTGACTTCTTCTTTTTCTCATCCTCATTCTCCAGGTGGACGTCTGACTTCTTTAATTCTCATCCTCATTCTCCAGGTGGACGCCTGATTTCTTCTTTTCTCATCCTCATTCTCCAGGTGGACGCCTGACTTCTTTAATTCTCATCCTCATTCTCCAGGTGGACGCCTGACTTCTTCTTTTTCTCATCCTCATTCTCCAGGTGGACGTCTGACTTCTTTAATTCTCATCCTCATTCTCCAGGTGGACGCCTGATTTCTTTAATTCTCATCCTCATTCTCCAGGTGGACGCCTTACTTCTTCTTTTCTCATCCTCATTCTCCAGGTGGACGCCTGACTTCTTTTTTTTCTCATCCTCATTCTCCAGGTGGACGCCTGATTTCTTTAATTCTCATCCTCATTCTCCAGGTGGACGCCTGATTTCTTTAATTCTTCATCCTCATTCTCCAGGTGGACGCCTGACTTCTTTTAATTCTCATCCTCATTCTCCAGGTGGACGCCTGACTTCTTTAATTCTCATCCTCATTCTCCAGGTGGACGCCTGACTTCTTTTAATTCTCATCCTCATTCTCCAGGTGGACGCCTGACTTCTTCTTTTTCTCATCCTCATTTTCCAGGTGGACGCCTGACTTCTTCTTTTTCTTTACCAGGTATTTCCTGACACAAATATTGTTTTTGCCCCTGTTTTAAATCAAAGAAAACTTCGTTAGTTTAAAGCAGGGTGGTTGGCTGTGGTATTCTTGCAGATGGTGATGTTTCTCTTCGTCTCTCTTTATTGCCTTGGAATGATTGAAAAGACTGTTTTGTCTTTGTAATTGATCCTTGACTATAGGATTCCCCTCTGTGTGTTTTCCTTCAAAACCTTTCAACTGTAATCATGTGCCTCTTCTGACTTTGCTGATCCACTTTTGATTTCATCTTTCTTACACCCGTATTTTATCTCCCACCTTTCGTGGCTGTATTTTGTAACCTTGAATCTTGGTAGTATACCTTGACATTCCTTCTTATTTGTTTGGAATAAAACTTATCTCAAAACTTGGAGAAAGTAAGATTATTAGTAACGAAATACGCTGATTTCGATAATTATAGAATGAAAAGAAAAATCCAATTTTTTGGATGACTGTTGGAAAAGGAATAAAGGACTTATCTGATTGGAATTACTGGCACCAATGATCAGGGTATGCATTTCGGATTAATCAACCCAGTCTTTTAATCCATCTCCTCTCAATTGTCTCAAGGAGTTTTCACCGATAAATTTTCCTCGTTTTTCACTTCTTCACTTCCTTTTCGCCTTATGGTGCCTGTGTGGGTTTTCACCTATAAGACTCTCTCATTTTACTTTTCTCTCAACCTCCGTCGCCTTATGGTGCCCGTGTGGGTTTTCACCTATAAGACTCTCTCATTTTACTTTCTTTCCTTGTTTGTACCAGAGTGTTATGAACCACTTCATTTGCTTGCCTCAGCATTTTTCTAAGATTGATCAAAAGGTCTTTTTGGTATTAAGGTTAGGAATGGAAAAGGTATTAAAAGCTAAATAGCTTTGGTATGGGTTTAAAATTACAACTCTTGGAATCTTTTCTTATTTCCAATACAATTCCTGCCCCAGTTTCTTGCTTGGGGTCTCTTAATATTTCTTTTCCGTGCACATTGTGCATGTTGTGCACCCTATGACCGAGCCGTGAGGCGCCTACGTATCCTTCTTTGAGGAATCAGGTCAAACGTAGTTCACTACATAATAGTGAAGATTTTGATCTTTTTTTTATTGATTCCAAGAGAGGGTAGGAAAGAAACAAGTATGGCTCAAAGGGGAAGCAAATGGTATAGTGTTTGGATAGCAGAATAAATTGCCTTTGTCATTTCAATCTTCGAAATAGTGCTAAATACAAACATTCAAAAAGTTATGCATAATATCTCTTTACCGCGTCAGAATTGATCGCCATATCTATGCATTTGCCTTCAATATCTGTTAAACATAGTGCACCATTCGATAATACTCTGGTCACAATGAATGGTCCTTGCCAATTCGGAGCAAATTTGCCTCTTGCTTCAACCTGATGTGGAAGAATACGTTTCAGCACATGCTGACCTACTTCAAACTTCCGGGGACGCACCTTTTTGTTGTATGCTCTTTCTATTCTTCTTTGATATAATTGACCATGGCATACTGCGGTCAATCGTTTTTCGTCAATCAAATTTAACTGTTCTAGACGGGTTTTGACCCATTCATCATCATCAATCTTTGCTTCGGCGATGATCCGAAGGGAAGGAATCTCAATTTCTGCAGGAATTACTGCTTCAGTGTCGTATACCAACAAATAAGGAGTTGCTCCTACTGAAGTGCGAACAGTAGTGCGGTATCCCAATAATGCAAATGGTAATTTTTCATGCCATTGTTTTGAACCTTCTACCATTTTCCGAAGTATCTTCTTTATGTTTTTGTTGGCTGCTTCTACTGCTCCATTAGCCTTGGGCCGATATGGGGTAGAGTTACGATGTGTAATCTTAAACTGTTGACATACTTCTTTCATTAAGTTGCTGTTGAGATTAGCACCGTTATCTGTGATGATCACCTTCGGGATTCCGAATCGACATATGATATTTGAGTGGACAAAATCGACCACAGCTTTCTTGGTTACTGATTTGAATGTCTTGGCCTCAACCCATTTGGTAAAATAATCAATAGCTACCAGAATGAATCTGTGTCCATTGGATGCTGCCGGCTCAATTGGACCAATCACATCCATGCCCCAAGCAACGAAAGGCCATGGTGCCGACATTGTGTGCAACTCGGATGGTGGAGAATGAATCAAATCTCCGTGTATTTGGCATTGATGACACTTGCATACAAAACTGATACAATCTCTCTCCATGGTAAGCCAATAGTAACCAGCTCGGAGGATTTTCTTTGCCAACACATATCCACTCATGTGGGGTCCGCAAACTCCTGAATGTACTTCAGACATGACAGTTGTAGCTTGTCTGGCATCTATGCATCTTAACAATCCAAGATCTGGTGTTCTTTTATACAAAACTCCTCCGCTCAAGAAGAATCCATTTGCTAATCGCCTAATGGTCCTCTTTTGATCTCTTGTGGCTTGTGCGGGATATATTCCCATTCTGATATACTCCTTGATGTCGTGGAACCATGGTTCACCATCAAATTCTTCTTCAACCATATTGCAATAAGCGTGTTGATCGTGGACTTGAATATGTATCGGATCTACATAAGCTTTGTCCGGATGGTGCAACATTGATGCCAGGGTAGCCAATGCATCGGCTACCTCATTATGGATTCTTGGAATATGTCGGAATTCCACTGATTGAAACTGCTGACAAAGATCATGTAGACATTGTCGGTATGGTATGAGCTTCAAGTCTCGGGTTTCCCATTCTCCTTGAATTTGATGTACCAAAAGATCCGAATCTCCCATGACTAAGATTTCTCGGATACCTATGTCTGCAGCTAGCCTTAACCCCAAAATGCAAGCTTCATATTCAGCCATATTATTGGTGCAATAAAATCGCAATTGAGCCGTAACAGGATAGTGACGCCCTGTTTCAGAAATGATTACAGCTCCTATTCTGACTCCTTTCATGTTGGCGGCTCCATCAAAGAAAAGTTTCCAGCCAGGTTTTTCGATTTGTTCCACCTCGTCGATATGCATTGTTTCTTCATCAGGAAAATAAGTCTTCAACGGCTCATATTCCTCATCGACCGGGTTTTCGGCTAAATGACCGGCCAGTGCTTGAGCCTTCATTGCAGTTCTAGTCACATAGATGATGTCGAATTCCGTGAGCAATATCTGCCACTTTGCAAGTCTTCCCGTTGGCATAGGCTTTTGAAAAATGTATTTCAAGGGATCCAAACGAGAAATGAGGTAAGTAGTGTAGGATGACAAATAGTGTTTCAATTTTTGAGCTACCCATGTTAGGGCGCAACATGTCTTTTCCAGATGAGTATACTTAACCTCATAAGCTGTGAACTTCTTGCTAAGGTAGTAGATGGCCTGTTCTTTTCTGCCAGTGAGGTCATGCTGCCCCAATACACAACCAAATGAATTTTCCAAAACCGTCAAGTAAAGAATCAAAGGTCTTCCTGGCTCTGGCGGGACCAACACGGGTGGGTTTGATAAGTACCCTTTTATTTTATCGAACGCTTCCTGACACTCATCGGTCCATTTGACTGCAACATCCTTTTTTAACAATTTGAAAATTGGCTCGCAGGTTGTTGTGAGCTGAGCAATAAACCTGCTGATATAATTTAACCTTCCCAACAAACTCATTACTTCAGTTTTGTTTCTTGGGGGTGGCAGTTCTTGGATGGCTTTGATCTTTGACGGATCTAGCTCAATGCCTCGTCGACTGACTATGAATCCCAGCAACTTTCCGGATGGAACTCCAAATGCGCACTTGGCAGGGTTAAGCTTGAGGTTGTACCTGCGAAGTCTTAAGAAGAACTTCCTCAAATCCTCAACGTGGTCGGCCTGATGCTTTGATTTTATGATCACATCGTCCACGTATACCTCAATCTCCTTGTGTATCATATCATGAAACACTGTGGTCATTGCTCTCATATAGGTTGCTCCGGCGTTTTTTAAACCGAATGGCATTACCCGGTAGCAATAAGTTCCCCATGGTGTGATGAATGCCGTCTTTTCTGCATCTTCTTCATCCATTAGAATTTGATGATATCCGGCATAACAATCCACGAAAGACCCTATATCATGCTTGGCACAATTGTCGATCAAAATATGGATATTGGGTAATGGGAAATTATCCTTTGGACTTGCTTTGTTGAGATTGCGATAGTCGACGCATACTCTAATTTTGCCGTCTTTCTTTGGTACAGGAACGATATTAGCCAACCAAACAGGATATCGAGTGACTCGAATGACCTTTGCTTCCAATTGTTTGGTGATTTCTTCCTTAATTCTCATACTCATCTCAGGCTTGAATTTTCTCAGCCTCTGCTTGACAGGAGGCACTGTTGGATCGGTGGGCAATTTGTGGACCACTAAATCAGTGCTCAAGCCCGGCATGTCGTCATACGACCAGGCAAAAACATCTTTGAATTCTATGAGTGCTTTAATTAACTCCTCTCGGATCTTTGGCTCCAGATGGACACTTATTTTAGTTTCTCGGATATTACTCGTGTCCCCTATATTGATGTCCTCGGTATCACTCAAGTTAGGTTTGATTTTTTCCTCAAAGTGAATTAACTCTTTACTAATCTCTTCAAAAACCTCATCTTCATCATATTCTGATTCATAATCACAATATATTTCTTGAATTATTATTTCGGAACCAGATTGATTTTTAAGACTGGGCTGAGGATTCCTCATGCATGCCATATCACTAGAGCCAGCGTAAAAGGAACTGTATAGGAAAGAAGAAAAAGAAAAGAAAACTATCAGGAACGATAATAAAAAGGAAACTGCTTTTTATTGGATGATGAAAAATAACAAGGTTTGCACACTTCAACCAAACTGTAAGATAAACTTTGGGATTACAACCTTGAAATAACCCAAACAAACTGAAAGAAAAATCAAAATAAACTACCAAGACTCCTTTCGAATTGGGAGAGGAGTGGCTTTCCAATTATTGAGCTTTGTTTCTGGTCCAACGAATTGAACTTCTGCGTTGCTACACCCTTCTCCGCCTTCCAACATATTCACATCACTAAACAATTTCTCGAACCTTTCAATTAATTCTTCCTCAGGATTGACCTGGGATTTAGGAATTGTTGTTATCGGGCGATTTTTAGCACCGGTCTTGACAAAAGACTTCGACAGCTGTGGTACTGGTTTTGGAAGAAACCATGCTTGGTGTTTCAACTTCCTGGCCCTTATCACGTCATTGGCGGTAGGTGTGAACCCTAAACCGAATGTTCCCCAGTTCTCGGGGAGAGATACTGGTTGTACAATTCCTTGCAGAGATAAGCCCAGACCTTTGCCGGGTATAAAGCCATTCTTCAGCATTTCATAAGCTACCATGACTGATGCAGAGGATATCTTTGGATTCGAAAGGTGTTTCCCTCTGGAATTTTCTCTACCGACACCGTGTCGGACACTTGGTATACCCATGGTCCTTGGTCAATTTCTGTTCTCTCGACCGGTACAATGGTGTTGTTGTGAGCATTTAAACTTTCTTCTCCATACACGACTACTTCTTGATGATCCCATTCAAACTTGACAGCCTGATGTAGTGTTGATGGGACTGCTTTAGCAGCATGGATCCATGGTCGACCCAACAACAAGTTGTAAGAAACAGTCATGTCCAACACTTGAAATTCCATGGTGAATTCAACTGGCCCTATAGTTAGTTCCAATACTATGTCGCCAAATGAATCTCTGCTTCCACCGTCAAATCCTCGTACGCAGATACTATTCTTTTGGATCCTCTCCTCTTTAATTTTTAATTTGTTTAAAGTGGAGAGAGGGCATATGTTTGCACTGGACCCATTGTCAACCAATACCCGGGTTACTACGGAGTTTTCACATTTCACGGTGAGGTAAAGAGCTCTATTATGCTTGGTACCTTCCGCAGGCAATTCATCATCGGCAAATGTAATTCTGTTTGTCTCAAAGATTCTATTGGCTATTTTTTCCAAATGATTTACAGAGATCTTTTCAGGAACATGAGCTTCATTCAGGATTTTCATCAACGCCAGACGGTGTTCCTCTGAATGGATCAGTAAGGACAATAATGAAATTTGAGCGGGGGTCTTCTTTAATTGATCCACCACAGAATAATCATGGAGTTTCATTTTTCTTAAAAACTCCTCCGCCTCTTCTTCCGTCACAGCTCTCTTTGTTGGCATTGGTTTGTTTTTAGTTTTTCTCAGCTCTTCGGGAGTAAAACATCTTCCCGAACGAGTCAAGCCTTGTACCTCACACACTTCTTCCTTGATTTCTTTGCCTTTGTACATTATGGTCACCCGTTCATAGTTCCATGGGATGGCTTTGTTGTTGATGATTGGCAGCTGAATTACAGGTGCAATAATAACTCGATCTGTACGTGCTCCTTCCACAATTACGACGGGTTTGTTAGCAACCCCTGGTACTATCACCTTTGTCCTCTCTTGTTTTGCGGCAACTTTGTTCGATGATCCCTCATCGACTATCATAGACGGTTCACCACCATTCTTGTTATGCTTAGACACCGGCTTTTCCTCCATTAACTGCTTATCTGGCTTGGTTTCATGAGACTTGATCATCATGACAGTTTGTGACGGCTTCTTTGTCTCCCCATTAGCTTGTATGATTTCTATCATGTTAGCCTCTTGATGGGCTGGCATTGGATTTCTATTGATATTTGGAGCTTCGGGGTTTTGAACCTCGATTTTATTAGTATCAATCAGCTCTTGTATTGCATTTTTCAAATGCCAACATTTCTCTGTATCATGGCCTGGTGCACCGGAGCAATATTCACAGCTAATGGTGTAATCCAGATTCTTTGGAGGAGGATTGGGTAGTTTGGATTGTATTGGTCTCAGCATGTCTAGCTGTCTCAGCCTGTGGAACAGACTAGTGTAAGACTCTCCCAATGGAGTGTAAGTTTTCTTTTTCTGTTCCCTTTCTCCCCTGAATGCTGGCCTAGGCCTGAAACCTGGTCCGGGATAGGCTCGTGGGTAAGTATTTGGTGTGACAGGAGCACGCCAATTGGTGTGAACAGGTGGCTGATTGTATGCTTGAGCATGGTTAATGGCAAAATGAGGCTCTGAAGAGTGATAGTAGTGTTGGGATGAATCATGGTGGTAAGCTGATTGGCGAGGTCGTTGTTGATTATAGTAAAGCGGTGAACCTCTAGGTCCCGGCCAAATTCCTGAATCAACTACGGTTGCCTCCTCCCTCTTCTTTCTTCCGATTCCTCCTACCCCGCCTTGAATAGCTTGAGTAGTTGCCTTAATTGCTGAATAGCTCATGATTTTATTTGTCTTGAGGCCTTCTTCCACCATACCTCCTATCTTCACTACCTCGTTGAATGATTTTCCAACTGCTGAAACCAAGTGGGCATAGTAAGTTGGTTCCAAGGCTTGGAGGAAGTAGTCTACCATTTCGCTCTCCTTCATAGGAGGATCCACTCTTGCTGCCTGTTCTCTCCACCGAAAACCATACTCTCTGAAACTTTCATTGTGTTTCTTCTCAAATTTGGTCAAAGATAATCGATCTGGGATGATTTCCAGATTGTATTGGAAATGGTATGCGAATGCCTGTGCCAGGTCATCCCAGGTGTACCATCTTCCATGGTCCTGGCGTGTATACCACTCCAAAGCTGATCCACTTAGACTTTGACTGAAGTAAGCCATCAATAATTCATCCTTTCCCCCAGCTCCTCGCATCTTGCTACAGAAACCCCTTAAGTGGGCTACTGGGTCGCCGTGCCCGCTGTATAGGTCAAATTTGGGCATCTTGAAGCCAACTGGCAATTGTACATTAGGGAATAAGCATAAATCTTTGTATGCTACACTGACTTGCCCACCTAATCCCCGCATGTCTCGGAACGACTGTTCTAGACTTTTGACCTTCCTGAACATCTCTTCTTGTTCAGCATTTTTGGCTGGCTTGTCAATTTCGGTTGGGAGATCAAACCGAGGAGCAGTTGAATTGATTTCGGAGGCTTTGAAGGTGGGCTCCGGGGGTAATATTGGTTGTCTTGGGCCTGGAATGTAGGCTCACTAGGAGATTTGTGAAATGTAGCAGGGGGAGGTGCTACGAAAACAGGAGTCATAGGTGGAGGAAGGTACGGAACTGGTTTTGGAGGTGGAGACTGTGGTGTCTGAGAGGTGGTGCCTCGGTAGTGCTGATAAATGGGGAAACTTGGGGATAATTCAGTGGTGATATTATCCTGAGTTTGGATCATTGATGGAGCAGGGTTATTTGGGTAAGATGGGGGTAACTGTCCTGTAGACCAAGCTTGGTACATTTCAGCCATTTGCTGCTTGAGCTTAAGCATCTCTTCTTTCATTTTCCCGACATCCATCTCTTCTATCTCCATACCTGTGTCAACATCTGGGATAGACATACTTTCGGGTATTGGTCCTTTTGATCTTGTGTGATAGTGATAATATGCCAGTATACTCTTTAGAAAAACTAACTGGTTGAATTCTGAAAATGAACAAACTTGTTAGTTTCGAGAGTTTAACACATATATAATCACACGTTGAGATGCAATGCTCCTAGACAAATAATCCCTTTCTATTATGCATTCGCTCGGTTGCTTGTATCGTCCCAGCTTTTGAATTTTTTTTTATTGTTATTCACTTTTATTTATTACAGATATCTTTATCGTGGTGGTCGACTCTTAGAGATTGCCTATGTATTATGTCAAACATAAATCAGACCTTGTGTAGTTCGGACCAAAGTTAATCATGTTTATTTATTACACAAAGATGGAATTACATTCGAAAACTTTAAGAAAATAGCTTGAAACACACACACTTAAATCAGAATAAAAGATACAATTTATAACATCTCACAAAATGCCCCACTTTCCACTTTTGTTCTCTAATATTGGATTATCTGCTCAATGTGGGGCTTGACCTGGATGGCCTCCCAGCGTACGATACATCCTTTCCAACTCTATTGCTAGATGACGAGCAAAAGTGGGCGCATGCTCTGTAAACCTTTCATAATCCATTCCTTGGCAGTTTACATAACTTTGAGATGTGAAGACTGCCAAGTCGTGGACTTGTGCCCTGAAACCTTGGAGACGTTGGTCTTGGTCCTGCAATTGCTGCTGACGAGTGGTGGCTATGTCTCTGACACGGTTTTCACGATCTAAAGCTGATTCTAATAGAGCTCGGAGTCTGGCCTGCTCTATTCTTGCTTGTGATCTTTCCCTATCGAGGTCTGCTTGTTGGTATTCTCTGTTGCATCTTCTTGCCTCTTCTAGTTGTGCACGAAGCTGGTCTTCTGATCGCATCCAATAGTCTTTTTCCTTCTTGAATTGAGCCTTGTCTTTTTCGGATTGCCTATCCTGGCGTTCCTTGTTAGATCTGGCTTCTTCATTTAATTGTTGGATCCTTTCTTTTGCTTTGCTCAATGCCCTTTCGTTTTCTGCAAGAATAGAGTCAAAATCTTGCATTTTTTCGAAGAGATTGGCGATGGTTTTTTGATCTTTCCAGCTTCTCTTTGGCGTTTCAGAGATTCTTTTCATTTTTTGGAATCGAGCATGAAGATTTTCATTCTCACAAGCTAGACTCTTTTTCTCGCCTTTGGCTTCTTGTTCTTGCAAATCTTTCTCCAAACTGAGGCTTCTTAGATTTTCTTTTAGGGCATGGATAGTGGCTTTGTACCCTTTTTCTTTTTCTCCCCAGATTAACCGTTCTCGGATTTTATCATTGAAATTTTGAACATGGGGTTTTTTTGTTGGCCTTTTTAGCTCAGGTTCCGGTACATCATCCACGCGGGACCGCTTTTCGAACCACCTTGCATATCCAGGATTTATCTCACCCTTGGTAGCGTCTAGGACTTGAGTATCACTTTTCAAGTATCGGCACCCATTCCACATCTGCTGAAGTAGAGCTTCGGGAATAGTGGCTTCTGGGTGTAATTCGATTACTTGCATACTCAAATCTTCCTCATCAGGAACTATTTGATATCTCCCTAGTTGTCTTAGGACTCTTAGTGGTGCATATGGCTGAATGCTTCTCAATCCTAATAGTAGTAGATAACTATTTGAGGTTGACATATGTATTACTTCTCTCATCGGGAGCCATCCCAGAGTCCATTCAATTTGATTTGCCGTTAAAGCCTTTAGATGAGATACCCATGCTTCTATCCCTTCTGGAGCTTGGTAATTTTTTGTTCTTTCCTCATAGCTCTCGATGCAATTAGCTCTGTTCGACCCATACTGTATGATCTTGGGTTGTTGTTGGAGATGTTCAATCACCCACATTTGCAACAAAATTTTGCATCCTTCGAAAACCTTCGCCCCTGATTTGCATAAAGTCAAAGCCCGATAAATATCTGACAGAACGATGGGGACAAGGGTGTGATTTTCTTTAGTGGTGAGGATTTGCACAATTTTTGCGGTGCGAATATCAATTGTTCGCTCTTTATTTGGGAAGACCATGACTCCTAGAAAAGCCACCATGAAAGCAAATCGTCGGTGTATCTGCCAAGTGTCTTTGTTTTGCTTATTAGTAAGGCCTTTCTCATGAATTTCGAACCCATCTGACTTTCCAAATCTGGAATACAAAAAGTTGAAGGAACAACATCCATTGATGACATTGCTTTTCCTGATTTGACTGCTGATGTTCAGAAGACCGAAGAATCGATGTATTGAAGGAGCCTTTGTGAATATCAAACTTTGATTTCTTAAACTTCCGTCAAAACCAACATAGCCAGCTACCTCCTCTAATGTAGGAGTAAGCTCAAAGTCAGAGAAACGAAAAACATTGTGTACAGGGTCCCAGAAAGTTACTAATGCCGTAATCAGATCATCCCGAGGCTTAACTTTCATAATGTCCGTGAGATTTCCCAAATGCTTGACGACCCATTTTTGACCGTCTTCGCCTAAATCATACCACCACATTTGAAGCTGACATAAAAATTCCTCCGTACTTGTGGATGAGGGGCTTTGTGTAGTGCTCATTTTGTATCTGAAATTTAATTTTAATAAAGTCAAAATTTATACTAAAATCATTTTCGAAATTTTTTCTTTTATTTTTTTAAAAAAATTAAAACTATATTTTTCGAAAATTTTAAGGCAACTCATTTTATTCCTTGCTTCTTACCATGATTTTATTTAAACTGGTCAACAAGCATGTTCGAGGCAAATGAATGCACAAGTAGCAAGTAGGATGCATCATGATAGTCTTTTAATTTTTGGGTTCGCCTGTCCTAGACAGACCCAACCCCTGTGTTGAGTCTCCAAGGGCAAATGCATATGATGCAAATATTCGTTCCTACTAGGGATCCGGTATATGGCTGAGTTATTCTAAGTGTAAAACCTTAGGTTGATTGTTCTAAACCTGGCTTACCCAAACGGACAGTTTGAGCCGAAGCGGGGGCAACGTACCGGGAGCACGAAAGTCTGCCCGGCCTAGTTACTTGTCCCAACTCCGTCTTATTTGGTATGACTTTAACAGAAAGGTGGGTCACGCGCACGTGTACACCATAAATTCAGAAGACTCAGAAAGAAGGGGGTTTCGTAGCAGTTGTATATATTCACAATTCAAATAATATTAAAGCGGTAAAAAAAAACATTTAGCATATTAGCATATAAACAGTTGAAAATTATATAGTAAGTAAGCCAATAAAACAGATATTTTAAGCTCGAATTCTTTAAACCCTGAACCAACGGTTCTGGGTTAAGATAACACAAAGTCCCCAGCAGAGTCGCCAGAGCTGTCGCACCTCCTTTTCGCCGCGCCCGCGGGGCGCGTGGGGAGTTTTCTCCAATTGAAGGACAGTCGAAACGGGATTTGTTTATTTGTTTTAGAGTCGCCACCTGGGAATTTTAAGGCGTCCCAAGTCACCAATTATAATCCCTGAATCGATGAGAATATGACTCTGTTTATTATTCTGCGAACCAGAAATCCTGAGTAAGGAATTCTGTTAATCCGGAAGAAGGTGTTAGGCATTTCCGGATTCCGTGGTTCTAGCACGGTCGCTTAACTGTTTTTATTATTGGCTTAATTACCTTGATTTTATTAAATACATTGATGTTACATGTTTTTACTACCGCTTATTGATGACCCTTCTTTGAATCGAATTACGCGTACGTATATTCGTGTTAAAAAAATTGCGGACTTGTGTCACGCGTACGTGTACACAATAACTTTTTATAATATATTTATTAAGCAATCATTTTTCGAAATTGTGTTGGATCAAGAATATTTGTTTTTCTTGAATAATGAACCGTACATCTCGGGTTTTTATGAAATTGATTTAACGCCTTTTGGAAAAATCCTTTTATTAAATATTCGTTCGAAATTGCGCGTACGCATAATCCGAATTTTTGCTTTTAAAAATATAATCAGGGTACGCGAACGTATCCCTAATTGTGCAAAATATTCGTAATGATATTAGGGATTTTCCACAAATTGTTTATTATATCTATACATTTTTATGTGAAAATCATGATAAATTCCCATTTAAGGTGCCCTTAAATTCTTTGAAAAGAATTTACAATTTATTAAATGTTGACCGTTGATTATATTTTCCGAATATAAGTTATATTCATTTCAACTATTCAATTTCAAAGGACAGAATACAAATATGATTAATATTATTTAAAAAAAAACAAATATGACATATATATATATATATATCAAAGAATAAATTGCATATAAATATATATATATATATATATATATATATCAAAGAATAAATTGCATATAAAACTGAAAATGAATGATTCATAAAGGAAGGAAATATTTTCCAAATTTTTTTTTCATGATTTACTTAATGCAAATTCTATTTCTAATTACCATTGATATCAAGTGTTGCAATTGGTACTTATACATCTCGTTTCATTCTCATATAATCGCTTTTAATCTAATAAGCCTAATTATTTGATCAATTTGTCTTATGAAGGTATATAGGTATCGAGTTTATAAGAAAGGAATTATTATACAAGTTAATTCAATAAAATTACCTTACATGCAACTTAACTGTATATCGTAAACATTCATAACATTTTAACATTGTAACAAGCTACATCATATCACCTTTCGCCAACGTTTATACACACATCTATTATCTTATAAAAATATACCAACAACACCATCTTAACCTTATTTAACAATAAATATCACTACTGTAATTTTCTTGGCACTTCTACATCACTTCTTGCTTAACTAACAACAAAATTAAATAATGACCAACATTCATGCCATATTCCCTACTTTGACAATTTAATATGATTAAACTAATGAGATAATGAGCTAATATTATTACAAATCTTTATACGAACTTTTAAAGTAAGACAATTAGCTCATAGCTATCAAATTGAATTCACTACTAATTAACTAACATAAAACAAAAATGAAATTTAAATTGATGAACTTGGACAAATAGAAAACAGAATTTCAATTCAAACTTCATTGATGAGTCATGTTGAATCTCTTTCCAACTTAAAATTTAAAAGACATGTACCTGGTATTGGAAAACAAGAGAAGATGAAGCTGAGAAGCAGCAACAGTAGTAACAATGTAGCACAACAACGACAGTCCAGCAACACAGGAATAGACCAGTAACAGTAGGAATAGTAGTAAACCCAGGAGACTATAAACGACTCCAAGTATAGAGAAGAAGTAAAAGGCAGGAAGGTTCTGACTATTTCAGATCTTAAGCGAGGCAATGAAACAGTAACTATTCTTTTCAACTTCAAAACTCTCCAAAATGAATTCTGTCCCTGTATATTCAGTGTATCCAGAATGTATATCGGGTGTATACTTCTCACTCCGCCCCCTCTTTTTTTCTTCTCTCTATCTAGTTTTTCCTCTCTTTTTTTTCCACCCTTCTTCCTAAATTTTCTCTTCTATTTATAGCAAAATTTTCGAAATTTTCAGATTTATTTTTTTATTATTTTATTATTTTTTTAATTAAAAGAAATCCCACTTACAAATTGCTTTTATTTTTTTAGAAAAAGAAATCCCACCTTTATTTACTTTTATTTTTAAAATTTCAACTTTAATTACTTTATCTTATTTAAAATCCCACTTTTTATTTTTTTTTAAAAGAGAATCTCACTTTATTTAACTTTTCTTTAAAAAACAAACCACTATCTTTTCTTTTTCTTTTAAAAATGCTACTTTCAATTACTTTAAATTTTTTTAAATTTTCAGATACCTTTATATTTATTTTTTAATTCCAACCTTCTTTTACTTTTAATTTTTTTTTTTTAAAATTTCTACATTCTTTTACTTTTTTTTTTTTAAAAAAAAACATTCCCGAAATTATTATATATGTTTTTTTTAAAAAAATAAAAAAATAAAAATAAAAAAATAAAATAAAATATTTTCGGATTTTTTTATATATAAAAAAAACAAAAAATAAAACTATTAATAGTGATAATTCACCTTTTATTTTTTATTTTTTTGGTTTTGTTTTGTGTTGGACAAAAATGAAGATGGGGTGTTGGGTTAATGGAGCGGACCGGGTCGACCCGGTTTGAAACGGACCGGGTCATGGGGAAAGTTGGGCAATTATTTGGGCCTGTGGTTTGAAATTGAAGAAGTGGCCCAATCCGATTTTTCTTTGTATTTTTGTTCTCTTTTCTTCTTTTATTTTTCTAAAACTAAATTATAAAAGTACTTAAATTATTATTAAGAACTAAATTAAGTTATAAAAGAGCAAATTAACTTCCAATAACAATTAACGCACAATTAAGTAATAATTAAGCATAAAATTGTTCATTTGGACATTAAATGCTAAAAATGCAAAAGATGCCTATTTTTGTATTTTTTTATTAATTTAACAAATAAACATGTATAGACAAACATACAAATAGTTACACAAAATATCACAAAAATTGCACACCAAGAAAAATTATTTTATTTTTTGAATTTTTTTGGAGTAATTCTCATATAGGGCAAAAATCACGTGCTTACAACTGCCCCTCTTTGCCCGAAGACACGAAGGGTTTTCGTGCAAAGATAAAGCGAGCGATTTTTGCCCATCCGAGTACTCAGTGTGAAGCATTTTTTTTATTTTTTTTTTGAAAAAGATTTGACCGAACCTTTGCTTCAAAGGTTTCCTACATATCCTGGGCTAAACAGGAATCAGGTCAATGTAGTTCGGGAAGTTTTGGTAGCTGGGACTACCGTGGGACTGTGATGTTACTGCTGCTTCGTGCTGTTTTTACTGCTTGCTGACCTCCTTATTACACCTTACTGTAAAGGAAATACAAAATTAAACTAGACTATGGTACATGAATTATAAAATCTTATCTAGATCATGCTCTCGCGTTTCTTGTTGTCTTGATATCTTGGTGACTCTTGGGCATTGGTCTTATTCCGTATTCCTTTTGGAACTCTTGTTGTTTCTTGTTGGGGATCTTGTTGGACTCCTCTGTTTTATTGATTCTAAGTGTGCTCCTTTTTCATATGAGCGGGCTTTTGATTTCAACACTTCAATTGCATTTCCTCGTTCTTCAGGTGGGTGCCTCGACTACTTCTTTTCTTTCTTCATCCTCATTTTCCAGGTGGACGCCTGATTTCTTCTTTTTCTCATCCTCATTCTCCAGGTGGACGCCTGACTTCTTTAATTCTCATCCTCATTCTCCAGGTGGACGCCTGACTTCTTCAATTCTTATCCTCATTCTCCAGGTGGACGCCTGACTTCTTCTTCTCTCATCCTCATTCTCCAGGTGGACGCCTGACTTCTTCTTTTCTCATCCTCATTCTCCAGGTGGACGCCTGACTTCTTTTTTTTCTCATCCTCATTCTCCAGGTGGACGCCTGATTTCTTTAATTCTCATCCTCATTCTCCAGGTGGACGCCTGATTTCTTTAATTCTTCATCCTCATTCTCCAGGTGGACGCCTGACTTCTTTTAATTCTCATCCTCATTCTCCAGGTGGACGCCTGACTTCTTCTTTTTCTCATCCTCATTCTCCAGGTGGACGTCTGACTTCTTTAATTCTCATCCTCATTCTCCAGGTGGACGCCTGATTTCTTCTTTTCTCATCCTCATTCTCCAGGTGGACGCCTGACTTCTTTAATTCTCATCCTCATTCTCCAGGTGGACGCCTGACTTCTTCTTTTTCTCATCCTCATTCTCCAGGTGGACGTCTGACTTCTTTAATTCTCATCCTCATTCTCCAGGTGGACGCCTGATTTCTTTAATTCTCATCCTCATTCTCCAGGTGGACGCCTGACTTCTTCTTTTCTCATCCTCATTCTCCAGGTGGACGCCTGACTTCTTTTTTTTCTCATCCTCATTCTCCAGGTGGACGCCTGATTTCTTTAATTCTCATCCTCATTCTCCAGGTGGACGCCTGATTTCTTTAATTCTTCATCCTCATTCTCCAGGTGGACGCCTGACTTCTTTTAATTCTCATCCTCATTCTCCAGGTGGACGCCTGACTTCTTCTTTTTCTCATCCTCATTCTCCAGGTGGACGTCTGACTTCTTTAATTCTCATCCTCATTCTCCAGGTGGACGCCTGATTTCTTCTTTTCTCATCCTCATTCTCCAGGTGGACGCCTGACTTCTTTAATTCTCATCCTCATTCTCCAGGTGGACGCCTGACTTCTTCTTTTTCTCATCCTCATTCTCCAGGTGGACGTCTGACTTCTTTAATTCTCATCCTCATTCTCCAGGTGGACGCCTGATTTCTTTAATTCTCATCCTCATTCTCCAGGTGGACGCCTGACTTCTTCTTTTCTCATCCTCATTCTCCAGGTGGACGCCTGACTTCTTTTTTTTCTCATCCTCATTCTCCAGGTGGACGCCTGATTTCTTTAATTCTCATCCTCATTCTCCAGGTGGACGCCTGATTTCTTTAATTCTTCATCCTCATTCTCCAGGTGGACGCCTGACTTCTTTTAATTCTCATCCTCATTCTCCAGGTGGACGCCTGACTTCTTTAATTCTCATCCTCATTCTCCAGGTGGACGCCTGACTTCTTTTAATTCTCATCCTCATTCTCCAGGTGGACGCCTGACTTCTTCTTTTTCTCATCCTCATTTTCCAGGTGGACGCCTGACTTCTTCTTTTTCTTTACCAGGTATTTCCTGACACAAATATTGTTTTTGCCCCTGTTTTAAATCAAAGAAAACTTCGTTAGTTTAAAGCAGGGTGGTTGGCTGTGGTATTCTTGCAGATGGTGATGTTTCTCTTCGTCTCTCTTTATTGCCTTGGAATGATTGAAAAGACTGTTTTGTCTTTGTAATTGATCCTTGACTATAGGATTCCCCTCTGTGTGTTTTCCTTCAAAACCTTTCAACTGTAATCATGTGCCTCTTCTGACTTTGCTGATCCACTTTTGATTTCATCTTTCTTACACCCGTATTTTATCTCCCACCTTTCGTGGCTGTATTTTGTAACCTTGAATCTTGGTAGTATACCTTGACATTCCTTCTTATTTGTTTGGAATAAAACTTATCTCAAAACTTGGAGAAAGTAAGATTATTAGTAACGAAATACGCTGATTTCGATAATTATAGAATGAAAAGAAAAATCCAATTTTTTGGATGACTGTTGGAAAAGGAATAAAGGACTTATCTGATTGGAATTACTGGCACCAATGATCAGGGTATGCATTTCGGATTAATCAACCCAGTCTTTTAATCCATCTCCTCTCAATTGTCTCAAGGAGTTTTCACCGATAAATTTTCCTCGTTTTTCACTTCTTCACTTCCTTTTCGCCTTATGGTGCCTGTGTGGGTTTTCACCTATAAGACTCTCTCATTTTACTTTTCTCTCAACCTCCGTCGCCTTATGGTGCCCGTGTGGGTTTTCACCTATAAGACTCTCTCATTTTACTTTCTTTCCTTGTTTGTACCAGAGTGTTATGAACCACTTCATTTGCTTGCCTCAGCATTTTTCTAAGATTGATCAAAAGGTCTTTTTGGTATTAAGGTTAGGAATGGAAAAGGTATTAAAAGCTAAATAGCTTTGGTATGGGTTTAAAATTACAACTCTTGGAATCTTTTCTTATTTCCAATACAATTCCTGCCCCAGTTTCTTGCTTGGGGTCTCTTAATATTTCTTTTCCGTGCACATTGTGCATGTTGTGCACCCTATGACCGAGCCGTGAGGCGCCTATGTATCCTTCTTTGAGGAATCAGGTCAAACGTAGTTCACTACATAATAGTGAAGATTTTGATCTTTTTTTTATTGATTCCAAGAGAGGGTAGGAAAGAAACAAGTATGGCTCAAAGGGGAAGCAAATGGTATAGTGTTTGGATAGCAGAATAAATTGCCTTTGTCATTTCAATCTTCGAAATAGTGCTAAATACAAACATTCAAAAAGTTATGCATAATATCTCTTTACCGCGTCAGAATTGATCGCCATATCTATGCATTTGCCTTCAATATCTGTTAAACATAGTGCACCATTCGATAATACTCTGGTCACAATGAATGGTCCTTGCCAATTCGGAGCAAATTTGCCTCTTGCTTCAACCTGATGTGGAAGAATACGTTTCAGCACATGCTGACCTACTTCAAACTTCCGGGGACGCACCTTTTTGTTGTATGCTCTTTCTATTCTTCTTTGATATAATTGACCATGGCATACTGCGGTCAATCGTTTTTCGTCAATCAAATTTAACTGTTCTAGACGGGTTTTGACCCATTCATCATCATCAATCTTTGCTTCGGCGATGATCCGAAGGGAAGGAATCTCAATTTCTGCAGGAATTACTGCTTCAGTGTCGTATACCAACAAATAAGGAGTTGCTCCTACTGAAGTGCGAACAGTAGTGCGGTATCCCAATAATGCAAATGGTAATTTTTCATGCCATTGTTTTGAACCTTCTACCATTTTCCGAAGTATCTTCTTTATGTTTTTGTTGGCTGCTTCTACTGCTCCATTAGCCTTGGGCCGATATGGGGTAGAGTTACGATGTGTAATCTTAAACTGTTGACATACTTCTTTCATTAAGTTGCTGTTGAGATTAGCACCGTTATCTGTGATGATCACCTTCGGGATTCCGAATCGACATATGATATTTGAGTGGACAAAATCGACCACAGCTTTCTTGGTTACTGATTTGAATGTCTTGGCCTCAACCCATTTGGTAAAATAATCAATAGCTACCAGAATGAATCTGTGTCCATTGGATGCTGCCGGCTCAATTGGACCAATCACATCCATGCCCCAAGCAACGAAAGGCCATGGTGCCGACATTGTGTGCAACTCGGATGGTGGAGAATGAATCAAATCTCCGTGTATTTGGCATTGATGACACTTGCATACAAAACTGATACAATCTCTCTCCATGGTAAGCCAATAGTAACCAGCTCGGAGGATTTTCTTTGCCAACACATATCCACTCATGTGGGGTCCGCAAACTCCTGAATGTACTTCAGACATGACAGTTGTAGCTTGTCTGGCATCTATGCATCTTAACAATCCAAGATCTGGTGTTCTTTTATACAAAACTCCTCCGCTCAAGAAGAATCCATTTGCTAATCGCCTAATGGTCCTCTTTTGATCTCTTGTGGCTTGTGCGGGATATATTCCCATTCTGATATACTCCTTGATGTCGTGGAACCATGGTTCACCATCAAATTCTTCTTCAACCATATTGCAATAAGCGTGTTGATCGTGGACTTGAATATGTATCGGATCTACATAAGCTTTGTCCGGATGGTGCAACATTGATGCCAGGGTAGCCAATGCATCGGCTACCTCATTATGGATTCTTGGAATATGTCGGAATTCCACTGATTGAAACTGCTGACAAAGATCATGTAGACATTGTCGGTATGGTATGAGCTTCAAGTCTCGGGTTTCCCATTCTCCTTGAATTTGATGTACCAAAAGATCCGAATCTCCCATGACTAAGATTTCTCGGATACCTATGTCTGCAGCTAGCCTTAACCCCAAAATGCAAGCTTCATATTCAGCCATATTATTGGTGCAATAAAATCGCAATTGAGCCGTAACAGGATAGTGACGCCCTGTTTCAGAAATGATTACAGCTCCTATTCTGACTCCTTTCATGTTGGCGGCTCCATCAAAGAAAAGTTTCCAGCCAGGTTTTTCGATTTGTTCCACCTCGTCGATATGCATTGTTTCTTCATCAGGAAAATAAGTCTTCAACGGCTCATATTCCTCATCGACCGGGTTTTCGGCTAAATGACCGGCCAGTGCTTGAGCCTTCATTGCAGTTCTAGTCACATAGATGATGTCGAATTCCGTGAGCAATATCTGCCACTTTGCAAGTCTTCCCGTTGGCATAGGCTTTTGAAAAATGTATTTCAAGGGATCCAAACGAGAAATGAGGTAAGTAGTGTAGGATGACAAATAGTGTTTCAATTTTTGAGCTACCCATGTTAGGGCGCAACATGTCTTTTCCAGATGAGTATACTTAACCTCATAAGCTGTGAACTTCTTGCTAAGGTAGTAGATGGCCTGTTCTTTTCTGCCAGTGAGGTCATGCTGCCCCAATACACAACCAAATGAATTTTCCAAAACCGTCAAGTAAAGAATCAAAGGTCTTCCTGGCTCTGGCGGGACCAACACGGGTGGGTTTGATAAGTACCCTTTTATTTTATCGAACGCTTCCTGACACTCATCGGTCCATTTGACTGCAACATCCTTTTTTAACAATTTGAAAATTGGCTCGCAGGTTGTTGTGAGCTGAGCAATAAACCTGCTGATATAATTTAACCTTCCCAACAAACTCATTACTTCAGTTTTGTTTCTTGGGGGTGGCAGTTCTTGGATGGCTTTGATCTTTGACGGATCTAGCTCAATGCCTCGTCGACTGACTATGAATCCCAGCAACTTTCCGGATGGAACTCCAAATGCGCACTTGGCAGGGTTAAGCTTGAGGTTGTACCTGCGAAGTCTTAAGAAGAACTTCCTCAAATCCTCAACGTGGTCGGCCTGATGCTTTGATTTTATGATCACATCGTCCACGTATACCTCAATCTCCTTGTGTATCATATCATGAAACACTGTGGTCATTGCTCTCATATAGGTTGCTCCGGCGTTTTTTAAACCGAATGGCATTACCCGGTAGCAATAAGTTCCCCATGGTGTGATGAATGCCGTCTTTTCTGCATCTTCTTCATCCATTAGAATTTGATGATATCCGGCATAACAATCCACGAAAGACCCTATATCATGCTTGGCACAATTGTCGATCAAAATATGGATATTGGGTAATGGGAAATTATCCTTTGGACTTGCTTTGTTGAGATTGCGATAGTCGACGCATACTCTAATTTTGCCGTCTTTCTTTGGTACAGGAACGATATTAGCCAACCAAACAGGATATCGAGTGACTCGAATGACCTTTGCTTCCAATTGTTTGGTGATTTCTTCCTTAATTCTCATACTCATCTCAGGCTTGAATTTTCTCAGCCTCTGCTTGACAGGAGGCACTGTTGGATCGGTGGGCAATTTGTGGACCACTAAATCAGTGCTCAAGCCCGGCATGTCGTCATACGACCAGGCAAAAACATCTTTGAATTCTATGAGTGCTTTAATTAACTCCTCTCGGATCTTTGGCTCCAGATGGACACTTATTTTAGTTTCTCGGATATTACTCGTGTCCCCTATATTGATGTCCTCGGTATCACTCAAGTTAGGTTTGATTTTTTCCTCAAAGTGAATTAACTCTTTACTAATCTCTTCAAAAACCTCATCTTCATCATATTCTGATTCATAATCACAATATATTTCTTGAATTATTATTTCGGAACCAGATTGATTTTTAAGACTGGGCTGAGGATTCCTCATGCATGCCATATCACTAGAGCCAGCGTAAAAGGAACTGTATAGGAAAGAAGAAAAAGAAAAGAAAACTATCAGGAACGATAATAAAAAGGAAACTGCTTTTTATTGGATGATGAAAAATAACAAGGTTTGCACACTTCAACCAAACTGTAAGATAAACTTTGGGATTACAACCTTGAAATAACCCAAACAAACTGAAAGAAAAATCAAAATAAACTACCAAGACTCCTTTCGAATTGGGAGAGGAGTGGCTTTCCAATTATTGAGCTTTGTTTCTGGTCCAACGAATTGAACTTCTGCGTTGCTACACCCTTCTCCGCCTTCCAACATATTCACATCACTAAACAATTTCTCGAACCTTTCAATTAATTCTTCCTCAGGATTGACCTGGGATTTAGGAATTGTTGTTATCGGGCGATTTTTAGCACCGGTCTTGACAAAAGACTTCGACAGCTGTGGTACTGGTTTTGGAAGAAACCATGCTTGGTGTTTCAACTTCCTGGCCCTTATCACGTCATTGGCGGTAGGTGTGAACCCTAAACCGAATGTTCCCCAGTTCTCGGGGAGAGATACTGGTTGTACAATTCCTTGCAGAGATAAGCCCAGACCTTTGCCGGGTATAAAGCCATTCTTCAGCATTTCATAAGCTACCATGACTGATGCAGAGGATATCTTTGGATTCGAAAGGTGTTTCCCCTCTGGAATTTTCTCTACCGACACCGTGTCGGACACTTGGTATACCCATGGTCCTTGGTCAATTTCTGTTCTCTCGACCGGTACAATGGTGTTGTTGTGAGCATTTAAACTTTCTTCTCCATACACGACTACTTCTTGATGATCCCATTCAAACTTGACAGCCTGATGTAGTGTTGATGGGACTGCTTTAGCAGCATGGATCCATGGTCGACCCAACAACAAGTTGTAAGAAACAGTCATGTCCAACACTTGAAATTCCATGGTGAATTCAACTGGCCCTATAGTTAGTTCCAATACTATGTCGCCAAATGAATCTCTGCTTCCACCGTCAAATCCTCGTACGCAGATACTATTCTTTTGGATCCTCTCCTCTTTAATTTTTAATTTGTTTAAAGTGGAGAGAGGGCATATGTTTGCACTGGACCCATTGTCAACCAATACCCGGGTTACTACGGAGTTTTCACATTTCACGGTGAGGTAAAGAGCTCTATTATGCTTGGTACCTTCCGCAGGCAATTCATCATCGGCAAATGTAATTCTGTTTGTCTCAAAGATTCTATTGGCTATTTTTTCCAAATGATTTACAGAGATCTTTTCAGGAACATGAGCTTCATTCAGGATTTTCATCAACGCCAGACGGTGTTCCTCTGAATGGATCAGTAAGGACAATAATGAAATTTGAGCGGGGGTCTTCTTTAATTGATCCACCACAGAATAATCATGGAGTTTCATTTTTCTTAAAAACTCCTCCGCCTCTTCTTCCGTCACAGCTCTCTTTGTTGGCATTGGTTTGTTTTTAGTTTTTCTCAGCTCTTCGGGAGTAAAACATCTTCCCGAACGAGTCAAGCCTTGTACCTCACACACTTCTTCCTTGATTTCTTTGCCTTTGTACATTATGGTCACCCGTTCATAGTTCCATGGGATGGCTTTGTTGTTGATGATTGGCAGCTGAATTACAGGTGCAATAATAACTCGATCTGTACGTGCTCCTTCCACAATTACGACGGGTTTGTTAGCAACCCCTGGTACTATCACCTTTGTCCTCTCTTGTTTTGCGGCAACTTTGTTCGATGATCCCTCATCGACTATCATAGACGGTTCACCACCATTCTTGTTATGCTTAGACACCGGCTTTTCCTCCATTAACTGCTTATCTGGCTTGGTTTCATGAGACTTGATCATCATGACAGTTTGTGACGGCTTCTTTGTCTCCCCATTAGCTTGTATGATTTCTATCATGTTAGCCTCTTGATGGGCTGGCATTGGATTTCTATTGATATTTGGAGCTTCGGGGTTTTGAACCTCGATTTTATTAGTATCAATCAGCTCTTGTATTGCATTTTTCAAATGCCAACATTTCTCTGTATCATGGCCTGGTGCACCGGAGCAATATTCACAGCTAATGGTGTAATCCAGATTCTTTGGAGGAGGATTGGGTAGTTTGGATTGTATTGGTCTCAGCATGTCTAGCTGTCTCAGCCTGTGGAACAGACTAGTGTAAGACTCTCCCAATGGAGTGTAAGTTTTCTTTTTCTGTTCCCTTTCTCCCCTGAATGCTGGCCTAGGCCTGAAACCTGGTCCGGGATAGGCTCGTGGGTAAGTATTTGGTGTGACAGGAGCACGCCAATTGGTGTGAACAGGTGGCTGATTGTATGCTTGAGCATGGTTAATGGCAAAATGAGGCTCTGAAGAGTGATAGTAGTGTTGGGATGAATCATGGTGGTAAGCTGATTGGCGAGGTCGTTGTTGATTATAGTAAAGCGGTGAACCTCTAGGTCCCGGCCAAATTCCTGAATCAACTACGGTTGCCTCCTCCCTCTTCTTTCTTCCGATTCCTCCTACCCCGCCTTGAATAGCTTGAGTAGTTGCCTTAATTGCTGAATAGCTCATGATTTTATTTGTCTTGAGGCCTTCTTCCACCATACCTCCTATCTTCACTACCTCGTTGAATGATTTTCCAACTGCTGAAACCAAGTGGGCATAGTAAGTTGGTTCCAAGGCTTGGAGGAAGTAGTCTACCATTTCGCTCTCCTTCATAGGAGGATCCACTCTTGCTGCCTGTTCTCTCCACCGAAAACCATACTCTCTGAAACTTTCATTGTGTTTCTTCTCAAATTTGGTCAAAGATAATCGATCTGGGATGATTTCCAGATTGTATTGGAAATGGTATGCGAATGCCTGTGCCAGGTCATCCCAGGTGTACCATCTTCCATGGTCCTGGCGTGTATACCACTCCAAAGCTGATCCACTTAGACTTTGACTGAAGTAAGCCATCAATAATTCATCCTTTCCCCCAGCTCCTCGCATCTTGCTACAGAAACCCCTTAAGTGGGCTACTGGGTCGCCGTGCCCGCTGTATAGGTCAAATTTGGGCATCTTGAAGCCAACTGGCAATTGTACATTAGGGAATAAGCATAAATCTTTGTATGCTACACTGACTTGCCCACCTAATCCCCGCATGTCTCGGAACGACTGTTCTAGACTTTTGACCTTCCTGAACATCTCTTCTTGTTCAGCATTTTTGGCTGGCTTGTCAATTTCGGTTGGGAGATCAAACCGAGGAGCAGTTGAATTGATTTCGGAGGCTTTGAAGGTGGGCTCCGGGGGTAATATTGGTTGTCTTGGGCCTGAAATGTCGGCTCACTAGGAGATTTGTGAAATGTAGCAGGGGGAGGTGCTACGAAAACAGGAGTCATAGGTGGAGGAAGGTACGAAACTGGTTTTGGAGGTGGAGACTGTGGTGTCTGAGAGGTGGTGCCTCGGTAGTGCTGATAAATGGGGAAACTTGGGGATAATTCAGTGGTGATATTATCCTGAGTTTGGATCATTGATGGAGCAGGGTTATTTGGGTAAGATGGGGGTAACTGTCCTGTAGACCAAGCTTGGTACATTTCAGCCATTTGCTGCTTGAGCTTAAGCATCTCTTCTTTCATTTTCCCGACATCCATCTCTTCTATCTCCATACCTGTGTCAACATCTGGGATAGACATACTTTCGGGTATTGGTCCTTTTGATCTTGTGTGATAGTGATAATATGCCAGTATACTCTTTAGAAAAACTAACTGGTTGAATTCTGAAAATGAACAAACTTGTTAGTTTCGAGAGTTTAACACATATATAATCACACGTTGAGATGCAATGCTCCTAGACAAATAATCCCTTTCTATTATGCATTCGCTCGGTTGCTTGTATCGTCCCAGCTTTTGAATTTTTTTTTATTGTTATTCACTTTTATTTATTACAGATATCTTTATCGTGGTGGTCGACTCTTAGAGATTGCCTATGTATTATGTCAAACATAAATCAGACCTTGTGTAGTTCGGACCAAAGTTAATCATGTTTATTTATTACACAAAGATGGAATTACATTCGAAAACTTTAAGAAAATAGCTTGAAACACACACACTTAAATCAGAATAAAAGATACAATTTATAACATCTCACAAAATGCCCCACTTTCCACTTTTGTTCTCTAATATTGGATTATCTGCTCAATGTGGGGCTTGACCTGGATGGCCTCCCAGCGTACGATACATCCTTTCCAACTCTATTGCTAGATGATGAGCAAAAGTGGACGCATGCTCTGTAAACCTTTCATAATCCATTCCTTGGCAGTTTACATAACTTTGAGATGTGAAGACTGCCAAGTCGTGGACTTGTGCCCTGAAACCTTGGAGACGTTGGTCTTGGTCCTGCAATTGCTGCTGACGAGTGGTGGCTATGTCTCTGACACGGTTTTCACGATCTAAAGCTGATTCTAATAGAGCTCGGAGTCTGGCCTGCTCTATTCTTGCTTGTGATCTTTCCCTATCGAGGTCTGCTTGTTGGTATTCTCTGTTGCATCTTCTTGCCTCTTCTAGTTGTGCACGAAGCTGGTCTTCTGATCGCATCCAATAGTCTTTTTCCTTCTTGAATTGAGCCTTGTCTTTTTCGGATTGCCTATCCTGGCGTTCCTTGTTAGATCTGGCTTCTTCATTTAATTGTTGGATCCTTTCTTTTGCTTTGCTCAATGCCCTTTCGTTTTCTGCAAGAATAGAGTCAAAATCTTGCATTTTTTCGAAGAGATTGGCGATGGTTTTTTGATCTTTCCAGCTTCTCTTTGGCGTTTCAGAGATTCTTTTCATTTTTTGGAATCGAGCATGAAGATTTTCATTCTCACAAGCTAGACTCTTTTTCTCGCCTTTGGCTTCTTGTTCTTGCAAATCTTTCTCCAAACTGAGGCTTCTTAGATTTTCTTTTAGGGCATGGATAGTGGCTTTGTACCCTTTTTCTTTTTCTCCCCAGATTAACCGTTCTCGGATTTTATCATTGAAATTTTGAACATGGGGTTTTTTTGTTGGCCTTTTTAGCTCAGGTTCCGGTACATCATCCACGCGGGACCGCTTTTCGAACCACCTTGCATATCCAGGATTTATCTCACCCTTGGTAGCGTCTAGGACTTGAGTATCACTTTTCAAGTATCGGCACCCATTCCACATCTGCTGAAGTAGAGCTTCGGGAATAGTGGCTTCTGGGTGTAATTCGATTACTTGCATACTCAAATCTTCCTCATCAGGAACTATTTGATATCTCCCTAGTTGTCTTAGGACTCTTAGTGGTGCATATGGCTGAATGCTTCTCAATCCTAATAGTAGTAGATAACTATTTGAGGTTGACATATGTATTACTTCTCTCATCGGGAGCCATCCCAGAGTCCATTCAATTTGATTTGCCGTTAAAGCCTTTAGATGAGATACCCATGCTTCTATCCCTTCTGGAGCTTGGTAATTTTTTGTTCTTTCCTCATAGCTCTCGATGCAATTAGCTCTGTTCGACCCATACTGTATGATCTTGGGTTGTTGTTGGAGATGTTCAATCACCCACATTTGCAACAAAATTTTGCATCCTTCGAAAACCTTCGCCCCTGATTTGCATAAAGTCAAAGCCCGATAAATATCTGACAGAACGATGGGGACAAGGGTGTGATTTTCTTTAGTGGTGAGGATTTGCACAATTTTTGCGGTGCGAATATCAATTGTTCGCTCTTTATTTGGGAAGACCATGACTCCTAGAAAAGCCACCATGAAAGCAAATCGTCGGTGTATCTGCCAAGTGTCTTTGTTTTGCTTATTAGTAAGGCCTTTCTCATGAATTTCGAACCCATCTGACTTTCCAAATCTGGAATACAAAAAGTTGAAGGAACAACATCCATTGATGACATTGCTTTTCCTGATTTGACTGCTGATGTTCAGAAGACCGAAGAATCGATGTATTGAAGGAGCCTTTGTGAATATCAAACTTTGATTTCTTAAACTTCCGTCAAAACCAACATAGCCAGCTACCTCCTCTAATGTAGGAGTAAGCTCAAAGTCAGAGAAACGAAAAACATTGTGTACAGGGTCCCAGAAAGTTACTAATGCCGTAATCAGATCATCCCGAGGCTTAACTTTCATAATGTCCGTGAGATTTCCCAAATGCTTGACGACCCATTTTTGACCGTCTTCGCCTAAATCATACCACCACATTTGAAGCTGACATAAAAATTCCTCCGTACTTGTGGATGAGGGGCTTTGTGTAGTGCTCATTTTGTATCTGAAATTTAATTTTAATAAAGTCAAAATTTATACTAAAATCATTTTCGAAATTTTTTCTTTTATTTTTTTAAAAAAATTAAAACTATATTTTTCGAAAATTTTAAGGCAACTCATTTTATTCCTTGCTTCTTACCATGATTTTATTTAAACTGGTCAACAAGCATGTTCGAGGCAAATGAATGCACAAGTAGCAAGTAGGATGCATCATGATAGTCTTTTAATTTTTGGGTTCGCCTGTCCTAGACAGACCCAACCCCTGTGTTGAGTCTCCAAGGGCAAATGCATATGATGCAAATATTCGTTCCTACTAGGGATCCGGTATATGGCTGAGTTATTCTAAGTGTAAAACCTTAGGTTGATTGTTCTAAACCTGGCTTACCCAAACGGACAGTTTGAGCCGAAGCGGGGGCAACGTACCGGGAGCACGAAAGTCTGCCCGGCCTAGTTACTTGTCCCAACTCCGTCTTATTTGGTATGACTTTAACAGAAAGGTGGGTCACGCGCACGTGTACACCATAAATTCAGAAGACTCAGAAAGAAGGGGGTTTCGTAGCAGTTGTATATATTCACAATTCAAATAATATTAAAGCGGTAAAAAAAACATTTAGCATATTAGCATATAAACAGTTGAAAATTATATAGTAAGTAAGCCAATAAAACAGATATTTTAAGCTCGAATTCTTTAAACCCTGAACCAACGGTTCTGGGTTAAGATAACACAAAGTCCCCAGCAGAGTCGCCAGAGCTGTCGCACCTCCTTTTCGCCGCGCCCGCGGGGCGCGTGGGGAGTTTTCTCCAATTGAAGGACAGTCGAAACGGGATTTGTTTATTTGTTTTAGAGTCGCCACCTGGGAATTTTAAGGCGTCCCAAGTCACCAATTATAATCCCTGAATCGATGAGAATATGACTCTGTTTATTATTCTGCGAACCAGAAATCCTGAGTAAGGAATTCTGTTAATCCGGAAGAAGGTGTTAGGCATTTCCGGATTCCGTGGTTCTAGCACGGTCGCTTAACTGTTTTTATTATTGGCTTAATTACCTTGATTTTATTAAATACATTGATGTTACATGTTTTTACTACCGCTTATTGATGACCCTTCTTTGAATCGAATTACGCGTACGTATATTCGTGTTAAAAAAATTGCGGACTTGTGTCACGCGTACGTGTACACAATAACTTTTTATAATATATTTATTAAGCAATCATTTTTCGAAATTGTGTTGGATCAAGAATATTTGTTTTTCTTGAATAATGAACCGTACATCTCGGGTTTTTATGAAATTGATTTAACGCCTTTTGGAAAAATCCTTTTATTAAATATTCGTTCGAAATTGCGCGTACGCATAATCCGAATTTTTGCTTTTAAAAATATAATCAGGGTACGCGAACGTATCCCTAATTGTGCAAAATATTCGTAATGATATTAGGGATTTTCCACAAATTGTTTATTATATCTATACATTTTTATGTGAAAATCATGATAAATTCCCATTTAAGGTGCCCTTAAATTCTTTGAAAAGAATTTACAATTTATTAAATGTTGACCGTTGATTATATTTTCCGAATATAAGTTATATTCATTTCAACTATTCAATTTCAAAGGACAGAATACAAATATGATTAATATTATTTAAAAAAAAACAAATATGACATATATATATATATATATCAAAGAATAAATTGCATATAAAACTGAAAATGAATATATATATATATATATAAATACAAATATGATTAATATTATTTAAAAAAAAACAAATATGACATATATATATATATATATCAAAGAATAAATTGCATATAAAACTGAAAATGAATGATTCATAAAGGAAGGAAATATTTTCCAAATTTTTTTTTCATGATTTACTTAATGCAAATTCTATTTCTAATTACCATTGATATCAAGTGTTGCAATTGGTACTTATACATCTCGTTTCATTCTCATATAATCGCTTTTAATCTAATAAGCCTAATTATTTGATCAATTTGTCTTATGAAGGTATATAGGTATCGAGTTTATAAGAAAGGAATTATTATACAAGTTAATTCAATAAAATTACCTTACATGCAACTTAACTGTATATCGTAAACATTCATAACATTTTAACATTGTAACAAGCTACATCATATCACCTTTCGCCAACGTTTATACACACATCTATTATCTTATAAAAATATACCAACAACACCATCTTAACCTTATTTAACAATAAATATCACTACTGTAATTTTCTTGGCACTTCTACATCACTTCTTGCTTAGCTAACAACAAAATTAAATAATGACCAACATTCATGCCATATTCCCTACTTTGACAATTTAATATGATTAAACTAATGAGATAATGAGCTAATATTATTACAAATCTTTATACGAACTTTTAAAGTAAGACAATTAGCTCATAGCTATCAAATTGAATTCACTACTAATTAACTAACATAAAACAAAAATGAAATTTAAATTGATGAACTTGGACAAATAGAAAACAGAATTTCAATTCAAACTTCATTGATGAGTCATGTTGAATCTCTTTCCAACTTAAAATTTAAAAGACATGTACCTGGTATTGGAAAACAAGAGAAGATGAAGCTGAGAAGCAGCAACAGTAGTAACAATGTAGCACAACAACGACAGTCCAGCAACACAGGAATAGACCAGTAACAGTAGGAATAGTAGTAAACCCAGGAGACTATAAACGACTCCAAGTATAGAGAAGAAGTAAAAGGCAGGAAGGTTCTGACTATTTCAGATCTTAAGCGAGGCAATGAAACAGTAACTATTCTTTTCAACTTCAAAACTCTCCAAAATGAATTCTGTCCCTGTATATTCAGTGTATCCAGAATGTATATCGGGTGTATACTTCTCACTCCGCCCCCTCTTTTTTTCTTCTCTCTATCTAGTTTTTCCTCTCTTTTTTTCCACCCTTCTTCCTAAATTTTCTCTTCTATTTATAGCAAAATTTTCGAAATTTTCAGATTTATTTTTTTATTATTTTATTATTTTTTTAATTAAAAGAAATCCCACTTACAAATTGCTTTTATTTTTTTAGAAAAAGAAATCCCACCTTTATTTACTTTTATTTTTAAAATTCCAACTTTAATTACTTTATCTTATTTAAAATCCCACTTTTTATTTTTTTTAAAAGAGAATCTCACTTTATTTAACTTTTCTTTAAAAAACAAACCACTATCTTTTCTTTTTCTTTTAAAAATGCTACTTTCAATTACTTTAAATTTTTTTAAATTTTCAGATACCTTTATATTTATTTTTTAATTCCAACCTTCTTTTACTTTTAATTTTTTTTTTTTAAAAAAAATTTTCTACATTCTTTTACTTTTTTTTTTAAAAAAAAACATTCCCGAAATTATTATATATGTTTTTTTAAAAAAAATAAAAAAATAAAAATAAAAAAATTTCGGATTTTTTTTATATATAAAAAAACAAAAAATAAAACTATTAATAGTGATAATTCACCTTTTATTTTTTATTTTTTTGGTTTTGTTTTGTGTTGGACAAAAATGTAGATGGGGTGTTGGGTTAATGGAGCGGACCGGGTCGACCCGGTTTGAAACGGACCGGGTCATGGGGAAAGTTGGGCAATTATTTGGGCCTGTGGTTTGAAATTGAAGAAGTGGCCCAATCCGATTTTTCTTTGTATTTTTGTTCTCTTTTCTTCTTTTATTTTTCTAAAACTAAATTATAAAAGTACTTAAATTATTATTAAGAACTAAATTAAGTTATAAAAGAGCAAATTAACTTCCAATAACAATTAACGCACAATTAAGTAATAATTAAGCATAAAATTGTTCATTTGGACATTAAATGCTAAAAATGCAAAAGATGCCTATTTTTGTATTTTTTTATTAATTTAACAAATAAACATGTATAGACAAACATACAAATAGTTACACAAAATATCACAAAAATTGCACACCAAGAAAAATTATTTTATTTTTTGAATTTTTTTGGAGTAATTCTCATATAGGGCAAAAATCACGTGCTTACACTGAGTAGTGCGTATACCTTTGCGTATGGCGATTGGTGGAGTTACTGCATCTGATGAAGGCATGACTGGAGCAGGTGACTTAGGAGCAAGAAATGAGTCATCGGGAGCTACCAATGTATCCGAATCAGTTGTAGTGCTATCATTAGTATTAGCTAGAGGACGGGCACGTCTGGAGTATACTTGGAGAGGAGGAGAGCTTTGAGGTCTGTCTGTAAGACTAACCTGCGGTATAGGAAATGTAGGCACTGGCAAAACTTGAGGTATCAAATTTCTGTTTGTAGTGTTTAGTGAAAAATAGGGAGATGTCTCAAAGAAGGTTACATCCACAGAGATCAAATATTTATGTGCTTTTGGATCATAGCATTTATAACCTTTCTGGTAACGAGAATATCCAAGAAAGACACACTTAATTGACTTTGGTTGGAGTTTGTCATTTCCAGGACTGTGATCATGAACAAAGCAAGTACATCCAAACACTCTCAAAGGTAAATGATAGGGATTTTGACCTGGAAAGAGAATTGAGTGTGGACTTTGATGTTGCAACACAGAAGAAGGCATCCTATTGATCAGATAGCAAGCAGTGAGAACAACATCTCCCCAAAAACGAAGAGGAACGTGATAAGTAAGGTACAAGCAGTTTCAATGAGATCCCGATTTTATGTTCGACAACTCCATTTTGTTGAGGAGTATATGCACATGAGGTCTGATGAGTGATTCCTTGAGATGACATGAAACTAGTGAAAGGGAATGATAAATACTCTTTTGCATTGTCACTAAGTAATACCTTTACTGAAACACCAAATTGATTATTTACCTCAACGCAAAAGTTTTGAAAAAGAGAATAATTCAGAACGATTTTTCATTAAAAATACCCATGTGCAACGGGAGAAGTCATCAATAAAGGCAACAAAATATTGAAATCCTAAACTTGAAACAACACGACTAGGACCCCAAACATCTGAGTGAACAATGTCAAACATAGATGCCGCCCTATTATTAACTCTTTTATGAAATGAAGTGCGGGTGTGTTTCCCAAGCTGACAAGATTCACATTCAAAATAAGACAATGTGGAAAGACTAGGAATTAATTTATGAAGCTTTGCAAGACTCGGGTGACCTAAACGGCCGTGGAGTAGATCAGCTGACGCAACGAAAGTGAAGGCAACTGGTGGTTGTGATCTGGATATATGATATAGTCCCTGTGACTCATATCCTGTTCCAATCGTCTTCCCCGTTCTCCAGTCCTGCACAACAACAGAGTTAGCAAAAAAAGTGACAGAACAATTAAGACTTTTGGTTAATTTACTAATGGAAATCAAATTGAATGGGCATTCTGGAGCAAATAAAACTGAGTTTATAGAGATAGAGGGAAGAAATTGCACTTCTCCTATTCCTTTTACTGCAGTTCGCGAGCCATTAGCAAGGGTAACCGCAGGGAGGGTTGAGAAAGGAATAAGGTTTGAAAAAAGATTCTGATTACCGGAGATATGATCAGATGCACCCGAGTCCAGTATCCACGAGCAATTGGGTGAAGACCTGCTCAGAAAAGCAAAGGAATTACCAGTTTTTGAGGTGCCAGATGAGAGTGATTGTTGTTTAGCCGCTTGATACTGTAGGTAATCACTCTAATCCACTCCAGATAAAGTAATAAAATTAGCATGTTGATCATCTGTTTCACCACCATTTTGAACCATGTGGGCTGTACTGCGATTGTTTGTACGTATGGTCGACCATGCAGTTTCCAACAAGTTTGTCGAGTATGGCCTGGCTTGTTGCAGTAATTGCAGTAGGGTCTGGTGCTTTTACCTTTTCCTCTTTGAGAGACATTTTGTTCTTGTGGATTTTCATTTTGCACAGCTAATACAGGTGTCTCCACTTTATTAGTATCAAGTGTTTCTGTTCCAATACGCAATAGTCGAGCTGAAACCTCAACTAATTAAGGAACTACAGAGCTTGCCAAGATCTGATCCTTTACAGGGCTGAGATCAGATCGAAGTCCTTTCAGTTCCAAAACCATAAAAAACTTATCTCTTTGTTGCTCCTGGGTGGTGACACTTGCAGTAAGTGGCATGAGTGAGTTAAATTGATCTTTCAAGGTATCTATTTGTCCTAAATAACTCGCCATATCTTGATTGTTCTGCCGAAGTTGGACTAAATCTGAAACTACTTTGTATATTCATTGTATATCGTTCGTATACAAAGCTTTAACTTTAGTCCAAACTTTATAGCAAGTTTTACAAGATTGAAACAAGTTGAGTAATTTAGGATCCAAAGAGTTCCATAAAAAATTACATAATTGTGCATCAATTCGGGTCCACTTAGTCTTTTCACTAGTGCCAATTTTACTAGCATTTTTGACTAAGTGATTCTCATATCCTTGTCCCATGAACCACATTTCAACTGAAGAAGACCATGGTGAGTAATTATTACTACCTTGTAATTTAACAGTAGTAATGGTGGAAGGATTCGAAATTGAAGAGAAAAATGGTTTGACTTCTTCTGTTGTGGATGACTCACCTGTCATTTTGATATTAAATTTCAAGAAGGCAAGGGTACAAAATAGTATGGGAAAGAGGACAAAAGTAAGAGCACTGTGTAATGAAATAGAAGACTTTGTTGGACAAGAAAGCTTGTAAGAATGACCCCCACATGTAAAGACAAAGTAATAAAGTATGACTTGAAATAAAGAAAGCTTTACTTTTGAAAAAGCTTTTCAAAACCAAAGTTTTACTCTTCTGCTTCAAACGAAAAATCCCCTCTATCTAACAGAATAGTTTTCTTTTCCTCTCACCAAAATCACAAGATCTGGCGGGGAAAGGAGCTTATTAATAGAGTCGGGTCAGAGAGTAACAAGATCTGACCGTAAACTACTTTGGAGATTTTAGAGAATGTGATGGGTAAGACCGGAATAAATGGTCGACCTCACGTATCTGAAATAAAAGTCCCGAAGAAGTGGATGTCGGAAAAAGCAACCGGAAAAGGTGGTCGGAAAAATCCACCGGAGTAGTGACTGACAGAAAAAGCAATTGGAAAAAGTATTCGAGTCTCTACCGAGATCGTAGAGGCTCTGATACCATGTGAATGATGTAAGTGTATTTCACTTCATACTGCAAAAGATAGATTACTCCTAGAATATATACACAAAGCTAGAGACATAATTTCAAGAGTGTATCCTAAGATCATGGCTTTTACCCACAATCTTTGACTATACCATCAGACACAATCTAACATACAATCTAATATTGAAATACTCTCTGACAAAATCTAAGTCTTTAACAACTATTTAATCACATAGCATCGGCACACGAAATAATAGACGTCACCATCTAGAATTGATTACCATCACGCACTTCCCCTTTCGGCTGAGCCTGATCCCCTGCTACATAGCGTGCCAGTTTCAATATCAAAAGCCAGCAAACACAGGAAACTCTTGTCCTTTCTTCCAGCATTTGACCATAACATGTAATGGAATATGTTTAGTGATGAAAGGTGCACTTTTTAATTCAGGGTCTTTGGTTAAATCTTGAGAAGGACCAACTGTTCTGTCTCCTGGGACCCAATGGAGCAGGCAAAACGACGGCAATTAGTTGCTTAACGGGTATAATCCCAGTGACTCGTGGAGATGGTAATATCTTTAATAGTTCAACATTACAAATGATTTTTATGGTTTGAGTGTGAAAAAAAAAAGAATTGTATAACTGATACATTTTTCTTTATAACAGCATTAATATATGGAAACTCTATCCGAAGTGCGGTTGGCATTTCAAACATAAGAAAGCTAATTGGAGTCTGCTCACAGGTAGTCGTAGTTCCGTATCCATTTACTAGTCAATTCAAGTTCTGTGGTGCTTACTTTTAGAAAGCATAAAGTAACTTTTGCATACCCTATTGCAGTTTGACACTCTTTGGGATGCATTGTCTGGACAAGAGCACCTTGAACTCTTCGCCAGCATCAAAGGATTATCTGCAACTTCAAAAAGATTGGTGAGCCCATGAAGCATTTTCTGTATTTTAATAAAATGCACCTTGTGTTGGTGGTAGTGAGGAGGGATTTGGCCTAGACAACTACAATATACAGGTAACCAAGACATAAATACTTGAAGGAGGGGGACACAATACCTTATCTTCTCAAAAGCAAAGTTAGAATTAAGTCTAATTCTATACGTCGTGAGATCCTTATAAAGGAATTGCTTAAGTGGAAAATAGAATTAAGAAGGGAAGATTCCTCCCCTTTACATCTTTAAGTTACCACAAATAAATATCATGTGTCAACTTACTATCTATCATTGGAAAAAAAAATAGATATTCTACATCCTCTAGCTTCAATACTTCTCATTTGGGAGGAAGAATTTGCCATCCGGCATTTGTAATATCTACATATTCATCAGTTCTATATTATATTCTGCAGTCATATATTTATATGAAGTAGCTTAACACAAAATTGCATTCATGCTGGAATTTGTTTGATCGTGCAGCCATTCCAGATGATATCTGTCTCTAAGATCTTCTTCATTTACTTGAATGACAGGAAGCTAAAAGCTTATTAGCTGATGTAAAACTTGATGATGTAGCGAAAGTGAGAGTCAGTGGCTATAGTGGTGGAATGAAACGTCGCCTTAGTTTAACAATAGCATTGATTGGAAATCCGAAGCTTCTCTTTTTGGATGAACCAGTATGTGAATCTTTACTACTTTAATAATATGCGTGTATTTTCTATATCCTGAAGTAAATTTCTTCAACTTGTAGACAACTGGTATGGATCCTGTAACTCGGAGGCATATCTGGAGTGTAATTGAGGCTGCAAAGCAAGGACGTTCAATCATTCTGACAACACATTCTATGGAGGAAGCTGATATTTTATCGGATCGAATTGGAATTATGGCAAAGGGAAGACTTCGCTGCCTTGGGACATCAACCACATTGAAGTCTCAATTTGGAGCTGGTTTTATTACTAAAGTTAGTCTGAATAAAGTTGCTGAAGATGTGAATTCTGCAGCTGCTAATGTGATAGACAGGAAACGTGAGGCAGTCAAAGAATACTTCAGACAGGTCTTTTAGTAGGAGCGCTTTTTTCAGATTTTCTTTAACTAATAAACTCATGCTCTCGACTTAAGTTATCTGTTTTACAGCACCTGGATGCCACACCAAAAGAGGAAGATAAGTCCTTGACTTTTGTTATTCCTCACGAGAAGGAGAATCAACTAGGAGTAAGTAACTATTATAACATTTGTACGAGTAGTCAAACTTTATCCTGATATTATTGGTGCACCTGCATCAGAAATTTTTCTCCAAGCTAGAAAACAGGAAAACGGAATTTGGCATACTAAATATCCAGATAGGTCTTACAACGCTAGAAGAAGTGTTTATGAACATTGCAAAGAAGGCAGAGCTAGAGGAAGCCAAATCTGAAGGAAGCATCAAGACACTGGCATTAGCATCCGGAACCACTCTCCAGGTAAGTGCTTCAATTTGAATTTGGATGAAGATTATATCGTTAACCGGCTAAACAGCATTCTGAGAAAAGATGAAAATTTTCAAAAACAAAGTCACTAATTGGCCTTACAATGCAATGAAGGTACCCTTAGGATCGAAGTATGTAGAGATCCCAGGGACAACATCCTCAGAGAACCCTCGAGGGCTTATGGTTGAGGTTTATTGGGAACAGGATAATCATGGCAATCTCTGCATCTCGGGACATTCTAATGAAATTCCAGTTCCACCAGGTCTTCAACTAACAACTTAAAAGAGAGAGGTTGTATTGTATACCAGTTTTAAGGAATTGCTTCTGTTAACGTAATGCTTTGTATAATATATCCTAGCCTCATTACAAAAGAGTTCAATTTTTAGTTATTATGAGCAGTGCATGCAGACAAATCTTGATTTCTTATAATGAGAATGAATTATATTTATAAGTTTCCAACAGTGATATTCATGGAGACAAATATTTTTCTTTTGGCAAAGTAAGTCTGTTTCACCCTAGCTACTTATAGTAATTCGTTTTGTGCTAATATCATAACAAAGTTTTCACGATTTAAATATGTATCATTCTTAGTTGTTTTTTCACCTGTATTATTTTAAATATCATTAATGTCATTTCTGTTTCTCTATCCCCTCCAGACATTTAAAAGCATCGACATCTACAACAAGTGGTATTTCTTTTTAAATTACACTCAATTTTTTTCCTGAAGAACTCCGTTTAGAGTTAATGGCCCCAAAGGTTCTTAAACTATTTGATAAATGCAACGTTATTCCTAAGTAATAATTTTCTTTTAGATAAATAAATGCAATGTTTATCCCTAAAATTTAATATATCAACTTCCAAAAGATAAGCTTTGATGACCTATCAAAATTCAGAATTATCCTATAAAAATGATATTGCACTTTCAAAATTATTTAGAACCTCTGCTATCAAACTTTCCTCTTCTAATTCCTACATTATTTTTTTTAAAAAAATTCTACATCTAAAAACTGAATTTTGTGATGAATTAAACAAAACTATAGTTTGCATGCTCGAATTAAAGGAGACTACGATATTTCTTCCATTTTGCCAAGACATAATCCACGTGCCAAAATGCAAGGGAAAATTGCTGGCTCCAAATTCTGTCACTGTGATAAGTTTGGGTGAAGATTTAAAATGTTTAAATTAATACCTCACTTTTCGTAGAACATCATGTGGAAAAGACGAAGTAGGCATTGAGACATAACTTCAAATCAAACATTATTGGCAAATATTGAATCATTATTGTATAATTTTGTTTTTACAATTTAATTTCAACTTAAAATAAAAAATTTGAAGTTTAAAAACTTATGTGAAAACTAGTTCAAGTGAAATAATAATTTTTACTCATAAAATGTTAATACCAAAAACCCTTTTAATCAACTTCAAGCAAATATTGTCCAAATGAGGCAAGCTGTGGATCACATTTTTTAGGAAAAAACTTACCCGCACCGGGGTGTTTACACCCAACCAATAAGCAAATGACATATGTCAGTATTTTTAACTATAATTATCAATACTTAATTATATTGATACTAATAATACTAATATTGAAAATTTTAATATATAGTCTATGGTCTTTATGGTATCACAGGCCATTACCAAATAATATATTCCCAAATTTCACAAAAATTATGCAAAAACTACTTTATCTCTCAACTCTATTTCTTGACAAACATTATTTCTCGCAAGAAATTTAAAATTATACGAATTCATACCATCAATTTCACCATTGAAAACCATTTATTATTTTGCATCGAATCTAACTTATTAATAAAATGTATAAATTACTATCATAATCTATGCTTCCCAAGTCTGAGAGTGCAAGACTAATCGAGCAACATACTAGTAAAAGAACGGAAACCTTCATGGCTTGGCTCTTAATCTAATTCCCAACTACATATGTTGTTATTTCGGAATTATGCTTTACGCTCGAAGAAGATCAGAAATAATCGGTACTTTGAAATTTAGCCAAACACTTGAAGAAGATTAGGAATAAAAGAAAGAAGAACGAGGAAGTTTACAGCAACCTTAAGTTTTTAATTTTTATTAACTTATTTTAAATAAAATTCCTAAAAGACCTTAGTTTATCTTATATGGTTAACTTAACAACATTGGGTGTAAACACTCGGTGCAGGTAAGTTTTTACCAATTTTTTATCATGCGACAGAAAACCCCAAGACACAAGGTGTAAGTTCCAAGTTTTTATTTTTATTTTTTATAATAGACTAAAATAGGCACTTAAAATAGATTAAATATAAGAAATTATAGAAAAATGTAATCAAAGTTGTGTAGGATTCAAAGAAAACAATACGTGAAGAAAAATCGACGTGACTATCCATTTGTAATAATATATTTACACAATAATATTTTATCTCATGAACTTCTTAATTATAAAACATATCATATAAGTTATAGTCAGATACTTAAATAAATTTTAAACATAAAAGTGTTTGAAACGCAAAGGGTGGAGTAGCAGGCGGAAGGTGCGTAAGAACATTCCTGAAACGTATAAAACAGACAATTTAAGACGTAAAGTTCACAACATATAAGGGGCCACCGCTCTGCGTATTGAGGTGTTTGGCCGCATAAGATCTCTAGGCCTCAAGATTGTTGATATTTCGCTTAAAGTTGATATTTCGCTTAAAGTATGTATAGTTACATATATGTCGCCTCACATTTTATTCGAATTTCGTGAAATTATATGTGTAATGATTGATTTATGTTAATTTATGGTCTTTTGTATGTAAGAGTCATCCGAAAACAATGTGGAACGGAAGAGTACGATTTGAAGCAAAAAGTAGAGAAAAGAAGAAAATTGCCTCAGGCAGCGCGACGCAAAAACCAGAAGCGAAAACTTTCGGGCACTCAACCTACGCAAGGCCAGCGCGTCGTGCTGCCCTGGACACTGAGGCGGGACTTTTCCTACTTTGCACAGGACTTAGTTTTTACGGCCCTACACGATCCCAACTCGTGTAAAAAGAAGCTTAAACCTATTTTAAAGGGGGAGACTAGTCTCTTGGACAAAGGCTATATTGACCTTCATTTTCTGGAGAATCTTTGCCAACTCAATAGACTTACTCGTCAATGTACCTATGATCCAAGACCCAATTCTCAACCTATAGGTTCCCTTGTTCCCTTTACCCTCCTTGCCTCCCGTCCCACCCCCTGTCCTCTACCCACCCCACCCCCGCCCATCCCGAGGACATGACCTTACTTTACTATCCCAGACCATAACCACTATACCTACGACAGACTAAGGAAAACTACTAACAAAAAAAGCAACAGACCAAACTAGAATAAAACAAGTTGTTACTACAGGCACGCTAATAGTAAGATTAACTAATGCGGACTAAAATAACAACAATGTAACTAACACAAAAAAGAGAAATAGGAAAGCAGGAGGTACCAACTCCTGAGAATAGAACCTGAAAATTCAACTTGTGCGCATCTGAGGTAGCAGAGTTTGAGGTTCTTCCTTCCAACTCCCACCGGCCTTTTTCAAACACCAACCAATGTTGGGGCTACTCTGTTGCACCCAATAAATCAATTCTGACCTTCCACACGCTGCCACCACTTTCACTGCCATCAGTTGCAAATCAAACATCCGCCTGCATGTTTGCCTCACGCTCACCTTCTCCGATAGCCTCTTGTAGATAGGTACCTGAAATACTCAAAAGAAGGCAGACTCTTGGGCCATAAAAAGAGACAAATACTAGAAAATGCTGCTGAAGTGCTACCCCTATTCGGATCTTGGCAAAGGTAGCCTGAGAAAGAGGGGGAGAAGGGAATGGGAAATAGGAGCAAGAAAGGAAAGAGAGAGAGAGAGAGAGAGAGAGAGAGAGAGAGAGAGAGAGAGAGAGAGAGGAGATGGATAAAGAGGGACTGCTGATGGGGGTATAGTGACGAGAGAAGAAGAGTAGGAGGAGGAGAAAGGGAAGTGAAGAGGGAAAATCGAGAGAGAAAAGGGTAGGGTAATACTCACTATTGATTTTCGGCCTTACTCTGGCGGTGACACAGGCGAGGGGGTCGCAGGTGAAGTCACAACGGGATTTTGGGGGGGGGGGGTTGAATTGACCGTTAACAGAGTAGAAAGTAAGAGTGAAAGAAAGTTCTCTAAATCTCCCAGTGCACTATCCAATGTGGATGGATATCTATTTGATGTCTAAATCTCTATTCGAGGTCTAAACCTCGATTTTACAAAATTCCTAAACTCTACCCAGAACCCCTATTTTGTACCTTGAAATTTGTTGATTTGATGTAGAAATTCATGAAAAAAAATTAAATTTGATTATCAACAAATTTGCGAAGAAATGACTCTCAAGAAATCTCCTTTATGGAGTCTAGGGTTGAAAAATGGTGTATAATAGCTAATTCCCAATTTTTCTAACTATTGCCCAGCTATAGGCATCGCAATTGTGAATACTTGTTCCCAAGTGCGATGTCCACAAATACAAATCACTGCAATTGCAATCAGTTCCTGAGCCTAAGAAATATCGCAAATACAAAAAAGCCTTCGCATTTACGAATGTCTCTTCCTGCACATATGCGAACTAAGCTTCACTTTTGCGAAACTGCCCAGCATCGCAAATGCAACACACTAGCCGCAATTGTGATGACCCAGCCTTCGCAAATACAGATCCTACTTTGCAAATACGAAGTGCCTTAATCGCAGCCCTCTTCGCAAATTTGATTCCTTGATCACAAAAAAGGTACTATCAGATGCGAGCTAGACCTCACAAATGCAAGATTTGCAGGCTCACACTAGCAACAACTGATAGTTAGCTATAATAAATCACACTAAAACTCACTCGGAACTCACCCAAGTCCTCCCTTGCTGGGATCCAATTCGAACATTCACACAAATTGAATTACATCATACAAACTCTCTCTCTAACTCAAATTACTAAAATAACATCAAACATCAAGAATCCATCATAAAGACTCAAAATTTTCAGCTTGAAACTAAACTTTTGCCAATTGTTACATAATGCGATGAAACATGCGCGGGTCTCCTAGGATCCCAACTGAACATGCATACAAGTCCAAAGACATCATACAAACCTACCAGAATTGTCAAAGCATCGATCCGAGGTCGTTTACCAAGAACGTTTGCCGTGGTCATCTCAAGCCTCATTTTAAGTCAAAAATCATATTTTATTTAAAATTTTACATAATAGCTTTCCGAAAATGACACGGACCATGCACCAAGTCATATCATTAAAATAAGATGAGAGGTCTCGAAACACAGAAAAGGAGTTAGTACTCAAAACGATCTATCGGGTCGTTACATTCCAACATTGGTTATACTTTCTATTGGGTCTCCTTGTCAATGATACTGCAACTTATTACCAGAAATTTGTTGGTAAAACCCGTGGATTACACTACTTCTTTAGCCTTGATTTAGAAGGAGTCTACCTAATAAATATTTGAAGCAGAATTACAAGGTTGTTTTATGTTATTTTAGACTACTCTTAGATACAAGAAGGGGGTCGAATTGTGTCTTGCCTGATTTTTGCGTTTCCAAAGAACATGATTCTTTGAGCTATTTGAACAGACACAAACAAGAATAATTGCAGAAAAGTAATCAATATAGATATTTTACGTGGAAAATCTCCTTGCTGAAGGGAGTAAAAAACCACAACACACCCAATGCCATTTTCCTTAAATTTCCACTAACTTCAAAGAACATTTTTAGGTTACAACTCAATATCCACGGGAACAAATTCTAGTATCCTAACCTCTACAATCAACCTAATTGTAGCAACCCCTTTCTAGACTAACTCTAGCCTAGAAATCTTACAAAAAAAATGTCTCAACAATACCCTATTATTACACTTCTATAAAAGCATATAGGTTATAATTCAAAACATTAGACTCAACCTAACAACTAAAGAACTTGAATAGCTTCAGCTTCAAAAATTGATTCTTCAGTTGATTGAGTTTAATCTATAGAAGTAACTTACTTCTTTGCTTGCTATTGTCAGAAGTATTCTCACGATTTCTCTTAATAGAAATGGTCTTGAATTATGGAAAAGATCTTATTTTATAGGTGCAAGATTGGCCAAAAGTCTTTTTCAATTAATGCTCCAAAACCTAGAATATTTCGGTTAAGGAAGTCCTCTCTTATTTAGGATTAGTTTCTTTATTTGATTCCAACTTTGCAACCTTTTTTGCTTCCCATGAGTATTTTCCATGTATATATATTCCTTTTATTACACGAAATTCACTCAAATGCGTATTCGTTTTGAAACGGATAAGATCTCCTAGGAATCCCTATTTGTATGGGAATGCTGGCTTTTCGCGTCTGACTAGCTTTCTTCAGTTGGCCTACTGCAAACGTGGTTCACTTGACTTTCATCTTTCTTATCTGCACAACAGTCTAGCTGTATGCAAAACTGGAACATGAAATTTGGTTCTCAGAGAAAGTTTGTTAATCATCAAAAGGTAATACTTGCCCAGCTCAACAAATTCCCCTTTTTTGATTATGGCAAATCCATGTGCAAATCACTCAACATCTTGCTTAATACTCATCAGTCTTCAGCACACGAACCAGTTTCCTTCACTGTACTGTTCTTTAGTTTGTTCATGTTTTCACAAGTGTAAGAGTCTCACTTTTCATTCATCGCTACCCTATAAATGGCTAGGAATGATTCATTATAAAACTTGCAAATAGACAACTTAAGAGTATCTTCTTTCCTTAGTACAACCAACTTTCAAGAACCAGGTTTATATTAAGCACACACCTAACTTCCCCCTTTAGGCATCATCAAAAAGAAAAAGTCAATGAGAGAATGTAGTAATGTCAAACTCATGGCCATTATGGCTACACTAACATGTACATGTCATCAGGAGCATATATGAGTGATCAATTAAAAATTCAGCCCAGACACATAAAATAAGCCAAAAGTTAGGACATTTTATAGATTTTCATTTCTTAAGTCATGTACCACATTATGCCCAAACCAAAAGACTATTGAACAAACTCGTTAAACTGCCAACTAGATTAAACACACAAAAAGAAATTTGACACTGGTCATTGGGGGGGGGGGGGGGTAGGACAAGGGGTTGAATAACGGTAAACTGGGGATCTAAGAGGGCTGAGGACCATGTTCTTTGGTGGAAGAGGGTTCTCCTTGGATTAGCCCTATAAGCCTATCCATTTTAGCAGCAGAGGCTTTTTGCCCTTTCTTCTCCTCCTTCAACCTTATGTTTTCCTCTTTCAGTGAGGCAATCTCTTCCTTCAGCTTCTCCTTTTCCTCATTGGTAGCAGCCAATTCCTTAACTAGGTTAGTGACCATGATTTTTCTTTTGGTTTTAGGTGGTCAGAAAACACAGTCATATTCCCTTAGGATCTCCTCATCAAACATGCCCTTCTTTATTCCATTTTTGGTACCTCTGAGGGGAACCTTAAAGTGCTCAAACAAACCCATAGGGCAAAACATGAGTACCTAGTTCCTGATCAGCAGGCCTTGCCATATGCTTCAACATCAGAGATGGTAGGCTGATTGGCCTGTTCTGATCAAGGACCTCCATTGCAGCCAAATCCCGGTAGATTTCTTCATGCCTCCTTTTAGAATGAGACAGTAAACATTTGTTCACTAACTTAAATAGTAGTTTGTAAAATGGCTCCATCTCCTCTTTTCCTACCTTCCTAGCAGTCAATTTTCCCTCTTCCGAGTGTGCTTGTTGGTCAAGTGGAATCTTCCTTTTCCCCCCGACTCAAGCCACTCATGCTTCACGTAAGTATCAAATCTTTCCACTAATACATTCAGAATTTCCCCCAGTATCTTAGCATCAAGAACCAGGTTTAGTCCCCTAACTTTAGTACTCACTATGTCATTCTCCTGTACTTTGAAATTCATATAAAATTGAATCATTGCTTCACAATACATGACATAGAGTGGGAAAAGGAACAAGTGTGTCCACCCCTGAACTTCCAACTTTTCTAGCAGTTGCTTCATCCCAAACATTGTTACTACAGCAGGGGCAATCACTCTATCCTTCAGCATCATCAACCCAACAAACACTTTCTCTCTGCCAACAATAGTAATTTTTCTCTAAGTCTTTTTTTTTTGCGTTTGATACAGGTTCCTTTCACTTCTGGGTTAGAGACTGCAACTTTTCTCCTTTTGGCTTATTTTTCCTTGGGAGGCTGGAGATGATTCAGCCTTCTTCTTTCCCTTTCTTTGAAGAGGGACTTCCTCATCCTCTTCTTCTTCTTTTTCATACTCTTCTCCGCTCACCAAATCAACTTCCTCTACATCAGAATCATCAAGTAGTCTTAACCCTTCTCTTTTTTTTGCTCTCCTCCAGCACTTCTGAAGTGATGCCTTACTTTTTATTTTTGTTACATGTGTTCTGCCCCCTAAATTTACAGACGCGGGAGGCAATACTACTTTCTTTGCAACAACCTTCACCTTTTTGGGGATAGATTTTTCCTTAGCTTGCAATTTCTCTCTCAACCTAGCAATCAGATTCACCAAGGCCTCAATATCACTATTATCACTACTTTCTTTCCCAGCTTTTGCTTCTCCTTCAATTTCCTCTTCTTCCTCAGTGTTAGTCCAGTCAAGGGACTTAGATTTTTTAGGGTCAGTATTCAAAGAACCTGTTTCTTGAAACTGACTTTCCTCTTGTTCAGTCACAAGTTCAACATCTTCTACTGCAACGAGTCCTCCCTCACCAGCAACAGAAGAACCTAGTTGTTGTGCAGGGGCTTCTGGTACTTCTACTCCAGCACTAACACTCTCCCCAGGTTATCCCAGTACCTCCTCTGGTGTCTCCTTACTCATATCATCAGCAATATTGTCACTCTCATTTTCTGTGACCAACCCAGTATCCACCACTACTTCTTCCCAAATCCCAACACCCTCTTCCACATTAGCTTTTTCACTAGCAACTACTTCTATCTGTTCAACACTAACTGCTTGCACACAATCGATATTTGCTTCCCTCTCAAGTTGTGGCTCGTCCACAACATCGATTTTCACTATTAGATCCTTCACTCTCTTCTTTGTCAAAATAATCGACTAACCCGGTGAACGATTTTGGGCCTTTTGGTAGAGAGGATGGTTCTTGGTTAGATTGGGATTTGGTGGTTATGGAAACAAGTGTAGTGGGGTTAGGGTTTGGATTTTCAGTTGTAGTTTCAGAAGGAATCTTGCTAGGTGAGTTGATATTGTAGTGGAATTTTATGATTTTGCAGGAAAACGAGAACTAAGGTTTCTTATTTTGTTCAAAAATTGAAATTTGATTTTACGAGTTTTTATCAGAATGGGGGAAAATGGAGAAAAAAGAGGGATTTATAGGGGTGATTTGACAGCTTGTCGGCCTTGATTTTTCCTCTTAATTGATCCTAATCCAGCTCTAATTAGGAGAGAATGGGTAACTATTACAATTTTAAAATTTATAAAATTGGTGGTTAGGTGATTTAATTTGGCGGTGGTGACATATGCAGGTAGTTTCAGAAACTGGTCCTGATTGCACATGGACTAGAGTTAATCATGATTACGCAATGCCTTGATAGTTTTGGAACCTAATCCAAGTTTGATTTCCTAGGGTTAGAGAGACTGATTCATGGAGTACAGCAAAATGGGTGGGAACCTAGTTAAAATGATGTGAAAGTTTAATGATTAAGTACAACAATCAGTTGGATAGGGGTTACATACCTGGGTATCAAACAACTAAGTTTTTTGGCTTATTTCCTTAATCTTGGAGGTGAAACCTTTTCTTGTCCAAAGTTTTGTCAACAAATTACTCATCCATGCCCTAGAATCCATGTCATATGTATATACCTGTTACAGTATAAGACTAAGTTAGACGTTTGTCAACACATTTACTCACTGAACAAATTATTAAAGTATAGCCAATCATTGAGAGAAGTCAAGAGTGTCTTAATCCATCTTGATTAGACCAAGATTCAAGGGGTTCTTTTCAAAGTGATCCCTTCTCAAAGATTTGGTAAAAATGTCAGCAATTTGGTCATCTGTCCTGCAAAACTCCATAGTGATGTGACCTTTTTTTAACATTGTCTCTCAAGAAGTGGTGTCTTACATCAATATGTTTGTTTCTCTTGTGGTGGACCGGGTTACTGGCTATATTCATAGCACTTGCATTGTCACAAAATATGAGTAACTTTTCAATCATGACCTCATAGTCTTCTAGTTATTGCTTTATCATAGCAGTTAAGCACAGAACGATACAGTCACTACATACTCAGCTTCAACAGTTGATAAGGCCATAGAATTTTATTTCTTGGATGCCCATGAGATTAAACATTATCCAAGAAAATGGACTATTCTTGATGTGCTTTTCCTGTCCACCAAGTACCGAGAATAGTCAACGTCTACATATCCAATCAATTCAAAGGAGTCTCCAGTTAGGTACCAAAGAACCAGGTCTTGAGTACCCTTGAGGTATATCAAGATTCTTTTAACAAACTTCAAGTGATATTCTTTTGGACTATACTGAAATCTCTCATACAACCTCACATTGTACACAATATCGGGTCTACTTGCAGTCAAGCAGAGAAAGGAACCAATCATACCTATGTACTTCTTTTCATTAATAGGTTTACCAGATTCATTCATATCCAACCTAGTTACAATAACAATGTGAGTATCAAATTTTTTAGCACTTTCCATATCAATCCTCTTAAGTAGTTATCACGCCCCAAACTCGAGGAGCGTGACCGACGCTCAAACGAGTGAACCCGACTGAGCAAGCCTATTAGATTTTTTCTATCCAACTCGCTCGTGCATCAAGAAAAATCACATTTTTCATTAATTAGTTATTAAGGAGATCATGAATACAATTCCAAGTCATTTTCCTTAGTTACTTCAGTAGTTAATGTCACAAAATACACACCATATCATAGTATGAAGTGGAATACATAATTCAAACATAACCTAATTCGTTTGACTTCTCAGCACCCATATACATATAACCCACATTATGTCTACAGAGCCTCTAACGGATACAAAAGGGTACTTCAAAAGTGCCAGCAACAAGGCCCCGACTATACCTCAAGTACAATACATAGAGAACAAAAGATGCATGACCTCGAAGTGAATTGGGGCTCACCAAGACTGCTGGGAGGAGGATGTACTGCTACCGCTGTTCAATACTACCTGCTATAGAACCACCTGCATCCATTTAAGACGCAGTGCCCCCGGCAAAAGGGACATTAGTACCGTTGAATGGTACTAGTATGTATAACTAAACACCATCTCATTAGAATGAACAATAATACAAGAAGGAAATACTCATAAAATCGATAAAAGCTTTGAACAACACCATAACATCAATTTAAGAATCACATAAGTTTCCAAGTAAATTTCCATAGATTTATGTTAGGACATCTTTAATACTGATACACCATCATCCATAATACCACCGCATTCTTACATGGAGTCCGATCACGACTCGATTGGCTAGGTCGTCTCATTTGAGACATCAACCATAATCACCATTTCATTCTCAATTTTTAGTTTCAATTTACAACACAATTACCATCACGTGTGCAACATGGTGTCCGATCACGACCTGATAGGCTAGGCCGTCTCACCCAAGACATTACCATTTTCTATCAATCATCTCATTTCATACCTCTTTCAAGTCTTCTAGTTTATTGGCACTAGTAGCCACAATTGGCATATCATACTTGGCACTTGGCCAAATTTCATAATTCAAGTTCTTTTCCACATTCCGCATTATTATCATATCAACAGCAACAAGGGCTTTCATTCAATACTTTGAATATACACATGAGCAATTTAGAATCTAAGGTACATAGAGGCTTTTCACACAATTTCGCGTAACAATCTTTATTCGAATTTGACTTGAAGTCTAGGCATTTGTAGCACATATTCCATATTTTTAACACATCCTCAAATGATAAGATAACATTATGAAAGCGGGGGAACACATATTGCACATATATTTTTCAATGCAAACACATTTGAAATAGCAATTTCTATAACGATCAATTTGGGACTTACACCGATTATATGAACACCAACAGGTTCAATTCTAAGAAGAGGGAGTTTTAGCCATACACACCTTAATTGAGCTTCCTTAAACTCTACAATATTCTGGAACTCTTAGCCACTTCAATCTATTTTAGCAATATAACAAATTGAACCAAAAATTAGGAAAATGATCATGGTTCTGACTCACTTGAGCATTTTATAAAACACTAAGTGTGTATTAAGGTTTCAAGGTCCTTTTCATGGAAGGTTTCATCATCCCACAACCCATTTATCATCATTTTTAGCTCACAATCTCCCTACACTCATTTATCACACATGCATGCAAAATAAACAACTTTCATACCCATGAACCATCTTACTAATTACCTATTTCTAGTTCATTTTCAAAATGAAGGGCTAGGGTATAGATTCTTACCTCTTAGGATGAAGACCTAGTGAGCTTTAGTTGATAATCTTCAAGGATTGAGCAAGAATTATTGGATACTAGGTTGAAGGTTACTCCCCCACTCTAAGAACTCTTTCTCACTCTAAAAAGTATCAAGAAGAAGCTCAAAATGGACTATGACATATGATTTAAATAAATAGGATTGGGTTTAAAAATTAGAAAATTAGGATCTGCGATCGCATATGCGACCGCATAACGCTTCTGCGGTCCGCAAAATGGGCCACATAATGGCCTTCAGGAACTATCATTTTCTGCTTCGGTCTGCGACTAGTATGTGGTCCGCAGACCTATTCTGCAGTCACATAATGCACCACAGAACATCTCTTCGGGAATTTCTATTTGGGGATTTGCGATGGGTTATACGAACCGTAGAAAGATTATGTGACGGCATAATGGACCGCATATTTGGTCCAAAAATTAGCTCAAATATCTGCGTCACTCTGCGGCAGATCTACAATCCGCATATCAGTTTTACGGTCGTAGAATTGGCCGCACAAAATACCCTACACTTCCGAAAATTTGCTTCAGCTCACCAATACACTGCTCAGCCCAAAAAGTCCACAGATCTCTACTATTTTTAACACATAAGCCTAACTCGGCATCGTGAAATTCCAAATTTTCAAGTAAAATTTTACGGGGCCTTACAGAATAGCTGGACAGAATTAAAAGTCCCAAAAATGAGGGTTTGAGGTTATTTCACAATTGGATTTTGGGAGCTTGGTCGGGGGCGATTCTTAGATAGATTTTCAAGGAAGTGATTGGGGTAAGTTATTCTTACTTAATTTTGGTTAAATTCCATGATTATATCTTTTATTTCATCATTTAATTAGTGATTTGGGTTGAAAATTTGGGAAAAATGGAGAAAACTTCTTAGGCCGAATTTTGGGGATTTGAGCGAGATTTTGGTATTGGATTTGAGTAATTTTGGTATGGTTGGACCCGTAGTTGTATCATGATCCAAACTGATGGGACGCGATTGGCACCTGGTACCTTACTCAACCGAGTACCAACATAACGTATCTTTCATATCATTCTATCATAGGTAAATGAACCAGAGTAAAGCATGAGGCAACACAAACTTATACATATGAAGTACGTGCATATAAGACCAAAATAATCACTCGTGTACTGAACATAGGCCGATAAGCCCATACAATCTTTTACGTATATGATATATGTCTACAAGCCTCTAAGAATACATAATTTGCATAAAGATCGGGACAGAGTCCTGTCATACCAAACAATACACGTCTAAATCATACTAACCAAACAAGAAACTCTGAAGCAAATGCAGCGCACCAACATTATTCGCTGAGCTGATAGCCTACTTGGAGGGCTCTCAACCTGTCTATCGGGACCTGCAGGCATGAATCGCAGCGTCCCCAGGCAAAAGGGGCATCAGTACGAATAATGTACAGAGTATGTAAGGAACATAAATAAGTACATAATAGACATGGAAGAAATACCGAGTAAATGTCTCAACCTGTAAGTTTGGATAACTCTGTAAATCATGAAATACTTACAATTTCATGTATATACGTATGAATGTCATGTCGTACATAGGTACATGTGTTCATAACATCATCAAGCCTCTAAGGGCATCCCATCATATCATGTCACTATGGTCAAATCATCAACGTATACCAGCTGATCAGGTGGTGGTGCGTATATAACACCGTAATCTTTTTCCATATCCCATATACATATATATACATATATAATGCTGTCTGGTTATAGGTCAATGTACATGTACAAATAAATGCGATGCATGAGAAGTACGTCAATGAAATCTCTCGAAACGTCATAAGACCATTATACCTCTGATTAATATCATGAAATAACTTTATCAACTTACGTATTTTCTGAGACCCATGAACAAGTGTTAGAATAATAATACATATGAGAATTCAAGAACATAGGCACCTCTAAACCTTTTATGAATAGAGTCATTTATGGAAGTTGTGCATTTATTCGTTTCGTTTGTATCATATGGATTATGCCAAAAGGAAAGAAGAGATAGCCTTAATATACCTGTATGATCTCTTCCTTATTACTCAACCAAGCTCAACATAACTTCTTGCATCTACAACAAGTGAAATGATATTTCCGTTAACATATAATGTCGTACCATCGTATTTGCTTAGTTGCATGACTTAAGGAAAATCGGGCAGCAAATCCCCTATTTTTAATACATCCCAAATACCGCTAAGGGTCATCAACAACCCAACAACAACAACTATAACCAACACCAGCAACAACAATAATATAACCAAATATGAGTTTCTCCGATTATCTTAACAATCATATTGAGCGGCAAGCTCGTTTTTGTTACTCATAACAAGATATAAATTGAATGCAACTATTATTTCATAAATTAGTTACAACCTTCAGGGCATCATACTTATATGTACCATATTATTTCTAGTTTAAAACCTCTACCAAATGCCTTCCAAAACAGCCCCATACGTTTAGCACCTTAAGTTTTATTGTCAATCACTTATTTTTCATCCTTTCTTATTCAATCAACTTAATTAACACCTAGGAAAGCTTAAAAATAGCAGCCACAACATTATCAAATTATTTCTCACAATATTCAGCCACCACAAACCACATTTTTAACCACAAAACAGTCCAACCAAAAAGACAACCGTATCCCATGTTCCTTCAAGTGCATCTTATGGTTTTTTCACTCAAACAACACAACCAACACAAGATTAACCTTAGGCACAATCAAGAAGATGTTATACATATCTTGGAAAATATCTACAACTTGAAATACCATCTCAACTTAGCTCACAATAGCTCTCAATCACACCACAACATCAAAGAAGTATTCTCTTGTAGTCTTTAACACCTTTAATGAGGATTCGTGTTGATTTCTCTTGAGTTTAGTTCTTGGAACCTTGGACAAGTTATTGGAGAGTTTGAGAGTGTTTTGCAATAATTTATCTCTGGATATTGAATAAATATAATGGATACAGACAATTTATAAGCCCACCGCCTCAATTCTCCAAGTAGGTGGGTAAGCTGCCTACTTGGCAGCTTGAGCAGTGCCACTTCGGATACTTATATCTCTCTACTCTGATATCGTATTGACAAATGGTTTATAATGGTTGAAACTATACACATAGGGATTTAATTTCATATAAATATCTCCATGTAACTCTCAATATATTGGAAGAAAACTGCATCACAACTTGTCCTATAAACCTGTAAGTTTCTCCGAAGTGCGGCAACGTGACTTGGTGACCCTAGTTTAAAAATCCATATTTATCTACCCCATTGTCGTATGAATAAATGGTTTGGACCTTGGAGACTAGGTTCCAATACCTTCATTTTGGTATGATATATGTCCCAAAATGACACCATAAAGCGTACGAATATAACTTCTCAAAAATGACTTGTTACAAGGCAAATCTTAACTCTATTTTTCCGTAAGTTAAATCCAAATTTTTCCAAACTTTATATTTTATGTCCGAAAATCATATATAGTCATATTATGACTTTAAACTCATTATATCATGATTAACAAGTCTCATATTCATTATACATCACCTTAGGACGCACAGGGTGTAACACTAAACTTGTCGACTTTCGACAAAACTTATCTTCATCAATCGTTTAACTTCTAAGCCTTCCAACCATCTTGGTACTTGTTGTCATGATCTTAAATATTATTAACTTCCACGGTAACATGATTAAATTATTTTATAAATTTTCCAAAGATTATTTCATTTCTGAGCTTACATCAATTGATTTACGACGTACTCTTAAGTACGAAAATATGGGGTGTAACATCATTCCCCCCTTTGGAACATTCGTCCTCGAATGTTGACTGATGCGCTTATTAGTCTCATACCCCATAGCTCTTACGAATATTTAAATGTTGTCCTTTCCATCTAGCCAACTGCTTTGTGAACAAATCTAAAGGCTAGGGCATTACTCCTTTAGGCCTCTTTCTCACACCATGACTTGTAGTCAGAATCCTTCATCATGCAACATGTACCACCTTTTTCCTTGTATGTGTGCCTATACGACTCTTCCCTCTAGCCTTTTCCTCAAGTTTTTACCCAATCTCTAGGCCTCACCTTGTAAACATATACAAAGCTTGACAAGATGTCCCTCTAGGCATCTATAGGTATATTGAAGTTCTTTGCTCAGTACTTTAATGAACCTACGAATATTGCTATACCTTACTTCATGGACCCGTTTATCCATCCATATGACTTTACTACATCTAGGTAGGTCATACTGTAATTACTGAGGCCTGCCACCATACTCCAGGTTATTCTTGTTGCTTATCCTATATGCATAAATCTAAGTACTTTAATACTTCCTCATTATTGTTCATCTTAAGAACGACGGCCTAATCTCATCTTATACTTTGTGACTTTTTTCCATTCATTGTTGATTCACCTCAATATTGATCTACAATTTACCACTGATAACTTAAAACTTCTTACGTAATCACTATGGACCATGTTGTATCGAGGAACATCTGGAGTAATTTCCATAATTGTTTTTCATAGCATCCCAAAGTGATTCACCTTACGTGGGTGTGTCAATCCTATACAATTCATAAAATCTCCCTTTTTTCAAATAATTACTCAATCAAAGGCCCAAACGTCATCCTTTATTTATCACAACTACATCCTCATTCTATTACCAGGGAAACATTCCATCTCTTCTAAATGCTACTAGTCTTAGACTCGTTTGAGTTCTTTCAGGCTATACTGAGCTTTCTATAACTTACAGAAACCATTAGCTCTTTTTTTTCCTGGGCTTAATTCTAAGGACTTATCCATTTCTCGTCACCTTCTTACTCTCCCTTTCTTGTCCTTACTCATGTCTTCCTAAAACATGTCGCTTCACCATACTTTAGCTTGCAATTTATACATGTCTATTTATACTACTCACAATCTTCCTTCAACTTGCTTGCACCATAGATTTCCTTGTGTTATTCTGGATCATCAAGAGAGACATCACATCGTCTCGAACTCTTCTTTACTCTCTTAATCAGGCTTCCCGATACCTAGAACCCATAGGCTGGAAGGCATTCCACCGCTATCTTTCCTGGATATGGAATCACAATGCTTCTAGCCTTCTATATGAAGTAATGACTATTCACAACCTTGTGCACTTGAGTGTCTCATACGTTGTTCACCTTTACCTTACTTGCTTTAAAATCTTGCATCACATCTTCTATCTCTTTCATAACTTCCCTTCTGCATAGGTATGATTTACATCCACAACTTGAAGCTCTATTGTAATACTTACACCTCTGGTGCATACACAATCCGGTGGGAGCTTCATACTAACTTCTTATGAGGCTGATACTCTTCTAACTGGCTTTCTCGTAGAGCCATTATATAATATGGTTGTCATACTATCTCTCTTGTACCTCTGATATTAAGGGTGATCTTGTAATGTTCTGAATCGCGATTTCTATAATTTTCCGGGTCCAATAATCAGACTCCTAATTTACTTGGTTGATGCAACTCTTTAGTTTCCTCTTCCTTCTGATCAACCTTTATGTAGTCTTAAGCCATATTCTGGTCTGCGGCCCATGGTATTAGTTATTACTTTAGCCTTTCATGGATGCTATGGAATATCTGTGACACCATCATCTAACAATTCAATCCTTTGTCTATGACTTGGACTCAATTCTTTTCTTTTCTTTTAACTTATACTGGAGTCTTCTAGGCTGTATGATTGTAAACATATATGCTGCATTAATAATAATCCAAAATCTTAAGTGCATTCATAATGTAACTTATTTTGGATCATTGTTCGAATAATTCCTTTCATTTCTTCCTAGCTTTCTTTAAACGTAGGATATTACTTTTCCTAGTCTTTTTGCCCCTTGTTGCGTGCATAATTAGCTTTTCTTAGTTCCCACGCATGACAAAATTTCCATGCAACTCACATGATCTCGAATCCTACTTTCTTATAGAGTGCATACAATGTTGTAGTGAGACTGTTGTTATAAGACCATTTCCTCTTTAGGTCATTATGCTTAGGTTGAAGCCTTCTTCCTTATTTCCTTAGATAGTCTTTTATTGTAGTACTTGGTGAGGACCCTTTGATTCTTGCAAGGCTGCGAGTTTATTACATCATCTACCCAACAAAATTTTTGATGTTCTTTCTTACTTGTAATTATGCTTACTTACTTACTTTCATACCCTTTTGCTCGTAGGGTAGCTTCTAAGATGATATTTTGACTGTCTTGCCAGTGGCACTCTCTTTTATCTCCATAAAACTCATACGGTACCTTTAACTATTCCAACTCCTATCTTAATATTTCTCAAGGTTATGATGTCTTATCGTTGAGACTGAATTCCCCATGTTGGGATTTACCATGTTTATCTTGCACGATCTATTGATTAGTTTGTATCCCCTTGTTTAGCCGTAACTAGGCTCTTCCTGAATCAGTTGCTAACTACTCGTTGGTCCATTCTCATATCAATATTCTACGTAATCTTTTGTGGGTTATTTCCTTTATCTTAACTTACCTCTCGCACTGGCCCCTTATTTATCAATAACATCACGGGCAAGAACCCTTACTTCCTCTCCTTGACATTGTGTTTGCATAATGTTCTGGAATCATATCATATCAGTAGGATTTGGATAAGTGCAATCTCATCCCTTTTCTCATTTTTATCGCATTCTTCCTTCACCATTCCAAAATTACTAAAACCACTTAATTCTGACTTAATGCCATATCATTTAATATTCCCCCCTTTAGGAGAGTACTAAGATTTAGTGCTACGACGATCTACCTATAGATGTTTTACCTCTTCATCTTGGCGTCTTCTCACATCATCAATGACCTTTCAAGGCTTCCGGTGCCTATATTTGTAGTACTCATATCTAGCTGTACTATTCTAGAGTGTACCATCTAGGTGTCTCACAAGGAGATCTATTAGCACATTTGCAATATCTTTTGGAAATGTTAACTAATGCAAACAATCCATCCATCATTTTGGGTTACTCTAACCCCAGCCGGGTCCTAATATCCCGCCCTTCTCTTAAACCATATATGTTAGCTCCCATAGGGCATAATTAAGATCGATGTTGCCAATTGTACATACCTCTATTACTGTTGAATGTAACTCAAAATGCTTATATCTCTCTTCCTGAATTGTAGATAATGTTCATCTTTACTAACTGGGTACCTTGTACCCTTCTTCACCTTGCTTCTTTTACTTGTTGAAACTTGTACCTTCTGATTCTCTCGTTGCTTTTCACCATATGGGTGGATAAATATTCATGCCTTAGTGATCCTCAACAAGAAGCTTACATGTCTTAGTACACACATGATCTGCTGAAGACCTTACATTTACTCATTATAAGCATCATGCAAAATCAAGTTCCTCTGACTCAACTTTTCCATATCTATGTGCAATCCTTACCAACCATCTTTCTAAATGTAGGGATCGTTGTATTATGAATAAAATAGGGTTTAGGAAATTGAGTTCTTACAACTGAGCTGTACCACACGATCCAGAGTGAGAAGAAAGAGTGACAGTCCTAAATGCCATGTAGCCTTCTGCTTATAAATGTGGTACATAACACACCCATAAACAAGACTCTACTAGACACGGTTTGTAAACTCCCTATGATAGAACTGCTCTGATAGCACTTTTGTCACGACCCAAACCGATGAGCCGCGATGGGCACCCGGTACCTTACTCAATCGAGTACTAACATAACGTATCTTTCATATCATTCTATCATAGGTAAATGAACCAGAGTAAATCATGAGGAAATACAAACTTATACATATGAAGTACGGGCCTATAAGACCAAAATAACCACTCGTGTACTAAACATAGACCGACAAGCCCATACAATATTTTATGTACATGACATCTATATACAAGCCTCTAAGAATAAATAATTTTCGTGAAGGTCGGGACAAAGTCCCGCCATACCAAATAATACATGTCTAAATCATAGTAACTAAACAAGAAACTCCGAAGCAAATGGAGCGCACCAAAATCTTTCGCTGAGCTAATAGCCTACTTGGAGGGCTCTCGACCTGTCTATTGGGACATGCGGGCATGTAACGCAGCATCTCAAGGCAAAAGGGACGTCAGTACGAATAATGTACTGAGTATGTAAGGCACATAAATAAGTACAAAACAGACATGGAAGAAATATAGAGTAAATGACTCAACGTGTAGGCCGACAAGACCATATAATCTTTCACGTACACGACATATGTCTACAAGCCTCTAAGAGTACATAAATGTCATAAAGGTTGGGACAGAGTCCCGCGATACCAAACAATACACGTCTAAATCATACCAGCCAAACAAGTAACTTCAAAGCAAATAGAGCACACCAACATCTTCCGCTTAGCTGATAGCCTACTTGGAGGGCTCTAGACCTGTCTATCGGGACCTGCGGGCCTGAAACATAGCGTCCCCAGGCAAAAGGGACGTCAGTACGAAAAATGTGCCAAGTATGTAAGGCACATAAATAAGTACATAACAGACATGTAAGAAATATAGAGTACTTGACTCAACCTGTAAGTCTGAATAGCTCTGTAGATCATGAAATACTTTTAGCGTCATGCACATGCGTATGAATGTCATGTCGTGCATAGGTACATGTGTTCATAACATCGTCAAGCCTCAAAGGGCATCCCATCATATCATCTCGGCCATTGTGGGCAAATCATAAACATATACCAGCTGATCAGGTGGTGGTGCGCATATAATGCCGTAAACTTTTTCCTTATCCCATATACATATACATGCGTATATAACGCTGTCTGGTCATGGTTCAATGTATATGTATAAATGAATGCGATGCATGAGAAGTACGTCAATAAAATCTCTCAAAACGTCATAAGACTATTATACCTCTGATTAATATCATGAAACAACTTTATCAACTTACGTATTTTCTGAGACCCATGAACAAGTATTAGAATATAAGACATATGGGAATTTTATAACATATGTACCTCTAATACTTCTATGAATAGAATCATTTATGGAAGTTGTGCATTATTTGTTTCGTTTGTATCATATGGATCATGCTAAAAGGAAAGAAGGGATAGCCTTAACATACCTGTATGGTCTCTTCCTTATTACTCAACCAAGCTCAACACAACTTCTTTCATCTACAACAAGTGAAATGATATTTCCGTTAACATATAATGTCGTACCATCGTATTTAGTTATTCGCATGACACAAGGAAAATCGGGCAGCAACTCCCCTATTTTTAATACATCCCAAAGACCACTAAGGGTCATCAACATCCCAACAACAACAACTATAACCAACAATAGCAACAACAACAATGTAATCCAATATGAGTTTTTCTGATTATCTTAACAATCATATTGAACGACAAGCTCGTTTCTTTTACTCATAACAAGATATAAATTGAATTCAACTCTTATTCGATAAATTAGTTTAAACCTTCAGAGCATCATACTTATATGTACCATATTATTTCTAGTTTAAAACCTCCACAAAATGCCTTCTAAAATAGCCCATACGTCTTGCACCTTAATATTTATCGTCAATCACTTGTTTTTATCATTTCTTCTTCAATTAACATTATTAACACATAGGAAAGCTTAACAGCAACATCTACAATATTATCAAATTATTTCTCACAATTTTCAGCCACCACAAACCATATTTTTAACCACAAAACTGTCCAACCAAAAAGACAACTGTATCCCATGTTCCTTCAAGTGCATCTTATGTTTTTTCACTCAAACAACACAACCAACACATGATTAACCTTAGGCACAATCAAGAAGATGTTATACATACCTTGGACAATAGCTACAACTCAAAAACCCCTCTCAACTTAGCTCACAATAGCCCTCAATCACTCCACAACATCATAGAAGTATTCTCTTGTAGTCTTTAACACCTTTGATGAGGATTTGTGTTGATTTCTCTTGAGTTTAGTTCTTGGAACCTTGGACAAGTTCTTGGAGTGTTTTGCAGTAATTTATATCTGGACATCAACCAAATATAATGGATAAAGACAACTTATATGCCCACCGCCTCAATTCTCTAAGCAGGTGGGTAAGTTGCCTGCTTGGCAACTTGAGCAGTGCCACTTCGGTCACTTGTATCTCTCTACTCTGATATCGTATTGACAAACGGTTTGTAGAGTTGGAAACTAGAGGCATAGGGATTTAATTCTATATAAATATGTCCATGTAAATCTCAATATATTGGAAAAAACTGCGTCACAACTTGGCCTATAAACCTGCCAGTTTCTCCGAAGTGCTGCAACGTGACTTGGTGACCTTAGTTTAAAAATCCATATTCTATACCCCGATGTCCTATGAATAAATGGTTTTGACCTTTGGAAACTAGGTTTCAAGAACTTAATTTTTGTATGATATATGTCCCAAAATGACACCATAAAGCGTACGAATTTAATTTCTTAAAACGGCTCATTACAAGGTAAATCTTAACTCGATTTTTCCGTAAGTTAAATCCAATTTTTCCCAAACTTTATATTTTATGTCAAAACATTATATATAGTAATATTATGACTTTATACTCATTAAATCATGATTAACATGTCTTATATTTATTATACATCACCTTATGACGCACAGGGTGTAACACCAAACTTGTCGACTTTCGACAAAACTTATCTCCATCAATTAGTTTAGATTCTAAGCCTTCCAACCATCTTGGTACTCGTTATTCATGATATTAAATATTATTAACTTCCACGGTAACATGATTAACTTACTTTATAAATTATTCAAAGATGATTTTATTTCTGAGCTTACATCAATTGACTTATGACGTACTCTTAAGTACAAAAATATGGGGTGTAATAGGTTGAATGGGGGTGTAACAGGTTGAGGATTAACTTTTGAGTTTACTTTTTGACTTTTGATTATGAACATAGAATTTTAGGTGGAATTTATTCCTTTTACTCGTGCTGATTGTATCGAATTATTTATGGCTAGATTCGAGGCATTCAGAGGCCGTTTTGCGAGGCAAGGGCTTATTGGAGTAGTGATTTGCATGGCTTGAGATAAGTAATACTTCTAAACTTGGTTATGAGGGTATGAAATCCCAAATTACGTGTTATATGATTGGTGTTGAGGCGACATACATGCTAGGTGACGGGCGTGTGGGCGTGCACCATAGTAATTGTGACTTGGTTGATTCCGTGGAACTGTATAGTTGAATAATCTTGTTGTTCTTCATATATGCTCCATGTGTTAGAGAAATTGAGCTGCAAGTCACATTAGAAATTATGCTTATGCTGCAAGTTGGTACTGTTAGGGCCCACAGAGGTCGTGTTACATGTTGAATTAATTGCTTAATTAGTAATTATGTACTCAGTCACATCTAGTATTTGCATATCATATCTCAGTCTTTGTAGCCATTTATTGATACATCATATCATCATTGTTTGGTTTGATTATCATGATTCTTGTGAGCCCGAGAGGTTGGAGGGCCGGATGATTGAGTGAGGCCGAGGGCCTAATTGTTAGGATATTTATGGGATCGGGCTGTATGTCGTAACATGTTTTATTGATTCATGCCATGATTGGCTTATTATAGCGCTTGGCTGGATATGCTCCTCCGGAATCTGCCCGCCCACAGTGAGTGCAGGTACCTACTGAGTGCGCTGTGACGACCCGACCAGTCGTCTCATGAGTTACCGCTCTGTCTTCCCCCATTTCAGCTTATTTATGCTTCGTTATCCATGTTTTATGTGATCGTGTTGATTGGTTTGCGGTTGGTGTGGTTTTGGTAAGAAATGAGACACTTAGTCTCTTCTAAGAAGGATTAAGTTGGAAAAAGTCAACTAGATGTTGACTTATGTGTTAGAGGGCTCAGATGTGAGTTCCGATGGTTCGGTTAGCTTCGGGAGGTGATTTGTGACTTAGGAGCGCGATAGGAATGAGTTTTGGAGTTGTAGAGAAGATTTAGGCTTGAATTGGCGAAATTGATATTTGGCAATTTCCGATTGATAGGCGGGATTTTGATATAGGGGTCGGAATGGAATTCCGAGAATTGCAGTAGCTTCTTTGTGTCATTTGGGATGTGTGTGCAAAACTTCAGGTCATCCGGACGAAATTTGATAGACGTTTTGATCGGAAGCATAATTCAAGAGTTCTTAGGCTTGAATTCGATATAATTTGATGGTTTTGATGTTGTCTGAGGTGTTTTGAGGATTGGAACAAGTTTGGAGGATGTTTTAGGATGCGTTGGTGCTTTTGGTTGAGGTCCCGGGGGCCTCGGGGTGATTTCGGATGGCTAACGGGAAGTTTGGAGTTGAAAATTATAACAGAAAAATGCAGCAGCTGTAGCAGGTCCAAGAGGACTGTAGGGGCGCGGCCGTGGTAGGCGTCGCGTGGACCGCGCTAGCTTGCGCAAAAGAGGCGCGGCCGCGGGAGGCATCGCACAAACTGCACAAAAACGGCCGCGGCCGCGGTAGGTGTCGCGCGGACCGCGCTGGCTTGTGCGGACAAATGGTGCAGACCGCAGTCGATTTGGTGCGGCCCACGGTGAGAAGACCTAAAGGATACTCTATATAAATACGAGGTTTTGGGTTTTATTTGACATTTTGACATAGAGAGCTCGGATTTTGGCGATTTTTCGAGGGTTTTTCAAGAAATTCATCGGGGTAAGTGATTTTAACTCAGATTTGGCTAGAGTACATGAACCTATCATTGAATTCATCATTTGATTCGTGATTTGGGATGGAATTTGGATAATTTTGGTGTGGTTAGACTCGTGAGGGTATGAGGATTCTGAAAATATAAATTTTACCCGATTCCGTGACGTGGGCCTAGGGCTCGGGTTTTGCTAATTTCGAGATTTTTGATATTTTTTCGAATGTTTTCATTTGGGCTATGTTCCCTTAGCATATTGTGACCTATTCGTTCTGATTTTGGATAGATTCGACGCGCGTGGAGGCCAATTTGAGAGGCAAGGGCATATTGAGCTAGAGTTTTGGCCAGTTTGAGGTGAGTAATGATTTTAAATGATGTCCTGAGGGTTTGAAACCCCGGATTTGCACAGTGTAGTGCTATACTAAGTTGAGATACATGCTGTGTGACGAGCGTGAGGTTCAATGCTATGGGGATTGGGACTTGGTCCATCCCGAATGATATTTTACTACATTTTTGATTGAGACATATACTTTATTGTTGTGAATTGGGCTTGTTGCCATGCTTGGGGCATTGTGCCGACCTGTAGAACCCTTAGGGGATTTTTGACTGGTTTTCCTCACTTATTTTGTTAAAAAATTTATATCCTCAGTCATGTTTCGAATTGTTTAAGAATGATATGAACCAAATTTTGAAATATTAATCATAAATAGGAAGAGATATGAGGGCTGAGATCCCGACCGTACTTTATGCCCGAGTGCCTGTGATTTTTTAAATGACTGAGAGGGGTAGAGGACCCAATAGTGAGGATATTTTATATGATATGGATCGGGCTGCGCGCCGCAGCAGATATATATATTATACACATTATGGATCGGGCTGCACGCCGCAGCAATTACTTATATGGATCGGGTTGCACGCCGTAGCAATTATAAAGCGCTTGGGCTGAAGGAGCCCCTCCGGAGTCTGCACACCCCCAATGAGTGTAGTCAACTATTATTATTATGGATCGGGCTGTACGCCACAGTGATATACGGATCGGGCTGCATGCCGCAGCGGTATATATGTATTTTAATTCGGTTATCGTGAGAAGTATATGAATTGAGAACTGAGGATAAGAACGAATAAATGAACTGAAATGCTTGAGGAGCTGAATTATACTGATTATATCTGTTTTACCTGGTTTAAAGAATTTCACATGATTTCCTCATTCACTGCTGCTTAAATGATTTTACTGTTTTGATATAGAACTACTTAGTGCCTTTATGTGATTTCATACTGTCAGCCATTATTTATTGTTATTACTCACTGGGTCGGAGTACTCACATTACTCCTTGCACCATGTGTGCAGCTACAGGTATTCCTGAGGCATAGAGCGAGCTTTCCTGCCGTTCTGTCTTCATCGGAGTTATTGAGGTAGCTGCATGGCATTCGCATACCCGATTTCTCCTTCTATATCCACTTATCATTCCGCATTTTAGACAGATTTCTATATTAGATTGTTGAAACCTTGTATTAGAGGCTCAGACTTGTGACACCGGATCAGTGGGCTATTTTACAGAGATTTTTTTCGTGATTATGGTTTCCGCACATTTCATCTGTTAAATTCATACTTCTATTTATATTAAATTGGTATTAAATCCCGAAAATTGGTATTGAATTATAAAGAAAGAGATCGTGAGATGTTAGTTGGTCGGGCTTGCCTAGCATTGTGTTGGGTGCCACCACGGCCGGGGTTGGGGTTGTGACAAGTTGGTATCAGAGCCTAGGTTACTTGGTCTCGCGAGTCATGAGCCAGTTAGTAGAGTCTCGCGGATCGGTATGAAGACGTCTGTATTTATCCTCGAGAGGCTACAAAACATTTAGGAAAACTTCATATCCTTGAAACTCTTGTCGTGCGAACTTGTTGATCCGAGTGCTAAACTTCTGTTATTCTATTCTCTCGTAGATGGCGAGGACTCGCGCTACCGGACGAGGCGGACGACCACCAATGCCACCCACTGAGGTCACCAGAGGCCGTGGGCGCGTTCGTGGCCGTGGTAGAGGCAGAGTAGCGAGGGCATCACCTATTGACCCACTAGCTGCCCCAACTCCAGATCAGGCTCCAACAGCAGCACCGGTTCAGGAACCAGCAGTGCCCATCGTGATCCCGGGTCTACAGGAGGCCTTGGAACAGATCTTGATAGTTTGCACAGGCTTGGCTCAGGCAGTGTCAGCCACCACCACAGCAGCTACTTCACAGGCCGGGGGAGGCAATCAGACCCCCGCTGCTCGCACACCTGAGCAGGTAGTGCAGGGACTACAGATACTGGCGGTACCTCCAGATCAGCCGGTTGCACCAGCTCAGGAGTTTGTTATGCCAGTCATGCCAGACGATGAGCAGCGTCGTCTTGAGAGGTTTGGTAGACTCCAACCTCCGTCATTCAGTGGTGCTGAGGGCGAGGATGCCCAGGGTTTTCTTGATAAGTGTCAACGGATGCTCCGTACAACAGGGATTCTTGAGACTAGTGGTGGGGCATTTACCACCTTTCAGTTTACTGGGGCTGCCTTCACTTGGTGGGAGGCGTATGAGAGGCGTAGGCCGGTTGGTGTAGCGCCCCTGACTTGGCAGGAGTTCTCCACTCTCTTCTTGGAGAAGTATGTACCGCAATCTCGTAGGGAGGAGCTGTGTAGGCAGTTTGAGTGGCTAAAGCAGGGAGATATGACTGTGTCACAGTATGAGGCGAGGTATTATGAGTTGGCTCGTCATGCCGTTTGGATGGTTCCAACCGATCGGGAGAGGATCAGGAGATTTGTGGATGGACTTAACTACCATCTCCGTATCTTGATGACTAGAGAGAGGGTATTGGGTGCTACATTCGAGGAGGTGGTTGATATCGCTCGGGAGATTGAGATGGTTTGCCATCAGGATAGAGAGGAGAGGGAGGCCAAGAGGCCTCGAGGCTCTAGCAGTTTCAGTGGTGCTCCTTCGAGGGGCCAGTTCTAGCAGGGTAGAGGTCGTTCTTTTAGGCCCGCTCAGTCGGCCCGTCCAGAGTATCGTGGGGCATCCTCAGGTCGTGGTTATCATGGGTCGCAGCAGGGCCAGTCATCACTCAGCGCCCTTCCAGCTTAGAGTTCATCTCGTGCCCCATCAGTCCAGGGTTCTTCCATGACAGGTCCTTCTTCTTGCCATTCTAGTTCTAGGGGTTCCCTTCAGTCCCCATCTCCAGCACCGGGTAGTTATTACGAGTGCAGAGAGTTTGGGCATATGAGGAGGCAATGTTCTCGACTTCGCGATGGTCAGTATCAGCAAAAGGGTCAGCCCTCGACTTCTGCTCCAGTTACTTCACCACCCGCCCATCCAGCTAGGGGTGGAGGTCAGGCAGCTAGGGGTCGCCCTAGAGAGGGAGGTCGATCAGGGGGCGGCCAGGCCCGTTTCTATGCACTCCCAGGCAGACCCAATGCCATTGCTTCGGATGCTGTCATTACAGGTATTGTTTTAGTCTGCCATAGAGATGCCTTTGCATTATTTGATCCCGGTTCCACCTTTTCTTATGTGTCATCATACTTTGCTCATTATTTGGGTACGCCCCGTGAGTTTCTTGCTTTACCTGTTCATGTATCTCCCCCGGTGGGCGATACTGTTGTTGTAGACCGTGTGTACCGGTCATGTGTGGTGACTATTGGGGGTCTGGAGACCCGAGTAGATCTATTTCTATTGAGCATGGTGGATTTTTATGTCATTTTGGGCATGGATTGGCTACCCTCGTGCCGTGCTAATCTAGACTGTCATGCTAATATAGTCATTTTGGCTATGCCGGGTGTACCGCGGATCGAGTGGCGTGGTGTGACTTATTATGTTCCTAGTAGAGTGATATCCTTCTTGAAGGACCAACGTATGGTTGGGAAGGGTTGCCTTTCATATCTAGCGTTTGTGAGGGATGTTGGAGCCGAGACTTCTAGTATTGATTCTGTTCCAATTGTGAGCGATTTTCCCGATATTTTTCCTGCAGACCTGCCGGGCATGCCACCGGACAGGGATATTGATTTTGGTATTGACCTGTTGCCGGGCACTCAGCCCATTTCTATTCCGCCGTATCGTATAGCACCAGCAGAGTTGAAGGAATTGAAAGAACAACTTCTGGAACTCCTAGATAAGGGGTTCATTCGGCCTAGTGTGTCACCTTGGGGTGCGCCCGTTCTGTTTGTGAAGAATAAGGATAGCACAATGAGAATGTGCATCGATTATAGGCAATTGAACAAAGTAACAATTAAGAACAAGTATCATTTGCCTCGCATTGATGATTTATTTGATTAGCTTTAGGGAGCGAGAGTGTTCTCCAAGATTGATCTGCATTCGGGCTATCACCAGTTGAAGATCAGGGATTTAGATATTCTTAAGACTGCTTCCAGGACCAGATATGGTCATTATGAGTTTCTTGTTATGTGTTTCGGCTAACCAATGCCCCAGCAACATTCATGCATTTGATGAACAACATGTTTCGGCCTTATCTGGATTCGTTCGTTATAGTATTCATTGCTGATATCCTGGTGTACTCGCGTAGTCAGGAGGAGCACGCAGAGCATTTGAGAGTTGTGTTGCAGAATTGAGGGAGGAGAAGCTTCATGAAAAGTTCTCCAAGTGTGAGTTTTGGCTCAATACAGTGGCTTTCTTGGGACACGTGGTGTCCAACGAAGGTATTCAAGTTGACCCAAAGAAGATAGAGGCGGTTCAGAGTTGGCCTAGACCATCCTCAGCCACAGAGATTCGTAGCTTTATTGGATTAGCAAGCTATTATCGCCAGTTTGTTCGGGGATTTTCATCCATTGCATCGCCCTTGACCAAGTTGACTCAGAAGGGTGCTCCATTTGTATGGTCGGACGAGTGTGAGGAGAGCTTTCAGAAGCTCAAGACAGCCTTGACCACAACTCCAGTGTTGGTTTTGCCATCAACTTCAGGTTCATATACTGTGTATTGTAATGCTTCGAGAGTTGGGATTGGTTGTGTGTTGATACAGGAGGGTAGAGTTATTGCTTATGCTTCTCGTCAGTTGAAGCCCCATGAGAAGAACTACCCTGTTCATAATTTGGAGTTGGCTGCCATAGTTCATGCATTGAAGATTTGGAGGCATTACTTGTATGGCGTATCTTGTGAGGTGTTCACTGATCATCGCAGTCTTCAACATTTGTTCAAGCAAAAGGATCTTAATTTGAGGTAGCGGAGATGGTTGGAGTTGCTTAAGGATTATGATATCACTATTCTATATCATCCGGGAAAGGCCAATGTAGAGGCCGATGCTTTGAGCTGAAAGGCAGTGAGTATGGGGAGTTTGGCATATATTTCAGTTGGGGAGAGACCCCTTGCAGTTGATGTTCAGGCCTTGGCCAATCGATTTGTGAGATTGGATATTTCGGAGCCAAGTCGGGTGTTGGTTTGTGTGGTTTCTCGGTCTTCCTTATATGATCGCATCAAAGAGCGCCAGTATGATGATCCGCATTTGCTTGTCCTTAAGGATAGAGTTCAGCATGGTGATGCCAGAGATGTGACCATCGGTGATGATGGTGTGTTGAGGATGCATGGCCGGATTTGTGTGTCCAATGTGGATGGTCTTAGAGCGTTGATTCTGGAAGAGGCCCATAGATTGCGGTATTCTATCCATCTGGGTGTCACGAAGATGTATCAGGATTTGAGGCAACACTATTGGTGGAGAAGAATGAAGAAAAATATTGTGGGATTTGTAGCTCGGTGTCTCAATTGTCAGCAGGTGAAATATGAGCATCAGAGACCAGGTGGCTTGCTTCAACAGATGGTTATTCCCGAGTGGAAGTGGGAAAGGATCACTATGGACTTTGTGGTTGGACTTCCTCGGACTTTGAAGAAGTTTGATGCTATTTGGGTGATTGTGGATCGGCTGACCAAGTCCGCGCACTTCATTCCTGTGTGTACTACCTATTCTTCAGAACGGTTGGCAGGGATTTATATCCGGGAGATTGTTCGGTTGCATGGTGTTCCAGTTTCCATCATCTCAGATAGAGGTACTCAGTTTACTTCGCAGTTTTGGAGAGCCGTGCAGAGAGAGTTGGGTACTCAGGTAGAGTTGAGTACAACATTTCATCCTCAGATGGACGGACAATCCGAGCGCACTATTCAGATACTGGAGGACATGTTGCGCGCCTGTGTTATTGATTTCGGAGGTTCTTGGGATGAGTTTCTGCCGCTTGCAGAGTTTGCCTACAACAACAGCTATCAGTCCAGCATTCATATGGCACCATATGAGGCCTTGTATGGGAGACGGTGTAGATCTCCAGTTGGTTGGTTCGAGCCTGGCGAGGCTAGGATGTTGGGAACAGACTTGGTTTAGGATGCCTTAGAGAAAGTGAAGGTGATTCAGGAAAGACTTTGTACAGCTCAGTCACGTCAGAAGAGCTATGCGGACCGGAAGGTTCGAGATGTATCCTACATGATTGGTGAGAAGGTCTTGCTGTAGGGTTCACCCATGAAGGGTGTTATGAGATTTGGGAAGAAAGGAAAGTTGAGTCCGCGATTTATTGGGCCGTTCGAGGTGCTTCGGAGGATTAGGGAAGTGGCTTATGAGCTTGCTTTGCCACCCAGCTTGTCTAGTGTGCATCCGGTATTTCATGTTTCTATGCTCCGAAAGTATATTGGGGATCCGTCTCATGTTTTGGACTTTAGTACAGTTCAGTTGGATGATGATTTGACCTTTGATGTGGAACTAGTAGCTATTTTAGGTCGTCAGGTTCGGAAGTTGAGGTCAAAGGGTATAGCTTCAGTGAAAGTGCAGTGGAGAGGTCAACCCGTGGAGGAGGATACTTGGGAGACCGAGCGGGATATGCAGAGCAGATATCCTCACCTATTCGAGGCTTCAGGTATGTTTCTTGACTCGTTCGAGGACGAACATTTGTTTAAGTTGGGAAGGATGTGACGACCCGGTCAGTCGTCTCATGAGTTACCGCTCTGTCTTCCCCCATTTCAGCTTATTTATGCTTCGTTATCCGTGTTTTATGTGATCGGGTTGATTGGTTTGTGGTTGGTGTGGTTTTGGTAAGAAATGAGACACTTAGTCTCTTCTAAGAAGGCTTAAGTTGGAAAACGTCAACCGGATGTTGACTTATGTGTTAGAGGGCTCGGATGTGAGTTCCGATGGTTTGTTTAGCTTCGGGAGGTGATTTGTGACTTCAAAGCGCGATCAGAATGGGTTTTGGAGTTGTAGAGAAGATTTAGGCTTGAATTGGCGAAATTGATATTTGGCAATTTACGGTTGATACGCGGGATTTTGATATAGGGGTCGGAATGGAATTCCGAGAGTTGCAGTAGCTTCGTTGTGTCATTTGGGATGTCTATGCAAAATTTCAGGTCATCCGGACGAAATTTGATAGACTTTTTGATCGGAATCATAATTCAAAAGTTCTTGGAGTTCTTAGGCTTGAATTTGATGTAATTTGATGGTTTTGATGTTGTCTGAGGTGTTTTGAGGATTGGAATGAGTTTGGAGGATGTTTTAGGATGCGTTGGTGCTTTTGGTTGAGGTCCCGGGGGCCTCGGGGTGATTTCAGATGGCTAACGGGAAGTTTGGAGTTGAAAAATATAACAAAAAAATGCAGCAACTATAGCAGGTCCAAGAGGACTGCAAGGGCGCGGCCGCGGTAGGCGTCGCGCGGACCACGCTGGCTTGCGCGGAAGGGGCGCGACCACGGGAGGCATCATGCGGACAACACAAAAACGGTTGCGGCCGCGGTAGGTGTCGCGTGGACCGCGTTGGCTTGTGCAGACCGCGGACAATTGGTGCGGACCGCAGTCGATTTGGTGCAGCCCGCGGTGAGAAGACCTGAAGGGTACTCTATATAAATACGAGGTTTTGGGTTTTATTTGATATTTTGACCTAGAGAGCTCGGATTTTGGCGATTTTTCGAGGGTTTTTCAAGAAATTCATCGGGGTAAGTGATTTTAACTCAGATTTGGCTAGAGTACATGAATCTATCATTAAATTCATCATTTGATTCGTGATTTGGGATGGAATTTAGGAAGAAAATTGTGAAAATTTTCAAAAATGTAAAATAATGGTTTGAAGGATCAAATGGTATCGGAATTGGATAATTTTGGTGTGGTTAGACTCATGAGGGTATGAGGATTCTGAAAATGTAAAATTTACCTGATTCCGAGATGTGGGCCCCGGGGCTCGGGTTTTGCTAATTTCGAGATTTTTGATATTTTTTCGAATGTTTTCGCTTGGGATATGTTCCCTTAGCATATTGTGACCTATTCCTTCTGATTTTGGATAGATTCGACGCACGGGGAGTCCAATTTGAGAGGCAAGGGCATAGCGAGCTAGAGTTTTGGCCAGTTTGAGGTGAGTAATGATTTTAAATGATGTCCTGAGGGTTTGAAACCCTAGATTTACACAATGTAGTGCTATACTAAGTTGAGATACACGCTGTGTGATGAGCGTGAGGTTCAATGCTATGGGGATTGGGACTTGGTCCATCCCGAATGATATTTTACTACATTTTTGATTGAGACATATACTTTATTGTTGTGAATTGAGCTTGTTGCCATGCTTGGGGCATTGTGCCGACCTGTAGAACCCTTAGAGGATTTTTGACTGGTTTTCCTCACTTATTTTGTTAAAGAATTTATATCCTCAGTCATGTTTCCAATTGTTTAAGAATGATATGAACCAAAATTTGAAATGTTAATCATAAATAGGAAGAGATATGAGGGCTGAGATCCCGACCGTACATTATGCCCAAGAGGCTGTGATTTTTTAAATGACTGAGAGGGGTCGAGGACCCAATAGTGAGTATATTTTATATGATATGGATCGGGCTGCGCGCCACAGCAGATATATATATTATACACATTATGGATCGGGCTGCACGCTGCAACAATTACTTATATGGATCTGGTTGCACGCCGCAACAATTATAAAGCGCTTGGGCTGAAGGAGCCCCTCTAGAGTCTGCACACCCCCAGTGAGCGTAGTCGACTATTATTATTATGGATCGGGCTATACGCCACAACGATATACAGATTGGGCTGCACGCCGCAGCGGTATATATATATATTTTGATTCGGTTATTGTGAGAAGTATATGAATTGAGAACTGAGGATAAGAACGAATAAATGAACTGAAATGCTTGAGGAGCTGAATTATACTGATTATATCTGTTTTACCTGGTTTAAAGAATTTCACATGATTTCCTCATTCACTGTTGCTTAAATGATTTTACTGTTTTGATATAGAACTGCTTAGTGCCTTTATTTATTGTCAGCCTTTATTTTACGGTATATATAAATGATTTCATAATGTCGGCCATTATTTATTGTTATTACTCACTAGGTCCGAGTACTCACATTACTCCCTACACCATGTGTGCAAGTACAGGTATTCCTGAGGCATAGAGTGAGCTTTTCTGCCGTTCTGTCTTCATCGGAGTTATCGAGGTAGCTGCATGGCATTCACAGACCCGATTTCTCCTTCTATCTCCACTTATCATTCCGCATTTTAAACAAATTTATGTATTATATTGTTGAAACCTTGTATTATAGGCTCAGACTTGTGACACCGGATCAGTGGGCTGTTTTACAGAGATTTTTTTCGTGATTATGGTTTCCGCACATTTCATCTGTTAAATTCATACTTCTATTTATATTAAATTGGTATTAAATCCCGAAAATTGGTATTGAATTATAAAGAAAGAGATCGTGAGATGTTAGTTGGTCGGGCTTGCCTAGCATTGTGTTGGGCACCATCACAGTCGGGGTTGGGGTCGTGACATGAGCGCGAGTACTGAGTGATTTGAGAGGATTGAGTGACTACGAGGATGAAGTAAATGGGAGGACTGTGTGATTGATACTATGAGAGTATGCATATGAATTCATCAATGTTTGTACTTCTGTTGGCATACTTAGTTGACATGTACATATCGAGATGTACCATATCGTTTTTCGATTGAACTATACATATCTTACTCGTTTGAGCTTTAACTGTTAATCTTAGAAGCTTGCCTACATTTCTATACTGTAATTCTGTAATTGAACTGTACCTATGAAGCTCGTTACTACTTTCAACCCAATAGTTAGACTTATTACTTAATGAGTTGGTTGTACTCACTCTATGCCCTACACTTCATGTGAAGATCTAGGTATTTCCAAACACGGTGGTTGCTGATTCTCAGAGCTTTTAGTCATTCGGAGATTATCGAGGTAGCTTCCCTGACGACTGGCATCCGCAGACCTTGACTCTCCTCCCCTACCCTTTAGTTTTACTTATTCAGTTTCTGCTTTGCTAGACAGTGTATCGAACCTTGTATTTGTATAGATGCTCATGTACTCAGTGACACCCTAGTTTTGGGAAACTTCTGCATCGAGTTGTGACGATTTTATCTAGTTTATGAGAATTTTTCTTGTTTAAACCTGTGTTATTATATTTTAAATTTGAAAGTGTTGGTATGTTTGAGTTGTCGGCTTGCCTAGTATTATGATAGGCGCCATCACGATAAGATGAGTTATGGGTCGTGACAAGTTGGTATCAGAGCCTAGGTTACATAGGTCTCATGAGTCATGCACAAGTTTAGTAGAGTCTCGCATATTGGTACGGAGACGTCTGTACTTATCTTTGAGAGGTTGCCAAAACTTTAGGAAAACTTCACATTCTTATAGCCTTGTCGTGCAAATTTGTTGATTCTAGGAACTAAACTTCTATTATTCTATTATCTCACAGATGGTGAGAACACGTGCTACCGGACCGGGCGGACAGCCACCAGTACCACCGGCTAGGGTCTTGAGAGGCCGGACCTGTGGTAGGGTTGAGATATGAGCTGAGGTGCAGCTCGTATAGCAACTAGAGCAGCACCTACAGATCCACCAGTTGCTCGAGCTCAGGAGCAGGTTTTAGATGTGGCTGAGCCTGTGGTGCCAGCTTAGGCACTAGTTGTGCCTATTGTGATTCCAGGCCTTCAGGAGGCTTTGGCTCAGATATTCACTGTGTGCACTAGCCTTGCTCAGGTGATTTCTATTCAGACCACGCCAGCCACCTCTTAAGACAGAGGAGGTACTCAGACTCCATCGCTCGCACTCCAAAGTAGGTGATACAGGGACTTCAGACACTAGGGGTGCTACTAGCCTAGCCGGTTGCAGTTGCTCAGGCCCAGGTTGGTCCCATTATAAGTGATGAGGAGCAGAAGAGTCTAGAGAAGTTTGGGAGGCTCCAGCCTCCATCATTTAGTGGGCCTGAGTCAGAGGGTGCTTAGTACTTCTTAGATAGGTGCCATCGGATTCTTTGCATGGCGGGTATTTTGGAGACTAGTAGAGTCTCCTTTACTACATTTCAGTTATCAGGGTCTGCCTTCAGATGGTGTAAGGCCTATGAGAGGCGTAGGCCAGTCGGTGCAACACCACTTTTATGGCATGAGTTCTCCATTATCTTTTTGGAGAAGTTTGTGCCATAGACCCATAGGGAGGAGCTGCGCAGGTAGTTCGAGCAACTATGTTAGGAAGGTTTGTTTGTGACCCAGCATGAGATGAGATATTAAGAGGTGGCTCGTCACACAGTTTGGTTGTTCCCATTGAGAGGGAGAGGATTAGAAGGTTCATTGATGGCCTCCACTACCAATTTCGTTTTATTATGACTCCGAGAGTGTATCAGGTGCTATATTCGATGAGGTAGTTGACATTGCTCGATGGTTAGAGATGGTTCGTAGTCAGGAACATGAGGAGATGGAGTCCAAAAGGGCCCGTAGTTCAAGTGGTTTCAGTGGTGTTCCTTCTGGGGGAAGTCCTACCACAGCAGAGGTCGTCCTTATAGGCCTACTCAGATGGCTCATCCAGTTCATCATGGTGCATTACCTAGCCATGGTTTGTACAGTGCTAGACTATGTCAGTCACTTCTCAGTTCTTTCCAAGCTTAGAGTTCATCCCGTGCTCCATCGGTTCACGGTTCATCTGTGCCAGGTCCTTCTAGTAGTTATTCTGGTTCTCGAGGCCTCATTCAGTCCACTACCACCAGGGAGTTGCTTCGACTGTGGGGAGTTTGGGCATATGTGGAGACAGTGTCCCCGTCTCTCTGAAGGTCCAGACAAATGTTGATACCCAATTTTTCCTTATATATTTTTAATATGCAAAATACTTTCAAAATAGCATATGTATGCATATATAAGTATGTCCAAATGTTTTATTATTTTTCCTTAATTTTTAAAGATTTTTAATCAATTTATTGCCCTATCTTATCCAGAAAAAATCCAATAATTGTTCCCAAAATTTTTATTTTTGGTTATTCATTTATTGGACTCTCATATCTATACTAAAATATAGCTAATGTGATTTTTGCATATTTTTACAAATTTATTTAATATTTTTAAAGCTAAATTGCATATAATTGCAATATTAGCCTCTTTTTAGATTTAATTATGTTTATGTTTATAAAAACTAGGTCCAATATTTTTAATTTGATAATTATATGCTATTAATCATTTTAGTACCTTTAATTTATTTTCAGAAATTATTTTACTATTTTTGTAAATCAAATAAGAAAAAATGGCTATTTAAATGTTAGCCCATTTTTCATTTTAGTTTTAGTCGGATTTGGCACCCCAATTGGACCCAATTTTAAACCCAATTACCATGACGCAATCCCTGTCTGAACCGACCCATGACCCAATTAAATAACCCGCCTGGATTCCCTTTTTAATCCCAGTCGTTGATCGCATAGATCAACGACTCACATCTGCCCCTTCCTTTTTTAACCTGAACTAACTCCTAACCCTAATCATTTCTCACCTGTAGCCGCCTATGAATTCTCCCCTCTCCCAATTCTCTCTCAAACTCCCTCTCAAACCCTAGCCGCCGCCCTCAATTACTACCTGAAAATCTCCCAATTCTATGGATTCTGAAGCCATTGAAGTCCTGTATCTACCTCTCTTGGATCCTACATGCCCGATTGCTATGGTTTCAAGGCCAGACCTCAAAGAATTTCGGTCCAGACCTTGATGATTTCTATTCTATGGTTGTCTCCGGTCACTTTCGACCTTACTCCGGCTAGCCATGGCCATTGAAGCCTGACTCTCGACTTCTCTGCTTAAGATCGATGATTTTCCAAGCCTTTCTCACCATCTGGGGTTCTTCCGAAACCCTAGCCTTTGAGGTTCTTTCGATTTCTTTAGATTTGTTCTAGATCTGTGTTTACTCTAAACTTCTAAACGCTTTTCTCATGGTTTCTTTCAAAACTCTGCCTCCAAAACCCCTTGCCTTTTCCGATTTAGGTTTTGTTAAAGTTGTTTTGAAGCTTTCTCTGATTTTTAACATGTTCTATTGTGTTTCTTTATGTTGAACATCTACTGGAGTTTGCATGTTAAAAGTCTTAGTTTCTTTTGAGGTTTCTGAATCTACTTTTGTTAGTATTTGTCTGATTTACTTGTTTTCATCTCTAGAACTCAATTGATGGTGAAAACCCTAAAATTTGGGGTTCAGACGAGTTCTGAGGCTATTTGCTATGTGATTTGCTTGGTCGTCATGCTCTGAATTCGATTGATTTCAAATCCCTAACTTCTTTGGACCTATTCGAGCTTCTGATGCTGCCTCATCTGTTGCTCGACTAGATTCTAAATCTTTTTGTTTTATCCTCTGTTTCTTTATGTGATTTTTACTTCCTTGAAACTTGACTATAGTTTTTAGAAACGTCTTTTTACCTGACCCCTTTGCATTCTATTTGATACTCTCTCTTTTCTCTATTACTGAGTTACTAAGATTGACCTATGTGACTACCATGTTTCAATAGTCCACTACTTACCGACTTCGTGATTGCATGACGCTTCTCTCTGTCCTAAATTCAGCCTTGCATGCCTAATACTTATGCACTCTTTTATATGCTGAATTTCCCTCTGAAATGACCTTCAATTTTGGACTGATTTCAAACCTCCTTGTGTAATTTTGATTGCATTCATGTGTTAAGTGATTGGCTTTTTCCTTGTTTCGCCTTACTGATTCCCCTGTTTCTTGGGTTGATTTGAAAACTTTCCTTAGACTTTAAATTCTCCCATTTCTGACTTGGTTTATTTTTTATTCATGGGAACCCGTTTCACTCTCCTTAAATAAGTGATTTTGAAATCCTTGACTCCCTGATTTGCTATGTACTGATTTTCGATTGTCTCCATATGCTACAACTTTACTTTGTTTTCTTACCTTATTTGGCTAACCGAGTATTTCAAAGATTCTTCCCTTAATTAAACTTCTATGCACTTATCCCTAATTGTCTACTCTGCACCTGATGCTTACTTGATTTCTTTCCTTAAATGTTTTCTGCCCATTACCGTTTAATTTCAACTCCTTAATTAAAGGAAGTCCTTATACTGATTTGATTTAATTGGTACATAGTTCCATAATTACTGCTAAGCTATGATTCTTGCCTTATTTTTTACTTGTTTTCAAACTATAAATACCCTGCTCTTTCATTACATAGACACATACGAACACTCTGAGTTCTAAAATCACTTACACTCAAAAAACACTCTCTTCTGCTTTACTACTTGTACTGTGGCCTATTTTCAAAGTTCTGCTACCTGCCTTTACTATATTTTGCGAATTTGAACTGGTATGTTCTGATTAAGATTTCAGCGTCACAACAATATGTTTACTTAATCCTTTTACCTGTTTATCTGCCTACTGCTTGTGTTTAATTCAGTACTTATTTTAGCAATTCTGCCTATTCTGAATTTATGATGTATCCTAAACCCCTACCCCAATGTGTTTGGTACTGATGGCTTGTTTGAGGCATGACAATATTGAGTATTGTATCTATGACTCAAAACTCTATGTTACCACTATATGTTGTGTATTCTGGTTGATTTTGTAAGCATAACAACACTCCATATTGCTGTGCATGCCTAGAATTAACTAGTCCCTAAGTATATAGGCTCTTTGCAAGCTCCCAATCCCTGAACCCCTTTTATGTGAAGTTATCAATTTTGTAAATGTTTCCCAGCACCTATTTCCTCTCCTTTACTTCCTTAGTTCTTAAAATTCTGTTTCTGCACTTCTACTCTCTCTTAGACTTAAGTTCTACCCCCCTCTTGTGAGCCTTGCCTTGGGACCCATGAGCTCCCTCTGAACTTGGACACTTGAGGGCTGGAACTTCCACACTGTACTTGTTCCTATTCTAGTAATACAATTTGGGTGTGAGCACTACTCGAAGTCCCATTGAGTCTCTTAGGGAACTCTGACGCACTCAAATTGGAGAAAGGCTTTGGATCAATGGTCTTTGAGTTGGTTTGTCTCGTAACTCAGGGAGGAAGTCAAGAATCAGGCCTCTTTTGGTTGTACTTTCTTTGTATTTTTCTGTTCTGATTTAGTTTGTTATTCTGGTTTGTAATAAATTGTAATAAACACTTGGGGCTGGCTAGTGAAAAGGGTGGGTAACTATGCATGCAAGGGTAGAAAACATGCCTAAAGGGTGTTTTAACTCCTGCACATTTGAATTTCACCTAGAGACCATGCCTATAGGATACTTTTTCAACTTTACGTAGACAACTTGCCTATAGGGTACTTTTAATTCTGCATATTCAACTTCAAGTAGAAACCTACCTATAGGGTACTTTTAATTCTGCATATTCAAACTTCATTTAGATGCCATGCCTATAAGGTTTAAAACGAGTAATGCATAGAAATCATGCCTATAGGGTTTCTTAAATCAATCTGATTCGCTTTCATTCGCAGTCAATGTTAGATAACATGCTCTTAGGAATTAAAGTTAGTAACAGTAGATACTACCACCTGCAGAACCTGTAACCAGTTCAGTTTTTTTGTTCATTCTGCTTCTCTTAATAACCTAATTCCCTCGCTTAACAAGGTTTAACAAGCATGCTTGTAGGATTTTGAATAATTTATTTCAAGCTTCTACTATCTCATCACCTTTTAACTTCAGTAGATATCATGCCTATAGGACCCCATCTAAACACTTAGGCAAGCCTTAGAATAAAAACTGCAAAACTGAATCTGTTAATCACTACAACCAACAGGCAGGCTTGATTTGGACTTCTTATCTAAGTTATGGAATAAACTAAAACTGCCTCAACAATCTCATCTCCCTTGTCTTTAATGCTTTTCAATCAGACCTAAGCAATATGTGTAAGACATGTTACTTTATGTGTTTGTTCGAGGAGGTATACTTGAGCCTATATGCTTATGTGTTTCCCCTTTTATATGCAATATGTGTTTTTGTATGTCACCTTAGAATTTTTACCTTTGAAACTCCAAATAAGGCCAACATCCCTCCTTTTTAGGATTAGTAGTCCTAAGTGCCTCTGAGATTGATAGGAATGGGACAGGTAATAGCATGCAATAAGTAATCAAGACCAATCCACGCTTTAATACCTTAACAGGGTGGGAAAGGTAGATATGGATATGATGGCCACGCGATAATGTCATGTGTAGCCGCTCATTGAGGAGTGATTACTGGACATTGTGCGGGGTGATCCATATTTTTTATAAACCTAGGACCCTTTTTCCTTTATTCTTTATTCTTTTAGCAATTTAACTCCTTATTCTAAAGAATCAGCTTTTCTATTTATTCTTTCAAAACTTGTTTACTTTCAAACCATTATGTGTTAAAATCCCCTATTATTTGAGCCTTATTTGCTTATACGTTAATTGCACCTCAATTCACAATAATTGTCTGGCCGGGAACCACACTAGTGGATTCTGAGGGGTGCCTAACACCTTTCCCTTAGAATAATTTCAAGCCCTTACCCTATCTCTGGTTATTCAGATCGAACTTTTTTGGTGTCCTAATGCACCCTAATCATTAGGTGGCGACTCTCCAAATTCAAACCCAGTTCCCTAAAGGAATGAGTTGTCTCTCCAAATGTCATAAACCCGTTTTCCATTTAAGAAAAAAAGGGGCACGACGACAAGCAGAGGAGTCAGGCTGCAACTTCCGCACCAGTTACTTCACCACCCGCCCAGCCAGCTCGGGGTGGGGCTCAGGCAGCTAGGGGTCTCCCTAGAGGGGAAGGCCGATCAGGTGGTGGCCAGGCCCATTTTTATGCTATTCCTGTTAGGCCAGATGTTGTTGCTTCAGATGCAGTGATCACATGTATTATCTTAGTGTGCCACAGAGATGCTTCCACATTATTTGTCCCTAGTTCTACTTATTCCTATGTATCATCCTATTTTACTCATTATTTGGATATACCCTTTGAGTCCTTATTTTCACATGTTCATGTATCTACGCCATGGGCGATACTATTGTTGTGGATCGTGTATATTGGTTGTGTAGAGACTATTGGGGGATTGGATACTAGAGTTGATCTCGTATTGCTTAGTATGACTAATTTTGTCATGATCTTGGGTATGGATTGGTTGTCTCAATGTCATGCTATTCTGGATTGTCACGCTAAGATTATGATGTTGGTGATGCCGGTGTTGCGAACGATCGAGTGGAGAGGTTCTCTATATTTTGTTCCCAGCAGAGTGATTTCATATTTGAAGGATCAACGGATGGTTAGGAAGGGGTGTTTGTCTTATTTCGCCTTTGTGAGGGAGGTTGGTGCTAATACTCCTACTATTGACTCTATTCCGGTGGTGCGAAATTTTTCAGATGTGTTTCCTGCGGACCTACCAGACATGCCACCCGACAGGGATATTGATATTGGTATTGAGTTGGTGCTAGGCACTCAGCCCATTTCTATTCCTCCGTATCGTATGACACCAATTGAGTTGAAGGAATTGAAAGAGCAGCTTCAGGAACTTCTTGATAAGGGGTTTATTAGTCCTAGTGTGTCACCTTGGGGTGCACCGGTTCTGTTTGTGAAGAATAAAGATTGTACTATACGAATGTACATCGACTATAGGCAGTTGAAAAAAGTTACAATCAAGTACAAGTATACTTTGTCGTGTATTGATGATCTATTTGACTAGCTTTAGGGGGCGAGGATGTTCTTTAAGATTGATTTGAGGTCTGGGTATCACCAGTTGAAGATTCGAGACCCAGATATTCTATAGATGACATTCAAGACCCGTTATGGTCACTATGATTTCCTTGTGATGTATTTTGGCTGAACAATGCCCCAACAACATTCATGCATCTGATGAACAGCATAATTCAGCCATATCTTGACTCGTTTGTCATAGTATTCATTGATGATATCCTGGTGTACTCACGTAGCCAGGAGGAGCATGCCCAGTATTTAAGGATTGTATTACAACGGCTGAGGGAGGAGAAATTTTATGCCGAGTTCTCCAAGTGCGAGTTTTGACTTAGTTTGGTGGCATTCTTGGGGCACGTGGTGTCCAATTAGGGGATTAAGGTGGATCCAAAGAAGATAGAAGTATTTTAAAGTTGGTCCAGACCGTCCTTAGCTACTGAGATTCGGAGCCTTCTCAGCTTGGCCAGTTATTATCATAGCTTCGTGGATGGTTTCTCGTCTATTGTAGTACCTTTGACCAAATTGACCTAGAAGTGTGCTCTTTTCAAGTGGTCGAATAAATGTGAGGAGAGCTTTTAGAAGCTCAAGACTGCCATGACCACAACTCTAGTTCTAGTTTTTCCTTTAGCGTCGAGCTCTTATATAGTGTATTATGGTTCTTATCGGATTGGTATTGGGTGTGCCTTGATGCGGAAGGGTAGAGTGATTGCTTATACTTCACATCAGTTGAAGCCTAATGAGAAGAACTACCCCGTTCATGATTTGGAGTTGACAACCATCGTTTATCCATTAAAGATTTGGAGGCATTATCTGTATGGTGTATCTTGTAAGGTATTTATGGATCATTGGAGTCTCCAACACTTGTTCAAACAAAAAGATCTAAATTCAGCAGAGATGGTTGGAGCTACTAAAGGACTATGATATCACCATTTTGTATCATCTCGGGAAGGCCAATATGTTGACTGATGTCTTGAGTAGAAAGGCGGTGAGTATGGGTAGCCTTGCATTTATTCATATTGGTGAGAGACCGTTTGTAGTTGATGTTCAAGCCTTGCCAACCTGTTCGTGAGATTAGATGTTTCAAAGCCAATCGGGTTCTAGTTTGTGTGGTTTTTCTGTTTTCTTTATATGATTGCATCAGAGAGCGCTAGTATGATTATCCCCATCTGCTTGTCCGTAAGGACACGATTCAGCACGGTGATGCCAAGGATGTTACTATTGGGGATGATGGGGTGTTGAGGATGCAGGGTCATATAATATAGATGGGCTACGTGAGTTAATTCTTGAGGAGGTCCACTGTTCACGGTATTCTATTCACCCAGGTGCTGCGATATGTATCAGGACTTGAGGCAGCACTATTGGTGGAGGAGGATGAAGAAGGATATAGTGGGATTTATAGCTTGGTGCCTAAATTGTCATAAAGTGAAGTATGAGCATCAGGGACTGGGCGGATTGTTTCAGAGGCTTGAGATTCTAGAGTGGAAATGGGAGCGTATCACTATGGATTTTGTAGTTGGGCTCCCACAGACTTCAAGGAAGTTTGATGCTATTTGGTTGATTGTTTATCAGTTGACCAAGTCCACCCATTTCATTCCAGTTGGGACTACCTATTCTTCAAAGAGGTTGTCTTAGATTTACATCCGCGAGATTGTTCACCTTCATGGTGTGCCAGTGTCCATCATTTCAGATCGGGGCATGCACTTTACGTTGTAGTTTTGGAGAGAAGCGCAGCGAGAGTTGGGCATATAGGTTGAGTTGAGTACAACATTTCACTCTTAGATGGATGGACAGTTCGAGCGCACTATTCAGATATTGGAAGATATGCTACGCACTTGTGTCATAGATTTCGGGGGCTCATGGGATCAATTTCTGCCACTCACAGAGTTTGCCTACAATAAAAACTACCAATAAAGCATTCAGATGGTTCCGTATAAGACTTTTTATGGGAGACAACGTCGATCTTTGATAGGGTGGTTTGAGCCGAACGAGACTAGGCTATTAGGTACTAACTTGGATCAGGATGCTTTGGACAAGGTTAAGTTGATTCAGGATCGACTTTATATGACACAGTCAAGACAAAAGAGTTACGCCGATCGGAAGGTTCGTGATTTGCTTACATGGTGGGGGAGAAGGTAATACACAAGGTTTCACCCCATGAAGGGTGTTATGAGGTTTGGGAAGAAGGGCAAGTTGATCCCTCAGTATATTGGGTCGTTTGGGGTGCTTTAGAGGATTGGAGAGGTGGCTTACAAGCTTGCTTTTCCACCTAGTCTATTGAGTGTTCATCCAGTACTTCATGTTTCTATGCTCCGAAAGTATGTCAGCGATCAGTCTTATGTTTTAGATTTTTGCACAGTTCAGTTGGAGCCGATGGCCATTTTGGATCGGCGGGTTCAAAAGTTTAGGCCAAAAGACATAGCTTCAGTGAAGGTGCAGTGGAGAGGTTAGCCAGTTGAGGAGCCTACTTGAGAGACCGAGTGGGAGATGCAGAGCAGATATCCACACCTATTTGAGACTCCAAGTATGTTTCTAGACCTGTTCAAGAATTAACGTTTATTTAAGAGGGGGAGGATATGACGACCCAGCCGGTTGTTTGAGTGTTGTAGCCTCATTTATCGTTATTTGACAGAGCACAATTGCATGTACTCCAAGTATGCAGAGCTTATGTTATGCTCAATTATCGTTATTTGACTTGCCGGGGTAGTCGGTTTGGTTCCTAGAGTGTATCGGAATGAGTTGACAAACTTAGTCTTAAAGTTGGAAGCTTAAGTTGAAAAGGTCATCCGGATATTGGCTTATGTGTAAATGAATTCAGAATGGAGTTTTGATAGTTCTGATAGCTCTTTAGGGTGATTTTGTACTTAGGAGTGTGTCTAGATAGTGATTTGGAGGCCCGTAGTTTATTTTGGCTTGAAATGGCGAAAATTAGAAATAGAAGTTTTGGAAATTTAGAAGTTTGACCGAGAGTTAACTTTGTGATTACCGTGCTCAGATTTTGGTTCCGGGAGTTGGAGTAGGTCCATTGTGTCATTTATGACTTGTGTGCGAAATTTGAGGTCAATCGAACTGATTTGATAGGTTACAGCGTCGATTGTAGAAGTTTGAATTTGCTAGTTTTCATTAGGCTTGAATTGAGGTGCAATTCGTGTTTTTTATGTGTTAAATGTCATTTGAGGCCTTGATAAGTTCGTATCATGTTTTAGGACTTATTGGTATGTTTGGTTGAGGTCCCGGGGGACTCGGGTGGATTTCAGATGGTTAATAGAATGAAATTGGGACTTGGAAGAATGCTGAAGGTTGCTGGTATTCAGTTCTGGTTTCCTTCTATGCGATCACATGGAGAGGTGCGCGATCGCAAAGGCTTGTTCTGGGCAGCTGGATTTTTACTCTACGCATTCTCGAGTTGAGGGTTGCGATCGCATAGGTTAGTGAAGCATTGAATCGCGAGCGCATGGTCTAGGCCGCGTTTGTGAAGAGGAATGAGGCAGTATCTGAGGTCACGCATTTATTCATCGCGATCGCGTGAAGAGGGATGCGATCACGTAGGTCTGAGGAATTAGTGCTTCATGTTTGCATGGAGATTGTTGCGTTCACATAGGGGGTTAATTATTGGGAAGCTGAATTTGTGCTTCGCGATCGCGAAGCATTTTCCATGATCGCAATAAAGGAATAGCTGGGGAGAATTTAAAGTCTCAAAAATGAGGGTTTGAGGTTATTTCACAATTGGATGTTGGGAGCTTGGTTGGGGGAGATTCTTGGAGAGATTTTCAAGGGAGTGATTGGAGTAAGTGATTCTTACTTAGTTGTGGTTAAACTCCATGATTAGATCTTTGATTTCATCATTTCATAAATGATTTGGGTTGAAAAATTGAAAAAAATGGAGAAAACTTCTGAGGCCGAATTTTGGGGATTTGAGCGAGATTTTGGTATCGAATTTGAGTAATTTTGGTATGGTTGGACTCGTGGTTGAATGAGTGTTTGAATTTTGTAACTTTCATCGAATTTCGAGATGTGGGCCCGATAGTTGACTTTTTTACTTTTGATTAAGAACTTAGCATTTTTATATGGAATTGATTCCTTAAGCTCGTGTTGATTGCATAAAATTGTTTGTGGCTAGATTCGAGACATCCGGAAGCTATTTCGTGAGGCAAGGGCTTATTGGAGTAGTGATTTGCACGGTTTGAGGTAAGTAACACTTCTAAACCTCATTCTGAGGGTTTGAAACCCCGAATTACATGTCATGTGATTGGTGTTGAGGTGACGCACATGCTAGGTGACGGGCGTGTGGGCGTGCATCGTAGGAATTGTGTCTTGGTCGATTCCTTGGAATTGTATAGTTGAATAATCTTGTCTTTCTCCATATATGCTCCATGTGTAGAGAAGTCGAGCTACAAGTCATGTTAGAAATCATGCTTAGGCTACATGTTTGTATTGTTGGGACCCACAAAGCTCGTGTTACATGTTGAACTATTTTCTTAATTTACAATTATGTACTTAGTCACGGCTAGCATTTGCATATCATATCTCAGTCTCTGTTTCCATTTATTGATACATCATATAATTATTTTTTAGGCTGATTATCATGACTCTTGTGAACCCGAGAAGTTAGAGAGATTGATGACTGGGTGAGGCCGATGGCCTGATTGTGAGGATATTTGTGGGTTCGGGCTGCACGCCGTAACATGTTTTATTAATTTATGCCATGATTGGCTTATTATATCGCTTGGGCTGGATATGACTCTCCAGAATTTGCATGCCCACAGTGAGCGCATGTACCTACTGAGTGCGAGTGCGAGTGCCGAGCAATTTGAGAGGATTGAGTGATTGCGATGATGGAGTGAATGGGAGGATTAAGTTACTAATAGTCTGAGAGTATGCATATGATTTCATCACTGTTTGTACCTCTGTTGGCATACATAACTGACATGAAGATATCAAGATGTACCATATCTTGTTTCGATTAAACTTGACATATCTTACAGGTTTGAGCTTTAACTGTTAAACTTGGAAGCATGCCTACATTTCTGTACTGTAATTCTATAATTGAACTATACCTATGAAGCTCATCACTACTTTTAGCCCAATTATTAGACTTGTTACTTACTGAGTTGGTTGCACTCATGCTACACCCTGCACTTTGTGTGCAGATCCAGGTGTTTTCGGACACGGTAGTTGCTGATTCTCAAAGTTTTTAGTATGTATACGGCGAAATCGGAGGGTCCAATTTCTCATCATTAAGTCATTTTCGGGGAAGATCTCGAGACCTCGAGGCTGTGAGGCTATGGTCGATCTCCCTCCCTCGAGATTCGTTGATGCCCGGCCTAACGACGATGTTGGCCATGGTTATGATGGGACTGGAAAACTCCCTAGGCATGTAGCTAATATTGGTAGAGCTTGGTGTCATCTAATGGTCCCATCCCCCTACTTTTGTAATTAATGCTTTTGTACTATGTTGGAGTTCTTCCTCCTATATAAAGGGGGTTTTTGACACTTTGTAGGGGCTCGGTTATTGCTCCAATTGCTCCACAAAAAATATAAAAAACATTCTCTTTGATCTCTCATACACTCTCTTGATATTATTGCTTTTACTTGTTATCTTCGTATTTGTTCGTCATTTATTGCCTATCATTGGCCATAAAGAGCCTCCATTGATTTTATCATAACTGTTAGTCGCACAACAACTGTCTTCGATAGTTCGTAATCGAGCCCCGGGATCGACCTCAGGGCCCAGAATCGGCAAGCCCGAGGCCCCGAATAGTTGCCCTATCGGTTTGGTTATAGTTTCTCCTTAACTCTTTTTCATCTCCAAATCTCGCACGCTTAGCATCAACTGCTTAACATACTAGCATAAAAATATATCATGTATTTTTAGAGTCCCACCAACAAATTTAATTGTCATTACCATTTTTGCGGTAAACAATTTGGCGCTCATTGTGGGGCTAAAAATAATAGTGATTATTTTCTTGCTGGTTTTGTCCTATAATGCAAGTTATCTTTCACATTTTTCTTGTCCAAGAACTTCGATTTCAGGTTGAAATGTCTAACGTGGTAAACAGAGATGAAAATAACAATTTTGAGGACCACAGAGAGAATGGTTTGGTTGTTCCAGGTGTTGGTGTGCTACCACGAAACCCTGGGAATGCACTAGAGCCAGTCCCCATGGATGCGGTCTTGCGCGACGCCCAACGCATCGACATAAGCTCCCACATTGACAGGAGCGTGCACCAAGGGGATCAACAAGAAGCACGGGAAACCCCAATTAGGGAAGAACGTGAGGTTAGCCTTCATGTTATTTTTAAAATGTGTTAGGCACAACAACTAGCTATTGCTCAGCTGGAAAGTCACCTGAAAACTCCCAGCACGGTAGCATCGGGGACAACTCCCCCAGTTGAACATGTATTAGAGAGATCAAGCAACAACGGGTCGATGACTGATCCTGCCATCGTAAAAATGCTTGGGAACCTCACCAGGAGGATTGAGTCGGGCGAGAAGATGATAGAAGCCAACGACAAAAAGGTCAAAATTTACAACTCCAGGGTTGACCAAATTCTGGGTGCGCCCCCGGTCCTGAAAGGTGTAGATTCGAAGAAGTTCATACAAAGGCCATTCCCCGAGGAAGTGGCCCCAAAACCCATTCCAAAGAAGTTCAGAAGCCAGAACTCCCAAAGTACAATGGGACCTCAGACCCCAATGAACACGTTACTGCCTACACTTGTGAAGTAAAGGGCAACAACATAAAGAACGACGAGATCGAGTCCGTCTTACTAATGAAGTTCAAAGAAACACTCTCGAGGGGGCCATGATGTGGTACCACAACCTAGCTCCCAACTCCATAGATTCATTTTCCATGCTAGTAGACTCCTTCGTAAAAGCACATGCCGGTCTATCAAAGTAGCAATGAGAAAATCCAACATGTTCAAAATCAAGCAGAGAGAGAATGAAATGTTGCGAGAGTTCGTATCCCGCTTCCAAATGGAATGGAAGGAGATGCCGCCAGTCTCCTATGACTGGGCAGTGCAGGCTTTCACTCAAGGTCTGAATGAATGAAGCTCGGTGGCTTCAAAATAATACAGAATCTGGTCGAGTATCTAGATGTGACCTGGTCGGACGTCCACAACCCGTACCGGTCAAAAATTAGGGTCGAAGATGACCAGTTGGGAGCCCCCTCGAGCTCAATATATCCGAGCAGGCCCTTGGTGAAGGAGCCAAAGCCAAACAAAAACGATACCAATCGTACACCGAAGATAGAAGGAACGCTCCAAGGCGCAACCCGCCTCGCAACGATTGAAGGATAGACCGAGGATAGAACTCTCGGTGACTCATCAATAGAGCTAGATTCGATAGGAATGCGGGGCCAACAGAGGCGCCTCACTTATTAGAATACAACTTCAATGTCGATGTATCGGACATCGTGTTTGCCATAAGCAAAATCAGAGACGCCAGATGTCCCAGACCTGTACAATCGGGTCCTTCGCAAAGAAACTACAATTTAGTATGACAATTTCACAGCACGTATAGGCATAGGACTGAAGATTGCCAGCAACTCCGGGAGGAAGTGGCCCGGTTACTCGACAACGACCATCTTTGGGAATTCCTCAGCGATCGAGCCAAAAACTGGTCTCGAGAAAAGGAAATATCCAAAAGGGACAAGGTAGACAAGCTGCAACATGACATCCACATGATCTTTTAAGACGACCGCTACTAGCCGAAACGCCGAAGTCCCCTCCAGCAGAGGGACTAAGAGATAAATCAACAAAAAACAATAGCCGCGAGACCATCTCCAAGGTTCGAAAACACCATAACCACCAAGGTATACCCATCTCCTTTTTGTTTTATATTATATTCCATGTTGACCCTTATGCAGGCACCCGATCGAAGCGGTCAGAATGTTAAACCAGCTCGAAGACCTTAAGGTTTTAAAGCATCCGTTGCACTCTTTTCCTTCGATCGAGTTTTTGTTCCGAAAAGGGTTTTACCAGTAAGGTTTTTAATGAGGAAACATCCATATGCTACCTAAGGAAGACTCAACAAGTATTCCAGGCTTCTTTTTGCAGTTAATCCCGGAAACTGGAGGGCACCCTCCCATGGTCCCATTAACTTACCGGGCCAAACGATCGAACGAACCGTGCCTATATAGTCAGTCCCCTGACAATGAAGCTATGTATATTTGTGTTAAGCAATCAAAGAATGCCTTTTGTCAAAGCATCTCATGTTCCAAAGGAAGCTCAACATTTTCACTAAAATGATTCCTCCATCAAAGACGTCCCGAATAGTCGGACACTAGCGTCAACAATTCGTTACCCGCATGACCTCAGGGTCGGAACTCTAAACTCATAAGCCCTCAATGAGGCAATATGAAAATCATGAAACATCTCTAAGGCCAAAAGCGCCCGAACACTCGAAGACTGGCGCCGATATCTCTAAAACTCCATGACCCCAGGGTCGAGATATCCAAACCATAAGCCCTTGATAAGGCAATACAAAGTTTCCAAATAACGGCTCCCGAGTCAAGAAAACCTCGACGACTCGGGGACTACTGTCAAGCACCACCTCCATCGACTTATCAAAACCCGAGTCCATAAAACCTCGAGCGGGCAAACTCGGTCTCGTAAGACCTACATAAGGCAACAACTAAAACTATAAGACCTCAAGTAAGGCATGGACAATACTTATACCAAGTATGCAAACTGTAAGACCTCAATAGCATGTAAAATTGTAAGACCTCAACATCATGTAAAACTGTAAGACCTCAACGACATGAAAAACTTGTAAGACCTTACTAAAGGCATAGACTCGATCCCGAAGTTTCGGCTATATATCGAACTTGTAAGACCCTAAAAAGGCATACCCTTGATATAGATGCCGAAACAATTTCACTCGGGACTCAAAGGCTCCGGCTAAACACAAGTGACTCCGGTCACACGACTATACCAGCCAAACTAGCGCGACTCGGGGATGCCTGACCGTCGCTACAAGGCGTAAGAGCCATTGTCGCCAGCCCACACAGGCCTTCAAATTACTCCAAATCTACTTCGAAAAGAACCGGTTAAACAGGCTACCCTTCACATAGGCAAATAAGCTTCGACCATGTCAGCTTCAAATCACAAACTTCGAGCTACTCAGCCTCTGAGCCAAACCTCCCGAGGTGCTCGAACATCGCCGCAAGTTACTCAAAATCGAGGTTCTTCCCGAACCGACGATGAGTCAGGCAAAATTTACTTCAAAAGTTCTTAACGAGAGGAAAATAAAGCCTACATAAAAGGTCATATCGACCAAGCATGTAAGAGCCATTGTCACCAGCCTAATGAGCCTCATGGCCATACACACTAAAAGGTCGCATCGACCAAAAGCGTAAGAGCCATTGTTGCCAGCTTAAAATTTGAAAACTTGGGGGTCAAAATGAGCTCGAGTAGTAACTCGATTCGGAGACCCGACCCAAAATAGTTAACTATACATGCCTAAGGGCAAAGCGTAAGCGCTATTATTGCCAGTTGACATTAAAAGGCCACTTCGGTCCAAAACATAAGAGCCATTGTTGCCATCTTACATTAAAAGGCCACTTCGGTCCAAAGCGTAAGAGCCATTGTCGCCAGCTTACATTAAAAAGCCACTTCGGTCCAGGGGGTTAGAGCCATTATAGCCAGCCCATGCGAACGTAAAAGCCTGAGGGTCAAATGAGCTCGAGTCAAAACCCGACTCGAAGACTAAATCAAAAACGGTTGAGCAAAAGCGTAAGAGCTCAAGCGCTAGCTTATACTAAAAGTTGCATTGACCAAGCGCGTAAGAGCCCCCCGGGCCAGCCTAATGAGCCCTAGGGCCGTATCATTGAATCTAAAGACTCCTATTAACTAAAGCGATCAGATTGATCTGGCTAAAACCTTGGCAAACAGAAATCCAGAAGATACAAAACAGCGAGGTTCCCCTATTATACACATAGGTAATAGAATACAAGCTCCGTTTACAACATACTATGAAAGCCATACACACAAGTACAAGAAGAAAGCAAACATGCCCCTTGGGGACTATGGCCCGACGGCCCCGTCCTCGCCATTTTCGCAATCGAACAAAAAGAACTTGGCATCATACTCCTTCGCCTTGGCTTGCTAGATCTCCTCCAAAAGATCGAAACTCCTGGCATGAACCTCCTCGAGAGTTTCCCTCTGAGATTTGCACTTTGCTTACTTTTTGTTGCTGCTCGCACGATCAAGGGATCTCCTTAGCCCAGCTCTGTTAGTGGCATCACTCTCCAAATAGGTCGTCGCTCTCTGATCCGCCTTAGTGCTGCTCATCACAGCCTCGGTCTGGGGATTCACCACCTTGGCCTTCGCCTTCGAAAGCTCGAACCCGAGCCTCACGATCATGTTCACCCGCACAGAATCACTCGCACGAGCGGTCCGAGTTTGCATCTCCAAGATGGAAGCTTTAGCCAAAGCACTCTCTTTGGCCACAACATGGGCATTTTCATGGGCTTGTACCTCATCAAACTCACATTTGACCCTGCCGACCTTGCCCCAGAGCCGCTCCAGCTCCTCCATTTTGCTCCCCAGCTGAAATGTCGAAACGTTAACCTCCAAAAATGAAAGAAGAAGCATATGTCGATATAAAACATAAGATACCTATCTCTTGAGGCAACTCTCGCAGTCCCGGATTCGACTCGCCTCGCACCATATGGGTATCTGCTCGCTTTTCTTTCACACAAAGAAGCTTAAGGGACTTCACCCTACCCAAAGGTCTCCGCAACCGAGCATCATTGCGAAGTATTTCGGATTTGAGTCTGTCGAAGGCCTGAGAAAGAAAATTCAATAAGAAAGGAAAAGCGTGGGGCCGGAATAATCCCATGACGGCTACTAAAACTTACCATAAAGCTAAGCCACTGAGCCTCACTAAAAGCTTACCTAATGTCCGATGGCTTAACGTCCCCCAAAGCGCCATCAGTAGAAATGAGGAATGTTCTTTCAATAATGGAAGTCCCCGAAATAGAATAATCGACTGAGTCGGTTCTCTTGATTCGCTGAGAAGGACTCGCCCCACTGCGAGCATCCTCGCACCCCGGAGATTCTTTCCATTTGTCATCAACCCTCGAGGTCGGCAGCCTCTCCTTCTCTCCTAGAGAGCACAGTCACATTTCAGAAAAGTCTCCGGTACCTACGATAGATAAGTCAATACGTTGAAAAGAAAAACACTATTTTGGGGAAACAAGTCACCAAGTGCTTAACATAATGCTTTGCCTCCCACCTTCCTTTGGACAGGTCTCGCCACCTGCGCCTATCATAAGTCGAGCAGGCTGGCAGCTTGCGAGACCACTCGGCCAAACCAGGGACTTCGTTCGGCAATGAGGGAGTCGCTACAAAAATGAAACAGAAAAAAGTCATTACGAAGCCCGCCTCTGGTCAAAACAATGAAAAAATAGGCGCGACACTTATGTGTGAAGTTCCATTTCTCAGGAAAGGGCAGAAACTCTCCGGGAATGATATCGATCATTCGAATTCGAACGAACCGGTTCATCCATCCACGGTCCTCGACTTCTACACTATTAACGACATGAGCCCAGGTGGATCAACGTTGCAGAGAGATCAAACCTCAATAGCGTAGTGGCCGATATAAGCTCACGAGATGATTGAGGGTAAACTCAATCCCGGCCTTGTTGGCAAAATATCATATCATATGCACTATTTTCCAAAGGAATGGATGCGCCTGCGCCAAGGTAACCCAATATCTTCAACAGAACTCAAGCACGACCTGGTCGGGGGGACCTGATGCAAAAGTATGCGTGTACACACTCAAAAACCCCTCGACATAGGTCATGATGCTCTCCTCGGAGGAAGGCACTTGCAATACCACGCCTTCCCCCCATCCGCAATCTTTTCTGATTTTCTCGAGGTTTTCCTCTCTCACTGATGAGATAAACCTCAACGCATGGTCCCGATGTCCTGGAATAGCAAGGAGTTTCCCCAGCATAATGTCTTTTCTTGAGGAAAGGCACCCCAAGGCCCGTTCTCCAGGCACCAGCAGTGTACCACCGACCGAATGCGGAACGCAAGCAGAACTCCCCTCTCATTGGTAGGCGGAGATCGACATATCAGTCATGGCTATGGTAAAATGAGTAAGGGGAGATATGAATTTGAGCAAAGATTTTGAGTTGGAACAACGGGAGAACAAACACAAAGCGCCAAGTCCTGTGGTTACTCAAAGCAGCATAATATCCACTTGAGGGGCGAATGAATGAATATATAGGGGCAAGGCAGCGACTGCTTGCCTACCCAGAGGGCCAATTAATTCTGGCCATATTAACGTTACCCCTTTCCTAGGGAAACATACTGATGGGACCACCCTGGGGTCCCTTCACCAAATTGCTCCGGATACAATTTTTGAAGAGCTAAATCCTAAAGTCTAAGGTAAACTCCGCTTGAGCAACGAGGTAAAGAGAACAAAAAGACATAGAGAAGAAAAACACTTTCCTTTTAATTACCAAAAAATATATGTTTACGAGGGGCGTCTTCACAAGACTCACTCCCCGGGGGTACATGCACAGAAAGGGGGAACAAAAGAAACACAAGGCCTACTCTTCATCACCATTGTACCCCGAACCATCTCCGAGATCTTCGTCTGGAATGATCAAAAGTGCCAACTTTCTCTCCAGCTTCCGGGCCTCCTCGATTCCAACTGACAGAATGATGCCCCCGGCCTCGATCTCCTCCAATATTTTTCTCTTCTCCTCTGCCCTGGCATGTTCGATGGCCCGAGCTAGTTTTTGCTCAACCTTTATCGATACGTCACATGCCGTTTGATGCACCGTGGTTGCATCCTTCATGTAAGTGGCTACATATCTTTCGATCTTGGACTTAGCCGCAACTAGCTTAGCTATATCCTTTTAAGCATATTTGAGAAGATCATGGGTCGACGCGAAGTCACCACCTTATTTTGTCTCCTCAGGCCAAGAATCTCCACGTCCAACTGCCCAACCCACCCCGGCAGATCCGAGATCGCTTCAGGATACCAAGCGGCAGCTACAAAAAACCAAAAGAGGTTATCTTTTTGGAAAAAAGGAAAGAAGATCTTAAAACATGTTCGAAGGAAAAATACTCACGCTGCATGTTCAGCTTCTCCAGGAAAGGCATCCTCTCGGCCAGAATGATGTCTGAGGTCCTAAACACGAAGGACCTACTCATCCATCCCCGACCTTTCTCCTTATTGGTGCTTGCGAAAAACGATTTCTTGGATCGATGACGAAGCCTAATCAAGCCTCGATAAAACCCGGGGCTGTACATCCTAATCAAATGATTCAGGGTAAAGATCTCGCCCTCAACCTTATAAGTGAAATAGCGGAGCATCAAGACTATCCTCCAAAATTAGGGGTAGATTTGACCGAGTGTCACTTGATATTTGTTGCAAAAGTCGAGGATGACCAGATCTACCCCCGAGGGAGGGGACCCAGAAGGCTCAGCCGGACTCAAAGTAAAAGGATAGGTATATACGTGGAGGAAACCGTCTTTATGATCCGTTATGTTCTTATTAGGGCTAGGAATTTCCTCCTCCACCTCCTTCTTCCATCAATGGTCCTTTTTTACCGTCCCCGCATCGCTCACGATGATGACGTTCCAGGACACATGCTCATATCGGCCTAGTGTAGCAAGGGGTGTATCGATCATATAATCTTTCGGTATATCAAGATCGGGGGGGGGGAGTACATTGTCCCATAGTGGGTATCACCTTCGTTTTCTCCTTAGATTACCGAGATGAAGAGATGACTCCGTTCCACCGAGGAACATTCCTAAAAGTCTAGCCATTGCGACAGTGAGATTTTCTTCAAGAAAGTGAAAAGGAAGAATGTAGAGGAAGATGGGTCTGGATTCACAATTTTAAAGACGTTGGGAAAATAAGGATTATCAAAAGGTTGATGTATTTATAGGAACCACATGGGCAGTGGAAGGGATGAGCCAATAGCGGTTCGTGAATCTCTCGATAGTCGCGTTTGACAGCGAACCTTGCACGGTTTTTTATACATGGAATTTAATGCCCTGTGTCACACCTCCTTTTTACTACCCCCGGAAGGATATAAGGGAGTTTTTCCAATTTAAGTGACAATCGAAACGAGATTATTTTAATTAAAAATCAGAGTCACCACTTGGGATAATTTATGATGTCCCAAGTCACCGGTTTAAAATCCCGAATTGAGGAAGTTGACTCTTATTTAAGATCTGCGAACACAGAAATCCTGGTAAGGAATTCTATTAACCCGGAGAAGGTGTTAGGCATTCCCGAGTTCCGTGGTTCTAGCACGGTCGCTTTGATCATACTTGGCCTAAACAAATTGTTTGATTACTGATTTTAGAACCTATGTGCATTCACCTATTAACCGCTTTTATTTGAAAAATCATCCTGAAACAAGTCACGCGTATGTGTACTCATTTGTTTGGCGCGTTAAAAATCATGTCACACGTACGTGTCCATAATTAATAACGTTTTATTATTATTAAGAAAGTTCGGCCGAAGTTGCACGAACGCATACTCCGGTTTGGTTTTTAGAAATCGTAATCATGTCACGCGAACGTGTCCACAACCACGATAGTATATTAAACACGCCTAAAGGCTTTTCTACGAGTATTCATTTCTAACAACTAATTATAATATTTGTGAGGGCCATAGGTGATATAATTAAATGGCACACCTCACTCCATTTTTTAAGAGTCATATTTAACTAGGCCTAAAGATGTTTGCATTTGCAAATGGTTTGAACTTAATGGAGTTATTAGTTGTAAACAGATTGGGCAGTTGGTTATTTTAATGAAATGGACCAGCATACTAGTCCCTTGGGCCGCTGAAGTCGGGTGACCATAACTACTGAAAAACGACGAGAGGATTGGGCTTTGAGAATGAATCCAGAATTGAAAGGAAGGGGGCTTGAGGCACACGAGCCTGGCTTGGGCCAGATATATCATTTGGGCCAATTAACAGACCAGGTCATTTTAGGGATGCCACCAATCACCCTTACCCTTTGGGCTACTTTATTCTGCAGCTCTTTAGTTATTTATTTCCTTGAGTAATTCAAACACTATTAAACAAAACCAATTTCATCAAAGTAGATAAAAGATGTTCATTATCTAATTTTGATCCAGACTGCAGAAAATTGAAACACTATACTGTTAACGAACTACAGACCCACCCATTTGAAAGTTGAAATTACTACTAGCTGTTGTTGAACTCATACATGTAATAATTCTAATAGTAGGGATACTCTAGACATTTGAATCAAGTATTGCAATGGCACAGTAACTCCTAAGTTAATTCAGATATTTAAAACCAAAACTCAGAACAGCAAAATCATGATAGGAGTTAACCTTAGACTGAACATCATTACTAAACTGAACAAATTCAAACAAAATCCAACAAGTGAGGTTCCTCATCTAAATTAAACCCATACTATAACAGTCCAAACACCAAATACTTGACAAGAAGAGTTTAACCGAACTAAAACCAACATGACAAACTAAAGTCCAAATATCCCCAAGATGAATTGTACTATCAATAGTATGAATGGATACAATAAATCATGTAGTAAAACTAATTTAAGGCAAAAAAACAGGGATAGATTCTGAAGACCATAATCTGATACTAAACAAGGCTATTATTTAAATCTCAAACTTCGATTACATACTTCAAACTTGCACTTCACATATCAATAAGGTCCAAGAAGTACCTGGAAGAAAATATTAAAGGAAAAAAAGGTGAGGATATCAGCAATAGCAGGAAAGTGTGTAAACCAGCAAATCAACACATCAAATTCAGCTCTCTTAGACCATCTTTGAACCCAGAGGAGTTAGAAATCCTTTGAAGTTTTTAGGTTATTGCTAACGGTAAAAACCAAGAGTAATTTCAAGCAATTTTTAACCAAATATGATGCAGAGACTTTGAGTGTTTTTCAGGGTATCAATGACTGATTTTTTGAGTGAAAGAAGGGTCTATATATGGCCCTTTTGGATGCCATATGCTGCTGAAAACATAATGGAAATTATTTCCTCACACAAGCATTTTTTAAACAGAATGGGACAGCTATCGACCTCTCATTGGTCTCAGCAAATTGTGCTGACCAAATAGGGCCAGCTACCCCTATTCTAGAAGCTTCTTATCTATATTTATGTTTGAATACACTTCCCATGACATCCTTAAGTATTTTATTGTTCAATTAACCCCTCCTAAATTTCTAATAATTTACAAACTATGGCAAACAGGAATTAGGCAAGTAAATACTGGAAAACAGATTAAATACCAGGCGGAAATGCAATTAAACCTTTTAAACTAAACCTAAATTCATTTAACATGAAGCAATTCAACAATGAAAAAGAAACAGAAATAATCTGACCTAACACTAAAATGAATCCAAACTAACAATAATGAACCAGCTCATTTTGGACCAGGGAATCATAACAAAAACAACAAAAAGAAGCTAGAACTAACAATAATGAATTAGACTAATTTAAAGGTTAAACATAAACTAAGTAGTATTAAGAAACCTAATAGCAATTTGACAAACTAATGTTTCTGAGGCCAAATACACAGAAAGGAAACCTAAATTACTTCATTCTTGGTCGAGGAAAAAGAAAAACAGAAGCAAACAGAGTGAAGAAAAGGAGAAGAAGATAAAGAAAAAAAATAAGAACAGAGAGATAGAAAGAGAACCAAGAGAGTAGAAATACCTATACTTAGGCGGACAAACATTTAGGACAATCAGCACCCCGACCTTTTTTGATTTAAACCAAAATAAGTGGTGTCGCACCTCCTTTTTACCGCCCCGCGGGGGCGTAGGGAGTTTCCTCCAATTGAAGGACAGTCGAAATGGGATTTGTTTATTTGTTTCAGAGTCGCCACCTGGGAATTTTAAGGCGTCCCAAGTCACTAGTTTTAATCCCTGAATCGAGGAGAATATGACTCTGTTTGTTATTCTGCGAACCAGAAATCCTGAGTAAGGAATTCTGTTAATCCGGAAGAAGGTGTTAGGCATTTCCGAATTCCGTGGTTCTAGCACGGTCGCTTAACTGTTCTTATTCTTGGCTTAATTATCTTGATTTACTAAATACATTTTTTCCTTGTTGCCCGATTTTGTTACCGCTTTTGTTTAGATTGTTTTCAATTAAAGATTTTCTTGAAACGAATCACGCGTACGTATATTCGTATTACATATATATTTTTATAAACGTAAAGAATCGTGTCACGCATACGTGTACACAGAATGATTGATAATATTTTTTTTATATATATAAAAAATATGATGTACGCAATTGTGCTTAAAATAAAATCAAGGACATTCGCCCTTTTGTATGATTAAATAGTGAACTGCACATCTCGGGTTTTTGTGAAATTAATTTAAGATCCTCCGACGAATCTTTTTTTTTATTAAAATTCGCTCGAAGTTGCGCGAACGCATAATCCGAATTGCTTTCAGAAATATAATCAGGTTACGCGAACGTATCCCTAATCACACAAACATTCTTGATGGTAGTATAAATTTCCCACAAATCATTTATTACATCCATATTATTTTTATGTGAAAATCATGAAAAATCCTTATTTGAGATTCCCTTAAATTCTTTGAAAAGAATTCACAATTATTGAGTGTTAACCGTTGATTATATTTTTACGTGTGAATTATATTCTTCCGAGCCATTCAAATTTTAGGAGTAAACAATAAACAAAGTGTAATTATTACTACCATTTTTCTCGTAAATCCAATATATGTATACCAAAAAAAAATGAATTGCATATGAAACTAAAAAAAAATTGATTTATGAAAGGAAGATATGTTTTCGAAGAATTTTCATTATTTTATTTAGTGCAAACTCTATTTCTACATACCATTGATATAAAATGTTGCAATTCGTGCTTATACATCCCATCTCATTCTCATATGCTTGTTTTTAATCCAAAGTTATGATTATTTAGTTAATGTTGGCGATGGGAGATAAAAGTCAAGTTGATAAGAAAAAGAAATATTATACGAACTAATTCAATAAAATTGCTTTACGTGTAACATAGTTGTACGTCTGAACCATTCATAATATTCTAACGTCGTAACGGGCTATATCAATTCGCCTTTTACTTGTGGTTATACACATACCCGTCATCTTAAAATATATGAAAATACAACCAACATCATTTTAACCTTATTTAACAACAGAAGTTAGTAACGTAGTTTTCTTGATATTTCTACATTATTCTTTACTTAGCTAACAATACCACAAACTCCAGTTGAGGGCTAACTTTATACCATGTTTCCCATCTTAACAATTCGAACATAACTACACTTAATGAAAATTTGAAATAAATAACTTTATTACAACATTTATGCGAATTTCAAAAAAAATTAACAATTACGTCAAACATACTACTATATTAGTTAACTGAAGCTAAACTAAAATTTAAACTAAAGAACTTATATGAGTAGAAGACAGACTTATAATTCCAAACTTCATTTATTTGGCAAGGTTGAAACTTTTCATGACAGGAGTTTACAGATATGTACCATGAAATGAAGGTAGAAGAAATAAATTTCAGCAGTAACAACAGCAACAAAATCAGCAGAATACCAGTATTTCCACAGATTTGAGCAACAAAAACAGGACCCGAGGAACCCAGAAGCACAGGAGCAAAGCTTCTTAAAGAATTTCAGATTTTAAAACCAAGCAGTATCAACAAACAGACCCGGACAGATTCCAGAAAAACAATGTTTCAGATTTTCCTTTTCCTTTTCTATTCTCTGTTTCAGCTTTTGATTTTTTCTTTCTTTATTTCTGTTTTCTTTCTTTTTCTTGAATCAGATTTCTATTTTTGATTTTTCTGCTTAATTTTCTTTCTTTTTATCTCCCTCTATGTGTATTCTTTCTCTTCAAATCTTTCTTTTAAAATCTGATCTCTCTCTTAAAATACTCCCTCCTTTTCTCTTAAAATCAGATCCTGTATTTATACAGGTCTGCCCCTTTCCTTTTAGTGCTGCCTGGACCCCCTTTTTCTTTTAAAAATCAGAAAATCCCATTAAAATCTGCTTTTACCACTTTAAATCCCATTAAGTGATCTTTTCCTGATTTTCAGCATTCCCATTACCCTTTGTTTCCCATTATCCCATTAATTAATAGCCACTAACATTCCATTATAACACATTAGCACTAACACACTGTTTTTACTGTTTCATTCCCAGAAATGCCCCTGAAATCCTACTGTTATTACTGTCTTTAAACTAAAATCAGAATCTGATACAAAACAGATTTTAAAATCTGTTCAAACTTGATTATCCTTCTGAATTAAACAGCTATAACCAATCCTATCAACTTCCTAACATAGTTGTATCTAATCAACCCTTGTAAACTTGAATTCAAACTCAATATCCCAATAACATTATACTGAATTCAGCATAACAATTCAAACTGAATTTCAACATTAGACTAAAATCAAACAAACACAGGAGCATCGTCAATATACTGACAATGCCCTGAAACTTAATGTTCAGAAAACAACATATACACAACATTTATTTTGACAGACTCATTGAAACAAGGATAATTTAATTGAAGAGTATTAATTAAACTGATTATCTACAACAATTGCCAACAAACAACCGGTAAACAGATTATTTCAAATCAACATTTTCAGAAACAGGATCCTATAATATAACTACTCGACGAACTTAATCGAGTCGATTACTCACATTGTAAATAATCACAACCAACAGAAACAATTCACATTTTGATCAAGTAGACGGGTAGGAGACAGAATCACAGAATTAATCTAAACAAATATGAAAAATTACACAGACAACTAAAATAGGCAACAACATATGTAGGAAACAAAAGAAAATAGGAAAAATACCTCTGAATCTTTAGTTTTACACGGACACAGGGTCAACTTGGATTTGGACCTTTGAAATCAAACAGACCTTAGTCGAAGTATTCTCAACTGAAAATACTTTGACTTAGGTCGATTAGACCCCAACCTTTTATTTAATTTGGGGCAGAACCCAAAAATTGAAATTTTTAGGGTTTCTGATTCTTGGATCTTAAATTCGAACACTTCTGGGCAGATTCGAAGGGAACCAAAGATGACACAAGGGTGAGGGAGGCCTAGGGGTCATTTGGTGTTAGTTTGGAACGAATCTGAGTGAGTTCATGTTTGGTTCGAACCTTCAAAAGAAGATTCGAAGAACTCTGAGGTGATTCGAGCCAAACCAACACCAGATCCACAACGAGGGTAGTTAGGGGAAGCTATGGTGTTAATTTGGGGCTGGTTGGTTTGGATCTGAGTTTGGCTCGAATCTTCAAATGAAGATTCGAGAACCTTCAGGAGGATTCGAGCCAAGTGGCTAACATATTTGGACAGAGGATGGTCACGGGGTTCTGGGGTGTTAAGGTGGTGACCGGCGGCGTTGTTGCCGCCGGGTTTCAGGCGATGGGGAATTAGGGCGACTAGGGTTAGGGGCATCGTCTGAAGACGATGATGAACATGAGAGGAAGGGGGGTGTTTAGTTAGGGGGCCGGGGTAAGGATTTGGGTTTATATAGGGGTGGGGTGGATTGATAATGACCGTTAGATCAGGCAGAATGGATGGCCACAATCTATCCACTTATATGAACGGCGTCGTTTTGGTTTAGTTGGGGAATGGGTCGGCCCGGGTAATGGATCGGGTAGGGGTTACGGGTAAGGGATGTGGGATCTTAGCCGTTGCCTGGATTTGATCCAACGGCCCTTGATGAAATGCGACAAAACATCGTCGTTTGGTTCGATTAAATTGGACCGGACATGGGGGTTTGGATTGGGCTGAGGGGTTTGATTTGTTTGGGCCTGATTTTGTTTAAGATTTTGGCCCAGATCCGTTTTGCCCATTTAATTAACTCTTCTCAATTTCCAATTTTATTCCTTAATTATTAAAATCCTAATTAAAATTATAAAAACAAAATTACTCTTACAAAATATTAATTACTTTTTAACAAATGTTAACACATAGACAAAACATTAATCACACAATGACATAATTAAATGACTAGAACAAATGCATATTTTTGTGATTTTATTTTTAATCAATTATTAAATGCATGATTAAAACCTAGATATGCATGCAACATGTATTTTTATTTTATTTTCGTTTAATTATATCAAAGCAAACATTTACGGACAAACACAAACAATTAATAAACGCCACATAAATTCTAAAAATTGCATACTAAGAGAATTTTGTTTTATTTTTTGATTTATTTTAGAGTATTTTTCGTGAGGCAAAAATCACGTGCTCACAGCTGCCCCTCTTTGTGTGGAAACTCGAAGAGTTTTCGTGCAAAGATAAAGTGAGCGGATACGAGCGATTTTTGCCCGTTCAAATACTCCGTGGGAAGCATTTTTTGAAAGATTTGACCGAACCTCTGCTTCAAAGGTTTCCTACATATTCTTGGCTATAAAGGAATCAGGTCAATGTAGTTCGGGAAGTTTTGGGTAGCTGGGACTACCGTGGGACTGTGATGTTACTGCTGTTTTGTGCTGCTTTTACTGCTTGCTGACCTCCTTATTACACCTTGCTTCAAAGGTAAAATAAAAGCTAAACTAAACTATGGTATATGAATTACAGAATCTTATCTAGATCGTGCCCTTGCGTTTCTTGTTGTCTTGATGTCTTGGTGACTTTTGGGCATCTTTTGCTTCTGACTTGTTCTGCATTTCCTTTCATTGTGCCCCGTATTTCTTTATTTGTTTGGGACTTCTTGTTGTTCTTGCTGGGGATTTGGCTGGACTCCTCTGCTTTATTGACTTTACAGGTGCTCCTTTCTTATATGGGCGGGCTTTTGACTTAAACCCGTAATGTCAAACTAAATTGCCATTCTGTTCTTCAGGTGGGCGCCTGACTGCTGATCCTTCAATTGTATTCCCTTATTCTCCAGGTGGACACCTGATTGCCTTTTCGATTCTTTATCCTCATTCTCCAGGTGGACGCCTGATTTCTTCTTCAATTCTTCAACCTCATTCTCCAGGTGGATGCCTGATTTCTTCTTTAATTCTTCATCCTCATTCTCCAGGTGGACGCCTGATTTCTTCTTTAATTCTTCATCCTCATTCTCCAGGTGGACGCCTGATTTCTTCTTTTCTTTTTTTCTTTTTCCTTCGCTCTGCTTTGTTCTTGCTTGCTGGGGATAATACCACTGCGGGAGTCTTCTTTCTTCCCCTCAATTTTTTTTTCAACACTGTTGGGGATATAAGTGTTATCTTTTTGGGAGGTGGACGCCTGATTTCTTCTTCAATTCTTCATCCTCATTCTCCAGGTGGACGCCTGATTTCTTCTTTAATTCTTTATCCTCATTCTCCAGGTGGACGCCTGATTTCTTCTTCAATTCTTCATCCTCATTCTCCAGGTGGACGCCTGATTTCTTTTTTAATTTTTCTTCATCCTCATTCTCCAGGTGGACGCCTGACTTCTTCTTTAATTCTTCATCCTCATTCTCCAGGTGGACGCCTGATTTCTTCTTCAATTCCTTCATTCTCATTTTCCAGGTGGACGCCTGAGTTCTTCTTAAATTCTTCATCCTCATTCTCCAGGTGGACGCCTGATTTCTTCTTTAATTTTTCATCCTCATTCTCCAGGTGGACGCCTGATTTCTCCTTTAATTCTTCATCCTCATTCTCCAGGTGGACGCCTGATTTCTTCTTAAATTCTTCATCCTCATTCTCCAGGTGGACGCCTGATTTCTTCTTTAATTTTCATCCTCATTCTCCGGGTGGACGCCTGATTTCTCCTTTAATTCTTCATCCTCATTCTCCAGGTGGACGCCTGATTTCTTCTTTAATTCCTCATCCTCATTCTCCAGGTGGATGCCTGATTTCTTCTTCAATTCCTTCTCCGGGTATTTCCTAACATAATGTTGTTTTTGCCCCTGTTTCAAATCAAAGAAAACTTCGTTAGTTTAAAGCAGGGTGGTTAACTGGGGCATTCTTGCCGACGATGGGGTTTCTCTTCGTCTTGTTTTATTGCCTTGGAATGGTTGAAAGGATTGTTTGTCCTTGTAATTGATCCTTAACTATAGGATCTCCAACTGTATGTTTTCCTTCAAACCCTTTTAACCGTAATCATTCGTTCTCCTGACATTGCTGATCCACTTTTGATTCCACTTTTCTTACACCCATATCTTTTTTTATTTTTTTATTTTTTTATCCTATTACCTCCTGCCTATCATGGCCGTATTTTATCCTATGCAACCTTGAATTTTGGTAGTATACCTTGACATTCCTTCTTATTTGTTTGGAACAAAGCTCATCTCAAAAGCTTTAGAAGAGTAAGATTATTAGTGACGAAAACATGACGATTTCGACAATCTAAAATGAAAAGAAAAATCCAAATTTGGATGATTGTTGGAGAAGGAATAAAGGACTTATCTGATTGGAGTCACTGGCGCCAATGATCATGGTATGCATTTTGGATTAATCAACCCAGTCTTTTAATCAATCTCCATTCAATTGTCTCATTTTGTTTTTCCAAAATTTCCATAACCCAACTTCATCTTTTCATTTTACAGACCTGTTTGACTTGCAATATCTCAAAGAGTTTTCACCGACAAACCTTCCTCATTTGTTCATTTCTTAATTCCTTTTCGCCTTATGGTGCCTACGAAGGTTTTCACCAATAAGACTCTCTCATTTTACTTTTTCTCAACTTCCGTCGTCTTATGGTGCCCGTGTGGGTTTTCACCTATAAGACTCTCTCATTTTCTCTCAACTTCCGTCATCTTATGGTGCCTGTTTGGGTTTTCACCTATAAGACTCTCTCATTTTCTCTCAACTTCCGTCATCTTATGGTGCCCGTTTGGGTTTTCACCTATAAAACTCTCTCATTTTTACTTTCTTTTCTTGTTTGTACCAGAGTGTTATGAACCATCTTCATTTGCTTGATTTAGCATTTTTCTAATTGATCGAAAGGTCTTTTTGGTATGTGGTTGGAAATGGAAAGGTATCAAAAAGTTAAATAGTTTTGATATGGGTTTAAAATTACAACTCTTGGAATCTTTTTCTTATTTCCAATACAATTCCTGCCCCAGTTTCTTGATTGGGGTCTCTTAATGTTTCATTTTGTGCACATTATGCATATTGTGCACCCTATGACCGAGTCGTGAGGCGCCTACGTATCCTTCTTTGAGGAATCAGGTCAAACGTAGTTCACTAAATAATAGTGATTTTTTTTCTTTAAAATTATATTTTTCATATTTGATTTCCATTGATTCCAAGAGAGGGTAGGAAAGAAACAAATGTGGCTCAAAGGGGAAGCAAAGGGTATAGTGTTTGGATAGCAGAATAAATTACCTTTGTCATTCCAATCTTCGAAATAATGCCAAATACAAACATTCAATAAGTTATGCATAATATCTCTTTACCGCATCAGAATTGATAGTCATGTCTATGCATTTTCCTTCGATATCTGTTAAGCATAGTGCACCATTCGATAATACTCTGGTCACAATGAATGGTCCTTGCCAATTCGGGGCAAATTTGCCTTTTGCCTCAACCTGATGTGGAAGAATACGTTTCAGCACATGTTGACCCACTTCAAACTTCCGGGGACGCACCTTTTTGTTGTATGCTCTTGCTATTCTTCTTTGATACAATTGGCCATGACATACTGCGGCCAATCGTTTTTCATCAATCAAGTTTAACTGTTCCAGACGGGTTTTGACCCATTCATCATCATCAATCTTTGCTTCGGCGATGATCCGAAGGGAAGGAATCTCAACTTCTGCAGGAATTACTGCCTCAGTGCCATATACCAACAAATAAGGAGTTGCTCCTGTAAGCACGTGATTTTTGACCCTCCCCGGGAATTTTTACGTTCTTAAGCTTAAATATCTAATTTAGGACTAGTATAACTATTTTAACTATTTTTACTTTATTTCGTTGCAAAAAGAAAATTTCAAAAAAATATATATAAATTTTAGTTTATGTATCTCTCATAAACTTGAAAAATAAAAATTGCACTTTATTTTGGTACTTTATATAAATTCGAAAATTACAAAAAAAATATAGTTCTATTAATGTTTGTAGTCATTATAATTTTTGAAAAAATACAAAAAAAAATTACTTCTTATTTTTGTCTTTATTAAAGAACGAAAATTACAAAAAAATAGTTTTATTAATATTCTATAGTCATTTTTAACTTTGAAAAAATACAAAAATATTACCTCATATTTTATCTTAATATTTAAAAACGAAAATTATAAAAAATAGTTTTATTAATATTTTGTAGCTATTTTAAAACCTTGAAAAATATTTTAAAAGATATAGTTTTGTTTAAATGCTAGTCTTATTTTTGGTAGTTATTTTGCTTACATGAGACTAGTTAAGCAACGTGTTCCTATTTCTCGGGTCCGGGCAAAAGAATAATATTCGGGTTTAAACTACCCGGTTTTAGGCCTAATTTTCGGACCTAGCCCATAATAAACCGTGTCCAGGACACGTGGGGAACCCCACCACGCGTGGGGCTCATTTTTCTTGGCAAAGCATTACAAAACACGGACAGAAAGCCAAAGGAAGGGGGACCCTTTTTTGCAAAAATCCGGAATAAGTACTGTTTGATCATCTTCTTCACTAGAAGAAGGAGAAAAACCTACTGTCCAAAAGAAACTACCCGCCCCCAGCGTCCAAAACCAAAAAACCACCTCGTCACCTTCCCGAGCTCACCTCCACGCCATAACCATCACCCCCAACCAGTCGGACCTCCCTTCCCCGAGCACCGGACCAACACCCCCACGCTCAAACACCCCCCCGAACACAAAAAAAAACCACCAACTTCCGCCATCGACGACCAGCCTCACAAGAACCAGACCAAAAACCACGCAAAACCCTCGCATCCAAAACCACCGGACCAACACCCCCACGCTCAAACACCCCCTCGTCACCACTGTTCGCCACCTTCTTCCTCATCGTTACGACCACCAGTCCAAAACCAACAACCCGTCAGCCACCTTCCTCGTCGGAACTCCATCGTCGACCCCGTCCAAACACCCAGCTCCCCCGACGCCATAATGTGAAACCTCTACTGCCTCACGTCAAAAACCAGCTCAACACCACCCCACGTCCGTCAACCACTGCCCGCAACCCCACCGTCCAAACGCGACCACCACTGCTTCAGCTGATGTTATCGTCGTTCTTTCACTGTTGTCGTGCAGTCCGTTGAGGTCGTCTTTGTTCGTCGAGGTCCGGCGCGTCGAGTCCGTCCGTTGAAGTCGATGTTGAGGTTCGGTCAATGGCTCTAGGCGTTTCTGTTTATTCAGGTTAGTAAGCCTCGATGTATTGGATTAAAGAAATTTTACGTTCAATGTTTGAAGTTGCAATATATCAATTGATATGATAATTTCCTGCTTATGTTTCACCGTATGCATTTTAGTTCATTTTTGTGCTATGTTATTATTGATTACTTGATGTCATTTGATTTAATCGTATTAGTAGTCCCAAGATTAGTATTGTTATTATTTACGTTCAATGTGTTATGTTATTATTGTCTCAGTTTATTTGGACAAAATTAGTATTAGTACCTGTTGTTGCTACGCCCGAAACACTCATTCGCTTAACTTCTTTTATCAAATCTTGACAAGTTGTGAGATTGTAGTTGTGAAGAAGCCGTAAGGTTTAGCATTGTTAAAGGCGTGAAAATGGCACCCTTTTAAAAAATATAAAAAATAAAAATAATAATAAAATAAAAAAACGGGACAAGCTTCGCCAAAAAATAAAAAAATGTATAGATTGTGGAGCCCTCGCAAAATATATGTATTAAATACTTAGATTCCGGGACGGGCCGTTTAGTAAATTTCACGGCCCCACCCAAAAATAATAATGCGCTAGTTGCTTTAGGCGCGCCTTTAATAATGTTATCTCCCTAAACTCGGGTGCACATTTATGTGACCCAAATCCAAATCTCAACGAAGTCGAAATATGTCTCTAGTCACGGGCGCATTGATTGTGGCGTGGCCCGAGATGCATTTCCATGACGTTGCAAATTCTTTAAAAAATAAGAATGAGATGAGCCTCGCCGAATAAAAATACAAATTGCGGGGCCCTCAGTAAATACTTGTTTAAAATTACTTAGAATTCAGGAGGGCCGCTTAGTGAATTTCGTGGCCTTCCCAAAATAATAACGCGATAGTCTCTTTAGGCGCGTGTTTAATAACTTACTTTCTTAAGCTCGGGTGTGCATTTCATGCGACCCAAATCCAAATCTCAAAACATCAAATAAAATGCGTTCCGGATTGTGGGTGCATTTCATGTGACGCAGTCCAAAGACGTGTTTTAAGCGATGTTCACATTTTGTAAAAATAATAATAATAAAGCGGTTAAAAGTCAAAATTTGCACATAAGTTCATACTTGTATAAAATCAGATAATCAAGCCGAATTGACAATTGAGCGACCGTGCTAGAACCACGGAACTCGAGAATGCCTAACACCTTCTCCCGGGTTAACAGAATTCCTTATCCGGATTTCTGGTACGCAGACTGTAATATAGAGTCATTCTTTTCCTCGATTCGGGATTAAAATTGGTGACTTGGGACACCCTAAATCTCCCAAGTGGCGACTCTGAAATAATTAAACTAATCCCGTTTCGATTGTCCTTTAATTAGAAAAAACTCCCCCTACGCCCCCTCGGGCGCGGAAAAAGGAGGTGTGACAGCTCCTACTGAAGTGCGAACAGTAGTGCGATATCCCAATAATGCAAATGGTAGTTTTTCGTGCCATCGTCTTGAACCTTCTACCATTTTCCGAAGTATCTTCTTTATGTTTTTGTTGGCTGCCTCGACTGCTCAATTCGCCTTGGGCCGATATGGGGTAGAGTTGCGATGTGTAATCTTAAACTGTTGACATACTTCCTTCATTAAGTTACTGTTAAGATTAGCACCGTTATCTGTAATGATCACCTTTGGGATTCCGAATCGACATATGATATTTGAGTGGACAAAATCGACCATAGCTTTCTTGGTCACTGATTTGAATGTTTTGGCCTCAACCCATTTGGTAAAATAATCAATGGCTACCAGAATGAACCTGTGCCCATTGGATGCTGCCGGCTCAATTGGTCCAATCACATCCATGCCCCAAGCGACGAAAGGCCACGGTGCCGACATTGTGTGCAACTCGGATGGTGGAGAATGAATCAAATCTCCGTGTATCTGGCATTGATGACACTTGCGCACAAAACTGATACAATCTCGCTCCATGGTAAGCCAATAGTAACCAGCTCGGAGGATTTTCTTTGCCAACACATATCCGCTCATGTGGGGTCCGCAAACTCCCGAATGTACTTCAGACATGACAGCTGTAGCTTGTCTGGCATCTATGCATCTTAATAATCCAAGATCTGGTGTTCTTTTATACAAAACTCCGCCGCTTAAGAAGAATCCATTTGCCAATCGCCTAATGGTCCTCTTTTGATCTCCTGTGGCTTGTGCTGGATATATTCCCATTCTGATATACTCCTTGATGTCGTGGAACCATGGTTTATCATCAAATTCTTCTTCAACCATATTGCAGAAAGCGTGCTGTTCGTGGACTTGAATATGTAGTGGATCCACATAAGCTTTGTCCGGATGGTGCAACATTGATGCCAGGGTAGCCAATGCATCGGCAACCTCATTATGGATCCTTGGAATATGCCGGAACTCCACTGATTGAAACCGCTGACAAAGATCATGTAGACATTGTCGGTATGGTATGAGCTTCAAGTCTCGGGTTTCCCATTCTCCTTGAATTTGATGTACCAGAAGATCTGAATCTCCCATGACTAAGATTTCTTGGATACCCATGTCTGCGACTATCCTTAACCCCAAAATACAAGCTTCATATTCAGCCATATTATTGGTTCAATAAAATCGTAGTTGAGTCGTAACAGGATAGTGATGCCCTGTTTCAGAAATGATTACAGCTCCTATCCCGACTCCTTTCATGTTAGCGGCCCCATCAAAGAAAAGTTTCCAGCCAGGTTTTTCAATTTGCTCCATCTCATCGATATGCATTATTTCTTCATCGGGAAAATAGGTTTTCAATGGCTCGTACTCCTCATCGACCGGGTTTTCAGCTAAATGATCAGCCAGTGCTTGGGCTTTCATTGCAGTTCGAGTCACATAGATGATGTCAAATTTTGTGAGCAATATTTTCCACTTTGCAAGTCTTCCCGTTGGCATAGGCTTTTGAAAAATATATTTCAACGGATCCAGGCGCGAAATGAGGTAAGTAGTGTAGGACGACAAATAGTGTTTCAATTTTTGAGCTACCCAAGTCAGGGCGCAACATGTCTTCTCCAGATGAGTATACTTAACCTCATAAGCTGTGAATTTCTTGCTAAGGTAGTAGATGGCCTGTTCTTTTCTGCCGGTGAGGTCATGTTGCCCCAATACACAACCAAATGAATTTTCCAAGATCGTCAAGTAAAGAATCAGCGGTCTTCCTGGCTCTGGCGGGACCAACACGGGTGGGTTCGACAGGTATCCTTTTATCTTATCAAACGCCTCCTGACACTCATCGGTCCATTTGACCGCAACATCCTTTTTCAACAATTTGAAAATAGGCTCACAAGTTGTCGTAAGCTGAGCAATAAACCTGCTGATGTAATTCAACCTTCCCAACAAACTCATTACTTCAGTTTTGTTCCTTAGAGGTGGCAATTCTTGGATGGCTTTGATTTTTGACGGGTCTAGCTCGATGCCTCGCCGACTGACTATGAATCCCAGCAACTTTCCAGATGGAACTCCAAATGCGTATTTGGCAGGGTTAAGCTTGAGGTTGTACCTGCGAAGTCTTAAGAAGGATTTCCTCAAATCCCCAACGTGGTTGTCCTGATGCTTTGATTTTATGATCACATCATCCACGTATACCTCAATCTCCTTATGTATCATATCATGAAACACTGTGGTCATTGCTCTCATATATGTTGCTCCGGCGTTCTTCAAACCGAATGGCATTACCCGGTAGCAATAAGTTCCCCATGGTGTGATGAATGCTGTCTTTTCTGCATCTTCTTCATCCATTAGAATTTGATGATACCCGGCATAACAATCCACGAAAGATCCTATATCATGCTTGGCACAATTATCGATCAAAATATGGATATTGGGTAATGGGAAATTATCCTTCGGACTTGCTTTGTTGAGATTGCGGTAGTCGACGCATACTCTAATTTTGCCGTCTTTCTTTGGTACAGGAACGATATTAGCTAACCAAACAGGATATCGAGTGACTCGAATGACCTTTGCTTCCAACTGTTTGGTGATTTCTTCCTTAATTCTCACACTCATATCAGGCTTGAATTTTCTCAGCCTCTGCTTAACAAGAGGCACCGTTGGATCGGTAGGCAATTTGTGAACCACTAAATCAGTGCTCAAGCCCGGCATGTCGTCATATGACCATGCAAAAACATCTTTGAATTCTATGAGTGCTTTAATTAACTCTTCTCGGATCCTTGGTTCGAGATGGACACTTATTTTAGTTTCCCGGATATTACTCGTGTCCCCTATATTGATGTCCTCGGTATCACTCAGGTTAGGTTTGGTTTTTTCCTCAAAATGAATTAACTCTTTACTAATCTCTTCAAAAACCTCATCTTCATCATATTCTGATTCATAATCACAATATATTTCTTGAATTATTATTTCGGAACCAGATTGATTTTTAAGACTGGGCTGAGGATTCCTCATGCATGCCATATCACTAGAGCCAGCGTAAAAAGAACTGTACAAAAAAAGAAAATGAAAAGAAAACTATCAGGAATGATAATGAAAAAGGAAACTGTATTTTATTGGATGATGAAAGATAACAAGGTTTGCACACTTCAAACAAACTGTAAGATAAGCATTGGGATTACAACCCTAAGGTAACCCAAACAAACTGAAGGAAAATCAAAAATAAACTACCAAGACTCCTTTCGAATGGGGAGAGGAGTGGCTTTCCAATTATTAAGCTTTGTTTCTGGCCCAACGAATTGAACTTTTGCGTTGCTACAACCTTCCCCGCTTTCCACCATATTCACATAGTCAAACAAATTCTCGAAGCTTTCAATTAATTCCTCCTCAGGATTGACCAGGGATTTAGGAATTGTTGTTATCGGGCGATTTTTAGCACCGGTCTTGACAAAAGACTTTGATAGATGTGGGACTGGTTTTGGAAGAACCCATGCCTTTTGTTTCAGCTTTCTGGCCTTTCTCACGTCGGTGACAGTGGGTATGAATCCCAAACCAAATGTTCCCCAGTTCTCGGGGAGAGATACTGGTTGTATAATTCCTTGCAAAGATGAACCCAGACCTTTGCCGGGTATAAAACTATTTCTTAACATTTCATAGGCTACCATGACTGATGCAGACGTTATCTTTGAATTCGGAAGGTACTTCCCCTCTGAAATTTTCTCTACCGACACTATGTCGGACACTTGGTATACCCATGGTCCCTGGTCATTTTCTATTCCCTCGACCGGTACAATGGCACTGTTGTGAGCATTTAAACTTTCTTCCCCATGCACAACTATTTCTTGATGATCCCATTCAAACTTGACCGCCTGGTGTAGTGTTGACGGGACTGCTTTAGCAGCATGGATCCATGGTCGACCCAACAACAAATTATAAGAAACAGTTATGTCCAGTACTTGAAACTCCATCGTGAATTCAACTGGCCCTATTGTCAGTTCCAGCACTATGTCGCCAAATGAATCTCTGCTTCCACCGTCAAACCCCCGTACGCAAATATTATTCTTCTGGATCCTCTCCTCTTTGATTTTCAATTTGCTTAAAGTGGAGAGAGGGCAGATGTTTGCACTTGACCCGTTGTCAACCAATACCCGGGTTACTACGGAGTTTTCACATTTCACGGTGAGGTAAAGAGCTCTGTTGTGCTCAGTACCTTCCACGGGCAATTCATCATCAGAAAATGTAATTCTGTTTGCCTCAAAGATTTTGTTGGCTATTCTTCCCAAATGATTTACAGAGATTTTTTCAAGAATATGAGCCTCATTCAGGATTTTCATCAAAGCCAGACGGTGCTCCTCTGAATGGATCAGTAATGACAATAATGAAATTTGAGCGGGCGTCTTTTTCAGTTGATCCACAACAGAATAGTCATGGAGCTTCATTTTTCTTATAAATTCTTCCGCTTCTTCTTCCGTCACAGCTCTCTTTATTGGTGTTGGATTATTTTTAGTTTTTCTTAACTCTTCGGGATTAAAACATCTTCCCGAACGAGTCAAGCCTTGCACCTCACAGACTTCTTCCTTGACTTCTTTTCCCTTGTACATTACAGTCACCCGTTCATAGTTCCATGGAATGGCCTTGTTGTTGTTCACTGGTAGCTTGGTTACGGGTTTGATAATAACCCGATCTATACGGGCTCCTTCCACGACTACAGTGGGTTTGCTGGCAACCCCTGGTACTATCACTTTCAACCTTTCTTGCTTTGTGGCAACTTTGCTCGAAGATCCCTTCTCGACTACCACCGATGGTTCATCACTATTTCTGTTCTACTTAGGTATCGACTTCTCCTCTGTTAACTGCTTATCTGGCTTGGCTTCATGAGACCTGATCATCATGACAGTTTGTGACGGCTTCTTTGTCTCCCCATCAGCTTGTATGATTTCTATCATATTGGCCTCCTGATGGGCTGGCATTGGATTTCTGCTGATATTGGGAGCTTCGGGGGTTTGCCTCGATTTTATTAGTATCAATCAGCTCTTGTATTGCATTTTTTAAATGCCAACATTTTTCCGTATCATGGCCTGGTGTACCAGAACAATATTCACAGCTAATGGTGTAGTCCAGATTCTTTGGAGGAGGATTGGGTAGCTTGGATTGTATTGGTCTTAGCATGTCCAGCTGTCTCAACCTGTGGAACAGACTAGTGTAAGACTCTCCCAATGGAGTGTAGGTTTTCTTTTTCTGTTCCCTTTCTCCCCTGAATGCTGGCCTAGGCCTGAAACCTGGTCCGGGATAGGCTCGTGGGTAAGTACCTGGTATGGCAGGAGCACGCCAATTAGCGTGAACAGGTGGCTGATTGTATGCTTGTGCATGGTTAATGGAAAAATGAGGTTCCAAAGGGTGATAGTAGTGTTGGGGTGAATTGTGGTGGTAAGTTGATTGGAGAAGTCGTTGTTGATTATAGTAAGGCGGTGAATCTCTGCGTCCCGACCAAATTCCTGAATCAACTACCGCTGCTTCCTCCCTCTTCTTTCTTCCGATTCCTCCTACCCTGCCTTGAATAGCTTGAGTAGTCGCCTTAATAGCCGAATAGCTCATGATTTTATTTGTCTTGAGGCCTTCTTCTACCATACCTCCCATTTTCACTACTTCGTTGAATGATTTTCCTACCGCTGAACCAAATAGGCATAGTAAGTTGGTTCCAAGGCTTGAAGGAAGTAGTCTACCATTTCACTCTCCTTCATAGGAGGATCCACTCTTGCTGCCTGTTCTCTCCACCAGAAGCCATACTCTCTGAAACTTTCATTGTGTTTTTTCTCAAATTTTGTCAAAGATAGTCGATCTGGGATGATTTCCAGATTGTATTGGAAATGGTATGCAAATTCCTGTGCCAGGTCATCCCAGGTGTACCATCTCCCATGGTCCTGGCGTGTATACCACTCCAAAGCTGATCCGCTTAAACTTTGACTGAAGTAAGCCATCAATAATTCGTCCTTTCCCCCAGCTCCTCGCATCTTGCTGCAGAAACCCCTTAAGTGGGCTACTGGGTCGCCGTGCCCATTGTATAGGTCAAATTTAGGCATCTTGAAGCCAACTGGTAATTGTACATTTGGGAACAAGCACAAATCCTTGTATGCTACACTGACTTGCCCACCTAGCCCTCGCATGTCTCGGAACGATTGTTCTAGGCTTTTGACCTTCCTAAACATCTCTTCTTGTTCAGCATTTTTGGCTGGTTTGTCAATTTCGGTCGGGAGGTCAAAACGAGGAGTAATTGAATGGATTTTGGAGGCTTTGAGGGTGGGCTCCGGGGGGTAATATTGGTTGTCCTGGGCCTGGAATGTAGGCTCACTAGGAGATTTGTGGAGTGTAGCTGTGGGAGGTGTAACAAAGACAGGAGTTACAGGTGGAGGAAAGTATGGAACTGGTTTAGGAGGGGGAGACTACGGTGTCTGAGAGGTGGTGCCTCGGTAGTGTTGGTAGATGGGGAAATTTGGGGATAATTCAGTGGTCAAATTATCCTGAGTTTGGGCCATTGATGGAGCAGGGTTAGTTGGGTAAGATGGGGGTAACTGCCCTGTAGACCAAGCCTGGTACATCTCAGCCATTTGCTGCTTGAGTTTAAACATCTCTTCTTTCATTTTCCCGACATCCATCTCTTCTAGCTCAATACCTGTGTCAACATCTGGGATAGACATACTTTCGGGTATTGGTCCTTTTGATCTCGTGTGATAATGATAATATGCCAGTATACTCTTTAGAGAAACTAACTGCTTGAATTCTGGAAATGAACAAACTTGTTAGTTTTGAGAGTTTTACATATATAATTACACGTTAAGATGCAATGCTCCTAAACAAATAACCCATTTCTATTATGTATTTGCTCGGTTGCTTGTGCCATCCCAGCTTTTCTTGGTTTTTTGTCGTTACTCACTCATATTTTATTTTATTTTATATATTTTGAAATCTCTATATTCTATTATGTATAGAGATTGCCTACGTATCATGCCCCCGCATGAATCAGACCTTGCGTAGTTCGGTCGTAAGGCAAACACTTTTATTCATTATACAAAGATGGTACAGACATTACATTTGAAAATCTTATAAGAAAATGGTTTGAAAAACACACACTTAAATCAAAATAAAAGATACAACTCTTAACACCTCTCAACATGCCCCATTTTCCATTTTTGTTGTTAATCATTGGATTATCTGCTCAATGTGGGGCTTGACCTGGATGACCTCCCAGCGTACGATACATCCTTTCCAACTCCATTGCTAGATGACGAGAAAAAATGGGTGCATGCTCTGTAAACCTTTCATAATCCATTCCTTGGTAGTTTACATAACTTTGAGAGGTGTAGACCGCCAGGTCGTGGATTTGTGCCCTGAAATCTTGGAGACGTTGGTCTTGGTTCTGCAATTGCTGCTGGCGAGTGGTGGCTATATCTCTGATATGGTCTTCACGATCTAGAGCTGACTCTAATAGAGCTTGGAGTCTGGCCTGCTCTAGTCTTGCCTGCGCTCTTTCTCTGTCGATGTCTGCTTGTTGATGCTCTCTGTTGTATCTTCTCGCCTCTTCCAGTTGTGCCCGAAGTTGGTCTTCTGAACGTATCCAATGGTCTTTTTCCTTCTTGAATTGTGACCTGTCTTCTTCGGATTGCCTTACTTGGCGTTCCTTATTAGATCTGGCTTCTTCGTTTAATTGTTGGATTCTTTCTTTTGCTTTGCTCAACGCCCTTTCGTTTTTAGCAAGAATGGAATCATAATCTTGCATTCTTTCAAAAAGATTGGCGATGGTTTTTTGATCCTTCCAACTCCTCATTGGTGTTTCAGAAGCCTTTTTCATTTTTTGAAATCGAGCATGAAGATTTTCATTCTCACAAGCTAGACTCTTCTTCTCGCCTTCGGCTTCTTGTGCTTGCAAATCTTTCTCCAGATTGAGGCTCCTCAGATTTTCCTTTAAGGCATGGATAGTTTCTTTGTACCCTTTTTCCTTTTCTCCCCAAATCAACCGCTCTTGGATTTTATCATTAAAGTTTTGAATATGGGGTCTTTTTGTTGGCCTTCTTAGCTCGGGTTCTGGTACATCGTCCACACGAGACCATTTCTCAAACCACCTTGCATATCCAGGATTTATCTCACCCTTTGTAGTGTCTGGGACTTGAGTATCACTTTTCAAGTATCGACATCCATTCCACATCTGCTGAATTAGAGCCTCGGGAATAGTGGCTTCAGGGTGTAATTTGATTACTTGCATACTCAAATCTTCATCATCAGGAACTACTTGGTATCTCCCTAGTTGTCTAAGGACTCTTAATGGTGCATATGGCTGGATGCTTCTCAATCCCAATAGTAGCAAATAACTATTTGAGGTTGACATGTGTATCACTTCCCTCATCGGGAGCCATCCCAAAGTCCACTCAATTTGATTTGCCGTTAAAGCCCTTAGATGAGATACCCATGCTTCTATCCCTTCTGGGGACTTATAATCTTTTATTCTTTCCTCATAACTCTCGATGCAATTATCATTGCTTGGCCCATACTGTATGATCTTGGGCTGTTGTTGGAGATGTTCAATCACCCACATTTGCAACAAAATTTTGCATCCTTCGAAGACTTTTGCTCCTGATTTACATAAAGTTAACGCCCGATAAATGTCTGAGAGAATGATGGGGACAAGGGTGTGATTTTCCTTGGTGGTGAGGACCTGCACAACTTTCGCGGTGCGAATATCAATTGTTCGCTCATTGTTTGGGAAGACCATGATTCCTAGAAAAGCCACTATGAAGGCGAAGCGACGGTGAATCTGCCAGGTGTCTTTGTTTGCTTGTTAGTAAGGCCTTTCTCGTGAATTTCAAATCCATCTGGCTTTCCGAACCTTGAATACAAGAAGTTGAAAGAACAACATCCGTTAATGACATTGCTTTTCCTGATTTGATTACTGATGTTCAGAAGACCGAAGAATCGATGTACCGAGGGAACCTTTGTGAATATCAGGTTTTGATTTCTTAGACTTCCGTCAAAACCAGCATATCCAGCTATCTCCTCTAATGTAGGAGTAAGCTCGAAATCAGAGAAACGAAAGACATTGTGAACAGGGTCCCAAAAAGTTACTAACGCCGCAATCAGATCATCACGTGGTTTAACTTTCATAATATCCGTGAGATTTCCCAAATGCTTGACGACCCATTTTTGACCATCTTCGCCTAATTCATACCACCACATTTGAAGCTGAAATAGAAACTCGTCTGTATTCGTGGATGGGGGGTTCTGTGTGGTGCTCATTTTGTATCTGAAATTTAATTTAATAAAATCAAGACTCGTTTTGAAAATATACACTAAAAAAAATCATTTTCAATTTTTTTTTATTAAACACTTTTTATTTCAAGATTTAAAAATAATTTTGGGAATTTCTTAAAAATAACCCATTTTATTCCTCGGCTCTCAAAAATATTTTCAATTAAGCTGGTCAACAAGCAAATCCGAGGCAAATGAATGCACAGGTAGCAAGTAGGATGCATCAGGATGGTCTTTTTATTTCGGGTTCACCTGTCCTAGACAGACCCAACCCCTGTGTTGAGTCTCCAAGGCCAAATGTACATGATGCAAATAGACGTTCCTACTAGGGATCCGGTACATGGCTGAGTTATTCTAGGTGAAAAACCTGAGGCATATTGTTCTAAACCTGGCTCACCCAAACGGACAGTTTGAGCCGAAGTGGGGGCAACGTACCGGGAGCACGAAAGTCTACCCAGCCTAGTTACTTGTCCCAACTTCGTCTTATTTGGTATGACTTTAACAGAAAGGTGGGCCACGCGCACGTGTGCACCATAAATTTAGAAGACTCAGAAAGAAGGGGGTTTCGTAGCAGTTGTATATATTCACAATTCAAATAATATTAAAGCGGTAAAAGTGTCATTTAGCACATTTGGCATATATCATGTAAAAAAAAATCAGATAATAAATAAAGCCAACTATAACAGTTATTTTAAGCTCAAATTCTTTAAACCCTGAACCAGTGGTTCTGGGTTACAGTTTTCACTTTAGTCCCCAGCAGAGTCGCCAGAGCTGTCGCACCTCCTTTTTACCGCCCCGCGGAGGCGTAGGAAGTTTCCTCCAATTGAAGGACAGTCGAAACGGGATTTGTTTATTTGTTTCAGAGTCACCACCTGGGAATTTTAAGGCATCCCAAGTCACCAGTTTTAATCCCTGAATCGAGGAGAATATGACTCTGTTTGTTATTCTGCGAACCAGAAATCCTGAGTAAGGAATTCTGTTAATCCGGAAGAAGGTGTTAGGCATTTCCGAATTCCGTGGTTCTAGCACGGTCGCTTAACTGTTCTTATTCTTGGCTTAATTATCTTGATTTACTAAATACATTTTTCCTTGTTGCCCGATTTTGTTACCGCTTTTGTTTAGATTGTTTTCAATTAAAGATTTTCTTGAAACGAATCACGCGTACGTATATTCGTATTACATATATATTTTTATAAACGTAAAGAATCGTGTCACGCATACGTGTACACAGAATGATTGGTAATATTTTTTTTTGTATATATAAAAAATATGATGTACGCAATTGTGCTTAAAATAAAATCAAGGACATTCGCCCTTTTGTATGATTAAATAGTGAACTGCACATCTCGGGTTTTTGTGAAATTAATTTAAGATCCTCCGACGAATCTTTTTTTTTTTTTTAAATTCGCTCGAAGTTGCGCGAACGCATAATCCGAAATGCTTTCAGAAATATAATCAGGTTACGCGAACGTATCCCTAATCACACAAACATTCTTGATGATAGTATAAATTTCCCACAAATCATTTATTACATCCATATTATTTTTATGTGAAAATCATGAAAAATCCTTATTTGAGATGCCCTTAAATTCTTTGAAAAGAATTCACAATTATTGAGTGTTAACCGCTGATTATATTTTTACGTGTGAATTATATTCTTCCAAGCCATTCAAATTTTAGGAGTAAAAAATAAACAAAGTGTAATTATTACTACCATTTTTCTCGTAAATCCAATATATGTATACCAAAAAAAAATGAATTGCATATGAAACTAAAAAAAGTGATTTATGAAAGGAAGAGATGTTTTCGAAGAATTTTCATTATTTTATTTAGTGCAAACTCTATTTCTACATACCATTGATATAAAATGTTGCAATTCGTGCTTATACATCCCATCTCATTCTCATATGCTTGTTTTTAATCCAAAGTTATGATTATTTAGTTAATGTTGGCGATGGGAGATAAAAGTCAAGTTGATAAGAAAAAGAAATATTATACGAACTGATTCAATAAAATTGCTTTACGTGTAACATAGTTGTACGTCTGAACCATTCATAATATTCTAACGTCGTAACGGGCTATATCAATTCGCCTTTTACTTGTGGTTATACACATACCCGTCATCTTACCATATATGAAAATACAACCAACATCATTTTAACCTTATTTAACAACAGAAGTTAGTAACGTAGTTTTCTTGATATTTCTACATTATTCTTTACTTAGCTAACAATACCACAAACTCGAGTTGAGGGCTAACTTTCTACCATGTTTCCCATCTTAACAATTCGAACATAACTACACTTAATGAAAATTTGAAATAAATAACTTTATTACAACATTTATGCGAATTTCAAAAAAAGTAACAATTACGTCAAACATACTACTATATTAGTTAACTGAAGCTAAACTAAAATTTAAACTAAAGAACTTATATGAGTAGAAGACAGACTTATAATTCCAAACTTTATTTATTTGGCAAGGTTGAAGCTTTTCATGACAGGAGTTTACAGATATGTACCTGGAAATGAAGGTAGAAGAAATAAATTTCAGCAGTAACAGCAACAACAAAATCAGCAGAATACTAGTATTTCCACAGATTTGAGCAACAAAAACAGGACCTGAGGAACCCATAAGCACAGGAGCAAAGCTTCTTAAAGAATTTCAGATTTTAAAACCAAGCGGTATCAACAAACAGACCCGGACAGATTCCAGAAAAACAATGTTTCAGATTTTCCTTTTCCTTTTTTATTCTCTGTTTCAGCTTTTGGTTTTTTCTTTCTTTATTTCTGTTTTCTTTCTTTTTCTTGAATCAGATTTCTATTTCTGATTTTTCTGCTTAATTTTCTTTCTTTTTATCTCCCTCTATGTGTATTCTTTCTCTTCAAATCTTTCTTTTAAAATCTGATCTCTCTCTTAAAATACTCCCTCCTTTTCCCTTAAAATCAGATCCTGTATTTATACAGGTCTGCCCCTTTCCTTTTAGTGCTGCCTGGACCCCCTTTTTCTTTTAAAAATCAGAAAATCTCATTAAAATCTGCTTTTACCACTTTAAATCCCATTAAGTGATCTTTTCCTGATTTTCAGCATTCCCATTACCCTTTGTTTCCCATTATTCCATTAATTAATAGCCACTAACATTCCATTATAACACATTAGCACTAACACACTGTTTTTACTGTTTCATTCCCAGAAATGCCCCTGAAATCCTACTGTTATTACTGTCTTTAAACTAAAATCAGAATTTTGATACAAAACAGATTTTAAAATCTGTTCAAACTTGATTATCCTTCTGAATTAAACAGCTATAACCAATCCTATCAATTTCCTAACATAGTTGTATCTAATCAACCCTTGTAAACTTGAATTCAAACTCAATATCCCAATAACATTATACTTAATTCAGCATAACAATTCAAACTGAATTTCAACATTGGACTAAAATCAAACAAACACAGGAACATCGTCAATATACTGACAATGCCCTGAAACTTAATGTTCAGAAAACAACATATACACAGCATTTATTTTGACAGACTCATTGAAACAAGGATGATTTAATTGACGAGTATTAATTAAACTGATTATCTACAACAATTGCCAACAAACAACCGGTAAACAGATTATTTCAAATCAAAATTTTTAGAAACAGGATCCTATAATATAACTACTCGACGAACTTAATCGAGTCGATTACTCACATTGTAAATAATCACAACCAACAGAAACAATTCACATTTTGATCAAGTAGACGGGTAGGAGACAGAATCACAGAATTAATCTAAACAAATATAAAAAATTACACAGACAACTAAAATAGGCAACAACATATGTAGGAAACAAATGAAAATAGGAAACATACCTCTGAATCTTTAATTTTACGCGGACACAGGGTCAACTTGGATTTGGACCTTTGAAATCAAACAGACCTTAGTCGAAGTATTCTCAACTGAAAAAACTTTGACTAAGGTCGATTAGACCCCAACCTTTTATTTAATTTGGGGCAGAACCCAAAAATTGAAATTTTTAGGGTTTCTGATTCTTGGATCTTAAATTCGAACACTTCTGGGCAGATTCGAAGGGAACCAAAGATGACACAAGGGTGAGGGAGGCCTAGGGGTCATTTGGTGTTAGTTTGGAATGAATCTGAGTGAGTTCATGTTTGGTTCGAACCTTCAAAAGAAGATTCGAAGAGTTCTGAGGTGATTCGAGCCAAACCAACACCAGATCCACAACGAGGGTAGTTAGGGAAAGCTATGGTGTTATTTTGGGGCTGGTTGGTTTGGATCTGAGTTTGGCTCGAATCTTCAAATGAAGATTCGAGAACCTTCAGGAGGATTCGAGCCAAGTGGCTAACATATTTGGATAGAGGATGGTCAGGGGGTTCCGGGGTGTTAAGGTGGTGACCGGCGGCGTTGCTGCCGCTGGGTTTCAGGCGATGGGGAATTAGGGCGGCTAGGGTTAGGGGCATCGTCTGAAGACGATGATGAACATGAGAGGAAGGGGGGTGTTTAGTTAGGGGGCCGGGGTAAAGATTTGGGTTTATATAGGGGTGGGGTGGATTGATAATGACCGTTAGATCAGGCAGAATGGATGGCCATGATCTATCCACTTATATGAACGGCGTCGTTTTGGTTTAGTTGGGGAATGGGTCGGCCCGGGTAATGGATCGGGTAGGGGTTACGGGTAAGGGGTGTGGGATCTTAGCCGTTGTCTGGATTTGATCCAACGGCCCTTGATGAAATGCGACAAAACGCCGTCGTTTGGTTCGATTAAATTGGACCGGACATGGGGGTTTGGATTGGGCTGAGGGGTTTGATTTGTTTGGGCCTGATTTCGTTTAAGATTTTGGCCCAGATCCGTTTTGCCCATTTAATTAACTCTTCTCAATTTCCAATTTTATTCCTTAATTATTAAAATCCTAATTAAAATTATAAAAACAAAATTACTCTTACAAAAAAATTAATTACTTTTCAACAACTATTAACACATAGACAAAACATTAATCACATAGTGAAACATTAAAACTAGAACAAATGCATATTTTTGTGATTTTATTTTTAATCAATTATTAAATGCATAATTAAAACCTAGATATGCATGCAACATGTATTTTTATTTTATTTTCATTTAATTATATCAAAGCAAACATTTACGGACAAACACAAACAATTAATAAACGCCACATAAATTCTAAAAATTGCATACTAAGAGAATTTTGTTTTATTTTTTGATTTATTTTAGAGTATTTTTCGTGAGGCAAAAATCACGTGCTCACAAGTGGTAATCGAATGTTCTTGTTAAGAACAAATGATTAACACTCGTTTCAGGCCAAATCTTCTTTAGAAACTGGAAAGCATAGGACCCAGGCTTTTGCATGATGAACCAGAGATAGGAATGAACCTAGGGTTTCCGTTTAGATCTGGAATTAATGGAAAAAGGGTGGGGACTTTGGGGAAATCAACACCGGACTAGTGTTTGAGGGAGTATAAGGAGTGTATGGTGTAGTTCTGGGGTTATTTGGGCGACATGGTGTTTTGGGGTTAAACTTCGGATTTGAAATTGGTAGATTTGGGTGGTATTTTTGGGGAAACTAGTGGTGGAAAGGTGTTGGGGATGGGCTCAGGGTTGTGGAGGATGAATTTGGGTGGTTTTGAAGTGCATGAACAGCCGTGAGGCGATTTCTGGTGGGCGGCGGTTTAGGGTTCAGGTTGTGAGGATTTGAGAGAGAAGTAGGGCGGCTAGGGTTTGACGAGTTGGAGATGAGGGGTGTAACTGAAGGGGTCCTTGGGGGGGAGGTTGTAGTAGGACAGTTAAATACAAAATTAATGGCCAGTTCCCAAATGTTGGATCACACGAGATCAACGGCTGGGATCCACTAGAGTAAAACGGCGCCATTTGGCTAAGTGGGGGGCGGGGGGGGGGGGGGGGAGATCGGGTGTCTTGGTTTTGGGCTTGGTGCAGAGATTTGGCCCAAATTCAAAGCTAAATCAAATCTTTTTTCACAATTCCTTTTTCTTTTGTTTTCTTCTTTTTTCTTTTAATTAAATTCTACACTAAAAATTCTAAATTAATCTAAATTGCAAAATTAAACTATTACCTAATCCCAATAATTATAAAAAAAATTACTCATTCCTAAATTTAAAAAAAAAGAAAAGAAAAATCAACAATCTAAAAGGAAAAAATAAAAAATGAGCTAATTTTTGTAATTTTTATTTTTTAACAAAATAAATAACTAACTAATTGATCTTGAAACTGCAAAATAAAACCTAAATGCAATGCATGATATTTTTGTTCTTTTTCGTGATTTTAATAAAATAAACATGCACAGAAAAATACAAACAATTAACAAACAAATCCTACGAAAAATCTATAAAATTGTAAATAATGGGAAAAAATTATTTTCTTAGATTTTATGGGAGTAGTTCCTATAGGGAAAAATCACGTGCTCACACCCTGATAGACTGACATCATGGCAATGATGTCCTCAGAACAGATCTTCAAAATCGTTTCATATCACTTCATTCTAGGAAACGCGGAGACTATCTGTATACGGCCAAATCGGAGGGTCCAATTTCTCGTCATTAAGGCATTTCCGGGGATCATCTCGAGACCTTGAGGCTGCGAGGCTGTGATCGATATCCCTCCCTCGAGATTCGTTGACACCCGGCCTAACAATGAAGTTCGCCGCGGTTATGATGGGACTGGAAAGCTCCCTAGGCATGCAGCTAATATTGGCAGAGTTTGGTGTCATCTAGTGGTCCCATCCCCTACTTTTGTAATTAATGCTTTTGTACTATGTTGGAGTTCCCCTCCTATATAAAGGGGGTCTTTGACACTTTGTAGGGGCTCGGTTATTGCTCCAATTGCTCCACAAAAAATATAAAAAATATTCTCATACACTCTCTTGATATTATTGCTTTTACTTGTTATCTTTGTACTCGTCCGTCATTTATTGCCTATCATTGGCCGTAAAGAGCTTCCATTGATTTTATCATAACTGTTGGTCGCACAGCAACTGTCTTCGATAGCTCGTAATCGAGCCCTGGGATCGACCTCGAGGCCCAGAATCGGCAAGCCCGAGGCCCCAAATAGTTGTCCTACTAGTTTGGTTATAGTTTCTCCTTAACTCTATTTCGTCTCTAAATCTTGCACGCTTAACATTAACTTCTTCACAAACTAGCATAAAATAGATCATGTATTTTTAGAGTCCCATCAATAAATTTAATTGTCATTACCATTTTTGCGGTAAATACAATCATTCGAAGATTATCGAGGTAGCTGCCTCTGCCGTCTATAGACCTTGACTCTTCTCCCCTACCCCTCAGTTTTACTTATTCGGTTTATGTTTTCTTAGACAATGTATCAGACCTTGTATTTGTATTGATGCTCATGTACTCAATGATATCTTGGTTGTAGAAAACTTCTGTATCGAGTTGTGACGGTTTTATCCAGTTTATGAGATTTTTGCTTATTTAAACTTATTTTAGTATATTTCAAATTTGAAAGTGTTTGTATATCTGAGTTGTCGGTTTGCTTAGTATTATGACAGGCACCATCACGACATGATGAGTTTTAGGCCGTGACATATAATTAATTTGAATAGAACCCGATAAGATGCTTCCTTAGAATGCAAAACTTATAAACTTTAAGTCTTAGTTCTGTCTTTGGTGATACGTTCAATATATTAAGAGAATTTTAAATTCTTTTCAACAAAAAATTATATTTAACTTATTATAACAATTTGTACAAATTGGAAAAATTTGTTGGTTGTTTGTTTATCTAATCACCAGTTATCGTTTCTCAAAATTTATTATGAAAAAGGTTAAATAAGGGAGGTAATTATAATACGTGAAATTAAGACCTGTTTGAATAAATTGTTAAACTTTTATAATACGTATAAAAACTTGTTTGTGAAAATTTGGTTGAAAATGTTACACCCCATGTTTTCATACGTAAAAGTATGTCGTAAGTCAGTTGATGTATACTCAAAAATTAGATCGTCTTTGAAAGTACATAAAGTAAGTTAATCATATTACCTTAGAGGTTACAAATATTAAGGATCATGAACTACAAGTACCAAGAGGGTTGGAAGGTTTAGAAGCTAAACAAATCAAAGAAAATAAGTTTCGTCAAAACGCCAAGTTGAGAATATTATAACCCGTATTTTGGCGTGATACTAGGGTGGTTAAAATGATAAGGAGGTGATATTATGAGCTATTTTAGTCTTATTATAGTCGTGTGTTAGGTTTTGATGTCAAATGATATAGGAAACAAAAGTCGACAAAAGTTTACATTCATAATTTTAGTTTAAATATAGGTCTAATGTTACTGAGCTTTTCTCTCAATATAATTGGAATTACGGGGTGATCCCACCAAATTGGACATCTATGAATCTAGTTTTCAACTTATTAAACTATTTGTTGATACAACATTGGAGTGGAGATATATTTGTTTTTTTGTTTGCGAGACTGTGCAAGCAGCTCCCTTTGGGACCCACAAGATCAGTTGAGAAATAATCTTGATATATAAAGTTGTAGCCTTCATCTAGAAGGCTCATTTCGACCAAATTAGACCTAAAAATCCTCTTTAGACATCCTAAATACATCATTAGGGATTTGAGGAAATTCCATCATCCGCAACTCAAAATCACGACGCGAATACATCAATGCGATCCTTACGACTTAGGTAAGACTTTTTCACCCCCCTTTCTCCTTATAACTCGTGGTTTTGAAAGAGCTTCGTGGCTAAGGAATATTTTCACCTCTGTATTTTAGTTATACAAGTATAAGTAAGGGTGTGGATCAAAGGGAACAAGGTTTGGAAGCAAGAACACAAGAGGTATGTAGGGTTTTCGTATTATTTTTGGCATGATTTGATTTAGCTATGTTCTAGCCTTGCTTCTTGATCTTGTAAGGGTTGTTTAAGGGAAATATCAGCATGTATTATATCCTTGTATATTAATCAATTCCATATGTGAATTATGGATGAAAAATAGATTAGTTTGGAACTTTAAAACACAACAAAAACAAAATGGTAAATCGCCGATTTGGCCTATTCCATCTAAACTTCTGTTTATTCCGTTCCTTTGATGTTTTTATGTATACCTAACACCCATACAATCGTAATAGATTTATTTTAATATTATATAAGCTTAATTTTTATGTGTCTATACTTAAATTATTCCTAAATCATATTTAGACTTTCATGTCACAAGTTAGCCATTATGAGTTGACATTACATTTACAATTTCATTTTGTCAATCATTTGACACTATTGTGGATAACTGGATTTCCTTTAGTTTAATGTTATCATCTTGGCCGGGAATCCATTCCTGTGTATATTGTAGTGCTTGTTGTTGTTTTTGGGGATTATCCAGTTTTAGGGAAAACTCTGCCGAAATATTTGGAAATTCGAAGAGTTGGACAAATCTTGAGTTCCTTGGTTCTAAATTTATAATAGAGGTATCCTAATGAGTTAATTAACCTTAGTAACTCGTTTACATACTCAGTTTCTCCCTAAAATGGGGATAGCCTCCTTTTTTCAACTTATGGACGACGAGCGTCAAATTACATTTGTGATTGTATTTATGGTTTCCTTCATGATCTCTTAAGTCAATATGATGTTACCACATGTATTATACCTCATACATGCTTACATTGATTATGTTGGAGGGATGTAGCCCATAACAACAATGAGGCCTATTGATTATATGCTAGGGGGAGATAGCCCCTAACACCAGCGAGGTCTCTTGATGGTATGTTGGGGGGAGATAGCCCATAACACTACCATGTCATGTTGATTATATATTTACCTACTGGGGGGGATATAGCATATAATGCTAATCAGACATGTTATATACGCGTATATAGCTACAATTTGCATTGCATGACTATACATGAGGCTAGTTCAGATGTACAGTTACTTGATTGGGGGAATATAGCCCATAACGCCAGACATGTACCAATTCAGATAGTAGTTCAGTTTCAGCATAGCTTTAGCTTAAACTTTGGGTCAGTTCCAGATCATTTGCTAGTTCAGACTCGTGTTTAGCTTCCAACTTATATTCATATTTCCATCTTATAGTCATACTTTAGTGTGCTTTACATATGCTTTCCACCCTACATACTTTGTACATATCGTACTCACGTCCCTTCTGGGGGTGCTGCGTTCTATGCCACGCATGTACAGATAAATCAATACTTCAGCCACATTAGTAGTTCATCTACCAGATGTTGGAGTCACTCTATTTACCTTCGGAGTTACTTATCTTTTGGTATGTGTACACTCAGCTAGTTTGGTTATGTCGGGGCATGTTTCGTCATGTTTCGTCCAGTTCTTTTTCAGTTCAATACTCCTAGAGGCCTGTAGATATGCACCTGTACAGTTTGTATGTTTTTATATGTCAGCTTGTGTTAGCCTTGTCGGCTTTCCAGATTGAACAGTTCTTTACAGCTATGCTTATGCTTGTTCAGTTTATCCGTTTATATTCATTATTAGCAGATTATCAACAAGTTTAGTGATGATCAACATCTAGTGTCGGTTATCCGTTGCGGTCCTAGGCTGGGTTGTGACAGAAAATGTTAACTAATATCTCTAAAAAGAAATTAAGAAGAAAAGTTGCATCAAGTTGGGCGTGTTGGACTATAACCCTTTGTTTATTCCATCTTGGCCCAACCCATCTTAGCCTATGTAATCTTTGGGCAGGGTAGGACATTGACCCATTTAGTGATTCAGCCCATCTTAGCCCGCCCAATTTCATTCCAAACCGCCCATTTGTCACCCCTAATTTTTACTATTTATCAACTATATATATTTTCCTCTTCCATTGTGTTCTTTCTTTAGCTAAGTCTGCATAGATTCCAAGAATTTGTAAGTATTTCCACATAATTTACTTCCGTGTGATTTTGGGTCTACTTCCATGTGATTTTGGGTTTACTCCGTCCCTTTTTAACACCTTCCCCACTAAAGTTTCACGCTTACGGGCTTGTGCTATCTCAATAAAATTTGATACTCATAAATATCATTAATAGTATTTATCTTACTTAGATTTGGCCAGTTTGAAAATTCTAGATGTTACTGTTGTAGAGATCTACGGATAGAAACAATGCACCATACTTTTGACAGTGGGGAGCTGGCCAAAAGCACCTGGAAATACTCTGGAGGACATTTGGTAATTAGATGAGATGACATTCTGGTACTACACATCACACATGCTTAACAGTTGGTGGGGTTACAAGCCAAAGAACAATGTGATTCAAATCATCACGCAAATCACAGCTATCCTCATTTGCCGGGAACTTTGGAAGGAGATATATGATGGTAAGAAGCTTTTAGTGGCAAGGGTTCAGTTCTATATTTTAAACCACCAAATTGCAGGGCAGGGGCGGATTTAGGGGCGGAAAGGTGTTCACCCAAACCCCCTTCGCCGAAAAATTACAATGTATATATAAGGCAAAATTTATTTTTTACTTATCTCTCTCTCTCTCTCTCTCTCTATATATATATATATATATATATATATATATATTATGTTTTGAATCCCCTTGACATAACTTATAAGCAAAGCTTAGTGGTCAATGAGGTTCAAAACTTTTGTAAGGTCATTGGTTCTATTCCTACTAGCTACAATCTTTTTATTTTTTTTTTCATTTTTGAACCCCCTTACGGTTAATCGTGCCTCTGCCACTGGTATGGGGTCCATCCCATTGGTTGGCAATAGTTGGAAATAGCCTTGTGCCTAATTTTGCCTATGAATTTACTTTGGCAAAGAAGCTTGGCGGAAGATTTTACTTGAAGCCAAATTATGCAAAGATGTGGAGGAGAATTAAAATTCTCCGGTAGTACACTTGGAGCACAAGGTTAACTTATTTTCTCCTATAAAAGGAGGAGCTTTCTCACTTCTTCATACATACCAACAAGAGAGAAAGAAATAATGAGACATCATAGACAGGGTATACGAAAATAGTATGTAAGAAAAATAGAGAGTATGAGCGATATTTTAATGAATTGTGAATATTAAAAGAGGGCTATTTCTTTTGAGCGTTGTAGTCGTCTTTGTTGTATTTTACTCGGGCCTACATAGTTTAAAATTCATTACTATAGTGATATCAGTTGCTCCTTTCGGAGTCGTGATTGTTTTTCTTATTCAAAAAAGGATTTTCCACGTAAAAATCTTGATGTCGTAGTCACTCTTTTATTCTTGTTAATTACCGTATCTTGGTGCTACATTATTATTCTGTTTTTCTTATCATGAATATTATTCTTGTGGGAGGTTTATTCCCAACAACTAGTATTAGAGCATAGATTCTACTCGTTAACAAAATACTATTCACGGTCGGTTGTACTATACTCGGTGAAAGAAAATATTTGGAGTAAAGTACGAGGTAGAAAAATTCAACGGAGATAGCGGTTTCTCAACATGGCAAAAAAGGATGAGGGATCTGCTTATCCAACAGGCATTATACAAGGTACTAGATGTTGATGCCAAAAATCCTGATACCATGAAAGCTGAAGATTGGGCGGACTTAGATGAAAAGGCTGCTAGTGCAATCAGGTTGGACTTATTAGATGATGTGGTAAATAACATTATTGATGAAGACACCGGATGTGGTATTTGGACAAGGTTGGAAAGACTATACATGTCCAAAATGCTAACAAATAAATTGTACCTAAAGAAGCAATCATACGCCCTACATATGAGTGAAAGTACTAATTTTTTTATCATATTTAAATGTGTTTAACGGACTAATCACACACTCATCAACATCGTAGTAAAGATCTAGGAAGAAGATAAATACATCTTGCTCTTAAACTCGTTGCCATCTACGTACAATAAATTAGCAACAACCATCTTGCACGGTAAGACCATCACTAAGTTGAAAGACGTCACATCGGCTCTTCTACTCAATGAAAAGATGAGAAAGAAGCCTGAAAATCAAGGACACACTCTCATCACAGAAGGTAGGGCTAGGAGTCACCAAAGGGGTTCGAGAAATTATGGTAGATCTGGAGCTCGTGGGAAGTCCAAGAACCGATCCAAATCAAAAGCCAGATATTGCTACAATTGCGATCAGCTAGGTCACATCAAAAGAGATTGCCCAAATGTAAAATAGGGCAAAGGTGAAATCAGTGTCCACAAGAATGACAACAACACAACTGCGATAGTGCAAAATAATGATAATGTTGTTCTCTTCATAAATGAGAAAGAGGAATGCATGTAATTAGCAGGTCCAGAGTTGAAATGGGTAGTTGACACAACAGCATCTTACCATGCCACATCGGTAAGAGATCTTTTTTGCAGATATATAGCAGGTGATTTTGGCACTGTAAGAATGGTTAACACAAGTTACTCAAAGATTGCGGGGATTGGTGATATTTGTATCAAGACAAATGCCGGATGCATATTGGTCTTAAAGGACGTGCGACATGTAATTGATTTGCGGATGAACTTGATCTCGGAAATTGCTTTAGATCAAGATGGATACAAGAATTAGTTTGCAAATAAAAAATGGAGACGCACCAAGGGATCATTAGTGATTGCAAAGAGAGTTGTTCGTGGCACGTAGTACAGAATAAATGAATGCAGAAATATGCCGAGGTGAATTTAACGTGGCACAAGATGAGATTTTTGTAGATTTGTGGCACATAAGAATGGTTCATATGAGCGAGAACGGATTGCAGATTCTTGAGGGGAAATCACTCATCTATTTTTCCAAAGGTACAATGATAAAACCTTGTGACTACTGTTTATTTGGTAAGCAACATAGCATCTCATTTCAAACCTCGTCTGAAAGAAAATTGAATATACTTGATTTGGTATTTCTGATGTTTGTGGTTTGAATCGATGGGCGGTAACAAATATTTTGTTACTTTTATTGATGATGCTTTATGTAAATTGTGGGTTTATATATTGAAAACCAAAGATCAGGTGTTTCAAGTGTTCTAGAAGTTTCATTCTCTGGTGGAAAAGGGAGATGGGTCGAAAGCTAAGTACTGACAATGGAGGTAAGTACACTTCAAGGGAATTTAAAGAGTACTGTTCAAGCCATGGGATCAAACATGAAAAGATAGTTCCTGGAACCCCACAACACAATGGTATAGCAGAGAAAATAAACCACACTATTATTGAGAAGGTGAGAAGCATGCTTAGAATGGATAAATTGCCCAAGTCATTCTGTAGTGAAGCAGTTCAGATAGCCTATTACCAGATCAATAGGAGTCCATTAGTTCCATTGGAGTTTGACATCCTAGAGAGAGTTTTGATCAATAAGGAGGTGTCCTACTCACATCTGAAGGTGATTAGTTGTAGAGCTTTTGCGCATGTACCAAAGGAGAAGAGAACAAAGCTCGATGATAAATTTGTTCCCTTCATATTCATCGGATATGGAGATGAAGAGTTCGGGTACAGATTGTGGTATCCTATAAAAAAGAAGGTCACAGAAGCAGAGATGTAGTCTTACGAGAAAGTAAAATTGGAACTACTGATAATATGTTAGAGAAGGCTAAGAATGGTATAATCCCTAACCTTTTTACCGCCGTTTCTACTTCTAACAATTCCATAAGTACAGAAAGTATGACCGACGAGGTTGCCGAGCAAGGGGAGCAACCTGATCAGGTTATTGAGCAGGGCGAGCAACTTGATAATGACGACGAGCAAGTGGAGTACCCTACTCAAGAAAAAGGACTATCTCAGCCTTTAAGGAGATCAAAAAGGCCAAGGGTAGAATCATGCAGGTACCCTTCCATAGTGTATGTACTCAACAATGATGAGGGGGAGCCAGAAAGTCATAAGGAGGTGTTATCCCATCCAGAAAAGAACTAGTGGATGAAAGCCATGCAAGAAGAGATGGAGTCTCTACAAAAAAATGGCACGTTCAAGCTAGTTAAACTTGCAAAGGGTAAAAGACCACTCAAATGCAAGTGGTCTTTAAACTCAAGAATGGAAATGGCAAGTTCATAAGATACAAAACTCGATTAATGGTTAAAGGCTTCGAATAGGATAAAGGTATTGATTTTGATGAAATTTCTTACCTGTTGTCACAATGATTTCTGTTCGAACAATCTTGATCTTAGTAGCTAGCCTAGATATTGAAGTGAAGCAGGTGGATGTGAAAACTACATTTCTTCATGGAGATTTGGAAGTGGAGATTTATATGGAGCATCCATAAGGATTTGAAGTAGCTGGAAAGAAACACATGGTGTACAAATTGAATAAGGGTCTATATGAGTTGAAACGCACCAAGGTAGTGGTACATGAAGTTTGGCTCATTCATGAAAAATCAAACCTACACAAAGAATTATTCTGATCCATGTGCATACTTCAAAAGATTTTCTGATAACAACTATATTATATTGTTATTGTATGTGGATGACATATTGATTGTAGGACAAGACAAGGAGCTGATTGCAAAGTTGAATAGAGATTTTTCCAAGTCATTTGATATGAAGGACTTGGGCCGAAAACAACAAATTATGGGGATGAAGATTGTTCGAGAGCGAACATGCAGAAAGATGTGGCTATTTCTAGAGAAGTACATTGAATGTGTACTGGGACGCTTCAACATGAAAAGTACTAAGCCAGTCATCATACCTCTTGATCGTCATCTAAAGTTAAGAAAAAAGATATATCCTACAACAATGGAGGAGAAAGAGAATATGGCTAGAGTTCCTTATTTTTCAGCAGTCAGAAGCTTGATGTATGCACTAGACCAGATATTGCCCATGCAATTGGTGTTGTTAGCAGGTTCCTTGAAAATCTTGGAAAAGAACATTGGGATACAGTCAAGTGGATATTGAAGTACCTGAGAGGTATTACTGGAGATTGCTTGTGTTTTGGAGGATCTGGTGCAATCTTGAAGGGCTACACGGATGCTGATATGGCAGGTGATCTTGATAATCGTATATCTACTATTGGGTACTTGTTCATATTTTAAAGGGGAGTTATATCATGGCAGTCGAAGTTGCAGAAGTGTGTCGCACTCTCTATAACTAAAGCAAAGTATATTGCCGTTACTGAAGCTGGCAAAGAGATAGTATGACTGAAATGGTTCCTTCGAGAGCTTGGAATGCATCAAAAGGAGTATGTGTTCTATTGTGACAGTCAAAGTGGAATAGACCTAAGCAAAAACACCATGTATCATGCAAGGATAAAACATATCGACGTGATATATCACTGGATTCGAGAAAGAATAGAGGATGAATCTATGCAGGTCAAGAAGATCCATACAAGTGAGAATCCTTTGGATATACTGACCAAGATGGTACCAAGAGACAAGTTTGAGCTATGCAAAGAACTTTTCGGCATGCACTCAAACTAAAAACTCTGGTGTTACCTCCTTCAGGTGAATGAGACTGGAGGGGGAGATTGAGCCTATTTTTGCCTATGAATTTTCTTTGGTAGAGAAACTTAGCGAAAGATTTTACTTGGAGCTAAAGTATGCAAAGAAGTGGAGGAGAATTAAAATTCTCTTGTAGTACACTTGGAGCCCAGGGTTTTTTTTCCTATAAAAGGGGGAGCTTTCTCACTTCTTCAGACACATCAACAAAGAGAGAGAGAAAGAGTGAGGAATCACAAATAGTATATAAGAAAATAGTATGTGAGGAAAATAGAGATTGTGAGCGATATTCCAATGAGGTGGGAATATCAAAAGAGGGTTATTTCTTTTTTAAGTGTTGTAGTGGTCTTTGTTGTATTTTACTCATGCCTACAAAGTGTAAAATTCATTACTATGATATCGGTTGCTCCTCTTGGGGTCGTATTTTTTTTCCTTATTCATAAGGATTTTCCACGTAAAAAACTTGGTATCGTAGTTACTCTTTTATTCTTGTTAATTGCGGTATTTCGGTGCTGCATTATTATTTCGCTTTTATTATTGTGAATATTATTGCTGTGTGGGGTTTATTCCCAACACAAAAATGGGTTATCCCCAAGCACAATGTTAACATAGAAGGTATGTACAGATGGAATGAAATTTATGATTTTCTAATTTTAAACCCCTCGCATGCATCTGTTGCATAGCTGTGAAGAGGGATAGGAGAAACCACTCTTCAGATGGGTAAAGCTCAGTACTGATGGTAGCAAGCTGAATCGGAGGATGGAATGATAGGAGCTGGTGGTGCACTCAAAAGATCATACATACATACATACATACATATATATATATATATGTGTGTGTGGGGGGTGATATCACGGCCGCCTTCGTACAAGGGTTGGCAATGGAACTAGCAATCTCGTGGAAGCTACAGCAGCTCTTATCAGGCTTAAATGGTGTGATGCTAATGGCTATGACAGTTATCTCGGAGTGTGATACATTGAATGGGAAATTAATAAAGAGTAAATATGTTTAACGATATATGAGAGAGAGACGTCACAAAGGAAATGAAAGCCCTAACTTTCTTTAATTTGTACATCGATCTCATTCAAAAAACACAAATAATATTTCAGTCCAATTCTTAATCAAAACCAAACAAATGAAAGGAATGAAGGGGAGATAGCACTACGAAAAGATATCTATTATCCCTTCCCCATTACAACATACACAATATTTTGATGACGTACAGAATTCAAATGCAATTGTTAGTTGAGTTATAAACAATGTTCGTTTCACACGCTGGATGACAAGTTTGTAGTTATGTCAATTTCTTCTAACTTATGTTGGCTCAAATCCTTGCTACTAGCACACTTCATGGGTATTTTGCAATCCTCCTTATCACAAGCACTAAGCACTTCCTCTGCATGCCATGTCAAAACAATATCCTTCAAGTATGGTCTTACCTCCTCTTCAAAAAACTCTGTGTACTCTCGCGAGTCACCTGAGATCTTTGAGAACTTAACCACCGCCACTTCTGGAGCCACCTTGAACACCTCGATGGTCACCAATAATCGCGCTTTCCGGCCCTCTGAGGGACCTTGTAGCCGCAAGGTTGAGCCATTGACTCTTGCAACCCTAAAATTCAACTTATTGGCCAATAATTGAATCTTGGCCATAATAATCGTGGCCGAGCACCTCGATGTAAAAATGGACTCCGTCTTCTTCTTGTTCTCAAACAAGGTCGATAAATTGGCTCCAGCTGACATTGATGAGATTAATTCAAAAGCATTCAATAAGGCTGGGGAGGATGGTGATTTTATCATCCCTCCATGCTTTAATTCCTCTCTTCCAAACTTATCTAACATGGAAAATGTATCATGTTCATGATCAATTGATGAAACTCCAATTGGCATTGTAAAACCTTTCCTAAACCAAGGATCTTTCATTATTCCAGTTATACTAATCCTTTTTTGTGGGTTAGGAACCAATATTTTAGATATTAAACGCTTTGCTTCTGTAGATAACCATGGGGGGAACCTATATTCAGCTTTGAAAATTTTTCTATATAGATTCATAAGGTTAAAATCTCGAAAAGGCAAACACCCTGCTAGAAGAACATATAATATGACTCCACATGACCAAATATCGGCCTTGCCACCATCATATCCTTTGTTTCTTATTATCTCTGGTGCAATATAGGCAGGAGTTCCACACTGAGTGTAAAGAAGGCCATCGTTAAGCAATTGCTCTGGTAAAGCCGATAGGCCGAAATCAGTGACCTTCAAATTCTCACTCTCATCAAGGAGAAGATTTTCTGGTTTGAGATCACGATGAGAAACTCCACAACTATGGCAAAATTCAACAGCACTTATCAACTGCTGAAAGTATTTTCGAGCCACGTCTTCTGTGAGCCTTCCTTTGGCTACTTTTGCAAAGAGTTCGCCACCCTTTACGTATTCCATGACAATGAAGATTTTGGTTTTGGTTGCCATGACTTCTTTGAGCTCAACAATGTTAGGGTGGCGAACGAGGCGCATAACGGAGATTTCCCTCTTGATTTGTTCCATCATTTGTGGTGACTTGACTATCTCTTTCTTGATCACTTTGATCGCCACATTTTCCCCTGTTGCTAGGTTTGTTGCATGGAAAACTTTGGCGAACGTGCCTTTGCCTAATTGTTTCCCGGTTTCATATTTGCCGAACAATATTTTCTTCTCCATGATTTCAAAATCTCGCAAAAAATGTTTTGAATCAAGAATAATACTATATATCCTAACTGATTATACTTATTTTTGGTTTTAAATAATGGCTAGAGGATTTGGAGAATCAACTGCTTGAGCCTGTTGTGAGAAAGAGAAGTAGTTGGAAGCTGATGATCAATGAAGTCAGTTTGGTAGAAATGCTGATGATTTTTGTTGATTCCAGAGCTGAAAAGAGTTTGAAAGGACATTTATCGGAGAATGACTATATTGTTTTTTGAAAGTGAAATAGCCTTTTGGAGAAGGCTAAAGAAGAATTAATGAAAAGATAATAATGGGAAGTGATCAGAACCAGGAATAACAATATATAAGGAATGTTCAACTAAGAAGTTATAACATTTGATAAAGACCATTTCCAAATCTTATAAAACATGCGCGTGCTGTACTTTGGGATAAACCGACGCAGTGCTGCGCTGTTCTTCAAAGTCAGACGCTAAATTCTGAATTATTCTTTTTAATAATGCCCGTAGTGGGTCACCTCTAATTTTGTAAAGAAAAAGTCTTCATTGTTTATACTCATTGTGTAATTTAAGTGTTTATGGACAAATCTAAGATTCTAAAAGCAGGCAGTTAATTCCTCGTTTCCTCAAAAGATAAAATATATACTCCAGTTATATTATTAGTACATATATGACATAGTAGAGGATCATTTGTCGAGTGTAGCCATTTGTCATGCCGAATGTTCGTTGTTATTATTGCCATTTTCAATTGATAATTTCCCAACTTATGCCTTCCTTGCATATATACTTTCTATCCTACAAGGAAGCTTTCCCAAATTAAATATAGGAGTTTTTCGAATTTTCTGTGGTTGTTGAGGTGTATCATGTATGTGTGACCAAGCAGTTATATACTTTGTTTAACTTTAACTAATTAAAAAGAACAACAGAATCCAAACAAGTGTTATCGTCGGAATTTCAAGAATAATGATTTTGTTAATTCTAGGTCATATTCTTTGTTTCTCCTTCTCCTTTTTTGGTTGTTGACGATATCAATTTATTGAGGATAAGAAAATGACATAATTGTTAAAACAAGGTTATTGGCATAGATAAGAAAAGGACATGATTTTAAAGATGACGTGGCTCCTAGTCTAGAAATCCTTGTTCCTTTACGAAATTAGTACTACATGTGTAGTTAAATAGTAGCATTTAGTAATGAAACAGAGAATCAATAGAAGTGCTAACATTTTGGCACGTAATATGCAAAAGCTCTAACTAATTTGTTTTATTCTTACAGGACACGTCAAGTATCTCAGAGTTCGTCGTTACAGAACCATCACAAATGGATAAAGTATCTCAGTTTTATTATTCTGGGGTATAAAGTATATACTAGTAATTGTTTGAGAAGTGATGTGGTAGACTGGTAGACCACTACTCTTTTATATATCCTTAAATCATTGTGGTTGCATAAGAAACCTTGATTATCAACACTTAATTATTATTACTCCACGCTTACTTCTCTGCAATATTCGATTTGACCCATTTGTGGATAATCAAACATGACGACAGTTTTGGTCAAACTCAAGATTATTATCACAGATATGCGGGTATCAGAATATATATAATGTTATTGATCTACTGATATATATTTGGACAGAGTGGGTGTGATGCATGCGTGTGTTTAATGTGTAATAAAGTTTCTAACCAAGACGTTCTAAATTAGGGTTAAATAAAATTTATTTACTTTATATGGCTAATAAAGAGCAAACATATTTGTCTCAAATCTGATTTTTCAGAGAAATTTATGGGAAAAGTTGAGAGATTATGATCCTTTGTGGAACGGAAAAAGAAGAGGAGAAATGAAGTTACCAAGTCAGCCTACTGACATTGCTAAACAGATATTTACATCATTCTTTTATTAGTTTTGTTTGATCATTAAAAGCTCAACATTTCAATTCCTTTTCATTAACCTCAAGAGTCATTATGAAAAGCTGTTGTAAACATACTTTCCCTTGTAATACCACCCCCTATGAACGTTAAGGGAAGCACAGTCATATTTTCCATATTATCAGAACCTTACTCAATCACTCAATGTGTTAATGTCTCTAACCATAAGGAAGCTTCTTTTTTGGCTCGTTATTATTGTCTCTAATCAACTCCCAGTAGACAAACCACGTTAGAATGCTCAAGTGAATCTCAATTTTGGAAGGAAAATCGTTGTTAAACTTTAAGGAGGGAAAGAGAGACAGAGCCAGGGATCTAATATTATATAGGCAAAAAATCCAGAGGTATTAATTGCCGTGTATGTGTGCTACTAATGCTTCATCTGCATCCAAATCTTTGTATCTTAGTAAATGAAACAAAGCGTTGACTTCGGTGCTGAAACTTTTTCTAATTTAAAAAATTACTGTTCTTTCCATCATGTCTTTAATTAGAGTCTGTTTGGGAGCTTTATGTCTTACGTAGTATCTTTTACTGGATCTTTAGTACGATGATCTTTCGTTTACATATTCCCAGATTTTCTATACGAAGATTATATCAAACAGCCACCAATGGATTATAACTATATTTGGTCTGATTGGAGTTCCAATCTCCAGTATCTGAAGTATATCTTGCTATTTCTTTCTCTCTCTTTTTGGTTTTGTTTTGCATTATCTTTTTGAACCATTAAAGAAAATATTGTTTCATGCATGGTGACCTTCTCATTAATCATTTTCCACGAATTGCTTTATTATTATGGGATATCCGCAGTACTGCAAATTTATCAGTGGCTGTTTCTTGCACTAGTCAATTTGTATAACTTGTTCGGGTCTGAGCTATGGAGAGTCCAATAGGCATAATTAAGTATTTAACTATGCCTATTGCACTTAAAAAAGGTAACTCAACTAGATTTTTTTAAATTTTTAATTGTCAAATACCTATTTTACCTTCTAAATTATCAAAATTTTATAACTTTTTAAATATTATAATTTGTTTCTCTTTTTAATCTACATTGTGGACTTACCTATAGAATAAATATATATTATTTATAAAATAAAAAATAACAAAATTAGTTTTCAACTCATATAATGGCAAAATAATAATATAATTGAGCATAATTTTTAAGAATATATAATGTATATTATAAAATACCTTTATTTAAATAATTATTTTATATTACGTGCATGAAATATATATTTTTTAAAACCTTTATTTTCTTTCATCCTCAATTGTGTAAATAATTTTTTTAATTTTTTTTGTTAATACTACAATTATTTTTATGAACAAACTATTCTAATTAATTGTTTTAACTATACTCATTATTTTATTATTCCAGCATTACATATGCTTAAATACTTCTTAATTTTTTAAATTTATAAATAAAATTTATTTATTCTATAGGTAAGTCCATAATATTAATTTAAAAGGGAAAAATCATAATATTAAAAAGTTAAAAAAAAAATAAAAAGAAGATAAATATTTATAATCTAGAGAGTAAAATAGATATTTGACAATCAAAATTTTAAAAATCTAGTTGAGTGAGCTTCTGAGTGCAATAGGCATAGTTAAGTGACTTTGTTGTTACAAACGAAAGAAAAATAATTTTAGAAGATAATTTGGAATAGTTGAGTGAGCATTTGAGTAATGGACTCGATCTTAAAGCTTTACTCTTGTTCCAAATTGATGTTTACCTTGTAATTATTTTGAAGAAATGTCAGCCTATTATATACACACATATTATCATCAAGAGATGTTTGGTGACTAAGAGGGTGTTTGGCTAAGCTTATAAGCTAGTCAAACTGACTTATAAGCACTTTTTGGCTTATCTACGCGTTTGAAAAAATTAAAAGTGCTTATAAGTTAAGTACTTATAAGCCAAAAATAAGCCAAAAGTCATAAGTTGGTCTCCCCCAACTTATCAAATTTCAGCTTATAAGCACTTTAGGTTTGAACAAAATATTTACTATTCTATCCCTAAAATACTTATTTTTAAAACAAAACTCTTCGTATACCCAGTTCTTCAGCTGCTTATTATTAATTTCAGCACTTTTATCCAAACACGTAACTGCTTATTTTTAAATCAATTTCAGCACCTAATGCTTATCAGCTACTCTAAATCAGCTAAGCCAAATGGGCTCTATATAATCGTATTATACTTTTCAAGTGATGTCAGCCTTTTATTAAATACAAAAAATGCTGGTTTGCACGTTAATACTGCCATTCTTATTTCTTCACTAACAATTGCCAAAGGCAACTAGAAGGGCGGGATTACTCTTTGTTTTTGGAAGTTTCAGTTATACTTTTAGAGTGAAATAAAGTGATAAATTTCAAAATATCTTTCATCCAGGTGCTAGTGATAATGTTGTGTCTTACTATTTCGCTTTTCAGTGCAGGACCTATTTACTAGCTATCGGTCGCTTTTGATTTGTATCTTTCTTCTGGATTTCATGTTGTTCCTATTTTTCCTATGATTTCTGCGGTAATACTAATATTGTCTCCTTTTGCTTTTGGTCCTTTTGTTTTCTTGAGCTGAGGGTATTGAGATTCATAGTTTGAGCTAAGATGAAGCTCGTACAAAAGCTTCAATGGAGGTTCTGGAATATCCCAAATAGAGAAGAAAATATCTGGGAGGAGAGCAGATGAAATGCAAATGTGAAAAATGACTCTCATTTCATTTTCACTGTTACAACCTATATATGTATGTACACGTGGGAAAAATAAAAGACAGCTATTACAAGCTAATACAATTAACTTAGCTAACTAAGAGCTAATAACAGTATCTAACTAGCCAATATCTAACAAATATTTAAAACTAACTAAACATATCTCAATAACCCCCTCAAGTTGGATGGGAGGATCTCAAAGCCAACTTGCCAAGCACAACATGATGTTTGACCCTTGTGAGTGCCTTAGTGAGGATGTCAGCTAATTGGTCAGTGGTGGCCACATGGTGGAGAGAAATCAACCCTTCCTGAAGTTTGTTCAGTACAAAATGACAGTCAACTCAATGTGTTTTGTCCGTTCATGAAAAATTGGATTGTGAGCAATGTGAATAACAGATTGGCTGTCATAAAAGACAGTAATGGGACTGGACTGTGGAATAGTAAACTCTTCAAATAACCTGTTCAACCGTACCAGTTTTCCTATCACTTTCCTAAGGGGCTTGTACTCAGCCTCAGTTGAGGATAAGGAAATGGTTTCTTGCCTCTTTGATTTCCAACTAATGGGACTGTCTCCAACCAAAACAATGTAGCCAGTGACAGACTTTCTAGAGTCAGGGCATGATGCCCAGTCAGAGTCACAGTAGGCACTGATGGAACAGTTAGTGTTTTTGGAAAAAAATATACCAAGTGTGGGATCTGTCTTAAGATACTTGAGGAGATGAAATGTTGCTGTCAAATGTGTATCTCTAGGTGCTTACATGAACTGGCTGAGAAGCTTTACACTGTAGGCTATATCAAGTCATGTGTTGGTGAGAAAGTTCAGTTTTCCCACTAATTTTCTGTAATATGTAGGGTCTAGAAGAAGAGAGCCCTCATCATCTTTCACTTTCACAGCTGGATCTAGAGGAGAGGACAAACTGCTGTAGGCAAAACAATCATATTCCTTCAACAAATCTAGAGTGAACTTCCTTTGGGATATGATGACACTATCTGATTTATAGAGAACCTCTAGTCCCAAGAAGTAATGGAGTTTCCCCAGATCCTTGATTCTGAATTGCTTATCAAGGAATGATTTCAAATTGGCTATCTCCACTGAATCAGTCCCAGTGAAGATAATATCACCAAGATAGACAGCTACAAAAATAATGTGAGAAGAATTCTTCTTGGAGAAGAGTGAATAATCATTCTCAGAGTGTTTATACCTCATTGATGATAGGGCTTCAGTCAGCTTAGCATACCATTTCCTGCTGGCTTGCTTAAGCCCATACAATGATTTGTTGGGTTTGCAAACCACCCTTTGTGGACCAGTCTGGTCAATTAAGAGACCTGGTGACACCTCCATGTACACTTCTTCATATAGGTCACCATGGAGGAATGCATTATTTACATCAAGCTGAAATATATCCCACCCTTTCTTCACAGCAACAGTGACCAAAACTCTAACTGTTGTCATTTTGACAACAGGGGAAAAGGTTTCTGTATAGTCAATTCCTGCTTGTTGGGTATACCCCTTTACCATTAATCTAGCCTTAAATCTCTCTATGCTACCATCTTCTTTGTGCTTAATTTTATAGACCCATTTGCAGCCTATTACCTGCTTTCCAGCTGCCAAAGGGACTAAGTCCCAAGTGTTATTTGCATAGAGAGCCTCAAACTCCTGTATCATGGTTGCTTGCCATGCAGGACTGAGTGTTGCCTCTCCATATGAAGATGGCTCACTATCATGACAAACATTTGTCACTAAGTGCTGACTTTCAGGACGTAGGGCATCAGGTGTAACATAATTGTGATTGGAGAAGAGTGCACTCAAAGAAGATGGATCCTGAGGAACATCAGGATGTGATATGTTAGGTAGAGTATAGATGTAATCCTGAAGGTATGCAGGGGTTTTATGGGTTGTACTGGTTCTTCTTAAAAGAGGTGAATCTGATTGGGTAGATGTTGGTGAATAAGGACTAAGAAATTCATGTAAAGTAGCAGGGGTAAGAGAATGGTGAAAAGACTGAATGTTTGATGTGTGCATTGTAGTATCATTAGCAGGTGAGGGTACAGTGGATTGAGGCACATCTGGAGATGTGATATTTGTTGGATTTTGAGCATTAGAGTGTGGACTGCCATTCTCATAGTATACAGGAAGAGAGACTGGCTTGAGATTATTATACGGGAAGACATTCTTAGATGTTAAAGAGAAGGGAAAAACACTTTCATGGAATACTACATCTCTAGAGACATGAATCTTCCTAGTGGCTAGGTGTCACGACCCGAATTTTCCACCCTTGGGAGTCATGATGGCGCCTACTCGTGAAAGCTAGGCAAGCCGAGTGTTATAAATTGATTACCCTTTTTATTAAGCATGTTCAATAATTTAAAATAATAAGTGATTAAACAGCGGAATAAATTAAGTAACCAAAATGCGAAAGATGAAAAACTTAATAATTCAACCAAACACTGCTACATAATCTGAAGTACAATACTACTCATAATTGGTGTCACAAGTCACGGACTATCTAAGAATACTACAAATAAGGTCTGAATGGAAGTACGTAAGTCTGTCTCTGAATAAGTAAAAACAAAAAGAGAAAAGATAGGAAGAGACACCAAGGCCCGCGGACGTCTGCAAGACTACCTCGGGTCACCTGAGTGGACTGAAGACAGCACCCTCACTGCGGTCCAAATGCTCCGGTATCAGTATCTGCATACAGTGCAGAGTGTAGTATCATCACAATTGACCCCATGTGCTGGTAAGTGCTTAGACTAACCTTGGCGAAGTAGTGACGAGGCTAGGACTAGACTACCAAATAAACCTGTGCAGTTAAATCATATACAACAGAAATAGAAGCGGATAATTACAACTAAAGTTGGACGGGGGAAACATGCTGCGGGGAGTAGCAGGTAACAACAGAATAATAGTAAAGAAATGTAAGGAACGCCATAAATCAAGTACCAACAAAAGATAAGGAAATAATAAACAAGTACACATGTAATACCGTTGCAGGCATGCAACCCGATCCCAAATCACATAGTACCATTGCAGGCGTGCAACCCGCTCCCATTTCATATAATACCGTTTCAGGCATGCAACCCGCTCCCATTTCATATAAACATTGCAGGCGTGTAACCCTCTCCCATTTCATATGTTACCGTTGCAAGCATGCAACCCGCTCCCATTTCATGTAGTACCGTTGTAGGCGTGCAACCCGCTCCCTTTTTATTTATCAATACCAATCATAAAATAATCCCGGCAAGGGAACAATAATTTAATAAAAATATCATGGCAAGGGAACAATAATATGACAACAACATCCCGGCAAGGGAACAATAATGATAATCCTCATATGAAGCATCATAAACCACAACGAAGGCACAACAATTACAATACAAGACTCACGGGCATGCTTGACACCAACGTATAGATACTTGTCACCATGCCTATATGTCGTACTCCACAATTAGCACATAGCAAATAAGACCAACTCATAATCCTTCAAGCTACGGTTAGACCAAACACTTACCTCGAACTTCCACGGCCAACTCAAGCCTCAAACACCGCTTTTCCTTTAGAACTTGCCTCCAAATAACTCGTATCTAGTCCAAATTGATTTAACAACATCAACATATGCTAAAGAATTCATACCAATGCTTAATTATAGGTTTTCTATCATTTTCCCCAAAAAGTCAAAAATCGACCTCGGGCTCGCTTGGTCAAAACATGAGGTTCAGATCAAAACCCGAAAAACCATTCACCCACAAGCTCGAATATGCAATTAGTTTCGAAATCTGACCTCAAAACGAGGTCTAAATTCCAATTATTTTAAAAGCCCTAACTCTACCCAAATCCCCAATTTTTACCATGAAAATCCTTGATTTTTGATTTAAAAGTGATGAAAAATAGTAAGGAATTGAAAGAACAAATTTTAAAATTGATTACCTATGACTTGGGGATGATAATTGCTGAAGACAATCGTTCTTAAGGATGTAAACCTCGAAAATATGGTGAAGAAGAAGGTCTGCCCATTTTTGAAAGAGTATTTATATTAGCTGGGCAACAGATCTATGCGTGCGCACTCAAAAGCATGCGTTCGCATAGGTAAGGGAAACTGGGCATTGCAATCGCGGGACAGGGTATGCGTTCGCATAAAGGAAAAATGGTGACCCCCAGAATTAACTCTATGCTATCGCGGACCTATCTATGCAATCACATAAAACAAATGATGACTCCCAAAATTAACTCTATGCTATCACGGACCTATCTATGCAATAGCATAGAACAAATGATGACTCCAAGAATTAACTCTATGTTATCGCGGACCTATCTATGAAATCGCATAGAACAAAAACCTGGACACCAACAAACAGCAAAAATACCAGATTTTCTAAGTTCGAATCACCCCGACGCCTATCCGAAACTCACCCGAGCCCTCGGGGCTCTAAACCAAACATGCACCCAAGTCTAAAAACATCATATGAACTTGCTCGTGCGATCAAATCCAAAATAACATCTTAAACAATGAATTTAGCATAGATATCTAAGAAAAATCTCAAAACTTTCAAAGTATCAAATTTCACAACTACGGGTCCGAATCACATCAAACGACTTTCGTTTCTTACCAAATTTCACAGAAGCTCTTAAATATCATATTGAACCTGTACCGGGCTCCGGAACCAAAATACGGGCCCGATACCATAAATTTCAAATATAATCAAATTTCTAAGAACTCTTATATTTTTAGTAAAACAATTTCTTTCAAAAATTTATTTCTCGGGCTTGGGACCTCGGAATTCGATTTCGGGCATATGCCCAAGTCTCATATTTTCCTACGGACCCTCCGCGACCGTCAAATCACAGGTCTGGGTCCGTTTACCCAAAATGTTGACCGAAGTCAACTTAAATACAATTTTAAAGGCCAAATTAACATTTTCACCACATTTCCAAATAAAAGCGTTCTGGATATCCGCTCGGACCGCACACACAAATCGAGGTGAGGAAAAAGGAGGTTTCTAAGGCCTCGGGACACAGAATTTATTCGCAAATCAAGTGATGACATTTTGGGTCATCACATCCTCCACCTCTAAAACAACCATTCATCCTCGAACGAACATAAGAAGGAAGTACCTGAGTCGGGGAAAAGATGGGGATAACGACTTTGCATATTGGACTCGGAATTCCAAGTCGATGCCTCAGCAGGCTGACGCCTCCATTGAACAAGAATAGAAAGGAAACTCTTCGATCTCAACTGACGAACCTGCCGGTCTAGAATAGCTACCGGCTCCTCCTCATATGACAAGTCCTTGTACAACTGGACAGTGCTAAAGTCTAACACGTGGGATGGATCGCCGTGATACTTCCGAAGCATGGACACATAAAACACTGGATGCACGGCTGATAAACTCAGCGGCAATACAAGTCTGTAAGCTACCTCTCCCACTCGATCAAGAATCTCAAATGGGCTAATGAACCTAGGGCTAAGCTTGCCCTTCTTTCCAAATCTCATCACGCCCTTTATAGGTGACACTCGAAGCAATACCCGCTTACCGACCATGAATGCCAAATCACAAACCTTATAGTCGGCATAACTTTTTGCCTGGATTGAGCTGTACGAAGCCTATCCTGAATGATCCTGACCTTGTCGAAGGCATCTTGTACTAGATCCGTACCCAACAACTGAGCCTCTCCCGGCTCAATCCATCCAACCGACGACCGACATCGCCTACCATACAAAGCCTCATAAGGAGCCATCTGGATACTCGACTGGTAACTGTTGTAGTAGGAAAACTCCGCTAAAGACAAAAAATGATCCCATGAGCCTCCAAAGTCAATGACACAAGCTCGAAGCATATCCTCTAAAATCTGAATAGTACGCTCAGACTGCCCGTCCGTCTAAAGATGAAATGATGTTCTCACCTCAACCCGTGTGCCCAATTCATGCTGAATTGCTCTCCAGAAATACAAGGTAAACTGCGTACCTCGATCAGATAATGATAGACACGGGCAGACCATGAAGACGAACAATCTCCCGGATATAGATCTCAACTAACCTCTCGGAAGAATAGGAGACTGCCACATGAATGAAATGCGTTGACTTGGTCAGCTTATCAACAATAACCCACACTGCATCGAACTTCCTTTGAGTCTGTGGGAGTCCAACAACAAATTCCATAGTGATACACTCCCACTTCCACTCGGGAAGCTCAATCCTCTAAAACAAACCACTAGGTCTCTGATGCTCGTACTTTACCTGCTGACAATTCACACACCGCGCCACATATGCAACAATGTCCTTCTTCATCCTCCTCCACCAATAATGCTGCTACAAATCCAGATATATCTTCGCGGTGCTCGGATGAATAGAGCAGCGAGAACTATGGGCCTCCTCTAAAATCAACTCCTGGAGCCCATCCACATTAGGCACACAAACTCGACCCTGCAGCCTCAAAACTCTATCATCTCCTAATGTAACCTGCTTGGCACCTCCGTGCTGCACTGTGTCTCTAAGGACACACAAATGATATTACCGATCTCAGATACGCTCCAATAATGAAGAACAAGTGACTGTAAGCTAACACACGGCTGGGCTAAGAAACATCCAACCTCACGAACTGATTGGCCAAAGCCTAAACATTCAAAACAAGCGGTCTCGCACAGATTGAAATATACGTAAGACTGCCCATACTGGCTGACTTCCTACTCAAAGCATCAACCACCACATTAGCCTTTTCTTGATGATATAAGATGGTGATATCATAGTCTTTTAATAGCTGCAACCACCTTCTTTACCTCAAATTTAGCTCTTTCTGCTTGAACAAATAATGTAGACTCTTGTGATCCATGAACACCTTACATGCCATGCCATACAGATAATGCCTCTAAATCTTCAATGCATGAACAATAACTGCTCACTCCAAATCATGGAACGGATAGTTCTTTTTATGAATCTTCAACTAACGCGAAGCATAAGCAATGGCCTTGCCATCCTATATCAACACCGCACCAAGTCCAATACGAGGTGCATCACAATAAACTGTATATGACCTTGAACCTGTGGGCAAAACCAACACCGGCATCGTAGTTAAAGCTGTCTTGAGCTTTTGAAAGCTCGCCACACACTCATCCGACCACCTGAACTGGGGACCCTTCTGGGTCAACCTGGTCATCGGGGCTGCAATAGACGAAAACCCATCCACAAACCTACGATAATAGCCTACCAAACCCAAGAAACTCCGGATCTTTGTAGTTGATGCTGGTTTGGGCCAGTTCGTGACTGCATCTATCTTCATTGGATCTACCTGAATACTGTCACACCTCCTTTTTCCGCCCCCGCTAGGGTTGAAGGAGTTTTTTCCAATTAAAGGACAATCGAAACGGGATTTATTTATTTATTTCAGAGTCGCCACTTGGGAGATTTAGGGTGTCCCAAGTCACCAATTTTAATCCCGAATCGAGGAAAAGAATGACTCTGTATTACGGTCCGCGAACCAGAAATCCGGATAAGGAATTCTGTTAACCCGGGAGAAGGTGTTAGGTATTCCCGAGTTCCGTGGTTCTAGCACGGTCGCTCAACTGTCATATTAGGCTTGTTTATCTGATTTTTATACAATTATGAGCTCATGTGCAAATTTTTAACTCTTTACCGCTTTTATTATTATATTTTTAAAAGAATGTGAACATCGTTTAAAAACATGTCTTTGGATTGCGTCACATAAAATGCACCCGCGATCCAGAACGTATTTTTATTCAATTTTTGGGATTTGGATTTAGGTCGCATAAATGCGCACCCGAGTTTAGGAATGTATTATTATTAAAATCGTGCCTAAAGCGATTAGCGTATTATTATTTCTGGGTAAGACCGTGGAATTCACTAAACAGTCAATCCCGAATTCTAAATATTCAATTAAACATTTATTGAGGGCCCCGCAATTGGTGCATTTTATTGGGCGAGGCTCATCTCATTTATTTTTAAAGGATAGTCCTAAAATGCCTACATTTTTCTCTATTAAATTTGTCTCTACAAAATAAAAGAGAAAATGTCTTAATTTATTTACATGCTTGAGTTGTTATAGATGAGTTTCGAATATGATTCATAAAATCTGAAAATGATGCAAACAGGACAGTCTGTTGCCAATGCGGGTCCAGGCCCAACGTGTATGACATAAAACTAGACCTGGGCCGTCTTATTCACATGTTACTACCTAGTTACATTATACTAGGCATGTTCTCAGTTTGTCAAATAAAAAAAAACTTAGCAATCTAATTTTAATCCTAGACCATTTACATGCTGAAATTAACCAATATTATTTAACTAAACAATATTCCTACCAAGTTCCGAAATGGTCTTATTCGTTTGATTTTTAACTAGATGGAGTTACTACACTATTTGTTTATTTTTAGGCAATATATAGATAGTTCATCCGTTAAGCTATCGTCAGATGTTCCACTATATATATTAAATAGCTACATGATTCTGATTTTTGTAAGCTAAATAATTTATATATACAAATAAAATTCAGAATATAATTAAAATAAATTTAGAACTTCAACTCTTCATTTTTCGTATTTATGCTTCATATTTCAGTTTACAGTAACCAGCGTGTCAGTTGTGTACCTGATATTGGAAGCAAAAGAAAAGGGGGTCAGCAGAATTTCAATAGCATACAACAACAGCAACCCCAACAACCAGTAACAACCAGCAACGAGAAACTTAGTGACAGATTTTAAAATCAAGACAAAAATCCAGAAACACCAACAACAATCAACGGACAGAAGCAAAGGGAATCTTTTCAGATTTTGAAAGACTAGTTAGTGTTTAACCCTTAATCTCTGAATCCGTATATCAGAATATTTGGATTGTATATCAGGTGTATACTATTCTTCTTTTGAATTTCCAGAATGTTTTTCTTCTTATTTTCGGAGTCTTAGTATTTTCGGAATTTTCTCTCACTTTAATATCCAACTCTCTTTTCTCTCTCTCTTCCCTTCTTTTTTTTTTTAAAAAATCTGATCAAGTCTTTCATTTATATCTCATCCCAAACTCTTTAATCAATTAATAAAACAATCACTTTCTCCTACCAAACCCACTACTAGTTAAAAAATACAATTATTATTTATTTAAACCAACTTTTCTTGAGCCCCGCAATCTCACTATGTCTTGTTCCCCACTTTTGATTAAACAAGTACATTATTCTCCACCATTATGTCTTGTCCCCCATGCCTACATTATTTTAATATTATTAACAAATTATTTAATTTTAATGGATAGAGCACTCAAAATAAACATTTATTCAGAATTTTAATTCCAAAAATACCCCTCCGACCTTACTGAAATTACCATATTACCCCTGAACGTACTGTAAATTACCAAACTACCCCAATCAGCTATAACCAATTCACCTAATTAATTTCAACCAAAATACAGCAAATATGACCAATGTCTAAACAATTTTCAACAACAAATTCAAACTAAATGATGAACAACAAAGAACAACTAAAATTATTTTGATTGAACAAAATTTTTTTAACAACAAACAAACCTACTTTCAGATTCAAAAACAACAACAACAAACAAGTATATTCAGATTTCTAAATTCAATAATCATTTGAACTTAAAATTAAATCTAACAACATTACAACCAACAATTTCTATATAAAACTTCAACAAGATCATGAGACAAACTCAAGAAATAATCATAAATGATAAACAATAAACAAGAAAATCAAACTTATACTAATTTTGGATTCAAGAACAATCAAACAAAGTATGGACATAAATGAAAAGATTCAACAACAATAACAAGCAAGTTTTATTCAAATTCAAATTAAACTTGAATTAAGCTTAAACAAAACAAATAAACATATTCAAATCACTAAACTTCAAATAATCAATTGATTTTTTAAATTAAATCCAACAAAATACAACAAAGATATATGATTCAAACTAAATAAACAAAAATTAAAAACCAAAACATAAACTCACATTAAATCACTGAATTAAAAACGAACTTCAAAGAAAATGAACATGAATTAAACAACAAACATGACAGATCCAAATGATTAAACCAACACTCTTCTATATTAAACTTAAATCCTCTTAAATTAATAAAACAAACTAAAAAATAATTAATTGAACTTCAATTTAAATCTAACAATATTATAATTAAACTAACAATTCTTACAAAAAATAAACAAGAAAAATAAAACAACTGAATAAAAATCAAGAACAAGAATCAAAGATTTAATGATTTCAGATCCGAAAAATATCAAACAAATTACGGACGGGAACGAAACTTAAACCAACTAACCGGATCGGAACGATAATGAACTCGGAAGAAATCTGCCCGGAAACGATTATCGCACCAAAATAACTTGACGACGAAGACAACCAACGAAGAAACAGTTGAATGTAGCAATGGAGAAGATGAAAGAGCAGCAGCAGTTCGAAGCAGTAGCCGAAGAAGACGCAGCAGCGACGAGCTTGCAGCTCGTCCATGGTCAGCAGCGACGGAGGAGAAGAAACAGCAGCAACACGAGCTGAAGAAGATGCAGCAGCGGCGAACCAGCTGCTTGGCGGGGCTGGAAGCAGCGGGAAGCAGAAGCAGTCGAGGTTTTCTTGGTCGACGACGTGTGAAGACGAGGCAGCAGTCTTGAAGTAGTGGCAGCCATGGGTGTCGAGCTCAAGCTCGAGCTTGACGAAGAAGATGAAGCAGCAGACATGGATGTCGAGCTCAAGCTCGACGATGATGGGTTCTCGTGCTGTTGGGGGTCGAAGACGAAGCACTGGTGATGGGGTTTGGTTTCGACCCAGCTGCTCGACGAGGAAGATGAAGAGAGCAGCAGCTGATGTTCAAGGTTTTGACTAGTTTTGGCTAACGGGAAGAAGCGTGAGCAACGATGGCCATGGTTTTTGCCATTTCTTGGTCCAACGACGACTGTGTGTGTGGTCGTTTTGGAGGTGAACAATGGCGTGGGGGGGGGGGGGCAGCAGCTATGGTGGTTGCTCGTGTGGAAGGGGAGGTATCCGGCAGCCATGGATGGGTTTGGTGAAGCTTTTGGAGAAGAAGAAGAGAGGGAGGTGGCGGATGGGTAGTGTTTTAGGTTTTGGTTTTTTAGGTTTTTTTTTTGGTTTTTTGTTTTGTTTTGTGTAAGATAAGGGGATGTTGGGTATTTGGGTTATGGACTGGGTTGACCCGATTTGGAATGGACCAGGTCGTAGGGATGATTGGATATTTGGGCCTGTGGTTTGAATTTGAAGAAGAGGCCTAATTCCGATTTTCTTTATTTTTTGCTCTCTTTTCTTCTTTTATTTTTCTAAAACTAAATTCTAAAAATCCTTAAGCTATCATATAGAACTAAATCAATTTATAAAAGGTGCAAATTAACTCCCAATAACAATTAACACACAATTAAGTAATAATTAAGTATAAAATTGTACAATTGTACATTAAATGCTAAAAATGCAAAAGATGTCTATTTTTGTGATTTTCATTTTTTGTAAAACAAACTTAATTACTAAAAATTGTAGGATTAAATCATAAATGCAAATGCGACATATTTTTATATTTTTATTAATTTAACAAATAAACATGCGCAGACAAATGCAAATAATTATCCAAAAAAATACCACAAAAATTCAAAAAATTGCATACCAAGGAAAATTGTTTTATTTTGAATTTTTTGGGAGTAATTCCTTCATAGGGGAAAAATTACGTGCTTACAGCTGCCCCTCTTTGCCCGAAGACACGAAGGATTTTCGTGCAAAGATAAAGTGAGCGATTTTTGCCCATCCGAGTACTCCGTGTGAAACATTTTTTTGAAAGATTTGACCGAACCTTTACTTCAGAGGTTTCCTACATATCCTGGGCTGAACAGGAATCAGGTCAATGTAGTTCGGGAAGTTTTGGTAGTTGGGACTACCATGGGACTGCAATGTTACTGCTGTTGTATGCTACTTTTACTTGTTTGCTGACCTCCTTATTACACCATGCTTAAAAGAAAAATCAAGAAGTTAGGCTAGACTATGGATTACAAGATCCCATTTATCTTCCATTTGTTCTTCATGCCTTGCTTTCTTATCGGCTTGCGTCGATTCTGGTGCTTCTTTCTTCCGAGAACTGACGGGGGTGACACCGACCTTTTGCTACTTTGAATACCAATTCTCGATGTCTGGTTTGGTCCGCTGGAGATATGGATTTCTTCATTTAGGCTTTGTTATGCTGGGCATAATTCAATGTTCACAGGCCGCTTCTTTCCAGATGCGTCTTTTCTCCCTTTTGACTCATGCACTTGATTTTGTGCTGGGATCTCTTGTTGCAACCTTCCGCTTTTCGGTGCTGGGGATTTTTATTGCTTCCCGCTGGGGATTCCTGTTGTAACCTTCTGCCTTCTGGACTTGCAATGTATTCCTCTATTATATGGGTGGGCTCCCAACTTCAAACAACAATTTTGAAAATAAATTCGTCATTCCTCTCTTCAGGCGGGCTCCTGACTTCATTAACAACTTTGAAAAATAAAACGCCTTTCCTTTCTTCAGGCAGGCTTCTGACCTAAATAACAACTTTGGAAAATAAAGTGCCATTCCTTTCTTTAGGCTGGCGTGATTTCAACAACTTTTAAAAATAAAACGCCTTTCCTCTCTTCAGGCGGGCTCCTGACTTCAACAACTTTGAAAATAAAATGCCATTCCTTTCTTCAGGCGGGCTCCTGACTTCAGCGACAACTTTGAAAAATAAAACGTCATTCCTTTCTTTAGGCTGGCGAGATTTCAACAACTTTTAAAAATAAAACGTCATTCTGTTCTTCAGGGGGGCTCCTGACCTCAACAACTTTGAAAATAAAATGTCATTCCTTTCTTTAGGCTGGCGAGATTTCAACAACTTTAAAAAATAAAATGCCTTTCCTCTCTTCAGGCGGGCTCCTGACTTCAACGACAACTTTGAAAAATAAAACGCCATTCCTTTCTTTAGGCTGGCGAGATTTTAACAACCTTTAAAAATAAAACGTCTTTCCTCTCTTTAGGCGGGCTCCTGACCTCAACAACTTTGAAAATAAAATGTCACTCCTCTCTTCAGGCGGGCTCCTGACTTCAACAACAACTTTGAAAATAAAATGCATTCCTTTTTTTAGGCTGGCGAGATTTCAACAACTTTTAAAAATAAAACGCCTTTCCTCTCTTCAGGCGGGCTCCTAAGCTCAACAACAACTTTGAAAATAAAATGTCACTCCTCTCTTCAGGCGGGCTCCTGACTTCAACAACAACTTTGAAAATAAAATGTCATTCCTTTCTTTAGGCTGGCGAGATTTCAACAACTTTTAAAAATAAAACGCCTTTCTTCTCTTCAGGCGGGCTCCTGACCTCAACAACAACTTTGAAAATAAAATGCCACTCCTCTCTTCAGGAGGGCTCCTAACTTCAACAACAACTTAAATTTTAACACCTCCATTCTCCAGGCGGGCTCCTGATTTCAAAAACAACTTAAATTTTAACACCTCCATTCTCTAGGCGGGATCCTGACTTCAACTCTAATATTTTTTTAAAAATAAATCAAGCTCCTTTTGAGCTTTGGAGAAAGATTCATCGGACTAAGATTTGATATCTCAGGAGAAAATTTCATCAGACTAGGACTTTTATCCTAGGTGGAAAATGTAAAGATCAAAGGTTTGAGAAACTTACCTTTGTAATTCCTTTTTTTTCTTTTCTTTTTCCTTTGCACTGCTTTGTTCCTGTTTCAACTCTCAAGCAAAGAAAATTTTATCAGTTTTTAAAATGGTGGCTGATTTGTGGCCTTGCTGGGGGATGGTTATCTCCTTCAAAAGCTCGTGTTGTCTTTCCCCGAGACTACTGGGGATAACACTGCTGGGGAATTATTTACTTACCTGTTGGGGAATGATATCATTGGGGAGTCTCCTTTCTTCCCCTTTTCTCTACTTCTTTTAAAACTTTTCTCTCTCAACATCGCTGGGGATAAAATGTTATCAGCCGGGGATAACGCTATTGAGGATAACACTGCTGGGAGATTTTGATGCCCATTGCTCTTCTTGATTTGTCCCCGGGCCTTGGCCTTGAGGTTTTATAACCTTTGATTTCGGCAAGGATATCCCTCTTGACACTCACCAATCCTTTTGTCAATTCCCTTTTGCTGGGGATATCTTTCTTGACACTGGCCTCGCGCTGGTTCCTTGCTGACTATACCACTTGGATGTACTAGTCAGATCTCATCTTGCATAATTGAAAAGCTGATGGCAGAGTTTGAAGTCATTTCTCACTTGTTCTGACCAAACAGACTCTACTGGGGAATTTTTCTATGAAAAGAGAAAGACAAACAAAAAAGGAACCGAATAAAAGACAAAGGAAAAAGATGACTTTTTAACAAGAGAAACTATAAATAAAAACCTATCAAACGCAGATACCGACTCTAATGGTCATGACATGCGCATGTGGCATATCCTCTGCCGTCAATCGTCTTTCAAGATCTTCGCTTGGCGATTCCCCATCTGATTCTCAATCTTATTCGACTTGTAGTGCCTGAAGGGTTTTCACTATCAAGCCTCTCTCATTTTGGTTTTCTCTCAGCTCTCATCGCCTTGTGGTGTCCGTGAAGATTTTCACCGATAAGACTATCTTATTTGTATCACTTTCCAGCTGGTGATTTGGAGTGTTGCCGATATGACTCTTTCTGTTGGGGATTAGAGTCTTTTCTACTTTGGAACAGAGTCTTATGTTCACCGGTAAGACTCTAATTTGTCTGACTTGGCGTCTTTTGCAGACTGATCAGAAGGTCTTTCTTTGGACCGTAATGTGGGTTTTTGGATAGGCTAGAAAGAAAGGGTATTAAAGGCTAAAAAACAAATCAATTTGAGGTTCAAAATTACAACCTTCGGAACCATATTTGTTAACAACAAGCGCAACCCTTGCCCCAATTTCTTGCTTGGGGATTATTTATTTATTATTATTATTTTAATTTTTATTACACCATGACCGAGCCGTGAGGCGCCTACGTATCCTCTTTGAGGAATCAGGTCGAACGTAGTTCCCAATTCCTCTTTTTTTTCATTTGACTTTCTTTTGTTTTTTTGTTATCATTTTTCTTTTCTCTTTTTTTCCCTCATTTCTCCTTTCTTTTTGTCGTTTTTTTCTTTTCTTCTTCTTTACCTTCCAGACTCGTATTTTCTAGTCGTTGCTAATGATTACGACCGAGAGGTATGAAAGAAAAATAAATAAGGTTCAAAAGGGGTAACGAAGGATAAAGTGTTTAGGTAGCAGAATAAAATGCCTTCGTCATTCCAGTCTTCAAAACATGCCAAGTGCAGACAACACAATTTAAATAAAGATTTGTAGCCTCTTCTGATGGTGTTGGACTTGACAATTATATTAAATATTTGCTTTTTCATTTGTCATTTCTAAAGCACCGTTGGGCGACACTCTCACTCTCATTATCATGAACGACCCTCATGCCAATTTGGCGAATCTTGCTTTTAAACGGTTTCCTTTGTGTTTTACTTGCCCTAGTTCTACATGCCTCGAGCTCCGAATAATGTCAAACCGTCCTTATTTCCTTTAAATGTTCTGATCACCTTTCCGGGGTTTTATGATTAACTTTTAAGATTAGGCCCAAACTTTGTGCGCATGTCATGTCACTAGAATCGGCGTTGAATAAAAATGATAAAAGGACTAAACAAAAAGATGACTGGAAATAATAAAAGACCGGATTTGCTTTAGACTACCGATGGAATGGTTTGAATAACAAGACAAACAAAACAAACCAGAATAAAATCCTAAAACAAACTGGACAAAACTTAAACTGTTATGACAAAATGGAAAGATAAGAAAGTTTGACACAAGACAACATCCGGATTACAACCCTAAAAATAATCCGGACAACAGAAATGACAACAAAATAAGCCACCAAAAGCTTCTCTCTTGCTAACCAAGTAATAGAGCGTCCTCCCACTTTATCAAAACTGGCATCTTAGCCACTGAGCTTCGCATCAGTATCGCCCAGACCATTGCCAACTTCAATATCATCAACCTTAGTCAACAAGTTCCCAATAGGACTCGAATGCTTCTGTCATCAAGCCTGATCCCCGCAAAGTGTGCTTTTGGATCTTGTATTTCCGGCTTACCACAAACCAACCACCTTCTTTCTTTGTGATTCAAAACAAAACAGGTTAGAATAGACTCAGTCGGTTCTCATTATTAACAACATCTTTTCCCTTTTTCTTTTTTTTTTCTCTTTTTTTCATTTTTCTTTCTTTTTTTTTTCTTTTTTTTTCTTTTTTTTCGTTGTGGTCGAATCTTTTGGAGATTGCCTACGTATCATGACCCCGCATGAATCAGACCTTGCGTAGTTCGGACCAATAAAAGATAACATTTTTTTTCAATTTTCATATTAAAACAAACTGGGCTTCAAAGGTTTGAAGACGACCTACAAACTCGAAAATCAAACAACCCACATATTCTAATCAAAAGATTTACAAACTCAAAAACAAAAGGCCAGCTCCCTTTCTCCGTTTGACAAATGCAACCAAACGGTTATTTTTGCAAATGTGGCCCCTTCCAAATTTCACAAGAATTTTGAGGCCGGGGAGGATTATTTTATAACACTTTACAAACTTGTCCGTTCTTTTACGAAAATAGCCTTTCGACAACTGAAAGATACTCTAAAGCTATTTCGGCAAGAACGGTTTAAGACGCGGCCGAAGCTGGCTCGGCTTATTATGACAAAAAATCCAAACGGTATTCTCCTGACCGCTGACTCTTTGTTTTTTTTTCAAATTACAATAAAACCTGGTGTTGCAAACACGGCCCTTCAGCGCCTCGGGGACGAATATTTTTAAGGGTGTGTGGGTCAACTGGACAAAAAATACTAAAAAAAAAATGACCCAAAGGTGGTTGTTTATGCAAAGTCAGCCTTTCGGCGTTCCTTTCGGGAACATTCGGCTATGTTTTGACAAAACAGCATCACCCAACTTCTTTATGACAAAATTAAAATTTTGACATGTTTTTTTTATTTATTTGTTTGTTTTTTGTTATTTTAGCAAAAAGGGGAGGTTGGACCCGATGAGGGTTGCCTACGTATCTCACATCCGGTGAGAATCAAACCCGCGTAGTTTGGGAACATGAATAAAGTAAATAAACTAACCTCTTTTTTTATTTTATTTTTATTTTTGAAGGAAAGACTTATAAAGTAGAAAGGGAGCATTTTTGCAAAGAACGATTTCTGAAGAAAAAGATTTTTAAAATTTGGTTTTTTGAATTTAGAAAGAAAAACTTCTAGGGAAGAAAGAAAATATTTTTTGGAATTTTACTTTCAACTTATGAAAGAAAATGCTTCTAAAAATATTTTTGAATTTTGAATTTTCTTTTTAATTAAAAAGACTTTCTAAAGAAATCAATAATGGAAAATAAAGATATATATATATATATATATATATATATATATATATATATATATATATATATATATATATATATATATAGATATATATTTTTTGCAAGACATATCTTTTTTGGAATTTTACTTTGAATTTTCTTGGCAAGACAAATACTCTTTGCAACAAATAAAGATATATATATATATATATATATATATATATATATATATATATATATATATATATATATATATATATATATATTGCAACAAATAATAAAACCACGTTCATGCACGACTCTTTTTATTTTTATTTTTAGCATTTTCATAAACAAACAAATAAATAAAAAAATCCATTTTAAAAACAAGACTCTTTTTCATTTTCATTTTCATGGCAAAACAAACTATTTTCCTTTTCTATTTTTTTTTTGAAAAACAAGACAGAACAACGACTCTTTTTTTTTCCTTTGCTTTTAATAAAACAAACTAATAAGACATTTTTTTCTCATTTTCTCAAAATTTAGGCAGAGTTTTGACAGTATTTGGGCATTGGGTTTTTTCAAAAATAAACAATCAATTCCCTAACCGTTATTTCTTTTTTTTTCTTTTTTTTTTCTTTTTTTTTTCAATTTCACAATATTCCTGATATTCAAAAATCGATCAACACACAAGTCTGAATCAAATAAATGCACAAGTAGCAGCAAGTAAGATGCATCAGGATGGTCATTTTCATTTTTGGTGCACATGTCCTAGAGAGACCCAACCCCTGTGTTGAGCCTCCAAAGTCAGATGTACGTGATGCAAACAAACGTTCCTACTAGGGATCCGGCATGAAGCTGAGTTATTCTAAGTTCATAACCTGGGCATTTGTTCTAGACTGTGTACCCGAGCGGACAACTCGAGTCGAGGAGGGGGCTACGTACCGGGGACCCGCGGGGTCGTCCGGCTTTGTAACTTATCCGGCCTCTTTCTTATTTCAGGTATTGACACTAACAGAATAGGGAGTCTCGACCAGCGAGCTTCTCCCCGGAGGTAAGAAGAGAAGGGTTTCGGCACAGTTTATATACAGTTCACATAATATCAAAGCGGTAAAAGCATCATTTAGCACATTGAGCCCAAACATGTAACAAAATCAGATAAAACCAAATATAACAATTTATCTAAGCTCGAATTTCTAACCCTGAACCAGTGGTTCTGGGCTACTAGTCCCCAACAGAGTCGCCAGAGCTGTCACACCTCCTTTTTCCGCCCCCGCTAGGGGTGAAGGAGTTTTTTCCAATTAAAGGACAATCGAAATGAGATTTATTTATTTATTTCAGAGTCGCCACTTGGGAGATTTAGGGTGTCCCAAGTCACCAATTTTAATCCTGAATCAAGGAAAAGAATGACTCTGCATTACAGTCCGCGAACCAGAAATCCGGATAAGGAATTTTGTTAACCCGGGAGAAGGTGTTAGGCATTCCCGAGTTCCGTGGTTCTAGTACGGTCGCTCAACTGTCATATTAGGCTTGTTTATCTGATTTTTATACAATTATGAGCTCATGTGCAAATTTTTACCTCTTTACCGCTTTTATTATTATATTTTTAAAAGAATGTGAACATCGTTTAAAAACATGTCTTTGGATTGCGTTACATAAAATGCACCCGAGATCCGAAACGTATTTTTATTCAATTTTTGGGATTTGGATTTGGGTCGCATAAATGCGCACCCGAGTTTAGGAATGTATTATTATTAAAATCGTGCCTAAAGCGATTAGCGTATTATTATTTCTGGGTAAGACCGTGGAATTCACTAAACAGTCCATCCCGAATTCTAAATATTCAATTAAACATTTATTGAGGGCCCCGCAATTGGTGCGTTTTATTGGGCGAGGCTTATCTCATTTATTTTTAAAGGATAGTCCTAAAATGCCTACATTTTTCTCTATTAAATTTGTCTCTACAAAATAAAAGAGAAAATGTCTTAATTTATTTACATGCTTGAGTTGTTATAGATGAGTTTCGAATATGATTCATAAAATCTGAAAATGATGCAAACAGGACAGTCTGTTGCCAATGCGGGTCCAGGCCCAACGTGTATGACATAAAACTAGACCTGGGCCGTCTTATTCACATGTTACTACCTAGTTACATTATACTAGGCATGTTCTCAGTTTGTCAAATAAAAAAAAACTTAGCAATCTAATTTTAATCCTAGACCATTTACATGCTGAAATTAACCAATATTATTTAACTAAACAATATTCCTACCAAGTTCCGAAATGGTCTTATTCGTTTGATTTTTAACTAGATGGAGTTACTACACTATTTGTTTATTTTTAGGCAATATATAGATAGTTCATCCGTTAAGCTATCGTCAGATGTTCCACTATATATATTAAATAGCTACATGATTCTGATTTTTGTAAGCTAAATAATTTATATATACAAATAAAATTCAGAATATAATTAAAATAAATTTAGAACTTCAACTCTTCATTTTTCGTATTTATGCTTCATATTTCAGTTTACAGTAACCAGTGTGTCAGTTGTGTACCTGATATTGGAAGCAAAAGAAAAGGGAGATCAGCAGAAATTCAGTAGCATACAACAACAACAACCCCAGCAACCAGTAACAACCAGCAACGAGAAACTTAGTGACAGATTTTAAAATCAAGACAAAAATCCAGAAACACCAACAACAATCAACGGACAGAAGCAAAGGGAATCTTTTCAGATTTTGAAAGACTAGTTAGTGTTTAACCCTTAATCTCTGAATCCGTATATCAAAATATTTGGATTGTATATCAGGTGTATACTATCCTTCTTTTGAATTTTCAGAATGTTTTTCTTTTTATTTTCGGAGTCTTAGTATTTTCGGAATTTTCTCTCTCTTTAATATCCAACTCTCTTTTCTCTCTCTCTTCCCTTTTTTTTTTAAATATCTGATCAAGTCTTTCATTTATATCCCATCCCAAACCCTTTAATCAATTAATAAAACAACCACTTTCTCCTACCAAACCCACTACTAGTTAAAAAATACAATTATTATTTATTTAAACAAATTTTTCTTGAGCCCCGCAATCCCACTATGTCTTGTTCCCCACTTTTGATTAAACAAGTACATTATTCCCCACCATTATGTCTTGTCCCCCATGCCTATATTATTTTAATATTATTAACAAATTATTTAATTATAATGGACAGAGCACTCAAAATAAACATTTGTTCAAAATTTTAATTCCAAAAATACCCCTCCGACCTTACTGAAATTACCATATTACCCCTGAACGTACTGCAAATTACCAAACTACTCCCATCAGCTATAACCAATTCACCTAATTAATTTCAACCAAAATACAGCAAATATGACCAATGTCTAAACAATTTTCAACAACAAATTCAAACTAAATGATGAACAACAAAGAACAACTAAAATTATTTTGATTGAACAATATTTTTTTAACAACAAACAAACCTACTTTCAGATTCAAAAACAACAACAACAAACAAGTATATTCAGATTTCTAAATTCAATAATCATTTGAACTTAAAATTAAATCTAACAACATTACAACCAACAATTTCTATATTTAACTTCAACAAGATCATGGGACAAACTCAAGAAATAATCATAAATGATAAACAATAAACAAGAAAATCAAACTTATACTAATTTCGGATTCAAGAACAATCAAACAAAGTATGGACATAAATGAAAAGATTCAACAACAATAACAAGCAAGTTTTATTCAAATTCGAATTAAACTTGAATTAAGCTTAAACAAAACAAATAAACATATTCAAATCACTAAACTTCAAATAATCAATTGATTTTTTAAATTAAATCCAACAAAATACAACAAAGATACATGATTCAAACTAAATAAACAAAAATTAAAAACCAAAACATAAACTCACATTAAATCACTGAATTAAAAACGAACTTCAAAGAAAATGAACATGAATTAAACAACAAACATGACGGATCCAAATGATTAAACCAACACTCTTCTATATTAAACTTAAATCCTCTTAAATTAATAAAACAAACTAAAAAATAATTAATTGAACTTCAATTTAAATCTAACAATATTATAATTAAACTAACAATTCTTACAAAAAATAAACAAGAAAAATAAAACAACTGAATAAAAATCAAGAACAAGAATAAAACATTTAATGATTTCAGATCCGAAAAATATCAAACAAATTACGGACGGGAACGAAACTTAAACCAACTAACCGGATCAGAACGATAATGAACTCAGAAGAAATCTGCCCAGAAACGATTATCGCACCAAAATAACTTGACGACGAAGACAACCAACGAAGAAACAGTTGAATGTAGCAATGGCGAAGATGAAAGAGCAGCAGCAGTTCGAAGCAGTAGCCGAAGAAGACGCAGCAGCGACGAGCTTGCAGCTCGTCCATGGTCAGCAGCGACGGAGGAGAAGAAACAGCAGCAACACGAGCTGAAGAAGACGCAGCAGCGGCGAACCAGCTGCTTGGCGGGGCTGGAGGCAGCGGGAAGCAGAAGCAGTCGAGGTTTGCTTGGTCGACGACGCGTGAAGACGAGGCAGCAGTCTTGAAGTAGTGGCAGCCATGGGTGTCGAGCTCAAGCTCGAGCTTGACGAAGAAGATGAAGCAGCAGACATGGATGTCGAGCTCAAGCTCGACGACGATGGGTTCTCGTTCTGTTGGGGGTTGAAGACGAAGCAGTGACGATGGGGGTTGGTTTCGAACCAGCTGCTCGACGAGGAAGATGAAGAGAGCAGCAGCTGATGTTTAAGGTTTTGACTAGTTTTGGCTAACGGGAAGAAGCGTGAGCAACGATGGCCATGGTTTTTGCCATTTCTTGGTCCAACGACGACTGTGTGTGTGTGGTCATTTTGGAGGTGAACAACGGCGTGGGGGGGGGGGCAACAACTATGGTGGTTGCTCGTGTGGAAGGGGAGGTATCCGGGCAGCCATGGATGGGTTTGGTGAAGCTTTTGGAGAAGAAGAAGAGAGGGGGTTGGCGGATGGGTAGTGTTTTAGGTTTTGGTTTTTTAGGTTTTTTTTTTTTGGTTTTTTGTTTTGTTTGTGTAAGATAGGGGGGTGTTGGGTATTTGGGTTATGGACCAGGTTGACCCAGTTTGGAATGGACCGAGTCGTAGGGATGATTGGATATTTTTTGGGCCCGTGGTTTAAATTTGAAGAAGAGGCCCAATTCCGATTTTCTTTATTTTTTGCTCTCTTTTCTTTTTTTATTTTTCTAAAACTAAATTCTAAAAATCCTTAAGCTATCATATAGAACCAAATCAATTTATGAAAGCGCAAATTAACTCCCAATAATAATTAACACACAATTAAGTAATAATTAAGCATAAAATTGTACAATTGGACATTAAATGCTAAAAATGCAAAAGATGCCTATTTTTGTGATTTTCATTTTTTGTAAAACAAACTTAATTACTAACAATTGTAGGATTAAATCCTAAATGCAAATGCGACATATTTTTGTATTTTTTATTAATTTAACAAATAAACATGCGCAGACAAATGCAAATAATTATCCAAAAAATACCACAAAAATTCAAAAAATTGCATACCAAGGAAAATTGTTTTATTTTGAATTTTTTAGGAGTAATTCCTCATAGGGCAAAAATCACGTGCTTACAAATACCCTCTGCTGAAACAACATGACCCAAGAAAGCAACTGACCCCAACCAAAACTCGCACTTCGAAAACTTAGCATACAACTGATTATCTCTCAAAGTCTGAAGAACAACTCTCAGATGCTGCTCATGCTCCTGCCGGCTGCGGGAAGAAATCAAAATATCATCAATGAAGACTATCACAAATGAATCCAAGTAAGGCCTGAACACTCGGTTCATCGAATCCATAAAAGTTGTTGGGGCATTGGTCAACCCAAATGACATCACCAAGAACTCATAATGCCTGTACCGAGTACGGAAAGGTGTCTTAGGGACATCAGATGCCCTAATCCTCAACTGATGGTAGCCACATCTCAAGTTAATCTTCGAAAATACCTTGGCACCCTGAAGCTGATCAAACAAATCATCAATCCTCGGCAATGGATACTTATTCTTGATTGTAACCTTGTTCAACTACCGGTAATCTATACATATTTGCATCGATCCATCCTTCTTCTTAACAAATAACACCGACGCACCCCAAGGCGAGACACTAGGTCTAATGAAACCTTTTTCAAGCAAGTCTTACAGCTGCTCCTTTAACTCTTTCAACTCAGGCGGGCCATACGATACGGCGGAATAGAAATGGGCTGAGTGCCCGGAGCCAAATCAATGCAGAAGTCAATATTCCAAATAAGCAGGTCTGAAGAGAATACCTCAGGAAACTCACGAACAACAGGCACAAAATCAATAGAAGGAACCTCGGCACTAGAATCACGAACATATGCCAAATAAGCCAAACACCCCTTCTCGACCATACGCCGAGCCTTCATTAATGAAATAACACTACGGGTAGAATGACCAGGAATCCCTCTTCACTCTATACAAGGCAAACCCAGCAAGGCTAAGGTCACAGTCATGGCATCACAGTCCAAGATCGTGTGGTAAAGTGATAACCAGTCCATCCCCAATATGACATCAATATCAACCATATCCAGAATTAATAAGTCTACTCGGGTCTCAAGACCCCCCAATCATAACTATACAAGAACGATGAACATGATCTACCAAAATAGAATCACCCACCGGTGTAGACACATATACAGGAGCACTCAAAGAATCACTATGATAACTGCATCGGAAGCCTCAGCCTCAGGTCTGGCTGGAAGAGCATAACATCGGGGCTAGGCCCCACCACTCTGAACAACGTCTCTAGGACGGCCTACTGTTGGCTGGCCCTCACCTCTAGCAGCCTGAGATCCACCTCTAATACCTCTACCTCTACCTCTAGCACCTCTAGCTAGCTGGGCTAGCGGTGGAACACTCGGTGCCTGAACTATGGCACGGGAACCCTAGTGCTAAGAACTGCTCGGTGCTCGAGGACAAAATCTAGCAATATGCCCCATGTCACCACAAGTAAAACAAGCCTTCTGCTGCTAGAATTGACGACCCTGAAAGCTCTGAAGCGGAGATGCACTGATAGGAGCTAGTGATACTGATAGGAGCTGGTGATGCACTATAGGACTGCTAATCAAAATACTGAATATGAGAACCACGGCCACCTGGGGCACCATGAGAAGTCTAAAGTACTGACTGAACAGGCATATGAGGATGGCCCCTACCAAAAGAATCCCCGGAGTTACCTCCAAACGAGGCACCACTGAATCTGCCTGAATGACGAGGACTCTTGTCAGACCCCTGACCACCTCCCTGTGATAGAACCATCTCAACCCTCCTGGCCACATTGGCCGCATCCTGAAAGGAAATCTCGCTCCCTATCTCCTTAGCCATCTGAAGTCGAATAGGCCGAATGAGTCCCACAATGATCCTCTTCACTCTCTCTCTCTCTCTCTCAATGGGAAGTATAAGAAGAGCATGACGAGCCAAGTCAATAAATCTGGTCTCGTACCGAGTAATAGTCATAGAACCCTGCTGGATCAGACTGCCTCCAATAGATCTCTCTCTGAATGAAAGGAAGAAACTTCTCCAAAAATAGTTGAGAAAACTGATTCCAAGTCAAAGCTGGTGACCCAACTGGTCTAGCCAAACAATAATCTCTCCACCAAGTCTTGGCGGATCCAGATAAGCAAAAATTAGCAAAGTCGACCCCATTGGTCTCCATTATACCCCATGTTCCTGAGAACATCATGACAGTTGTCTAAATAATCCTGGGGATCTTCAGAAGATGCACCGCTGAAAGTGATAGTGAAGAGCTTGGTGAAACCTATCCAACCTCCACAAAGCCTCCGAAGACGTAACTAATCTATCACCGATCTATGCTGCTGCTCGGCTGAAGAAGCAGTACGTGACTTCGCCATTCACGAAAGGACATGAGTAAAGGTTTCAATTTAATAGTGAGAGAACAAAACTGCACGACAGAGAAGAATAGAAGTGAAACTTTTCCTTACTCTATAGCCTCTGGGGGATAAATACAGACGTGTCCGTACCGATCCCTCAGACTCTACTAAGCTTGTCCGTGAATTGTGAGACCTATGTAACCTAGAGCTCTGATACCAACTTGTCACGATCCGGATTTCCCATCTTATGGAGTCGTGATGGCGCCTACACATGAAAGCTAGGCAAGCCGAGTGTTATTAATTCATTACCCTTTTTATTAAGCATGTTCAACAATTTATAATAAAAAGTGATTAAATAGCGGAATAAATTAAGTAAGCAGAATGCGGAAGTGCAAAAACTTAATAATTCAACCAAATACTGCTACATAATCTGAAGTACTTTACTACCCAGAATTTTGTGTCACAAGTCACGGACTATCTAAGAATACTACAAATAAGGTCTGAATGGAAGTACATAAGTTTGTCTCTGAATAAGTAAAAACAGAAAGAGAAAAGATAGGAGGAGATGCCAAGGACCGCAGACGTCTGCAGGACTACCTCGGGTCGCCTGAGTGGACTGAAGACAGCACCCTCACTGTGGTCCAAACACTCCGGTATCAGTATCTGCACATAGAGCAGAGTGTAGTATTAGTACAACCGACCCCATATGCTGGTAAGTGCCTAGCCTAACCTCGGCGAAGTAGTGACGAGGCGAAGACCAGACTACCAAATAAACCTGTGCAGTTAAATCATATACATCGGAAATAGAAGCACATAATTACAACTAAAGTTGGGCAGCGGAAATATGCTGCGGGGAGTAGCAGGTAACAATAGAATAATAGTAGAGAAATGTAAGGAACGCCATAAATCAAATACCAGCAAAAGATAAGGAAATAATAATGAAGTACACATGTAACACCGTTGCAGGCGTGCAACCCGATCCCAAATCACATAGTACCGTTGCAGGCGTGCAACCCGCTCCCATTTCATATATTACCGTTGCAGGTGTGCAACCCGCTCCCATTTCATATATTACCGTTGCAGGCATGCAACCCGCTCCCATTTCATTTATCTACACCAATCATAAAAGGATCCCGGCAAGGGAACGATACCAATATAACAATATCCCGGCAAGGGAACAATAATATTACAATAACATCTCGGCAAGGGAATAATAATATCAAAACAAATATCCAAGAATCCCGGCAAGGGAACAATAATTTAACAAGAACATCCCGGCAAGGGAACAATACTATAACAACAACATCCTGGCAAGAAAACAATAATATGACAACAACATCCCGGCAAGGGAACAATAATATGACTACAACATCCCGGCAAGGGAACAATAATATGACTACAACATCCCGACAAGGGAACAATAATGATAATCCTCAAATGAAATACAATAAACCACAACGGAGTTACAACAATTACAATACAAGACTCACAGGCATGCTTGACACCAACGTATAGATACTCGTCTACATGCCTATACGTCGTGCTCCACAATTAGCACATAGCAAATAAGACCCAACTACTAATCCCTCAAGCTAAGGTTAGACCAAACACTTACCTCGAACTTCCAAGGTCAACTCAAGCCTCAAACACCGCTTTTCCTTTAGAACTCACCTCCAAATAACTCGTATCTAGTCCAAATTGATTTAACAACATCAATAAATGCTAAAGAATTCATACTCAATGCTTAATTATAGGTTTTCTATCATTTTCCCCAAAAGGTCAAAAATGGACCCCAGGCCCGCTTGGTCAAAACATGAGATTCAGACCAAAATCCGATCACCCATTCACCCACGAGCCTGAATATGCAATTAATTTTAAAATTCGACCCCAAAATGACGTATAAATTCCAATTATTCAAAAAGCCCTAACTCTACCCAAATCCCCAATTTTTACCATGAAAACCCTTTATTTTTGATTTAAAAGTGATGAAAAACAGTAAGGAATTGAAAGAATAAAGTTTCGAATTGATTACCTATGACTTGGGGATGATTATTATTGAAGAAAATCGTTCTTAGGGCTGTAAACCTCGAAAATATGGTGAAGAAGAAGGTCTGCCCGTTTTTTAAAGAGTATTTATATTAGCTGCGCAACAGATCTATGCATTCGAACTCAAAAGCATGTGTTCGCATAGGGTAAGGGAAACTAGGTATTGCGATCGGGGGACAGGGTATGCGTTCGCATAGAGGGAAAATGGTGACCCGCAGAATTAACTCTATGCTATTGCGGACCTATCTATGCAATCGCATAGGACAAATGATGACTCCCATAATTAACTCTATGCTATCACGGACCTATCTATGCAATCACATAGAAAAAATGATGACTCCCAGAATTAACTCTATGCTATTTCGGACCTATATATGCAATCGCATAGAACAAAAACCTAGACACCAGCAAACAACAAAAACAGTAGATTTTCTAAGTTCCAATCACCCCGACGCCTATCGGAAACTCACCCGAGCCCTCGGGGCTCTAAACCAAACATGCACGCAAGTCTAAAAATATCATATGGTCTTGCTCATGTGATCAAATTGCCAAAATAATATCTTAAACAACGAATTTAGCATAGAAATCTAAGAAAATCTCAAAACTTTCAAAGTATCAAATTTCACATGTACTGGTCCGAATCACATCAAACGACTTCCGTTTCTTACCAAATTTCACAGACGCATCTTAAATTTCATATTGAACCTGTACCAGGCTCCGGAACTAAAATACGGGCCCGATATCATAAATTTCAAATATAATCAAATTTCCAAAAACTCTTATATTTTCAGTAAAATCATTTCTTTCAAAAATTCTTTTCTCGGGCTTGGGACCTCGGAATTCAATTTTGGGCATACGCCCAAGTCCCATATTTTCCTACGGACCCTCCGGGACCGTCAAATCACAGGTCCGGATCCGTTTACCTAAAATGTTGACCGAAGTCAACTTAAATTCAATTTTAAAGGCCAAATTAACATTTTCATTACATTTCCACATAAATGCATTCTAGATATATGCCCGAACTGTGCACGTAAATCAAGGTAAGGAAAAGGAGGTTTCTAAGGCCTCGGGATACAGAATTTATTTGTAAATCAAGTGATGACCTTTTTGGGTCATCACACTAGGCTTAGCACTTTGTAACCGTTTGTCCCAAAAGGATAGCCCACAAAAATATGAGGAGTGGTTCTGGGTTCAAATTTGTCTCTATGCACCTTAGGTACAGTAGGATAACAGAGGCATCCAAAGCTCCTCAAATGAGAGTAGTTGGGTTTCTTGTGATATAAAATTTCAAAAGGACACTTGTTGTTCAAGTAGGTAGTAGGTAGTCTGTTAATCAGGTAAGTTGCTGTCAAAATGCATTCTCCCCAATAGTTAGTTGGAAGTTTGGATTGAAACATAAGTGCCCTAGTAGCTTCAAGAAGATATTTGTTTTTTCTTTTCTACTACTCCATTTTGTTGTGGAGTATAAGGACAAGTTTTCTGGTGAATAATTCCTTTAGTTTGATAGAAGGAGGTGGCTTCATGACTGGTAAACTCCAGTCCATTATCAGATCTGATAGTTTTTACAGTGGTGTTGAATTGGTTCTCAATCATATTTATGAAAGCTTTAAGAGTTTGTAGGGAATTGCTTTTGTTGCTTAACAAATGAGTCCAAGTGGACCTACTGAAATCATCCACCAAGGTAAGAAAATATTTGTAATTATTGTGTGTAGCAACATGGTAGGGGGACCATATGTCAACATGTATCAATTGGAAAATATGGGTAGAGGTGCTAGTTCTTCGTGGAAATGGAAGTGTGGCATGTCTAGACATGGGACAAATGGACTAAATGAAAGGTTGTTTGGGTGAGAAGTTCCCAGGTATTAAGGATAATTTTCTCATTTTGACAAAGAAAACATGGCCAAGCCTATTATGCCACAAAATGTCTACATCATGTTTGTCTAATACATTCAGAGAGTCACTCTTATTATTGTGAATGGAAGTATTTAAATCTGTTGAATAAGGCTGTGAATGAAGAGGACTACTAAAGACTCTACTATTTGTACCAGCAGAAACAAAACAACTGCAATAAGAAATTTGAAGACTAGTATATGAAACAGTACTTTTACGTTTTAGACACCTGGAACAGAGGTAGTATAATCCCTCTCTGCTACTACCAATCATCTGAGGCTTCTTCACTAAAGGGGCATGCAACATACATAGTGTATCAATGAAAAGTACAATACACTTGAGATGTGTTGCAAGAGAATTGACAGAAATTAGGTTGTACTTAAAGGATAGAACATAAAAGACTTTGTGTAGAGTAATTTCAGAATTGAGTATCACATCCCCAAATTGAAGCACTTTCACCTTGTATCCATTTGGTAGGCTTATTAACACAGAGGTATGGTAATGTTGTTATGTAACTAAGAGCAGTTTTATTCAAAGTCATGTGATTAGAGGCTCCTGAGTCTATGATCTAAAAGTCAGTCTTAGATTCGAAACATTTGCATGATGGTTTGTCAAAATTAATATAAGAAGTGTAGACCACAATACCTGCAAAGTTAACAACACCACTGGTGATATTGGCATTGCTGGGAGATCCTCCTGTCTGAAAATGTTGTAGCAGGTTCATTATCTGCCCATATTGCTCTTTTGTCAAGCTGACATTCTAATTTTCACTGTGTAGGATTGGATCATCTTCCTTTTCCTACATCAGATTAGCTGGGGCTCCATGCACATTTTCCACAGTTCCTTTACCTCTATTGAATTTGTGACCTTGAATTTGACCTGAGTTGTTTCCCTGACTGAAATGTTGAGTGTTAGTGAAATTTGAGTTTTGATTGTTATAAGAATTGTTCTAGGGATATCCATGTAATTTGTAACACTTGTCCTTTGTATGGCCTGGCCTCTTGCAGTAGTCAGAATGGTCGACCCTTGAAATGGCCTGAGTTGGCTGTATAATGTGTTTTGAAATTCCGAGCTCCAAAAGGATTCTGATGTTGTGAAGGCACAGTATTCACATGAAGTAAGGTAGACTCTAGGCTCAGTTGATTGTTTGGTTTGAACTCCCTTTGCTTTTCCTCTTGTACTAACAGAGAAAAGGTCTGCGCCAATGATGGCAGAGGTTTCATAATTAAAATGCTTCCTCGCATTGTTGTGTACACTTCGTTCAAGCCCATCAGAAACTGAATAAGTCGTCTGTCCTGTTCTGCCTTATGCATATTGTCCTTTGACCCATACGTACAAACACAGGTGCACTGAGACTTTGCACTGAGATTGCTCAATTCTTCCCATAGCCTTTTTGTTCGCGTGTAGTAGGCATTAATGTCCAAGGATCCTTGAACGAGATCATTAATTTCTTTTTGAATTTGATACAGCTTTGCACCATTCGTTTGATCATATCGATCTTCCAATTCTCTCCATAACTCTACTGAATCGCTAACATATTCAACACTATCAGAAATTTCCTTTGATAGGGAATTGAGAATCCAGGAAGTTACCATGTCATCACATCTTTCCCATTGACAAAATTGTGTAGATTTGGGAGGAGTCTTCCTATAATCTCCATTTACGAACCCTAATTTGTTTTTGACTGATAGGGCTCTCAATACACTCCTTCTCCATGACCTATACCCAATTCCATAAAAAAGAACTGGTACTAAAGTCACTCCGGGATTATCCGAAGGATGAATGTATAGAGGACTACTTACATCGATGACAGGTTAACCGTTCCTGCTTGTACTGGGGGTGAGTTTTTCGGTCTGATCGATAGCCATGAGAAAAGCTCTAGATGATGAAATTGGCTAGTTTCCTAAGCAAATTGTTGAATAAACTGTACAATCGTGCATAAAATGCCTTTACTTCGCACAAATACTGTAGCTCAAAATCGCGAAAACAAACCCAGCAGATGACAGAGAGAAAGAGGTCTTGAAGAAAAACTATGACAGATCTCCGTCGAGGATATCACGCCGGCTCTGATACCATATTGAGATTCTTAGTTTGAGCTAAGATGAAGCTCGTACAAGAGCTTCAATGAAGGTTCTGGAAAATTAGAAAGAGAGAAGAAAATATATGGGAGGAGAGCAGATGAAATGCAAATGTGAAAAATGACTCTCATTTCATTTCCACTGTTACAACCTGTATATGTATGTACACGTGGAAAAAATAAAAGACAGCTATTACAAGCTAATACAATTAACTTAGCTAACTAAGAGCTAATAACAGTATCTAACTAGCCAATATGTAACAATAACTAAAACTAACTAAACATATCTCAATAGAGGGTCTTCGGGTTAGGGGTAAGATCTACGTACACATTACCCTCCCTAGACCCCACTAGTTGGATTTTACTGGGTTGTTGTTTTTGTTGTATCTTTCATCCAGGTATCATTTTCTAATTTCGGATGCAATAATAATGCAGGATCGATGAGGGTGACACTTAAGGCTTTATGTTGCTTGTCAGTTCTGAAAAATTTTGTTACGTTTATTAGTGGCCCAATAAGTTTAAGGCCCGTAATTAATATTTAATTAATGAGAAAATCTCATCCGTCCGATTGGTTACTTGATGGACGTACCAGATTAAGTGAGAACCTCTATAAATTGGTTATCTCCCCACCCATTAGGGTTACCGTATTTTTATTTCTCTCTTCCATCACTAAAGTCGGCGGTATCGAAAGCTAGGGCAAGGGACGAGAAACCAATCCCAACTAACGCTTCCGCTTCGTTATAATGGCTTATGATTCAGGTATGTTTTCTGTAAAAATTTTATGTAAGATTATCATGTTCAAGATCCTGGTACGAATTAAAGTATCTATGTTTACATGTGATATTAGAGCCGGGATATTTGAACCGATAATTTTCGTGAAAGAGACTAGATTAATTATTATGTGTGTATAACAGCTCCGACGGAATTATCGAATTGCTTCAAAATCGCCGTTACAATATATACTACTTTCGAATCTGATCATGAAATCCCATTATTAACAGTGAGTAACTTACGGCCTAGAATGTTCATTGAACTTTCAAAACGACACCAACAGGTTTATGCTTAGCCAATTTGGAATCTCACACTAGGATTTCACATGAAATCATAAAGAATAAATTAGTTTTGTATACTTAAGCCCACTGTATGCTTCTACAAACTGGAATTTTATCGTTGAAGATTTGTCTAATTTAAGCATTATGCTGTTTTCCTATACTAGATTGAGAAAAGCTTCTTTAAGAAACATGAACTTAGGCCACAGTTATTACATTAATAGTCCGGTCTATTAGACTATTTTGGATATTTAATTCTTGGGCCATAAAATAATATTTTGTGGGCGATTAACTGATAAAGTCACTTATTATTTATCTTAGGTATGTGATTATGCTTATACAGTTTATTAGTCACCAAAGTCAAACTACATTGTTTAAAATATTCAGATGCATAAAATTTCCTGATGCTTATTTTATGTGTGCATTTATATGTTTATATAGTTTGTTAGTCACCAAAGTGGTCAAACTAGTATGTTCATGAAAAATATGCATACATAAAATTATAATTTATTCATAAAATTAATGAAATGCCAATAATTAAAAATTAGTGGATAAATTAATTTTCACTATTGCTAGGACTTAATGATTTACCCAAAGTGAATCAATTATTCTATGAATAGTGAATAGATGAGGTAAAATTAATATTCTTTAGTCAAAAATATATTGTCTGTCCAAAGATGCATATATATATTTGGTTAAAAATATTTAATTACCTATTAAAGACTAAATGACATTTAAATTATGATAGTGTGTCGTAGTATTTACCCAAAGGAGAATTGCGATATACTTTTATTGTTTTACTGAATCCATATTGATTTGTGAGCATGTATTATCTATTTTGCAGTTATTCCGCTTCGTTCGCATACTTCGTCTGTTACTGTGTTCAATGGATTGAACTTCTCTGAATGGCATGAACAAGTCCAATTCTGCTTAGATGTAATGGATCTTGACTTGGCTCTGCTGAATGATAAGCTCGTTCCATTAATGATACGGGCAATGCAGATGAGAAGCCTTTCCATAAAGTATGGGAATGCTTTAACATGCTGAGCATTATGTTTATACAAATGAGTATTGCCAGCAACATTAAGAGTACTATTCCACAAATAGAAAGTGTCAGGGAATACCTGAAGTTTGTGGAAGAACGTTTTCGTTCTACAGATAAGTCTCTCGCTGGTACACTAATGGCTGAACTCACGACCATGAAGTTTGATGGGTCGTGTAGTATGCAAAACCATATAATCGAGATGACAAACATTGCAACAAGACTTCAGACCTTGGGGATGAAAGTTGATGACTCCTTATTGGTTCAGTTTATTCTGAACTCGTTGCCTCCTAAGTATAGAACTTTTCAAATTAACTATAACACTATTAATGATAAGTGAAATGTTAGTGAATTGTCCAGTATGCTTGCTCAGGAGGAGTCAAGACTTAAGAAACAAGGGAGTCATTCAATTAACCTCATGGGTCAAGGAGCTGGTAAATGACTTAAAGTGAAGGCCAACAAGTTCAAGAAGAAGAAAGCACATGCTAAAGCACCATAGGATGCTAACAAGGAACATAAGGTAGATGTCACGATCCAAAATCCGTTAAAGGTCGTGATGGCGCCGGACACCACTGTCAGGCAAGCCAACACTAAATACTTAATTAAATCCTCATTTTTATATTTTTGAGATCATAAATTTCCTTCAACTTAACTAGTAAAAGATGAACTTTACATAATAATAGTAATAATAATAATAATAATAATAATAATAATAATAATAATAATAATAATAATAATAATAATAATAATAATATTTTCTAATTTCAATACTGAATATTCCATAATCATCCCAGAATTTGGTGGCACAAGTGCATGAGCATTTATTAGGAATTAAAATAAAATGCAATAACTGTTCAGAATATAAATTTGGACAGAAAAGAAACCAGTCACATAACATAACACGGACCTCCTCGAGGCCTCAAAATACATCAAACAACATCAAATGAATTGCACCCCAATTCAAGCTTAATGAACTTTAGAACTTCCAACTTCCACATTCGATGCCGAAACCTATCAAATCACGTTCGATTGACCTCAAATTTTGCACACAAGTCACATTTGACATTACAGACCTACTCCAACTTCCGGAATCTAAATCCAACCCCGATATCAAAAATTCCACTTCCGGTCAACTCCTCAAAAACCTTCAAATTTCTAACTTTCGCCAAATGACCCCAAAATGGCCTACAGACCTTCGGATGCGCTCCTAACACCAGAATCACCATACGAAGCTATTCCCGAACTCGGAATCCCTAACGGACATCGATAACATTGAAATGCACTTCAACCCAAATTTATGAAATTCTTCCAAAATGCTAACTTCCACAATAGGTGCCGAAATGCTCCCGGTTCATCCAAAACCTGATCCGGACATACACCCAAGTTCAAAATTATCATACGAATATGTTGGAACCTTCAAATCCCGATTCTGAGGTTGTTTACTCAAAATCCAATCTTAGTCAGAATCTTCCAACTTAAGCTTCCGAAATGAGAATTCTCTTTTCAACTCAACTCCGAACTTCACGAATTTCAATTCCGACCACGCAAACAAGTCGTAATACGTGAAGTGTAGCTACTCGTGGCCTCAAACTGCCAAACGACGTGCTAGATCTCAAAATGACCGGTCGGGTCGTTACATTCTCTCCCACTTAAACATATGTTCGTCCTCAAACATGCTAAGGACTGCTCTAGAGTTGTCTGAAATCACTGTTTAACACCTCGCACATACCCGCGCTATCACAACTTAGTTGAGCATATTAGCTCGAGCTAATAAGAAGATATTCCCTTATACTCATCCAAATGGGCTTTAGAGCTCAATTCCAACATCCAGAATTCTCTGTCAGGCCCGCTTCCATCATACAAACACCGTATCAATCTCTATGCGATGCACCAATACATGATTGCATACCTTTGCTGAATCCACACTATGCACTGCATAACTTACATGACCATAATAACATCCTCTGATAACAATAGCAAAAATTTCACGAATCTGATGCTCGCAACACACCTCATGACATATATAAGTCTTGTTTCAACTCTGGCAATACTGCCACGACGGAAGAGATATGTACAAATTCATGACCAACTGCTGAGTCAATAATTCATTGAGTTCCTTCTCTTGACAAGATCTATTGCCTCATTATGAACCAAATAACTATATTTGCTCTTTAATCTACTTCGTGTAATCCGATCGCACTGATCCCAAGTCCCATAATCTTGCCTTACCTAGTACAAGCTGCTCAGGCAATAAGCTGCCTCAGACATTGCCAAAAGTTTCATAGGATTTCGCAATGTGCCAACACGCAACCAACTCGAATATGATACATAAGGAAAACGAACTCCGGAAAGGACTACTCAACCCATGTAACTAATTAGACAATCGAAAAGGTGTTATGAACCTTCCTTAGAAAATGGGAAACAAAACGCAAAAAAATAGATATAGAGGATTGTACTCAACATCACACTGTGCGGCGCGCAACCCGATCCAAACAACATACCTATGGCGGCATGCCACCTGATCCATACATAAAATCTATATAAAGAGATACTCACCGAGCTAGAATGCTCATTAGTACAAAATATTTGAATATCGGCAACAAGCACGCTAAGTGCATAATACCATCCCTAGGGAGACAGATAGAGTCATACGCTACAAAACTCAAGCACAACTAAGGTGCGATATATGATCTGAATTTCGAGAGCCATCCTGCTCACACAACACCATCTCTATGCGGAACCTCAACACATATGAAATTTATCAAGTCGTTTCATAACTCATACGACACAATATAATATTACACGAAATAGCCAACGACAAAATAACATCCAACGTTCGAGTACTCCTCCATAAAGTGCGTTATGCTGAAATGAATACATTCGGCCTGATATAAAGCCCACGTTCACATTTCGGTCCATCCACATACCTCAAGCCGATTCTGATCATACCGCACTAGGCTAGTGACCTTTCAAGGATCCACAATAACCCTTCTTCCCATGGCATACAAGAACAACCGTCGATTCGGAACAAACTTCTACAGTCCACAACCAAATAAGTCGAGCACCCTTCAGGCATAAATTCTCACATGAACGATAGTACCACAATCTCCATACTTGGTTCCAATCTTCGATTAATAAAATGACTACATGTCACACTTATACCATCTTCCCGTGGGACACGCTCCCACGACCTTCTGTACCAGGTAACAAGTTTACACATCCATACCACCGGCCACACTAATGCTGTAAAGCAAATCAAAAATCCGAAATCAGTATGCAAAGCCTCTTACACAAGACACCGATCTCAGTTGATGCTAAAGATAATACCAGCTTACTCTAACCATCTGAATCTTTTTTCCCTACTCATTCGAGCTGGTGATATTCTTGTCAACACCAAACTTCAACCTTGATCCTCAACTTCCAAATCCCATGCTACTCGATGCACTTAATCATGCCAATGCACAAGAGTACAAGAATTCCATCATAACTCCTGAACCACTAATAGGGTAAACACTTCATCATATAGAAATTATTTACTTAACTCTTTTAAAGATAACCATTGCAACACATAACTGGATTCCTATAACCGTAGAAAATATAACCTCGAGTCGTGGTCTAAACTACCATAACCCTTCTAGGATCCATCTACACATAACAGGCCATAACACTTGAATGCCTTCACATAAAATCAATTACGGCAGCAGTCAAGCCTCACACGCACCGCCACCAAGCACATGTATAACTTATCACACTGAAGAAACTGATCATTGCCACCATCGTGCCAATTCAACCATTACTAATTGATTCGACTTCTTCTAATTTACTCTGGGCTTGACTTAGGATAATAATAGCCCCATTTAAAACATCACGAACCCAACTCCGCACTTGTCCTGAGTGACCTGATTTCATGAGACCAAATCATCTCAAAACCCATGAACAATTTCATACCCTCCTTGTGCGCATAATCATGTCTTTAACTGGTACACCCATTCTGACAATTCTTCTATGAATCCGAAGTTAATTTTTCCCATTCCTCCAATGTTATACCGCATACCGAAGATAACATATAACACTCCAAGCCCCTTTTGTAATCTTCCGTAAAAGCTTGATACTTAACCATACCACACGCATGAAGTCCTTAGGCACCACACTTTAACCTTTGAATCGACTAGGACCGTTGTTGAGAGTCACTATTGATACCCAATTTTTCCCTATATATTTTTATAGACATATATACTTTCAAAATAGCATATATAAGCATGCACAAAGTCTTTATAATTTTTCTATAATTTTAAAAGGTTTTAAATTGATTTATTTCTTCCTCTCTCACTTATAAAATTTCCAATAATTATCCTTCAAATTATTGTCGTGATAATTTAATCATGTAAATCCTATATATATGCCATAATATTGCTTAAATATTTTTAGTGCATTTTGCATTTTAAAGCTAATTTTCATATAATTGCAATATTAGCCTTATTAGTGTACAATTATGCTTTATGCATAAAATTGATCTTCTATATTTTAATAATATTAAATATCTATTTTAAATCATTTTAGTACACAAAATTTTTTTTTAGAAATTGTCTATTTTTATTATAAATTATATAGGGTTAAATTGACTATTTGAAACTTAGCCAGATTATATACTAATTTTAGCCTCAATTAAACCCAATACCCTAGCCCAATTTCACATTAAACCACCCGACCCAGACCCTAAACATACCTACTCGACCCAGAACCCATAAGATCATGGCCATTGATCTGAAAGTTCAACGACCCATATTATTTCCTTTTTTAATTCTAAACAACCCCCAACCCTAATCATTTTCCACATACCGCCGCCCTAAATTCTCTCTACTCTCACTACACTCTCAACCTAACCCTAGCCCTTCAACCACAAACCTCCCATCTCCGGTCATCTCCAGTGATCTCTCATCGTCTCCTATGCCTCCAATGGATTCTCTCATGCCATGCTTTCCTTCTTTAAGGTCTTCAAGGGCCCAGGTCCATGCCGAATTGCATCTAGGATTCGTCACCTACCTGTTCTTGGCTACTTCAGTATGATTTCAAGCAAAATCATATTATATTTGCAACAATCCTTGGGTTTTCTAAGCATGTTCTTCATCTCTATATGGGTTTCTTGCGAAACCCTAATTTCATTTCTACGCCTCCCAGATCTGTACAGATCTAGGACAATTTGAGTTTGTTTCTTTAATATTTTACACTGTCCTTGAAATTCTTTACAAGAATTGTTGATTTCAAGTGTTTTTCACCTCATACTAAAACTAGGGTTTTCGGGACTTCCTTTTAAAAACCTTGTTTAAGTGATTCTGTGTTTAAACTTCTATTTCTTGCATATTTTAACTGATTCTATGATTTTACTACATCTTCAACTCGTCTATGTTGGAAGCCCTAATTTTAGGGTTTTCATTTGGTTTTTGTGACTGGCCGATTCTCGTTTGAGTTTCTTTGACTATCAAGCCTCAAATATATTTTTACTGAGTTTCTTAGCCTAACTTACATCAATTCTATATGCATGTGTTCATCTTAACTATTCAAGACTTGCATCTTTCTATCAGTGCTGTTTAGACTTCCTGTTCGCTAGAGTTGTATGTTGACTTTTTTACTATCCATGTCTTACTTTATTTATATGTTAAACACTAACTCATGACTTTCTTTTTGACTGATTCTGGATCCCCGTTTCTTGGTTTGATTGGAAGACCTTCCTTTAAACCATCGACTCCTACCCTTTCTATTCAATTTGATTGATTTGCTTACCTTATCTGCATCGATACTGGATTCTTACTGACTATCTCCTTAATTAGAGTTGTTTCTGAACTTACCCCTAATTGTTTACCCTATACTTACTATATTTAAAATCTTTCCTTATTGGTCGTGCATTTATTTATTTCCTTATTTGTTATTTAACTCCTTAATTGAAGGGAAGTACTTACATTTATTTGATTCTAACTAGTACATGATTCCATAATTTTTGCTGAACTTTGATTCTTGCCTTATTTTCTACCTGTTTTCAAAATATAAATACCCTACTCTTTCATTACACAAACACACGAACACATTGGTTCAAAAACTCTCTCTCACACTTAAAGCTTTTGCTTTCTTTCTTTGTTACTTGCTACCAATCTAAATTAGCGGGTTATAAGCCAAGGCTAATAATGGTGCTCTCCTATTCTTCACCTTGTGTTCACTACCTCTATACTAGTATGCTCTGAGTTCGATTCAATCCCTAAAAACAATATGTTTCTTTTACTACTCCAGTTCATCATGTTCCTAATTTGTTTCTACCTATGGTTTTGCTGTTCAACATGTAATTAATCTCTTTGCTTCATCTAATTATGCTAGCCCTGTCTTACCTCTTTAGGGTCAGCATGCTCTCATGAACTAAGTAACTTGACTCTACTCTGTTTAATGCTTGTATATTGTTACCTAGTTCTAGTATGCACTTGTTAGGCTATTTCCCTAAGTTGTTTTAATATTATGCTCAGTCATGATTAGTATAAAATCCTATACTCTACTATCTCCCAACTCCCCTGAATCCCCCTAAAACATCTCTGGTTCTATAATTGTGTTCTAATTAACATTTCCGAATCTATTTATTACTACCTGCACCAAGCACAAGAGACTTTTGCTTGTTATGTGTTCATCATACTTGCTCTATTTGTCCCCAACCCCCGATTGACCCTGTGTGGAGATTTGTTCCCTAAGTGTTTGCTGAACTTGTTTGACTGACCTGTTGTTTGTTTTATTACATGACTATTCTCAAAAGTTGTTTTACTAGACAACCCTCTTATTTACAAAACTACTTCAACTAAGTCTCTTTCACACTGCTTTCCTACTAAACCCTTTTCAAACTATGTCAAGCACTCTCACTCTACTCCTAAGTCTCTAGGTTCTGCTCCCTCCAGTGTGTGTACTGCCTTGGGATCCTTCTGAGATTCCTCTGAAATCTGGCATACTGAGGCTGGCCCTTTCACACTGCACTTACTCAATTAGGTTACAAAGTCTAGGTGTGAGCACTGCCCGAGATCCTTGAGATCCTTAGGGAACTCTAACGCACCTGACAATGATATTGTCTATGAAATTGGCATTTGAGGCTATTGGAGGTTTGGGGAATCACTTGAGCCTGCTTCAGGCTCCCTATAGTGTAACTTCTTCTTTTTCTTTATCTATGTAATTCATTCATCTGGTTTGTAATAATTTGTAAACGAATATTTGGGTGATTATTGAAAAGGGGTGGGTAGTTGCATATTTGTAGGGTAATATGGGTAGAAACCATGCATAAAGGATCTTATATTTGCTATGTCTGCCCTACCATGTTAGAAATCATGCCTATAGGATTTTAGATATTTGCTATGTTTGCCTCACCATGCTAGAAATCATGCCTATATGTTTTACAATCAACTTCACAAGTAGATACCATACTTAAGCATGTGATCAAGTTCAAATTTCTGTTCCAATAGGTATTTACATTGGTTTCCACTAGAAATCATGCCTACAAGTTTTTAAAATACTAGATATCATGCTTATGGAGAACAACAACAAAAATTCTGCCTATAGATCTAAAATCAGTTTAGTTTAAATAAGTCAGTCCAATTCATGTTAGTTTACTTCGAAACTGGTCTAATCAATGGTTTGTTTTCCTGAAATGAATTCTTTCAAGAACTGCCCTAGTTTACTGTTTGAAAGCATGCCTATAGGAATTCAAGAGCCCTTTTTAAAATTTGCTCGTTGTTTTACTATATCAACGTAGCTATTATGTTTTAGGACATCACTATTCAGCGTTTAGGCAAGCCTATAGGGTGGGTTTTAAATCCTGAGACTCTGAAACTGTTTTTGCTACTTAATGTCATTTAGATTTAACAGGTTAAAATCAGTAGGCAAATTGATTAGGGCCTTACTATCTAGTTTATAAAAACAAGGTTGCATGTTTCTGTGCATTGACATCCACTTAGACGTCCCGTTTAGGCCTTTTATCTAAAAATTGATCTTGTTTATGTTTGAAGATGTGCACTTATGTGATATTCTTGAGGAGGTAACTGTGAGCCTCTAACTTGCTTTATATGCAGCCCTAAATTTTTTTTGCCTGTCGCCTAAAAATTTCTCCTTTTAAGCACCTTAGGAGTTGTCTAGAACTACCCAGATTTAGAGGCCCTAAAATACCTCCAGGGCCACAAGGAAGGGATGGGTAGTGCATGCATAGGCATTGACAAGATTACTAGAACACTCGCTCTAATAACCACTAAAGGGGTGGTAAAGGGTAGATATATGATATGATGACTATGCGCTAATGTCACGTGTAGCCCCTCATTGAGGAGTGTTTACCAGACATTGTGTCGGGTGATCCTGTAGGCTAACCAACCTAGGACCCCTCCTTTCACAAATTCCTTTTGTTTAAAACTTTGTTTTATATGTACAAAACTTGTTCAAATCTTTTGTCTATTATCTGAGTTATACAATATCCAACCTGCTCTTATTTGGAATTATGTGTTTAAAACTATTTATGGACTAATTCACAAATATAAGTTCGGTCGGGACCCACAGTTGTGGACCAAGAGGGGTGCCTAACACCTTCCCCTCGAGGTTATTTCTAGCCTTTACCCTAAAATCTCTGGTAATGCAAACCAATCCAAGATTTAATCGCTCTAGGTGCCCTAACGCACCATAATTTGTTAGGTGGCGACTCTTCAAATACCCAATTTCCATAAGGAAATGAGTCATTACCCACCATGTATTGTCGAAACCCAGACTTCTTCTCCGCGGAGGGGAAAAAGGGGGCGCAACAGCGTGGCGACTCTACTGGAGATACCTTTAGGCTCTTACCATAACAAACTTATTTTTTTAGTCCAAGCATGCTTTATCCCGTACCCTTTCCCTTTGTTTTTTTAACTGTCTATTTTCTTTTAAGCATTTATGATTCTTTACCTTTGAAACTTACTTGACTCTTTGTTTCTTTTACCTGTAACTGTCTTTCAATTATTTAAATATTGTATTTATTTTTCCTACGTACAAATACTTGACTACATGTTATTAACTGCCGCATATATCATGTTCCACATCACATTCCACTCGTGCGCATTAAATCCTATAGCAACGCTTTAATGAGTGATTGCGCTCTTCCTATTTACTACCCTTAAATTTGGAAAGACTTATTTGCGGTAAAACCAGTCGATCAGCAGTGCAGTTGAGGGTTCCATGCCTTCCCCCTCAAGTTGTCCGCTTGAGGGTACCAGTCTAAAACCCCATAGTAACCTTACTTTGATTGAAATTATGCATGCACTATAGTAAAACCTAGTCGGATCAATTATGTTGTCCACATAATGATCCTTTAAGATGAGCCTTATCTAAAAGTCCATCGGGTTTTCCATAATTCCAACGGACACAACCACGTTCTGTGCATTAATTTGGGGAACTAAATGCTGATATGTTAATCATAAATGTATAAATAGTCGAGTCTGGTGGGGGTAAGGCCTAACCCTTTTTGTTTTGTAGAAAATGAGGAACGAGGTCCCCAGTTTCGGTATGGTTAACACACCCTCACTCTTGCTGGACTGGTGGATGAATCTTTCATCAAGTGACCAAATCAATGAATGGAAAGAGAGGGCCGTCAAATCTAGCGAAAAGCTGGACTATCTGGAATACAGTCTGCTGGAATTGGAAGGAAAAGTGAGGAAGAGAGTCACTAATTGCCAGAACGCCGAGGGAAACGAAGGAGGGCATTTAGCAAATGTGTTCTTACTAATGAACCTACGCGAACTAGAGAATTTGATCAACGAGAACATTCAACCTGTGGAAGGTCCTTCTGAGACCAAATAGATTAGGTTTACTCGCCTTCCAAATGTAATAAGACCAAGTGCCAATAGTGACTTTATTATTATCTTAGTGTCGTTTTGGGATTCGTCTATTTTTACATTATGAAATGAAGCATTTATTGGCATTAAAAGTTTTCCAAATTTATTTGTCGCTAGGCCTACCTCGGGCATAACGAGGTTCCCCAAAGTAGGACACGAATTTATATTTTTTGCAATATGTGTTTAAATACTGCAAACACTTCAGGATCCTCACTAACTTGTTACCTTTATTTTTGTTTTTTTCCTTAGTTTTATTATTTCCATCCCCTTAGGTTAGTTCACTCATACTGGCCTCATCAGCGTACCACACCAGATCCAGAGGCCCTCCACCTCCTTCTCCTCTTCCAAGCAACACAAAAGGCAAAGGAAAGGTAAAAATGGACGACTTAAGTGGCATCCTAAAAGAGAGTATTGAGAATGCAGAAACCTCAGATGGTCGTAGTACTCCGCCCCCAAATGATCTATTCCTGAGATTGGAACAAAAAATATTGGAGTTGCAGGGAGAACTTGAGCAGGTTCGCAACTTGGCAAACTTGTCATTCACCCTGAATGTCCCCGACATCAACCAATAGAACACAAAGAACACAATACCTCCACAGAACACACAAAACCAACATCCACAAAATCTTACCGCACCGAATCAATACGCAACTCCACCCCAAAATCTCAATCCACTACCAATACAAACTCCGCCACAACATCACCATCAACCAATTCAGTACCCATCAACCACTTCTTACCACACTCCCCAAAACACACCACAACCCATTCCCGATCCCTAGAACTCCACCAATGACCATTATTACACCCAAGTCCCTGGAACCCATCAAAGCAACCCTATATATGTGGAAACTGTACCTCACTCTACCCAACCAATCTCATATATACCGGAATCCTCCGAGAAGGACCTGCTCATTAAAAACATGGCTGAAGAACTCAAGAAGTTAACAAGCTGAGTTCAGGGTGTTGAAGGTGATAGAGGAATAGAAGGTTTAAACTACGAAGACCTGTAATACAACCATATGTGGAATAGCCTAAGGGGTACAAACCTCCCAAGTTCGAAATGTTTGACGACACAGGTGATCCCAGGGCTCATCTAAGGACCTATTGTGACAAGCTTGTCGGGGTCGGGAAAGATGAAAAGATTCGGATGAAGCTATTTATGAGGAGTCTTACTGAGGATGCTTTGCTTTGGTACATCAGCTAAGATCCCAAGAAATGGTCCAATTGGGTAAGTATGACATCGAATTTCATGGACCAGTTCAGGTTCAACACAGAGAACGCACCAGATATTTTCTACATTTAGAATCTTAAGAAGAAACCTACTGAGACTTTCCGTGGGTATGATACTCGTTGGGGGTCGAAAGCAGTCAAGGTCAGTCCATTTTTGGATGAAGAACAGATGAAAAAATTCTTCATCAGAGCACAAGATCCTCAATACTATGAATGGTCGATGGTTATCGAAAATCACAAATTCTCTGACATCATCAAACTTGGAGAAAGGATCGAAGAAGGTCAAGAGCAGGATGGTAACGAACTTCGAGGCACTACAAGCCACAAATAAGGCATTACAGTCAGGTGGCATATCAAAGAAGAGAGATGTTGGGGCAGTAATGGTGGCCCAGGGCCCAAAATCTCCACTTGTCTATCAAACACCTCCACCCATATATCAAACGCCTCCACCCACATACCAAGTATCACCACCCATATATCAGCCTTCATCTCCCAAATATTCCCAACCAGCCACTGTCCATCACACCTATAATTCCTAACCATCCCACTTCCAATCACCACTAGTTTGCCAAAATTATCCAAGATCAAGACCCAATTTCGACCGCAAGCCACCCAGACAATACACCGCTATTGCTGAGCCCATCGACCAACTGTATGAAAGGTTGAAAGCCACGAGTTACATGACTTGTGTTCACGTTGTGGCATTAGAAAACCCATCCCAATGGGTCAATCCGAACAAAACTTATACGTAACATTCCGGTATGAAAGGGCACACCACTGCTGAGTGTCGAACCTTGAAGGATAAAACCCAGATGCTAATTGACAACAAGGTCATACAGGCAAAGGAAGTCGCACCTAATTTCCGCAACAATCCCTTCCCTGATCATAGAGGTGATGACATACATGTGATAGAGACAAATGAAGAATGGGACCATGAGGGGTCGATTGGGCTTATTCGAGAAGGCGATGACTTTAAAGTTGTAGTCACACTTACTCCTATTGTGGTACAGACTCAGCCCCCAATCGAGGTTGAGGTAACTGTATCAGCTCCATTCGAGGTAGAGGTGGCTCCGCCAGCGGTCACCCCTGCTCCATTTGAGGTAGAAGTGGTCACACCTTTAACTGTGACAGTATCAACCACACCCCATTCAACTCAAAAGCAATACCTTATGATTATGTTGTCGAGGCTCGGCGGAAAGGGAAGGTCAGGTAGAGGAATGTGATGCTGCACAAGAAATGACTAGAACTGGAAGAGTCTATACACCTGAACATTTGGGAGGTTCAAGTAAAGAAGCCACTACTAGGCAGCCTATCATTGAGACTGGACCAGATGACCTGTGGAGGAAAGTATAGGCAAAGGAGTATTCTGTTGTTGACTATCTGAACAAAATCCCTACTCAGATATCTTTCCTATCACTGCTGTAGAATTCAGAGTCACACAAGAGCGCTTTGATGAAAGTGCTAAGCGAGGCTTATGTATCCAATAACATCACTAGCGGAGAAACGGACAACATGGTAGGGCAAGTACTGGAGAGCCATAAGATTATCTTCCACGAAGATGAGCTACCACCTGAGGGTTTGAATCACAATCGAGCATTGCATGTCACAGTGGAATTTGAAGACAAGTTCATTGACAGGGTCCTGGTTGACGGAGGTTCAAGCCTAAATATTTGTCCGCTGGACACTCTGAAAAGGTTGGACAAAGGTTTCCATGAAATACGGGTAGGAACCATGAATGTGAAAGCTTTCGATGGGTCACAGAGGGCCATGATCGGGGAAATCAACCTTTGCTTGCAGATGGGGCCAACTTGGTTCGACGTCGAGTTTCAGGTGCTCGACATACCAGCCTCATATAATCTTTTGTTGGGCCGACCATAGATCCATGCTACTGGAGCCGTGCCTTCCACACTACATCAAGCCATGAAGTTCGAATGGAACCGCTAGAAGGTAATCATTTACGGAGATAGAAGTAACACCATTTATACTAGTCAAACCATTCTGACCATTGGACATAGAAGGAGGCTACGAGGGGAAACCTATCATCATATTGAATGGGTCAACACTGTCAAGAAGGATAAGTGGCGGAGTAATAAAATAGAAAGCATACTAGTATTGTCCGGATATGAACCCGACAAAGGATTGGGAAAGAACCTCCAAGGTATCACCAAACAAATACAGCTGAAAAATCATGGTACCACCTTTGGGATCGAATACCAGTACACATGGAAAAAGTACAGGGATTGGTCGCCTCCATGGCATGGACCGTATTACTTTCTTGAGCAGCCAGTGCCATGTTTGGAGCAAGCTTTTCACCAGGCTGATACGATATGGGGGACCATAGAAGAAGAAGCACTAGCTGGGTTGAAGAATGTGTTCTTGGAGGATGAGGACATGGATTGTGGTGCCATAATTGAGGAGGAGGAGGAAGAAGGCCTCACTATTCAGACCATGAAGAAGGTAGTTGTTCTTAGGAATTGGACCGCCACACCATCTCGAGCCCGCCGAGCCCCTGGGTAGCCTAACAGATTTTTACTTCTATAGTCGTTCCAGGCATTTAGGATTTCTAGTAATTTTGTTTTAAGATTTACTTGTTTCAAAATAAATGCTCGATCCATCGAGCCAAACTTTGTCTGAACAATTTTCTCAGTTTTAATCAAATGCATTTGTTCTTTATCATTATTCATTACTATTTTTATACTTTTCTTTTCTACAGCATTATTATTACTTTTCCTGATGAACCAGTGACTGTGACATGTAATGAGGCAACGCAACATGAGTAGAGTGATTCAGATGAAGAGGATGAGATACCCGAGGAAATCATCAGGGAAGTCGAGAATTTTGAGAACAAGCCTAAGTCCAACCTGGACGAAACAGAAACAGTAAATTTGGGAGACGCCGAGGCCATCAAAGAGACTCACATCAGCATTTACTTGTCACTAACGGAGAAGGAAGAGTACATTCGGTTTCTAAGAGAGTATGAGGACATTTTCACATGGTCATATTATGACATGACCGGTTTGAGCACATCCATAGTTGCTCACAAACTGCCTATTAATCCCATGTGTCCGCCGGTAAAGTAGAAACTCAAAAAGTTCAAACCAGACATGAGCTTGAAAATTAAGGAGGAAGTTACTAAGCAGATCAAAGCCAAAGTGCTCAGGGTGGTTGAGTATCCGACTTAGCTAACATTGTGCTAGTTCCGAAAAAGGATGGGAAAGTCATGGTATGTGTTAACTATCGGAATTTAAATAGAGCAAGTCCCAAGGATAACTTTCCGCTGCCAAACATACACATTTTGATCGATAACTGAGCTAAGCATGAACTCCAGTCCTTTGTAGATTGCTTCGCAGGTTATCGCCAGATCTATATGGATGAAGAAGATGCAGAGAAGATAGCTTTTATCACACCATGGGGTGTATACTATTACAAGATGATGCCATTCGGTTTGAAGAATGTTGGGGCCATTTACATGAGAACCATGACAACCATCTTCCATCATATGATACACAAAGAAATAGAGGTGTATGAGGAAGATGTTATTATCAAATCCAAGAAGGCCGTAGATCACATAGCGGATCTGAGAAAGTTCTTTGACAGGCTAAGGAGGTACAATTTGAAATTGAACCCCACAAAGTGTGCATTCGGGGTTCCCAGGGAAGTTACTGGGATTCATCACAAGTTGTTGAGGGATCGAGCTAGATCCATCTAAAGTCAAAGCTATTCAGAAGTTACCACCACCTAAGAGCAAAGAGGATGTGATGAGCTTCCTAGGACGTCTCAACTACATCAGTCGCTTCATAGCACAGTCCACAGTCATATGTGAACCCATCTTCAAGATGCTAAGGAAAGATGCTGAAACAAGCTAGATAGAGGATTGTCAGAAAGCTTTTGACAAGATCAAGGAGTGCTTGTCCACACCACCAGTTCTGGTCCCGCTAGAACCAGGATGACCTTTGCTAATATATCTATCTGTATTGGATGGAGCCTTCAGATGTGTTCTCGGACAACGTGACAAGACAAGAAAAAAAGATCAAGCCATATATTACTTAAGTAAGAAGTTCACACCTTATGAAGCACGGTATTCTCTGCATGAGCGCACTTGCTGTGCTTTGACCTGGATAGCTCAAAAATTGAGGCATTACTTTTGTGCCTACACTACATACCTCATATCCAGGATGGATCCTCTAAAGTACATATTTTAGAAACCCATGCCTACTAGGAATTTGGCTAAATGGCAGATACTATTAAGTGAATTTGATATCATCTATATAACTCAAACGGCGGTCAAGGGACAAGCATTGGCAGATCATCTTGCCGAAAATCCAGTGGGAGGAGCATACGAGCCCTTGAAAACATATTTTCCTGATGAAGAAGTATCATTCGTAGGGGAAGACATTACTGAAACATATGACGGTTGAAGGATGTTCTTTGATAGAGCTGCAAATTTCAAAGGAGCAGGCATTGGAGCAGTTTTGGTATCAGAAACGGGTCAGCATTATCTGGTATCTGCTAAACTCAGATTTCCCTGCACCAACAATATGGCAGAGTATGAAGCTTGCATACTAGGACTCAACATGGCGATCGACATGATTATTCAAGAGTTGTTGGTAATTGGTGATTCAGATTTACTTGTGCACCAGGTACAAGGAGAGTGGGCCACCAAGAATTCTAAGATATTGCCATATCTGCACCATGTGCAGGAATTGAGAAAGAGATTTACGAAGATAGAATTCTAACATGTGCCCAGAATTCAGAATGAGTTTGCTGACACATTGGCTACCTTGTCATCTATGATACAACATCCAAATAAGAATTACATTGATCCCATTTCGGTGAGGATCCATAATCAGCCGGCATATTGTGCTCATGTCCAGGAAGAAGCAGATGGAAAGCCTTGGTTCTATGACATCAAAGATACTTATCAAAAGGAGAATACCCGGAGCATGCAAATCACACTCAGAAATGCACACTCCGAAGATTGTCAAATCACTTCTTCCACAGGGGAGGAAACTTGTACAGAAGAACTCCTGATTAGGGTTTACTAAGGTGTGTCGACGCAAATGAAGCTTCTAAGCTACTTGAGGATGTGCATGCTGGGACCTGAGGCCCACACATGAATGGTTTCATCTTGGCTAAGAAGATACTCAGGGCCGGTTACTTTTGGATGACCATGGAGATGGATTGCATCTAGTATGTTCACAAATGCTTTCAATGTCAAGTGCATGCCGATATGATAAAAGTGCCGCCAAACAAGCTCAATGCAACAAGCTCACCTTGGCTATTTGCCATCTGGGGAATGGATGTTATTGGTCCCGATTGAGCCCACTGCTTCAAACGGACACAAGTTTATTCTGGTAGCCATTGATTAGTTCATAAAATGGGTAGAGGTTGCATCTTACAAAGCTGTAACCAAGAAAGTCGTTGCAGATTTTGTCAAGGATCATATCGTTTGCCGATTCGGGGTTCCCGAGTCCATTATTACTGATAACTCCGCCAATCTCAATAGTGATTTGATGAAGGCCATGTGTGAAACTTTCAAAATCAAGCACAAGAATTTCACAGCCTACAGACCTCAGATGAACGGAGCCGTAGAAGCCGCCAACAAAAACATCAAGAAGATACTAAGGAAAATGGTAGAGAACCACAAACAATGGCATGAGAAATTACCTTTTGCTTTATTGGGATACCGCACCACGGTTCGCACATCAACCGGGGCAACTCCCTATATGTTGGTTTATGGTACCGAGGCTGTCATCCCAGCCGAGGTGGAGATTCCTTCTTTAAGAATCATACAGGAAACTAAAATCAGCGATGCAGAGTGGATAAAAAGTCGCGATGAACAATTGGCCCTTATCGAAGGAAAGAGGATGAAAGAGGTATGTCACGACCAACTTTACCAGAACAGAATGTCTAAGGCTTTCAACAAAAGGATAAAACCAAGACAGTTCGCACTAGGGCAGCTGGTATTGAAGAAAATCTTCCCACATAAAGATGAATCCAAAGGGAAATTCTCTCCCAACTGGCAGGGTCCGTACATGGTTCACAGGGTACTAACAGGAGGAGCACTCATACTCGCAGAAATTGATGGAGAAGTCTGGCCAAAACCAATCAATTCAGACGCAGTCAAGAGATACTATGCCTAGATTATTTTACATTTATTTTCTGATGTAATTGAACTACACTTAACTTGATTCTCGTTTAAGAGGGGATACATAGGCAACCTTATGGGTTCGGTCATATCATAATAAAATTTTCATTTCCCCCAAGATCATAAATTGGGGCAGAATTTTGATGAGGGTCCTCAAAATTCCGGAGCAAGTCCAGGCAACGCCAACAGGTGTCAGACGGTCAACAATCAGTTAAGAAACTGGGGTAGAATTTTGAGAAGGATTCTCAAAATTCCGAAGAAGATTTAACAATGCCTATTATCCTTAAACATTCAAAAGATCACCCACCAATCTGGGGTAGAATTTTGAGGAGGACCCTCAAAATTCTGACATAAGAGAGCTGCAATACCTTTGAGACATGTTATAGTCACTAGTTTATCAAAAATCATTTGATATATCAATATGTTTCTAAGAACAACTCTATTGTTTTATCAATAATTATATATTTTTCGAAAACTCTATTTCCATAGTAGTCAGGTGCTACCTAGGGGGACTCGCAAGGGCTTTCAGAATAGAGCAAAGCGAAGGCTAGCAGATGAAGCACGAACCAACCTCCCCCATACAAAACTGATAATTTTTCTTTAAATGCAGGCACATCTGACGTAACGATAACATCCGCAAATACATGCACGCTGCAAGATTACTATCAATCAAGCCATCAGACACCGAATACACATCTCCAGCTAAGACATATGCTACTTTTACTTACTACTTGCATATCTGCATGAGGCTAATACCTGCCTCCATACCTGCATGAGGCTAATCCCTGCCTTGAGGCTTATCCCTACCTCCTTATTTGCATAAGGCTAATCCTTGCCTCCCTATTTGCATGAGGCTAATCCTTGCCTTCATGCTTGCATGAGGCTAATCCTTGCCTCCCTATCTGCATAAGGCTAATCATTACCTCCTTATCTACATGAGGCTAATCTCTGCCTCCCTATTTGCACGAGTCTAATCCTTGACTCCATACTTGCATGAGGCTAATCCATGCCTCCCTATTTGCATGAGTCTAATCCTTGACTCCATACCTGCATGAGGCTAATCCCTGCCTCCTTATTTGCATGAGTCTAATCCTTGACTCCATAATTGCATGAGGCTAATCCATGCCTCCCTGTTTGAGGCTAATCCCTTCCTCCCTTTTGCATGAGTCTAATCCTTGACTCCATACATGCAAGAGGCTAATCCCTGCCTCCCTATTTGCATGAGTCTAATCCTTGACTCCATACTTGCATGAGGCTAATGCATGCCTCCCTGTTTGCATAAGTATAATCCTTGACTCCATATCTGCATGAGGCTAATCCCTGCCTACCTATTTGCATGAGTCTAATCCTTGACTCTATAGCTGCAAGAGGCTAATCCCTGCCTCCCTATTTGCATGAGTCTAATTCTTGACTCCTTACCAGCATGAGGCTAGTCCTTGTTTGCATGAGTCGAATCCTTGACTCCTTACCTGCATGAGGCTAATCCCTGCCTCCTTATTTGCATGAGTCTAATCCTTGACTCCATACTTTGATGAGGCTAATCCCCGCCTCCCTGTTTGCATGAGTCTAATCCTTGACTCCATACCTGCATGAGGCTAATCCCTGCCTCCCTATTTACATGAGTCTAATCCTTGACTCTATACCTGCATGAGGCTAATCCTTGCCTCCCTATTTGCATGAGTCTAATCCTTGACTCCATACTTGCACGAGGCTAATCCTTGCCTCCCTATTTGCATGAGTCTAATCCTTGACTCCTTACCTGCATGAGGTTAATCCCTACCTCCCTGCTTGCATGAGTCTAATCCTTGACTCCTTACTTGAATGAGGCTAATCCCTGCCTCAATATTTGCATGAGGCTAATCCTTGCCTCCCCATTTGCATAAGGACTAAGCACTATCCCTTTTCGCACAAACTTTGCTCTATTTCTAGCACTATCTGTTTGCTCTTTTTTCGGGCTAAGCTCTAGCCTCCATTTTGCAAGACTAAACCTTGTCTTGTTAACATCATATTATTGCATATCATGGGCTGAAATATCGCCAATCTATCCGAAGGAGTCATAGTCTAAAGGCATCATCCTAATAGCCGGAAGACACTATGTCATGGCCTGAGGATCTCTCGAACTTGCATATCATTATTCAAAGGTGTCATGGTTCGGAGGCACCATCTTCATGGCCCAAGAATATCATTTCATGGCATGCGAATCCCTCACCAAATAATTCATGGCCCATGACGTCATGGTTTGAGGATGTCATCTTAACCGTCGGAAGACAACCTTCATGGTCCAAAGAGAATTTGCATCATGTTTAAATTTTTTCGCAAATACATGTTTGTAGCATCTTTTATCTGCAGGCAACTAGTAAGCAATCGCTATCCTAGCAGGAGTGATCTCGCTCTAGTTCCTTCAACTATTCCAAGCATTAACTGCTCATCATAGCTACTTCGGCACCTCATGTCCGTTCTTGCAATGATTCCAAAGCATCTTCCACAGATGAATCCAGAACTACACATGGCCTGATTCCTGTAAAACCAGGGATATGTAGGCAGCTCGAAGACCGGAGTCTGGCCTCTGTCTTTCAAAACACACCGCCGGGTCAAAATTGGCCATCGTTTCTTTACCCGAAAACTCTTTCATCCTTCCCGGGTAAAGAGGGGCAGCTGTTGATACCCAATTTTTCTCTATATATTTTTATTGACATACATACTTTTAAAATAGCATATATAGGCATATATAAGCATGCACAAGGTCTTTATAATTTTTCTATAATTTTAAAAGATTTTAAATTGATTTATTTCTTCCTCTCTCACTTATAAAAATTCCAATAATTATCCTCCAAATTATTGTCATGATAATTTAATCATCTAAATCTTATATTTATGCCAAAATATTGCTTAAATATAATTAGTGCATTTTTATTATTGCATTTTGCATTTTTAAAACTAATTTGCATATAATTGAAATATTAGCCTTATTAGTGTACAATTACGCTTTATATGCATAAAAGTGATCTTCTATATTTTTAATATATTAAATATCTATTTTAAATCATTTTAGTACATAAAATTATTTTTTAGAAATTTTCTATTATTTATTATAAATTATATAGGGTTAAATTGGCTATTAAAAACATAGCCAGATTATATTTCAATTTTAGCCTCAATTAAACCCAATACCTGTGATGACCCCAAACTTGACCCGGTCGTGATGGCGCCTCTTGTGAAGAAAAAGTCAACCGACACAATTCCCCAAGTCAATCATTTTCAATTAAAAGTTATTTTTATACCATTTATAAACCGTTAATCTCATAATGAACGTTTAAAACAAAATGCGGAATAATTATACAAGTCTGACATCGGGTGTCACTAATCATGAGCATCTACCAAGGTCTGAATATAACAAAACAAAACAAAAAAAAAGCAAAATATACTAAGTACATAAATGAAAATGAGAGGAAGGAAACAGTGTTGCGAACGTCGTGCAGCCACCTTGCTAACTCTGATGACTCCGCATCCGAGCAACCAATACCCGCTACCGGGTTCCGAAATACCTGAATCTGCACACGAGGTATAGGGAGTAATGTGAGTACTCCAACCCAGTAAGTAATAAGAGTAAATAAAGACTGAGCAATAGGAAACAATGAATCCACATTTATGTTAAACTCAATAAGCACGTAGGCTGCTAAATCAGAATACGAGTCAATCGCCTCTTTTAAAATCCAGCTTTTGGTAAAAATCATTAAAAATGACTTCAGACAGATTTAGTAGGGGTTCAATACCATTTTTAATAAAAGAGATGAAAATTATAATCGGCCCCTCGGGCAAAACATAGTTAGTAAACAGCCCCTTTGGCAAAACAGGAGTCATAAACACCTCATAGCAAGAAAATCTCAATGGAAATAACAAAAACCAAATCAGTGATTAAGTTCTGAACATCTCATAAACCCTAGCTTAAATGAAAGTTGTTTAAAAACATTTATCTAACATTTTCGACAGAGGCTCAGTATAAAGAAGAGTGAAAACAGTCCTTAAATCAACATATTCGATAGAAACTCACTCTAAAGAGAGGTGAAAATCAATAAGTTCATAATCAGGCCTCTCAGGCAACATCACTCATGTGCATGTATATATATCTATTGCCCCTCGGGCTAGCCTCTCATTTACTCGTGACTCAACTCCTACCATTCAGCGCTCACACTTAGCACTCACGCTCAATAGGTACCATATAGTAAATGCAGCCCGATCCATATATCGATGCGGTGAGCAGCCCGATCCATATATCGCTGCGGCGAGCAGCCCGAACCATATATATAGTCGATTGCATTCACTGGGGGTGTGCAGACTCCGGAGGGGCTCCTACAGTCCAAGCGCTATATCGCTGCAGCGTGCAGCCCTGTCCAACATATCGCTGCAGCGTGCAACCCGATCCATATACATATATATATATATATTGCTGCGGCGTGCAGCCCGATCCATAGATATATAATCCTCACAACCAGGCCATCGGCCTCTCTAAGTCATTAACCTCACAATTAGACTCTTAGTCTATCTCAGTCATCAACCTCATAATCAGACCCTCGGACCATCAGTAAAACAACTAACCCAGCATAAACAATTTTCACATTTTTAAAATATAGTGATAAAACCAGATTTAAACAATAACTAGGTAAAAACATGACTGAGGATATGCTTTCAAAACAAATAGAGTGAGGAAAAATAGTAAAAGTGCCCTTAAGGTTCTCAACAGGTCGGCACAAGGCCCCAAACATGGCATACAACCCAAAATATAACATCAATCTCTAGAACATGGAATATCAGAAGGTTTCAAATCAAATACACGACTTAACAATCGTACGGGACGGACCAAGTCACAATCCCCAACGGTGCACAACTCCACGCTCGTCATCTAGCGTGTACGTCACCTCAAAATAACACAACGATGTGTAATCCCGGGTTTCAAACCCTTAGGACACTATTTACAATCATTACTTACCTCAATCCGGCTAAATCTCTAGATCGCGATGCCTTTGCCCCTCAAATCGGCCTCCACGCGCATTGAGTCTATCCAAAATCAGAACGAAAACATCAAAATATGCTAAGAGAACAAAGCCCAAGCGAAAACAATCAATAAAGGGCACAAATCCCGAAATTAGCAAAACCCGAGCCCTGGTCCCACTTCTCAAAACTCATAAATTTCCACATCAATAGATTCTTCATCTCCCCACGAGTCTATGCATATCAAGAATACCAAAATCGGAGTTCAAATGACCCCTCAAATCCCCAATTTAAGGCCTCTTATTCTCAAACCCTAATCCTCCATTTTTAGTCCTTTAATTCCTTTAATTACAGCCTTAATTCATGAAATACTACCATAGAAATGTGTTTTTAAGTCCAAAAATCCTTACGTTAACGAAGTCTCTTGATTTCTCTCCTCAGAATCGCCCAAAAAGCTCCAAGGTCGAAGTCAACAATGGTGGAATAATTCAAACTCGCGAAATGAAATAACATATATTGTCTGCCCAGGCCTTTCCGCATCTGCGGTCAGAGATCTACTTCTGCGGTACCGCATTTGCGGTCTAAACCTCCGCTTCTGTGGAATTCACTTACTCAGCCTACACCACTTCTGCGACAAAACTTCCGCATCCGTGACATCGTAGATGCAGTCACCATACCGCTTCTGCGCTCGCCGCACATCTGACCCCTTTTCGCTTCTACGATAAATCACCTGCATCTGTGGTACGCAATCCGCAGATGCGAAATACCAAAAACAGCAATATCAGCTGCTGCAACAAAATTCCAACCTCTCCGATAACCATCCGAAATCACCCCGAGGCCATCGGGACCTCAACCAAAAGCACAAACATATCCTAATACCTTATTCGAACTTGTTCCAATCATCAAAATACTTCAAACAACATCAAAGCAACCAAAACACCTCGGATTCAAGCCTAAGTTTCCAAAAATTTCCGAAATATGCTTTTGAACAAAAACTCAACCAAACCACATCTGAATGACCTGAAATTTTGCGCACGCATCGCAAATGACACAACGGAGCTACTGCAACTTTCAGAATTTTATTCCGACATCTATATCAAAATCTCACCTATCAACCGGAAAATGCCGAAATCTCAATTTCGTCAATTCAAGCCTAAACCTTCCACGGACTTCCAAAATGCATTCCGATCACACTCCTAAGTTCCAAATCACCTAACGGAGCTAACCAAATCCTAAAAATTCCAATCCGAGATCATATGCAACAAGTCAAATATTGGTCAAACCTTTCAAATTTCGAGCTTCAAACTGGGAACTGTTCTTCCAAGTTCATTCCGATTTCCCTGAAAACCAAAACCAACGAATTATATAGGTCATAATACATCACAGGGGGAAAGTCATGCCCGAGAATTGGCGAGCAAAGTGCAAAAGCTCAAAATGACCTGCCGGGTCGTTACATCCTCCCCCACTTAAACATACGTTCGTCCTCGAACGTGCCTAGAGTTGTTCCAAAATCCACCAATTGTTGAATAACCTCACCATGAACATACCCAGGGTTGATCCCATGTCACCCTATCTCACATAGGTTCGATAACATAATATAACTGAAATTTCACAACCCATCCTAGTACATAAACCATAGAACCACATTTCTACTTCTAAAATCATTGATATGATCTGAATCTTCACATTATACTGTGAATAAGTCTGAGCAAGCTGTAACAAACCATGTCCTCTGTCTCAGGTGCAATCACACGATATACCACATAACTCAAACTCTTATAACGATAACTTCTAATCACTGCAGTTGCACACAACAGTCGAATACAGATAGAAAACCCTTATCAACTAAAGTCTCATCCCAACACTTTCATATACTGCCAATGATCACTAAAACACGCGGTAAGCCATAACCATTCCCAAATCAACCATTCCTGAAGCCACTTCTTCTTTGGCAAATACCACAACAAATTTCTGAGCCGAAGCTCGATATTATCCTTCCAACATGCTGAAATCGGATCTGTTCGAACATACTCAAATCATGAAAATGACTCAAATGAAAGAGATGTACCTCAAGCTCACCAGCACCACCACAACACAAGGCTGAGAACCCGTCTCACGTCATAGGAACAGAACACATGAATCTAACCCGCAAGGTCATACTCCACATAATTTCGCTGCGACGCGCGATCCTACCAACACTGCTCCACGTGGACCACCTCAAGTCACTATGCTCGAAATCGACAACCACGCGCAATTCGATGTCTGGAACCAAAGCAAATCATCATACCCACGATGAAGCAAATAACATACACCATATAAACCAGAAAGGACATAAGCGATATGCCATTTGCCGAGCAACACCCAATTACTCTTTCCGCTCGACTTCCACTATGAAACCCCAATAGAACCGCACCATATGTTCCCATAACCAACAAATCATAACATCTCGCAACATAGTAACTCATAGATCTCCCCAGATTACTAATAAGCTTAATAACCATCGAATCAACACATCCCTCAACAATACAATTTGGGGTCAACAAAGCCATCCCGATGTAGGACACGCATCCATATACATCTACTAATGAACCATACACCAACTCTAGTCACTCATAACAGATAAATAACCCTCCGAAGGTTCACAATGACTGAATTATAGCACATACTATCATCTGACTAACTTACTCACATCTTTACCGTCCTCAACTACGAGCTAACCTGCTTATGAGAACTTCCAGTCTCCAAGTCTATAAGTACATGAATTACCATATCTGATCCCAAATTCCGCCACTTGAACATATATCACACCTCTAGTACTCAATCATCTCATGAGAGGTACTCAAAAATTCTTCTATACCGCCAAACAAACTCGAATATCAGCAGCCGATCTGACAAGAAGTGCTGCAATGCTACCGAAGCACCATCAACTTAATCACATTGCCTTTTTGTGAAACATATACCCTCGTTAAATCATATCAATTAGCATTACCATTTCCTTAATCATCCAAAGATCATTTCCCAAATCATCTTAATCTACTCGTACTGCCTAAGAATTGTGACCTTCCCTTGAGAACTGATATGACCTTACACATGCAAATCTAAGTCTTGCACAACACACCGCCTATACCATACCGTCCTAAGGTAAATATGAGAACTTTATATCCATTCCGAGCCACACACAACTACGTACTCAACTAGCCAAGAACTTTTCTATTAGACCTCATCTAGGAGAAAATCACTATACATCACATGCTCTTTATGCCCGTGGTAAAATACACAACTCTAACCATGGTAGAATTATCGAGAACTTTCCGAATTCCATTCTCACAAAACAGAACATTCAAAACTGAATCCTTCTAACTCAAACAAGCTACGCAGGCCACTAAAACCCAAAAGCATTGTTGCTAAACACCTGTATAAACTCATTACCTCATAAGTGTCCAAAGAACTAATCATGTCATTACCTACACCGATCCGGGCCACTACCAAACTATCCCATCTATCCGAGTTCCCTTTTGACTTACCTTCAACTTGATACTCATTCTTACTATAACATCACAATTTCTCAACCCAGACTTACCACACGAGACCCAAGCATAAAGCCACACCGTCTAAGACCCACAAGCCGCTGAATACTCTCTTAACTATTCCCAAAAGCACCATATTCAAAATACTTTACTCTAAGGAAACTTCCTGCGAATCTAAATCCGTTACCTTTACCTCCCTGATACTGATACATAGAATTCCATAATTAGTATAGAAAATACCACAAGTCTTGACATCTTCCAACGAAAACTCAGTTTCTACCACATATGCAGCTTTAAAATACCCAATTGTTATATGCAGAATCTTGAATACATTAGAACCATTCTCGCAAGTCATCCACTCTACTCAAACCGCAATTAGCCCTATCAAAAGAACCGAACAACCTGTGCCTCATTAGCACTTCAGACACTGCAGAATGCAACCTCATCCCAATACAACCAAACAACTTCCTGCTCTATGCACCGAGCATCTTTTACCAATAACAACTCAAGACATTCTGAGATTCTCTTATACCTATGAAGCACGACATAACCTTTGTTAAAATTTTCCTTTACTCGAGCCATCTTCGGTCTCAATTTCCTCAAGCCATAACTGATTCATGCGCACGCCTCAAACTGGAACCAGCATAGCACATAATCGTGCAATCCCCAATCAATAGCAGACTCCCCCACTTGGCTCAAAGCCATAGACCCAAACACATACAATAACTCATAACGCATATACTCTATTGCTGCCAATATACCATAGCGAGATTCAAACTTAATCCTTCATAAGCTCGTGAAACACAGACCATCTAGTACTTTGAATCTTCTGCAATATCGCATTCATCCTCACAACAGTCAAGCCCACTCTCTTAAGCGTCCCAAATTTAAATTTTTAACACTTATATTTCACTTGTAAATGAGATCTTCTAATAGACAACATGAGGATCACACAACCTCAGAACACTCCGCAGGATATAACCCCACCTGCATGGCCTCAAACTAATATTTCTGTATAGCTTCCACTGTCATAAACATTACGCAATCACTTAATCTTCCTGGGTCTGAACTCACACCGTAACATAAAATTTATTTCACTCCCAACTAGAACACATGAAAAGATTCTTCACACACTCATAACACGGGGCTATACCTCAAATCGAGATGAAGGTCAAGCACCTAATAGTTCTTCTATCCTCCAGCAGGCCCTTCTCGTCGCTTCCAAATCATATGAATACATCTCCTAATCACATCACCTCATCACGTAACTATCCAGTCATTACTGCTACCAATAGGGCACTACCGAACGTATAAGTTCAAAACACTTGCCCACACAATCAGCACCTCGGTGCTCAAGCTATAGGCAAAAATCCGGCCTCGAGTCCTCCAAACTGGCCCAACACCAACACAGAGATCACATTTCGCCCCTCAATCAGGGAATCACAAGCCATCAAAGCACATTTGATATTGAGCGCTCATGCGCGCATACGAACGCGTGGAAGGAATTCAAAGAGTTACTTTTCAAGCTGAATCAAAGAGGCACGATAATAAGCCAAGAATGTGAAGTTTCTCCTAAAGGTTCTACAGCCTCTCGAGGATAAATACAGACGTCTCTGTACCGATCCACGAGACTCTACTAAACCTACTTATGACTCGTGAGACCTATATAACCTAGGCTCTGATACCAACTTGTCACGACCCCAAACCGAACCCGATCGTGATGGAACATTTCATGAAGATAAGGCCAGCCGACAGAATTCCCCAAGTCAGCCATTTTCCTTTAAAAGTTGTTTTTATACCATTTATAAACCGTTAATCTCATAATGAACATTTAAAAGAAAATACAGAACAATTACACAAGCCCGACATCGGGGTGTCACTAATCATGAGCATCTACCAAGGTCTGAATACAACAAAACAAAACAAAAAAAACAGTAAAATGTACTAAGTACAGAAATGAAAATTAGAGGAAGGAAACGGTGCTGCGAACGTCGTGCAGCCACCTTGCTAACTCTGATGACTCCGCGTCTGAGCATCCAACACCCACTACCGGGTTCCGAAATAACTGAATCTGCACACGAGGTGCAGGGAGTAATGTGAGTACTCTAACCCAGTAAGTAATAAGAGTAAATAAAGACTGAGCTGTAGGAAACAATGAATCCACTTTTATGTTAAACTCAATAAGCACACAGGCTGCTAAATCAGAATACGAGTCAATCACCTCTTTTTAAATCCAGCTTTTGGTAAAAATCATTTAAAATGCCTTCCGACAAATTTAGTAGGGGTTTAGTACCATTTTTAATAAACGAGTTGAAAATCACAATCAGCCCATCGGGGAAAACATAGTTCGTAAACAACCCCTCGGGCAAAACAGGAGTCATAAACACCTCTTAGCAAGAAAATCTCAGTGGAAATAACAAAAGCCAAATCAATGATTAAGTTCTGAACATCTCATATACCCGGCTTAAATGAAAGTTGTTTAAAAATATTTATCTAACATTTTCGACAGAGGCTCAGTATAAAGATGAGTGAAAACAGTCCTTAAATCAACATATTCGATAGAAACTCACTCTAAAGAGAGGTGAAAATCAATAAGTTCATAATCAGGCCTCTCAGGCAACATCACTCATGTGCATGTATATATATATCTATCGCCCATCGGGCTAGCCTCTCAATCACTCATGACTCAACTCCTACCATTCAACGCTCACACTCAGCACTCACGCTCAATAGGTACCATATAGTAACCGTTGCGGCATGCAGCTCGATCCATATATCACTGTGGCGAGTAGCTCGATCCATATATCACTGTGGCGAGTAGCTCGATCCATATATATAGTCAACTGCACTCACTGGGGGTGTGCAGACTCCGGATGGGCTCCTACAGCCCAAGCGCATTTTAACTGCGGCATGCAGCCCGATCCGTAGAGATATAATCCACACAACCAGACCCTCGGCCTCTCTTAGTCATTAACCTCACAATCAGACTCTCAATCTATCTCAGTCATCAGCATCACAATCAGACCCTCGGACCATCAGTAAAACAGGGAATCCAGGCCCAAACAATTTTCACATTTTTAAGAAATATAGTGATAAAACCATATTTAAATAATAACTAGGTAAAAACATGACTGAGGATATGCTTTCAAAACAAATAGAGTGAGTAAAAATAGTAAAAGTGCCCTTAAGGGTCTCAACAGGTTGGCATAAGCCCCCAAACATGGCATACAACCCAAAATATAACATCAATCTCTAGAACATGGAATATCATAAGGTTTCAAATCAAATATGCGACTTACCAATCGTACGGGACAGACTAAGTCGTAATCCCTAATGGTGCACAACTCCACACTCGTCATCTAGCGTGTACGTCACCTCAAAGTAACACAACGATGTGTAATCCGGGGTTTCAAACCCTCGGGATAGTATTTACAATCATTACTTACCTCGATCCAGCTAAATCTCTAGCTCGCGATGCCTTTTCCCCTTAAATCTGTCTCCATGCGCATTGAGTCTATCCAAAATCAGAACGAGAACATCAAAATATGCTAAGGGAACGAAGCCCAAGCGAAAACAATCAATAAAGGGCACAAATCCCGAAATTAGCAAAACTCGAGCCCCAGGCCCACTTCTCGAAACTCAAAAACTTCCACATCAATAGATTCCTCATCTCCCCACGAGTCTACGCATATCAAGAATACCAAAATCGGAGTTCAAATGACACCTCAAATCCCCAATTTAAGGCCTCTTATTCTCAAGCACCAATCCTCCATTTTTAGCCCTCAATGAAGTCTCTTGATTTCTCTCTTCCGAATCGCCCAAAAAGCTCCAAGGTCGAAGTCAACAATGGTGTAATAACTCAAACTCGCGAAATGATATAACATATATGGTCTGCCTAGGACTTTCCACATCTACGGTCAGAGATACGCTTATGTGATATCGTATTTTCGATCTAAACCTATGGTTCTACGAAATTCACTTACTCAGCCCACATCGCTTTTGCGACAAAACTTTCACATTCGCGACATCGCAGATGCGGTCACCATACCGCTTCTGCAGTCGCCGCACATCTGACCCCTTTTCACTTCTGCAATAAATCACCCGCATCGGTGGTACCCAATCTGTAGATGCGAAAATACTAGAAGCAGCAATATCTGCTGCTGCAACAAAATTCCAACCTCTCCGAGAACCATCCGAAATCACCCCAAGGCCCCCGAGACCTCAATCAAAAGCACAAACATATCCTAATACCTTATTCGAACTTGTTCCGATCATAAAAACACTTCAAACAACATCAAATCAACCAAAACACCTCAGATTCAAGCCTAAGTTTCCAAAAATTTCTGAAATACGCTTTTGATCAAAAACCCAACCAAACCACGTCCGAATGACCTAAAATTTTGCACACACGTCACAAATGACACAACGGAGCTACTGCATCTTTCGTAATTTCATTCGAACCTCTATATCAAAATCTCACCTATTAACCGGAAAACACCGAAATCTCAATTTCGCCAATTCAAGCCTAAACCTTCCACGGACTTCCAAAATGCATTTCGATCACGCTACTAAGTCCCAAATCACCTAACGGAGCTAACCAAATCCTAAAAATTCCGATCCGATATCATATGCAACAAGTTAAATATTGGTCAAACCTTCCAAATTTCGAGCTTCAAACTGCGAACTGTTCTTCCAAGTTCATTCTGATTTCCCTGAAAAAACCAAAACCAACGAATTACATAAGTCATAATACATCACACAGGGCAATTCATGCCCGATAACTGGCAAGCAAAGTACAAAAGCTCAAAATGGTCGGTCGGGTCGTTACAATTCTCCAGCCCAATTTCACTTTAAACCACCTAACCCAGACCCTAAACACACGTACCCGACCCAGAACCCATCAGATCATGGCCGTTGATCTGGAAAATCAACTGCCCATATCGATTCTTTCCTTTTTTAATTTTAACGAACCCCTAACACTAATCATTTTCCATATACCACCGCCTTAAAATCCCCTCTACTCTTAGTACACTCTCAACCTAACCCTAGCCCTTCAACCACCGACCTCCCATCTCCGGTCATCTCTCATCGTCTCCTATGCCTCCAATGGCTTCTCTCATGCTATGCTTGCCTTCTCTAAAGTCTTCAAGGGCCTAGGGCCATGCCGACTTGAATCTAGGGTTCGTCACCTACCTGTTCTTGGCTACTCCAGTATGATTTCAAGCAAAATCATGTTGTATTTGGAACAATCCTTGGGTTTTCTAAGCAGGTTCTTCATCTCTATATGGATTTCTTGCGAAACCTTAATTTCTTTTCTACGCCTCCTATATCTATATAGATCTAAGACAATTTGAGTTTGTTTCTTTAATATTTTACACTGTCCTTGAGATTCTTTACAAGAATCGTTGATTTCAAGTGTTTTTCACCTCCTTCTAATACTAGGGTTTTCGGGACTTCCTTTTAAAAACCTTTTTTAACTGATTCTTTGTGTTTAAACTTCTATTTCTTACATATTTTGACTGATTCTATGATTTTACTACATCTTCAACTCGTCTATGTTGAAAGCCCTAATTTTAGGGTTCTTCGTTTGGTTTTTGTGACTGACCGATTCTCGTTTGAGTTTCTTTGACTATCAAGCCTCGAATATGTTTTACTGAGTTTCTTAGCCTAACTTACATCAATTCTATTTGCCTGTATTCATCTTAACTGTTCAAGACTTGCCTCTTTCTATCAGTGTTTTTTAGCGTTCATGTTTGCTAGATTTGTATGTCGACTTTTTACTATCCATGTCTTACTTTATTTATATGATAAACATTGACTCATGACTTTCTCTTCGATTGATTCTGGATCCCCATTTATTGGTATGATTGGAAGACCTTCCTTTAAACCTTCGACTCCTACCCTTTCTATTCAATTTGATTGATTTTCTTACCTTGTCTACATTGATACTGGATTCTTACGAACTATCTCCTTAGTTAGAGTTTTTTCTGAACTTAGCCCTAATTGTTTACCCTATGCTTATTGTATTTGAAATCTTTCCTTATTGGTCGTGCATTGATTTATCTCCTTATTTGTTATTTATCTCCTTAATTGAAGGGAAGTACTTATATTGATTTAATTCTAATTAGTACATGATTCCATAATTATTGTTGAACTTTGATTCTTGCCTTATTTTCTACTTGTTTTCAAAATATAAATACCCTGCTCTTTCATTAATACAAACACATGAACACATTGGTTCAAAAACTTTCTCTCACACTTAAAGCTTCTGCTTTCTTTCTTTGTTACTTGCAACCATTCTGAATTAGCCGGCTATAAGCCAAGGCTAATTATTGTGCTCTCATATTCTTCACCTTGTGTTCACTACCTCTATACTAGTATGCTCTGATTTCAATTCAAGCCCCAAAAATAATATGTTTCTTTTACTACTTCAGTTCATCATGTTCCTGATTTGTTTCTACCTATGATTTTGTTGTTAAACATGTAATTAATCTCTTTGCTTCATCTAATTATGCTAGCCCTGTCTTACCTCTTTAGGGTCAGCATGCTCTCAGGAACTAAGTAACTTGACTCTACTCTGTTTAATGCTTGTATATTGTTGCCTAGTTCTAGTATGCACTTATTGGGCTATTGCCCCAAGTTGTTTTAATATTATGCTCAGCCATGTTTAGTATAAATTCCTGTACTCTACAATCTCCCAACTCCCCTGAATCTCCCTAAAGTATCTCTGATTCTATAACTGTGTTCTAATTAACATTCCTGAATCTATGTCTTACTACCTGCACCAAATAGAAGAGACTTTTGCTTGTTATGTGTTCATCATACTTGCTCTATTTTTCCCCAACCTCCGATTGACTCTGTGTGGAGATTTGTTCCCTGAGTGTTTGCTGAAATTGTTTAACTTACCTGCTGTTTGTTTAATTACATGATTGTTCTCAAAAGCTGTTTTACTAGACAACCCTCTTATTTACAAAACTACTTCAACTAAGTCTCTTTCACACTACTTTCCTGCTAAACCCTTTTCAAACTATGTCAAGCACTCTCACTCTACTCCTAAATCCCTAGGTTCTGCCCCTCCAGTGTGTGTACTGCCTTGGGATCCTTCTGAGATTCCTCTAAACTCTAGCACACTAAGGCTGGCTCTTCCACACTACACTTACTCAATTTGTTTACAAAGTCTAGGTGTGAGCACTGCCCGGGATCCTTGAGATCCTAAGGGAACTCTAACGCATCTGGACAATGATATTGTCTATGAAATTGCCATTTGAGGCTATTGGAGGTTTGGGAAATCACTTGAGCCTGCTTCAGGCTCCCTATAGTGTAACTTCTTCCTTTTCTTTATCTATGTAATTCATTCATCTGTTTTTTAATAATTTGTAAATGAATATTGGGGTGATTAGTGAAAAGGGGTGGGTAGTTACATATTTATGGGGTAATATGGGTAGAAACCATCCCTATAAGATCTTATATTTGCTATGTCTGCCCCACCATGTTAGAAACTATGCCTATAGGATTTTATATATTTGCTATGTTTGCCTCACCATGCTAGAAATCATTCCTATAGGTTTTACAATTAACTTCACAAGTAGATACCATACTTAAGCATGTGATCAAGTTCAAATTTTTGTTCCAATAGGTAATTACATTGGTTTCCACGAGAAATCGTGCCTATAAGTTTTTAAACAACTAGATACCATGCTTATAGGGAACAACAACAGAAATTCTACCTATAGATCAAAAATCAGTTTAGTTTAAATAAGTCATTCCAATTCATATTAGTTTACTTCGAAACTGGTCTAATCAATGGTTTGTTTTCCTGAAATGATTCTTTCAAGAACTATCCTAGTTTACTGTTAGAAAGCATCCCTATAGGAATTCAAGAGCGCTTTTTAAAATCTACTCGTTGTTTTACTATATCAATGTAGCTATCATGTTTTAGGACATCACTATTCAGCGTTTAGGCAAGCCTATAGGGTGAGTCTTAAATCCTGTGACTATGAAACTATTTCTGCTACTTAATGTTGTTTAGATTTAACATGCTAAAATTAGTAGGCAAACTAATTAGGACCTTACTGTTGAGTTTATTAAAACAAGGTTGCATGTTTCTGTGCATTGACATTCACTTAGACGTCCTATTTTGGCCTTTTCTCTAAAAACTGATCTTGTTTATGTTTGAAGACGTGCACTTATGTGATATGCTTGAGGAGGTAACTGTGAGCCTCTAACTTGCTTTATATGCAGTCCTAAATTGTTTTTGCCTATAACCTTGAATTTTCTCCTTTTACGCACCTTAGGAGTTGTCTAAAACTGCCTAGATTTAGAGGTCCTAAAATACCTCTAGGGCCACAAGGAAGGGACGGGTAGTGCATACATAGGCATTGACAAGATTACTAGAATACTCGCTCTAATAACCACTAAGGGGGTGGGAAAGGGTAGATATGGGATATGATTACTACGCGCTAATGTCATGTGTAGCCCCTTATTGAGGAGTGTTTACCGAATATTGTGTGGGGTGATCCTGTAGGCTAACCAACCTAGGACCCCTCCTTTCCCAAATTCCTTTGGTTTAAAACTTTGTTTTATATGTACACAACTTGTTCAAATCTTTTGTCTATTATCTGAGTCATACAATATCCAACCTGCTCTTATTTGCAATTGTGTTTAAAACTATTAATTGACTAATTCACAAATATAAGTTTGGCCGGGACCCATAGTTATGGACCAAGAGGGGTGCCTAACAGCTTTCCTTCGAGGTTATTTCGAGCCCTTACCTTAAAATCTCTGGTAATGCAAACCAATCCAAGAGTTAATCGCTCTAGGTGCCCTAACACACCATAATCCGTTAGGTGGCGACTCTTCAAATACCCAATTCCCAATAGGAAATGAGTCATTACCCACCATGTAATATTGAAACCCAGACTTCTTCTCCACAGAGGGAAAAAAGAGGGCGCGACAGTCACCCACTCTGACTCGGTCCCGAATATAATCAAACCCCCAAGGCTTTGATAGCACATGAACACCCTTTCAAAGAAGTACGAGGCTGAATCACCTTTCTTGTAAATCACCTCTACACGAAGCATAAATCCTAAATCTTCCCAAAACATGAACATAAATCCATAAGGCTAAAGATAGCACATATTCCTCAAATCATTTGGTCAAATTACTACTACTGTTTTTTTCCTTAGTCGTAATAACCCACCAGCACACTGATAACCAAACATCGCACAAGTATACAACCACGCAGTCCAATCATAGACGGTGGGGCTCTCCCACTTAGCTTGAAGCTACAAGTACATAACTCTGAGACCCACCGAGGCTCCTTGTTCCCCATTGGCATCAGATAAAAGTCCAACAACGCATTCAAAACACGAAGTCATCTGGCACCCAAATAAAAATCTGTGGACCTAGTCGCTGTCAACCATGAATTTCCGAAATGGCTCCAAACTTTCCTCAAGGCGTGTGACCATCCTACCACTGAACTCATATGTTATTCTGTCACTCTCCCACTTTGGTTCAACCCTCTCCTTTAAGTAACTCCTCGACTTCTAATTTTCACACTTGACCTTCTAGCAATTCAACTACTACAAAACACCTCCCACATGTCCTTCCTTGTACTTCGTCGCCCAATTGGTGCCCCAAATCCAATCCATCTCTGTAACACCCAAAAGAATGATCCGCTACCAACTCTAAACCTCTTAGAAGATCATTTTTCTCGAGCCATCAATAATAGACGTACCAATTCGATTCCGAAATTGCTAAACTCTGTTATCTCTAACAACCTTATCTCAGGCACCATTTCACAATACCCTATCCCCGAAGGCAAATTGAAGAAGGCCATAACATCGGCGAACCTTAACGCGTTCAGCAAGGACGATGACACCACATCACAATTGAGAACTATACCATGCTCGAAAATACCAAGCCTCGTTACTCCATCAACCCAAATCTGAACATTCCTAGTCCGATTGCCTTTCTTCTGTCAAAAATAGAATACTGAATCTCTGAATCATGCACTATGTCAAACCTCCTTTCAGGTCATTCACTGCCTCGACATCCTAGGCAAGCATCCTGCCATTAAGCAAACACTATGTGATAGCAACGCACGAATTGCCATAACAATCAATGCCAAATCTCAAAACCTTAGGTAATACTGATACTGATCTGAAATGACAGGACGACCTTCCGAAAGATGATAGTAATAACCCAATCAAATATGCAGGTAGAAACATCTTGCACCATATCTGTAGTACCATGACAATTCCTCGATTCCCAATCCATAACAAGCGCTTCACGTCACATAAGATTGAATATGAAAGAAATAAAAGTACAAGACTCAAAAGGATCAATTCGCACGATGAGGAATCAAGAAGGGAAGTGCTCATAACAGCCTTGTAGCCTCTCAAAGATAAGTACAAACGTCTCCGTACCGATCCACAAGACTCTACTAGACTTGCTCATAACTCGTGAGACCTAAGTGAACCTAGTGCTCTGATACCATGTTGTCACAACCCAAAATCCATTAAAAGTCGTGATGGCGTCGGACACCATTGTCAGGAAAGCCACTACCAGGGTCAAAACCCTAATCAGGCGGGTCGATATCAAAGGTTTGATTTTTCCATATTTAATGGGGAACATATTAATGATTGGTTGTATAAGGTAGAGCAATTCTTTTACTATGAGCACAATTTGGAGGAAAATAAGGTTCAAACTGCTTCTATTAACAAGGAAGGCAAGGTCCTTCAATGGCACAAGATGTACATGAAGCCCAAAATGGGTAGATTCCCAAATTGGGAAGATTATGTTAAGGCAGTGTATTTGAGATTTGGAGATGTTGAACATACAGATCCCATGGTGGAATTGGTAGCTTTCAAACTGAATGGGAGTGTTCAAGAATTTCTTGACAAATTTGATGAATTACTGAACCAAGTGGAGCTGGCAGAAGAGCACTCGATCAACATTTTTTAGCCAATTTAAAACCTGAGATTGAGGTCCAAGTAAGGATGTTGGGACCAAGAACATTGATGAAAGCTTATACCCAAGCAAGATTGGTAGAACAATCTTTAAAATTACAGTATGGTCACACCCAAGCATTAGTGAGAAATTCAAGGTCATTACTGACTACACCTAGCAATACGTGGGGGTCAAGTTCCAGAGGTTCCAATTTTAATCAAAGTCGTGAACGCACCAGGACTTCAGGGCCTAGCAAATTCAACAAGATTTAAAGTAAACCAACATTTAAAGGATCAAGGAGGTTATCAGCTAAGGAGATGGATGGTAAAAGAGAAAACGGCCTTTGTTACTAGTGCGATGAAAAGTACACACCAGAGCACAAGTGTAGTCGAAGGAAGTAATTGTTTATCCTAGAATTGGATGAGGAAATAGAGGAGTCTCTTTGGAAAGATGAGCTAGAGGAGAATGAAAACTCTTGAGGAATCAACCTTGAATCCTCAAGTTTTGGTTCATGGCCTTGATAGAACTAGTGACTACAGAACAATGAGAGTAAATGGAGTTGTTAAAGGAAAAATGGTTCATGTTCTAATCGATTTAGGGTCCACACATAATTTTATGGACCTCGTAGTGGTCAAGAAGTTGGGTTGTATACTGGAAACCATTCCCTCCTTTTCTGTATCTGTAGTAGATGTCAGCAAAGTCCATAGTTCTGTGATGATTGCAGGGGTCACTTGGAAGATGCAAAGAGTGGATTTCAAAGCTGATATTTCGGTTATTCCCTTGGGAGGAGCTGATGTAGTATTAGACATTCAACGACTCATCACTTTAGGAGATATAAGGTGGAACTTCAAGCAGTTGAAGATGGAGTTCCAGATTGGAGGAAGGAAAGTGTCATCAAGCGGTAGTCAACCTGGGGCTTTCAAAGTAGTAGCTGATGTACGAATGCAAAAAGTACTTAACAAGCCTAGTCAAATTCACATGATGTCGATGGTGTTTATTCAACCCTCTCAAGAAGTATGTTCAGTGCAAGAAGCAAGGGTAACATCAAATTCTCAGGAAGTGCAGAGTTCAGAGGATCTGCAGAAGGTGCTCCAACAATATGCACCCCTTTTTGAGAACCCAACCGTCCTGCCACCCCATTGAGCTCATGACCACATGATTATTTTGAAGGAAGGAGTCTTACCCATCAATGTGAGGCTATACAGATACCCTACAGGCTAAAAGGATGAAATTGAGAAGATGATTGCTGGGATGCTGGAATCTGGCTTCATTAGACCTAGTGTAAGCCCATTCTCTTCTCCTATTGTTATCGTTAAAAAGAAAGATGGTACATGGATACTTTGCATTGATTATAGAAAGTTAAATAATTGCACAATAAAAGATAAGTTCCCTATTCCAGTGATCGAAGAGCTGCTAGATGAGTTGGGGGGGATCAAAATATTTTTCAAAATTAGATCTTAGTTCAGGCTATCATCAAATTAGAATGGATGAGAGGGATATTGAGAAGACAGCCTTTTAGATCTCATAATGACCATTATGAGTTTGTAGTAATACCATTTGGCCTCACTAATGCTCTTTCAACCTTCCAAATCCTCATGAATAAGATCTTTCAACCTTATCTATGGAAGTTCATATTAGTATTCTTTGACTTCATGTCCTCTGATTTGATCTCAGCCTCTGCCTTCCCTTTCTCATGTCCTTCTTCCTCACTAGACTCAGTTGTGCTTGAGGGGTTTGTCCTAATTTCTACCGTAGAATTGGTAGAATTCCTAGGATGGAGAGAGTTGCAAATTGCTACAACTGCAACCTGTTAAGACCAATTAATGAGAAGTTCAGCCTTGGTGTGTAGCATGACGGTACAGGATGTAGATACTATAACTATACCTTAAAAATGGTTGTAATAGGGCTTCCTGTGGGAACTTTGATCCTATAAGTCCCAGAGCCTAGGAGGAAAATCACAATGGAGGTCAATATTGCTATGGTTGAGATGCCAAAACCCCACTGCCAGCCTTTATTATCTTCTACCCACACCACTAATGTCATTGCAATAAGTGCTCCACAAGAAAGGCAAAAGATGTAATAATTGAAAAATGATGATCTGTGCTTCCTTCCTTGTGTTAGGTGCTCATAAAATTGCTCAGCTCCATGTGGAGGAAGTGAGCCTTTTATGCCTCCAACACCTAGGGCCACCAGGTAAAGGCCAGAAAATAACATAGCTGCTTGGACATCATCAACTTCTTCGCATGCAATGTTTCTGTTAACTGATGTACAGATGGGTGGCCTCAGAGAAGGTATGCGAGCTTGCACTGTGACAATCAATAGTCCCTGTTCCAGTGTTTTTCAGTTAGTAACAAACCACGCTACATAAGATACTAATCATTTTTACTGTAGTTGTCAAGTCTTAAAAAGAAGAAAGGCTACTTGTCAGTTTCAATATTCTGTAACATGTTAAGAACTTTCAGAGAGATGAGGCCTCTCCTTTTGAGCACCTTACTTTGTTACAGAAAAAAGAATAGGTCCATGCCTAGGTGTCACCTTTTTCAAGGTGATGAAGTCCTGAAAACTTCTTGGTAAACATCTTGATCATTTCACAATTTTACCTGGTGAAATTGGATAAATGGATTGTATTTATTTTTGCGATACCTGTCTTCAGTTGCATTATCCTATTTGAATTAGTTGTACAGTAACGTTTCATTATTTCTCCAAGAAAAACTAAAGTACACTTATTATCAAAGAAGCATGTCTTTACCATTTCAATGTATTGAAAATGAGCTACCTGAGTTTTTATATCAACCATCATTATGGGGTGAATGGATTCTTTCCCTGCAGACCATATTCAGCATTTCTGATTTCCGATTTGACAGAACTAAGTCAAGACATGTAAATTTTAATGGATGACATTTGTTCTTCAATATCTGCATGGTACCCACCTAGGAGTTGGCTTATTCTCTAACCAGTCACTACAACAAAGGAGTTTAGCAAGGGCTGAAAATCCTTTTGTTCTATGTGTTTAGCCAAGTTATGTGTATGCTTTTGCATTAGATAAAAAGGTCATCTGGTTTGTGAATGTTACTTAACAAAAAATGATATCAAGAGAAAAGTTCTTACCGTAAATTCAATTATTGCACTTGTCAGGTAGATGCAATAAGTGGTGAAGAATGCATCAGATAAGAACCCACCAAGTAGAGCGAGTGTTAGGACCCGGTGGCACTAAACACTACTGCACAGCGGAATAAAATAAATGATCAACGAAACCAAAAATAAATGACACAATATTTAACGTGGTTCACCTAAAACGTTTAGGCTACGTCCACAAATCCGACACCAACTTCCACTAAAATATTTAGCAGGCATACAAAGAGAGACTTCCCCAATAATTTGGAGGTACAACAATTCCTGAGCTCTACCCAAAATAGTGGCGCACACAAAAGTGTTTCCCGAAAAATACCCGACTAGTATTTCTACTCACTATTTTGTCACTCCCCTGTTAGGAAACATTCCTAAAGGAACTATATCTCTCTCCCTCTCAAACTCTTTCTTCTTGAGTTTTGATATATTTTTTTTGGTGTGTTATACAATGAAATGGAAGGGGGTATTTATAGTTTTGAGATAGGGACCAAAAGTGCAAATCTCACCTACCAAGAAGGATCAATTTGCAATATTCCCATCTCACCTACCACTCATTGCAACATTGCTTATCTCACTAAGGAGAGTTGCATCATTGCTTACCTCTCCCATACATCACCATAATTGTTGGAAAAACTAACAATTCTCCCCCTTCCAACTATATGGTGGATCCACTATCCCTGCAGCTTCTCTACAGAACTCAAACTTCCCTTTCGGTAAAGTCTTGGTCAACATGTCCGATCCATTTTTGTCTGTATGGATCTTTTCAAGCCGCAACATCCTCTTCTCCAACACATCCCTGATCCAATTATATCTCACATCAATATGTTCGGATCTGGAATGGAATGAGGCATTCTTCGCAAGGTGGATAGCACTTTGACTATCACAAAATAACTGATAACCGTCTTGCGAAAATCCAAGTTCAGTTAAGAACTTCTTCATCCATATCAATTCTTTGCAAGCCTCCGTTGCTGCGATGAATTCAACTTCAGTAGTTGATAATGCAACACATTTTTGCAACTTTGATTGCCATGACACAGCTCCCCCTGAAAAGTTAATCAAGTATCCTGAAGTTGATTTTCTAGAATCAACATCTCCGGCCATATCTGCATCAGTATAGCCAACCAACACAGGGTTGTCTTCTCCAAAACATAAGCATAGTTTGGAGGTTCCTCGAAGATACCTGAGAATCCACTTAACAGCATCCCAATGTTCCTTTCCTGGATTAGAAAGAAATCTACTTACCACTCCTACAGCGTGAGCGATATCTGGCCGTGTACAAACCATGGCATACATCAAACTTCCTACTGCTGAAGCATATGGAATCCGCTCCATCTTTCTTCTCTCATCATCTGTTGACGGGCTTTGCTTGGTGCTCAATCTAAAGTGGTTAGCAAGAGGACAACTAACTGCTTTAGTTTTCTCCATGTTGAACCGTTGAAGTACCTTCTCGATGTACTTCTCCTGAGACAACCATAACTTCTTGGCTTCTCGGTCTCGCATAATCTTCGTCCCAAGGATCTGTTTTGCTGACCCCAAGTCTTTCATGGCGAAGAACTTGCTTAGCTGTTCTTTTAAGCTATTAATTCTGGAAACATTCCGGCCAACAATCAACATATCATCCACATAGAGCAATAGGATGATGAAATCATCATCAGAAAACTTCTGAGCGAACACACAATGGTCTAAAGTTGTCTTCTTGTAGCCGTGTTGCCCCATCACCGACTCGAACTTCTTGTACCACTGCCTTGGTGCCTGTTTTAAGCCATAGAGGCTTTTTCTCAATCTACAAACGCAGTCCTCTTTCCCCTTTTGCTGGAAACCGTCTGGTTGCTCCATGTATATCTCCTCTTCCAAATCACCATGTAGGAAGGCGGTTTTTACATCCATCTGCTCAACCTCCAGGTTGAGGCTTGCTGCTAATCCCAGCACCGTGCGTATTGATGTCATTTTCACAACTGGTGAGAATATTTCATCAAAGTCAATGCCTTTCCTTTGATTGAAACCTTTGACGACCAACCTTGCTTTGAATCTCGGAAGGGAATTGTGTTCATCATGCTTCATCTTGAACACCCACTTATTGTTCAAAGCTCTCTTGCCTTTCGGCAACTTCACCAGCTCAAACATCTTGTTCTCATGCAAGGATTTCATCTCGTCTTGCATGGCTTCTATCCACTTCTCCTTATGTTCATCATCAATAGCTTCTTCAAAGCTGTCGGGTTCTCCCCTGTCAGTGAGTAACACATACTCATGTGGAGAATATCTGGTAGACTGTTGCACAACTCTTCCAGATCTTGTGTGATAAGGAGGGTTATTGAGGATTGGTGGTTGAGGTTGATCCTCCTCGTCTGCATCATCATCTCCATTGTCCTCGTTACCTTCAGTATCTGCTGGTTCATCTTCATTAGGAAGATCAGGGGCTTCAGGTTGATTATCCTGAACATCATCTCCAACTTGTCTCGGCACCACTGCTGGAGGCAACTCAAACTCAGCAGAATCATCAGTGGACTTCTCTACTTTGTCAATGTCTTCAATTGTTTGGTCCTCAACGAACACGACATCTCGACTCCTGACGAGCTTCTTCTGCACCGGATCATAGAACTTATAGCCAAGCATGTCTTGACCATAGCCGATGAATACACACTCCCTTGTCTTGACATCAAGTTTGCTCCTTTCATCTTTCGGAACATGGACATAGGCTTTGCAGCCAAATACCCGTAATTGATCATAAGAGATATCTCTTCCTGACCAAATCTTTTCTGGAGCCTCGTACTGAAGAGGGACACAGGGTGAATGGTTCAGCACATAGGCTGCTGTAACTAGAGCTTCACCCCAGAAAGCCTTTGGTAACTTTGAATGAGAGAGTAAACATCTGGTTCTCTCGATCAAAGTTCTGTTCATCCTCTCAACCAAGCCATTCAACTGGGGAGTTTTAGGAGGTGTGAACTGATGTCGAATACCATGCTCTTTACAGTAAGCATCAAATTGACCCTGGTATTCACCGCCATTGTCTGTCCGGATGCACTTCAACTTCTTACCAGTCTCTCTTTCCACCAAGGTCAGAAACTGTTTGAAAACTTGAAACACTTGATCCTTGGTCTTTAGCGTGTATACCCATGTCTTTCGTGAATGATCATCAATAAAGGTCACGAAATATCGGGCACCACCGAGGGACTTCTTGAAAGGTCCACATACATCTGAGTGTACCAGATCCAACACATTTTGCCTTCTGGAAGGAGGGAATCTTTTGAACGAAACTCTGTTTTGTTTCCCAGCTAAACAGTCAGCACACTTCTTCAACTGGATCTGGTTTAGACCTGGTAAGGCGTTCTTCTTTACCAAACGCGCCATTGACTTCTCACTCATGTGGCCAAGACGTCTATGCCACAACTTGATATTGCTATCATTCTCCGCAACATTTATAACTTGTTGGGAGATGCTCGCCTGGGTCACGTACAACTTTGACTGCTTCATGCCCCGCGCCACCACCAATGAGCCCTTCGTGAGCTTCCATTGGCCATTATGGAAGGTATTGCAGTAACCTTCCTCATCGAGCTTGTCTACGGAGATCAGATTCAGGCGCATATCTGGAACATGCCTGACATCTCTTAAAAGTAGCTTCATCCCATTCATGGTCTCTAGGCAAACATCACCTTTGCCTACAACTGTTGAGAAATTGGCATTTCCCATCTTTACACGACCAAAGTCTCCAGGTGTGTAAGATGAGAAGAGTTCTCTCCGTGGCGTCGCATGAATGGTAGCCCCACTATCAATCACCCAGGTCATCTCTTGGGTTGTCAGATTGATAATGTCGTCATCGTAGACAACGTTGAACTCACCAAAGGAGTTCGTTTCATCATCACTGCTTTCTTCGGGCTTCACCTTTTTGCCTTTGTTCTTCTTCTGGTCATTCTGGAACTGTCGGCAAAATCTTTTGATATGCCCCTTCTTTTTGCAGTAATGGCACTCAATATTTGCAAATTTGTTGGATTTACCTCTGCTCTTATCTCTGTTACTCTGGCTCTTATTTTGACTTCTCCCCCTAGTCGTAACAGCCAACACCTCTGACTGTGAAGAAGATGTTCCTTGTGATCGGCGTCTCATTTCTTCATTCAGAATGCCACTCTTGACTGTCTCCATGTTTACCACACCGTTGGGTGCAGAATTGGTGATTGAAACCTTCAAGGTTTCCCATGACTATGGGAGTGTTGCCAGCACCATAAGAGCAAGTACCTCGTCATCGAACTTTATGCCCATTCCCGACAACTGGTCGACAATCCCTTGTATTTCATTAAGGTGATCTGCCACAGTTGTCCCTTCTACATATTTTACTTGCATTAATTTTGTCAAGTAAAATAATTTGTTGTTACCTGTTTTAGAGGCATACAACTCTTCGAGCTTGTCCCATAACGACCTTGCATGTGTCACACCAGAAATGTGGTTGTACACATTGTCTTCAACAAATTGCCGTATGTAGCCGCACACTTGGTTGTGCTCAAATTCCCAGTCCTCGTCTGACTTATCTTCAGGTTTCTGAGAACTGAACACCGGCAGGTGCATCTTTGTCACGAACAGGAGATCCTTCATCTTGTTTCTCCATAAGTGATAATTTGTGCCATTCAGGTTGACCATCTTGCTTGTCCTCGCCTCCATTTAGATCAGAATTTGACAGACTTCTGCAATCTAAAAAAAATTCCGACGGTGAATAGTAACCGTGGATATGAATAGTGCCCGTATGGATGAATAGTACTTGTACGTATGAATAGTACTGTACGTATGAATAGTACTCTAACCAAAGCTCTGATACCACTTGTTAGGACCCGGTGGCACTAAATACTACTGCACAGCGGAATAAAATAAATGATCAACGAAACCAAAAATAAATGACACAATATTCAACGTGGTTCACCTAAAATGTTTAGGCTACGTCCACAAATCCGACACCAACTTCCACTAAAACATTTAGCAGGCATACCAAGAGAGACTTCCCCAATAATTTGGAGGTACAACAATTCCTGATCTCTACCCAAAATAGTGGCGCACACAAAAGTGTTTCCCGAAAAATACCCGACTAGTATTTCTACTCACTATTTTGTCACTCCCCTGTTAGGAAACATTCCAAAAAAAATATATCAAAATTGTTAGGACCCGGTGGCACTAAACACTACTCCACAGCGGAATAAAATAAATGATCAACGAAACCAAAAATAAATGACACAATATTTAACGTGGTTCACCTAAAACGTTTAGGCTACGTCCACAAATCCGACACCAACTTCCACTAAAACATTTAGCAGGCATACAAAGAGAGACTTCCCCAATAATTTGGAGGTACAACAATTCCTGAGCTCTACCCAAAATAGTGGCGCACACAAAAGTGTTTCCCGAAAAATACCCGACTAGTATTTCTACTCACTATTTTGTCACTCCCCTGTTAGGAAACATTCCTAAAGGAACTATATCTCTCTCCCTCTCAAACTCTTTCTTCTTGACTTTTGATATATTTTTTTTTGGTGTGTTATACAATGAAATGGAAGGGGGTATTTATAGTTTTGATATAGGGACCAAAAGTGCAAATCTCACCTACCAAGAAGGATCAATTTGCAATATTCCCATCTCACCTATCACCCATTGCATCATTGCTTATCTCACTAAGGAGAGTTGCATCATTGCTTACCTCTCCCATACATCACCATAATTGTTGGAAAAACTAACAGCGAGAAGGAAAGCGGTCCCCATAAAGTTTGTTACTATATTGGCTGAAGCAGATGGAGAGAAATGCATGAACTTCGATAGATAGATGACTAAATTGCTTGCATTTGCCAGGTATGCTAGGTTCTCCAAGACTTCAACCACTAGAGTTCACAAAGGAAGAAAGATTATTGTTATAATCTCGAATTCACTATTAATGAGCGAACAAACTACGAAGAGTTTCTTATAGAGGAGTCTATTATGTAGAGTTAAAATTTTCACAAATTATAGAGCTCGTTTTGTAATTAGAATTTGCATGAAGCATGAAAATGCTAATGAAGAAAAACAAACCTAAAACAAAGGAGGCAGCAACCACTCCACCATGGCATCCTTTAATGGCTGGCCTATTTCTCCAGTCCATGTAGCCTTCCCATATGGTATACCTGTCCTGCAGTCATGATGCAAGCAACTTTAGAAACACTTAATTGGAACAAGAAGAAGAGGAGATGAGGACAGGAAAAAAGGTGCACCATCTCTCTCTCTCTCTCTCTTTTTGTATAACTGAGATCTTCAAGTATCTAAGTCGAAATCACCCAGCCTGACGAGGAAGTTATGCTGAGTCACATTTAAATAGTGGAGGGGGGTAGCGATGTTCAAATTGTATAGAAATTTCTGGATCATTTGAAAGTGACATGCTCTTAGTGGACATCTTTACTCCTAGCACTGTGGTAAAAGTTCATGTCATTGTCAGTATGTTCTTGTGGGTTAAATACATGTAAAGGGAGGTAGAGATGGAGAACGGGTGGGTCCTTATCCATTATTACTTTTCAAATTTATATTCCAAGTATGGTTAACATAACCTCCGTGGTGCAGCGACAACTCTTTTGTGAGGAAGGATAGGTAGAAATGGCAAAGTTAACATATCATGTTGCTACAAGTTTTAGATAAAAGGGTTAATCGGTTTGTAGTAAGTTTCTGCGAGGGTAAGAAAATGTTGATCAAATTGCAACCTGTTTTACATTTGAGTATATGTTTTATGTTTAGCTTCTATAAATGTCAATGGCATGCAATGGATAGATATAATCAGATGAGAGATCTGGTGTTCAATCTCATTGGTGATTTGCATGCTGTATTACCCAAGTTTGAGCTTTTGTAAGTATTTCATACTATCTTCATTTTACTTGTTATTGCATGACCTAAAACTATAAGAATTGTTTTATCTCGGACTTAGTACTCTTTTATCAATGAGAATGCTTATAGTAGCTGTGAGCACGTGATTTTTGCCCTATATGAATTACTCCCACAAATTCAAAACAAAACAATTTTTTCCATTGTTTGCAATTTTGTGGATTTTTGTGGCATTTTTTGCCAATTGTTTGCATTTGTCTGTGCATGTTTCTTTTATTTAATTAATGAAAAACACAAAAATACATTGCATTTGCATTTAGGATCTATTTTCACATTTTGAGGATAATTATTAAATTAGGTGCTTTATTAAAAACATGAATATCACAAAATTGGTTTACTTTTGCATTTCTAGCCTTTTAACTATAAATCAATAATTTCCCCCTTTAATTTAGAAGTAATATATTCTTGTAATTATTATGTTAGGTTTTTAGCTTAATTTAGTAAATTAATTACTTTTTAGTAGTTTTTAATTTAAGTTTTAATTAATTAAAAAAGGAAAAGAAAAACAAACAAAAGAAAGGAAATTAAAAAGATTTTTGAAAGAAGGTTGATAGTTTGGGCTGCCTTTAATTAAATTTACACAGGCCCAAGTCATTTTTTTCCAAGACCAGGTCAATTCGGCCCAAAACCCACCCCTCTACCTGGTCCGCCCCACCTTAAAACTAAATGACACAGTTTCGTCCTTTTTGATTTGGACCGTTGATCTCAGTTGATTAAACGATCCGGAACTGACTCTACCTTAATATATAAATGTCGGACCCCCCCCCCCCCATCGTCTCTCTCTCACCCTCGTCTCTTCGGAGACCACCCCCGAAACCCTAATCTGCCACCCCTTTTTCCCCACCTCGAACCCGGCGGCGCCTTTACCAAACAACCCTAAATTAACACCCCATGACCCCCTCACTCCCTTCTTTCCAAATTCCCACTCCGTTTCTCTCGAACATGGCTAGAGCTATTCGAATCTTGAATCTAGGGTTCGAGCTTTGGAGGCCAAAACCAAGTCCATTCATGAAAGATCATCTCTCCGGTGTTTATGAGCGTTCAAGGCCGATTTTATCGCGAAACAATGTTATTCGCCTATTCTCTACAAAGAACAAGTGATTAATATTATTTTGCGGCTTAAATCGGGAGTCAGTCGCGAGTTCGAGTGTTGGGTGAGTTCTGTTTCTTTCTTTGTCCATTTTCGTTCGTCTTTTCTCTTCCTCTTCTTCTTCTTCTATGATTGTTCAAATATCATGTCCTCTGTCTGAATTTGTTGAAGAGTTCTGAACCATGCCTTTCCCTTTAGATTAATTTAGGGTTCATTTGTTAGTTTTTCAGTTTCTCTTTTCAAGTTTTTAATTACTGTCCTCCGGATGGGCTCCTACAGCCCAAGCGCAATATCGAGCCATCTCGTGGAATCAAATCTAGGCCCTCGACCTCATATCAATATCAGTATAATCACCCAGGCTCTTGGCCTCAATATCAATGTAATCAACTAGGCTCTCGGCTTTAATATCAATGTAATCAACCAGGCTCTCGACCTCAATATCAATATAACACTGCTGCGGCGCGCAGCCCGATCCATGCTCAGTCCAGAAATCATCATAAGCCCCTTGGGCATTTGTAAAACAGTAGTTCTCAGCCCGAAATATCATTTAAAAATACCATTTAAGTTTTTAAATCTTAGAAAGATGGCTGAGTTTGCAAAACAGTATTTAAAAACCTTGGACTGAGATCAAATGATATGCATGTATGCGAAAACTGTGATGTCAATCCCTGAAGGATTCAATAATTGGCAAGAAGCCCAAATGTAACAGTTAAATCCAAGTAAGGATGATTCTCAATTTAGTTCAAGTAGAAAACAGGGTAAAAACATCTCTCAGGACGGACCAAGTCACAATCCCCAATGGTGCTCTACCACACGCCCGTTATCCGGCGTGCAAGTCACTTCAATATAGCAATACAATGTGAATTCCGGGGTTTCAAACCCTCAGGACATCATTTACATCAATTACTTACCTCGAATCGGTTACTTCTTTAGCTCGCGACGCCTTTGCCCCTCGAAAAATTGGCCTCCACGTGCGTCGAATCTATCCAAAATCAGAACGAATATGTCATAATATGATAAGGGAACAAAGCCCAATCAAAACAATCGAAAAATACCAAAATTCTCGAAATTAGCAAAAACCCGAGCAAAATACTACTCCACAATGCCTTTTCCTCTCAAATCGACCTCCGAATGCCTCGAATCTAGCCACAATAATTCGATTCAATCAATAAAAATTATAGGAATTAATTCCATATGGAATTCTACACTTTCCATTAAAAATCCGAAATTGCACTCAAAATTCGCCCGTGGGGCCCGCGTCTCGGAATCCGGCGAAACTTATAAAATCCGACAATCCATTCCGATACGAGTTTAACCATACCAAAATTATCAAATTCCGACAACAACTCGACCTCCAAATCTTAATTTTTCATTTTTGGAAGATTTTGCAAAAATCTTGATTTCTTCCATTTAAATCTGAATTAAACGATGAAAATAACCATGGATTTATGTAATATAAACACTTTCGAGTATAGGACACTTACTTGAGTTGAAATCGTGAAGAACACCTCAAAATCGCCCAAGAACCTAGCTCCAAAAATCCCAAAACGAAAATGAAGAAATCAACATTTTTGGTCCTTAAGTTTCTGTCCGCCCGTCACTAAAAGTCCAGTTTCGTCACTAAAAGTCCACCAGAGACAGCTTTACCAGCCATATTCAATCGATCATACCTTTCTGTACGAATGTACGAATGATAAATGGTTTAAGTTTCTGGATAATAGAATACAAGGGATACAACTTTTATGTTTTATACATTTTCCGATTCCATTTATATTTCGAGATATAAGCTTCCAAATTAGCCTCCTCGCATCAGAAATTTCTGGGAAATTTCAAAATAGCTTTACTAGCCCTTATTCAACCGATTATAACTTTCTGTACAAATATCCGAATGACAAATGGTTTATATTTCTGGAAACGTGAATACAAGAGCTACAACTTTCAAGTTTTATACATTTTCCGATTCCCTATATATTTTGGTATATAAGCTTTCCAATTAGCCTCCTAGCATTAGAAATTTCTGGAAAATTTCAAAACAGCTTTACTAGCCCTTATTAATTTGATTATAACTTTCCGTACAAATATCCAAATAATGAATGGTTTATATTTATAGAAACTAGAATACAAGGGCTACAACTTTTATGTTTTATACATTTTCCGATTCCTTATAGATTACGAGATATAAGCTTCCAGATTATGCTCCGCGCATCAAAATTTTCGAACCTTGCTGTCAAAAATCCAGCAAGTTAAATTGGCCTAAAAATGGCCCGAAACCATTCCGAAGCTCACCCGAGCCCCTCGGGACTCTAACCAAATATGCCAACATGTCTTAAAACATCATCCAAACTTGCTCCAATCATCAAAACACCTCAACTAACACTAAAATCATCGAATTACATCGAATTCAAGCCTAAGTTCTTTTAAAACTTCCAAAACACGCATTCGATCAAAAACCCAAACAAACCACGTCCGAATGACCTGAAATTTTGCACACAAATCACAAATGACATAACGAAGCTAGAGCAACTCTCGTAATTCCATTCCGACCCTCGGATCAAAATCTCACCTATCAACCGGAATTTGCCAAAATACTAACTTCGCCAATTCAAGCCTAATTCTACACCGGACCTCCAAAATTACTTCTCATCACACTCCTAAGTCACAAATCATCTCCCGGAGCTAACTGAACCGTCAGAATTCACATCCGGGCCCTCTAACGCATAAGTCAACGTCCAGTTGACTTTTTCAACTTAAGCTTTCTTAAAAGAGACTAAGTGTCTCAATTCCTTTCAAAACTTTTCCGAATCAACTCGTTCACACCCAACACTGATAATGAAGCATAAAGAAATAGAAAATGGGGAAAACGTGGCGGTAACTCACGATATAATGGGTCGGGTCATCACAAGCAGTCAGGCGCACACCTAGAGAGCACGGGAATACAATTCAAGTTCAGCAATCAGGCGCCCACCTGGAGAGCACGGGAATACAGTTCAAGTTCAGTAGTCAGGCGCCCACCTGAAAAGCACGGGAATACAGTTCAAAGTTCAGTAATCAGGCGTCCACCTAGAGAAAAGGGAAAGCATCTCAGATTACAATTCAAATCGGCAACAAAGGGACTTCACCGGGAGAATACAAGTCAACGAGGCAACAAGAACCACAAGATCAAGTTTGAAGATATAGACAGGATTTTTGTAATAGGTCATAGTTTAGTCTAACTTCTTTGTATTTTGACATGGTGTAATAAGGGGTTCATTAAGCAGTAGCAGCAGCAACAACAACAGTGAAATCATCAGCATCATGGTAGTCCCAGCTACCAAAACTTCCCGAACTACACTGACCTGATTCCTTTATAGCCAAGGATATGTAGGCAACCTCAAAAGCAGGGTGCGGTCAAATTTTTCAAAAAAAAAATGCTTTCCACGGAGTATTCAAACGGGCAAAAATCGCTCGTATCCACTCACTTTATCTTTGCACGAAAACTCTTCGTGTTTCCGAGCAAAGAGGGGCAGCTGTGAGTACGTGATTTTTGCCCTATATGAATTACTCCCACAAATTCAAAATAAAATAATTTTTTCCATTGTTTGCAATTTTGTGGATTTTTGTGGCATTTTTTGTCAATTGTTTGCATTTGTCTGTGCATGTTTATTTTATTTAATTACTGAAAAATGCAAAAATACATTGCATTTGCATTTAGGATCTATTTTCACACTTTTAGGTTACTTATTAAATTAGGTGCTTTATTAAAAATATGAAAATCACAAAATTGATTTATTTTTGCATTTCTAGCCTTTTAACTATAAATCAATAATTTCCCACTTTAATTTAGAAGTAATTAATTCTTGTAAATATTATGTTAGGTTTTAGCTTAATTTATTAAATTAATTACTTTTTAGGAATTTTTAATTTAAGTTTTAATTAATTAAAAAAGGAAAAGAAAAACAAACAAAAGAAAGGGAATTAAAAAGACTTTTGAAAGAAGGTTGATAGTTTGGGCTGCCTTTAATTAAATTTACACAGGCCCAAGTCATTTTTTTCTTTTTCCAAGACCCAGTCAATTCAGCCCAAAACTCACTCCCTACCCGGTCCGTCGCCACACCCCACCAAACGACCTCGTTTCTTTCTTTTTGATCTGGATCGTTGATATCAGTTGATCAAACGGTCCAGAATTGGATCTACCTTAATATATAAATGTCGGAACTCTCCCCTCTCACCCCTCCAACGTCTCTCTCTCACCCTCGTCTCTTCAGAGACCACCCCCAAAACCCTAATGCGCTACCCCTTTTTCCCCACCTCGAGCCCGGCGGCGCCTTTACCAAACAACCCCAAATTAACACCCCATGACCCCCTCACTCCCCTCTTTCCAAATCCCCACTCTGTTCCTCTCGAACATGGCCAGAACTCTTCGAATCTTGAATCTAGGGTTCGAGCTTTAGAAGTCAAAACCAAGTCCATTCATGCAAGATCATCTCTCCGGTGTTTATGAGCGTCCAAGGCCGATTTTATCGCGAAACAATGTTATTCGCTTGTTTTCGACAAAGAACAAGTGATTAATATATTTTGCGATTTAAATCGGGAGTCAGTCGCGAGTTCAAGTGTTGGGTAAGTTCTGTTTCTTTCTTTGTCCATTTTCGTTCTTCTTTTCTCTTCCTCCTCTTCTTCTTCTATGATTGTTCAAATGGCATGTCCTCTGTCTGAATTTGTTGAAGAGATCTTAACCATGCCTTTCCTTTAGATTAATTTAGGGTTCATTTGTTAGGTTTTTAGTTTCTCTTTTCAAGTTTTTAATTACTCTCCTCCGTTTTCTTAATTTTATTTTTTAGGGTTATGCCATGTTCTGTTAATTAGCTTGAGATGGATTTTATTAATTTGTAAGTTTAATTCTGGTTTGGTATGTAGCTTAAAAGAAAATCAATGGTTATTTTAGATTTTGGGCTTTTGTAGTTGTTCATTTGTCTTTCCTTTCTGCTTCTCGCTCGAATTAGTCAGTTGGAGTTATAATCTTTTGGTTTGGGCCTTGGGTTCAATTCTGACCCATTCATTTGGGTTTGAACCAGTAATTCAAAATTGACCCAGAGTTGGTTTTAAGTTGAAGGAGTAAATAACAGGGGTTGTAAGGGTAATTTGGAAATTCTAGGTGAAGGGAATCTCTAGTAACTAAATAGGAAGCTTCTTGGAAGTTGGGGTGGGGACTTAGCTAAAAATATGAATTTTAAATTGAGGATATGTGAGCAAAAACAAAAACTGAAAAAGGTTTTAATTGTAAAATTGAATTCTTTTAGGCAACCCTAATATCTTGCCTATAAAGGCACCTTTGCTTGACATTCAAGGGGATTTTTTTTGGAAGGGATTAAGAAATAAAATTCTGGAAAAAAAACGGCTGAAAACTCTAAAACTGCACTGATTTCCAGCATTTTCCTTGATGAAAAACTGATCAAAATTCTGCTCCATCTTGGATTTTCTAGTTCTTCCCATTAGTTAGAATCTTTGAAAAACTTCACATCTTGCATCTTGTTTGGAGATGGCTTGATTTTGGGGTTTCAAAAGTGGGTTTTGAGCTGTGGTGGGGCTTATTGTTTCATTGATATTGCTGGTTCTTTGGTTCTGCTGCTGCCTACTGCTTCCTCACTTCTTTTTCCCTTTCAATTTTCAGGTACATATTCTTGAGACTCACACAATGTAATACTCAAATTGAAGATTTAAATGGAAATGGAATGTTGAAGTTTAAACTTTAAGTTGTTGGTTTATAGCTTAGCTTTATTTCTTCTGCATTGAATCTCTTCTGTTTCATGCTCCTCCTAGCCAAGTTTCCTCATGTGTAGTCAACCAGGACATTAAATGTTACATGTTTACTTTAGGATTTAAATATGGTTTTGTTTGAGTGTAGTTGATTCAGAACATTTTGGACCTTATGTAGTGTGTGCTAAATGAGTTAGTAGTTGGATCCTATATTCCATTATGTAATTTAAGTAAGAGGACTGTATTAGAGCTATCTTCCTGTTGTATAAGTCATTTAAGATGTCATGGCATATGTGTCATGTTTAAACAACATTCAGATTCACAAAATAGCTAATTGAATGGGGTTCTAGATTATGGTCAGTTTTCTATTTCTTTACAAGTTACTTCTGGACGTGTGCCGTTAGTAATATTCAAAGTTTCTGGGTGTACGAGTTATTGGGTATTGATGAGACTTATCAATTCGTGTTTTACTTGTTAATTGTTGTTGTTTTGCATTAACATGGACTCGATATCGAGTCTAGGATCTTCAGCCTTGTTCTTTAAAGGTTTTAAGCTCATTAAGCTTTGGATTCTGAGGTCCTTTGCAAAGAAAATGGCATGTTGCCGCTACTTGGGCTTGTTTCTTGAGCCCAGTAGCTCGTTCGTTTGGTTCACTGGATGTTCCCTTTTATAAGCAAATTTGATTAATACATGCAAAAATAGAAATAGAAATTTAGTTAGTCAATTTGTGTTAATTAGTTAAGGATAAGAAATAATTGTTAGTTCAATCTCGCTTTGCTTATAATTTTGATTGATTTGTAACTAGCCGATTTGGGCTTAAATGTTGATTCTGAGATTTGGGGCTTGATACCGGCCCAGTTGACGAAAGTCAAGGCCAGCTGAGTCTACATGGGGTGTGTCCTTGGACAGTCATATCACTTTAAGAAATTGGGCTCTCCTTTGGGCCCAAATCTGAAGGCATTTGTGAGTAGGATTCGGACCCACTCCACCCTTGTTGAACCTAGCTTGCCGTCGATTGTTTGTGCGGGCCCAGTCCGTCTCACGTGATTAAAATGTTTGTTTTTCATTACACTTGGGTTTATGACTAGCAAGATGCAAACTGAACCTCAATTTAGATTAGACCTCGCTTAGTGCTGGCCCTGTGATTAATAATCTGAGTTTGACCATTAACTTAGGAGTAATTATAATATCTTTAAGACTTATTTAGTTAGCTAGATCCTTAAAATTAGAATCGAGGTATGCCGCGCCAAATAAAATCTTAAAGTGCAAGGCCCTCGTTTAATTAATCTTGTTTATCATTAGAAATCGAGGCGTGCCATTTAGCGAATTTTCATGGCCCTTGCAAAGTTGCAAATGCGTAGTTGCTTTAGGCGCGTTATTTTAATAATTTACCTTCCTAAACTCGGGTGGGCATTTATGTGACCCAAATCCAAATCTCAACAATGTTCGATAAAATATGTCGATGATCGTGGGTGCATTTATGTGACGTGGTTCAAGACGTATTTTAAATGACGTTGCAATCTTCCTTTAAAACAAATAAAAGCGGTTATAAAGTTCAAACTGAACCATAGGTTAAAACATGTATTAAAATCAGATAATAGGCCAATTATAATAGTTGAGCGACCGTGCTAGAACTACGGAACTCGGGAATGCCTAACACCTTCTTTCGGGTTAACAGAATTTCTTACCCGGATTTCTGTATTCGCGGACTATAAAACAGAGTCAATCTTTCCTCGATTCGGGATTTGAAACTAGTGACTTAGGGCACCGTAAATTATCCCAAGTGGCGACTCTAAATTTAATAAATAAATAATCTCGTTTCGATTGTCACTTTGAATTGGAAAAAAAACTCCCTTATACTCCCTTCCGAGAGTGGTAGAAAAAAGGAGGCGTGATAGTAGCTAGTGTCTAGTTGGGTCAAAAAAAACAAAGATAGTTACTCTAATTCATGTGGTTGTTGTTCTAGGCAGTGGGTTTTCAACCATGTGCTTTCTTCTTCTTGCTGCTAGAATTGTTTGGTCAATTTGTAGTTTATCATCTGGTGGAACTTATGCTTACAAGTTTGGTATGGGGCCACTTATTATTTGTGGGAAGCATCTCCAATAGACCTCCAAATTCAGTGGCTAGAACAATTTAAATGTGGATCAAAGCCATTTTGGTATATGGATGGAAAATTAAATAAACTAAACAATTAATTATTATTTACCCAATAAAAGATATTGTATTCTCTGATCTGATGAACATTATGTTACTAAAGGTCATATATTCGAAGTAATATTAAGTTGAAGAGACTTGCCTTTTCCAATACTGTGGAAGCAGAGAAGTTTTCTTTCTTAATGGTTTTGTATCAACCATGAGATGACTGTATTTGGAAATTAAGAAAAACATCTTTGCAATAGTGACATCCTTAAATTTTAGTGCTAAATTAACCTTATTTGGTATCCTAATTTCTGAGTAGAAAAAGAAATTAGATGTCATAATCTCATTCAAAAGTCAATGTTTTATTATTTCTGCGTGGTGACTATGTAAGCATTGCTAGGACAACTTAAAGAAAAATATCAAGTTCTTTTATAGTTTCAAATATTTCTAGGAGGCAGAGAAAATTATTTAATTCTCTATCATAATAATTAAAAAAAAAAGTCATCAAATTCTTTAGAGATCCTATAATTTTGCTAAGTAGCTGGTGAAACTCTAAAAAAATGTTCCTCAATTGTAATATGTATATGTTATCTCCAGAAACTGATGAAGTATTAAAAAATTTTCTGACTCTTTTGGATCCTTTTTCTTGTCCTTTATTTGGAGATTTTCTTGAGTTTTATTTTATCAATTAGGGACAGGTTAGGAGATGGTGCAGAAAATGATCGATAAACTGTTGTATCAGGAGGCGGAATTTTAGGGAATTTGAAGATAAGAACTACTCAGATCATTCTTACTGTGTCTTCTTTCTTGCTATGGTATTGAATGTCATTGAACAGCTATTGGAAGTGTCCAAACTGTCTTTTATTTCTCTGTTTAGGTACATTTATCTTTTACTGCAACTCAGGATCATAAACTTGAAGCAGTAATGTTAAAATAGCCTCAAGAAGTGGGCATGCCTGCATCAATGCTTTTATTTTTTTGTAGCAGTAGTCTCGGGACCAGCTTGTCCACCTGCACACAACACTACTATTCTACTGAGCACTAGCTATCTTTCACTTTAAACATGTGGTTTCCCATGGTTTTCATCTCATTGCATTTATGGCTAAACTGGTGTTGTCTCCAAACTCTGCATCAATGTTGATTGCATGTGCTTTTCCATACCTCAGTATTCGGTACCTTATGCAGTATCTTGATGTAATAGATGTTCAAGACCTTTATTGTCTCGTTACATTTGAACTTTTTTTGTATTATCGTGGTAATGATTTATAGAAGGGGTGCCTTAGCGTAACTGATAAAGTTGTTGCCATGTGACCGGGAGGTCACGGGTTCGAGCCATGGAAACAGCTTCTTGCAGAAATGCAAGGTAAGACTGCGTACAATAGACATTTGTGGTCTCACCCTTCCCGGGACCCCGCGCATAGCGGGAGCTTAGTGTACTGGGCCGCCCGTGGTAATGATTTATGGAGATGATGATGGTATTTTACATTTAGGATATCAAATCACAATTCCGTGGATGACTTTTTATTTTTATGATGTGGACCGCAAAATCTGAAGACGGCACATTCCTGATATATTCTTATTCATGAATTCTATTGGAAATTTTACCACCTATAGAATAGGTTAGTACCCTATTTATAATATATAAATACCCTTTTAAAATATTACATTCTATAAATACCCTTTTTAGTTTATGCAAAAAATCTAAATTTAGTTCCATCCTAAAATTAAGGCTTAATATATGCTACAAAATATTTTTCTAATCTCATTTTTTTTATTTTCTCTCACCTAATTTGCGTATATCTCCTCTCATCAGCTTTTCTCTCTCTTCTTCAATACACTTTTCCCTCTTCTCCCACAAACACACGTTCCATACACTTCCAAAACCCTCCTCCGCCATTATCGCCCCAAAGGCTATTCTTCTTCGCAAGCTTCACAGTTGTATTTTGGTAATTTTCTCCCCGTAGGTAATTCTTCTTCGCAATTGTTTTTTCATTAGTTTGTTTCTATAAGGTTTTTTAGCGAATTTACACAATTTTCTGATATATCTTCCATTTGTATTGTTAATCACCAGGATTCTTTGAGTTTTCTCTCTAATGTAGGATGCAACGCCACTCAACAGACTACCCAGAGGTATACCCACCAAAATTCTCTATTTTGATGGGCCCTCTTTCTCGTTGCAACTGACTCAAGCGGAGAAAGATTTTGCAGGTTTATCAGCATCCAAAGTTGATGAAAGAAGAAGTAAAATACACAAGGACAAGTTGAAAGAAGTCCAAGTTGATGAAGCTTCAAAAGAAACCAAAAATCAAGTTGGCTCAAAGAGGAAAAAACCTATGAAAGATTCAAGAAACCAAAAGGTAATTGGTATTTGTTACATGTATTCTGTTGTATTCATATGTATCTTCTTGTATTTTTGTACCTTTTTGTATAGTGTATTCTGTTTCTTCTATAGTATGTTTATGTATTCATATGTATTTGGTTGTTTCCAACAGTTCATTTTTAATGTAATCTTACCTGTATTCATATGTATTCATGTGTATTTAGCGTTTGCTAATATATATTTGCGATAATTCAATTGTCCAGTTTGACCTCAAATGTATTCATATGCATTCATATGTATTCAGTTGTATTCATCTGAAATATTTTGTATTATATCTGTATGTTACAAAGTATGTTAGCATATATTTAGCCTTGTCACTGTATCTAGTCTTCTGTAAGTGTTTGTAGTTGTCTGACATGCATTTGGCTTTGTCACTGTATCATGTCTTACATGTATTCCAAAAAATCTTAATATGTATTTTTGCAATGTATTCATCTGTATTAACATGTATCTTTCAATGTTCATTGCAGGGAATTGATTTGTTTGTGAAACACCAGCCAAAATTAGCACCCCATATTAGTAGTTACACTAACACTGATATAGTATCCCAGCTAAAAGATAAGCTTACTCCCGATCAGTTCCAACAATTCGGCAATACATGCTTTGGCTCATTTCTTCAAATGAAGCGATTTGATGTCCAACATCAACTCTTCAGATGCTTCATGGCTCGAAAGTTAAACGGCACTCCAAACAATGTATTTGCAGTATACGTCAATGGTACTAAATTACATTTCACATTAAGGGAGTTTGCGCTTGTGACTGGCCTCAAATGTGTAGGTAAAGATGAAGATTTTGAGTTTAGTGAAACTCCTCCTAACCGGCTTATTGCGACTTATTTTGGAAGTTCTAATATTGTAAAGAAGAAACACTTAAGACAATGCTTCAATGACAAGGCATGGGGCCCCGACAATGATGAGGATGCTTTGAAGATATCTTTGTTGTATTTCATCCACACCTTTATATTTTCATCTGAGAAGAATAGTGCAACTATACCGAGGCTAGATTTTGACTTAGTAGAGAGTGGGCGCTATTCTGAATATCATTGGGGTATTAAAGCATTTGAGCTGTTGATAAACTCGATTAGCAAGAAGATGGATGCTTTGAAGAAGTATTACAGGATAGCTGGGATGCCCCTAGCTATGCAGGTGTGGTTTTATGAGTGCTGTTCTTCTGTTGATTCCAAAATTGCAGTCCGAGTCTGCGACGTGGTCCCCAGAATACTCAATTGGAGAACCACCGGAAATCAGCCAACATTTTCTTATCTGATGAACGGCATGTTCAAAGACACCGGAAACACGGTAATATACAAATGTTATCAATATTCTGAAGATAATTGAACATAAATACATATATAATTTGCATACATTTGCATTCAGTTAGAGGGGAAGCCTACTGTTGTATTCATTGGATTCATAAGCTTATATACATGAATACTTGCATATTAATACATTTTAATACATTCAGAATACAACAGAGTTAAATACACCTGAATATAGCATTGTACAGTTATGCATTAATATGTTTTTTGTAAGTCATAACTTATTTTTGTTCACAGATTGTGTTCAAGGACATCACTCCTCTAGATATAGAGCTTGTTGTTTTTCATATTCCTCAAGTATGCGCCGATATTGAGAAAATACCTACTCCTGCGCATTCAGACAAATCGGGACAGGATACAGATGACTTTTCTCCTACACCCAATCTTCAATCTAAGAAGAAACATGTTGAAAGTGTTGGTCCATCTTTATCACTGCCACATAAGAAGGTCAAGGAACAACCCAAGATTCCTACAAAAGAACCAGAATATCAGCCCAAAGTCCCTCCTGTTTGTCTTTCTGACATTGGACATAAAGTTGTGCATGACCATCAGCTCCCAGAAGGCCAAAATGAGGACCCATCTTCTTTGAGGAAAGACCTAAAATCATTCAAAGAATACGTGAGTATTTACCCACCGATTAATCAATAAAGTTTGATAGCTATGTGTTTTAGTATTTTTCCAACTATTTTGTACTGTTAAGGTTGTTGGAGAGTTCAAGTCTCTAAGGACATTGATCAATGATAACTTCAAGATGCTTTCAGACCAACTTCAACAAAATCAGCAAACTGAACCCATAGTGAGACATGATGGTGGCATTGACACAGATGTCGGAGATAATAATGAGGTATAAAAGCAGTTATCATATTCAACATATGTATTTAGCTGTATTCATATATGTTTTAATCTAGCCATTTTACTGATGTATTTAACTGTTATTCAGCTCTATATATATGTATTCTGACTTTTAAATCTTAACATATTGAGCATATTTTTTTAAATGTATTCATAACTGTGTTACACTTAATCTGTAATATCACTTTAAACTGCCGTATTTATTTTTATTTCAACTGTATTTACATGTATTCTGCTTGGTTAATCTGCATTTTCTGTAATGTATACTAGCTACATATATGTATTTAATCTTTTTTCTAACATTAAGTTACCATGATAACAATGATACATACAACTACCAGAAAACTATTTCAGAGGTACCGTCCATCATACCATCTACCACAAACCAAGAGGATGTATCTAAAGAATTCTATGTTTCTCAATTTGAACTGGACGACAAGTTTCTACCCAGTCAAATTCCAGAAACTAGAATAGTTGTTCACGCAAGTGCAAAAAAAGATGAAGCCACACCAGTGCAACCTCAACGAAATAGGCGACCAAGTAGATGGAACTCTTCGCCTTATCAGTCTAACTTCGACTCAGGAGGTAAGTGATTTTACAAACGTAATAATCAGCATTCATCGTGATTATTTACAGCATGTTCTATTTACAGCATGTTCCTCTGTAAAGTTGACACCCATCTTTGAAAAAAGACACCCGTTTGAGGAAGATCCAATAACGGGTCCACATCCTATGTTACTCATTCAACAATATGACAAGTGGGTTCGTGAAGGTCTTCTAGCAAGACATGATCAGAAGTGAGTTTTCCCCCGTTCATTGTATTATGTTTTCATTTTTTTATGGTATGTACATAATGAGTTTTATATCATACTTGTAGAGGTAATCTCGACGACCATTACAAGAAAAACAAGTCTATACTTCACATTCCATTGGATTTTGGAGTTGATCAAGTTGATTCCAAAAACTGGTTTTACCTTCTATCCATTTACGGGAAGTTATGGGATGACAATGTGAGTCTTTCCCAAAAATGATAATCTTATCTTTAAATAATAACATGTTGTTTTATTAACTTGTATTTAGTTGTATTATTCAGTTGTATTTTTCTCTTATTTCCTATGTATTCAGCTATAGTCAATTGAATTGAACTGTATTATTAACGTATAATTAAATTTATTGATACTGTTGTATACAACCGTATTTATCAATTGAATTACATGTATTCATCCAATGGCAGTTAAATTCAACTGTTTCAACCAGATGTCTAGATTTTTATTCAACTGTATTACAGTGTATTCCACCAAAGTCAGTTGAATTGAACTGTGTTATTAACCTATATTCAACTCTATTTTACATGTTGTATTCACCTATATTAAGGAATTGAATTAGTTGTATTCATTCAATGTCAGTTGAATTCAACTGTAGTCCATAAGCTGAATACAGTTGTATTCACTTATATTATAGTTAAATTAACTTTATTGATACTGTGGTATTTAACTGTATTGAACAATTGAATTACCTGTATTCATCCAATGGCAGTTAAATTCAACTGTTTCAACCAGGTGTCCAGATCTTTATTCAATTGTATTACAGTGTATTCCACCAAAGTCAGTTGAATTGAACTGTGTTATTAACCTATATTCAACTCTATTCTACATGTTGTATTCACCTATATTAAGGAATTGAATTAGTTGTATTCATTCAATGTCAGTTGAATTCAACTGTAGTCCATAAGCTGAATACAGTTGTATTCACCTGTATTACAGTGTATTCCTCTATTTTCTGTATTCTGTTGTATTCAACTTTTTTTAGCATCTGTATTGAGGTATTCTTATATATTATTTCTTAGTTCAAGCAAATAAACTCACACTATCTACCAACCTCTTTTGTTTATAGCATATGGATGTCATATTCTACTATTTGCGAAAGATGGGCAAGTACAATCAGCATAGGGACTTCACGTTTACTACTGTTGATTGTATATTCAAGACAAAGAATAGATAAAATATATGACAGGTATGAAGATACAGATAGTAATGCTAATGTAGCAAAACAAGAAGACGTTGTATGTGAGTATATTAGGGGCTACAGATTACATGCTAATGTACCCTGGCATACAGTGGATAATGTCTTGATACCAGTGAACTTGAAGGAAAAACTTCATTGGGTGTTGGTTGTTGTGACTTTCAAAGATAGATGTATCAAAGTGTACGACTCGTACACGTCTTCCGGTCATGATGCATACGTAGTCTCTGAGATTGTAAAGCTAGCTAAGCTATTACCTCTGTATCTGTCAATTAGTGGATTTTACAGAGATAGTCAAGGCATTCACTGGTATGCTTATCCCGCATACACAAACAAGGATCATAACGAACCTTTTGAAGTTATCTTCGTTCCAAATCTGCCTCAACAGAAAGCGGGCAGCATGTAAGTATCCAATCATCATTCTTATATGTTTTATACACAGTATATGGATTAATTAATTTATATTCTATTTCAATCAATTATTGTTTAGGGATTGTGGAGTGCATGTTGCAGCCTTTGCGGAGTTTCTGAGCACTATTGGAGAGATTACACAAAAAACACCATTTTATGTCACTCTTCTCCGTCAAAGATATGGTGCTCTGTTATGGGACTATGCTATGCGCAAGATAGATGCTGATGCAATAAGCGAGAGTGAAGCACCTTCAAAGATTGAAAGGCAAATCTCTGATTCGGAGGCAAAGATGCAAATAGTTTTAGAATAGCTTTAGGTTTTTTTTTGAGTTTAGCTTGAACAATGATACTGATTGTAGTGGTTTTGGTCGTAGATGCTATTTACTTACATGCTGAAATTTAGTTAAGTTTGCTTGAACAGGTTTTAGCTAACGCACATGTTAGTTAAAATTTCTGAAACTTTATGTATGCTGAATGATTTTTGTTAATGCCAATTTTTGAATTGTATTCAGCTGCATAAGATCAGCTTTATCTTGCAGTATTAAGCAGTTGTATTTAGTTGTATTATTCTGTTTAGCTTATTGTATTAATCTATATTATTCAGTTCAATTCAGTTGTATTAAAGTGTATTTATCAGTTGTCTACAGTTGGTATGCAAGTATATTCAGCTGCATCCATTCAGATGTAACTTTGAATTGACTAGAAACAATACAAGTTATATTGATTAACTTGTATTTAGTTGTATTATTCAACTGTATTCAACTGTATTTTTCTCTGATTTCATATGTATTCAGCTATAGTCAATTTAATTGAACTGTAGTATTAACCTATAGTCAACATTATTGAACATGTTGTATTCAAATGTATTAAACAATTGAATTACCTATATTCATCCAATGTCAGTTAAATTCAACTGTTTCAACCAGATGTCCAGATCTGTATTCAACTGTATTACAGTGTATTCCACCAAAGTCAGTTGAATTAAACTGTGTTATTAACCTATATTCAACTCTATTCTACATGTTGTATTCACCTATATTAAGGAATTGATATAGTTGTATTCAACTATACTAAGATACTCTCACAGCCAAATCATATATATAAAAATACTTCAACTAAATAAATTCATAAAATATTAACGAAATTCATTCCACAATATATTACTTCGAAAAATGAATTCATTATAGCTGATAATGTCGAGTCAACAATACATGTCAGAATACAACTATTTATTACGTGGAGCATTCCTACAAGTTCGCTTGTTATGTCCTCTCTGCCCACATATGCTACATGAATGTTGATTTTTCAGCAACAGCAATTCACTTAAATTTTTGTCACGCTTCTTCTTTGGCCTTCCAGGAGGTCTTTTCCATTTGGGTGGTAGTACAACCTCCTCTGCAACATGCTCTGGTATATTCCAGTCATTTTTGTCCGGTAGCGGGTACACTGGCACATCGTATGTCATTACAATTGTACTTGGCTTGTAATAGCTAGAGCAATATTCTTCAGGCATTAAAAACTTGCTCTTCAATACAGCCCAGGCATGTGGGCATGGCAATTCATCAATTTGGAATCTCCCACAAACACATTTTCTCTCGAGCAGACAGACTGTGTAATTCCTCCCACCATCGTTAACAGTATGTAAGTATTCAGTTGAGGGTACCACCTACATTTAAAAACAGAAATATACGTTTTGAACACATTTACATGAATTAACAAATATATACTACTGAGTTAAATGGTTACTATCAACTTCAAAAATTGCAACTTCATTCAATTTCAGTTAAATTCAGCTGATTCCAGCAACTGTATGCAACTGTATTCAACTGTATTACTCTACAGTCTGCATTTGTATGCATTTGTATTCAACCTTTTTTTAGCAGATGTTTTCAGGTATTTCCAATCAATTTAAACTGTATCAATCACCTGAATTCCATTGTAATCATTATCACATGCATACAGTCTTAATAATAACATGTATTTACCTGTATTCATCTATATTATTTACTAGTTCAAGCAAATATTCATAAAAATGCATACCAGTAGTTCTGCCTAAAAAAATGTATTCAGTTGTATACAATAATGCCATAAAAAATTAACTTACAGTCATACGGGTACACATGGTCTCATTCACCTCCAGCATTTCCTGGTATTTTCTCCCAAGCGTCTTGTATGTCTGAGTAGCTTCTTTACGGTTACTACAATTACAAGGACCAAACATCTTCCTAACTTCTTCAAGGAAGTCATATATTGGCAATTCCCTTGCTGAAACTAGTGTTGCATTGATTGACTCAGCTATATTTGACGTCATTGTCCATCCCCTGTTAACAGGTGCATACAACCTAGCCCACTTTTCGTAACCAGCTAACTCTAAGTATTCTTTCACCCTAATATCTACCTTCTCAACCTTCTCCATCAGACTATCAAATTCAGTTTGTGTGTATGCTTTTGCCATCGAGAAGTATATCTCACTCAACTTGGCATGACTCTTTTTGAATTTCTTGTATACGTTATTCCATAGATGCCATATGCAAGCACAATGCGGTAAATCCGGATATACTCTCGATACAGATTTAATGATGCTCTCATTTCTATCCGAAACAATGCACATGTTTTCCCTTACACCGTACGCTATCTTGAATTGCTCAAAGAACCACGTCCAAGCAACATCGTTCTCTGAATCAATAACACCGTATGCCAGTGGCAATATATGACCTGTTTAATACAATTGAATATAATTGTTTTTAAATACATATTTTCCAATGCTTTAAATATTAACAAATTGTATTATTATTGAGGTACTCACCTGCCCCATCCAACGTGCTTGCAGAAACGAATGTCCCGGTGTAGTAGGATTTTAGATGACTTCCGTCCACTACAACAATTGGTCTACAATGATCAAACCCCCTTATAAATGCATACAATGATATATACACGTACATGAATTCATTCTTTGACGATTTTTCCATTCTTATGTGAGAACCTGGATATGTCTTATCCATTGTATATAAGTATCCTGGTAATTTTTTGTATGAATCAACCGGTTCACCTCTAAGAAAATTCATTGCCTTTTCTTTAGCCCTCCACGCCAACATATAGCTAACATCAACACCTAGATCTGATTTCACGTCATCAATAATGTCCCTCGGAGTGTATTTCCTCTTATGGTTTGTAAGCTTTGTCCTTATAATACCACTTATAAGGCTGCTACTAGCTTGCTGCTGCTCGTACACTTTATCCTTCAGCGGACATGTATGGTTGTCATTGAATTCTCTCACCTTGAATAATTCCGATTTGTTAATGCTTGAAGCCTTAAACCTCCAATCACAATCTTCTGAAATACATATTAATGCATAGCTAGACAGAAAAGTTCATACATCAGACAACTTAACGAATCTGACATATATACTTCCTATTCATAAAGTACCAAATTGATATCTGTGTATATGTAATTTTGTATACTAACGAATTACAATATTGTTAGATGTGATTAAATACAATAAATACAACTAAATACATTCGTATGAATAATCAAATACTTAGTAACATTATAGACATAATATGAAAATAATCATAGCCACTGTTGTATTTTTTCAATAGTAAAATACACCTGAATACATATTATTAAGAACACTAAACAAATATAAATTTTCAAAGGTGTTCATCATCTGGAGGAAACACACAACTACAACTAAATACAACAAAGTTAAACAAACATCAAACCTGACAGCATTAGACCGATCAACACGGAATTGAAACCTTTGAGCTATAGCATAATTATTTATCACCTCTTTCAATGTAGCCTTATCCTTATACACTTGTCCAGCCATAACCTCCTTTTGATTAGTTTTTGAAATTATCAAATCCTTGTGGAGTTCGAACACTCCAATCGTTTCTCCTGAATTGGCAAGTTTTATAGCTAGTGTATAATCTGTATCGGAATCGTACATTTGAACTGCTTCGTCTATCTGCACAATGTCGCCTTGATTTAAACCATCTCCAGAGATAAGCTCTTTTTCCATAGTTGTAATGCACAGAGGATACATCCCAAATTCTCTGTTCTCTTTTTTCAATTTTACATACACTTTGTAACCCATATCATTGTGTATTTCCATTGGCGTGCGATTGCCTTCAACATTGTATTGTATTTTAATGGTATTTGTGCTCAAATTTATACCCATTTGATTAGAAATTGAACAAACTAAATCATTAAATGAAGCATACTCCTTAATCAGTATTCCCTCAATTGAAAAGTCGATATAATTGCCCTCATCGTTCCACTTTCCAGAATGACGCAACAAAACTGTCAAGCTTGCCATATATATAGAAGAGTTATACCTTCTTCTATATATAATTTGTCGCAATCGATAAGGAGGAGAAGAAAATCGCACAATATAGAAGCAAGTTGCTCTGTTTCTTCGCTTCTTTAACGTTTCTGTATTTTTGACTTTGAGAAGAATACAGATTGATGGGATAACTTTTAAGTTTGTTGAGTAAAATTAGGGAAATCAGAATTGATTTGATTTCCTTCCATTTTTAACATCTTCGTCGACCCAGATATTGTGCAAATACGTTACGTATTTAGCGCTGCATATGTTTGAATACAGGTAAATACATTTCAGAAATAGCTGGATTTCCTTTTTGTACGCCGCTAATTTTTGTTGTATTATTAAATACACTACCTTAAATACATTAAATACATTATATAATTGCATAAAAGATATCTATAGAACGTAATATAGCAAAGGGTTTCTATTAATTGATAATTAGGACTAAAAGATGGTGCTTTGTGAAAAATTCTCAATTCTATTTGAGACGTCTAGAAGAGTGTCTTTTAGGAATAATCTTACAAATAATCTGGTAAATTAGTGGTAAAAAGTTTCACTACTATGTTTACTCTGCTTTTGATAATTGTAGAATACTACTTACTCTTTTTTTATTAGCTTAAGATTACCAGCTGATGTGCGGGGAAGTCCAATGTTCGTTTGCTAATAAGCAAAAATTCATTTAGTGTTAGTTGATACTCCATCGGTTCACATTTTTAGTTATTTACTTTTGACTTTGCACTCCCTTTAAGAAAAATTAAATAAATTATGTATTTTATAATTTTACCATAACAGTGATAGCATTTTAAAAAGTACTGCGAAATAATTTGAGGAATGAATAGTAAAACAAAAAAAATTGTCTTTGTTTTGATTTGCTAAACAATATATATGTGTGTGTGATAACTGTTATTGCTATTCTTAGTGGAACTTTATCCAAGCATGCTGTTTTCCAACTTGGAAAGATCCCACTATTGTAGGCAAGGCCTCTGTCAATCCAGTTTCTGCCAAATGGCCTTATTCCACTCTTTGTTTTCCACTCTTTTAAAATGTTGCAATTGCAGATTCTTTGGCGCTAAATGGGGTAAAAGTGTTTGCAACAGATAATCGGTTAAATTTAGTTAATTTGGCGATTGTTTATGCTCCCACTTGATTATATTCTAATATCATAATATGGTTAATTGATGAAAAATAGGCTCTAATTGTGAATTGTATATATTGCAGGATGAGGAGCCTAGGTGATGCCTTAAACAGTTGTGATTGGAACCATTTTGGAGCAAGAAAAACCCCTCAGAGCTGAGTACGCTTGAAGACGAGGAACAGAAGTGATGAAACACCGAACAGGACATGCGTATCCAGGTGCGCGACCACGCTCCTTTTAGCGCGTCCATGACAGAATCTCAGCCAACTAGCGCGGCCAGATGCGCGGTCGCGCTAGTCCAAAATCCAGGAAGAGTTATTTATGGGCAGAATTGGAAATCTGGAAAAAAACTCACTTAACCTATATAAAGTCAAGCTCGCCCAAGGAAGAAGGGGGAAGTTTTTGAGAGTCTAGTGCAAGAAATAGAGAGGCAAGAGGCAAGGAGGAGATTTGACCATCAAGTTCTTCTTTTCTTCTCTTGGTTTTTGCTATTTGGGATGAAATTGAACCTATTTGTGATGAACACTAGTATAAGTAGCTAAAACCCATTGTTCTAGGTTCATGGGTGAAACATGAATGTTGTTGTTTGAAGTTTAATTTGACAAAGTTGGTTTATCATATTGGGTTATTTATTTAATTCTGCTTTTAATTATTTTGCTGAGTAGCTAACAGTGAAATACTATCTATGAATCTTTAGTTGAACTCAAAAGTGGGAACTTTAGATTTCATATAGAATTAAATAGAGCAAGTTCTTGAACCCGGGCCTCGGGGAACAAATTAGCAATTGGGATAGACATATACCCAATTGTCTTGCTTGGTTCAAATACAGGAATTGTAAATGCATTCTTGTTAATCTTAATTCCATAGACATATAGGCATTGAGTTAACTTGAATAGGCGAGTAAGGACTCGACAGATTCTTATGAGTAACATTAACCCTGTCAATCAACAATCCATGTAAATTGATTAGTCATTTTAAGCTAAGAACATAACACGATTGTTAATTAGCCTGTGACCCTGGAATATCCTCTCCTACTGTTTGTTACTCGAAATTGTTATTTGTTTGGTTAATTGCTCTAGTTAGATTTTTGCTTTGTAGTTAGGTAGTAAAATAATTACATCTCTATTTTGTGAAAAAACCTCTTGAATAGACAAATTAATTGAGTTTGAATTAGTCAACAGTTAATCATAAGTCTTCGTGGGGACGATACTCTACTCACTACTCTATTACTTGACGATCATGTGCACTTGCGTGAGTGTTTTTAGTCGCAACAAGTTTTTTGCGCCATTGCGGGGGACTTAGAAATTAGCTACTTGACTGAGTTGAGCTTTTATTATTTATTTATTCAAGTTTTAATTTTCAGTTCACTTTGTTTGTGCCAATACAGGTTTTCTTTTCTTGAATGCGAAGAAGTAGAAGCACAAACAATCTCCTTCCTCTTGATCCCGAAATTGAACGAACATTTCACAGATTGAGGAAGGAGGTGGACGCTAGAACTAGAATTGAAAGAGAGTTGGACATCGTAGTTCAACCACAGCCAATTGAGATGGCAGGTAATGAGGAACGCGCGGTGATCGAAGTCGCAAGGCCCAATCTAGCTAATATGATTCAGGCTATTGTGAAGCCTGATATCACTGGGCACTTTGAGCTAAAACAATACATGGTGCAGTTGATCCAATCCACAGGGCTATTTGTGGGTTTACCTCATAAAGACCCGCAGAGGCACATTCAAAATTCTTGGAAATTACGGACACTTACAATTATCCGAACATTTCCAAGGACTATGTCAGGCTGACACTTTTCCCCGTTTCACTGATCGGGGAAGCTAAGGAGTGGTTGAATAAAGAGCCAGAAAATTCAATCCGCACTTGGGATGATCTGGCAAGGAAATTCTTAATCAAGTTTTTTCCCACTAAGAAAACAAAGATATTGAGGAGTCAAGATTTTGGGTTTGAACAACGAGCTGGCATGACACTTCGTCAAGCATGGGAAAGGTACAAGAAGATGCTCAGAGACTATCCTCATCATTGCCAGACGGACGAGGTATTGGGTCACACTTTTGTAGATGGGTTAGATGATGCTTCAAAGATGAATCTTGATTCAGCTTGTGGGGGTAGTTGCATGGCCAGACCGTACAGTGAAATCCAAATCTTTCTGAATAACTTCACTGCTAATGATAATAACTGGCAAGGTGAGGGTGATTTACGAAAGGCAGTTAAGCAAAAATCAGTTGGGTTACTCGAGCTCGACGAAGTGTCAGCCATGAGAGCCGATATTGCAAAGCTGGCCAATCAGATGACTAGGATAACAATGCAGCAGCCACAGACAATGCAACATGTACAACAAATGACTATTTGCTGCGAACTCTGTGGAGACAGTCATATGAGTGATATGTTCCCCACGAATCCAGAATCCATATATTATGTGGGGCAACAGAACAGAGGTCCACCGAATCAGCATGCATAATACGGGAATTCTTACAATCCAAATTGGAGGAATCATCCCAACTTCTCATGGGGTGGAAATCAACAGAATCAGAATCAGCATAGACCCCAAGGGAGTTTCAATCAACCTCAGAGACCACCTCAAAAAATGGAAGAAAGTACCAATGATTTGCTAAAGAAGTTGTTGATTGACAATCAGCAACTCAGGACCGACTTCAGAAATCTTGAAAGGCAAATGGCGCAGTTAGCAACAAATCAAAACACTAGACCTGCAGGCGCTCTCCCCAGTGATACCGAAAAGAACCCTCAAGTGAATGCAGTTATACTTAGAAATGGGAGGGAGCTAGAGGAAGCGCCAAAGAAAAAGAGATACAAGCCCATAACTGAGGGAGAGTTGATCCCTAAAGTGACTCACGAGCCAAAGAATGATGCTGAAAATCCAGAGCCAGTGGAGGCCCAAGGACACCACCACCTTTCCCCCAGAGATTGTAGAAAAAGAATGATGATCGCATGTTCACAAAATTTCTCTCTATGTTGAGCCAGGTTCAATTGAATATCCCACTTGTTGATGTGCTTCGTGAATTTCCAAAGTATGCTAAGTACATAAAAGATATAGTGGCTCACAAGACAAGATTAACTAAATTTGAGACAGTGGCACTTATTGAGGAGTGCACTTCAAGGGTCCAAAATAAGCTCTCTCAAAAGCTTAAGGATCCTAGCAGCTTCACGATTCCTGTGCGCATTGGTAATATTGATGTAGGTCGTGCTCTTTACGATTTGAGGGCGAGCATAAATCTGATGCCCCTGTATTTGTTCAAGCAATTGGGCTTGGGAGCTCCAAGGCCCACTACTGTGATGTTGCAGCTGGCTGATAGATCGATAGCACACCCTAAAGGGGTGATTGAAGATATGTTGCTGCAGATTAGGAAATTCATCTTCCCTGCTGATTTCATTATCCTCGATTATGAGGCTGATGAACTGGTTCCAATCATATTGGGGCGACCTCTCTTAGCTACTGGTGATGCAATTATCAAAGTGAGAGAGGGAAAGATGATTTTGAGGGTAGATGACGAGGAAGCAGTTTTTAATGTCTACAAAGCAATCCAACTTCCCCGCCACTATGAGGAGCTCTCAATGATATCTGTTGTTGAGGCTGATGAGCAGATTCATGATCCGAGTGTATATCTAGACGATTCTCTGGAGAGAGCACTTATGTTTCTTGATAGCATGGGGGCTGATGAGGAGATGATGCACATCTTTGATACATCTTGTGCGTACATGCAAGGGATACACCCCTTTGAGCCTTTGAATAGGCCAGAGGGACATCCTCCAAAGCCGTCAATTGAGGAAGCCCCAAAATTGGAGCTTAAAACTCTCCCACCTCACCTGCAGTATGCTTATTTGGGTGACTCTGACACTTTACCCGTTATTGTTTCTACTGACTTGTCTAAATTGCAGGAAGAAAAGCCGTTGAGAGTGCTACGTGAGCACAAGCGAGCATTTGGGTGGACGATGTCTGACATTAAGGGCATTAGCCCAGCCTTTTGCATGCACAAAATCCTCATGGAGGACGGACACAAGCCCAGTGTAGAGCAACAACGCCGACTCAATTCAATCATGAAAGAGGTGGTAAGAAAAGAAGTGATTAAGTGGTTTGATGCAGGTATTGTATTTCCTATCTCAAATAGCAAATGGGTAAGCCCCGTTCAATGTGTACCCAAGAAAGGGGAGGTGACTGTAGTAGTTAATGAGAATAATGATTTAATCCCTACAAGAACTGTCACCGGATGGAGAATTTGCATTGATTATAGAAAATTTAACAATGCCACCCGGAAGGACCACTTTCCTCTCCCCTTTATTGACCAAATGCTTGATAGATTAGTTGGCCAGGAGTACTACTGCTTCTTAGATGGTTACTCGAGGTATAATCAGATTGCTATAGCCTAGAGGACCAAGAGAAGACCACATTTATGTGTCCTTATGGCACGTATGCGTTCAAGAGAATGCCCTTCGGTCTTTGTAATGCACCTGCGACTTTTCAAAGGTGTATGATGGCCATTTTTACTGACATGGTTGAGAGGTTTGTGGAAGTGTTCATGGATGATTTTTCTGTGTTTGAATGTTCTTTTGATAACTGCTTGATGAACCTTGATAAAGTACTTGCTAGGTGTGAAGAAACTAACTTGGTGCTAAACTGGGAAAAGTGTCATTTCATGGTACGTGAAGGAATAGTTTTGGGGAACAAGGTGTCCAAATATGGTTTGTAGGTGGACAAGGCAAAGGTGGAAGTGATTGAAAAATTGCCCCCACCGATATCTATCAAAGGCATTCGCAGTTTCTTGGGCCATGCAGGTTTTTATCGTCGTTTCATTAAAGATTTCTCGAAAATTTCCTCTCCCTTGTGCAGGTTGCTTGAGAAGGATGTCGCCTTCAAATTTGATGCTGCCTATCTGAGGGCATTCGAGGAGCTGAAGGGAAGGTTGATGACTGCACCAATCATAATTGCTCCGGATTGGGAGCATCCATTTGAGTTGATGTGTGATGCGAGTGACTTGGCTATTGGAGCTGTTTTGGGGCAAAGGAGAAATAAAATCTTCCACTCCATCTACTATGCGAGCAAAACTCTGAATCCAGATCAGATGAACTACATAGGCACTGAAAAAGAGTTATTTCCCGTGGTGTGGGCATTTGACAAGTTCATGTCATATCTAGTGGGGACCAAAGTCATCATCTACATAGATCATTCAGCTATCAGATACCTATTTGAGAAGAAAGACGCCAACCCGAGACTGATTCGGTAGGTCCTCCTCTTGCAAGAGTTTGACGTAGAGATCCGAGATTGAAAAGGAACAGAGAATCAAGTGACTGATCACTTGTCCAGATTGGAAAATCGGAATCATTTAGCTGAAGAGGGTGCAATCAAAGAAACATTCCCTGATGAGCAGTTATTGGCAATCACCTCAAGCACAACCCCGTGGTATGCAGATTATGTGAACTTTATTGCAAGCAGGGTGACACCACCAGAATTGACACCCGAAAATAGAAAAAGGTTCTTGCATGATGTGAGGCTTTACATGTGGGATGAGCCATTCTTATACAAGCTCTGTGCAGACCAGTTGGTGCGGAGATGTGTTCCTGAGGAGGAGATGAATGCCATAGTTCATAGTTGTCACGCCTCGCCATATGAAGGTCATCATGGTGGGACAGGACCGCCCAGAAAGTGCTACAATCAGGTTTCTATTGGCCAAAATTGTTTAGGGATGCACACGCCTTTGTTAAAACGTGTGACAGGTGCCAAAGAACTGGAACGATCACAAAGAAGCATGAGATACTGCTGCAAAACATTCTGGTAGTGGAGCTTTTTGATGTGTAGGGAATTGACTTCATGGGACCGTTTCCATACTCCAATGGTCATAGGTACATCTTGGTGTCAGTCGATTATGTGTCTAAGTGGGTAGAGGTCATTGCTCTTCCCACTAATGATGCAAAAGTGGTGGTAGGCTTTGTTAAGAAGCACATTTTCATACGCTTTGGAACTCCCAGAGTGTTGATCAGTGATGGAGGAATGCATTTCTGCAACAAACTGCTGAATAATGTTCTTGAAAAGTATGGATTCAAGCACAAAGTTTCCACTGCCTATCACCCCCAGACGAGTGGTCAAATGGAAGTATCAAAAAGAGAGGTGACGCGGATTCTTGAGAAAACAGTGAGTGCAAATAGAAAAAACTGGTCAGGGAAGTTAGATGACGCATTGTGGGCATATCGAACTGCATACAGAACTCCCATAGGTGCTTCTCCGTATAAGTTAGTTTATGGGAAGGCGTGTCACTTGCCCGTCGAACTTGAACACAAGGCCTATTGGGCAATTAAAAAGCTGAATATGGATGGGGACTTGGCTGGCAAGAAGAGGTTGCTGCAACTCAACGAGCTTGATGAGTTTCGTTTGCACACATATGAAAATGCCAAATTGTATAAAGAGAAGAGTAAGAGGTGGCATGTCAAGCACATCCAACATCGAGAGTTTGAGCCAGGGCAAGAAGTTCTTTTGTTCAATTCGAGGTTGAAACTTTTTCCAAGAAAGCTTAAATCTCGTTGGTCATGCCCTTTTGTTGTGGTAAGTGTGAAGCCTCATGGAGCTGTGGAGTTGCGGGATATGAGTTCAACTGGTACTTTCTTGGTGAATGGTCAAAGGATAAAACATTACTGGGGTAGTGACTTTGCATGTCACAAGACCTCGGTGAACTTGACGGATGCTTGAGAACGTGTTGAGTCGTGCCGCGACGTTAAATCAGGTGCTAGATGGGAGGCAGCCCATTGAATTGTTGTAACCGTCGTGCCACGACGTTAAATAAGGCGCTGATTGGGAGGCAACCCAACGATAGTAGTAGTGTTAATTTTGTGTTTTAGGAAGAGCTAACCAATGTAGGTGACAAAGGGCAGGTGCTAAGGCCATCGAACGGGGTAAGAACAGCTGAAAAGTTGAAGAAACAAAATGGCCCAGATGCGCGCCCGCGCTACTGGGCACGCTAAACTGCAAAGTTTCTGCCTTGGTCGTGCACCTGATCGCATTGTTAAACGCGCTACTAGCGTGACCGCGCTACTGGACGCGCATATGGGCGCGCTAGTAGCTCTTGGGTTCTGTATTGGACGCGCTAAATTTAGCGCACTCGCGCATCTGAGCGCGCTAGTTCCGTCAAAGATCCGGCGTTTTTTAAGTGTATTTTAATTTTTTTCATTTTTTTTTCTTTTTTTGTTTATTATTTCCCCCATCTAATAAACCCTCCTCCAATACCCTCCCCCATTCCAACCCAAAAAACAACAAGACCTTCCTCCCAACACTCCCAAATCCTAATCCCTCCCGTCCCCCATCTCACGACACCCACCCCCCTCCCGAGTTCACTAGCATCCTCCCCATTCTCCTTCACCACAGGTATGAGCCCTAGTTTCTTTCTTCTTTTTTTATTTCACTCTCTATTTCTCAGATTTGTTTTTGGTTGTATTCTTATGACTATGTTGTAGTAGTTGTACTTAGATTTTATAGAGAAATTGGTGCAAGATGTTGTGGAGTTGGTGGATGATAAGTGTGGGGTGGAATCCTACTTGATATGTGATGTTGGTGAGTGTAAGTGGGTGATTCTTGTTCTAAAAAGTTTAAAAAGGGGTTGTGAAGGCCTAATGCTCACAAGGTGTTTGTGGAAAGGTCCCAATGATCGTGATTATATAGTTTGTGACCCCTTATGCATGTGAAGTCTGAGTAACTGCATTGCGTCACAAAATTTCTGTTGGGCTGTGTTAATGTGTCTCTGTTTTGCAGGCATCATGACTCCATCTAGGAAATGACGCGCCACAGGAGCCTCGTCGAGCAGCCAGGCTGGTTCATCTAGGTCACGAGGGGCTGCACCTGCACGCTCCTTTGATAGTTCCAAATTTGTTTTGGCCAATGCTCAAGCCCGCTTTGCGGAAAAGGCTCGTAAAAAGCCAATTCCGGAGAGAGGTATTACTACATTGGGTGTGTGTTAATGTAGAAGGGTAGAGTGATCGCTTATGCTTCTCGTCAGTCGAAGCCCCATTAGAAGAACTGCCCCGTTCATGATTTGGACTTGGCTGCCATTGTTCACGCATTGAATATTTGGAGGCATTATCTCTATGGTGTATCTTGACCACAACTCCAATGTTAGTTCGAGTGCCACAAAGAAGTCACCTCCTCTATTGTTGTGACCTAAAACACTCACGCAAGTGCACGTGATCGTCAATTAATAGAGTAGTGAGTAGAGTATCGTTCCCACGAAGACTTATGATTAACTGTTGACTAATTCAAACTCAATTAATTTGTCTATTCAAGAGGTTTTTTCAAAAAATAGAGATGTAATTGTTTTACTACCTAACTACCAAGCAATAATCTAACTAGAGCAACTAACCAAACAAATAACAATTCCGAGTAACAAACAGTAGGAGAGGATATTCCAGGGTCACAGGCTAATTAACAATCGTGTTATGTTCTTAGCTTAAAATGACTAATCGATTTACCTGGATTGTCGATTGACAGGGTTAATATTACTCATAAGAATCTGTCGAGTCCTTACTCGTCTATTCAAGTTAACTCAATGCCTATATGTCTATGGAATTAAGATTAACAAGAATGCATTTACAATTCCTGTATTTCAACCAAGCAAGGCAATTGGGTATATGTCTATCCCAATTTCTAATCTGTTCCCCGAGGCCCGAGTTCAAGAACTTGCTCTATTTCATTCTATATACAATCTAAAGTTCCCACTTTCGAGTTCAACTAAAGATTCGTAGATAGTATTTCACTGTTAGCTACTCAGCAAAATAATTAAAAGCAGAATTAAATAAACAACCCAATATGATAAACCAACTTTGTCAAATTAAACTTCAAACAACAACATTCATGTTTCACCCATGACCCTAGAACAATGGGTTTTAGCTACTCATACTAGTGTTCATCACATATAGGTTCAATTTCATCCCAAATAGCAAAAACCAAGAGAAGAAAAGAAGAACTTGATGGTCAAATCTCCTCCTTGCCTCTTGCCTCTCTATTTCTTGCACTAGAATCTCAAAAACGTCCCCCTTCTTCCTTGGGCGAGCTTGACTTTATATAGGTTAAGTGAGTTTTTTTTTTCAGATTTCCAATTCTGCCCCTAAATAACTCTTCCCGAATTTTGGACTAGCGTGACCACGCATCTGGCCGTGCTAGTTGGCTAAGATTCCGTCATGGACGCGCTAAAAGGAGCGCGGTCGTGCACCTGGACGCGCATGTCCAGTTCGGTGTTTCATCACTTCTATTCCTCGTCTTCAAGCGTACTCAGCTCTGAGGGGGGTTTTCTTGCTCCAAAATGGTTCCAATCACAACTGTTTAAGGCATCACCTAGGCTCCTCATCCTACAATATATACAATTCATAATTAGAGCCTATTTTTAATCAATTTACCATATTATGATATTGGAATATAATCAAGTGGGAGCATAAACAATCGCCAAATTACCTAGATTTAACCTATTATCAACACCCGACACTTACTTCATTGCTAGTCTTCGAGCAATCAAACTATACATTCTAAAGGTTCCTTCACTCAACCATTTCCCCTAATGCCCTACATCTAGAACAATTTACATACATTACGCCTAGAAGTGAACAGTCCTAGCCTCAAAAGTCGACTCTTCAAGTGCCATGCAATATTCATACTTCCTCAACGTACTCTACACAGAAGTCAAGACTTTCTTTTCCGTCACGAATCATATGCCCTCACAATCACATCAACGAAAATTGAATTCAATCTGCACATTCGCATCATATGCTCACATATATCAAAGAAATCACTCACCCTCACAACAGAAGTCACATGCATGCAATTGGTACCATAAGCTTGCCCTTAATGTAAATCTCTACTAATGTAGGCTTGCTCGACCCAAAATCAATTAGGACTTTTCATGGTTGTAATATGGGCTAAGGGATGGGTAGGATATATTTAGGAATATTGAATAACCCTCCTAAGCACTTTAACACATCACATGAGCAACTTTAGCGCAAATTCTTCAACCCACTTCACTTCCATAAATAATATCACCCTACAAATACTCCCTTCTTCTTAAGCACTATATTAATTCATACCCACTAGCTGGAACAAGACACAATGTATTCCTCTCTTGTTTTTCTTTTTTTTTTAAAAAAAAATCAATTTTCGCTAGTGGCGTATTAGTTTACAAGTCAAATGCACCTTTCTTCCTTTTATTGGTTCCACTTAAAAGCCACCCCACACTTAGTTTCTTCTTACTTCTTTTAGCGCTCATCTCACAATTAAAGTGCTTTAAGAGGTAAAAAGATCAAAACAATGTCAGTTAAGAACAAAAAGGGTATAGGCTTGTAATGCGGGTGCCAAACAAAAGTCCATGGGCTCAAAAGGGTTAACTGGGAACAAATTTTATTTGTGACAAGTAATTAAGCTCAAAAAGATCAAAGAAAGCCTAAAATCATTTTTCAAACCGAGCATCACCTAAAATTTCGCTTCAACTCACATACCGGACAAGTTCTAGACACAAGTACAATACATGGACTATACAAAAACCTCACCACACATGGCATACGACTCATTCCAGATCAGCTCATCAAGAAGCTTCGTTACGAGCATTCAATTCAGCAACAAACATACAGATTAAGGCACTTTAGTGAGATTCCACAAATAAGACTAGGTGTTAGACTCTAGGGTCTATTATGTTCAGGTGTGTCAACGCTATGGGTTCTCTTTTGATTCTCTAGCTCGTAGCCCATTAACCTAATCTACAAATCGAAAAGAGAAAAAAAAAGAAAACTACCTATACCGGGTTCAAGTTAAACCCTTGGAAAAGAACCGTGGCCTAAAGAAAAACCAAGGGGGAGTTGCTACACTATCTAAGAAAGAAAAAAAAGTAAAAAAATCTTTTTGGTGTTTTCTGTAGACTAACTTCCCTCAAGAAAATTATCTAAAGGATCCGTCATCAGGAAGAGTCTACGTATTTGCCCCTTTTTTTCTGACTCAGTCCCTCAAGAACCCCGTCGATAGGGATCCATCGTCGGGACGAGCCATATATCTATTTTAAACTAACGATTCCTACTTAACAACCTCAAAATTATCAAAGCAGAATGAAACAAAACAAAACCAACAGTCAAATGATACAATCACATACATACAATGAAGGAATCCCCACCCCACACTTAAAAATGAAGACATGTCCCCATGGCTTAAAATTTGAAAGAGCAGTGAGGTAAAGGAACTTCCCCGAAGGTTCACTCCTGGTCGGAGACGGTGTCTGGGTTGACGTGGCACGCACGACCCAGAGCTCGCAGCCAGCCCATGAATTTCTTTTCCGACTTCACTTGTCGGTCAGCTACCACGTCTACTCGAGTGCCCAAATCAGTCATGGAGGTGCGCAAACCAGCCATCTTCGCCTCCATCGCAGTAAAACGGGACACCCGGGCAGCTCCTGAAGAGGTTGCCGTCCCAGATGGTCCTGCTGCTGCCACATTTTTCTCCTGAGCCTGCGGTGCTATCCCCATGTGCACCTCAGCATCCTCTCTGTCATCAGAATCACTAGAATCACAACTAGCCAACCGGCCACCTCTCGCCCCCTCCTCAACGACTTCTGGCTCCTTGCCCGTGGTCACCTTATCAACGTGGAATTGGCCTTCCCTTTTCACCAACCCATCCACAGCTAGATTTTCGGGCACCTGAGCATCCCTGCATAGTTGAGTAACTAAAGAAGGGAAAAAGAACCCATACCTTTTGACTTGGCTGCGGATGAATATCTCTTCATGCATCACATTGGCCACGTCGAAGTTGTGACCACTTACAAAGCACCAAATCAACACAGCGTGTGGCCCATTGACCTCTATAGTATTGTGAGACGGAATCAAGCGGTTGTTTATGAGGTACAGCCAACACTTCCCTTCAAAGGTGAGTGTTGAGGAGTGAAACTTCTCCCCATAGTCCATACAGACCACTTCTTTCCCGGGTGCACAAATTGTCTCAAAGAATCGCGCCCCTTTTTTTGTTCGTTGGGTTGCGGCCGTATTCATAGAAGTCATCATAAACAGCTGGAGGTGGAGGCAGCTGGTAGGCCGTCTGTATCGCCTCAACAGAAGCATTCATTGCCCTTCGGCACACCGTGACTACTCCATTATCATGCTCCAGCACATTCGCATAAAATTCCCGCACAACCGTTGCATTGCCCTCACTGGGCTCATTGATGAATGTGTGCAACCCTCGCCTCACAAACTCCTCGTACATGTGAGGACAGTGTCTCTGGAGCTGTCTGACGTTAATACCTCTCTCCGGAATTGGCTTTTTACGAGTTTTTTCCGCAAAGTGGGCCTGAGAATTTACCGAAACAAATTCGGAACTATCAAAGGAGCGTACAGGTGCAACCCCTTGTGACCTAGATGAACCAGCCTGGCTGCTCGATGAGGCTCCTGTGGCGCGTCATTTCCTAGATGGAGTCATGATGCCTGCAAAACGGAGACACATTAGCATAGCCCAACATAAATTTTGTGACGCAATGCGGTTACTCAGACTTCGCACGCATAAGGGGTCACAAACTATATAATCACGATTATTGGGACCTTTCCACAAACACCTTGTGAGCATTAGGCTTCACAACCCCTTTTTAAACTTTTTAGAACAAGAATCACCCACTTACACTCACCAACATCACATATCAAGTGGGATTCCACCCCACACTTATCATCCACCAACACCACAACATCTTGCACCAATTTCTCTATAAAATCTAAGTACAACTACTACAACATAGGCATAAGAATACAACCAAAACAAATCTGAGAAATAGAGAGTGAAATAAAAAAAGAAGAAAGAAACTAGGGCTCATACCTATGGTAAAGGAGAATGGGGAGGATGCTAGTGAACTCGGGGGGAGGGGTGTCGTGAGATGGGGGACGGGAGGGATTGGGATTTGGGAGTTTTGGGAGGAAGGTCTTGTTGTTTTTTGGGTTGGAATGGGGGAGGGGAGGGTATTGGAGGAGGGTTTATTAGATGGGGGAAAGAATAAACAAAAAAAATGAAAAAATTAAAATACACTTGAAAAACGCCGGATCTTTGACGGAACTAGCGCACTCAGATGCGCGAGCGCGCTAAATTTAGCGCGTCCAATACAGAACCCAAGAGCTACTAGCACGCCCAGATGCGCGTCCAGTAGCGCGGTCACGCTAGTAGAGCATTTAACTGCGCGATCAGGTGCGCGGCCAAGGCAGAAACTTTGCAGTTTAGCGCGCCCAGTAGCGCATCCAGTAGCGGGGGCGCACATCTGGGCGATTTTTTTTCTTCAACTTTTCACCTGTTCTTACCCCGTTCGATGGCCTTAGCACCTGCCTTTTGTCACCTGTATTGGTTAGCTCTTCCTAAAACACAAAATTAACACTACTACTATCATTGGGTTTCCTCCCAACCAGCGCCTTATTTAACGTCGTGGCATGAAGGTTACAACAATTCAATGGGTTGCCTCCCATCTAGCGCCTGATTTAATGTCGCGACACGACTCAACACGTTCTCAAGCATCCGTCAAGTTCACTGAGGTCTTATGACGTGCAAAGTCACCACCCCAGTAATGTTTTATCCTTTGACCATTCACCAAGAAAGTACCAATTGAACTCATATCCCGCAACTCCACAGCTCTATGAGGCTTCACACTTACCACAACAAAAGGGCCTGACCAACGAGATTTAAGCTTTCCTGGAAAAAGCTTCAACCTCGAATTAAACAAAAGAACTTCTTGCCCTGGCTCAAACTCTCGATGTTAGATGTGCTTGTCATTCCACTTCTTAGTCTTCTCTTTATACAATTTGGCATTTTCATATGCGTGCAAACGAAACTCATCAAGCTCGTTGAGTTGCAGCAACCTCTTCTCGCCAGCCAAGTCCCCATCCATATTCAGCTTTTTAATTGCCCAATAGGCCTTGTGTTCAAGTTTGACAGGCAAATGACATGTCTTCCCAAAAACTAACTTATACAGAGAAGCACCTATGGGAGTTTTGTATGCAGTTCGATATGCCCACAATGCGTCATCTAACTTCCCTGCCCAGTCTTTTCTATTTGCACTCACTGTTTTCTCAAGAATCCTCTTCACCTCTCTGTTTGATACTTCCACTTGACCACTCGTCTGGGGGTGATAGGCAGGGGAAACTTTGTGCTTGACTCTGTACTTTGCAAGAACATTATTCAGCAGTTTTTTGTAGAAATGCATTCCTCTATCACTGATCAACACTCTGGGAGTTCCAAAGCGTATGAAGATGTGCTTCTTAACAAAGCTTACCACCACCTTTACATCATTAGTGGGAAGAGCAATGGCCTCCACCCACTTAGACACATAATCGACTGCCACCAAGATGTACCTATGACTATTGGAGTACGGAAACGGTCCCATGAAGTCAATTCCCCACACATCAAAAAGCTCCACTACCAGAATGTTTTATAGCGGCATCTCGTGCTTCTTTGTGATCGTTCCGGTTCTTTGGCACCTGTCAAACATTTTAACAAAGGCGTGTGCATCCCTAAACAATTTTGGCTAATAGAAACCTGATTGTAGCACTTTCTGGATGGTCCTTTCTCCACTATGATGACCTCCGTATGGCGAGGCGTGACAGCTATGAAGTATGGCATTCATCTCCTCCTCAGGAACACATCTCTGCACCAACTGATCTGCACAGAGCCTGTATAAGAATGGCTCATCCCACATGTAAAGCCTCACATCATGCAGGAACCTTCTTCTATTATCGGGTGTCAATTATGGTGGTGTCACCCTGCTTGCAATAAAGTTCACATAATCTACATACCATGGGGTTGTGCTTGAGGTGATTGCCAATAATTGCTCATCAGGGAATGTTTCTTTGATTTCACCCCCTTCAGCTACATGATTCCGATTTTCCAATCTTGACAAGTGCTCAGCCTCTTGATTCTCTGTTCCTTTGCAATCTCGGATCTCTAGGTCAAACTCTTGCAAGATGAGGACCCACCGAATCAGTCTCGGCTTGGTGTCTTTCTTCTCAAATAGGTATTTGATAGATGAATGATCTGTGTAGACGATGACTTTGGTCCCCACTAGATATGACCTGAACTTGTCAAATGCCCACACCACGGTAAGCAACTTTTTTTCAGTGACTGTGTAGTTCATCTGAGCTAGATTCAGAGTTTTGCTCGCATAGTAGATGAAGTTGAAGATTTTATTTCTCCTTTGCCCCAAAATAGCTCCAATAGCCAAGTCACTCGCATCGCACATCAACTCAAATGGTTGCTCCCAATCCGAAGCAATTATGATTGGTGCAGTCACCAACCTTTCCTTCAGCTCCTCGAATGCCTTCAGACAGGCAGCATCAAATTTGAAGGCGACATCCTTCTCAAGAAACCTGCACAAGGGAGAGGAAATTTTCGAGAAATCTTAAATGAAACGACGATAAAAACCTGCATGGCCCAAGAAACTGCGAATGCCTTTGACAGATATCGGTGGGGGCAATTTTTCAATCGCTTCCACCTTTGCCTTGTCCACCTACAAACCATCTTTGGACACCTTGTGTCCCAAAACTATTCCTTCACGTACCATGAAATGGCACTTTTCCCAGTTTAGCACCAAGTTAGTTTCTTCACACCTAGCAAGTACTTTATCAAGGTTCATCAAGCAGTTATCAAAAGAACATCCAAACACAGAAAAATCATCCATGAACACTTCCACAAACCTCTCAACCATGTCAGTAAATTGGCCATCATACACCTTTGAAAAGTTGCAGGTGCATTGCAAAGACCGAATGGCATTCTCTTGAACGCATACGTGCAATAAGAAAACGTAAATGTGGTCTTCTCTTGGTCCTCTAGGGCTATAGAAATCTGATTATACCCCGAGTAACCATCTAAGAAGCAGTAGTACTCCTGGCCAGCTAATCTATCAAGTATTTGGTCAATAAAGGGGAAGGGAAAGTGGTCCTTCCGGGTGGCATTGTTCAATTTTCTATAATCAATGCAAATTCTCCACCCGGTGATAGTTCTTGTAGGGATTAAATCATTATTCTCATTAACTACTACAGTCATCCCCCCTTTCTTGGGTACACATTGAATGGGGCTTACCCATTTGCTGTCTAAGATAGGAAATACAATACCTGCATCAAGCCACTTAATCACTTCTTTTCTTACCACCTCTTTCCTGATTGGATTGAGTCGGCGTTGTTGCTCTACACTGGGCTTGTGTCCGTCCTCTATGAGGATTTTGTGCATGCAAAAGGCTGGGCTAATGCCCTTAATGTCAGACATCGTCTACCCAAGTGCTCGTTTGTGCTCACCTGGCACTCTCAACAACTTTTCTTCCTGCAATTTAGACAAGTCAGAAGAAACAATAACGGGTAAAGTGTCAGAGTCACCCAAATAAGCATATTGCAAGTGAGGTGGGAGAGGTTTAAGCTCCAATTTTGGGGCTTCCTCAATTGACGGCTTTGGAGGAGGTCCCTCTGGCCTATTCAAAGGCTCAAAGGGGTGTATCCCTTGCATGTACGCACAAGATGTATCAAGGATGTGCATCATCTCCTCAACCTCCTCATCAGCTCCCAAGCTATCAAGCAACATAAGTGCTTTCTCCAGAGAATCGTCTAGATATACACTCGGATATTGAATTTGTTCATCAGCCTCAACAACAGATATCATTGAGAGCTCCTCATAGTGGCGGGGAAGTTGGATTGCTTTGTAGACATTTAAAATTGTTTCCTCGTCATCTACCCTCAAAATCATCTTTCCCTCTCTCACTTTAATAATTGCATCACCAGTAGCTAAGAGAGGTCGCCCCAATATGATTGGAACCAGTTCATCAGCCTCATAATCGAGGATAATAAAATTAGCAGGGAATATGAACTTCTCAATCTGCAGCAACACATCTTCAATCACCCCTTCAGGGTGTGCTATCGATCTATTAGTCAGCTGCAACATCACAGTAGTGGGCCTTGGAGCTCCCAGGCCCAATTTCTTGAACAAAGACAGGGACATCAGATTTATGCTCACCCCTAAATCGCAAAGAGCACGACCCACATCAATATTACCAATGCGTACAGGAATCGTGAAGCTGCCAGGATCCTTAAGCTTTTGAGGGAGCTTATTTTGGACCCTTGAAGTGCACTCCTCAGTAAGTGCCACTGTCTCAAATTCAGTTAATCTTCTCTTGTGAGCCACTATATCTTTTATATACTTAATATACTTTAGAATTTCACGAAGCACATCAACAAGTGGGATATTCAATTGAACCTGACTCAACAGAGAGAGAAAATTTGTGAACATGCGATCATCATTCTTTTTCTGCAATCTCTGGGGGAAAGGTGGTGGTGGCCTTGGGGCCTCCACTGGCTCTGGAATTTCAGCATCATTCTTTGTCTCGTGAGTCACTTCAGGGATCAACTCTCCCTCAGGTATGGGCTTGTCTCTCTTTTTCTTTGGCACTTCCTCTAGCTCCCTCCCGTTTCTATGTGTAACTGCATTCACTTGAGGTTTCTTTTCTGTATCACTGGGGAGAGCACCTGCAGGTCTAGTGTTTTGATTTGTTGCTAACTGCCCCATTTGCCTTTCAAGATTTCTGAAGTCGGTCCTGAGTTGCTGATTGTCAATCAATAACTTCTTAAGCAAATCATTGATACTTTCTTCCATTTGTTGGGGTGGTCTCTGAGGTTGATTGAAACTCCCTTGGGGTCTATGCTGATTTTGATTTTACTGATTTCCACCCCATGAGAAGTTGGGATGATTCCTCCAATTTGGATTGTAAGAATTCCCATATTGTGCATGCTGATTCGGTGGACCTCTGCTCTGTTGCCCCACATAATAGATGGATTCTGGATTCGTGGGGCACATATCACTCATATGACTATTGCCCCAGAGTTCGCAGCAAATAGTCATTTGTTGTACATGTTGCATTGTTTGTGGTTGTTGCATTGGCATCCTAGTCATCTGATTGGCCAGCTTTGCAATATCGGCTCTCATGGCTGACACTTCGTCGAGCTCGAGTAACCCAGCTGATTTTTGCTTAACTGCCTTTCGTGAATCACCCTCACTTTGCCAGTTATTATCATTAACAGTGAAGTTATTCAGCAAGATTTGAATTTCACTGTACGGTCTAGCCATGCAACTACCCCCACAAACTGAATCAATATTCATCTTTGAAGCATCATCTAACCCATCTACAAAAGTGTGACCCAATACCTCGTCTGTCTGGCAATGATGAGGACAGTCTCTGAGTATCTTCTTGTACCTTTCCCATGTTTGACAAAGTGTCTCGCGAGCTCGTTGTTCAAACCCAAGAATTTGACTCCTCAATATCTTTGTTTTCTTAGTGGGGAAAAACTTGATTAAGAATTTCCTTGCTAGATCATCCCAAGTGCGGATTGAATTTGTTGGCTCCTTATTCAACCACTCTGTAGCTTCCCCAATCAGTGAAAAGTGGAAAAGTGTCAGCCTGACATAGTCCTTGGAAACGTTCGGATAATTGTAAGTGTCCGTAATTTCCAAGAAATTCTGAATGTGCCTCTGCGGGTCTTCATGAGGTAAACCCACAATAGCCCTGTGGATTGGATCAGCTGCACCATGTATTGTTTTAGCTCAAAGTGCCCAGTGATATCAGGCTTCACAATAGCCTGAGTCATATTAGCCAGACTAGGCCTTGCGGCTTCGATCACCGCGTGTTCCTCATTACCTGCCATCTCAATTGGCTGTGGTTGAACTACGATGTCCAACTCTTTTTCAATTCTAGTTCTAGCGTCCACCTCCCTCCTCAATCTGTGAAGTGTTCGTTCAATTTCGGGATCAAGAGGAAGGAGATTGTTTGCGCTTCTACTTCTTCGCATTCAAGAAAAGAAAACCTGTATTGGCACAAACAAAGTGAATTGAAAATTAAAACTTGAATAAATAAATAATAAAAGCTCAACTCAGTCAAGTAGCTAATTTCTAAGTCCCTGGCAACGGCGCCAAAAACTTGTTGCGACCAAAAACACTCACGCAAGTGCACGTGATCGTCAAGTAATAGAGTAGTGAGTAGAGTATCGTTCCCACGAAGACTTATGATTAACTGTTGACTAATTCAAACTCAATTAATTTGTCTATTCAAGAGGTTTTTTCACAAAATAGAGATGTAATTATTTTACTACCTAACTACCAAGCAATAATCTAACTAGAGCAATTAACCAAACAAATAACAATTCCGATTAACAAATAGTAGGAGAGGGTATTCCAGGGTCACATGCTAATTAACAATCGTGTTATGTTCTTAGCTTAAAATGACTAATCGATTTACCTGGATTGTTGATTGACAGGGTTAATGTTACTCATAAGAATCTGTCGAGTCCTTACTCGCCTATTCAAGTTAACTCAATGCCTATATGTCTATGGAATTAAGATTAACATGAATGTATTTACAAATCCTGTATTTCAACCAAGCAAGGCAATTGGGTATATGTCTATCCCAATTGCTAATCCGTTCCCAGAGGCCCGGGTTCAAGAACTTGCTCTATTTAATTCTATATGCAATCTAAAGTTCCCACTTTCGAGTTCAACTAAAGATTCGTAGATAGTATTTCAGTGTTAGCTACTCAGCAAAATAATTAAAAGCAGAATTAAATAAACAACCCAATATGATAAACCAACTTTGTCAAATTAAACTTCAAATAACAACATTCATGTTTCACCCATAACGCTAGAATAATGGGTTTTAGCTACTCATACTAGTGTTCATCACAAATAGGTTCAATTTCATCCCAAATAGCAAAAACCAAGAGAAGAAAAGAAGAACTTGATGGTCAAATCTCCTCCTTGCCTCTTGCCTCTCTATTTCTTGCACTAGACTCTCAAAAACTTTCCCCTTCTTCCTTGGGTGAGCTTGACTTTATATAGGTTAAGTGAGTTTTTTTTCCAGATTTCCAATTCTGCCCCTAAATAACTCTTCCCGAATTTTGGAATAGCGCGACCGCGCACCTAGACGTGCATCTGGCCGCGCTAGTTGGCTGAGATTCTGTCATGGACGCGCTAAAAGGAGCGCGGTCGCGCACCTGGACGTGCATGTCCAGTTCGGTGTTTCATCACTTATGTTCCTCGTCTTCAAGCGTACTCAACTCTGAGGGATTTTTCTTGCTCCAAAATGGTTCCAATCACAACTGTTTAAGGCATCACCTAGGCTCCTCATCCTGCAATATATACAATTCACAATTAGAGCCTATTTTTCATCAATTAACCATATTATGATATTGGAATATAATCAAGTGGGAGCATAAACAATCGCTAAATTACCTAGATTTAACCTATTATCAGCAACTAAGATGAAGAAGAAGAAATCAAATGACTTCTGCATCATGCCATATGAATACAGAGAAGAAGAAAGTAGCAGTGAAGTTCCTGAATGCATGTGATATGAATAGAAACAAGAAGAACAAGGCAATAGCGAAGAAAAAGAGAAAATTGTATCTGACGCTACTCAAAAATTGTGTATCACTTGGAACTTTTTTTTTTTAAAAAAAAAAAGTGGATACAGGTTAAATGAAGGTGATTAAATAGGATATTCCGCAAAATTTTTACGGAAAAGTTAGTATCAAGGTTTTTAACACTATTGCGATGTGCTTGTCATTTTTATCTAAATATCCATGTGTAGTTTCCTCTGGAGAAAGAGACGATAATGTGTTTTTTGTATGGAAAAAGGATGTGATTTGGTTGTTTTGTCTTCAGTCACATGTCCAATTTTCCTTCACAAAGGGGGAACTCTAGCGATTACAATCCTCCAATCTTAGCCAGCCGCTTTCAATGCCCCATCTGGAAGATGCTTCTTTTGCTTCTTAAAAATAGAAACAATTTATAGGTAAAACTTGATCTAAAATTAGGACCTTATTCTCAATGTTCGGCAAAAAATTTCAGAACACTTACTGAAGTCTTCTCCAGAAAAACAATGTGTTAGGAATTTTCTGGATACACAAGTGGGTGAACAGATAACCTTAGTGTTGCAATGTTAGTTAATTTTGTGTTAGAGAATGCTACACTGATCCCTCATGGATTGTTTAAGAGTTTCCAAAGAGGTTTATAATGATTTTGCTTGCTCCACCGTGGCTTAAGATTTTAAGTTAATACTTAGGGCTGGTTTGGTACAAGGAATAAAGGATTAATTAATCCAAACGAGCTCTTAAAGCATATTTCTCTTGCTCATTATAGCTTAATTGATGATATAGTTAAAGGAGGTGTATTTGCCAACATTTTAGGGGGAAAGTAGAATTGCATCTTGTATATATTCTACTACTTAAATTGATGTTAACAAAGCAAAAGGATATTGAAGAAAGTTGTTTAGAAAGTCATTCCTTAAAAAGTATACATTTTTGAGAAGATTCCTGAAACTGTGTTTTCAATGCAAACTGCTAAAAAAAAGTTTAGATCAGTTAATGACATAGGGTAATTAATATTGTAGAGAATATTTTGTGTTTCATGAGAGTTATTCACAGATAAGACAAGCCACTGATATCTGTACTGCCAAAGTTGGAAGGGTCTCACACACCGACTCTATCTAATTTCAGAATTATCTGGCCACTTTGGAGTATGGACCACATTTTGCTTTCTTATTGAATAAACCAATAACTTTTCATATGTTGTTCTACCTAAGGCTTGCTAGGAAAAGTTACGATCGAATAATTGAGGGTCGTATAGTGGGACGGTCTTTTATTACCCGTAAATATCAAAAGTGAGAATGTTGATATGAGTTACAAAAATATATCAAAAATTACTATCGTGCTAGTGGAATTTTTTTTTTTTTGCATTTAGTCAACGTATGTAGAGCTGCCTTTACTTTTGGCGTTCCACCCCCACGCACGAAATTCCACCCTCATCTGTCTCAATAAATCAATCAATCCATCAAACAAGTCAGTTGTTCACTACTTGTGGATCGTATGATTTCTTGGACTGGGAACTCACCACTAGGGCTGTGCATTTGGATCGGATATTCAAAATCCGATCCGATCCACTCTATTTCGAATTTTCGGATTTCAAATTTCGGATTTTCGGATTGGATACGGATTGTGTTTTATGAAATTTCGGATTTTCGGATTGGTATGATTTTAATCCGATCCGATCCGATATCCGAAATTATATGTACCTATATAAATACACACTAAAATTTTAGGGTTATGCTTATTCATTTTTCACACACCCCTCACTCACTTAGATTTTTCCGCCTCTCTTGCACCTCTCCTCTTTAGTGAAGACTAAAAGAGTCTCAATGACTCAAACTTTCGATTTTACTTTGATTTTATGTCTCTTTCTTCCGCCTCTCTTCTCTTCTCTTTTGTCTTTTATGTCTATTTCATGTTCTATTCTTCAACTTTTGATTTTATTTTGATTTTTTTGTTTGTTTTGGTAGATGGAAGATGAGATAGAGACACTGAATGAACTTTAAATTGTTGAAAATTTTTGTGACAATCCGATTCGACAATCCGAAAAATTATCCGATCCAAAGTTTAAAATCCAATCCAATCCAATGTTAATTCAGATCGGATTCGGATTGCCCTTTTCAGAATCCGAAATCCGAAATCCGAATCCGAAATAGGCTAAATCCGATCCAATCCGATCCGTGCACAGCCCTACTCACCACTTCCCATTGAAGTAGTCGAACAACTCATGTTGTATAATGATATCACAAATATACTAGGCGATAATAGCGTGGCATTTTGTAGTGTGTGGGTCCTTTGTGGGATAATGGTGTCATTGATGCACGTTTAATTTTTTTAATAATGATGGTTGAACCCATGAATAATGTAAAAACTGAAAATCTACTGTTCTCTTAATTGAGAGATATCGTATGAGAGAGATGATACAAAATTTAACAGTTTTCAACTGTTCTTTTGTAATTTGTAAAAACCTGGGATATAGTAGCGTATGCAGAATTTTTCATAAGCGGTGTCATAATTTTACAACGTGAACAATAAACAAATCTCTATAATATCTTATTTAAGAAAAAAACTCGAATCATATTAATAAAACACAACTCAATTATACTACAACTCGTCTTGTAAATTTTTATTTTTTTGAAATGTATTCAAAATAACCTCAATAGAAATATACTAAATGTACTTTCATTTCCATTAAAGGCACCAAACAATCACTCAAAAACTCATATCATTTTCGTCAAGAAGAAAATGAAAGGAAAAAAAAAAATTAGCAGAACAACTAATGGAAGCAGCAACATGTTTAAATACTTTATTGTCGTTGGAGCAGAAGTATTCGGCTCTTGACACATTAGTTTAGCTTTTTCTTTAACACTTACAGATCAACCAGGGCGGATCTATATAGAGGAAAAGAATTGGTATGTCATCCGGTTGCTCGGTAGAACTTCATGTATGTACTGGTATTGCATGTAAAAAAACATTACGAAGCTAAATAAATAAGGATTGGCACCCCAAGTCACAAAATGACGTAAAAATAGCACGAACTAGCCAGTTTCCGAACTTGTCATTCAAAAATAGTCAACGTTTGTAAAGTTATTAAAAAATAGACACTATTTTGTTGTAACACAAAAAGTTCCAGCATAATATACTGGAGATCGGTGCACCTGTGAATGAACTTCCAACATATTATGCTGGAACTCTAACACGCGGAAAGTTTCAGTATAATATACTGGAGATTGGAGCACATATGTATGAACTTCCAGTATATTATGCTGGACTGGTATATTATACTTGAACTCCAATATAATATACTAGAACTGGAACTCCAGTATATTATACTGGAGTATTGTTTTCGGATTTTGAACAGTATTCTCGTTCAGATTTATCTTTACATGAAAAGTGGCTAAATTTTGATTACATTTGAAACTGTGGTGATTTTTGAATGACCACTTATACATTTGGTTATTTTTGAATTTCTCCTCAAAATGACTGTAGGTGTCATGGTCAAATTACCAAGAGAAAACTACCCTCTATAGCCCCTCAAAATTTTAATAACCCATATTTTTACCCATTTACAGAAAATGACCTTTCTGCCCAATTTATTTGCAACTTATAGCCATTATCTATTTCTAATGCATTTATCTTCCCAAGACAACATTTAATCCTAGCTTTTTTATCTTTCTTTCATTTTATCCAATGCACGCCTTTTTATCTTTTTTTCATTCTATCCAATGCACAGATTTTTTCTCCATTACCATTTTCATTCCTATCCACTTTCTTTCTCTATGTCTTCTTCGTCTTTCTTTTATCTTTTTTTTGTTTTTTTCTTCATTTTCCTTCCCTTCTCTATCTCCCATTTTAGATCTATATTTTTTTCTTACTTCTCACTGGAAAAATTTATTTCAGTACCTAGAAAAATCACAAATTTTTTAATTCAATTATTAAATTTACTCAATTACGATGCATGATACAAGAGTTGCAGCAAAGGTCGTGGGGTTTTCTAGTCAAGATGCTGCTTCTTCTTCTTCTTCTTCTTCTTCTTCTTCTTCTTCTTCTTCTTCTTCTTCTTCTTCTTCTTCTTCTTCTTCTTCTTCTTCTCCTTCTTCTTCCTCCTCCTCCTCCTCCTCCTCCTCCTCCTACTAAGAACTTTTATAGTAAGTATCGATGGCGGGTCTGGATTTAATAGGGTATTTGGATGATATATATATATATATATATATAAATATATATATATATATATATATATATATATATATATATATATATATATATATATATATATAGTTATACAATGTATTAAATATTTTATATACACATTGTATAAATTTTGTATATAAGTGTATCTTGTATTTTTCAGTGTATATTATAAAAATTATATATAAATTGTTATAAAATGTATAAAAATAGTATATGTTCAGTGAATTTTGTATATAAGTGTATCTTGTATTTTTCAGTGTATTTTGTATATTTTTTGTATAGTGACAGTCTGTTTTGTATATTGACAGTCTAACTTGTATAGTGACGGTCTACTTTGTATATTTTTTGTATAGTAACAGTCTATTTAGTATATATTTTGTATAGTGACGGTAAACTTTGTATATAAGTATATCTTATATTTTTCAGTGTATTTTGTATATTTTTTGTATAGTGACAGTCTGTTTTGTATATTGACAGTCTATTTTGTATATTTTTTTATATAGTAACAGTCTATTTAGTATATATTTTGTATAGTGACAGTCTATTTGTATAGTGACAGTCTATTTTGTATATTTTTTGTATATTAACAGTCTATTTAGTATATATTTTATATAGTGACAGTCTATTTTGTATAGTTTTACATTGGAAGCTGTTTTGGAACATTCCTCTGATATTAAGAATAAAATCAGAATAAAACAATCAGCAAAACAATGAGTTGAGTTTAAATGAAAAATTGATTAAGCCCTAGAGATCATAGGAAAAGACTCACAATAAAGTGTTTATTTTGCCGCAAAAGAAATAAAAGAGAGCGTTACAAAATGGAGATCCAAAGTATACCGACTTTGAACAAGAAAAACAACAAAACCAGCCCTCTAAGAAGACAGGTAAAACCTTTAACATGATACATGAGACATAGTATTATTTAGATAGCATAACTTTTATAAGTTTTTTGACATTTCAACCAAGGATGACCCCCAACAAAGGGATAAGTATCATAATTTTGACCTCAACAACTAGTGAAGTGAGAACTGCTCTTCTTCTCAGCTTCTTACTTGCTACCAAACCCTTGAGGCTAATCTATCAGAACAACTCATAAGTACATCATTACATCTCCTGAAATCAAAATGCAACTGAAAAATTCGTATAACCAAGCCACATGATTCATTTTCACCCTCGTCCATTTTTGCAAATTCTAATATATTTTTTTGGTTAAGCTAAACATAATGGAGTTTCACCTAAATTTTTGCATATCTGGCCCAAAAGAAGAAGAAACACACTGTTGAAACAAATTGTCATTTACCTAAAGAAGAAGAAAAAAATACACAGTTTCCAGCACAACCCAGAACTTAATTCCACATTAACTTTCAACAAAAAAAGAAAAGCAAAAGCAAAATCCGACCTACCGGATTCGAACCAGTGACTTAAGGATTAAGCAAACTCATCTCCGGACGCCCCGACGATTCAAAGGTTTTTTTTTTGGATGCAATCGGTGATTTTGCAGCCATGGCGTGGTCGCCTCTCTTTTTCGTGGTCTATCTTTGCATATCTAAGCCCAAGTACTTTTGGGTTAGCCATTAAAATTATTTTTTGATTATAAAATATGTATTATAATTTTGGGTCATCGAATGTTATAGGTTTTGCCCCCGTTGATATAAATAATATTTGCTCAATTACCGACGCCAGGCTCAAGGCCCATGATCGGTGCCGCTTTACTCATATATTCAAGTTAAGTTTTGTTTTTCCTCATTGCCCCATTGTTCTATCTTTCCATTTTCTTTTATTTGCACAAGTTAAGTTTTGTTTTCTTCTTTGCCCTAGTTGTTCCCTCTTTCCATTTTCTTAATTTCATTTGTTTCAATTTTTTATTTTCACTCTACATACAATTATTTATTTAAATTATAAAAATATATTTTCTTATGTTTTTTTTTCTAGATATCAAAATATTTGTTTGAATTTGCTTTTGATATCATTTTTTCGTTTTTATCTAGTTAATGTTATTATTATTTTTTTGATTTCATATCAAGAATCAAATATTTTTAGTTTGATTATCATGTGTTTATTTATGCACCAAAAGAATCTTGTATAGTGAACCCAATTAATTCAAAACAAAGCAAACTAAATTATCAACCTTCTTGACTAGTGGTAAGTTTACATTAAATACACAGGCACTCATAACCATCTGATCCCGAATCCGCCTCTGATATCAACGGTTCAAGCCCAGGACAAGTATTTTATTTGTACATCAATTATCAAAAAATTTAAAACTCAAAACATAGCTATAGATCTTCGAACCCTACGTAACCTAGAAAATTAGGACGCTTGACAAAACAAGCTACCCAAGAGAGTATGTCAAGAGGCGCCACTTCAACCAAATTATACGTTTTTAGGTTCTGCATTTTAATTATATACAAGTATTTAGTAAAATTTTCCGACGATATGACACCGCTTCGACCAAAGTAAATCCGATTGGATATGCTAATATTTCAATAATATGGGAAAGATAAAAATCAGGTTTGCTTGGACATTAGTGTGTACATAGTTAGAAAATGGCCGTAATTACTAAACTGTGTAATGCAATTACAATGTAATTCTAGGAGTGATATTTCCTCGCATAAGTAATAATTATATAGTTAGATATTTTCTAATTAGAAAATAGGTATTCATTATCAAAAATTGATGAAGCATTTTTTCTATGTATGAGCAAATAAGCTTTAATGGGTGACAAATATTATTTAACAAATATTAAGTGCTCCCTCCATCTCAATTTATGTAGTGATGTTTGAATTTCGAGAGTTAAACGAATTTTTCTTTAATTGTGATTTTATATACCTTTTAAATAATTAATTATTGTGACTTATAATATCTTTTACGTAATTTTTAAATATATACATTTTAAAAAATAACTTAAAGATTTTATATCTCAATTCATGATCAAATCTAAGACGTTTAATTCTCGAAATGTGTTTTATGACCGTGAGAGTATTATTTGTTGCTCAATTCCTAATTGAGTGTGATTTTCTCTCTCTTCCACCAAATATTTCTTGGGAGCCAGTAGGATAATGACGGTGACTCCTTGTTCGATTGCTATCGATTGTGTCTCACTCATTCGGTCGCCATCACCGACAAGCAGGTGCCGCCATTCTTTAAATTAGACAAACATGGCTAGGGTCACTGATCTTAAATCACTACAAGAAAAGGCAGATAGAGTTTGGCCATAGATTTTAAATATGTTTTGAAAAATCTAATTTGAGTGAAATTTGGTTTGAAAATGAAAATGTGTTTGGATATACGCTTTCAAAATATATTTTTTAATTTTATTTTGAAAAATATGTTATATAATTCCCAAGTTTTGAAATTTTGGCCTAAAATCAACAATTGGGGTGATTTGGGATTTGGAATTTTGTCAAAATGAATTTATGGCCAAACATGAATTTTGAAAATAAATATCAAATTTATTTTGGCAAAATTCATGGCCAAACAGGACCTTAATTTGTGGGGGTTATTTTGTTAATTTGTGACTTTTTTCAACCCCAAAAATTGAATTGCGGCTTTGAAAAACGCTACAGTTATGCGCTCGTTTGATCATGAATAGACCACTTAGGTTTGTTTTCATAAGCAGCAACGATTGTCCTATTAAAACTTGCTTATGTATATCATGGAAATTCCAGTTCGATTCATGTTTGCTTTTGCTGAGAATTGTTCTAATGTTCAAGCAAGTAACTTCTTAGCTGGTTATTTGAGTTTAAAGAACATATTGGACTTTTCTCATTCACTATCCAATTAACTTAGATTCACATGCAAGCTGATGTCTTAAAGTCAAATGCACCATAAATTGTGCTATACTAGTCTTCAATATGATTGAGAGTCACGAAATATATCCTCATAATCATAATTAGTGTAGTATTTGACGTCGTTGTTAGGCAACACTTGGAAATCTATCGGTTGTAGCTCAAAGTATTTCTTCACACGTTCTTATGAAAAATAAACTAATGTAAACATGTAATTTCTTAACATATTCGTAATTATTTTAAGGAAGATTTTGTGTGCTAAACAATGCAATTGGATGGTTTACTGACAATAACAATGAGGATTAAGCCAAATTGTCTCCCCTATCTGCCTCTTTGTTATTCTTATTGATTGCTAAATAGGCATGAATAACCACCTAGTTGGAGCTGAATATGAAGAAATGGACCGGCAGGTTTCTCCCTGGTAAATGGAAAATTTATATGGTGTAATTAACTTACACACTATATTTATCATAAATAAATACAATTTTAAAATAATTGTAATATGCGAGTTTTATAGAAAATTTTCTCTTTTTTTATCGGTTCACCATCACAAAGGAGGACGGCTGACTTCTCTTTCTTCATCTTCTCTGTAAAACACCTTCCACTTTCTCTCTCCTCCCAACGCTTACATTCATTCTTTGCTTTTGCCTTTTATATCACGATATCCCCCTCTCCCCACCCCCTGTTTCTCTTACATGTCTTCTGCCAATCCTTCCTTTCAATTTGTGTTGCTGCTTCTCACAACGTCGAATTCAAGAAGTCCCATAGAGATTGATGGGTTAACTGATCGGTTAAGAAATTCACTGAGTTACGTTGAAGATAAAAATGAATCCTATGGTGGATGAATCCAATTTTAAAATATGAGGGAAAAATTGGGTATTCCTCTTTACCAGAAAATGATGAAAGAATTATCGGGTAAAGAAATGATGATCGATTTTGACCGAATGAGGTGATTTAAAAAATAAAGGCCGGACTTCGATTTCTGAGTTGCCTACATATCTCTGGTTTTATAGGAATCAGGCCATGTGTAGTTTTGGAACCAACGGTAAACGAAACCGATGGAGTTGTTATAGGAATGATCGTATGTTTTGAAAAGGTTCTTTTGGGAAGGAAATTATCGATTGCAGAGTTATGAATGTGAATCTGAAATGTAACGGATGTGTTATAGAGCAAATATCTGAATAGCCATAGAGTAATGTGAGTAATTGATGAGAGTCGGTTACGTTTAAAACATTTTTAGAATGTGACGTTATGAATGGAAATTGGAGTGAAGATTGCTCCAATTTGAACAACGGTTACTTCTTGGATTACCTGCAAAATTTAAAATACAATGCATGCAAATATTATGGATTATTGTGAGAATTTAAACATGATGCAAATTCCCTTTGAACCATGGAGATTGTCATTGTACGGTGAGGATGATGTCCTTAGACCATGATGTCCCTGGCCATGAATCATGTGTGAAGAGATTCGCAAGGCCATGAAATAATGTTCTCGGGCTATGAGAATGGTGCCTCTGAAGCATGACGTCTTTGAATAATGATGTGCTATATTGAGAGAGATTCTCAGGCCATGACATGGTGTCTTCCAGCTATGAGGATGATGCCTTCGGACTATGACTCATTTGGACAAAAATGACGATATTTCAGCCCATGATATGCAAAGATATGGTGCTTGGTTATGCAGAGCAAAACAAGACAGAGCTTAATCTTGTGATTGGGACAGAGCTTAGCCCCAGGAAGGCAAAATAGCGCCAGACTTCAAGTACTTTAGCATTCGGTATTAGGCAAGGAAAGGTAGAGCTTAGCCTTATTTAGTTGAAGAGACAGGGTTTAACCTCATGCAAGAAAGGGCGACAATGCTTAGTCTCATGCAATTGTTAGGAAGAAGAGACAATGCGTAGTCTCGATGCAAGGAAATGCAGTGCTTAGCTTTATGAAATTAAGGAGGCAGGGCTTAGCCTCATGCAAAATGGGAGACAATGCTTAGTTTTATGCAATGGAAGGCAATGCTTAGCCTTATGCAATTATAGAGGCAATGCTTAGCCTCATGCGAGGAGAGGAGGCAATACTTAGTCTCATGCAGGGAAAGGCGTGCTTAGCCTTATGCAATTAAGGAGGCATGACTTAGCCTCATGCCAAATAGAGACAACATTTAGTCTCATGCAGAGGAAAGCAATACTTAGCCTTATGCAATTAAGGAGGCAGGGCTCATCCTCATGCAAAATGGAGACAATGCTTAGTTCCATGCGGGGGAAGGTAATGCTTAGCCTTATGAAAATAAGGAGGCAGGGCTTAGCTTCATGCCAAATGGAGACAATGCTTAGTCTCATGTAGAGAAAAGCAGTGCTTAGCCTTATGCAATTAAGAAGGCAGGGCTTAGCCTTATGCAAAATGAAGACAATGCTTAGTCTCATGTAGGGGAAGGCAGTACTTAGCCTTATGCAAATTAAGGAGGCAGGGCTTAGCCTCATGCAAAATGGAGACAATGTTTAGTCTCATGTAGTGGAAGACAATGCTTAACCTTATGTAATTAAGGAGGCAGGGCTTAGCCTCATGCAAAATTGAGACAATGCTTAGTCTCAACAGGGGAATGTAGTGCTTAGCCTTATGCAATTAATGAGGTAGGGCTTAGCCTCATGCAAAATGAGAGACAATGCTTAGTCTCGATGCAAGGATAGATAATGAGTGATAGTAGAGTATTTTCTTATCTGGAGACATGTTTGCGTTTGACAGTCTTGTCATTAAAAATATTTTTATTTTGATATATATATATATATATATATATATATATATATACACACACACTTGCAAATACTCCTGCTATGTTCATTGTGCCAGCATCCAAAGAAAAATCGTGAGTTTTGCGGGGAAGGTTGGTTCGTGCCTTCGCCTATTTGCTTTGCTTTGGAGATCCTGTTCGAGTTACCCTGAGTAGCATCTGGATACGATAGAAATAAAGTTTTCGAAAAATATGCACGCATTTGATAAACATAGTTATTTTAAAACATAGTAGTTTACAATATCACGTAAATTAGATGAATCAATGACTATGACACTTTGGAGACATTGCGACTTCTTTGCACTAGAATTTTGAGGGTCCTCATCAAAATTCTGTTCCAGTTTAATAAGTGGTTCTTTGACCGTTCTGCATATGATGAAGTTGGCTGGACTTGCTCCAGAATTTTGAGGGTCCTCCTCAAAATTCTGCCCCAGTTTATGACCATGGGGAAAATGAAGATTTTATTTAGATGTAACCGAACCCACAGGGCTGCCTACGTATCCCCGCTTAAATGGAAATCAGGTCAAGCGTAGTTCAGTTACATCAAATGAAGAAATGCAAACAATCCTAAACATAGTATCTCTTGACTACGTCTGAGTTGGTAGGTTTTGGCCAAATTTCTCCATCCATTTCTCCAAGTATGAGCGCTCCTCCTATTAGTACTCGATGAACCATGTAGGGACCTTGCCAGTTGGGTGAAAACTTCCCTTTGGCTTCATCCTGATGTGGAAAGATTCGCTTCAGCACCAGCTGCCTCAGTGTGAATTGTCTAGGTCTGACCCTTTTGTTGAAAGCTCTGGACATTCTGTTCTAATAAAGTTGACCATAGCATATCACATTCATTCTTTTCCCGTCAATAAGAGCTAATTGTTCATAACGACTTTGTATCCATTCTGCATCACTAAGTTCTGCTTCCTGTATAATTCTCAAAGATGGAATTTCGACCTCGGCGGGAATGACAACTTCAGTTCCATAAACCAACATGTAGGTAGTTACTCCGGTTGATGTGCGGACTGTGGTACGATATCCCAATAAGGTAAATGGTAATTTCTTGTGCCAATACTAATGGTTGTCTACCATTTTCCTTAGAATTTTCTTGATGTTCTTGTTGGCAGCTTCTACGGCTCCATTCATTTGAGGTCTGTATACTGTGGAATTCTTATGCTTGATTTTGAAGGTTTTACACATAGCTTTCATTAAGTCGCTGTTGAGGTTGGCGGCATTGTCTGTGACGATGGATTCCGGTACCTCGAATCGGCAAACAATACGATCCCTAACAAAATCTACGACGACTTTCTTGATTACAGCTTTGTAAGATGCAGCCTCAACCCATTTTGTGAAGTTGTCTATGACTACTAAAATGAACCCGTGCCTGTTCAAAGTGGCAGGCTCGATCGGACCGATAACATCCATTCCCCAAGCGGCAAAAGGCCAAGGTGCACTTGTTGCATTGAGTTCATTTGGTGGTACCCGTATCATATCTGCATGTATTTGGTACTAATGACACTTTTGGACATACCTGATGCATTGCAATTTCACGTTGGGGGATTGTGAGCACGTGATTTTTGCCCTATATATGATTATTCCCAAAATCCCAAACAAAATAATTTTTCTTTATTTTTGTGCATTTTTGTGTCATTTTCTGATAATTGTTGCATTTTATTTGCGCATGTTAATTTTTATAAAATACAAAAATATGCATTTTTGCATTTAGGTTTTAGTTTTATATTTTTAGTATCAATTAAGGGTTAATTTGTTTAGAACAAATCATGAAAAATCATAAAATTAGTTCACTTTTGCATTTTAATTGTGAATTTGTCATGAAATAGTTTTTAAACAATTTTAGGAATTAATTAGTCTTTGTTTTGAAATAATTAGGATTTCATGTTAGTTTTATATCTTTATAAAAATTAGAAAAAATTATAAAAAATTTAAAAATGAGAAAAGGAAATAAAAGAGAAAAGAAAATAAGAGTAGAATAGGTGGTCTTAAAAAGGGCTGGCCAATTTTGGGCCACTCTCGTGCAAAACCCCAGCCCAATCACGCCCAAGCAGCCCAGAACCCTCTGGTCCAAGGCGTTAGATTCAAAAACGGCGTCGTTTGGCGTCGATTAATCCTAGCCGTCGAGGTCCCATGATCTAACGGCCAGGAAGCCCCACTCCCACACTATATAACTGTCCAAACGTTATCCCCCACCCCGGTCCTTCACCTTCCTCACCCTACCTCTCTGTGCAAACGCTAATCCCAGCCGCCCCAAAATCCTCGCCGGCGGCGAGTAAACTTACACCGTTCAAACCCAAATTAACACCATAGATCCCCCATGAACCCCTCTTCCCATTCCCGCTATTGGTTTCTCTCGAATATGGCCAGAGTTCCTTGAATCTCCATTTGAAGTTTTCGGTCAGGTCGCAAGTTTATCCAAACCAGCCCAAAATCATACCATACAATCCCGAGACTTCCCTCAACCCAAATCCATGACCATCTTCTTTCAAATCTCTGAGAAGTGGCTCGAATTTCAGATCTAAAATTTCTGGCCAAAACCCTAAAACCAAAATCTTTATGATTTCGAACCGTAATATCCTTAACCATGTGTTCTCTTGTAAGAACACATGGTTAGGGATGTTGCGTGTCAAAAATCTGGAGAGATTCGAAAGGCAGTGCTTAGTCGGAGATTTAGCTCTGTGGGTAAGTTTTCTTTAACTTTCTGAGTCATTTTCAATAGTCTCATGCTCTCTTATTTGGTTAGTTGGATTGTTTGTTTATCGATCATATTTTAATGTCTTTCATAGATAATAATAGTTGTTATTTTAATTAGCTAGTATTAACGTTAGTTCATGCTGATACACTGTTTTGATTGCCCTGTTTATCTCGTTCTAGTTGTTTAATGATTCTGAGTTTAGATATTAGTTTAATGTTGACGATTACTCTCGTTTGATTAATGGATTGATAGAATATGCAGTAGGATAAGTTTTATTTTGATTCAATTTTGATATTCTGCCTTAGAGTTGGACCTGGTTGGTTATAGCTGAGCAAATCTTTTGTTTTAGTTAACTTTAGTTAGATTTTAGCTGGGGTTAAAAGGATTGGGATCAGTTAGCATTGGGCTGTAAATCCCAGACTAGTAGAAGGATATTTTAGGGATAGAAAAGGGCAGTTTCTTTGAGAATAGTAATTTCAAAATAGGGGTAAGGGTAGTATAGGTATTTTAGGGGGGAAAGAGCATCCTAGGGCCTTTTAGAAGGGTATTTTAGTGTAGATTTCAGCCAACTTAGGATATTAGCTTGGGAAACAAGTCAAGAAATGAGGGACTAAACTGAAAATAAGGGAGGAACTAAAAAGAAACCCAAAACCTGATTCACCTTCTGGTGTCACCTATAAAAAGGGCATCAAGTTCCTTGAGTGGGGGGTCTTCTTTTGGTCAGCCATTTTTTGGACTCAAAAATAGTTCCCTCAATTAGCCTATCTCCAATAATTCTTAAGTTCCAATTCTGTTAGCTACCCCTACTGATCTTAATGGTTTTCTCTAGTTTGATTGGATTTCGAATGTTGCTTGAAAATTGGTAGACATCTGCTGGTTAATTGTTAGAGATTTTGGTCTGGTTTTGAGATTGATTTGAGTATTGCTCTTTCATTTTTATTTGATTTCAAACTACTCTAGGTGAAACTTACATCTCTGGGGTTGTGCATTGCATATTTGTTGGCTTGGTATTGTCACTGCCACTGTTGACCTTCATTTCCTCTGTTGAAACTCCATTCTCAGGTACACACTCGATCATTGTATTGGCCCAGCTTGGAAATTGAGATATTGAAATAGAATTGGCCTTCCATTTGCTATCAGAAGTTTATATGCTCGATTATTTTAGCAAAAGTAGTCAGTACTTGTTTAATATCATTTAATTTTGCTTTGGGTGTGTTCGTTATGCCTAGCTGGACTGTATCCATGTTCTGTTAATTATAGATGAACTAGTGGTTGGACTGTATGAATGTTCGAGTCATTGGTATTAGTTTAAACTTTCTCAATACGCTCAGACTTGTGACTGTCACCTTTTGTTATTCGTAGTATCATAGAAAACTTAATTCAATTGTTTATTTGTACTTCAAAAATTCAGTGCTTTCAATTACTTAATGAATTTAGTAAGATAATTTAGTGTCAAATTGGAGGTTGAGTGGTCAATGCTCTACTGCAATCATGTTGAGCAACCTGAAGGAAACGTCTTTGATAATCTGTCTGTGTTAAATTCCAATGAGACGCTCTGCAGACGTTATTTGGGATTCGATGCTATTCTGAGCATCACAATGGCATGGGCTATCTACGCCAGCTGGGGACTCGAACCTAAGTCCTTGATTAAAAGTAGGCTCGTGGTTCTGCTTATGTGGCCGTTTTCCGTCTAGGCCAACCTTTGGCCCATAGGGTTTATCAATTTGAGCCCGTTTCAAAAATAGCAATTCAAGATTCGAATGATAAAATCTGGGTTTTGAATTAGGTAACTGGTTCAAGCTAAAAGGTGTGTCCTTTTGTTTGGATCCGGACTTGAACTCGAGACCCGGACTTTGATGTTAACCAATTAGGATCTTTCCTTTTTCTTTTAGAAACAAAAACAAAAAATAGAAAATATAGTCGCTCTTAGGCTTACCCTTTGAAATGAAATGAGACGAGCCTCGCTCAAGAAAACACAAAATGCGGGGCCCTCAATAAATGGTTATTAAAATTGATTAGAATTTGAGAGGGCCATTTAGCGAACTTCACGGCTTTTCCCCAAAATAATATTATGTTAGAATCTTTAGGCGCAATTTTAATTAAATGACCTTCTTAAACTCGGGTACGCATTGATGCGACTCAAATCCAACTCGACGAAGTCGAAATGTGTTGATAACCACGGGTGTATTGATTGCGACGTGGATCGAAACGCGTTTTCACGACGTCGCAATTCTTTTAAAATAAATAATGATAATAAGCAGTTTACGAATAAAAGGCACATAAGCTAGAATGTGTTAAAATCAGATAAAATTAAATACAACAGTTAAGTGACCGTGCTAGAACCACGGAACTCGGGAATGCCTAACACCTTCTCCCGGGTTAACAGAATTCCTTACTCGGATTTCTGGTTCGCGGACTGTTAACAGAGTCATAAATTTCCTCGGTTTGGGATTCAACCGGTGACTTGGGACACCATTAATCTCCCAAGTGGCGACTCTGAATAATTAATAATTAAATCCCGTTCCGATTGTCCTTTAAATGAAAAAACTCCTTTACGCCCTTGCGGGTGTAGTGAAAAAGGAGGTGTGACAGTCATCCAAAAATATCTTGATCTTAATATCTTTTTGGTTAAAACAAAACTGTTCATGTGTGGTCTGCAAGTTCCGGCATGTATCACTTCGAGCAGTTTGCTAGCTTCCTTGGCATCAACGCACATCAATAATCCTAGGTATGGAGTCCTTCTATACAGAATTCCTCTGTTGTGGAAGAAATGGTTGGATAATCTTCGGAGTGTACGTTTCTGAGTATGATTTGCATGCTCCGGGTATTGTCTTTTTGCCAAGTATTCCCTGATATCATGGAACCCCGGATTCCCATCCATTTCTTCTTCAACATGAGTGCAATAAGCTGGCTGATTATGAAGTCTTACTAGAATGGGGTCGATGAAATTCTTGCCCAGAGGCTTATCATGGAGGACAAAGTGGCTAATGCATCTGCGAACTCATTCTGGATTCTCGGAACATGTTTGAACTCTATATTTGTGAATCTTTTCATCAACTCTTGCACATAGTGCAAATATGGCAGTATTTTGGTATTCTTTGTAGCCCATTATCCTAGAACCTGATGCACCAAAAGGTCTAAATCACCAATTACCAACAATTTCTAGATATTCATGCCAATGGCCAAATTGAGCCCCAAGATACAGCCTCGTATTCTGCCATATTATTGGTGCACAAAAACCTGAGCTTTTCGGATACCAGATAATGCTGACATGTCTCTGACACCAAAATAGCTCCAATACCCACTCCTTTTAAATTTGCAGCCCCATCAAAGAACATTCTCCAACCGTCGTAGGTTTTGGTGATATCTTCTCCTACAAATGATACTTCTTCATCGGGAAAATATATTTTCAGTGGTTCGTATTCTCCTCCTACAGGATTTTCCGCAAGTGGATCTGCTAATGCCTATCCTTTGATCGCCTTCTGAGCCACATAGACAATATCAAATTCACTCAACAGTATCTGCCATTTTGCTAACTTCCCTGTGGGCATATGTTTCTGGAAAATGTATTTTAGAGGATCCATCCTTGATATGAGATATGTAGTGTAGGCACAGAAATAATACCTCAACTTCTAAGCTATCCACGTCAGGGCACAACAGGTGCGTTCCAGCAAGGAATACCATGCTTCATAGAGTGTGAACTTCTTACTTAGATAATATATGGCATGTTCCTTTCTTACCGTCTCGTCGTGTTGTCCCAAGACATAAACGAAAGCTCCATCTAGTACGGATAGATAGAATAGCAGAGGTCTACCAGATTTCGACGGGACCAAGATTGGTGATGTGGACATGTACTCCTTGATTTCGTTAAAAGCTTTTTGACAGTCTTCAGTCCAATTTGTTGCAGCATCTTTCTTCAGCATTTTGAAAATCGGCTCACAGATCACAGTCGATTGTGCTAAAAATCGGCTGATGTAATTGAGATGCCCCAAGAAGCTCATCACATCTTTCTTGCTCTTTAGCGGTGGTAAATCTTGGATAGCTTTGACCTTTGAAGGGTCTAGTTCAATCCTTCGGCGACTGACGATGAAACCTAGCAATTTTCCAACAGGGACTCCAAAGGCACACATTGCAGGATTCAGTTTCAGATTGTACCTTCGAAGCCGATTAAAAAATTTCCTTAAATCTGCTATATGATTTGTGCTCCTTCTGGATTTGATGATGACATCATCCACGTACACTTCTATTTCTTTGTGAATCATGTCATGGAAAATAACCGTCATAGCTCTCATATAAGTGGCTCCAACATTCTTCAGGCCAAACAACATCATTTTATTAAAGTACATCCCCCACGGAGTGATAAAGGCTGTTTTCTCGGCATCTTCTTCATCCATCCAGATTTGATGGTATCCCGCGAAGCAATCCACGAAAGATGGGAGTTCATGCTTGGCATAGTTGTCGATCAGTATGTATATATTGGGTAACGGGAAATCAACTTTGGGACTTGTTTTGTTTAAATCCTGATAGTCGATACATACTCTGACCTTCCCATCCTTCTTCGGAACTGGCATGATGTTAGCTAACCAAGTATTGTATTCAACCACTTTGAGAACCTTAGCTTTGATATGCTTGGTGACTTCCTCTTTGATGTTTAGACTCATATCCGGCTTGAACTTTCTGAGTTTCTACTTTATAGGCATACACATTGGATTGGTAGGTAGTTTATGAGCCACTATAGACGTGCTCAAACCAGTCATATCATCATAAGACCACGCAAAAAGATCTTCATACTCCTTCAGGAAATGGCTGTACTCTTCTTTCTCTAATGGTGACAGGTGAATGCTTATGCGAGTTTCTTTGATTATTTTAGAATCTCCCAAATTGACTATCTCGGTTTCATCCACATTTGACTTAGGCTTGTTCTCAAAATTTTCCACTTCTCTGACAATTTCCTCAGGTATTATATCTTCTTCCACTAAATCATTATCCTTATGTTGTGTTGTTTCATTACATGTCATAGTCGTCGGTTCATCAAGATAAGTAATAATAATACTGTAGAGAGAAAATGTAAAGGATAATAATAAATACTAAAATAGCAATATATTAGATAAATCTTGAAAACATTAAAACAAGTACGGCCCGATGACTCGAGCAATTATTTCTAAACAAAATACGTCTAAAACAAAATATTGAAAATGTCTTAAATGCTGAAAATTGCTTTTGAAAATAGATCATGCTAATTGCCAGCTACCTAGGAACTCGACGGGCCCAAGATGGTGCAGTAGTCCAGTTATTGAGAACAACTCCCTTTCCCATGGTCTGAATTGTAAGGTCTTCCTCCTCCTACTCCTCAACATCAAACAAAGTCGGGCCCATGTGCAAACACAAGTTGATTTCCCCGATCGTGGCCCTTTGGGACCCATTGAATGCTGTCACATTCATGGTTCCTGCTCGTATCTCATGTAAACCTTTACCCAAACTCTTCAAAGTAGACAATGAATAAATGTTGAGACTCAAACCCCCATCTATTAGGACTCTGGCAATGAATTTGTCTTCAAACTGTACCGTGATATGCATTGCCCTATTGTGACTCAGTCCTTCGGGCGGCAACTCGTCTTCGTGAAAAGTGATCTAGTGGCTTTCTAACACTTGCCCCCTACCATATTAGCTATTTCTCCACTAGTGATATTATTGGGTACATAAACTTCGTTCAACACTTTCATCAATGCATTCCTATGTGTCTTAGAATTCTGTAGTAGTGATAGAATGGATATTTGAGTAGGGGTTTTGTTCAGGTGATCAACCACAGAATACTCTCTTGCTTTCACCTTTCTCCAAAGATCATCCAAGCCAGTTTCAATGATAGGCTTCTTGGGAGCGGCTTCTTTACTTGTTCCTCCAAAATTCTCGGGCGTGTAAACACTACCGGTCATGGTCATGCCTTATGCGGCACCTGTTTAGTCTATTTTCCTTTTTCCTTTCCTTCTCGCCTCTGCAGTATAGTCCTATGGTATATAATTGTAATTAAATAACGATGTTGGTGCTACCATCACGGTGAAAGGTGTGGTCACTTCCACCTCAAACGGACTTGGCACGATTGATGGCGTTGTTACTTCAACCTCAAACGGGGTTGGTGCGGCTACTTCAACCTCAATTGGTGACTAAATCTGCACCACAATAGGTGTGAGAATGACTGGAGATATTTTAGGTTCATCCCCTTCATGAATGAGCCCGATTGATCCTTCTGGATCCCATTCTTCATTAGTTTCTATCAAATTTAGCCCTTAGGATCTATGATCTGGGAGGGGGTTATTGCAGACATTTGGTGTGGCCTCTTTTGCTTGTATTACTTTGGTGTGAACTAACGTCTCAATCTTATCCTTCAAAGTGCGACATTCATCAATAGTATGACTCTTTATGCCCAACTGATAGGCATATATCTTGTTCGGATTAACTCACTGGGAAGAGTTCTCCACAATAACAACGGGAATGGGGTTCAGCAATATGAGTGTATTGTCTGGGTGGTCTACGGTTGAAATTTGGTCTGGGTTTTTGGTAGTTTTGGCGAGCTGGTGGTGGTGAGTGGTAATATGCAGGCTGGGTGTTATAAGTATGTTAAGTGGCGACAAATTTTAGTATTTGGGAGGTGAAGGCTGATATGTGGGTGGTGGTGTTTGGTATGTGAGGGGAGACTTCGAACCTTGCGCTACCATTATCACACTAACTTCTTTCTTGAGATACCTCCCGACTGTAAGGCTTTGTTTGTAGCCTGTAGTGCCTCAAAATTTGTCACCATTCCGCTTTTAATTCCTTCCTCTATTATTTCTCCCAGTTTGATGATATCGGGAAATTTATGGTTTTCAATAACCATCAATTTTTTGTAGTATTGTGGATCTTAGGCCCGGACAAAGAACTTATTCATTTGTTCTTCTTCCAGTGCTGGCCTCACTTTTGCAGCTTCCGACCTCCATCGATTAGCATACTCGCGGAAGGTTTTTGTTGGCTTCTTCTTAAGATTCTGAATGTAGAAGACTTTTGGCACATTTTCTGTATTAAACCTAAACCAATCCATAAAATCTGACGCCATACTTACCCAGTTAACCCATTTCTTCGGGTTTTGACTAATTTACCAGGATAAGACACCTCAAGTAAGGATCCTCATGAACATCTTTATGCGAATTCTTTCGTATTTGCCAACTCCTACGAGTTTGTCACAATATGTTCTCAAATGTACCTTCGGATCACCTGTTCCATCGAACATTTCGAACTTAGGAGGTTTGTAACCCTCTGGTAGTTCTACATCCGGCTGGATACATAAATCTTTATAATTAAAACCTTTGATGTCTTTACCACCTTCAAAACCTTGGACTCGACTAGTATGTTTCTTGAGCTCTTTCGTCATGTTCTTGATGAGCAGGTCCTTTTTGGAGAATTCGGGTATGTATAAGGTTTGTTGTGGAGTGTGGGGCAAAGTTTCCACGTAGAGGGGGTTGCTTTGATAGACTCCAGGAATTTGGGCATAATGGTGGTCGTTGGTTGGGTTTTGGCGATCAGGGGTAGGTTGTGGTGCGTTTTGAGGAGTATGGTAGGTAGTGGTTTGTAGATACTAGGACGGATGGTGATGATGTTGTGGAGGGGTGGGTACTGATGGAGGATTAGGATTATGAGGAGGCGTGGCATACTAATGAGGTGCGAGAGGATTTTGTTGGCTTTGTGTGTTATGGGGAGGTGTTGGGTTTTGGGCATTTTGTTGGCTGACATCGGGGATGTTCAGGGTAAAGGAAAGGTTTGCTAGGTTTCGGACTTGCTCAAGTTCCCCTTGTAACTCCAATATCTTCTGTTCCAATCGTAAGACCAAGTCATTCTGTGCCGGAGTACTCCGACCATCCGAAGTCTCGACATTTTATGCATGCGTAGCGTTGTCTTTCCTGATACCACTCGTATCATCCATTCTGGCTTTTCCCTTGCTTTTAGGATCACTTGGAGGAGGAGGAGGTGGATGACCTCTAGATCTGGAGGAGGTGGATGACCTCTAAAACGAGTGTAGAAAGCAAGTAAAACATCATTGCTAATCTATTTGGTCCTAGAGGGACCTTCTCCATGCTTGGACTTCTTTACTCCATCGATCAAATTCTCCAAGTCGCGCATGCCCAACAACAGATATGCCCTTGCTAGGAGCCCTCCTTCATTGCCACCCATGTTTTAACAGCCTGCAACCCCGTTTCTCATCTTTCCTTCGAGTTCCATCAAACCCTGCTCTAAATATTCCAAGCTCTCTGTTGACTTAGTAGTGATTTCTCTCCACTCGTTGATTGCTTCCATGTCCACTTTATGTTGTTCCAAATGCCTGACTTAGACTCAAAAACCCTTTTGTGCAGCATCCTGTGTTTGACTTGTGCTTCAGCAACATTGTCTACAACCCTATTATTTAGATTAATCTCTGGCTTGACGTCCCTCGCTATATCATCTACCAACCATGATGGATAGAAATGCACATGGCCGACATGATACCGATCTGGCTCGATGGTATCTTTCTCCATATTGACCTTTTGATGCCAAATGTGTTGTGCCTCGAACTTGAATAGAATGGCGTTCCCCTGGAAGTCTGCCTTGTACTGAACCTTTTTGGAAACTCGTGGTATAACCTGCTTTCTCCCAACTTGTCTCATAACCTTGATAGGAGCATAATGATAGATCCCCTTAATCTGATTAACACTAGATGAGGAGTATCTCTCGACCTAATGATGAATTCACTACTAGGGAACCACTCAAACATCTAATGTACTTTGTCATCAGTCAGATTGCTGAAGAAATGTGCCCATCTCACAACGTTTTCCGATTGTGCAAACCTGTTTGGGATAAAAGTCATTCTCTTCGGATGATGAAAGGCTATGTGTTCATTCCATGGTCGTCGCGGAAATTCTTGACGATATTATCCCCTCTGAAGGTGTTCCAACAACCATACTTGCAGCAACAGATTACAACCTTCAAAATGCCTATACTCCTTTTTGCAACGGTCTAAAGCCTGATACATATCAGCCAAAATCATAGGGACAATAGTGTAAGTCTGCCCCTCAATCCCCTCCACTAAAGCCTTAGTGACCATAGCTAGGCGAGTGTGGATCCTTTCCCCTTGTATTGGAAATACCAGCATCCCCAAAAAACAGACAATAAATACAAAAACTCGGCGGTAAATCCAACCCAAAAAAGTGATGGCAAACTCGTCATGGTAAAGGAGATATGACTTGTTGTGCCCATAACGCTCAAAAAGGTGTGTAAGACATCTTCAGACAAACTAAATCATCATTTATCCTGAAACCCATCATTTTCAAGAAAGCTAGAGGAGTGCAGTTTTCCGATACCAACAAACCATGGCTATCCCATGGGAACCCAGCGAAACCTCCTATTTCTTTTAAGAGGGGAGTCATTTCTATGTCACCAAAATAAAAAACGGCTCTCTTCTCATCCCAGAACATGGTGACGGCCTCAATTAATGCATTGTTTGGCTGAATATCTAACATAGAGGGTAAATTCTGAGGACTCTTTTCACGTGGTTTTTGTCACTTGGTGCGAGATTTTTCCACCAATCCAGCAGTAAAGGTGGGATATTTCGAACCATGCCGAACCTGGGGACTTCGTTCCTCATTTCTGTAAAACAAATAGAGTTAGCCCTTTTCCCCTCTAGATTTGGCTATTTACACGTTAATAATCAACATATTGGCATGTTTTCTTCAAATAATGCACAGATCATGATTGTGCCCATTGGGATTATGAAAATCCTGGCAGACTTTGGACAAGGCTTGTCTTAGCAAGTTATTACGTGAAAAGCGTTCTAAATCGTACTAGGTTTGGACATGATGCATGCACAGTTAATATTAGAGTGGGTGTTTCTAGAAGAGTCTAGACCGGCACCCTCAAGCGGACAACTTGAGAGGGAAGGGCACAGAACCATCAACTGCACCGTTGATCAACTAGTTTTACTGCAAATAAGCCTTAGTTTGCACAATGTGGAAATTATAATAAAGTAGACAAGGGAGTGAGGGTGGGGAGAGATATGATGTAGCAAAAAAAGTCTAAAGGAAGGTGCATGTTATGAACAAATTGAGCAGAGATTTGCATGTGAATTGAAATACAGGGAAAACGGGAAATTGGTGTACAGGTAGCAAATAAAAGGGAAATGGGAGTGGGATATTCATGTAACAGCAAAGATAATAAAGACACGCTTATCAGAGAAGACTAATTCATATAGACCAAGTTTACTTATGGTAAGAGACTAAAAATCCCCAGTAGAGTCGCCATGCTATTGCGCCCCTTTTTCACGCAAAATCGGGTTTTGATACATGACAACTCTCTTAAGAAAAGGTGTTAAAAAAGAGAGTCACCACCTAACGGGTTTGAGGTGCGTTAGGGCACCTATTTAGTAGATAACTCTGTTTGACTATTTTGCGTCATCAAAGATGGGGTTAAGGGTTCAAATTACCTCGAGGAGAAGGTGTTAGACACTCCCTGAGGTCCACAACTGTGGGTCTCGGCCGAACTCAAATTATATGAATTAGTTTATATGATAAGAAAACAAAGAGTTTGTGAAGTTCATTATTAAACATAGATAATTGGTTTTAAGACAGGAATGGGGGTCCTATGTTTTTTAGCCTAAAGGATCACCCCGTGCAACACAAATAATACTTCATAACTCCAGGGCAATTAGAACCATGACCCTAGTGTATCAGAGTTTCCAAGGGCTTCAAGAACCTAGGGCAATGCTCACACTAGAGAGGTTGATAAAGGAAATTCAGAGAATGACTAGGGACTAAGTCCTAGTGTGTCAGAGTTCACACGGGTCTCAATTGGACCCCGAGTAGTGCTCACACTAGGGAGGTCAAATGATAGAACCTAAGTAGCCTTGGATTTCAACCGGCTAAGAGTGAGAAATCAAAGGAGCCCAAGTAACAAGTGAAAGAGAGTGGACCAAAGTTGAGAGACATGGATTGAGTGGTTTAAACAGACACGGCCAAACTGAGCATATATGGTAAATAATCTAACAAGTTATAGGATTTTAAAAACAAGCCTATTAAAAGACTCAAAAGCAGGTTCAACACTTAGCACATAGACAGTCACATATTGACAAAATTAACCAGTTTATAGGAGGGACAAAGATTATTATGCATAGATGCACAATACTAAATAGGGTGACACATGGTTGGAAATTATGCTAAGTATACATCCTAGTATCACTATCAAGAAACAAGATAGCATTTAGACATGATGGGGAATGATCATAGAAGGAATAGGCATCAAGTGGGTCAAAGACATACTAAGGGATATGTTGTTAGAGAGGCTGGATCAGTCAATAGAAAAGATCTCAACACAAATTAGGACACATAACATATGCAAGGCTATCATTACAGAGATTCATAACAAAGTGGAAATTAAATTCATGTCAAATAGCAGATGTAGGTATTTATGCATTGACATAGTAAACTAATTAACTAAAGAAGGTCCAGTTGTGTCAAAGATTCATCCTAATATCATAAAACAACAATTCAAACATGGTAGGAAAAACATGATGAGATAACTATTCTAAATCACAAGCAAACACTAAAGAGGTGTGGGATCGAGTGAGCATGCAGAGTGACACAATAGCATAGAGACAAGTTGAAAGTCTTAAAACAGGTTACTACAAATGTGAGGCATTCATTACAGAGATTCAGGATAAAGCAAGTAAGTGTATTCATGAACATTCAAGCATCAATACACTAGCTAAACGAGCTTAGGAAGGTACAGATTACCCAAGTTAGGCATAGATAATCTCAGAACTAGCAGCATTAGGAGTAGCTGAATGCTAAAGATTCTTAAAACGCGTGCAAAGTTAACAAAGTGGTGCTTAGAAATAATCCAAAAACATATTAAGCCATGAATTTCAGAAGTAAGAACACATGTAAATCAGAGACACATTAGGATGAAATTGCAAAAGTCAAGTAACTTACCAGTTAAATGAAAACATAGACATCATGTAAATATCTAAATCCAATGCCACCCTCATTCTTTGGCAAGCATAAATTATCCCATAAAGCCCAATGCCTAGCCTTTCTATTTCCAGAATTACTTTAAAAGAACCTAGCAAACATCTTATACAACTCAGCAATTACATATTGTGGAGGGTTCACTATTGATAGGAGGTGAATGGGCATGCTTTCAAGAACATATGAAATCAAGACTGTGCTTTCTCCTATAGATAGCAACTTACCTTTCCAAGAATGAAGACTCTCCTCCACTTTATGATGGTTTCTTTGTAAAATGCCTCCTTCCTTCTACTATAGATGATTGGACAACCTAGATATGTAAAGGGGAGGAATGCCTCTGAAACTGAGTGATGAGATGAACTATATTGGATTCATGATATGGTGTCTTCTCATGCATATGGAAAGAAGACTTCTCCTTATTTACCTTTCGACTAGATGAAACTTTATAATCTTCAAGTACATTCATGATCAACTGTATTGCAGCATAATGAGAGGAGCTGAAAATAATTGTATCATCAACATATATGAGGTAATTGATATTTTGACTCCACTTAGGCATCCAAATCTAATAAAATCTGGATTATCATCTAAAGCTCTTTAACACATCAGTTGCCAGTATAAATATTATAGGAGATAAATGAACTCCTTGCTTGACTTCTCTTGTTAATTTGAAGAAACCATTTGCTTGCCTATTAAGTAAAACTGAATACCAATTGTTTGAGACCAATCAGAATATCATGTCAATGAAGATCTCTCCAAATCCCATCTGCCTCAACACCTTAGTCAAAAACAACCAAGACAGTCTATCATATGCCTTAGCCATATCCAACTGGATCACCACATTGGATGGCATGCCTCTCTTTCTAATATCTGTCACTATTTCTTGTGTTAACATGATGTTTTTCACAATACTTCTTCCCTTTACAAACCCGGCCTGATTAGGAGAGATAAGTGTAAGTAGGAGATCCACCAATCTCTCATGAAATACTTTAGAGATGATCTTGTTTGAGAAATTTCTCAAACTAATAGGTCTCATGTCATAAAATGTGGCCACAATCTTCTTCATTGGCAATAACAATTAGTATGTACGATGAACCTAGGCAATTCTGATCCACAAGAGAAAGCCCTGATCATATCTACCACATCTTCAAATATTATGTCCCAGCAAGAGGGATAAAACTGGCTAATGAAGCCATCAGGGCCACTAGCAGTATCTCTATTTAGCACAAACACATCATGTTTTACCTCCTCCATAGTAAGTTTTTCCCATAGTCTACCATTCTATTCTTCAGAAACTATTTTGGGAGCATGATTTATAATATCAAAGTTTGTTGGTAAGCTCTCCTCAGTGAACTGTTTTTGAAAACAATTCAACTGCCTCCTTAGCCATCTCATCTTGTGATTCTAGCCAATTCCCATTGTTGTCAAGAATTTTAGACACTTGAAGCCTTTTCCTCTTCCCCTTAATATGAACATGAAAAAATTTTATATTCTTGTCTCCATCATTAAATCATTGCATCCCACATTTTTGTCTCCAGAATTCCTCCTCCAGGTGTAAGTATCTAGTGAGATCAGTATGTACTCTATTTAACTTTGCCTTATTTTAAGCAGTAGAATTAATCTCAAACTCCATCTCATGCATCTTGATAACATCCTCTGATGCTGTAATCTACTTGAAAATATCACCAGTGTCATCTTACTCCGCACAACCAAAACATTCTTAACATTCTTCAATTTTTGCTGAAAAGAGATAAAAGGATTACCCACTATATTTGCCTTCCAATTTCCTTTACCATCTCAAGAAAAATTTCATTTTTCACTCAGAAATTCAAGAACTTGAAAGGTTTCTTCACTTGGACTATATTGGCATTCCATGACAATACTAATAATGCATGATCTGAACCATACTTTATTAGATGTTCAACCTCCAATAATAGAAACATATCTTGGAATTTCTGATTATCCAAAAATCTTTCCAACCTTTTAAATATACATGCTTCATCCGACCTACCATTCCACTATGTTTACAAATTGCCTTGAAGCCAAGATCATACAATGCACAAGTATAACTACAATATGCAAAATCCTCAACTTCACCAAGATATACTGGACGACCTCCATATTTCTCCTCTTCAGATAATATAACATTAAAATCTCCTCTATAGGCCATGGAACCATCATATCCGAGGCAAGATGATACAATGAATCCCATAGCTAAATTTTTTCAATGGCATCACACTTAGAATATACAAGTGTGACTATTAATTCCTTAGTCAATACTCTATGAAACAACTTGAGAGTCAGTTGTTGTTCCATATCAAGAGGTACTTCTACATCAATATCTTTATCTACAAATGCCTACACTACAACATTTTTGGCCTATAGCCACACGAATTATAGACAACACTCAAAAAGTGTTGCCAAAAGTAGCTATAGATGAGCTTATAAAGCGTGGTCTTTGGCCACGTTTTTAAAGGCCACACTTAAAAAGCGTTCTTTTATACTATAAAGACAACACTTATTAAGTGTTGCCAATTTACAAATTATTTGGCAACACTTATTAATTATAATTCAACGTTTTTGAAGCGCTGTTATATTCTAATACCAAATTTAACACTTTATAAGCGTAACCTAAAAATTTGCTATAAAAAATTTCTCTTAAAATTTCCCCCAAACACATAGGTAACGAAAATATTTCCCTCCTCCCCACCCAATACTCAAAAGGCAAAGTAATTAAAACATACTCCTTCGATCCAGAACATTTCCCAGCATTCTTTTCCTCCTTACCCTAATTTTTTGTTGCTTTTTTTTTTGCACCACTGCTGGAGCTCCTCCTTCATTATAGCAAATCTCCATCCTTTCTCTATTGGTTAGTATTTCTTTTACTCAAAGGTTTTCTGTAATTGTTTTTCCGATTTCTGATGAAAAAATAATCTTCTATGATGTATATACATGGGTATGTTGGTATTGTCTTCATTTATACTCAATGTTTTTAATTTTTTTCTAATTTTAGATTCTTGGGCTGAAAAGAAGTAATTTTATTTTGTTTAATTTTTTGGTATAAGTTTTCGTTGTTTTTACTAATTTCAGATTCTTGGGTTGAAAAGGAGTAATATTTACTATTTTATTTTGGTTATCTTTGATTGATGTTCCTTCTTATAATTAAAAGTTTTAATTTATCTAGCTTCTTATTGAATTTTTTTGGGGCCGATAGAAGTGAAACACGATTCGAGACACAACTAGTATTATAATGCATTTGCAATAACACAGTTGTAATTATCTGCTGTGAAAACACTGCCCAGCACCTCTACGCCTATTCTCATCCATGAGGGATGTGTTTATTTTTTTTTGTTTTTCGATTCTTCACATGTTTTGCTATTATTAACTTGACTATGTGTATATGATCACAAAATCAAATAAAGCAAGAGAGTTGAGGTTCTATGTGATCACAAACTCAAACAAAGGAGGAAAATTGAGGTCTCTAGATGTAATTCTGATAGATACTGAGGAATCTTACAACCAACCTGTGCTAATTTGAGATTGAAACTTAATTGATTTTTCAGTTTTATTGTTACTTTTTTATGATTGGTGCTTTATGATCCTCCTCATCTTTGATTATGCTATAACAACCATGGTTCTTAGAGATGCTGTGTTGACGACATGTGTCGTTTATTGCTTATGCTGTCATGTGACACAAATAAGTATATCTAGTCCCTTGATAAGATTTGGGGCTATTGCTTCTCTGTTAATTAAGATGGTATATAATAGCTGAATACTATTATTGCTTGTGGACACTGGAGCATGTTTTCGTATAAATAACATTTTTGCTTTTGTATTTGTCTCACTCTTCCTCACCATCCCACCCCAAAGTAATGGGTGTCAAGCTTTTGTTTCCTAACATGCAACTTTTATACAGGTTGCTATTGTCAAAGACATACGAGAATCAATGCTAGAAGAAGTTGACTTCAAGAAAAAGGCTGCAAATGTTGAGTTATTCAGGAGGTATTTAGAAGCCATGAGACTTATTAAGCAGGTCACTCCTCCAAAAGTCTACCCTCAATGTAGTACTAAGCATGTTCTGACAATGGAGAGGCTATATGGAGTTCTTTTGACGGACTTACACTCCATTAAGTCACTGGTTTCTAGTCCTGAGACCAGTCTTATTACTGCCCTTAATGTTTGGTGAAGACCTTCTGAACAATTGGGATGTTTATTTTTATTGATTCTATAAATATGAATACATTTGGTTTTGTAGAGGTCTTTGCTAGTGAACTCTTAAACCAACAGTGCTTTATTACTATAGACAGTACACAAAGTATGTTTCTTTGTTGAAATTTATTTTAAGTATATGAATTTGAATTATTTAATTTATTCTATTACTTATTATCTAATTTAATGCTTGAGATATGTGTGTGTGTGTGTGAGAACAGAATTTGATGCAAACAAATATAGTTTTTTAACACAAAATTGTGGCTAATATAAGTATTTGAAAAATAATTTTGTAGTGTAGACAAAATCGCCACGCTTAAAAAGGGTGGCCATAGGGATTGTCAATCTGACGTTGTTACTGATAAATGTTGCTCTAGAAGCCATACTTTGTAAGCGTAGCCTTTAACGTGACAAAGATCACGCTTCATAAGTGTAGCCTTATATCATAAAAGCGTGGCTATATGAGAAAATATAAGTGTGACCTTTGTACCGTATCGGCCACACTTTTAAAGCATGGTTTCTAAGGCAACACCTACAAAGCGTGGCCAATAGTCAAAGGTTACGGTACTTTAGGCCACCCCCAAAAAGTGTTGCCTAAAGTCGTAAAGTGTTGCCTTTGCCCAAACGCTACACTTCTTGGCATCTTAGGCCACACTTCTCAGGGGTGGTTGTAGGCCTAAAATGTTGTAGTGCTAGATCTTCCCATTCATATTAGCATAGGCATATTCTATTCCCAGTCTCCTTTTATACACCTCCAGTTGATTGATATGTTGCCAAGGTTCCATCAATCCTATTAGATAAAAGTTATACTTACTGTGTAGGTTAATTAGTCTTTCAAAGGCTTTCTGAGTGTTCACAGACCTCGCATTCCATATTAAGACATTATCCATAGATATCATCTGGAAAGATATGCCACTACTCTTTGGTTGTACCCTCACAGGTACAGACTTCTCTTTATTCTTCTTTGCATGTTTCACAGCCGATTTCTTTTTTTCAACACTTCTGGGTAAGATGTCTCCATCCATAGCTGCTTGTTGGAAGTTAGTAGTTGTTGATTCCTCCTCAATATCCTCTCCTAGTTGCTCCTACTCACCTTTCTCATTATCAACCACCTGAAGTGCCAAAGGATTTGGTTCATGATTCTTAGCTATCATCCCCAGTTCCTTTTGGCCCCTATGATTGATGAGCATGCCCTTTGTCAGTGAGCCACTGGTAACACTAAAGGTTTTTCCAGCAAAGATCCCACGATCATCAATTACTATAGTAGCCATTTGAACCACATTGTTGTTTTGGCCAGAGTCAAAAGCACCTGCCCCTATGGTAAGGTCCATTTGATAATGTGCCATCCTTGTAGCCTCCTTCAACACGAAAGTATTCTGTTCCCTACCTCCCAATTCCATATGGCATGCATTGAATTGATGATCACACATCTTATTAACGTGATCATCACTTGAAACTACCACCGGATCACCTTTAACATCCTTACAGACCTGATCTCTAGGGTTTACTATTCTATTGGATTTCTTCCTAGCTGAAGCTCCAACTGTTGAATCTCCAGTTTTCTCAGCTTGCTTATTAAGTCCTTTATCACCGTCAATTGGTAGATTACCCCAATGATTTTTAACTCCCTAAAAAGCCTCAACCCTACTTTTAAGTAAACTAGGGTTTACTATAGCTTTTGAAATCAAGTCAACTGTTTGGCCCTGCATTCCTCCACTTTGTACATTCACTCCTATGATGTTTACTTTCTTGTTTTTCTTCATGTTTTCAAATTCATCACTCCACAATTGATATACAGATGTTACTTCATTATCCGCTACGTTCACTTTGGTTGATTCATCAGATGTTTGAGAAGGAATATCTTGGCATGATTGATTAGCAGTCATATTGAGTTGCCTCAATTCTTCTTTTCTTGTACCAAATCTTCTATGCACCCACTCAATTGTGGATTCCTTCTTATTAGTCTCCTCAATCCTTGTCTCATTAGGATTAAGAGTCTTGTCTTTAGCCACACATGGAATCCAAGCCTTTTTTGGACTAGTTGCCCTATTAGCAATAGGATTTGACTTTCTCTCCTTATCTGCATCAGCTTGCTCCTTGTTTAACACCTGCACCACTGCTTCTTTCATCACCTGTATGGCTTCCTCAATTTCACCTTCTTCTAGTAGTGCAAACTTAGTATTAATCTGAACTGGAACCTTAGACACCTCATTCACAGCTTCCTTCTCAGAAACCTCACCACCCCTCTTCTCTTCCTCCTTTCCAGCATTATTATTATCATTTTTGGTGGTTAAATATATTTTCAATTGTACCCCATTTTTGTCATTGCTTTCATCATGATCCTCTTCTAGAAGTTGACCTTGCTCTTCCACAACTGGAATAAGTTCAGGGGGTAGCCTCCTACATTATTCTTTATTATGTCCTTGCAGTCTACATTCCATGTAATAATTAGGAATGTAATCATATTGAATCTTCACCCACTCAGTTCTAATTTCTCCAGTTGCCTTATTCTCAATACCCATCCTCACCTTCTTAGGTAAATCTTCAAGAAGATCTACTTGAACTTTCACCCTTACATAGCTTGGCCTTGTCTTGTTGGTAGTTGCCATATCTAGATGCATAGGTTTCCCTACTGCTAAGGCTAATGAGAAAAGGCATTCCTTCACAAAATATATTGGCAACAAATTTAGGAATGAGATTCATTCCAGAGCCAAAGGAGTTTCCTAAAATTCTTTGAACATAGAATCATATATCAGAGGTCGTATTTGGTATTGGTAACCATCCTTGGCCTTCAAATAATATGCGCTCTTGGACGTTAAATTCACAAAGTCCTCAAATAAAGTCAGTCTAACTAACCCATGCCTATCCCTTAGAAATCCAACATTGCATTCTCCTTTTATTCCACACCGAGATGGAATAATTCTACGTAATTCATGATGCTTAGGCCATCCATAAGAAAACTTACCAATGACAGCATATTGGAGTCCTTCGATTATATTCATTCGATTCACCTCTGATTAAGTCCACTTAATAAGTGGTTCTCCATGCAGAACTTGGGCTGGTTTGATAGGAATAGGAGTGATGGTTTTGGAAGTAGGGTTTACGTGCTTGTTCGCATTTAATGAACTAGGTTTAAGTAGGTTTGAAAAATCTAATGGTTGTGATATGTTTGGCTTTGGATTGTTGGGTGTAATGGGGTTGTGAGAAGGCTAACCCGCCATGGGAATAGGCTGGCCGCCGGACGCCGAGGCCATGGAGACTCGCGATCACTGTCTTCGCAAAAATCGCTAAGGTAGTCGCTAGATCTAGGGAAATCTCTTTTTTGAAAAATTATTTTGTTCGGAAGAGTTGTTCTAACATTACCACCCAAATTATTTTCTAATTTCATTTTCCTTTTTCCATTTTTTTCTCCATAATATTTTTTCTTGCACTCTTTGATCTTTTTCGTTATTTTTTACTCACTTTTTTATATAATAAAAATACATGATATAGTAAATTTTTATGTAATTATTTTCAAATTTTTATATAATTGATAAAGTTCTTTTTTTATTTCTTTCACATTTATCTTTTTCTCCATATCAAGTATTGAAAAATTTATACAATATATCTTATTTCTCTTTTCCTTTTTATTTTCTTTTTTCCTTTTTGAAAAATATGTGTATTATTATAAATATTTTTAGCCTATATGATCCAAAATTATATATCTTTATGAAAAAAGGTATATTAGTATAATAAAGTGGCATATTAGTATTTAATATTATTATAAAATACTTGTCACAATAATATACGAAATTGGCATATAAATATAGTATAGGTATATTACTATTTTATGCATATTCATGCACCTAATTCTTATATAATAAATAATATTTTCATTGAACTCCATCGAATATTTCATTTAATAAAGCATTTGAAAAAAGCATGAGAACTTCGTTGAAGTTTGAAAAAAAAAAACTAATTGCAAAATTAAATTTTTTTGAACAAAATAACTTAATTAGTATGATATACTGTGACATTATATTGTATATTATAACGCTGTACATTTACTATAACCGTAATCTTAGATTTGCATAATATCACATAGATGATTCAACAAATAGCAGTCAAAGTATACTATTATGGTATATTGTATACTATTACAACATACTGTTGCAGTATATTGCATATTATCGTAATACACCATTATAGTATATTGTATATTACTACATTATATTATTACGATATAGATATATTATAACGACCCAGCCGGTCGATTCATGAGTTACAGTCCCGTTCTCCCCATTTCTACTTTTTTATGTGTTGTTCAGCTATATTTCATCATATCGTGTTGGTTGTTCTGTATTCGGAGAGGTCTTGGAGTGAAATGAGACACTTAGTCTCTAATTTAGAAGCTTAAGTTGGAAAAGTCAATCGGATATTGACTTATGTGTACAAGTTCTCGGATGTGAATTCTGAAGGTTTGGATAGCTTCATTAGGTGATTTTGGACTTAGGAGCGTGTTAGGAATGGAATTTGGAGGTCTGTGGTAGATTTAGGCTTGAATTGACGAAACTGGAAATTTGGCATTTTCCGGTCGGCAATGAAAATCTTGATATCGGGTTCGGAATGGAATTCCGGAAATTGGAGTAGGTCCGTTGTGCTATTTTTGACATGTGTGCAAAATTTTAGGTCATTCAAATAAGGTTTGATAGGTTTTTACATCGGTTGCAGAATTCGGAAGTTTTGATATCCTTAGGCCGCAGGTGCGTGAGCAAGGCTCCAGATTCGAAGATTGTTAACTTAGGCAAGGCCGCAGGTGCACACTAAGAACCGCACCTGCGATTCCGAAGATGCGGGTATGGACTGCAGAAGCGGAATTCTCAGGGTTTAAGTGAAACCGCACCTGCGATGGTTTTTTCGCAGGTGTAGCGTCGCAGAAGCCACTTGGAGACCGCAGGTGCGAAACTCGCTGGGCAGAAACTATGTAAGCATCATTTCGCGAATTTCAGTCTTTTATCCACCATTTTTGATCAAGTTGAAGTTTGGGATTTCGATTTCAAGGGAGAATTTAAGTGTTTTTAGTGAGGTAAGCTACTTGGACCTTGTATCTTATGTTTGTGGCAATTTTTTCATTGTTTAGTCATGATTTTAATGGAAAAATTAGGGAAGAAATTGGGAGATTAGAGCTTTTAATTAGGGAGGTGACACACATGCTATGTGACGGGCGTGTGAGCGTGCACCCATAGGGATTGTGACTTGGTCCATCCCGTGACAACTATAGAGTTGCATACTTTGATAAACTCTATACGATATATATGTGTTTTAGAAATAAATCTGTTAACTTGGGATGAATGCCATGTTTGGGGCCTTGTGCCGTACTGTTTGGACCCTTAGGGGTATTTTTACTACTATCCTCACACTGTTTTGATTCGAAAGCATATCTTCAATCATGATTTTTACCTGTTTATTGTTTGATTCAACTTCATTACTCTACTTTCAAATATACGAAAAGTGTTTGGGCTGAGTTCCCTGATTTTTTATTGAAATGCCCAAGTGGTTGTGAGGTTGATTATTGAGAGCTCGAGGACCTGATGGTTAGGATTATATATATATATATATATATATGGACCGGGATGCATGCCGCATCGATATTTAAATGTATATGGAATGGGATACACGACGCCTCAATATGTTGGATTAGGCTACACGCCGCAGCGATATAGCACTTGCTGTAGGAGCCCCTCTGGAGTCTGCACACTCCCAGTCAGCGCATTCGACTACATATATTTACGGATCGTGCTGCACGCCGAAACAATTATTATTATAAGATATCTATTGAGTGGGAGTGCTGAGTGTGAGCGCTGATTGATGAGAGTTAAGTCACGAGTGACTGAGAGGCTTTGCCCGAGGGGCTTGTTTTATGAAATTACTGTTTCACTCTTCTTTATACTAAGCCTCTATTAAAAAATATTGAACAAATGTTTTAAATAACTTTCATTGAAACTGGAGTTTTACGAGATGTTCGGAAATTGAATTACGGATTTGACTTTGTTATTTCCATTGAGATTCTATGCTAGACTATGTATACGATTTAAAATGCTTGTCACTACACTCAACCTTTATTTATAATTGTTACTTACTGAGTTGGCGTACTCACGTTACTCCTTGCACCTTGTGTGCAGATCCAGGTGCAGGGCATCCGAGTGAGAGGTGATCTTTGCCTTTAGAGTATTTTTTGGAGATAGCAAGGTAGCTGCCCGGCGTCCGCAGCCCTGCCTTTCTCCTTCATATCCTTAGTATTATATATTTCAGTCTTATCTTGTATTGAGTAGACAATATCAGACTGTATTTTAGTGGCTCATGACTAGTGACACCAGGATCAGGAAGTGTTTAATGTATTTGCGTATTTGTTTTCCTCTTGTTCTGATATATTAAAATGAAAGAAGTGTTATCATATTTGATTAGAAAATAAATTTACAAAAGACCTTTATGTTATTAGTGTTGAATCGTCTGGCCTAGTACTGTGATAGGCGCCATCACGACCGGGTGGTTTGGGGTTGTGGCAAGTTGGTATCAGAGGCTAGGTTATATAGGTCTTACCAGTAATGAGCTGGTTTAGTGGAGTCTTGCGGATCAGTATGGAGACGTCTGTACTTATCTTTGAGAAGTTGCAGAGCCTTTAGAAAAAGCTTCACATTCTTGAATTTCTGTCATGCGAATCTGTTGATTCTGGTAACTAAACTTCTGTTAATCTATTCTCTCACAGATGGTAAGGACACACGCTACCGGTTAGGACGGACGACCACCAGTACCACCAGTTAGGGCCACTAGAGGCTGAGGTCACGGTCGAGGCCGTGGTAGGGTAGGGGTGTAGCCCGCACAACAGTTAGGGCAACACCTACAGATCCACCAGCTTCCCCAGTTCACGATCAGGTCCTAGTTACGGATGCTCCAGCAGGACCAGCTCAGGCACCAGCTGTGCCGATTGTTATTCCAAGACTTCAAGAGGCCCTAGCCCATATTCTATTAGTGTGCACTGGCCTGGCTCAGGCAGTCTCAGTTACTATAGCTGCAACTACTTCTTAGGCGGGGAGAGGCACCCTGACTCTTGTCGCTCGCACACCTAAGCAGGTTGTGTAGGGACTTCAGACACCAGGGTCACCTCCAGCCCAGCCGATTGCACCTGCTCAGGATTATGTGGTACCAGTAATAACTGACGACGAGCATCGTCAATTGGAGAGGTTTGGTAGACTTCAGCCTCCGACTTTCAGTGGTGCAGAGGGCGAGGATGCCCGGGGTTTCTTAGACAAGTGTCAGAGGATGCTTTGGACCGCAGGTATTTTGGAGCCCAGTGGGGTCTCATTCACTACTTTCTGGTTTTCAGGAGCTGCCTTTACTTGGTGGGAGGCTTATGAGAGGCGTAAGCCTATTGATGCAGCGACCCTTACCTGGTAGCAGTTCTCCGCTCTCTTTTTGGAGAAGTATGTGCCACAGTCTCGCAGAGAAGAGCTGCGCAGGTAGTTCGAGCAGTTGCGCTAGGATGATATGACTGTGACGCAGTATGAGATTTTCAGAGCTAGCTCGTCATGCTATTTGGTTGGTTCCTACGGATAGATAGAGGATTAGGAGGTTCGTGGATGGCCTCACATATCAGCTTCGGATTCTCATGACCAGAGAGAGGGTGTCAGGTGCTACTTTTGAGCAGGTTGTTGAGATTGCCCAAGAGATTGAGTCGGTTCGCCACCAGGAGTGAAATGAGAGGGAGGCCAAGAGGTCTCGGGGATCTGGTAGTTTTGGTGGTGCTCCTTTGAGAGGCCAGTTTCAGCACGATAGAGGTCGTCCATTCAGACATGCTTAGTCAGCTCGACCAGTTCATCATGGGGCATCAGCGGGCCATGATTCTCACAGTTCTCATCAGGACCATTCATCACTTAATGCCCTTCCAGCCCAGAGTTCATCCCATGCTCCATCAGTTTAAGGCTCTTCCATACCAAGTTTTTTTACTAGTCATCCCGGTGCTAGGGGTTCCCTTCAGTCCCCGTTCCCAGCACTAGGGAGGTGTTATGAGTGGGTAGAGTTTGGGCATATGAGGAGACAGTGTCCCCGTCTTCTTAGGGGTCCATCTTAGTAGAGGAGTTAGTCCTCGACTTTAGCTCCAGTTGCTTCACAACCTACCCAGGCAACTAGGGGTGAGGGTCAGTCAGCTAGGGGTCGCCCTAGAGGGGGAGGTCGATCAGGTGGTGGTGAGTCCCATTTCTATGCACTCCCAGCCAGACCAGATGCTATTGCTTTAGATACCGTGGTTACATGTATTATCTTAGTTTGCCACAGAGATGCCTCTGTGTTATTTGATCTTGGTTCCACTTTTTTATATGTGTCATCATATTTTGCTTGTTATTTAGATACGCCCCCTGAGTCTCTTGTTTCATCTATTCGTATATCTACTCTGGTGGGTGATACTATTGTTGTGGACCGCGTATATCGGTCATGTGTGGTGACTATTGGGGGTTTGGAGACCTGAGTGGACCTTTTGTTGCTTTGTATAGTGGATTTTGATGTGATATTGGACATGGATTGGTTATCTCCATGTCATGCTGTTTTGGACTGTCATGCTAAGACAGTGATGTTAGCTATGCCGGGTGTGCCACGAATTGAGTGGCGAGGTTCGACTGATTTTGTTCCCAGGGTGATTTCATTACTGAAAGACTAGTAGATGGTTAGGAAGGGTTGCCTTTCTTACTTAGCCTTTGTGAGGGATGTTAGTGTATAGACTCCTACTATTGATTCAGTCTCGGTGGTGAGGGACTTTCCAGATGTGTTTCTTGCAGACCTGCCGGGCATGCCTCCGGACAGGGATATTGACATCGGTATTGATTTTGTGCCGGGCACTCAGACCATTTCTATTCCACCGTATTGTATGGCACCGGTGGAGTTGAAGGAGCAGCTTCAGGAACTCTTTGATAAGGGGTTTATTCGGCCTAGTGTGTAGCCTTGAGGTGAGCCTGTTTTATTTGTGAAAAAGAAGGATGGCACGATGAGGATATGCATTGATTACATGCAGTTGAACAGAGTTACAATCAAGAATAAGTACCATTTGCCTCGTATTGATGATTTATTTGACCAGCTTCAGGGAGCGAGGGTGTTCTCCAAGATTGATCTCCGGTCAGGGTATCACCAGTTGAAGATCAGGGACTCGAATATTCTTAAGATGGGATTCAAGACCCGATATGGTCATTATGAGTTCCCTGTGATGTCTTTTGGGCTGACCAATGCCCCAACATCATTCATGCATTTGATGAACAACGTATTTCGGCCTTATCTCAACTCTTTTGTTATTGTATTCATTGATGATATTATGGTGTACTCGTGTAGTCAGGATGAGCACGCTGAGCATTTGAGAGTTGTATTGCAGCGGTTGAGGGATGAGAAGCTTTATGCAATGTTCTCCTAGTGTGAGTTTTGCCTTAGTTCATTGGCTTTCTTAGGGAACGTGGTGTCTAGTGAGAGTATTCAGGTTGATCCGAAGAAGATAGAGGCGGTTCAGAGTTGGCCCAGACCGTCCTCAGCCATAGAGATTCGCAGCTTTCTTGGTTTGGCAGGCTATTACTGTCGGTTCGTTTAGGGATTTTCATCTATTGCATCATCCTTTACCAACTTGACCCAAAAGGGTGCTCCATTCAAGTGGTCGGATGAGTGTGAGCCGAGCTTCCAGAAGCTCAAGACTGCCTTGACCACAGCTCTACTGTTAGTTTTGTCATCAGCTTCAGGTTCATATACAGTATATTGTGATGCTTCTAGAGTTGGTATTGGGTGTGTGTTAATGCAAGAGGGTGGAGTGATAGCTTATGCTTCTCGTAAGTTGAAGCCCCATAAGAAGAACTACCCTGTTCATGATTTAGTGATATCTTCATGCTTGAAGATTTGGAGGCATTATCTTTACGATCTGCCTTGTGAGGTGTTTACTGATCATCGTATCCTCCAGCACCTGTTCAATTAGAAAGATCTCAATTTGAGGCAACAGAGATGGTTGGAGCTGCTAAAGGACTATGATATCACTATCTTGTACCATTCGGAGAAGGCCAATGTAGTGGCCGATGCTTTGAGTAGGAAAGCGGTGAGCATGGGTAGTTTGGCATATATTCCTATTGGGGAGAGACCTCTTGCAGTTGATGTTCAGGCCTTGGCCAATCGGTTTGTAAGGTTGGATATTTCGGAGCCCAGTCATATCCTAGATTGTGTGGTTTCTCAGTCTTCCTTGTTTGATCACATCAGAGAGCGCCAATATGATTGTCTCATTTGCTTGTCCTCAAGGACAGAGTTTAGCACGATGATGACATAGATGTGACTATTGGTAATGATGAGGTATTGAGGATGCAGGGCCGGATATGTGTACCGAATGTAGATAAGCTTCGGGAGTTGATTTTGGAGGAAGCCCACAGCTCGCGGTATTCCATCCATTCAGGTGCTGCGAAGATGTATCAGGATTTAAGACAACACTATTGGTGGAGGAGAATGAAGAAGGATATTGTGGGATTTGTAGCTCGATGTCTCAATTGTCAATAGGTGAAATATGAGCATCAGAGACCAGGTGGCTTGCTTCAGCAGATGGATATTCGAGAATGGAAGTGGTAGCGGATCACCATGGATTTCGTAGTTGGACTCCTATGGACTTTGAGGAAGTTCGATGCTATTTGGGTGATTGTGGATCGGCTGACCAAGTCTGCGCACTTCATTCCTATAAGTACTACCTATTCTTCGGAGCGGTTAGCTGAGATTTATATTCGAGAGTTTGTTTGCCTACATGGTGTCCCAGTTTCCATCATTTCAGAAAGAGGTACTCAGTTCACTTCACAATTTTGGAGAGTCGTACAGTGAGAGTTGGGTACTCAGGTTGAGTTGCGCACAACTTTTCACCCTCAGACGGACGGGCAGTCTCAGTGCACTATTCAAATATTGGGGGATATGTTGTACGCTTGTGTCATTGATTTTGGAGGGTTATGGGATCAGTTTCTACCGCTCGTGGAGTTTGCATATAACAATAGTTATCTGTCGAGTATTTAGATGGCTCCATATGAGGCTTTATATGAGAGACGGTGTAGATCTCCAGTAGGATGGTTTGAGCCAGGCGAGGCTAGACTTTTGGGTACAGACTTGCATGATGCTTTGGACAAGGTGAAGGTGATTCAGGAGCGGGTCCGTACGATGCAGTCTAGACAAAAGAGTTATGCTAACAGGAAGTTTCGTGATGTGTCTTACATGGTTGAAGAAAAGGTTCTACTAAAGGTTTCACCCATGAAGTGTGTTATGAGATTTGGAAACAAGGGTAAATTGAGTCCCCGGTTCATTGGGCCTTTTGAGGTGCTTCAGAGGATTGGGGAGGTGGCTTATGAGATTGCTTTGCCACCCAGCTTGTCGTGTGTGCATCCGGTATTTCATGTTTCTATGCTCCGAAAGTATATTAGCGATCTGTCTCATGTTTTGGATTTCAGCATGGTTCATTTAGATGGTGATTTAACATATGATGTAGGGCTAGTGTCTATTTTGGAGCGGCAGGTCCGAAAGTTGATATCAAAGGATATAACTTCAGTGAAAGTGCAGTGGAGAGGTCGACCCGTGGAGGAGACTACCTGGGAGGCCGAGCGGGAGATGCGGAGCGGATATCCTCACCTATTTGAGGTTCCAAGTATGTTTCTTAACTCATTCGAGGGCGAACATTTGTTTAAGAGCGGGAGGATGTAACGACCCGGTTGGTCGTTCATGAATTATAGTCCCGTTCTCCCCATTTCTGCTTCCTTATATGTTGTTTAGCTGTATTTGATCATATCGTGTAGGTTGTTCTGTGTTCGGAGAGGTCTTGGAGTGAAATGAGACACTTAGTCTCTAATTTAGAAGCTTAAGTTATAAAAGTCAACTAGATGTTGACTTATGTGTAGAAGTTCTCGGATGTGAATTCTGAAGGTTTGACTAGCTTTTTCAGGTGATTTTGGACTTAGGGGCATATTCGGAATGGAATTTGGAGGTCCGTGGTAGATTTAGGCTTGAATTGGTGAAATTAAAAACTTGGCGTTTTCCGATCGACAATGAAAATCTTAATATCGGAGTCAGAATAGAATTTCGAAAATAAGAGTAGGTATGCTGTGTCATTTGTGACGTGTGTGCAAAATTTCAGGTCATTCGGATGAGGTTTGATAGGTTTTTACATCAGTTGCGGAATTCGGAAGTTTTGAAATTCTTAGGCTTGAATCCGAGGATAATTTGATGTTTCGAGGGTTGGTATGAGTTTGAATGATTATATGTGACTTGTTGGTATGTTTGGTTAAGGTCTCGAGGGGCTCGGGATGGATTTGGGTTGTTGACGGAAGGATTGGAACTAAGTTGATGCAACAGATTTTGCTGCTTCTATCATATCCGCACCTGCGGATTGGGACCGCAGGTGCGAGGCCGCAGATGCGGAAGATTGGGAACTCAGGCAAGGCCGCAGGTGCACACTAAGAACCGCACCTGCAATATTGCAGATGTGGGTATGGACCGCAGAAGCGGAATTCTCAGGGTTTAAGTGAAATCGCACCTGCGATGGTTTTTCCGCAGGTGCGGCGTCGCAGAAGCGACTTGGAGACCGCAGGTGCGAAAATCGCTGGGCAGAAACTATATAAGCATCACTTTGCGAATTTCAATCTTTTATCCACCATTTTTGGTCGAGTTGGAGGTTGGGAATTTCAATTTCAAGGGAGAATTTAAGTGTTTTCAGTTAGGTAAGCTACTTGGACCTTGTATCTTATGTTTGTGGCAATTATTTCATTGTTTATTCATGCTTTTAATGGGAAAGTTAGGGAAGAAATTGGGAGATTAAGGCTTGAAATTGGAGAGTTTAAATTGGGAATTTTAGGGGTAATTTGAGGTCCGATTTTGATGATCTTTGTATGTATAGACTCATGGGAGGATAAGGATTCTGGTGATGTGATTTTAATCGAATTTCGAGATGTGGATTGGGGGTCGGGTTTGACCAATTTTGAGATCTTTTAGTTAGTTTAATAATTTTCACGTGGGCTTTGTTCCTTTGGCATGTATTGATGTTATGATTATAATTTTGGATAGATTCGGGGAGATTTGAGACCGAGTCGAGAGGCAAGGGCATTGCGGAGTAGATTTTTGTCTGGTTCGAGGTTAGTAACAATTGTAAACCTAGACCTGAGGGTATGAAACCCCATAATTTCGTACTATTTTGATAAATGGGGTGATGCACATGCTAGGTGACGGGGGTGTGGGCATGCACCCCAAGGAATTGTGACTTGGTCCGTCCTGTGGCCACTGTAAAGTTGCATACTTTGATAAACTCTATACAATATCTATGTGTTTTAGAAATGAATCTGTTAACTTGGGCTGAATGCCATGTTTGGGGCCTTGTGTCGTACTGTTTGGACCCTCAGGGATATTTTTACTACTATCCTCACACTGTTTTGATTCGAACGCATATCCTCAGTCATGATTTTTACCTGTTTATTATTTGATTCAGTTTCATTACTCTACTTTCAAATATATGAAAAGTGTTTGGGCTGAGATCCCTGAGTTTTTACTAAAATGCCTGAGTGGCTGTGAGATTGATAACTGAGAGAGTTCGAGGACCTGATATTGAGGATTATATATACATACATATATATTTATGGGATCGGGATGCACGCCGCATCGATATTTATATATGTATGGAACGGGCTGCACGCCGAAGCGATATGTTGGATCGGGCTGCACGCTACAACGATATAGCGCTTGGGCTTTAAGAGTCCCTATGGAATCTGCACACCCCCAGTGAGCGCATGTCACGACCCAAACCGATGGGCCGCAATGGGCACCCAGTACCTTACTCAACCGAGTACCAACGTAGCGTATCTTTCTTATTACATCATTATATACACGTGACATACGGTCCTAGTAGGCCAATATAATCATTTATAAACTCAAACATAGGCCGACAAGGCCGTACAATCTTTCACGTATACGACATATGTCTACAAGCCTCTAAGAATACATAAATGTCATAGAGGTCGGGATAGAGTCCCGCCATACCAAACAATACACGTCTAAATCATACTAACCAAACAAGCAACTCCGAAGCAAATGGAGCGCACCAACATCTTCCGCTGAGCTGATAGCCTATTTGGAAGTCTCTCGACCTGTCTATCGGGACCTGCGGGCATGAAACGCAGCGTCCCCAGGCAAAAAGGACGTCAGTACGAATAATGTACCGAGTATGTAAGGCACATAATTAAGTACATCAGAGACATGGAAGAAATATAGAGTACATGACTTAAACTGCAAGTCTGAATAACTTTGTAAATCATAAATTACTTTTAGCGTCATGCATGTGCGTATGAATGTCATGTCGTGCATAAGTACATGTTTCATAACATCATCAGCCTCTGAGGGCATTCCATTATATCATACCGGCCACTGTGGGCAAAATCATCATCGTATACCAGCTGATCAGGTGGTGGTGTGTATATAACGCCGTAACCTTTTCCCATATCCCATATACATATATTTACATATATACACGTATATAACGCCATTTGGTAATGGGTCAATGCACATGAGTGAAATGCATGAAAAATACGTAATAATCTCAATATTACTTCCAGATAAACTTTTCCAACTGCGTATTATTCTGAGACCCATGAACAGAAAACAATAATAATATTCATGGGGAATCAATAATATAGACACCCCTAATAATTCTATGAATAGAGTAATTTATGGAAACTGTGCGTTTGCTCATTTCTTCAGTATAATTTGGATCATACCAAAAGAAAGAAGGGATAGCCTTAACATACCTGGAGTAGGAAAAATCCGTATGATGTTTTTGGAAAAAGTTGCACCGTACTCCGTTAGAACCGCAAAATTTTATGTTGCTAACAATTCTCGTTGGATTTCTTTTAGTTGAAAAAAAATCTCGTTATTAATATCTTTGTAGGAACTTGAATGGTAAGAACTTCTAAGGTTCTGTTATGAAGGAACTTTGTAGGACTTTTCTAAGTAATTTTGGCTAAGGTGCAAAGCTCACTTACGAATTGCTAACAGAACATTTAATGAGGTTGAATTCAATATATGAACCATTCTGACATGGAGTCTCTTTATTCAAAGAGTACTTAGCAGATTACTTTTTAAGTCTTGTATTTAAATTGTGAGGTGTCTCTTGATTAGTATTTTAGGTTGCTACCTAATAAAGATCTACTAAGATTCATAGCTTAAAAATGTGGCTAGCTGCTACGTTTTTGGGGTGAAAATTATTAATTTTTATCCACTTATTAGTTAATTAGGTAATGTCTCGTTACCCAGTAATCAACCAATTACCCATGTAATTAAATATTATCTCAAATTACTTAAAATACTACACACATTTAACATACCTTATACACCTTACTATCATGGCCATGTGGTACCTTGTATGGTACTAGTCTATAAATAACGGGTATTTTAGCTCGAGCCGTATTTTATCCCAAAATGCCAAATTTCAACGAAATTCATTTCTTTTGATTTTCTTACCCTCTCACCTTCATGAATTTACTTATCACTTGTTTGAAATATCATAATCCTTATAATCTCAGAATAATCTTTTCCTTAGACTGATGTCAATTACCTTACGACAAATTCAACGTACAGTACTACAGGGTGTAATATCGTCATAACTTAATACTGCAGAGTGCAACATCATCGTAATATTGCGGGGTGTAACATCATTCCCCCCTTTGTAACATTCGTCCTCAAATGTTGACTGATGCTCTTATCATTTTCATAACTTATAACTCTTGTGAATACCTTAATACTCTCCTTGCTATTTAAGCAGTATTTCTGTGAATAAATCCAAGGTCTAGGGTACTCCTCCTCTTAGTCTTTTTGCTTATATCATGACTTGTGGTCGAAATCTTTCTAATCTCGCAACTGTTGCTACCTCCTATCATGCTGCATGTATGACCCTGGCTTTGTAAGTGTGATTGTGCGACTCACCTTTCCTTTTTCCTTTTATCTTTTAGTCAATATCTAGGCCTTACTTTGTAAACATATATAAGGCTTAATAGGATGCCTCTCTGGGCATCTATAGGTATACTGAAGTTCTTTGATCGGTACTTTGTAGACCTTGCGAATATGGCCATATCTTATTCATAGATCTGATTATTCATTCGTATGACTTTACTGTAACTACATGGGTTATACTATACCATAATTTTCACTTCAATTTATCGTTACTGAGGTATGCTTACCAAGCTCCCAATTACTTTTGTTGCCTATCCTTTAGGTATAAATCTCAGACCTTTAATGCTCCTTCATTATCGTTCGTCTTAAGAATGATGGCCTAATCTCATGTCATACTTTGTAACTTGTATTTGTCCATTCTTGATTCACCTCAATGTTGATCTATGATCCTCTACTTGAATACTTGAAACTTCTTACATAATACATTGTCGCTAGGGCTTACGTTGCATTGAGGAATATTTGAAGTGAATTTCATAATCGTATTTCATAGTGTCTCAGTGTGATTCACCTTATGGGTGTATCCTAATTTCGTGCCTCTAGCGAAACCTTTTCTCCTTCTCTTTTATTTTTTGTCAAATCATTATTCAAACGAAGGCCCAAAAGTCATTCTTTATCTGTCACAATTATACCCTCATTTTATTACCAGGTTAGCATTTCATTCTTTCTAAATGCTATTAAGCTTAGACTCCTTTGAGTTCATTTAGGATATACTGAACTTTCAATAACTTAGAGAAACCATTATCTCTCTTATTTCCATAGAATTAATCTCGAAGACTTATCCATTCTCGTCACCTTTTCACTTGCCTTTCCTTATTCTTACTCATGTTTCCTTAAAACTTTGACGCTCTACCATACATTAGCTTGCGACCTCTACATATCCATTTATAAACTTTTCTTCAAATTGCTTGCACCATAGATTTCCTTATGTTATTTTGGAAAGTCAAGCGAGACATCACATCGTCTCCAACTTTTCTTTACTCTCTTAACTAGACCCCTCAGTACTTAGAAATCATAGGCTGGAAGACATGCCGCCGATTATGATGCTATCATTCCCGGTTATTGGATACCATTATAGCCTTCTATCCAAACTATGGACTATTCACAACTTTCTGCATTTGAGTATCTCGTACATTGTTCACCTTTACCTTACTTACTTAAAATCTCGCACCATATCTTCTACCTCTTTCATAACCTCCCTTCTACATAGGTATGATACACACCACAACTTGAAGCTCTATTATAATACTACAATCCGGTGGGAGCTTCATACTGACTCTTTTTAGAGGCTGTTACTTCTTTTTTTTACTGCCTTCATCGTAGAGCCGTTATAGACTATGGTTGTTGTACTATCTCTCTCATACCTCTGATTTTAAGGGAGATCCTGCAATGTTCTCGATCACAATGTTTCTATTTTTCTGGGTCTAATAATTAGACTCCTGATTTACTTGGGTGATGTAACTCTTTAGTTTACTCCTTCTTCTGATCAGCTTTTACGTCGGCTTAAGCTATCTTCCGATCTGTGGTTCCTAGTATCAATTATTACCTTAACCTTTCATGGGCGTTATAGAATATCCATGACATAATCTTACAGGTTCGATAGTCTCGAGAAGGTATTAGCCACCGGTGACCATACTTTCGTAAAAGCACCATTGGGCGGTGGTTCCTCTCCTTCCTCTTGAACCTCGAACAAAACATCGATCTCGCCATCAGCTCGACTAAGAGTTCCGAATCGAAAAAGTAAACTGAACTTTACTTAAGACGAAGGAAGCGAGTGCCGAAAAAAAACCGCTTTCTTAAGGCTTCAAACTACTAGTTATTTCAATCCATTATCTATGCCCTGGGCTCAATTCTTTCTTTTAACTTATACCGGAGTCTTCTATGGCTATATGATTGTCAACAAATATGCTGCCTGGATAATGTTCCAAAATCTTGAGTGTATCCATAACATACTAACTCTGGATCATTGATCGAATGATTCTTTCGTTCCTTCTTAGCTTTCTTTCAACATAATCTATTACTTTTCCTGGTCTTTCTGCCCCTTTTTACGTCCATACTTAGCTTATCTTAGTGCCCACACTTGCCAGAGTTTTCATACAACTCATATGATCTCGAATATTACTTTTAATTTTACTTCCCGTTCATTAGTCATGGTAGGTGCCACTTTCTTTTGGAGTGCTTATAATGTTATTGTGATACTGTTGTTACACGACCACTTCCTCTTTAGGTCATTGCGCTTAAGTTTAAACCTTTTTCCTTATTTCCAAAGCTAGTCTTTTGTTATAGTACTTAGGGAGAACCCTTGACTCTCGTAAAACTGTAAGCTTATTATGGACCTTCTGATGTCCTTCCTTTCCTATAATCATCCTTATTTGTTTATATCCATGCCCTTATGCTTGTATGGTTGCTTCTGAACTGATATTTTGACTGCCTTTCCAGTGGCACTTTCTTTTATCCCCGTAACACTCATACAGTACCTTTAACTACCCCAACTCTTGTTTGAATATATCTCAAGTATTATAATGATATTCTTCGAGATTGAACTCTCCATGTTGGGTTCTACTTTGTTTATCTCACACGGTCTGATGACTCGTCTATAACCTCTTGTTTAGCCATAACTGGGATCTTCCTGACCAATTACTAACTACTCGTTGGCCCATTCTCATATCAATATTCCTTGTAATCTTTCTTGGGTTATTTCCTTTGTCTTAACTTACGTCTAGCATAGGCTCTTTATTTATTAATAACAGTTCGGGAAAGAACCTTTACTTCCTCTCCTTGACGTCATGCATTCACAATAGTCTTGAATCGTAGCGTATATGTAAGATTTGGATAAGTGCCATCTTATTCCTCTTTCATTTATCGCATTCTTCCTTTACCATTCCATAGTCACTAGAACCACTTAATTCTGACTTAATTCCATATCATTCCATATTCCCCCTTTTAGGGGTGTATTAAGAGCTGAAGCTACGATGATCTACCTATAGATGTTTTACCTCTTCATCTTTGGGGTCGTTTCTCAATATCAATGATACTTACTCATCTTGCGGCAACCCTTCTGTACCAAGGATGACAAATCCCCTTACTCGCGAGGGTGACACTTAATGTAACTGGTACATACATTCCCTTAGGCTTAACTTAGCTAACATTTCTTGCTTTAGGAAAGCGTCTTTATGAATGACCATTCTCTGAATTGCTCATGAACCTTCTTCTGTGGTCCATTCTATTATCACCAGAACAGAATCTGAAATTACCATGATGCCGAGTACTTTCCAATCATTCAGTCCCTAATTCATATTTAGTTTATCTTGTTTACCAGTCCATACTAATCTCTGTTACTCTGGGAATTAACTCTCCCCTCTGGTAGTCGCGTTGGAGTCACGAACTTATTTCTCGAAATGAGGATATAACCTTATCGCCTATACTCTTTTGTTGTCTTAAGACCCATCACCTTTCATCTCTTCCTTCATTTGACTATAGGTTCTGTAACATTCTACCATTTTCATCCATGTATCACACCTTATTCATAATGTTTCCTTATCTCTCTTCTCATTGCTCTACTAATGTTTCTGTCTATCCCTTTTCTTGTGAAAACTTCAATACGACATTCTTTCGCTTTTAGCTTTCCTTTGCTCCATCCCGTGGCTCTTCAAGTTGCTTAACGTTCTAGCTTTACTAGGGACGCGAGCCACACTAAGGTAATATGTATCCCTTCAAGGCTTATAGTGCATGTCTTTGTAGTACTCATATCTGGCTGCACTATTTTAAAGTATACCATCTGGGTGTCTCGTACCATTCTTTATCTTGCTTCTTTTGCTTGTTGAAATTTGTATTTATCTTCTTAATCTCTCATTGTCCTTCACCATAAATATGGATATGCATTCTTGCCTTAAGGCTTCTTATTAGGAAGCTTACACCCTTCAGTACACACATGGTCTGCTAAAGACCTCACATTTACTTTATTGAAGGCATCACATAAAAATCCAATTCATCTGACTTAGTTCGTCCACAACTATCTCTCTTTCCAACCTTCATTCAAGATGTAGGTATCGTCTTATTACAAATAATAAAAAAAATCGGAATTTGAATTCCTATAAGTGAGCTCTACCACACGATCTAGAGTAAGAAAAAAGAGTGAAAATCCTAAATGCCCTATAGCCTCCTACTTATAAGTGTGGTGCACGACACGCCCATAAACAAGACTCTACTAGACACAACTTGTAGACTCCCTAGGACAGAACGGCTCTGATACCACTTTGTCACGACCCAAACCGATGGGCCGCAACGGGGACCCGGTACCTTACTCAACCGAGTACCAACATAGCGTATCTTTCTTATTACATCATTATATACACGTGACATACAAGCCTAGTAGGCCTCTATAATCATTTATAAACTCAAACATAGGCCGACAAGGCTGTACAATCTTTCATGTATACGACATATGTCTACAAGCCTCTAAGAATACATAAATGTCACAGAGGTCGGGATAAAGTCCCGCCATACCGAACAATACACGTCTAAATCATACTAACCAAACAAGCAACTCCGAAGCAAATGGAGCGCACCAACATCTTCCGCTGAGCTGATAGCCTACTTGGAGGGCTCTCGACCTGTCTATCGGGACCTGCGGGCATGAAACGCAGCGTCCCCAGGCAAAAGGGACGTCAGTATGAATAATGTACCGAGTATGTAAGGCACATAAGCAAGTACATCAGAGACATGGAAGAAATATAGAGTACATGACTCAACCTGTAAGTCTGAATAACTTTGTAAATCATAAATTACTTTTAGCGTCATGTATGTGCGTATGAATGTTATGTCGTGCATAGGTACATGTTTCATAACATCATCAACCTCTAAGGGCATTCCATTATATCATACCGGCCAGTGTGGTTAAAATCATAATCGTATACCAGGTGATCAGGTGGTGGTGTGTATATAACGCCGTAACCTTTTCCCATATCCCATGTACATATATTTACATATATACACGTATATAACGCCATATGGTCATGGGTCAATGCACATGAGTGAAATGCATGAAAAATACGTAATAATCTCAATATTTCTTCTGGATAAACTTTTCCAACTGCGTATTATTCTGAGACCCATGAACAGAAAGCAATAATAATTTTCATAGGGAATCAATAATATAGACACCCCTAATAATTCTATGAATAGAGTAATTTATGGAAACTATGTGTTTGCTCGTTTCTTCAGTATAATTTGGATCATGCCAAAAGAAAGAAGGGATAGCCTTAACATACCTGGAGTAGAAAAAATCCATATGATGTTCTTGGAAAAAGTTGCACCGTACTCCGTTATAACCGCAAAATTTTATGTTGCTAACAATTCTCGTTGGATTTCTTTTAGTTGAAAAAAAATCTCGTTATTAATATTTTTGTAGGAACTTGAATGGTAAGAACTTCTAAGGTTCTGTTATGAAGGAACTTTGTAGGATTTTTCGAAGTAATTTTGGCTAAGGTGCAAAGCTCACTTACGAATTGCTAACAGAACATTTAATGAAGGGTTGAATTCAATATATGAACCATTCTGACATGGAGTCTCTTTATTCAAAGAGTACTTAGCAGATTACTTTTTAAGTCTTGTATTTAAATTGTGGGGTGTCTCTTCATTAGTATTTTAAGTTGCCACCTAATAAAGATCTACTAAGAGTCATAGCTTAAAAATGTGGCTAGCTGCCACATTTTTGGGGTGAAAATTATTAATTTTTATCTACTTATTAGTGAATTAGGTAATGTCTCGTTACCCGGTAATCAACCAATTACCCATGTAATTAAATATTATCTCAAATTACTTAAAATACTATCCACCTTTAACATTCCTTATACACCTTACTATCATGGTCATATGGTACCTTGTATGACACTAGTCTGTAAATACCGAGTATTTTAGCTTGAGCTATAATTTATCCCAAAATGCCAAAATTTCAGCGGAATTCATTTCTTTTGATTTGCTTATCCTCTCACCTTCACGAATTTACTTATCACTTGTTTGAAATATCATAATCCTTATAATCTCAGAATAATCTTTTCCTTGGACTGATATCAATTACCTTACGACAAATTCAACGTACAATACTACAAGGTGTAATATCGTCGTAACTTTATACTGCAAAGCGCAACATAATCATAATATTGCGGGGTGTAACAGCGCAGTCGACTACATATATTTACGGATCGGGCTGCATGCCATGTCGGTTATTATTATGAGATATCTATTGAGCGGGTATGCTGAGTGTGAGCGCTAATTAATGAGAGTTAAATCACGAGGGACTGAGAGGCTTTGCCCGAGGGGCTTGTTTTATGAAATTACTATTTCACTCTTCTTTATACTGATCCTCTATTGAAAAATGTTGAACAAATGTTTTAAATAACTTTCATTGAAACCGAAATTTTACGAGATGTTCGAAAATTGAATTATTGATTTGACTTTGTTATTTCCATTTAGATTATGTGCTAGACTATGTATATGATTTAAAATGCTCGTCACTACACTTAGACTTTATTTATAATTATAACTTACTGAGTTGGTGTACTCACGTTACTCCCTGCACCTTGTGTGTAGATCCAGGCGCCAAGGCATCCGAGTGAGAGCTGATCTTTGCCTTCAGAGTATTTTGCGGAGATAGCAAGGTAGCTACCCGACGTCCGTAGCCCTGCCTTTCTCCTTCCTATCCTTAGTATTATATATTTCAGTCTTATCTTGTATTGAGTAGACAGTATCAGACTATATTTTAGTGGCTCATGACTAGTGACACTAGGATCGGGCTGTGTTTGATGTATTTGCGTATTTGTTTTTCGCTTATTTTGATATATTAAAATGAAAGATTTGTGATCATATTTGATTAGAAAATGAATTTACAAAAGACCTTTATGTTATTAGTATTGAATCGGCTGGCCTAATACTATGACGACCGGGGTGATTTGGGGTCGTGACAGTTATGAATAGTATGTTATATACCGTAGAAGCTTTCCATTGGGTAAATATTTATTCTTTGATTTTAAGATGAAATTTCCGATCTCAATCACCTCAAATCATCTCCAAATGTAATCAAATTTCAGTTTGAACTTCCCGAAGGTGCTATAAGCAATATTTAATAACACCCACTTTGAATAAAAAATAAATCTTCAAAATAAAATTTCAGATTTGTGTGCGGTGAAAACCGGGGAACCGATTTCCCCCTGACATAATGCTTCGGAGAGTGACCCCGAAAACACGGGATCTCGGGTCGGTCGCTTCCCTCGAAACCTGTCGACGTCCTGCCAAAAATAAAGATCGGCTGAGACCCCAACGAGCGCAGGAATTCCTTAAGGAATGCACCTGGGGTCGATCAAATCTATCCAAGCGGCTTGATGCCAGGCCTCTTACGACATAAAACTAATGGGCTATCACATCTCAAACTAATGGGCTATGACATCTCATGTTAAGTATTTTTGTACTAAATTTAGGTGCCCCTTTCTATAAAAGGGGGGTCACCAACACCTTGTAAGGAGAGCTCCAACGATCCTATTCAAATGCAATAATATCTTCTCTCCCTCTATTCTCTAAAAATAGCTTATTCCCCTTGGCTCAAAGTTATTTGCCTCCAATCATTCTTCTTATCACCTGGTATTGGCCCGAAGCCTCCCCCGTATTCATTACTTCTTAATTTATTCTTCATTCTATAACTTAGTATTAGCCGAAAAGAGCACTATCTAATCACATCTTTAACTGTTATCCCATCCCGTCCCCGATAGTCCGAGATCGATATCAATGCCGACCTCGAAGGTCTCATCAACCATCTCTGAGCTCGGGCAACAGGCCCCTTTGGTTCGATTACTGCCTCGCCTTAATTCGTATTTTATCTTTGTACTTCACGCTCTTAGTATTAACTGCTTTAACAACTACCTCGGGATTAGATCACGTATTTTTAGAGTCCCATTTACAAATTTAATTGTTGTTATCATTTTCGTGGTAAACAGTTTGGCGCCCACTGTGGGGCTAAACATAATAGTGATTATTTTCTTGCTGGTTTCATAACGCAAACGCACATTATCTTTCACACTTTTTCTTGTCCAAGATCCTTTGATTTCTGGCCAAAATGTTCGGCTCGGTAAACGAAGTTGAGAACGGCAACCTCGTAAATTGCGGGGAAAATGGCATGGCTATCCCAGTCGCTGGAGCACCACCGCGTGGTCCTGATATCGCTACCGGACCAATTCAGCGGATGTAGATTCGTAGGACGCATAACGAGTCGACGAAAATTCTCACACCGACAGGAGCGTACGACACAGAGGCCAACAGGAAGCACAAAAAACCCCGGCCTGGGTAGAACAGGAAGTTAGTCTTCATGTTATTTTTGAAATGTTGCGGGCACGACAGTTGGCTATCGCTCAGCTGCAAAGCCGCCCGGGTAACCCCAACGCAATAGCAACGGAGACACCCCTGTACGATGAGCTAGTACCCGAGAGATCAAGTAACGACAGTTCAGTAACCGATCCCTCCATAGCGAAGATGCTTGGGAATCTCTTCAAAGGGATCAAATCAGGTTCGTAGAAGCTCCTACAGCAACCGTCCCCGAGAAAACAGTCTCAGAACTCGCTTCAAAGAAACCCGATACGCAAGCACTCCCTAGGTGGTACAGGACCTTGGATCCCAACGGGCGCACCACCGCTTGCGTGTGCTTGTTCAGAGGCGGTGGTACCCGAGACGATGGGTTCGAGCCCGTCTCGTTAAGAAAGTTCGAAGAAACTCTTTCGAGAGGAACCGTGACGCAACCCCATTGCCTGGCACCTGACCTCACAGACTCGCTTACCATACCAATGTGGTCCTCCGCGGAAGCACGTGCCAGTGCCACCAAAGTAGTGTCAAGAAGGCCCGATACACCTGAGGCTCAACGAAGAAGAAATGAAATGTCGCGGGAAGCCGCACCCTATCCTCTAATAAGACAAATGAGATCACTCCCAGTCTTGGATGACTAGCCAACACAGGCCCTCACCCGAAGCCTAAGCGAAGCATGCCCAACGACTCCGGGGCATTTTGAGCGGAGCCTGATTAGGTACCCAGTCGAGGTCCGGTTGGATACCCACACCCGGCACCAGTCCCGAATTGGAGCCATGGACAACCCTCCAGGAACCCCCTTTGGGTTCGGTATATCCAAGCAGACCCCTGATAAAGGAGTTGATACAAAGCAGATGGAGGTATCATCCATCGCGGCGAATGGAATGAATGACTTGAGAAGCAACTTACCTTGCAACAACAGGGGGATGGCCCGAGGACAGCACCCTCGAGGAACCTCCAAAGGAACCAGATTTAAGAAGGCACAGCTCGTAGGGAAACCACGCCCAGCAGAGCGCGATTTCAGCATTGCTGTACCGAACATTGTGATCATATAAGCGAATCCAGAAAGTCCAGGCGGATCAGACCTGTTCGACCAAGACTCCTCCAAGAGAACTATGGCCTGACGCAAGAACCACAGAGCGTGCGGGATCACCAGCCCAAAAGAACAACAACCATGCTATTCAATAAAGGTCGCCACCAAGTATCATCGAGCAGTAGAGGGGCGGCGACACCCTTCAAAGATCTGTAAAATGCAGAGAGAAGCACTCATCGCCAGGAAAAGGCGGGTCCGGGGAATATACCCAAAGGATACCCTTGCATCCAGGGAAAGGGACGCCGAGACTTCGCCTCGGCCTCGTATTCACGCATTGGTAACCCCCTCCCTCATTTAACCTATTCCAAGTAAAGCATGTGTTCATGAATGCAGGTGTTTCGACCAACTAACTGGATGGCGTCAGGCCAAATCCAATATGGCAGTTCGGACTAACGAAGCAAATCACTCCTACACCTTAAATCCTTGATGAATTCCGGATGCCGATCACCACAACAATCAGGAAGGTCGCTCCCTCTACACATTTCGCTTGAGCTCGGACTAGAACGCCGAGTCCATGAAGCACAGACGTTTTTATTTGGATGACAATGGGCGCACCGCCTAGAGGCGATTTTGACCCCACTCAGCCAAAAGAGTGAAACTCCCCGACAAAGGTAGGACTAAGGCATTTGACAAAAAGCTACACGCGACGAGAGGAAATCCCTCACCATGTAACCCGTCGCCAGCAAAACGACTCCGCCCTCGAAGTGATCAGAGGGTAAGTAGAACCGCATCTTCGGCCGAGCCTGGTTTAACGCGGTAGAAGGCTGCATTATGGCTAGTGCCTCGAAACAGCAGGAACATGCCTGACCTCAAAAACGTCGTCTACACACCCTGTAGTTGTGAAGAACTACTCTGCTCCTTTGTTGTTTCTTTCTTTTTACTACCTACATGCAGGCAGTCAACCAAGGCATTCAGAAATCCTAAACTCCACTCGGAGAACCGAGGCCTCCGCGGGACCCGCCGATCTCTCTCTCCTTGATTGGTTTTTCAGCCTAAATGTCCCGCCAGCAAGATTATTACCGAAGCAACATACCCCTAATAAAGGGATTTGACAAGATCGCAGTCCTTTCTTCTACAGTCGAACGACGGCGATGTCCTCCTCTTACGGGCACCATCCCCTCTGCAGGGCTAACAATTGGCAAGATAAGTTCCAAAAATGGAGTTATGTAAATGGATCAGATAATCAGAGGACCCGCACCCATGCGGACCGAGATCGCAACAACGGGACAATATGTATTCACAGTATATATTTACGCCAAGAAATAAAGAATACCCTTTTAGCATTTCTTATTTCGGGAAGATTTCGACATATTCGCAGCAAACGCTTCTCCTTTAAATAAGCCTCGATATACTCGGAGACCATACATCAGCAATTCGACAACTTGCATGACATCAGGGTCAGAAATTCGGGCTCATCAAGCCTCTGGAAGGCATCTCCGAGCTCACAAGAAGCTGTCTTCAAGCTCATACAAACTTGATGACTTGGAGACTACTGTTAATCTTCATACAACTGGAAAACCCGAAACTGTAAGACCCCCAGCGGGCAGCCTTGGCATAACCAGATCTATTCTACAAACTGTAAGACCTCAATAGGCATGGCAAACTGTAAGACCTCAATAGGCATGGAAAACTGTAAGACCTCAACAGGCATGAAAAATCCCGAAGTTTAGGCTATACATCGCATTTGTAAGAATCCCTAAAGGGCATACCCTCGATGTAGATGCCTAAACTATCACTAGGGATCAAAAATAGCTACGGCCAAACGCATATGACTACGGTCAAAACGGCTGATACAGCTAAAATAACACGACTTGAGGTCTAAAAAATCGCAGGCCACTACTCCGAATATACTTCGGAAAGAATCGGTCAATACAGGCTTCCCTCCACAGGCAAAAATGAGCTCCAACAATGTCGGCTCCAAAACGCAAGAGCGTCGATCTACTCGACCTACGAGCTATGAACCTTACGAGGTGCTCAAAACATCACCGACAACGACTTGAAATCGAGGTTTCTCTGTAACCGACGACGGATCAGGCAAAATATTATAAAAAGACCTTAACGAGCGAAATCAAAGCCTACAAAAAGCCCACATGCAAAAATAGCGTAAGAGCCATTGTCGCCAGCTAAGCAAGCCTACGGGACTCATATTGAAAGATCTCTACGACCAAACATCATTAGAGCCATTGTTGCCAGCTAAGCATGCTTACGGGCCTCATATTGAAAGGTCTCTATGACCAAACAGCGTAAGAGCCATTGTCGCCAGCTAAAATATATTGACAACTTGAGGATTAAAGTGAGCTCGAATCGTAACCCGATTCGGAGACCGGATCCAAGATAGTTAACTATGCAAAGCCTCCGGGCCACATACTAAAAGGTCTCAAACGATCAAACAACATAAATACCACTATCGCCGGCCAGAGAATCATGAAAATTTGCAGGTCAATTACACCTCGAATCGCAATGCGACTCAAAGACTGGACCCAAAAACTGCAATATGCTTAAGGGCATGACATAAATACCGCTATCGCTGGCCAGGGAATCAAGGAAATTTACGGGTCGATTACAGCTCGAATTGCAACGCGACTCGGAGACTAGACCCAGAAGCTGCGACATGCCTAAGGGTGCGGCATGAACACCACTGTCGCCAACCAAAAACTCAAGGAAATATACGGGTCGATTACAGCTCGAATCACAATGCGTCTGAGAGACTGGACCCAAAAACTACAATATGCCTAATGGCACGACATGATTGTTACCATCGTCAGTCGATTAAATTTCAGGGCCACACACCCATGAGGTCACTTCAACCCAAAGCCCAAAGAGCCATCATCATTCGCCCATGAAGGCAGAAGAAAGCTTAAGGGTCGATTGAAGCACCAGTCACAATGCGACTCGGAGACTAGACCCAAAAACCAGTTGGGGCGGTGAATGGCTAAAAGCAAGAGATAAAAACAAATACTACTTATCCGCACGAGCAAAAAAATTCAAAAAACCAGAAGGCTCGAGTCGGAGCCCGACTCGGAGACCGAGCCTAGACAGCCGGACCAAACATGGAGGCCCCGACACTTGCTCACATAAAAAATCGCACTTAAAAGTCCCCGGTCTGCTTGATCAGTTTCGGACCTACGAGGATCCTGTCGAACATCAAAACAAGCTCGCCCTGTCGAAAGCAATAACAATGAAAAAGGTACAGAAGAAACAAAACTTCAAAATTCCTTCTTATAAAATTGCATACACAGATAAGGCACACTCTCCATCTACAGGCATATTCCCCATATATCATAAACGAAGCGACAAAAAATAGAAAAATCTACACTCTGCGCCAAAAAAGGGATACGACTTGTCAAAAATTGCCCTTCGCAACTTCAGCAAGAAGTGACCAAGCACCACGGTTATTCCCTGGCTCAAGCCAATTCCTCCGGGAAAAAGGAACCCTTTGCACCAACCTACTCAAGTACTTCTCCTCAAGACCTACGACGAACAAATCTCTCAAACCTCTTCTCTTGGTCGAGGGCTAGCTGCAGTTCGGCTTGGGCATCTATAGCACCCTTCACACGAGTCACCATCTCCTGACCCGCCTTGGTTCGGCTTAGTGTTACTTCGGCCCGAGCCTCAAATTATCTCAGCTCTAAAGATCAAATTCGAAGTTTCCCAATCATACCCGGCTGAACTTTGGCGCTGCCACAAAGGGAGTTAGACCTCGAAAGGCAAAGACCTTGTCCGAGATATTCATCCCCTCAGAAGCTTGAGCCTACACTTGGGTCCTTAGCTCCCCACAAGCCGCTCTGACGAAGTTGACATCACCCTTAAGGTACTCCAAAACCTTCACTTTTTCTACAGCTGATATAAAGGGGGGTTAGCCCTAAAGGCAGAATGGGGCGGAGTGCATACTACAGGAAGCCACCTGCTCCATCTAATAGCTCCTATAGTTTGGGCCCGTCGCCCCGAAATCGAGGGCTCTAGGAACACCCGGATCAATCGATGCATTCCCCTCGGAGGCGTAAAACGGCCTCGTCTACATAAAAGGCTCTGTCACATCACACATCTCCCTATCATCATTGCCCGCCTAAAAAACTACGACCCCCCGGAGGAGGGGCACGTCTACACTCCCAAAAGACCATCCGACACCAACAACACCCACGACGGAGAAAGGAAAAGACGACTGCTAAATTCGCCATCATCATAGATAAAGCCTGCAAAACGCAGGTCGTACCGCCTGAAAGACATCCTTTCACCCCTTCAAAAAACTGACAAAGGTTTTGAAGGTGTGGTACCAACACCTGGGAGGAACGATTCGCCCAAGCCCAGTCTCTGCTTTCCCCAAATAAAACAGCTATTAAAGGCAGATTTCGACGACCCCGAGAAGGCAAAAGTAGCCTCATATCGCGTATAAGAAGAACGACGACAAATTCAAAAACTACCAAAGGCAGCAACCATCAGCATCGCACCCGGCGCTGGTGTGACAGTCAACCACGGAAGCCTCCATCACGATAAGATAATGCCCTGAAAGGCCAACAACACTTCGCCAGCACAAGATCAACACACAAAGGCCTCCGCCAAAGGAAGCCAGCCAACAAATATAGTTGCATCTTAAACATGCACTCATACGGAACAATCCCCCGATATCGATATGGATGATCCTAACGCAGGTAGATTTCTGCCCAGAAACTACGTTCGAGAAGCAGCCGACGACACCCCTAAAAATCCGCCAGCCCTCAGTCAAGCCTCCCCTCAAAGGCTACTACAAAGAACAAAAACACCACTCATGCCTTCACGGTAAAGGTCCGGCGGCCCAATATTACTGGTCTTATTTTGGGTTGGTACACGAGAAACCCTACGCAGAGCTAGTTTATCAATCGAAAGCTCCACGAAGCGCCCAAATACAAACAAACTCAGTCAATCCTGTACATTCTAAAAAGGGTTATATACATCAAGATCAACAGGGACCCCCGGGTACCCGAAGATGACATTCGTCCGAAATAACGTCCCCGAAGGCCCCGGAATTCAATGCATAATCTCTAAACAATTCGAGGGCCCCGTTAGCCAGTTCCTATCGGAACGAATGCTCATATTCAAGTCAGATGTCGGCGGTCAGCAAATAAAAGATTCATTTAAAGAGCCTCAAAAAACATGAGGGCATACAGAAACAAAGCAAAGTAAGGAAAGTAGAAGTCTGAAAAGGTTTGTTCATATTCATAAGAAATCCATAAACAACGGCCCTCGAGGGGTCCATACATATGATTACAAAAGCCCGCGAAGGGGATCATCACGCAAAAAAGAAATCCAAAGATATGCTGACAGCAAAAGCCTAAGAGTCTAGCCTACTTTTTGTGCGACATCTCTATCGTCATCCCCTCGGGCATATGACCTCAAAGACAATATCTTCCAAGTTCGAGGACCTCGGAGACCTCACCTTGTTTCCTTAGAATGTCATCTTCAAAGGAAAGGGAGGTGAGGGAAGGAGACAAGAAGCAGCTGGGTGAAAAATCTGGTTGTCGTGAAGCCCACCAAAACCAATCTTACCAAGCCACTTCTTGAGACGTTGTTGCGGCCCGGGAGAAAACAGCCAGCAGGAACTGCCGCCACAACCCCAGGAATCAAAAAGGGGTGAAATGCACCAAGCCAAGAGAGGGGGTGAGCAGCAGTGTATAATCTGAGCCCCCTCCTGAGCAGCGGTGTATAGTCCGAAAAATACCCCCCAGGGTCGGAAGAAATCGACCCTCCACCTTATTGCCTCGAGCTGGCAACGATTACAGTAGTAGCAACAACAACAACAACAACAACATCACGACGACACAACTCCGCCCAACTAAAAAGAGATCAAGAAAGGAGTCAAGGCGCATATGGCATAAATTCTTGAAGCCTGGGGCCTCGAACACAAAAAAATAGCGGAACTTCAAGATAGCAGAAAAGGAAGGAGAGATAGGTATCAAAGAAATTTTGGGTAGAAGAGCTAGCCACAAGAAGCCCCATTTATAGGGAGGGCAGAGCAACCGACGACGCCATTACCGCCCTCAAAAAATGTAATGGCAGACGCAATCAATGCAATCATAGAAGATGAACTGATAGAAACGATATGACTCCAAGGCTCGTGACATTTCGTAAATCCGAAAGAATCGGAAAGCCGGAGTACATCGATACCTGTCAGAAGAAGGTTGCACCATCGGTATAATGCCGCTACAAGAGAACAGGGAATGATATATCTATACCGTTTCTTATCGCTTCCCTCCAAGAATCGCGGAGACTATCTGTGTGCGGTGAAAATCGGGGAACCGATTTCCCCCTGACATAATTCTTTGGAGAGTGACCCCAAAAAAACGAGATCTCGGGTCGGTCGCTTCCCTCGAAACCTGTCGACGCCCTGCCAAGAATAAACATCGACTGAGACCCCGATGAGCGCAGGAATTCCCCGAGGAATGCACCGGGGGTCGATCAAATCTATCCAATCTTACGACGTAAAACTAACGGGCTGTCACATCTCATTCTTTTTTGTCATGTTAAGTATTTTTGTACTAAGTTTGGGCGCCCCCTTTCTATAAAAAAGGGGTCACCAACACCTTGTACGGAGAGCTCCAACGATCCTATTCAAGTACAATAATATTTTCTCTCCCTCTCTTATCTAAAAATAGCTTATTCTCTTTAGCTCAAAGTTATTTTCCTCCAATCATTCTTCTTATCACCTGGTATTGGCCCGAAGCCGCCCTCGTATTCATTGCTTCTTAATTTATTCTTCTAGCTTAGTATTAGCCAAAAAGAGCACTATCTAATTGCATCTTTAACTATTATCCCATCCCCGACCGTCCCCAATAGTCCGAGATCGATATCAACGCCGACCTCAAAGGTCTCATCGACCCTCTCCGAGCTCGGGCAACCGGCCCCTTTGGTTCAATTACTGCCTCGCCTTAATTCGTATTTTATCTTTATACTTCATGCTCTTAGCATTAATTGCTTTAACAACTAGCTCGGGAATAGATCACATATTTTTAGAGTCTCATTTACAAATTTAATTGTTGTTACCATTTTTGCAGTAAACAAGATTCAAGCCCAACAATTGTGAGTTTTTAAATGTACACAAAATTCAAATCTAGGAAGTATACCGCAAGGTTGTACAAGTCATATTTTATAACACCCGTTTCGAATCAAACAATAAATTTTCAAAATGATATTTCACATTTATGAACTTCAAGCTCAACAATAGTAGGCCTCCAAACACACACAAAATCAAATTTAGGAAACATAATATATATTAAGTAATCGTATGTGCTACTTAAAATAAAGAAAGTGTAACGACCCGACCGGTCATTTTGAGTACCGACTACCTTTTCCGTGTTTCAAGACCTTTTGCATAGCTGTAATTGATAATTTATGACTTGCGTGCATGGTCCGCATTGATTTTTGAAAATTTATGTGTGAAATTTTAAAGAAAATGGAATTTTTGACTCTAAAATTGGCTAGAGTTGACCACGGTCAATATTTTTGGTAAATGACATCGGATCGGTATTTTCACTATTCCAGTAGATTCATATGATATTTTTGGACTTCTACGCATATTTTGTTGGGGTCCCAGGTGATCTGAGGCCGTTTCGACATATTATGTAAAAAGTTGAATAAATGAGCCTTGAAGTTGAAAATCTTGAGTTTTAATGAGCGATTCTTCATATTTGATGTTATTTTGATGATTCAAGCTTGCAAACAAGTTTGCATGATGTTATTACACTTGTGTGAATGTTCTGATTGGAGCCTGAGGGGATCGGGTGAGTTTTGGATAGGTTGCACATGTTTTTGGTATTGTTGAGAAAAATCTGGTGTGTATGGTCTGTCGGTCTTGCATTTGTGATGACCTGATCGCAAAAGCGAGCCTCGCATTTGCGATATCATGCTCGGAATTGTGGAGTGGGACTGGGAGTTGGGGTTTTACTTTTGCGATGAACAGGTCGCATTTGCGATTAGAAGGAGCTTCACATTTTCGACACTGATGGGTTAGGAACTGCTTTGCTTTTGTGAAAGTTGGTCCGCATATGCGATCTGGAGGGTCATCAATTTGAAGGAAGAGTCGCATTTGCGACAACTAGGTAGTTGGGACACTGATCGCATTGCAATCAGTGGTTCGCATTTGCGGACATCATAATTGCGAACAAGAGTTCACAATTGAAATATTTGTAGTTGGGTAAAATGTGGGAATTTCGAGACTTAGCTCATTTTACACAATTTTTGTACTTCAGACTCCATAGAGGCAATATTTGGACATCAATTTCTTGTCAAATTCATAGGTTAGTAATTTTAAGTTATTTTCAATTAATTTCAATTACTTTTTCATGAACTTCATCATCAAATCGAAGAATTTCAAAGTAGAAATTAGAGGGTTTTGCGTAGAATTTAGGAATTTTATAAAACTGAGATTTAGACCTCAAATTGACCTCAGATTTTTTCGAAACATATCACATATCCTTGAGTTACTACTGCTACATGTCCTTGCCTGATTCGTGCCTTTACTTATTACTAGCCTTTACATATTATATGTCCTTAATTGTTACATGATTTATTTATTAGATGCCTTAACTTGTTACATGCCTTCACTTACCACCTGCCTACACTTACTACATGCCTTCACTTACTAACCCCAGCCTCGTTCTTCGTGGCATCGGCAATAAACAAATCGGGCATCACACCCGACTACCTTCGCTTGAGTGAATCCTTCTAGAAGGACGGAACACCTGTCATGGGTCTCTTAAAGCGCCTGTCCTGAAGATCTACGACGAACGCGTCCCTAGAAGGCCCGCTCCGACCCGGATCAATCATCGGCGACAAGTCGCCACTCCTTCATCATCCTCGGTCCAAGCTTAGTATTATGCCAGTCCATGCACCAGTTGTTCCTAATTCGGACTTTTGAGGAATCGAGATATAACTTCACAATTATATCCACTCGGACCGAAGCTCGAAGCCTGCATTTTCATACTTCAGGTATTCCTAGCTCGATCAGCTCTGCCCCTAAGGTCGAAAAGGCAAAATGCTTACCGCAAAAAGACTCCTGCCTTAACGAAAAGTCTCTATAAAGCGAGCTCCGATATGTCCCGAATCGCCAGTGCACCAACTCGACCCTTTTTTCCCTCTCCAAGAAGCCTAAGGGGCCTGCCCACATCCAGAGCCCCCCAAAGTATATCCCCTTGAGAGTACAGCTCCAAGACTCGAGATACGGAGGGATCATGCTAAAACCTACCACAAAGTGAAACTGGCAAACCTACTCGACGATCGAGCACCCTCATGGTATCCCAACCCTTATTGGCCCAAAGTTACCACCGCTCCAGAACTAAGGACTCAGTTAACACTAGGCTCAAATGATGCACTCTCCTCAGAAGCATGGGCCCGTATCGCCCCGATAAAAGCTCCTTCATGATTATGAAGTACACATCTTATCTATCGTTGTGCCCGGTCTTTGCTGTGCCCCAAATAAGCAGCTGCTAAGGGCATGACCCACGAGCACCATAAAATCAGCGAACACCGAAGACCCCCGAGAAGCGAAAGCAACCTCATGACTGCATACGAAAAGGGCCGGAACGAGTCAACACCAATCAAAAGCACCGACCATCAGCACTTCCTCCGATATCGAGGTAATGCTCAACCCCGAAGACCTCTGCCACAGCAAGACAGTGCCCCAGCAGACCAACAATGCCTTCACCAAATTGGCATACAGCCTCAAGAGGCCTCCGCCAAAGAAGGCTAGTTTATGAAGAAATGGGCGTCTCTAACAAACGCCCATGCAAAACAGATTCCGGGTAAAGACCAAGGCGGCCCGAAGCACGGCCAAGCCTCCATCCAAAGATTTCCTCCAGGAAGTCACCGGCATCCCGAGACCGCGAGTCCTTAGGCAAGTCTCTTCTCGAAGGCCATTGTGAGGCCCGAAGATATTATCCACGCTTTCACAAAGAGAGAGGGTCCCGACGGTCCGAGGTTATTAGCATAATTCGGGTCTGGTTTGAGAAGTCACAAAAGACCCCGCACAAAGCCGTTTCATCAACTAGAGGCCAGGGAAAATACTCAAAGCCAGTATCACAGGCGACGAAATAGGATCATGAACTCGAAGCTGCCAAAAATATAAAGAAATACAGCAAGTGTTAAAGGAAGAAATCAAGAAAATGTCTTTGTATTTATACAAGTGTTCGCTTACAACGACCTTCGAGGGGTCCTTACATATAGTTACATTACATATGATTACAAAAGCCCACAGAGGATCCTTACGAAACAGTGAAGAAGTACAAGTGATATGCATACAACAGGAGCCTAAGGATCTAGCCTATTCATGCTGCGTCTCTGTCATCATCCTCTCAGGCATTGACCTCAAAGACAATATCTTCCAAGTCCTATCCCCTCGGGGACCACATCCCAATCCTCCCCGAATGTCATCTTCAAAAGGGAGGGTATGGAAAAGGAAGGCAAGGGAGAAGAGCAAAATGACGAAGGAGAAGCCGGAAGAACACGAGAAGTGGCTGGGTGAAAATTTTGGCTAGTACGAACTCTGCCAGTACTGCCGTTTTGAAGCCACTTCTTGAGATGTTGCCTCAGCCCGGAAGGCAACAGCTGGCAGAGACCGCCGACACACCCCCTGGAATCAAAAAGGGGTGCAACACGCCAAGCCGAGGGAGGAGGGTGAGCAGCGGGGTATAATCCGAGATCCCTCTTGAGCAGCAGTGAATAATCCAAAGCATCCTCGGGGTCGGAGGAAGTCGATCCTCTCCCTCATCACCTCGGTCCAACAATAACAACAACAACAACATCACAGCGGCACAACTTCGCCCAGTCAAAAGAAGATCGAGGATTGGGCCGCGGTAAACATGGCATAATATCTTGAGGATATGAGCTTTAAACTTGACGGGATGGCAGAAATTCAAGATAGCAAAAAAGGAAGAAGATATGGGTGTCAAAGGAAATTTGGATAAAAAGCCAACCACGAAAAGTCCCATTTATAGGGAGGGCAAAGTAAACGACGGCGCTATCACTGCCCTCGAAAAGCATAACAGTAGGCGCAATCGATGCGTTCATAGAAGCTGAACCGATAGCAATGAAGATCAAAGAATCATGACGCTTCGGGTAATCCTAGAGAAGTGGGAAGGCGGGGCTCCACGACACCTGTAAAAAAGAGGCTGCGCCGTCAGTGCGACGTCGCTATAGGAGATCGAGAAGTGGGATATCAACATCATTTCTTATCACTTCCCTCTAAGAAATACGGAGACAATCGGTGCACGGTGAAATCTGGGAGGCCGATTTATCCTCGACTGAATACCTCGAAGGGTGATCCCAGAAGCCCGGGATCTCGAGCCAGTCACGCCCCTCAAGATCAGCCAGTTTCCTGCCAAGGATAATGTCGATTAAAGCCCCGATGAACACATGGATCTCCCGAGGAATACACCTGGGGTCGATCAGGTCTATTCAAGTGTCTTGACATCAGCCCATGCGTACATCGCAAAGTTAGGCGGTTGTCCCATCCTATTTCTTTTATCACGCAACGTATCTTGTACGAAGAAGGACTTCCCCTTTTCTATAAAATGGGAGTCGCTAACACCCTGTAAAGGCAAAGCTCCAACCAGTCTACTCAAGTGCAATAATATCTTCTCTCTCTTTCTCCTCTCTAACTCGCTTGCCCTCAATAGCTCGAAGCCATTTAGCTTTACTGCTTTCTTGTCTGTTCTTCGTTTGTCACTTGATATTGGCTCGAAATCACCTTAATATCCATCGCTCTCTTACTTTTTCTACATTATATTACTTAATATTGACCATGAAGAGCCTTGTTTAATTATATCCTCAACTGTTATCCCATCCCCGACTATCCCGATAGCTCGAGCTCGACCCTGACATCGACCGGACCTACACCCGGGCAGCAGGTCCTTCAGTTCAATTATTGTCTCGTTTTAGCTTGCATTTAATCATTAAACTTCGTATTATCAGCATCAACTGCTCTAACAACTAGCTCGGGAATAGATCATGTATTTTTAGAATCCCATCTACAAATTTAATTGTTGTTACCATTTTCACGGTAAACACATAGCAATTGAAATCATCAAGTTTTGACATCATATGAGTAATTTATGATCATTTTACTAAGAATGGGATTGCTAGATAATTTTCAGATTAATTACAAAATTACCACCGAATTCGTATTTAAAAATTTGCATTATTTCCAAATATTGAAACCAACATATCTCCTTCATTAAAAGGTCAAATTAGGTTATTGAAAACCCTAACTTGAATGGAATTTCATGAGAAATCCATTGGAGACATCAAAAGTGAGTTTCAGAATTGTTTGGCACAAGAAATGAGGTAGAACAACTTGGTATTTTTGGCTATTAATGTTTTTGGAGTTGTTCTCATCTTGAATGTTTGGGATTGAGATAATTCAAGGATGTTTTTCAAGTTTCTTCCATAGGGTAAGTATTTTCTACTTGATTTTGATTATATTCCATGATTCCAACTTTGTTTTTAGCATTGTATTGCTGAATTCAAAAGAGAAATTGGGGATTTATGTCTAAACTTTTCTAAAGTGATTTTTTGAGTTTTGAACACCGATTCAGAGTCGGAATTGAGTAAAATTAGTATGGTTGGACTTATAATCTATGGGTTGTTGGATTTTGTGAGTTTTGTTGGGTTCCAAGGTATGGGCCTGGGTTTTACCTTTTAATTGATTTTGCGTAAATGTGTAAAGATTCGACCTTTATTGATTGTGTTTGCTTCCTATGGAATTATTTGATGACTTTGAGTTCTTTTGGCTAGTTTTGAGTCATTTGGAGGATTATTTGAGCGGGATGGCACTTCTAGTGTATTGATTGGGCTTGTTTGAGGTAAGTATCTTACCTAACTTTGTGTGGGGGAAACTACCCCTTAGGATTTGGGTTTATTGTGATATTTGTGTTAAGTGAAAGTCGTGTACGCAAGGTGACGAGTGGGTACACGGTCTATATGTGGTTTTTGACCGGTTTAGATTATCTAGACTCTTCTCATGCCTTTAATGGAATTGTCAGAATATGTTATATCCCTCATTGTTAATCTACTCTTGCATGTTCTATTTGATTTTGTTAGCATTTGTTCTACCTCTTACTTATTATTTTGCTTATATATGCTTTAGTTGAATTTATTGCCTTCCTACTGTCTTGTTACCTCTTAGTATTTGAATCACTTTTAATTGAAGTTGTTATTATGTGGAATATCATCTTGTTGAGTTTGTATGAAATAAAATCGGGGCCCAATTTCCCCGTCATTAGGTCGCCTCGCGGGCATGCTTCTCGAGGCTCAAATCCAAGGTCGAGACCCACCCTCGAGAGTCGTCGGGGAACTAGCCCCGGGGGGCATTGCGTACCAACGGCTACAGTACGGGAAAGGGGAGTTCCCAAGATGAACAGATAGCACTAGCAGAACCTGGTATCGCATCTGGCCGTCCCATATACATGCTTTTACAATTAATGCACTCTTGTACTATGTTTGGATATCCCCTCCTATATAAGGAGGGTCATTGGCACTTTGTAAACCCTGTTTCTCGAACTATTATACATAAGATAAATAACATCTCTCTATATTTTCTTTCTAACTTACTCGCTCGAGACTGCCTCATTCATTTATTGTTTTCATACTTCTTCTCCGTTTATTTCTTGATATTTACCATAAAGAGTCTCTTTCAATTATATCCTAACTGTTAGCCCCTTCCCGGTCATCCCCGATAGTTTGAGCCCGAGCCCAAGCATCAACCTCGAGGCCCTTCATCGGCTAGCCCGAGGCCCGGATAGCTAGCCCCTCGGTTTGATTATAACTCTGCTTTAGTTCGTATTTTGCCGTTAAACTTCACATATCCAGCATCAACTGCTTTAACAACTAGCATAAAATAGATCACTTATTTTTAGTGTCCCATCAACAAATTTAATTGTCATTACCATTTTCACGGTAAACAGTTTGGCATCCACCATGGGGCTAAAAATAATAGTGATTATTTTCTTGCTGGTTTCGTCACATAATACAAGTTATCTTTCACACTATTTCTTGTCCAATACCTTCGATTTCAGGATAAAACGTCAGTCTCGGTGAGCAGAATGGGGAACCAGAACATCGAAAACAGCAAAGAGAAGGACACGACTACGCCAGATGTCGGTACACCACCGAACTCAACCCGGGCGGAAAAAGAGGCTCTCTGACATGCCACATGATTATTGGAGGAACCAACGTTCCCCAAGGACCCATGTTAAATGGATGAGAACGTCCACCATGGAAGAGGGACCAACCCGAAACCGCGTGCCCAAAGACACCCTCGTATTCAGTAAGGAGGACCTCGAGGCCATGATAGAACCGCACAACGACGCGTTGGTGATCTCATTTCTTTTAAACAATACTAGGATAAAACGGTGCTCGTGGATTTAGGTAGCTTGGCCAACATAATTAGATCAGAGGTAGTAGAACAACTGGGGCTGCTCAATCGGGTCCCCCCATCCCTCGAGTCCTCCACGGCTTCAACATGATCGGCGAAGTAACGAAAGTAGTGATCACCCTTCCGATTGACACGTCCGGCGTGATTCAGAACACCGAGTTCCAAGTCATCGACAACGACATAAGGTACAATGCATTACTCAGCAGGCCTTGGATACACAACATGATGGCAGTACCGTCAACCTTACATCAGGCGATAAATTTTCCCACGAAAGGATGGCATCACGACCATACATGGAGAACAACGGGCAGCGAAAGAAATGTTCGCAGTCCACCATAGGGCACTGATCCCCACATGACCAATCTCGGACGAAGATAGAAACACACAGGCCCCCGAGGACGACGAGGAAGATTTCTTCTCTCCCCGAACCTTCATCGCCCTCGAAGAATCGGACGCAACTAAATAGACAGTCGAAGAGTTGGAGCAGACCATTTTAATCAAGCACCTCCCGGATTGTAAGGAATACCTAGGAACAGGGTTGACCCCCAAACTCAAGACAGGGTTCATTCAATTTCTTAGTAACAATATCGACTGTTTCGCTTGGTCCCACTTAGATATGACAGGAATACTGCTGAAAATAACCTCACACAGGTTGAGCATCGATCCCAAATTTAAACCTGTAAAGTAGAAAAGAAGACCATAGTCTGAGGTAAAACATGCCTTCATCAAAGAAGAGGTAGCGAAACTTCTTAAAATCGGATCCATTAGAGAGTTAAAGTACCTCGAATGGCTAGCCAACGTAGTAGTGCCCAAAAAGGAAACAAGCTAAGAATGTGCATAGATTATAAAGACTTGAATAAGGCATGCCCTAAAGATTCCTTCCCATTGCCTAATATAGATCATCTGATCGATGCTACGGCCAGCCACGAGACCCTCACCTTTTGCGATGCCAACTCGGGGTATAATCAAATCCAAATGAAACCCGAGGGCAGAGAAAAATCCTCATTCATCACAAAATATGGTACATACTGCTACAACGTAATGCCCTTCAGGCTAAAAATGTAGGGGCAACGTACCAACGCCTAGTTAATAAAATGTTCGAGCATCAAGTAGGTAAATCAATGGAGGTATATATTGATGATATGCTAGTTAAGTCCCTGCGTGCAGAGGACCATTTGACCCATTTGCAGGAAACTTTCGACATCCTTAGAAGCTACAACATGAAGTTCAACCCCGAGAAGTGCGCCTTCGGAGTGGGTTTGGTCAAATTCCTAGGATTCATGGTTTTAAATAGGGGGATCAATATCAATCCCTACAAAATAAAGGTCATCGAAGAAATCATGGTGGTGAACAATGTAAAGGCCGTCCAATGGCTAACAAGGCGGATAGCGGCCCTGGCAGATTAATATCAAGGTCATCAGACAAAAGCCATTATTTCTTCTCTTTACTCAAAAGAAAGAGCAACTTCAAATGGACTCCAAAATGCCAACATGCCCCGGAAGAACTAAAACGATACCTGACTAGCCCACCTTTGCTGCACACGCCCAAGGAGGATGAAACGTTGTACCTATACCTGGCCGTCTCTGAAATAGCGGTAAGCGGCGTACTGGTTTGGGAGGAGAAAAGTGCACAATTTCTTGTTTATTATGTAAGTCGAACCCTCAGGGACGTCGTGACCCGGTATCCCCATCTAGAAAAATTGGCTCTCGCACTGATAAGCGCCTCACGTAAGCTGAAGTCCTATTTTCAATGTCACCGTATCTGCGTTCTGTCGACGTACCCCTTTCAGAGCATACTGCATAAACCTGAGCTATCGGGCCGATTGGCCAAATGGGCCATCGAACTCGGAAAGTATGATATCGAGTATCAACCTCGAACATCCATCAAGTCCCAAATTCTGGCGGACTTCATGTCCGATTTCTCGCCATCCCTCGTACCCGAGATAGAGAGGGAACTTTTATTAAAATCAGGCATGTCCTCCAGGGTATGAACCCTGTTCACAGACGGTGCCACAAACATAAGAGGATCCGGGCTTGGTATAGTCCTAAAGCCACCCGTTGGTGGCGCAATCAGACAATCCATAAAAACCGCAAAATTAACTAACAATGAAGCGGAGTACGAGGCTATGATTGTAGGTTTAGAATTGTCAAAAGCTTGGGAGCCGAGACCGTCGAGGCAAAATGCGATTTGCTCATCGTAGTAAGCCAGGTAAATGGGAGCTACGAAGCTCGAGAAGACAGGATGCAAAGGTACTTGGACAAAATCCAAACCGCATTACGTCGCTTCAAAGAATGGACCTTAGTCCATGTACCTCAAGAGTAGAACAGCGAGGCAGATGCCCTCGCAAATCTAGGATCTTTTGCTGAAGAGGAGGACCTACTCCCTGGAGCTGTTGTCCAATTGTTTAAATTAGTGGTCGAGGAAGGTCACACAGAGATTAACTCCACCAGCCTAACATGGGTTTGGAGAAATAAGTATGTTGATTATTTAAAAAATGGGAATCTGCCCGCAGATCCGAAAGAATTGAGGGCCATGCAAAGCAAAGCAGCCCGGTTCTCGCTCGACAAAAATGGGACTCTGTACAGGAGAACTTTTGATGGTGTGAGGCCCCGTGGAAATTTCTATTCAAAAACCCGAATCTCGTGATACCAAGATAGGATCATGTGTTAGAAATTCATAAAACCCTTTGGATTGATCGGTGCATTAAAAAGTTAAGAATTATGTTTGCTAGAAAAGTGCGTTTCTGCGGTCCATTATGCGATCACATAATAGGTATACGGACCACATAGTCTCCGCAGATCCAGTTAGTGTGTTGGTTAATTTGAGGCCAACTATGCGGCCAATTATGCGATCGCATAATCAATGTGCGGGCCGCATAGTCATCGCATAATTTCCTTGGAATTTTTGTGAAGGGAAGTTTTGCGGTGCACTATGCGGCCACAGAACATGTATGCAGACAGCATTTCTACCGCATACCCAGACAGTTTGTCTAGATTTTGGGACCGCATGTCCATTATGTGATCGCATATCGTGTCGGGGCTCCTATTTTTTTAAATTTATAACCTTTTCCCATCCCATTAAAAACACCCCATTAAACCATTTTCCTGTTATTTCACGGCATATAGAGTGAGAGAGGAAGTTCTAGAAAGAGAGGGAGTGATCTTCATCAAGTCCCCACTCCATCCTTGCCCCAAATCCTTGAAGATTGACAAGTCAAATTGCTAGGTCTTCACCCTAAGAGGTAAGAGCTTGTACCCTCATCTATAATTTCGAAATTTCCATTAAAATAAGTGATTAGCAAGGGGGTTCATGGGTATAAGGGTTGATAATCTTGCATACATAAAATGCTAATGGGGTATGGGGTGGTTGTGAACCAAAAGAGATAGCAATTGTGGTATAGGATGATGAAAATCTCTCACAAAAGTGTCCTAAAATTGATGTGCACACTTAGTGCTTGACAATTTACTTAAATGAGTCAAAATCTCATTCATGCCTCTAATTCTTGGTTCAACTTGTAATTTTTATAAAATAGATTGAAGTTGCTAGGAAATTCCGAAATTTATTGTAAGGATTTAAGGAAAGCTCTACTAAGGTATGTATGGCTAAAACCACGTCTTTTAGAAATTGAGCTCCGTTGGTGTTTGTGTAAATATGGTAAAGATTAAAGTTGAATTGTTGTATTGATGGTTGTTTCACATGAATTTGGGGTTGCGGCCTTATATGCGTGAAAGATGTCTCTCAATATGATCAATGTGCTATTCTTGATATCTTGAAAGAGTGCAAGGAATATGAATCATGTATTGAGATTCTTAGACCTTAAGGTGAGATTGAAGCTGCATATATTGTGCCATCTATATGAGGACTCATCTATGCTTACAATTTTATTTGCCCTTGTGTGCACATATTATCCTAAACTATAAATCTAACATTAAAAGTGGAAATGATATATGTGAAACAAAGATTGAAATGAGATGATTGATGGAAAAAGGAAACGCCTTGGTAAGGCGGCCTAGCCGATCAGGCCGAGATCGGACGCCATGCCGCACACATGGTGGTATTGTATTTGTGATTGAAATATATGTCTCAAATGAGGCAACCTAGCCGATCGGGTCGAGATCGGACTCTGCTCAAGATAGTGGTGGTATTGTGGACAATGATGAACAGTATGAAATGCCCCAAAACTAAAAGCTATGGGAAAATGATGTGAAAATTGTATGATTCTTTTACTTGATAATGTTGTGATCATTTAAACTGTTTGAGTTATACTTGTGATTTCCTTATTCTTGTATGAAAGTTCTTTCTAACTAGATGGTATTTATTTATACATACTAGTACTATTCCATGGTACTAACGTCCCTTTTGTCGGGGGCGCTACATTTTTAAATGAATGTAGGTGGCTCCATTGTAGATAGTTCCGATTGCGCTTAGCGGAGTACCTTCTTCTCAAAGTCTTGGTGAGCCCCTTTCTCCTTCAAGGGGCTATGTTGTACATCTTTTGATATAGATATCCACTTTTGAGGTATAGTCGGGGCCTTGTTGCCGGCATTGTCATCATTGTCTTTTGTATCCTTAGAGGCTCCATAGACGTATGTGTGGGTTATGTACGGGTGTTGGATGGGTTTATGAACTATGTTGTAATTCTAACTCTTGTTTCTCTAAAGTTAAATTGTATTGAATCTTGTTAACTTCACTACGGTTTAAGGTTGTGATGTGAAATGAACTAACAATATTGAATGTGCAATCTCTCCTATTGTTTAAATAAATGAAAGCATGGTTTCCTTAATCATATCGAGTTGGGTAGAAAGTGTTCAATAAAGCTTGCTCAGTTGGGTTCACTCGATTGAGCACCGGTCGCACCTCCCGAGGTTGGGGCGTGATAGATGGCCCCCTGGCGGTATGCTTAGTGCCAGGAGACACTGATTATGTACTCCGAGAGATCCACAAGTGTACTTATAGGAATCATTCTAGCGCCGACTCCTTGGTCCGGAAGGTGATTAGAGCAAGTTACTATTGGGACAACATTGAAAAAGACATCATAGAATTCGTTCGAAAGTGCGACAAATGCCAGAGATTCGCTCCCATGATCCACCAACCCGGTGAGCAACTACATTCCATTTTATCACCATGTCCATTCATGAATGGGGGATGGACATCATCGGCCCTTTGCTGACGGCACCAGGTAAGGCTAGATTCATTTTATTTATGACTGACTACTTTTCAAAATGGGTGGAAGCACAGGCCTTCGAAAAAATAAGAGAAAAGGAAGTCATCAATTTCATATGGGATCACATCATATACCTATTTGGAATCCCATCCGAAATACCATGCAACAACGGAAGGCAGTTTATTGGGGGCAAGGTAACATAGTTCCTTGAGGACAACAAAATGAAGAGAATCTTGTCGATGCCTTACCATCCATGTGCAAGTGGCCAAGCCGAATCCAAGAATAAAACCATCATTCAGAACCTAAAGAAGAAACTGGATAACACCAAGGGAAAATGGAGAGAAACGCTGCCCGAGGTGCTATGGGCATATCGAACAACTTCAAAGTCAAGCATCGGCGAAACACCTTTCTCTTTAGTATACGGCCCCGAGGCTTTGATACTAGTGGAAGTCAGGGAGCCGAGTGCCAGATTTCAGCACGCTAATGAGGGATCGAACAACAAGGCCATGACAATGGCCCTCGAACTACTCGATGAAAAACGGGAAGCCTCGCTGATCCGGATGGCCACCCAGAAGCAGAGAATCGAAAGATACTATAACAGGAGAACAAATCTCCGATATTTCGAGATCGGGGACTTAGTCCTAAGGAAGGTTAGTCTCAACACCCGAAACCCTAATGAAGGGAAGCTGGGCTAGAACTGGGAAGGACCATACCGTGTCCTCGGAATAGTCAGCAAAGGATCCTACAAGCTTGGCACCATGGAGGGCGAACAACTTCCGAGCAACTGGAATATATCGATGCTAAAACGGTACTACTGCTAGGGCATCCGATTGAAAAACTCCACAAAAATCCTCGAGCAAACGTTGCACCCCCTTCCTTCGACCGAGTTTTTTTCCCGAAGAGGGTTCCGTAGGCAAGGTTTTATATTAGGCAACGTCCACGCGCTACCTAAGGAGGACCCAACAAGCTTACAAGGCTTCTTTTGCAATCAAGCCCGAACACTGGAGGGCCCCATTAAGAGGTCGTCCACTCAGAGGAACTAGGGAACGACTAACTAAGTTCCAATCAGAAATAATGTACCGGGCCAAACGGTCAAAAGAGCTGTGTCCGCACAACCCGGGCTCACGGCAACAAAACAACATGTACTTATGCCAAACAATCAAAGAATATCTTTCACCAAAAGCATCTCGTACTTCAAAGAAAATTCAGCATGTTCACAGCAAGGATCCCTCCATCGAGTACGTCCCCGAAATACTCGGAGACTAGCATCAATAATTTGATACCCTCATGGCCTTAGGGTCAAAACTCCATACTCATAATCCCTCAATAAGGCAACTCCGAGCATTCGAGTAACGGCCTCCAAGCCTGAGCAAGTTCGATGACTCGGAGACTATCACCAATCGCCATTCACTTAAAAACCTGAGTCTGCAAGACCCCGAGCGGGCAAACTCGGTCTAGCAAGACCTATTTAATATAGTAACAAAAACTGTAAGACCTCAATAGGTATGACAAAACTGTAAGACCTCAACAGGCATGAAAAAACTGTAAGACCTCAACAGGCATGAAAAAACTGTAAGACCTCAACAGGCATGAAAAAATTGTAAGACCTCAACAGGCATGACAAAACTGTAAGACCTCAACAAGCATGACAAAACTGTAAGACCTCAACAGGCATGAAAAAACTGTAAGACCTTAACACAGATGACAAAATTGTAAGACCTCAACAGGCATGACAAAACTATAAGACCTCAACAGGCATGAAAAAATTGTAAGACCTCAACAGGCATGAAAAAACAGTAAGACCTTAACTTGCATGAAAATTTTGTAAGACCTTACTACAGGCATAAAACTCGATCCCAAAGTTTAGGCTATATGTCGCATTTGTAAGACTCCCGAAAGGGCATACCCTCGATATAGACGCCTAAGCTACCACACTCGGGATAAAAAATGGCTCCAGCCAAACACAAATGACTACGGTCAATACGGCTGCACCAACCAAATTAATGCAACTCGGGGACACCCGACCATCGCTATAAAATCACAGGCCATTACTTTGAATCTACTTTGAAAAAAACCGGTTAAATAGGCTACCCTTGACAGGCAAACGAGCTTCGACCATGTAAGCTCCAAATCACAAGGCTTCGAGCTACTCAGCCTATGAGCTAAACTTTCCGAGGTGCTCGAACATCGCCGCAAGCGACTTGAAATCGAGGTTCTTCCCGAACCGACGATGGGTCAGGCAAAATTATTTCAAAAAGTCCTTAACGGGAGGAAAACAAAGCCTACATATGCCTAAGGGAAAAAGCGTAATGAGCCTCAGGGCCACACAGACTAAACGGTCGCAATGACCAAAAGCTTAAGAGCCACTGTCGCCAGCTTAAAAATATTTGAAAGCTTGAGGGTCAAAGTGAGCTCGAGTCGTAACCCGATTCGGAGACCGGACCCAAAATAGTTAACTATATATGACTAAGGGAACTGCGTAAGAGCCATCGTCGCTAGCTTCATGAGCCTCAGGGACACATATATTAAAGGTTGCATCGACCAGGCATACAAAAGCCCCCGAGCATGCCTAACGAGCCCCAAGGCCATATCATGAATCTAAAGTTTCTTGCCAATTCTAAAAACAGGAACACCCGACCGAATTCTGGACAAAAAAAGGGTAGTGGAAGAAACAAAGCCACATGGTTCACTTTATACATATTCCAGTATGAAAGTACTATATACAACAACAACAACAACCCAGTATAATCCCACACGTGGGGTCTGAGGAGGGTAATATGTACGCAGACCTTACCCCTACCCCGGAGGGTAGAGAGGCTGTTTCCAGGAGACCCTCGGCTCAAAAAGCAACAGAAGCCGATATATTAGTACCATAAAAATGCATAATAAAATAACAGCAATACAATAGATATGAAATACAGAATACGAAATACGAAAAAAATGGCTGGTATAGTAAAACTAGCAGGTAAAGCCCTGCATCAATAGACGACCAATGACATTCTTAGTCTAACTCCTAACTAGCTAGTCTCACTCTATTGTGCTGTAGAAATATTCACAACTCTCCCCTAACCTACAACCTTAATACTCGACCTCCATAATTCCCTATCAAGGGCCATGTCCTCAGTAATCCTAAGTCACGCCATGTCTTGTCTGATCACCTCTCCCCAATACTTCTTAGGTCGCCTTCTACCTCTCCGCGTGCCCACTACAGCCAGTCACTCACACCTCCTCACCGGTGCATCAGTGATCCTCCTCTAAATGTTCCCGAACCATCTAAGTCTTGCTTCCCGCATCTTGTCCTCTATGGGGGCCACGCCCACCTTCTCTCGAATATCTTCATTCCTAATCTTATCCATTCTTGTATACCCGCACATCCACCTCAACATCCTCATCTCCGCTACTTTCATCTTCTGGATGTGTGAGTTCTTTACCGGCCAACATTCAGTTCCATATAACATGGCAGGTCTAACCACTGCTCTATAAAACTTACCTTTTAGTAACGGTGGCACTTTCTTATCACACAAGACTCCCGATGCTAACCTCCACTTCATCCACCCCACCCCTATACGGTGTGTGACATCCTCGTCAATCTCCTCGATCCCCTGAATAACCGATCCAAGGTACTTAAAACTACCCCTCTTGGGAATGACTTGAGAGTCAAGCCTCACTTCAACTCCCGCTTCCGTCGGCTCAACTCCAAATTTGCACTCGAGGTATTCCGTCTTCGTCCTGCTCAACTTGAAACCTTTAGAATCAAGAGCATGTCTCCAAATCTCTAGCCTCTCGTTGATGCCGCCTCGTGTCTCGTCAATTAGAATAATGTCATCAGCAAATAACATGCACCATGGCACCTCCCCTTTAATATGATGAGTCAGTGCATCCATCACCAGGGCAAATAGGAATGGGCTGAGCGCAGACCCTTGGTGCAACCCCATAATAACTGGAAAATGTTCAGAGTCGCCTCCTACTGTCATAACCCGAGTCTTAGCTCCATCATACATGTCTTTAATCACCCTAATATAGTCAATCGGGACCCCTTTATCCTCTAAGCAGCTCCATAAGACCTCCCTAGGAACCTTATCGTACGCTTTCTCCAAATCAATAAACACCATGTGAAGATCCTTCTTCCTATCCCTGTACTGTTCCACCATCCTCCTAATAAGGTGGATAGCTTCTGTGGTAGATCGCCCCGGCATGAACCCGAACTGGTTGTCTGAAATAGACACCGTCCTTCGCACTCTCATTTCTACCACTCTCTCCCAAACTTTCATGGTATGACTTAGTAATTTGATGCCCCTATAGTTGTTACAGCTCTGGACATCACCTTTGTTCTTATACAACGGGACCATTGTACTCCACCTCCACTCTTCAGGCATCCTATTAGTCTTGAATATAACACTAAACAATGCAGTAAGCCATTCCAAGCCTGCTCTACCCACACACCTCCACAGTTCAACCGGGATTTCGTCTGGCCCGGTAGCTCTGCCCCTTCTCATCTTACGCATTGCCTCCATGACTTCATCGATCTCAATGTCCCTACAATTACTTAATTCATGGTGACTGTCGGCATTCCTCGATTCCCCAGGTCTAATATCTTGACCTCCTTCTTCAATAGGATCCTAATCTATTGCCGAGCCTACATCCTCAATGGCTCCCCAAGGGTTGCACCCTGACAACTACGAGTCCGTCGACGGCCCCTTCTCAACGGCATCTTCTCTCCCCAGGGATCCACCCTTATTTCTAACACCATTCGAGCTGCCATACGACACACCCTCAATGGTCTACTTTCGTGAAACCGGCCAGGCATGATCCGCAACTTGAGGTAAATTCAGGCTAGCCCCCTCAGACGCCCTCTCAACGCAAGCATTTGTGATAATAGCTCCCTCCTCGTGCGAGGATACAAGGGCCTCAGCTTCGGCTTTGATCCGAGATAATGCAGCCACCAGTTCAGAATGGAGACCTTTGTACTTGTCACTATCCTCCTTCGCATCCCGGAGCTGACGCTCGATTAAGGTTACCTTTCCCTAGAGGGTGTCCCTCTCGGAAGTCATTTCATTTATATACCGATTGAGCTCAAAAATTTCAGCATCTCTGGCCTGAAGCTCCCCTCTCAGCAGGGTGTTTTTCTTCTCAAACTGCACAAATCAGGTCCGAGATGTTAAAAGTAGTAGAATCTCAAAAAGATTCAAATAATAGTAAACGGGGAATGATTAACCTGCTCGGAAAGATAGGCTTTCTCACGCTCACGACGGTTCACCTCATCCTGGTATTGGGTGAGAGCCTGGCTGTAAAGCACTTTAACCTGATGCCACGAAAAAGGACTAGTTAGAAAAACAAAGATCGAAGCAGCCCAGAGCAGTGGACGAGGTTAGAAAAAATTACCCGCTCGCAAAGTCTGCCTATCTCGCTAAAAACGAATGAAGCATCAACCTCTGGACCTCCCTCGAGAACGGTCGGTAACCTCTCGAGCGCATCTTCGCCTTTGACAAATGCACCTGCTCCGGAAGGCTCTTCACACGGGGCATCTTGCACTCTATGCGGTGATAGGATCACTCTCTAAGGTGAATAAACAATGATCATAGGGCTAGCGGGACTAGTTAAAGCCTTCGTTCCTTGTTCACCCTGGACCTCAGAGTCAGGCCCCTCCGAACTGCCTACCAAGGGCGCCTCAACTCGGGAAGAATTCTGGCCACCAGCCGACTCGGGGGTAGTACTAGATACTCCATCCATTGCCTCCCCACCGTAAAGATGGGCCACAATGGCATCAGTCTCCGGTTCAGAAGCCTCCATCCCCACGGCCCGAAGATCAGCCGAGTCTATACGCTCATGGGGGCCATTGGGAAGCTGATTTCCCCCTTGCCTTTAGCACAAGGATTTCCCGCTGTCTCCGAGGTCAGAGCTGCCAGTTCAACCTTGGATTCTTCTGCCTTAACCCTCTTGAACTCCGGAGGCTCGACCGACAAACCCCCCTGCCTTATCTTCTTCTCGCCAGGCACTAGGGCATTCCCTTTAATGGGTGGTGCCCCCTTCATCAAAGGGACTTCCCCCAGACCTACACAAATGCAGAAGTTAAACATGAAGAATGAAGAACACTACTAATAGCGATTTGCATCAAAGTATGTGTATGCAACAAGGTTCAAAGCTTACCATGATCTTTGGCTTCCCACCGAGCTCAGGATAAATCTTGCCACACTCATTCGCTATATGGGAAAATTGAGTATAAGCGACTGACCCAGCTCTAGAGGTCCGAAATTGCACTAGGGTAGGTTGCTACAGCTAAAAAGGCAAGAAAATGGAGTTAGATACTTGAAGAAATATTGCCAAAGAGAAGCGAAGGAAGACCTGACAAAGCATTTACTTACGCCTAACGTTCCACTTCTCAGGGAACGGTGTCTTTTCCACCAGAATCAGATCAGAAGTCCTCACTCGAATGAATCGTCTTATCCATCCTTCGTTCCCGGGCTCCTCGGCGCAGGCAAAAAGGGACCTCAGGGCTCGACAACGAAGCTTGATTAAGCCCCTTCGGAGGAGATGGGGGCTATACATCTGGATCAGGTGGTTAAGGGTGAAGGGCATCTCCTTTATCATGTTAAATAATGCCTGATCATATAAACAACACGCCAGCATGAAGGATGAATTTGACCCAGAGTCACCTGATAACGTTGGTAGAAGTCAAGAATCACGGGGTCGATCGGGGGTGAGGATGGCCCCACCGGCCCCCAAAGTGAATGGATATGCATACACACTCAGAAAGCCAGCTTTGTAAGCCATAATATCGTCCCCCCGAGCAGGAATCTCCACAAGCACGGTATCCCCCCCAGCGGCAATCAATCTTCACTCTCCCGACGTCCGTTACCAAACTGATATACCGAGTCATGGGCTCGCGACGCTCTGGCTTCGAGGAAGGTCTCTCGACCTTGAAATCGGAGGTCATCACAAAAGATTGTGGGACATATTCCTCAACACAAAGAGGTATAGCCACCTCGCCTTGAGAAAGAAGCGAAGAGGATGAGCCCGCAACCTCCTAGGAAGCATAGGTGGAAGTTTTTGCCATCCTTAGAAGATTCTGAAGGAAGAGAAAGAGTGCTTTCCTAAGAGAGAACGAGAGCAAAAGAAGAACGAACCTTATCAGGGGTTTGGGCACGCAATGGGTTAAAGAAAGAAAGAAGGGGAGTATTTATAAAAGAACCATGTGCACATTGAAGGAGGCCAAGAGTCGGCCAACTACCGCAGTCAATGCGGAAACCTGCAGGAGCAGCGTGCGTGTTGCATCTTGGCACCTCATAGTCGTCGCTGATTGCAAGAACATTGAAGGAGGCCAAGAGGTGGCCAACTGCCACAGTCAATGCGGAAACCTGTAGGAGCAGCGTGCGTGTTGCATCTTGGCACCTCTTAGCCATCGCCGATTGCAAGAATAGTGAAGGAGGCTAAGAGGCGGCCAACTGCCGCAGTCAATGCGGAAACTTGCAGGATCAGCATGCGTGTTGCATCTTGGCACCTCGTAGCTGTTGCCAATTGCAAGAACATTGAAGGAGGAAGAAGTTCAAGGTCGTTTCTTACCGCTTTCACTCTAAGAAACGCGGAGACTATCTGTATGCGGTAAAACCTGGGGCCCGATTTCCCCGTCATTAGGTCACCTCACGGGGATGATTCTCGAGGCTTGAAGACAAGGTCGAGACCCATCCTCGGGGGTCATCGTGAATTGGCCCCGGGGACATTGCATACCAATGGCTACAGTACGGGAAAAAGGAGTTCCCAAGATAAACGGACAACACTGGCAGAACCTGGTATCGCATCTGGTCGTCCCATCTCCATGCCTTTACAACTAATGCACTCTTGTACTATGTTTGGATATCCCCTCCTATATAAGGAGGGTCCTTGTCACTTTGCAAACCCTATTGCTCCAACTATTATACATAAGATCAATAACATCTCTCTCTCTTTTCTTTCTAACTTACTCGTTCGAGACTGCCTCTTTTATTTATTGCTTTCATACTTGTTCTTCATTTATTGCTTGATATTGGATATAAATAGCCTCTTTCAATTATTTCCTGACTGTTATCCCCTTCCCGGTCATCCCCGATAGCTCGATCCTGAGCCTAGGCATCGACCTCGAGGCCCTTCATCAGCTATCCCGAGACCCGGATAGCTAGGACCTCGGTTTGATTATAACTCTACTTTAGTTCGTATTTCGCCGTCAAACTTTACATATCCAGCATCAACTTCTCTAACAACTAGCATAAAAATAGATCACGTTTTTTAGAGTCCCATCAATAAATTTAATTGTCATTACCATTTTTATGGTAAACAGAGTTATTGGTGTTGAAGTTGTAACAGTCGTTATCACATTAAGGCGAAGTTGTTAATAGTTGAGATACCTTTCCTTGTTGAATATTCTTATTCATTTTATTATTGTTGAAATTCTTATACACATTGTGGTTGAGCCATGGGTTATTTGTTGTGGAAATATTGGTGTTGTTGACTTTGTGGCAAGTTGTAGCATATTGGCAGTTGTGGTACGAGTTGTGATTGCGTTGTGATATTGATACGCATGCGATGGTATAAGGTTAGGGGTTGATACGCATGCGGTGAGATAAGGTAGGCTTGATACGCGTGTTGCTAGTAGGGAAACTTCTTGAAGCCACGCGGTGAGATAAGGTTCACTAAAATGTTGTAGCTATTTCGGGAAAAAAAATTCAAAACTAAATGTAAGGCTCACGCAGTGATATAACGAAATATTGTAATTGAAATTGTGAAATGTGACGAGGCGATACCTCGGTTATGATTTTCATTGTACATTCCATGTTTGAACAACTTGTTGATTTGAACGGTCATTGTTCTTCCTTCAATTATTCATCCATATTTTGATTGTGTTTGGCTATTCGTTGTTATCTTTGTAATGGAACAATTGTAATTTCTTGTGTGACTCATGCATTCTACGTGATTTGTTGTTTTGCTTTAACATGCAAATTTGTGCCTTCGTTATAACTTGATGAATTGATTGTCAATATGAATTTAATTGCATGGAGTCACTATATCATATTGTGTTGAGTTGTTGGTAACATAGGGGTTTAAATAAAAGAATCATTAACATGTTTTATTCTATGTACCTCTTAAGATAAAACTCGTTATCTCACTCGGTACCTTATTATTCTAATGGTTTTCGCACTTTCACTATAATTGGGTTATCAAATTATACTCATCACCGTGTTAGATGTTTACCTTACTTAAAATTGTTATCATGTTTTTTCCCTAATAAATTCTATATTTAATTCATTAATTTAACTTATATTTTTCTTTGTTCAAAAAAGATACTTTTACTTTATTTTATTGATTTCTAAACTAAACCCATCTTATACTCTATTTTCGTACAAATTGTATATTATTTTACTTTACTTGATTTCTAAAATAAGCTCATTATTTTCTTTGACACCTTCCTTTATTCAAGATTTATATTATATTTTATGGTGTTTAAATATATCATCCGTTCATCTAAATTAATATTTATCACGGTTGCAAAGTGCATGGTAGCACGTGGGCTTTGCGTGCGATGTCACACCTCCTTTTTACCACCCGAGGGCGCGGGTATAAGGGAGTTTTCCCAATTAAAGTGACATAAATCGAAATGAGATTATTTTAATTAATTTATTCAGAGTCGCCACTTAGAATAGTTTATTTAATGTCCAAAGTCACCTGTTTATTTTAAATCCCAAATCGAGGAAATCGACTTTATTTAAAAATCTGCGAAACTAGAAATTCGGGTGAGGAATTCTGTTAACCCGGGAGAAGGTGTTAGGCATTTTCAGGTTTCGTGGTTCGAACATGGTCGCTTAACTATTAATAATTAGCCTAATTATCTGATTAATTACATATTTTAAACCTATGGTGCATTTTAACTTTATAACCGCTTTTAACTGTTTATGGAATTATTCTGGAACAGGTTACGATTGTCGCACACTTGTTTGTTTGATACACATCGCAAATCGTGTTACGGGAATCGTACCCACGATTTACAACATGTTTAATTTATTAATATTATTAGAAGTTGTGGCCGGGTCACATAAATGTACCCCCGAATTTGGAAATTATATATCACAACTACGTCATGGGAACCGTACCCGTAGCTATGATAATTTTATTATAAACGCGCCTAAAGCAAACTACGAATGTTCAAAGTGTTTTCTATACTAATGATGAATGTTCCAAGTATTTTTTCACTAGTTTTTCATTAATGTGAGGGCCATAAATTATGGGATTCATTTGTGGATGGCACACCTCAATTTATTCAAGATTGTTAATTGTATATATGCTTGGGGTAGATATGTTTAGCCTTTAATCGTTTTTGATAAGGAAATTGGGCCAGCAGTAGCCCATTGGTTATTTGGTCAGGGACAACTCAGCGTTGAAGCTGCATTGGGCTAAAAAATTGGCCTAGAAGTAAAGAAACTCAATGACCCTTGCCCAGTTCAATCTTAAACCATGGCTTGCTCACATTGGGTTTACACTAGGCGGGCCTAATCACAAATATTTACTAGTTGGGCCTGTCCACCTTTGCATTTTAAGCTAGCCAAAACTTACATGATATACACATTTGTCAAAAATTGTAAATCAATTCACTTTTACGTAAGAAAATCAGAACCTAAAAATCAAAATACAGTTCAAGTTTGGAAATTAATTACACTACACATAATTTGCAAGACATAAAGGAAATGCATTTATATACTATAACTCACAAGGGAAGCTTATAATTGAGGGTCAAACTATTGGGTTTAAAGCCCAGGCCCATCTTCCTGGGCCCAGACTTACTTTGGTAATTCCCAGATTGGGCCTTGTTGCAAGTCTGACCCAACTAGTATGGCCCCTCATTCGAACTATTCTGAGAAAACATGCTATATTTATAACAATGGACTACTTGAACATAAGCTTTACTAAGATACTTCACCTCAACTATCAGTCACGGTAGTCAACTTAAAGAAAAATATTACAATCTACTCCATACTAATTTTATACAAACATCAGTTTGTAGTGAACAGTCCATAGATTTAAACTACAATACACCTTAGATACAGCTAAAGAAAACTTTTTCAAATAATGTTCAACATGGTTTTGAGTTTTTCATTTGTTGTGAACCCTCCAGTAAACTTCAGATTGCAAAAATCAGCTACAAAACTGTCTTTGCAAATCAGCCTTTGGTTCCAGCTCCCAAAATAGTTCTGAGGTCTTCCTCTCACATACAATCAGAAAAAAGATGAAAGTCTCGCAACAAAGGAAGTCTATTTAGCATAACATAACTACAAGATAGTAAGCAATAGCTAATATTAACGAAATGATCAACTTGGCATAACTCATGAGGCATGATTCATACACAAAACATGGCAAGAGTCATTTTTACAAGAAAGCAACTGGTTTGGAATTTAAGAGGAGCACCATTCATTGAATAAAACAAAATGAGCTTGAAACAAGTGTAGAAAACTATAGGCAGAAGTAGCAAACATTTTTCTAATCGAACACCATATCTAATTTATGGACAAATGAAGGATATTAGATAAAGGAAATACATACCTATAACAGCAAGAATCAAAGTAAAACACAATGAACCTCTAATTGAAACTATGAAGGAGATAACCAGCAGGAACAAATAGCACAGAAACAGTAGAAAGGCAGCCCATAAAAAACCAAGAATCTGCACTTCAAAATTCCCAAAAAATCAGAGTACCATCAAATAACCTAGAAATCTACCCTAGAAAACTGAAGTTTTTTGCAGAAAAATTTCAGGGATTTGTTCTTGTATTCTGAAAGTTTTTAGGTGCAGAAATGATGAAACATGTGTCTGTGAGAATGAGCGAGTACTTTTCTTTTTATAGAGTGCACAAAGATGACATCAAAGTGGAATATTCTAACCTAAATTCTGAAATGTAAGAATAATACAACATCTTTGACAACTGTATATCCTTTCTCCAACCCAATTTTAGCATTTTTTTTGTTAAGAATAGGGCAGCTGTCCAAAATACTGGAACCTTCTGATATTCACCCTAATGTAAAATCCTGTTTTACCTTTTTATTTATTAGATATTTCAGTCTAGTCTTTGACCTGAATTCTGATTTCAATGTCATTTGTGGAACCTCCTAGAATAATCTAGAAGATTCCAACATTAGGGTTCCTAGACTTGTTTCAATATCTTTTTAATTATGAAATTAAAACTTAAACTTAAGGGCATCTAGGGTTTAAATCAAACAGATTACTCCTAATTAACAGGTCCACCTAATTAACTTTAAACATAATCAAATAGTAAATAACAAGAAATAGAATGAAGATGCAAAGGAACCCTAGAAATTAACCTAATTAGTTTACAATTAAACAGATTAACTAAGGCTAAGGTTTCTTAATGACTAATCAGATATTGACCAAATAAGATGAACTCCTAAAACTATTCTAATCAATTTAAACTAAACATTGAATATCAAACAAATGAATATAGGAGAGAAACAAAACAGAAAAGAAAACAGAACAATTAATTTTATCAGAACCCCTAAAAAAATTAACCTAATTAATCTAACATTATGCAATTGAAATTAGACTTCAAATACTGAAATTCTAGCATGTTTTAGTTAATCTAATAAACAAATGCAAAATAATCAAACAAAACAGTCATGAAAAAAGAAAAAGAGAAAACCTAGAGTTGCAATTACCTAAAACATGCGGCTAGAAGAAGCAATTAAACATGAAGAAGAAAAAGTAAACAGAAAAGTGAAAGGAATTACCTAAGCTCGTTTTGAACTGGACCAGTTACGAATTTGACCAAATTAACGGGGTAAAGTGACTTGCATTAATCAACTGTTCTTAACAAGAACAGTTGACTAATGGAAGTCTTAGGTTCAAATAACCCAGAAACTAACCAAAAATCAAAAAGGGAAAAGTTAGGGTTTGGATTTCAGATCCAAGATTCGAGCTGTTTGAGAAAGATTTGAGGAAAATGCTTTGGGGATTTGGAAACGGGAGGGAAAGGTGGTTATAGGATGTTAATTTGGTGGAGTTTGGAGGTGGTCCGCCGCGGTGAGGCGATTTCCGGTCGGCGGAGACGGCGGGAGTTAAAGGGCGGCTAGGGTTAAGGTGCTGAAAGAGAGAGAGAGAGAGAGAACAGAATGAGGAGGGTTTTGGGGTTAGGGTGGTCTGTTCGGACATTTATAAGGGAGGTGGGGTTTAGTTATGGTTCGTTCGATCAAGAAAGATCAATGGCTAGGATCGCCGTTATTAAAACGGTGTCGTTTTGATTAATAGGGGAACTGAACCGGTTTTATGAGAGTTGGGTTGGGCGAAATGGGCACTGTATTTGGGCTAGTTTTGGCCCAATACACTAAGACTAAAATCCAATTCGTTTCCTATTTTCCTTTCTCTTTGTTTTCTTTTTTTCTTTTTCTTTAATTAATTATAATCCTAACTTAATCTAATTTGAAAAATTAAACTAATTATCTAATTATAGCAGTTACAAAAATAGTTAATCCTAAATTAATGAAGAGTTAATTAAAATTAAAAGCTAAAATGTAAAAATGAGCAAATTTTTATGATTTTTTCATTTTGATAAAGTAATTAATTAACTAATTAATTCTAAAATATGACCACAAAGTCTATTATGCAATGCATGATATTTTTTGACATTTTTGGGGTATTTTTATTATTTTAATAAAAATTAAACGTGCACAAAAATGCAAACAATTAATAAAATCCTAAAAACAAATCCGATAAAATTGCAAACAATTAGGAAAAATCTATTCCTTTAATTTTGTAGTAGTATTTTGAATAGGGCAAAAGTCACATACTCACAGCTGCCCCTTTTTGCCCGGAAACACGAAGAGCTTTCGGGCAAAGATAAGATGAGCAACTACCAGTGACTTTTGCCCGTTTGAAACTCCATGGGAAGAATTTTTGGAAAAAGTCTGACCGCACCTTGCTTCGAAGGTTTCCTACATATCCTTGGCTATAAAAGAATCAGGCCAGTATAGTTCTAGAAGTTTTGGTAGCTGGGACTACCGAGAAACTGTGATTTCACATATGTTGCTGTTGTTTCTACTTGCTAAGCTCCTTATTACACCAAAATGAAAGATGAAAATCTAAACTAGCTAAATCTATCAACTACGAGTTACAAGATTCCTATCTATAAACCTTCTAAAACTTGATCTTGAGTCTTGGGCTGGTTCTTCCTACAGACTCTGATCTAAATCTTGATGCTCGTTAGCTACAAACCATTGGTTCATTCTTCTTCAGCTTTTCGGATCAAGGCAGGACATGCAAAGCTTGTGACTTCAATCATATCTTGAGCAGTCCGCATCTTTTCTCCGCTTCTACACTTACAGTTCAACTTCTTTTCTTATTTTTCTTTTCTTTTATTTGGATTGAGACTTCTTCTTCTGGTCATCTCAAACCTTGCGCCTTATGGTAAAAACCTGTTCAGGCACCAAAACCATCAAACAAACAAAAAATTTCTTCCCCGATTTTCACTAGGAAAATTTTGTGAGTTATTGCAACAAAATCTAAACTATTTCTTTATTGAAAGTAATAAAATTCGGCTTGTGCATCCTTGAGAAAAAGAGATTAAATAGTGGAGGTCCTATATCTAAAATGAAATCAAATGGGGATCGAATGCCCTAAGTTGGAAAAATTACTAGGTTATGTTGGCATCAACTAGGGAGTGGGACCCTATACTGGAAAAGATTACCAGGTTATGCTAGCAAAGTAGGAGTGGGACCCTATATTGGAAAGAATTACCAGGTTATGATGCCATCCGCTAGGGAGTGGTACCCTATGTTGGAAAAGATTACCAGGTTATGCTGGAAAAATCACTGGGTTATGCCAGAAAGGTCCTCGAGTTATGCCGAGAAAGTCATCGGGTTATACTGCAAAGTCATCAGGTTATGCGGGAAAGGTCCTCAGGTTATGCTGGGAAGGTCCTCAGGTTATGCCGGAAGAGTCCTCGGGTTATGCCGGAAAAGTCATCGGGTTACGCCAGAAAGGTCATCGAGTTATGCTGGAAAAGTTCTCGGGTTATGCCAGGAAAGTCATCGGATTATGCTGGAAAGGTCCTCGGGTTATGCCGGGAAGGTCATCGGGTTATGACGGAAGATTCCTCGGGTTATGCCGGGAAAGTCATCGGGTTATTAAGGAAAGGTCCTCGGGTTATGCCGGAAAAGTCCTCGGGTTATGTCGGGAAGGTCATCGGGTTATGCCGGAAAGGACTAGGGGGTGGGACCCTATGTTGGAAAGATTACCAGGTTATGCTGGCATCGACTAGGGAATGGGACCTTATGTTGGAAAGATTACCAGGTTATGCTGGCATCGACTAGGGAATGGGACCCTATGTTTAAAAAAAATGTAGCTAAAGATTGGAGACCCTATTCTACCATGGTTTTGAATTTTTCTTCTTCTTTCTTTTCATTTCACTTTTAGCATTTAATTCAGGAGAATGCATGAAGAGTTTGAAAGGGACTTCCCTTTTTTGGTTAACTTTGCTGTAGGACCATTTTGTCTCTGCGTACCTTGCTTTTATTGCACCTGCTTCTTGCGAGGTTGCTTTGGATTGTACCTATTTTCCTGTTTTCAAATCAAAGAAAAGTTTGTCAGTTTGAAACGGTGGTTGGTTTTGTAGTCTTGATTGTTTCAATCACTTGATCTTGGCCCAACTCTTTTACTAAAATCTCCTTTGCTCGCTGGCTCTCTGGAAATTGGTTTCATTTCCAAACCCATGGATCTCGACTTTTCAAAATTCCACATGATGGTTAACCCGTGTAGGGCTTGGCTTTTCCATCTTATTTTGCCTTTACTGGCACTTTCCTTTGATTTCTCTTCCTTTCAAGAGTTTTTGACTCTGGAGCATCGGCCATCATGGCCAGTCGGGATCGACTTGACGCACTCGCTGAGGCTGGGTGCTTTTTCTTGAATTCTAGCTTTCAGTCAGTCAAAAACCCTGTAAAACCCAATCTTTCCACCTTTTCTTTGTATTAGTTTCGTGGGAGAATTAGACCGAAAGGGATTCAAAGAAAAGTAAACAACGGACAAGATAATGAACTTAAACGAGAAGCGTCCATTTCGGGGAAAGGAAAGAAGGACTAATTTGGAGTGTATGAAGACTTCAATAGACATGTCATGCTTCTTGGACTGGATACCCGATCTGTGCAAACCGTCCAACTCTCATAAACCCATCATAAGTCATACCTCAAAACCGAGAAACCTTTCCAGGACTCTATCAGTGTCGATGGTTGTAAGGGATTTCATTTTCGATCTAAGGCGCCCTTTGCGAGTTTTTACCAACTCACCTCTCTTATTTCTCTTCTCACCGTCGCATCATAGTGCTCTTTGTGAGTTTTCACTAACAAGACTCTTATTTTCAATATCTTTGCTCACAATGGCCTTACGGTGCCCGTGTAGGTTTTCACAAATAAGACTCTCTGATTTTATTTCTCTCATTCGATTGTATCCGATCAAGTAACCAACATACTCCCATTTTGAACATCTTTACCGATTGACCAGAAGGACATTGAATAGGATTTAAGGTAAAAGAGTTTGGATTGAATTACAACTTTGGAACCTTTCAGGCGAACCGTCACCGAACCATTATAAATTCTGCCCCAGTTTCAACTTTTGGAGGAAATGTAGATTTTTTTTTTGGTATGACTAAACCCCAGAGAGAGGCTGCCTACAAAACCTTTTGGACTCAAGTCGAACGTAGTTCAGGAATCTTTATTTTTTCACTTTCTTTTGTTTTTTGCTATTTTTTAACAATATTTTCGGGTTCCAAAGAGGGTAATAAAATAATGGTAACCGGCTCAAAGGGTTCGCAAAGGGTTAACAATGTTAGAGTAGCGGGAATGGAAACCTTTGTCATCCTAATCGGAGAATATCTATACCGCAGAAGGGTTAAACGTAATACCTTTTGACTGTGTCTGCATTGACAGCCATTTCAGGGTCATTTCCTTCAATGTCTCCCAAGTACAATGCTCCTTAGGCAACAATTTTCTTATAATGTACATACCCTTCCATTTTGGAGCTAATTTTCATTTTGCTTCCTTATGATGCAGGAGAATACGCCTCAAAACGAGTTTCCCTACTTCGAAGTTCTTGGGACACACTTTTTTGTTGTAGGCGTGGGCCATTCTTTGTTGATACAACTGTCCGTGGTAGACTGTGGCCATCCGCTTTTCATCAATTAGGGTTAACTGGTCTAGACGGGTCTTGACCCATTCATTATCCTCAATCTCAGCTTCAACGATGATTCGAAGAGATGGAATTTCCACTTCTGTGGGTATTATGGCTTTAGTGGCATAAACCAATAGGTAGGGTGTTGCCCCAACTGATGTACGCACGGTTGTACAATATCCCAACAATGCAAAAGGCAACTTTTCATGCCATTGTCTAGAACTTTGGATCATTTTTCTAAGAATTTTCTTGATGTTTTTGTTCGCTGCTTCAACAACACCATTAGCTTTGGGCCGATAAGGGGTAGAATTCTCATGCGTGATCTTAAATTGTTCGCATACCTCCCTCATCAAATGACTGTTCAAATTTGCAGCATTGTCCGTAGTGATAGTTTTAGGAATACCAAAACGACAGATAATGTTGGAATGCACGAAGTCCACCACTGCTTTCTTGGTGATGGCTTTGAGAGTGACTGCTTCAACCCACTTTGGGAAATAGTCAATGGCCATTAAGATGAATCTGTGCCCATTTGAAGATTTCGGCTCGATTGGCCCAATGATATCCATACCCTAAGCAACGAACAGCCATGGTGCTGACATAGGATGTAATTCTAAAGGTGATTCATGAATCAGGTCACCGTGTACCTAATACTGATGACACTTTCGGACAAAACTGAAGCAATCCTTTTCCATAGTCATCCAATAATAACATGTGCGAAGGATTTTCTTTGCAAGGACGTATTCATTCATATGGGGTCCTCACACTTCTGCGTGCACTTCATTCATGATTCTTCTAGCCTCTTGAGCATCCACGCATCTTAAAAGGTTCAGATCTAGATTTCTCTTGTACAAGACTTCTCCGCTCAAGAAGAAACTATTGGCGAGCCTTCTAATAGTTCTCTTTTGGTCTTCACTGGCTTGCTTAGGATATTCCTTTGTTTTCAAAAATCTTTTGATATCATGATACCATGGTTGAACATATGGTTCCATCTCAACTATATTATAATAACCATGTCTTTCTCGGATTTGGATTTCCAACGGGTCAATATGGACATTGCTTGGATATGGCAGCATCGAGGCTAGAGTAGCTAGTGCATCGGATAACTCATTGTGAAACCGAGGAATGTACCTGAACTCAATGGATTTGAACCGCTTGCTAAGATCTTCCACATGTTGCCTATATGGAATAAGCTTGATATCCCGAGTCTCCTATTCACCTTGAGCTTCTCGAATAATCAAGTCGAAATCTCCCATGATTAATAATTCTTCCACATCCTGATCGATTGCCATGTTCATGCACAAAATGCAGGCTTTATATTCGGCAGTGTTGTTCGTACAGAAAAACCAAAGCCGGGCTATGGCTGGATAGTGCTAACCAGTGGGCGAAATTAAAATTTCCCCAATCCCGACACCTTTTGCGTTCACAGCTCCATCGAAGAACATTTTACAAGAATTGGTGTCTTCTGGAATTACCTCAACTGAATTTACTTCCTCGTCCGTAAAGTAAGTACTCAAAGGCTAATATTCATCATCAACAGGATTTTTAGCTAGGTGATCTGCCAAGGCTTGAGCTTTCATTGTCGTGCGGGTGACATAGACTATGTCGAACTCGGTGAGCAGGATTTGCCATTTTGCTAACCTTCTCGTGGGCATCAGCTTTTGGAATATGTACTTCAAAAGATCCAATCTGGTTATGAGGTAGGTGGTATAAGCCAATAAGTAATGCCTAAGCTTCTGAACAACCCAAGTTAGGGCCCAACAAGTTCTTTCCAACAAAGTGTACTTGGCTTCATAACTAGTGAACTTCTTGCTCAAATAGTATATGGCTTGTTCTTTCTTTCCGGTCATATCATGTTGCCTAAGAACACATCCAAAAGAGTTCTCCAACACTGTCAAGTACAAAAACAAAGGCCTTCCAGGCTTGGGTGGAACCAACACTGGTGGATTTGACACATATTCTTTGATTTTGTCGAAAGCTTCCTGACACTCATCTGTCCATCTAATCACCACATCTTTGTTCAACAACTTAAAGATGGGGTCACACGTGGAAGTCAACTGAGCAATGAATCTACTAATGTAATTAAACCTCCCAATAGACTCATAACCTCTTTCTTGGTTCACGGAGGTGGAAAATCCTGATTAGACTTTATCTTTGTTGGATCTAACTTGATGCCTCTCCGACTGACTATAAACCCCAAAGGTTTCCCAGATGGTACTCCAAATGCATATTTAGCTGGATTCAACTTCAAATCATACTTACACAGGCGTTCAAAGAACTTTCTCAAATCTCGCACATGGTCATCCTGCGTTCTGGACTTAATTATCACATCATCCACATACACCTCAAATTTCCGGTGCATTATGTCATGAAAAATGGCGGTCATAGCTCTCATGTAAGTTGCCCCGGAGTACTTAGAATCCTCGCTCCCGAGCCTGTAATAGTAAGTACCCCAGGGTGTGGTGAAAGCCGTCCTTTCTACATCTTCTTCATCCACCAGAACCTGATGATATCCACCATAACAATCCACGAAAGACTGTATCTCATGTTTGGCACAATTGTCAACAAGGATGTGGATGTTTGGTAATTGAAAGTTGTCATTGGGGCTTGCTTTGTTCAAATCCCGATAATCAACACACACTTGGGTTTTCCTATCTTTCTTTGGTACTGGGATCATATTAGCCAACCATGTGGTGTATCGGACCACTCGAATCACACCAGCTTTCAACTGTTTGGTGACTTCTTCTTTGATCTTGTCACTGATGTCTGTTTTAAACTTTCTCTACTTTTGTTGGACAGGGGGATAACCGGGGTAAGTTGGCAATTTGTGCACCAATAAATCAACACTCAGTCTTGGCATATCATCATAGGATCTGGGCATGAAGTCTGCAAGCATTCCATATTATTTATGTCTGCATTATTAGAACTAGAAAAAAAGATAAGAAAAATAACAAAATCAGAAAGAATAAAGAGAGGGATTCATATACGATGAAATATTGATTTCATTTCATTGAATTTGAATATATAAGGGTTTACATCGGAATTTAAAAGACAATAAACTAAAAATATTTGAGTTACACCCTGAAATAACTCAGAATGCAGAAAAGATGGCAAGACTGAACTACCGAGATTCCCGCCTAACTGGGAATGGAGTAGCCTTCCAATTTTGAAGTTTGGTATTTGGCCCCATATACTACACCTCAGCAGTGCCTGAGCCTTCACCCGGCTGGACCATATGAGCCTTATATAACATTTTCCTCATTGCTCCACAGATGTCCTCAATTTTTTCGGTCATGAAGGCCTCATCTTCTTCCTCTATGTATCTTGGCTTAACAAACATTCTGGTGAGATGTGGGACCGGCTGAGGCAGAACCCACCCATCCTTCTTACGTTTATTAGCCCATTTCACGTCGACTTCTGTAGCTTGGAAACCAATACCAAAAAAGTTCTCACTAGCAGTCAAAGTGATAGGCTCTGTAATGCCTTGCAAAGATGCCTCGAGCCCTTTCCTGGGTTTGTAGCCATGTTTGATCATTTCACTGGTGACCATGATTGACGCGTTTGACAAGAAGGGTTGAGGACACAGGGTTCCTTCCTCACACTGTTCTGTGACCACGATCTCAAAAGCTTGGTAGACTATGTGCTCACTACCTTCCTTAGCCTCCAGATATGGGACTGATAGTTCTCTGTAAATTGATTGCTCATCTTCTCCGTGGACCACGATTTCCTGGTTTTCATGTTCAAACTTAACCTTTTAGTGGAGAGTAGAGGGTACGGCCCCTGCAGCATAGATCCAAGTCCTTCCTAAGAGAAAGTTGTTGGAGGTGTCCATGTCCAAAACTTAAAATGTTACTTCAAAATCCACAGGGGCGATGGTTAGGATCAAGTCAATCTCCCTGATCGTATCTCTCTTGATGCCGTCAAATGCACGTACGCAAACATTATTGGGACTAAACCTTTCAGTCCCAATTTCCATTATTTGTAGGGTCAAGAGAGGGTAGATGTCAACCCCAGATCCGCCATCCAACATAACTTTTTTCACGTAGTATCCTTCACACTTAACAGTCAAATGAAGAGCTTTTTTGTGGGCAGCCCCATCCGGAGGCAAATCATTTCAGCTGAATTAATTCCAGTTGACTTCGAAAAACCTTTCCGCCCTTCTTTCCAATTGTTCAACCGTGGTCTCAACCAGAACATATGTTTATTAAGCGTCTTCAACAACACATTCTGATGCTCATTCAAACTTATCAGTAGAGACAAAAGTGAGACCTGAGAGGGGGACTTCCTGAGTTGATCAATCACAGCGTAGTCTGAGGTTTTCATTTTTTAGAAGAATTCCTCTGCCTCTTCAGCATTGACTGGCTTTTTAAGCGGAAAACACTTCTATTTGGTCTTGTCCAATTCTTCCAAATTGAGGTACTTTCTAGATGGGTTTGTTTCATTCACCTTCCCCATGATTTCCTTTCCCTTGTACGTTACCACTGCTTTATTGTAATTCCAGGGTACGACAGTGGGGTCCTTCATGGGATTCTATGGTGCGCGGCTAATAACCACGGGCTCAGTCAGCCTGGGTGAAATTACCGTCCCCCGTGCCACATAAGTCCCCTTTGGTACGTACATCTTTGGCACCATAAATGTGACCTTGTTTTTCTCAAACCTTTTGGGAGCACTCAACACAAACTGTTCTTTTCTGGGGGCCCTAGGAACATATAGAACAACATCTTTAGGGGGTGTTTCCCCTATCTTGGTTTTCACAACCTTTTCTATGATTTAAGGAGCGGAATTGCTTTTCTTCTCATCCTTAGCTTGCTTTGTTGCCACTTTGGGCTTCTTTTCAACATTGGCAATAGCAATGATAGCTTTCAAAGCTAGGTCAAATCATCCCAATAACTGGCCCGTTGTTGTGAGCTGGCAATGGGCTGTTGGTTACATTGGGGACCTCTACATCCCTCAATACTACCCGTTTTTGTTCTATTAGATTTTCGACCACTCTCTTAAGGGTCCAACAATCTTCGGTGTCATGCCCTTCAGCCCATGAATGATAAGCACGTCAGGTACTAGGTCGGTAGGAGGGTGACTCTAGGTTTTGCCTGTCTGGAGGTACGGGCTGCAATAAACCAATTTGGACCAACTTTGGGAAGAGGCTAGAATATGATTCATTGATGGGTGTGAAGTTGGTTTTTCTGGGTAGTTCACGAGCATGAGCATTATAAGGAAAATTATTCTGTGGTGGACGGGGATTATATGGATCTTGGTGAAGAGGGTTGTTTCTGGGAGGTCAAGCTCGGTTTTGGTTATAATGTTGTTGCGGCTGAGCGTATGGCTGCGCATTCATTATTGCATAATTCTGAAGAGTCATGGCATATGCTACATCTTGGTGAGGGTAGTAATGTTGCGGGGTGTTTGAAGAGGAACCAAAGTAACCTAGGGGTTGACGGGGGTTTCTCAGACTTGAGGCCATCATTGCCACTTCTTCTTTCTTTTTCCGGTTTGTTGCAGCCCCTGACTCGCTCTGGATTTCTTGAGAGGTGGCTCTTATAGCCGACTGGCTCAGGATATGACCCGTTTTCAAACCATTCTCCACCATTTCCCCAATATTTATGGCCTCTGTAAACGACTTGCCCATAGCGAACATCATGTTCTGGAAGTAATCAGCCTCTTGGGCTTGCAAGAAAACACTGACCATCTTGGTCTCATCCATTGGGGGTTTCACCTTGGCAGCTTAATCACGCCACTTGATAGCGTACTCTCGGAAGCTCTCTAAAGACTTCTTTTTGAAATTGGATAAAGAGTTTCGATCTGGAGTTATGTCTACATTGTACTGGAACTGTCTGACAAAGTCTCGAGCCAAGACATCCTATATGTGCCAGCGGGAGATATCTTGATCCATATACCATTCAGATATGATTCCAGCTAAACTCTCCCCGAAATAAGCCATCAAGAGTTCTTCTTTCTCGCCCGCTCCTCTTAACTGATTGTAATACCTTTTCTGGTGGGCTATGGGGTCCCCATGACCGTTATATTTTTCAAACTTGGGAGTCTTGAAACCGATGGGTAGAAGAACCTGCGGGAACATGCACAAGTCAGCATAGGAGACACTCTTCTTGCCACTCAGGCCTTGTATGTTCTTGAGATTTCGTTCTATGCTTTTCATTTTCCGAGTGATCTCTTCTTGCTCGGGATTCTTTACAGTTTTCTCTCATCCCACGATAAACTCATACCAAGGTTGTTGAGTGTAGGAATTTTGGGTGACATGAGTCATGTCCGATTGAAATGGTGGTATCTGGAAAGTAAAGGATGATGGCTCAAAACTTGGCCTGGGCAATCTTGATGTGTCGTGGCTGAGGTTGGTGGTGCGGTGAACATGTTAAAAGCCACTCCTGAAATCAGTGCATGGGGGCAAACCTTAGAAGGCGTTCCGACGAAATGGGCTAACATGGTGGGGTATCCGAATGGGGTGTTCGGGTAATTTATAGGCATGTTGGAGGTTCCACTTGTTCGGGGAATCAGCTCGGGAAAATCAAGTATTGCACTAGGCGGCTCTCTACCGTTAGACCAAGCGTCCCACATTTCCAACGTGTGGAGGCAGTGCCATGTTCTCTTCAGCAGTTGTTGACTCTGATGTTGGGATAACTGACAACGGGTTGTCCTATGACGGGGGAATTGTTGGTAGATGACTCTCTGACGTCATTTCGACACTTCCTTTGGATCTTGTAACGTAAGGGTGCGAAGCCAAGTTACCACAAAATCAACCACCTTAAAAAAAGAACATGTTCTCAAAAGCATACACAACAAACCCGTTAGTTTGAGACAATTAACACATAGGGAATCGCACGTTGGGGAATGCAATACACCTGAATAGTTAAATATTTTTTTACATGTTTTGCAATGGTTGCGTGTCTCATCCCAGCTTTTGTGGTCTCCCATATCTTTGCATCTTTCATTTCTTTTTGCGCTTTTCATTATTTGCTCTATTTTCTTAGCACTCTATTGTTTTCTCTTTTATTCTTGTGTCCTCTTTTCATCATTTTCCCTCTTATTCGAGTTATCCATAGCTATGACCGGATTCGATGGGGATTGCCTACGTATCACGACACCGCGTGAATCATATCATTACGTAGTTCAGGAGATAAATGCGAAATAAAAGAAAGAAACAATTTTTGGTTTTTTCAAATTTCATTAAAATAAAAGCTGCTAATTTTCTCTATTACAATGGCTTTATGATATAGACTTAAGGACTGAAAAATAAAAATAGACTCAAAGCAAACTAACAGACTCTAAAAGAAACTGAAATACAGACTCGAAAAGAAAAATCAAGAATACATAAGTGCCTCCAAAACTACTCTAGGGGCCCGCAGGATGTCAGTCGATCTCGACGCGGGCCTACGTGCAAGATCTTCTTGGAGGCGATCCAGGTCGTCCATTATCTGGCCAACAAAAGCCATTACTGCGGCGAAGAAAGTACATCTAGTCATATCCTCACACTCATGGCATTTCATGACGATGTAGTCAGCAATCCCTCTAATCCTTTCTCTAATGAAGCCTTTTTTTTGGAGCAGGCGCCCAATTTGTCGAGATCTAGCTTCCAGAACTTGGGTATTATTATGGCTTTGCTCCTGCAACTGTTGCATGTCCTCTTCTAGTCAAGACATCAATGCATAACAATGTCCCCTCTCTGCCTTGAAGTTCTTTTTCTGTTTAGTCATTTCATTCTCGAGGGTAGTTAGCTTTTTCTTTAGATTTTCGACCTCTCTATAATATTTTCCTTTTAATTGCTGAACAAACTCTACTCGTCATTCTACGTTCTTCGCCAACTTTGCCCGGGCTCTTGCCAGACTACCTTCGGACTTTTCCAAATCAGCCCTATACTCACATACTTTTCGTCTAAGACCGTTTATAAGTCTTTCATCTGTTTGACTCCTTCCCGAATTCTCAACAGCTATCTTTATTTTTTGGATCTGGGCTCGGAGGACTTTATTTTCTTTGGCCAACTTCTTCTTTTTATCTTCATCCACAACAGCTTGCAATCCATTATTAAATTTAAGGTCTCTGATTTTCCCCTCTAACTTGCTTATGGTGGCCCTATATTCATTTTCTTTGGTCAACCTGGCCCGTTGTTCTTGCGATGCTTCAACAAATTCTTGAATGTGAGGCCTTTTAGTTGGCCTTTCAGGTTCGACCCTTTCTATACCAATCAAGATAACCAGGCGAGACCTCGCCTCTGGACAAGTCATGTACTCTGGTGCATGAACACTAAGATCAGAGCGGATTGGCCAAATATGACGAACTACTTCTTCATGAAATTAGCCATCAGAGCAGATTTCAACTGCATGAACACTAAGATCTTCATCCTGGGAACTACCTGGCATCTTCCCAACTGTCTCAAAACCCGGTATGGGGTATAAGGTTGGATGTATGGAAGGCCCATTAGGAGGAAGTAAGGACCAGTGATAGGCATGTACACAATTTCTTCAATAGGAAGCCAACCCAGTGTCCACTCTTTCTGCCCTGCAGTTATGGAACGAAGGCGGGATATCCAATCTCCAACCTCTTCTGGCATTTTGAACCCTGAGACCCTTGTGCTGAACTCCTCAATGCAACTTTTCTCTATAGATCCGTAATTCATATATCGAAGACGATGACACAGGTGCTCAATCATCCACATTTATAGTAACAAATTGCACCATTCAAAAGAATCTACTCCGGCTTTGCAAGCCGTGAGAGCTCGTGATATCTCAGATACTATCATAGGGGCGAAGGTGCTCTTGACATTGGTAATCAAAGAATGCCACCATGAAAGCAAAGTGTCTACGCTCTTCCCATTTGGATCGATTCCCTTTGCTACAGATTCCACCTTCTGGGTTATCGAATCCTCTTACATGCCCGTACTGCTGGTATATAAAGTGTAAAGTGGAAAACCCATCCACCAAATCTGCATAATGGACCTGCCTGCTTATTTTTAGCAAATCTAGAAACTTGTGAGGGGTGACGTCCCTTGGGGAGACCAGGTATTTATGTATTAGACCCTCGGTACTCCCAACATAACCCGTTATCTCTTCCAAAGTAAGTGTGAGTTCGAAGTCCGATAAATGCAGAACCTTATGAGTTGGGTCCCAAAATGTCACTAGTGCTTTTATTATGTCTCCCCTAGGCCTGATCTTTAATAATCCGGTGTGAGCGCCCAAGTAATGGTTGACCATATCTCGTCCTTGCTTACCCCAATCTTCCCACCACATGTGTAGTTCCAACAGAATCTTGGTCACAACCTTTATTGGTAAATCTTGACTGTGCTCATTCTGCACATTTAGATTAAGGTGATTGGTTTAAAACAAAGTAAATTTTATTAAAGATGATAAAAAAGGGGTCATTTTACAAAATTCAAAATTCAAATAAACACGGCCATTTTTGCAAATACAACCCTTCAGCACTTCAAAAGGAATGATTTTAGGGCTGTGTTTGCTAGGTGGCCAAAAATTGGTAGAGAAACTGTCGGCGGCTATTCTTGCAAAAACGGCCTTCCGGCGCCCCATCGAGACGTTTGGCTATTTAGACAAAAATGACATCACCCACTTTATTTATGACAACAATAACTACATTTTCAAATTTTTGGGTTATTTTTTGCAAAAGCGAGGCTGGACCCGATAAGGGTTGCCTATGTATCCCAAATCCGGTGAGAATCAAACCTGTGTAGTTCGATCCGGTTTGACGCAACAGAAAACATGAAGTATTTGAAACAATTTTCCCTTCTTTTCTTTTCTTTTTTTCTTCAAAATTTTGGCAGATTTACGGTATATTTTAGACCCAGATTTTTCAAAGGCGGGTAATTATCTCTCTCATACCTCAATTTGATTTTTTCTAATTTTTTTTCTTATTCTAGAAATTGGTCAACATGCAAACCGAAGCAAATAATTGTACAAGTAGCACGTAAAAATTGCATCAAGATGGTCTTTTGATTTTTGGTACATCTGTCCTAGACGGACCCAACCCCTGTATTGAGTCCCCAAAGTCAAATGCACATGATGCAAATAAGTGTTCCTACTAGGGATCCGACATAAGGCTGTGTTATTCTAGGTATAAAACCTAGGTATATTGTTCTAGACCTGGATTACCCGAGCAGACAACTCGAGCCAAGGGGGGACAACGTATCGGTAACCAAAAGATCATCTAGCTTTTCAACTTGTCCGAACTTCGTTCTAAATTAGGGTGTAACACTAACAGAAAAGAAGTCACGTCAGCGTGCAATTCACAGAAGATTAGAAGAAAAGGGTTTCGCAGCAGTTTATATACAGTTCACATAACATCAAAGCGGTAAAAAACGACATTTAGCACATTAGGCTCAAACATGTAAAAATCAGATAATAAATAAAGACAAGTATAACAGTTATTCTAAGCCCGAATTCTTGAACCCTGAACCAGAGATTCTGGGTTTTGATCCCCAACAGAGTTGTCAGAGCTGTCACACCTCCTTTTTACCACCCGAGGCGGGAATAAGGGAGTTTTTCCAATTAAAGTGACATAAATTGAAATTGGATTAATTTAATTAATTTATTCAGAGTCGCCACTTGGAATAGTTTATTTGGTGTCCCAAGTCACCGGTTTATTTTAAATCCCAAATCAAGGAAAATTGACTTTATTTAAAAGTCTGTGAAACCAAAAATTCGGGTAAGGAATTTTGTCAACCCGGGAGAAGGTGTTAGGCATTCCGATTTCTATGGTTCGAGCACGGTTGCTTAACTATTAATAATTGCCCTAATTACCTGATTAATTAAATATTTTAAACCTATTGTACATTTTAACTTTATAACCGCTTTTAACTATTTATGAAATTATTCTGGAATAAGTTACGATTGTCACACACTTGTTTATTTTATAAACATTGTGAATCGTGTCATGGGAACCGTACCCACAATTTACAACATGTTTAATTTATTAACATTATTAGAAGTTGTGGTCGGGTCACATAAATATACCCCCGGATTTGGAAATTATATATTACAATTACATCACGGGAACTGTACCCGTAGCTATGATAATTTTATTATAAATGCTCCTAAAGCAAACTACGAATGTTCAAAGTGTTTTCTATACTAATTATGAATGTTCCAAGTATTTTTCCACTAGTTTTGGATTAATGTGAGGTCCATAGATTATGGAATTCATTTGTGGATGGCACGCCTCAATTTATTCAAGATTGCTAATTATATGTATGATTGGGTTAGATATGTTTACCCTTTAATCATTTTTGATAAGGAAATTGGGCCAGCAGCAGCCCATTGGTTATTTGGTCAGGGACAAATCAGCGTCGAAGCTGCATTGGGCTCAGAAATTGGCCTAAAAGTAAAGAAACTCAATGGCCCTTGCCCAGTTCGATCTTAAACCATGGTTGGCTCACATTGGGCTTACACTAGGCGGGCCCAGTCACAAATATTTACTAGATGGGCCTGTCCACCTTTGCATTTTAAGCTAGCCAAAACTTACATGATATTCACATTTGCCAAAAATTGTAAATCAATTCACTTTTATGTAAGGAAATCAGAACCTAAAAATCAAAACACAGTTCAAGTTTGGAAATTAATTACACTACACATTATTTGCAAGACATAAAGGAAATGTGTTTATATACTATAGCTCACAAGGGAAGCTTATAATTGAGGGTCAAACTATTGGGTTTAATGCCTAGGCCCATCTGCCTGGGCCCAGACTTGCTCAGGTGATTCCCAGATTGGGCCTTGTTGCAAGTCTGGCCTAACTCGTATGGCCCCCCATTTGAACTATTCTGAGAAAACATGCTATATTTATAACAATGGACTACTTGAACATCAGATTTACGAAGATACTTTACCTCAACTATCAATCAAGGCAATCAACTTAAAGAAAAATATTATAATCTACTCCATACTAATTTTATACAATCAAATAATGTTCAACATGGTTTTGAGCTTTTCATTTGTTGTGAACCCTCCAGTAAACTTCAGATTGCAAAAACCAGCTACAAAACTGTCTTTGCAAAACAGCCTTTAGTTCCAGCTCCCAAAATAGTTCTGAGGTTTTCCTCTCATATACAATTAGAAAAAAAGATGAAAGTCTCATTACAAAGGAAGTCTATTTAGCATAACATGACTACAAGATAGTAAGCAATAGCTAATATTAACGAAATGATCAACTTGGCATAACTCTTGAGGCATGATTCATACGTAAAACATGGCAAGAGTCATTTTTACAAGAAAGCAACTGGTTTGGAATTACAGAGGAGCATCATTCATTGAATAAAACAAAATTAGCTTGAAACAAGTGTAGAAAATTATAGGCAGAAGCAACAAACATTTTTCTAATCGAACAACATATCTCATTTATGAACCAATGAAGGATTTTAGACAAAGTAACTACATACCTATAACAGCAAGAATCAAAGTGAAACACAATGAACCTCTAATTGAAATTATGAAGGAGATAACCAGCAGGAACAAACAGCACATCAACAGTAGAAAGGCAGCCCAGAAAAAACCAACAACCAGCACTTTAAAATTCCCAGAAAATCAGAGTACCAGAAAAATAACCTAGAAATCTACCTTCGAAAACTGAAGTTTTTTGCAGAAAAATTTCAGGGATTTGTTCTTGCATTCTGAAAGTTTTTAGTTGCAGAAATGCTGAAACATGTGTCTGTGAGAATGAATGAATATTTTTCTTTATATAGAGTGCACAAAGATGGCATCAAAATGGAATATTCTAACTTAAATTCTGAAATGTCAGAATAGTACAACATCTTTGACAGTTGTATGTCCTTTTTCCAACCCAATTTCAGCATTTTTTTTGCTAAGAATGGGGCAGCTGTCCAAAATACTAGAACCTTCTGATATTTACCCTATGTAAAATCCAGTTTTACCCTTTTATTTATTAGATATTTCAGTCCTAACCAGTCATTGGCCTGAATTCTGATTTCAATGTCATTTGTGGAACCTCCTAGAATAATCTAGAAGATTCCAGCATTAAGGTTCCTAGGCTTGTTTCAATATCCTTTTAATTTTGAAATTAAAACTTAACCTTAAGAGCATCTAGGGTTTAAATCAAATAGATTACTCCTAACTAATAGGTCCACCTAATTAACCTTAAACACGACCAAACAATAAATAACAAGAACTAGAATGAAGATGCAAAGGAACCCTAGAAATTAACCTAATTAGTTTGCAATTAAACAGATTAACTAAGGCTAAGGTTTCTTAATGACTAATCAGAGATTGGTCAAATAAGTTGAACTCCTAAAACTATTGTAATCAATTTAAACTAAATATTGAATATCAAACAAACGAATATAGGAGAGAAACAAAACACAAAAGAAAACAGAACAATTAATTTTATCAAAACCTTTAAAAATTAACCTAATTAATTCAACCTTATGCAATTGAAATTAGACTTCAAATATTGAAATTCTAGCATGCTTTAATTAATCTAATAAACATATGCAAAATAATCAAACAAAACAGTCATGAAAAAAGAAAAAGAGAAAACCTAGAGTTGCAATTACCTAAAACATGCGGCTAGAAGAAGCAATTAAGCATGAAGAAGAAAAAGGAAACAGATAAGTGAAAGGAATTACCTAAGCTCATTTTGAACTGGACCAGTTACGAATTTGACCAAATTAACGGGGTAAAGTGGACTTGGACGACCATTAATCAACTGTTCTTAATAAGAACAGTTGACTAATGGAAGTCATAGGTTCAAATATCCCAGAAACTAACCAAAAAATCAAAAAGGAAAAAGTTAGGGTTTGGATTTCAGATCCAAGATTCGAGCAATTTGAGAAACATTTGAGGGAAATGGTTTGGGAATTTTGAAAGGGGGGGGGGAGGTGGTTATAGGGTGTTAATTTGGTGGAGTTTGGAGGTGGTCCGCCACCGTGAGCCGATTTCCGGTCAGCGGACCACAGCGGAGACGCGCGGGGGTTAAAGGGCGGCTAGGGTTAAGGTGTTGAGAGAGAGAGAGAGAGAGAGAAGAGAATGAGGGGGGTTTTGGAGTTAAGGGGTCTGTTCGGACAGTTATAAGGGTGGTGTGGTTGAGTTCTGGTCCGTTCGATTAAGAAAGATCAACGGCTAAGATCGTTGTTCCTAAAACTGCGTCGTTTTGATTAATGGGGGGACTGGACCGATTTTATGGGAGTTGGGTTGGGCGAAATGGGCATTGTATTTGGGCTAATTTTGGCCCAATACACTAAGACTAAAATCCAATTCTTTTCCCATTTTCCTTTATCTTTGTTTTCTTTTTCTTTCTTTTCTTTAATTAATTAAAATTCTAAATTAATCTAATTTGCAAAATTAAACTATTATCTAATTATAATATTTACAAAAATAGTTAATCCTAAATTAATGAAGAGGAAATTAAAATTAAAAGCGAAAATGTAAAAATGAGCAAAATTTTGTGTTTTTTTCATTTTGATAAAGCAATTAATTAACTAATTAATCCTAAAATATGAACACAAAGTCTAATTTGCAATGCATGATGTTTTTTTATATTTTTTGGGCATTTTCATAATTTTAATAAAAATTAAACGTGCACAAAAATGCAAACAATTAATAAAATCCTATAAAATTGCAAACAATTGGGAAAAATCTATTCCTTTAATTTTATAGGAGTATTTTGAATAGAAAAAAAGTCACATGCTCACATGCGAAGATAATTGTTATTGTGGGCACGAGGTGCCATATGCATAAGATTTGGAAATTATGGTCCATGACTTGTGGTTTATGAGGTGTGGTGCCTCGGGGTAATTCGTGTTGTAAGTCCATGCGTTGGGAGTAATTTGATTACTTGAGTTGTCATCGATTTTTCCTTGTTTAAGTTCATTTACATCTCATCGGTGTTCTGATTATGTTGTTTCTTTATTACTCATTTACTATTTACTACCATATATGTTTCTATTACTTATTGTTGGTTGAAAATCAATAATGTTTCTGTCGTGGGTATTACATTGATGTTTTTTCCATTGTTAGCATATGTATATCTTGAACAGGTTTCTATGTCTAGTACGTGATTTGATCTGGCCTCGTCACTACTCTACTGAGGTTAAGCTTGATACTTACTAGGTACCATTGTGGTGTACTCGTGCTATGCTTCTGCACATTTTTGTACAGATCCAGGTATTCTGATTGTTGGCCTCGGAGTCACCATCTTACTTCATTATGCTACTATTAAATTGTAATTCAAAACAATATTGTGTTAAGTAGTTCTAGTGTGTTTTAATAGTGCTTATGACTCTGTACTACCGGTTTTGAAAAATGTATAACTATTGGCCACCTGCGGCTATGTATGTCATTTAATGGTTTATGATAAATGATCAAATAGTTCAATTCTATTATTAAATCAGCATGTGTTAGGCTTACCTAGTCTTAGAGACTAGGTGCCATCACTACATCCTAAGGTGGGAAATTGGGGTCGTAACAAGTTGGTATTAGAGCTCTAGGTTCATATGTGCTACGAGTATTAAGTAAAGTTAGTAGAGTCTTGTGGCTTGATACATAGACATCTGTACTTATCTTCGAGAGACTACAGAACTAATAGGAACCACTCCTTTCTTTCCTTATCGTGCGGCATTGATTCAACTTAAAGAACATATCTTATATCCCTTTACATCTACTCGTATATGATCTTGCACGCTTGGTATCAGATATGCTATGACAGTTTGTAATTATATAAATGGGCTACGAGAGTGCCATAGATGCTCGATCATTGTCTTGAGGTATTATCTAGACTAAGGATGTGGACGTGTTGATAGATCTTCGGTTTTTCAAGTGTGGGATGCAACTGGTTCATGTATCTGATTGGTATTGTACGAGCTTATGTTAGTAATGTGGATCATCGGATGTTGTGCCCTATGACTCCGCGCCAAGTGGGGGAGCCTATGATCGACAATCATATTGCATGGGCAAGTGTCATATCATTCTTGGGTCTGAAGTATATATGTAGTGTTGAGGGGTTCCCCAAAATTGTACATGAGTAAGATCTGAAATTTTCAAGGGATGGTCTTGGAACTTGCGGTATATCTGTATCATTGCTAAATCTACATTCCAGCATCAATGTAGCGACCCGGCCAGTCGTTTTAAGAATTTTGCGGTATATCTGTATCATTGCTAAATCTACATTTCAGCATCAATGTAGCGACCCGGCTAGTCGTTTTAAGAATTTACGCCCCGATCCCCTATTAATTGCTCTCCCCGTATTTATTTCTGCTATTTTGATTTGTTGGGATGTTCGATTTTGAGTTTCAGAGAATTTTGGGACACTTAGTCCCTAAATGATAGCTTAAGTTTTAGAAATTTGACCGTAGTCGGAATAGTGTGAATAGGGCCTTGGAATGGAATTACGATAGTTCTGTTAGCACCGCTGGGTGATTTCGAGCTTAGGGTATGTTCGGACTGTGTTTTGGAGACCCGTAGCTAATTTAGCCTTGAAATGCCGAAAGTCAAATTTTGAAGTTTCCGGTTTGATAGTGAGATTTTGATCCGAGGGTCGGAATGGAATTTCTGAAGTTGAAGAAGCTCAGTAGTGTTGAATGTGATGTGTGCGCAAAATTTCAGGTCATTCGGACGAGGTTTGATAGACTTTTTGATCGAAAGCGTAAATTTAGAGTTTGGGAGTTCTTAGGCTTGAATACGTGGCTGATTCGTCATTTCGAAGTCGTTTTAGGTGCTTTAAGGATTGGTATAAGTTTGGACAGTGGTATTATACTTGTTTGTGCTTTGGTTGAGGTCACGAAGAGGCCTCGGGATGATTTCGGATGGTTGACGGAAGGATTTGGAATTTAGAGTTGCAGCTGAAGCTATGACTGCTGTCATAACCGCATCTGCGGTTGAGAGGCCGCAGGTGCGACTCTCGCAGATGCAGAATCAAGCCACAGAAGTGGCTAGATGAGGAAGGGGCAAGAGCCGTAGAAACGGTAGATTTACCGTAGAAGCGGTACCGCGTCTGAGAATGGGGAGTCGCAAGTGCAGAAAATGTTGAGCTAGTGAATTGTTGCAGATGCAATCGTTGATCCGTAAAAGCGGGACCATAGGTGCGGTCCTATGACTGCAGAAGCGGATTAGCTGGGCAAAAACATATAAATACATGCCTTCGTGAATTTGAGCTATTTTTACCTCATTTCAAACGGGAAGAAGACTTGGGGAGCATTTTCAAGGGAAAGTTTCAGAGGAGTTCATTGGGGTAAGGTATTTGGTCCCTAAACTCGTTATTGGAGTGATTTTTATCATTATAAGCATGAAAATTTAAAGAAAACCAGTGGTAATTTGGGGGGTTAGGGCTTGATTAATTAGAAACTTTTGAGTGATGATTTGAGGGACCATTTGAGGTCCAATTTTGGTACTTTTGGTATGAATGAACTTGTGAGAGTGTGAGGATTCTGGAAATGTAAATTTTACCCGATTCTGAGATGTGGGCTCGAGGGGCGTTTTGGTCATTTTACCTAATTTCGCGTATTAGCTTAGAATTTAATTGTAGAATTGGTTACTTGAAGTGTTATTATATTACGCAATTGATTTGAATAGATTTGGGCCATTTGGAGTTGAGTACTCGTGGCAAAAATGTGATCTCGGGTTGATTATTGAGCCGGTTCGAGGTAAATGGCTTGCCTAATCTTGTGTGGGGGACCTTTCCCTTAGAATTTGGTATTATTGATCATTGAAATGCCTTGTACGTAAGGTGATGAGTGTGTACTTGTGCTAATTGTTGAAAAATCGGTTTTCATTAAGTAATTACTAGTATGTTTCCTTTCCTGTTTATATTATTTGCAATTTAAGTCTGTTGTTAGCTTAGGAAAGCATGTCTAATTGACTTAATTGCCTTACTTTCTCAAACTGCCTTATTTGGATTACGTGCAGCATGCTAGGTTAGAAATACCTATTTTACCTTGGTATGGAACTTGAATTGAACTGCGTACTCTTCTTGTTGTTGTTGTGTGTTTACTTTGGGACTACGGGATGGTACCACGGGAGATCCCCCTGTATGGTTACTTTGGGACTACGGAACGGTATTCTAGGAGATCCCCCCTGCACATTTACATTGGAACTGCAGAATTGCACCCGGTAGATTCCCCATGTACTGAGTATTTACATTTGAGACTACGGATCGGTATTTTGGGAGAACCCCTCGCATTATGAGTTGGACTACAGGATGGTATCCCAGGAGATCCATCAGATATTTACATTTGGGAATACAGGACAACATCCTAGGAGATCCCCGATTGTTATCTTTATGCTGAGCTATATTTCTTTCGGTGTTTACTTTTCCTCCGTAGTAGTTGTTGTTGTCCTTTATATCTTGTGTTACTTTTACTGTTGTACTTATTTATACCGCTTTATTCTACACTGTTGAACCTTACATTTTATTTAACCTTAGTAGAGCCCTGGCCTTCCTCTTCATTACCCGACTGAGGTTAGACTTGGTATTTACTGAGTACCGTTGTGGTGTATTCGTGCCCTTTCTGCGCATGTTTTTCATGTACAGATCCAGGTACTTCTACTCAGACTTATGAGACGAGGAGCTTGAATAGACTCCGAGGTATATCTGCCACATTCGCAAACCGAAGAATCCCTTTCTACTCTCCCCTTTTGTATTAGCCCTTCTGTATTTTTGTTTCTTTGTTAGACATTCTGGAGTTAGATGTTTGTAGACATTCAAAGGCTTGTGATCATGAGATTCCGGGTTTTGGAAAATGTATTAGTTTTTGAGAATTGATATTGTGTATGACGAGCGGCACTTTTAAATGCTGTTTTATTTCACTATTTTGGTTTTAAATTGTGTTCTTCCACAAATTGGTTTATCTTTCGCGTTTTTAGGCTTACCTAGTCGTAGAGACTAGGTGCTATCACGATGGTTCACGGAGGGTGAACCAATGTCGTGACAAGTTGGTATCAGAGCTCTAGGTTCATAGGAGTCATGAATCACAAGCCGGTTTATTAGAGTATCGCTGATCGGTACGGAGACATTTGTACTTATCTATGAGAGGCTATGTAACTGTTAGGACAATTTCACTTTATTTGATTTTCTTGTCATGTGAGATTTTTGACATCACAATTCTAAACTTTTGTCTTCTATTCTCTCACATATGGTGAGATCACGCGCTACCCAAGATGACCAGGCACTCGGGCCCCCTACTGCAGCCGTTAGAGGCCGGGGCCGGGGTAGAGGCCGAGGACTCTCATGTGGTATAGCTAGAGCACCTATGCGAGCTACTGCCGAGGTACCACCAGCAGTTCCAGCCGGAGTCCAGGCACCTGATACGCCTACTGCTACTACTACTCCAGTTCTCTAGGAGACTCTTACGCAGTTCATGAGCATGTGCACCACTTTGGCTCAGGCAGGGTTGCTTCCCCTTGATGCAGCCACATCTCAGGCTGGGGAAAGAGCATAGACTCCCACCACCCGCACTCCTATGCAGCGAGTGCATGTTGATCAGGTCCCAGAGATTATTCCTGTACAGCTTGTAGCCCCAGGTCAGCCCAAGGAAAGGGCAGCGACTTCAGAGGATGAGCAACGGAGACTTGAAAGGTTTAAGAAGTATGATCCTCCTGTATTTAGTGGGTTAGCCTCCGATGATGCCTTGGGATTTCTGGAGGAGTGTCACCGTATCCTCCGCACGATGGGTATATCAGGATCAAGTGGGGTTTCTTTCACTGCCTTCCAACTTCGATGAGCCACCTATGAGTGGTGGCGCACATATAAGTTAGACAATTCAGACGAGGTTGCTTCACTGACTTGGACCCAGTTTTCAGATATGTACCTAAGAGAGTTTATTCCTCAGAGCCTCAGGGACGCATGGCGCGCAAAGTTTGAGCATTTGTGCCAGGGTGATATGACTGTCTCGGAGTATGCTGTCTGTTACACTAGCTTGGCTAGACATGCACCGGCCTTGGTTTCTATTGTTTGCGAGAGGGTTCGCCGGTTTATTGAGGGGCTTATTCCCAATATCAAGTCTAGCATGGCTCGTGAGTTGGAGATGGATATTTCTTATCAGCAGGTGGTGAGTATTGCTAGGAGGATTGAGGGTATGTATGCTAGGGAGAGAGAGGAAAGGGAGGCCAAGAGTTCTCGAGAGTCGGGCCATTTTTCCGCTACTCGTGCCTCAACAATAGGTCGTCATGGTAGGGGTTATATGAGTCACCCCGTTCATTTAGCTCTTCCAGCAGCCAGTGGTATTCCAGCTCCTCCTAGGCCCCAGGAGCCTTATTATGCACCTCTAGTATCTAGTGCGCCTCCTGTGCGGGGTGCTTTCAGTGGTCAGTCAAGCAGACATGGCCCGATCCAGTCACAGCCACCACGTCCTCCCAGAGCCTATTTTGAGTGTGGTGATACACGCCATATGGTGAGGGATTTCCCCAGACTTAGGAGGGGTGCACCTCCACAGACTTCTCAGCCACAGCGTGCCCCGCAGAGTTCTCAAGCTTGATTACAGCTCTAATTGCTACCCCACCTACTCAGCCAGCTAGAGGTGGAGGTCGGGTAGGTAGATGTCACTCTAGAGATGGAGGCTAGGCCCGATACTCTGCCCTTCCTACCCGTACTGAGGTTGTTTCCTCTGATTCTGTCATCACAGGTATTATACTGGTTTGTTACAGAGATGCATCGATTCTATTCGATCCCGGCTCCACTTACTCTTATGTGTCCTCTTATTTTGCTCTGCATTTGGGTGTACCTCGGGATTCTTTGAGTTCCCCCATTTATGTTTCTACCCTGTGGGAGATTCTCTTATTTTGGACAGCATTTGTCGGTCGTGTTGTGTTGCTCTTAGTGGTTTTTACACCAGAGCCGATTTATTATTACTCAGCATGGTAGATTTTGATATTATCTTAAGTATGGATTGGTTGTCACCCCATTATACTATTCTTGATTATCACGCCAAAACCGTGACACTAGATATGCCAGGTGTACCGCGTGTTGAGTGGAAGGGTTCTTTAGATCACACTCCAAGTAGAGTTATTTCTTTCCTTAAGGCTCAGCATATGGTTGAAAAGGGGTGTGACACGTATCTAGCTTATGTGAGAGATGTCAGTATTGATACCCCTTCAGTTGATTCAGTCCTAGTAGTGCGGGATTTTCTTGATGTATTTCTAGCTGATCTTCCGGGCATACCGCCTGATAAAGATATTGATTTTGGCATTGATTTGTTGACGGGCACTCAGCCCATTTCTATTCCTCCGTATCGTATGGCTCCTTTTGAGTTGAAAGAGTTAAAGGATCAGTTACAGGAATTTCTTGACAAGGGTTTTATAAGGCCAGTGTATCACCTTGGGGTGATTTTGTCTTGTTTGTGAAGAAAAAGGATGGTTCTATGCGTATGTGCATTGATTATCGCCAGTTGAACAAAGTTGAAGTGAAGAACCGTTACCCTTTGCCTCGTATTGATGATCTATTTGACCACCTTTAGGGCGCACGGGTGTTTTCTAAGATTGACTTGCGCTCAGGTTACCATCAGTTAAAGATTCAGGAGCCAGATATCCCAAAGACTGCTTTCAGGACTCGGTATGGTCATTACGAGTTCCTTGTTATGTCATTTGGGCTGACTAATGCCCCAGTAGCCTTTATGTATTTGATGCACAGTGTGTTCCGGCCGTATCTTGACTCGTTCGTCATTGTCTTTATTGATGATATTCTGGTGTATTCCGGGAGTCGGGAAGAGCATGAGCAGCACCTGAGGATAGTGCTCTAGACTCTGAGGGAAAAGAAGTTATATGCTAAGTTCTCAAAATGTGAGTTTTGGTTGGATTCCGTGGCATTCTTATGTCATATGGTGTCGAATGAGGGTATTCAGGTGGATCCGAAGAAAGAAAAGGCAGTACAGAGTTGGCCCAGACCATCCTTAGCTACAGAGATCCGCAGTTTTCTTAGCTTGGCGGGTTATTACCATCGCTTTGTTGAGGGGTTTTCATCGATTGCAGCCCCTATGACCAGGTTGACCCAGAAGGGTGCTCCATTCCACTGGACGGAAGAGCGTGGGGCGAGCTTTCAGAAGCTCAAAACAACTTTGACTACAACCCCAATTTTGATATTACTTATAGGTTTGGGGTCTTACACTGTCTATTTTTATGCCTCGAGGATTGGCCTTGGAGCGGTTTTGATACAGGACAGTAGGGTGATTGCCTACGCGTCCAGACAGTTGAAGGTTCATGAGAAGAATTACCCTATCCATGATCTAGAGTTAGCTACCATAGTTCACGCCGTGAAGATCTGGCGTCGTTATTTGTACGGTGTTCCCTATGAGATTTATACTGATCATCGGAGCTTGCAGCACCTGTTCAAGCAAAAGGATCTTAACTTGCGCCATAGGAGGTGGTTGGAGTTGCTTAAGGACTATGATGTCACTATTTTGTATCACCCGAGCAAGTCCAATGTGGTGGTCGATGCCTTGAGTCACCGGGTAGAGAGTTTGGGGAGTTTGGCTTATTTACCAGCATCGGAGAGACCTATGGCGATGGATGTTCAGGCCTTAGCCAGCCAGTTTGTGAGATTGGATCTTTCGGAGCCCAATCGGGTCCTAGCTTACGTGGTTTCTTGATCTTCATTATTTTACCGTATCAGGGAGTGTCAGCATGATGACCCTCATTTGCTTGTCCTCAAGGACAAGATTCAGCATGGTGGTGCCAGAGATGTGACTATTGGTGATGACGGGGTATTGAGGATGCATGGTCGGATTTGTGTACCCAATGTTGATGGGCTTCGTGAGTTCATTCTAGAGAAGGCCCATAGTTCGAGGTATTCATTCATCCGGGTGCCGCGAAGATGTATCAAGATTTGAGACAGCACTATTGGTGGAGGCGGATGAAGAAAGATATAGTTGGGTTTGTAGCTTGGTGCCTCAACTGTCAGCAGGTAAAGTATGAGTACCAGAGACCGGGTGGGTTGCTTTAGCAGATAGAGATCCCGGAGTGGAAGTGGGAGCGGATCACCATGGACTTTGTAGTTGGTCTCCCACGGACTTTGAGAAAGTTCGATGCTATTTGGGTGATTGTGGATCGGCTGACCAAGTCCGCGCACTTCATTCCTGTATGTACTACTTATTCTTTGGAGCGGTTGGCGGAGATTTATATCCGGGAGATTGTTCTTCTGCATGGTATGCCAGTTTCCATCATTTCAGATAGGGGTACTCAATTCACATCACGGTTCTGGAGGGCCGTTCAGCATGAATTAGGTACTCGGGTGGAGTTGAGTATAGCATTTAACCCCCAGACGGACGGACAGTCCAAGTGCACAATTCATATTCTTGAGGATATGCTCTGTGCGTGTGTGATTGAGTTTGGAGGGTCTTCGGATCAGTTCTTGCCACTGGTGGAGTTTGCTTACAACAACAGCTATCAGTCTAGCATTCAGATGGCACCGTATGAGGCTTTGTATGGTAGGCGGTGTAGATCCCCGATGGGTTGGTTTGAGCCGGATGAGGCTAGATTATTGGGCACGGACTTGGTTCAGGATGCTTTGGAGAAGGTTAAGGTGATTCAGGATAGACTCCGTACAGACCAGTCCAGACAGAAGTGTTACGTGGACCGGAAGGTTTGTGATGTCTCCTATATGGTTAGAGAGTGGGTTCTGCTTCGGGTTTCGCCTATGAAGGGTGTTATGAGATTTGGGAAGAAAGAGAAGTTGAGTTCGAGGTTTATTGGCCCATTTAAGATATTGAGGCGTGTTAGGGAGGTTGCTTATGAGCTCGCCTTACCTCCCATCTTGGCCGGAGTTCATCCGGTATTTCTTGTTTCGATGCTCCGGAGTTATCACAGTGACCCGTCGCACGTGTTGGATGTCAGTTAAGTCCAGTTGGACAAGGATCTATCTTATGTTGAGGAGCCAGTGGCAATATTGGGCAGGTAGGTTCAAAACTTGAGGTCAAAGAACAATGCATCAGTGAAGGTTCAGTGGCAGGGTCAGCTGGTCGAGGAGGCAACCAAGGAGACCGAGCAGGATATGCCCAGCCGTTACTCTCATCTTTTCACTACTTCAGGTATGTCTCTATGCTCGTTCGAGGACGAATGAATGTTTAAGTGTGGGAGGATGTAACGACCTGGCCGGTCATTTTAAGAATTTATGCTCTGATCCCCTATTAATTGCTCTCCCGTGTTTATTTCTGCTATTTTGATTTGTAGGGATGTTCAATTTTGAGTTTCAGAGAGTTTTGGGATACTTAGTCCCTAAATGAGAGCTTAAGTTTTAGAAATTTGACCGTAGTCAGAACAGTGTGGAGACGGCCTCGGAATGGAATTTTGATGGTTCTGTTAGCTTCGTTGGGTAATTTCGGGCTTAGAGGCATGTTCGAATTGTGTTTTGGAGGCTCGTATCTAATTTAGGCTTGAAATGCCGAAAGTGGAATTTTGCAGTTTCCGGTTCGATAGCGAGATTTTGATCTGAGGATCGAAATGGAATTCCAGAAGTTGTAGAAGCTCCTTAGTGTTGAATGTGACATGTGTGCAAAATTTTAGGTCATTCAGACGAGGTTTGATAGACTTTTTGATCGAAAGCGTAAATTTAGAGTTTGAGAGTTCTTAGGCTTGAATCCATGGTTGATTCATCGTTTCGATGTCGTTTTAGGTGCTTTAAGGATTGGTATAAGTTTGGACGGTGGTATTAGACTTGTTTGTGCTTTAGGTTAAGGTCCCGGGGGCCTCGGGATGATTTTCGGATGGTTGACGAAAGGATTTGGAATTTGGAGTTGCAGCTGAAGCTCTGACTGTTGTCATAACCACATCTGCGGTTGAGAGGCCGCAGGTGCGACTCTCGCAGATACAGAATCAAGCTGCAGAAGCGGCCAGATGTGGAAGGGGCAGGAGCCGCAGAAGCGGGAGATTTACCGCAGAAGCGATACCGCATCTGCGAATGGGGAGTCGCAGGTGCAAAAAATGCTGAGCTAGTGAATTGTCACTGATGCGATCATTGGTCCACAAAAGCGAGACCATAGGTAAAGTCCCATGACCGCATAAGCGGATTAGCTGGGCAGAAACATATAAATACTTGCCTTCGTGAATTTGTGCTATTTTTACCTCTTTTCAAACGGGAATAAGCCTTGGGGAGCATTTTCAAGGGCGATTTTCAGAAGAGTTCATTGGGGTAAGGTCTTTGGTCCCTAAACTAGTTATTGGAGTGATTTTTATCATTATAAGCATGAAAATTTAAGGAAAATCAGTGGTAAATTTGGGGGTTAGGGCTTGATTAATTAGAGACATTTGAGTGATGATTTGAGGGACCATTTGAGGTCCGATTTTGGTTCTTTTGGTATGACTGAACATGTGAGAGTGTGAGAATAATGAAAATGTAAATTTTATAAGATTTCGAGACTTGGGACTGAGGGGAATTTTGGTTATTTTACCTAATTTTGCGTATTAGCTTAGAATTTAATTGTAGAATCAGTTACTTGAAGTGTTATTTACATTATGAAATTGAATTGAATAGATTTGGGCCATTTGGAGTCGAGTACTCGTGGCAAGAACGTGGTCTCGGGTTGATTTTTGAGCCGGTTCAAGGTAAGTGGCTTGCCTAACCTTGTGTGGGGGACCTTTCCTTTAGGATTTGGTTTTATTGATAATTAAAATGCCTTGTACGTGAGGTGACGAGTGCGTACTTGTGGTAATCGTTGAAAATCTGGTTTATATTATGTAATTACTAGTATGTTTCCTTTCATGTGTATATTATTTGCAATTTAAGCCTGTTGTTAACTTAGGAAAGCATGTCTAATTGACTTAATTGTTTTACTTGCTCAAACTGCCTTATTTGGATTACGTGCAGCATGCTAGGTTAGAAATACCTATTTTACCTTGGTATGGAACTTGAATTGAATTGTGTACTCTTCTTCTTGTTGTTGTGTGTTTACATTGGAACTACGGGACGGTATCTTGGGAGATCTCCCTGTATGGTTACTTTGGGACTACGGAACGGTATTCTGGGAGATCCCCCTACACATCTACATTGGAACTACAGAACTACACCCGGTAGATTCCTTCTGTACTGAGTATTTACATTTTGGACTACGAATTGGTATTCCGGGAGATCCCCACGCATTATGAGTTGGACTACGGGATGGTATCCCGGGAGATCCACCGGATATTTACATTTGGGACTACATGACAGCATCCTGGGAGATCCCCAGTTGTTATCTTTGTGCTGAGCTATATTTCTTTCTGTGTTTACTTTGCCTCCGTAGTAGTTGTTGATGTCATTTACATCTTGTGTTACTTTTACTGTTGTACAAATTTCAACCGCTTATTTCACACTGTTAAACCTTATATATTATTTAACCTCAGTAGGGTCCTGACCTTCCTCGTCACTACCCGACTAAGGTTAGGCTTGGCACTTACTGAGTACCGTTGTGGTGCACTCATGCCCTTTCTGCGCATGTTTTTTGTGTGCAGATCCAAGTACTTCTACTTAGACTTATTACACATGAGACGAGGCGCTTGAAGAGACTCCGAGGTATATCTGCCACGTCCACAGACCGAAGAGTCCCTTTCTACTCTCCCCTTTTGTATTATCCCTTTTGTATTTTTGTTTCTTTGTTAGACATTCTAGAGTTAAATGTTTGTAGACATTCAAAGACTTGTGATCATGAGATTCCGGGTTTTGGGAAATGTATTAGTTTTTGAGGGTTGATATTATGTATGCCGAGCGGCACTTTTAAACACTAATTTATTTCACTATTTCGATTTTAAATTATTTTCTTCTGCAAATTAGTTTATCTTCCGCGTTTTTAGGCTTACCTAGTCATAGAGACTAGGTGCCATCACGATGGTTCATGGAGGGAGAACCGGGGTCGTGACAATCAAAGAGGTTAGAGAAACATCTTCAGATTCACAGAAGGTCTCTTCAGAGTGGGTATCTCGGTTGTAGCATTGTTGGGTGCTCTAGAGGAAATACAACAGTTTATAGGTTTTCGAGCAATGTGGTTCGTGCTAGGGTCTTTCACAACAAGCTTTGACTTAGGATCATTTTCTACCGATAAGGGAATATTTTAACCTGAAGACTAGTCAAGGAGGATTAGAAGAAATGGGTTAGCTCGGTGGTGTCGGGTCAGCATAGCAACAAAGGTAACTGGTCTTTTAGTATAGTAATGTTTCACCAGCGTTCTATGACAATACTCTTGGGGTTGACGTCTTGCTTGACTTGGTTGAGTTGGGGAAGTTCAGTTCTGATGGCTTGGGATGATGTGCGTACTGGCCTCGAAGAGTTCTTAATAGTGTCAACTGCAACTTGAGCTAGATGTCTGCTACCGGCAAAAGGAACGTGTTGCGAGTTATGATTTTCGCGCAGATGGGGTCACAAGTTCTAGACAGCATGGACAATTTTATATTTTCGTGCTAGCATTAGTTGATACCACCTAAGAAGGGTGCGCACTCTAGAAGGTGCACTATGTTTTAAGTTGCGGATGTCTGACTTGTATTATGGTAATCGCCTGGTTGATCGCTTGCTGATGTCCAGATTTTGCTTTGTGGCACGATAGAATTATAGAAGCACTTCTCATGAGCTAACCGTATGTGAGGAATGTATCAGTTATTTGAGTAGTGTAGTTGTGATTAGATATGGAGATTCTAGTATTCTAGGGATTTGAAGACTAAGAGGTTCTCGAGGTAGATTGTTCCATGGTTGTGGACGATGAAGGTATGCTAAGAGGTTGGAAACTGATGGAATGTACTATAGATATGTTATTGTGGTCTTTTCGGAGGCTATAAACCTACTTCGGAAGGATCGGAATTAAATTGGAGGCTACTAGTAGGTCTAATAAGGATGTGTATTCTAAATCGGGTCAGATTTATCTACTTAGTAGAGTTACTGTGGAGGGGTATGTTATATATTAGGGAAGATCACATTTGTGTTCTAATATGTCTTATGTGTTACTCTCCTATACTGCGATGGGTTGTGATTTGTTGGTTATCTGCACACCGATGCGGTTATGTTTTGGTTTTGTAGCGAAATTCGAGCGAAATTGCTTTTGCGTGTTGAATGGGTGATTGTGCCTTGGTTATGGTCTTCCTGTTTCTGGTATATAGTTATATCCATATCTCTATAGTATTGGTCACGTGCTTTGTTTGTTTGATGTTGATATGCTTATGGTTCTTGATTGTGAGTATCATGGCTCGACGTATTCTAGGTGGACCGTTGTCGGATTGGGTCATGCATCGCAATATCGTTGTGCTAGGATATGATCCTTTGTGCTTATTTTGTGTGTTATGTTTCACCTTGTGTGGTGGATTGATAGCATTGCGCTTCATTGTGGTATCTGTTGAGTTGGCCAGATGGTTTCTTCATTTCCATTCTCTTTCCATCATTGGGTATATTTGTGTTATTGTTCGTTGGTGCACAGATTGCATGGTATGTGGCTCTAAGTAGAATTTGTGTGACTGGTCGATCAAATAGCTTTTACTAGATAAGGTGAGGTTATTGGGCCTTAAATGAGTGCCATCAGATTTGATTAAAGTATGTTTGCAGGAATTATGTCACTAGTCGGCTTATATTTTAGCTATGGTTCTTATCAGGAAAGAAAGCTCCACGACTTGTTAATCTAATGGGTGGTTATGAGTTTCTACATGTTTTTTACATCATTGGCAGTGTACGGAGGTTCAGAACAAGGTTTTAGTTAATATGAGGTTGTTATAGGTGTCGGGTTGGTTATCGAGCAACTATTATGGTCGGACATTATTGTTATGAGTAATTGAGTTATGTGGTATATCATGTTATTATGTATTAAGATATTGTTATGGATTGATATCGCTTGCTCAGAGTTAGACGGTGCATAGATGCAAGAATCGGATCATATAATGAGTTCCGGATGTTGGGGATTTGGGTTTTAAGGTTTATGGACTAAGGTTCAAGTGAGGATCCTCTGTTAGGTGGTTTTGGGGGTTTATATGGACTAGGGTGACGTGAAATCACTGATGATTATGTATATGGTGAGGTTATATGGATATTTGATGGCCTTGAAATGACTCTTGGCACGTCCAAGGACGAACATATGTTTAAGTGGGGCAGAATGTAATGACCCGACCAGTCGTTTTGAGTTTTAGTGTTCCATTCGGTGGTTTGAGACTTTTAGTACCTTCATATTATGTTTTATGACTTATGTATAGGGTTGGTTTCGGTTTTCGAGCGGGTCTGGATTGATTTGGAAGAATGATTCTTTTTCTAAAAGCTTTAAGTTGGGAGAGTTTATCAAGGTTTGACTTTTAGGTATACGGGCTCGAAATTGAGTTTAATTGTTCCAATAGGTTTGTATGAAGATATTGGACATGTCCACAAAGTTTGGTTAAATTCCGATGAGTTTTGGATAAGTTTTGGTTGTATGATGATTGTTTCGGTTTTGGCATCGATTTAAGCATAAAGATTACCATATTGAGGAAACGGGCTTTGATTTACGTTTTGACTTAACCATTATATCCATATCGTAATTTTGGAACCATAGCAACTAAAATCATCAAGTTTCAATATCGTATGAGGAATTTATGGTCATTTTACTAAGAGTTGGGTTGCCTGATTTTTTCCAGATTAATTATGAAATTGCCACTGAATTCGTATTTAAAAATCTGCACTATTTTCAAATATTAAAACCAACATATCTCCTTCATTACAAGGTCAAATGGAGTTATTCAAAAGCTTTACTTTACTGGAATTTCACGAAGAATCCATTGGAAGCATCAAAAGTGAGTTTTGGGATCATTTGGCAAAAGAAACGAGGCAGAACAACTGGCCATTTTTTGCTATTAATGTTGTTGGAGCTTTTCTTATCTTGAAAGTTTGAAATTGGGAGAATTCAAGGATGTTGTTCAAGTTTCTTCCATGGGGTAAGTATTTTCTACTTGGTTTTGATTATATTCAGTGATTCCATCATCGTTTCTAGCATTTGATTGCTTATTTCAAAAGAGAAATTAGTAAAACTTTTCTAAAGTGATTTTTCGATTATTGTACACCGATTCGGAGTTGGAATTGATTAAACTTAGTATGGTTGGACTCGTAATTGATTGGGTTGTTAGATTTTGTGAGTTTTTGTCGGGTTCCGAGGTGCGGGCCTGGGTTCGATTGTTTGGTTGAGTTTGGGTAAATGTGTAAAGATTTGACTTTTATCGGTTGAATTTGTTTCCTATGGCTTATTTGATGATTTTGAGTTACTTTTGGCTAGCTTCTAGCCATTCAGAGGATGATTTGAGCGTGATGGCGCTTCTAGTGTATCGATTGGGCTTGTTTGAGGTAAGTATCTTGCCTAACTTTGTGGGGAGGGAGGAGGGGGAACTACCCCTTAGGATTCGGGTTGATTGTGATATTTGTATTATGTGAAAGCCGTATACGCAAAGTGACAAGTGGGTACACGGGCTATATGTGGTATTTGACCGGTTTAAATTATCTAGATTGTTTTCATGCTTTTAATTGAGTTGTCATAATATGTTATATCTCTCATTATCAATTTACTCTTACATGCGTTATTTGACATTGTTAGCACTTGTTCTGCCTCTTACTTGTTATTTTCTCTTATATACTTTAGTTGAAGTTATTGCATTTATTATTGTCATGTTACCTCTTAATTGTTGAATCACTTTTAATTGAAGCTATCATTTTGTGGAATACCATCTTGTTGAGTTATTGGTGTTGACGTTGTAATAGTCATTATCATATTAAGGCGAAGTTATTAATTGTTGAGATACCTTTCCTTGTTGAGAATTCTCAATCATTTTGTTATTTTTGAAATTCTTGTACACATTGTGGTTGAGCCATGGGCTGTTTGTTATGAAAATATTGGTGTTGTTGACTTTGTAGCAAGTTGTGGCATATGGCCACTTGTGGTACGAGTTGTGATTGTGTTGTGATATTGACATGCATGCGGTGGTATAAGTCTAGGGGTTGATATGCATGCAGTTAGATAAGGTGGGCTTGATACGCGTGTTGCTAGTAGGGGAACTACTTGAAGCCATGCGGTGAGATAAGGTAGGCTAAAATGCGTGTAGCTATTTTGTGGGAAAAAATGATTTTTCAGAACTAAATGTAAGGATCATGCAGTGATATAAGGAAAGACTGTGATTGAAATTGTGAAATATAAATACGAGGCGGTACCTCGGTTGTGATTTTCATTGTACATTTCATGTTGGAACAACTTGTTGATTTGAACGATCATTATTTTTCTTTCAATCATTCATCTGTATTTTAATTGTGTTTGGTTATTCGTTATTATCTTGGTGTTGGAATGATTGTGATTTATTATGTGAGTCATGCATTCTACGTGATTTGTTGTGTTACTTTAACATGCCAATTTGTGCCTTCGTTATAACTTTGTGAATTGATTGTCAATGTGAATTTAATTGTGTGGAGTCACTATATCATATTCTATTGAGTTGTTGGTAACATAATGGTTTAAATAAAAGAATCATTAACATATTTTATTCTATGTGCCTCTTAAGATAGAACTCGTTATCTAACTCAGTACCTTATTATTCAAAATAGTTATCGCACTTTCACTATAATTGGGTTCTCAAATTATACTCATAACCTTGTTAGATGTTATCTTTACTTAAAATTGTTACCATATTTTTTCCTTAATAAATTCTATAATTAATTCGTTAATTTATCTTATATTTTGCTTTGTTCAAAAATAATACTTTTTACTTTATTTTATTGGTTTCTAAACTAAACCCATCTTATACTCTGTTTCGTACAAATTATAAATTATTTTACTTTACTTGATTTCTAAAATAAACTCATCATTTCCTTTGACACCTTACTTTATTCAAGATTGTTATTATGTTTTATGGTATTTAAATATATCTTTCGATCATCTAAATTAATATTTATCACGGTTGCAAAGTACATGGTAGCACGTGAGCTTTGCAGTGCGAAGGTGATTGTTATTTTGGGCACGAGGTGCCATATGTGTAAGATTTGGAAATTGTGGTCCATGACTTATGGTTTATGAGGTGTGGTGCCTCGGGATAATTCTTGTTGTAAGTCCATGCGTTTGGAGCGACTTGATTATTTGAGTTGTCATCCATTTTTCCTTACTTGAGTTCATTTATATCTCATCGCTATTCTGATTTTGTTGTTTCTTTATTACTCATTTACTAATTGTTTCCATTTATGTTTCTATTATTTCAGTGTTGGTTGGAAATGTATTATTTTTTCGTAGTTGGTATTACATTGATGTTCTTTCCATTGTAGCTTATGTATATCTTGAACATGTTTCTATATCTAGCAGGTGTTTTGACCTAACCTCGTCACTACTCTACGAAGGTCAGACTTGATACTTACTGGGTATCGTTGTGGTGTACTCATACTATGCTTCTGCACATTTTTGTGCAGATCCAGGTATTTTGATTGTGTTGTTGAGAGTTGCATTTGCGCGGTGAGAGACTTCAAGGTATACGTGCTTGACGTTCGCAGGCCTCGGTGTCACCATCTTACTTCATCATGCTACTGTTAAATTGTAATTGAAAATATATTATGTTTAGAAATTCTAGTGTATTTTAGTAGTGCTTATGACTCCGTACTACCGGTTTTGGGAAATGTATAACTATTGGCCTATATATGTCATTTAATAGTTTATGACAAATGATTAATAGTTCCCTTCTATTATTAAATCAGTATATGTTAGGCATACCTAGTCTTAGAGACTAGGTGCCAGCACAACATCCTAAGGTGGAAAATTTGGATCGTGACAATTTGCGACCGCTTAGTCGCTTTTGCGAAGACTAGAATTGTATGGATGTATTTGCAAATGCGAAGCTTGCACCTTATTTGCCATGGCTGGTGACTTCGTAAATATGAGGGTTATGTCGTATTTGCGACTTCTGTAGGTCTGATGCACTAATCGAATTTGCAATCAATGTATCGCATTTGCAGACATTACAATTGCGATGCAGTTGCGACATCTGCAGCTGGGTAAAAGAATGGAAAGTGGGGACTTACCTCATTTCAGACCATTTTTCAACCCTAGACACTCTAGAGGCAATTTTTTTATAAGCAACTTTAACTAGTTTTCACTCAATTTCAATTAATTTTCCATGAATTTTGTTATCAAATCCATAAATTCCAAGGTAGAAATTAGGGGTTTTGGGTTGAATTTAGGAATTGTGTAAAGTTGAGATTAAGACCTTGAATTGAGGTCGGATTACGAAACAAATTACATATTTGGGCTTGGAGGTGAAAGGGTAATCGGGATTTGGTTCGAATCTCAGATTTCGACAAAGCAGGCACGGGGTTGACTTCTTAAAAATGATCAAAATTAAGCCTTTTTCGTTTGTGGGTAATTTCTAAAGGCTATTTTGGATTGTTTAACTGATAATTGGCTAGATTCAATTGGTTTGGAGGCTTGTTCCAAGGGAAAGGCCATAGTTGACTATTGAATTGATTCCAGGAAGTGGTAAGTATCGTGGTTAACCTTGACTTGAGGGAATTAGGACATGATTGGTCTATTTTTTACTTGATTTTATGTGTGAGGATGACATATGTGTAGGGTAACGAGTGTACATGCGTTGTCATAGGTTAAGCATGCAGGGTGGGCTTTTAACTGTGTATTTTAACTACCTCATGCTTTCTTTCACTCTATGCTACTACTCATATCATGACTTCATTGTTACTTGCCCTTATTTATTAAATACATGTGTTCTCTGCTACATGCCCTCTTGCTACTTCTTTCGTGCACCCATGCTTTTACTTGTTATCCGTTTTTATTTGTTCTTTGCTTTAATTGTTTATTTGCCTTTACTTGCTTCTATTTTGCTCCAGTTGTTATATTGGTTTGCCTTAGAGTATTTACTTGCTTTGGTTCTTTTCTCTTATGTTGTGAGCTACACCGTAGTGGTTTGTAGTATTGATATTGTTGTTTGGGATCAAGTTGCATGCCACAACGTATATTGATATCATTGTTTGGGATCGGGTTGCACGCCGCAACGGATATTGATATTGTTGTTTGGGATCTCGTTGCACAATGAATTTGATATGTTGATTGGGATCGGGTTGCACGCCAGTAATAGTATTGGTATTGGTATCGATATGATATGTGTGGATCAGGTTGTGTATCGCAACGGAGAAGATATATTATTATTGTTCTTGACGTTGGTTTCATATTTGTGTTGTACTTAAATTTGAGCATAGATGATATTCCTGGGCCCTCTGTTATGTAATTTATGTTTCGGTTTTCATGTTAATTCTTCTTTCTCTATTCTGTTATTGTTGTCACAAATACTTGTACAGGTTTATAGTGAGTGCCTTTGTATAGCCTCGTCACTATGTCGCGACCCAAGTTCGCCCTCTGTGAACTGTCGTGATAGCACCTAGTCTCTATGACTAGGTAAGCCTAACAACTGCAGAAAAATATCCAAAATGCAGAAAACTAATAAAAACTGAAGATAAACAAATATAGAAGTGTTTAAGATGTCGCTCGGCATATACCAATACAAGATCTCAAAAACTGAACAATTTCCAAAATCCGGAATCTCATGAAATCACAAGCTATGAACACTACATTGTGCTCTAACTCCAGAATGTCTAAATCAAGATAAATACAAAAGGGCTAAAACTATAAGAGAGAATGGAAAGGGACTCCTCGGTCTGTGGACACGAAAGATATACCTTGAAGTCTTAGGAGGATCGCCTCGCCTCAAGGGTGGTAGGACTGAGTTGAAGTACCTGGATCTGCACATGAAAAACATGCACAGAAAGGGCATGAGTACACCACAGCAGTACTCAATAAGTGTCAAGCCTAACCTCGGTCGAGTAGTGATGAGGAAGGTCATGGCCCTACTAATTATAGCTGAAAAACGAGATAAAACATTATAGAATACGGCAATATAATTAAATGCTAATAGTATGAAGTAACATAGGATAATAAGAATAACAACAACTATAACAGAGACAAAAATAATCCCAGAAGGAATATAGCTCAACACAGAGATAACAACCGGGGATCACTTAGACATGCTTCCATAATCCAAATAAAGTAATTAAGTCAACTAGACATGCTTCCCTAAGCTAACAGCAGGCTTAAATTGTAAGTAGTATAAACAAGAAAGGAAACACAATTATAGTTGCTTAATGAAAACAGGATTTTCAACAATTAGCACAAGTACGCACTCGTCAGCTCACGTATAAGGCATTTCAAATATCAACAATACCAAATCCTAAGGAGAGTTCCTCCACGCAAGGTTAGGCAAGCCACTTACCTCCAACCGGCTCAAAAACCAACCCAAAACCACGATCTTGCCACGAGTACTCGACTCCAAATGACCCAAATCTATTCAAATCAATTTCATAATGTAAATATAACTTTAGCCAACTGATTCCACTAATTAATTCTAAGCTAATACGCCAAATTAGGAAAAATGACCAAAATGCCCTCGGGCCCATGTCTCGGAATCGGGTAAAATTTACAAATTCAGAACCCTCATACTCTCACGAGTTCAGTCATACCAAAAGTACCAAAATTGGACCTCAAATGGTCCCTCAAATCACCACTCAAAGCTCTCCAATTAACCAAGCCCTAACCCCCAATTTACCACTGATTTTCCTTCAAATTTCATTCTTACAATGATAAAAATCACCACAATACGAGCTTAAGTACCAAAGACCTTACCTCAATGAATCTCTCTGAAAAAATCTCCCTTGAAAATGCTCCCCAAAACTTCTTCCCGTTTGAAAAGAGATGAGAAATAACCCAAATTTGCGAAGGCATCTATTTATATGTTTTGCCCAGCAAATCCCCTTCTGTGGCCGTGCGGTCCCGCTTCTGCGGAACTAAAGTCGCATCTATGACAATTCATTAAACAACAACTTCCGCACCTGCGATCTCCTTAGCACAAATGCGTTGCCGCTTCTGCGGTGCCTGAGCCACATCTGCGGCCAATCCTACAATGCCTCAGACCGCACCTGCGGTCCTCCAAGCGCATTTGTGGTGCTGCACCTGCGGTCACATTCACGCAGGTGCGGTTATGACAGGTTCAGCCAAACTCCAATTTTCCTAAGTCCAATTTAACTTCCATTAAGAACCCGAAACTTACTCGAGGCCCCCGAGACCTCAACCAAACCTGCCAACCAATCCTAAAACATCATTCAAACTTGTTCCAACCTTCGGAACATTCAAAACAATATCAAAACACCAATTAACATTGGATTCAAGCCTAAGAACTCCAAAAACTCTCAAATTACGCTTTCTATCAAAAAAAAATTTAGATCTCGTCCGACTGACCTTAAATGTTTGCACACACATCACATTAAACACTAGGAGCTACTCCAACTTTTGGAATTCCATTCCAACCCTTAGATCAAAATCTCGCTATCGAACTAGAAACTTCAAAAATTCAACTTTCAGCATTTCAAGCCTAAATAAGCTACGGACCTCCAAAACACAATCTGAACATTCCTCTAAGCCCGAAATCACCCAACAGAGCTAACAGAACTGACGGAATTCCATTTCGAAACTACCTTCACACTGCTCTGACTACGGTCCAAATTCTAAAGCTTAAACTCTCATTTAGGGACTAAGTGTCCCAAAACTCCCCGAAACTCCAAATAAATCCTCCCAACAACTCACAATAGTAGAAACAAACACGGGGAGAGCAGTTAATAGGGGATCGGGGAATTAATTCTTAAAACGACCAGTTGGATCGTTACACACTACTTCCTCAAGGTTAGGCTCAGCACTTACGGAGTACATGAGGTTGGTTGTACTCAAACTACACTTCTGCACCTTTTCTGCATATTTTGGTATTGATCTTAGTTGCGTTTAGTGGAGGCTTGCTTTGACTATTCTTACTTGGAGACTTAAGGTAGAGCCATTTGTCATTTGCAGTCGAGGAGGCAACTTAGGAGACCGAGGAGGACATGCGGAGCAGATATCCACACCTATTCAGCACTCCAAGTATGATTTTAGACCCGTTCGAGGATGAACATTTATTTAAGAGTAGAAAATATAACGACCCGATCGGTTATTTTTCTTTCTTGGTCCCCGTTCCCCTAATTAAAACTCTTTATATGTGCTTTTACTACTTTATGACTTGCGAAGATGGTTGACTTAGGTTAGGAAGGTTTAGGTTGAAATCAGAACACTTGGTTCTTTAATAGTGGCCTAAGATGGCCAAGTTTGACTTAATTCAATATTTTTAGGTTGAAATCCATAATATAAAGGTTCCAATAGGTTTGTATGATGATTTTGGACTTGAGCGTGTGTTCGGATCGGGTTTCGGATGACGGAGGAGGGTTTCGGCGCTTAATGTTGAAAGTTGGCGCATTGAAGGTTTTCAAGTTCTTTAAATTTGGTTTGGAGTAGACTTTTGTACTATCGAGGTCCGTTTGGAATTCTGATCCTGGAAATAATTTCGTACGGTGATTTATAACTTGTGCACAAAATTGGGGGTCAATCGGAGTTGTTTTGTTATGATTCAGAGTTAGTTTTGGAAGTCAGATGTTCATAGTTTCGATAAGGCTTGAATTGGATTGCGATTCGTAGAATAGACATTGTTTGATGTGATTTGTGGCCTCGAGTAGGTTTGCTATGTGTTTTAGAACTCGTTGGTATTTTCGAACAGGGTCTTGAGGGCCCCGGGTGTGAATCGGATTGAAATCGAACTAAGTTTGGACTTTGTTGTTTGCTGAGGGACTGTTGTTTTGGTGTCTTCACACCTTCGGAGGATTTGTCCGCAGGTGAGTGTGGCTCATTGCTGAAGCGGAATTGACCAGCCCAGGACTAGGTTCGCAGGTGCGAAAGCCTTGGAGCAGGTGCGCATCCGCAGACGCGAGTTTTTAGTCCGCAGAAGCGAAAGTTTAGGGGCTGGTGTGGGATCGTAGATACGATCCACTTTTCTGCAGAAGCGAGGGGAATTGGCATAGCAAGGACTGCAGCTGGGATTATTTTTTGTAGGTGCAGAGTCACACGTGCAACTATTTTGCTGCATGTGCGAAAATCGCTAAGGCAGAAGGGGTGCATTTATATCAGCCTAAGGCTCTTTTTCTCTCATTTTTACTTTGGGTGGTTGATTGTCGAGCTCTTGAAGAGGGATGTTTCACCTATCATCGTAAGGTAAGTAATTACTACTTAATGTGAGTTTAATACATGGATTTTGGGTAAATTTTTAACATATGAATTGTAGAAATTATAAGTTTAGTTGAAAATTTTAGGTTTTGATAAAAATAAGATTTGACCACAAAAATGATTATGGAATTTAGTAGAAATTATATATTCGAGTTTGTAAGGCTATGGGTAACATTTATCTTCAAAAAAAATTCGGAATCCGGGGACGTGGGCCCAGGGTGGATTTAAGGAATCTTTCAATTTGGGTTAGTTAATTACTCTGATAGATAAATTATGAACTTTTGAGTGTATATTGATTAATTTATATAACATTTGGCTAGTTTCGGATTGTTCGGCACCGACTTGATGCTTTAGAGTGATTTGTGGACCGGAAAGTGAACTTGGGAATGAGGTAAGTCGTTTGCCTAACCTTGTAAGAGGGAATTCTCTCTGTAGGTTCTATAAATAATTGTTTTGCTAATAATTATGGGGGCTACGTGTGTATAATGTGGCGAGAGTCCGCACGTAGCTAGAAATCATGCCTAAGTCTGGTTAGTTTTAGGACTCTACCATGTATTACTCTCATTTCTTGTACTCAACTTGGTAGTTTAACTCCTTAAATTAAATATTAAATTGGATAAAGGATTGTAAAGACTGAGTTTTACTACTTTAAGGTTTTGGTGGGTTACTAGACTGTTGGTAGAAACTATACCTTCCTGAAGTATTATAATTATGTAGTAGACGTTAATCGGAGTTCGTAGATTATTCTCCCTTTTTGTGGATCGGGCTGAATGCCTTGGCGGTATAATAAATGCATCTATGGTTCGCGCCGATCGACCCTCATCAGTGTACACATTATTCTGGATTAAACTGTACGACCTCAGCATAAATCGTGCGTGATATTATTCGGAGTCCGATTATACTTGATATTTCTTCCATGACATGAGAAATTATAATTTACTTGATGGCTCTTATTTGTTAGAGTTAGTATGTGAGAGTTTGAGATCCTAGTTGACATCTAGTTAAAGAACCACTTATTTAATGTTCATTATTGTGTTATTATTATTGATGTATTTCATGGTTATTTAGAATTTCTATACTTTATTTATTGGTCCTTAGTAAGTGTCGATGTTGACCTCTCGTCACTACTTCTTCGAGGTTAGACTAGATACTTACTGGGTATATGTTGTTTATGTACTCATGCTATACTTCTGTACTAATTATGTAGGATCTGATACAGGTGCATATGGCGGCCATTCAGGCGCGTATCCCCGTTATCCCGAGGCTTAGTGGTAAGTTGCTCTGTTCTGCAGCGCCCGCTCTTTATGCATGTTATGCAGCGCCCGCAGTCTCTTTTTATTGTATTTATTTTCTGTCTATCTTACTCCAGACAGTAGTATAGGAGGTTTTGTACATTTTACTAGTTTGCTCATGCACTTGTGACACCGAGTTTTTGGAATATTCTAGTAGACATTTATGGTTTTGAGTATAAAATTCACTATATTACTCTTTTGGTATTTTATGCTTTACTTTACTATAATTTCCTGTTAATAGTTCTCTTATTAAATAAAATCAATTACTTTTAAAATATTAAAATGAATAATTACATGGATAGTTCACCGTGGGCTTGCGTAGTGGCGACGTTGGGCGCCATCATGTTCTACAGTGGGAATTGGATCGTGACACCCTTTGTGCTTTATCCTCACATTTCCTCAAGCAATGATATCAATACACAAAAAAGGAACAGCAACACCCTTCGTGCTTTTCACTCTTCCTCACCAAGCAATGGCAACAACACAATAGCAAGTAAGCTATGAAGCAAATTCAACTTCAACAATAATGTTAGAACACAACTCATCGTACGAGAATCTTTCAACATTTAGTGCCAACAACAAATCAACAAGTTCCATGATCTCAACTATCAATATCACAACAATCTCAACAAAAGAAATATCATAAAAGGGAGTAAGCAAAGAATTAATAATCCATCTAAAGCATGGACGACGTACTATACGAATTAACATGGAATAAGTAAGATAAATTCCACCCGCATGCTTATCCCATGGACAATGCATATACACTCGTCACCATGTATATACACCGGCCCAAACACATAGTTCACATAGGAAATAGACACGATTCTACCTTATTTTCCTCAATCATGGTTAACCAAGATACTTACATCTTCTTGGAACACACTCAACAATCAACCACTTCTTTTCCTTTAGAACAAGCCTCCAAACCAATCGAATCTAGTCAAATATAGTTCAAACAATTCAAGTCGAGCTTTATAAACTACCCACAGATATAAAAGGTTCAATCTTCAACATAATTGAAAAAGTGAACAAAAAGTCAACCTGGATCCACATAGTCAAAATTCGAGATTAGAACCAAATCCCGATTATCCATTCACCCCCAAGCCCAAAAATATAATTTATTTTGAAATTCGACCTTAATTCGAGGTTTAAATCTCACTTTCACCAAATCAATAAATTCTACCCAAATCCACTAATTTCTACCTTGAAATTCATAGATTTGATGATAATATTCATAAAAAAGTAATTGAAATTGATTGAAAACAAGTTAAAGTTGTTTACCTATGAATTTGGGAAGAAAATGCTATCCAAAAATGGACTCTGTGGAGTATAAAGTTGAAAATAATGGTGTAAAATGAGCTAAGTCCCGAAATTTCCAACCTTTGCTGCAAATGTCGCAATTGCAAACTCTTATTCGCAATTGTGACCATCGCAAAAGAAAACCATTGATCGCAAATGCGATCAGTGTCCTAGACACACAGTTGTCACAAATGCGACATTTCCTTCGCATTTGCCAAAGCCCTCCATTTCGCAAATGTGAAGCTGCTCTATAATGCCCGGTACCGCAAATGTGCCACCACAGTCTCTAATATGATGATCCCCCATATCACAAAAGCGACTCAAATTTCGCAAATGCAAAGTGCTCAGTCCCAGCCCCTCTTCGCAAATGTGATCCATCACACACTAAAGTGATGCTCGCATTTGCGATCAGGTACCTCGCAATTGCAAGATTTGCAAGCAATCCTCACCAGCAGTTCAAATTTTTTTTAAAATTCATCTGAAACTCATTTGAACCCCTCAGGCTCCAATCCGAACATTCACACAAGTGTAATAATATCATACAAACTATCTCGCTATCTCAAATCATTGAAATTACATCAAATATCAAGAATCGGTCATCAAAACTCAAGATTTTCAACTTAAAACATATTTTTTCTAATTTTTCACATAATGTGCCAAAACACCTTTGAGTCACCCGGGACCCCAACCAAACATGCGTACAAGTCTAAAAACACTATATGAACCTACCGGAATCGTCAAATCACCGATCCGAGGTCGTTTACTAAAAACGTTGACAGTGGTCAACTCTAGTCGTTTTTAAAGCCAAAAATTATATTTTCTTTAAAATTTCACATGTAAGCTTCCGAAAAACGACATGGATCACGTACGCACGTCATGTATCACCAAATAAATCTATGGGAGTTCTCGTAACATAGAAAAGGGAGCTAGTACTCAAAACGACCTATCGGATCGTCACATATATATTAGAGTTTTGATTGTTATTAATATAAAAAATTAAAAAAAAATTATTTTGCTGAATCATTTTATTATAGAACTCCATTAAATTATATGCTTAATTAATATTTTTTACTTTTTTTGTCTTAAAATAGTATTTTACTTTTTTATAGGTAAATCTGTTACATAGACAAAATAAAAAATAATTATCATGATTTTGTAGAAGTAAAATAGAAAAGATAAAGATTGATAATATAAGGGTAAAATAGGTGTTTAAAAAAGTCGATTGATATATGGACGCAGAATATCTATTGTTCAAAGTTAAGGTGTGAGTTCAATTTGTAAAGCAAAGTAGAGTAGAAATAATTTTTACCCTTATTTAAAATGAGAGGTGACTAACAGTCTATATTATTAGTTCTGGACCTTCAGATTTTAATTTTGGGGAGCTGTCAACTTTTGATAAAGTACAAAGGGAAGTTTTATTCTGTGTTTCATATCTTTTTATCTCACAAATTTGTGGACCCTAATCTTATACTTCTGGGTCCATAAAAATTTGGGTCCACAAAATGATGGGACAAAAAAATTATCTTATACAACTAGTATAAGTTGTACGATATACAAAATAAAAATTATAAGTATAGAAAGATACTAAGGAGAAAGCCACATCTACGTCAGCCCCCATGCCTCAGAGAACGATTGATTGGGACTTGATTGGCACCTTTGTTTTTATCTTTCCTTTGCCTCGTTGTCATCTGCAACTCTTTCTATCCTCTCCTTCTGTGATTTCTTTATTTGTTTCGAGTTTGGGTGGACTTCTAAACTTCCATTCTCTAGGACTTTCGAGCATCTTCCGATATTTTTCGTAATTAAGAAGAGGAAGAAATCTTATTTTTGTAAAAGTAAAAGAAATAAGAGGAAGAAATCTTATTTTTCTCTTTTATAAAAAGAAAAAGAGGGGTCGTGAGAAAGGATTACTCGTCAAGTAAGTATTAGGTACGAACACACTTGTACGAATTCAGATAACAGCTGCGAGGAAGAAATCGAAAAAAATGGTACCTGACCAAAAAACCTGAATCAATGAATATTATTTAATAAATTATTGTTCATGGATGTTACACATGATAGGATTAAATTGCATATTTATAGTTTTCATATCCTTGGGGATGAATCCATTGTCTCCATCTGAAACATTACTTGTAAGCATTAGAAAAGTACCAAAAAGAGGAAGAGAGGAATATATATATATATATATATCAAATTTGTTCCATCGTAACAAAGAGTAATGGATAAGACATTCCTTTGCACCCACTAATTTAAAATTTGATGTACCAAAAAATTAACTTTAAAAGTTTGAAGGACCTAACGGTATTTGGATGATGAAAAAAAATTTCTTTGAGGAAAATGGCTTCCTGTATTTGTTACATTGGAATATGAATATTGAGCTTTTATAATGACTTAAGATGGGACTCATTTTTTTCTGGAAATATCTTAACTGTTTTTAAATAATTTTTCAAATGGAACCATGTTTCTTGATTCCAAACGCACATGCGCACATTAAGAACAATGAAATATGCCATTTGATGGTCCATGACAGTTAACATATAACTTTAATTTAATTCGCTTTAAATTGTGGAGGTGTGTGAAGTACGACATTCATTGGGATAATCATCTTAGTTAGAATCTTATTCTTATAAAGAGAAAACTTCGTTTCATATAAGGATAGGTTAAAAATATAAAAATTCTCGGGAAAAAAAAAAAAGAATAAGAAGATAATGCCCATTTTGGACGGAATATGAATCAGAATCCCTATCCGAAAACGTGGAAGAAAACCTCATGGAGTTGAACTTTAAAAAAAAAACTCTTATTTTCACCATATACACTCTAATTTTGAGACCTCATGGAGTTGATGTGAAAACGCAAGGACTTATAAGTTAAATTTCATGTTTGCACAAAAGAGAAAAATTGAGGATATATGAGTTCTAAAATCAGTTAATCTTTTAACGACCTTTATCTTTATCCAAGCAAAATTTCTAAACATCATTGCGATATATGAAAAGTAGAAGTTTTGATAAAAAGATAGTATGAGACAAACAGTCCAACGATACAATTTTATGAAATGTGCATATTAGGAGGAAAATAATATAAAGGAAAAGTTTTTATTTTTCCTTTGTTTTGATTGACAGCAGAAAAGCTACTGTTTAACCAGAAAATTAGAATTTCGGTCAAAGCTTATTTTTAGAAGTACTCGGACTACTGATAATCAAATAAAGGAATATTTTTGCAATGACAAAGGAAAGTTAGAACGAGAAATAGCAGAGTAATCAATGTAAAGCAATGCAAATAAGTATATTCTAGTAATAATCAGTGTGTCCATACAAATGTTATTTCTCTCCCTTTTATAGCTATTTCTAAGTACAACGTTTCTTGCCGCTCATAATCGAGTCATAATGAGCAATTAATGACATTAATGAAACGTTATAATTGGCAATCGTAACTGTTTCGTGAAGATTCTGTAACGTTTCTAATTATTCATGCTCATTAACTGAAGGTTAACGAATCTGTACTTTTTGTTGTCTTGGTTCATCCCACCGATATCTCTTCAAATTATGAAAAGACTCGAGCAACTATTTCTTCTTGTCTCTTAGACGCCTTGCTCGTACCTATTAAGACTCGATCTCTTTAAGTACTCTCCTCCAGCTGTCACTTTCCTAATGATCCACGTGTCTTGCTAGGGCAGCTGTTGATACCCAATTTTTCTCTCATATATTTTTAATGCATATATACTTTCAAAATAGGGCATGAACATCAACCAGTATTTTTCCATAATTTTCTATAATTTTTAAAGAGATTTTAATTAATTTATTCCAGCATTTTATTATCTAAATTATTTCTAATTGCATCATAAATAATTTTATAATGATTTATTACTTGATTTTTATCATCTATCTTTATATTAAGCTCTAATCATTTTATGCATAAATAAATTATATCTTTAAGCTATAATTGCAATAATAGCCCTTATATGCATAATTACATTATTTACACGGAAAATGACTTTTTATATTTTATAATATTAAGTAATTATTTTGAATCATTTTTATGCATAAATATCATTTTTTATCATTTATTAGTTGTTTTCATAAATTATTTTATCAAATTAATTGGGTGTTTAACAAATAGCCTCTTTTAATTTGATTTCTTCCGGACCTGGCCCAAATTACCACCCCAGCCCATTAAATTAACCCATTAACCCATAACCCAATTTTTATAACCCGCCCAACCCCTAAATTCGATCCTGGCCGTTGATCTTAAAAGATCAACGGTCCAGGATATTCTTACCATTTTTAGTTAACCAACAACCCGCAAACCCTAATTATTTTACCAAATCCGCTGCCCCTAAAACCCTCTCCTCCTCTCTTATCTCTTACCCTCCTCCTAACCCTAGCTCGTCGTCACCAGAATCCCTTCGATCCATAGATTTCTTCTTCGATTCTAGGCCTTATATATCCGGCCTCCTATCTCTACTGGTTGTTCGACTTCCATGTTATTTGATGGAATCTCAAAGAGATTCGACACAGACTTGGTTCAAATCCCTCAGTTTCTCGATGAATCAGTCTATGTTCATTTCTATGTTTGTGAGTACTGATATCTTCGTGTTTATGGCTTCAAATCTCTGGTTGAAACCAGATTTTTTAACCTCTATTTATTTTTTTACATAACCTAATTATTTCTGGCTAAATCGTTCAGATCTCCTTAGATTTGAAGCGGTTTGAGTTTGTTTGTTACTTTTCCTTTAAGATTCTGCTATTTTTCTTATTATTGTTGATCGATTTTCGTTTTTCCGTAAAAGCTAGGGTTTTATCTTTTTAAGTTTCTGCAAAATGTTTTAAATGTTTAAATGTTTAATTGTTTAACTCTGATTTTCTTCCTTTATTTTTCGACTGATTTTCATCCCTATGTCTTTATGACCTAGGGTTTCTAATTATTCTACTGCTTGCTATAATATTTGCTCGTTTATTTTGGCTCTATCAAATAAACTGATTAATTGGTTTACTTGCTTAAATAAGGTTTGAAATTATACTCCTTTTCAAAACTGATATCTCTTCGAAAGATTCTTACTTATTCTTTCCATATATGTGATTCATAATTGGTGCTACTTTCTTTAATTATATTACTAGCCTTATTTCTGGGTTTTGATTATTTTGACCAACCTATAAATGGCCTCTGGACTTATTGATTTCCTTATTAAAACCTCAATTTTGTCCGCTAATTGATTTCGTATGAGATTCTCCTTAATTTAAGTGACATTTTCAGGATTTTGTCCTCTTAATTGATTGATGTTTAGCCCTAATTAACTGGTTAATTGATTTTGCATATCTTATTTGTGTGCCCTTGATTTCCCTACCTTACTTGTTTACTCTATTGTATGCTATATAATCCTTTCACCATTCTGATTTTAAAAGATACACCTACGTTTACGAGCATATGCTGAGACACATAAGACACTCTTACGCTTACGAGCACACGCTGAGGCACACAAGACACACCTACACTTACACACTTACACTCACACAACTTGAGTTCTTTCTATCACTCTGATTTTCTGCATTGTCTAGCCGGCTGAAAGACAAGGCTAGACTCATGGATTCCACCTGCCTTCACCTTCCTATTTACTTTCTTCACTAACTGGTATGTCTTAATTCCTGATTATCTTGTTATATTCTATGTTTATGTAGTCAGTCCATTACAGACCTCAGCATGTTTCTGTTTCTTGTTTATTTCTCTCTTAACTAAGCATGCCTTAATTCATGTTAACCTATCCTGTTCTATGTGCTGGTATGGTTAGTTTACCTTAGCATGTTTCTGTCTGATCCATGATTCCTGTGTACTTCTTTCTAGACTAGTATGCTTAAATTCCTATCATCCTGCTCTATGTGTTTGTTTTGGTTAGTTATTTTAACTTCAACATGTTTTTCTATTCAATACATGTTTATACAATTCCACCAAGTGATAATTAATAAACCAAGTCAACTTCAGTCATGTGAAACCTTGTTTATTCAGTTGTATGCCTCTGTTCATAACATGTTTAGGTACTGCAAATATGTATGGTCAGTTCTGTTTGTAATTCAAGTGCCCCTGCTCTTTTGTGATTGGTTTAATTGACACCGTATTTATACCAATCTGTCTAGATTCTGCTTGTCTAGGTAGAATTCTATTTCTGTTTGCTCCTGAAAAAATATTTTTCTAAAACTATCCCCTACCCCTTATATATACTATTTTCATAACTTCTACTCTTAGTTGCCTAGGTTCATACCAACTCCAGTGTGAGAACTTCCTAGGGTCCTTGAGACTCCTCCGAACTCTGACACATTGGGGCTGGTCTTCCAATCTCTTACAAACTGTTTCTTTGAGAAAGGTTCTGGTGTGAACATTGCCCAGGGTCCCTGAGGCCCTTAGAACTTTGACGCACAAGAAGCCCAGTTTTGTGTATCGCGGATGGACTGCTTGTATGCTTCAGACTTGCTTAGCTTGAAGGCCTGGTTTCCAGGTTGATATTGGGCTTGCGAAGGCTCCCTATAGTGTAATGAATAGCTTTGTATAATTCATTCATATTGGTCTGTAATAATGTAATAATTCTTATAAAAACTGATATGGGGTTATTAGCAAAAGCTGGGGAGGGATTTTTATATATCTTTGCCAGGTTCAGGCAGAAATCTTGCCTATAGGTTATTGTGTGAATGTTACTGCTCGCCTAGAAATCCTGCCTATAGGATCTTGTCTCACCACTTGTAATCCAGAATTCTCATACTCTGGAATACTAGACATCCTGCTTATAGTTTGTTTGTCATTTCTGCATCAAGAATTAATGTTCTACGCATATTCTCATTCTCAATGTGCATTAGAAGATCACGTATATAGGATCTTCTTTGTGTAAACTACTGAACTTGCTTGGCAATTTCTTAATGTATCTGCCCACATAGATTCTATGCTTATAGGAGATATATAAAAATTCGTTTCTGCAATTTAGATATCATGCCTATAAAGAATTTAAAATCAGTTTTCTGTATTTTAGATATCATGTCTGTAGGATATAAAATCAGTTTATGCAATTCAGATATCATGTCTATAGGAAATAAATAAATTAGTCCCAACACCTAGAAATCATGTTTATAGGAGCTAACTGATTCTGTAAATTAGAAAGCATGTCTATAAGATCTAAAGAGATAAAAACCTATTTGTTAAAATCAGTAACTGGTTTATAAACTGTAGTCGTTAATTATCAGTTTTAGATACCATGCCTATATGATTCTGCTCTGGTCCTCACTTAGGCAAGCCTGTAGGGTAATTAAGAATTCTAGGTCTAAAACTGTGATTTTTTGCTGCTTGGAACATGTCCAGATTCAGAATATTAACAAAATTCAGTAGGCAAACTGATAGGTAATGTTGTTGGCTTTAATAAAGTTGTGATGTATATTCTGTTTATGCTCATCTAGATATCCTGCCTATAGGGTTTTAAATTGATAAAATTCTCTGTTTGAATTGCATGCATTTGCTGTTTACTTGTGTAGGTTAACATGAGCCTTTATTTGCTTCTTATGTGACAGTCCTATTTGAATTTTTGTTTGTTGCTTAGCTTTCTCATTTTTAAGCAACATAAGTGAGTCTAGAACTATCCAAAGTAGAGGTCCTAAACACCTCCAGGACTATAGGTAAGGGACGAGTAGTGCACGCATAAGGTACGCATTAGAAGCTGCTGGAACGCTTAGGTAACAACTGAAAAATAGTAATGTGGTAGTAAAAGAAATAATGACCTGTGCGTTAATGCTATACGTAACACCCCAATTTGGGGAAAGTTACCAAGTATTGCATGGAAATGATCTTATAGGCTAAAAAACCTAGGACCCCTTTAACGTAATTTGTCTAAATTGTTTTCCATAAGAATAATTCGCTTAATTGAGTTTGGTCGGGACCCACCATTGTGGATCTCGAGAGGTGCCTAACACCTTCCCCTCAAGGTAATTTCGATCTCTTACCCGATCTCTGGTGATGTAAACTGGTTCCATGAGTTATTTGCTTTAGGTGCCCTAATGCACCCTAATCCGTTAGGTAGCGACTCTTCAAATCTCTTACCCAATCCCAAAAGAAAAGGAGTTTTTCTAAAAATATCGAAACCTGGACTTCGCGAGGAAAAAAGGGGCGTGGCATCAGCCACATAATTAATTCCAAGTGTAGTATTGATTTTCTACAATACAGGCACAAACAAGGCTGATTGAGCTCAACAATTGGTATGATAGTTCAGATTGATGATACATGGCTTGATTTGCTTGCCCCGACGAACTTGGAGATGCGCACACACAAAAAAGTTAGTTGTGTGCTTCAGTTGTTCTAAATGCTCCAACGATATAGGCGGCACACGGTAAATCTCATAATTTGACCCATGAATCATGGTAATGGACCACGTGACACTTAGTTCGATCGAGGGGTAGACCGGTGGATCGTGGTGTTGGAGCCACATAGAACTTAGTGGGCGTTTGGACATAAGAATTGTAAAATTTCAAAAAAAAAAAAAAGTGAAATTATTTTTCAAGTGAAAATAGTATTTGAAAATTAGAGTTGTGTTTAGACATGAATATAATTTTGGGTTGTTTTTCAATTTTTGTGAGTGATATGAATGAAAATTTTAAAAAATAATTTTTTGGAGTTTTTCAAATTTTCAAAAAAATCCAAAATTCATTTTCAAGTGAAAGTTGAAAATTTTTATGGCCAAACACTGATTTCAGAAAAAAGTAAAAAAATAATTCGAAAAAAAAAGAGAAAAAATTCTTATGTCCAAACGGGTTCTTAGTTTGAGAGAAAAAGATTATTGGGTATGCGAACATAGTTTCACGTTGCTATAAAATTGAGAACCTACTGCTTTTACTTGTCATATAGGCATTCTGAATTTCATAATCCTATTATATTTATTTTCTTCTCTTCAATTTCATTTCCTTTTTCCTTTTCATAAATTGATAAATAATAAAAATGATTACTATATTTCAAGGGCCATCATGGTAAATAAACACAGATGTTCCCACTAAGTAGATCTAAGAATCTTCATTTAGGAGCTCAACTACTGCTCCATCCGTTTTAATTTAAATGAGGTAGTTTGATTCGGCACGCGGAGTTTAAAAAAAAAGATATTTAAAACTTTTGATTTTAAAAATTTAAAGGGTAAAAGTTTTATGGGACCAAAATATTTGTGTAGTTATAAAAACTTTTTATTATGATAAAATAGGTAAAATAAAAAATTTAAATGTATATTATTCTTTTTTGAACGAGCTAATAAAAAATATTTCATTTAATTTGAAATAGAGGAATTACTATTTATTTGGCTTTGTCCACCATGTTATAAGTTCCCTTAATCAAAGAAACCTTCCACTTTCCCAAGTTAAATTAATCACTAAACTTAGTGCCCTACACATTCCTCTCTCTTGTCATCCAAACAACCATCTTCACATTTCTTCTCCGCTCCAACTCCTTCGCTCTTCCTAATATCTTGTCAAAACTCAAGACTCAATCTAGAGTCTCTGTGTATAGTCTATATTCATATTCAGGGTCGATGATGGTGGTGGTGATCAGAAGCAGGTGCTCTCACACTTCCCACATCACTGAAATTATTATCACCAGCTTCTTTCGCCACAAGCTCTAAATCACAAGTGTTTCCATATACATACTACTACAAAAGTAGTCTTTAACAAAGAAAAAAGATACACAAGATCATGCCGATCTTCGGTTCTTGATCTCTCTATGGCGGTTTCTTGATCAGGTTCTTTAATACATAGATTCTGCAGCTATGGCTGGTCCAGAATTGTTCTACGGCGATGCTGCTGGTTTTAATGGTATTCTGCTTCAGAACCAGGGGCTTATGTCTTCATTTGCTACAAAAGAGGCTGTTGGTTCTCCTGCTTCTTTCCTTGGTACATAATTCTCCTCTTTTGTTTCTCTGCGTTGACCCTTATTATATTTTGTTCTGTAATTAGCGTTTTCAAAAGTTACAAAGGGAAAAGCTGATTTTTTAATATACAGTAATTGTTATTGAAGTTGAGGTTTATTCATAAGCTGTAGATGTGATAGTATGCTTGGGCCTGCCGTTGTGTTATATGTTGAATAATGCTATCTTTGTATGTGGTATATTTAAACTTTGATATAAATCTGATCAGATCTTGATTCTTTAAATCAGTTTGGGATTTTTTTCGGTGTGTTATATAGAATTGGATCATTCGGTAGGTTATCTTTTATTTGATAATTGATGTGAATGATGAAATTGAACTTGTATATACGTAGATTGTGAATGATGGAAATGATTGAACTTTTATTTAGTGCAGTGAATGATGGAAATGATTGAACTTTTATTTAGTGCAGTGAATGATTGAAATGAAAAGGAATTTGGATTTGGAATTGAATTTTGTCGATTGAAATTCTGCTAATTGTTCTCTTGTCACTTTATCTTTCAGCCTCCGGTTCCATGGTCAGCTTTCGTGGTGTAAACGGAGGGAACAAATCAGCTAGGTCATTCTTTCAGTCAGTCGAAGAGAATGAAACAGATGAGTTGGAGGAATATTTACATCAACCAGAGCAAAAGAGGCGACTTACAGCTGACCAATTACAGTTTCTTGAGAAGAGTTTTGAGGTGGAGAACAAACTGGAACCAGAGAGAAAAGACCAGCTTGCTAAAGAGCTCGGTTTGCAACCTCGCCAAATAGCGATATGGTTTCAGAATCGTCGTGCACGATGGAGGACAAAACAGCTCGAGAATGATTACGAGGCGCTGAGAAATAAATATGACAATCTGAAAGCAGACTACATCAATCTTCTCAAAGAGAAGGATGATCTAAGAGCTCAGGTAATGACCTTTATAACATACTGAAATCACAAGCTCCTTTTGATTTTGTGTCATAGTAAAGTTTCATTTTTGAGCTAGTGGACAATGTTTATGTGAGAATTCAATCTTTGCGCAGGTTATCCAGTTCACTGATAAGCTGCTACTCAAGGAGAAAGAAAAGGGGGAACTGGCTACTTCTGATATAAAGGAACTTTCCGATGCATCGCCAAAAGAAAACATGATTGATCAGAAAGTGTCGGCTATTACCCTTAAGCAGCACGAAGACTTGAATTCTGTTAAAAGTGACGCCTTTGATTCAGAAAGCCTGGTGCAATCCTCTATCTTAGACCAGTCAGATTTATCTCAAGATGAAGAAGAAAACTTGAGCAAGAATCTGGTTGTACATGATCATTATCCCATGACATCCTCAAACTTGAGCTGCTTTGGATATCCAGGTGAAGATCAGGGCTTTGGTTTCTGGTCATTTTAAGTTCTTGAGTTTACGTAAAATATAGTTACATGTCCTTTGTTTGATTATGGTGGTGTCCGGGCCAGCGGCTTATATGCACCTCGCGACTCTGAATACCTGCTACTTTCCACTATCTCCATCTAGTTGGAGACAGGGCATAGGCTGACATTTTGACGGAAAAAAGTTCCAAGGTATGGGTCACTTAGTTGGGAACTTTTGGGTATTGTGCTTTATCTTGTTCATTGTACCTCTCGTGAAGTTTTAACTTTTGTCAACTAGGAGATGGATTTCTGAGTCTCAGCTATTAATTGGAAGTAGTATTCTGATGTATACTATGAATAAATCCATAAACATGTAAAATGGAGATGATGTTACCAAAAGGCTATTGTTTGTTAAATTCTATGATGTTCCAATAGATAGTCAGCTTTTTCCTTCATAGACTATTAGTATAACTTAACCCTCCCCCGCCCCTTCTTGAAGGTTAATTTTTCGATATGCGATTTTGTTAGTTTAATAAAAATAACTCTAAGAAACAACATTCAAATTAATTACTCAAGTTTTCTGATCTTCATCTTCTATTCTCAAAAGACTCTATGCCATAAATGGGTTAAACTTTTACTGCACTTTATTGTACGAGTGGAAGTCCTAGTCTTCCTAAAGTATAGAAGTCGTTGGTGGATTGAATGACAAAATCACACATTCACGATTTACATGCAAAAGTAAAATCACTCTTTGCTTGTCCTCTTAAAGAAACAAGTTGATTTAGTGGAATGCCTTGTAAAAGGGAAACAACCAGTATTTAACATTTAATAGTTCCAAGAATATTCTGTGGAAATCAAAGCAAATTTAGGATTCTGGTCTGCCATTGCTTTCAATTCTGCGTATCAACATTACATGAAGGAGGTGAATCCGGAACCAAAATGTAGTTTTTTGATTCAAAATACGCAAATAAGTGTTAAAAAAAAGTTATCAAACTATATATAACGCCACAAATAGTGGCGCTATACAGTAACGTTAACTGCATCGTTACTGTATAGCGTCACTATTTGTGGCGCTATACTGACACACCTTACATAGCTTACATAGCGCCATTAATAGTGGCGCTATACCCCTTATTATCATCACACATAGCGCCATTAATAGTGGCGCTATACCCCTTAATACAAATCCTCCCGTCTTCTTCTTCTTCTTCTTCGTTTCATCTCCCTCATTTCTTACTCCCTTCTGGTCCCCCCCCTCCCCGATTCTGCCCCAATAAAAAATTTGGGTCCCCCCGGCACATAAAAGTTGAATATTGGTGGTCTCACTGTCGAGTAGAGCTTCGTGTTATTGTGGATTCACTCTTTCGGAGTCAAAATTTCGATCTATTTATATTTCGAAAATTCTAAATCGAGGTATTTCGATTTATTTTAAGTTGAAACTTTTATAACAATGCATATTACTTGATTTGTATGTGTTCTATTTCGGTTTGTGTTTATTTTTTCCGAAACTAGCATGTTAAATTTTATCCGGATTTAATTTTAGTGTTGTATAAAAATATGTAAATTAACTAAAAAATGTGTTTGTTAATATCCTCATGTATATTTATGTATTTTTATGCCGTTTAGTTTAGATTATTTTTTAGCGTAGTAAAATGTAGACCTTTTTAGTGTAGTAAAACGTAGACCCTTTTAGCGTAGTAAAATTTAGAGCCTTGTAGCGTAGTATTGTGTAGTAATTGTTTAATTATCTTATATTCTAGCACGAAACCCATAATTATAGAAAATTCATATATATATATATATATATATATATATATATATATATATATATATATATATATATATATATATATATATATATATATATATATATATATATATAATATTCTTACAATTAATTTATTAAAAAATATGAATAAAAATTATAAAAAAACATAAAATTATTAATGATAGTTTGGTACTACTGGGCCTCAGAAAATCTAGCACGAAACCCATAATTATAATATATAAAATCTAGCACGAAACCCATAATTATAAAAATTATATATATAATTTTTACAATTAAGTTATTAAATAAATATGAATAAAAATTATTAAAAAAACATAAAATTATTAATGATAGTTTGGTACCACTGGGCTTCAGAAAATCTAGCACGAAACCCATAATTATAAAAATTATATATATATATATATATATATATATATATATATATATATATATATATATATATATATATATAATTTTTACAATTAAGTTATTAAAAAATATGAATAAAAATTATTAAAAAAATATAAAATTATTAATGATAGTTTGGTACCACTAGGCCTCAGAAAATCTAGCACGAAACCCATAAGTATATATATAATTCAGAAAATCTAGCACGAAACCCATAATTATAAAAATTATATATATATATATATAATTTTTACAATTAAGTTATTAAAAAATATGAATAAAAATTATTAAAAAACATAAAATTATTAATGATAGTTTGGTACCACTGGGCCTCAGAAAATTTAGCACGAAACCCATAAGTATATATATAATTTTTACAATTAAGTTGTTAAAAAATATGAATTTAAATTATAAAAAACACACATAAATTTTAATGATAGTTATTAAAAATTATGAATTTGCAGTTGACGACATGGATGCACCTATACATCCCGGCCCTCGGACGTCGGAGCTACTACCCCTACAGCCCCAGCATAGATCCGAGCATATATGGGGGGAGAGTTGCTTACGCAGACTTTTCGGGGCAGGAGAGTGGATTTATTGTGGGAGTTTTTGACTCCTCCCCGCGTTCTACATCCCCGTGTGGTCCATCACCTGGAGGAGATGAGATTATATAGGATCATTAGCATTGGCCGGATACAGTTCGACTATGCTTTGATCACGGCGTTGATTGAGCGGTGGCGACCGGAGACGCACACTTTTCATCTGCCCATCGGCGAAGCCACCATCACACTCCAGGACGTCGAGATTTTATATGGCCTGTCCACTGATGGCTTGCCAGTTTTACTGCCTGGGAATATGAGATATTTTAATCGGGCTTCATATATGGATATGCTGCACAGGCTCACGGGCTTCAAGTCCGAGGACCCAGATGTAGCAATTGGGAGCAGTCGTATGCAGTTGGTCCCCATTAGAGACCACTTGGTGCAGATCCACGATACTATCACCGACGACTCAGCGGAGGTGGATGTGGAGCAATATACGAGGCTGTTGTTGCTCCTTCTATTTGGGGGGTCTTGTTCCCGAACACTTCGGGGAAACCTAGTGAGCCTCCGTTTTTTGCATCATATTGCGGACTTCGATGATACAGTCAGCTACAGCTGGGGTGGTGTTGTCCTATCATTTCTGTACAGGCAGATGTGTCGGGCATCCATGGGCACACAGAGAGACGTTTATGGCTTTCTGCCACTTCTGCAGGTGACAACTTATTCAAATAATATGTCGTTTAGTTACAATTCTACCTAGTTATAGTTAATCTTTACGTCAACTTTGTATGTTAGGTTTGGGTGTGGGAGCGATTTCTGCAGCTTCGGCCACCTCTACCACAGCTACCGGCTAATGTACATATTCCTGATCTCCCTCTAGCTTGTAGGTGGGTATTGCGTCGTAGACTTGCACGAGAGTATCATGGCCATCATAATCTCCCCTTCTGTAGGGATGTGTTGGATTTTCTGGAGGACGCACAGGTGAATATCTAACTAAACTTACCAATTATTGTTTAACTAGGTGTTGCGCATACTAACGGTTTGTGTTATTATTTGATAGTTCATCTGGACGCCGTATAGCGAAGAGCTGATAGGTACCCTGCCAGCGTATTGCACGCAGGGCCGCCATATTTGGAGGGCTTCCGTCCCTCTCACGTGCCTCGATATTGTTGAGCATCATGCCTCAGAGCGAGTATTTCGTCAGTTTGGATTTCCGCAGCCTATACTGACTCGGCCTGCATGGGATCCTTTACATTATGAGAGGGATGATCGGATGAGGGTGGACGACACATTTATTGATTGGCTGACAGCGCAGTTGGGTATTTGGGACAGCCGAGGGGACTTGACCCCAGCTCCGCAACACTTTCCTATCGAAGTTTATATGGCATGGTACCGCACTGTTTCCTGACTTTTTATCGGGAACCCAGTTCATCAAGTAGATGGTCGGTACGTCTCACACGCCGGGAGACATGAGGCTCTGGTATGTTTTCTGTTATTATCAATTACATTAATAGTAATTTCTAGTCAAATACGTAGTTTATATTAAAAACTTTTGTGCAGGCGATTGGATTGCATACCGTATATCGTATGGGGCAGCAGATGCAGAGTTATGTCCACGATCCTGTGATCATGCAGGACTATAGTCGTCGCTTAATGGATGTGGCTGCCCAGACACTACAGCGAGGCCGATCGGATCAGCGTTTGGCATACCAGCCAGATTATGTTGACCCAGCCACGTACCAGCGAGGCCGTGGTATGCCACGAGGTGGTAGCCGATGAGCTGCTGCTGCTTCACGACGACCTGCTGGTGCTGGACGACGTGGTCGTGGGCGGAGAGGAGGTCCCCAGCAAGGGGGCTTTGAGGCTTCTGCTGATGATGTTGCTGCTGATATGGGAGGTGGCATGCATGAGACCGACATGCCGTCTTACAGCCTTGGCATTTATGACACTCCAGGGACGTCGCAGGTGACCCCATCGGGTCAATTCTTGATCACGGGCTCGGATTTTCAAGGAGTGGAGTTGGGTAGATATTTCCTTGGCCCGTCTACCACTGATGAGTCTCGACCGATCCGAGATTTTGATAGTGGGCACCGACTGAGTTATGGCAGCTCATCACATGCGCAGGTATGAGTTTATTAGTATTAATTTTATTATTGTTTTTACTATAACTTATTTATTTTCTTTAACTTTATTAATTTACTTTTTTAGGCTTCATGCGATGCTGCGACAGATGACTACATTCAGGATCCAGACACGATTATGGTAAGACAATATAAATTTTTGTGAATTGTTATGTTGTTTTCTATACTAAGTTTGATATTATTATGTAGCCTTCTACTGGACCTGACAGCACCACCGATACATGTCATCCTGTGCCGCATCCGGCCATAAGGAGACAACTTGATGATGATGATCCTGATAGCGTACCCGGGCGGCAGGGGATGCGCCTCAGGCCAACGGCTACTTTGAGACACACCGGATGCGGGACACATTGATTCGGTCTTCCATTTTTATGTTTTTTTGGTGTGAATAATATTTTTGTATACATTAACAACAATATTTAATCGAATATGACAGTTACTTTTTTTTAGTTCTCATTTCGTTTTATAGTATTTGGTATAGTAACACAATAACTTAAACTTAACTTCCACTTAAATTAAAATAAAATTTAGTACAACAAACAAGGAAAACATTACTACAACACAAACATAACAGGCCAACATAATAAAAATACATGTCATATGAAAATGACACTAAACACATACACGCCAATGCTCCATCCTCAGTTGTCATTTATTCTTCGCTCCAACCACTTAAATCGTTCTTCCATTTGTTCTTTTTCTTCTTCTAACTCTTTCACTCTCGCCTTCACCTCCGCAAGTTCCCGTTTATATTTTTCGTTGCGTTCCTTGTGTGCTTCACAATTCCATTCTGCTCTCCATTTTTTATCTTCCACCTCCTTCAGTTTCTCCCTCATTTCTGTAATAATTCTATCTCCCTCCTTTTGTATTCTATGCTGGTATAACCACATATTATGAAATTCATGTAATCTATCCCTGTAGCTTTCCTGATAACATGGTTCCTCAGCCCATTCATCAAATTCACAAGTAGGTTCGTCGGGTTGCTGGTACAACGTGTTCATACAGCACCAATAGCAGCGTCCAACGTTAGCACCTTCCCACCCACAATCCATCATGCATGGTTTTCCACATAAGCAAATTGGTGGACGACCGGGTTGAGCCATTTGTGAAATATTTGCTTATAATAAAAAACCTTACTTACTTTTAATGAAATATTTCTTGGGGGAAATTTTTAGCACACAAAATAACTACAATGACCCCATTATTTGTAGGCGAAACAACACACATATAGCGCCATATCTAATGGCGCTATATACATAACAACTAATTATTACAACATGAACTCATGGGTAGTTAGGTACAATAGAAGAACACCCGCCCTGAGCTTGATTATTGTTGCCACCCAAAGGACATTTTCTACGGTCGTGGCCTGTTTGCGAGCATATACCACATTTGCGTGCATATACGATATCACTAACATCCATTTGGTTCCGTATACGCGTTCTCTTCTGCACCTGTCTTTTACGCAAATAGGACTTGTTACACACCATTTTAAATGGTTCTGGGGGCCAGTAATGCTCAGAACCCACTGGTTGCAACTGACCACTATATGTGTTTAGGTATTTGGAAACACTATATTGTTGATCAATATAGTTGGTCTCCGCATAACCAACACGTTGAAAACACTTGATGGCATGTGAACAAGGCATGTGGTAGATTGACCATTTCCCACATGAGCATAACCTTGTAGATTCATTTACAGTATGTACATTATTACCCCGATTATTATGGATAGCGGTGCGAACTTCAAAAATACCTCGTTCGTTATCATATTGCAAAAAGGAATGCCAATGTGCTCGCCGTCTGTATTTCTCTAATCTCTTCATAGGCACTGGCATAAATTCAACACCCCTTTTCATCAATTCCGTTGCAGCTGCAGACCGTTGCACAAACCTCTCCGCCATCTGCTTGAACGACATACGCACCATGGCTGTGACGGGCAATCCTCTTGCCGACTTTAATAACCCGTTGAAGGATTCTGACACGTTTGTAGTAAGAATTCCCCAGCGTCTTCCACCATCTACATGCAACGTCCACTTTTCAGGATCATGTCGCGTTAACCAACGATATGCTGCCTCGTCTTCTTGCCTGATAGAATCCATATGCCTCCGAAATTTATGTTGTTGGTGGTCTGTTGCTGCCATCCACATCAAATCATGTAGATCCTTTTTGGGATGTGCCTTCTTGAAATTGGCCTTAAAGTGCCTCACATAGTAACGGTGGTATGCATAAGGTTCTTGCCAAGCAGGAAGGTTCTCCACAGAACTTAATATACCCCCGTGCCGATCAGATATTAGACAAATACCTGAACGCTGTTTGACAACGTGCTCCTTCAAGTGGTTCAAAAACATTGTCCACGTCTCTGTGCTTTCATTTGCACAAATAGCAAAGGTTAGAGGAAATATCTATCCTTTAGCATCCACTGCCACGGCTATCAATAGCTTGATATCGTACTTTCCATAGATATGAGTTCCGTCTATGGATATTACGGGTCGGCAATACGGAAAACCATCAATTGTTGGCTTAAACGCCCAGAACACGTAATTGAATATATATTCTGGTTTACCCGGACTCCGCTCAAGCTTCCATTCAATAACTGTTCCGGGGTTAAAGTGCTGCAGTGCAGCCATGTACCTAGGCAGATCTGCAAATGACTTATCCCAGTTACCATAGACTATTTCAAACGCTCTTTTGCGCCCAAGATATGCCTTTCTTTTAGTAATTGTGTGGCCATATTCCTGGTGGACTTCTGTAATGCACTCTTTGATTTTATACCTTACGGATGCTTCGATGTGCGGAATAAGTACAAGAGATATCAAGTCAATATCCAAGTTGAAGTGATTCCCGTTGAAAGTGTCCATTTCGCATGTGTGGGTGGGAATGTATTTACCCACTTTCAACATACCTGTCTTCTTCTTCGACGCACGCAACATCCAATTACATGGCCAAAACCACCTGCGGCAAATAGCCTTGTATACTGTCGGACTTGACTCTGATACCTGCATCTCACGACACTCTTTAACATTGTGCATTTTACAAGCCCTGCTTACGCGTGCTTTATCAGGAAAAAGCATCCCCTTTGCAAGCACCGTTGGTCTAGACTCATCCCACATTGTTGTCCGGATTTCATCAAAATCCCTTGTGAGAGCTTCCACATCTGGCACGGCTGGCAAGTTATCAATATAAGGAATCTGCCTTGAATGAAACGACACTTCAGACTCGTACACTTTTCGTCTATGGGGGGATCTCTTCAAATCGGGTCCTTCCTCCTCGTCCTCTTCATCACCATCCTCACGAGCAAATGGTGTCTCGTCTCCCGATTCATCGGCATTGTTATCGTAATCGCTGTTCTCTTCCTCACTCTGTGCATATGCCAGATCCTGATATAATACGTCGTTTTCGGGCAATTGAGTGAGTACGGATAGTTCAACTTGCTCGTTTTCACTTCACATTTCAACAAAAATATACGCTACTAAATTAATAAATGCTTTATATATGGCTGTAGTTTTTCACTTACAAGTCGTAATGTGATGACATTCCATGATGGACGTTTTCAGTTAGGTGATGACTACCGGCTGGGCCACTTGTAAAATTCATATCTGGCCGGTACCCCCTATTAAATAAATGAGCGTTAAAATTAATTCAATACGCCAAAAATATACATAATTAACACAAATGAAAATTGAAGTTTACCACTCTTCTTGTGAATTATGGAAAGCAGGGTATAAATTATTTTCTCGCTGCTCATTCACCGACGGTGATAAATTTAAATCAAGAAAAAATCTTTCATCCGGAACATGTCCGGCAAAAACTGATCCAGAATAACCACCCGATGACTGGGGGTTATATCTGCTACGCACAACCTCATTTTTTGGAACGTCTTCGACCTTCACGTACATCTCCAATATTGTGATTACAAGAAATTTCCGGCATTCGTCCGGAGTCCTCAGGAAATCACTCAAAGTGTCATCATCGTCGATGTTAAACTCTGAGTAAAAAGCAACCTCTTGCGGCGTAATGGAATACGGATATCTTTCGGTTACTTTGAGTATCACTGAACGTTTTCTCACACTCATTTTTTTGCATAACAACGATATCAATGTTTCGTACTCCATTGAAAGTGGCAATTTAACATTACACTTAGCAGGTAAACTGTAGCCCACAGAGTTATTCTCCATCACAACCTCACCCCCCCCCCCAATATAATGATACTCTTATTCTACGTTCTTCAGACATAATGAAAAAATGCTGGAGAATTTAACAACAATAGAAACCAACAAGAGTTTAAAAAAAATTATGAATGAAGTTGTGGCGATTCTACGATGTTTATATAGGAAATGGCTAGCCGGGGTTTTTTTTTTTTTTTGTATATAGCGCCACAAAAAGTGGCTTTATACGCTTTTAAATTATTGAACCCAGAAATTATTGGTGGGGTCAGGTAATAAGGGGTATAGCGCCACTATTAATGGCGCTATGTAAGGTGTGTCAGCTTTACTATGTATAGCGCCACAAATAGTGGCGCTATACAGTAACGGTGCAGTTAACGTTACTGTATAGCGCCACTATTTGTGGCGTTATATATAGTTTGGTAACTTTTTTTTAACACTTATTTGCGTATTTTGAGTCAAAAAAACCACATTTTGGTTCCGGATTCTTACATGAAGTATATGTTCTTTATGTGCATTACAACTTGAGGTATATATTCAATTCATGGAAACGTCTAGTTGAAAAGGTTTTTTTTCTTTTTTCGACTGAAATTTACTAACTTGACTAAATCGAATTTGTGCTTAATAAATTTACTAGGGGTCGGGGTTTAATGCTTTCTACCAAATGATTCTTCATTCCTTGATATATGGTTAAAGAGTTGATAAAATGTTAAGTTAAACTAGAATTATTATGATAAGTCAGAACTAATTAAAGAGCTAAGTAAGATGATACCATCAAGCAACTCCAACAGCGATGGGGAGGTGATGAGAAGACACATCAATCTGAATCCTCCAAGCTGGTGAAAGTGAAAGGACCATTATTCAATAAGCCTCTTGTTTTTGTAGCTCGTCATATTATTAATACTTAACCCATCCCTGATTTATTTAACAAAGTTGACTCATTTTATGTACCTCTGGTACTGATATAGCCAGGGGGCCTAGGGCCTATAACCTTGTTAAACAAAGTCAAAAACCATTTTGTACAACCTTTTTTTTCTTCTTTTGTGCTTCACACATCCGCCGGAAATGTCTTTTAAGAATGGAGGGATATATCCCGTCCATCCTACCATACTCTTTCATATTAAAACCAAACCATTTGTTAAGCTGTCTAAAATGACAGTGTGTCACTGGATGAGATTACTGGCAGACTTCGACCTTTACGGAAATAAAAAGTAAAAAGAACGCACTTGGTCAGAAGTTAGAATAACTTAGACTACTTATAAGTTTATCGCTCATGCGGTTATGAAGAAGATGATTGTGATTTTTATTACTAAAAATTACTACAAAATTATGAAACATGCAAGAAATTCAAAGGTGCAAAGCAAACACTTAGGAAGAATTCAATGAGATGGGAATATTTTAGGGTTATAGGATTAATGTCTCTCCTATTGCGTCCTTCCGGTTGATTTAATTACTTAATTTATCTAATTTGTTGATTAACAGGGTTTGTTACGCTCGCAAAGTTCTTTCGACTTTTCACTCGCCTATTCAACCCAACCTAATGCTATATGTCTATAGAATCAGAACTAACAAGAATGCCCGTATTTTCTTGCGAAATAACCAAGTAAGACAATTAGAATATGTCTATCCTAATCGCGAATCTACTCTTTGATGCCCGGATTCAAGAACTTACTTTACTCAATCTTATATGCAATCTATAATTTGCACTTTCAAGTTTAGTTATAAATTCGTAGATTCTACTGTTAGCTACGCAAGAAAATAATTAAGTGCAAGATTGAATAAACAAATTAATATAATAAGTCAAGCAAAATAATCAGCCATCAAACAACAATAGTCAATAACAACCCATAACCCCATAATAATGAGGTTCTTAACCACTCATGTTCCTAACAACAATCAAAGTATTGTTTTTAAATATAGGAGCTATGAACGCTAGATGAAAGACGGAAGATTCGACGAATTCCGTGCTCAGTTTTTGTTTTTAAACCTTTGCCGCCTTCGAATATTGACCAACCCTCACTTATCACGTTTAGGGAGTATTTATAGGCTAGGGTCGGAGTCTGCAAATCCAAAATCGAGTGAAAAACGTCTAATGCACGGACTGGGAAAGGATCCAGACCTTAGAGCTCGCGAGGACCGGCCTGGGGCGCGATCCAGAGCTCGCAACGCGAGGCTAAACGCCTGCTCTGCCTCACTGGAGCCAGGCGTCACCTAGCCCGGCTAGGGCTGTGCATAATTTTGTAAGTACCGAATTATCATACCGAAATCGAGAATTTTGGTATTTGATATTATGGTATTTGGTTTAAGTTTTAAAAAAAAATAGTATTTGGTATTTTAATATGAAATATCAAAATACCGGTACCATATAGAAATATATATTATATTACACAAACACATATTATTAATTATAACATAAATATAAAAAATCAAAAATTTTACTTTCCTTTATTCTCTAAGTTCATCAATTAACTCTAAGCAAGTAACAAGACATTTCTAATGATCAAATTAATTTCTTTATTTATAGTTTTCTCTCTCTCGGTTGATATTTGCTTGTTTTGGATAAAAATTTTGTCAACAAACATTTTTAGTTTTGTACTTTTGAGTACTTTAATTAAAAATATTACATTTTATTACTCTATGCACTATTTAGTATTAAAACCAAATAAACCGAAGTTACCGAACCGAATAAGTCGAAATCGAAAGGAGAAAAATCGAACCATACCGAATTTAATTAGGTATGGTATTGGTATAGCATTTTAAGAAACTGAATATCGAAAATGCCAAAGCGAAATGTCTAATTACCGTACTGTACTGACCGATGAACACCCCTAGGCCTAGCGCCTAGTTCTTGGCCTTGTCCAATTTTTGTTTTTTCGTTCTCTTTTTATGTATTTTTGATATCTTTGTATGAAACCTTCACTCGTTTTTCTCTTCCAATGATTCTACTCATAAAAACGACACCATTATATCACGACCCAGAATTTCCACATTCGGGACCGAGATGGCGCCTAGTATTTCACTTGCTAGGAAAGCCAACGTTAGGGGATTCTTAAGTCAACTTCAGTCAATTTTAACAACAAAACAGTTAAGCTAAACATAAGCTAAAACCAAATTTGCGGAATACCAAAAAACCCATAATAGCTGATACAATTCGAATCTGGTGTCATGATTCACGAGCTTCTAAGATTTACTACAAACAAAGTCTGAAAAAAAATACAACTGTTCTGAAAAAAAGAAAGAAAATAGTATAAATAAAAAACTAGGAAGAGACTCCAGCGTCTACGGACACCAGCAGATCTACCTTGGGTCCTCGACAAGCAAGTCCAACTGCTAACCTCACGATCAGCTAGGGTCGGTACCGAAATCTACACAAGAAATGCAGAGTGTAGTATGAGTAAAACCGACCCCATGTACTCGTAAGTGTCGAGCCTAACCTCGACGAAGTAGTGACGAGGCTATGACAAAACACCTACATAATAAACCTATGCAATTAATAGTATATATATAAAATAAGCTAGACAAGTAATATCGGGAGGGGGACATGCTAAAGGGGATACAAGGTATAAAAATTTCAGCAGAATTGATAACCAGGGCAATCAATATTCCTTTGACCAGTGAAAATAATTAAACCCAGTAAGAAAAAGTGCACGACATCACCCTTCGTGCTTTTATCTCAACCTCACAGTGAAACAATGAAACTGCATGGCATCACCCTTCGTGCTTTTACTCTCAACCTCACAATATAAATCAATAGATATGGCACGGCATCATCCTTCGTGCATTAACTCTCATAACATGGCACATCATCACCCTTCGTGCATTAACACTCTCCCTTACCATAGAGCAATGAACAATTAACAACATGGATATAGAATAACAAGAACAATCTTACTTCAACATTTGGTTACACAATACCAACCTCAACTTTGAAATCAATACTCAATTATCACCAAAAATCCATAGACATGGTAAGAAAGATCAAGTTAACAATAACTAGTCTAAACATGGATAACATGATAAAAAAAGCAATAATTACAAGAAATCAATCCAACCTGCATGCTTAAACCCAACAACAACGCATAAGTACTTGTCACATCACATATATGTTGTACCCAACATCTAAACACGTAGCAAATAGATAAATAAGCTATATTCCCTCAAGTCAAGGTTAACCACGACACTTACCTCTCTCCAAAAGGCCAAACTCACAGCTCAACCACAACTTTTCCTTTGAAACAAGCCTCCACACTAATATAATCTAGCAATTTACCAACCAAACGATTCAAATTAAGCCTTAGGAACTACCCACGATTAAAAAGAATTCAATTTAGGTCATTATTGAAAAAGTCAACAAAAGTCAACACCCAGGCCCGCTTGGTCAAAACCCAAAATTCGGACCAAAAATCGATTACCCATTCATCCCCGAGCCCGGTTATGTAATTTGTTTTTGAATCCTACCTCAATTTGAGGTCTAAATCCTCATTTTTCAAAAATCCCAAATTCAACCCAAAACTCCCAATTTCCGCCATGAAAACACAAGATTTTTGATTGAAATCTAAGGAAATGTAGTGGAAGATTGAAAGAAACTAGTTTAGAATCACTTACCAATGATTTTCGGAAGAAAAGTTCTTTGAAAAATCGCCTCTAGGGTTTTCTTGTTTGAAAATTTGAAGAATAAACCAAAAAATCTCGTCTAAGTCATATTTGATCAGTTGTAGATATTGCATTTCATATTTGATCAGTTGCAGATGTCGCATTTGCGACCTGGGGTTCGCAAATGCGAGAATCATCACACCTCTGCTTTCTTCGCAAATGCGAAGAATAGTTCGCAAATGCGAACTCTGGCTTGATCGCAAGTGCGACCTAGTGATTGCAAATGCGAAGAACCCCACTCCTGTCCCACTTCGCAAACGCGAAGTATATTTTCCAAATGCGAACTTAAGGTGGCCCAACTACTCTTCACAAATGCGATGAGTAGCTCGCAAATGTGAACCTCTCAGAGGTTGCAAATGCGATGCCTGATCTCGCAAATGCGAGATCAGAGGCCTGCACTAGAACTGAAAATCAACAACACTTCTAAGTCCAATTTTACTCCGTAGCCTATCCGAAACTCACCCGAGCCCTGGGGGCTCTAAACCAACTATGCACACAAGTCTAAAAACATCATACGAACTTGCTCGCGTGATCAAATCGCCAAAATAACACTTAGAACTACGAATTGAGCACCAAATAAATTTAAATTTTCAAGAAAACTTTGAAACTTCTATTTTCACAACCCGACATTCGAATCACGTCAAACCAACTATGTTTCTCACCAAATTTCACAGACAAGTCACAAATATAGTATTTGACCTATACCAGGTTCCGGAACCAAAATACAGACCCGATATCCAAAAGTCAACCATTGGTCAAACATTTCAAATTCATTAAGCCTTTAACTTTCAAATTCCAACAAAGTCTGATAACTCGGGCTAGGGACCTCCGAATTTGATTAACGGCATACGCCCAAGCCCCAAATCATGATACATATCCAACAGGACCGTTAAAACCCAAATCCGGATCCATTTGCTCAAAGTATTGACCGAAGTCAGCTCAAATGATTTCAAAGCAAAATTTTCATATTTTTCACAGTTTTTACCATTGAAGCTTTCCGGAAATATGCCCAAACTACACATGAAAATCGAGAAGAGTTAAATAAAGTATTTAAAGCTCCGAAGCGCATAATTGGATTCTAAAACATAAGATGACCTATCAGGTCATCACATTCTCCACCTATAAAATAACCATTCGTCCTTGAACAAACATAGAAAAGTACCTGGACTGGTGAAATATTGGGGATATCTACTCCGCATGTCCGATTCGGACTCACAAGTAGTTGTATTGACGGGCTGACCTCTCCACTGCACTCGAACTGAAGGATAACTCTTTAATCTCAACTGACAAACCTGCCAGGCTAGAATAGCCATCGGCTCCTCCTCATAAGTCAAATCCTTGTCCAACTGGACAGAGCTAAAATCTAACATGTGGGATAGATTGCTTGATACTTCCGGAGCATGGACATATGGAATACCGGATGAACTACTGATAGACTGGGTTGCAATGCGAGCTTGTAAGCCACCTCACCCACTCTCTGAAGAATCTCAAAAGGTGTGATATATCTTGGGTTCAACTTGCCCTTCTTTTCGAACCTCATTACACCCTTCATAGGTAAAACCCGGAGCAACACCCGCTCTCCGACCATGAATGCAACATCACAAACTCTACGATCGGCATAACTCTTCTGCCTGGACTGGGTTGTGCGAAGTCAATCCTGAATAATCTTAACCTTATCCAAAGCATCTTATACCAAATTTGTATCCAATAACCGAGCCTCCCCCGGCTCGAACCATCCAATTGGCGACCAACACCGCCTACCGTATAATGCCTCTTAAGGAGCCATTAGAATGCTCAACTGGTAGCTGTTGTTGTAGGCAAGCTCCGCAAGTGGAAAAAACTGATCCCAAGAGCCTCCGAAGTCAATAACACAAGCGCGGAGCATATCCTCCAATATTTGAATAGTGCGCTTGGACTATCCGTTTGTTTGAGGATGAAATGTTGTGCTCAACTCAACCTATGTGGCCAACTCACGTTGTACTGCCTTCCAGAAATGCGAGGTGAATTGCATACCTCGATTAGAAATGATAGACATGCGCACACCATGAAGTCGAACGATCTCGCTGATATAAATCTCTGCCAACCGCTCTGAAGAATAGGTAACTGCCATATGAATGAAATGCGCTGACTTGGTCAGCCTGTCCACAATAGCCCAAACTACATCAAACTTCCTCTGAGTCTGTGGGAGTCCAACAATGAAATCTATAGTGACACACTCCCACTTCCACCACCAGGTCTCTGATGCTCATACTTTACATGTTGGCAATTTAGACATCGAGCTATGTATGCAGCTATATCCTTCTTCATCCTCTTCCACCAGTAATGCTGCCGCAAGTTCTGATACATCTTGGCGGCGCCCGGGTGAATAGACTACCGGGAACTGTGGGCCTCCTCTAGAATCAACTCACAAAGTCCATCCATATTAGGCACACAAACACGACCCTGCATCCTTAAAACTCCATCATCTCCAACAGTTATCTGCTTGGCATCACCGTGCCGCACTGTGTCCCTAAGGACGAGCCAATGAGGGTCATCATACGGTCGCCCCTTGATGCGCTCAAACAATGAAGATCGAGCGACTGTCAAGCTAGAGCACGACTGGGCTCAGAAACATCCAACCTTACGAACTGATTGGCCAAATCCTGAACATCTAATGCAAGCAGTCTCTCGCTGGAATGAACGCAAGGCTGCCCATACTCACTGACTTTCTACTCAAAGCATCAGCCACCATATTGGCCTTCCCGGGATGATACACGATGATGATATCATAGTCTTTCAATAGCTCCAACCACCTCCTCTGCCTCAAATTGAGCTCCTTCTGTTTGAACAAGTACTGCAAACTCCGACGATCCATGAATACCTCAAACAACATGCCGTAAAAATAATGCCTCCAAATCTTCAGCGCATGAATAATGACTGCCAACTCTAAGTCATGAATAAGGTAATTCTTCTCATGAGCCTTCAGCTTCCGCGATGCATATGCAATTACCCTGCCATCCTGCATCAATACCGCACCAAGTCCAATACGAAATACATCACAATATACTGTATAAGATCCTGAACCTATGGGCAACACTAACACTGGCGTCATAGTCAAAGCAGTCTTGAACTTTTGAAAGCTCGCCTCACACTTGTCCGACCATCTGAACGGGGCACCCTTCTAGGTCAACCTGGTCAGTGGGGTTGCTATAGATGAGAACCCCTCTATAAACCGACGATAATAACCCGCCAAACCCAAGAAACTTCGAATCTCTATAGCTGAAGTGGGTCTAGGACAGTTCTGAATTGCCTCAATCTTCTTAGGGTCTACCTGAATACCCTCTGCCGGCACAATATGCATCAAGAAAGTGACTGAGCTCAACTAAAACTCGCATTTTGGAAACTTAGCATATAACTGGCTATCTCTCAGAGTCTAAAGTACAATCCAAAGATATTGCTCATGCTCCTCTCGACTGTGAGAGTAGATCAAGATATCATCAATAAACACAATCACAAAGGAATCCAGATAGGGCTTGAACACCCGGTTCATCAAATCCATAAATGCTACTGGGGCATTTGTCAGCACAAATGACATCATTAGAAACTCATAATGCCCATACCGAGTCTGAAAAGCTGTCTTAAGGACGATGCCCTAATCCTCAACTAATGGTAACCAAACCTCAAATAAATCTTTGAAAATACCTTGGCAGCCTAAAGCTGATCAAATAAGTCATCAATCATTGGCAATGGGTACTTGTTCTTGATGATGACTTTGTTCAACTACCGATAATCTATGCACATCCTCATCGATCCATCCTTCTTCTTCACAAACAACACGGGTGCACCCTAGGGCGAGACAGTAGGTCTAATGAATCCCTTATCAAGCAAATCTTGAAACTGCTCCTTCAATTTGTTCAACTCTGGCGGGGCCATATGGTATGGCGAAATAGAAATGGGCTGAGTGCCCAGAGCCAAATAAATAAAGAAGTCGATATCTCTGTAGGGTGGAATCCCTGGTAAGTCTACAGGAAACACCTCTGGAAACTCACGAACAACCAGTACTGAATCCATGGAAGGAACCTCCGCACTAGAATCGCGGACATAAGCCAAATAATCTAGAAACCCCTTCTCGACCACACATCGCGCCTACATATAAGAGACAACCCTACTAGTAAAATGGCTTGGGGTCCTTTTCCACTCTAATTGGAGCAACCCCAGCAAGGCTAAGGTCCCCGTCTTGGTGTGACAATCCAATATAGCATAATAAGGTGACAGCCAATCCATGCCCAAAATGACATCGAAATCAACCATATCGAGAAGGAGGATATCTACACGAGTCTCAAGACTCCCAATGGTAACCACACACGAACGATAAACACGATCTACAAAGATAGAATCTCCCACAGGTATGGATACATACACAAGATTACTCAAAGAATCACGAGGCATAACCAAATATGAAGCAAAAAAGTACGACACGTAGGAATATATAGAACCGGATCAAATAAAATTGAAGCATCTCTACTGCAAACTGAAATAGTACATGTGATAACAGCATCAGATGACTTAGCCTCAGGCCTGGCTGGGAAGGGCATAGCATCGGGGCTGGGCCCCACTGCTCTGAACTACATCTCAAGGAAGGGCCCTAGCGGGCTGGCCTTTACCTCTAGCGGCCTGACCTCCATCTCTAATGGCCTTACCTCCACCTCTAGTTGTCTGACCCATATCCCTAACTGGCTGAGCGGGTGGTGAATCACCTGGTGTCGGGACCATGGCACGAGAAACCTGATGCTGAGAACTACTCGATGCTCAAGGGAAAATCTAGCAATGTGCCTCAGATCACCACAAGTATAACAGGACCTCGGCTGTTGTGATGGTGACATTGAAACTGACCCTATCGGCCTGAGTAACCATCCTGAAAACTCTGGAGTGGATGTGTACTAATAGGAGTTGGTGGTGCACTGTAGGCTAGCCGGTCAGAATGATGCATATGAGGGTCACGACCACCTGAAGCAACGTGAGATGCCTGGAGTGCTGAATAAAACGGCCTGGGAGGATGGTCTTTACCAAAAGTACCCTGCCTACAGATGAGGCACCACTAAATCCACCAAAATGATGAGGCCTCTTGTCAGACCCCTGACCTCCCCCTGTGCTAGAACCATCTCGACTCGCCTAGCAATAGTGGCAGTTGTCTCAAAAGAAATCTCACTCCCAGTCTCCTTGGCCATCTGCAACTTGATAGGCTGAGTAAATCCCTATTGATACCCAATTTTTCCCTGTATTTTTTATATTCAAAATTCCTTTCAAATAGCATGTATATGCATATATAAGTATACTATTTTTTAAAAAAAATAAGAAGATTTTTTTATCAACATAGAACCATATCATCTGTGCATTTAATCAACGAATCAAAATATTGTGTAGCATACAAAAGTAACTCATTCTCGAATCACGAACAAGCTTAACAACAACTGAATGGAACCTCTCTCAACAATAGCAGTTTGGAGTCAACATACCCAACTCATTGCAGAACACACATCCATATCAACCTACCAACGAACCCTTTATTAAGGAGCTCCTGAAGCTGCTTCTTCAACTCTTTTACCTGCATCGATGTCATACAATACGGTGGGATATAAAATGGGTTGAGTGCTCAGCACCAAATCAATACCGAAATCAATATCTCTATCTGGTGGCATACCCCAGCAAGTCTGTAGGAAACACATCCGGGAAAAAGAATCCCTCACCATCGGGACTGAATCAATGGTAGGAGTCTCTACACTGACATCCCTCATGAAGGACAAATAAGAAAGACAACCCTTCCCAACCATCTACTAGGCCTTCAAAAACGAAATCACTCTATTGGGAACAAAATCTGTCGAACCTCGCCACTCAATCCGTATCACCCTCGGCATAGCCAACGCCACCGTCATACTGTAACAATCCTGAATAACACGTCATGGAGACAACCAATCCATACCCACTATCACATCAAAATCCACTATGTTAAGCAACAAAAGATCTACTCGGGTTTCCAAACCCCCAACAGTCACCACACAAGACCAATACACGTGATCGACAACCACGACATAACCTATTCATGAGAAATCTCAGTCTCCAAATCCATAAAGCACATAAATCGTCTGATCACAACCTCAACACTCATATGACTAATACATCCCTCAAGTACAACCATTACATAATAAATATTTTCATAATTCTTCTATGCTACATAGAAAATCGAAATATTATTAGTCGATTAACCAAGTGAGTGCTGTAATAACAATGAACATCCGTTAGTCAAACATAATGCGCCCTTTTTTTTTAAATACGCACCCTTCTCAAGGATAATCTAACTATCTAAAACTATCTATTCTAACCAGAATTCGTGACATTCCCTTTAAGAATGATCTGCCACCTTGTACATGCAAATCTTAATCCCGCACAACACATCACATCCATCATGCCATCATTTGACCAACACAAGAATCTCATTATCAATTCTAAATTGCCAGCAAATTATATACCGGTTAGTTAGAAACCTTCTAATTGCTCCCATCGAGAGACAAATCATAATACACAACATGTTCCCCACACCGGTAGAAAATATCCGACTCAAACCATGGTAGAAATCATAAAGAACACCTTGCAACTCATTTGCACATAACCAAGCTGCTAGTACTGTATTCCTCTAACTTGAAGAAGTCACATGGGTCGTAAATCCCATGAATATTTCCATCAAAACCTCTGTAGAGTCTCACCACATCATAAGTATACCGATAACTGATTATATCCATTATCGTGTTGATCCAACTTACTACCAAGCTATTCTATTTGTTTGATTCCTTTTTAGATTACCCTCAAATCGACACTCCTACTTGACATGCACCAAGAATGTTACCCGAAGCTCACTGCAGAGATCCCAGCATAAAACCACATGACCCTAAGGCTCATAAGCCATTGTATTTTTCTTAAGCACCCTGTAAGTATCATAAACAAAATGCCCACTCTGAAAGTACCTTAAAATCAATCTTTTACCTCCTTTATACAGGAGTACAGAATCCGTAGTCATACGGAATTACCGCAAGTCTCGGTACCATCCAATGTAAATAATTGATTCTAGCGGCATACAGATCCGAAAATTTTTCAATTGCTACATATATATTTCGGAATCCATAAGAATTCTTTCAAGAGTCATATACTCTGCTCAAATCTAAATTGCATTGCCTAAACAAACCAAATGACCCATGTCCCATTAGCACAACAACGCCCAAGGGAGTAACTCTGCCTTAACACCACTGGTCGCATTCACGTTACACGTGCATTACATTCTTCATAATTAATAACTTAATCATCAAATGATCTTAATATACTCATAAAGCGCAATATAACCCGTATTCAGGAATTTTATTATTCTAGTCTTCCCCGATCCCAACCTTTGTAGGTCATAACTAACCTACGAGCTTGTTTCGAACCAAAACCTAAATTTAACATATAACCATGAAATCAAATTGCCGATAGGGGATCCCCCACTTGGCTCAAAGCCATAGATCATAAAATTCAATAATTTACAATACACGTATCCAGTTATTGCCATAACACTATAGTACAATTTGACTAAATTCTTTCCAAGCTCATGAAACACAATTTATATAGTTCCTCAATCTGTTTACTAAGCTCGCCTTCACTTTCGTGACGGTCAAATCAACTTTCTTGACTAGTTCTAATTCAATCTAAATACATCTACCCTACGGGTAGAAAAGGAAAATTCTCCACACAACATTGTAAAGATCACACCTCTGTAGTTTATTTCGCAAGTGATAACTCGCCTGCTTAGCCTTAAGCTAGTATTTTTCTATACTTTTTTCGCAAACACAATTGCTACGCAATCATTTAATATCCCTCTGAGTCTGAACTTATAATACAACATGAAGATTTACTCCACTCCACAACTAAACTACACGAGAGGTCCTTCAATACACCCATAGCTGGAGGTCATATGCCAACTCAAGACAGAAGTCAAACACCCAATAATCCTTACTACATCCTCAATAAACTCTTCCCGTCACATTCGAACAATTTGAACACATCTCGCAATCAAATTAACCGCTCATCGAGCCACAATTTCAACTTATAAGAACATTATCGCACACATAAGTCCAGTGCACAAGTTTTCACAACTGAAACTACCGAACCATAGCTGCGATCTACACCTGGCCTCAAGTCTCCCAGACAGGCCCATCATCAGTACACTAATCACCTTTCGTGTATCATTCATGGAATCCCAAACTATCGAAAGCCGATACCGAGCGCTCATGTGCACACACGAATACGTGGAAAAAGTTCAAGGAATTACGCTTCAAGTTTAATCAATGTCACACGATAAGAATTCAAGAATGTGGAATTTCCTAAAGGGTTCTGCAGCCTCTCGAAGATAAGTACAGACGTCTCCGTACCGATCTGCAAGACTCTACTAAACCTGCTCATGACTCGTGAGACTTATGTAACCTAGTGCTCTGATACCGACTTGTCACGACCCAAAATCTCACTTGTCGTGATGGCGCCTATCATGGTACTAGGCAAGCCTCAACCCAACATCTCAACATAGTAGAACTTTTAAATAAAAGCAGAAGCAGTTAATATTAAAAAAAACCTTTAAGAATAGAATATAACTCCAAAAGTACTAAACAATCCATCCCAAAAATCTGGTGTCACTAAGTGCATGAGCATCTAAATGATAACAACATAAAACTGATAAAACACTGTCTGAAAATATAGAACAATAGAATATGAAAGGAAATGAGAGTCAAGGTTAGCAAACGCCATGCAGCTACCTCAATAGTCTCCTGAGTCTGACTCCTCAATCAGCAACCGCCGTGACCAGAAGTGCCTGGATTTGTACACGAGGTATAGGGGGTAACGTGAGTACACCAACTTAGTAAGTAACAGAAATAAATAAGGAACTGAGTAGTAGTGACGAGGTATGCAAATACAGTTATCTCAATAACTTTCAAATAAGAGTAGTCAGACTTTTGATTAAACAGTTTAAGTCTCATCAGTGCGTACTCAAATAAACCAGATATCAAATATTCCAGAAATATGTATGACAGGGACAAATAGCAACAAAGTGTAGCAATTAACTGAAAATAAATATGGCCTCTCAAGGCAACAGTCACTCAGCTCATCTCAATAGCTCAATCACTCAGCTCTCAGCCCTCAGTAATCATACTCAATAGGTACCTGCGCTCACTGGGGTGTGCAAACTCCGGAGGGCCTCCTTCAGCCCAAACGCTATAAACTGTACGGACAACTCACGTGATGCATGGACAACTCATATGCTATCATATACTTGAGCTCACTGGGGATTTGCAGACTCCTGGAGGGGCTCCTTCAGCCCAAGCGCTATAATTTGCACGAACAACTCACGTGCTGCACGGACAACTCACGTGCTATAATATAATATCTGGATCCGCACGAACAACTCACGTGCTATAGTATCAATATTTGGATCCGCACGGACAACTCACATGCTGCACGGACAACTCACGTGTTATAGTATCAATATCTGGATCCGCAAGGACAACTCACGTGCTATAGTATTAATATCTGGATCCTCACGGACAACTCATGTGCTATAGTATCAATATCTGGATCTGCACGGATAACTCACGTGCTATAGTATCAATATCTCACAACTAGGCCCTCAACCTTGCTCAGTCATCAATATCTCCTGTCTCTCGGACTCTTAGAAATCATATAAATAGTCCAAACAGAAGTAATATCATGTATCAACAATAAACAGCAAGAGACAAAGGCATAATAAGCAAGAAAAGCTATGACTAAGTACAAATAGTAATTTAGCAGCTAATTCAGCAAGTACACGACCTCTGAGGTCTCAACAGTGATCACATAAGGCCGAAACATGATTTCTAACATGAAGTATAGTCAATTTCTATGAAAATAGAGGGAACATGTATTAAATAGTAGGCCAATTGATTCCACAGTCTCGCGGGATGGACTAAGTCACAATCCCTATGGTGCACGCCCACACGCCCGTCACCTAGCATGTGTGTCACCTCCAAAATAGTCATACGACACAATGTCCGGGGTTTCATACCCTCTGGACCAGATTTATAACCGTTACTTACCTCAATCCGAGCAAAATCATACTCCGCAATGCCTTTTCCTCTCAAATCGACCTCCCAATTCCTCGAATCTAGACACAATATTCAGTCAATAAAAATTATAGGAATTAATTCCATATGGAATTCTACATTTTCCATTAAAAATCTTAAATTGCACTAAAAATTCGCCCGTGGGGACCACTTCTCGGAACCCGACAAAAATTACTGAATATGAACCCCCATCCAACCACGAGTTCAACCATACAAATTTTACCAAAATCTGACAACAATTCGGTCTACAAATCATTAAATCTCATTTTCAAATCCCTAGGCACAAATTGTCGATTTCCACCTCAAAAAAACGTAATCTAGTCGGGATATTCAATAATAATTCAATAATATTGACTAACAATGATCACAAGGGACTTACCTCAAGAATTCCCGTGATTTCTCGCTCAAAATTGCCAAAATCCGAGCTTTGAAGTCAAAAAATGACCCAAAACCCGGACTGCTGGAATTAAATCTGTCCAGAAAATTTCGGGTACTGTTCACGCGCTGACTATTCACGGGTACTGTTCACGGTACTGTTCATGGGGGCTGTTCATGGGTACTTTTCACGTGTATTGTTCACGCTGCTATGAAAAAAAATGCAGTTGCTGCCCAAAACGAATTTCAGCAGCTTTTCTTCCATTTGAATCAAACCGTTAACCTTCCGAAATCCATCCGAGGTCCTCGGGACTTTAACAAAATACATCAACCAGTCCTAAAATATCATACGAACTTAGTCGAAACCTCAAATCATATCAAATAACGCTAAAACCGTGAATCACACCCCAATTCAAGCCTAATGAAACTAGGAACATCCAACTTCTATATTCGATGCAAAAATCTATCAAATCAAGTCCGATTAACTTCAAATTTTGCACACAAGTCATAAATAACATAACGAAGCTATAAAAATTTTCCGAACTGGATTCCGACCCCGATATCAAAAAGTCAACCCCCGATCAAACTTCCAAACTTAAATTTCTTATTTTCGCCATTTCAAGCCTATTTGAGCTACAGACCTCGTAATAAATATCTGGACACACTCCTAAGCCCGAAATCACCATACGGAGCTATTGGAATCATCAAAAATCTATTCCGGGATCATTTACACATATTTCACTTTCCGGTCCATTTATTCAACTTAAGCTTCCAAAACATGGATTGTTCTTTCAATTAAATTTTAAATAATCTGAAAACAAAACTTGACCACTCTCGCAAGTCATAATACACAAACAGACGCTACTCAAGACTTCAAATAACTGAATAGGATGGAAATACTTAAAACGACCGGTCGGGTCGTTACATGTAACTAGCAAAAATCCTTTAACATTGTGACAATATAAATTTCTTAAATCTCCTATGCTATCTCAACAGATAAGAAATATCAAGCTCTTTCTCAAATAGATAAGAAATACCATATAAATGTCAAGTCTTAATCAAAGGAAAATCTCATGAATATTCGGACTCCTAGTGATATTGCACACGAGTTATGTCAAGGTCGTATGGCCCGATCCAGAATAGTGTGTATACTGCCGAGAGTCAACCGATATGAACCGTAGATGCATCTCAATATACTGCCGAGGCGTTCAGCCTGATCCACAAGAAGAGAAGAAACTTATCAAATTATGGACCACGCATTTGCAACACAAGAATAGGAGCATAAAGTGAACATGACTTTTACTATCTATCAAATATCTCACCAAACAACTCCAGCTAATAAAGCTCGGCGTAACATAATCCCAAATCAAATTTCAATGATAAATTCAAGTAATTAAACAAGAACATTAAGTTTAAATAATTCAAATATTATATAATAAAGTCATAAGTCTACTCCGGACATAAATATGCTTTTAGCTACGTACGGACTCTCATCACCTCGTGCGTACATAGCACCTACAACTAATAGCACATAACAATTTAACACCAACGTGGTAGTTTCCCCCTCACGGTTAGACAGGAGACTTACCTTGCTGCGAAGTTTCATAACTAGCTCCAACGTCTTTCTAACACCTCATATTGATGCGCACGATCTATAACTGATCAAACCATATGCAAACCACTCAAAATATGCTCCAATACACTTAATTTAATAATCTATAGCAACTTCTAACACCACTCAAAAGTCAACAAAGCTAAACTTCGGGCCCACTGTGATGACCCAAAAAGTCATTTCGTGTTTTAGAACCCAATCTAGGGTTCCGAGGCCTTCAAGACCTCATTTTCTTTCTTCTCAATTAGCGTGCGCATTCCAAGTGCACTTTTGGAAAGCCCTTATGTGAAAATTTGATAAAAATGCCAATTTTGCCTTTAAATTTGAATTTAAGTTAACTTCGGTCAATATTTTAGGTAAACGGATCCAGACCCGTGATTTGACTATCCCGGAGGGTCCGTAGAAAAATATGGAACTTGGGCATTTGCCCGGAATGGAATTCCGAGATCCCTAACCCTAGAAATAAATATTTGAAGAAAATTGTTTAACTGAAAAATATAAGGAGTTTAGAAATTGAATAATGTTTGAATTCGATGGTATCAGGCCCGTATTTTGGTTCTGAAGCCCGGCACAAGTTCAATATTGTATATAAGTTATTTCTGTAAAATTTGGTAAGGAACAGAATTCATATCACGTGATTTGGACCCTCGATTGTGAAAATGGTAACTTTAAGAGTTCTTGAGATTTTCATTGATTTTGATGCTAAATTCGTTGTTTAAGATGTTATTTGGGCGATTTGATCGCACGAACAAGTCCATATGATGTTTTTAAACTTGTGTGCATGTTTGCTTTGGAGCCTCGAAGGCTCGGATGAGTTTCGGTTAGGCTACGGAGTGTTTTGAAACTTAAGGAATTAGCTACTATGTTGCAGATCTACAGACTTCACATATGCGAAGTCTGACTCGCATTTGCAAAGTTTCATCACAATCGCGATCAGAGGGCAGGGAGGGGGACCTTCGCATTTGGGAAGTTCAACGTCGCAACTGCGACTCCAGTAGTCACCGCATTTGCGAACAAAAGTTCGCATTTGCGAAGTCAGCAGCCCAAGCCAAGCTTCGCATTTGCGAACCTGTTATCGCAAATGCGATATTTGTGACTGTGTAAATCATAACTTAGATGGGATTTCAACTCATTCTTTCAAATTTTCAAACCCTAAGCTCCCATAGGCGATTTTTCAAAGAAAAGTTCTTCTATAAATCATAGGTAAACAATTTCTAACTCATTTCTTTTAATCTACTTCATCTTTTTACAAGATTTCATCACAAAATCTAGGGATTTTCATGGGGAATTGGGTGTTTTTGGGTGAAATTTGGGGATTTCGAAATTTGGGGATTTCGAAATTTGGGGATTTAGACCTAAATCCCCAAATTGAGGTCGGATTCCAAAACCAATTGCATATCCGGGCTCGGGGTTGAATGGGTAATCAGGTTTCTGAACTTCGGGTTTTGACCAAGAGGGCCCGGGGTCAATTCTTGACTTTTTGGGGAAAATATTGGGAAAACTATAATTAAGCATTGGGTTTGAGTTCTTTAGCATTTATTGATGTTATTAAGCTAATTATGACTAGATACAAGTGAATTGGAGGTGAAATCTAGAGGGAAAGCGATATTTGAGGCTTGATTTGTGGGCGTGGAATCGAGGTAAGTGTTTGGTCTAACCTTAGCTTGAGAGAATATGTGTTGTGTCTTATTTGCTATGTGTTAGTGTTGTGTACGACGTATAGGTGTGGTGATGAGTATCTATACGTTGGTGTCGAGCATGCCTGTAAGTCTTATACACTGATCGTTGTGATTCCTATTATGTACTATTCATGTCTAAAATGATGATTAACCATGTTGAACAAGACTTGTGGTATTTTCCTAGTAATTGGCCTTTGTTGAGTATTGGCTCAAGTTGAGATTCATTTTGTGAAGTTAACTGTTGGAACGACATTTGGTTATAGCTGATTCCCTTGCTGGGACGTATTTATTTCTATTATTGATTCCTTTGCTGGGATGTTGTTTCCACAATTTGGGTGAGGAAAGAGCGATAAAGCACGAAGGTTTATGCTGTGCACATTCATACTTATGCATATGGTGAGAAAGAGTGATAAAGCACGAAGGGTGATGTCTTGCACATTTATATTTATATTGATGCATATGGTGAGGAAGAGAGATAAAGCACGAAGGGTGATGTCGTGTACATTTCTAATATTCATATGGTGAGGAAGAGTGATAAAGCACGAAGGATAATGCCATGCATATTTTTATTATTAATTGCATGGTGAGGATTGAGAGTAAAAGCACGAAGGGTGATGTCGTACATTCATTGTCTATTTGATGTGATTATTTGTTGTTATCGGTTCAAGTGCCTTAATTGTTTCATTTTTGTTATTTCTGTGATTCCTTATTCTGGCATCCCCCATAGCATATTGCCCCTTCTCGGTAATTTCTGTTAAGCTTCTATTATGGTTATTTTGTTAGATATTGTTTAATTGCACAGGTTATGATGTTTGTTGTGTCCTAGCCTTGTCACTACTTCGCCGATGTTAGGCTTGACACTTTCCAGTACATGGGGTTGATTGTATTAATGCTACACTCTGCACTTTTTGTGCAGATCCCGGTACTGGACCATACGAAAAGTTGATTGTGGTTGTTGCCTTCAGTCCAGTGGAGACCCGAGGTAGTCCTGCAGTCGTCCGCATGCCTTGGCATCCCCTTCTATCCTGTTTCTTTCTGTTTCATCTATTTTTGAGATAGATATGTATTTTTTTTGTTCAGACCACTATTTGTAGATAGTACGTGAGATTATGACACTTGTTCCGGGTGGAGTTTGTTAAGGTTTCCCATTTGTACTAAGTTAAACTGTTAAATTCTATTCTTCTGCATTTTTGTTTCCACTGTTTTCTTATGTTAACTTGTAAATTGTTAAAAGATAAAGTAAAAAGATAGGATAATCAGTAACGTTGGCTTGCCTAACGGGTTCAATATTAGGCATCGTCACGGTCCTGACGGTGGGAAATTCGGGTCGTGATAAGTTGGTATCAAAGCCCTAGGTTTCTTAGGTCTCACAATTCACGGACAAGCTTAGTAGAGTCTGAGGGATCGGTATAGAGACGCCTGTGTTTATCCCCTAGAGGCTACGAAGTTAGGAACAGATTCACTTCTATTCATCTCTGTCGTGCAGTTTGACTTCTCAATGGTAATTGAACTTCTACTCTATTCTTTCGTAGATGGCTAGAACACGTACCGCTTCATCAGCTGATCAGCAGCCCGAGCCCCCAACGGTAGCTCCTACAAGGGGAAAAGGATGAGGTCGAGGCTGTGCTAGAGGCTAAGGTATGGGCATAGCTCAACCCAGAGCAACAACACCAGCGGCGGAGCCTTGAGTAGAGTTTGAGGATGAGGTTTCGGCCCAGACAGTTCCAGCGGGCCCATCTCAGGTCCTAGAGGGGTTCATCGCTACCCCGATACTCTAGGATGCTCTGGTCCGTCTAGTGGGCCTTATTGAGAGTGTCACTCAGGCAGGTATACTTCCTGTAGCACCAGCCATCTCTCAGGATGGGGGAGGAGCACAGACTCTCGCTACTCGCACTCCGGAGCAGATGGCTCCCCGGTGTTAGACTCTAGCTGCTCAACTAGTTGGGGTGGTCCCGCCAGGTATTGCAGTTCAGACCGGTGATGGGTCAGCTATGTCTTCAGATGCCTTGTGGAGATTGGATAGGTTTACCAAGCTCTTCACTACTACCTATGGCAGTACATCTTCAGAGGATCCCCAGGATTATTTGGATAACTATTATGAGGTTCTACGGAATATGGGGATAGTGGAGACCAATAGGGTCAACATTGCTATTTTTCGTCTGTCAGGTTTCGCCAAGAAATGGTGGAGAGATTATTGTTTGACCAGACCAGCAGGGTCACCAGCTCTCACTTGGGACCAGTTCTCGCAGCTATTTCTCGAGAAGTTCCTTCCTGTCACTCAGAGAGAGGAGTACCGCAGGCACTTCGAGTATCTTCAGCAGGGTTCTATGACTGTTACCCAGTACGGGATGAGGTTTATTGATTTGGCTAGTCATGCTCTTCTAATACTCCCCACCTAGAGAGAGAGGGTGAGGAGGTTTATTGAGGGACTCGCTCAGCCTATTAGATTGCAGATGACTAAGGAGACAAGGAGCGAGATTTCTTTTTAGGATGCGGCCAATGTGGCCAGGCGGGTTGAGATGGTTCTAGCTCAGGGGAGCAATCAGGGGTCTGATAAGAGGCCTCTTCATTCTGGCAGATTCAGTGGTGCCTCGTCTGGAGGCAGGGATTCTTTTGGTAGAGGCCATCCTCCCAGGCCATTTCAGTCAGCACTTCAGGTTTCTCACGGTGCTCCAGGTAGCTGTGGTTCTCATATGCAATATTCCAATCAGTTGCCCTACAGTGAACCACTAGCTCCTATCAATGCACCTCCGCTACAGAGTTTTCAAGGTGGTTATTCAGGCCATCAGGGTCAGTTTCAGGGTCAGCAGTCTCAGCAGCCAAAGTCTTGTTATACTTGTGGCGATACGAGGCACATTAATAGATTTTGCCCTCGAGCCTCGAGCAGTTCTTAGCACTAGGGTTCTCGTGCCATAGTTCCAGCACCGGCTGTTCCACCACCCGCTTAATCAGCTAGAGGTAGGGGTCGAGGTGTTAAAGATGGAGGTTAGGCTGTTATAGGTGGAGGTCAAATAGCTAGAGGTGGAGGCCAGCCAGTAGGAGGGCATCCTCGGGATGTAGTTCAGAATGGTAGGGCCCAGCCCCGATGTTATGCAATTCCCACCAGACCTGAGGTTGAGGCCTCTGATGCACTTATCATAGGTACAATTTCAGTTTGCAGTAGAGATGCCTAAGTTCTATTTGATCCAGGGTCTATATATTCCTATGTGTCATCTTATTTTTCCCCTTATCTGGTTGTGCCTCGTGATTCTTTGAGTGCTCTTGTATATGTGTCAACATTGGTAGGTGATTCTATTATGGTAGATCGTGTTTATCGTTTGTCTGTGGTTGTTATTGGGGGTCTTGAAACTAGCGTAGATCTCCTATTTCTCGATATGGTGGATTTCGATGACATTTTGGGAATGGATTGGTTGTCACCTTATCATGCTATATTGGAGTGTCATTCCAAGACTGTGACCTTAGCATTGTCGGGGTTGCCTCGTGGAGAGGGACTCCTAGTCATTCTACCAACAGGGTTATCTCATATATGAAGGCTCGGTGTATGGTTCGAGAAGGGGTGTTTGGCTTATTTGGCTTATATTCGTGATTCTAGTGTTGAGGTTCCTTTTATGGATTTTGTGCCAGTTGTTCGAGAGTTTCCAGAGGTGTTTTCTGCAGACTTGCCGGGATGCCACCCGACAGGGATATTGACTTTTGCATTGATTTGGCTCCGGGCACTCAACCCATTTCTATTCCGCCATATCGTATGGCCCCGCTAGAGTTGAAAAAATTGAAGGAACAGTTGTAAGACATTCTTGATAAGGGCTTTATCAGACCTAGTGTCTCGCCTTGGGGTGCGCCGGTGTTGTTTGTTAGGAAGAAGGATGGATCGATAAGGATGTGCATAGATTATCGGTAGTTGAGCAAAGTCACCATCAAGAACAAGTACCCATTTCCGAGGATTGATGATTTGTTTGATCAGCTTCAGGGTACTAAGGTATTTTCAAAGATTGATTTGAGAACTGGCTATCATCAGTTGAGGATTAGGGCATCCGATGTCCCTAAGACAACATTTCGCACTCGGTACGAGCATTATGAGTTCTTAGTGATGTCATTCGGGTTGACAAATGCCCTACCAACTTTCATGAATTTGATAAATCGAGTTTTCAAGCCTTATATGGATTCATTCCTGATTATCTTCATTGATGATATTTTGATCTATTCCCGTAGCCGGGAGGAGCACGAGAAGCATCTTCGAGTCATTCTTCAAACTCTGAGAGACAGTCAGTTGTAAAGTTTTCAAAGTGTGACTTTTGGTTGAGTTCAGTAGAATTCTTGTGTCACGTTGTATCGGTAGAGGGTTTTCAAGTGGATCCCAAGAAGATTACAGCATTCAAGGACTGGCCTAAACCCACATCAGCTATAGAGATCCGAAGTTTCTTGGGTTTGGCGGGCTATAATCGTCGGTTTGTGGAGGGGTTTTCATCTATTGCAGCCCCGATGACCAGGTTGACCCAGAAAGGTGCCCAGTTGAGGTGGTCGAACGAGTGTGAGGCGAGCTTCCAGAAACTCAAGACAGCCTTGACCACGGCACTAGTGTTGGTTTTTCCCATGGGTTTAGGGCCAGATACAGTATATTATGATGCATCTCGTATTGGACTTGGTGTGGTGTTGATGCAGAATGGCAAGGTTATTACATATGTTTCGCAGCAGTTGAAGATTTACGAGAAGAATTATCCAATTCATGATTTAGAGCTAGCAGCCATTGTTCACGCACTGAAGATTTGGAGGCATTATTTATATGGGGTGTCGTGTGAGGTATTCATAGATCACAAGAGTTTGCAGCATTTGTTCAAGCAAAATGAGCTAAATTTGAGGCAGATGAGGTGGTTGGAGCTATTGAAAGACTATGATATCACCATCTTGTATCATCCGGGGAAGGCCGATGTAGTGGCCAATGCCTTGAGTAAGAAGTTAGCCAGTATAGGCAGCCTTGCGTATATTTTGGTCGGTGAGAGGCCGCTTGCTTTGGACGTTCAAGCTTTAGCCAATCAGTTCATGAGGTTGGATGTTTTTGAGCCCAGCCGTGTTCTAGCTTGCACAGTCGCTCGTTCTTCATTCTTTGAGCATATCCAAGATCGGCAGTATGATGATCCTCATTTGCTTGTCCTTAGATACAGAGTGCGGCACGGAGGTACCAAGCAGGTTACAGTTGGAGATGATGGAGTTTTGAGGATGTAGGGGTCGAGTTTGTGTACCAACCGTAGATGGACTTCATGAGTTGATTCTAGAGAAGACCCATAGTTCCTGGTATTCTACTCATCCGGGCACCGCTAAGATGTATCAAGACTTTCGGCAGAAGAAGGATATTGTTGCGTATGTAGCTCGGTGTTTGAATTGTCAGCAGGTAAAGTACGAGCATCAGAGACCTTGTGTTTGTTTCAAAAGATTGAGATTCCTGAGTGGAAGTGGGAGCGTATCACTATGGACTTCGTTGTTGGACACCTGCGGACTCAGAGGAAGTTTGATGCAGTATGGGTTATTGTGGATAGGCTGACTAAGTCAGCGCATTTCATTCCTATGGCAGTATCCTATTCTTCTGAGTGGTTGGCAGAGATTTATATCCGTGAGATTGTTCGTCTTCATGGTGTGCCTGTATCTATCATTTCTGATCGAGGTACATAGTTTACCTCGCATTTCTAGAGGACAGTGCAGCATGAGTTGGGCACGCGGGTCAAGTTGAGCACAACATTTCATCCTCAGACGGACGGACAATCCGAGCGTACTATTCAAATTTTGGAGGATATGCTCCAAGTGTGTGTTATTGACTTTGGAGGTTCTTGAGATCAGTTCTTGCCATTAGCAGAGTTTGCCTACAACAACAGTTACCAGTCGAGCATCCAGATGGCTCCCTATGAGGCATTATATGGTAGGCAGTGTCGGTCGCCGGTAGGGTGGTTTAAGCCAGGAGAGGCTCGGTTGTTGGGTACAGATCTAGTACAGGATGCCTTGGACAAGGTTAAGATCATTCAGGATAGGCTTCATACAGCTCAGTCCAGGAAAAAGAGTTATGCCGACCGCAAGGTTTGTGATGTAGCATTAATGGTCAGAGAGCGAGTGTTACTTCGGGTGTCACCCATGAAGAGCGTGATGAGATTTGGAAAGAAGGGCAAGCTAAGCCCTAGGTTCATCGGTCATTTTGAGATTCTTGATCAAGTGGGAAAGGTAGCTTATAGACTTGCGTTACCGCCGAGTTTATTAATTGTGCATCTAGTGTTTCATGTGTCCATGCTTCGGAAGTATCACGGCGATCCATCCCACGTGTTAAACTTCAGCACTATCTAATTGTACAAGGGCTTGACCTATGAGGAGGAGCCGGTAGCTATTCTAGACCGGCAGGTTCGTCAATTGAGGTCGAAGAATTTCCCTTTAGTTAGTGTACAGTGGAGAGGTCAGCCTATTGAAACAGCGACCTGGGATTCGGACCCTCGGTTGTGAAAATGGTAACTTTAAGAGTTCTTGATATTTTTATTGATTTTGATGCTAAATTCGTTGTTTAAGATATATTTGGGCGATTTGATCGCACGAACAAGTCCATATGATGTTTTTAGACTTCTGTGCACCTTGGTTTGGAGCCCCGAGGGCTCGGTGAGTTTCGGGTAGGCTACGAAGTGTTTTGAGACTTAAGGAATTAGTTGCTATGTTGCAGATCTACAGTCTTCACATTTGCGAAGTCTGGCTCGCAATTGCGATCGGAGGGCAGGGAGGGGGACCTTCGTATTTGCGAAGTTCAACGTCGCAATTGCGACTCCAGCAGTCACCGCATTTGCGAACAAAAGTTTGCATTTGCGAAGTCAGCAGCCCAGGCCAAGCTTCACATTTGCGATGCTTTGGTCGTATTTGCGAGTTTGCATTTGCGAAACTGTTATCGCAAATGCGATATCTGCGACAGTGTAAATCATAACTTAGACAGGATTTCAACTCATTCTTTCAAATTTTCAAACCCTAAGCTCCCATAGGCAATTTTTCAAAGAAACGTTCTTCCCCAAATCATAGGTAAACAATTTCTAACTCATTTCTTTCAATCTACTTCATTTTTTTACAAATTTCATCACAAAATCTAGGGATTTTCATGGGGAATTGGGTGTTTTTGGGTGAAATTTGGGGATTTAGACCTCAAATTGAGGTCGGATTCCAAAACCAATTGCATATCCGGGCTCGAGGGTGAATGGGTAATCGAGTTTTGGTCCGAACTTCGGGTTTTGACCAAGCGGGCCCGGGGCTAATTTTTGACTTTTTGGGAAAAATATTGGGAAAATTATAATTAAGCATTGGGTTTGAGTTCTTTAGCATTTATTGATGTTATTAAGTTAATTATGACTAGATACAACTGAATTGGAGGTGAAATCTAGAGGGAAAGCGACATTTGAGGCTTGATTTGTGGCCGTGGAATCGAGGTAAGTGTTTGGTCTAACCTTAGCTTGAGGGAATAGGTGTTGTGTCTTATTTGCTATGTGTTAGTGTTGTGTACGACGTATAGGTGTGGTGACGAGTATCTATACATTGGTGTCGAGCATGCCCGTGAGTCTTATATTGTGATCGTTGTGATTCCTATTATGTACTATTCATGTCTAAACTGATGATTAGCCATGTTGAACAAGACTTGTGGTATTTTCCTAGTAATTGACCTTTGTTGAGTATTGGCTCAAGTTGAGATTCATTTTGTGAAGTTAACGGTTGGAACGAGATTTGGTTATAGCTGATTCCCTTGCCGGGACGTATTTATTTCTATTGTTGATTCCCTTACCGGGATGTTATTGTTTCCACTGTTTGGCTGAGGAAAGAGCGATAAAGCACGAAGGGTGATGCCATGCACATTCATACTTATAAATATGGTGAGAAAGAGTGAAAAAGAATGAAGGGTGATGTCGTGCACATTTATATTTATATTGATGCATATGGTGAAGAAGAGAGATAAAGCACAAAGGGTGATGTCGTGCACATTTCTAATATTTATATAGAGAGGAAGAGTGATAAAGCACGAAGGATAATGTCGTGCACATTTTCATTATTGATTGCATGGTGAGGATTGAGAGTAAAAGCACGAAGGGGGATGTCGTGCATTCATTGTATGTTTGTTGTGATTATTTGTTATTATCGGTTCAAGTGCCTTGATTGTTTCATTTTTGTTATTTCTGTGCTTCCTTATTCTGGTATCTCCCATAGTATGTTGCCCCTTCCCGTTAATTTCTATTTAGCTTCTGTTATGGTTATTTTGTTAGATATTGTATAACTGCACAGGTTATGATGTTTGTTGTGTCCTAGCCTCGTCACTACTTCGCCGAGGTTAGGCTCGACATTTACTAGTACATGGGGTCGGTTGTACCGATGCTATACTCTGCACTTTTTGTGCAGATCCCGGTACTGGACCATACGGACCATAGATTGTGGTTGCTGCCTTCAGTCTAGTGGAGACCCAAGGTAGTCCTGCAGGCGTCCGCAGGCCTTGGTATCCCCTTCTATCTTGTTTCTTTCTATTTTCATCTATTTCTGAGACTGATGTGTATTTTCTTTATTCAGACCACTATTTGTAATATTCGTAGATAGTCCGTGAGATTGTGACACCAGTTCTTTGTAGAGTTTGTGAAGATTTCACATTTGTACTAAGTTAAACTATTAAATTCTGTTCTTCCGCATTTTTATTTCCGTTGTTTCCTTATGTTAACTTATAAATTATTAAAAGATAAAGTAAAAACGTAGGATAATCAGTAACGTTGGCTTGCCTAGCGGGTTCAATGTTAGGCGCCATCACGGTCCCGACGGTGGAAAATTGGGGTCGTGACATCCACGTGCCTTGATTTCAAAATTTTTTGAAGACAAACATTACCCATAAAAGCACAAACTCAAATATATAATTTATTCCTATTGTCCAATTTCGTGGTCAAAATCCAAATTTACCATTTCTAGATTTTCTTCCAAAATGCCACAATTTCTATAAATTTTCATCTTAAAATTCATATATAACTCATGCATTTAAGTCACAATGGGTAGGAATCACTTACCATATGATAGATGATGAAAATGTCTTTTCAAAATCGCCCCAAAGTCTACTCCCATGGAAGAATTGAGATAAAATAGCCAAAACCTGATTTTCCAAACTTATACACTGCCAAGCAACTCTTTATCATGAACGCGGCATTTCCCTCGCGTTCGTGAAGCTCAACCAACTCCGGCTCCAAAACACTTCTTTGCGAACGCGAGAAAAGTATCACGAACACAATGCTCCACCAGGCTACCTCATCGCAAAGCTGACATTACGAACGCATAGTGTTGCCATCCAAACCTTCGCAAACGTGAGACAGTAGTCGTGAACACGAAGCACAAAAGTTCCAGCAGCCAAAAATCCTACTTCGCTAACACGTGAATTCCTTCGCGTTCGTGAAGAATAATACTAGACACCAGCACCACCAGTTGCAAAATAAGGAAAAATGGTCTGAAACACTTCCGAGGCCCCTGGGACCCGAATTGACGGTCGAAATCCTTCTTTTAACTTTTAAACATTCAAACTTAGACGAGCGCGTCCGAATCACACTTAAACATTCCAAAATGATGCCAAATTTTATGTACAAGACAAAAATCACTATATGAACCTATTTCTAGTCTCGGAATCTTAAACGGATATCAATAACATCAAAGTCCACTTCACATCAAACTTAAGAAATTATAAAGTCTTAAAAATGCCAACTTTTTACGATAAGCGCCAAAACGCTCCCGGTCCACCCGAAACTCGATCCGAACATACTCCCAAGTTCAAAATCATCATAAGAATATATTGGAATCCTCAAATTCTAATTCTAGGGTGGTTTACTCAAAAGTCAAACCTTAGTCAACTCTTCTAATTTAAAGCTTCCGAATTGAAAATTATCATTCCAAATAAACTCCGAACTTCCCGAAATTCAAATTCAACTACGCGTACAAGTCATAATACATAAGCTGAAGCTACTTAAGGTTTCAAACTACTGAATGACATGCTATAGCTCAAAATGACTGATCGGGGTCATTACAATCAACGATTGTATACAAGTGTTCTTTTAGTGGTGTAACTTACATTATACCAAATTATAAAACAATAAAATATTAACCTTATACATTGTATAAAGTTGATAAATTTTAATTATTACATGTTGTATCTTAATACATAGCATAATATCATTTTTATGTATTAGCATTTTTATTAGTCCACTCTAATATCATTATATATTCTAACTTTATACCTTGTATATTAGTTTAACTTACTGTCATGCTTCTTGACGCAATGATTTTTTCCTCAGCAATATTTCACACTTTGTGCTAAGCTTTGTAACAGTTTCTAGTGCTCCGTTTTTGCTTGTGTTATTCCAAGCCATAACCAACATCATCAAGTAGTCTGGCATATTGTAGATAGGTAGATCCCTCGCCGCCTTATTCGTAGAATTTATGGATTCCGCAATATTTGAGGTCGTCACCATGGACCTGTTAACGGTTGAATGCGCTACCGAGCACCTATCATATCTAATATTGAATAAGAATTGTTTAACCCTCCCATCAAGGTTTCATATTTCTGATATGTATTAGTTGAATTCCTCAATTGTGTATACTTTAGCTATAGCAAAAATTATGGGCCTTATTTTCTTTTGGCTCTTCTTAAACCTCAACTTTATGTTGTTGTTCCATAGATGAAATATGCATATATAGTGAGGCACTTCTGGATACACAATTGAAGTTGCCTTAAAAATACTTTCATGCATGTCGGATATGATGCACATTCCTTCCCTTATACCATATGTTTCTCGCAAATTATGGAAGAACCACTCCCATTATGCATCGTTCTCCGAATTAACCACATCATATGCGAGCAAACTTTTTTGTGGAATAAGGTCTGCGTATACACCACCCTTCCCAGACCCCACTTGTGAAATTATACGGGGTATGTTGTTGTTGTTGTTGTTATATATGCGAGCGGAAATATTTTACCTGATTGAACATCGCAAAACTTAACTTTAAACTTAAATTATATAACATATTAAATGCAATAAAGCAAATTTGATGCAAAAGTATAATGATTTGATAAATTATACATGATTTATACTAAAAATAAAAGATACTACATGCAAATTTGTTATACCATCAAAATAGTCTGATTATTGAGAGTATAATTCATACATGTTATACATCACGTATAATTATACATGAAGTAATTTCTATTTAGTCTATTATATTCAATAAATGTCTACTTCAACTCACTTGCTGCATCTTGGGTGCAAGCTGTTAGTAAGGTCCCTTTGTGTGTTAATTTGAAAGCTACCATTAATAACTACATTAGTCATGCATACTCTCACCCTTTAATTGATGAGTAGAGTGTTACATATACATAAAAGAAGCACCCGTTATCTGATTTTTCCAACCTTGTCACTGACCTAGGAGTTGTATGCATTAGCATATACAAAAACCTCGGAAGCTTATTATATGAATCGCTTGGTTTACTTCTTAATAGTTCAAAAACTTTTTTCCTTCGACCTCCATGCTTTCAAATAGTTCAAATCAACTCCATAATCCCTTTTGATGTCACGTTGTATTTCTGCTGGAGTATACTCCAACTTAGGATCTTCTAACTTGCTCATTATTAAACTTCCAATGAGATTAGAGGTAGCCTGCCGTTGTGAAAATAATCTAGGTGGAATTATTTCACATGTGTAAACTTTTTCAAACTTTCTCACTTTAAATATATTCTAGGTGTTTAGGCTGATGACTTAAGATTTCATGAGCATTGATCACCTAGACATACAAGATAATACCTGCAATATTATGCCGCTACATACGTGAATTACTTTTTTGATTTCAAATATGAAAATTAATTTTGTAACTTGGCTAAAAACTCCAATGAATTTATACTAACACATATATAATACCACCATCGTTCCATGTATAATTTGTGCATATAATCTAAAGCATCGGTTCAATCTTTTAACTCAAATGTTATATTAAATTTATATCGTTTAATAGCAGTACATAGGAATATAAAATTACTAAATATTAGTGCTACCGTGCCCAATTATCAATCTGACATGCATATAATTTTACAAATCATGAGGTTCACTTGATACAGTTAGCTATATACATGTATCTTCAGCCGGGCATATCTAGATATTCATTGAAATTTATATAAGATTACCATTATTATGTTAAATATACAACTTACAAAGCATCCTACAATTGTATATAATTATACGTTAACTTTACCTTACCTGGTTTTATTTGAACGTTCAACCTTGAACTGGAACTACTCTCGTATTGCAAGATGTTTCATAACATTTAGCAGTATATTCTTGTTTTTGTACAACTGCCCTTCATTAACCTCTTGATGTGAACTGCTGCCGATTATACACTCTCCATCGATCTGCATAATATCATAGTCCTCTCCATTTCCGGAACTAATCAATTTAATGGTTTCCAGATTGTCAATCATGGGCAAATTCTGAAAAATATTGGAGTTTGACTTGTTTTTAATCAGATTCAAGCATGTAATGTCGTTACCCTGCTCTTTCAATGTTATAGACAATGGATAATCAGTGAAATATAAATTTTTCCTTTTCAACTCTATGTACAAGCCCAAACTCCTATCGTTGTATACTTTTATGGGTGGAAAATACTCTTTCACAGAAGATCCAATATCAATCATATCAATGTTTGCGATAACTCCATGTATCTTTGATATCTCCGAACGAAAAGATTTAAAAAATCCCAATCCATATTGATCGACACCCCACCGACGCAAAAATTCTAAAACATGTGTTGCATGTCCCATTCACTACTATGTTGAACCAAAATTGTGATTATGTTATCCATGGAAGAAGAAGTATACGAGATATTTCAGTTGTTTGCTTCCTATTAGTTGCTTCTCATCTCTTTATATGATATATGGAATATACGAAATACGGCCGTTTCGAATACGAAGATTGTTTGACACGGTTCTTAATCGAGGTGAACCAGCGTAACTGAAACTCTATTGGATGCTTGATTTAAGGTACAAGGTTTAAAGGATTTTGACTAGTAATTTAAATATTTAGTTGCCTTGTGTGTAAAAGACCTAATGCTGCTACAAATGTGAAAATTTTCCTATAATTTTGCCTAATTATGTTTTTTGCTCGGGGTTTTATTGTTAAATTCAGATTTAAATCTTATGAATAGGTTGAATCTATAGAGATGAGTGGTCATATAATTTGATATGTGACTAATATAGGATTGTTTTAACTAAATATAATAGATTAGGGACAATGTTGCTCTTTTTCGTTTTATTTTAAATGGTTCGTTAGTTTTTAGGATTTTTTGGGCGGTGTGCGCATTTTCAACTCAATAGGTAGATAGAGGGTATTTTTATACCAAATCTAATAGGTTAGAGGCAGTTTTAATCCTTCTTTTTTTTAAGAATAACTTATTTATACTGACAACTTATTTTTTGTATATTACTAATATAATTTAACATGTTATAGTAAATTGTTTACTTTATTTACACATTATGAATATTTGTATGTATTTATCTTTTAGATAATATAAATGCTAACCAAAAAAGAAAGAATTATACATAAATACAGTCTATACACATACATTGCAACTCGGTGACCTTTATAAAATTTTGCAAAGCTATAGCCCAAAAATAATAGACTAGGATTCAATAACCAACTCCAAATAGATTCTCAAAATCTCTATTTAGGTTCTTAGCTTTTAACCTATTCTCCGAATTACTAATTGTGACTTAAATATAGTTTAACAAAGTCCTAGAGCTATGATACCAACTTTTCACGACCCTGGTTCACCCTCCGTGAACCATCATGACGGCACCTAGTCTCTACGACTAGGTAATCCTAACAATGCGGAATATAAAAAACAATTGCTGAAGAAATAATTAAAACTGAAATAGTAAAATAAAATAGTGTTTAAAATGTCGCTCGGCATACACAATAACAACTCTCAAAACTAATAACATTTCCCAAAATCTGGAATCTCATGATCACAAGCCTTTGAATGTCTACAAGTATCTAACTCCAGAATATCTAACAAGGGAACGAAAGTACAGAAGGGCTAATACAAAAAGGGGGAGTAGAAAGGGAATCTTCGGTCTGCGAACGCGGCAGATATACCACGGAGTCTCTACAAGTGCCTCGTCTCAAGCGTGATAAGTCTGAGTGAAGTACCTGGAGCTGCACATGAAAAACATGCGCAGAAAGGGCATGAGTACACCACAGCGGTACTCAGTAAGTGTCAAGCCTAACCTCGGTCGGATAGTGACGAGGAAGGTCAGGGCCCTACTGAGATTAAATAAAATATAAGATTCAACATTGTAGAACAAAACAGTATAAGTAAGTACAACAGTAAAAGTAACACATGATATAAAGGACAGCAACAACTACTACAAAGGCAAAGTAAACACAGAAAGAAATACAGCTCAGCACAAAGATTACAACCGGGGATCTCCCAGGATACCGTCCTGTAGTCCCAAATATAAATATCCAGTGGATCTCCCGGGATCCCGTAGTTCAACTTATAATGCGAGGGGATCTCCAGGAATACCGATCCGTAGTCACAAATGTAAATACTCAGTACAGGGAGAATCTACTAGGAGCAGTCCCGTAGTTCCAATATAAATGTGCAAGGGAATCTCCCGAAAATACCGTTCTGTAGTCTCAAAGTAAACATACAGGGAGATCTCCCAGGATATTGTCCCGTAGTCCCAAAGTAAACACACAGCAATAATAAGAAGAGTACATAGTTCAATTCAAGTTCCATACCAAGGTAAAATAGGTATTTCTAACCTAGCATGTTGCACGTAATCTAAATAAGGCAGTTTGAGAAAATAAGGCAATTAAGTCAATTAGACATGCTTTTCCTAAGCTAACAACATGCTTAAATTGCAAGTAGTATAAACAGGAAAAGAAAACATACTAGTAATTACTTAATGAAAACCAGATTTTCAACAATTAGCACAAGTATGCACTCGTTACCTCACGTACAAGGCAATTCAATTATCAATAATACCAAATCATAAGGGGAATGCCCCCCACATAAGGTTAGGCAATCCACTTACATCGAACCGGCTCAAAGTCAACCCGAAATCACGTCTTTGCCACGAGTACTCGACTCCAAATGGCCCAAATCTATTCAATTCAATTACATAATGTAAATAACACTTCAAGTAACTGATTCTACAAATAAATTCTAAGCTAATAAACGAAATTAGGCAAAATGACTAAAATGCCCCTCGGGCCCACGTTTTGGATTCGGGTAAAATTTATATTCTCAGAATCCCTATACTCTCATGAGTTCATGCATACCAAAATTATCCAAATCCAAAGTCAAATTCCCAATCAAAATTCGAATTCTAGGTCTAAGAACTTTCTTCCAATTTTTCCCCAATTTTCATCTCCAATCCGAAATTAAATGATAAAACTAATAATAGATTAGTGGAATACAACTAGAAATGGATAAGGAATTGTTACCCAATGATCTACTCTTCAAAAACCCCTCAATATCGCCCTCTCCCGAGCTCCAAATCAATTTCTAACTTTTTGAAACTAAACCTTCGAATTCTGATTTTTCTGCCCAGCAAAGTCGCATCTGTGGTTCAATTTTCGCATCTGCAATACTGCTTCTGTGGTCAAGGGAACCGCTTCTTCGGTTCTCACTTAAAATTCCCTCTCCGCACTTGCGACCCATAGGTCGCATCTACGGTCACGCAGGTGCGGTAACACATCCGCTTCTGCGGTTCCTGCTCACTCTCATCTTGGCCACTTCTGCAGCTTGACTCCGCATCTGCGGGAGTCGCATTTGCGGCCTCTCAACCACAGATGCAGTTATGACAGCAGCCCAAAGACTTCAGCTGCAAACTTCAACTTTCCAACTTCCTGTTAACCACCCAAAATCATCCTGAGGCCCCCAGGACCTCAACCAAAAGTACCGACAAGTCATATACCACTATCCAAACTTATATAAATATCCACAACACCTCAAACAACATCAAAGCAACCAATTAGCATCGGATTCAAGCCTAAAAACTTCAAAAACTCTCAAAATATGCTTTTGATCAAAAGGTCTATCAAACCTCGTCCAAACGACCTGAAATTTTGTACACACATCACATTCTACACTATGGAGCTACTCCAACTTCCGGAATTTCATTCCGACCCTCAAATCAAAATCTCACTATCAAACCGGAAACTTCAAAAATTCAACTTTCGGTATTTCGAGCCTAAATTAGCTACGGACCTCCAAAACATAATTCGAACACGCTCTTAAACCCGAAATCACCCAATGGAGCTAACGGAACCATCGGAATTCCATTCCGAGACCGTCTTTACACTGTTCTAACTACGGTCAAATTTCCAAAAACTTAAGCTCTCATTAAGTGACTAAGTGTCCCAAAACTCTCCGAAACTTCAAATAAACCCTCCCGGCAACTCACAATAGTAGAAACAAACACGGGGAAAATAGTTAATAGAGGATCAGGGCGTTAATTCTTAAAATGATCGGCCAGGTCGTTACATCCTCCACACTTAAACATTCGTTCGCCCTTGAACGAGCATAGAGACATACCTGAAGTAGTGAAAAGATGAGGGTAATGGCTATACATATCCTGCTCGATCTCCTAGGTCGTGTCCTTGACCGACTGACCCCGCCACAGAACCTTTACTGATGCAATGTTCTTTGACCTCATCTTTTGAACATGCCTGCCCAATATCGCCACTAGCTCCTCAACATAAGATAGATCCTTATCTAACTGGACTTAACTGAAACCCAACACATGCGACGGATTAAGTGATACCTCCGGAGCATCGAAACATGAAATACCGGATGAACTCCTGCCAAGCTGGGAGGTAAGGCAAGCTCATAAGCAACCTCCCCAACACGTCTCAATATCTCAAAAGGGCCAATAAACCTCGGACTCAACTTCCCTTTCTTCCCAAATATTATAACGCCCTTCATAGGCGAAACCCGAAGTAGAACCCGTTCTCCAACCATATAGGAAACATTACGAACCTTCCGGTCTGTGTAACTCTTCTATCTGGACTGGGCTGTACGAAATCTATTCTGAATCACCTTAACCTTCTCCAAAGCATCGTGAACCAAGTCGGTGCCCAATAATCTAGCCTCACCCGGCTCAAACTATCCTACCGGGGATCTACACCGCCTACCATATAAAGCCTCATACGATGCCATCTGAATGCTGGACTGATAGCTGTTGTTGTAAGCAAACTCCGCCGGTGGAAAGAACGGATCCTAAGACCCTCCAAACTCAATCACACACACGGAGCATATCCTCAAGAATCTAAATAGTGTGCTCGGACTGTCAGTCCGTCTGAGGGTGAAATGTTGTGCTCAACTCCACCCGAGTACCAACTCATGCTGAACGGCCCTCCAGAACTGCGATGTGAACTGAGTACCTCTATCTGAAATGATGGAAATTGGAATACCATGCAGAAGAACAATCTCCCGAATATAAATCTCCGCCAACTACTCCGAAGAATAGGTAGTACACACAGGAATGAAATGTGTGGACTTGGTCAGCCGATCCATAATCACCCAAATAACATCGAACTTTATCAAAGTCCGTGGGAGCCCAACTACAAAGTCCATGGTGATCTGCTCCCATTTCCACTCCAGAATCTCTATCTAGTGAAGCAACCCACCCGGTCTCTAGTGTTCATACTTCACCTGCTGACAATTGAGGCACCGAGATACAAACCCAACTATATCTTTCTTCATCCGCCTCCACCAATAATGTTGTCTCAAATCCTGATACATCTTTGCGGCACCCGGATGAATGGAATACCGCGAACTATAGGCCTCCTCTAGAATCAACTCCCAGAGCCCATCAATATTGGGTACACAAATCCGACCCTCAATCCTCAATACCCCGTCATCACCAATAGTCACATCTCTGGAATCACCATGCTGAACCTTGTCCTTGAGGACAAGCAAATGAGGGTCATCAAGCTGACGCTCCATGATACGATCAAATAATGAAGACCGAGAAACCACGCAAGCTAGAAACTGACTGGGCTCCAAAAGATCCAATCTCACAAACTGGCTGGCTAAGGCCTAAACATCCATTGCCATAGGCCTCTCCGATGCTGGTAAATAAGCCAAACACCCCAAACTCTCTGCCCGGTGACTCAAAGCATCGGCCACCACATTGGCCTTGCCTGGGTGATACAAATAGTGATATCACAGTCCTTCAGCAACTCTAACCACCTCCTCTAGCACAAATTTAGATCCTTTTACTTGAACAGGTGCTGCAAGCTCCGATGATCAGTATAAATCTCACAAGGCACACCGTACAAATAATGACGCCAGATCTTTAGGTCATGAACAATGGCAGCTACCTCGAGATCATGGACAGGATAATTCTTCTCATACACCTTCAACTGTCTGGACGCGTAGGCAATCACCCTACTATCCTGCATCAATACTCCTCCAAGGCCAATCCTCGAGGCATCACAATAGACAGTGTAAGACCCTGAACCCGTAAGCAATATCAAAATTGGGGCTGTAGTCAAAGCTATCTTGAGCTTCTGAAAGCTTGCCTCGCACTCTTCCGTCCACTGAAACGGAGCACCCTTCTGGGTCAGTCTGGTTATAGGGGTTGCAATCGATGAAAACCCATCCACAAAACGACGGTAATAACCCACCAGGCCAAGAAAACTATGGATCTTTGTAGCTGAAGATGGCCTGGGCCAACTCTGCACTACTTCCACTTTCTTCGGATCCACCTGAATACCCTTACTCGATACCACGTGGCCTAAGAATGCCACGGAATCCAACTAAAACTCACATTTTGAGAACTTTGCATATAACTTCTTTTCCCTTAGAGTCTGGAGCACTGTCCTCAGGTGCTGCTCATGATCTTCCCGACTCCGGGAATACATAAGGATATCATCGATAAAGACAATGACGAACGAGTCAAAATATGGCCGGAACACACTGTGCATCAAATGCATAAAGGCTGTTGGGGCATTGGTCAGCCCAAATGACATAACAAGGAACTCGTAATGACCATACCGAGTTCTAAAAGCAGTCTTCGAGATATCTGGCTCCCGAATCTTCAACAGATAGTACCCTGAACCCAAGTCAATCTTAGAAAACACTCGTGCACCCTGTAGTTGGTCAAACAAATTATCAATACTAGGTAAAGGATAACAGTTCTTCACTGTAACTTTGTTCAACTGGCGATAATCAATACACATACGCATAGAACCATCCTTTTTTTTCACAAACAAGACAGGAGCACCCCAAGGTGATAAACTTGGCCAAATAAAATCCTTATCAAGCAATTCCTGTAACTGATCCTTCAACTCCTTCAACTCAGGAGGGGACATACGATACGGAGGAATAGAAATGTGCTGATTGCCTGGCAACAGATCAATGCCAAAATCAATATCTCTATCAGGCGGTATGCCCAGAAAATCAGCTGGAAACACATCAGGAAAATCTTGTACTATTGGGACTGAATCAATTGAAGGGGTATCAATAGTGACATCTCTCACATAAGCTATATACGCGTCACACCCCTTCTCAACCATACGCTGAGCCTTAAGGAAAGAAATAACTCTACTAGGAGTGTGATCTAAAGCACCCATCCACTCAACACGCGGTACACCTGGCATAGCCAACATCACAGTTTTGGCATGATAATCAAGAATAGCATAATGGGGCGACAACCAGTCGAGCAACCATAAATCGGCTCTAGTCTCAAAACCACTAAGAGCAACCAAACACGACCAATAAACGCGGTCCACAATAAGGGAATCTCCCACAGGAGTAGAAACATAAATAGGGGAACTCAAAGAATCCCGAGGTACACCCAAATGCGGAGAAAAATAAGAAGACACATAGGAGTAAGTGGAGCTTGGATCGAATAGAACCGATGCGTCAATATGACAAACCAGTATAATATATGTGATGACAGAATCAGAGGAAACAGCCTCGGTACGGGCAGGAATGGCATAGTATCTGGCCTGTCCTCCCCCTCTAGGGCGACCTCTACCTCCCCAACCTCCACCTCTAGCTAGCTGAGTAGGTGGGGTAGCAACTGGAGCTGTAACCATAGCATGAGAACTCTGCGGGGCACGCTATGGCTGAGAAGTCTGTGGAGGTGCACCCCTCCCAAGTCTGGGGCAATACCTCACCATATGGCGTGTGTCACCATACTCAAAACAAGCTCTGGGAGGACGTGGTGGCTGTGATTGGCTCGGGCCAGGTCTGCTAGACTGACCACTGAAAGCACCCCACGCAGGAGGCGCACTAGATACTGGAGGTGTATAATAAGGCTCCTAGGGCCTAGGAGGAGCTGGAATACCACTGGCTTCTGGAAGAGCTGAATGAATGGGGCGACTCATATAACCCCTACCATGACGACCTGCTGATGGGGCACGGGCACCAGAATAATGGCCCGTCTCTCGAGACCTCTTAGCCTCCATCTCCTCTCTCTCCTTAGTATACATACCCTCAATCCTCCTTGCAATGCTCACCACTTGCTGATAAGAAATATCCATCTCCAGCTCACGAGCCATGATAGACCTGATGCTGGGAATAAGCCCCTCAATAAACGTCGAACCCTCTCGCGAATAGTAAAAACCAAGGCCGGTGCATGTCTAGCCAAGCTAGTGTAACGGACAATATACTCTGAGACAGTCATAGCACCCTAGCGCAAATGCTCAAACTCTGCGCGTCATGCGTCCCTAAGGCTCTGAGGAACAAACTCTCTCAGGAACATATCTGAAAAATGGGTCCAAGTCAGGGAAGATGCCTCATCCAGACTGTCTAACTCATAGGTGCGCCACCACTCATAGGTGGCTCCTCGAAGCTGGAAGGTAGTGAAAAAAAACCCACTCGATCCTGATATACCCATAGTGTGGAGGATACGGTGACACTCTTCCAGAAATCCCAAGACATCATCTGATGCTAACCCACTGAATACATGAGGATCATACTTCTTGAACCTCTCAAGTCTCCGCTGCTTATCCTCAGAAGCTACTGCCCTATCCTCGGGCTGACCTGGGACTACAAGCTGTACATGAATAATCTCTGGAACCTGATCAACATGCACTCGCTACTCAAGAATGCGAGCGGCGGGAGTCTGTGCTCCTCCCCCGGCCTGAGACGTAGTTGCAGTAAGGGGAAGCAACCTTGCCTGAGCCAAAGTGGTGTACATGCTCATGAACTGCACAAGAGTCTCCTGAAGAGTTGGAGTAGTAGTAGCAGTAGGCGTATCAGGTGCCTGGACTCCGGCTGGAACTGCAAGTAGCTCCTCGGCGGCAGCTCGTGCAGGTGCTCTGGTTGCACCGCGTGCGTGTCTCGGCCTCTGACGGCTGCAGTAGGGGGTGCGGGTGACTGATCATCTCGGGTAGCATGTGTCCTCACCATCTGTGAGAGAATAGAAGACAGAAGTTTAGAATTGTGTTAACAAAATCTCGCATGACAAGGAAATCAAATGAAAGAGAATTTTCCTAACAGTTACATAGCCTCTCGTAGATAAGTACAGACGTCTATGTGCCGATCAACGAGACTCTAATAAACTGGCTTGTGATTCATGACTCCTATGAACCTAGAGCTCTGATACCAACTTGTCACGATCCCGGTTCGCCCTTCGTGAACCATTGTGACAACACCTAGTCTCTACGACTAGGTAAGCCTAACAATGCGGAATATAAACAACAATTGCGGAAGAAATAATTAAAAACAAAAATAGTGAAATAAAATAGTATTAAAAATGCCGCTCGGCATACACAATAACAACTTTCGAAACTAATAACATTTCCCAAAACCCGGAATCTCATGATCACAAGCCTTTGAATGTCTACAAGCATCTAACTCCAGAATATCTAACAAAGGAATGAAAGTACAGAAGGCCTAATACAAAAAAATGAGAGTAGAAAGAGATTCTTCGGTCTGCGGACACGACAGATATACCTCGGAGTCTCTACAAACGCCTCGTCTCAAGCGTGATAAGTCTGAGTGCAAGTACCTGGATTTGCACATGAAAAATATGCACAGAAAGGGCATGAGTACACCACAACGATATTTAGTAAGTTCCAAGCCTAACCTTGGTCGGGTAGTGACGAGGAAGGTCAAGGCCCTACTGAGGTTAAATAAAATATAAGATTCAATAGTGTAGAACAAAATAGTATAAGTAAGTACAACAGTAAAAGTAATACGGATATAACGAACAACAACAACTACTATAAAGGCAAAGTAAACACAGAAAGAAATACAGCTCAGCACAAAGATAACAACCGGGGATCTCCCAGGATACCATCCTGTAGTCCCAAATATAAATATCCAGTGGATCTCCCGGGATCTCGTAGTCCAACTCATAATGCGAGGGGATCTCTCGGAATACCGATCCGCAGTCCCAAATGTAAATACTCAGTACAAAGGGAATCTACCGGGTGCAGACCCGTAGTTCCAATATAAATGTGCAGGGGGATCTCCTAAAAATACCGTTCCGTAGTCCCAAAGTAAACATATAGGAGGATCTCCCAGGATATCATCCCGTAGTCCCAAAGTAAACACACACAACAACAAGAAGAGTACACAGTTCAATTCAAGTTCCATACCAAGGTAAAACAGGTATTTCTAACCTAGCATGTTGCACGTAATCCAAATAAGGCAGTTTGAGCAAATAAGGCAATTAAGTCAATTAGACATGCTTTTCCTAAGCTAACAACAAGCTTAAATTACAAGTAGTATAAACAGGAAAAGAAAACATACTAGTAATTACTTAATGAAAACCGGATTTTCAACAATTAGCACAAGTATGCACTCGTTACCTCACGTACAAGGCATTTCAATTATCAATAATACCAAATCATAAGGGGAATGTCACCTACATAAGGTTAGGCAAGCCACTTACCTCGAACCGGCTCAAAGTCAACCCGAAACCACGTCTTTGCCATGAGTACTCGACTCCAAATGGCCCAACTCTATTCAATTCAATTACATAATGTAAATAACACTTCAAGTAACTGATTCTACAAATAAATTCTAAGCTAATACGCAAAATTAGATAAAATGACCAAAGTGCCCTTCGGACCCACGTTTCGGATTCAGGTAAAATTTATATTCTCAGAATCCCCATACTATCACGAGTTCATGCATACCAAAATTATCCAAATCCAAGGTCTAATTCCCAATCAAAATTCGAATTCTAGGTCTAAGTACTTTCTACCAAATTTTTCCCAATTTTCATCTCCAATCCGAAATTAAATGATAAAACTAATAATAAATTAGTGGAATACAACTATAAAGGGATAAGGAATTGTTACCCAATGATCTTTTCTTTAAAAACCCCTCAGAATCGCCCTTTCCCGAGCTCCAAATCAATTTCTAACTTTTTGAAACTAAACCTTCGAATTCTGATATTTCTGCCCAGCAAAGTCGCATCTACGGCTCAATTTTCGCATCTGCGATACTGCTTCTGCGGTCAAGGGAATCGCTTATGCGTTTCTCACTTAAAATTCCCTCTCCGCAGCTGCGACCCATATGCCGCATCTGCGGTCACGCAGGTGCGGTAGCACATCCGCTTTTGTAGTTCATGATCACTCTCATCTTGGCCGCTTCTGTGGCTTGACTCCGCATCTGCGGCCTCTCAATGGCAGATGCGGTTATGACAGCAGCCCAAAGACTTCAGCTGCAAACTTCAACTTTCCAACTTCCCGTTTACCACCCGAAATCATCCTGAAACCCACCGGGACCTCAACCAAAAGCACCGACAAGTTATATACCACTATCCAAACTTATACAAATCTCCACAACACCTCAAACAACATCGAATCAACCAATTAGCATCATATTCAAGAGCTTCAAAAACTCTCAAAATACGCTTTCGATCAAAAAGTCTATCAAACCTCGTCCGAATGACCTGAAAGTTTGCAAACACGTCACATTCAACACTACGGAGTCACTCCAACTTCCGGAATTCCATTCCGACCCTCAGATCAAAATCTCATTATCGAACTGGAAACTTCAAAAATTCAACTTTCGGTATTTCAAGCCTAAATTAGCTACGGACCTCCAAAACACAATCCGAACACGCTCCTAAACCCGAAATCACCCAACGGAGCTAATGGTACCATCGAAATTCTACTCCGAGGTCGTCTTCACACTGTTTCGACTACGATCAAATTTCCAAAAACTTAAGTTCTCAGTTAGGGACTAAGTGTCCTAAAACTCTCCGAAACTCCTAATAAACCCTCTCGTCAACTCACAATAGTAGAAACAAACACGGGGAAAGTAGTTAATAGGGAATCGGGGCGTTAATTCTTAAAACGACCAGTCGGGTCGTTACAGTAAGGTAATTCATCTTTGTTCAACAGACTTAAAATAAGTAGCTTTAGATTTTGAATTTAATTTTGTGAGAAATTTAAAGTGGGTAGACTTGTTAAAAATAGTATTAGGAGGTTGTCTACAAAATTTAAAGTCAGTTGATGGGGATTTGGAGTGGTTTTGAACAAGAATTACTGTTGAAAATCATAAAAGAAGTTTGTCTATAGACGTTTATATGCTTTAATACAATGGAATGCACTTTTATACATGGTAGGTACATTATGTATATAGGTATATAAAAGTAAATAAAGAAGTATAATCACATTAGTGAAAAATATGTTTGCGATACACTACGTATGTAGGTGTATAAGAAGAAGAAGAAGAAGAAGAAGAAGAAGAAGAAGAAAATATGAGTAATCCACCAAAATACATGTAAATAATGCATCAACCTTGTATATAATAGTATATAAGAGGTGATATATACCCTTATATACTATTATACAAATGAATCTTAATAATTGAGAAATTTAACTTAAATCTAGCTTAAATCTGCTTCAAAACGCTAAAATTTAAATTTTAAATCCTTTTTATATTTTGAATTAATTGGGACACCACCCAATCTAACAACCAACAAACTCGAAGAACTCAATTTATGAGATCAATGCTTCAAACAGCCTTTCATAGTGAACATTTATTTTCAAGTTTCAATCAACCGTAATAAACTGAAGCTCGACTTCAGCTTAAAAAGAACACGACTTAGATATTAAAACTTTAGTTCTTATTTTTTTTTGTTAAATTTTGACTTTTGAGTCTTCGAAATATCATATAATGGAGGTTCAAGTTATCCTTTTAAACCTCCCAACCTACAAGCAACGAATAAATCTCAACTTTGAATCTGTAAGGAGAAGTGAAGGAGAATAACAATGGCAGAATTTGGGGTGCAAAGTCATTGACGTTGAAGAAGAAGAAAGAATAAAAATAATAATTAGAAGTTGGTCTTTAATGTTGGACCAAGGAATGAAAAAGAAATTTCAAGTTATATACAAAAGTGGATCAAATCGGATAAAAAATTAAAAAATTAATCAAATTTGATTCGGATATTGTTCAAAGAGAGTAATTTATTCTGTCAAAAATTACATTATGTAGGTAAACTTTTTTTGTCCCACCAATTATACATGATATACATATCACTTTTATTGTAATAATTTATTAATAATACTTTCTTTATCTCAACTTATGTGATATTCTTTTTTTAGTTCGTTTCAAATAATATATTTTTAAATTTAGAAATAATTTAACTTTAAATTTTTTATTTATCTTTAATAAGATAATTATTAGCTATAAAAAAATTATAATTTATAAACCACAAATTTTAGAAATAATGCTCCCTTTCATTTGGTTCAATCAAATACGATCATACAATTAGGCTAAACACCTCGCAGTAGTACATTGGTTTTCAAAAAACCTCCAACCCGCGCAGCCCACTCCTTCCACGACCTCGCCGTCAACCGGCGCTCCGGCAATCTTGTCGTCGTCCGGCTCTCCTACTAAACCGGTGTAGATCCCGGCGAAGTAATCTTTCTGTTACACGAATTGGCTTGTTCCATTACCCTCGCCTCCTCAAATTTTGTATGTAGAATTTCAGAATTACAAGAAAATTTTCACATCAAATGGGTATCAAAGAAAACTGTAGAAACGAGCTCCGAGCCGCTGTCCGTCAGCTCAACGACCGTTGCCTCTACTTTGCCTCCAAATGGTATTCCCTAAACCCTAATTTTCTCATTGAGGTATGTATAATTATTTCTGATGGAAAATTGGTTTATTAAACAGGGCAGCAGAGCAGTTAGTGGGAATAGAGCAAGACCCAACAAAGTACACGCCATCACACACTAGATTCCAGCGTGGCAGCTCCAGCATTCGTCGCCGGTTCCGTACAGCCACAGAACCTGCTACTTCTTTCACTTCCACACCGGTGGCCGGTACATCTTATGTATCGACCCCATCGGTGGCGTTGGAGGATGATGGCAGCGACACCGCCATTGACAGTGACTTTTACCTGCTTGCTAAGTCCTACTTTGATTGTCGTGAGTACCGGCGTGCAACTCACGTGCTTCGCGACCAGACTAGCAAAAAAGCTATCTTCTTGCGGTGTTATGCTCTTTACTTGGTTTGTTCATCTGACCCTCTTACTCTCTCCGTCCCAGTTTTATGTGATGGTGTTCCATTGGCACAGAATCTAACAAAGAATGATTTTTGTACTTATGGTCTAAAATAGCCTATAGATATTTGTTTGCTATAAATTAAATGAGAAGTTTAAAGTTAAATTGTTTAAAAATATAAAAGGTATCATTTTTTTTGCACATACTAAAAAGGAAATTCCATCACGTAAGTTGGGACTGAGAGAGTATCAATCTATCTTTTTCTGCTCAATTTTGGTCTCTCCATCCACCCTCCTTTTCATTATTATAACAAAGAGGATAAATCTGCTAACTTTGTGTAATCTGAATTCTGTGAAGCAAAATCAGTCTCAAGCTTGAATAAAGAAAGAGTGTGTGGCATGTACAAGACTAAAATAGTTTAATTTTAAGAAAAGGAGAATTCATATAGCTGATTCCAACTAGTTCAGATTGAGGCGTAGCTGGTTGATTGGTGAGTTGATCAGTTAGAGAGTAAATCCGATATTGGACTAGCTGTTAAGAGTTTTCCCATTATAAGGCACTAGTTTAACATTGAAGAGTATGCTGTTACTTGAATAAAAGAGATGAAATTTTTAATTGGTGAATATGAAATAGTAATGTCAAGTGGAGTGCATTCAAATATATTACTCAAAACTGGTCAAATTTCAGCTAAGGAAATTTTGAGAGTCAAGTCAAGAAGTCGCGTTAACAAAACCAATGACAGTTATGTCATTTAAAGCTTGGAGAATTTCGTTTTTGAGATAGTTGCCTTTTGGATAACGCGTCCTGTATAATTCACATTGATTGGTAAATGGATGGTCTAGGAGAAGTTATGGCTAGGAAATGCTCCTGTGTTGTTACCTAATTATGATTTGCACTATTTCAGAATACATTGCATTTCTAAGGTGTTAAAGGGACCTTTGAAAGAAAAGAGTATGAGAGATCCAAAATTTATTGTCAATCACCGAATTCTTATGTCCTCTTTTGTCTCATGAATTCTCTAGGTATTATATGTATGTGGATGTGCCTAACTCTCCTATGTTTGTGTTTACTTACTAAGGTGAAGTAAAGAAAATAACTTCGGAACCAACAATGATTTTCTTCACTTGGTACTCTCAAAGAAAGTGGTGTCTCTCATTATTGAAGTCTTTAACACTCACTTTTTTATCCAGTGTCATTCATTCCATGAATAACAGAAGCTGCAGTTTCAGATAGTGTCTAGATGGGTTATGAACTAATTATCTCAATGATAGTGAGAAACTAATATCTTTTCGTCTTACTAATGTTCCAAGATTTTGAATCGTGTAATCTCCTTCAAGATAGTTTCACTCTATAAGTAAATGTATGTAAGGTCTTCCCTCCCTGTATTTCATATTTTTGACCTTTCACTCGCATCCGGATAAACTCTAGAATACGTTTCATGTGTGTTTGATGGGGTAGCATGTCAGATCTGCCATTTAATTTAGTCTCCAAGGAAGAAGGAAGGGAAAGGTCCAATAGAGAAGTATAAAAGTAGTAGAACATTCTGGTACTATATGCGGGTAGAACTTTCTTTTAACGGAAAGTTGGCATTTCTGTTTCTAGATTGGATGGCTCTAAAGAAGAAAGAAATCCACCATTTAGAAAGCTCTATTCTTTGTGTGTTATCTCTTCAATTTTTTAAGAAAAGATTGCTAGGCTTTTGGGAGCCTTTATCTTGCTGCATGTTGGCTTACTAGTGCATTTGGAGGCTATATATGACTCTTTCTCCTTTGCTCGTTTCTTTGGCTTACCCCTCACCAAGCTGGAGGACGGAGGGTGAATGGTCTTCTGTAGCTTCCTGTACTTTCACGTTTTTAAACAGCTTTCCTTCAACTTTACTTCTAAGTCACATATCTGAAGTATAGCATCTTATCATTCTTGTGTAACTGCCGAAAGTTTGCTGATTTGGGTCTAAGTATCTCTATTAGACTTGTAATTCACATCAAACTATGAAATGTTTAATGGTGTTTGTCTCTTTTCTTTTATCTCTTAGCTTGCCCAATAAGTGCTGCTGTTGGACCAGAAATATATTTGAATATATTTTAGTTATGTTGACACTCCTCCCATCTGTATGTTTTGATTTACTTTTGTTTATTCCTTATTCCAAATGATTAACCTCGCTCAAGGATTCAAGAATCAACCAGTGTAAACAGTTGTAAAAATAATCAGTAGTAATAATCTAGTGTTAACTATATAGTGACTCAAACTAACTCCTGAATGTCCAATCTTTGGCAAAGTCTGTCGTAAAATAGAAGCACAAGGAGCTATTTGAGGCAAATCCTGACCAATACAAATGTAATAGCCCTTAGCCACCTTTACTTAATCTCCATTCCTAACCCAACTGGTAACAGAAAATGGTCAAAGGGAGGAAAGGTAGTGCACTCCAATTTTCTCTTTTTCAATCTTCTCCTTAATCAAGTTTTTGAGTTAGTAATTTAGAAAAGAGATAAGGATGAGTAGGTATCAAATCTTTATCTATGTTCAATTCTAAGACGGAGGCCTTTGATGGTTTGCCGATTGCTTATTGTGTTTTGCTTTGAAAATGATAGTGCCACCGTTTGAATAAATCTCATCTTAGTCTGGTTCTCAGATGTTATCAAACTTCTACAAATGTATGAAAAGAATACAACCTGAAGTAGCGTTATTCCATTCCTTTTTATCGTGAAATGTACCCGATGAGCCTTGATACTTATTCTGCTTCTTGCTTCTTCCTGAAGGCCGGGGAAAAGCGAAAAGAAGAGATAATTGAACTTGAGGGACCCTTAGGCAAAAGTGATGTTGTGAACAAGGAGCTGGTTTCTCTTGAGCGAGAGTTGTCTGCACTTCGCAAAAATGGAACAATAGACTCCTTCTGTCTTTACTTGTACGGACTTGTTCTTAAGCAGAAAGGCAGTGACAATCTTGCTCGGTCAGTTCTTGTCGAGTCAGTAAATAGTTATCCCTGGAACTGGAGTGCTTGGTCTGAATTGCAGTCATTGTGCACTACAATTGAGACATTGAAGAGTCTGAATCTTGATAACCACTGGATGAAAGACTTCTTCCTAGCCAGTGCGTACCAAGAACTCCGTTTGCACAATGAATCATTGGCAAAATATGAGCACTTGCAAGGAACTTTCAGCTTTAGCAATTATGTCCAGGCCCAAATCGCTAAAGCTCAGTACAGCCTGAGAGAATTTGAACAAGTGGAAGTTATATTTGAAGAACTTCTAAGAAATGACCCTTACAGGATTGAAGACATGGATATGTATTCCAATGTGCTGTATGCCAAGGAATGTTGTTCAGCCTTAAGTTATCTTGCACACAGAGTATTCTTGACTGATAAATACAGACCAGAGTCTTGTTGCATTGTTGGGAACTATTACAGTTTGAAGGGGCAGCATGAGAAGTCGGTCATGTATTTTCGGAGGGCCCTCAAATTAAACAAAAATTATTTGTCAGCTTGGACACTTATGGGTCATGAGTATGTTGAGATGAAAAACACTCCAGCAGCAGTTGATGCCTATAGGCGGGCTGTGGACATAAACCCATGTGATTATCGAGCCTGGTATGGGTTAGGGCAAGCATATGAGATGATGGGAATGCCCTATTATGCCCTTAATTACTTTAAGAAGTCAGTGTTCTTGCAGCCTAATGATTCTCGGTTATGGATTGCAATGGCCCAATGCTATGAGACAGAACAGCTTCATATGCTTGAAGAAGCAATCAAATGTTACAGAAGGGCTGCAAATTGTAACGATAGAGAAGCTATTGCTCTTCACCAGCTGGCAAAACTGCATGCTGAACTTGACCGTTCTGATGAAGCAGCATTCTACTACAAGAAGGATTTGGAAAGGATGGAAGCTGAAGAACGAGAAGGTCCAAACATGGTTGAAGCCTTAATGTTCCTTGCTAGATACTATAAGACTCAAAAGAGGTTTGAAGAAGCCGAGGTTTATTGCACCCGCCTTCTTGATTACTCTGGCCCAGTAAGTTCATATTTGTTTCTAATTAGACTAAGAGTCAATAACTCAGTGTTTAAGTTAAAATATTGCCTATGTATAGTTCATGTAAACAAACTTTTTAGCTGCTTCCCTCGCTCTATTTTGTTTATTGATGCAGGAGAAGGAAACAGCAAAGAGTCTACTCAGAGGAATAAGATATGAAATGGATGTTGAGCATTTTCCACCCTAAGTTTCTTCTCTCTTTGCAGTATTGTGAAAGAAATTGTCATGTGTAAGGTCACTGGAGAGTGTGTTCATGCTTGTCAATAACTTGCTGAAAAGCTTGGGGAGGTCACGCGGAACAGCAAAAGGTATCATTAAACTTACCGAGGACATGACCCTTGATAGGAAGGTGTGGAGGCCGAAAATTAAGGTAGAAGGCTAGTAGGTAGTCGAAAGTGTTTCTTTCCCATACCAGGAATATTAGTGTTAGTCTTGTATTCTATTAATGGTAGATTTCTATTATTACATGTTGTTCCTTTGCTTAATTTTCTTATTGTTTTTGCTACTACTTTCTTTTCATCTTTTTGAGCGAGTGTCTATCAAAAATCTCTCTACCTTCAAGGTAGGGTAAGGTCTATGTACACACTACCCTCTCCAAATCCCACTCATTAGACTATATTAGGTTTTTTGTTGTTGCTGCATGACCAACTCTGGCCACGGGATATCTCTATTCAATGATAAACTTATATAAAGTGACTTGAGCTAAAGACAGATATTTATACATAAATTTTTGAAAAAGAAGACACTTATCATCAGTTTAATATGAATTAATCATCTGATGAACTAAGCAATTTGAAACAAATTAACCGAGGAAAAGATCGCAGATGGCTTAAAAGATGAAATGGAGCAGTATAAACAAGTTTATCTTGTTCTTGGAGTTGCAGAGTGATTTTTTCTGGCTATCCATCAAATAGTCTAAAGCCATTTCAAGACTAGACCAGAATCTTTCCAAAAAAGGAAGAGATCTTAGAAAAACGAAGGCGAATACCACCAAATGACGTGACCCAATTTTATCCATAAAAATACTTAAAAAGGCATCTTGTGTTTATGCCAATCAAGAACTCTAACTTACGTATTGCCAATTAAAACGAGTTACTGTATAACTGCATACATGGTTGACATGCGCGGAACAAAGGTAACAAAGGAACGAACTTATTGATTATCCAGTGCAAGCCCATAAGTAACAAAGGGTTACAGTATTCTTCAAGGAAGAAACCTGACTAGGTTTTACTAAGCAATCCACTACTCTTCCAGTATGGATCGAACTTTTGTTAGATAAATCTGATTCTCGATGAAGAACGTATTATTGCAATTTGTTGTCAACATTATATTTGTTAGATACTTATGTACATAATATGAATTAGGCATACTCCCACGTAGAATGGGAGTATGATATGTATTGTATAAATAGGGCTCATTGTATTATAATTAAATAGAATATCAATAATTTTCTCCCGTACATTCTCACATGGTATAGAGCATCGGTGATAAAAGATCGTTGTGCGTCATTCCAACGACATACATGAAGAAAGAATTCAGTCACAATGCGATTTTTCAGTGACCTAAATGAATGTTTGCGTCAGAGTCACTAATTATCAGTGTTGTGCGAAATCCAACGCCACCACAAGATTTCCAAGAGAGAGGCGGCCAAACCCCAAAAAGATCCTCCTGAAAAGAGCCACTCACGCACCCCCACGCGCCTGTCAGAGATCTGCCTCCGGCGGCACCTGCGGTCTATTCTAGCCAGAATTTGGAAAACCTTTTTTTGGATAGTGTTATCGTATTGCAATTCCGAGCCTACCCATCCAATTTAAATCAAATTCTAACCACTTTTATATTTTTCCGACGTGAACAGTGTTTTCTCCGGTGTGAACAGTAATTCATAGAAAATTTCTACTTTTCCCGGCGTAAACATTATAATGGCATTCATATCAGAAGCCTTTGACTCACAATCTATTGGATCCCATATATAAATTCAATCTAGATGGTTTCTTTACCGGATTACATTGAGTTCCTTCAGTGCAAAGCATGTAAACATACATTTTCAGAGATAGCTTCCATAGATAGTAGCGTATCTTATGTCTCCCAATCTTCAACCTCTGATTCTTGAGTCATTGATTCAGGTGCATCTGACCATATTTATGGTAACAAATCTCATTTCACTACTATTTCATGTTCTCAATCTCTACCAACAGTCATAAAGGCCAAGGGGTCTCAAATCATGGCAAATGGAATAGGTCAAGCAAGTCCACTTCCTTTCTTACCTTTAGATTCTTTTATTTATGTTCCTGGTAGTCCTCTTAATCTCATAGTTGTTAGTCGCATAGCCAAATCACTTAAATGCTCTATTTTATTTCTTGATGACCTTGTTTTTATACTGGAACGTAGTACATGGAGGATCATTGGTACTGAGCATGAATCAGATGGACTTTATTACCTTATCCTTGTAAAATCACATGGACTCACATCTTGTCTTCCTTCAACAACTTGTCTTGTTACTGATTCACAAGATTTATTACATAAATGGTTGAGACATCCCAGTTTGTCAAAACTTCAGAAAATGGTACGTGATTTATCTTACTTGTCCACTCTAGAGTGTGAGTCATGCCAGCTCGGTAAGCATACCCGCTCTCATTTCCCTCGGCGTCTTGATAATCGAGTAGAGTCACCTTTTTATTTTAGCCCATTCAGATGTTTGGGGTCCTAGTCAGGTCAGTTCTACCTTGGGATTCTGCTACTTTATTAGTTTCATTGATGATTATTCTAGGTGCACTTGGATATTTTTGATGAAAAATGTCTGAGTTGTTTTTGATTTTTCAGACTTTCCAAGCTGAAATTCAAAATTAATTTGAGGTTTCTATCCACACATTAGTGATAATACCCTAGAGTATTTGTCTTCCCTATTTCAGTAGTTTACGAACTCTCATGGGATTTTTCATCAAATATCTTGTCCGTACACATCCCAACAAAATAGGTTAGTTGAAAGAAAGAATAGACATCTTATTGAAACTACTCGTACCCTACTCATACAATCTCATATTCCGTTGCATTTTTTGGAGATGCAATTCTTACATCTTGTTATCTTATTAATTATATGTCATCTTTAGCTATCCAGAATCAAGTTCCATTCTCTATCATGTTTCCTCACTTACCTTTGTTCTCTCTTCCACCACGTGTCTTTGGGATCACGTGTTTTGTTCATAACCTTACTACAAGAAAAGATAAGTTAGATACTTATGCTCTTACGTGTGTATTTTTGGGTTACTCGAAAACACAAAAGGGATATTGATACTATTCTCCTGACCTCCAGCAGTACTTGATGTCCGCTGATGTTACCTTCTTTGAAACCCAATCATACTTCACAGGCTCAGGTAATCACTTAGATATTTCGGAGGTGCTACCAGTTCCATCTTCTGGATATTCAGTCACTATCTCCCATTCATCTTCCTCTATAACTCTAGCTTCACTACCTACAACTCCAGTTGCAGCTCCACCACCTAGTCTAGTTCAACCTTCTACAGCTCCACTACTCTTGACTTATCATCATCGTCCGCACCAAGCATCAAATCCAGCTAATTCACGTCCTGCAACTGACCCTTCTAATACTACGGACTTTTCCTCTCTTAGTCAACCGATTGCACTAGAAATGTATACGGTCCACACTTAATCCTAATTCCAATTATATGGTTTAAGTTACCATCGTTTGTCATCACATCATTATGTATTTGTATCATCTTTGTCCTCTCTTTCCATCCCTAAGTCTACAGGTGAAACACTTTCTCATCCAGGGTGGCAACATGTTATGATTGAAGAGATGTCTGCTTTACATATGAGTGGTGCTTGGGAGCTTGTTCCTCTTCCTTTGGAAAAATCGACTGTTGGTTGTCGTTAGGTGTATGCAGTCAAAGTTGATCCAGATGGACAGGTTGATCGACTTAAGATCCGTCTTGTTGCCAAAAGGTATACTCAGATATTTGGGCTCGATTACAGTGATATGTTCTCTCTCGTAGCTAAAATAGCATCGATCCGCCTTTTTCTATCCATTGCTGCTATTCACCATTGACATCTCTATCAGTTGGACATTAAGAATGCTTTTCTTCACGATGACCATGGGGATGAGATTTATATGGAGCAACCATCTAGTTTTGTTGCTTAGGAGAGTCTAGTGGTCTTGTATGTCGGTTACGTCGGTCCCTTTGTGGTCTAAAGCAGTCTCCTCGAGCCTAGTTTGGTAAGTTCGGCACATTTATTCAGGAGTTTGGCATAACTAAGGATCCGGGCATATTAAAGTATTTTCTAGGTATCGATGTCGCTCAATCTAGCTCAGATATTGTAATCTCACAACGGAAGTATGCCTTAGACATTCTTGAGGAGACAAGACTGACAAACTGTAGACCTGTTGACACTCTTAGGGATCTGAAATACTAAACTTGTTACATCTCGCGTTTTCGTACGTTAAAATTTCTTTTTCACTTAACCGATGTAGACTTTGGGATGAGATCATCTTGACGTTAACGTACTTAAGCCATTTATAACAAGCGATAAATAAGTGTTATGAAGGATAAAGGGGTACACGGATTAAAGAAAACAAGTTTCGTTGAAAGTGGATAATTTGGAATAAAATACGAGTCGAGCGATAATACCCGATAATTATAAACTAGTACCATGCAAGGTACCATATGACCACGGTAATATAATATATAAAGTATTTTAAAAATAAATAAAATTTTAAGTAATTTATTGTAATTTTTAAATTATACAGATAATTAATTAATTACCGGGTAACAGGACGTTACCCAGTTAACTAATAAGTGGATAAAAAAATTAATATCCCACCCCTACCCCACGTGGCAAGAAGCCACAAAATGGAAAATGATTAAGTAGTCACTTTTGCAAGATGGCTAATCATGAATATGACCAAGACATTACATTTAAGTCTTAGCAAATAAGACTTGTATCTAGGAAACTAAGGAATTCATTGGATAAAAGTACATTCTGTCTTTGGTTTCAAAACCAAAGACGTTAGCAGCAGAGTCATTTCGTCCAAAATATTTAGCAACATTTCGATTGGAATTTCAAAGAGCTAACCAAATTTCGTTCAAAAAAAGAGATTCAAGCAGAATTTCGTCCATATTTCGCAGAAACAAATTCGTTAAAATAATTCTAGGAATAGATATATTAAGACCCTTCCTTCTTTCTTTTGGCAAGGTCCAATTATACTAAAGAAACGAGCAAATGCACAGTTTCCATAAAATATTCTATTCGTAGAGATACTAGGGATGTCTATATTCTTGAATCCCCATGAAAAATATTATTATTTTCTGTTCATGGGTCTCAAAATAATACACAGTTGAAAAAGTTTATCCGGAAGAAATATTGAGATTATTACGTATTTTTCATGCATTTCACTCATTTATACATGTCCATTGACCCATGATCAGATGACGTTATATACGCGTATATATATATAAATATATGTATATGGGATATGGGAAAAGGTTACGGCGTTATATACGCACCACCACCTGATCAACTGGTATATGTTGATGATGTTGCCCACAGTGGCCGAGACGATATGATGGGATGCCCTCAGTGGCTTGATGATATTATGTACACCCATACCTATGCATGACATGACATTTATACGCACGTGCATGACATTATAAAAGTTTCAGAATTTACAAAGTTATTTAGATTTAAAGATTTGTTTCCTTATTCCATGTTTCATCTATGTCTTTTACGTACTAATTTTCATGCCTTACATACTCAATACATTTTTCGTACTGACGTCCTATTTCACGGGGCATGCGTTCCATGCCCGCAAGTGCAGGTAGGCAAGTTGACGGTCCCCTTTCTTAGGATCCCTGATCAGCGAGAGTTGGCATGCTCCACTTGATCCGGAGCTGCTTTGATTTTGGTACGATATGTTTGTGTATATATATATATATATATGTATGAATGTATGTATATGGTTATGATGTGGCTTAGTCCCGTCTTTGCACATTTATGTTTCTATTAGAGGTCTGTAGACAGTATGTCTAGTTGGGTTGTATGTGGTCTTGTCGGCTTTCAGTTTTGGATGTATAGTTGTCTATAGCAGCCTTGCCGGCTCGCCCACTGCATTCTGCATGTATACGTACATATGCCTTGAAGGCAGGTTTCCTTCTTGTATGTTATTTTCGTAATTCAGCAGATGTTATACATGTTCATATCCTAGATGCATGCTTAGGGGTGTTTGACAGGTAGGACTCAGGCACCCGTCGCGGCCCATCGGTTTTGGGTCGTGACACAAGTGGTATAAATGATGCCCTAGTAGTGGAATAAGGGCATAATTGTGATAAATAGAGGATGAAGTTTGGGCCTTCGAAAAGGGGAAGTTCCTGAATTGTAAAAGATTATAATACCCATGTAAGTTAACTCAGAAGGGGGCTAAGTTTCAATGGACCGATGCTTGCGAACGGAGTTTTCAGGCATTGAAAGACAGATTAACTTCAGCACCGGTTCTAATACTCCCAGAAGGGACCGATGGTTAGGTTATCTACTATGACGTTTTAGGCGTTGGATTGGGTTGTGTGTTGATGCAGCATGGTAAGGTTGTAGCTTATAGACAACTAAGAAAGCATGAGAAGAACTACCCGACCCATGATCTAGAGTTAGCCGCAGTGATTCATGCACTAAAGTTGTAGAGGCACTACTTGTAGGGTATTCATGTTGATATCTATACGGATCATAAGAGCCTCCAGTACATCTTCAAGCAAAAGGAATTGAATCTACGTCAAAGGAGATGGTTGGAGCTACTTAAAGACTATGACCTTGATATTTTATACCAACCGGGGAAGGCAAACGTAGTAGCCGATGCCCTCAGTCGTAGATCTATGGGTAGCCTGTCGTATTTGCAGCCAGAAAAGAAGGAAATAGCCTATGAGGTTCATCAGTTAGCTAGTCTTGGAGTTCGATTACTGGACTCAGGTGACGTTGGAATTACTTTTTAGGATACATCAACATCCTCTTTAGTAACTGAAGTAAAATAACACTAGTGCGAGGATCCTGTGTTAGTTCATTATAGAGATACCACCTTCAGAAGGAGAAGATGTCGTTTGAAATTACAGAAGATGGGGTCCTCAGATATCAAGGACGATTATGAGTGCCTAATATTGTAGGGCTTTGTCGGCAGGTTATGAGAGAAACTCACTATTCTCGTTATTCTATCCATCCAGGAGCAACAAAGATGTATCATGATATCTAGGAAGTATATTGGTGGGACGGAATGAAAAAGGATATAGCAGAATTTGTTGCTCAGTGTCCTAACTATTAGCAGGTTATGATTGAGCATCAAAAACCTGGTAGATTATTGCAGGCTATGGAGATTCCGACTTGGAAATGGGAAATAATAAATATGGACTTCATTGTAGGCTTACCTCATACCCATCGTAAGTTCGATTCGATATGGGTGATTATTGATAGGTTTACAAAGTCAGCCCATTTTCTGCCCGTTAGGACTACATATTCCTTAGAGGATTATGCAAGACTTTATATTAAGGAGATAGTACGACTGCATGGTGTCCCTGTATCTATTATCTCGGATAAAGGAGCTCAATTTACAGCTAACTTCTGGAAGTCCTTCCAAAATGGATTGGGGACTCAAGTAAGTCTTAGTACAACATTTCATCCCCAGTCAGACGGACAGACTGAGTGTACTATTCAGACACGGGAGGATATGCTACGAGTTTGTGTAATGGACTTCAAAGGTAGCTGGGATGATCATCCGCCGCTTGTTGAGTTCGCATATAATAATAGCTACCATTCCAGTATTCAGATGGCTTCATACGAAGCTCTTTATGGACGGGAGTATAAGTCTCCTATAGGGTGGGTCGATGTTCAAGAATCTGGATTACATGGGCTAGACTTTGTTCAGCAAGCCATAGAAAAAGTAAAGTTGATTTGGGATCGACTATTGACAGCTCAGAGTCGTCAGAAGTGATATTCTGACGTGCGGCGTCGAGATTTAGAGTTCGGGGTCGATTCTGGGTATTCTTAAAGGTGTCACCTATGAAGGGTGAGATGAGATTTGGCAAGAAAGGCAAACTTATCCCACGGTATATTAGGCCTTATAGTATCATTCGGAAAGTGGGCCAAGTAGCTTATGAGTTAGAATTGCCCTCAGAATTGGAGTCTGTCTATTCGGTTTTTCATGTATCTATGTTACGAAAGTGCATTGGCAATTCTACCCGAGTGGTGCCTACGAATGATGTACAGATTACAGAAGACTTATCATACAAAGAAGTTTAGGTTGTCATCCTATACCGACAGATCCGCAAGCTACAGAAAAAGAGGTAGCATTCGTGAAAGTACTTTGGAGAAACAACAATGTGGAAGAAATGACTTGGGAGGCCGAGGAAAACATTAAGTCTAAATATCCCTACCTATTTCCTCCTCCAGAGAAGGGTCTGACTGAGACGTCATAATCATAAGGTACGTGTATAAATTCTTGTGTTAGTTATTGTCGTTGGTCATGTGAGGCCATTGTTGTTATTGATAATTATGGTCCGATGTGGCGTTAAATTATTAAGCTTCTACATCTACAGGGAGAGTTGGTAGTAGTGTTGTTACAAAGGAGACCCTGCCAAAGTTATATGGATCACGGGGAGTTGAAAATTCGAGGACGAATGTTTCTAAGAGGGGAAGGATGTTACATCTCGCGTTTTCGTACGTTACAATTTCATTTTCAGTTAGACGTAGACTCGGGGATGAGATCATCTTGACGTTAACGTGCTTACGCTATTTATAACAAGCGATAAATAAATGTAATGAAGGATAAAGGGGTACACGCATTAAAGCAAGTTTCGTTGAAAGCGGACAATTTGGAATAAAATACGGGCCGAGCGATAATACCCGATAATTATGAACTAATACCATTCAATGTACCATATGACCACAGTAATATAATATATAAAGTATATATGAAGTATTTTAAAAATAAATAGAATTTTAAGTAATTTATAATAATTTTTAAATTATGCGGATAAATAATTAATTATCGGTGGTAACAGGACATTACCTAATTAACTAATAAGTGGATAAAAAAATTAATATCCCACCCCACCCCACGTGGTAAGAAACCACAAAATAGAAAATGACTAAGTAGTCACTTTTGGCAGATGACTAATCATGAATATGACCAAGACATTACATTCAAGTTTTAAAAATAAGACTTGTATCTAGGAAACTAAGGAATTCATTAGATAAAAGTACATTCTGTCTTTGGTTTCAAACCAAAGACGTTAGCAGCAGAGTCATTTCTTCCAAAATCTTTAGTAACATTTCGATTGGAATTTCAAAGAGCTAACCAAATTTCGTTCAAAATTTTAAGATATTCAAGCAGAATTTCGTCCATATTTCGCAGAAGCAGATTCGTTCAAATAATTCCAGGAATAGGTATGTTAAGACCCTCCCTTCTTTCTTTTGGCATGGTCCAATTATACTGAAGAAACGAGCAAATGCACAATTTTCATAAATTACTCTATTCATAGAGATACTAGGGGTGTCTATATTCTTGATTCCCCATGAAAAATATTATTATTTTCTGTTCATGGGTCTCAAAATAATACACAGTTGAAAAAGTTTATCCGAAAGGAATATTGAGACTATTACGTATTTTTCATGCATTTCACTCATTTATACATGTGCATTGACCCATGACCGGATGATGTTATATACGCGTATATATGTAAATATATGTATATGGGATATGGGAAAAGGTTACGGCGTTATATACACACCACCACCTGATCAGTTGGTATATGTTAAAATTATTGCCCACAGTGGTCGAGACGATATGATGGGATGCCCTCAGTGGCTTGATGATATTATGTACACCCATACCTATGCATGGCACGACATTTATACGCACGTGCATGACATTATAAATGTTTCAGAATTTACAAAGTTATTCAGATTTCAAGATGTGTTTCCTTATTCCATGTTTCATCTATGTCTTTTACGTACTAATTTTCATGCCTTACATACTCAGTACCTTTTTCGTACTGACGCCCTATTTCACGGGGCCTGCGTTCCATGCCCGCAGGTGCAGGTAGGCAAGCTGACGGTCCCCATTCATAGGATCCCTGATCAGCGAGAGTTGGCGTGCTCCATTTGATCCGAAGCTGCTTTTGATATTGGTATGATATGTTTGTACATATATATGTATATGAGTATGACGTAGATCAGTCCCTCAATCCCGTCTTTGTACAATTATGTTTCTATTAGAGGTCTGTAGACAGTATGCCTAGTTGGGTTGTATGTGGCCTTGTCGGATTTTAGTTTTGGATGTATAGTTGTCCATAGCAGCCTTACTGGCTCGCCTACTGTATTCTGCCTGTATACGCATATATGCCTTGAAGGCAGGTTTCCTTCTTGTATGTTATTTTCGTAATTCAGCAGATGTTATACATGTTCATATCCTAGACGCATGCTTAGGGGTGATTGACAGGTAGGACTCAGGCACCCGTCGCGGCCCATCGATTTGGGTCATGACAAAACTTCTACCAGGACAGGGGGAGCCGCTTAGAGATCCTGCAAGATATAGGCCTCTGGTTGGTAAATTAAATTATCTTACAATGACTAGACGTGACATTTCCTTTCTTGTAAGTGTGGTAAATCAGTTCCTGGATTCTCACTATGATAGTCATTGGAATGCAGTTGTATGCATTCTTCAATATATAAAATCATCTCCAGGCAAAGGATTATTGTTTGAAGATCGAGGTCATGAGCAAATTGTTGGGTACTCAGATGCTGACCGGACAAGATCACCTTCTAATAGACGTTCTACGTCTGTATATTGTGTTTTAAGGTAATTTGGTGTCATGGAAGAGCAAGAAACAAAAAGTGATTGCTCGATCTAGTGTAGAAGCATAATATCGAGCAATGATTGTGGCAACATATGAGTTAATTTGGATCAAAAATTTGCTTAAAATTTGGTGAGGTCAGCAAGATGGAACTTGTGTAAAAATCAAGATGCCCATTATATTGCCTCAAATCCGATGTTCCATGAGAGAACTAAACACATTAAGACTGACTGTCACTTCGTCAAAGAAAAGATACTCTCAAGAGATATTGCTCCAAAGTTTGTTAAGTTGAATGATCAACTTGCAAATACTTTCACCAATTCCTTTACTGGTCCTCGTATTAGTTACATATGTACAAACTCTATACATATGATTTGTGTGCACGACTTGAGGGGAGTATTAGATAGTTATGTACATACTATGAATTAGTCATACTCTCACGTAGAATAGGAGTATGATATATATTGTATAAAAAATAAGGCTCACTGTTTTATAATTAATAAAATACCAATAATAGATTTTTCTCCCTTGCATTCTCACAATATTGACCTGTGCTTACATAACCAATTGACTTATAGATAGATGAATCTGGCCAATGCAGTACGTTGACGTTCCACATACAACAAGAGACAAGGGCTGAGCTCAAAGTTGAGAAGACCAAAGAAAAATATTTACAGAATTTCTTGCTCTAAGCTAATACAGGCTAGTTTCTCCATACGAAACTTAGAACAGACACACAGGTACCTACTATGGATATTAAAGCTGAAAAGCCAATTCTATAGATATCCTTCTCCATCCCAATTTGCCTGGTTTAAACGAGGACTTGCTCCTTTAAAAGCGACAGGCGGGGACAACCCATCTAAAAGGAGCCCAAAAACAAAACCCCTCCATTGGCATCAAGTCATCAATTAAGTATTAGCATGATCATGTCACTTTGTTTTAACAAATCTTCCAAGCATTCATCGAATTCATTATCTATGCGCACGATCACGCCAAGAACCTTGTTGCATTGCAAGTGCCTAAATTCATATATCACGAGCATGAGTAAGCACAATGGGAGAAAAAATCAAGATAAAAAGCAAAAACCTAACCGTGTAATAATGGGCAACAAACTGCAATATCAAGATTTAAGATATCACCTGCCCGCTGATGAGACTTGTGGCAGAAGCAGTTTCAGAGATGTCCTTTTTTCCATTATCCTCTTCTGCTTCATAATCAGTTTCGGTGAAAGGTGGAAGTGGCAGAAGTGAGGGAACTCCAAAGATAGCCTCATCATGAGCAGCCTTGATTTGTTCCTCCCTCCTAGTCTTCAGATCAACAAAATTTTACAACAGAACGAACATCAGTTCGCTCTCCCTTTGACATGACCAGAGCCCATTTGCATCATGTTGTTATGAGAAGGAAATGATAACACAAACAGAAAGTGCACATACCTCCACCGCAGAAAACCGAAAGCTTTTGCCAATGTGGTTGACTAAAGCAGCATCATCTTCTGCAGCTGAAGCAGTCAACAGTGTTTATCAGTATCAGCAAATAGTAAGGAACCTTTCTGTCTGCATAAACATTGATATAAGCAAGAAGGAAGGTTCCCACAGGCCCACAGGAAACAAATAAAAATATCATTATGCCCCTGTTAGGAAGTCATCTTAGTTTCACACAAACATCACACATAATCATGTAATTGCTGCAATAAAGCAGCTTCGCGATAACAAACCAGACATCACATCCATATCTCCACGTGATATGTATAAAGTATAGTACATTTGCTTTATTTGGACTGACCTCATCCAAATTAAGATGTTTTATTGAGAAAGGTCCGCAACACACTTTAGGCAAATTATGAGTTTCATTTTAGATGAAATGAAAACAAATCCTTCACGAGCAGGGATAACCTAACAGTACTCCCTTTTCCAAACTTTTACCGTCAAACATCTTTGTTGGAGTTCCTAAATGTTGTTTTAGCGTGGCATCTTACATCCACATTGACTGCTGATATATTGGAAACACTGTATCCCTTAAATCACCATCAAGTTGAGGAATTCTAGCATGCTACAAGTAGCCAGACAAATAAGTATATACATAACTTGCAAATTCACCACTAGTTCGTAAATAAAGGAACAGTATCGAAATCCAGATTTTCCTAGAGCAGGCCAAGAAGCCTGGAACCTGATTTTAGTACAGTTCATCCTATTACCATATTAATGCTGCCCTATTGCCGCGAGAATAACAATCATACAACAAGTGATATAGAAAAGGATTCAATTTGACAAAGTCCATAAGTAAGCAATAGCAGCCAAATAGCTTACCTTCAATCTCCTCTTCATCCAAAGGGGCATCCTTGTCGAAGTCAAAACGCTCCCATCCAGAGCCCATGCCTTTTGTTTCATCTTTTCGAGCTGTCAAAAGGTTACAAAAGAATACAAGATGCCAATTATATCCATACTCATATTGAGTTACAAACTACAATCTCTTCCACCTTTTGTATTGAGATTGTAGAATAGCTAGAACAGAAATGTAGAAGAAAAGCAAAAACTTAGGAAATAGCTACTTCGCATAAACGCATAAGCAACAATATGCTCTATGACATACTTCTTTTGTCATCTCTTACATGTACTGATGGCAGGCTCAGATTCTCCTTTTAGGAACCCATCATTATTATTACCATTCTTTATAGGAGGAGTTATGGCCCGATAATTATCAGCAGAATTAGGTAATATCTCACGAACCAGTATACACTTTTTTTAAATATAAGGCAGTATACACATAATTAGTATCTATTGTATAGTACATCAAACAGCCAACTTACATATTAGGCATCCACAATTTGAAGAAATTTCTAACAATTAGTAACACTTTCATACACAAAAACGAGCAGAAACAAAAATTAAGAAAATACCAGTTTCTGAAAGCTGATGTTTCATTCTGGCTTTGACTCTTTCGGCTGGAGTCTGTTCAACGTAGCAGCAAAAAATTAAATACGCAAATAAATAATGTCAGCCTCAATAACAAATAACAAAGTACTTGAAGATCTTAGAGGATACAATATCAGAGTCCAATAAAGAAACTTCAGCCTAGCAATCCAAAAAATGAGTTGCATCTACTTGGTAGTCATATAGGTGCTTTACAGTCCATTTTCACAGATTTGAAATCTCAGATGAATAGTTAGAGGAAATATACGGATATGGGAGCATTGGTAAAATCTCTTATGCAATCAATTTGTCTGTTTTATGTGCTCAATAACCAGAAGATTCCTCGTTTCTTTAGTTTCAGCAAATTTATAAGTATATCAGTCTTAAACACATTTAGAGGTCGTTTGGTAGAGTGTGTTAGAGAAAATAATGCATGCATTAGCTTTGTGTATTAGTAATGCTTTGTTTGGTACACTTTTTCAACCTATGTATAACTAATACAAGCATTAGTTATACACTCTATTTGGTATTATCCTATGTATAGCTAATGCATAGAAAACCATGGCATTAGCTATACAAAGGCTATTAATGCATGCATTAGCATGGTTAAAGACAAAATTATCCTTAAAGTCCCTTAAGTTAAAGAATATGGAGGGCATTTTTGTAAACAATTAAATTTCTTAAAAATTATGCAATGCATTTTAATTTTTAATACACCACACCAAACAATGCATAAAAAATAATCTCTGTATAACTAATGCTTGCATTACTAACCCCTGCATTACTAATGCACCTTATTTAACATTATTCTTATACGCCCTACCAAACGACCCCTTACTGAAAACGATAACGTTGGTTAATATTCTATCTGAAGTTCTGCACTTCTGCAATGTAGTCATTCTTATAGCATAAAACATGATGGTAACATGTTCAGCCAACATTATCCACTCTTCCCTTTCAACAATTGCTGTGAAATACTTTATATCGTTGAATTAGAATGCGAGAGTGTGCAACCTCATTATATACTAACTCAGATCCACGTGTAAGCGTGCACATAAATCCGCACATTTTACACATTCCAGCAATTTGTTAAAACCCTACAGTACATTAAAATTACCTTATCTGGATGCCATAATCACAGTATTGATCAGTAGTGTGATTCTCCACAAAAAGATACTGCCTATTCCTATAAATGCCATTTTTTTCCTCATCCTATAAATGCCGTTGACAATGCATTATACTAGCAGCAAAAATAGCACAAAATTATAATCACACAAGCTAAATTGAGAAATAAAATTACCATATTTTCATAACCTTCAATCAATTTGCTATAATCAACCGTAGCATCCCTATCTTTTTCCGATCTTCGATCCCGTGGTGGCACACTCCTTGACCTCCTTCTACTCTTCTTCTCTTTTTCCCTATATTTACCTCTATCTCTACTTTTACTTCTACTTCTAGACCTATATCGACGATTCGACCTATAAGCATCTCGGCTTCGACTCCGACTCCGGCGTATGGAATGCCTCTCTTTACCTCTGCTCCTGCTCCGGCGCTTTGAAGTCCGGCTCGGACTTCGACTTCTCCGGCGCGAATGCCTTTCGCGGCTCGGACTTTGGCTTCTACTGTTTTTTCCTTTTGATGAAACCCTAGAAGAAAGGCTACTGTCGTAATTTTCATCGTCTTTGGGTTTCTTCTTGAGCTTGAGCTTGTTTTGGATGGATTGAAGTTGAGCTTGTTTTTCGAACTCAGTAGTTTTCGACGGGCTTGATGCTCTGACAAAGCTACTTAGAAATGAAGATGAAGAAACAAGAGCAGAGCCACGGGAGGGAACGGCGTCGTTGTTGGAAGTTGAAGAAAAGCCTAGACCTTGCTTGAACTTTGCGGCGCCTTCTCCTTTCCGTGTAAGCTCGTCGTAGTATGCTGCGGCCTTTTCTTCCTCCATCTTACGGCGGAGTGGTGGTGCACCGCCGTTGACGCTACCAAAAGGCTGTTGATATGAAGGTTTGGGCCTCAATGTAAACCTTTTTGGGGAAGTACACAAATAGCCATTTTATGGTTGCTGCATAGGAATTAGCCAATAATTATTTTATGATACACTAATAATCTCACTAATGGGGTACGAGGAGGATATTATGTACGCATAACTTTCTCCTACCCCAAAGAAGTAGAGAAATTGTTCCCGAAAGACTTTCGGCTCAAGAAAACAAAAAAGACAAAAGGAGACAATATTAGTATCACCACAGAAATCATAGGAAAAGTAGGAACAACATGAATCCAAAAGAAAGATGCAAGCAAAAGCGATAGCGGGTAAATAGGTCCTGCACTTAAAAGCGAAATAGTAAAACACAACATTGTCACTAGCTATTTTAGACAAAAACCCTACCAGACTAGTCTCACAATGGTACGAAGTATGGCAAGACCTCCTAACCTACAACCCCTAGTACTCGACCTCCACATCTTCCTATCAAGTGTTATGTCCTCGAAAATCTGAAGCCTCGACATATCCTGTCTGATCACCTCTTCCCAATACTTCTTAGACCGCCATCAACCTCTTCTTGTGACCTCCACAACCAACCACTCACACCTCCTTACCGGGGCATCTAGGCTTCTTCTCTAAACATGCTCGAACCATCTGAGCCTCGCTTCCCGCGTTTTGTCATCAATGTGAGCCACATGCACCGTATCTTGAAAATTATCATTCCTAATCTTATCCATCCTAGTGTGCCCGCACATCCATCTCAACATCCTCATTTCTGCTACTTTCATCTTCTGGATATGTGAAATCTTGACTGGCCAACACTCAGCTCCATATAACATGACCGGTCTAACCACCGCTCTATAGAACTTACCTTTAAGTTTCAGTGGCACACTCTTGTCACACAGGACTGCAGACGCTAACCTCCATTTCATCTAATCGTAATACAATACGGTGTGTGACTTCCTCATCGATCTCCCATCCCTTCTGGATAACCGGCCCAAGGTACTTGAAGCCGCCTCTACTTGGGATGACCTGTGATTCAAGCCTCACATCCACGTCCACTTCCTCTGGCTCAGCGCTGAGCTTATCATGAAAATTTGAATTAAAAATCTTTGCTTGAGGACCAAAAAATTAAAATTTAGGACACATTAGTTAATTTTAAAATAACAGTCATCTAGAATGATTACCTGATATCATTTCCACAACTTCTTTAGTATATAGCCTCATTAAAACTTTGATACAATTTAGATAGTCATGAAGCACTTTGAATTCTAATTGAAAGCTAATTTCATAACATGACGGCTATATGTACGATTGGCTAATAAATAAAGGCTACTTTACATTTGACGGCTATACTTGTAATACTTAGCTTCCTAGTTTAAATAGCCCTTAAGACTCTCATTTTAGACTTAGCTTATTTTGATATTAAAATTAAGAATTTCTTGAGTGAGTATTATGGATAAATTCCATTGTTGTTTGAAAACCTTTAAGGTGACTTTTATGGGGATTCTTTCTCTTGAGGGTTATCCTATAGTTTGAGGTTGATTAAGATTTAACTGAAGGGTATTTGTGTTTGATTTCAAGTATTTTTCAATTTCCCGAGTTAGTTCTTTGCTAAATTTTATCTTTCTATCTTTTTATTTGTGTTCTTGTTATTTTTGCTTCCGCGTTCGTATCATTTTGGTATCGGAGCATAAACTATGGATTTGTTTTTATAAATTTCTTGTTTATTGCTTGATTTTATATCAGAAATTAATAAAAATAAATAAAAAATATCCTTGGTTCTTCCCTGTTTCTATCCTATTTTGTACTTTTAATTCATCAAAACCATCTCTGGATCAGGAATACCTTTTTTGTTGGTGAATTCTATTCTCGAATTTGAGTTGGCGAAGTATTTGAGCTTAAAACGGGTAAAACCCAGTTGGAATAGGTGATTGTTTCGAGAAAATCTAGAAAATCACCATTGATGGATTTAAAACTTTTCAGATCTGAAATATTATTGAAGATTTGTGGTCCAATTTCGATTTGGTGTTGCTAACTATTGATAATTGTTTTTGAGATGAAGCTAGTTCTAAGATTTGAAGCTATTTGAGAGCTAAAACGAAGAAGAAAATGCGGTCTTGGGTGTTCATTGTTCGTGTTTGAAATGGTAAATCCTTCACAAGTTGAATCCGTTTAATACATGATGCTGCAAACTTGAAGTTGAGAAAAAAAAACGTTCTAAGCACACCATTGTCGAAAGTCGAAGTTGTGGTGACATTAAGGGCTCAACTCTCTTCATGATTTTGTGAAATTTAGAATTTTTTTAAAACTTGGAAGCCTGGTTCAAAATTTGAGCGAATCATCTCAAGAATATGTTTAACATCAGTTCAAGAAGTTGAGCCTTAATCCGAATTCTAATCTATGGTTGCTATTGAAATCGAGATTGTGAATATCACTATGAATTTGGAATTCTTGGAACTTAGAATTGTCCAACTCGAAATTCTCTTACGCATTTATGAATTGTGGTGTTGAGCTTTAGTCAAGGAGATTAACCACTGCTTGTGAGAAGAATTTAGTGCTAAATTTCAAGACCACCATTTTTGAACAACTTGAAAGAACTAAGAATACTGCTTGATACTTTTTTTTTATATATTTCCTTTTTAACTTCCTTTTGTATTCATAACTAGACTTCATTTAGTATTTAGTTCATGTTTGTGTTAGTTAATCTAGTTATTTGTGTTTGTACTTTCTTTACAAACCAATTTTCTTTGTGCTTTTCTCTTTAGTTTCGTTGTTAATTTCTTATTTTCATTGTTTGTTTATTATTTTTAGCTTCTTTGTTGAGTCACATAAATTCTATTCTCGTCCGAAGTTTGGAAGGACTGCTTGAAAGTGCCTTGATTGAGTTTGACATCAACTTTGGATATTTACCCAAGAGTGGTAAAATGCTTGAGTGGTCAGATTCTTAGTGTGTGTGCCTAAAAATCAAGTGCACAAGAGTGATACATGAGTTGAAAAATTTAAGTGCAATCTTTGAGGGATACTCTAAGGGAGTGAATTTGGAGAGGACTTTTTTAAATTGTTTTCTTTGTTTGTAAGTATTGTGTCTTTAAATATTGAAGGTACTTCAACTGCAAAGGAGGGAGTATTCAATGAGACCATTTGGGAGGCTTTACAAGCTTTGATTATGAAAGTTGACAATATGAAACATATGGTCAAGTCTCATGTCAACGTTCTTAACCAATAGCAAGACTTGTCACCTAATCCTAACCAAAAAGTGAGAACTAGTACAACACAACAAACTAGTTCTACTTCAACCGCACCACTGATTGCAAGGCTAATCAGCCAATCACAAGCTAGACAAGCAAGCGTTGAGAATCAACAACAACTTCCTAGGCCACAACGACACAAAATAACTTTGATGATGATTTGGACTACGGCGAGCACTATGATGAATCAATTTGAGTCCAACTAAAGAGGAATGGATAAAGTGGCTTTAGAGGGAGAGGTGGAAGGCATTGTAGGAGATATCAAGGTAGGAACTTGAATGATATTTATGATTACGGTTATTATCATAATAAAGAACATGATAGAAGATGGGGAGATGAAGAAAATTGGGGTCTTAACAACATCAAGGCTTCACTTCCTACTTTCAAAGGAAGTAGTGATCCCAAGGAATTTTTAGAATGGGAAATACAAATGGAAAGAATATTTGAGCTTAACAATGTATCTGATGTAAAGAAATTTAATTATGCTATTTTTTAAACTTGTTGATTATGCTTCTTCTTGGTGGAAGAAAGAGAAACATGATACAAATAAAAATGAAAATATTGCTATTGATTCTTGGGGGTTTCTTAGAGTGGTTATGATAGCAAAATTTGTGCCCGGAGAATTTATGACTGAATTGCTTACCAAATTTTACAAACATGAAGCAAGGAAGCAAGAATGTGGAGGTTTACTTTGAAGAATTGGAGACAACCAGGGTTAGAGCTCTTGATGATAATGGAAGACTCATGATTTTTAGATTTTTGGCGGGACTTAAACATGAAATCTCTAACCAAATGACCTTGCACAAATTTGCTACTATACACGAGGCACTCCAAGGGAAAATCCAAAAATCATAACACTTCATGAAGCAAAAAATAAGTAAACATGGCAATCTTTTTCAAATGAAAACAAGCCAAAGGTTGATTCCAAGTGGCAAAATGACAAAGGCAAACCAAAAGTTGAGGCTAAGGAGGGAGGTTACAGTTCTAAATCTTACTTTCAAAATCCTAACTCTAATAGGTGCTTTAAATGTCAAAGATATGGGCATAAAATGAGCAAATGTATTAATTGAAGAACTATAATCCTTATGGAAGAAGCTTATAATAGGGAAGAAAGTAAATAAACATGTGAAGAAAAGGAGGCCGAGTGTGATGATGAAGTATAATTGACTCTCCTAATTTACCTTTGTATGTTGTTAAGAGAGTATTGAGTACCCAAATGATGGAAGATATGAATTAAAGAAAGAACTTATTTCATGGAAGGTGCAAGACTAAATATCATTTGTGTTCTTTGATTATTGATACTAGTAGTTGTTCTAATGTTGCTAGTGCTTCTATGGTTGACAAGTTGAATTTGAAGAGTCAAAGACATACTCGTCCTTACAAACTCAAATGGCTTAATGAATGTGGTAAACTTAAAGTTACTAGACAAGTCTTGGTAAGTTCAAAATTATAAAGTATATTGATGAGATAATTTTTGATGTGATTCGCATACAAGCATGTCATTTATTGTTGGGGAGGTCATGGCAATATGACAAGGGGTGATCTACATGATGGAAGGACTAATAAGCGTTCTTTTGAGGAAAATGACAAGAAGATAGTCCTTACCCCTTTGCTACATTTTAAGTGAGTAAAAATTATAGGCATATGAAACAATTGAGTGAGAAAACCAAGAAAGAAGGAAAGAAAAGATTGAAAAGTAGAATAAAAAGAAAGAAGAGAAAAAATAAGAGATTTCAAATGAGGAGCATCCTTCTTATAATTCTTTCATGACTATTGCTTTTCTTGCTAGTTGTTTGGTTTAGTGTGTATATCCTTTGAAGAAAAATTCAAGTGGAAGTCTTGAAGAAAGAGCTCCAAGTGAGGTGGTCGAGTCCACCCTAGCCCAAAGGGAAGATTCTTCCGTTCTTCAAGGAAGTAAAGTAAGATCTTTAGAAGTGCATAAAGGTATGATTGCTAAATCTAGCACTCTTTCTTATTGTGATATTTCAAGTATTAGTTTTGGTAAATTTATTGATTCTAATGATCCTTTGAGTTGTGAAGATACACTAGATAATGATTCTAGTAGCTTTCGATGGTTTGAATGACCTACTTGCTTATGAAGAAACAACGATTGAGGTTGAAAAATACGTAAAGGGTGCATCTTTATGTGATTTTGTTGAGTTTGATACATTGATTCCTATTATCCATGCTTCCTATTTTGAGGATCAATCTTTAATTTGGGATAATTGCTTTTTGAAGGTGAATTGAGTGGTAAAGTTTCAAGCTTTAAGCCATTTGATTCTTTCTTGTTTGATTTCTATTAAGGTTGATTTAGATTTACCAATCAAATGTTCCATTTTTCAAAAGACATTTGAGGTTAGTAATGAGATTGTTTTGGAAGGTAAACTTTTCGAAAAGGAATAAAGTTCTTTACTTGACCTGAATGTTAGTGCAAAGTTTCTCACTTTTTCCACTCATGTAAATGTCGCGACCAGAAATTTCAACCAATCGGGGTCGTGATGACACCTAAAACCTCTTAATAGGCAAGCCAACATACAACAGAAAATACAAAAGAACTACACTTGGAAACTGATAGCAAAATAATAATATGATGTAAAAGAAACCCAAAGTACACATGAATAGTCTAAAATCAACACTAACGTTCAACCATCCGAAGACGTGGAGTCACAAATACATGAGTTTCTAGAGTTCACTACATATACTATCTTGAAAGAAATATAATGTTGTCCCAAAAAGTAGAAACAATACAACAGAAGTGAAAAAATGACTCTAAAGCATGCGAACGGTATGGAACTCTACCTCGAGTCATCTACGTGGTATCTGCCAAGCACCTCTCGGGACTCTGCTGGTACCAATATCTAAATCTACATAAGAAGTGCAGAAGTATAGTAAAAGTACAACTGACCCAATGTACTCCGTAACTATAGAGCTTAACCCCGACGAGGTAGTGATGAGGCTAAGACAAGACATCCACAAATAAATCCGAGTGGATATAACATCAAGAAATACGAGAGGACAAGTAAAGTACCAAGTATAAGGCAAGATACTAACGTGTACATAAGTAAGGAACATAAAACGGGAAAGTAAAGGAATGTGTCTCTGAGTAAACCACAACTCATACTTTTACAACAACTCTAAACAACCTTTCAAAAAGTAAATTACGAAACCATATAGCCCAATCAACAATCCGAATAACAATATAAGGAACAATGAAACCAACAAACGACAAGGCATCGTCCTTCGTGCTTTTACTCTCATCCTCGCATCTTAATATAATAGCAAGCACAAAAACACCATTTGTGCATATCCTCACTTTCTCTCAAGCATGAAAATACTCTTCGTGCAATGGTATTGATATATGAATAAAATACAAAATCGCCCTTCGTGCACAATCACTCTACCTCACAAGCACGTCAACACCGTTCATGTATTTTTACTCTTCCTTACCAAGCATCACATATAATACAGTACCAAGTAAAGTGAAAAGCATATTTGACATCAATAGTAGTATTTGAACATAACTCGTCATATGAAAATTGACCAACAATTTGGCACCAAATACCAAATCAACAATTCAACGATCTCAAAACCCCCAATATCATAATGAGCTTAACATAGGAAATAACATGAATATGAGAAATCAAAGAGTTTTACAATTTATCTAAAGCATGGAAGACATAATACACAAAGTAACATGACATAAATAAGACTAATTTTATCCACATGCGTATCCCAAACCAGAACATATACACTCGTGACTTGGTATATACGATGCCCACAACACATAGATCACGTAGCGAATAGACTCAATTACACTGGAGTTCCCTCAATCAAGTTTAACCAAGATACTTAACTCTTTTCAGGGAGAGATCAACAATGCTACACGACCTTTCTTTGACCAAGCCTCCAAACCACCCAAATTTAGTCAATTATTTCTCAAATAAGTCAAAACAAGCTTCAAAAACTACCATCGAACAAAAAAGGTTTGACCTTTAACATAATTGAAAAAGTCAACTAAAAGTTAATCCATCCCACCTGGTCAAAATCCGAAATTAAAACTAAATCCCAATTATCCATTCATCCCCGAGTCAAAATATATAATTTGTTTCGAGATCCAACCTAAATTTAATGTCTTAATCTCAATTTTTACAATATTTCTAGTTTCTACCAAAACCCCCCGATTTCTACTCTATGAATCTTAGATTTAATAGTAAAATTCATGGAAAAAAAGTAATCAAAATTGAAGAAAAATAAGTTAAGATTACTAACCTATGAAGTTGGGAAGAATTTCTCTCCAAAAATTGCCTTTATCGAGTCTACGTCTAAAAAATGGTGTATAATGTGCTAAGTCCCAAAATCCCAACTGTGACGACCCGGGCAGTCATCTCATGAGTTACTGCTCCGTTTCCCCCATTTCTGCTTCTTTATGCCTTGTTATCCATATTTTGTGGTATCGGGTTGGTCGGATTAAATCTGGAATAATTTTGGTAAGGTTTGAGACACTTAGTCTCTTTGGAGTGAGTTTAAGTTAGAAAAGTCAACTAGACGTTGACTTGCATGTTAGAGGGCTCGGATGTGACTTCCGGTGGTTCAGTTATCTTTGGGCGGTGATTTGGAACTTAGGAGTGTGATCGGAATGAGTTTTGGAGGTTCAGAGTAGATTTAGGCTTGAATTGACAAAGTTGATATTTTGGCGATTTCCGGTTGATAGGCGAGATTGTGATATAGGGGTCGGAATGGAATTATGAGAGTTGCAGTAGTTTTGTTGGGTCATTTGGAATGTGTGTGCAAAATTTCAGGTCATTCAGACGTGGTTTGGTTGGGTTTTTGATAAAAAGCAGAATTTAGAAGATTTTAGAAAATTTGGCTTGAATCTGATGTGTTTTGGGTGATTTAATGTTGTTTAAGGTATTCTAGTGATTGGAACAAGTTTGAATACGGTATTGGGATATGTTTGTGCTTTTGGTTGAGGTCCCGGGGGCCTCGGGGTGATTTCGGATGGTTAACGGGAAGTTTGGATTGTTGTTGCAGCTGTTGAATTGCTGCTTCTGATATTTTTGCACCTGCGGATTGGGGACCGCAGGTGCGGCGCCGCATATGCAAGAGAGGGACCGCAGAAGCGGCTAGAGGTATGTTTGACTGGGACCGCAGAAGCAGCTAGGAGAACTGCATCTGCGATATCGCAGATACGGGCGAGGAACCGCAGATGCGAGTGGATGGGAACTTAAGTGATTCCGCAGAAGCAGACGTGGAACCGCAAATGCGGTACCGCAGATGCGAAAATGTCTAGGAAGAACATATAAGTTATTTCATTCGCGATTTTGAGCTATTTTCACCATTTCTTCTTTGGCATGGGAGCGTTTGGGCGATGTGAAAGAGATATTTCAAGGGGACTTCATTGAGGTAAAGGATTTGGACTTAAAATTCATTCCTATGCTATTATTTCACAGATTAAAGCTAGAAATTGTGGAAATTAAGGGTGAAATTTGGGAAAACTAGGGTTTAGTATTGGAGACCTATGATTGAGGATTTGATGGACCATTTAAGGTCGGATTTCTGAACTTTTGATATGTATGAACTCGTGGGAAGATAAGGAATCTATTGATGTAAAAATTATTGAATTCCGAAACATGGGCCCGGGGGTCGGGTTTTGGTAATTTCAGGATTTGTGTCCTTTATTGATCATATTCGCTTGGGCTTCGTTCCCTTAGCATATTTTGACGTCCTCGTTCTAATTTTGGATAGATTCGACGCGCGTGGAGGCCGATTCGAGGGGAAAAGGTATAGCGAGCTAGGGATTTGATCGGTTCGAGGTGAATAATGATTGTAAATGATGTTCTGAGGGTTTGAAACCCCAGATTTGCACATCGTAGTGCTATATTGAGGTGAGACACACGCTTGATGACGAGCGTGGGGTCGTGCACTATTGGGGATTGTGGCTTGGTCCGTCCTGATTGATGATTTTACCGCGTATTTGATTGAAAACTATTTGCTATCATCATTATTTGGGCTGAATGCCATATTTGGGCCTAGTGCCGACTATTTGAACCCTTCGGGGCTTTTTATGGATATTTCCTCACTGTTTTTGACTTTATACTTGAACTCAGTCATGTTATTTTCTACTATTTTCATACTTAGCCATGTTTACTCAGTTTTAAGACTTAAATGATATTTCAAATGATGTTTGGACTGAAAATACTGTTTTACTATTGCCCGAGGGGCTTGTGAGGATTTTTGACTGAGTAAGACCGAGGGCCTATGTTGTGAGGAGACACTGATACCGATTTGAGGCCGAGGGCCTGAGATATGTACGCCAGATCGAGGGCCTAGTTTTGATGCCACGAGATGGCTTGCTATTGCGCTTGGGTCGTAAGGGGCCCCTCTAGGAGTCTGCACACCCCTAGTGAGCGCGGGTACCCATTGTGATGTGAGATTGAGCCCTAGGGGCTGGTATTGTTCTGAGATGTTGCCCGAGGGGCGAACTTCTATTTGTTTACTTACCTTGACTGCCTGTCAATTACCTTCTTACTTGTTGAAAAAGGATTTTACTTAACTTTTCTCTGGTTTACTGCTTTTAAATGGTTTTACTGCTTCATTATAGAATGCCTTGTGCCTTACGTGTTTTCTTACTTTTGTCACACCTCCGTTTTGCGCGCCTACCCCGAAGGATAAATGCGCGAGGGAGTTTTTCCAATTTAAGTGACAATATTCGAAATGAGATTATTTATTTAATTCAGAGTCGCCACTTGGGAAAGGTTTGGCTTTTGGTGTCCCAAGTCACCGGTTTATCTTGAATCCCAAATCGAGGAAAATATTCGACTTTCCAAATGAAGTCTGCGAACCAGAAATTCTAAGTAAGGAATTCTGTTGACCCAAGGGAAGGTGTTAGGCACCCTCGAATCCCGTGGTTCTAGCACAGTCGCGTAAATTGTTATAATGGCTAAATATCTGATTAAATATATATTATTACTTATGTGCTTTTATTAAGTTTAAACCGCTTTTATTATTAGTATTTTTTTAGAATTGCAACGTTGTGAAAATGCATCTCGAACCATGTCACAATCAATATACCCGTGGTCGTCAATACATTCCGACTTCGTCGAGATTTGAATTTGGGTCACATAAATGTGCACCCGAATTTAAGGATGTAATTTAGTTAAGTCGCGCCTAAAGAGTCTAAACGCGTTATTATCTTTGGGGAAGGCAGTGACATTCGCTAAATAGTCCATCCCAAGTTCTAAGTATTTATTATGACCACTTATTGAGGGCCCCGCAATTTGCATTTTTATTTGGCGAGGCTCGTCTCATTTATTTTCTAAAAGGGTAAACCTACAACGACTACATTTTCTATTATGTTTGTCTTTAAAATGAATGAGAGAAAATCCTAAACTCGTTACAAGCTTAAAAGAGGCATACCATATTAAACGCTAGATTGAGACGCACATTTACTGAAAGGAACATTACTAGAAATTATAAGCAAAATCGAGAACGATAAAATAATATATCCGAACATGATTAATTATCCTATAGCTAGATTAACTCCTCACCATTATGTGAACAAACGAATAATCGTCCGCGACTATTAGTGCTGAGATTAACCTTAATTATTAATGCTTATTTGGGAGTTTATTAGATCTAAGCGCCAGACCATCTTACCCAACTCATGCCTATTAGATTAGTGTTTCTCCAAATTATTGCGTTGTTTCGTGCTTCAAAATAGGTAAAAACCTGCTGATCCTATTAATAGCCACTTTGTTTAAATGGTAGGCCGATGCCAATATCAGTTATTATTAAACCTATGTCGAAGCAAGGAATCCAACAAGAGAGTTGACATACATGGCTAACCCGTTGGTACTAATATAACACCATATGAGAATTTGTTTGGGATACGTTTTTCTTGAAATCAAATTGGACCGAATATAACAAGTTTGACAGTTCAAAGATCCAGACATGAATACATACAGATGCTTGCCATGATTCTACGTTATACTGTCATCACTAAATCAGACTAAATTGTTATGCACATGGAGATACGTCTGATCTAACAACATGCTATTTAACAGTCCATCTCAGTTAGGATATGTATCAATTCATACAAAACAAATGCAGTTGGAATGAGCTTAAACAAATACAGGCTAACTATCAGTCAACCTATTGCTATATCTTGAACACAAGTACTGTGAAGCAGGCGACGTTCAATTCTTTATTTCTACTTCAAACTTCAAGCTTTCAACAACACATGGTTTCAGAAGTATGTACCTGGAAGTGCTTACAATTGAAGAAGAAGAAAGGTCAGTAGAGTAACAGTGGCAACGAACAGCAGAAACAACAATCTCAAACGCACCAATACCCCAGAAATACACTCAAAGGCAGCCCAGAATGTTTCCTTAAAACCCAGCACAATCAACAAGCGAAAGACTCAACTAAACTTGAATTTAAAACAAAGCTGAACTAATAGATCGCAGAAGAAGTTCATGCAAATTGAAATCAAACTTGAGATGTCGACTTCAACTACTAAACTCGAAACTGAATCAAAAAATTCAATGGAATAGTCTTTCTGTTGTTTTGGTTGTCAACTATTTTTTGAAACTCTTTCAAAGTCTCAAATGATATCTCTATTCTCTATCCAGAATTGCCTCTACTTTTCTGATTTTTTAAAACTCTTTTTCTGCCCCTTTCCCTCCTCCGAACCCTTAATGTCTCTCCCCCTCCAACTCTTCTTTCTCTTGCTGTTTTTATAGCTTAGAATCCAGCCTATTCTCCAGCCTGTTAACAATTGAACTCCCCCCATGTGCCCTTTTCTGTTTTTCCACTCACAAGTTTAAAAGAAAGGTACCCCCATGAGATTCCCCTGACAGCCCCCCTTTAAAAGTGGCCTGTCCCTTATTCTAATTAGCAAACATGGGCAGCCTGAATATGTCCTGACAGCACATGCTGTCAAGTTAATTTAATCCCTTAAAGGCTCCAATGCACATGCTGTCCATAAAAGTAGACAAACAGGGACAACAGTCCTATATCAATTCGAATTGAACTCTGAAATCTATATCAAAACTAATAGCTATAACCAATCCTTAAGTGACTTTTGACTTAACTTGACATATTATAAACAGCTGTACTCAATTTCGTAGTTGGATTCAAATAATGCCTTAGTGAGAACTAAACAGCACGAGTCAGATTAAGTTCCATTCCAGACTGAAAACCAATTGACGACATATATCGAATCGACTATACTAATTATAACATAGAAACAAACAGTCGATCAAATAAACAACACAAATAGGGCATCAATTGTCTTTGACAATTTTGCACGACAAAGGGAAACCACAGGCATTATTGATTCGACGATATTAATCAAATTGAAATATGTATATCACTATACGTATTCAAACATAAGCAGAATAACAATCGACCGAATAAAAGGTCTTATGGAGATGGAGAACAACCGACAGCAGAATCCCAGAAATAAACAAACAAACTAATTAGACATGCCGACAAACTAAACTAAACTAAGACAAGCAACAAAATGGAAAAGTGAACTTACTCTGAAAAGCTTAAACACAGATGACCTAGGCCCGAGCTGGATTTGCCCATTTGAGGTCGAACAGATCTTAATCGAGGTGTTCTCGACCGAGAACACTTCGATTAGGGTCTATTAGACCCCAACCTTCCGTTTAAATCTAAAAGGACTCCAAAAATTCTTGTGTTCTAGGGTTCGAACCTTCAGATTTAGGGTTTTGGGATTTGTGGGTAGATTCGGACAAAACCAAGCTTGGTTTAGTCACGAGTGAGGCTAGGGTAATGGCTGGTGTGAACCTGAGGTGGGTTGGTGTAGATCGGGGTTTTGCTCGAACCTTCAAACGAAGATTCGAGGCGATGGGGGATGATTCGAGGCAAGGGGATAACAGATCCATGTTCAGGGTGGTGAGGTGCATCAGGGGTGTTACTTTGGTGGTCACCGGCGTTGTTGCCGCCAGGTTTACGGTAAGAGTGCACAGGGGCGGCTAGGGTTTGGGTGGTCTGGGTTTGGGGTTTGGGTTTGGGACTATGAAAAAGGGGGGTGTTCGGATGGGGGCGTGGGGTAAGGTTTGGAGTTTATATACGTAGTGGGTGGTCAGATCCTGGCCATTGGATGAAGTGAGATCGATGGCCAGGATCTTTCATTAAATGAGGAACGGTGTCATTCCAACTAAAGGAGGTTGGGTTGGTCCGGGGTTGAACGGGTCGGGTTCAAACGTGGGTATGGAGATGTGATCTTGGACGTTGATCATTCTGAGATCAACGGTCCAAATCAAAAATGATCAAAACGATGTCGTTTGGACTTCCCTGAGGCCAACTGATCTAGACCGGGCAAAGCAGTGCTTTTGGGCCTGATTTTTGGGTCCAATTTAAATGGCCCAATTCCGATTTAACTAATTTCTTTTCCTTCTTTTAATTGTTGATTTAAATAAAATTCCTAACTAAATTGTAAAATCAAAATAAAACCATACAAATATTAATTAATACTCAAACAACAATTATCTCTCACATTAAAAATTAATAAAAATAAAATCACTCAATGACAACAAATAGAATAAAGATGCATATTTTTGTGATTTTTCCTTTTAAAACCAAATTATGGTTTGATTAATTCCTAATAGTAGAACGATATCCTAAACTCACATGCGACATATATTTTTTGTATTTTGTTCGACAAAACTAAACAATCACAAACAAAACTATAAATAACTTCCAAAAGAGCCTCGCAGAACAAAAATTGTACAACAAAACCATTTGTTTATTTTTTTGATTTCTTTTGGAGTAATTGTCGTGTAAACAAAAGTCACGTGCTCACAGCTGCCCCTCTTTGTCCGAAAATACGAAGAGTTTTCGTGCAAAGATGAAGTGAGCGGATATGAGCGATTTTTGCCCATTGGAATACTCCGTGGAAGCACATTTTTTGAAAGATTTGACCGAATCTTTTCTTCAAAGATTTCCTACATATCCTGAGCTAAACAGGAATCAGGTCAATGTAGTTCGGGAAACTTTGGTAGCCGGGACTACCATGGGATTGCAATGCTTGTTGTTATTGCTGTTGCTGTTGCCACTGCTGCTTTACTGACCGCCTTATTACAACCAAAGGAAAATTGAAACTGAACTAACTACTTATGCCTGTCAACCGCTAGTTACAAGATTCCTATCTATAATTCTTTTGCAATTTGATCTTGGGTCTTAGCTGATTCTGCTTGTAGACTTCGATCCGAATCTTGATGCTTGCAAGTTGTAGGTGCTTGTTTATTTCTGCAGTATTGAGTGAAACGGGATTGGCGGAGCTCGGGAATTTCGATCAAATTTTGAGCGACCTGCCCTTTGTTTGTTCCGATATTTGGGAACATCTTCTTTTTGTTCTTTTCTTCTTTTCTTTATTCTGGATTGAGACTCAAACCGTAGGTCATCTCGATCCATGTGCCTCGAGATCAGACCTGCTGAGACAACAAAACAAACGAACGAAATTTTCTGCCCCAGTTTCACTAGGAAAATTTCGTGAGTTAATTGCCATAAAAATCTACAGGATTGATGAGGGGATTGGAAACCTCTAGTCTAAAAGGCGCAACTCAAAGATTGGAGCCCTAATGTCGCAAAAGGTAGAAATGTGCAACTCAGGGATTGGAGCCCTAATGTTGGCTTAAGAAAATTGCTCAACTCAGGGATTGGAGCCCTAATGTCGGCTAAAAAAAAATTGCTCAACTCAGGGATTGGAGCCCTAATGCTGGCTAAAGGAAACTTGCTCAACTTAGGGATCGGAGCCCTAAATTGGGAGGATTGCCAGGTTACGCTGGAAACTGTCCGGGTTATGTCGGAAAAGGTCCGCGGGTTATGTCAGGAAGATTCATCGGGTTATGCCGGAAAAGGGAAAGAGTTCTCGGGTTATGCCGGTAGGTCATCGGGTTATGCCGGAAAAGGTGCAACGGGTTATGCCAGGAAGATTCATCGGGTTATGCCGGAAAAGTCATCAGGTTATGCCGGAAAAGGTCCACGGGTTATGCCGGGAAGATTCATCGGGTTATGCCGGAAAAAGAAAGAGTTCTCGGGTTATGTCGGTAGGACATCGGGTTATACCGGAAAAGGTCCAATGGGTTATGCCGGGAAGATTCATCGGGTTATGCCGGAAAAGTCATCGGGTTATGCCGGAAAAGGTCCATGGGTTATGCCGGGAAGATTTATCGGGTTATGCCGGGGAAGTCATCGGGTTATGCTGGAAAAGGTCCACGGGTTATGTCGGGAAGATTCATCGGGTTATGCCGGGGAAGTTATCGGGTTATGCCGGAAAAGGTCCACGGGTTATGCCGGGAAGATTCATCGGGTTATGCCGGGGAAGTCATCGGGTTATGCCAGAAAAGGTCCACGGGTTATGCCGGGAAGATTCATCAGGTTATGCCGGAAAAGGTAAGATTCCTCGGGTTATGCCGGGGAAGTCATCGGGTTATGCCGGAAAAGGTCCACCGGTTATACCGGGAAGATTCATCGGGTTATGCTGGGGAAGTCATTGGGTTATGCCGGAAAAGGTCCATGGGTTATGCCGGGAAGATTCGTCGGGTTATGCCGGGGAAGGTAAGAGTCCTCGGGTTATGCCGGAAAAGGTCCACGGGTTATGCCGGGAAGATTCGTCGGGTTATGCCGGGGAAGTCATCGGGTTATGCCGGAAAAGGTCCACGGGTTATGCCGGGATTTTGATAGAAAAATCTCATTGGGTTATACCAAGGAGATCCGCGGTTTATACCGGGATAGTTGGGGAATAAGGTCCTACGCTATCAAAATGCATTAAAGAATTCTGGGGAAACTTACTTTTGGTTGTTCTCCCGCTGCAAAGCTGGTTCAAACGCTCGCGCATTCCACTTCTTTCGGGCTATACCTGCTTCTTGCTCGGTTGCTTGGAGTAAGACCTGTTTCAACAAAGAACAATTTATTAGATGAAACGGTGGCTGGTTTTGTGGCCTTGATCATCTCCATCGCTTGATCCCGTCTCCATTTCCATTGAGAACTGTGCTGCTTGTTGGCCTTGAGGGTGAATCTCTTCACACTGACCGGGTTTAACCTTAGGATCACATGATGACTCGCCCATGTGGGCTCTGTCCTTTTGTTTTATTCTGCCCTTAGGAACTTTGCCTCTGATTTTCTTCCCTTTCAAACGTCTTTACTTTGGAAGCAATCAACTACCATGGTCAGTCGGGATTGGACTGACGCACCATTGAGGCTGTGTATTTTCTTTGACTCTTGCCAGGCGGGGCCCTGCTAAACCGGTCCTGCCACCTTTTCTTTATAATTGTTACGAAATCAGAGTTAGACCGAAAGGGATTCAAAGAAAACTATGCAAAAGGAAAGCATATGAGTTTAAAGAGAAGCGTCCCTTTCGGGGGAAAAGAAGGACTTATCTGGAGTGCATGCTGGCTTCAAACTGACATGACATGCTTCTTAGACTGGATGCCCGATCCGCATCAAACTCCAGCTTCTCATGAACCTATTGATCCGTGTTTCCAAAATGGAGAACCTTTCCAGGACTTTTAGTGATGAAGTATCCTCTTTTCGGCCGACAACGCCCTTTGCGGGTTTTCGCTAATCGACCTCTCTCATTTTTGATTTCTCTACTCTTGTCGCCTCATGGTGCCCAAAGGTTTTCACTGATAAGACTCTATCATTTTATTTCTTTCAATTTGACTTCCATCAGATTCCAACAATGACGTTTTCCACTTTCCTGTCTTTGCCAATTGATCAGAAGGACTTGGACAAGGTTTGGGGTGAAAAGAATTTGGATTGAACTACAACTTTGGAACCTTTTGGGCGGGATCATTGCCGAACCATTAAAACTTCTGCCCCAGTTTCACTTTTGGGGGAATTCTTGGATTTTCTTTTCTGGTGTGACTGAACCCCAAGGAGAGGTTGCCTACGTATCCTTTCGGAATCAAGTCAGACGTAGTTCAGGCCAATCATTTTGTTTTTGATTTTCTTTTGCTTTGTTTTTCACTTTCTTCCCTTCCGTTTCCTTTTTTTTTTCATTTTCATTGTCTTTTCATCCCCTTTTTTGTATATATATATTTTCTTATTTTTTCCAATTTTTCTTTTTCATTTCAATTTCTCTTTTTATTTTTATTTTTTATTTCCCTTTTTTTTTCAATAATACTTTCAGGTTCCAAAGAGGGTAATCAAAGAAGAGTAACCAACTCAAATGGGTTTGCAAAGGGTTGATAGTGTTTGGGTAGCGAGAATGAAAGCCTTCGTCATCTCAACCGGAAAATATTAGAACTATATATTGGCTCCAACATAGTACCTTTTGACTGCATTTACATTGACAGTTATTTCAAGGGCATTTACTTCGATGTCGCCCAGATACAAATGCTCCTTCTGGCAATATTTTCCAATGACGTATGGACCCTTCCGATTATGGGCAAACTTTCCTCATGCTTCCTGGTGATGAGGAAGAATACGCCTTAAAACCAGTTGCCCTGCTTCAAATTTACAGGCGCGGGCCATTCTTTGTTGGTACAAGTGTTCGTGACAAACTTCAGTCATTAAGGTTAACATTCCATACGAGTCTAAACCTACTCACTATCTTCAAACTCTGCTTCAGTGACAGACATTTCCCAAACCATGAACCAATTTTCTTTAGTTGTTTAATTTTCTCAAACTCTCTATATTTCAAATTTCGACTCATTATTTGAAGTCTGACGGAGTGCTTGGGATTTGGGCATGAAGTCCGCAAGCATGTCATGTTATTTAAAGCTGCATTATCAGAATTGAAGAGAACTAAAAAGAAAATATAGCAAAACTCTGAAAAAGAAGGTGAACGAAACATGATTTCATTTCTTGGAATTGGGAAGATAAACAGGGTTGACATTCAGGAAATTAAAAATAGGAAACTAAAGAAAACATCCGAGTTACACCCTGGGATAGCTCGCGATGCAGAAAAAATGGCAGGACAGGTCTACTAGGACTCCCACCCGATCAAGAATGGCGTAGCCTTCCAGTTTTGAAGCTTGGCGCTTGGTCCCAGGTATGATACCTCAGCGGTGCTAGTGCCCTCTCCTGGCTGGACCATATGTGTTTCGCATAGCATTTTCCTCATCGTCTCTCACTCTCTTCAACCGTGAACACCTCATCATCTTCCTCTTTACTGTACTTTGGCTTTTGTGGTATGCGTCCAATAACCACTAGCTCATTCAACCGAGGTGGTTTGATTGTCCCCCATACCACATAGGCCTGCTTGGATACATCAACTTTCCATTTTTCTTGCTTCGGGGTTGCCTTGGGCTTCCTTTCTATATTAGCAATAGCAATTATGGCCTTAAGCGCCGGATCAAATTCTTTGTCTTAACAAATCATCCCAATTATCGGCCCATTGTTGTAGGCGGGCAGCGGGTTATTGGTCACATTTGGGACATCCTCGTCTTTCAACATAATTTTCCCTTGCTCTAACAAATTCTCTATCGCTTGTTTCAATGTCCAACAGTTGTTTGTATCGTGCCCTTCTACCCCTGAATGGTATGCACACCTGACACCCCGCTGATAGGATGGTGATTCTGGGTTTTGCCCATTTGGGGGTATGGGCTGTAGTAAATTCATCTGGACAAGCTTAGGGAATAGGATGGAGTAAGGTTCACCGATTGGTGTATAGTTGGGTCTCCTGGGTGGTTCCCGAGGACGGAAGTTATTCTGGGGAGGTCGAGGATTGTAGCGGTTTCGGTAAGGAGGCTGACTTCTAGGAGGTGGAGCTTGGCCCCGATTGGCTTGCTGCGGCGGCTGGACATAAGGCTGGGTATTCATGACCATGTAAGGCTGAGGAGCATAGGTCACATTTTGGTGGGGGAAATAATGTTGCGGGGTTCTTTCTGAAAAACAGGGCCTGGGGTTACGATATTCTCCTGCTTCTGATGCCGCCATGGACGTCTCTTCCTTTTTCTTCCCTCTTGCCATTCCTCCGGACCCGCTTTGGACGGCTTGGAAGGTTGCCCTTATGGCTGCCTGACTCAAAATTCTACCCGTTTTCAAACCATTCTCCACCATCTCCCCGTTCTTAATCGCTTCCGCGAAAGGCTTTCCCATGGCTGACATCGTGTTTTGGAAGTAGTCTGATTCTTGAGCCTGGAGGAAAGTAGTGACCATTTCTATCTCGTCCATGGGAGGTTTTACCCTTGACGCTTGCTCGCCCCATTTAATAGCATATTCTCTGAAACTTTTCGAGGGTTTCTTCTTCAAGTTTGGCAAAGCATTTCTGTCCAGTGCGATGTCAATATTATATTGAAATTGTCTCACAAAATCTCTGGCGAGATCATCCCATATATGCCATCGAGATATGTCTTGGTCCATATACCATTCTGAGGCTATTCCTACCAGACTTTCCCCGAAGTATGCTATCAACAATTCTTCTTTGCCACCGGCTCCATGCAATTGGTTGCAATACTTATTGAGATGAGCAATGGGGTCGCTGTGCCCGTCATACTTCTCAAACTTTGGGATTTTGAAACCCACGGGTAGGTGCACGTGAGGGAAAATGCATAGATCGGTATAGGAAACAATCTTCTGCCCGCTTAAACCTTGCATGTTTTTCAAACTCTGTTCGAGGCTCCTCATTCTTTTTGCCATCTCATCTTGTTCAGCAGCTTTAGGGTTCTGATCTTGCCCAGGTACAAACTCGTTTTGGGGTTGTTGAGGATGAGTGCTGGTGGTGAACCGAGTTGGTTCCAATGAGAAGGATGGGGCTTGGAATGTGAATGAGAAAGAGTCAAAATTGGGCCTGTGTGTAGTGGGTTGTGCCACGATTGGACAGGGCTGTGTGGTGAATATGCTTGTAGCTACATCCGTCGTTGACATCCAAGGGCAAGACTCAGAGGGTGATCCAGCAGAGTGGGTTGAAATGGCCGGGTACCCGAAGGGGCTAGTTGGATAGCTTATGGGGATGTTGGAAGTCCCACTTGTCCTGGAGAACAACTCAGGGAACCCAGGGATTACACTCGGTGGCTCTTTTCCGTTATTCCAGTCATCCAACATCTCCAACATGCGGAGCCGCATGATTCTGTTTTCCTCAGCAAATGCTGACTCGGGCATCAGGACGACCGAGATTTAACTCTCCTCGGAGACAGGAATTGTCGGCAAAGGAATTTCTGAAGACATCTCTATGCTTCCCTTTGATCTCGTGACGTAAGTGTGAATACTCCCTCTCGACTTAACGACGGGCAACTGAACACTCCCTTTTGACCTCGTGAAGTATGAATGTGAGGCCAGACCTCCACCAAACCAACCACCTTTTCTAAAAACCTGGAAGACTCAGCAGCAAGCAAACGGTTAGTTCGAAACAAATAACAGATAGGTAATCTCACGTTGGGGCATGATGCACCTATACAGTTAAGTGAATTTCTACATGTTGGCAACGAAGACGTGTGTCATTCCAGCTTCTCTTTAGGCTTCCCTTTGTTTATAATTTTTTTTTAATTTTATTTTATTATTTCCTATTATTATTGTTTTCATTATTTGCAGTTAAAATATGACCGGATCCGATGAGGATTGCCTATGTATCACGATGCCGCATGAATCAGATCTTGCGTAGTTTGGTACATTTGCAGTTAAAAAAAAGTGTTCATTTTGCATTGTGCTTATCCTGCACATTTATTAAGGTGATTTAAGCAAAAATGATTTGACTATATTTTAGAAAGAAAGATCCGATTTTCGAACACGGCCTTTTTAGCACTTCGGGGATGAAGATTTTAAGGCTGTGAGGGTCAATCGATCAAAACTTTAAAAGATGATCGAAAGTGGCCGTTTATGCAAAGTCAGCCTTCCGCCGTCCCTTTCGGGAACATTCGGCTGTTTTTGACAACAACATCACTTGATTTATTTATGACTCTTTTTTTTCAGAATGGTGACCCGATATTGGGAACATGGCCTCGCAGAGCCTCGGGAACGAGGATCCTAAGGCCATTGGGCAAAGTTAGCCTTCCGGCGTCCCTTTCGTGAACATTCGGCTATTCTTGACAAACGGCATCACCTGACTCATAATTAAAATTCTGACATTTTGGCTATTTCTGAAAAAGGGAAGGTTGGACCCGATGAGGGTTGCCTACGTATCTCATACCCTGTGAGAATCAAACTGGCGTAGTTCGGGCCGATCAGGCGTAGAGTAAATAAACTAAACCCCTTCTGAATACAATCTTTTAAAGAAAAGGAAACAAATATTTTTCTGGATTTATATATATATATATATATATATTTTGAAAAGAGATGAAGACTAAAGAAATATTATTTCTTTAAACTTTTTTTTTTTTTGAAATTTCGAAAATTCTTTTAAGGAAGTATTTGGACTATTAGTCTGAATTTATAAAAGAGATACTACCAAAGAAACAACATTTTTTTGAATTTTGAATTTTCCCTTTTTTTTTACTTTTAAATAAATATATATATATATATATTTTTTGGATTTTGTAAGTGATTAAAAGGAATTTTTTTATATATGTTTTTTTTAATAAATCAAACTAAAAGACAAACTTTGTTTTCATTTTTTCTTTTTTTTTTTCTTTTTTTTTTTAAGAAAATTCCGGCGAGGTTTTGACACTATTTGGACATTGGTTTTATTTTTCCAAAAATGAGTAATTATCTTCCTACGCTGTTATTTTTCTTTTCCTTTTTTTGTTTTATTTTAAGTTTTTTTTCCAGAAACCGGTCAGCATGCAGAACTGAAGCAAATAAATGCGCAAAACAAACGGGATGTAGCAGGATGATATTTTCATTTTAGGTTGCCTGTCCTATACGGAACCAACCCCTGTGTTGAGTCCCTTATGTCAAATGCAACATGATGCAAATAAGCGTTCCTACTAGGGATCCAACATGAGGTTTTGTTATACTAGGTCTATAACCTGGGTATATGTTCTAGACTGTGTACCCGAGCAGACAACTCGAGTCGAGGAGGGGGCTACGTACCGGGGACCCGCGATATCGTCCGGCTTTGTAACTTGTCCGACCTCTTTCTTATTTCAGGTATTGACACTAACAGAATAGGGAGTCTCGACCAGCGAGCTTCTCCCCGGAGGTAAGAAGAGAAGGGTTTCGGCACAGTTTATATACAGTTCAGATAATATCAAAGCGGTAAAAGACAAAATTTAGCACGTTATGCCAAAATATGTAATAAAGATCAGATAGTAAAGCCAAATATAACAATTATTCTAAGCTCGAATTCTTGAACCCTGAACCAGAGGTTCTGGGTTGAATCCCCAGCGGAGTCGCCAGAGCTGTCACACCTCCGTTTTGCACGCCTACCCCGAAGGATAAATGCGCGAGGGAGCTTTTCCAATTTAAGTGACAATATTCGAAATGAGATTATTTATTTAATTCAGAGTCGCCACTTGGGAAAGGTTTGGCTTTTGGTGTCCCAAGTCACCGGTTTATCTTGAATCCCAAATCGAGAAAAATATTCGACTTTCCAAATGAAGTCTGCGAACCAGAAATTCTAAGTAAGGAATTCTGTTGACCCGAGGGAAGGTGTTAGGCACCCTCGAATCCCGTGGTTCTAGCACGGTCGCTTAAATTGTTATAATGGCTAAATATCTGATTAAATACATATTATTACTTATGTGCTTTTATTAAGTTTAAACCGCTTTTATTATTAGTATTTTTTTTAGAATTGCAACGTTGTGAAGATGCATCTCGAACCACGTCACAATCAATGTACCCGTGGTCGTCAATACATTCCGACTTCATCGAGATTTGAATTTGGGTCATATAAATGTGCACCCGAATTTAAGGATGTAATTTAGTTAAGTCGCGCCTAAAGAGTCTAAACGCGTTATTATCTTTGGGGAAGGCAGTGACATTCGCTAAACAGTCCATCCCAAGTTCTAAGTATTTATTATGACCACTTATTGAGGGCCCCGCAATTTGCATTTTTATTTGGCGAGGCTCGTCTCATTTATTTTTTAAAAGGGTAAACCTACAGCGACTACATTTTCTATTATGTTCGTCTCTAAAATGAATGAGAAAAAATCCTAAACTCGTTACAAGCTTAAAAGAGGCATACCATATTAAACGCTAGATTGAGACGCACATTTACTGAAAGGAACATTACTAGAAATTATAAGCAAAATCGAGAACGATAAAATAATATATCCGAACATGATTAATTAACCTATAGCTAGATTAACTCCTCACAATTATGTGAACAAACGATTAATCGTCCGTGGCTATTAGTGCTGAGATTAACCTTAATTATTAATGCTTATTTGGGAGTTTATTAGATCTAAGCGCCAGACCATCTTACCCAACTCATGCCTATTAGATTAGTGTTTCTCAAATTATTGCGTTGTTTCGTGCTTTAAAATAGGTAAAAACATGCTGATCCTATTAATAGCCACTTTGTTTAAATGGTGGGCCGATGCCAATATCAGTTATTATTAAACCTATGTCGAAGCAAGGAATCCAACAAGAGAGTTGACATACATGGCTAACCCGTTGGTACTAATATAACACCATATGAGAATTTGTTTGGGATACGTTTTTCTTGAAATCAAATTGGACCGAATATAACAAGTTTGACAGTTCAAAGATCCAGACATGAATACATACAGATGCTTGCCATGATTCTACGTTATACTGTCATCACTAAATCAGACTAAATTGTTATGCACATGGAGATACGTCTGATCTAACAACATGCTATTTAACAGTCCATCTCAGTTAGGATATGTATCAATTCATACAAAACAAATGCAGTTGGAATGAGCTTAAACAAATACAGGCTAACTATCAGTCAACCTATTGCTATATCTTGAACACAAGTACTGTGAAGCAGGCGACGTTCAATTCTTTATTTCTACTTCAAACTTCAAGCTTTCAACAACACATGGTTTCAGAAGTATGTACCTGGAAGTGCTTACAATTGAAGAAGAAGAAAGGTCAGTAGAGTAACAGTGGCAACGAACAGCAGAAACAACAATCTCAAACGCACCAATACCCCAGAAATACACTCAAAGGCAGCCAGGAATGTTTCCTTAAAACCCAGCACAATAAACAAGAGAAAGACTCAATTGAACTTGAATTTAAAACAAAGCTGAACTAATAGATCGCAGAAGAAGTTCATGCAAATTGAAATCAAACTTGAGATGTCGACTTCAACTACTAAACTCGAAACTGAATCGAAAAATTCAATGGAATAGTCTTTCTGTTGTTTTGGTTGTCAACTATTTTTTGAAACTCTTTCAAAGTCTCAAATGATATCTCTATTCTCTATCCAGAATTCCCTCTACTTTTCTGATTTTTTAAAACTCTTTTTCTGCCCCTTTCCCTCCTCCGAACCCTTAATGTCTCTCCCCCTCCAACTCTTCTTTCTCTTGCTATTTTTATAGCTTAGAATCCAGCCTATTCTCCAGCCTGTTAACAATTGAACTCCCCCCATGTGCCCTTTTCTGTTTTTCCACTCACAAGTTTAAAAGAAAGGTACCCCCATGAGATTCCCCTGACAGCCCCCCTTTAAAAGTGGCCTGTCCCTTATTCTAATTAGCAAACATGGGCAGCCTGAATATGTCCTGATAGCACATGCTGTCAAGTTAATTTTAATCCCTTAAAGGCTCCAATGCACATGCTGTCCATAAAAGCAGACAAACAGGGACAACAGTCCTATATCAATTCGAATTGAACTCTGAAATCTATATCAAAACTAACAGCTATAACCAATCCTTAAGTGACTTTTGACTTAACTTGACATATTATAAACAGCTGTACTCAATTTCGTAGTTGGATTCAAATAATGCCTTAGTGAGAACTAAACAGCACGAGTCAGATTAAGTTCCATTCCAGACTGAAAACCAATTGACGACATATATCGAATCGACTATACTAATTATAACATAGAAACAAACAGTCGATCAAACAAACAACACAAATAAGGCATCAACTGTCTTTGACAATTTTGCACGACACAGGGAAACCACAGGCATTATTGATTCGACGATATTAATCAAATTGAAATATGTATATCACTATACGTATTCAAACATAAGCAGAATAACAATCGACCGAATAAAAGGTCTTATGGAGATGGAGAACAACCGACAGCAGAATCCCAGAAATAAACAAACAAACTAATTAGACATGCCGACAAACTAAACTAAACTAAGACAAGCAACAAAAAGGAAAAGTGAACTTACTCTGAAAAGCTTAAACACAGATGACCCAGGCCCGAGCTGGATTTGCCCATTTGAGGTCGAACAGATCTTAATCGAGGTGTTCTCGACCGAGAACACTTTAATTAGGGTCTATTAGACCCCAACCTTCCGTTTAAATCTAACAGGACTCCAAAAATTCTTGTGTTCTAGGGTTCGAACCTTCAGATTTGGGGTTTTGGGATTTGTGGGTAGATTCGGACAAAACCAAGCTTGGTTTAGTCACGAGTGAGGCTAGGGTAATGGCTGGTGTGAACCTGAGGTGGGTTGGTGTAGATCGGGGTTTTGCTCGAACCTTCAAACGAAGATTCGAGGCGATGGGGGATGATTCGAGGCAAGGGGATAACAGATCCATGTTCAGGGTGGTGAGGTGCATTAGGGGTGTTACTTTGGTGGTCACCGGCGTTGTTGCCGCCGGGTTTACGGTGAGAGTGCACAGGGGCGGCTAGGGTTTGGGTGGTCTGGGTTTGGGGTTTGGGTTTGGGACGATGAAAAAGGGGGGTGTTCGGATGGGGGCATGGGGTAAGGTTTGGAGTTTATATACGTAGTGGGTGGTTAGATCCTAGCCGTTGGATGAAGTGAGATCGAAGGCCAGGATCTTTCATTAAATGAGGAACGGTGTCGTTCCAACTAAAGGAGGTTGGGTTGGTCCGGGGTTGAACGGGTCGGGTTCAAACGTGGGTATGGAGATGTGATCTTGGACGTTGATCATTCTGAGATAAACAGTCCAAATCAAACATGATCAAAACGACGTCGTTTGGACTTCCCTGAGACCAACTGATCTGGACCGGGCAAAGCAGTGCTTTTGGGCCTGATTTTTGGGTCCAATTTAAATGGCCCAATTCTGATTTAACTAATTTCTTTTCCTTCTTTTAATTTTTGATTTAAATAAAATTCCTAACTAAATTGTAAAATCAAAATAAAACCATACAAATATTAATTAATACTCAAACAACAATTATCACTCACATTAAACAATTAATTAAAATAAAATCACTCAATGACAACAAATAGAATAAAGATGCATATTTTTGTGATTTTTCCTTTTAAAACCAAATTATGGTTTGATTAATTCCTAATAGTAGAACGATATCCTAAACTCACATGCGACATATATTTTTTGTATTTTGTTCGACAAAACTAAACAATCACAAACAAAACTATAAATAACTGCCAAAAGTGCCTCGCAGAACAAAAATTGTACAACAAAACCATTTGTTTATTTTTTTGATTTCTTTTGGAGTAATTGTCGTGTAAACAAAAATCACGTGCTCACAACTTTCAATCATTATTTACTCCTTGCACCTTGTGTGCAGATTCAGGTGTAGCTGGTCCCGCTCCCGAGTGCTGATCACTTCCAGCTTTAGGCGGATCCGAGAAGTCTTTAGGTAGGTGTTGGCGTTGGTAGCCCGGAGCTCCTCCCTATCTCTTTTCCTTTATGCCCTTAGTTCAGTATCAAACTCTGTAGTTACATTTGAGTATTCCGCATTGTTAGAAGCTCGTGACTTGTGACACCCCGGTTAGGGCTGTGTTGGGTTGTACATCCGCATTTTTATTGGTATTATCTGCTACTTCGTATTATTAATCATGTTTTAGGCTATTTTATTGTTGTTTAACATCGAATTGTGAATATTTAGCTGGCCTTGTCTTCACGAGGTGCCATCACAATCCGGTCCGGGTTTAGGGTCGTGACACCAACATTTTACCCAATTGTAAGTATTGCAATTGCATGCTCTTATTTGCAATTGCGACATTTGCAAATGCGAACTGCTGGTCGCAATTGCGAACCAGCCCTTGAGCTTCCAATCTTGCAAATGCAAACTTGGTCAACCTGCAAATGAGAACTAAGTTTCGCAAATGCGAAGCAACGCCTTACTCCCCCAGAGTTGCAATTGCGATTGGAACTTCGCAAATGCGAAGGCTATTCACCTTGCAAATGCGAACTAAGCTTTGCAAATGCAAAGCTGCCATCTCCCTTCCCAGTATTGCAAATGCGAGCTTGTTCTCGTAAATGTGAAGCTCTCATTTGCGAACAGAACCTCGCAAATGCGAGATTTGCAGCCCAGCAAGACCACCAACCTTTAGCTATGCAAAAACAATGCGTAACCCATCCAAGCCACCCGGTCTCCAATCCAAACATTCACACAAGTATGTTAATATCATACAAACTCACTCGCTAGCTCAATTCATCAAAATAACATCTAAAATCAAGAATCGCTTACCAAAACTCAAGATTTTCAAAGTTCAAACTCAAATTTCCAACTTTCTATATAAAATGTTGAAATGGTCTCGGTTCACCTAGGAACTCAATAAAATATGCATACAAGTCCAAAATCATCATACGAACCTAATGTAATCGTCAAAACACCAATCCGAAGTCGTTTACCAGAAATATTGATCTTGGTTAACTCTAGCCACTTTCAAAGTAAAACATCATATTTTCTTTAAAAAATTGCACTTAAACTTCCCAGAAATCGACACGGTCCACGCACAGTCATAAATCATCAAATAAATTTATGGAAGGTCTCGAAACACAAAAGGGGAGGTAGTACTCAACGAACTATTGGGTCGTCACATTCTCCACCTCTAAAACAAATATTCCTCCCCGAACTGACTAGAAATATACCTGCATTGGTAAAAATATGTGGGTTTCTACTCCTCATGTCGTACTCGGACTCCCATGTAGCCTTCTCAATTGGCTGATCTCTCCAATGCACTTTCACAACAAGAATATCTTTAGATATCAACTTCTGAACCTGCCTGTCTAGAATAGGCGCCAGGTCTTCCTCATAGGTAAAATTTTCATCAAGATGCATCATGCTGAAGTCTAAAACATGTGACCTATAATCATGGTACTTCCGAAGCATGTAAACATAAAATACCAGATTTACCCCTACTAGGATAGGAGGCATTGCAAGCCTATAAACAACCTCCCCAACTCTCTTCAGGATCTCAAACGGGCCAATAAACCTCGGGCTCAACATGCCCTTCTTCCCAAATCGTATCACGCCCTTCATAGGAAAAACTTGGAGAAGACCTTGTCACATTCCATGTAAGCCGCATTGCGAACCTTCCTATCAGTATAATTCTTTTGCCTGGACTGAGCTATACGAAGCTGCTCCTAATTCAATTTTACCTTCTCCAATGCATAATGAACCAAATTTGTTACCAACAATCTAGTCTCACCAGACTCAAACCAACTAACTGGAGAACAACATCGCCTCCTGCATAAGGCCTTGTACAGGAGCCATCTAGATTCTCAACTAATAGCAGTTGTTGTGGAAAACTCCGCTAGAGGTAAAAACGGGTCCCACTGACCCCCAAAATCATAAATCATGCCCTCAACATATCCTTAAAATTTGAATGGTGCGCTCTAACTGTATGTCCGTCCATTTGAGGGTGAAATGCGGTACTCAACTTGACCCACATGCCCAACTCATGCTGCACAACTCTCCAAAAGTGTGAAATGAACTATGTGCCACTCACCATGCAGGAGAATAATGTGCCTGATGTAAATCTGAGCCATCTGCTCTGAAGAGTAGGATGTTATCACCGCAATGAAGTACATGGTCTGGTCAAGCAGTCCGCGATGGCCAAAAAAACATCATACTTTCTCAAGGTCCGAGGTTACCCTAACACAAAGTCCATAATGATGTGCTACCATTTCCACTATGGTATCACCAACTTCGGAGTCAAACCACCGGGTTTCTGATGTTCATACTTCACCTGTTGACGATTCAAATACCGAGAAACATGTCCAACAATGTCTTTCTTCATCTTTTGTCACTAGTAATGCTACTTCAAGTGACGATACATCTTCGTGAATGGAATACTGTGAGCTATGAGTCTCCTCAAGGATCAACTCTCTCAACCCACAAACATTTGGAACTCGAATCTGGCCCTGAAGCCACATAACACCATCATCCCCAATCACGACCTTCTTAGCACCACCCTGCTGCACTGCGTCTTTTAACACCAATAAGTGCAGATAATCAAACTGGAGAGCCTTGATGCGCTCCAACAAAGATGAATGTACCACAACACAAGCAAGAACCCTACTAGGCTCCGAAATATCCAACCTTACGAACCAATTAGCCAAAGCCTGAACATCCATGGCCAATGGCCTCTCCACTGCAGGTATAAATACCAAACTGCCCATGTTCTCCACCTTTTTACTCAAGGCATCGGCCACCACATTAGCCTTCCCTGGATGATATAATATGGTGATATTATAGTATTTCATAACTCCAACCATCTTCGCTTCCTCAAGTTAAAATTGTTTTGCTTGAATATATGTTGGAGACTCCGATGTCGGTGTAGACCTCACATAGCACGCCGTATAGATTGTGCCTCCAAATCTTGAATGCATGAACAATGACCGCTAACTCCATTTCATATACATGGTAATTCTTCTCATGAACCTTTAACTGAAGAGATGCGTAGGCAATAACCTTACCATCTTGCATCAATATTATGCCAAACCCAATACGCGATGCGTCACAATACACAGTGTAATACCCCAAACCTGTGGGCAACACCAATACTAGGGCTATAGTCAAGACAGTCTTGAGCTTCTGAAATCTCTCCTCACACTCGTCATCTAGAAAAAGTTTACTTCTGAGTCAACTTGGTCAATGGGGCTGAGATAGATGAAAATCCCTCCATGAACCGGCGATAGTGGCCCATCAAACTCAAGAAGCTCTGAATCTATGTAGCTGAAGTAGGTCTAGGCCAATTCTGAACTTCCTCTATCTTCTTAGGATCAACCTTGATACCCTCAAAAGACACAACATGACCCAAGAAGGCAACTGAGTCCAACTAGAACTCACACTTTAAAACTTAACATATAACTGACAATCCTTTAAAGTGAAGTAAGATCAACATATGCTGCTCATGCTCCTCACTACTACGGGAGTGAATCAGAATATCATTAATGAAGACAATTGCAAAGGAATCTAGATAATTCTTGAATACTCAGTTCATAAAATCTTGAAGGCTGCTAGAGCAATAGTCAAGCCAAACAACATCACCAAAAACTCATAATGACCATATCGAGTCTTAAAATCTATCTTAGGGACATTCAATGCCCTAATCTCACATGATGGTAACTAGATCTCAAATCAATCTTGGAAAACACCTTGGCACCCTAAATCTGGTCAAATAAGTAATCAATCCTGGGAAATAGATACTTATTCCTGATAGTGACATTGTTTAACTGCCGATAGTCAATGCACATCCTCATCGATCGGCCCTTCTTCTTAACAAACAACACTGGTGCACCCCAAGGTGACAAACTAGGTCTAATGAATCCCTTATCAAGCAAATCTTGCAAATGATCCTTTAATTTCTTTAACTTAGCTGAAGCCATACAGTATGGTGGGATAGAAATAGGATGAATGACCGGAACCAAATCAATGCAAAAGTAAATATTCCTATCGGGTGGCATACCCTTCAAATATGAAACCACCTTGCTAGTGGAGTGACTGAAGGTCCCTCTCCACCTCAATCTTGGCAACCCCAGCATGCCTAATATAACAGTCTTAGCATGACAATCCAATATAGCATGATACGAGGATAACAAATCCATGCTAAGAATGACCACAAAATCCAACATATTTAGCAACAGAAGATAAACTATAATATCAAAACCATTAGTAGACAAGACTGGCATACCCATCAACTACTATGGAATCTCCAACCGGTGTAGACACCAAAACAGGAACATCAAAGGAATCACGAGGCATACTCAAGTGCGAAGCAAAATATGAAGACATATAAGAATATGTAGAACTTGGATCAAATAATTTGGAAGCATCTCTATGACAAACTGAGATAATACCTGTAATAACTGCATCAGACTCCACCTCAAGCCTAGCTGGAAATGCATAATAACCGGGCTGAGCCCCACCAACCTGTCCTCCACCTCTAGGATGTCCTTTCACTGATTAACCTCCACCTCTAACTAACTAGCCTCCACCTCGGGATACCTGACCCTCACCTCTATTTGTTTGAGCGGGTGGTGGGGTAAACCGGTATTCGAATCATGGCACGAGTAACCTGTTATGGCATACTGCTCTGCGACCTCAAGTAAAACCACGTGACATGACTCAGATCCCTACATATATAACAATTCCTCAATTGATGTGGCTATTGAATTTGGAGCTGTCCCAGACGACCTGAATAGCTATCCTAGTAACACTTGATCAAATGTGCACTAACCCAAGCTAGGGGCGCACTGTATGCCAGCTACTTGGAATAAGGTCCATAAGCATTATGGCTTTCTGAAGTACCATGGTTGTCTTGCTGACTATACTCGCCTGATAGGATGGTCTCTACCAAAGGAGCCCCTGCCTCCAAACGAGGCATCACCGAATCGTCCAAGACTATGGGCCTTTGTCAGAGGTCATCTCCCTTACCTAGACTCTTATACGCTCGATTCTCTTGGTGACATCCACTACCTGAGTAAATTAAATTTCAGCCTTGGTCTCTCTAGCCGTTGGACGCCGTATGTAAGACCCTTTATGAACTTCTGCACCTTCTCCCTCTCAATAGGGATCAAGATAGCTACATGGCATGATAGATCAATAAATCAAGTCAGATACTGAGAAACAGTCACGCTAACCTACTCTCTGGGTTAAAGGAATGAACTTCTCCAAGAACGACTACGAGAATTGAGCCATGGAGAGGAGGTGATCTTACTGTCCCACCGTGCTCATAAATCGGTCAGCACCTCTTGGCAGAACCATGCATATGAAACATAGTAAAATCAACTTTGTTGACTCCACTAGACCCATGTTGTGCAAAATCTTATGGCAATGGTTTGAGAAGTCCTGGGGGTCCTTTGAAGGTGCACACTAAAGTGAGGGGAAAACAAATAGCTGAACTTGTTCAACCTCTTCAGCTCATCAGCTAACATTGCTGGTCTGTCCTCGGGCTGTGTACCAACAATAGGCTGAACCATCCTAACTGGTAGAACTGTTATGGTCTGATAACCATTAGCTATCTTCTCTTGGTGCGAGTAGTAGGAGTATGAACTCATCCTCGGCCTAAGAAATAGCTGGTGGTGCATGAAACACGCTAGCCTAAGCCATACTCTCTACGAAACCAACCGTACGGACTAAGGCAACCTAAAACACTGGCACAACAATGAACTCCTCTAGGACTTGAGCTGGTCCTACTGGCTTAATTAGAATTGGGATCTCATCATCCTTCTCCATCTGAGGCTTGACAATGGGTTCCACTGCGCGTGCTTTAGGCTGAGCTCTGCCTCTACCTCTAGCTCTAGCTTGGCCTCAGCCCCTACACCTAGTAGTGCCTGCAATCTAGGGATCTGGCTCCTGATCGGTTATGGAACAAGTATGCATCCTCACCATTTGTAAGAGAATAAAAGAAAAAATATTCAATCTTAATGATAGAACAAAGTCAGACGATAGAGAAAGAAAGAAAGTGAAGTTTCCTAAAGCCTTATAACCTCTAGAAGATAAGTACAAATGTCTCCATAATGTTCCTCAAGACTCTAATAAGTTTGCTCATGACTTGTGAGACCTATGCAACCTAGGGCTCTGATACTAACTATCATGACCCAAAATCCTAACCAATCAGGACGTGATGGTGCCTAACATCACTTGCTAGGGAATCCAACACACAACAAAACATATGAAAGAACAATTTATGACTAACAGCAAGATGATAATAATATGATGTAAAAGCAACTTAAAAGTACACATGAATAGTTTAAGATTAACACTAACTTCCAACCATCCCAAGACATGGAGTTACAAGAACATGAGCTTCTAGAGTTTACTACATACATTGTCCTGAAAGAAATACAACACTATTTGAAAAAGAAGAAACAATACAACGAAACTGGAAAGAAGACACTAAGGCCTACGAATAGTATGCAGCTATACCTCGAGTCGTCTACATAGTATCTGTTAAGCACCTCTCAGGACTCCGATGTACCAATGTATAAATATGCACAAGAAGTGCAGAAGTATACTATGAGTATAACCGATCCAATGTACTCCATAAGTATCGAGCCTAACCCCAATGAGATAGTGACGAGGCTAAGACAACATACCTACAAATGAACCTGAGTGGTTATAATATCATGAAATACGAGATAAAAAGTAAACTACCAAGTATAAGGCATGATAGTAACATGTGAGAAAGACAATAAGTACATAAGTAAGGAACATAAAACGAGAAAGTAAATGAAGGTGTCACTGAGTAAACCACAACTCATACTTTTACAACAACTCTGAACAACCTTTTAAAAAGTAAATCACGAAACCATAAAGCCAAGTCAACAATCTGAATGACAAGGTGAGGAATAATAAAACCAGCAAACACCACGTCATCACCCTTCATGATTTTACTCTCATCCTCACATCATATATAATAGCAAGCATGGAAACACCCTTCGTTCTTATCCTCACTTCCTCTCAAACACGAAACACTGTTCGTGTAATGATATTGATATATGAATAAAGCACCAAATAACCCTTCATGCATAATCACTCTACCTCACATGCACCGCAACACCCTTCTTGCTTTTCACTCATCCTCACCAAGCATCAGATATAACACATTAGCAAGAAATGTGGAAAGCATATTCAACATCAATAATAGTATTTGAACATAACTAGTTATATGAAAATTGACCAACAATTTAGCACCAACAATCAAATCAACAATTCAACGATCTCAACTCCCAATATCAAAATAAGCGCAACATAGAAAATAACATGAATATGAGAAATCAAAGAGTTTTACAATTTATCTAAAGCATGGAAGACACAATACTCAAAGTAACATAGCACAAATAAGGCTAATTCTACCCATATGGTTATCCTTTGACCAATGCATATACACTCATCACCTTGTATATACGACACTCCCAACATATAGATCACGTAGAGAATAGACTCAATTACACCCTAATTTCCTCAATTAAGGTTAACCAAGACACTTACCTCTTTTTGGAGCAAGATCAACAATCCAACATAGCCTTGCTATAACGACCCGACCAGTCATTTGTGTATTTGAGCCCTGTTTCCCTATTTGATGCCTCCCATATGCTTAATTATTTCTTTTTGACTTGTGGGGATGTTTGGTTTGGTTTCAGGAATATTTTGGATAGAAATAAAATACTTGTTCCAAGGTTGGAAGCTTAAGTAATATGAGTTGGCCAAGGTTTGAATTTATATAAATGATCTCGGATTCGTATTTTGATGGTCCAATAGGTTCGTATGGTAATTTTGAACTTAGGTGTATGCCCGTATTTGAATTCGAAGGTTCCAAGGATGATTTGGCTCTTTTTGCTGAAAGTTGGAAATTTAAAGATTTTAATTTTTTATAAGTTTGACCATGGGTTGACTTTGTCGCTATCAGATTTAAATTAGTATTCAGAACTTGGAATAGGTCTGTTTTATTATTTAGAACTTGTTTGCAAAGGTTGATGTCATTCCAAGTTGGGTTGGTAAGAATTGGATGCTTGGTGTGGGACGAGAGTGGCTCAGTTGAGTTGCAGAATGAATTTGGTTTGCTTAAGGTTTTCTGGTGCTGTAGAAATTGCATTTGCGAAGGTCTACTCTCATTTGCGATGGCCATATTTGCGAAGGGAGGGTGACTACGTTGGGGACCTCGTAATTTTGAGGCAGAAAGTTACAATTGCGACATTGGAAGGGCAGTAGGTGACTTTGCAATTGCGAAATCTGTAGTCGCATTTGCGATATCTCTAGGGGCAGTGATGTTTTGCATTTGAAATCCTTTTGTCGCATTTGGAGGTTGAATTTGAAAAGCTATGGTCGCAAATGCAAAATCTAAAACTTGTTAATAGATGGGAACATCAGGACTTAGGCTTATTTTATCACATTTTGAGTCCTGGACTTGGTGATGGGCGATTTTTGGAGGAGATTTTCACACATAGCTAGTGATTTTCTCTTAATTTTGATAATATATTTTTATTTCTCATGGATTTTTATACTAAAAATCATGGTATTTGAAAGGAATTTTTGGAAAAAACTTTTACTATGTTTTGAAAAATAAAAAGTTAAGATTTGAGAGTTGATTTGGACTCGGTTTTGAAAACTAATCATATATTTAGACCCGTAAGGTTATGGATAGTAGAGATCTACCATTCGACTCGGACTTTGACCGTGCGGCTCCGGGTTTGACTTTTCGAGAATTGGGTAAAGATTAAGATTTTATTGTTTGGAATTGATTTCTTTAGTATTGTTCGATATTATTGAGTTATTTTTTATTAGATTGGAGCCTGGCGGAGGTGAATTTTAATGGAAAGGCATTTTTGGAATACCGAATTGGCTTGTTTGAGTTAAATATCTTGCCTAACCTTGTGTAAGAGAAATCCCTTATGACTTCGCCTTAATTGCCTATTTATGTTATATAAAAAGTAACGTGTACACGAGATGAATAGCGTATACACAGGTTCTATGTGTGTCTTGTGACCGGATTAGGCCTCAGGCTATTAATACGCCTTAATTTGGGGATGTATTTTATAGAAAACATGCTTAATAAACTTGTGGATACGTGAACATGATCACTACAATTATGTTAGTCGTAGAAATATTTTATATATTAAACACCCATCCGCATTTTACTATTTTCATGTCCTTGTGCACCTTTATTGATAAATTATGAGCTTATACCTTGATGAGGTTTTGGTATTATTGTTTTGTGAAAATTGTGGCGCATGTGAACATGTTGAGAGGATGGGTTGAGGGTGTCAACATGAGGTCTTTGCCATGTGGTTTTGTCTATAATTGTGTGCGTTGGGATAAATAAAGGTGGCATTTTCTCGGGTTACCCAAGTGGCAAAATAAGGGTGGTAATATGCGTATGTGGCAACATAAGAAGGAAATTTTATTGTTATGTGCACATGCGGCAAAATAAGGGTGGCATTGTTGATGATATTGCGTGATGATTTGGTATGTCTTTCTTGATGTTGTTTATGTGTTGAAACAAAGTTAATTGATCATATGCTTGTTCTCTTAAAAACTCCGTTTGTAATTTTAATGAACGTTAGAGAATTTGACATGTTATTCTCTGCCCCATTTTTGATTTGATGATTTTTTGGCAAATGTGAATTCTTCTACATTGAGTTGTTAGCATATGTTTTAGCAACAATGTCGGAACTATTTTCATTACATATTATATTGCTAGTTGTTGATTTATTGCACATGTTATTTGACTAGTGAGTATCATGAGACTTGAACCTCGTCACTATTTCACCGAGGTTAGTCTTGACAATTACTGGATTCTGAATATGGTATGATCATACTATACTTCTGCATATTTTTGTGGAGATCCAGGTGCTGGTGGTAGCGGACCCTATAGTGAGAGCTTGCTTTGTTCGTGAGGAGTCAAGGTAGAGATTCATGTTGTCGCAGTCCCTTGGAGTCTCATCTTTTATTTAGATACTGTTAACTTTACATTCAATTAGTATTGTAGCTTTTTTAATCATATTCCGTTGTATTCAGTTAGAGCTCATGACATTATACTACCTAGTTCTGAGGAGATGTTTGAGTATTGCTACTTTGTCTTGTATTAACTCTATTCCCGCTTTAATATTAATTTTTGTCTTATTATATCATGATTTGTTGATTAACTGTTATTAAGTGATAGGCTTACCTAGTCTTATAGATTAGGTGTCGTCATGACCACTATGATGGGATTTGGGTCATGACATTTTCCTTTGGAACAAGCCTCCAAGCCACCGAATCTAGTTAATTATTATTCAAATAAGTCAAAACAAGCTTTAGAAACCACTCTCGTATGAAAAATGTTCGACTTTTAACATAATTGGAAAAGTCAACAAAATGTCAACCCGGTCCCACAAGGTCAAAATCCGAAATTAAGACCAAATCCCGATTACCCATTCATCCTCGAGTCTAAATATATGATTTGTTTCGAGATCCGACCTCAATTTAAGGTCTAAATCTCAATTCGTACACAATATCTAGTTTTTATCGCAAATCCCCAATTTCTACTCTATGAATCTTAGATTTGATAGTGAAATTCATGAGGAAAAAAGTAATAGAAATTGAATAGAAACAAGTTAAGATTACTAAACTGTGAAGTTGGGAAGAAGCTTCTCCCCAAAAATCGCTTTTATGGAGTTTAATTCTCAAAAATAGTGTAAAATAAGCTAATTCCCGAAATCCCAACATTTTACCCAGCTGCATGTATAAAGAGTTAACAATTACGACATTTGCATTGTCACAATTGGGAACTAGCCCGTGAGCTTCAAATATCATAAAAGCGATGCATTACCGCAAATGCGAACCTGTGTAGTCCACAAATGCAAACTAAGCTTTGCAAATGCGAAGTTGCCCCTTACTTCATCAGAGTCGCAATTGGAACTGGAACTTTGAAAATGTGAAGGATGTACACCTCGCAAATGTAAACTAAGCTTCGCAAATGCGAAGCTTACATCCCACTTCCTAGTATAGCAAATGCGAGGTTCGCATTTGCGAATAGAACATCGCAAATCCGAGATCTACAGCCTAGCAATACCAGCAATCTTCAGCTATACAAAACTAGTGTGCAACTCATACAAAACTCATCCGAGCCTCTAGGGCTCCAATCTGAACATTCATACAATTATATTAACATCATACAAACTCCCTCGCTAGCTCAATTCATCAAACTAATAAATAAAATCAATAATCGCTCACCAAAACTCAACATTTTGAAAGTTCAAACTCAAATTTCCAACTTTCCACAAAGCGTCAAAATGGCCTCGAGTCACCCGGGATCCCAAACAGATATGCATACAAGTCCAAAATCATCATACGAATATACCATAATCATCAAAATACTGATCCAAGGTCGTTTACTAAGAATATTGATCGTGGTCAACCCTAGCCACTTTCAAAGTCAAACATCACATTTTCTTTAAAAAATTTCACTTAAACTTCCCGGAATCAACACGAACCACACGCACAAGACTTAAATCATCAAATAAAGTTATGTAATGTTTTGAAACAAAAAGGGGAGCTAGTATGTAACGACTCGACTAGTCATTTTGCTTTCTAGATCGTCGTTCCCTTAATTAAGAATCCTCGTATGTGCTTTTACTACTTTATAACTTGCAGGGACAGTTGGTTTAGGTTTGGAAGGGTTCAGGTTGAATCAGAATACTTAGTTCCTTAATAGTGGCCTAAGGTGACCAAGTTTGACTTGAGTCAACATTTTAAGTAAACGATCTCAGAACCAGAATTTGAAGGTTCCAATAGGTTTGTATGATGATTTTGGACTTACCAACATTTTTGGATGTTGATTTGGGGGCCCATAACAACTTGAATTGGTAAAAGTTAGAAAGTTGAAGGTTTGGAAGGTTGAGAGGTTTGATCGGGAGTTGACTTTATAGATATCGGGGTCAGATTTCGATTCCAAAAGTTAGAACGGGTCCGTTATATCATTTATGACTTGTGTGCAAAATTTGAGGTCAATCAGAGTTGTTTTGGTATGATTCGGCGTAGGTTTTGGAAGTCGGATGTTCATAGCTTGAATAGGTTTGAATTGGGTTGTGATTCATAAAATCAATGTTGTTTAATATGATTTTGGACCTCGAGTAGGTCCATTATGAATCTTGTAACTTGTTGGTATACTCATACGGGGTCGGGGGGACCTCCGGTGAGGTTCATATCGAAAATGGATTGGAACTTGGACTTGGAGAGTTCCTGTTGCTGCTAAGTTTGGTGTCATTGCACCTGTAGAGGGAGTTACCACAGTTGCGGTCACGTAGGTGCAGTAGGGATCGTCGTAGGTGCGAGGTCTGTGGAGATGGCCTGGGAGCGAAAGTTCGATGAATATTCCACACCTACGAGGTCACAGATACGGGAAAAGGTCTGTAGATGCGGAAATGGCCCATGAGGCCTGGGGGTGCAGAAGCGGATTTGGTCCTCAAATATGTGTAGACATGTGATTTTTGACCCTCCCCAAGATTTTCATATTTTAGCACATAAATATTTAATTTAGGCCTAGTATCGTTATCTCAAATAATTTTTACTCTTTTACTTTATTTTATTATAAGAAAATGAAAATTACAAAAAAAATAGTTTCATTAATGTTTGTAGTCATTTTTAATCTTGAAAAAAAATACCATAAAAAGTTTTGTTTTAATGGAAAGTCTTATTTTAACAGTTATTTTACTTAAGTAGGACTAATTAATAAATGAGGTCGTATTTTAGTTTCGTTCGCGGGAAAAGAATAAATTTGGGCTCGAACAATCCTTTTTTAGGCCTAGCTTTTGGACCTAGTCCATAATTACTAAGCCCATAATTTCTAGGCCCATACCCCTAACCTAATCCCTACCCCTATATAATTGAACCTAAAAAGAGAGAAAGATCGGCTGTTTTTTGGGGTTCATTTTGAAGCTAAGCTTCGTCTTCTTCGAGAAGCCTAGCAAAAACACACAATAGACCCTTGATTTTTCAAAAGAAGCAGCAGCTGCTAACAGCCGCAATTCACGGCCCCTGAATGCTAAAACACACACACACAACCTTCACCATCCTCTCGCCGGAACTCACATGAACAGACACCCAAAACATCACTAAAATACATACACTTCAACTAAAGGTTTTTAGTCAAGGTCGCCGAACACACTTATGCGTGAGATTCCAGCAAGGTTTTCCGTTCGAAATTCTGGTCTCAAGCCGATTTTGGGTCTAAGCTCTGTATCAAATCTATGGTGTGAGTCGTGTTTGGTCATTGTATGAGCTTTTGGAGGTTTTGTTCACTGGAAAATCATTGTTTCAGTTGAGGTTCATTCACATTCTTTCCTTTACGAATATTAGTTGGGTACCATTTTTGTTTGATTCCGATAAGTTTGATCAATTATTTCATTTCAATCTTGAATGAACATTGAGAGCTTAGCTTAATTGTTAAATCTTGTAGAATGTGGACATTATATTTAACAAGTAAAACATTCGTTAATTTGTTTAGAGATCTGATAACATAAAAGTGATATTTTGTTTCTTTTTTGGTTTGTTTGTTATTGAAAAGAAAAGTCATTAATGAATTGGGTTTTGGATAATGAGTTGTGTTTATTATTAAAATATGGGTTTTGATTTTGAGCTGACCATATGGTTGAGCTTAAGAGAATTTTTAGCAAAGGGATATGGGCCTAATAAATAATCTGCCAGACACATTTCCATGATAATATGTCTGGCCCGTTTTCTCGTTAATAACAAAGCTAGCCTACCTTGAATTATTTTATGTTTTTCCACAAAATCCATAACCCATGACCCTCATTTAATTAATACTAATTCTTTAAAAATTGAGATGTGCCATTAGTTGAATTTTCCATGGCCCTCACAAACTTGAAAGTGCCTAGTTGCTTTAGGCGCGCTATTTAAATCAATTTCCTTAAATTCGGATGTGCATTTTATATGACCCAACTCCAATTCTCAACAACGTTAAATAAAATGTGTCGTAGATCGTGGTTGCATCTCATGTAGCGTGGTTCAAGGCGTGTTTTAAATAACGTTGAGTCTTCCTAAAAATAATTAAAAGCGGTTTAATAAGTTAAAATGTACCATAGGCTAAAACATGTATTAAAATCAGATAATAAGCCAATAATAACAGTTGAGCGACCGTGCTAAAACTACGGAACTCAGGAATGCCTAACACCTTCTCCCGAGTTAACAGAATTTCACGACCCCAGCCCCGGTCATGATGGCGCCCAACACACTGCTAGACAAGCCTAGCCAACTAACAACCCTTTATGTTTCTTATGAAAATCATTATCAATTAACACAGTTAAATTGCTAAATTACTCCAATAAGAGTTTAAGACAATGAGTTAAATATGCGGAAAGTCAGATGATAATACCACTACATAAGCTCGTACAGATCTGGTATCATAAATCTCGAGCCTCTAGTACAGGTTTAACAACCTAATACATGTCCATCTAGGGAATACTAATTAATAACAAGGATAGAAGTGAGAGATCAGGGCTGCGGACGCCATGCAGCTACCTCGATGCTCCCGGATATGCGCTACTCAACTGAAATAATCCTCACTCCGCCTCAGATGCACCTGGATCTGCACGCAAGGTGTAGGGAGTAATGTGCGTACTTCGACCCAGTGAGTAATAAGCATAAATAATGACTGAGAATAAGAAATCATGGAAAACACAGAGTAATCTACACTGCGGCAGTTTAAAAACAAGTAATATGAGAGTAATAAACCAATGGAAGCGAAATGTAGAAATACTACAACAAATAAGCAGTTAAGTGACAGACATATAAAGAGAAATCAACACATAGAACGGTACCCTATAGTACCCGCTGCGGCGTGCAGCCCGCTCCATTTATTTATCGTCGACGGTGCTCACTGGGGGTGTGCAGACTCCGGGAGGGGCCCTTTACGGCCCAAGTGAAATATCAAGCTATCTCGTGGCATCAAATCTAGGCCCTCAGCCTCATATCAATATCAGTATAACACTGCTGCGGCGTGCAGCCAATCCCATAGTATCCTCACATCTGGCCCTTGGCCGTACTCAGTCCAAAAATCATATAAGCTCCTCAGGGAATAGTAAAATAGCAGTTCTCAGCCCAAAACATCATTTAATATATCTTTTAGTTTCAAAAATTGAGTAAAAGTGACTGAGTTGTAAGACAGTAGAAAACGGTACGACTGAGTTCAAGTAGTAAGTCAAACAGTGAGGAAATAGTAAATAAACTCCCCGGAGGGTTCAAAGAATTGGCAAGAAGCCCAAATATGACAATCAGTCCAAATAATGATGATAACAAATAAGCTTTAATCAAATACGCAGTAGAAGCATCACTCGGGACGGACCAAGTCACAATCCCCAATAGTAAACGACCCGCGCTCATCATCAAGCGCGTGTCTCACCTCAATATAACACTACGATGTGCAAATCCGGGGTTTCAAACCCTCAGGACATTATTTACATTCATTACTCACCTCAAGCAGGCCGAAATCCTAGCTCGCTACTCCCTTGCCTCGTAAATCAACCTCCTCGAGCGTCGAATCTGATCAAAACCACAAGTAATACGTTACAATAGGCTAAGGGAATACAACCCAATCGAAAAGACTCGAAAAATATCGAAAATCACGAAGTTGGCAAAACCCAAGCCCCAAGCCTACTTCTCGAAAAATTAGAAAATTGACATCGCCGGATTCCTTATCTCGCCACGAGTCTATACATATTAAATTTACCGAAATACGAGCTCAAATGCTCCCTCAAACCCCCAAATTTCTATTTCAAAAGTCAAGCCCTAATCCTTCCCCTTTTAATCAAAATTTCAATGAATTTAGATGTTGAATCTACAATTAAATGACGTTTCTAGGCCATAGGACTCACCTCCAATCGATTCCCAGTCAAAACCCCCTTTAATACTCGTCAAAAGCTCCCAAGGTTACTCAATAGTGGGGGAAATGGGACTTGGTTCGCGGGTGAAATGTTTATTAAAACCCTTATGTCAGCCCAGATTTTACTTTATGCGATCGCATCCAAGCCTCTGCGATCGCATAGCTCAACTTTCCCAGGCCTCCAAAATGTCCTATGTGAATGCGACCCCTTAACTGCGATCGCACTGCTTCACCAATCAAACCTATGCGATCGCATACACTACTCCGCGATCGCATTGAACAAAGTACCCCTCAGAACCTCAGGTCCATTTAACACTACGCGATCGCATTACTCCTCATGCGATCGCAATGAAAAACCTCCTCAACCTATGAGATCGCATTGAGCAATCAGAACGGCCTTCCCCAAACCTTCTATGCGATCGCAAATGCACTCCTGCGATCGTAGAGAACAAAAATGTTCTGCAACACTCAGCTGAAATCTACAACTTCAAAAACCAAGATTGATCCGATTGACCATCCGAAATCACCCCGAGGCCCCCGGGACCTCAACCAAAAGTGCCAACCTATCCTAACACATCATTCAAACTTGTTCCAATCATCAAAACACCACAAACAACACCAAAACCATCAAATTACATCGGATTCAAGCCTAAATTTCTTAAAAACTTCCAAAATACGCATTTGATAAAAAACCCGACCAAAACACCTCCGAATGATCTGAAATTTTGCACACACACATCCAAAATCACCTAACGAAGCTACTGCAACTCTCGAAATTCCATTCTGACCCCCGTATCAAAATCTCACCTACCAACCGGAATTCGCCAAAATACTAACTTCGCCAATTCAAGCCTAATTCCACTCCGGACCTCCAAAATCAATTCCGATCACACTCCTAAACCACATATCAACCCCCGAAGCTAACCGAATCACCGGAAATCACATCTGATCCCTCTAACTCAATAGTTAACATCCGGTTGACTTTTCCAAAACAAGCCTTCCTTAAAGAGACTAAGGGTCTCATTTCCTATCAAAACCAATCCGATTGAACTCTACACACCGAATACCGATAACGAAACATGAAGAAGCATAAAATGGGGGAAATGGGGCAGTAACTCACGTGACGACGGGCCGGGTCGTCATAACAGAATTCCTTACTTAGAATTTCTGGTTCGTAGACTTCAAAATTGAAAGTTGAATTTCCTCGATTGGGATTTAAAATAAACCAGTGACTTGAGACAACAATTAAAATATTCCAAGTGGAGACTCTAAAGAAATTAAATAAATAATCCCATTTCGAATAATTTCACTTTAATTGGAAAAACTCCCTTATATCCCCTCTCGGGTGTAAAAAGGAAGTGTGACAGCTCTGGCGACTCTGCTGGGGAATAGAACCCAGAACTTCTGATTCATGGTTCAAGAATTCGAGCTTAGAATAGTTGTTATGATTGGCTTTCATGATTGTCTGATATTACGTGTTTGAGCCTAATGTACTAAATGCCTCTTTTTACTGCTTTGATATTGTTTGAACTGTACATATAAATTTTTACGAAACCCTCTTCTCTCTGAGTCTTCTAAATTATCTGGGAAGTGTGCACTTCGTGTGAATTCTTTTCTGTTAGAGTCATATCCCAATTTTAGAACGAGGTTCGGATAAGTTGCAAAGCCGGTGAAGCTTCTGTATTCCCGGTACATTGCCCCCTCTGCTCGAGCTGTCCGCTCGGGTAAGCCAGGTCTAGAATAATACACCCAAGTTTTAAACCTAGAATAACATAGCCTCATGCCGGATCCCTAGTAGGAACATTTTTTTTGCATCACGTGCATTTGACTTTGGGGACTCAACACAGGGGTTGGGTCCGTCTAGGACGAGTGTACCCAAATTAAAAGACCATCCTGATGCATCTTACATGCTACTTGTGTATCTGTCTGTTTTGGCTTGCATGTTAACTGGCTTCTAGAATAGGGAAAGAAAATGAAAAAAAAGAGAAAAGAGAAAATCAAAAAAGAGAAAAAAGAAAAAAAAAGAAAAGAGAGTGAGAAGTAGGTATTTGAATTATCCTGAAACTCTGCCGAAATTTTGAAAAAAAGGAAAAGTCATTTCAAAATAATTCAATTTCTGTTCTATCAAAACTGGGCGAACTACGCAGGTCTGATTCTCAGCGGATGTGAGATACGTAGGCAAACCTCATCAGTTCTGGCCCACAATTTTCAAAAAAAATCCAAAAATATTTTCTTTTAGTTCCTTCTTTAGAAAGTCTTTCTTTTAGACCCCAATTTTAAATAAAAAATACAAAAATATTTTCTTTTAATCTCTCTCAAAATCCAAAAATATTTTTCATTCTTCTTTCAAAAATTGAAAAGAAAATTTAAGATTTAAAAATATTTTCTTTTTTTTCTTTAGAAGTATTTCTTTTATAAATTCAAAATAAAAGTCCAAAAATCCGAAAAAAATATTTCCTTTCTTTTGTATAAGTTTTTCTTTCGAAATTCCAGAAAATAAAAAAGAGTCGAAATTCAAAAAAAATATTTTCTTTATTATTTAGAAGTCTTTCTTTTCAAAAATTTAAAACAAAAAACAAACATACAAATTGAAATCCAAAAATATTTTGTTTCTTCTTTTAAAGTCTTTCTTTCGAAAAAGTCCAAAATCCAAAAAAAGAGTAAGTTTATTTACTTTATTCCTAATCTTCCCGAACTACGCAAGATCTGATTCATGTTCCCCCATGATACGCAGGCAACCCACATCAGGTTCGATCAACCATTTAAAAAAATGAAAAATAAAAAAAAATGAAAAAATTATAATAATAAGGACTGACTGAGTCCATTCTTACATGTTTTTTTTGAATTGTGAAGAAAGTTGAGGTGGTCGGTTTGTGGTAAGCTAACAACACAAAATTCAAAGGAAAAATGACAAGTGACATCGAAGCTGTTGCAAACAGTCATGAGACTCAGGGTTAGAGGGTTCAACAAGAGTCTACTGTGGTTGAGGAAAATAGAGTATTGAAACAAAAAATGACTGAAATGTGTCAAGCATGGGCCAACGGCCAAGGACCTCTCTTTTCTTCTCATGGCTTCCCAGAGTTCACACCCATCCCGACTACTGCCATTCCGGTCTCATTGTCTGATCAATCCTATCCACCTGGGTTCAGTCATTATCCCAACTGTACGACTACAACTGGAACTTCTGTTTCATGCTCCCAAAGTGTGCCAGTGGCAACCAATCAGACAACCACTACTGTTATGCCCGTCTTTACCATCCCACAACCGATAGTGGTGTTGAGGAAAACTCATGAGTCACAATTTGCTACTCAGCAAGAACAATACCACTCTCTTGAGCACCACTCATACTTGTTTGATCTTCCTGTAAACATTGAGAATCCTGCCCGAAAGATGGAACATGAAGAAATGACCCAAAGAGTGAAAAGCTTAGAATAACAGTTGAAATACATGCAAGGGTTGGCTGGTCAGAAGAGCATTGCCTTCAAGGATTTATGTATGTTCCTCGATGTCCACTGGCCACCTGGTTTCAAGATTCTCAAATTTGAAAAGTATGATAGACACAGAGACCCTATAACCCACCTGAAAAGGTATTGCAATCAACTAAGAGGTGCGGGAAGAAATGAAGAATTGTTAATAGCTTATTTTGGGGAAAGCCTTACAGGAGTAGCATCCAATACAACATTGACATTGCCCCAGACTGCAATTCCCTTTCAAACCTGAAGAAGAAACCAATTGAAAGTTTCAGGGAATATGCCATTAAATGGAGAGAACAAGCATCTAGAGTTAAGCCACCCATGGATGACCACGAGTTAATCACTATCTTCCTTTAGGCTCAAGAGCCAGATTACTTTCAAAACATGATGTCCGCAGTTGGCAAATCCTTTTCGGAAGCAATCAAAATGGGAGAAATGGTAGAGAATGGCCTTAAGACAGGCAGAATTATAAGTCAAGCAGTTCACAAAGCCGCAACTCAGGCTGTCTAGATTGAATCCGATAATTTTGGTGACACGAATTGAGAAGGTTGAAGAAATCATGATGACATCAGGGTCGAGAAAAGGTCCCAGGAGAACATCTCGAAGGTATGAGCAGCCTCCTCAGGTTTTCCATGACTCCCCTGAGCACTATTATCCACCTCAGAACCCTCAATACTCTGTTTCTCCACCTCAGTATGTTGCCCAACCACCAAATCACCCTAGAAGGCGAGCACGAGCATCACAAAATCTCTACCAGCCTCCATAAAATTTTCAAGTGCCCTATAACCCACATCCATGCCAGGGGTATGGAAGGGAAAAAAGGTTGAAAGATAATTTTACATCAATAGGAGAGTCCTATACAAGCTTATTTGAGAAGTTAAAGAATCATGACATGATTGCACCCATTCCTCCAAATCGTGTGGACCCACGTGCAAGAAGCTTTGACCCATCTAAAAGGTGTGAATACCATTCCAATGCCTAGGGGCACAATGTTGAAAGTTGTTGGGATTTGAAAAGAGAAATAGAAAGTATGATCTAGGAAAAACTGATTGTGATCCAAGACAGTGACGCCCAGAATATCACGCAGAATCCTTTACCTGCACATAATGATGCGCACTTTGTGGGGATGATGCCTGGTGACATAGAGTATGAGAACCCTCTCGGGAACTTGCCGACTGAATTGGAGAAGGCCATGGTGATTCTGATGAGCTAATTTGTGGCTAAATGTCAAGCTTAGAAATTGAAAAGTCATTCTCTTCTCACTAGGAAGGAATCTTGGTAGCTTGTTTTGATGTTTTTTCTACTATCTAGGTTATTTCAGGATTGTCACCCAGATTTTATTTGTTTTATTGAGTCAAATCATTCCATCCCTCCATTCTGTCTGTGTGAGTTTTGTCTATCAATTTTGTTGCTATTTTCATTAGCCGGGTTATTTTAGGGTTGTAACTCGGATTTTAGGTTGTTTGTTTTGTTCCTTATTCAATAAAATACAGTTTGTCCTTTCGTATCATTCTGTGCTTAGTTTCTTCCATGCTAGTTTTAGTGATATGACATGCATACATACTTTTTTTGGGCCAGATCTTAGAAAATAAATTTAAGCTTGAATTGGATAACTGAGAACAAGACACTTTTGAGGATGAATAAAGAGTCGAAATACTTTGGAATTAAGGTCGAGTAAAATTTACCTTCAAATCATTGTGAAGATCGGGCTTGAGGATGTTTAATCAATTGAAGTTCGTTGGAAAGTTTGACATTAAGGGATAGAAAGTGTTTTGTGACCACGACACACCAAGAAGATAGACATGTTCGTCAATGTTGTGATTGCAAAAGGATAATATATTTGGCGTTCTCGAGGTTGGGAGGTCCTTTTTCTGCTATCCAAATATTTTATATCCTTCACTACCCCTTTGAGCCTGTGTTACGTTCTTTGACCACTCTCTTTTGGAATCAAGTTTAGAGTCAAAAAAAATTTAAAAAATAAAATAAAATAAATAAAATAACAATAAAAGTCCATGCCCCAAGAGTACAAACTGGGGCAGCTTTTAGAAAGTTCTAAGTGGAAAAAAGAGAGAAGAAGAAAAGAATTGTCAAAGGTCCATGCCCTCAAAAAATAGAAGTTGGGCAAACAAAAAAAAAAAAAGAAAAAGAAAAGGAAAAAAAGAAAAAAAAAAGAAAAAAGAAAAAAAAAAGAAAAAAGAGAAACAGAAAGAAAGATGAAAAATAGTTTAGGTCAGATGTTTGAACTACGTTCGACCTGATTCCTTAAAAAATAAGGATATGTAGGTAGCCTCACGGTTCGGTCCAACCAAATCAAAATTCAGAAAAATCCAAAAAAATCCCCAGTATCTAAAACTGGGGCAAAGATTTTATTTTATTTTTGAAAGAGTTAATTCCAAGAGTTGTAAGTCTACAACCCCATCATTTTTGAGTCTACTTTGAGCCTTCATGCCGACCCTTCCTTCCAACCCTATCCAAAAACCTTCCCAATAAGATCTCCCGATAAGCCTTCAAGAATGTCAAGAGATGCATGCAATGAACAACAGTTGTCACACGACATAGAACACTGTCAAGTTGCTCACAAAAAGAGAGTCTTGCTAGTGAAAACCTTCACGGGTATTGTAAGGCGACAGTAAATAGAGATGAATAAATGAGAGAGACTTGTTGGTAAAAAGTCCTCGGGGCACCACTAGTCGAAAGTGAGTTGTGAAGCTGATGCAAAATTGACACGAACAAGCCCAACTTCAAAGGTCGTAAGAATGGTAAAATGGAAGATTGAATTAGTTTGATAGATCAGCCGTTAAGTCCAAAATGCATGTCATGATCATTAAGGCTAGTTATTGAAAAAAAAACCCTTCCTTCTATCCTTCCCGACAGGGACATTTCTTGTTAATATTATTTCTTTGCATCATTTGTGTCCTCCACTCTGAGTTAGTCCTTGTCAAAACAATCAAGAAAAGATTTCAAAATCTGCTACCAGCTTTTCAGTTGCACAAAATAAATTTGGCCAGCACACTCGGTTGTTACTGTCAACGTGCCTTGAGGATTCATGCAAAGGCTCCCCCAAAAGACTCTTGTCAGCCTACTTGGTGCAAGCAAAGATGACTGGTGATTCTCTCTGACAAACAAATTGCTCAAAAAGCAGGGAGTCATTCAAGATATCAGAAAAGGTCACCTAAGCAAAAACCTCCAGTTGGGATAGGGCTGATTGTGCCACAAATACAAATGGTACCGGGTGTGAAACAATTAGGGTTGATGCAGAGCAAAAGTCTCTTGGAACCGACTCAAGCTGATTGAGCAGAAGCCAAGCTGCCTAAGACTACAAACCGATCACCATTTTCAAAACTGACAAATTTTTCTTTTTGTGAAACAGGAACAAAGTAGTGCAAGGAAAGTGGTTCAAAAAAAACAAAAAACAAAAACAAAAAAAAAGAGAAAAAAAGAAAAGAAGAGGAGCCAACAAAGGGAAGTTTTTCAAAGCTTTGCCTTTATTTGCCTTGCTATTGTGCATAAAATCTTGCCATTGATCTTCACATTTTTCCTCCTAGGATAAAAAAAGTCCTAGTCTAATGGATTTTCCTCCCAATAGAAATCTTAGTCTGATGAATCTTTCTCCTAAGATAACAAAAATAGACCTAGTCTGATGAACCTTCTCCTAGGATCAAAATCTTAGTCTGATAAATCTTTCTCCTAAGATAACAAAAAGAGGACCTAATCTGATGAAATTTTTCCTAGGATCAAAATATTAGTCTGATGAACTTTTCTCCTAAGATAAGAAAACCTAGTCTGATGAATCTTTCTCCTAGGATAGAAGTCTTAGTCTGATGAACTTTTCTCCTAAGATAAGAAAACCTAGTCTGATGAATCTTTCTCCTATGATCAAAATCTTAGTCGGATGAATCTTTCTCCTAAGATAATAAATTAGAAAACCTAGTCTGACGATTTTTCTCTTTAAAAAAAACATTGGGGCGATTTGTTTAAAAGAATGATTTTCTCAAAAGAAAAAAAATAAAATTGATTTTCTTCAAAAAAAAAGGAAAAAAAAGTCCTTCTTGGTTCATTTTAGCATAGGTACACAATTCAGTAGTGTTGCTTTTCCAACATTGGGTCTCCAATCGCTAGTTGAGATTTTTAGACATAGGGCCTCCATTCCCTAGTCGCCTTTTGCCAACATAGGGCTCCAATCCCTAGTTGAGAGATTTTTAGAAATAGGGTCTCTATCCCCTAGTCGCCTTTTGCCAACATAGGGCTCCAATCCCTAGTTGAGAGATTTTTAGATATAGGGCTCCATTCCCTAATCTCTTTCTCCTAAAGACACACAATCCTTATTTTATTGCTTTAAAAAAAGAAAAAGAAAAAGAAATAGTTTAGATTTTAGTTACAAATAACTCACGAAATTTTCCTAGTGAAAACTAGGGCAGGAAAATTTCATTCGTTTGTTTGTTTTTGGTGTCTGAGCAGGTTTTACCTCGAGACACAGGTTCGAGACGACCAAAATAATGAGTCTCAATCCAGAATAAAGAAGGAAGAAAAAGAGCAAAAAGAAGTGAACCCAAAGTGCTGAAGCGGAGAAAGATGCAAACTGCTCAAGATATGATTGTAGTCACAAGTTTTGTATGTCCCGCCATGATCCGAGAAGTTGAAAAAGGAAAGAACCAACACCTGCAACTAACAAGCATCAAGATTCAGATCAGAGTCCACATGAAGAACCAACCAAGACTCGAGATAAAGCTTCAGAAGACTCATAGATAGGAATCTTGTAACTCGTAGCTGATAGGCTTAGTTACTCTTTTTAATTTTTGATTTTGATGTAATAACAGGACCGGAACCTCGGCGGAACGACACCTCGATTGGCTCTCCACCTCGGTATACTCCATTATCTCACTCACATATGAACTATACGTGGCCTGATTTCTTTATAGCCAAGGATATGTAGGCAGCTCAGATACCAGGGCTCGGTCACATTCTCCTTTCTTTTAGTTTTAGTATCCTTAAATAAGGGTTGGGTCAAAAAACCTCTCTAGTCATTCTTTGTCTGAAAACTCTTCGCGTTTCCAGTCAAAGAGGGGCAGCTGTAGACATGTGATTTTTGACCCTCCCCAAGATTTTTCATATTTTAGCACATAAATATTTAATTTAGGCCTAGTATTGCTATCTTAACTAATTTTTGCTCTTTTACTTTATTTTATTACAGGAAAATAAAAATTACAAAAAAATAGTTATCATTAATGTTTGTAGTCATTTTTAATCTTGAAAAAAATACCAAAAATAGTTTTGTTTTAACGAAAAATCTTATTTTAATAGTTATTTTACTTATGTAGGACTAATTAATAAATGAGGTCGTATTTTAGTCTCGTTCGCGGGAAAAGAATAAATTTGGGCTCGAACAATCCTTTTTTAGGCCTAGCTTTTGGACCTAGTCCATAATTACCAAGATCATAATTCTTAGGCCCTAACCTAATCTCTACCCCTATATAACTGAACCTAAACAAAGAGAAAGATCGGCCGTTTTTGGGGGTTCATTTTGAAGCTAAGCTTCGTCTTCTTCGAGAAGCCTAGCAAAAACGCACAACAGACCCTTGATTTTTCAAAAGAAGCAACAGCTGCTAACAACCGCAATTCACGACCCCTGAACGCTAAAACACACACACACACAACCTTCACCATCCTCTCGCCGGAACTTACACGAACAGACACCCAAAACATCACTAAAACACATATACTTCAACTAAAGGTTGAGTTAAGGTCGTCGAACACGCTTATGCGTGAGATTCCAGCTAGGTTTTCCGTTCGAAATTCTGGTCTCAAGCCGGTTTTGGGTCTAAGCTCTGTTATCGGATCTCTGGTGTGAGTCGTGGTTGGTCGTTGTATGAGCTTTTGTAGGTTTTGTTTACTGGAAAACCATTGTTTCAGTTGAGGTTCATTCTCATTCTTTCCTTTACAATTATTAGTTGGGTACCATTTTTGTTTGATTCTGATAAGTTTGATCAATTATTTCATTTCAATCTTGAATGAACATTGAGAGCTTAGTTTAATTGTTAAATCTTGCAGAATGTGGACATTATATTTAACAAGTAAAACATTCGTTAATTTGTTTAGAGATCTGATAGCATAAAAATGATATTTTGTTTCTTTTTGTGGTTTGTTTAGTGTTTGTTATTGAAAAGAAAAGTCATTAGTGAATTGGGTTTTGGATAATGAGTTGTGTTGATTATTAAAATATGGGTTTTGATTTTGAGCTGACCATGTGGTTGAGCTTAAGTGAATTAATTTTAGCAAAGGGACATGGGCCTAATAAATAATCTGCCAGACCCATTTCCATGATAATATGTCTGGCCCGTTTTCTCGTTAATAACAAAGCTAGCCTACCTTGAATTATTTTATGTTTTTCCATAAAATCCATAACCCATGTCCCTTATTTAATTAATAATAATTCTTTAAAAATTGAGGTGTGCCATTAGTTGAATTTCCCATGGCCCTCGCAAACTTGAAAGTGCGTAGTTATTTTAGGAGCGCTATTTAAATCAATTTCCTTAAATTCGGGTGTGAATTTCATGTGACCCAACTTCAATTCTCAACAACGTTAAATAAAATGTGTCATGGATCGCAGGTGCATCTCATGTGTGAAGCAAACCACCCGGTCTCTGATGCTCATATTTCACCTGCTGATAGTTGAGACACCGAGCTACATAACCTACAATATCTTTCTTCATTCTTCTCCACCAATAGTGCTGTTTCAAGTCCTGATACATCTTCGCGGCACCCGGATGAATAGAATACCGCGAGTTGTGGGTCTCCTCCAGAATTAACTCTCTAAGCCCATCTACATTGGGCACACATATATGGCCCTGCTTCCTCAATACACCATCATCATCTATAGTCACATCCCTGGCATCGTCACACTGAACGTTGTCCTTAAGGACAAGCAAATGCGGATCATCATACTGGCGTTCTCTGATGCGATAATATAAGGAAGACCGAGAAACAACACAAGCCAACACCCGACTGGGCTCAATATTGTCCAGTCTCACAAACCGATTAGCCAAGGTTTGAACATCAACTGCAAAGGGCCTCTCCCCAACTAGAATGTACGCCAAAGTCCCCATACTGACTGCCTTTCGGCTCAAGGCATCTGCCACTACATTGGCCTTTCCCAAATGATACAAAATAGTGATGTCATAATCTTTTAGCAACTCAAGCCACCTGCGCTGCCTCAAATTAAGGTCTTTCTGCTTATACAAATGCTGAAGACTGCGATGATCAGTGAATACCTCGCAAGATATGCCATATAAATAGTATCGCACCTCCTTTTCACCGCGCCCGCGGGGCGCGTGGGGGAGTTTTCTCCAATTGAAGGACAGTCGAAACGACATTTACTTAATTATTTCAGAGTCGCCACCTGGGATTTTTAAGGCGTCCCAAGTCACCTGTTTTAATCCCTGAATCGAGGAGAATATGACTCTGTTTATTATTCTGCGAACCAGAAATCCTGAGTAAGGAATTCTGTTAATTCGGAAGAAGGTGTTAGGCATTTCCGAATTCCGTGGTTCTAGCACGGTCGCTTAACTGTTTTTTTATTATTGGCTTAATTATCTTGCTTTTATTAAATACATTTTTTTTTGCTACGTGATTTTTCTACCGCTTTTACTTATTGTGATTAAAGACCCTTCTTTGAATCGAATTACGCGTACGTATATTCGTGTTATAAATTTAAAAATGCGGAATTGTGTCACGCGTACGTGTACACAATAACTTTTGATAATTTATTTATTAAGCAATCATTTTTTTTTTCGAAATCGTGTCGAATCAAGAATATTTGTTTTTCTTAAATAGTGAACCGCACATCTCGGTTTTTTATGAAATTAATTTAACGTCCTCGAAGAAATCCCTTATATTAAATATTCGCTCGGAATTGCGCGCACGCATAATTCGAATTGCTTTTATTGGTATAATCAGATTACGCGAACGTATCCCTAATTACACCAAATATTCTTAATGGTATTATGAATTTTCCACAAATTGTTTGTTATATCTACACATTTTATATGAAAATACTGAGAAATTTATATTCAAGGGATGTCTTTAAATTCTTTTAAAAGAAATTCACAATTTATTAAATGTTGCCCGTCGATTATAATTTCCGGGTATAAATTATATTCATTCCAACTATTCAGATTCAAAGAACAGAACAAAAATATGATTAATACTATTTTTAACAAACATAACATATATATATATGCCAAAGAATGAATTGTATATGAAACTGAAAATGAATTATAAAGGAAAGAATATTTTTCAAGAACTTTTATTATTTTTATTTAGTGCAAGTTCTATTCATAATTACCATTGATATAAAGTTTTGCAATTTGTGTTCGTACATCTCATCTTATTCTCATATACTTGTTTTAATCTTCATAAACGAAATTAATTTAATCAATTATGCCTATGATTGAGTTAGGATAGATATATATATAATCAAATCAATTTGATTCTCAATCTATGTGAATTATTATTAACTATTAACTTTCACATTATAACATTCCTAGGCCATTTGTTATTTTAAGAAAGAGAACAAATCTACCTAATTAACTTAATAAAGTGATATTGCATACAACATTATTCACCATATTTTTGACATTTGCAAACATAGCAGAGGATACTAATGCAACTTCCGACTATTGATGTTAATCATAATCACTATTACACCATATATGAATAAAATGCAGCCAATCATCATCTAGCCTTAAACAACAATTAACTAACTGATAAAATAAACTAATAGCATATTTTTCTTGATATTTCCATATTATGTTATACCTAGCTAACAATACCATAAAGTGTAAATAAAAGCCAACTTTCTGTCATGCTTCCTATTTACACCACTCAAAGATAACTAAACTAATTAAATTTTGACATGGAAAATATTATTACAAAGTTTTATATGAATTTTAAAACAAGACAATTAACTTGTAGCCATCGAGTCGAACTCACTACTGGTTAACCAACATGAAACCAAAGCTGAAATTTTCAACTAAAGAACTCGAATGAGTAGAAGACAGTATTACAATTCAAACTCTATTTATTTGTCATGTTGAATCTCTTTCCAACATAAAATTTAAAAGACATGTACCTGAAAATGAAGGTAGGAGGAGTAAATTTCAGCAGTAGCAGCAGTAACAAAATCAGCAGAATATACCAATAACACAGCAAGTCTGAACAAGACCCGTTAACCCAGATGAACAGTGACAGAAACTTGAGGGAAAGATTTCAGATTCAAAACTGAATAATATCCACAAAAACAAACAACGGACAGATTCTAGAAGAATATCATTTTTTCAAATTTCAGTTTCTTCCTATTTCGGATTCCTATTTCTGATTTTTTTTTCTGTTTCTATTTTCTTCTCTTCTTCTGTCCAGATTTCCCTCTACGTACATATATTTTTGTGTATATACCTCATGCCTTAAAATCAGACTCTTAAAATCTCTCTCACTCTCTTAAAAATCTGATCTCAATCTTTCTTCAAAATCTGTACTTTTTCTCCTAATTTCCTTTTGATTTTTTCCTCTCTTCAGTTTTAAAATCTGTCCTACAAATCAGATTTTTTTCTTTCTCTCCTAAAATCTCCTAAAGTCTGCCCTCTAAAGTCTGTCCAGCTCCCTGTATTTATACAGGTCTGTCCCTTTCTTTTTTAAGTGCTTCTTGGACCCCTTTCCTCTTTTAAAATCAAAAAGTTCCATTAAAAACTGCTTTTGAATAAATTAAATGATCCTATCCTGATTTTAAGCAGCCCATTATCCCTTGTTCCCCATTAGTATCTTAAATTATAACCATTAACATCCCACTTTCAGTCCACTATTTTATCACATTACCCTTACTGTTCTGTCCCAAAAATGTCCCAGAATTCCTACTGTAATTACTGTTATTACTGCCTTGAATTCAGAATCTAACAATACAGATTTTAAAATCTGTTTAAGCAGTTATAACCAATCCTATGATTTGAGACAGTACATCACATTTATGCACAAGAGTTGAATTTAAATAGGTGATTCTCAATTGAACACTGAACCTGAATAACACACACTAACATTACACAGAACATGCAGGATTATTTCAACTGAGATTCAAAACTGAACCAAAAAGCAAACAAATACAGGAGCATTGCCAATATACTGACAATGCCCTGAAACTCAATGCTCAGAAATCAATACATACACAGCATTCATTTGAATTTACTGGTTTATTAAACAGGAACCAACTGATTAACAATAACTAATTAAATGGTTATAGCAAAATAATCTACTCAAAACAGGTTGTCTCAGTCAACATTTTCAGAAGCAAGATTCACAATACAACTAATCGACGAACTTAATCAAGTCGATTACACACATTGTACATAATCACAATCAACAGAAACAATTCACATTTAGAATCAAGTAGACGGGTAGGGGACAGTATAACAAAATTTGACTAGAAAATTATGAAAAATTAAACAAACTAATGAAACGAACATAGAATACGCGTAGAATGGACATAAGAAACAGAAATTACCTCTGAACCTTCAAATTCAACCGGATTCAACTCAATTTGGATTTGGACTTTGTTTGAAATCAAACAGACCTTAGTCGAAGTATTTTCTATTGAAAATACTTTGACTAAGGTCGATTAAACCTCAATCTTTCGTCTGAAGTGAACAGAATCCAAAAGTATGGTATTTCTAGGGTTCTTGAAGGTTTGATTTGTGTGACTTAACCATTTCTGGTCAAATTCGAGGGGGACCAAATACGACACAAGGGTGAGGGTAACCTAGGGGTCATTTGGTGTCAGTTTAGAACGGATTTGAGTTTGTTCTTGTTTGGTACGAATCTTCAAAAGAAGATTCGAGAAACTCGGAACTGATTCGAGCCAAACAAACTTCAGATCCATACCTAGGGTGGTTAGGGGAAGCTATGGTGTCGATTTGGGGCTGTTAAGTTCAGATCTGAGTTTGGCTCGAATCTTCAAATGAAGATTCGAGAACCTTCAGGAAGATTCGAGCCAAGAGGTAACATATTCGGATAGAGGGTGTTCAGGGGATTCTAGGGTGTTATTTTGGTGACCGGCGGCGTTGATGCCACCGGGTTTCAGGCGGTGGGATTCTAGGGCGGCTAGGGTTAGGAGTGGGGGTTTGGGGATGATGATGAACAGTGAGAGGAGGGGGGGGTGTTTAGTTTGGGGCCGGGGTAGGGACTTGGGACTTATATAAGGGTGGGGTGGATTGATATTGTCCGTTGGATTAGGCAGGATGGACGGCTGAGATCTATTCACTTAACCAAACGATGTCGTTTGGTTTAAGTTAGGGGGACGGGTTGAACCGGGTATTAGATCGGGTAAGGGTCTCGGGTTAGGGTGATGAAATCTTGGCCGTTGGATGGACTTAATCCAACGGCCCTTGATGAAGGATGATGAAACGTCGTCGTTTGACGTAGCCGAATTGGATCGGACAGGCTTGTTTGGATTGGGCTGTGGGGGGAGTTAATTCGATTTGGGCTTGGATTTTAATCCAGGTCCGATTTTGTATATATATATATATATTTTTTTTTTCATTTTTTCTAATTTAAATTTCTAATTTTAATTATAAAACAATTTTAACTTCACAAAAATATATTAATTACTCTATAACAATTATTTAACACATAGACAAAACATCAATCACACAGTGGAATATTTAAAATAGAACTATTGCATATTTTTTGTGATTTTATTTAAATTATCTTTTAAATACATAATTAAATCCTATATGCATGCAACATGTATTTTATTTTAATTTTCAATTTATTATGACAAAGTAAACATTTACGGACATAACACAAATATTTAACTCCACGCAAATTCAAGAATTACACAATAAAAGAAATTTATTTTATTTTTTGATTTATTTTGGAGTAGTTTTCGTAAGGCAAAAATCACGTGCTCACAGCTGCCCCTCTTTGTGCGGAAACTCGAAGAGTTTTCGTGCAAAGATAAAGTGAGCGGATACGAGCGATTTTTGCCCGTTCGAATACTCCGTGGGAAGCATTTTTGAAAGATTTGACCGAACCTCTGCTTCAAAGGTTTCCTACATATCCTTGGCTATAAAGGAATCAGGTCAATGTAGTTCGGGAAGTTTTGGGTAGCTGGGACTACCTTGGGACTGTGATGTTACTGCTGCTTCGTGCTGTTTTTACTACTTGCTGACCTCCTTATTACACCTTACTTCAACGGAAATACAAAAAAAAAAACTAAACTAGACTATGGTACATGAATTATAAAAATCTTATCTAGATCATGCCCTTGCGTTTCTTGTTGTCTTGATATCTTGGTGACTCTTGGGCATTTTGGTTTATTCCGTATTCCTTTTCATTGTGTCCCGTATTTTCTTTTGGGACTCTTGTTGTTTCTTGCTGGGGATTTTGTTGGACTTCTCTGCTTTATTGATTCTAAATGTGCTCCTTTATCATATGAGCGGGCTTTTGATTTCAAAACTTCAATTGTATTCCCTCGTTCTCCAGGTGGGTGCCTTGACTGCTTCTTTTCTTTCTTCATCCTCGTTCTCCAGGTGGACGCCTGACTTCTTCAATTCTCCATCCTCATTCTCCAGGTGGACGCCAGATTTCTTCAATTCTTCATCCTCATTCTCCAGGTGGACGCCTGACTTCTTTAATTCTCATCCTCATTCTCCAGGTGGACGCTTGACTTCTTTAATTCTCATCCTCATTCTCCAGGTGGACGCCTGACTTCTTTAATTCTTCATCCTCATTCTCCAGGTGGACGCCTGACTTCTTCTTTTCTTCATCCTCATTCTCCAGGTGGACGCCTGACTTCTTCTTTTCTCATCCTCATTCTCCAGGTGGACGCCTGACTTCTTTAATTCTCATCCTCATTCTCCAGGTGGACGCCTGACTTCTTTAATTCTTCATCCTCATTCTCCAGGTGGACGCCTGATTTCTTTAATTCTCATCCTCATTCTCCAGGTGGACGCCTGATTTCTTTAATTCTTCATCCTCATTCTCCAGGTGGACGCCTGACTTCTTTAATTCTTCATCCTCATTCTCCAGGTGGACGCCTGACTTCTTCAATTCTCATCCTCATTCTCCAGGTAGATGCCTGACTTCTTTAATTCTTCATCCTCATTCTCCAGGTGGACGCCTGACTTCTTCTTTTTCTCATCCTCATTCTCCAGGTGGACGCCTGACTTCTTTAATTCTCATCCTCATTCTCCAGGTGGACGCTTGACTTCTTCTTTTTCTCATCCTCATTCTCCAGGTGGACGCTTGACTTCTTTAATTCTCATCCTCATTCTCCAGGTGGACGCCTGACTTCTTCTTTTTCTCATCCTCATTCTCCAGGTGGACCCCTGACTTCTTCTTTTTCTCATCCTCATTCTCCAGGTAGATGCCTGACTTTTTTAATTCTTTACCAGGTATTTCCTGATACAAATATTGTATTTGCCCCTGTTTTAAATCAAAGAAAACTTCGTTATTTTAAAGCAGGGTGGTTGACTGGGGTATTCTTGCCGATGGTGATGCTTCTCTTCGTCTCTCTTTATTGCCTTGGAAGGGTTGAAAAGACTGTTTTTCCTTGTAATTGATCCTTGACTATAGGATTCCCCTCTGTATGTTTTCCTTCAAACCCTTTTAACTGTAATCATATGTCCCTTCTGACTTTGCTGATCCACTTTTTATTTCACCTTTCTTACACCCATATCTTTTATCTCCCACCTTTCGTGGCCGTATTTTGTAATCTTGAATCTTGGTAGTATACCTTGACATTCCTTCTTATTTGTTTGGAATAAAACTTATCTCAAAGCTTTTAGAAAAGTAAGATTATTAGTGATGAAACACACTGATTTCGACAATTATAGAATGAAAAGAAAAATCCAAGTTTGGATGACTGTTGGAGAAAGAATAAAAACTTATCTGATTGGAGTTACTGGCACCAATGATCAGGGTATGCATTTCGGATTAATCAACCCAGTCTTTTAATCAATCTCCTTTCAATTGTCTCATTTTTGTTTTCCCCCAGAACTTCCGTAATCCAACTTCATTTTTCATTTCACATGCCTGGTGGACTTTCAATGTCTCAAAGAGTTTTCACCGATAAAATTTCCTCATTTGTTCATTTTTTCACTTCCTTTTCGCCTTATGGTGCCTACGAAGGTTTTCACCAATAAGACTCTCTCATTTTACTTTTCTCTCAACTTCCGTCGCCTTATGGTGCTTGTGTGGGTTTTCACCTATAAGACTCTCTCATTTTTACTTTCTTTTCTTGTTTGTACCAGAGTGTTATGAACCATCTTCATTTGCTTGACTCAACATTTTTCTAAGATTGATCGAAAGGTCTTTTTGGTATGGGGTTAGAAATGGAAAAGGTATTAAAAGCTAAATAGCTTTGGTATGGGTTTAAAATTACAACTCTTGGAATCTTTCTTATTTCCAATACAATTCCTGCCCCAGTCTCTTGATTGGGGTGTCTTAATGTTTCTTTTCGTGCACATTGTATATGTCGTGCACCCTATGACCGAGCCGTGAGGCGCCTACGTATCCTTCTTTGAGGAATCAGGTCAAACGTAGTTCACTAAATAATAGTGATGTTTTTTTTTATTTGATTTTCATTGTTTCCAAGAGGGGGTAGGAAAGAAACAAGTATGGCTCAAAGGGGGGAAACAAAGGGTATAGTGTTTGGATAGCAGAATAAATTGCCTTTGTCATTTCAATCTTCGAAATAATGCTAAATACAAACATTCAAAAATTTTATGCATAATATCTCTTTACCGCGTCAGAATTGATCGCCATATCTATGCATTTGCCTTCAATATCTTTTAAACATAGTGCACCATTCGATAATACTCTGGTCACAATGAATGGTCCTTGCCAATTCGGGGCAAATTTGCCTTTTGCCTCGACCTGATGTGGAAGAATACGTTTCAGCACATGCTGACCTACTTCAAACTTCCGGGGACGCACCTTTTTGTTGTATGCTCTTTCTATTCTTCTTTGATATAATTGACCATGACATACTGCGGCCAATCGTTTTTCATCAATCAAGTTTAACTGTTCCAGACGGGTTTTGACCCATTCATCATCATCAATCTTTGCTTTGGCGATGATCCGAAGGGAAGGAATCTTAACTTCTGCAGGAATTACTGCTTCAGTGCCATATACCAACAAATAAGGAGTTGCTCCTACTGAAGTGCGAACAGTAGTGCGGTATCCTAATAATGCAAATGGTAATTTTTCATGCCATTGTTTTGAACCTTCTACCATTTTCCGAAGTATCTTCTTTATGTTTTTGTTGGCTGCTTCTACTGCTCCATTCGCCTTGGGCCGATATGGGGTAGAGTTACGATGTGTAATCTTAAACTGTTGACATACTTCCTTCATCAAGTTGCTGTTAAGATTAGCACCGTTATCTGTGATGATCACCTTCGGGATTCCGAATCGACATATGATATTTGAGTGGACAAAATCGACCACAGCTTTCTTGGTCACTGATTTGAATGTCTTGGCCTCAACCCATTTGGTAAAATAATCAATAGCTACCAGAATGAACCTGTGCCCATTGGATGCTGCCGGCTCAATTGGTCCAATCACATCCATGCCCCAGGCAACGAAGGGCCATGGTGCCGACATTGTGTGCAACTCGGATGGTGGAGAATGAATCAAATCTCCGTGTATTTGGCATTGATGACACTTGCGCACAAAATTGATACAATCTCGCTCCATGGTAAGCCAATAGTAACCGGCTCGGAGGATTTTCTTTGCCAACACATATCCACTCATGTGGGGTCCGCAAACTCCTGAATGTACTTCAGACATGACAGTTGTATCTTGTCTGGCATCTATGCATCTTAATAATCCAAGATCTGGTGTTCTTTTATACAAAACTCCTCCGCTTAAGAAGAATCCATTTGCCAATCGCCTAATGGTCCTTTTTTGATCTCCTGTGGCTTGTGTGGGATATATCCCCATTCTGATATACTCCTTGATGTCGTGGAACCATGGTTCACCATCAAATTCTTCTTCAACCATATTGCAATAAGCGTGCTGATCGTGGACTTGAATATGTATTGGATCTACATAAGCTTTGTCCGGATGGTGCAACATTGATGCCAGGGTAGCCAATGCATCGACAACCTCATTGGAATATGTTGGAATTCCACTGATTGAAACCTCTGACAAAGATCATGTAGACATTGTCGGTATGGTATGAGCTTCAAGTCTTGGGTTTCCCATTCTCCTTGAATTTGATGTACCAAAAGATCCGAATCTCCCATGACTAAGATTTCTCGGATACCCATGTCTGCGGCTAGCCTTAACCCCAAAATGCAAGCTTCATATTCAGCCATATTATTGGTGCAATAAAATCGCAATTGAGCCGTAACAGGATAGTGATGCCCTATTTCAGAAATGATTACAGCTCCTATCCCGACTCCTTTCATGTTAGCGGCTCCATCAAAGAAAAGTTTCCAGCCAGGCTTTTCAATTCGCTCCACCTCGTCGATATGCATTGTTTCTTCATCAGGAAAATAAGTTTTCAACGGCTCATATTCCTCATCGACCGGGTTTTCGGCTAAATGATCGGCCAGTGCTTGAGCCTTCATTGCAGTTCGAGTCACATAGATGATGTCGAATTCTGTGAGCAATATCTGCCACTTTGCAAGTCTTCCCGTTGGCATAGGCTTTTGAAAAATGTATTTCAATGGATCCAACCGAGAAATGAGGTAAGTAGTGTAGGATGACAAATAGTGTTTCAATTTTTGAGCTACCCATGTTAGGGCGCAACATGTCTTTTCCAGATGAGTATACTTAACCTCATAAGCTGTGAACTTCTTGCTAAGGTAGTAGATGGCTTGTTCTTTTCTTCCAGTGAGGTCATGTTGCCCCAATACACAACCAAATGAATTTTCCAAAACCGTCAAGTAAAGAATCAAAGGTCTTCCTGGCTCTGGCGGGACCAACACGGGTGGGTTTGACAAGTACCCTTTTATTTTATCGAACGCTTCTTGACACTCATCGGTCCATTTGACCGCAGCATCCTTTTTTAACAATTTGAAAATTGGCTCACAGGTTGTTGTGAGCTGAGCAATAAACCTGCTGATGTAATTTAACCTTCCCAACAAACTCATTACTTCAGTTTTGTTTCTTGGAGGTGGCAGTTCTTGGATGGCTTTGATCATTGATGGGTCTAGCTCGATGCCTCGTCGACTGACTATGAATCCCAGCAACTTTCCAGATGGAACTCCAAATGCGCACTTGGCAGGGTTAAGCTTGAGGTTGTACCTGCGAAGTCTTAAGAAGAACTTCCTCAAATCCCCAACGTGGTCGTCCTGATGCTTTGATTTTATAATCACATCGTCCACGTATACCTCAATCTCCTTGTGTATCATATCATGAAACACTGTGGTCATTGCTCTCATGTAGGTTGCTCCGGCGTTCTTTAAACCGAATGGCATTACCCGGTAGCAATAAGTTCCCCATGGTGTGATGAATGCCGTTTTTTCTGCATCTTCTTCATCCATTAGAATTTGATGATACCCGGCATAACAATCCACAAAAGACCCTATATCATGCTTGGCACAATTGTCGATCAAAATATGGATATTGGGTAATGGGAAATTATCCTTTGGACTTGCTTTGTTGAGATTGCGATAGTCGACGCATACTCTAATTTTGCCGTCTTTCTTTGGTACAGGAACGATATTAGCCAACCAAACAGGATATCGAGTGACTCGAATGACCTTTGCTTCCAATTGTTTGGTGATTTCTTCCTTAATTCTCACACTCATGTCAGGCTTGAATTTTCTCAGCCTCTGCTTGACAGGAGGCACCGTTGGATCGGTGGGCAATTTGTGAACCACTAAATCAGTGCTCAGGCCCGACATGTCGTAATACGACCATGCAAAAACATCTTTGAATTCTATGAGCGCTTTAATTAACTCCTCTCGGATCTTTGGCTCAAGATGGACACTTATTTTAGTTTCCCGGACATTACTCGTGTCCCCTATATTGATGTCCTCGGTATCACTCAAGTTAGGTTTGATTTTTTCCTCAAAGTGAATTAACTCTTTACTAATCTCTTCAAAAACCTCATCTTTATCATATTCTGACTCATAATCACAATATATTTCTTGAATTAATATTTCGGAACCAGATTGATTTTTAAGGCTAGGCCGAGAATTCCTCATGCATGCCATATCACTAGAGCCAGCGTAAAAGGAACTGTACAGGAAAGAAGAAAAAGAAAAGAAAACTAGCAGGAATGATAATAATAAAAGGGAAACTGCTTTTTATTGGATGATGAAAGATAACAAGGTTTTGCACACTTCAAACAAACTGTAAGATAAGCTTTGGGATTACAACCCTGAAGTAACCCAAACAAACTGAAAGAAAATCAAAATAAACTACCAAGACTCCTTTCGAATTGGGAGAGGAGTGGCTTTCCAATTACTGAGCTTTGTTTCTGGCCCAACGAATTGAACTTCTGCGTTGCTACACCCTTCTCCGCTTTCCAACATATTCACATCACTAAACAATTTCTCGAATCTTTCAATTAATTCCTCCTATTGGGATTCAGGAATTGTTGTTATCGGGCGATTTTTAGCACCGGTCTTGACAAAAGACTTTGACAGATGTGGGACTGGTTTTGGAAGAACCCATGCTTGGTGTTTCAGCTTCCTAGCCCTTATCACGTCATTGGAAGTGGGTATGAACCCCAAACCGAATGTTCCCCAATTCTCGGGGAGAGATACTGGTTGTATAATTCCTTGCAAAGATAAACCCAGACCTTTGCCGGGTATAAAGCCATTCTTTAACATTTCATAAGCTACCATGACTGATGCAGAGGATATCTTTGGATTTGGAAGGTATTTCCCCTCTGGAATTTTCTCTATCGACACTGTGTCGGTCACTTGGTATACCCATGGTCCCTGGTCATTTTCTGTTCCCTCGATCGGTACAATGGTACTGCTGTGAGCATTTAAACTTTCTTCTCCATGCACGACTACTTCTTGATGATCCCATTCAAACTTGACAGCCTGATGTAGTGTTGACGGGACTGCTTTAGCAGCATGGATCCATGGTCGACCCAACAACAAGTTGTAAGAAACAGTTATGTCCAACACTTGGAATTCCATTGTGAATTCAACTGGCCCTATAGTTAGTTCCAACACTATGTCGCCAAAAGAATCTCTGCTTCCACCGTCAAACCCCCGTACGCAAGATACTATTCTTCTGGATCCTTTCCTCTTTAATTTTTAATTTGCTTAAAGTGGAGAGAGGGCATATGTTTGCACTTGACCCATTGTCAACCAATACCCGGGTTACTACGGAGTTTTCACATTTTACGGTGAGGTAAAGAGCTCTGTTGTGCTCGGTACCTTCCACAAGTAATTCATCATCAGCAAATGTAATTCTGTTTGTCTCAAAGATTCTGTTGGCTATTTTTCCCAAATGATTTACAGAAATCTTTTCAGGAACATGAGCCTCATTCAGGATTTTCATCAAAGCCAAACGGTGCTCCTCTGAATGGATCAGTAATGACAACAATGAAATTTGAGCGGGGGTCTTCTTTAATTGATCCACAACAGAATAATCATGGAGTTTCATTTTAAAAACTCTTCCGCCTCTTCTTCCGTCACAACTCTCTTTGTTGGGGTTGTATTATTTTTAGTTTTTCTTAACTCTTCGGGAGTAAAACATCTTCCCGAACGAGTCAAGCCTTGCACTTCGCACACTTCTTCCTTAATTTCTTTTCCCTTGTACATTACAGTCACCCGTTCGTAGTTCCATGGGATGACTTTGTTGTTGATGACCGGCAACTGGATTACAGGTGCAATAATAACCTGATCTGTACGGGCTCCTTCCACGAATACAATGGGTTTGTTAGCAACCCCTGGTACTATCACTTTCGGCCTTTCTTGTTTTGCGGCAACTTTGCTCGATGATCCCTCCTTTATTATCATAGATGGTCCATCACTATTTCTGTTCTGCTCAGGTACCGGCTTCTCCTCCGTTAACTGCTTATCTGGCTTGGTTTCATGAGACTTGATCATCATGACAGTTTGTGACGGCTTCTTTGTCTCCCCATCAGCTTGTATGATTTCTATCATATTAGCCTCTTGATGGGTTGGCATTGGATTTCTATTGATATTTGGGGCTTCGGGGGTTTGAACCTCGATTTTATTAGTATCAATCAACTCTTGTATTGCATTTTTCAAATGCCAGCATTTCTCCGTATCATGGCCTGGTGCACCGGAGCAATATTCACAGCTAATGGTGTAATCCAGATTCTTTGGAGGAGGATTGGGTAGTTTGGATTGTATTGGTCTCAGCATGTCTAGCTGTCTCAGCCTGTGGAACAGACTAGTGTAAGACTATCCCAATGGAGTGTAAGTTTTCTTTTTCTGTTCCCTTTCTCCCCTGAATGCTGGCCTAGGCCTGAAACCTGGTCCGGGATAGGCTCGTGGGTAAGTATTTGGTGTGACAGGAGCACGCCAATTGGTGTGAACATGTGGCTGATTGTATGCTTGAGCATGGTTAATGAAAAAATGAGGCTCTGAAGGGTGATAGTAATGTTGGGATGAATCATGGTGGTAAGCTGATTGGCGAGGTCGTTGTTGATTATAGTAAAGCGGTGAACCTCTGGGTCCCGGCCAAATTCCTGAATCAACTACTGCTGCTTCCTCCCTCTTCTTTCTTCCGATTCCTCCTACCTCGCCTTGAATAGCTTGAGTAGTTGCCTTAATTGCTGAATAGCTCATGATTTTATTTGTCTTAAGGACTTCTTCCACCATACCTCCCATCTTCACTACTTCGTTGAATGATTTCCCAACTGCTGAAACCAAATGGGCATAGTAAGTCGATTCCAAGGCTTGGAGGAAGTAGTCTACCATTTCGCTCTCCTTCATAGGAGGATCCACTCTTGCTGCTTGTTCTCTCCACCGAAAACCATACTCTGAAACTTTCATTGTGTTTCTTCTCAAATTTTGTCAAAGATAATCGATCTGGGATGATTTCCAGATTGTATTGGAAATGGTATGCGAATGCCTGTGCCAGGTCATCCCAGGTGTACCATCTCCCATGGTCCTGGCGTGTATACCACTCCAAAGCTGATCCACTTAAACTTTGACTGAAGTAAGCCATCAATAATTCATCCTTTCCCCCAGCTCCTCGCATCTTGCTACAGAAACCCCTTAAGTGGGCTACTGGGTCGCCGTGCCCGCTGTATAGGTCAAATTTGGGCATCTTGAAGCCAACTGGCAATTGTACATTGGGGAATAAGCATAAATCTTTGTATGCTACACTGACTTGCCCGCCTAATCCTCGCATGTCTCTGAACGATTGTTCTAGACTCTTGACCTTCCTGAACATCTCTTCTTGTTCAACATTTTTAGCTGGCTTGTCAATTTCGGTTGGGAGATCAAAACGAGGAGTAGTTGAATGAATTTCGGAAGCTTTGAGGGTGGGCTCCGGGGGCAATATTGGTTGTCCTGGGCCTGGAATGTAGGCTCACTAGGAGATTTGTGGAATGTAGCAAGTGGAGGTGCTACGAAAACAGGAGTCATAGGTGGAGGAAAATATGGAACGGGTTTCGGAGGAGGAGACTGCGGTGTCTGAGAGGTGGTGCCTCGGTAGTGCTGGTAAATGGGGAAATTTGGGGATAATTCAGTGGTAATATTATCCTGAGTTTGGGTCGTTGATGGAGCAGGGTTATTTGGGTAAGATGGGGGTAACTGTCCTGCAGACCAGGCTTGGTACAGCCATTTGCTGCTTGAGTTTAAACATCTCTTCTTTCATTTTCCCGACATCCATCTCCTCTATCTCCATACCTGTGTCAACATCTGGGATAGACATACTTTCGGGTATTGGTCCTTTTGATCTTGTGTGATAGTGATAATATGCCAGTATACTCTTTAGAGAAACTAATTGCTTGAATTCTGAAAATGAACAAACTTGTTAGTTTTGAGAGTTTAACACATATATAATCACATGTTGAGATGCAATGCTCCTAGACAAATAATCCCTTTCTATTATGCATTTGCTCGGCTTCTTATGTCGTCCCAGCTTTCTTGAAATTTTTATTGTTATTCACTTTTATTTATTATATATATCTTTTTATCGTGGTGGTCGAATCTTAGAGATTGCCTACGTATCATGCCTTACATGAATCAGACCTTGCGTAGTTCGGACTAAAGGCAATCACTTTTATTCATTACACAAAGATGGAATTACATTTGAAAACTTTAAGAAAATGGCTTGAAACACACACACTTAAATCAAAATAAAAGATACAATTCTTAACATCTCACAACGTGCCCCACTTTCCACTTGTGTTGTATATTATTAGACTATTTGCTCAATGTGGGGCTTGACCTGGATGACCTCCCAGCGTACGATACATCCTTTCCAATTCCAATGCTAGATGACGGGCAAGAGTGGGTGCATGTTCTGTAAACCTTTCATAGTCCATTCCCTGACAGTTTACGTAACTCCGAGAAGTGTAGACTGCCAAGTCGTGGATTTGTGCCCTGAAATCTTGGAGACGTTGGTCTTGGTTCTGCAATTGCTGCTGACGAGTGGTGGCTATATCTCTAACACGATTTTCCTGATCTAGAGCTGATTCTAATAGAGCTCGGAGTCTGGCCTGCTCTAATCTTGCTTGCGCTCTTTCCCTGTCGAGGTCTGCTTGTTGGTGTTCTCTATTGCATCTTCTTGCCTCTTCTAGTTGTGCACGAAGCTGGTCTTCTGATTGCATCCAATAGTCTTTTTCCTTCTTGAATTGTGCCTTGTCTTTTTCGGATTGCCTATCTTGGCGTTCCTTGTTAGATCTGGCTTCTTCGTTTAATTGTTGGATCCTTTCTTTTGCTTTGCTCAATGCCCTTTCGTTTTCCGCAAGAATGTAATCATAATCTTGCATTCTTTCAAAGAGATTGGCGATGGTTTTTTGATCCTTCCAGCTCCTCTTTGGCGTTTCAGAAACTCTTTTCATTTTTTGGAATCGGGAATGAAGACTTTCATTCTCACAAGCTAGACTCTTCTTCTCGCCTTCGGCTTCTTGTGCTTGCAGATCTTTCTCCAAACTGAGGCTTCTTAGATTTTCTTTTAGGGAATGGATAGTTGCTTTGTACCCTTTTTCCTTTTCTCCCCAGATCAACCGCTCTTGGATTTTATCATTGAAGTTTTGAACATGGGGTCTTTTTGTTGGCCTTCTTAGCTCAGGCTCTGGTACATCATCCACGCCAGACCGTTTTTCAAACCACCTTGCATATCCAGGATTTATCTCACCCTTTGTAGCGTCTGGGACTTGAGTATCACTTTTCAAGTATCAGCACCCATTCCACATCTGCTGAAGTACAGCCTCGGGAATAGTGGCTTATGGGTGTAATTCGATTACTTGCACACTCAAATCTTCATCATCAGGAACTATTTGATATCTCCCTAGTTGCCTTAGGACTCTTAGTGGTGCATATGGCTGAATGCTTATCAATCCCAATAGTAGTAGATAACTATTTGAGATTGACATGTGTATTACTTCCCTCATCGGGAGCCATTCCAGAGTCCAGTCAATTTGATTTGCCGTTAAAGCCTTTAGATGAGATACCCACGCTTCTATTCCTTCTGGAGCCTGATAATTTTTTGTTCTTTCCTCATAGCTCTCGATGCAATTATCATTGTTTGACCCATACTGTATGATCTTGGGCTGTTGTTGGAGATGCTCTATCACCCACATTTGCAACAAAATTTTGCATCCTTCGAAGACCTTTGCTCCTGATTTACATAAAGTCAAAGCCCGATAAATGTCCGATAGAATGATGGGGACAAAGGTGTGATTTTCTTTGGTGGTGAGGATTTGCACAATTTTTGCGGTGCGAATATCAATTGTTCGCTCTTTGTTTGGAAAGACCATGACTCCTAGAAAAGCCACCATGAAAGCAAAGCGACGGTGAATCTGCCAAGTGTCTTTGTTTTTCTTGTTAGTAAGGCCTTTCTCATGAATTTCGAACCCATCTGACTTTCCGAACCTTGAATACAAAAAGTTGAAGGAACAACATCCATTGATGACATTGTTTTTCCTGATTTGACTGCTGATGTTCAGAAGACCGAAGAATCGATGTACCGAAGGAGCCTTTGTGAATATCAAGCTTTGATTTCTTAGACTTCCATCAAAACCAGCATATCCAGCTATCTCCTCTAATGTAGGAGTAAGCTCGAAGTCAGAGAAACGAAAGACATTGTGAACAGGGTCCCAAAAAGTTACTAACGCCGTAATCAGATCATCACGGGGTTTAACTTTCATAATGTCCGTGAGATTTCCCAAATGCTTGACGACCCATTTTTGACCATTTTCGCCTAAATCATACCACCACATTTGAAGCTGAAATAGAAATTCTTCTGTACTCGTGGATGAGGGGCTTTGTGTGGTGCTCATTTTGTATCTGAAATTTAATTTTAATAAAGTCAAAATTCATTTTGAAAATTTATACTAAAAAAAAATCATTTTCGAAATTTTTTTATTTATTAAATACCTTTATTTCAAGATTTAAAACTATTTTTCTTTTTTTTTGAATTTTTTTTAAAACAACCCATTTTATTCCTCTCTTCTCACCATGATTTCATTTAAGCTGGTCAACAAGCATGTTCGAGGCAAATGAATGCACAAGTAGCAAGTAGAATGCATCATGATGGTCTTTTTATTTCGGGTTCACCTGTCCTAGACAGGCCCAACCCCTGTGTTGAGTCTCCAAGGCCAAATGCACATGATGCAAATATACGTTCCTACTAGGGATCCGGTACATGGCTGAGTTATTCTAAGTGAAAAACCTGAGGTTGATTGTTCTAAACCTGGCTTACCCAAACGGACAGTTTGAGCCGAAGCGGGGGCAACGTACCGGGAGCACGAAAGTCTGCCCGGCCTAGTTACTTGTCCCAACTCTGTCTTATTTGGTATGACTTTAACAGGAAGGTGGGTCACGCGCACGTGTACACCATAAATTCAGAAGACTCAAAAAGAAGGGGGTTTCGTAGCAGTTGTATATATTCACAATTCAAATAATATTAAAGCGGTAAAAAGCAACATTTAGCATATTAGCATATAAACAGTTGAAAATCATATAGTAAATAAAGCCAATTAACACAGATATTTTAAGCTCGAATTCTTTAAACCCTGAACCAATGGTTCTGGGTTACAGTAACACTTTTTTCCCCAGCAGAGTCGCCAGAGTTGTCGCACCTCCTTTTCACCGCGCCCGCGAGGCGCGTGGGGGAGTTTTCTCCAATTGAAGGACAGTCGAAACAGGATTTACTTAATTATTTCAAAGTCGCCACCTGGGATTTTTAAGGCGTCCCAAGTCACCTGTTTTAATCCCTGAATCGAGGAGAATATGGCTCTGTTTATTATTCTGCGAACCAGAAATCCTGAGTAAGGAATTCTGTTAATTCGGAAGAAGGTGTTAGGCATTTCCGAATTCCGTGGTTCTAGCACGGTCGCTTAACTGTTTTTTAGTATTGGCTTAATTATCTTGCTTTTATTAAATACATTTTTTTTTGCTACGTGATTTTTCTACCGCTTTTACTTATTGTGATTAAAGACCCTTCTTTGAATCGAATTACGCGTACGTATATTCATGTTATAAATTTAAAAATGCGGAATTGTGTCACGCGTACGTGTACACAATAACTTTTGATAATTTATTTATTAAGCAATCATTTTTATTTTCGAAATTGTGTCTAATCAAGAATATTTGTTTTTTTTAAATAGTGAACCGCACATCTCGGTTTTTTATGAAATTAATTTAACGTCCTCGAAGAAATCCCTTATATTAAATATTCGCTTGAAATTGCGCGTACGCATAATTCGAATTGCTTTTATTGGTATAATCAGATTACGCGAACGTATCCCTAATTACACCAAATATTCTTAATGGTATTATGAATTTTCCACAAATTGTTTGTTATATCTACACATTTTATATGAAAATACTGAGAAATTCATATTCAAGGGATGTCTTTAAATTCTTTTAAAAGAAATTCACAATTTATTAAATGTTGCCCGTCGATTATAATTTCCGGATATAAATTATATTCAGCCCAACTATTCAAGTTCAAAGAAAAGAATAAAAATATGATTAATACTATTTTTAACAAACATAACATATATATATATATATATATAAAAATATGATTAATACTATTTTTAACAAATATAACATATATATATATATATGCCAAAGAATGAATTGTATATGAAACTGAAAATGAATTATAAAGGAAAGAATATTTTTCAAGAACTTTTATTATTTTTATTTAGTGCAAGTTCTATTCATAATTACCATTGATATAAAGTTTTGCAATTTGTGTTCGTACATCTCATCTTATTCTCATATACTTGTTTTAATCTTCATAAACGAAATTAATTTAATCAATTATGCCTATGATTGAGTTAGGATAGATATATATATAATCAAATCAATTTGATTCTCAATCTATGTGAATTATTATTAACTATTAACTTTCACATTATAACATTCCTAGGCCATTTGTTATTTTAAGAAAGAGAACAAATCTACCTAATTAACTTAATAAAGTGATATTGCATACAACATTATTCACCATATTTTTGACATTTGCAAACATAGCAGAGGATACTAATGCAATTTCCGACTATTGATGTTAATCATAATCACTATTACACCATATATGAATAAAATGCAGCCAATCATCATCTAGCCTTAAACAACAATTAACTAACTGATAAAATAAACTAATAGCATATTTTTCTTGATATTTCCATATTATGTTATACCTAGCTAACAATACCATAAAGTGTAAATAAAAGCCAACTTTCTGTCATGCTTCCTATTTACACCACTCAAATATAACTAAACTAATGAAATTTTGACATGGAAAACATTATTACAAAGTTTTATATGAATTTCAAAACAAGACAATTAACTTGTAGCCATCGAGTCGAACTCACTACTGGTTAACCAACATGAAACCAAAGCTGAAATTTTCAACTAAAGAACTCGAATGAGTAGAAGACAGTATTACAATTCAAACTCTATTTATTTGTCATGTTGAATCTCTTTCCAACATAAAATTTAAAAGACATGTACTTGAAAATGAAGGTAGGAAGAGTAAATTTCAGCAGTAGCAGCAGTAACAAAATCAGCAGAATATACCAATAACACAGCAAGTCTGAACAAGACCAGTTAACCCAGATGAACAGTGACAGAAACTTGAGGGAAAGATTTCAGATTCAAAACTGAATAATATCCACAAAAACAAACAACGGACAGATTCTAGAAGAATAACATTTTTTCAAATTTCAGTTTCTTCCTATTTCGGATTCCTATTTCTAATTTTTTTCTGTTTCTGTTTTCTTCTCTTCTTCTGTCCAGATTTCCCTCTACGTATATATATTTCTGTGTATATACCTCATGCCTTAAAATCAGACTCTTAAAATCTCTCCCACTCTCTTAAAAATCTGATCTCAATCTTTCTTCAAAATCTGTACTTTTTCTCCTAATTTCCTTTTGATTTTTTCATCTCTTCAGTTTTAAAATCTGTCCTACAAATCAGATTTTTTTTCTTTCTCTCCTAAAATCTCCTAAAGTCTGCCCTCTAAAGTCTGTCCAGCTCCCTGTATTTATACAGGTCTGTCCCTTTCTTTTTAAGTGCTTCTTGGACCCCTTTCCTCTTTTAAAATCAAAAAGTTCCATTAAAAACTGCTTTTGAATAAATTAAACGATCCTATCCTGATTTTAAGCAGCCCATTATCCCTTGTTCCCCATTAGTATCTTAAATTATAACCATTAACATCCCACTTTCAGTCCACTATTTTATCACATTACCCTTACTGTTCTGTCCTAAAAATGTCCCAGAATTCCTACTGTAATTGCTGTTATTACTGCCTTGAATTCAGAATCTAACAATACAGATTTTAAAATCTGTTTAAGCAGTTATAACCAATCCTATGATTTGAGACAGTACATCACATTTATGCACAAGAGTTGAATTTAAATAGGTGATTCTCAATTGAACACTGAACCTGAATAACACACACTAACATTACACAGAACATGCAGGATTATTTCAACTGAGATTCAAAACTGAACCAAAAAGCAAACAAATACAGGAGCATTGTCAATATACTGACAATGCCCTGAAACTCAATGCTCAGAAATCAATACATACACAACATTCATTTGAATTTACTGGTTTATTAAACAGGAACCAACTGATTAACAATAACTAATTAAATGGTTATAGCAAAATAATCTACTCAAAACAGGTTGTCTCAGTCAACATTTTCAGAAGCAAGATTCACAATACAACTAATCGACGAACTTAATCGAGTCGATTACACACATTGTACATAATCACAATCAACAGAAACAATTCACATTTAGAATCAAGTAGACGGGTAGGGGACAGTATAACAAAATATGACTAGAAAATTATGAAAAATTAAACAAACTAATGAAACGAACATAGAATACGCGTAGAATGCACATAAGAAACAGAAATTACCTCTGAACCTTCAAATTCAACCGGATTCAACTCAATTTGGATTTGGACTTTGTTTGAAATCAAACAGACCTTAGTCGAAGTATTTTCTATTGAAAATACTTTGACTAAGGTCGATTAAGCCTCAATCTTTCGTCTGAAGTGAACAGAATCCAAAAGTATGGTATTTCTAGGGTTCTTGAAGGTTCGATTTGGGACTTAACCATTTCTGGTCAGATTCGAGGGGGACCAAATACGACACAAGGGTGAGGGTAACCTAGGGGTCATTTGGTGTCAGTTTAGAACGGATTTGAGTTTGTTCTTGTTTGGTCCGAATCTTCAAAAGAAGATTCGAGAAATTCGGAACTGATTCGAGCCAAACAAACTTCAGATCCATACCTAGGGTGGTTAGGGGAAGCTATGGTGTCGATTTGGGGCTGTTAAGTTTAGATCTGAGTTTGGCTCGAATCTTCAAATGAAGATTCGAGAACCTTCAGGAAGATTCGAGCCAAGAGGGTAACATATTCGGATAGAGGGTGTTCAGGGGATTCTAGGGTGTTATTTTGGTGACCGTTGGCGTTGATGCCGCCGGGTTTCAGGCGGTGGGATTCTAGGGCGGCTAGGGTTAGGAGTGGGGGTTTGGGGACGATGATGAACAGTGAGAGGAGGGGGGGTGTTTAGTTCGGGGCCGGGGTAGGGGCTTGGGACTTATATAGGGGTGGGGTGGATTGATATTGTCCGTTGGATTAGGCAGGATGGACGGCTGAGATCTATTCACTTAACCAAACGATGTCGTTTGGTTTAAGTTAGGGGGACGGGTTGAACCGGGTATTAGATCGGGTAAGGGTCTCGGGTTAGGGTGATGAAATCTTGGCCGTTGGATGGACTTAATCCAACGGCCCTTGATGAAGGATGATGAAACGTCGTCGTTTGACGTAGCCGAATTGGATCGGACAGGCTTGTTTGGATTGGGCTGTGGGGGGAGTTAATTTGATTTGGGCCTGGATTTTAATCCAGGTCCAATTTTGTATATATATATATATTTTTTTTTCTAATTTAAATTTCATTTTTTTCTAATTAGATTTCTAATTTTAATTATAAAACAATTTTAACTTCACAAAAATATATTAATTATTCTATAACAATTATTTAACACATAGACAAAACATCAATCACACAGTGGAATATTTAAAATAGAACTATTGCATATTTTTTGTGATTTTGTTTAAATTATCTTTTAAATACATAATTAAATCCTATATGCATGCAACATGTATTTTATTTTAATTTTCAATTTATTATGACAAAGTAAACATTTACGGACATAACACAAATATTTAACTCCATGCAAATTCAAGAATTACACAGTAAAAAAAATTTATTTTATTTTTTGATTTATTTTGGAGTAGTTTTCGTAAGGCAAAAATCACGTGCTCACAAATAGTGCCTCCAAATCTTCAAGGCATGAACTATAGCAGCCAACTCTAGGTCATGAACATGGTAGTTCTTCTCATGGGGCTTTAACTGACGAGAAACATAAGCAATAACTCTACCCTCCTGCATCAACACATAGCCAATCCCAACTCCCAAAGCATCACAATATACAGTATATGAACCTGTAGCTGATGGTAAAACCAATACTGGAGCTGTGGTCAAAACTGTCTTGAGCTTCTGAAAGCTCTCCTCATACTCGTCTGACCATACAAATGGAGCACCTTTCTGAGTCAACTTGGTCAAGGGCGACGCAATGGATGAAAACCCCTGAACAAACCGGCGATAATAGCCTGCTAATCTGAAAAAACTACGGATCTCTATGGCTGAGGACGGTCGAGACCAACTCTGCACTGCTTTTATCTTCTTTGGATTAACCTGAATACCCTCGCTAGACACTATATGTCCCAAGAATGCCACAGAACTTAGCCAAAATTCACACTTGGAGAATTTTGCATAAAGCTTTTCCTCCCTCAATCTCTGAAATACTACACGCAAATGCTTGGCGTGCTCCTCCTGGCTACGCGAGTACACCAGAATGTCATCAATAAATACAATAACAAAAGAATCCAGATAAGGCCGAAATACATTGTTCATCAAATGCATGAACGCTGCTGGGGCATTGGTCAGCCCGAAAGACATGACTAGAAACTCATAGTGACCATATCTAGTCTTGAAAGTTGTCTTAAGAATATCAGAGTCCCTGATTTTTAACTGGTGATAGCCCGAATGGATATCAATTTTTGAAAACACCCTCGCTCCCTGAAGCTGATCAAATAAGTCATCAATGCGAGGCAAATGATACTAGTTCTTCACTATTACCTTATTTAACTGCCTGTAGTCAATGCACATTCTCATTGTGCCATCTTTCTTCTTCACAAACAGAACTGGCGCACCCTACGGTGACACACTAGGTCGAATGAACCCCTTGTCTAGGAGCTCCTGAAGCTGCTCTTTCAATTCTTTCAACTTTGCTGGTGCCATACGATATGGCAGAATAGAAATGGGCTGGGTTCCCGGCACCAAGTCAATGCCAAAATCGATATCCCTATCCGGCGGCATGCCCGACAGGTCTGCAGGAAATACATCAGGAAAATCCCTCACAATTGGGACAAAATTAATACTAGGAGTCTCAGCTCCAACATCTCGCACAAAAGCTAGATATGATAGACAACCCTTCCCAACCATACGCTGGGCTTTCAAGAATTAAATTACTCTGCTAGGAACATAATCAGTCATACCATGCCACTCGATCCTCGGAACACCTAGAATAGCCAAAGTAACTGTCTTAGTATGACAATCTAGAATAGCATGACACGGAGATAGCCAATCCATGCCCAGAATAACATCAAAATCTACCATGCTCAACAGCAATAAATCAACTCAGGTCTCCAAACCCCCAATAGTCATAATACAAGACCGATACACATGGTCTACAATAATAGTATCGCCCACCGGGGTAGATACGTGCACAAGTAAAGCAAGACACCCTCAGGTCGTACCCGAATGATGAGCAAAATATGAGGACACATAAGATTAGGTGGATCCGAGATCGAATAATACAGAGGCATCTCTGTGGCAGACTGGAACAATACCTGTAATGACAGCATCTGAAGCAATAGCATCTGTCCTGCCTGGAATAGCATAGAAACGAGCCTGGCCACCGCCTGATCTACCTCCTCCTCTAGGAAGACCCCTGGATACCTGACCTCCACCCCTAGCTGACTGGGCAGGTGCTGAAGAAACTGGAGCAGAAGACAAAGGTTGGCCCCTCTGCTGAAACTGACCACCACGAAGTCAAGGACACTGCCTCTTTATATGACCAAACTCTCCGCACTTGTAGCATCTACCAGGTACTGGAGAAGGGAACTAGAGGGAACCCCTCACACCTGAATGACCAGCCGATGCACTCGGCGCAGATGAACCCTGAACTGAAGGGGCATAAGATGAGCTCTGAGTTGGGAGAGCGTTAAGTAAAGACTGGCCCTGCTGAAATCCCTGATGACCACGGTCTGAAGATGTCCTACTATACTCTAGACGGGCCGACTGAGGAGGTCTGAAGGAACGACCTCTACCACGCTGGAATTGGCCCATAGATGGAGCACCACTAAAACTGCCTTAACCTCTGGGCCTCTTGGCCTCCCTCTCCTCTCTCTCTCTGTGGCGAACTGTCTCAATATCACGAGCAATGTCAACCACACCCTCAAACGAAACACCCAATACTCTCTCTCTAGTCATCAAAATAAGGAGAGAGTAGTTAAGACCATCCACGAATATCCGAATCCTCTCACGATCCGTCGGAATCATCCAAGTAGCATGACAAGCCAACTGTGAAAATCTCATCTCGTACTGGGTCACAAACATATCTCCCTGAGTCAACCATTCAAACTGCCTACGCAGCTCCTTTCTGCGGGACTGAGGTATATACTTCTCCAGAAATAGAGTGGAGAACTGCTGCCAAGTAAGGGGCGCTGCACCAACAGGTTTATGCCTCTCAAAATCTTCCCACCAGGTAAATGCAGCTCCCTGGAACTGATATGTAGTAAAGAATACACCCCTCGACTCCAAAATCCCTGTAGTGCGAAGCATACGCTGACACTTGTCGAGAAAACCTTGGGCATCCTCGCCCTCTGCACCACTGAATGTCAGAGGCTGGAGCCTACCAAATCTCTCGAGATGACGCTGCTCATCGTCTGGCATAGCTGGGACCACAAGGTTCTGAACTGGTGCAACCGGCTGAGCTGGAACAGCTTCCGGTGTCTGCAATCTGTCACGACCCCAACCCCGGTCATGATGGCGCCCAACACACTGCTAGGCAAGCCCGACCATTCAACAACATTATCCCAAATTCTTATTCATATTATAGATAAATATCACAGAGAATTTACTAAGTCATTTCATTCAACTGTATAATTAATAATAAAATCTGCGAAAGTTCAATTAAAATACCACACCATAGCCCAACGGAATCCGGTGTCATGAATATGAGCCTCTAATGCAGAATATCCACCTATTACAAGTCTGTCAAGGAAAAAAGCGGAATAAAAGATAGAGATAGAGGGGAGAGATCAAGGCTGCAAATGCCATGCAACTACCTCAATACTCCCGGATACTGCTGTTCAGCTAAACAAATCCTCACTCAGCCTGTGGTGTACCTGGATCTGCACGCAAGGTGCATGGAGTAATGTGAGTACTCCGACCAAGTGAGTAATAAACATAAATAAAGGCTAAGAATAAGAAATCATGGAAAAATACAAAGTAAACTATAACTAGCAGTTTATAACAACAAATAGTGAAGCAACAAGTCAATTAAATCAGAGTACCAAATATTGAGACAGGTATAATCGATAAAAACAAATGCATGAGTGCAATGCATATATGATGGTACACTCTAGTACCCACTGCGGCGTGCAGCCCGAGCTATCCATTTATTTATCGTCGACGACGCTCACTGGGGGTGTGTACAGACTCCGGAGGGGCTTCTACAGCCCAAGCGCAATATCAAGCCATCTCGTGGCATCAAATCTAGGCCCTCGGCCTCATATCAATCTCAGTATAATCAACCAGGCTCTCGGCCTTAATACAATGTACTCAACTAGGCTCTCGGCCTTAATATCAATGTAATACTGCTGCGGCGCGTAGCCCGATCCATGCTCAGTCCAGAAACCATCATAAGCCCCTTGGGCGTTTGTAAAACAGTAGTTCTCAGCCCGAAATATCATTTAAGTTTTTAAATCTTAGAAAGATGGCTGAGTTTGCAAAACAGTATTTAAAACCTTGGACTGAGGTCAAATGATATGCAAAATATGCGAAAGCAGTGATATCAATCCCTGAAGGATTCAAATAATTGGCAAGAAGACCAAATGTAACAATTAAATCTAAGTAAAGATGATTCTCAATTTAGTTCAAGTAGAAAACACGGTACAAACATCTCTCGGGACATACCAAGTCACAATCCCCAATGGTGCTCTACCCCACTCCTGTTATCCGGCGTGCAAGTCACCTCAATATAGCGTTACGATGTGAAATTCCGGGGTTTCAAACCCTCAGGACATCATTTATATCAATTACTCACCTCGAACCGGCTAATTCTCTAGCTCACGATGCCTTTGCCCCTTATTGACCTCTGAATGCCTCGAATCTAGCCATAACGATTCGAATCAGTTAATAAAAATTATAGGAATTAATTCCATATGGAATTCTATATTTTCCATCAAAAATCCGAAATTACACTCAAAATTCGCCTGTCGGGCCTACGTCTCGAAATCAGGCGAAACTCATAAAACCCGACAACCCATTCCGATACGAGTTCAACCATACCCAAATTATCAAATTCCGACAACAACTCGACCTCCAAATCTTAATTTTTCATTTTTGAATTGTTTTGCAAAAATTCCAATTTCTTCCATTTAAATCCGAATTAAACGATGAATATAACCATGTATTTATGAAATATAATCACTTTCGGATATAGAACACTTACCCCAAATGTTTCCCTTGAAAAATCTGTTGAAAATCACTTTTCCCAAGCTCTACAATCGTCACAAATGAATAAAAATGGCTAATTCCCGAATATAAGTTGTTTTCCAGGAAGTCGCATCTATGAAATGCGACTTGCACTTATTTCCAGCCAAAACAAAAGGCAGTCCCAGCCTTCACTAAATCTGTCATTACTTTCTGTACAAATATCGGAATGATGAATGGTTTACCTTTATGGAAACTAAAGTGCAAGATCTACAACTTTAATGTTTTGCAAATTTTCACATTCCTTATGGATTTCGAGGTATAAGCTTCCAAAGTAGCCCCCTCGCATTAAACATTTCTGGAAAATTTCAAAACAGCTTTACCAACCCTTATTCAATCGATCATAACTTTATGTATAAATGTCAGAATAATTAATGGTTTAGCTTTCTGGAAACTAGGATACAAGGGCTACAACTTTTATGTTTTGTAAATATACAGATTCCTTATGTATTTTGAGATATAAGCTTCTGAAATAGGCTCCACGATTGCACAGTTGCTGTCCAAGACAGCTTCTGCAGCAGAAAATTCCAGTAATCCTTTTATCCGATTTCCATTCCGTTAACCTTCCGAAATCCACCCGAGGCCCTCGGGACCTTAACCAATTATACCAACATGTCCCAAAATACAATACGAACTTAACAGTGCGATCAAATCGCCAAAATAACGTCATATACCACAAATTAAGCTTTAAAATCCAAGAATTCCTTCAAATTTCATAAAACATCAAATTTTCCATTTTGAGTCCGAAACACGTCAAACGACGTCCATTTTCAACTAAACTTTACAGAAAGTGCTTAAACCATATATAAGACCTGTACTGGGCACCGGAACTAAAATACGAGCCCGATACCATCACTTTCTAATCAAATTTCATTTCCATTTTCCTTAATATTTTCAGAAAGCAATTTTACTCAAAAATTCATTTCTCGGGTCTGGGACCTCGGAATTTGATGATTCTCATTCCTATGAGTCACAAAAATAATACAAATATAGCCCTTCAGTCGAAACTCAATTCGGAGCTCATTTGATCAGTTCAATACCCATTTCGCTCGTTAAACAATTAACTCATGTTTCGCGTCAAAAACCCAATCGCGACTTGATGAAATTAGGCCAAACTTTCTAGATCACTCCTATAATTCATTATCAAAATTCCGGAAGTAATCAAATTTCAATCTCTAGAACTAAAAATGGACCTTTGGATCATTACATGCTCATAATCAAAACGCCAAAATCTTCCAAAAACTCTTCCAAAACATATCCGAGCCTCATGGGACCCCGACCAAACATGCCAACATAACTCATAACATCATTAAAACCTATTCCAATCATCAAAACACCTCAAACAACATCAAATTACCCAAAACTCATCGAATTCAAGCCTAAGTTTCCAAAAACTTCCGAAATACACTTTCGATCAAAAACCCGACCAAATGATGTCCGAATAACCTAAAATTCTGCACACACATCAAAAATGACATAACGAAGCTACAAAAACTCTCGTAATTCCATTCTGACCCTCGGATCAAAATCTCACCTATCAACCGGAATTCGCCAAAATACTGACTCTGCCAATTCAAGCCTAATTCTACATCGGACCTCCAAAACCACTTCTGATCACACTCCTAAGTCACAAATCACATCCCGGAGCTAACCGAACTATCGGAATTCACATCTGAGCCCTCTAACTCATAAGTCAACGTCCGGTAGACCTTTCCAACTTAAGCCTTCTTAAAAGAGACTAAGTGTCTCATTTCTTATCAAAACCACTCCAAACCAACTCGATCACATAAGATACGGATAATAAAGCATAAAGAAGCTGAGAATGGGAAAAACAGAGCGGTAACCCATGAGACGACGGGTCGGGTCGTCACACAATCCCTGCACAACCTGCTCAGCTGTGCGATTAACAGGAGTCTGGGTGCCTTCCCTGGCCTGTGAAGTAGCTGCGGCTGTAGTGGCTGAGACCGCCTGAGCTAGGCCAGTGCAAACTATCAAAATCTGAGCCAAGGTTTCCTGAAGGCCCGGAATCACAATAGGCATAGCTGGTGCTTGAACTGGTACAGCTGCTGGAGCCTGATCAGGAACTGGGGCAGCTGGTGGATTAACAGGTGCTGCCTGCGTTACTCTACCTCTACCACGCCCATGACCGCATCCACGGCCTCTGGTGGCATCAGTGGGTGGCGTTGGTGGTCGTCTGCCTCGTCCAGTAGCACGAGTCCTCGCCATCTACGAGAGAATAGAATGATAGAAATTTTTAGTGTTCGGATAAACAAAGTCGCACGGCAAGAATTCCAAGAATATGAAGTTTTCCTAAAGGTTCTTCAGCCTCTCGAGGATAAATACAGACGTCTCCATACCGATCCGCGAGACTCTACTAAACTGGCTCATAACTCGCGAGACTAATTAACCTAGGCTCTGATACCAACTTGTCACGACCCCAACCCCAGCCATGATGGCGCCCAACACACTGCTAGGCAAGCCCGACCATTCAACAACATTAACCCAAATTCTTATTCAGATTATAGATAAATATCACAGAGAATTTACTAAGTCATTACATTCAAGTGTATAATTAATAATAAAATTTGCGAAAGTTCAATTAAAATACCACACCATAGCCCAATAGAATCCGGTGTCACGAATATGAGCCTCTAATACAGAATATCCACCTATTACAAGTCTGTCTAGGAAAAATGCGGAATAAAAGATAGAGATAGAGGGGAGAGATCAAGGCTGCGAATGCCATGCAGCTACCTCAATAGTCCCAGATACTGCTGTTCAGGTAAACAAATCCTCACTCAGCCTGTGGTGTACCTGGATCTGCACGCAAGGTGCAGGGAGTAATGTGAGTACTCCGACCCAGTGAGTAATAAACATAAATAAAGGCTGAGAATAAGAAGTCATGGAAAAATACAAAGTAAACTATAACTGGCAGTTTAGAACAACAAATAGTGAAGCAACAAGTCAATTAAATCAGAGTACCAAATACTGAGACAAGTATAACCGATAAAAACAAATTCATGAGTGCAATGCAATGCATATGATGGTACACTCTAGTACCCACTGCGGCGTGCAGCCCGAGCCATCCATTTATTTATCATCGATGGTGCTCACTGGGGGTATGTACAGACTCTGGAGAGGCTCCTACAACCCAAGCGCAATATCAAGCCATCTCGTGGCATCAAATCTAGGCCCTCGACCTCATATCAATCTCAGTATAATCAACCAGGCTCTCGGCCTCAATATCAATGTACTCAACTAGGCTCTCGGTCTCAATATCAATGTAATACTGCTGCGGTGCGCAACCCGATCCATGCTCAGTCCAGAAACCATCATAAGCCCCTTGGGCATTTGTAAAACAGTAGTTCTCAGCCCGAAATATCATTTAAGTTTTTAAATCTTAGAAAGATGGCTTAGTTTGCAAAACAGTATTTAAAACCTTGGACTGAGGTCAAATGATATGCAAAATATGCGAAAGCAGTGATATCAATCCCTGAAGGATTCAAATAATTGGCAAGAAGCCCAAATGTAACAATTAAATCTAAGTAAGGATGATTCTCAATTTAGTTCAAGTAGAAAACACGGTACAAACATCTCTCGGAATGGACCAAGTCACAATCTCCAATGGTTCTCTACCCCACGCCCGTTATCCGGCGTGCAAGTCACCTCAATATAGCGTTACGATGTGAAATTCCGGGGTTTCAAACCCTCAGGACATCATTTACATCAATTACTCACCTCAAGACGGTCAAAGTCTAGCTCGCTATGCCCTTGCCTCTCAAATTACCTTCCTCGTGTGACGAATCTGCCCAAAATCACAACGAATATGTCGCATTATGCTAAAGAGACAATACCCAATCGAAAGCAATCGAAAAATATCAAAATTCACGAATTTGACAAAACCCAAGCCCCGGGCCCACATCTCGAAAACTCAAAAAATTACCATCACCGGATTCCTTGTCTCGCCATGAGTCTATACATATCAAGAACTCCCAAATCCGAGTTCAAATGACCCATCAAATCCTAATTGTTTGGTTTCAAAATTCAAGCCCTAGTTCTTGATTTGTAGGCCTATATTTCATGAATCTCTAGGTGGAATTCACAATAAAAATGAGTTCTAAGTCCAAGAAACTTACCTCAAGTCATTCCCCCTTGAATCCCTCTTTAATCTCCACCAAGAAGCTCTCAAAATGATCAACCATGGAGGAAAAAATGACCCAAAATCGCGGATGAAGTGTTTTATAAACTCACTGGCCAGAATTTTTCGAAAGTATTGTTCACGTGTGCGGTTACTATTCACGCGCGTGGTCACTGTTCACCCGCGCGGTTACTGTTCACGCACGAGAGTTACTGTTCACGCTGCTAAAAAAAATACAGCAGCAGCCAAAGAAATTGCAGCACTTTTCTTTTCACTAAAATGGTTCTAACTCCACCATACGAACTCGGAATTTGATGATTCTTGTTCCTATGAGTCAAAAATAATAGTACGAACATAGAACTTCAATCGAAACTCAATTCGGAGCTCTTTTGCTCAGTTCAATACCCATTTTTCTCGTTAAAGAATTAACTCATGTTTCATGTCAAAAACCCAATCGCGACTTGATGAAATTAGACCAAACTTTCCAGATCACTCCTATAATTCATTATTTAAATTTTGGAAATCTCGAAATAAAATTTCGATCTCTAGAACTAAAAATGGACCTTTGGATCATTACATGCTTATGCTCAAACGACAAAAATCTTCCAAAAACTCTTCCAAAACTTATCCGAGCCTCATGGAACCCCGACCAAACATGCCAACATAATTTATAACATTATTCAAACCTCTTTCAATCATCAAAACACCTCAAACAACATTAAATTACCCAAAACTCATCGAATTCAAGCCTAATTTCTTAAAAACTTCCGAAATATGCATTTGATCAAAAACCTGACTAAAACACCCCCGAATGATCTGAAATTTTGCACACACTTCCAAAATAACCTAACGAAGCTACTGCATCTCTCGAAATTCCATTCCGACCCCCGTATCAAAATCTCACCTGCCAACCGGAATTCGCCAAAATACTAACTTCGCCAATTCAAGCCTAATTCTACTCCGGACCTCCAAAATAAATTCTGATCAACTCCTAAGCTACATATCATCCCCCGAAGCTAACCGAATCACCGGAAATCACATCCGAGCCCTCTAACTCAATAGTCAACATCCGGTTTACTTTTTCCAAAACAAGCCTTCCTTAAAGAGACTAAGTGTCTCATTTCCTATCAAAGCCAATCCGATTTAACTCTAACACCGAATACCAATAACGAAACACGGGGCGGTAACTCATGAGATGACGGGCCGGGTCGTCACATCATGTGGCGTGGTTCAAGGCGTGTTTTAAATAATGTTGAGTCTTCCTAAAAATAATTAAAAGCGGTTTAATAAGTTAAAATGTACCATAGGCTAAAACATGTATTAAAATAAGATAATAAGCCAATTATAATATTTTAAGTGAATGTGCTAGAACCACGAAACCCGGGAATACCTAACACCTTCTCTCGGGTTAACATAATTCCTTACTTAGAATTTCTGGTTCATAGACTTTAAAATTGAAAGTCGAATTTTCTCGATTTGGGATTTAAAATAAACCAGTGACTTGGGACACCAACTGAAATATTCCAAGTGGTCACTCTAAAGAAATTAAATAAATAATCCCATTTCGAATAATGTCACTTTAATTGGAAAAACTCCCTTATATCCCCTCTCGGGTGCAAAAAGAAGGTGTGACAATGTGTACGCATAGGAGTGGAGAAAAATCCGCAGAAGGAATTTCTTGTCAGCAGAAGCAAAAACAGTTTAGGCAGGGGCTTTTTGCAGATGCGATCTTTTGATCGCATCTTTAGTTCCACAGATGCGGTTATGTAACCGCAGGTGCAGAAATCGCTAGGCAGTGAGTGCGTTTAATCTGAAACTTAGGCTATTTTCCCCACACTTTCAATTGGACTTGGGCAATTTTGAGAGAACTTTTGAGGGGGATTCTCATCGACATCATAAGGTAAGTAAATTCCTACCATTTTAAAGTTAAATACGCGAATAATAGGTAGATTAAACATGGAAAATTAGTGGAACTTGTGGAATTTTGTGAAGAAACTAAGGTTTAAATAAAATTGGGATTTGATCATGAATTTGGTGGTGGAAATTGGGATAAATTATATATTTAAGTTCGGGAAGTCATGGGTAACATTTATATTCGAACATTTCCGGAATCCGGGCACGTGAGCTCGAAGGTGAATTTCATAAATCTTCCAAAATGGGTTTGGGTAACTACTATAAAAGCTAAATTATGAACTTTCGAGTACATATGTGACGACCCGGCCAGTCGTCTCATGAGTTACCACTCCATTCCCCCATTTCTGCTTCTTATTGCCTTGTTTATCGGTTCTATGTGTGATCGGGTTGGTTGGCTCGGGTTCGGAAAGATTTGGTAAGGTTTGAGACACTTAGTCTCTTTTGAGGAAGCTTAAGTTGGAAAAGTCAATCGGATGTTGACTTATGTGTTAGAGGGCTCAGATGTGAGTTCTGATGGTTCGGTTAGATTTGGGAGGTGATTTGGGACTTAGGAGCGTGATCGGAATGAGCTTTAGAGGTTCGAAGTAGATTTAGGCTTGAATTGGCGAAGTTGAAATTTTGGCGATTTCCGGTTGATAGGTGGGATTTTGATATAGGGGTCGGAATGGAATTCTGAGAGTAGCAGTAGTTCCGTTGTGTCATTTGAGATGTGTGTGCAAAATTTCAGGTCATTCGGCATGGTTTGGTTGGGTTTTTATTCAAAAGCGGAATTTGGAAGATTTTGAAAACTTAGGCTTGAATCCGATGAGTTTTGGTTGATCCGATGTTGTTTAAGGTGTTTTGAAAATTGGTATAAGTTTGAATAAGGTTATGGGATATGTTTGTACTTTTGGTTGAGGTCCGGGGGGCCTCAGGGTGATTTTGGATAGTTGAGGGAGAAGTTTGGAATTTTGGTGAGCTGCAAATTTTTCTGCTTCTGGTATTTCTGCACATGCGGATTGGAGACTGCAGGTGCGATTCTACAGATGCGTGAAGGGGGCTGTAGAAGTGGAAAATGGCTGGGGAAGCGCAGATGCAGATATTCCATCGCAGATGCGAAATTGGGTAGTTTAAGTGAGAACCGTAGAAGCGGTTCATTGGCCGCAAATGCAGTACCGCAGAAGTAGAAACTGAGCCGCAGGCGAAAATGCCTGGGTTAGAACATATAAATTGTTTCCTTCGTGATTTTTGAGTTATTCCACCATTTTTAAGTCGGCTTGGGATCTTTTTGGACGATTTTGAAGAAGGATTTCAAGGGAAATTCACTGAGGTAAGAATTTTAGATCTAAAACTCGTTTCTATGGTATTATTTCACGGATTAGGCTTGTAATTAATGGAATTTAAGGATCGAAGTTTGGGGAAACTAGGGCTTTGAAACTTAGACTTTTGATTGAGGATTTGAAGGACCATTTGAGGTCGGATTTTGGTACTTTTGATATGTATGAACTCGTGGGGAGATAAGGAATCCATTGCTGTGAATTTTATCGAATTCCGAGACGTTGGCCTGGGGGTTGGGTTTTTATAATTTCGGGATTTATGTTGTATATTGATTATTTTTTCTTGGGCTTCGTTCCCTTAGTATATTTTAACGCCGTATTTCTGATTTTGGATAGATTCGATGTGAGTGGAGGATGACTCGTGGGGAAAAGGCATCGCGGGCTAGAGATTTGACCGGATTAAGGTGAGTAATGATTGTAAATGATGTCCTGAGGTATGAAACCCTGGATTTGCACATCGTTGTGCTATATTGATGTGACGCACATGCTAGATGATGGACGTGGGGTCGTGCACTGTTGGTGATTATGACTTAGTCCATCCTGAATGACTATTTTGTAGCGTATTTGACTGAAATCTATTTGATATCATCTTGTTTTGGGCTGAATGCCTTATTTGGGCTGAATGCCAACTATTTGAACTCTTAGGGGAATTTTATTGATATTTCCTCATCGTTTTGACTTTATACTTGGACCCAGTCATGCTATATTCCACAATTTTCATAACTCAGCCATGCTTACTCTATTTTAACACTTAAATGATCTTTAAATGGTATTTTGAGCTGAGAATCATTTTTTGCTTTTGTCCGGGTGGCTTGTGAGGATCTTGACTGAGTAAGGCCGATGGCCTATGTTGTGAGGAAACATTTGATATTGATTATGAGGTCGAGAGCCTAAGATATGTACGCCAATGTTGATACGAGGCTGAGAGCCTAGTGATGATGCCACGAGATGACTTGATATTGCGCTTGGGCCGAAAGGGGCCCCTCCAGGAGTCTGCACACGCCCAATGAGGTGGGTACCTATTGTGAAGTGAGATATAGCCCGAGGGGCTAGTATTGTTGACATTGTGCCCGAGGGGCAATCCTTTATGTGCTTATCTGTCTTATTTCTCTGTCATTTACCTGTTTAATTGTTGAGTAGGCATTTCTTGAAGTTTAAACTAAACTTATATGATTTTGCATCTTACTGAATCACTGTTCTTACCTGTTTTACTGCTTCATTATAGCCTATAATGTGCCTTACGTGATTTCATGCTTTCAGTCTTTATTTAAGATTATTACTCACTGAGTTAGAGTACTCACTTTACTCCGTACACCCAGTGTGCAAATTCAGGCGTTGCTAATCCTGCCAGTGCGAGTTGAGAGCTCCCGGCAGAATTTGGAGTCCATGAGGTAGCTGCTTGGCGTTCACAGTCCCGTGTTTCTCCCCCTTTATCATTCTATCTATTATCAGTCATTTTGTAATAGCTTATAGACTTTTTAGATTTGTATTAGGATTGATAGATGCTCATGACTAGTGACACCCCAGTATCAGGCTGTGTTGGGTTATATTCGGCAAATTATGCTATTATCTGCTACTTTGAGATTTTATTTATTATGGTTTAGACTTATATCTTATGGTTTAACTATTTAAATCTGAAATGGGAAGTGTCGGCTGGCCTTGTCTTCACGAGAGGCACCATCACGACCGAGTTCGGGTTTATGGTCGTGATAAGTTAGTATCAGAGCCTAGGTTACATAGGTCTCACGAGTCATGAGCAGGTTTAGTAGAGTCTCGTGGATCGGTACTGAGACATCTATATTTATCCTCGAGAGGCTGCAAAACCTTTAGGAAAAACTTCGTATTCTTGAAATTCTTATCGTGCGAATTTGTTGATCCGAGTACTAAACTTCTGTTATTCTATTCTCTCACAGATGGTGAGGACATGCGCTACTGTTAGGATGGACGACCACCAATACCACCAGCTGTGGCCACTAAAGGCCGAGGAAGCGGTCGTGGTTGCGGTAGGGGCAGATGTGTGGCCTTCACAGCCGCTAGGGCAGCACCTGCAGATCCACCAGCAGCCCTAGTTCAGGATCAGGTCCCAGTTATGGACGCTCCAGCAGCACCAGCTCAGGCACCAACTGCCCATTGTGATTCTAGGTCTTCAGGAGGACTTGGCTCAGATTCTATCGGTTTCCACTGGCCTAACTCAGGAGGTTTCAGTCACTACAGCTGCAGCTACTTCTCAAGCCGGGGGAGGCAATCAGACTCCCGCCGCTCGCACACCTGAGCAGGTCGTACAGGGACTTCAGACGCCGGGGACACATCCAGCCCAGCCGGTTGCAGTTGCTTAGGACTATGTTGTTCCTGCCATGTCAGAGGACGAGCACCATAGGTTGGAGAGGTTTTATAGACTTCAACTTCTGACCTTCAGCGGTGCAGAGGGTGAGGATGCCAAGAGTTTCTTGGATAAGTGTTAGAGGATGCTTCGTACAACGGGTATTCTAGAGACTAAGGCTGTATTGTGGTCTGGACCCGGGCCTAAACGGGCCAAACGGTCCCGGGCTTTGGCGGGCCGGGCGTTGGTGGTCCCGGGCCTAACGGTCCAAATGGGTGGAACCGGCTCACTGTGGTCCTAAGCCCACATGGTCCCGGGCTAAATGGGTCGGGCCCACGGGCTTAAACGGGCTTTTTCATTTCGAGCTATTTTTTTTTTTAATTTTTTTATCTAAGGCAATTTCTTGTAAACTATATATGTATATACTAATATAAATTGCTTATGTATTGCTATATATATATATATGAAGTTTACATGTATTAGATATATATATATATATATATATATATATATAATGATGTTTATATAAATCTATATCATGCTTGTTTAACAAACGAATAGTCTGTTCAGACGAATTTAATGTTAAAGACTGTTCAGTCGTTTTTATCAATTATTTAGAAGAAAGTTTATCAAACCAACCATAATCATAAATGGTTTTTATAGAAACTTTAGGAATTGTCCATTTATTTAATAAATCAAGGTTTTGAGGTATATCTACCTCTTCAAGTCTAGTACCTTTAGTACTTGTTTCTCCCAGATCCATTCCAAAAGCTTCATATCTATGTTGAATATTTCATATCTATTACATATTTACCATAAAAATTCCTAGGCTCTGATACCATTTACACCAGGATCAGGGTAGGCGGGCGGTAGTCCGCACGGCCATCCAGATCTAGCTGTTTCAGTACCTTTGAAGGTTGGCGGTAGTCCACACGACCAGTAAAGATTCGAAATATATGGAAATTTTATTATAGTTTTAATGACTGTATGGAAGGATCTATCCTTTTACCCAAGCAAGGGGCATGTCTAGGTCCGATACATACTCTTATTGAGCCCATGTGTCTAGCAGTTCTAACTGTGAAAGGGATAGCCCTTTTGACAACTTTAGCGGGCTTTAATGTCACAGCTGACTAGACGTAGCCACTAAGGCAAAGCTAATAAGAGTAGTACCAGAGTCGACTGTACCACAATCTTGGAACCAAGCCAAGAAACTATACTAAAATTCCTTTATATTTTGAAAGAGTCTGGATTCTTCATGGTTAATATGCAAGAGAAATTAGTTCTTCAACATAGATATGAATCCACTTAGCTGGACATAGTCATGACAGTGGAGAGAAACAAAGTAATTTAAATACTATACAATAAAATAAAATAAACAAATACCTTTAAGGCCGGGACGCAACGCCCTGAAGATGATGAACTGAACTTCGAAATTTTTATTTACTTCAACTGATTTACAAAATGAAGAAGCTAAGAAGCTTAAAAGACTTTACAAGAGAGAGAGTGTGGAATTTTCTGATGCCTCCCCGAATGAGAGAGGGCTCCTACTTATAGGAAGAAAAAAAATAAGGAATCTATGTACAGTACAATGAGTCTCTTATGGTCCCTTATACAGTGTATTTACTATGTATACAGTGTATCTACTATGTATACAATGTTTCTACTGTTGTAGTGGGGTCCTGTTGTGGAGTCCTTGGCGGCTTCATTATTTTCCACTATTTCTTTCTTCTACTTTGTCCATCGTTTATAGGAAATCTTCCACTTCTTTGATTTTTTTATTAGACAATATCCTTTCTGTCATCATAGGTTGAGAATCTGCCTCTACATCATCGTTGCTTGTTTCACTTTGCATTGATGTGTCTGATTTTTCACATTGGCTTAAAGTTTGAAGCAAATTTCTTATCACTTCTTCCAGATATTGATTTATTAAATCAATTTTATCTCCATCTTGAATGGAGATTCTCCTAGCAATATGCTTGACTGAGCTATCATCAAATATTTTCTTTTAGGGAGTGGTCGCATATAACTGGATCTATACTTTATTGGAATCCAAAAATTCTTGACCGTACAACAATTTTGTTTTGGGATCATTCTTCATCAACTTATCCCAAAAATTATTTTAAAAGACCCTGTATAAGCAAGGGATCTGTTCTTCAGTAAACCCCAATTCGGGGATCCATTTATGAATCCACGAAATAGAGAATTCAATGAAGAAGTATATCTGATCAATTTTTTCTAAATAACAGATATGATCTATATGATATAAATCAGTTAAAAACGGAGAAATATTTGTCCATTCTTTTTATAACTTAAGAAATGGCTCAGACAAGATCTTTGTTGTGGGGCCGTGATATGACCACCAGTTCAGAAACCAATTAGGGATAGGTCCTGCAAATATCTTTGCACATATTTTAATAAACCAAGTGTGTTTATGTCTATCATTGTTATAATATAATACTCTATCGAATGCCTGGATATAATCCCAGTAAGTAAAATTCATGGGTGATTTATTAAGGCTTATCTGCCTCTCTTTCATTGTGGATATCCCCCATTCTTCAACAGATATAATCTGCTTGATAATAATTTTTGAGAAGTTTTAAACTTTCTCACTTGTATTATAACCGGAAAAGTGCTGGAATTCTGCACTACCTGTGCTGATGAGGATGGTCTCATAATAAGCGCGGGTTTTATATGATTCACCTGGGTAGTATAACCCATTAATCAGGTATCTCTGGAATATCTTCCATGGTTCATCCTTTCGCTGAATCTCAAAGTTTTCTAGGAGAAATATTATTTCTTTCTTTGGTAGTTTTTCGTAGGACTTGATATCATCGTTGTCCTCTTCTCAGCGATTGAAGCAAATGTATTACTTTGCTTTTTGGCGGCCAAATATGCCTGTAGATGACCGTATAATGGATTATCTTCTGGAATATCATCCAGATGTATAGACAGACCTAATGAGGAATCTCCTTTATGAAATATCTTAGTGTTTATTAAACTCTTTTTCCCTGCTTGTATCACCGGAGAACTTGATGAGGATCCGTATAACGATCCTTGAGAATATGATTTACTAGGGGAAGATCTTCACCTACCTCTGCCTCTGGTGGCCCATGAAGGGTCCATTCTGCACAAATAACAAGTCAATTTATTCTGAGAAGTAATAATCCAGCATATCATCCCTAACAATTTCAGCATAATCATGAATAGAAAATTTATTTTTAATCAGGTTATCAATGATTTCTTCAATTATCAATTCAATTATGAGACTTTGTAGGTCTCTATTTAATCTAACCACTTTAAGGATAGTAACTAATAATTCTTCATCGAGAAAAGTCGTATAGAAATTCATAATCAGTCTAAGTATTCCCAAGATAAGAAAATCCGGAAGGGAATTATCAATTCCTTTTTTGTATTGAATTTCAACATCAAAAGGCGCGAGTTGAGCTTGCCATCTCGCAAATATTAATTTAGACGCATCATGTTTGAAATCTTTGTCAAACATATATTTAACAGATTGAGCATCAATTTTTATTAAAAACTTTTGATTATATAAATCGTCTTGAAATTTTAAAACACATTTAACAATAGTTAATATTTCATGAGCCACAGTAGCATATTTCTTCTAGACTTCGGTCCATTTACCAGAGTGAAATCTTATCAGGTATTCACTCTTATTGTTGGGATTCACTTGCTTTAAAATCCCACCGTATCCAACGTTGGACGCATCTATCTCAATAATTTTTTGTCATGTAGGATTAGCAAGAGTTAAGCAAGGTAGAGACCTAACATGCTATTTAATACTTTTGACTAACGTAGTATGTTGGTCAGTCCAAGGTTGCCTATGATCTTTTTTCAGCCTATCGTACAGAGGGGATAGATCACGAGATAAATTTTTGTAGAAAGGAGATATATAATTCAAACTTCCCAAAAATCTTTGTAATTGAGTCCTGTCAGTAATAACATCAGGAAATTTTGAAGCAAAATCAATCGATCTTTGTATCAGGATAATTTTTCCTTGGCAAATATTATGGCCTAAAAATCGAACATTGGTTTGGAATAGACTCATTTTTGGTTTAGATATAACTAAGCCGTTTTGTATTTCAATTTTCTTAAAAATATCAAGATGCTTAATATGCATCTCTAATGATTTAGAAAATACTAATATGTCATCAATAAAAACGATTATAAAATCTATATAAGGGTTAAAAATATCATTCATAATTTTTTGAAATTCAGAAGGGGCATTTTTTAAACCAAAAGGCATGACATTGCATTCATATTAACAAATGGAACATTAAAAGCAGTTCTATAGGTATGCTCCTTAAAAATTTGAATTTGCCAATATCCAGATTTTAAATCAAATTTTGAAAATATATTGGCGTCATATAATCTAGATAGCAAATCTCTTTTATTGGGGATAGGATATCTAATCCATTTAAGATGTTTATTCAAAGGTTTATAATTTATAACTAATCTAGGAATACCACGTTCCTTTTTCACAGCATTATTAACATAAAAGGCAGAACATGACCAAGGAGATTTTGAGGGTTTTATCAAACCCTTTTGTAACAAATTATCAATTTCATTTTTGCAGAATTTGACCAATTCAGCATTCATCTGGAAAGGTCGAGATTTAGTGGGGATATCATCCTCAGAGAAGTTTTCTTCGTAAGAAAGGGTTACAATATGTCTTTTTCGGTTCCAAAAGGCACTAGGGTGATCGGCGCAAACATCAACAGCCATCTGTTCAGCAATCAATTTAATCTTTTGCTGAACCTTAGCAGATTGTAAAGTATCGAATATATTCATGCTCAATATTTCTAATTGTAATGAATCAACATGCCTTTGTTTCATATTAATCAAGGCATTAATATCTCTAGTTACGGGATCTGTAACAAAAGAATAACTTATCTCTTTATCTTGATAAGTAGCAGAAAAACCCTGTGCATCTATGTTATTAAAAGGGTAAATAGCATTAATAAAAGAGGTTCCAAGTATAATCGGAGGGTATAACTGGTTTTTTACCAAAAAGAAGAAATGAGGAATACAAACTCTATTTTGGCAAATAAGAGTATTAGGTAATTTATACTCTATATCTAAAACATGACCAGAAGCAGATTTTACCAAATGAGTGGTCTTTTGAAAATATTTAGTAGGAATAAGACCCTCTTGAATACAACTTACATCTGCTCCACTATCAATCATTGCTATATCAGTTAGAGAGAAACTATTATCAATCAAGATAGTACATTTAATGTACCACTTATGAGCCGTAACAACCTGCATCATTCCTAAAAACAAATCAAAATTTTCATTAATCGGATCATTCTTATCAGAAATTTCTTTTCCCTTTTCATTTGAAAATTCAGAAATTCCTTTAGCCGAAAAATCAGTTGGAAAATCAAATAGAGAATTATTTTACTCAATTTGAGTAATTCGGTGATCACAAATCATTTGACTTTGTTTAAGAGACTTAATATCTCTTTTCAAATTTTCAATTTTGATTTTCAAATCATCAAACGAAGTATCCCTGCTTGGCGTATTTGTATTATGAAGACGTTTATTAACTTCAGACAAAGAATATGGCACAAAATATTCAAATTCGTTTTTTGGTCTTTCAAAAGGCTTTGAACCATTAGAACTAGAACTTTCAGTCAAATTTATAATTTTTTTACGAAGTTTTTCATCAGTAGTTTCCTTTAAAAGTTTTATTACATTGTCATATGTAATAGTTTTTATATTCAAATCTTGAAATTGTGTTTGCAATTTATAAAACTCATCATCATTGCAAGTGCAAATATCACCTTTACAAGCGGTGCAAGCATTATCCAAATCTTTACTACTTTCAGATAAATCTATCAGATTAATCTCAGCTTTGGACTCAGCCTCAGAACAAGTATAATCAGAATATGATCCGGAAGTGTATAATAAGTTATAAACTTTGTCACATAACCCACCGTCTAGTTCTAAGGCCTTTAGCTTTTAAAGCTTGCAATTTGGAGCGATATGCCCAAATTTTCCACACTTATAACATTTAATATCAACGAGATATCTCTTTGATCTATTCTTCATGAATCGAGTAGATTTGCGATGCGCTTTCCAGTATCACGCTCTTCCTTAGATGTAACGACCCGACCGGTCGTTTTGAGCTTTTGCGCTTTGATCGCCAGTTCTTAGGCATGACTTGCCCCATGTTATGTATTATGACCGATGTAGATCGTTGGTTTTGGTTTTCAGGAAAAATCGGAATGAATTTGAAAGAATAGTCTCAATTGAAAGCTTTGAATTTGAAAGGTTTGACCAAGAGCTGACTTATGTGTAAATGATCTCGGATCGAAATTTTTATTATTTGTCTAGCTCCATTAGGTGATTTATGACTTAGGAGCGCGATCGGAATTGGTTTTGGAGGTCCGGTGTGGAATTTGGCTTGAATTGGCAAAAGTAGTATTTTAGCGATTTCCGGTTGATAGGTGAGATTTTTATCCAAGGGTCGGAATGGAATTCCGAGAGTTTCTGTAGCTTTATTATGTGATTTGGGATGTGTGTGCAAAATTTCATGTCATTCAGAGGTGATTTGGTCGGGTTTTTGATCAAATGCGTGTTTCGGAAGTTTTTGGAAAACTTAGGCTTGAATTCGATGTGAATTGATGGTTTTGATGTTGTTTGAGGTGTTTTGTTGATTGGAAAAGTTTTAATGATGTTATGGGGTGTGTTGGCGTGTTTGGTCTAGGTCACATGAGGCTCGGATAAGTTTTGAAAGAGTTTTTGGAAGATTTTTGCCGTTTTGAGCATAAGCACGTAATGATCCAAAGGTCCATTTATAGTTCTAGAGATTGAAATTTGATTTCGAGACTTATGGAATTTTTATAATGAATTATAGGACTGGTTTGGAAAGTTTGGTCTAATTTCATCAAGCCACGATTGGGTTTTTGACGCGAAACATCTGTTAATTGTTTAACGAGCGAAATGGATATCACACTAAGCAAACGAGCTCCGAATTGGCTATCGATTGAAGGACTATGTTCGTATCATTATTTGTGACTCATAGGAACAAGAATCATCGAATTCTGAGTTCGTATGGTGGAGTTAGAGCCTTTTTAATGAAAATAAATATTGCTGGTGCAGAAAGTTCTGGTGTGCACCTTTAGTGAATAGATTTGGCACCTTTAGCGACCGGAAAGGTCTTTTAGCGACCAGAATGGGCTTTATTAGTAATGTTCTGTTTTTTTAGCTCATTTTCATGTTTTTCTTGTGAAAGAACACGGCTTGGGGCAATTTTTGAGCAAGAAATTATGGGAAATCTTGAGGTAAGTCACTTGTGATCATTTCTACTCCATAATATTGAATTATCATCGAATAATCCGACTAGATTACATGTTTTTGAGGAGTAAATTGGGGATTTAGGCCTAGGGATTTGAAAATAAGATTTGAATATTTGAGGGTCGAGTTGATGTCCGATTTTGGTAAATTTTATATGTATAGACATGTGGCGAGATAAGGAATCCGTTAATGTTAATTTTTTTGAATTTCTAGAAGTGGGCCTGGGGTTCGGGTTTTGCCAAATTTTAGGATTTTGATATTTTTCAGTTATTTTCGATTGGGTATTGTTCCTACAACATAATGTGACATATTCGTTCAGATTTTGGATAGATTCGACGCATGAAGAGGCCAATTCGAGAGGCAAGGGCATAACAAGCTAGACTTTTGGCCGTCTTGAGGTGAGTAATTGATGTCCTGAGGGTTTGAAACCCCGGAATTTTACATCGTAACACTATATTGAGGTGACTTGCACGCCGGATAACGGGCGTGGGGTAGAGCACTATTGGGGATTGTGACTTGGTCCATCCCGAGAGATGTTTTTACCGTGTTTTCTACTTGAACTAAATTGAGAATCATCCTTACTTGGATTTGATTGTTACATTTGGGCTTCTTGCCAATTATTTGAATACTTCAGGGATTGATTCACTATTTTCGCATATTTTTCATATCATTTGATCTCAGTCCAAGGTTTTAAATACTGATTTGCAAACTCAGCCATCTTTCTAAGATTTGAAAACTTAAATGATATTTCTAAATGATATTTCGGGCTGAGAACTACTGTTTTACGAATGCCCAAGGGGCTTATGATGATTTCTGGACTGAGCATGGATCGGGCTGCGCGCCGCAGCAGTGTTACATTGATATTGAGGCCGAGAGCCTGGTTGATTTCATTGATATTGAGGCCGAGAGCCTGGGTGATTATACTGATATTGATATGAGGCCGAGGGCCTAGATTTGATGCCACGAGATGGCTTGATATTGTGCTTGGGCTGTAGGAGCCCCTCCGGAGTCTGTTCACACCCCCAGTGAGCGCCGTCAACGATAAATAAATATGGAAGGCTCGGGCTGCATGCCGCAGTGGGTACCAGAGGGTACCGTCATATGCATTGCATTGTACTCATGCATTTATTTCTTATCTGCATTATCTGCCATAATGTGATGACCCAAAATGTCATCTTTAAATAAAATAATCATCTCGATGTTTTAAGAACTTGAAAAGAACTATCAATAATTTCTCAACTTGCGCGCGCAGTCTGTATAATTTTCTGGAAGGTTTTTGTATGAAAAATGGATTAAATTATGAATTAGAGCTTTAAAACTCAACTGAGTTGACTTCGGTCAATAATTTGAGCAAACGAACCCGGATCCAAGACTTGACGGTCCCAGGAGGTCCGTAGGAAAATATGGGACTTGGGTGTATGCCCGAAATCGAATTCCGAGGTCTCAGTCCCGAGAAATGAATTTTTGAGTAAAATTGTTTTCTGAAAATATTTAAGGAAAATGGAAATGAAATTTGATTAGAAAGTGATGGTATCGGGCCCATATTTTGGTTCCGGTGTCCGGTACAGATCTTATATATGGTTTAAGCACTTTCTGTAAAGTTTGGTTGAAAACGGACGTCGTTTGACGTGTTTCGGACTCAAAATGGAAAATTTGATGTTTTGTGAAATTTGAAAGAATTCTTGGATTTTAAAGCTTAATTCGTGGTATATGATGTTAGTTTGGCGATTTGATTGCACGGTTAAGTTTGTAGGATGTTGTTGAGTTAGTACATGTGTTTGGTCAGGAGCCCCGAGGGCTCGGGAGTGTTTCGGAGGTGTCTCGGAGTGATTTCGGAATGGGAAAATAGCAGAAAATTTGCAGAAATAGTACCCTATGACTCATGGTTGAATGGGTTATCGGATTTTGTAAGTTTCGTCGGAATTCGAGACGTGGGCCCCACGAGCGATTTTGAGTTAAATTTCGGATTTTGTTGGAAAATTAGTATTTCCATATGGAATTAATTCGTACGATTTATATTGAGTATATTGAATTATTATGACCAGATTTGAAGCTTCGAACGAATTCGCGAGGCAAAGGCTTGTTGGAATTTTGAATTGGCTGCAAAGCGAGGTAAGTGTTTGGTCTAACCTTAGCTTGAGGGATTAAGAGTTGTGTCTTAATTGCTACATGTTAATTGTAGAGTATGACGTATAGGCATGGTGATGAGTATCTATACGTTGGTGTCAAGCATGTCTGTGAGTCTTGTATTATAATTGTTATGACTCCGTTGTGGTTTATTGTGCTTCATATGTTATTATCACCATTGTTCCCTTGCCAGGACGTTTGTTTGATATTATTGTTGCCTTGCCAGGATGTTTATTTGATATTATTGTTGCCTTGCCAGGATGTTTGTTTTGATAGTATTGTTCCCTTGCCGGGATGTTGTTGAAATATTATTGTTCCCTTGTCGGAAAGTTGTTATATTGCTCTTGTTCCCTTGTCGGGATTCCTTGTGATTATTGTTGGCTTGTAACTGGGAGCGGGTGATATGCCTACCACAAGATATATAATGAAATGGGAGCGGGTGGTACACCTACCACAAGATATATGATGAAATGGGAGCGGGTGGTACGCCTACTATTGTTGGCTTGTAACTGGGAGCGAGTGGTACGCCTACCACAAGATATATAATGAAATGGGAGCGGGTGGTACGCCTACCACAAGATATAATGAAATGGGAGCGGGTGGTACGCCTACCACAAAATATAATGAAATGGGAGCGGGTGGTACGCCTACCACAAGACATAATGAAATGGGAGCGGGTGGTACGCCTACCACGAGATACATGAAATGGGAGCGGGTGACACGCCTGCCACGAGATACATGAAATGGGATCGGGTTGCACGCCTGCAACAAGATGTGAAAAGAAAGTGAAATATGCTTTTGTTTTCCTTATTCTTGTTAGTGATTGGATTTTGATTCCTTTAAGCTTGATATTCTATTTTTACTCTTTTTTTTATATATGTTCAATACTCCAAATTTCAACAATTGTTACATTTTTTTTAACTCAATTGATTTCTCAACTAAATTTTCCTTAAACCGTTTGAGGTTGTACTTTACAAAAAAAAAAAAATTCTACTATGTTTTGATTTATTGATTTCTCGTATTAAAGGTGAAGGATTCATTCGATATTGTACTTTAATTGAAAAGGGTATCTTCTTTATCAAATGATTTCTAAAAATAACTTCATATTTTCTTGTTGATTTCCTAGTTGGGTTGGAAGTTGTACTCTACTTTATGTTAAGTGAATGAGGCGTCACAAGGTGACATTTACTCGAAAGAATTATATTCGAAAGATACTTATTTGAAAGATATTTTATTTAAAGGAAATATATTCGATATATATTCATTGAAAAGGATATTATCTTGGAGACTATTACTTGAAGGATTTATAGGCGAAAGATTTATATTTGAAGGACTTGATGAATTGATTGCACTTGTATCTATTATTTGTTGAGAAACATTTATGCTGTTCTTGTGGCCTGCTATTTACATCACTGGTTGGTCATTGTTGCCATCATTGTTATCTGCTTCCTATTATTTTTGTACGCTATATTGCACAGGTTTATTTGGTAGCCTGGTCCTAGCCTCGTCACTACTTTGCCGAGGTTAGGCTAGGCACTTACCAGCACATGGGGTCGGTTGTGCTGATACTACACTCTGCACTCTTTTGTGGAGATCCCAGTGTTGTAGACTTCAGACCGTAGTGAGATTGCTGTTTTCTTGTTCATCAGGCGATCCGAGGTAGTCCTGCAGGCGTCCGCAGGCCTTGGCGCGTCTCCTTCTATCTACTATTCCTGTTTCTTTCATGTATTTCCAGAGACAGTATTGCATTTATTTCTTTCAGACCTTTATTTGTAGTACTCCTAGACAGTCTGTGAAGTTGTGACACCAGTCTTGGGTAGATTTGTTATGGTTTTGTATTAGCAGTATTATTAAATCTCTACAATGCAGTCTTCCGCTTATTCAATTCTGTTGTTATCTGATTGTTGGCTCTTAACCGTTATCGGATTAAAGATGGAAATAAGGTAGATAGTTCAGTTGGTTGGCTTGCATAACTTTCACTAGTAGGTGCCATCACGACTCCCGAGGGTGGGAACTTCGGGTCGTGACACATAATAATTATGTGCTCTTATTTCATTGACTGATTGCTTCATACTGTTCTAAGCCTGAGGGGCTGATACTATTCTGAGATACTGAGCCCGAGGGGCAGATTTCTACTTATTATTTTGATACTGAGCCCGAGAGGCAGATTTCTAATTATTATTTTGATACTGAGCCCGAGGGGTAGATTTCTCTTGTTATTTTGATATTGAGCCCGAGGGGCAGATTTCTACTTGTTGTTTTGATATTGAGCCCGAGGGGCAGATTTCAACTTGTCATTTTACTGCCAAATTACCTGTTTTACTAGTTTAAAAGAAATTTCACATGATATTTCACTGAATTGTTATTTTAAATGATTTTACTGCTTCTGTATAGAATGTTGTGTGCCTTAACATGTTTTCTTACCTTCAGTCATTATTTATATTTATTACTCACTGGTTCGGAGTACTCACATTACTCCCTGCACCATGTGTGCAGGTACATGTATTCCTAAGGCATAGAGCGAGTTTTCTGCTGTTCAGTTTTCATCGGAGTTATCGAGGTTGCTGCATGGCGTTCGCAGACCCGTTTTCTCCCTTATCTTCTGTTATTTATGATATCTTCAGACTTTGTTCCTAATTCCATACTTTGTAGAATTTTAGTAAATTCCGTAGTATCTCATGACTTGTGACACCCCGGTTAGGGCTGAGTTGGGTTGGATTTCCGTATTTTATCTATACTTTCCGCTATTGGATATTATTAAACCATGTTTATACTATAATTGTGTTAATTAATTGTCTTAAAAGGATGAATTGGGTTGAATGACTGGCCTTGTCTTTATGAGAGGTGCCATCACGACCAGGTTCGGGAATTGGGTCGTGACAAGTTGGTATCAGAGCCTAGGTTACTAGGTCTCGCGAGTCATGAGCAGGTTTAGTAGAGTATCGCGGATCGGTATGAAGACGTCTGTATTTATCCTCGAGAGACTGCAGAACCTTTAGGAAAACTTCATATTCTTGAATTCTTATCGTGCGTCCTTGATTCAGCTGAAAAAAAGTAACTCTTACAATTCCATCCACGTGTTCATATGCGCGAACGAGCGCTCAGTATTAGATGTGCCTTGATGGCTTGTAATTCCCCGGTCAAAGGGCGAGATGTAATCGCTGTGAGTTTGATGTTAGGCCAGTCTGGAGGACTTGAGGCTGGATCCTTGCATATGGCTTGAGCACCGAAGTGCTAATTGTGCGAGCAAGAGTTTTGAAATTATATGTTCGGTATTGTCCCTATTAGTGGGAATGATGGTTGGATAGCCACGTGAGGAGTATGCTAGTACTGCGAGATATATCTATATTACTTGGAGGTGACGAGGAAGGGCGGAAAGATGATAGATGAACTATTAAGTGTTTGATTTTCATTATGATCTGATGTGTAGCCCCGAGTTATGGGCGCGTGAAGAATCTTTTCATGTCTCCTGTTTGGAGTGAAGTAAATTTCATGTTACGGTATGAGTTTAGACTCAGAAAGACTAAGTGATTGTGTAATGTGAATGACGGTGGAAGGTATATAAAAATATTAATTAGAAGTGAAACAGGTGGGTTATCTCCTGCAGAGTGTTCTAAGGTGGTGCGATTCTTATACTGTCTATTAGAAGATCTCATTTACAAGTGAAGAATATGCATTGAAATCTAAATTTGGTCTCCTAGAGAGTGGGCTTAGCTGTTATGTGAGTGAATGCAAGAATTGCAGAAGAGTTAAAATTCCAGATGATTTGTGTTTCCACAAGCTTATGAAGGAGTGAGTTCAATCTCACTATGGTATTACGGCAATAATAGAGTATGTGCATTATGATTTATTGAGTGCGTTTTGATCTATGTCTTTGAGCCAAGTTGGGGAGTTTGCTATTAAATAAGTTGATTGCACGATTATGTGCTATATTGGTTCCAGTTTGATGCGTGTTGGTGAGTCGGTTATTGCTTACGGGGATTAAGGTCGATCAGGCGGTGGACGGGCCTATTTTTTTTATGCTATTGCTTCAAATGCTGTTATTACAAGAATTGTCCAGTCTGCCACAAAGATGCGTCTGTATTATTCGAACCCAGTTCCACCTATTCTTATGTGTCCTCATATTTTGCTCATTATTTGGGTACGCCCCGAGAGTTTCCTTCTTTACCTGTTCATGTATCTACCCTGGTGGGTAATACTGTTATTGTGGACCGTGTGTACCGGTCATGTGTTGTGATTATTGAGGGTCTGGAGACCCGAGTTGATCTATTTCTATTGAGCATGGTGGACTTTGATGTTATATTGGGCATGGATTGGTTATTTCCGTGTCATGTTATGCTAGGCTGTCATGCTAAGACAGTTACTTTGGCTATGCCGGGTGTACGCGGATCGAGTGGCGTGGTATGACTGATTATGTTCCTAGCAGAGTAATTTCTTTCTTGAAAGCCCAGCGTATAGTTGGGAAGGGTTGTCTGTCATATCTAGCATTTCTGCTAGATGTTGGAGCTGAGACTCCTAGTATTTATTCTATCCCAGTTGTGAGGGATTTTTCATCCATTGCATCTCCCTTGACCAAGTTGACTCAGAAGGGTGCACCGTTTGTATGGTCGGACGAATGTGAGAAGAGCTTTCAGAAGCTCAAGACAGCTTTGACCACAGCTCCAGTGTTGGTTTTAACATCAGCTTCAGATTCATATACCGTATATTGTGATGCTTTACAGATGTTTTATGGCAATATTTTTGGGTTGGTGACCTACATGGCCTGGTCAAGCCAGAGGAATTCCGTTTTGATAACTTGGGTATGTGTGAGCAGATTTGAAAGTTTTCTTGATGGTTTTTACCATAGTTGGAGCCGGATATCTTCTACCGGTGTGCGGAACATATTGTATATTGCGAACTCCTCATAAATGGGAGCAAATAAATTATTTCTAGCTGCCGAAATGTAATTTTCCTATAGCCCAGAAATTTCTAATGAGATTTTGTGTTTGCAACAAGATGGCATGATAGACGTGGTGTGTGGTACATGATTAATATTTTCATGTGCAACGTGGCAGTTCATTCTTAAAGGGAAGGTCACGAGTTCTGGATGGAATAGTCAGTTTCAGGTATTTAGATGAATGTTATAACTGCTCGGTAAGACCTTAGAAGGGTGCACACTATATTTTAACCAACAAATGTCTATTGGTATTTCAACACCCACTTGGTTGATCGACTGCCAATATTTCGATCTTGCTATGTATTGTAGGAAAATTTTGAGAATAATTATCATGAAATGATCGTACTTGAGGGATGTGTCAGTCATTGAGTGCTGAGGTTGTGATCAGTTATGATGATTTATGTAATCTAGGAATTTGGAGACGGGGAATTCTCAAAAATATACTATTTCGGGATTGTGGCATGTTTGAGGTGAGTGTCTTATCTAAACTCTTTGGATGCACTAGTTGAGCTAATTGATGGTGATAACTATGCGCTGTGAGCGCGAATATATGTGAGGGTTGAACCTGTGTGCAAGCACCGAGCTAATATTCATGCTCGGAAGATACGTAGGCTATGATATGCCTAGAGGGGGATATTGGGCTAAGGTATAATGTTTCTCGTATTCGTAACTCTGTTAAGAACTATCTGGACTATACTTGAGATTTCCAAGATGCTAAATTCCAGAACAAACTTGGTAATTACTAATTCTGTGTTAACTTGCTAATTTGAGCTATGACAGCGCAGTTTGCTCATGCCTACGATATAGAGTGTTATTTATTCCAGTCAAGGAGAATGAGAATCTTGTTTCAGTTAGCATATACATGTGTACTTGTTGGATTGCTTCTATATGATATGCTTGGACTGGAGGTCTGTGACCGTGCCAGGTGGATTATGTTATTGGCAGCTAAGTTGCTCGTGAGGTTGATGTCAATGTGAGCTATAGAAGAGCCGATTATTATTATTCTATTCATATATCTTGGTTCCACTGTGATTGACGAGCCCACAACATATCGTTGGGGTGGTACTTGTGGAACTTGCAAAGCGGATCTTTTCTTTAAGGTATTCTCCCTTTTTGGGGTAACCGGATGGCGCAATAGTGAGGTTTTCCGGTATGGCATTGTATTATGTACTTCTCCGTGGGTATGGTGATTCACTGGTGGTACTAGATATCAAATTGCGCTTGGTTGATGATTTTGAGCATGGTGACTTAGGGCATCTCATGTGAACTAGTGTCTGGATAGGGTCGCGCAAGGCAGCGAAGCTATGTGGAGATATGACCTTCCAGGTTAGATTTGTGTGTTATATTTCTGTGATGTGAGACGGGTTCTCAACCTTGTGTTGTGGTGGTACTGGTGGGCTTGAGGTACAGCTCTTTCATTTGAGTCATTTTCCTGAATTGAGTATGCTCGAACTGTTGCTTATTGGCGCGCGTATTGTGCGAGTGGTGGCTTAGGCCTGTATTGATGTGTCATGTCACCAGAATAATGTGTTGGATTAGAAGATATCAGTGGCATCATTAATGAATACGAACGGATTTGATTTCAGCATGTTGGAAGGATAATATCGAGCTTCGGCTCAAAAATTTGATGTAGCATTTGCCAAAGGAGAAGTGGCTTCATGAATGGTTGATATGGAAAATGGTTATGGCTTACCGCGTGATTTAGTTAGCATTGGCAGTATGTAAAAGTGTTGAGATGACACTTTAGTTGATAAGAGTTTTTCTATCGGTATTCGGGTGTTGTGTGCAACTGCTGTGATTAGAAGTTATCACCACAAACATTTGAGTTATGTGGTCTATCATATAATTGCACCTGAGGTTGCAAGTATCAGATATTACAGCTGGTTCGGGCTTATTCTGAATATAGATGTGAGGTTCTGACCTTGTGTATGATTTCGGACATGGAAATGTGGTTCTAAGGTTATGGGCTAGATTGTGTTGTGAAATTTCAGTTATATTGTGCTATCAGAACTATATGAGATAGGGTGATGTGGCATCACCCCCGGGTATGTGTTTGGTAAGGTTATTCAGCTATTGGTTAGCTTCTAGAACAACTCTGGAATGTTCGAGGACGAACGTGTGTTTAAGTGGGGGAAGATGTAACGACCCGACCGGTCGTTTTGAGCTTTTGCGCTTTGATCGCCTGTTCTCGGGCATGACTTGTCCCGTGTTATGTATTATGACTGATGTAGATCGTTGGTTTTGGTTTTCAGGAAAAATCGGAATGAATTTGAAAGAATAGTCTCAATTGAAAGCTTTGAATTTGAAAGGTTTGACCAAGAGTTGACTTATGTGTAAATGATCTCGGATCAGAATTTTTATGATTTTTCTAGCTCCATTAGGTGATTTATGACTTAGGAGCGCGATCGAAATTGGTTTTGGAGGTCCGGTGTGGAATTTGGCTTGAATTGGCGAAAGTAGTATTTTAGCGATTTTCGGTTGATAGGTGAGATTTTGATCCAAGGGTCGGAATGGAATTCTGAGAGTTTCTGTAGCTTCATTATGTGATTTGGGATGTGTGTGCAAAATTTCATGTCATTCGGAGGTGATTTGGTCGGGTTTTTGAACAAATGCGTGTTTCAGAAGTTTTTGGAAAACTTAGGCTTGAATTCGATGTGAATTGATGGTTTTGATGTTGTTGAGGTGTTTTGTTGATTGGAAAAAGTTTGAATGATGTTATGGGTTGTGTTGGCGTGTTTGATCGGGGTCACATGAGGCTCAGATAAGTTTTGGAAGAGTTTTTGGAAGATTTTTGTCGTTTTGAGCATAAGCACGTAATGATCCAAAGGTCCATTTTTAGTTCTAGAGATTGAAATTTGATTTCGAGACTTCCAGAATTTTGATAATGAATTATAGGACTGGTCTGGAAAGTTTGGTCTAATTTCATCAAGTCGCGATTGGGTTTTTGACGCGAAACATCTGTTAATTGTTTAACGAGCGAAATGGATATCGCACTGAGCAAACGAGCTCCTAATTGAGTTTCGATTGAAGGACTATGTTCGTATCATTATTTGTGACTCATAGGAACAAGAATCATCGAATTCCAAGTTCGTGTGGTGGAGTTAGAGCCTTTTTAGTGAAAATAAATATTGCTGGTGCAGAAGGTTCTGGTGTGCACCTTTAGCGACCAGATTTGGCACCTTTAGCGACCGGAAAGGTCTTTAGCGACCAGAATGGGCTTTATTAGTGATGTTCTGTTTTTTTAGCTCATTTCCACGTTTTTCTTGTGAAAGAGCACGGCTTGGGGCAATTTTTGAGCAAGAAATTATGGGAAATCTTGAGGTAAGTCACTTGTGATCATTTCTACTCCATAATATTAAGTTATCATCGAATAATCCGACTAGATTACATGTTTTTGAGGAGTAAATTGGGGATTTAGGCCTAGGGATTTGAAAATAAGATTTTAAGATTTGAGGGTCGAGTTGATGTCCGATTTTGGTAAATTTTATATGTATAGACTCGTGCGAGATAAGGAATCCGTTGATGTTAATTTTTCTTAATTTTGAGAAGTGGTCCTGGGGCTCGGGTTTTGCCAAATTTCAGGATTTTGATGTTTTACAGTTATTTTCGATTGGGTATTGTTCCTACAGCATAATGTGACATATTCGTTCTGATTTTGGATAGATTCGACGCACGAAGAGGCCAATTCGAGAGGCAAGGGCATAACGAGCTAGACTTTTGGCCGTCTTGAGGTGAGTAATTGATGTAAATGATGTCCTGAGGTTTGAAACCCCTAAATTTCACATCGTAACGCTATATTGAGGTGACTTGCACGTTGGATAACGGGCGTGGGGTAGAGCACCATTGGGGATTGTGACTTGGTCCGTCCCGAGAGATGTTTTTACCGTGTTTTATACTTGAACTAAATTGAGAATCATCCTTACTTGGATTTGATTGTTACATTTGGGCTTCTTGCCAATTATTTGAATCCTTCAGGGATTGATATCACTATTTTCGCATATTTTGCATATCATTTGATCTCAGTCCAAGGTTTTAAATACTGTTTTGCAAACTCAGCCATCTTTCTAAGATTTGAAAACTTAAATTATATTTCTAAATGATATTTCGAGCTGAGAACTACTGTTTTACGAATGCCCAAGGGGCATATGATGATTTCTGGACTGAGCATGGATCGGGCTGCGCGCCGCAGCAGTGATACATTGATATTGAGGCCGAGGGCCTGGTTGATTACATTGATATTGAGGCCGAGAGCCTGGGTGATTATACTAATATTGATATGAGGCCGAGGGCCTAGATTTGATGTCACGAGATGGCTTGATATTGTGCTTGGGCTGTAGGAGCCCCTCCGGAGTCTGTACACACCCCCAGTGAGCGCCATCGACGATAAATAAATATGGATGGCTCGGGCTGTACGCCGCAGTGGGTACCAGAGTGTACCGTCATATGCATTGCATTGTACTCATGCATTTATTCTTTATCTCCATTATCTGCCATAATAATTATGTGCTCTTATTTCATTGACTGGTTGCTTCATATTGTTCTGAGCCTGAGGGGCTGATACTGTTCTGAGATACTGTGCCCGAGGGGCAGATTTCTACTTATTATTTTGATACTGAGCTCGAGGGGCAGATTTCTAATTATTATTTTGACACTGAGCCCGAGGGGCAGATTTCTACTTGTTATTTTGATACTGAGCCTGAGGGGTAGATTTCTACTTATTGGTTTGATATTGAGCCCGAGGGGCAGATTTCAACTTTTCATTTTACTGCCAAATTACCCGTTTTACTGGTTTAAAAGAAATTTCACATGATATTTCACTGAATTGTTATTTTAGATGATTTCACTGCTTCTGTATAGAATGTTGTGTGCCTTAACGTGTTTTCTTGCCTTCAGTCATTATTTATATTTATTACTCACTGGGTCGGAGTACTCACATTACTCCCTGCACCATGTGTGCAGGTACATGTATTCCTGAGGCATAGAGCGAGTTTTCTGCTGTTCAGTTTTCATCGGAGTTATCGAGGTTGTTGCATGGCGTTCGCAGACCCGTTTTCTCCCTTATCTTCTGTTATTTATGATATCTTCAGACTTTGTTCCTAATTCCATACTTTGTAGAATTTTAGTAAACTCTGTAGTAGCTCATGACTTGTGACACCCCGATTAGGGCTGAGTTGGGTTGGATTTCCGTATTTTATCTATACTTTCCGCTATTGGATATTATTAAACCATGTTTATACTATAATTGTGTTAATTAATTGTCTTAAAAGGATGAATTGGGTTGAATGACTGGCCTTGTCTTCATGAGAGGCGCCATCACGACCAGGTTCGGGAATTGGGTCGTGACAAGTTGGTATATCTAGACCTTTTTTTCTTATACGGGCTATCAGGGTTAGGATACCTATGATATCTGTTTTTCTTCTTCTTCTTACTTTGAGTAGAGGTTCCGGGTAAACCGAACTGGGTACAGAAGTCACCTAATTGGGATTTCTCTTTAAGCTTATCAATCTTAAGCTGTCTAGAAAGCTTCAGATCATTAGACAAGTTTAATCCTTCTTGTGTACATACACCTATAAGTTTACCATAGGTATAATTTCCATACAAAATTTCACCGTAACTACCTCTTAACGCTTTTCTTACTCTTTCAGCGAAAAAGGACGGAAGGCCGTATATAAACTTAGCTTTCCAATGTTCATACTTGTTTTCGGGTAGCTCCACAACCCTACTCATGAAAGTATCTTTGTACCATCTAAATTCACTAAGGGTCCTACATCTAAGCCCATTTAGTAAAGTACAGACGGTCTCATGCTGATTGGTAAATCTACCGTTAAAATGTTCTAGAATTGTAAGGATATGGGTATAAACAACTTCTTCTCTTCCTTTAACTAGAGCCATGCCTATATTATCAACCCCTTCATCAATGGCGGTAGTATTAATAATTGTTGCCTTTTCTTCAACGGATAAATAGTTATCCCACCAGCCACGAAGTTGGCCAGTAAAGCCTGCAATAATCATTTTGCAAATAGTTCTATCTATGTTCTTAACATTTTTACAGATAGTTGAGTACATAAGAATTCTATGTACAAGAATAGTTAACTGTCTATCAGTTAAGCCATCAAGATTCCATTCATAAATTTCGGAACCGCTGTAAGACGTATTAGTCTGATTCCAATCGCGTTCCTCTATTAACACATCTTGAGGAGTAAGACGGGAATAATAGTAAGTTTGCATCCGGGGTTTGTTGGCATACTTACTATTGGGTTAAATTAAACCCTTGAGCTTATTAAGCTCTGGCCACGTTTCAGTTTTATAATCGGAAACAGTCTCAATTTTATCAGCAAAATTTTTTGATAAATCAATTGGTCTAATATTTAAACCATAAAGTTTCTTATCAAGAAGGTCTGCTATGTCATCAAGAGATTTGAATTTAAAATCTTGAACCTCAAGAGGCCTTTGAACATGAGTAAGAAATGCTTGATCAACCGGTTTGATTCTCGAAGTGGAGGGAATATCGATTGGTCCTTTATTAGTACTCATCTTCTTTATTAAAGCAGACAAATCATCAAATTTTTTATCAAGAGAACCGATATGTTCTCCTAAATTTTTTACATATAAACCCAAATAGTTGTTTTGAGAAATCAATTTATTAATTTCTGCGATACTAACAGCTGCAACATTATTGTCAACAAATTTTTGAAAAGCAGTGAAGGTAATACCAGTATTATTAGGTAAAATAAAGGGGACTTGAGGAGGGTAAATGACTTTAGTAATATTACCACTCCCATCTTTATAAGATCTTTCTAACACCTTTATATAAAGAGGAAAATAAGTTGTTATAAACCAAGGAACAAAATACATAATTTGATTATGCAAAGCACAATTTTCGTAAAATTCTTGAGAAATACTTTTTAAATCATCTTTGCTATAAGCATCAAAAAACCAAGTTTTAAACTGGCTCCATCTATCACTAAAAAATTTCTTTTGAATATATTTTCTTTCCCGTGAACCTGGGCTAAAATCAATTTGGTGTGGAATCATTAAGTATCATTGGGGTCGAAATCCATTTCAGATACAGAAGGAATATCCTTATCAGAAATATTGTCATTGTCTTGAACAATATTTGTTTGTGGGTTAATTTTAACCCTTTCGACAGACTTATTACTCACCTTTGTAGCGATAGTATGCAACGATGCTGCACGATTTCGAGTTGGACCATAGACTGGCTCGACAGGAGAAATATGTTGAATAGTAGGTAAAAGTCTATGATTAGAAAACGAATGTCTATTATAAACAGTAGACTTATCGTCAAATTGAATACAAATTCTACCATCCGAATTTTGAGTAACATGCGAACAATCAGTATTTGACAAGTCATTAGTAATCTGACGTGGGGATATAACCGAATTTAAAATTCAAGTAGTTGGGAAATTAATTTCTTCCCATCTAATAGGTCTCCTAGTGGTGACCTTAGATTGCAAAATTGGTTTCCACCAATATGGTCTGATCCGATGTATCGTATAACTTACATCGAGGATTCAAAGTGGACAATAATTTGAAATATATTCTATAAGATAAACATATAAGTTCAGAACCAGGCGCATAATTATAACCACGCGTTTTCACATTTAAAGTCAAGGCATCAAGAATATTAATATCAGAAAGAGACAATTGCAAATTGGGTTGAGTATTAAAATATACTGGGCCATAGGCAACAATAGATTCAATCGAACCCATCAGAGACTGTCTGAAGTTCAGATTTCTAGCATCTCTAAGAGCTGCTAAAAAGGTCTCTGGTAATCCTTTGAGGGTTAATGGTTTAAACACAATTTGGACCATACCAATATGCAAGTAATGATAATGATGTTTATATAAATCTATATCGTGTTTGTGTAACAAACGAATAGTCTGTTCAGAAGAATTTAACGCCAAAGACTGTTAAGTCGTTTTTATCAATTGTTTTGAAGAAAGTTTATCAAACCAACCATAATCATAAATGGTTTTTATAGAAACTTTAGGAATCGTCCATTTATTTAACAAATCAAGGTTTTGAGGTATATCTACCTCTTCAAGTCTAGCACTTTTAGTACTTGTTTCTCCCAGATCCATTCCAAAAGCTTCATATCTATGTTGAATATTTCAGATCTATTACATTTACACCATGAAAATTCGTAGGCTCTGATACCATTTACACCAGGATAAGGGTAGGCGGGCGGTAGTCCGCACGACCATCTAGATCTAGTTGTTTCAGTACCTTTGAAGTTGGCGGTAGTCCGCACGACCAGTAAAGATTCGAAATATACGGGAATTTTATTATAGTTTTAATAACTGTATAGAAGGATCTATCCTTTTATCCAAGCAAGGGGCCTGTCTAGGTCCGATACATACTCTTATTGAGCCCATGTGTATAGCAGTTCTAACTGTGAAAGAGATAACCCTTTTGATAACTTCAGCGGGCTTTAATATCACAGCTGGCTAGACGTAGCCACTAAGGTGCCTTTTGGTTTAAAAAATGCCCCTTCTGAATTTCAAAAAATTATGAATGATATTTTTAACCCTTATCTAGATTTTATCATCGTTTATATTGATGACATATTAGTATTTTCTAAAACATTAGAGATGTATATTAAGCATCTTGATATTTTTAAGAAAATTGTAATACAAAACGACTTAGTTATTTCTAAACCAAAAATGATTCTATTCCAAACCAATGTTCGATTTTTAGGCCATAATATTTGCCAAGGAAAAATTACCCCGATACAAAGATCGATTGATTTTGCTTCAAAATTTCCTAATGTTATTACTGACAGGACTCAATTACAGAGATTTTTGAGAAGTTTGAATTATATATCTCCTTTCTAAAAAATTTTAATATATATACTATATCAAATTTAAACACAAAATAAATTATAAAGAAATATTCAAGGGAATGTCTTATAATTTTTATTATTACGACATTAACAAAAAATGACAATATCTTTCTTATACGTTGCGCTTATTGGGTTTCTATATTCATATGCAACAACTAAACTTTCATACATGTAATTCCATCTAGTCGGACAAGGTTTAGGAACATTTCTTTCTCTAAGGCCAAACTCATCACATTGAAACCGACATTATTTTATCACTAATACAATCTACAAATATCTGCAACTGTGTTAGCAATAAACTTACCTGTGTGACGTGAATTAATTATTCTATAAGCAATAATGCACTTTTGCATTATCTAGTCCTCATCTATCCAATGACTTGTAACAGTTAGATAATCACAATCATTACCACTTTTACCAATATCAGTAGTAATAACAATGTGATAATCTATATGAGTAAATAAATAGCACAAATATTGTTCATATTCATGTTTATATTTATAAATATCGCTCTTTACGGTTGCGCGAGGCCATCCTTTATAAGTAGGATTAAAAACTCTTCTAATATAATGCACAAAATGAGGGTTAGAAGGAAAACTATAGGGTAAACACATAACAATAACCATTTTTGCCAATTCTTTACGATCTTTATTTGGATCATAATATAAAATGCTACCAGTAACAGTGTTAATTCCCGGTTGAACTAGATTTGACCCTATACTAGGGTTAACCGTAGTATCTACACTTATCCCCTCTTGCGCAACTTTCATTTGTAAATATCTAGCTTTATCTCTAGGGTGTTTCAATATGTGTCTAATCAAAGTACCCGTATCGCTACGGTCTCCAGTATATTTATGAGCCATCAAAGACCCACAAGTTTTACACTTAGCCTTATTTGTTCTCTAAGTTGAGTCAAAAAGTGCCAAACAAGAGATGTTTCGGACCGTTTAGAAGGTTGTCTATTAAAAGTAGGATTTACTACAGGAGGGTCAGGCGGGGCATCAGTTGGGTTATTAACAGGACTAGTAGATGTGTCGTTTAAATCCGGTTGCATTTCATCTAAATATTCATTTTCCTCATAATTTTCAAAGATAGTTTGATTAGGATAAAGAGCCTTCATAACTTCTCCATTTAATTATTGACCTGGTGCAACATCATGGAAAAAATTGACTATCAGAAAATTGAAAACAAGGGTTATCACTATCAAGAATAATAGGTGGAGGAGGACGGGTAACAGGTCTGAGTTGGGGAGCCGAGGGAAGAGTAGTAGCTTGGTGACTAGATTCACCAATTTTAGATTTTCCCTTACCCTTACCACCAAATATTTTTTTCCAAAGAAAAGTCCATATTAATTATAATTATACTAACTAAAACAAACAAAACTATAATATTAAAACTTAAGAGTTGGAACAAGTTTACCGAATTGACGAACAACTTCTTGAAAATTGAATATTATTGAAGACTTGAAGACTTGAAAATTTCAATTCACCAACTTTACAATTTTTCACGAAATTGCAATTATAAAGTAAGCAATTATAGAAGAAAATTGTGAGTAAAAATGAAAGAATGAGGGGGTATTTATAGTTGAGAATAGGGAAAAAGTGTAATTATAAAAAGTTTGGGGGCCAAATGGCTATTTTTGAAAGTGCCAAACGACTAAAATTGCAGGCCAACAACTACATTTTAAATTTCTGACCGTTGGCCCTTTTTATAATTTTTTTCTAAAAATAGTCGTTGGGCCCGTTTGAACCGGCCCAGGCCCGCCTGTCGGTCCCGGGCTTGCGGGCTTTTTGGTAAGAACCGACCCACTGTGGACTTTTTGGACTGCTAGAGACCGACCCGTTTAGCCCGTTTGGAACGCAGTCCTGGGCCGGTCCCGGGCTGGGCCCAACCCATAATACACCCTTACTGGAAACTAGCAGGGTTGCTTTCACTACTTATCAGTTTTCTGGAGCTGCCTTCACTTGGTGGGAGACTTTTAAGAGGTGTAGGCCTGTTGGTGCAGCACCCCTTACCTGGCAGTAGTTCTCCGTTCTGTTTCTGGAGAAGTATGTGCCTTAGTCTCTCAGAGAGGAACTGCGTAGGGAGTTTGAGTGGTTGCATCAGGGAGAGATGACTGTGATGCAGTATGAGATGAGGTTCTTCGACTTAGCTCGTCATGCTATTTGGTTGGTTCTGACAGATAGAGAGAGGATTAGGAGGTTTGTTGATGGCCTCACTTATGCTTTACATTCTAATGACCAGGGAGAGGGTGACTGGTGCTACTTTCGAGGAGGTTGTGGATACCACCCGTGAGATTGAGTCTGTTCGTCACCAGAAGCGAGAGGAGAGGGAGGCCAAGAGGCCTCAAGGATCTAGTAGTTATAGTGGTACTCCTTCGAGAGGTCAGTATCAGCATGACAGAAGCCGTCGATTCAGGCATGCTCAGCTAGCTCGTCCAGGTTAACGTGGGGCATCATCGGGTCATGGTTCTTACAGTTCTCAGCCAGTCATCACTTAATGCCCTTCTATCTTATAGTTTGTCCCGTGCTCTATCAGTTCAGGGCTCTTTTATGCCGAGTGCTTCTGCTAGTCATTTCGGTGCTAGGGGTTTCCTTCAGTCCCCTTCTCCAGCACCTAGAAGTTGTTATGAGTGTGGAGAGATGGGTCATATGTGGAGGCATTGCCCTCGTCGTCTTATGAGTTCATCTCAGTAGAGGGGTCAGTCATCAGCTTCAGCACCAGTTACTTCATCACCACCCGCCCAGCCAGTTAGGGGTGGAGGTCAGTTAGCTAGGGGTCGCCCCAGAGGGGGAGGTCGATTAGGTGGCGGTCAGGCCCGTTTCTATACACTTCCATCTAGACCCAATGTTGTTGCTTCAGATACTGTTATTTATATATATTGTTTCAGTCTGCCACAGAGATGCCTCTGTATTATTTGATCCCGGTTCCACGTTTTCTTATGTGTCATCATACTTTGCTAGTTATTTGGGTACACCTTGTGAGTTTCTTGCTTCACTTGTTCATGTATCTACCCCGGTGGGCGATACTGTTGTCGTAGACCGTGTGTATCGGTCGTGTGTAGTGACTATTGGGGGTCTAGAGACCCGAGTGGATCTTTTATTATTGTGTATAGTGGATTTTGATGTCATTTTGGGCATGGATTGGCTATCTTCGTGTCATGCTATTCTGGACTGTCATGCTAAGACAGTCACATTGGCCTTACTGGGTGTGCCATGGATTGAGTGGCGAGGTGTGACTGATTACGTTCCTAATAGAGTGATCTCATTCTTGAAGGCTCGAAGTATGATTGGGAAGGGTTATCTTTCGTATCTAGCCTTTTTGAGGGACGTCGGTGCTGAGACCCCAGTATTGATTATGTTCTAGTTATGAGGGATTTTCCCGATGTGTTTCCTGTAGACCTGACGGGCATGCCACCGGACAGGGATATTGATTTTGGTATTGACCTGGTGCCGGGCACTCATCACATTTCTATTCCATCGTACCGTATGGCACCCGCGGAGTTGAAGAAGTTAAAGGAGCATCTTCAAGAACTCCTTGAAAAGGGTTTCATTTGGCCTAGTGTGTCACCTTAGGGTGCGTCGGTTCTGTTTGTGAATAAGAAGGATGGAACTATGAGGATGTGCATTGATTATAGGCGATTGAACAAGGTAACAGATAAGAACAAGTATCCTTGCCTCGCATTGATGATTTATTCGACCAACTTCAAGGAGCGAGAGTGTTCTACAAGATTGATCTCCGTTCAGGTTATTGCCAGTTGAAGATCAGGTACTCAGATATTCTTAAGACAACTTTCAGGACCCGATATGGTCATTATGAGTTCTTGGTGATGTCTTTTGGGCTGACCAATGCCCCGACAACATTCATGCATTTGATGAATAGCGTGTTCTGGCCTTATCTCGACTCGTTTGTCATAGTCTTCATTGATGATATTTTGGGTTTTTCCTGTATTCAGGTAGAGCATGCGGAGCATTTGAGAGTTGTGTTGCAGAGGTTGAGGGAGGAGAAACTTTATGCAAAATTCTCCAAGTGTGAGTTTTGGCTCAGTTCAGTGGCTTTCTTAGGGCACGTGGTGTCTAGCGAGGGTATTCAGGTTGATCCGAAGAAGATAGAGGTGGTTCAGAGTTGGCCTAGACCATCCTCAGCCATAAAGATTCACAGCTTTCTTGGTTTGGCGGGTTATTATCGCTGGTTTGTTCATAGATTCTCATCTATCGCATCGCCCTTAACCAAGTTGATTCAGAAGGGTGCTTCATTTGTGTGGTCAGACGAGTGTGAGGAGAGCTTTTAGAAGCTCAAGACAGCTTTGACCACAACTCTAGTGTTAGTTTTGCCATTAGCTTCATGTTCATATACCGTGTATTGTGATGCTTCGAGAGTTGGTATGGGTTGTGTATCGATGCAGGAGGGTAGAGTTATTGCTTATGCTTCTCGTCAGTTGAATCCCCATGAGAAGAACTACCCCGTTAATGATTTGGAGTTTGCTGCCATAGTTCACGCGTTGAAGATTTGAAGGCATTACTTGTATGGTGTGTCTTGTGAGGTTTTTATTGATCTTCGTAGTCTCCAGCACTTGTTCAAGTAGAAGGATCTTAATTTGAGGTAGCAGAGATGGTTGGAGTTTCTAAATGATTATGATATCACTATATTGTATTATCCAGGAAAGGCTAATGTGGTGGCCGATGCTTTGAGCCGAAAGGCAGTGAGTATGGGGAGTTTGGCAAATATTCCAGTTAGGGAGAGACCTCTTGCGGTTGGATGTTCAGGACTTGGCCAATCGGTTCGTGAGGTTAGATATTTCGAAGCCTAGTCGGGTATTGGCTTGTGTGGTTTCTTGGTCTTTCTTATATGATTGCATTAGAGGGCGCTAGTATGATGATCCACATTTGCTTGTCCTTAAGGACAGAGTTCAACATGATGATGCCAGAAATGTGACCATTGGTGATGATGGGGTGTTGAGGATGCAGGGCCGGATTTGTGTGCCCAATGTGGATGAGCTTCGGGAGTTAATTCTGGAGGTGGCCTATACCTCGCGGTATTCCATTCATCCGGGTGCCGCGAAGATTTATCAGGATTTGAGGCAGCATTATTGGTGGAGAAGAATGAAGAAAGACATTGTGGGATTTGTAGCTCGGTGTCTCAATTGTCAACAGGTGAAATATGAACATCAGAGACCGGGTGGCTTGCTTCAGCGGATGGATATTCCATAGTGGAAGTGGGAGAGGATCACTTTGGACTTTGTAGTTGGACTTCCACGGACTTTGAAGAAGTTTGATGCTATTTGGGTTATTGTGGATGGCTGACCAAGTCCGTGCACTTCATTCCTGTGTGTACTACTTATTCTTCAGAGTGGTTGGCAGAGATCTATATCTAGGAGATTGTTCGTTTGCATGGTGTCCCAGTTTCTATCATCTTGGATAGGGGCACTCAGTTTACTTCGCAGTTTTGGAGGTCTGTGCAGCGAGAGTTGGGTACTCAGATTGAGTTGAGCACAACCTTTCACCCTCAGACGGATGGGCAGTCCGAGTGCACTATTAAGATATTGGAGGACATGTTATGTGCTTGTGTCATTGATTTTGGAGGGTCATGTGATCAGTTTCTACCACTTGTAGAGTTTGCTTATAACAAGAGCGACCAGTCGAGTATTCAGATGGCTCCACATGAGGCTTTGTATGGGAGGCGATGTAGATCTCCAGTTGGTTAGTTTGAGCCGGGTGAGGCTAGGCTATTGGGGATAGATTTGGTTCAGGATGCTTCAGAAAAGGTGAAGGTAATTCAGGAGAGGCTTCGTACAGCGCAGTCAAGGCAGAAGAGTTATGATGACAGGAAGGTTCGAGATGTGTTCTACATGATTGGCGAGAAAGTTCTGTTGAAGGTTTTGCCCATGAAGGGTGTTATGAGATTTGGGAAGAAAGGGAAATTGACTCCCCGGTTTAATGGACCTTTTGAGGTGCTTCAGAGGATTGGGGAGTTGACTTATGAGCTTGCTTTGCCACCCAGCTTGTCGAGTGTGCATCCAGTATTTCATGTTTCTATGCTCCGGAAGTATATTGGGGATCTGTCTCATGTTCTGGATTTTAGCATGATTCAGTTGGATGATGATCTGACCTATGATGTGGAGCCAACAACTATTTTGGAATGTCAGGTTCGAAAGTTGAGGTCAAAGGATATAGCTTCAGTGAAAGTGTAGTGGAGAGGTTGGCCCGTGGAGGAGGCAACCTGGGAGACCGAGCGGGAGATGCGAAACAGATATCCTCACCTGTTTGAGGCTTTAGGTATGTTTCTTGACTCGTTCGAGGACGAACATTTATTTAAGTTGGGGAGGATGTGACGACCCGACCAGTCATCTCATGAGTTACTGCTCTGTTTTCCCCATTTCTACTTCTTATTGCCTTGTTTAGCGGTTTTATGTGTGATCGGTTTGGTTGGCTCGGGTTCGGAAAGGATTTGGTAAGGTTTGAGACACTTAGTCTCTTTTGAGGAAGCTTAAGGTGGAAAAGTCAATCAGATGTTGACTTGTGTGTCAGAGGCCTCAGATGTGAGTTTCGATGGTTCGGTTAGCTTCGGGAGGTGATTTGGGACTTAAGAGCGTGATCAGAATGAGTTTTTGAGGTTCGGAGTAGATTTAAGCTTGAATTGGCGATGTTGATATTTTGGCGATTTTCTGTTGATATGTGGGATCTTGATATATGGGTCAAAACGGAATTTTGAGAGTTGTAGTAGTTTCATTGTGTCATTTGGGATGTGGTGCAAATTTTTAGGTCATTCGGACGTGGTTTGGTGGGTTTTTGATCAAAAGTAGAATTCGGAAGATTTTGGAAACTTAGGCTTGAATCCGATGAGTTTTGGTTAATCTGGTGTTGTTTGAGGTGTTTTGAAGATTAGTATAAGTTTGAATAAGGTTATGGGATATGTTTGTACTTTTATTTGAGGTCCCGGGGGCCTCAGGGTGATTTCGGATGGTTGATGGAGAAGTTTGGAATTTTGGTAGCTACAGATTCTTCTGCTTCTAGTATTTCTGAACCTGCGGATTGGGGACCACATGTGCGATGCCACAGATGCGTGAAGGGGGCCGCAGAAGCGGAAAATGGCTGGGGAAGGCAGCAACCGCAGATGTGGTTGTGGGACCGCACCTGTAGAGGTGCAGATGCAGATATTTCATCTCATATGCAGAATTGGGTAGTTTAAGTGAGAACTGTAGAATTGGTTCATTTGCCGTAAATGCGGTACAGCAAAAGCGGAAATTGGGCTGCAGATGCGAAAATGCCAGGGCCAGAACATATAAATTGTTTCCTTCGCAATTTTTGAGCTATTCCACTATTTTTAAGTCGACTTGGGAGCATTTTGGACTATTTTGAAGAAGGATTTTAAGGAAACTTCATCAAGGTAAGGATTTTGGACCTAAAACTCATTTCTATGGTATTATTTCACGGATTAGGCTTGTAATTAACGGAATTTAAGGATCGAAGTTTTGGGAAACTAAGGCTTGGAAACTTAGACCTTTGATTGAAGATTTGAAGGACCATTTGTGGTCGAATTTTGGTACTTTTGATATGTATGGACTCGTGGGGAGATAAGGAATCCATTGATGTGAATTTTATCGAATTCTGAGATGTGGGCCCGGGGGTCGGGTTTTGGTAATTTCGGGATTTGTGTTGTACATTGATTATTTTCACTTGGGCTTCGTTCCTTAGCATATTTTGACGTTGTGTTTTTGATTTTGGACAGATTCGACGCGAGTGGAGGCCGATTCGAGGGGCAAAGGCGTTGCAAGCTAGAGATTTGACTGGATTGAGGTGAGTAATGATTGTAAACGATATCCTGAGGGTATGACACCCTAGATTTGCATATCGTTGTGCTATATTAATGTGACATACATGCTAGATGACGAGCGTGGGGGCGTGCACTGTTGGGGATTGTGACTTAGTCCGTCCCGAATGACTATTTTACCGCGTATTTGATTGAAATCTATTTGTTATCATCTTATTTTGGGCTGAATGCCATATTTGGGCTTTGTGCCAACTATTTGAACCCGTAGGGGATTTTTATTGATATTTCCTCACTGTTTTGACTTTATACTTGAACTCAGTCATGCTATATTCCACAATTTTCATAACTCAGTCTTGTTTACTCTGTTTTAACACTTAAATGATCTTTAAATGATATTTTGAGCTGAGAATCATGTTTTTCCATTGCCCGAGTGGCTTGTGAGGATCTTGACTGAGTAACGCCGAGGGCCTATGTTGTGAGGAAACATTTGATATTGATTATGAGGCCGAGGGCCTGAGATATGTACGCTACGAGGTGGCTTGTTGATACGAGACAGAGAGCCTAGTGATGATGCCACGAGATGGCTTGATATTGTGCTTAGGCCTAAAAGGGCCCTTCAAAGAGTCTGCACACCCCCAGTGAGCGCGGGTACCCATTATAAAGTGAGATATAGCCCAAGGGGCTGATATTGTTGACATTGTGCCCAAGGGGAAACCATTATGTGCTTATCTGTCTTATTTGTCTGTCATTTACCTGTTTAATTGTTGAGTAGGCATTTCTTGAAGTTTAAACCGAACTTATATGATTTTACATCTTACTAAATCACTGTTCTTACCTGTTTTACTGCTTCATTATAGCTTGTAATGTGCCTTACGTGATTTTCTGCTTTCAGTCTTTATTTATGATTATTACTCACTGAGTTGGAGTACTCACTTTACTCCCTGCACCCCGTGTGCAGATTCAGGCGTTGCTGATCCTGCCAGTGCGAGTTGAGAGCTCCCAGAAGACTTCGGAGTCCACGTGATAGCTGCTTGGCGTTCGCAGTCCTGTGTTTCTCCCCCTTTATCATTCTATCTCTTATCAGACATTTTGTAATAGCTTATAGACTTTTCAGACTTGTATTAGGATTGATAGATGCTCATGACTAGTGATACCCTGGTATCGGGCTGTGTTGGGTTGTATTCCGCAAATTATGCTATTATCTGCTACTTTGAGATTTTATTTATTATGGTTTAGACTTATTTCGTATGGTTTAACTGCTAAAATCTAAATGGGAAGTGTCGGTTGGCTTTGTCTTCACGAGAGGCGCCATCACGACCGGGTCAGGGTTTAGGGCCGTGACAATATATTTACTAGTTTATATGACTTTTGATTAGTTTCGGAGTCCTCGGTGTCGTTTGAGGAGTTCTAGTGAGGTTGGAGAGCCAGATTGAGGACTTGGAATCGAGGTAAGTCTTTTGCCTAACCTTGTAATAGGGAACATATCCCCTTAGGTGTATTATCATTGTGACTTGTTGTGGGGAGCTACGTACTCACGAGGTAACAAGAGTTCGTACGTACCTATATATCATGATATGCCCAGTTAGACTTAGATTCACATCATGCCTTTAATTATACTGTTCATGCCTATCATTTGTATTAATTGTCTTGATTAGGACTGAGATTGGAAATTTAAATTGGAAATATCTACTTAGTTTGTTATTTTAAAAAATTGGGGGAATACTTGATAAACTATAAATCCATATCTTCTCATCTCGCACGTGCTTCAGCAAGCGATGTAAATTTCTCTACACTTATGGGATCGGGTCGTTTGCCTAGACATGATGGTAACACTACTCTTATAGATCAGGTCGTTCACCTCGACAGGTTGATAACACTATTCTTATGGGATTGGGTCACTCGCCTCGGCAGCTTCGTGCGTAATAATCGAAACTAGTTCTGGTTTGGTTATATTTGAGTTAGCGAATTCACGACCGGCTATGATATGTTAGGGCTTTGATATAGACTCCTGAGTGGATTTACTATAGTTACCCTTATTGCCTCATTGATACTTGTTGTACACTCACCATTTCTACTTTATGTGTTTACATTATTATTTGACCTCTAGTAAGTAACAAGTAGACCCATCGTCACTACTTCTTCGAGGTTAGACTAGATTCTTACTAGGTACGTGTTATTTTTCGCACTCACGCTACACTTTTATACTGATGTGCAGGTACTGAGACAAGTACTACCAGTGGTCATGTGGGCATGTAGACGATCATTTATGGAGACTTAGTGGTGAGATGCTTTCCTTGCTACAATCTGCAGCACCGGATCTCCCTCTACCTTATTTACTATTTCTTTCAGACAATAGTCGTAGTAGTTTTGAATATTCTCTAGATTGATCATATGCTTGTGGAGCTAGTTTTTGGGGACTTTTAGCATTATTGTACTGTTGTACTCATCATTTTTATCACCATAGTGGATGTACTTATTATGCTGGTATTTTGTTTAAAAAGAGTTGTTACAGTTGCATGAAATCTTATTTAATTCTTTCTCTTAAAAGGAGAACTTTCATTTTAAATGTTAAAAGGAGGTAAATAATTAGTAGTTTCACTTGTGGGCTTGCATAACGACATTGTTAGGTGCCATCACGACCTATTACGAGTTCGGGTCGTGACATAGTACTCAAAATGACTTATCGGGTCGTCACTATATTTGGTAGAGCTAATTTGTTTCGTTACACTAGTTCTTTGAGTTTAAAGCAAGTTGATAACTTTCATATGGATTGGTGATGAGTTTAAGAAAAAATATGCTAAATCTTTCTTGAATGTTAATATTGGTAAAGCAAAGGGACTTATTTTGTTTGAACATACTATTCTTATTTTTGATTTCTATTGTCGACTTGAATTCAAGAATGGGTTGTTTATTTGGCTTATGCTTATGCTTGAACTTGGTAAATCTATGAGAGTTAATACTCTTATTGGTGATTCTTATATTGGCGCACACTTGGTGTATAGAAATGGAAGTGTTTCATGGTTAGCTTTTATGCTTTGTTTTGTCCATTGATATTATTAGATTTTGGTTTAGTTTGAATGGTGGATTTGTCTTAATTGTTGGCTTGGATACTTGAATTTACCATAAATTTGTAAAAATATGGTTTTCTTGTTAGTTTGAAGCACCTGTTTATGCCCAAGTTGAAATTTTACTAATGGAAGCTCCCTTTATTTTATTTAAAGGTCCAAATTCGAGGATGAATTTCTTTTAAGGAAGAGAGAATGATACAATCTAGACAGTCATCAAGCACTTTGTGTTCTAATTGGAGCCTACTTTCATAACAGAGTAGCTACATGTGCAATTTGGGCAATAATTAAAGACTACTTTATATTTGGTAGCTATTGACGAGCGCAAAACACAACACAAAATTAATGCTCGCTAGCCAAAGATAGTATAGTAAAATTACCGTCTCCACAAAGATTAGATTTAAATAGTGTTCAAATAACTTATGGTTTATTGTTGTTCGGGATGATCAACACTTTGAATTGAGGTAATTACTAACTATGATTAAATACTAAATTAAAATTAAGATTAATTGAAATTAATCACAGAGAGTGAGAGTTGAGCTAAACGGATTGTAAGCAATATGAGAAATAAGGATTGCTATAGGATAGGTGTAAGATAACTATTTGCGATCTAACTCTGGTTGTATTCACTTCTAAGGTTCTAATGATTCTAATGAATTCACTCGATAATTAGCTTAAACATATGGTCAATATTTCCCTCTCGATTAAATCTGAACTCAACAAAATAAACTAATATGAAGCACTATGAAAATATGCAAGAACACATTAATGGACTAGTCGTTAGAAAAACTTCTCTCGAATATTCTCCTAACTTGGTTTAATCAATAACTCAAGAAGCTCTCTCGATTAGTTAGAAGAATTTCCAAATTAAACCAACCAAGTTAATACAAGGATAATCACCAAAATATTCCTTTTCGATTAAATAAACTGGTGAACAAAAGTTGCAATAATTCAAAGCTTCATCAACGTATTCATACAATTGAACAATAGTTAAATCCAAAAATATCAATCAAATACCATATCAGTCAAACTCTATGGTAAAGTACTCATAACAATGGAAAAAGTCATCTAAAAAGGTTTAAAGACACATGCAACATCAATGTTAGTGATTCGACACAAACTCCTATATTGCACGGATTGTTGGTTAAAATCTTGACAAAATCATGTGTCTCCTTGCCTTAGTTACTGCTCAAATTCTTCATTGGTATAAAAAAATCCCCTAAAAATTGTGTTTTTGGTGCATTTATACCATGTAGAAATGGGTCTGATGGTACTACCCTTTCTAAGCTGAAGTGGCAAAGTTGGCTAGCGAAAACCCATAGGCGCGGCGCGCCTTGCGGTGCACCATGCGATGTGCCAGTGGGCAAGTTCAGAGAGAAAAATTTTGTCAGGCAAGAAACTGAAGCATTGCCATAGCGCCGTGCCTCACGGCACGGTAGTGCATTTTTTCTAGAGTGAGATCTTTTCTCGCTTTTTGATATCCAAACTTGGTCCTCAACCCTCTAACACGATCCCGATTTAATTTCTTGGTCTTTCACTCAAACTTCAAAGCTTCAAATCATCCAATTTAGCTCCATAATTTATTCTTAAATCAGGTCATCTCCTACAAGTCATAACACAGAAACTAAGTGCAAATCATCATCATTTATACTCAAACACGAATCAAGTGAAGTAATTGGAGTGCAACATGTGGATAAAATATGAGTTCCTAGACTACCATCAATACCCACACTTAAATTATTGCTCATCCTCGAGTAATCAAACTACACTTCAAATAGAGACGACTCATTTATCAAACAACTTTCTTAATTTTTCATACCAAGAATATTTAAAGCAGACTAAGTACCCTATCTTCACATCCTAGCCTCAAGATTCACTCAAAAGTATGAAATATTTTTCAAAACCTGCTTACTTACTCTAATACAGAGGCCAAAAACTTACCTTTCCTTTGCGAGTCATGCACCCTCACATAAAAAATAAAGAGTATTTCCATACACAATAAAGCTCAAGAATAACTAGGAATTCAAGATAGAAATAATTCACCCACTCTCAGAAATAAAATTCATATGCCATAGAAGACGTGCCATAGGCTTCCCTGTAGTGTAATAATCTACTAATTTGAGCTCATTCAGTCAACGATTAAGTAGGACTAAATCTGGTTGTAATGTAGTCTACAAGATTGTCACGACCCGGATTTCTCGCCCTCGGGAGTTGTGATAGCGCATACTAGTGAAAGCTAGGCAAGCCAACCAGCTGAACTATTTACCTTATTTCCATTTTTAATCCGATAACAGTTAAGGGCCAGCAATTAGATAACAACAGAATTGAATAAGCGGAAGGTTGCATTGTAAAGTTTTAATAACACTGCTAATACCAATTCATAACAAATCTACCCAAGATTAGTGTTCACAGACTATCTAGGAGCATTATAAATAAAGGTCTGAAAGAAATAAATACAACACTGTCTCCGAAAATACATGAAAGAAACAGGAATAGTAGATAGAAGGAGACGCCAAGGCCTGCGGACGCTTGCAGGACTACCTCGGGTCGCCTGATGAACAAGAAACATCAATCTCACTGCGGTCCGAAATCTACAGCACTGGGATCTTCACAAAAGAGTGCAGAGTGTAGTATCAGCACAACCGACCCCATGTGCTAGTAAGTGCCTAGCCTAACCTCGGCGAAGTAGTGACGAGGCTAGGACCAGACTACCAAATAAACCTATGCAATATAGCGTACAAAAATAATAGGAAGCAGATAACAATGATGGCAACAATGATCAACCAGTGATATAAATAGCAGACAACCAGAACACCATAAATGTTTCTCAACAAATAATAAATACAAGTGCAATCAATTAATCAAGTCCTTCAAATATAAATCTTTCGCCTATAAATCCTTCAAGTAATAATCTCTAAGATAATATCCTTTTCAATAAATATATTTCGAATATATTTCCTTCAAATAAATATCTTTCAGATAAGCATCTTTCGAATATAATTCTTTCGAGTAAAGGTGTCACGACCCAAACTGGAGGGCCATGACTAGCACCCGACCATACTTGCTGAGCACCAACGTACATTTTATCTAACCTTCTTTATTATCTTTTACGGCTGACGAGATCAATATAAATGGTAGACATGGATCATGGACAACCAACAATAAAAACTGATGGCATGAACATATATAACATGGGATGACCATACAATCAAGAAACTATATATAAAGTATGAGCTACCACGCTACCATGAAAGACTATACAACAAAAACTAGCCGACAAGGCATACCAAACTATACATGAGTCGACACCTATCTAAGAGCCTCTAAAGGAACATAAGTGCTGCAACATAGCCGGAACAGGGCCCTGACATACCCATAATGTCTATAACAAAAATGCATACCAAGACTAAGGCAAGTCCGGAGAAGGGATCTCGCCAATCACCGCTGAACTGGACAGCCTACTGTGGTGGGGGAGCTGCACCTGCCTGTCTATCAGGACCTGCAGCACGACATGCAGCGTCCACAAATAAAAGGACGTCAGTATGAATAAAGTACTGAGTATGTAAGGCAGGGAACCATAAATACGATCAGTAATGTAAGCAAGGATAGAGAATATACAACCTGTAACATCTTAGTACCTCTGAGGGCTACTGACATGAAAGGCATGATACATATGTATAACTACATAAACCTTTAAAACATTCGCTTCTGTGGGCATCATCATCATCATATCATACCCGACCATAATAGGCTAGGTAAAAAACGTACCCGACCATTATAAGGCTCGGTTTAATCGTAACCGACCACGTGGAGCTCGGTAAAACCCAACTGATCAGTGGTTGCACAATAGGTGCCGTACCCGGCCAACTATAGCGTAGCTCGGTAGAGTAAAATAGATACATATATATAATGCATGCTCGACTCATGGAATCACATTCGAAACCTTTCGGGGTGACGTAAGGTCGGTATCCTCTGTACACGTTATTAGGACCAACTCTTCATTACGAACCTTATAAGAATAAGGAAGTACCAACAACTTTGATAACATAATAATAAGAGAAGAAACATTAACATCAATCGTTCCATAAGAGGGAAAGCAATATAAGTACTGCTAGCTTCTAAGAGTAGAGTATCTTTGGATGCTCGTTCATTATATTATGTACAATCGGAGTCGTGCAAAAGAAGGAAAGGGATAGCCTCACATACCTTGTATATACTTCCCCAATCTCAAGCTATGCAATTTTCAAAACTCCTTAGTCTACAATAAGAGAAATGATACTATCGTTATCATTTAAGCGTCATAACTATTATGTATAGACCACAACCTATTTTACGATGAAACGGGCAGCACCTCACCTATATATATGACTTCACACCATTCAAAACAATCACCAAACAGCCCAAACAACATCAATAATAATCATATTGAGCCTCCCAAAATAGTCCATGCACAGCCTAATCACTCCATACATACGACGACCACCGTAGTCGTGTCAAACGACCCGGAAATGCTTCTAATAACTATCATCCCACAATCCTACATATATATGGTGTTTCTCCAAACCCTTCCTCCTCCAAAACTCCACAAAACAGTAGTAAAATACGCAGCCCAACAGCAACGCAAAACAGTCCACAAAACAATAACATTACTACCAAGCCTTTCGATATATATTTCACAAGTTCTAGCTTCAATGGCTTAGCCTCAACTTGGATAATCTTAAATACATATAGAGTAAGAGGTTACTTACCTTTATACAAAAAGAACAACTCCAATTTGACCTTAAATTTCCATGAAATATCCCTCCAATGCTGCCACAACAACAAAAAAGCGAAACTAGCGATCAATTAGTGTTTTTCGGCACTAGAATCACTTTAGAAGGCTTGAAATCACCTAGGATTGATATTAAGAACATGAGGGAGTATTTACAGAACATAAACCCTTTAAAACAACCTCCCACACAAGCTGGAACGACGCAAAAATGAGCAACAACAAGAAGAACAAGAGACTTACTAGCGCCACGGAATTCCCGACACTTGATTTGTGTTGTTTGCCCTTTTTTTGGGTCTTGAATCTTGAGAGAACCTTGAGAGGATGTTCCTAGGGTTATAAGGTCTGAAAATAGTGAGAATAAATGACTTAAAACGGGTTGGAGGCATCCTATATAGGTCCAAATATCTTAAACCGCCTTAGTGGGCCCCATAGAGAGGTGTTTGGCGCAGTCTCGCAAAAATGCGAATATCTCTCTACTACGAGATCGTATCAATGAACGGTTTAATGCGTTGCAAACTAGACCCATAGATATTTAATTTTGTTGGTAGATCACCCCGTAATTTCTCGTAAATTAGGAGAAAAGATTAGAAACATTTGACCTAAAGTTTAAGTAAAATTATGAACCTAAGTTGCGACAACTTTTGTCGACTTTTGTTTCATAATTCGTTTGACATCAAGACTTATGATACAGATATTATATGATTAAAATACCTTAATACATGACCTCTTGAGTGTATTAAGCACCGCTAGATTTACCTGAAAATATGAGTTACAACATCCTTGATTCATTTAACTTCTAATACTTGTTAATCACCCTTATACACTCTTGTATCACTTAAGACCAATAGGATTGACTTCTTATCATCTCAAAGATAATTCCTTCTTGGATTTATGTTAACTAATATATGGCATGAACTAACACATGTGGATATGGGTTGTAACACCCTCCCCCCTTAGGAACATTCGTCCTCGAATGTAAGGGTTTATGGGGAGTTTAAATCATCGTGGATTCCAATGGAAATTTCCGATCAATTTTCCCCTATAAAATGGTCACTAGCAAAACTTGCATGTAATTAAGCCCAACATATGGCTTCACAAGGCTACACAAAGCATTATGCGTATTTACATTATCTACATATCACCATTTTGTATTAAAGAGGAGTATTCTCAAATTATTGCTTACCTCATAAAACCGTTTCACCTTCCAATGTATCCTGTCTTCCACCAGCATCCTTGTTATCTTCATTCTGGAATAGGTAAGGGTATTTAGACTTCATCTCCTCTTCTGCTTCCCATGTCATTTCTTCCATATTTTTGTTCCTCCACAATACTTTGACGGAAGCTACATCTTTTGTTCTCAGCTTGCGGACTTGTCGATCTAATATCGCCACTAGCACTTCTTCATATGATAGGTCCTCTATAACTTGAACATCTTTGATAGGGACGACTCGAGAAGGGTCTCCAATACATTTCCTCAACATAGATACATGGAATACCAGGTGGACAAATTCCAATTCGGATGGCAATTCTAACTCATAAGCAACCTGTCCAATTCGTCGAAGAATTTTATACGGCCCGATATACCTTGGACTTAGCTTACCTTTCTTCCCAAAACGCATAATACCCTACATTGGTGAGATTCTCAGGAAAACCCAATCACCAACCTCAAACTCTAGATCACGACGTCGGACATCAGAATAAGATTTTTGCCTGCTTTGTGTCGTCCTCAATCGCTCCTGTATCACTTTCACCTTCTCAATAGCTTGGTGAATCAAATATGGCCCATATAATTCTGTTTCATCGACTTCGAACCATCCAACTGGTGATCTACATCTCCTCCTGTATAGTGCCTCATATGGGGCCATTTTAATACTGGAATGGTAGCTATTATTGTAGGTGAATTCTATGAGTGGAAGACGGTCATCCCAATTCCCCTTAAAATCTAGAACACATGCTCGTAGCATATCTTCCAGTGTCTGAATGGTACGTTCAACCTGTCCGTCTGTCTGCGGATGAAATGCAGTGCTGAGATTTACTTGTGTGCCTAAACCCTTCTGGAAAGACCTCCAAAAGTTAGCCGTAAATTGAGCTCCTTGGTCTGATATAATAGATACGGGCACACCATGAAGCCTAACAATCTCTTTGATATATAACTTCGCATAATCTTCAGCCGTGTAAGTTGTCTTCACTGGCAGAAAATGGGCACATTTTGTAAGTCGATCAATTATCACCCAGATGGAGTCAAACTTATGATAAGAGCGAGGTAATCCAATAATGAAGTCCATATTAATCACCTCCCACTTCCAGGTCGGAATCTCTATATTCTGAAGCAATCCACCGGGTTTCTGATGTTCTATCTTTACTTGTTGACAATTGGGACACTGGGCTACAAATTCTGCAATAGACTTCTTCATATTATCCCACCAATACTGCTCCTTGACATCATGATACATCTTTGTCGAGCCGGGATGGATGGAATATCGGGATTGATGAATCTCATTCATAATCTTCTCTCGCAACCCTGCCACATTAGGCACACACAATCGGCTCTGGTATCTCAGTGCCCCATCTTTTCCGATCTCAAAAGCCGTACTTTTACACTGTTGAATGCTTTCTCTTAATCGTACTAAGATAGGATCTTCATATTGTCGTGCTTTTACCTCGGCTACCAAAGATGATTCTGATGTATTCTGTACAGTAACACCTCTGTCATCAGAGTCTAACAATCTGATTCTCATATTGGCTAGCTGATGAAGCTCTTTAGTCAACCCCCATCTACCTGCCTCAATATGTACTAAGCTTCCCATTGATTTACGGCTGAGAGCATCTGCCACAATATTAGCTTTACCGGGATGATACAATATCTCGACGTCGTAGTCTTTCAGTACATCAAGCCACCTACGTTGCCTCAAATTCAACTCTTTCTGATTGAAGATATATTGTAAACTCTTGTGATCTGTGTAGATGTCAACGTGGACGCCGTATAAGTAGTACCGCAATATCTTCAAAGCATATATTACTGAAGCCAATTCCAAATCATGGGTTGGATAATTCTTTTCGTGCTTCTTCAATTGTCTTGATGCATAAGAAATCACCTTCCCACGATGCATCAATACGCACCCCAAACCTATACCTGAGGCATCACAATATACCACATAACCTTCTGTTCCTTCAGGAAGAGTGAGCACTGGTGTGGATGTCAATCGATTCTTCAGCTCCTAAAAACTACGTTCACAAGTGTCAGATCACTGGAACTTGGTAGTTTTCTGTGTTAACTTAGTCAATGGTGATGATATAGAGGAAAACCCTTCCACAAACCGCCTATAATATCCTGCTAGACCTAGGAAGCTGCGGACTTCTGATGGTGTTGTAGGTCTTGGCCAATTCTTTACTGCATCGATCTTCTGAGTGTCGACACTAATACCCTCATTAGATATCACATGGCCAAGGAATGCTACTGAGTTCAGCCAGAATTCACATTTGGAGAGCTTAGCATATAACTTACGATCCTGAAGCGTCTGTAATACTATCCGCAAGTGGCCCGCATGTTCCGCCTCCGAACGAGAATACACTAGAATGTCATCAATGAATACAATCACGAACACATCAAGATAGGCCTGAATATAGTATTCATGAGATCCATAAAAGCTGCTGGGGCATTTGTTAGCCCGAACAACATCACCAAGAACTCAAAGTGCACTCAAAGTGCCCATATCTTGTCTGGAAGGCCGTCTTCGGAATATCCTTCTCCTTAACCCTCACCTGATGATACCCTGAACGTAAATCAATCTTGGAGAAATACTTGGCACCCTAGAGTTGGTCAAACAGGTCATCAATTCTTGGAAGTGAATACTTGTTCATTATAGTAAACTTATTCAACTGTCGATAGTCGATACACATCCGTAACGACCCGTCTTTCTTCCGTACGAATAGGACTGGCGCACCCCAAAGTGAAGTGCTAGGCCTAATGAAGCCCTTATCCAGCAAGTCCTTCAACTGCACCTTCAACCCTCGCAACTCTGCCGGGGCCATTCTGTATAGAGGTATAGAGATCGGTTGAGTGTCAGGCAACACATCAATGCTAAACTCAATCTCCCTTTCAGGAGGAAGGCCTGGGAGTTCATCTGGGAAAATATCTGGAAATTTGTTGACCACGGGGATTGATTTTAGAGTAGGCGGCTTTGCCTCCTCATCCCTAACGTGAACGAGATGATAAATGTAACCTTTTGAGATCATTTTCCTTGCCTTAAGATAGGAAATAAACCTACCTTTTGGTGTAGCAATGTTCCCTTTCCATTCAATGATGGGTTCACCCGGAAATTGGAACCTAACAATCTTCGTACGACAATCAACATTTGCATAGCATGAGGCCAACCAGTCCATTCCCATTATCATATCAAAATCAACCATTTCTAACTCAAATAAATTTGCCGAGGTTTGACGACTACAAATTATCATAGTGCAACCTCTATATACCCTTCTAGGTATCACAGAATCTCCTATCGGATTAGATACCGCAAGGGGTTTACTTATCAATTCAGGTTCAATGCTTAACTTATTAGCCACAAAGGGTGTAACATATGATAATGTAGATCCCGGATCAATCAGCGCATATACATCATAAGAAAACATAGACAATATACATGTAACAACATCTAGAGATTACTCAAGATCTTGTCAACCTACTAGAGCATATGTTCGATTTTGACCACCCCTCAAACTCGGCACTGCACCTCTACCTCTACCACGACCTGTCGACTGCTGAAAACCTCGTGCTGGAGGTCGAACTGATGAGGAAGAAGCAGACACAGATCCAGTCAGCTGAGCCATACCATCACCTCCCCTGTTAGGACAATCCCGTATCATATGGCCAGGCTGTCCGCAAGAATAACACGCATCAGAACCTCGACGGCACAGTCCAAAGTGGGCCTTGTCGCACTGATCACAATGCGGTATTGGGGGTCTCATCTGACTAGTATCCATGTGATGTTGCGAGCCAGATGCCCGTGAACTCTAACCTGGACCAGAATAGGATCGATCATATCGAGGCCTCTGAAACTGTGGAGGAGCACTAGCTACAGGTGGCGCCGAACTCCTCGAAAACTGTGGCCTGACGCTGCCTCTGAAGTCATCAGAATACCCTGCAAATCTCGCCCTCTTATGTTGGCCCCTATCCTGCTCCTTAACTGCCCTCTGCTGGCGCTTACGATCCTCTAGGGTCTGGGCATAATCTTGAATACGGGAAATATCCATGCCCTCCACCAAGGAGGCTGTCGTACACTCATTTATCAGATGTGGTCCCAACCCATTCACGAACATATGCACCCTATCACTCATCTCGGCCACCATATGGGGAGCATACCTTGCCAAAGAATCAAACTACATACTGTACTCTCGCACACTCATATTACCTTGTCTAAGCTTCAAGAACTTATCAAATCTAGCTCGTCGTATCTCAACTGGCAAATAGTGACGAAGAAAGGCCTCAGAAAATTCCCTCCACACAGCTGGAGGAGCGTTCGGACCCCTGGATCTCTCCCAACTATCATACCAGAGAATAGCTAAATCTAGTAACCATTAAAGAAGCCAACTCTACTGCCTCTATATCACTAGCATGCATAACCCGCAGTGTACGATGAACCTGGTCAATAAAAGTCTGTGGGTCCTCCTTGGGGTTTGATCCGGTAAACACTGGAGGGTCTAAATTAATAAAATCACAAACTCTTGTACTAATTGGTTTCTCAGCAGCACCTGTATTCTGTCTCTGAGCCTGAGCAGCTACCAAGCTAGTCAATAACTGCAAAGAACTCCGCATATCCTGGTCTGTAGGGCCAGACGGAGGAACTGGAGGTGTCGGGTGCCTCCTAATATCCTCTGGAGGAGACGGGGTAGATGAGGTATGAGAGGGCATCTATCTCTGAGCCTCACTTTGTCCTGCTCTGGCTTGGGGCACCTTACCGGTACCCTCTCCCGCTGCTGTATCAAGCCGTCTAGTAATCGTTTGCTTCCTAGTCGAAGACATCACTGAAAGAAAACAAGGTGAATATTAGAGACGAACACTTACCACTCAACTCTACGCACGATCTAGATTCAGGAAGAAGGTAACAACCCTAGATGTTATGTAGCCTCCTGATTATAAATGTGGCGCGCTACACATCCATAATCAAGACTCTACTAGACACGGCTCATAGACAACCCCTAGGACAACCTGCTCTGATACCAAGTTTGTCACGACCCAAACTGGAGGGCCATGACTAGCACCCGACCATACTTGCCGAGCACCAACGTACATTTTATCTAACCTTCTTTATTATCTTTTACGGTTGACGAGATCAATATAAATAGTAGACATGGATCATGGACAACCAACAATAAAAACTGATGGCATGAACATATATAATATGGGATGACCAGACAATCAAGAAACTATATATAAGGTATGAGCTACCACGCTACCATGAAAGACTATACAACAAAAACCAGCCGACAAGGCATACCAAACTATACATGAGTCGACACCTGTCTATGAGACTCTAAAGGAACATAAGTGCTGCAACATAGCCGGAACAGGGCCCCGACATACCCATAATGTCTATAATAAAAATGTATACCAAGACTAAGGCAAGTCCGGAGAAGGGACCTCGCCAATCACCGCTGAACTGGACAACCTACTGTGGTGGGGGAGCTGCACTTGCTTGTCTATCAGGACCTGCAGCACGACATACAGCGTCCACAAATAAAAGGACGTCATTACGAATAAAGTACTGAGTATGTAAGGCAGAGAACCATAAATACGATCTGTAATGTAAGCAAGGATAGAGAATATACAACCTGTAACATCTTAGTACCTCTGAGGGCTACTGACATGAAATGCATGATACATATGTATAAAGACATAAACCTTTAAAACATTCACCTCTGTGGGCATCATCATCATTATATCGTACCCGGCCATAATAGGCTCGGTAAAAAACATACCCGGCCATTATATGGCTCGGTAGAATCGTACCCGGCCACGTGGAGCTCGGTAAAACCCAACTGATTAGTGGTTGCACAATAGGTGCCGCACCCGGCCAACTATAGCGCGGCTCGGTAGAGTAAAATAGATACATATATATAATGCATGCTCTACTCCTGGAATCACATTCTAAACCTTTCGGGGTGACGTAAGGTTGGTATCCTCTGTACACGTTATTAGGACCAACTCTTCATTACGAACCTTATAAGAATTAGGAAGTACCAACAACATTGATAACATAAGAATAAGAGAAGCAACATTAACATCAATCGTTCCATAAGAGGGAAAGCAATGTAAGTACTGCTAGCTTCTAAGAGTAGAGTATCTTTGGAAGCTCGTTCATTACATTATGTACAATCGGAGTCGTGCAAAAGAAGGAAAGGGATAGCCTCACATACCTTGTATATACTGCCCCAATCTCAAGCTATGCAATTGTCAAAACTCCTTAGTCTACAATAAGAGAAACGATACTATCGTTATCATTTAAGCGTCATAACTATTATGTATCGACCACAACCTATTTTACGATGAAACGTACAGCACCTCCCCTATATATATGACCTCACACCATTCAAAACAGTCACCAAACAACCCTAATAACATCAATAATAAACATATTGAGCCTCCCAAAATAGTCCACGCACAGCCTAATCACTCCATACATACGACGACGACCGTAGTCGTGTCAAACAACCCGGAAATGTTAAAATCTTCAGTACTTAATCTTGCTTAATTAATATTTCTTTCCGCTATTTTTGATAAATTGGGTTAAGTGTTGAATAATGGTCGGGCTTGCCTAGTAGTGTGTTGGGCGCCATCACGACCTGGATTTGGGTCATGACAAAGTTGGTATCAGAGCCTAGGTTACTTGGTCTCGCGAGTCATGAGCCAGTTTAGTAGAGTCTCGCGGATCGGTACGGAGACGTCTGTACTTATCCTAGAGAGGTTGCCGAACCTTTAGGAAAACTTCACATTCTTGAATTCTTATCGTGCGTCCTCGATTCAGCTTGAAAAGAAACTTTTGAAATTCCTTCTGCATGATCGTATGCACCAACGGGCGCTCAGTATTAGATGTGTCTCGATGGCTTTTGATTCCCTGATCGAGGGGCGAGGTGTAATCTCTGTGAGTTTGAAGTTAGACCAGTCAGGAGGACTTGAGGCCAAATCTATGCCAATGGCTTGAGCACCGAGGTGCTGATTTTGTGAGCAAGTGTTTTGAACTCATATGTTCATTATTGTCCTTGTTAGCCGGAATGGCGGTTGGATATCCACGTGATGAGTATGTTAGTGTTGCGAGGTGAATTTGTACGACTTGGTGTAGCGAAGAAGCCTACTGGATAGTAGATGAACTGTTAAGTGATTCGTTTCTTATTGTGATTTGTTGAGTAGACCGAGTTATGGGCGCGTGAAGAATATTTTTCGTGTCTCCTAGTTAGATAAGTTTGGGAGCTGAGATCGCTTCCGTAAATGTATTATGACGAAATCGTGAGTCAAGGAGACCACCTTGAAGGTCGAAAATATTAAAGGAAGAATATGTTCCTACTTTGTTGAATAGCCCAATAATGGAGGGTTGAATGGTATTTTCTATGTGTTATGATTCAAATAGGTGCAACGCATGTCCATGTATCAATTTAGATTTATGTAATTGATATGCATTGTGATGCTTTGTCAAGTTGTGGATGTGTTGTTAGGATGGTTTTGGTGATTCTCTAGCAGGTGGATAGGACCAATTACAAAGGAGGCTCTGCCGAAATTTTTGAAAAATTTAGGACTTAGTAAGTGGGCTTAGCTGTTGTGTGAGTAAATGCAAGAACTGCAGAAGAGTTAAAATTCCAGATGATACGTGTTTCCACGAGCTTATGATGGAGTGAGTTTAATCTCACCATGATATTACAACAGCAATAGAGTATATGTGTTATGATCTATGGCTTCGAGCCAAGTTGGGGAGCTTGCTGTTGATTAGCTGATTGCACGGTTTATTACCTGCGTGAATTCTGGTTATTGGCGTATTGGTGGGTTATTGCAGCTACGGAAAAGGACCATGAGTGGTAATTTGAGTAAATGAATTGTTGGATGCATGCTATGGTTAGCCTTATTGGCTCATGTTCAGACTTGAGGGAAGATTCATGATTTATGCCTCGTATAGGTGCAGGCTTTGAGGGAAGTGATCCCTCTGGGTGCTTTATCGAGAGGGTATTCATATGTTATAAAATTCAGTAGAGTTGGTTGCATTCGGGGCCAAGTTAGAGCTGGGTGGCTCTCAATAGCGGTCCTAGTTAATTCAAGAGGTAAAGTGTGGTGCCTAATGATTTTGAGTCTATAAGTACGGTTAAGAGTCAAGCTTTTGAAGCAGCTTATGAAGAAAGGCACAGAATGTTCTATGATGTTTTGACTTGCGGTCTAGCATTTGAGAGACATGAAATGGTCATGGTATTTGAGACAGCATGGTCTCGTGATTTAAGGTCACTCGGGGTGAGTTTGGGTGAAATAAGTTAGGTGTTTAAGGGAGATATTATTATTTCTAAGGCAATCAAGGATAAATTGGAAGGAAGTAAATTGATTAGCCATAGTTGAGTTGGTATATTGGTGTCAGTGATCGGTTCGTTCAGCGTGATCGAGTTATGCATGTGAGGCTTGTCGGCCGCAGTGATTGATGTTATTCTGAAGAATTCTTTTGTTAGGGCCTATTATGAGTAGGCGGATCCCAGAAAGTGTTATGGTGGCTTGGACAACTACTTAGAGATTGGCATATTCGACGATTATGATGATTCGCATGTATGCTGCTATAGTTCTCCTGAAGTGAGTTAAATGGAAAGTCTTATGTGATGAAGTATTAGCCTATATTTGTTTTTTCAACACCGATACGACTGAAGAGATGTGCTGAAAATTCACAACCAACTGCTGAATCAACAATTCATTGGATTTACACTCCTGACAAGTTCCATTACCTTGTCCCAAACCAAAGAATGATCTTTGCTCTATAATATACTTCATATAATCAGTTTGCACTAACCCCAAATCTAGTAACCTCGTCTCACCCAGTACGAACTTCTTAGGAAATAAGCCACCTCAGACAAAATCAAAAATCCCACAAGACGCCACAATGTGCCAGTATGCTATCAATTCGAACGCGATACAAAAGGAAGGCGAACTCTAGAAGGAACTACTCAACTCACACACTAACATAGACTTCTCAGAAAACAGGGAAACAGAACACACAAAAGCAAATATGGGCACTGAACTGAACATCACACTATTGCGGCGTGCAACCCGATCCAAACAACATACCCATGGCGGTGTGCCACCCGATCCACATATAGAACTTACATAAGGAGATATACGTCGAGCTGAATAGCTCATCACATCAAAATACCGAACATCGGTCATAAACACACTAAGGTGCATAATATCATTCCCAAGGAAACATATAGCGCTATAGGCTACAAACTCAAGCACAACTGAGGTGCGATACATGATCTAAGTCTCATCCTGCTCATATAACATCACCGTTGAGCGGAACCTCAACACATAAGGAATTTACCAAGCCGTCTCACAACTTATACGGTGCAATATATCTTTACATGAATTAACTGACCACGAAATAAGACTGCGACTATCCTTCCATAAAGAGCGCATTGCTGAAATAAACACAACTGGCCTGACGTAAGGCTCACTTCCACATTTAAATCTATCCACCGACCTCAAGTCGATCCTGATCGTGCCAAGGTAGGCCAATAATCTTTCACAGGTCCATAACCCAATAAACAGAGTGCCCTCCAGGCATAAATTCTCAAATGGATGATATTACCAAAATCCTCATACTTGGTTTAAATTTCTAATTAATCAAGTGACTACATGTCACACTTATACAATATTCTTGTGGGACAAGCTCCCACCATCTTCCGAAATAATTAACGGGTCTGCACATCCAAACCACCGGCTGCACTAACGCTGAAAAGCGATCAAGAATCCCTAACGAGGATGCAAAGCCTTTCTCACAGAACATCGACCTCAGGTGATACTGACATCAATACCCATCTTACTCAAAACACTGAAACTCATATACTGCTCATCCGAGATCGTGATATCACAGTCATTGACCAAACTGCAACCTTGGTCCTTACTTCAAATTCCATACCACTCACTGCACCTCACGTGCCAATATACGATAAAAGCGTAAGAGCTCAAACACCGGCTTACACTAAAAGGTCACAACGACCAAAAGCGTAAGAGCCACTATCGCCGGCCTAAAATTCAACAACTTGAGGGTCAAATGAGCTTGAGTCGATACCCGACTCGAAGACTAATCCCTAAACACTTGACCAAAACATGCCTAAGAGCAAAAGCGTAAGTGCTCAAACACTGGCTTATTCTAAAGGCTCGCATCGTCCAAGCGCGTAAGAGCCTACGGGCCAGCCCGATGAGGCTCAAGGTCATACTGTGAATCTAAGGATTCCTTCTAACTCAAAGACCAGTTCATCTGGCTAAATTCGAGATAGAAAAAGATACAGAAGAAATAAAACCACAAGGTTTTCTTTTGTACACATATACAAAAAAACATAAGCTCTATTTACAAACGTGTTGTAAAAGTGCTATATATAGAATCAGAAAGTAAAATATACATCCCCCTTGGAGGATATGGCCCGTCGGCCTCATCTTCACTATCCTCAGCATCGGACAGAAGTAACCGAGCACCACGCTCATCCGCCCTCGCCCGTATCAACTCTTCCGAGAGGTCAAATCCCCTAGCATGGATCTCCTTGAGTGTTTTCCTCTGAGACTTACACCGAGCATATTCTTTTCTCCTATCTTCGCGATCAAGGATCTTTCTTAGCTCAGCTTGAGCATTAGCAGCATCCTTCAAATAGACTGCCACCTTCTGGTTAGCTTTAGTTCAACTCATTACGGCTTCAGCCCGGGCATCCACAACCTCGGCTTTGACCTTCAAACGCTCAGACTCGAGCTTCGTAATCATATTTGTTCGAACGAGGTATTATCATGAGCTAACTGAAGTTGAACCTCAAGGGCAGAAGCTTTAGCCAGAGCACCCTTGTCCGTCGAAGCCTGAGCGTCCGCCTGAGCCTTTAACTCATCATACTCACGCTTGGCTCGGCCAATGTTGTCCCGAAAGCGCTCCAAGTCCTCCGACTTTTTCTGTAACATATTAGTCCTAGGTGATAAAAAGAGGAACACACACTCGCTCAGAACAAAAACTACCTGCTCTTTCAAATAGCTCTCATAATTCAAGCTCTGACTTGCCTCATACCATAAGCGTGCTAACTCGACTTCCCTCTTATCGCAAAGGATCCTAAAGGATTTTTCCTCATCCAGAGCTTTCCGTAGCCTGTCCACAAGGCGAAGCAGCTCAGACTTAAGCTTGTCGAAAGCCTGCAAAAGAAAATTTAATAAGGAAGGAAGGCGCGAAACTCGAAAGGTCGAGTGCACATCTGCTAGCCTAGCTCCCTCATCTCCGAAAGAGTCGACCCCAGTCAGGGCACGGTCACTCGGTGTATATGATCCCAGGTTTTGAGTATCCCGCGAAGTACCTCCGACAAAAAAAGAAAATGACAGCGAAGTAGAAACCGCCTTTCCAAAACAAGAAATTATATGCGCGGTAGGCTCAGTCAATACTTCCACTCCAGACCCTCGGTCCAAGTTTGCCTTGCTTTGAGCACTGTCACCCTGCAAAGGTATCTCTTTCTTATTGTTATCATTTTTAGCCCAGAAGCTAGCAATCCTTCTCCGTCTCCAAAGGGGCACGACCTCGCCTCAGAAGGTCCCCCGATACCTACAATAACAGGGTTAGTACATAGAAAGAGAAAGTGCTTTTCCAACTAAAAGAAGGGAAGGGAACAGATCGCACAGCACATACCGTGATGTTTTGCTTCCCATCTGCCCCTAGACAAAGCTCGCTACCTATGCTCATCGCAGGTCGAGTGGGTTGCCAACTCCCTAGACTAATCTAGAAGATCAGGGACCTTGTACGACATCCATGAAATTGCTGTAGAAGAGGGACAGAAGGCACATTTACGGAACACTCCTTCTCCATAATTAAAAAACTGCGAAGGCACGAGTGTACCACTTATGTGTATAATTCCATTCCTCGGGGAATGGCATAAACTCTATGGAGATAATATCAACAATCTGTACTCGGATGAATTGACTCATTCACTCCCGACCTCCATCTTCTTCATCATCAACAATGAAAGGCGTGGTCGACCTGCATCGTAAGGTTAGCAGACCTCGATGATGAAAAGGTCGGTGTATCCTGATAAGATGACTAAGTGTAAATTCAAGCCCTGCCTTCTCTGCAAATAACCCCATCATCAACACTATCCGCCAAAAAGACGGGTCAATATGCGCCAAGTTAACCTAGTACTTTCGACAGAAGTCAAGCAAAATCCTATGAAGGGGGCCTAGTGTGAAAGGATATATGTACACATTCAAAAACCCTCGGCACGGTCCGTAATACTCTTATCCGGGAAGGTACCTGTAGTACTACCTTTTCCCTCATCCACAGTGTTTTCTCACCAACTCAAGGTGTCTCTCTCCTATCGAAGAAGTAAACTTCAAGGTATGCTCCCATTGATCTTGAGCATTGGGGTACGTTCCTGAAGAAAAGTCCCCACTCGAAGAAAAATGCCACGAGTCGGGCCCGCCTAGCATCAGCATCACTTTGTCAACAAGGCGAGAACCGGAGACGAACCTCTCTCCTACCTGCCGAACGGATCCTGATGTAGCAGTCATGACCTGCAGCAAAATTAGAGTACTGGAGCAGGAATTTAGGCAAGAGCGTTAATACTGAAATAATGAAGGGCCTAACGCAGGAAAAAAAGGTAATTACTCAGAATGATGGAATCTCCAAAAGGGCAGAAATAGCCTTATATGTGGAAAAAGTGGAGACGATGTGCCTGCCTCATAGGCTAATTAAAATGCTGGCCAAAATCACTTTGGGAAGATGTGCCAGCAGGATCGCCTCGGTCACTTTGCAGCCGTATCGTCCATTTGACGAATGTCGTGTAATGTTTTGGGGTCGGAGACCCCCGCACCAAGCAAGTCCCGAGATGGTACCCGATCTCAAGGACCTCCATCAAAAAGAAGTTGGACTCTAGGAAGCCATTGGCATCACTGCAAGTCCAGAGATGGTACCCGATCTCGAGGACCTCCATCAAAAAGAAGTTAGGCTTCATGAAGCCATTGGCATCACAGCAAGTCCTAAGATGGTACCCGATCTCGAGGACCTCCATCAAAAAGAAGTCAGGCTCCAGGAAGCCATTGGCATCACTGCAAGTCCCGAGATGGTACCCGATCTCAAGGACCTCCATCAAAGAGAAGTTAGGCTCCAATAATCCATTAATATCACTACAAGTCCTGAGATGGTACCCGATCTCAAGGACCTCCATCCAAGGGAAGATAGGCAGCAGAAAGCCATTGCCACCATTTCAAGTCCCGAGATGGTACCCTATCTTGAGGACCTCTCTCGGGAAGAAATTGAGCTCTAAAAGGAGCCACTCGTATATGAGCTTAGCCTCGGGGTGGCATCCTACTTCGAGAATGTCATCTATTGCGAGTACGGATTGTCTACTTGATTCTCCAGACCTCAAACTGCCTAAGCTCGAGTCAAATCCCGCTCAAAAGCTACCGATAAAGCCTTAGGGCTATCTTTCGTCTTCAGATCAAGCTATCTCTATTCTCAGACACTCGAGCAAACTCCCCCTCGAGGGGTGTCACAGGATTTAAAAGAGCTAAGTTTCATTTCAAAAGTTTGAAGCCTTAATTTTATTCAACTCGGAATCAAGGGTCCCGGATGATCCAAGTTTATCGATCCAACCCGGGTTCGGTGTCACACCGCAACATCGGGAGGCACAACCGGTGCTCAATCAGTGAACCCAACTGAGCAAGCCTTACCATACACTTCCTACCCACCTCGATATGAATAAAGAAACTATACTTTTGTTTATCCATTTAGACGGGAAAAGACATCACATTCTACATTGATAGTTCATTTTAAACACCACATTAAACCGTAGATGAGTTAGTTTCCAAGATCCTCATAGAGTTACAATTTATAGGAAACATAAGTTTAGAATTACAACATGGTTCGTAGACCCATCCAACCCCTGTACATAACTCACACATATGTCTACGGAGCCTCTAGGATATAAAAGATGAGTTTGACAACGGCGGCAACAAGGCCCCGGCTATACCTCAAAAGTAAAAGTCCACAATACAAAGATATATGATATAGCCCCTTGAAGGAGAAAGGGGCTCACCAAGATCTTGAGAAGAGGGATGCTTTGCTAAACACGACCGGCACTATCCGCTCTGGAGCCACCTACATTCATTAAAAAAAATGTAGCGCCCCTGGCAAAAGGGACATTAGTACCATGGAATAGTACTAGTATGTATAACTAAACACCATCAAATTAGAAAGAACTTTCATACACAAATAAGGAAATCAGAGGTATCACTCCAAAGCTTTAAACGATCACAAAATTATCAACATGAAAGAATTACACAACCTTCACATCATGTTTCCATAGCCTTTAGTTGGGCATTTCATACTGTTCCACATCGTTCACATTACCACTGCTATCTTGAGCGGAGTCCGATCTCGACCCGATCGGCTAGGCCGTCTCCCGAAGACGTTACCAATATTCTATTCACACTTTCCAATTTCAATCATCAATGCATAACCACCATGTGTATATGTTATGGCGTCCGATCAGCTAGGCCGCCTTACCGAGGTGTTACCATTTTCCATTATTCATCCCACTCCAATCTTTGGTTACACATGTATTAGTTTACCGGCACTTGGGGCCACAATTTTCACATTCCACAATTCACGTTTCACATTGTTCCCATTTTCAAAATTAGGTTTTTAATTCAAGAGAGTATGGCACAAAAGAGAAAATAAGGTTGTAGGCGTAGATGAGACTTCATGTAAATGGCACAACAACGCACTTCAATTTCAATCTAAGGTCTAAGCATTTCGATACATGATTCATAGTCCTTGCACCTTTTCAAAATATCAAGAATAGCACGTTGATCAATTTGAGACACAATTTCCATGCATATAAGGTTGCAACACAAAGTCAAGTGAAATAGAAATCAATACAACAATTCAATTTAATCTTACCATACTCACACAACCAGCGATGAAGCTCAATTTCTAAAAGACGGGGTTTTAGCCATACATACCTCAATAAAGCTTTCCTTATTCCTTACAAAATTTCGGAACTTTTAGCACTTCGATCTATTGTGTAAGAATTACAAATTAAACCGAGAATTAGAGACAAGATTGAGATTCTAGCTTGTTTTGAGCATACTATCAAACACTAAAGGTGCATTGTGATCTTAGGCCCTTTTGAGAGAAATTTCTATCATTTTATACCCCAATTGCTTTCTTTTTAGTTCACTACCTACCCATATTCTATGGTGTGATATGCATGCAAGAAAATCATTCTTTTACCCCATGAATTACTTCACTAGTGATCCCTTATTGCTAAGCATAGGAATAAGAGTTGAGGTAATGAAGTCTTACCTCTTGGGATGAAGATTTAGGTGCCCTCACTTGATTATCTTCAAATATTTGGCAAGGTTTCATGGAGTAATTTGATGGGAAGCACTTCCCTCTCTAAGACCCCCTCTCTATCTCTCTCTAAAAGCATCAGGAAATATGCTCAAAATGAGCTATAACACCGAATATATCGATAAGGGGTCGGGTTTAAAATTTAGAAAATTGGAGCCCCGAGTCAGGTCTGCGATCGCAAAGTGGAAATGCGGCCCGCAGAATGGACCGCAAAAGGGCTCCCAAAATCTGAACATTTTGTCTGGGTACGCAGTAGAAATGCGGTCCACATACTCGTTCTACGGTCGCATAATGCACCGCAGAACTGCTCCTTCCAAAATCCCAAGGAAATTATGCGACGACTATGCGGTCCGCATATCGGTTATGCGATCGCATAATGGACCGCATATTTAACCTCAAATTTGACTAACATACTGACACACTTTGTGGTGACTATGCCCCCTATGCGGTCCGCATACCTGATACGCGACCACATTCTCGATCGCAAAATTGCACTTCTCTAGAAAACATTATTTCTTGACTTTTTAATGCACTGTTCAAAATATTCACGGGGCCTTACAATCGGCTTAAGGGGCGGCAAAAGATTCCACAGGGAATCGAGTTAACTGGTCAAGAGCCGGAGACATACTTGTACTCGGGCTCGACATTCGCATCAACCGGTAGAGTCATGTATTCAGAATCTCTACAAACACAAATAAAAGGAAAAATAGCATAAATCAAAAAAAAATTGGAGGAACATCTTTATATTCATAAGCTGGTGAATACAAAAGCCTACAAGGGGGCCTTACACAAAAACAAAGAAGCAAAAAGATGCATATGCAATTACAGCCTAGAGCCTAGCCTACTTTCCAGGGAGCATCCTCAGTGGCAATATCTTCGAGCGCCATCTCCTCGAGGGCCTTGTCTCGGTCTTCCAAAATGGTATCTCCAAGGGAGAAGATGAAGAAGAGGAAAGTGAAAAGATGGAGAAGAGGAAAGTGAAGAGGCAGAAAGGGATGCAGAAATGCCATAGCCCGCCAAAGAGCAAAGGCTTTGTTACGCTCCGTATTATTACATTGATGTTATGCTCTGCAGTAATATATTACGATGATGTTACCCTCTACAGTAATATATTACGATGATGTTACGCCTTGTTGTATTACATTACAATGATGCTACGCTTTGCAGTATTAAGTTACGACAGTATTGTACCTAGCAGTATTATATTACGGTGATGTCACGCTTCGCAGTATTAAGTTACGACTATGTTGCACCCTGAAGTATTGTACGTTAAATTTGTCGTAAGGTAATTGACATCAATCCAAGTAAAAGATAAATTGGAGATTATAAGGATTATGCTATTTCACAAGAAATTAGTAAATTCGTGAAGGTGAAAGGGGGAGCAAGTCAAAGAAAATGAATTTTGTCCAAGTTCGGCATTTTGGGGTAAAATACGGCCCGAGCTAAAATACCCGATATTTATGGACTAGTGTCATACAAGGTACTATTTGACCATGCTAGTAAGGTGTATAAGGTATGTAAAAAGTGAGTAATATTTTAAGTAAGTGGGAATAATTCTCAATTTTGCGGGTAATTGATTAATTATTGGATAACAGGACATTACCTAATTAATTAGGGATATATTTGGATAAAATTAATCCCTTTCCCTCAGAAACGTGGTATAAAGCTACAAAATAAGAAGAATGACTCTTAGTCATTCTATCATTAGGTGGCTATCTTCTAAGTTAATAGGAATTTAAGGAATAAAGACTTACTACAAGTCTTGTTTCCACTTCCATTTTTGGAAAACAATCAGAACATCCATTTTCCTTTCCATATCATTTCTCCTAGATTCCACCACTTCAAGAACAGTAGCAAAACTCAATCCACAAAGGCTCCAACAAAAATTCGTGCACAAAACAATTCCAATGAGAATTGTTAGAATCGTAGCAACGTAAAATTTTGCTGTTCCAAAGGAGTACGGTGCAATATTCTCCAAGAATATAATACGGAGTTTTCCCTACTCCAGGTATGTTAAGGCTATCTCTTCTTTCTTTTAGCATGATCCATACGATACGAACAAAATGTGCAAATGCACGATTTCCATGAATGACTCTATTCATAGAAGTATTATAGATATCTATGTTCTTGAATTTCCATGTGTCATAATATTTTATCATTTGTTCATGTGTCTCAGAAAAATATGAAAGTTTAAAAGAGTTTACTTTATGATATTACTCAAAGGAAAAATGGTCCTATGACATTCCGAAAGATTTTATTAATGTACTTTTCATGCATTGCATTCATGTACATTGACCCGTGACCAGATGGCGTTATATATGCATATATATATTTATGTATATATATGTATGGGACATGGAAAAGGCTATGGCATTATATACGCACCACCACCTGATCAACTGGTATACGATGATGATTTTGCCCACAGTGGCCGATATGATATGATGGGATGCCCTCAGAGGCTAAAAATGTTATGAAATATGTACCTATGCATGACATGATATTCATATGCATATGCATGATGCTAAAAGTATTTCATGATTTACAGAGTTATCCAGACTTACATATTGAGTCAATTACTCTATAATTCTTTCATGTCTGTTATGTACTTATTTATGTTCCTTACATACTCGGTACATTATTCGTACTGACGTCCCTTTTCCCTGGGAATACTACGTTTCATGCCCGCAGGTCCTGATAGACAGGTCGGGAGCCCTCCAAGTAAGCTATCAGCTCAGCGGAAGATGTTGGTGCGCTCCATTTGCTTCGGAGTTGCTTGTTTGGTTAGTATGAGTTAGATGTGTATTGTTTGGTATGGCGGGACTCTGTCCCGACCTTTATGAAAATTATGTATTCTTAGTGGCTTGTAGATAGATTTCATGTACGTAAAAGATCGTATGGCCTTGTCGGCCTATGTTCAGTGTTTAAGTGGTTATTTTGGTCTTAGAGGCCCATATGTTTAATGTATAAGTTGGCATTACCTGTTGTATTCTACCTATTTCATGGTAGCCTCTCCGACTCAGTTATTTATGATAGTATGACATGAAAATATACGTTATGTTGGTAATCGGTTGAGTAAGTTACCGGGTGCCCATTGCGGCCCATCGTTTTGGGTTGTGATAAAAGTGGTATCAGAGCAGTTCGGTCCTAGGGAGTCTACAAGCCATGTTTAGTAAAGTCTTGTTTATGGGTGTGTCGTGCACCACACTTATAAGCAGGAGGCTAAAGGGCATTTAGGAATGTCACTCTTTCTTCTTACTCTATATCGTGTGGTAGAGCTCACTTATAAGAATTCAAATTTTGAAATTCTTTTTTTATTCGTAATAAGACGATACCTACATCTGAAAAGAAGGTTAGAAAGAGAGATAGTTGTGGAAGAGCTTATTCAGAGGAATTGGATTTTTGTATGCCTACGATAAGTAAGTGTGAGGTCTTTAGCAAATCATGGGTGTATTGAAAGGTGTAAGCACCCTGATAAGACAACGAGAGATTAAGAAGATAAATACAAGTTTCAACAAGCAAAGAAAGTAAGATGAAGAAGGGCACGAGGTACCCAGTTAATGAAGATTATCAGTATTACAATTCCGGCAGAAAAATATAAGCATTGTGAGTTACCCTCAATCGTAACAGAGGTATGCATATGTAAAGCACCATAAAATTTTGCTAAGTAATTTAAGATTTCGTGGTGCCAAGGTAGGATAATTATTTTATTTGTGTGTGCAAATAAGGATTCATGATATAATGGATATCAATTGGATATGTTAATAAGTTTATAAGTCATATTATAAGTGATTTGGGGTCTAAGGAGAGGCCTAAGTCTAAGCCAAGTTGGAAAATTTCATAATAGACTAAAGTTGTAAATGAGTACACACAAGACCTCACTTTGGACAAGCATATTTTCATTTATATAAATTTTTGTACGATACAGAACCTATCAAATTAAATCTCTTTGAGTCTAGTTTCCATCGCATCAAACCGTTTGTTATTTGGAGGTGCATACAGAAAGTTATGACCATTTTACCGGACCTATGTCAGATGCACGACCGCAGGAAAACTAAAAGTTTCTACCTACGAGAGCGGCCCGAGCGCAGTACGAGCGCAGTCACCGCGTTCCGGGAGCGGTTTGACCGCGGTCGCGCGCCTAGCATCCCTATAAATACCCCAAGACCGGGTATGGAGAGTCTCTAAGTCATTTTTTTGAGCTAGGGCTTGCTCTATCAAGGGTAATCCGTCCTATTCTTCCCTCCTATGATCCAAGGTAATGTTTTTGGAGTATTTTGAGTTGATTACTACTCCTAAACACTTATATTAACAAGGATTGATCTTGAAAATCCATAGATTCCCATTCAAATCCCTAAATTGATCAAGAACACTACAAGTGGGGATTCTCAAGATTCTTACTACAAGAGGTATGTCTATCATCTGTAACTGCTCTATGGTGATTATTTATGTATGATAGATACGTTAGAACTCATGCGATGGTGATTGGAATCCATAGGTGCCTAACCTAGGTTGTGTTGATGTTGTAGAGATGTGAGATGGGTTATTGAGGTATGATTCTTGGGTGTAATAGTATTATGTATAAATGCATGTACAAATTAGGTTTGTGGGAAGATTGTTGAACATAAATAAGTAAAGATTGAGTTGGGGAATGAAGGAAATCTTGTAAAAGAGATTTGAAATCAAGATGCTTAACTAGTATTTGATAAAATGCTCAAATGAGTTGAAACCATGAATACCTTCCTAATTTGTGTTCAATTTTATTATGTCTCAAGTAGATTGGGATTGCTAGAATTTCTGGAACGTCATAGTAACTTAAGGAAAGCTTAAACAAGGTATGTGTGGCTAAAACCCCCTCCTTTTAGGAATTGAGCCTCCATGGTGCCCGTGCAAATGTTGTAAGCTAGGAATTCGATTGATGTGGTACTTATTATGTCAAATAAATTGATGTTGTGAAAAAGTATGTGGAAGATGCTTCTCCATGTGTTTAGTGTGTTATTCTTTGTAAATTGAGGATGTGTGGAAAAACATGAGCTATGTGCTAAATGCCTAAATGTCAAGTCAAGGTTACATTGTGATTATATGCCGAACTAGATGAATTTCTCTCTATGTTTATAACTTAAATTGCTTTTGTATGTGCCTATGATCCTAAATGGCAAGATAAATGTTGAAAATGGGAATAATGCAAAATGTGAGTTATGGAATGTGGTAATTGTGGCCCTAAGTGCCGAGAAACTAATTTATGTGAATCCAAAGATTGAATTGAGATGATTAACGAAAAAGGGTAACGTTTTGATAAGACGGCTTAGCCGATCGGGCCGTGATCGGACGCCATGTTATACACACATAGTGGTAATGTATTGATAATTGAAACTGAAAAGTGATAATGAAATAAGAGTAACATCTTGGTAAGACGGCTTAGCTGATCGACCGTGATCGGACTCCGCTCAAGGAAGCGGTGGTAATGTGGATGATAATGCAACGATAAGGAATGCCCCAACCAAAAAAATTTAGAAATTATGTGAAAACTATGTGAACCTCTTATATTATTGATGTGATGCTTATTTGAAGCTTTGTTGCCCTTATGATTTCTTTTACTCTTGTATGGTTGTTCTTTCTAACTGGATGGTGTTTAGTTATACATACTAGTACTATTCCATGGTACTAACATCCCTTTTGTTGGGGGCGCTACATATTTTTAAAATGAATGTAAGTGGCTCCATAGCGGATAGTGCCGATCGTGCATAGCGGAGCATCCTCCTCTCAAAGTCTTAGTGAGCCCCTTTTTCCTTCAAGGGGGTTATGTCGTACATATTTTGCTATAGATATCCACTTTTGAGGTATAACCGGGGTCTTGTTGCCAGCATTGTCATACTTGTTCTTTGCATCCTTAGAGGCTCCGTAGACATATGTGTGGGTTATGTACGGGTGTTGGATGGGTCTACGAACTATGTTGTAATTCTAGCTCTCGCTTCTCTAAAGTGTAATTGTATGGAATCTTGGAAACTTAACCATGATTTTTGTTTGTGACATGAAAATGGACTAATATTGTGAATGTTTGATTTTGCTATTGTCTAAATAAAAGAAAGCATGGTTCCCGTAACCGTAGTGAGTTGGGTAGAAATGTATGAATAACGCTTGCTCAGTTGGGGTTTACTCGATTAAGCGCCGGTCACGCCTCCCGAAGTTGGGGCGTGACGGTATAATTGGTCACACCCATCTCAGTTATACCATATTGGGGGCTAACAGGTGTAGATTAAGAAGAGGATGGGATATCACGATCCGGATGGGGTTAGAGTGGCCTAAAATAATGAATGGATTGTTTTCTTTAGTTGACATTTCTGAAGGATATTGCAAATGCGCTAATAGATCTCCTCGTGAGACACCTAGATGGTGCACCCTAAAATATTAAAGCTAGATATGAGCACTAGAAGCCTTGAAGGAAAAAATATTACCTTAGTGTGGCTCCCGCCCCAGTAAAGAAAGAATGTTAGGCAATTGGAAGAGCCCAGGGATGGAAAAGGGGAGCCAAAAAGAAAAAGAATGTTTTGTTCGAGTTTCCAGAGTAAAGCAGTAGACATAGATAATTAGCGGGAGATAAGAAGAGAGTTAATGAAGCATTATGAGTAAGATGTGATACACGGATGACAATAGTAAGTCAAAAAACGATGACAGCATTACAGAGTTTACAGTCAAGTGAAGGAAAAGACAACAAATGATAGTCCTTGAGACAATAAAAGAATATAGGCCCTAAAGTCATATCCTCATTTCGAGTAATAATTTCGCAACGCTAACGTGATTACCAGAAGAAAAAGTTAGACCCTAGAGTAATAGAAATCAGTATGGACTGGTGAAAAAGATAAACTAAACATGAATAAGGAACTAAGTGATTTGATAATAGTCAGCATCATGAGAAGTTCAGATTGCATTCTGGCAATAATAGAATGGACAACAGAAGAAGGTCTGTGATGAATTCAGAGAATGGTCATTCAGGGAGATGCTTCCCTAAAGCAAGCAATATGAGTAAAGTTAAGCTTAAGGGACTGTATGTGTCAGTTACACTAAGTGTCACCATCGAGCGAGGAATTTTGTTATCCTTGGTAGAGAAGGATTATCGCAAGGCGAGTAAGGGTCATTGTTAATGTGAAAGAACACCAAAGATGAAGAGGAAAAACATCTATAGGTAGATTCTCGTGGCTTCAGCTCTTAGTACATCCCTAAAGGGGGGAATATGGAGTGATTTGGCATTATGTCAGAATTAAGTGGTTCTAGTGACTATGGAATAGTAAGGGAAGAATGCGTTAAATGAAAGAGGAATGAGATGGCACTTATTCAAATCTTACAGATGCGCTACGATTCAAGAATATTGTGCAAGCACGACGTCAAGGATAGGAAGTAAAGGTTCCTGCCCGAGCTATTATTAATAAATAAGGAGCCAGTGCAAGACATAAGTTAAGACAAAGGAAATAACCCAAGAAAGATTATGAGGAATATTGATATGAGAATGGGCCAACGAGTAGTTAGTAATTGGTCAGGAAGATCCTAGTTATGGCTAAACAAGAGGTTATAGACGAGTCATCAGATCGTGTAAGATAAATATAGTAGAACCCAACATGGAGAATTCAGCCTAGAAGAATATCATTGTAAACAAGAGTCGGGGTAGTTAAAGGTACCATATGAGTGTTACGTGGATAAAAAAAAGTGCCACTAGGAAGGCAGTCAAAATATCTGTTCAGAAGAAACCATACAAGCACAAGGGCATGGAAGTAAGCAACTACGGATGATTATAGGCAAGTAAGGAGATAAGAAAGAAGGCTACAACAAAATACTAGCTTAGGAGATAAGAAAGAAGGCTTCAACTTAAGCACAGCAACCTAAAGAGGAAATGGTCGTATAACAACAATCTCGCAACAACATTATAAGCACTCCAAAGGAAAGTGGCACCTACCGTGATTAATGAACGGGAAGTAAAATTAAAAGTAATATTCGAGATCATATGAGTTGCACGAAAACTCTGGCATGTGTGGGCACTAAGATAAGTTACATATGGACGCAACAATGGGGCAGAGAAACCAGGAAAAGTAATAGCTACGTTGAAACAAATCTAAAATGGAATGAAAGAAATTATTCGATCAATGATCCAGAGTTGGTTACATTATGAACTCACTTAAGGGTTCAGAGTTTTATACATGCACCATATATAGTCATAGAAGATTCTGGTATACGTTAAAAGAAAGAATTGAGCCAGGTCATAAATGAAGGATTAAATTATTAAAGGGTTGTATCATGCATATTTCTCAAGCCCATAACTAATACCATGAACCATAGATCGGAAGATAGCTTAAGCCTACATAAAGGTTGATCAAAGTGAAGAGGAAACTAAAGAGTGACATCAACTAAGTAAACCAAGAGTCTGATTATTAGACCTAGAAATATTATAGAAGTTGTGCTTGAGAACATGACAGAATCACTCTTAATACTAGATGTTCAAGAAAAATAACACAACAACCATAATCTATAATGTCTCTACAAGGAAGCTAGTTAGAAGAAGTACCAGCCTCATAAGAAGTCAGTACGAAGCTCCCACCGGATTGTGTATTCACTAGAGGTGCGAGTATTATAATAGAGCTTCAAATTATAGACGTGAATTACACCTGGGTTGAAGGGAGGTCAGGAAAGAGGTAGAAGATACGAAGCGAGATTTTAAGGTAAGTAAGGTAAAGGTGAACAACGTACGAGATACTCAAAGACAGAAGATCGTGAATAGTTCATTCTTCGGATAAAAGGCTATAAGCACGGGGATGTAATAACCGAGAATGATAGAGGCATCGTCGGTAACATGTCTTCCAGCCTATGGTTTCTAAGTACTGAGAGATCTAGTTAAGAGAGTAGAGAAAAGTTGGAGACGATGTGATGTCTCGCTTGATATTCCAGAATAACATAAGGAAATCTATGGTGCAAGCAAGTTAAAGAAAAGTTGCGAGTAGTATAAATGGATATATACAGGTCGCAAGCTAAAGTATGGCAGAGCGACAAAGTTTTAAGGAAATATAAGTAAGGATGAGGAAAGGAAAGTGAAAAGGTGACGAGAATGGATGAGTCCTCAGGATTAAGTCCATGGAAACAAGAGAGATAATGGTTTCTCTAAGTTATTGAAAGTTCAGTATAGCCTGAATGAACTCAAAGGAGTCTAAGATTAATAGCATTTAGAAGGAATGAAATGTTGACCTGGTAATAAAATGAGTATAATTATGACGTTCAAGCCTTTGTTTGAATAATGGTTTGAAAAAAAAAGAGAAGGAGAAAAGATTTCGCTGGCGGCACCAAATTAGGATACCCCCATGAGGTAAATCACATTGAGACACTATGAAATATGATTATGAGAATCACTTTGAATATTCCTTGATGTAATGTAAGCCCTAGGGGAAAAGTATTACGTAAGAAGTTTCAAGTTATCAGTGGTATATTGTAGATAAATATTGAGGTGAATCAACAATGGATGGACAAAAGTCACAAAGTATGAGATGAGATTAGGTCGTCATTCTAAAGATGAGCAGTAATCAGGAAGCATTAAGAGACTTAAATTTATACATATGGAATAAGCAACGAGAGTAAGCGGGGATTTGGTAGCAGACCTCAGCAACGATAAATTAAAGTAAGAGTTATGGTAGTAAATTCATACGGATGGCTAAACGGACCAATGCGATGAGATAAATATTCGTGAATTCAACAAAGTACCAAGCGAAGAACTTCAGTATACTCATAGATGACCAAAGGGACATCTTATCAAGCTCTACATATGAAGCCTAGAGATTGGGCACACTTACAAGGTCAAAATTGTACAGGCTGCATGATGAAAGGTAGCAATAGTTATGAGATTGGAAGGATTCCGACTACAAGTTATGATGTGAGAAGAAGGCCTAAGGAGGGAATGCCCTAGACTTTGGACTCATTCACAGAATAGTCGCCTAGATGGAAAGGGAACTTCTAAAGTATTCAGAAGATATAAGTTATGAAAATGATAAGTGCATCAGTCAACATTCAAGGACGAATGTTCCAAATGGGGGAATAATGTTACGCTATGCAGTATTACGTCGATGTTATGCTCTGTAGTAATATATTACGATGATTTTACCCTCTGCAGTAATATATTACGATGATGTTATGCCTTGCAGTATTACATTATGATGATATTACGCTTTGTAGTATTAAGTTATGATGGTATTGCACCCAGCAGTATTACATTACGGTGATGTTACACTTCCCAGTATTAAGTTACGATAGTGTTGTACCCAACAGTATTACATTACGGTGATGTCACACTTCGCAGTATTAAGTTAAGACGATGTTGCACCCTGAAGTATTGTACGTTAAATTTTTCGTAAGGTAATTGGCATCAATCCAAGTAAAATATTATTTGGAGATTATAAGGATTATGCTATTTCACAAGCGATTAGTAAATTCATGAAGGTGAAAGGGGGAGCAAGTCAAAGAAAATAAATTTTGTTCAAGGTTGGCATTTTGGGGTAAAATACGACCCAAGCTAAAATACCCGATATTTATGGACTAGTGTCATACAAGGTACTACATAACCATGCCAGTAAGGTGTATAAGGTATGTGAAAAGTGAGTAATATTTTAAGTAAGTGGGAATATTTTACGGGTAATTGATTAATTACCGGGTAACGGGACATTACCTAATTAATTGGGGATATATTTGGATAATATTAATCCCTTTCCCTCAAAAACGTGGCAGAAAGCCGCAAAATAAGAAGAATGACTCTTAGTCATTCTATCATTAGGTGGCTATCTTCTAAGTTAATAAGAATTTAATGAATAAAGACTTACTACAAGTCTTGTTTCCACTTTCATTTTTGGACAACAATCAGAACATCCATTTTCCTTTCCATATCATTTCTCCTAGATTCAAACACTTCAAGAACAGTAGCAAAACTCAATCCACAAAGGCTCCAACGAAAATTCTTGCACAAAACAATTCCAACGAGAATTGTTAGAATCGTAGCAATGTAAAATTTTGCAGTTCTAAAGGAGTACGCTGCAATCCTCTCCAAGAATATAATGCAGAGTTTTCTCTACTCCAGGTATGTTAAGGCTATCCCTTCTTTCTTTTGTCACAATCTATACGATTCGAACGAAACGTGCAAATGCACAAATTCCATGAATGACTCTATTAATAGAAGTATTAGAGATACCTATGTTCTTGAATTTTCATGTGTCATAATATTTTATCATCTATTCATGGGTCTCAAAAAAATATGAAAGTTGAAAAAAGTTTACTTTATGATATTAAGAGTTTACTTTATGATATTACTCAAACGCAAAATGGTTTTATATGTTTCGAAAGATTTTATTAACGTACTTTTCATGCATTGCATTCATGTACATTGACCCATGACCAGATGGCTTTATATACACGTATATATGTATGTATATATATGTATATGGGATATGGGAAAGGTTATGGTATTATATACACACCACCACCTGATCAGCTGGTATACGATGATGATTTTGCCTACAGCGGCCGATATGATATGATGGGATGCCCTTAGAGACTGATGATGTTATGAAACATGTACCTATGCATGACATGACATTCATATGCATATGCATGATGCTAAAAGTATTTCATGATTTACAGAGTTATCTAGACTTACAGGTTGAGTCAATTACTCTATAATTCTTTCATGTATGTTATGTACTTATTTATTGTAATGACTCGACTGGTCGTTTTGAGCAATTTCATCTGGTTTGGCAGTTATAGGTCACGAGTAGCTTTATATTATGTGTATCGACTTGCGTGTGCAGTCCGGGTTTGAAACCGGAAAGCTTTTATGTAAAAATATGACCAAAAAAAAGTAATTTTTAGAGTTAAAAATTTGATTTTTAGTTGATTTTGGTCAATATTTTTGGTAAACGGACCCGGATCTGTGTTCTGACTAATCGAGAGATCCACAATAAAATATGGGACTTGGGCGTATGCCCGGAATTAAATTCGGAGGTCCCTAGCCTTAGAAAATAATTTTTGAAGAAAATCGTTGTGCTGGTTTTTAAAGGAAATAAAGAAATAAATTAATGTTTCAACTCGTTGGCATCGGGCCCGTATTTTGGTTCCGGAGCATAGTATAAATTTTTTATGATATTTAAGTCCTATCTGTAAAATTTGGTGAAAACCGAAATTGATTTGACGTGATTTGAATGTCCGGTTAAAAAGTTAAAAAATCATGAGTCTTAAAGTTAAATTCATAGTTTTTGATATTATTTTGATGATTTGATTGTATGAGCAAGTTCTTATGATGTTTCTAGACTTGCGTGCATGTTTGGTTTGGAGCCTCGAGGGCTTGGGTGAGTTTCGCATAGGTTTAGGCTATGTTGCGCTTGTTTTTGGATGCTTCATCGTCGTTTCTTCAAGCAAAAATAATACCATATTAAGCAAATAATACCCAAAATAAGTTTTGTTTGAACCAATAGATCCGTATTAAAATTACGGAGCCATAGGAAAAAGAATCATTGAATATGGACATTGTATGAGGAAGTTATGCTAATTTTCGTGTCAGGAAAATTTGCTGGTTCTGGTGTGGCCGCAAATGCGAACCTTTTATCGCATTTGCGATGCCCAGTTCACAAATGCGAGATTTTTGTCGCAAATGCAACTTCTGTCAGCCCTGTGTTCTTCATAATTTTGAGGGGTTCGCAAATGCAACATCTGAGGCCTGCTAAGTGAGGTTTTTGACGAGATTTTCACCCATTTTTCACTTTTCTCAAACCCTAAACCTCCATGGACGATTTTCCAAGGACCCAAACTTCTCCAAATCATTGGGTAAGTATCTCTAATCAATTTCCAACTATAATTTGTGATTATATCTTAGATTTAACATCAAATTATGAAAATCTAAAGGAAAATTTGGGGAAAATTGTGAAATCTTTCAAAATATAAAATGATAATTTGAATGACCAAATGGCATCGGAATTAGATAATTTTTTTATGGGTGAACTCGTAGCAGAATGGGTGTTCAATTTTTGTAAATTTTATCAGGTTCCGAGGTGCGGGCCCGGGGAGTTGACTTTTGTTGACTTTTTGCAAATTGTATAAGAATTATAGTTTTGTCAATTAAAATTATTTTCTCTTGCATTTTTTGATGTATTCAAGTCGTTTTGGCTAGATTGAGTCGAGCGTTGATGAATTGGTAAAGGAAAAGCTAAATTGAGTATTGAATTGGCCGGATTGAGGTAATTATCTTGCCTAAACTTGTGTGGGGGACTTCCTCTTAGGATTTGAGTCTTCTATGCTAATTGTAGTCCATACATGTGAGGTGACGAGTGGGTGCTCAGGCTTATTTGCAGGAAATTTGTTGTAGGGTTGTTAGGTCCTTATGTTCATTATGTGAAAAGTATCACGTTATAATTGGTTTTTTCCTAATTGCTTAAAATGCCTCTATATGCTCCATATGACGTTATTAGCTTTCCTCTAATTCTAGGTGTTACATTGACCCTTAATTTCCTTAATTGAACCTTTTTTATTGTCTTGATACTCCTTGATTGTAAGTTCTTCTATGACTTCGTGCAAATATGTTACATGTCCAATTGTTGTGGTTACTGGTGTAGCTATCACGTGTTTATTATGTCTTGTTGTTTTGTTGAGGTTATCGTGCTTCTTGGTTTTTCCGTGACCCTTATCATGTATTGTTGACTCCCTTGCCGGGATGTTATTTTTTCTATTGTTGATTCCCTTACCGGGACGTTATTGTTTCTATTATTGACTCCCTTGCCGGGATGTTATTGTTTCTATTGTTGATTCCCTTACCGGGACGTTATTGTTTCTATTGTTGACTCTTTTGCCGGGATGTTATTGTTTCTACTGTTGATTCCCTTGCAGGGATGTTATTGTTTCTATTGATTGATTCCCTTGCCGGGATGTTGTTGTTTCTACTGTTTGGGTGAGGAAGAGTGATAAAGCACGAAGGGTGATGTCGTGCACATGTACATTTATATTGATATGGAATGTAGTGTGGGATACCAAGAGATCCCCAGCATATATATTGAGGATACTAAGAGATCCTCGAGATACCAAGAGATCCGCGGCACATATATTGATGATACCAAGAGATCCTCGGGATACCAAGAGATCTCCAGCACATACATTGAGGATACTAAGAGATCTCCAGCACATATATTGAGGATACCAAGAGATCCTCAGGATACCAAGATATCCCTAGCACATATATTGAGGATACTAAGAGATCTTTGGGATACCAAGAGATCCCCGGCACATATATTAAGGATACCAAAAAATCCTCGGGATACCAAGAGATCCCCAGTACATATATTGAGGATACTAAGAGATCCCAACACATATATTGAGGATATCAAGAGATCCTCATGATACCAAGAGATCCCCAGCACACATATTGAGGATACTAAGAGATCCCCGATTGTTATCTCTGTATTGAGCTGTATTCCTTCTATGATTATTTGGTCTCTACTATAGTTGTTGTTATTCTTATTATCTTATATTACTTCATACTGCTAGCATTTGATTATATTAAACAACTTCAACTTTTCTCGCTGGTTTTTCCTAATTAGTTTAGAAATTATATTTTACTTTATATTATGTAAATAAGATTTCTTGAACATCTTGAGTGCATTTATACGCACATTACGTAATGTATTGCATGTGGATTTTGTTGTTAAAAGTGTGATGGAAAAAATATGCGGGCATAAGGTGCCATGTATGCTGAAGGTTCGGAAGTTGAGATTATGATATGAGAAATTGAGGGTTGAGATGGTCGGGATTGTGTACTAGTCATGATGTGATTGGTTGTGTTGGCATTGACTTTTTCATTTGAGAACATTCTTACTTGTCTATGTTCCTATTATGTCAGTGTTGATTTACTTGGTTATCGTTAGTTATTACCCGTGTTCTCCCTTTATTGTTCCTACTATTTGTATTTTGATTTCTCTCCGGTGTTGGTATTACCTCGTTATTTTTATCTCGATATTTTATTATCCCATCCTATTCATTTCATTTGACCAGTAGGTGTCTTGACTGTTCCTCGTCACTACCCCATCGAGTTTAGTCTTGATACTTACTGGGCATCGTCGTAGTGTGCTCATACTACACTTATGTACATTTTTGTGTACAGATCCGGGTATTTGGCCGATAGTAGTTGTGCGGGTCGTTGCGGTGGAGACTGAAGGTAAACCTGTTGCAGCGTTCGTAGGTCTCGGAGTCACCTTCAGTTGTAATTATTTTCATATGTTCCTTTTGTTTCGAAATAGTGACGTATTTATTTTGTATAACTACTCTTAGAAAGGCTTATGACTTGTACCACAGGTTTTGGGAATTGTAATTTGTTCAGAGTAATTTAATTTAAAGTTAGTAAATATCCATGTTATTACAGAAAATGTTAGGCTTACCTAGTTTAGAGACTAGGTTCCATCATGACACCTTTGGAGGGATTTTGGGGTTGTGAGAAGTTGGTATCAGAGCTCTAGGTTCATAGGTGCTACGAGTCATAAGCAGGTTTAGTAGAGTCTTGCAGATTGGTATAGAGACATCTATACTCATCTTCGAGAGGCTACAAAACTATTAGGAAATTCCACTTCTTTCATTCATTATCATGCGATATTGATTCAGCTCGAAGTTATATTATATAACTTATATTCATTTACATCCACTCGTGTGTAATATTACGCTCTCGGTGTCCGCTATGCGCTAGTGGTTTGTGATGCTATACACGGGCTACAAAGGAGTTAGGGATGCTCAGGCATTTCCTCGACATGTTGTCTAGGCTGAAGATACAGAGGCATTGAGAGACTATTCAGTTGTTCGTATGGAGGCACAGCAGTTTCCGGCATCTGATTGATGAGTGCAAGCTTGGGAAGGTTTAATTGGTTGACTAGTCGTCGCGATTGTGGCAAGACCACGAAGTGGGTGTTGATTTGGAATAGTTGGTGGTATTGGAGTACCTTGTGATTTGTGTTGTACGGGCTTTGAAGGTTAGTTTTGCGGATCATCATTCTATGGCTTTGCACCAAGTGGAGGAGTCCAATAGCGGCATTCAGATTGCAGAGTTAGATTTATATCAGATTTGGCCTAAGGTATATGTATATGTGGTATTGGTAGGTTCCCGAAAATTGTATATGACTAAGGTCTAAGATCTTGCACGGGACAATATTGGGACTTTGACTGGGATTATTGCATATCGACTATTCGAAGAAATAGGTCAGCTCTATGGTATTGGGTCAGCATAGCGATGAAGTAATTGGTCCTTTGAATAGGAAATACTGGCATTTATGGTAGCACTCTTGTATTGGACGGTTTGTATGACTTGGTCGAGTTGGGGAGGTGTAGTCTTGATGGTTTAGTTGCATGTGGCCGGATCTCGGAAGGGTCTCGATGGTTCGACAAAGGCTTGAGTTAGTTGTCTACTATGGGTATAAAGAATATGTGGTACATTGTGACTTTCTCCTGAATGGGTATCAGAAATTAATAGAGTGTTGACCTTGTTGGCTATCATATGTGAAGGGTGTGCATTTTTGGAGGGGACCTTAAGTTTTGGTTTATGGGTGCGTGGCTAGTAGCATGGTGATTACTGGGTTTTGAGGCTTTCGGGGTTCATGTTTTGTTACATGGCCAGAAATCCTATATGGGTGCTTTAGCAGAATAATAGGGTATGAGTAATATATTAGCCATTTGATTTGCGTAGTTGAGTTGGGTATGGAAATTTCGGTATTCTTGACATTTGGGGCTAGATGCCCTCATGAATGGACTATTTCCTGTTTGCAGATCTTGAAGAAATGTTGAGAATGCAATAATTAATAGCATGTATTATCGATAAGTTGTTGCGGATATTTTTGAAGCATACTTACCTATTTGGAAATAATCAGGATTTGGGTTGGGGGCTATTTGAAAGCTCAATGAGAATATGTATCTTGTATCAGATCAAGTTTGAGCGCTCCTGTGAGATTGTCATTATGGTTATGTTATCGGGCAGAATGGATATTATTTGTGCCTCTAGCCTATGTTATATGCTACTCTTTTATGTTGTGTTAGGCGGTGAGGTTGTATGATTATTCCCCACGCATGTTGTAATTTTGTTCAGGCCTTATGGCGATGCGGGCAAGACAGCCCTCGTGATGTTGATTTGTTCATTGTACCTTAGTTGTGCTTGTTTCTTTCATGTTCTAGTACTTCTATTCATTGTTCCCATAGTTTTACTTGTGCACTTTGTTGTGCCTGATATCAATATTTATGTGATTAGTGGACCCGGGCATTTTGGCTTGATGAGTATTTGGGAGCGGGATGCGCACCGCAACGGATGTTATGTGGGGTCACCTTTCATTGTATTTCTTTGGTGTTGTATTTTCCCTCTGCGGGACGATTTGATGAAAGACTATACTTTTGTTGTCACACATGTTGTAATTGTTAGATAATTCTTATACTTGGCTTTCCCTTATTTGTGCTGCATAATTTAGTTATTGCTGGTTTGGTGTAAAAACTGTGTAGTGTGAGAATTTGTGTGGTTCCGTGGTGAGTTGTTAGTTGGGCTGTTTGTACTGGCTGAGATGAGGTTCTTAGACCTGATATTTGTACTATAGTATTGGGGGTGAGGAGTTCTTAGATGTATGTGGTTGTTTCTGCTAAGAGTTGGGTAATGGCCCTTAGTGAGCGAAAGAGTTTCTTGACTTGTTGACTTCATGAGCATCTATGAATATCTGCATGTTTCTTTATCATGGGCAGTGTTGTGGAGGTCCGAAACAAGGTTATATTCAATGTGAGGTGTATTGCCGGCATTCAGGATGTTATTTGAACAGCTATGGTGGTCAGAGGTTATTGCTTCAGGCATTTGAGTGGTGTGGAACAACATGTGATTGTATATTGGATTGGAATTTTGGCTCGATTCAGCTTGTTCAGGTTCATGCAGTGTGATGATGTAGGATTCAGGTCCTATGATGAATTTCAGACATTGAGGTTTGGGTTCTATCCTAAGGTTATGGACTAAGGATGAGGTGAGATCATCAGTTAAGTTGCATTGTCAGTCCTACATAGGTTTGGGTGATGGGGAATTGCCCCGGGTGTATGTGTGAGGAGCTTATGCAGTGGTTCGATGGCTTTGGAACGACTCTGGGCACGTTCGAGGACAAGCGTATTTTTAAGTGGAGGAGGATGTAACGACCCGACTAGTCGTTTTGAGCAATTTCGTCCGGTTTGGCAGTTTGAGGTCACGAGTAGCTTCATATTATGTGTATCAACTTGCATGCACAGTCCGGGCGTGAAACCGGAAAACTTTTATGTGAAAATATGAAAGTAAATAGTAATTTTTAGAGTTAAAAATTTGGTTTTTAGTTAACATTGGTCAACAATTTTGGTAAACGGACCCGGATCTGTGTTCTGACAATCCCGGGAGGTCCACGGTAAAATATGGGACTTGGGCGTATGCCCGGAATTGAATTTCGAGGTCCCTAGCCTTAGAAAACATTTTTTGAAGAAAATTGTTGTGCTAGTTTTTAAAGGAAATAAGGAAACGAATTAATGTTTGAACTCATTGGTATTGGTCCCGTATTCTAGTTCTGGAACCTGGTACAAGTTTGTTATGATATTTAAGTCCTATCTGTAAAATTTGGTGAAAATCGGAATTGATTTGACGTGATTTGGACGTCTGGTTGAAAAGTTAGAAAATCATGAATCTTGAGGATAAATTCATAGTTTTTGATGTTATTTTGATGATTTGATTGTACGACAAGTCCGCATGATATTTTTAGACTTGCGTGCATGTTTGGTTTCGAGCCCCGAGGGCTTGGGAGAGTTTCGGATAGGTTTAGGCTATGTTGCGCTTGTTTTTGGATGCTTGATCGTCGTTTCTTCAAGCAAAAATAATACCACATTGAGCAAATGATATCCAAATTCAGTTTTATTTGAACCATTAGATCCGTATCGAAATTAAGGAGCCATAGGAAAAAGAATCATCGAATTTGGACATTGTATGAGGAAGTTATGCTCATTTTTGTGTCAGGAAAAATTATTGGTTCTGGTGTGGTCGCAAATGCGAACTTTTTATCGCATTTGCGATACCCAATTCGCAAATGCAAGATTTTTGTTGCAAATGCGACTTCTTCCAGCCCTGTGTTGTTCGTAATTGCGAGGGGTTCGCATGGGTCGCAAATGCGACATCTGAGGCCTGTTAAGTGAGGTTTTTGACATGATTTTCACCCATTTTTCAATTTTCTCAAACCCTAAACCTCCATGGACGATTTTCCAAGGACTCAAACTTCTCCAAATCATTGGGTAAGTGACTCTAATCAATTTCCAACTATATTTTGTGATTGTATCTTAGATTTAACATCAAATTAATGAGAATCTAAAGGAAATTTCGGGAGAATTGTGAAATCTTTCAAAAATGTAAAATGATGTTTTGAATGACCAAATGGTATCGGAATAAGATAATTTTTGTATGGGTGAACTCGTAGCAGAATGGGTGTTCAATTTTTGTAAATTTTGTCGGGTTCTGAGGTGCGGGCCCGGGGAGTTGACTTTTGTTGACTTTTGCAAATTGTATAAGAATTATAGTTTTGTCAACTGAAATTATTTTTTCTTGCATTGTTTGATGCATTCAAGTCGTTTTGGCTAGATTGAGTCGAGAATTGATGAATTGGTAAAGAAAAAGCTAAATTGAGTATTGCATTGGCTGGATTGAAGTAAGTATCTTGCCTAACCTTGTGTAGGGGACTTCCCCTTAGGATTTGAGTCTTCTATGCTAATTGTAGTCCGTGCATACGAGGTGACGAGTGGGTGATCAGGCTTATTTGCAGGAAATTTGCTCTAGGGTTCTTAGGTCCTTATGTTCATTATGTGAAAAGTATCCCGTTATAATTGGTTTTTTCCTAATTGCTTAAATTGCCTCTATAGGCTCCATATGACGTTATTAGCTTTCCTCTAATTCTAGGTGTTACATTGACCCTTAATTGCCTTAATTTAAGTGATTGCCTTCCTTATTTTCTTGATACTCCTTGATTGTAAGCTCCCCTATGACTTCGTCCAAATATGTTACATGTCCAATTGTTGTGGTTACCGATGTAGCTATCACGTTCTTATTATGTCTTGTTGTTTTGTTGAGGTTATCGTGCTTCTTGGTTTTTCCGTGACCTTTATTATGTATTGTTGACTCCCTTGCTGGGATGTTATTGTTTCTATTGTTGATTCCCTTGTCGGGACGTTATTGTTTCTATTGTTGACTCCCTTGCCGGGATGTTATTGTATCTGTTGTTGATTCCTTTGCCGGGATATTATTGTTTCTATTGTTGATTCTCTTGCCGTGATGTTATTGTTTCAATCATTGATTCCCTTGATGGGATGTTATTGTTTCTATTGATTGATTCCCTTGCCGGGACGTTGTTGTTTCTACTATTTGGGTAAGGAAGAGTGATAAAGCACGAAAGGTGATGTCGTGCACATGTACATTTATATTGATATGGACTGTAGTGTGTGATACCAAGAGATCCTCGGTATATATGTTGAGGCTATTAAGAGATCCTCAGGATACCAAGAGATCCCCAGCATATATATTGAGGATACTAAGAGATCCTCGGGATACCAAGAAATCCCCGGCACATATATTGTGTATACCAAGAGATCCTCGGGATACCAAGAGATCCCCAGCACATATATTGAGGATACCAAGAGATCCTCAGGATACCAAGAGATCCCCGACACATATATTGAGGATACTAAGAGATCTTCAGAATACCAAGAGATCATCGGCATATATATTGAGGATACCAAGAGATCCTCGGGATACAAAGAGAACCGCAACACATATATTGAGGATACTAAGGGATCCTCGGGATACCAAGAGGTCCCCAACACATATATTGAGGATACCAAGAGATCCTCGGGATACCAAGAGATCCCCTGCACACATATTGAGGATACTAAGAGATCCTCGATTGTTATCTTTGTATTGAGATGTATTCCTTCTGTGACTATTTTGTCTTTGCTATAGCCGTTGTTATTCTTATTATCCTGTATTACTTCATACTGCTAGCATTTAATTATATTAAACAACTTTAACTTTTCTCGCTGGTTTTTCCTAATTAGTTTAGAAATTTTAATTTACTTTATATTATGTAAATGATATTTCTTGAACATCTTGAGTGCATTTATACAGACATTATGTAATGTATAGCATGTGGATTTTGTTTCTAAAAGTGAGTTGGAAAAAAATATGTGGGCATAATGTACCATGTGTGCTAAAGGTTCGGAAGTTGAGATAATGATATGAGAAATCGAGGGTTGAGATAGTTATGATTGTGTACTAGTCATGATGTGATTGGCTGTGTTGGCATTGCCTTCTTCATTTGAGAACATTCTTACTTGTCTCTGTTCCTATTATGTTAGTGTTGATTTACTTGGTTATCGTTAGTTATTAACCGTGTTCTCCCTTTATTGTTCCTATTGTTTGTATTTTGATTTCTCTCCACTATTGGTATTACCTCGTTATTTTTATCTCGATATTTTATTATCCCATCCTATTTTTTTCATTTGACCAGTAGGTGTCTTGACTGTTCCTCGACACTACCCCACCGAGGTTAGTCTTGATACTTACTGGGCACTGCTGGGGTGCTCATACTACACTTCTGTACATTTTTGTGTACAGATCCAGGTATTTTGTCAATAGTAGATGTACGGGTCGTTGCGGTGGAGACTCAAGGTAAACCTATTGCAGCGTTCGCAGGTCTCGGAGTCACCTTCAGTTGTACTTATTTTCATATGTTCCATTTGTTTCGATATAGTGACGTATTTATTTTGTATAACTACTCTTAGAAAGGCTTATGACTTGTACCATAGGTTTTGGGAATTGTAATTTGTTCAGAGTAATTTAATTTAAAGTTACTAAATATCCATGTTATTACAGAAAATGTTACTTTTACCTAGTTTAGAGACTAGGTGCCATCACGACTCCTTTGGAGGGATTTTGGGGTTGTAACATTTATATGCCTTACATACTCGGTACATTATTTGTATTGACGTCCCTTTTGCTTGGGGACACTATGTTTCATGCCTGCAGGTCCTGATAGATAGGTCAACAGCCCTCCAACTAGGCTATCAGCTCAGCAGAAGATGTTGGTGCGCTCCATTTGTTTTGGAGTTGCTTGTTTGGTTAGTATGAGTTAGATGAGTATTGTTTGGTATGGCGGGATTCTGTCCCGACCTTTATGAAAATTATGTATTCTTAGAGGCTTGTAGACATATTTCATGTATGCAAAAGATCGTATGGCCTTGTCGGCCTATGTTCAGTGTTTAAGTGGTTATTTTGGTCTTAGAGGCACATATGTTTAATGTATAAGTTGGCATTACCTGTTGTATTCTACCTATTTCATGGTAGCCTCTCCGGCTCAGTTATTTATAATAGTATGACATGAAAATATACGTTATGTTGGTACTCGGTTGAGTAAGGTACCGGGTGCCCGTCGCGGCCCATTGGTTTGGGTCGTGACAGGCTTTCACAGGGCCAGGAAGATCACGACCTGGTAGAAGACTTGGCGGGTGTCGGCCTCACTTGCACGGCTACTTTGAGTCCACTTCTTGGGACATTGTGTCATGCAAGCTATAGGTCAGAGGTGCCACTTCACCCCATGGAAAGCAAAAGGGATGAAGTGCCACACCAGGCCAGGGTAAGAAGGTGAGTAGCGGTGTATAGTCCGAACACCCTCGTGAGCAGCGGTGTAGAGTCCAAATATCTTCCCAAGTCGGAATAAATCAGCCCCCCTACCTCTTATTCTCGAGCCAATGACAACAGTAGTAACAACAACAACAACAACAACGAGGACGACGACGACAAGACGGTGTAATCTCGCTCGGCAAGGAAAAGCCCAGGAAAAAGGCCATGGCGTGGCCGATGAGAACGCCACTATGTAACCTTAAGGCCATGGGCCTCAAACATGGTGGATAACAATGGATGAGGATGGTGAGAAAAAAGGGATGGAAAGATATTGGAAGACACTTGAGTAATGAATTGGTTCCAGAAAGCCCCCATTTATAGAGAAAGGGCAGAGTAACTGGTGAGCATAATCAATACTCTTTTGAAAAACGCAATTGACGGCGCTATCAATGTCCTTGAAAGACGTATCGGTAGGCGCAATTAATGCATTTTTGGAACTGAATCGACAGCGATATTATCGCTTAGAAGGACGAGAATTGGCAATGCATTAAAGGGTGCTGAAAAGTCAAGTTAGCGGGATGCCTCGGTTGCCACAAAAGCCTAAGTCATGGGTATGACATCATCAGTATAGCATTATCACGGGAAATTTGGAAAGATAGTTATCAAGGTCGTTTCTTATCGTTCTACTCTAAGAAACGCGGGGACTATCTATATACAGTAAAATTGGAGGGTCCAATTTTCCATCATTACGACGTCTCGAAGGCTCAAAATCACGGTCGAATTTCATCCCTCGAGGGTTATCGACGCTCGACCTCGGGGCAGTATGAGACCGACGGTTACGGAAAGAAAGTGGCGAGTTCCCAAGGCGTGAAACTAGAGTCGACAAAGTCTGTCAGGCTAGTCTGAGCCCGTATCGTAGCATTAACTAGCTGTCCCATCTCCATATCTTTGTAATAAATGCACTTGTACTATGTTGGGATTACCCCCTTATATAAAGGGGATCTTTGTCATTTTGTAAACATCTGTTGCTCAATACTAAATACACAAGAACATTCTCTCCGCTCTCTAACACATTCTCTTGACCTAGTTACTTCATTTATTGCTCATATTTATTGTGTTCTACTTAAAGTTCATCACTTATTGCATATTATTGGCCATAAAGAGCCGTTATTGATTTATTCATAACTGTTAGTCTCCATCGACCATCCTCGATAGTTACCAGTCGAGCTTCAGACTCGACCCCGAGGCCCTCGATTAGGCAAGCTCGAGGCCTCGATTGACAGCAATTCGGTTTGGTTAACATCTCGTTTCTAAGTCCTTTTCTTGACCATAAATCTTTCACATAGCATCAACTGCCTAACAAACTAGCATAAAAATAGATCACGTATTTTTAGAATCAGTTAATCAAATTTAATTGTTATTACCATTTTCACGGTAAACAGTACTCAACCTCTTACTTTATTGGTGATTAATTTCTCTCACAAGTTGATATTCATCCACGAACTATCATAATTTACAAGTTTGCATCACGTAGTGCCACTACTATACTTATACTCACTGCACCAGGATTATGCATTCATATGCTACAGTCATATGTATAACATCACTATCACGATATAATTAATACTATCAAATTGCATTAAAATGAGAACTGCTCAAGCACTTTTCTCAAAGTATCTTTCATCACCAAAATCAACAACAAAGACGTGGCTAATCTATTATGCTTCTTACTCTTCTGCTCAACTCTTTTTCTCTCGCAACCACACTTATAATGGAGGGTTGCATCCATAAATTGAATATTGAATTATTTACTTTTAGGCAAATCATATCCTTTGCCCACATAACTATTCATACAGATTATTAACGTTGAAAATTTAACTAACTCCCAAACTTCTTTAAACAGAAATTTTGGTAGAAGTTTCTTTGAAAATAGAATTAACCCAAAATTTAAAATATCTTCAATCTCAATTATAACCATGCACACACATCTCATGTATTAGAGACTACTCTTAGCCGTACAAATATTATTTCTACTTTCAAAGTTATCTGCATCGTCCAGCTGAGGAGGATACGTGTGTCCTAGCCGTCTGTTAAGATAGACATTTCAAGTTTAAGCTCTATCAGCTTAAAGCACAAAGAAGGAATGAAAGAAGGAGAAATATCAAAAATGCTTAGTAGTCTCAAGATCATAAATATGGGCGCCTACATACCCATAAGCAAGAATCTACTAAACATTGCTCCATGACCCGGGACTTAAAGCCTAAGCTCTGATACCAACTTTGTGACGTCCCAAACTACCCCCTAGACATGACTGGCACCTAGTTAACACCACCTGCTGGGCGAACCATACTTTCTTACCTTAGCCATTAATTTACAGTATTTGATTAATTAAATGAGTATCCAAATAATCTGATAACTATTACGAACAATTAATATTTCAAAATATAAGAGTAACACTCTAGCCGAAATCCCACACTAGACCATGGAGCATCTAAGAGAATTACAAAAGACCTCATATGAATAAATGATAAAGACTCTTTGGGTAGCCTCCACGAACAATGCGGCGGCTCACTTCAATAACTGAATCAACTAAAGTGAACTCGTCGGCTACTAGCTCCGTCTTCACCAATAGTATCTGCATAGATATGCAAGTAAGAAGTGATTTATACGTAAATATTGTCACACCTCCTTTTTCATCTATACCACGTAAAGGGTGTAAAGGAGTTTTTTCAATTAAAAGACAATTGAAATGGGATTTATTTAAAAGATTCAGAGACACCACTTGGGAGATTTATGGTGTCCCAAGTCACCGGTTGAATCCTGAATCGAGGAAAATATGACTCTGTTTAACAGTCTGCGAACCCGAAATCCGGGTAAGGAATTCTGTTAACCCGGGAAAAGGTGTTAGGCATTCCTGAGTTTCGTGGTTCTAGCACGGTCGCTCAACTGTTATAATCGGCCTAATTATCTGATTTTAAAATACTTTTAAACGTATGTGCCTTTTTTCTAAATTTTGGAAAACCGCTTTTACTTATTTAAAGAATTAATTCAAGGTCATTTAAAACGTATCGCAAGCCACACCACATGAAATGCACCCGTGATTCATGACACGCTCTATTTAACCTTGTTGGAAATTAGAACCGGGTCACATGAAATGCACCCCAAGGTTTTAACATGTTCACTTCTACTATCATTATTCAAAATTATGGTAGGGTCACATGAAATGCACACCCGAGTTTAGGAAAGTAAAACTATTAAAAGAACGCGCCTAAAGCAACTAGCGCAATTAGTTATTCTCCTGAAACTTTGAGATTATAGGAAGGCCATAGATCATAAATATAGTGCGTGAGAGAAAAATGTGACCTTCAACTTCCATGAATTTCCAGCAAACACGGTCATATTCACCCAAAAGAGAACTTAACGACTTATTAACGTTCTGCTAGAATTTAGCAAACCAAACTGACCCTTAGCTCGTATACAATCAAAACCAAACAAATATCCTTAAAAGCAAAAAGCCACTAATTTTAGTTTTATGTCCAATAACCCAAATGGCTCAACTTCGAATTAATCCACACGGTGAACTTTTCATTTTACAAGACTATACAACACATAAATAGTGCGCACTAATTTCCATAAACACATAAACATTAACATAAACATATTATCAGAAACTTTTCATTTTTACGGAAAATTAACCTTATGCGTTGATGTGTTAATCATCTCATATAGATCTTTGGGATTATAAATTTTCCATAACAAACGAAAATATGAAACACTCAACAACTAACAAAGTGCTTTCTACAAAGAAAAGAAACATATCCTAGTAGCAAACAACTATCCACAAAGTTCCCTGATAAACTTATTCAAGCAGCAACGTCAATTATACAATGGAAATATCACACCAAGGGATGCCTCCCAGAGCAGAAAATGATAGAAGCTCAAAAACACATCTATGGAAGTTCAAGATCATCATTAAATTGAAGCAAATAAACTAACTATTCCAAACAAGAAAATTGATCAAACGATGCATTAAACTCATGAATAATACTTGTGAACAGAATAATCAGAGGCAAGAAAAACTGACCAAAAGTAAACAGAACCAGCACCGGAGCTACGAACGTTAACCTCGACAAATTTACGACCTCGCCGGACCCGAACCCGCCTTACCTCGACGTACGAACGCAATGCAGCAACATTCTACACGACTTAAACTCACAAACGACTCCAAAACTTCAGCTGCCTTACGCTCGCTCCCTCACTCTGTTCATGTGCATGACTGTGTGTGTGCGTGTGTTCGCCGGCTTCAATGGTGGTCGTAGGTGAAGTCGTGCCTCTCGTTTCCGATGAACAGCGGCTGGTTTAAGTTGTTTGGTCGCTGGTTTGTGTTGTCATTTGCCGGTGAGGCAGTAACGGAATGAGAGGGGTGAGGTGAGTAAGATCACCGGATTTCCGGCGAAGCTGGTTGGCATCGTTGCTTCTTCTTCAGGCTCCTAGGGTTTTCTTCTATCGTTCCAGCAAAGAAGAGGATGAAAGCTACGTGGGGGGTCGTACGATGAAGAAGAAGACGTGGGGAGGGTGCTTGTATCGTTCTCCTTTTTCTGGTTTTCTAAATGAAAATTAAAACGAGGCCAGGGGTAGTCTCGTGAAGACGATGATCCAAAAGGGGGGTGGGGTCATTTTTTGTCTGCGCAGCTTTTCGCTTTTCAGCCCTTCTTCGTTATCATCCCCTTCTTTTGTTATCCATGCGCAGCTGCCTTCTTTTGTTCCCAGCCTCTTTCTCATTTCAGTTTTCCTCCATGCGCAGCTTTTTGCTGCTTTCTTCGTTTCAGCTTGTTCAACGAAGAAGCTTTCTTTGTTGATGAAGAAAGAGATCCCTGTGCGCAGCTTTCGTTTTAGACCCCTCCACCCCTCTCGTTAGGTGTTAGCTTCTTATATATACATAGGTCTAGGTTAGTTTTGTAGGGTTTTTAGGTTAAGGGGTAGGGGCCTAGGAATTATGGGCTTGGCAATTGTGGGTTAGGTCCAAAATTAGGCCTAAAGATGGGTTGGCTGAGCCCAAGCTCTATTCTTTCGCTGCGAACGAGATTAAAAATATGGGCCCATTTGTTAATTGTTCCTACTATTAAAATAATTATTAAAATAAAGCTAACCATTAAAACAAATCTATTTTTGGTATTTTCAAATATCATATTAGAATAAAAATACGATACTATTGTTGTATATATTTTTTAGATTTTGTTTAGATTAAAAATGACTGTAAAACATTAATGAACCTATTTTTGTGATTTTTTGTTTTCTTGTAATAAAATAAAGTAAAAGAATCAAAATTACTTAAAATATCTATATAATGCCTAAATTAAATATTCTACGCTAATTTATAAAAAATCTTGGGGAGGGTCAAAAATCACATGTCTACAACTGCCCCTCTTTGACTGGAAACGTACAGAGTTTTCAGACAAAGACTGACTAGACAGGTTTTTGACCCGACCCTTATTTGGAGAGACTAAAAATAAGAGAAAAGGGGAATGTGACTGAGCTCTGGTATCTGAGCTGCCTACATATCCTTGGCTATAAAGGAATTAGGCCACGTGTAGTTCAGAGGTGAGTGAGATGATGGAATATGCCGAGGTGGAGAGCCGGTCGAGGTGCCGTTCCACCGGGGTTCCGGTCTGCGGTCCTGTTATTACATCAAAATCAAAAGAAATGAAAAAGACTAGCTAAGCCTGTCAACTACGAGTTACAAGATTCCTATCTATAAGTCTTCTGAAGCTTGATCTTGAGTCTTGAGTGGTTCTTCATGCAGACTTTAGATTTGAACTTTGACGCTAGCTAGTTGCAGGTGCTAGTTCATCCTTCTTCAGCTTTTCGGATCAAAACCAGGCATGCAGTGCTTGTGACCTCGGTCATGTCTTGAGCAGCTCACATCCTTCATCAACTTCTGAATTGCATTCTGAATTGAATTCCCCTTTTTCCAGGTGGGCGCCTGATTGCTGAACTTGAACCGTCTTCACTTGTTACTTGACATTGTTTTCTCTTGTACCTTGAACCATTTTCCCTTGAAACTTGAACTATCTTCCTTCGAAACTGCTTTCCCTTGAAACTCGAGTTGTCTTCCTTCGACACTGCTTTATCTAGAAACTTGAATTGTCTCCCCTTATTCTCCAGGTGGGCGCCTGATTACAACAAAACCGACAAAACAAAGAAATTTTCTGCCCCAGTTTGCACTAGGAAGATTTGTGAGTTGTTAGCAAAATTGTAAACCACTTGTACTATTGATGCAATGATGAAATTAAACTAAAGAATAGACTAGGAAAATTATAAACTAAGCTAGACTAAAAAAACTGACCTTATTCTCCAGGCGGGGCCCCCTGACTGTTAACTTGGAATGTATTCCCTGCTCTCCAGGAAGGCTCCAAATATCAATAAGAACTTGAAAGCTAAACTTGAATTGTACTCCCTTGTTCTACAGGTGGGCTCTTGATTGCTGACTGGAAATGTGTTCCTTGCTCTCCAGGCGGGCTCCTGACTACTGACTTGAAATGGGTTCCCTGCTCTCCAGGCGGGCTCCTGACTGCTGACTTGAAATGTGTTCCCTGCTCTCCAGGCGGGCTCCTGATTGCTGACTTGAAATGTATTCACTACTCTCCAGGCGGGCTCCTCACTTCATGATAGACAAAACAAAGAATTTGGAAGCTAAAATTTAAATTGTACTCCTTCGTCTCCAGGAGGGCTCCTGACTACTGCGCTTGAATGTATTCCCTGCTCTCTAGGCGGGCTCCTGACTGCTGCGCTTGAAAGTATTCCCCGCTCTCCAGGCGGGCTCCTGACTTCATCTTGAAAGTATTCCCTGCTTTCCAGGCGGGCTTCTGACTTTAAGATAGACAAAACAAAGAATTTGAAAGCTAAAATTTAAATTATACTCCCTTGTTCTCCAGGCGGGCTCCTGACTGCTGCGCTTGAAAGTATTCCTTGCTCTCCAGGTGGGCTCCTGACTACTGCATTTGAAAGTATTCCCTGCTCTCCAGGTGGGCTCCTGACTGCTGCATTTGAAAGTATTCCCTGCTCTCCAGGCGGGCTCCTGGCTTCAAAATAGACAAAACAAAGAATTTTGAAAACTAAAATTTAAATTATACTCCCTTGTTCTCCAGGCGGGCTCCTGACTGCTGCATTTGAAAGTATTCCCTGCTCTCCAAGCGGGCTACTGACTTCAAAATAGACAAAACAAAGAAAATTTTCTGCCCCAGTTTGGTAACTGGGCAATTTGTAAGTTGTTAGCAATATTGTAAACCAAAATATAACTTGAAATACCAAGACTAGGAAATGTGTCTCCTAGGAGTGGAACATTATTGACTTAAACTAGGAAGTGTGTCTCCTAGGAATGAATTTCAATGACCGAGACTAGGAAGTGCGTCTCCTAGGGGTGAGAACTTCAGTGACTAAAACTCATACGATCCAAACTAGGAAGTGTGTCTCCTGAAAGTGTATCCTAAAAAAAACAGACTAGGAAGTGCGTCTCCTAAGGGTATAACTATAGTGTGTGGAACTAGGAATTGCGTCTCCTAGGGGAAAGCTCAATGTAGGAAGTGCGTCTCCTAGAACAAAAATATAACCTGAAAAACCCAGACTAGGAAGTGCATCTCCTAGGGGTGAAACTTCAATGACTCAAACTAGGAAGTGTGTCTCCTGAAAGTGTATCCTAAAAAAAACCCAGACTAGGAAGTGCGTCTCCTAAGGGTATAACTTTAGTGCGTGGAACCAGGAATCGCGTCTCCTAGGGGAAAGCTCAATGTAGGAAGTGTGTCTCCTAAAACAAAAATATAACCTAAAAAACCCAGACTAGGAAGTGCCTCTCCTAGGGGTGAAACTTCAATGACTCAAACTAGGAAGTGTGTCTACCACGAATGAACTTAAATAAACCAGACTAGGAAGTGCATCTCCTAGGAGAAAATCTCAATTTAGGAAGTATGTCTCCTAAAACAACAATATAACCCGAAAGACCCAGACTAGGAAGTGCATCTCCTAGGGGTGATGTGTGATCTTCTCAATAGCCTTTGCGCAAGCAGAATTGGGGCATTACACCTGAAAATTTCAAACTTCCAAGCTTTGATATGAACATAGCTTCCATCCCTGTTTCAAACAAAGAAAACTTGTGAGTTTAAACATGGTGGTTGGTTTGTGGCCTTGACTTTGTGGCGGATGCTCCTTCACTTGCCATGATAACTTTGATTTCACCTTGAAAGACATTGCTCATTTATTGACTAACCAATTTCTCTGTCACCCTTATCACAAAAAATACCTCTTCTCCGTTCAGACCCAATACCCTCTATCTATTGCATTGCTCATGAACCGACGTCTATCAAACCTTTGTGTTTCACATGAATCCCAAACCACGTTAATTGTCATCCACTTAGTGCACATGCTATTTTTTTTCTGACTTAAATCACTGGCCTAGGCCTTGAAGTCTATTGTTCCCTCACTTGTCACGATAACTTTGATTTCTGCTTGGAAGACCTCGCTTGTCACTGGTTAACCACTTTCTTTGTTGATCTCATCACAGAGAATACCTTTGACCCGTTCACACAACATCCTCTATCTATTGCACTGTTCATGAATTGAAATATACCAAACCTTTGTATTTCTCATGGACCTCAAAGCATGTTGATCGTTACCAACTCAGTACGCTTGTTATTCTTTCCTGACTTATGACACTGTGACGTGCTAGCCAGATCTCGTTTTGTGCAATTGGAAAGCTAGTGGCAAATTTTGAAGCCATTTCTTACTTGTTTTGACCAAACAGACTCAGGAAGAGGAAATAAACAAGACAAAGGGAACAGAGTAAAGGACAAAGGAAAGAAGTGATTCCTAACAAGAAAACTACAAAGTAGAAACCTATCAGATGTGGATACCAACTATAATGACCATGACATGCACCTATGGCCTATTCTGTTGAGTAAGTCTGATGTTCAACTCCTGTTATACCCCCTAAATCGTGAAACTGGGCTTTAATGCTCCAATTATCCAATCTGACTCACAATCCTTATTCGACTTGTAGTGCCCAGAGAGTTTTCACTATCAAGCCTCTCTCATTTGTTCTTTCTCTCAACTTATCGTCGCCTTACGGTGCCCGTGAGGGTTTTTACCAATAAGACTCTCTCATTTTTTACTTCTCTCAGCTCCCGTTGCCTTACGGTGCCCGTGAGGGTTTTCACCAATAAGACTCTCTCATTTTTGACTTCTCTCAGCTCCCGTCGCCTTACGGTGCCCGTGAGGGTTTTCACCAATAAGACTCCCTTATTTTCATTATTTTTCTGGTTGGACCAGAGTGTTGCCCCCGATATGAATTACCTCTCCTTGCTTGACTTGGCATCTCTCGAAGACTGATCGGAAGGTCTTTCTTTGGACCGTAATGTGGGCTTTTTGGATAGGGTTAGAAAGAAAGGGTATCAAAAGCTCAAACCAAATCTCATGGGTTCAAAATTACAACTTTCGGAATCCGATTTCTTGCAACAAACACAAATTCTGCCCCAGTTTCTTGCTTGGGGACTTTTGGATTTTTGTTTCGATAGGACCGAACTGTGAGGCTGCCTACGAATCCTTAAAAGGAATCAGGTCAAACGTAGTTCATAGCATAGGAATTGCTCTATTGTTGTGATTTTTCTTTTCTTTTCTTCTTTTCTTTTCTTTTCTTTCTTCCTTTTTCTCTTTTTGTTGTTTTGTTGTTTTTTCTTTCTTTTTTTCCTCTTTTTTTCTTTTTCTTCTTTTCTCTTTTGCTTTTCTCTTTTTCTTTTTCTTTTCTCTTTCCTTCTTTTTTCTTTTTTTTTCTTTTTCTTTCTTTCTTTCTCTTTCCTTTTCTTTCTCTCTTTCTTTCTTCCTTTTCTTATCTTTTATGTTTGTGTTTCTGATATTCGCTACTGATTCCAAAAGAGGGGTATGAAAGAAAATAAATAAAGCTCAAAAGGGGTGACGAGGGATAAAGTTTTTAGATAGCGGAACAAAATGCCTTCGTCATTCCAACCTTCAAAACCTGCCAAGTACAAACAACACAATTAAACAAATCAAGGAAAACATTCGTAACATCTTTTGGTTGCGCCAGACTTGATGACCGTACACACACATTCGCCTTCTACATTTGTTATATACAAAGCACCATTGGACAACACTCTCACTCTCATTACCGCGAACGGCCCCCTACAAATTTGGGGCAAACTTGCTTTTATCTTCAAATTGATGCGGTGGGATGCATTTCAATAGGGATTCTTTATGTTCTATCTGCCCCAGTTTCACACAATTCGGGCTTGAAGTGATCTCAAAATGCCTTTACTTATTTTCCTCAAATGTCCTTACATCTTCAACATTGTTTCATTACTTCGTGATTAAACTGACTTTTAAAACCCGGCTGAGAAATATGCATGCATGTCACGTCACTAGAGTCAACAGGAAAAGGACTATAAAAGGAAAAGAGAACTAAACAAAAATGACTGAAAATAACAAAAAACAGAAACTTGCATTAGACAGATGGTGAAAGGGTTTGGACAACAAAACAGACAAATTAGACTGGGGTTACAAACCTAGAACAAACCTAGAAAACACTAAGTAGGCTACCAGACTAAACAAACTAGGCAAAATAAGAGGACTGAAGGGTTTGAGTCACAAGACAATATCTGGATTACAATCCTGAAATAACCCGGACAACAGAAATGATAATAAAATAGACCACCAAAACTCCCCCCTGGCTAACCAAGATAGGAGAGTCTTTCTCATTGCCAAGCTCGGCATCTTAGCCATTGAATTCTGCATCAACATTACTAGGACCTTCACAAACTTCCATCACATTGTTCTTAACAAATTGCTTTTGGGTTCCCTTTGCTGGATCGTTCTTAAGATTAGCCTCTGATAGCACTGAAAACTTTGCAGCGCGTGGACCTTCGAGGATCTCAGAAGAATTTTCATATTCCTTTTCAAAACAAATCATACTCACTATATGCGTCTCATTGTGAGCAAGGGATGGACTTTGGCTAGTGTCTGCTGTATCTGGATTTTGCACGACAATGTCACCTGCATCAATAAGCTTCTGAATTGCTTTCTTCAAATTCCAACACTTCTCTACGTCATGCCCCGGGGCATCTTTTGAGAAAAATCAAACTTCTTTGACAGAGGGTTTGGCATTTTTATATGAATCGGCTTCAACATGTCCAATTGCTTCAACTTTTGGAACAAACTGGCATATGACACTCCCAATGGGGTGAAAGCCTTTTCTTTTTTCAGCAACCTCTCATTCTTAAATGCTTGATTGGGCCGGAAACCTGATCCAGGGGGTTTTCGATAGGCTCGTAGGGGTGGATAGGCATTTTGTGGACCTGGGTACTGAGAGAGTGATGTGCGATTTTGGGAGTTCTGTGGAGAGAAGTGGCATTGGGGAGGATCATCTGGTGCATCAGGATATCCCCGGGGACGATGTCGAGGTTGGAAGTGTTGATCGGGAAAGCCCATCGGATCATCTTTTCTGTTTCTCTTTATTCCACCCAAGCTTACAGGGATGTTCTGAATGTCTTTCGAACAGCTCATGATTTTACCTGATTTGATTCCCTCTTCTACCATCTCCCCCATTTTTAACACATCACTAAAAGGCTTTCCCAAGGCCGGAATCAAATGACTGAAGTAGGTGGGCCCCTAGGTTTTTAGGAAGAGCTCAACCATTTCTTCTTCCCCAATCGGGGTATTGACTCGAGCAATCTGCTCCCTCCATCTGAGTCCAAATTCTCTAAAGCTTTCCTCCGGCTTCTTTTCCATTTTAGATAGGGAGGAGCGATCTGGGGTAACACCTGATCTGTATTGAAAGTATCGAACAAAATCTTGAGCCGTGTCACCCAATTTAGGCCATTTACCAACATCTTGACGATTATGCGATTCCAATGCTGCCCCAGTCAGGCTCTCACTGAAGTGCGCCATCAACAAATCATCTTTCTCGCCAACACTTCTCATTTTATTGCAATAATCCCTCAAATGGGCTACCAGATCCCCACACCCATCATATAAGTTAAACTTTGGCACTTTAAACCTCGCAGGAAGATGAACGTCGGGGGACATAAACAATTCTTTGTAAGACATGCTACCCTGGTCTCCTATTCCTTGCTTGTTCATTGAAGACTGTTCTAGGCCTTTTAGCCTCCTGGGTATCCCATCTCGCCCTTTTCTTCCTGTGAACTCTTTCATTTACAACATGAGACCCATCCCGCGGATCCTACTTATATGAGTTGGGAACCTTGTGGGCAGCCTCTGAGGGGTAATATTGGGCATCGTGAGCTTTGAGTGGGTGTTCATTGTTGGGGATGGTGGATAAGATAGGAGGGCAATTTTTGAGAAAGGTAATTGGAAGACGAGTGACGGAGCTACTAGAGTGGTTGGGAAAGCCATGGTAAGCGGGTGAATCTGGAGAGTATGGGGGATCATCTGGCACTGTGACCGGTGTTTGGGTAAGGGTGGCATTTAGGAATCTAGGTGGTGGCGGGGGTGGTGCCTTCCCAATCATCCAAACCCGATACATGTCTGCCATGTGTTGTCTCAACATTATTACCTCTTCAGCCAACCCATTATCTATTCAACCAACTGCTTTCGGGCACCGGTATCAACCAACTCAGTTCTGTTGTTGTTTGCCATTGCCTTGTGACTTTGTGTTATAGAGAAGAGTTACCACTTTAAAAACCACAAATCAACCAACCTTCTGCTATGAATATAACAAAATGAAGCCATCACGTTAGCGTTAGGGCATTTAACATAAGATAATCTCACTTTATGTGCAATGCACCTAGCCACAGTTATCAGTTCTAAAATGACTTCGAGGGTACAAAGGCCAGTTGGCATCATCCCAATTTGTTCATTTCAACCTCTCTTTTCTTTGCTTTTCTAGCACTTGTTGGCTTGCCCATTCTCCTTCATTTCTCTTTTTGTTTTTTCATCATCCCTCTTTCTTTCTCTCATATCTCACATCTCACGATTTCGCCTCTCTTTTTTTCTCTTTTTTTTTGTTCCTTTTCTTTTAACAGTTTAAAAAAAATGATTCGATCGGACCCTATGTAGGTTGCCTACATATCATGACGCCGCATGAATCAGATCTTTGCGTAGTTCTGGAAGAATGGAAATAAAGTAAACAAACTGACATTCTCTTTTTTCCTTTTACCTTAGCGACTACTCTGATGAGAAAAGAGAAATAAAACCAGCAAATCCTTTTTTTGAATTTCGTAGACTTAAACGTTCTATGACCTATTCTAAACTCGAGCTTAATGAGCATGATTTTTCTCTCTCTCTTTTTTTTTGAAATAAATACTCTATTAAGGAAAATCCTAGAAGAGAAAATCCTCTCTTTTTTCTTAATTCATTTTTTTATGAAGAAAATCTAAAGAATAAACCACAGAAAAATATTTTGAATTTTCATTTGATATCTTGGCGCAAGATTTCGAAACAAGCAATAAACAAAATAAAACAAAATATTTTTGGACTTCAATTTTGATTGTCTAAAGGAAAAATTCTAATGATAGACAAAAGACAAAGTATATTTTTTTATGTACAATATCCTAAAGTTCTAATGAAAATAAAAAAAAAAAAAATTATTTTTCACTAATTTCCCAAAGAAGCACCTCACAAGAAAATCTTTTTGAATTTTGGAATTAACACCTCAAAGAAAGCTTTTAAAGAAGCATTAAAATAAAATTCTCTTTTTTTGAATTTTGGTCCTAATATACTAAAGAAACATCAAAACAATTCATTTTAAGTCCTAGATATTAATTGCCTAAAGGGAAAACAACCTCAAATTTTTCATTTCTAGAATTAATATTCTCAAGAAAATTTGTAACGAAATATAAAATGCAACATCTCTTCTTTTTTTTTTGAGTTACGGAATATTTTCAAATATAAACCAGAAAATACAATAACAAAAGGCTTGACATTACTGTACAAAACTAGAAAGTAAAAGACGACATAAAATGAAGAACAGCCTCAGGACATTAAAATAAAACAAATCTCCTTAAGCAACTCCCGACTGAGCGATTCTGACTGGATGGTCATGGAGTGTCTGTCATGCTTAAACTCTGGTAAATAAATCCACACCTGTATGAGAAAACTTAAACCAACACTATGTGAGATGAAAATATTCCTTACTAGACACACGCAAGACATGGTTGTGACCATTTTTCTAAAATTAACCTATGTGGCTGAAAGTGGCTAAAAACGCAAGATTTGGCTAAGACCCCGCAAAGCCAAGAACCTAAGATTTACTAGGAACACCGGACCCTATGTGGGTTGCCTACGCATCACGCCTCAAAAGACGAGAATCAGGTATGCGTAGTTCGGGCAGATTGGATACGGGCGAGAATAATAAAAAAAACAACTGACATATAGAAAACACATTTTTTCTTTTTCTTTTTTTTCGAAAATGATGAAACATGTAAAATCTCTTTAAATTTTCTTTTCTCTTTTTTCGATTTTGTTTTTTTGATTTTTGAAAAATGATAAAGAGTGCAAAATCTTTTTGAAGTTTCCATGCTCTTTTTTCTTAATAAAATGTAACAAAAATATAATTGGGCTTTACTCGCTTCATCCTCACACTTCAACCTCTCTTTTTTCTCTTTTCTTTTTCCTCTTTTCTCTCTTTTTTTCATTCGCCCTCAATTACATTGGTCCGCCAAATAACCCTTTTACCCTTGAAGAAATGCAACATGTAGCACATAGGATGCATCAGGATGGTCTTTTATTTTTGGGGTATACCTGTCCTAGACGGACCCAACCCTTGTGTTGAGTCCCCAAAGTCAAATGCACATGATGCAAACAAACGTGCCTACTAGGGATCCGGCATGAGGCTGAGTTATTCTAGGTTCAAAACCTGGGTTTATTGTTCTAGACCTAGCTTACCCGAGCGGACAGCTCGAGCCGAGGGGGCAGCGTACCGGGAATACAGAAGCTTCACCGGTTTTGCAACTTTTCCAAACCTCGTTCTAAATTTGGAATATGATTCTAACATAAAAGAAGTCACACGAAGTGCACGCTTCTTCATGATTTAGAAGACTCAGAAAGAAGAGGGATTTCGCAATAGTTTATATACAGTTCACGGAATATCAAAGCAGTAAAAGCAATCAATTAGCACATTAGGCCCAAATCATGTAACAAAATCAGACAATGAATAAAACCAACTATAACAATTACTCTAAACTCAAATTCTTGAACCCTGAACCAGATATTCTAGGTTCGATCCCCAGCAGAGTCGCCAGAGCTGTCACACCTCCTTTTTCATCTATACCCCGGAAAGGGTGTAAAGGAGTTTTTCCAATAAAAGGACAATCGAAACGGGATTTATTTAAAAGATTCAGAGTCACCACTTGGGAGATTTATGGTGTCCCAAGTCACCGATTGAATCCCGAATCGAGGAAAATATGACTATGTTTAACAGTCTGCGAACCCGAAATCCGGGTAAGGAATTCTGTTAACCCGAGAGAAGGTGTTAGGCATTCCCGAGTTCTGTGGTTCTAGCACGGTCGCTCAACTGTTATAATCGGCCTAATTATCTGATTTTAAAACACTTTTAAACCTATGTGCCTTTTTCTAACTTTTGGAAAACTGCTTTTACTTATTTAAAGAATTAATTCAAGGTCATTTAAAACATATCGCAAGCCACACCACATGAAATGCACCCGCGATTCACGACACACTCTATTTAACCTTGTTGGAAATTAGAACTGGGTCACATGAAATGCACCCCCGGGTTTTAACATGTTCACTTCTACTATCATTATTCAAAATTATGGTAGGGTCACATGAAATGCACACCCGAGTTTAGGAAAGTAAAACTATTAAAAGAACGCGCCTAAAGCAACTAGCGCAATTAATTATTCTCCCGAAACTTTGAGATTATAGGAAGGCCATAGATCATGAATATAGCACGTGAGAGAAAAATGTGACCTTCAACTTCCATGAATTTCCAGCAAACACGGTCATATTCACCCAAAAGAGAACTTAATGACTTATTAACGTTCTGCTAGAATTTAGCAAACCAAACCGACCCTCAGCTCGTATACAATCAAAACCAAACAAATATCCCTAAAAGCAAAAAAACACTAATTTTAGTTTTATGTCCAATAACCCAAATGGCTCAACTTCGAATTAATCCACACGGTGAACTTTTCATTTTACAAGACTATACAACACATTGCGCACTAATTTCCATAAACACATAAACATTAACATAAACACATTATCAGAAACTTTTCATTTTTATGGGAAATTAACCTTATACGCTGATGTGCTAATCATCTCATATAGATCTTTAGGATTATAAATTTTCCATAAGAAACGAAAATATGAAACACTCAACAACCAACAAAGTGCTTTCTACAAAGAAACGAAACATATCCTAGTAGCAGACAACTATCCACAAAGTTCTCTGATAAACTTATTAAATTAGCAACGTCAATTATACAATGAAAATATCACACCAAGGGATGCCTCCCAGAGCAGAAAATGACAGAAGCTCAAAAACACATTTATGGAAGTTCAAGATCATCATTAAATTGAAGCAAATAAACTAACTATTCCAAACAAGAAAATTGATCAAACGATGCATTAAACTCATGAATAATACTTGTGAACAGAATAATCAGAGGCAAGAAAAACTGACCAAAAGTAAACAGAACCAGCACCGGAGCTACGAACGTTAACCTCGACAAATTTACGACCTCGCCGGACCCGAACCCGCCTTACCTCGACATACGAACAGATCGCGGCAACATTCTACATGACTCGAACTCAAAAATGACTCGGAAACATCAGCTGCCTTACGCTCGCTCCCTCACTCCGTTCATGTGCATGACTGTGTGTGCGTGTGTTGGCCGGCTTCAATGGTGGTCGCCGGTGACATCGTGCCTCTGGTTTCCGATGAACAGCGGCTGGTTTAAGTTGTTTGGTCGCTGGTTTGTGTTGTCATTTGCCGATGAGGCAGTAATGGAATGAGAGGGGTGAGGTCACCGGATTTCCGGCGAAGCTGGTTGGCATCGCTGCTTCTTCTTTCAGGCTCCTAGGGTTTTCTTCTATCGTTCCAGCGAAGAAGAAGATGAAAGCTACGTGGGGGGTCGTTCGATGAAGAAGAAGACGTGGGGAGGGTGCTTGTATTGTTCTCCTTTTTCTGGTTTTCTGAAGGAAAATTAAAACGAGGCCAGGGGTAGTCTCGTGAAGACAACGATCCAAAAGGGGGGTGGAGTCATTTTTTGTCCGCGCAGCTTTTTGCTTTTCAGCCCTTCTTCGTTATCATCCCCTTCTTTTGTTATCCATGTGCAGCTACCTTCTTTTGTTCCCAGCCTCTTTCTCGTTTCAGTTTTCCTCCAAGCGCAGCTTTTTTGCTACTTTCTTCGTTTCAGCTTGTTGAACGAAGAAGCTTTCTTCGTTGATGAAGAAAGAGATCCCTGTGCAATGCTTTCGTTTTAGACCCCCACCCCCTCTCGTTAGGTGTTAACTTCTTATATAAACATAGGTCTAGGTTAGTTTTGTAGGGTTTTTAGGTTAAGGGGTATGGGCCTAGGAATTATGAGCTTGGCAATTGCGGGCTAGGTCCAAAATTAGGCCTAAAGATGGGTTGCCCGAGCCCAAGCTCTATTCTTTCGCTGCGAATGAGATGAAAAATACGGGCCCATTTGTTAATTATTCCTACTATTAAAATAATAATTAAAATAACACTAACCATTAAAACAAATCTATTTTTGGTATTTTCAAATATCATATTAGAATAAAAATACGATACTATTGTTGTATATAATTTAGATTTTTTTAGATTAAAAATGACTGTAAAACATTAATGAACCTATTTTTGTGATTTTTTGTTTTCTTGTAATAAAATAAAGTAAAAGAATCAAAATTACTTAAAATATCTATATTATGCCTAAATTAAATATTTTACGCTAATATATAAAAAATCTTGGGGAGGGTCAAAAATCACATGTCTACAAATATAACCCAGTAAGATCATCGACTTGCCACTCTGAATACCTCTGGAACAAGTGTTAGAAAATACAAACACACAAAGAGCACAGAAATAATATGCACATAAATTCTTTCACCATATAATTACTCAATAAGGTCTAAACAATTATTCAACAACAACATTATTTATATCTCAACACAATCTACATTAAGGACTTGTCATTAACGGCAGTGCGGGAAATTAACCAAACACCCTGTTGAGTCCACGGCAGCATACACAATGCCCCAAATATTTCACGGTGGCATACACAATGCCCCAAATTGTATAACGGTTGCATACACAATGCCCCAAATTTTATAACGGCGGCATACACAATGCCCCAAATTTTATATCAGCGGCATACATAATGCCCCAAATTTATAACGGCGGCATACACAATTCCCCAAAATTTATAATGGCGGCATACACAATGCCCCAATATATGTTACGGCAGCAAAGGAATAAATTCTAATGCCTCAACAACATAGCACGAGGCTATGCCACATCACAAATTACTCATTAAATAATTCTAGCTTTTTACAAAATAATATATATTTGCGGCTGGGCAATGACCACCGATTCTTCCAAGCGCACGTTTGATCCAATACATGGACCGGGCAAAAAAAAACATACTTTCAAAACGGTTTTGGAAAAGCAAGCATCAAAGTTTAAAGTCTCACTTACCTCGCTAATGGGAAGTTTTCCAGCCTTGCAATAACACTAATCAAATGGCCTCCTGTCACGACCCAAACCGATGGGACGCGATAGGCACCCGGTACCTTACTCAATCGAGTACCAACATAATGTATCTTTCTTATTACATCATCATATACATGTGGCATACTCTAATAGTCCAACACAATCATTTATAAACTCAACACATAGGCAGGCAAGACCGTATAATATTTCACGTACACGATATATGTCTACAAGCCTCTAAGAGTACATAAATGTCATATAGGTCGGGACAGAGTCCCGCCATACCATACAATACACGTCTAAATCAAACTAACCAAACAAGCAACTTTGAATCAAATGGAGTGCACCAACATCTTTCGTTGAGCTGATAGCCTACTTGGAGGGATCTCGACCTATCTATCGGGGACCTGCGGGCATGAAATGCAGTGTCCCCAGGCAAAAGGGACGTCAGTACAAAAAATGTACCGAGTATGCAAGGAACATAAATAAGTACATAACAGACATGGAAGAAATATGGAGTACATGACTCAACCTGTAAGTCTGAATAACTTTGTAAATCATGATATAATTATAGTACCATGCATATGCGTATGAATGTCATGTCGTGAATAGATATATGTTTCATAACATCATCAGCCTCTGAGGGCATCCCATCATATCATCTTGACCACTGTGGGCAAAATTATCAGCGTATACCAGCTGATCAGGTGGGGTGCGTATATAATGTCATAACCTTTTCCATATCCCATATACATATATATACATACATATATATGCGTATATAATGCCATCTAGCCACGGGTCAATATACATGAATACAATGCATGAAAAGCACGTTAATAAAATCTTTCGAAATGTCATAAGACAATTTTGCTTTTGAGTAATATCATAAAGTAAGCTCGGTTCTACTTTCATATTTTTCTGAGACCCATGAATAGATGATAAAATATTATGACACATGAAAATTCATGAACATAGATATCTCTAATATTTCTATGAATATCGTCATTCATGGAATTTGTGCATTTGTACGTTTCGTTCGTATCGTATGGATCATGCCAAAAGAAAGAAGGGATAGCCTTAACATACCTGAATCGATTCCCTTGACAATTCCTTTAACACTCATTGATTTCAACAACACGTAACGGTGGACCAAAGTAGAGAAAAAACTATATGATATTATTGAGAAAAATTATACTGTGCTCCCTTAGAATTGCAAAATTCCGTTGCTACTATGCTGAGAAGTCTCGTATGAATTTCGTTGTAAATTTAAGAACTGTTGTCGGTAATGTAACGAAAAGTCTCATATTAATTTCATGAATTCCCTCACTTTGTTCCTTTTTGTTCCTTTGATTATGTTTCCTTGTTATAAAATGAATTAGATAGTCTTGAAAGACAAGATAAAGATGGCTAAGATAATTACTCCGTACGTGTATAAATTCCTTAAGATTTGTTGTCCATGTGCCCACTAGTTAGCTTGTCTAAAGACAAGTCACTTAAATGTTCCTTCATCTGCTGCCACGTGGGGTGGGGTGGGGTTTAATCTTATCCAAATATATCCCCAATTAATTAGGTAATGTCTCGTTACCCGGTAATTAATCAATTACCCGCAAAATTGAGAATTATTCCCACTTACATAAAATATTACTCACTTTTCACATACCTTATACACCTTACTATTATGGTCATGTGGTACCTTGTATGATACTAGTCCATAAATACCGAGTATTTTAGCTCGGGCCGTATTTTACCCCAAAATTCCAAACTTGGACAAAATTCATTTTCTTTGACTTGTTCCTCCTTTCACCTTCATAAATTTGCCAATCGCTTGTGAAATAGCATAATCCTTATAATCTCCAAATAATCTTTTACTTGGACTTATGTCAATTACCTTACGACAAATTTAACGCATAATACTTTAGGGTGCAACATCGCAGTAACTTAATATTGCGAAGCGTGACATCACCGTAATGTAATACTGCTGGGGGTAACATCATCGTAATATATTACTGTAGAGCATAACATCGACGTAATACTGCGGGGTATAACATTATTCCCCCCTTTGGAACATTCATCCTCGAATGTTGACTAATGCACTTATCATTTTCATAACTTATATCTTCCGAATATTTTAGAAATTCCCTTGCTATCTAGGCGACTTTTCTATGAATAAGTCCAAAATCCAGGGCATTCCCCCCTTAGGCCTCTTTCTCACACCATAACTTGTAGTCGGAATCCTTCCAATCTCGTAACTGTTGCTAAATTTCATCATGCAGTCTGTACAAATTTGACCTTGTAAGTGTGTCCAATCTCTAGGTTTCATATGTAGAGCTTGATAAGATATCCATTTAGGCATATATGAGTATACTGAAGTTCTTCACTTGGTACTTTGTTGAATTCACGAATATTGCTATATCTTATCGCATAGGTTTGTTTATCCATCTGTATGAATTTACTATCATAACTCGTACTTTAATTTATTGTTGTTGAAGTCTGCTACTAAATCCCAGCTTACTCTCATTGCTTATTTCATATTTATAAATTTAAGTCCTTTAATGATTCCTCATTACTGCTCATCTTTAGAATGACGGCCTAATCTCATCTCATACTTTGTGACTTTTGTCCATCCATTATTGATTCACCTTAATATTGATCTACAATATACCATTGATAACTTGAAACTCCTTATGTAATACTTTACCCCTGGGGCTTATGTTACCTCAAGGAATATTCGAAGTTATTCCTATAATCGTATTTCATAGTGTCTCAATGTGATTCACCTTATGGGGGTATCCTAATTTCGTGCCGCCAGTGAAATTTTTTCTTCTCTTCTTTTTTTTCAAATCATTATTCAAACAAAGGCCCAAACGTCATCCTTTATCTGTCACAATTATACCCTCATTTTATTACTAGGTCAGCATTTCATTCCTTCTAAATGTTATTAATCTTAGACTCCTTTGAGTTCATTACGGCTATAGTGAGCTTTGTATAACATAGAGAAATTGTCTGCTCTTCTTGTTTTCATGGGTTTAATCTTAAAGACTTATCCATTCTCGTCACATTTTTTTCACTTGCCTTTCCTCATCCTTACTCATGTTTCCTTAAAACTTTATCGTTTTACCATTCTTTAGCTTGCGACCTATACATATCCATTTATAAACTTTCCTTCAACTTGCTTGCACCATAGATTTCCTTATGTTATTCTGGAACATCGAGTGAGACATCACATCGTCTCCAACTTTTCTCTATTCTCTTAACTATATCTCTCAGTACTTAGAAACCATAGGCTGGAAGACATGTCACCGACGATGCCGCTATCATTCCCGGTTATTGGATCCCCGTGCTTATAGCCTTCTATCCGAAGTATGGACTATTCACAATCTTCTGCCTTTGAGTATCTCGTACGTTGTTCACCTTTACCTTACTTACCTTAAAATCTTGCATTGTGTCTTCTATCTCTTTTATGACCTCCCTTCTACCTAGGTATAATTCATGTCCATAACTTGAAGCTTTATTATACTCTCACATCTAGTACATACACGATCCGGTGGGAGCTTCGTACTAACTTCTTATGAGGCTGGTGCTTCTTCTAACTAGATTCCTTGTAGAGCCATTATAGATTATGTTTGTTGTGTTATTTCTCTTGAACATCTGATATTAAGAGTGATTCGGACATGTTCTCAAGCACAACTTCTATAATTTTTCTAGGTCCAATAATCAAACTCCTGGTTTACTTGGGTGATGTAATTCTTTAGTTTCCTCTTCCTTCTGATCAACCTTTATGTAGGCTTAAACTATCTTCCAATCTGTGGCTCATGGTATTAGTTATTAACTTAGCCTTTCATGGGCGTTATGGAATATCCATGATACAATATCCTAACAATTCAATCCTTTGTCTGTGCCCTGGGCTCAATTCTTTCTTTTAACTTATACCGGAGTCTTCTATAGCTGTATGATTGTAAGCAAATATGTTGCCTGGATAATGCTCCAAAATCTTGAATGTATCCATAACGTACTAACTCTGGATCATTGATCGAATAATTCTTTCGTTCCATCTTAGCTTTCTTCCAATGTAAGCTATTACTTTTCCCTGGTCTTTCTGTCCCTTTGTTACGTCCATACTTAGCTTATCTTAGTGCCCACATTTGCCAGAGTTTTCATACAACTCATATGATCTCGAATATTACTTTTAATTCCTATTTCCCATTCATTAGCCATGGTAGGAGCCATTTTCCTTTAGAATGCTTACAATGTTGTTGCGAGATTGTTGTTACACGACCATTTCCTCTTTAGATCGTTGTGCTTAGATTGAAGCTTTCTTTCTTATCTCCTCAGCTAGTCTTTCGTTGTACTACTTAGGGAGAACCCTTGACTCTCATAAAGTTGTAAGCTTATTACGGACCTTTTTGATGTCCTTACTTGCCTATAATCATCCGTAGTTGCTTACTTCCATGCCCTTGTGCTTGTATGGTTGCTTCTAAACTGATATTTTGACAACTTTCCCAGTGGCACTTTATTTTATTCCTATAACACTGATACGGTACCTTTAACTACCCCTACTCTTGTTTGAATATATCTCAAGTATTATAATGATATTCTCCAAGGCTGAATTCTCCATGTTGGGTTCTACTATGTTTATCTTACATGATCTGATGACTCGTCTGTAACCTCCTATTTAGCCATAACTGGGATCTTCCTGACCAATTACTAACTACTCGTTGGCCCATTCTCATATCAATATTTCTCGTAATCTTTCTTGGGTTATTTCCTTTGTATTAACTAACGTCTCGCACTGGAATTAATAACTGCTCAGGCAGGAACCTTTACTTCCTCTCTTTGACGTCGTGCTTGCACAATATTCTTGAATTGTAGCGTGTAAGATTTGGATAAGTTCCATCTCATTCCTCTTTCATTTATCGCATTCTTCCTTTACCATTCCATAGTCACTACAATCACCTAATTCTGACTTAATGTCATATCACTCCATATTCCCCCATTTAGGTTGTACTAAGAGCTGAAGCCATGAGGATCTACCTATAGATGTTTTACCTCTTCATCTTTGGCGTCGTTTCTCAACATCAATGATCCTTACTCGCCTTGCGGCAATCCTTCTATACCAAGGATGACAAATTCACTTACTCGCAAGGGTGACACTTAATGTAATTGGTACATACAGTCCTTTAAGCTTAACTTTGCTAACATTGCTTGCTTTAGGGAAACGTCTTCCTGAATGACCATTCTCTGAATTTCTCATGAATCTTCTTCTGTTGTCCGTCCTATTATTGCAGGAACGCGATCTGAAATTATCATGATGATGACTATTATCAAATCACTCAGTCCCTAATTCATTTTTAGTTTATCTTGTTCACCATTCCATACTGGTTCTATTATTTTGGGGTCTAACTTTTCCTCTTGGTAATCGCGCTAGAGTTGCGAACTTATTTCTCGAAATGAGGATATGACTTTATGGCCTATATTCTTTTATTGTCTCAAGGCCTGTCATCTTTTGTCTTTTCCTTCACTTGACTGTAAACTCTGTAATACTGTCATCATCATTTTTTTGACCTACCATTATCATCCGTGTATCACATCTTACTCATAATGCTTCATTAACTCTCTTCTTATCTCCCGCTAATTATCTATGTCTACTGCTTTACTCTGAAAACTCAAACAAAACATTTTTTTGCTTTTGGCTCCCCTTGCTCCATCCCTTGGCTCTTTCAATTGCCTAACATTCTTTCTTTACTGGGGGCGGGAGCCACACTAAGGTAATATTTATTCCTTCAAGGCTTCCAGTGCTCATATCTAGCTTTAATATTTTAGGGTGCACCATCTAGGTGTCTCACGAGGAGATCTACTAGCACACTTGCAATATCCTTCGGAAATGTCAACTAACACAAACAATCCACTCATAATTTTGGTTTACTCTAACCCCATCCAGGTCTTGATGTTCTGTCCTTTTCTTAAACTACACCTGTTAGCCCCCGTAGGGCATAACTGAGATGTGTCCGGCCAATTGTACATACCTTTGTTACTGTTGAGGGTAACTCTTAATGCTTATATTTTTCTGGCGGAACTATAATACTGATAATCTTCATTAACTGGGCGCCTCGTACCCTTCTTCACCTTGCTTCTTTTACTTCTTGAAAGCATTGTCTTTCACCATAAAGGTGGATAAATATTCTTGCCTTAAGGTTCCTTATCAAGAGGCTTACACCTTTCAGTACACCCATAATTTGCTAAAGACCTCACATTTACTTATCATAAGCAAGATGCAAAATCAAGTTTCCCTAAATCAACAATTCCATAGCCATATCTCTTATCGATCGTCTTTTTAAATGTAGGCATCGTCTTATTATGAATAGAAGTTCGGGACTTGAATTCTTATAAGTGAGATCTACCACACGATCTAGAGTAAGAAGAAAGAGTGACAATCCTAAATGCCTTGTAACCACCTGCTTATAAGTGTGGTGCACGACACACCCATAAATAAGACTCTACTAGACACGGCTTGTAGACTTACTAAGACAGAACTGCTCTGATACCACTTTTGTCACGACCCAAACCGATGGGCCGCGATGGGCATCCGGTACCTTACTCAACCGAGTACCAACATAACGTATCTTTATTATTACATCATCATTTGCACGTGACATACTCTAATAGGCCAACATAATCAATTATAAACTCAAAACATAAGCAGACAAGGCCGTACAATCTTTCACATACACGACATATGTCTACAAGCCTCCAAGAGTACATAAATGTCATATAGGTCGGGATAGAGTCCCGCCATACCAAACAATACATGTCTAAATCAAACTAACCAAACAAGCAACTTTGAAGCAAATGGAGCGCACCAACATCTTCCGCTGAGCTGATAGCCTACTTGGAGGGCTCTCGACGTGTCTATTGGGACCTGCGGACATGAAACGCAACATCCCCAGGCAAAAGGGACGTCAGTACGAAAAATATACCGAGTATGTAAGGAACATAAATAAGTACATAACAGACATGGAAGAAATATGGGGTACATGACTCAACTTGTAAGTCTGAATAACTTTGTAAATCATGAAATAATTATAGTATTATGCATATGCATATGAATATCATGTCATGCATAGGTACATGTTTCATACCATCATTAGCCTCTGAGGGCATCCCATCATATCATCTTGGCCACTATGGACAAAATCATCAATGTATACTGATCAGGTGGGGTGCGTATATAACGTTATAACCTTTCCCATATCCCATATACATATATATACATACATATATACGCATATATAACATCATCTGGTCACATGTCAATTTACATGAATATAATGCATGAAAAGTACGTTAATAAAATCTTTCGAAATAACATAAGACCATTTTGCCTTTGAGTAATATCATAAAGTAAGCTCGTTTCAACTTTCGTATTTTTCTGAGACTCATGAAGAGATGATAAAGTATTATGACACATGGAAATACAAGAACATAGATATCTCTAATATTTCTACGAATAGAGTCATTTATGTAATTTGTGCGTTTGCATATTTCGTTCATATCGTATGGATCATGACAAAAGAAAGAAGAGATAGCCTTACCATATCTGAATCGATTCTCTTAAAAATTCCTTTAACACTCATTGATTGAAACAATACGTAACGGCGAACCAAAGTAGAGAAATATTTGTATGATATTCTTGAGAAAAATTAAACCGTGCTCCCTTAGAATCGCAAAATTTCGTTGCTACTATGCTGAGAAGTCTCGTATGAATTTCGTTGTATATTTAAGAATCGTCGTCGGTATCTAACGAAAAGTCTCATATTAATTTCATGAATTCCCTCACTTTGTTCCTTGTTATTCCTTTCATTATGTTTCCTTGTTATAAAATGAATTAGATAGTATTGAAAGACAAGATAAAGATGGCTAAGATAATCACTCCTTACGTGTACAAATTCCTTAAGATTTGTTTTCCATGTGCCCACTAGTTAGCTTGTCTAAAGACAAGTCACTTAAGTTTTCCTTCATCTGCTGCCACGTGGGGTGGGTAGGGTTTAATCTTATCCAAATATATCCCCAATTAATTAGGTAATATCCCGTTACCCGATAATTAATCAATTACCCGCAAAATTGAGAATTATTCCCACTTACTTAAAATATTACTTACTTTTCACATACCTTATACACCTTACTATTATGGTTATGTGGTACCTCGCATGACACTAGTCCATAAATACTGGGTATTTTAGCTCGGGTCGTATTTACTCCAAAATGCCAAACTTCGACAAAATTTATTTTCTTTGACTTGTTCCCCATTTCACCTTCATGAATTTACAATTCGCTTGTCAAAAAGCATAATCCTTATAATCTTCAAATAATCTTTTATTTGGACTGATGTTAATTATCTTACGACAAATTCAACGCACAATACTTCAGGGTGCAACATCGTCGTAACTTAATATTGTGAAGCATGACATCACTGTAATGTAATACTGCTGGGGGTAACATCATCATAATTTATTAAAGCAGAGCATAACATCGACGTAATATTGCGCGGTATAACACCTCCAATGGCCTCAATCTTGTAAATTGGATTCCTCTATAAAGATTTCTGCATAGTGGTTCATAAAAGTGATTTGGCTTCCAACGCAGTCACAAAGACAAAGTGTTTCCCCCAATATAGTCTACGCTATTTTTCTTTCTAAAAAATCTAGCTGTAAATATATATTCTCGCCCCTAAATCCTAGCAGCACAAGGTATGGGCTTAAGGCCCACTCCATTTTGTTTAAGGAAAAATCAAGTAAAGTTGTAAAATTATCCACTAGCCACGTATTCAATACACTATGTTAAATTATAATAAATTATCTTCTTTTTTTCCTATATACTATAATAAATATTCTTCCACTAGGTTAGTATTTGATCTAATACCTATAAATACAAATAATTCTTCCATTTTAATAATTAAATATATAAAATTATTTCGGGTTATTACAGCGACATTTCTATATTATTATTAATTCTATATTTTAGTATCAGAGAGGTTAAATAAATAACTGTAAATTCATAGAAGGTCTCTTCAGTATCTTGGTTGCGATACTATTGGGTGCTTAAGAGGGAATATAGTGGCTTATGGGCCTTAGGACGACGTGGTTTCATACTAGGATTTCTTAGGGGGCTTCGATTAAGGACAATAGTGTACTGGCAAGGAGAAGTGCTAAATTGAAGGAAAGTCAAGAGGAACTCGAAGAAATGGGTCAGTTTAGTAGTGTTTTGGATCAGCATAGTAATAGGAATGATCGATTCCTGTGGTGTGGTGGAGCTTTACAAGTATTTTCTGGAAATACTCTTGGGTTTGGCAACATGTGTGACTTACTTAAGTTAGAGGGATTCACTTTTGCTGGCTTGGGTATATGAAAATGGGTTCCAAAGAGTTTTTAATAGATTTGACCACATCTCAAGGTTGATGTCTTCTGCAAGTTTGGAAGGTTTGTTGTGTGTTGCAATGTTCTCTCCTGAATTGAGTCAAGTGGAAGGTTTCTAGCTGATGAAGTGTTTATTCTACTTGTGATTCTGAGTTGATAATGAGATTATCATATTTTTCTTATGATAGCATGATAGATACAGTGTACCGTGTGGGATTGAGATTGCATGTACAAGGTTGTCGTTTAGTTATGAAGGAAATGTCATGAGTTATATACAGCATGAACAATTTCAGATGTTTAGAAGAATGCTAGCACTATTTGGTATCACCTGAGAAGGGTGTGCATTTCAGAAAGCGCATAGTGTTTTGATCTGCAAATGCTTGACTGATGCTATAGGGGATCATATTGTTGTTGATTGTTGGTGTTCAAATTTTGCTACGTAGCGCAAAATATTCATGGGAGTGTTTCTCGTGAGATGATTGTGTTTGAGGAACGTGTCAGTCATTTGAGTGGTGGAGTTGGGATTGGATATGGAGATTCCTGTATTCTTGAGGTTTAGAGACCGGACGTTCTCATATGTAGATTATTCCTTGGTTGTAGACATTTAGGTATTTTAAGAGTTTGGTGGCTGATTGTATGTTTTATGTTAGGTTAATACGGACTTTTTGGAAGATTATTTACCTATTCTTGGATGTCAGAATTGATTTGGGGGCTACTGATAAGCCTAACAAGAATGTATATTCTACATCGGATCAGGTTTGTTTACTCAGCACAGTTGTTGTTGGGGGTGTGTTATCAACTAAAGTTGATCTTATTCATGTTCTAATGTGTCTCATGTGTTACTCTTTTATGCTACTGTTACACCCCTTGTTTTCGTATATAAAAGTATGTCGTAAATCAATTGATTTGAGCTCGAAAATGAGATCCTCTTTGAAAGTACATAAAGTAAGCTAATCATTTTACCTTGGAGGTTACAAATATTTAAAATCATGAACTGTAAGTACCAAGAGGGTTGGAAAGTTTAGAAGCTAAACGAATCGAAGAAAATTTTGTCGAAAGTCGACAAGTTGGGAATGTTATAACTTGTACTTTTGGGGTGAGATCAGGATGCTTAAAATAATAAGAAGGTTATGTTATGAGGTATTTTAGTCGTATGATAGTCGTGTGTTGAGTTTCTAAGTCAAGCGAATTGTGGAACAAAAGTTGGCAAAGTTCATCACAAGTTACATTCATAAATGTGCTAAAAGTTAGGTCAAATGTAGTAGAGCTTTTCTCCACATATAATAAAAATTACAGGGTGATCCACCTATCATATTGAAGGTCTACAAGTCTAGTTTCCAACTCATTAAATCGTTTGTTAATACAATATTGGAATAGAGAAATATTCGCATTTTTGCGAAACTGCACAACAAGCTCCCAATGGTACCCACTTAGGCGGTGGTCGACCTACTTCACTTTCGAAATAATTTGGACAACCTTTATTCCACATTTTCAACCCAAATTCGTCCTACACTACTCCTAACCCTCCTAAAAAGGTCCCATAAGGTATTGAAGGGGAATCCAAGTGATTACATCATATTTCACCATCAAAAGTTATTTCTAGTGAAGAATAATACCTCTTTGAGGTTGTACTGTCAGTAAGAATAGTTGTGGGTTGTGTTTGGCTGAAATTTCAAGTTTTGGCTACTGGTTACGATGATTATAACAACCTACTAATTGTGCTTAAGGCTGCTTGTAGGTTGTCTAAGTTGTTAGGATGATAAACTACAAGATAATACTAGGATTATTTTGAGATGTTGTTATTCTTGATGGATTGTTTTGAAAGTTGCTCTTATGAACTTTAAGTGGCTGGAAATTATGGGAAATAAACTAGATATGATATTTTTAGTACTATTATGTTGGTTTACATGTCAATCTTGTTGAGGGAATTGGTAACTAGAAATGGAAATGGCTTTTTAAAGCACTTGGAAGTTGTCCATAGTGATATTATCTTGTGTTGGGCTATTTTGGGTAACTTTGAAATTGAGTTGAAGGTTGAAAATACTTTAAAAAGTATTGGTTATTATACTTGGTACACTACTAAGTTCAATAATGAATGATAATGGGGTTGAAGGTGCTAAACAGATTCAATCTGAGCTTGCCGCTCGTCGTGATATGTTGATGACTTGTTCATGAAATACTTTGTAGCATATTGTTGATGTTATTCTTATTGTATTGCTCTGATTTTTGTTGTTGGTATATGGTATTGGAGGAGGTCCTAGTTAAAGGAGAGATACTTTCCGAACTTACATAAACGAGCTACTATCTTAAGTTACAGACTTAGCCTTTACTCAGTACTAATTATGAATCTCCTTATGATATGGTAGATTGAGTTGAGTTGTTTGAAAAGTTGCTTGGAAGGTATTAAGGATTCAACGGGGTTAAGGTATGTTTAAGGCTAATCCTTTCTTCTTTTGGCATGATCCAAGTGACGAAACATAAACATAATATTATTCCTAAAATGGTTTTACTCTTAGTAGTTAAGCATGACTAAGTATGTTCCAAAGTTTCTATTGAGGCATACGATAAAGATGTTAATGTTCATAATGTAATGTTATATGCATCTTCAATTACCATCGAGCTATAACCAGTTGGGCAGTAACGCATTTACCATTGGGATACCACCGATTGGGTAGCTACACCTTTACCACAGGGCTACAAAAGGTCCGACATTCATGTATTTACCATCGGGCTACGGCCGGTTTGGCATTTAAGCATTTACCACAGGTTACGGCTAGTTGGGCAGTCATGTATTTACCACTGAGCTGCAACCGGTTGGGCAATTACATATTTACCATCGGGTTACGACCGGTCGGGAAGTTATGCGTTTACCATCAGGCTACTGCCACTTGGACGGTTACGCATTTATCACCGGGCTATGGCCAGTTGGGAAATTATGCATTTACCACCACTCTACTCCCGATCGGGCAGTTACCACTGGTCAGTTGGGCAGTCATGTTACGACATGGGTAATAGTCCCAAAGAGAGGCATTAAATATATATGTATAATTAGTATGCATATCATGGACCTCAGTGGCACTTTAGAGGTTTAGATTGATTTTTATATCTCTCTCATTGATGTTGACTTGTTGTTATATTTCAGTTCTTCCTTACATACTCGGTATATTATTTGTACTGACGTCCTTTTGGTTGTGGATGTTGCATTCATGCCTAGAGGTGTAGGTATCAGTTTGACGAGCCTTCATAGTAGACGAGGTTAGCATTTAGCTAAGTATTAGTTAGACTCCACTTCATTTGGAGTGCAAACGAGTTTATAAGTCATCATGTCACGGGTTTCCTACAGACTTATGGGTAGGCCGGGGCCCTGTCCTAACCATGTTTCGATGTTAGATACTCTTAAAGGCTTTGTAGACACAAGTTCATTATGTAAAATATGTCAGAGGCCTTGCCGACCTATGTGTATTCACGTTTTGAGTATGATGGTTCATTGATACAACCTTTGCCCACTTACAGTTATACATTACGAGTTGGGGCCATGTTGGACAATGATAGTTACAGTAAGAATGAGTTCAGCCAAGTGGGCCTATGTATGTTCTAGTGTATGTTGTATGATCATGAGTTATAGAGTGGTTCGCTTGTGACACTACGGCACAGGGTGCCAACTACGCTTCCCTAGGTAGGGGCATGACAAAGTTGTATCGGAGCTGGTCATGACCTAGGGAGTGTACGAAGTCGTGTCTAGTAGAGTCTCACTTATGGGTGTGTTGCACACTACATTTATAAATGAGAGGCTACAGGGCATTTAGGAAATGTTACCTTTCTTACGTTCAAGATTGTGCCATAGAGCTGAGTTATAAGAAGTTATTATGCAGCTTCTACCGGATTGTGTATGCACCAAATGTGCAAGTATTTCTAGAGATTTTAAAGGCATGGATGTAATTTCCACCTATGTGGAAGGGAAGTTATGAAAGTGACAGAAGATACGTTGCGAGATTTAAATATACGTTGCGAGATTTAAAGGTAAGTAAGGTAAATATGAAGAAGGTAAGAGATAATCAAGTACAAAAGGTTATGTATAGTCCAGACTTCATATAGAGGGCTAGAAGCGTCGTGATTTAGTATCCATAAGTAATAGTGGTTTTGTTAGTAGCACTTCTTCCAACCTATAGTTTCCAGGTACTGAGCGGTCTAGTTACGAGAGCAAAGAATAATTAGAGGCAACATGATGTCTCGCTTGAGGTTCCAGGATAACATAAGGAAATCTATCGTGCAAGCAAGTTAAATGGAGGTTGTGAGTAGTATGAATAGATATGTGTAGGTTGCAAGCTAAAGTATGGTAGAGAGACATGGTTTAGGTAAATAGGAGTAAGGATAAAAATGAGTGAGAAGGTGACGAGAATAGGTAAGAACTCGGGATTAAGCCCATCAAAATGAGATAGTTGGTGGTTTTCATAAGTTATAGAAAGCTTAGTATAGCTTGAATGAACTTAGAGGAGTTTAAGACTAGGAGCATTTAGAAGTGATTAAATGCTGACCTAGTAGTAGAATAAGGGTGTAATTGTGATAGATAAGAGGATGACGTCTAAGAATACAACCTTCGATTGAGTAATGATTCAAAGATAAGGGATTTCATGAATTTCATTGGATTAGAATACCCCCATAAGATGAATCACATTGAGATGCTACGAAATATAGTTATTGAAGTATAGTATTGTCCCTAGGTCGATCAGGCATATAACTTTATATGTTCCCTAATGAGATATGAAACATAATGACAATGTATTCAAGTTATTAATGGTAGATTATATATCAACATTAAGATGAACCAATAATAGATGGATACAAGTTCTGAGGCTATGAAACAGAATATAGCAATCATCGTAAGTTTGACAAAGTACCAAATGAAGAACTTTAGTACACCTATAGATGCCCATATGAACAGCTTGTCATAGTTCTATATATGTTCACAAAGTGAGGCCTAAAGATTGGCTAAAAGCTGGAGGAAATAGGAGAGAAGAGTCACATAGGTGCGCGTAAAAGGACAGAGTCGTATAGGCTACTGCATGACAGAAGGTAGAAACAATTACGAGATTGGAAGAATTCTGACCATATGTCGTGGTGTGAGAAAGAGGCCTGAAGGGAGGAATGCCCTGGACTTTGGATTTCTTAACAGAATAGTTGCCTAGATAGCAAGGACAGTATTAAAGTATTCGTGAGAGCTATAGGTTATGAGACTGATAAGCGCATTGGTCAACATTCGAGGATGAATGTTCCAAAGAGGGGCATGATGTTACACCCCGTGTTTTTGTACGTAAAAGTACGTCCTAAGTCAATTGATGTGAGCTCAGAAATGAGATCCTCTTTGAAAGTACATAAAGTAAGTTAATCGTGTTACCTTGGAGGTTACAAATATTTTTTATTATGAAATTAAAGTACCAAGAGGGCTGGAAGGTTTAAAATCTAAACAAATCGAAGAAAATAAGTTTTGTCGAAAGTCGACAAGATAGGAATGTTATAACCCGTACTTTGGGGGTGAGACAAGGGTGATTAAAATGATAAAAAGGTTATGTTATTAGTTATTTTAGTCGTATAATAATTGTGTATTGAGTTTCGAAGTCAAGCAAGTTGTGCAACAAAAGTTGGCAAAGGTCATCACAAGTTACATTCATAAATGTGTTGAAAGTTAGGTAAAATGTAGCAGAGCTTTTATCTCAATATAATAAGTATTATAGGGTGATAAACCTATCAAATGGAAGTTCTATGAGTCTAGTTTACAACTCATCAAATCGTTCGTCGATACAACATCCTAGTAAAGATATTTGCATTTTTGCAAAACTGCGTAGCAAGCTCCCAATAGGACCCAGTTAGGTGGTGGTCAACCTACTTCACTTTAAAAAGGATTTGGATGACTTTTCATTCATATTTTCAACCCAACTTCGTCCTACACTCCTCCTAACCCTCCTAAATATGGACCATAAGGGTTTGAAGGGGAACCCAAGTGATTACACCATATTTCACCATCAAAAGTTAGTTCTGGTGAAGAACAACACCTTTTTGAGGTTGTGTTGTCATTGAGGATAGTTGTGGGCTGTGTTTGGCTTAAACTTCAATTTTTTTCTACTGGTTAAGGTGATTATAACAGCATACTAATTGTGATTAAGCTTTTTTGTATGTTGGTTAAGTTGTTAGGATGATAAACTACAAGATAATACTTGGATTAACTTGAGATATTGTTGTTCTTGATGGATTGTTTTGAAATTTACTCTTATGAACTCTAAGTGTCTGGAAATTATGGGAAATAAATTGGCTATAATATTGTTACTATGATTATGTTGGTTTACATTTCATGCATGTTGAGGAATTGATAACTAGAAAAGAAATTGGCTATAAAGTAGTTGGAAGTTGTCCATAGTGATATTATCTTGTGTTGGGCTATTTCGGGTAACTTTGAAATTGATTGGAAGGTTGGAAATCCTTTAAAAAGTATTGTTTATTATATTGGATATACTAGTAAGTTCAAGAATGAATGATAATGGGGTTGAAGTGTGCTAAAGGGGTTCAATCCGAGCTTGAAACTCGTTGTGATATGTTGATGACTTGTTAATAAAATATTTTATGCCCTATTGTTGATGTTGTTCTTATTGTATTGCTCTGGTTGTTGTTGTTGGTATATAGTATTGGATGAGGCCCTTGTTATAGGGAAGATGTCGTTCAAATTTACATAAATGAGCTACTAGCATAAGGTACGGACTTAGCCTTTACTCAGCACTGATTTTGAATCTCCGTATGCTATAGTAGATTGATTTGAGTTGTTTGAAAATTCGCTTGGAAGGTATTAAGGAATTATTGGGGTTTAGGTATGTTAAGGTTAATCCTTCCTTCTTTTGGCATTATCCAAGTAACAAAGCGTAAACATAGTGTTATTCAATAAATGATTTTGCTCTTAGTAGTTAAGCATGTCTAAGTATGTTCCTAAATCTCTATTAAGGCAATAGTGTTATTCAATAAATGGTTTTGCTCTTAGTAGTTAAGCATGTCTAAGTATGTTCCAAAGTCTCTATTGATTCATATGATATAGATGTTAATGTTCATAATGCAATGTTATATACATCTTGATTTACTATTGAGCTACGGCCGGTTGGACAGTCATGCATTTACCATCGAGCTACGGTCGGTTGGGTAGTTATATATTTACCACTAGGCTACAGCTGGTCGGGCAGTCATGCATTTACCACCAGGCAACGGTCGATTGAGTAGTTAAGCATTTACCACCAGGCTACGGCTGGTTAGGAAGTCATGCATTAACCATCGGGCTATGTCCGATTAGGTAATTACGCATTTACCATTAGGCTACGACTGGTCGAGCAGTCATACATTTACTACTGGGGTACGGGTGATTGGGCAGTTATGAATTTACCACTAAGCTACGGCCGATCGAGTAGTCATGCATTTACCACCACGCTATGGCCAGTTGGGCAGTTACCACTGGTCAATTGGGCTTACAACATGGATAATAGTCCCAAAGAGAGACATTACATATATATAGGTATAATTAGTATGCATATCATGGTCCTTAGTGGCACTTCAAAGGTTCAGGTCATTTCTTATACCTCTCTCATTGATGTTGACTTATTGTTATATTTTAGTTCTGCCTTACATACTCGGTACATTATTCATACTGACGTCCTTTTTGTTCTAGACGCTTCATTCATGCATGCAGGTGTAGGTAATCAGTTTTGACGAGCCCTCATAGTAGACGAGGTTAGCTAAGTATTGGTAAGACTCCACTTCATTTGGAGTGCAGACGAGTTTATAAGTCATCATGTCAGAGGTTTGCTACAGACTTATGGGTAGGTTGGGGCCCTGCCCCAACCATGTTTCGATATCAGCTACTCTTAGAGGCTTTGTAAACACAGGTTCATTATGTACAATATGTCATAGGCCTTGCCTGCTCGTGTGTATTCATGCTATGAGTATGATGGTTCTCTGATACAACATTTGCCAACTTACAGTTATTCTTGGGACCATGTTGGACCATGATATTTACAGTAAGAATGAGTTCAACCAAGTCGGCCTATGTATGTTCTAGTGTTTGTTGTATGATCATGAGTTATAGAGTGGTTCGCTCGTGCCAATACGGCACCGGGTGCCAACCACGCTTCCCTAGGTTGGGGCGTGATAAAGTTGTATCAGAGCAGGTCATGACCTAGGGAGTATACAAAGCATGTACAGTAGAGTCTCACTTATGGGTGTGTTGCACGCCACATTATAATTGAGATTCTACAGGGCATTTATAAAATGTTACATTTCTTACGTTTCTAGATCGTGCCATAGAGCTGAGTTATAAGAAGTTATTATGAAGCATCCGCTGGATTATGTATGCACCAAAGGTGCAAGTATTACTAGAGATCTTAAAGGCATGGATGTAATTTCCAACTATATGAAAGGGAAGTTATGAAAGCGACAGAAAATACGATGCGAGATTTAAAGGTAAGTATGGTAAAGGTGAAGAAGGTAAGAGATACTCAAGTACAAAAGGTTGTGTATAGTTATAGAGTGGTTCGCTCAGGCCAGTATGACACCGAGTGCCATGTCTCCCTAGGTTACAGCGTGACAACTACGATGGGTTCCGAGACTGTTGACTATTTAGACGTATGATATGGTTCTGGTTAGGCGTTTTTGGCAAATTTCAAGGGAGATGGCTCCTGGAGTGTTGAACGATTTATTGTGCCTTGGTTATGGTGTTTCTTTGCGTAGTATATTGTGCTATCCATTTCTCCATGGTCATTCGCTTTGCGTGTTTGTTGTTGATATTCATATGGTTGTTGATTGTTAGCATCAAGGCTCGAGGTATTTCATGTAGATCGGTGTGTTTGGATTAAGTCACGTGCCGCAACAAAGTTGTGTTAGTATATGATCTTTTATGATTATGCCATGTGTTTTTTTCTCGCTTGTGGGATGGAATCATAACACTGCATCTTGGTAGTTGTATCTACAGAACTTATCGGATGGTTCTCTTATTTTGTCCTCCTTTCATCTTTGGTTATATTCGAGTTATTTCTTGTTGGGTGCGAATTGGATATATGTCGCTCTAGGTGGTACTGGTTTGGCATGTCAGTCGAGCAGCTTGTACTGGATGAGATGAGGTTATTGAACCTGGAATGAGTGCTATCAAATTTGATTAAGATACGTTTGGAATAATAATGTCACTAGATAGCTTATGTTTTGGCTATGGTTCTTGTTGGGCGAGAGCGCTCCATGATTTGTTGATCTGATGGGTGGTTATGATTTTCTATGTGTTTTCTCATCTTTGGCAGTGTACAAATATTTGGAACAAGCTTTTATTTGATATGAGAGTTTGTTAGCGGTACTGGTATATCATGTGATTTTATCTTGGGATATGGTTATGGCTTGATACAACTTGTTATGACTTATATAATAAGTAGATGCAAGAACCGAGTCTTATAATGAACTCCAGATGTTGGAGATTGGGTTCTAAGTATTATGGACTAAGGTTGAAGCAAGGATCTTCAGTTAGGTTGTGTTGTTGTCAGGCTTATACCGGGCCTGAACCGGACCAGACCGGGCCCGCGGTACTAACGTGCCTGGTGGGCCGGTCCTGGTGGGCCGATCTTAACGGTTCTTTAAAACCCGTGGCGGGCCGGTTCTTCCTAGAAAGCACACGAGCCCGGGACCGCTAAGCCTGGGACCGGCTGGCAGGCCTGGGCCGAGCCTAACGGCTAGTTTTTATTTTTAAAAAAATTAAAAAAATTCCAACGGACAAAATTTAAAAAGTAGTTGTTTGGGCTGCAATTTTGACCGTTTAGATGTTTAGAAAATAGCCATTTGGCCCTCAAACTTTATTTTAACCCCAAACTTTATATAATTACACTTTTTCCCAATTCTCAACTATAAATACCCCTTCATTTTTCATTTTTACTCACCAATTCATCAATCTCTCCACTATAATTACTTATTTTATTGTTAAAATTTCGTGAAAAATTGTGAAGTTGGTGAATTGAAGTATTCAAGTCTTCAACGATTTTCAATTTTCAAGAAGTTGTTTGGCAATTCGGTAAACGCGTTCCAACTCTTAAGTTTTAATATTATAGTTTTGTTAGTTTTATTTAGTATAATTATAATTAATATGGCATTTTCTTTGAAAAATATTTTTGGTGGTAAGAGTAAAGCTAAAATTGGTGAAAGTAGTGGCCAACCTACTACCCTTCCCCCGGCTCCCCGACCCAGACCTGGTAGACGTCCTGTTGCTCCTATTATTCTTGATAGTGATAACCCCTATTTTCAATTTTCCGATGGTCAATTTTGCCATAATGTTGCACCAGGTCAAAATTTAGATGATGAAACTATGAATGCTCTTTATCCTAATGAAACTATCTTTGAAAATGATGAGGAAAATGAGGATGAAGATGAAACCCAACCGGATTTAGATGATACACCTACTAGTCCTGTTAATAACCCAACTGATGTACCGTCCGACCCACCTGTAGAAACCCCTAGTTTTAATAGACAACCTTCTAAACGCCTAGAAACATCATTAGTTTGGAATTTGTTTACTCAAGTAAGAGAACAAAATAAGTCTAAGTGTAAAACATGTGAGAAATTACTGGCGCATAAATATACTGGAGACCGTAGCGGCACGGGTAGTTTGACTAGGCACATAAAAATACACCCTAGAGATAAAGCTAGATATTTACAAATGAAAGCGCAGCTAGAGGGAACACATGTAGATTCTGATGTTAACCCTAGTACAGGTTCAAATCTAGTTCAACCAGGAATTAACACTGTGACCGGAGGTATTTTATATTACGATCCAAATAGAGATCGTGAAGAATTAGCAAAGATGGTTACCGTTATGTGCTTACCCTATTCTTTTCCCTCTAATCCTAATTGGGTGCATTATATTAGAAGAGTTTTTAATCCTATTTATAAAGGTTGGCCTCGCGCAACAGTTAAGAGCGATATTTATAAATATAAACATGAATATGAACAATATTTGCGGTATTTATTTACTCATATAAGTAATCGGATTTCTATTACTACTGATATTGGTAGAAGTGGTAATGATTGTGATTATCTAACTGTTACAAGTCATTGGATAGATGAGGAGTGGACAATGCAAAAACGCATTATTGCGTATAGAATAATTAATTCATGTCACACAGGTAAGTTTATAGCTAACACTGTTGCAGATATTTGTAGATATTTTTGCTTTAGAGATAAAATAATGTCAATTTCTATGGATAATGCTTCTAGTAACACTAGTGCTATAGGCATACTTACAACAACACTAAATCCCGCATTTAGAAATATATTTCATTTTAGATGTATTTGTCATATTTATCATTTAATTGTCGGTGATGGTATGCGAATTTTAAATTTAGAAATTGAAAAGGTTAGAATGGCTCTTAATTGGCTTTTTTATTCAAACCGTAGAAGTAGACTAAGAGAATATTTTAAAAAATGTGATGAATATGGACTTAGAGAAAGAAAGGTTCCTAAACCTTGCCCGACTAGATGGAATTATATGTACGAAAGTTTAGTAGTTGCATATAAATATAGAAACCCAATTAATGCAACGTTTAATGCTCGGGTAGGTGGTGAGGATGATGATGAAATGCTTACTACTCAAGATTGGACGAATGTTAAAATTCTTATAGATTTTTTAGAACATTTTCAAATTGCTACAAATGCATTTTCTGGGCAATATTATCCTACTATTTCAAACTGTTTAGTTTATATTGCAGCACTATGTGATTTGTTTGTTGAATTTTCGGAGGGTGGGGAAATTTATCAACTTGCTATAAATGCAATGAAAGAAAAGTTTAAAAAATATTTTTTTCCCTATCCCTCCTATTTATGGTGTTGCTGCAATGTTAAATCCTACAATGAAATTAGGAGGTCCTCATTTTTGGTACTCAAATATTTCTAAGGCTTTAGATCTTTCAAATGAGGAATTTGCTACACTTGCAGATGCAAAAGCCTCAATTAAAATTAATGCTCAAACAATTTATAATGATTATCAACTTGCCTTAGAGCATGCTAGGGCTAGGCCAAATGTTCCAACCCCTACTTCGTCTAGTTCACAATCATCTAAAAGAGTTGCGGGCTTAAAAGCACTTAAATCTTGGATGGAGTTCAGGGGTTCTCAAGGTGATAATTATGATGAAACTTCACATCTAAATGAGCTTCAAGTTTATTTGTCGCAGGGACTTGAAAAGGAAAATCTAGATGGCACTTTTGATCTTTTGGAATGGTGGAAGGCAAGGGAAAAATATTTTCCGGTTCTTGCAAGGATGGCTCGGGATATTTTATCTATTCAAGCTTCAACTGTTGCATCAGAGAGCGCTTTCAGTCAAGCAAGACTTCAAATAGGTGATCATAGAGCGTCAACGAGGGAGATCTTGGAAAAATCTGTACTGTTCAGAGATTGGATCCGCTCGGAAAGAAGAAACTTTGGAATTGCGGAATCACAACCGGCGATAGATGAAGCTTATGAAGAAATGATGGCGGAACTTGCGGAGGATGTTGCTTCGCCCGGAAGTGGTGATGAACAAGCTTCTTTTCCACCACCACCAACGCAACCGCCTCCGAACCTTGAAGGATTTATAAAATTTGTTAGAGATACAATGTAGATTATGGTGTAACTTGTACTTTGGCATATCTTCTTTTAGTTTTTTTCCCTTTTAGGGGTGGTATTAGTACCTTGTTGTGCTCATTATATTGGGGGGAGGAAGACTAAGAAAGATATGCCATTTTGGTAATAAAAATTATAATACATGCCCTTGAATATCTTTTTGCAATATTTTTTTGTCTTTAACTTGAAATTATTTATAAGCTATAATATATATACATAACATACAATATATACTACAAGAAAATATATAAGGTAATATATATACATAACATACAATATATACTACAAGAAAATCTATATATATATATATATATATATACATACAGTATATACTACAAGAAAATATATAAGGTAATATATAAACATAACATACAATATATACTACAAGAAAATCTATATATATATATATATTACACATTTACCATGAAAAATTCAGACTCTTTCTAAATATAAAGAAAATTTTAATATAGTTTCTTGGCTTGGTTCCAAGATGGTGGTACAGTCAGTTCTGGTACTACTCTTATTGGCTTTGCCTTAGTGGCTACGTCTAGCCAGCTGTGACATTAAAGCCCGCCGAAGTTGTCAAAAGGACTATCCTTTTCACAGTTAGAATTGCTATACACATGGGCTCAATAAGAGTATGTATCGGACCTAGACATGCCCCTTGCTTGGGTAACAAAACAAGATTTTTCAAAATTCAAAATGAGGGCCCCACCCCCAATGACCACCAATGGCCATATTGCACAAATAGCCTGTGGGTATGTGTTGTTGATACCCAATTTTTCCCTATATATTTTTCATATGCAAAATACTTTCAAAATAGTATATGTATGCATATATAAGCATGTCCAAGTGTTTCATTATTTTTCCAATTTTTAAAAGATTTTTAAATCAATTTATCGCCTTATTTTATCAGAAAAAACCAATAATTATTTCCCAAATTATCATTTTTGGTAACTCCTTTATTGTATTCTCATATTTATACCAAAATATAGCTAAGGTAATTTTTGCACATTTTGACAAATTTATTGAGTATTTTAAATTAAATTGCACATAATTGCAATTTTAGCCTATTTTAAGATTTAATTGCGTTTATAATTAGAAAATTGATCCCAGTATTTTTAATTTAATATTTGTGTATTATTAATTAATTTAGTAACTTCAATTTGTTTCCAGAAATCATATTGCTATTTTTTAAAAAAATAAAGAGGGAAAAAGTGGCTATTTAATACTAGCCCTACCTATTTAAATTTTAGCCCAAATAGACCCCCCAATTAACCCCAAGTTCAATTTCAAATGGACCGGCCCAATTCTTAAACTACCCGCCCCTAATCCAATTAAGTTCAACCCGCCCGGCCCCCCATTAAATCCAGGTCGTTGATCAAAATGATCAACGGCCATAATCATTCCTTTCCTTTTTTAATCCACCAACACCCCTTAACCCTAAATCATTTCACCTAACCAGCCGCCTCCGAAGCCGTCCCCTCTCTCAAAACACTCTCGAACCTTCTCAGAACCCTAGCCACCTCTCACCGCTTCCACCTTGAAAGCCACCGGAATCCATGGCTTCTAGGGCTATGGGAGTCTTATACCTACCTCTTGTTGCTCTTACACACCTGATCTCTGAAGATTCAAGGCCTAGCCTCGAAGGTTTGCACCCAGACCTCTGCCGATTCAAGGTTCCAAAGTCATCACAGGCCTTACTCCGGCGTACCATGGTGTTTTGAGCCTGGTTCTGACCTCTCCGACTCAGATTGGTGACTTTTTCAAAGCCATTCTCATTTCTAGGGTTCTTCTAAAACCCTAACCCTTCGAGGTTTTCTCCGATCTCTTTAGATTCGTTGTGTATATGTGCTCTCTTTGAGTTTTCAAATTATTTCCCTAACTTTTCTTTCGAAAATTACTTTTTCAAAGTCTTTCTTTTACGATTTAGGGTTTTCTGAAAATGCTTAAGTGTTTCTCTGACCTTATTTTCCTTTTCTTTTGTGTGTATTTGCCTCTACTGTGTTCTATGTTTTCCTTCTACCGTGTAAGTTCTTCTACTGTGCTTTCTATGTTCCGTTCTTGTATGTTCTTCTACTGTGCTTTCTATACTATGTCTTTGTATGTTTTTCTACTATGTCCTGCTATTTTCTTCTACTATGTTTTGGTATGTTTCACCTACTGTATTCTTCTACCGTGTTCTTATGTGTTCTTACTATTTTTCTTCTATTGAACTTTGTTTAAGTTTCTTTTAAAAGGATCTTCTTAAGCATGCTTTCTTCTACTGTTCTTATCAGTCTTTTCTCATCATGTTTCGAATTAAATTCTTTACTCTGTTTGCCTTGAACCCCTCTACTGTATTTACATGTTATTCATGAGTTCTGTTGTTGGAAGAAGCATGTTAGAAGTTTCAGTTCTTTTCTGAAACCTCTAAACATGTTTCGATTCGACTACTTGCCTCCTCATCTCTGTACTTGATTCAAGGTGGAAACCCTAGAATTTGGGGGTTCTACCGAGGTTTGCTTGAACTAGGGTTTTATTTTAGAACCCTTAACTCTTTCAGACTGACTTTGAGTCTCTGAACTAAGTTTGGACATCTTTGTTTTCATATAATGCTGAACTTTTTGCTAAACTCTTCTACACTAGATTTTTTCTATTGATTTACACGACAGTCTTCTTTCATGCTCACATGCTCCTTATATATGATGAATTTTCCTCTAAATGATTTTCAAATTTGCAATTAGTGCAAACTTCCTTCTGAATATGGCTTGATTGATTTCTTTCCATTGTTTGTTGATTCTCCCTGTTACTCAGCCTAAGTTAAAACCCTTATTCATCTTTTCTGACTCGGTTCATTCATGCAAAATCTCAGACTCATTTGATTTATTGTTTGTTAATTGATTTGCTTACCCTATTTGCACAAATCGTGTGTTCCAAAACCTTGTCCTTAAATAACTTTTTATGTATTTGCCCTTGATTGCATGTTGTGCACAAAGTGCCTACTCAATTACTTTCCTTAAATGGTTTTCACCCGTTTGAATCTGAATCCCTTAATTCAGGGAAGCCTTGTGTAATTGATTGACAATCAGTTTTCAAACTATTTTCTTACCTTATTTCTGCATGCTTTCTACACTATAAAAGGCACGGTCCTTTTCACAAACACACACTTCAGACTTCACAATTTCACAATCTCTTCTGAACTCACACTTATAGTATTCTGTCTTCCTGTTTGCACTTTGGCTTTTATGAGACTACTGCTTTTTCTACTTATTTATTCGAAACTGGTATGTCCTAATTTTAGTTTCAGCATCAACCCAATATGTTTACTTAAAGTCTTTGTATCCACGTCTACTATATTGTTTTCTGTAGAGTTCGACATTTAGCTTAGTATGCCTATGTTCTGCTACGTGTTTTTGTTGTGAATCTTTGCTCCCTATCCCATTAACCCTATATGTTTGTAAATGGTAGCTTAGGGCATGGCAATAGGAGTTGTTGTCCATGAGCTGCGCTTTGAACCAATGGGGTCTTAACCTCTAAACAGGTTGGAGGGTGAGCCAGCATATCCCATTGCTGAGTATGCTCATTAGCCTGCTCTTTTTGTGCTCTCGCAATCCCCTATTCCCTATATCCCTATGTGTACTGTTTCCCTTCCCTATTTCCCTTTTCAGAATTCTGCACTTGTACTCTCTCCTAGTCTCTAAGTTCTGCCACCCCCCCCCCTCCCCTCTTGTGAGCCTTGCCTTGGGACCTTGAGTTCCCTCTGAACTTGGACACCTGAGGGCTGGCCCTTCCACACTGCACTTTGGCTTAATATGGCAATACATTTGGATGTAAGCACTTCCCGGAGTTCTTATGAAACTCTTAGGGAACTCTGACACACCCAAGTGGTAGAAAGGCTTTGAAGCATGATCTTTGGAGTTGGTTTACTTCATACTTCAGACAGGAAGTCTGAATCAGGCTCTCCTTGGTTGTAATTTTCAACTTCTGATGTATTTTCTTTACTTTATTTTTCTTGACTGTAATAACTTTGTAATAAACTATTAGGATGGCTAGTAAAAAGGGGGGAATAACTATGTATGTAAAAGGGGTAGATATCCTGCTCATAGGGAATTTCTGATCTCTGCATATCATATAGATATCCTGCCTATAGTAATTCTGCACTTTCATATGTAGATACTATGCCTATAAGGAATTCTGCACCCATATAGATATCCTGCCTATAGTTTTCTGAAATTCTGCATTCATATGGAAATCCTGCCTATAGTTAAATTTCTGCATCTCTCATATAGATATCATGCTCATAGTTAACTAGAAATCTGAATCCTGCATAAGTATCTGTCACTAGGCAAACCTGTTTATAGGGCTTAAAAAACTAACTGCATCTAGATATCATGTTCATAGGCTTAAACGAAGTACAGCATTTAGATGTCATGCCTATAGGATTTCTGCACTCTTGCTATGTCTGTAAAAGTGTCTAAAATCGACAACACATAGAAAGCATGCCTATAGGAGCTTTAATCGAATCTGAACCGCTTCATTTGCTTATAAGTTTAAAACCAGTCACAAATGATTTGTGCTCTTTTGCTAAAACTCGCCTTTCTTTAATAATAAATGATTTTTTTATTAAACCAGTATGTATTCATGTTTACTTCTTTGTTTCTGGAATCCGTAGATATCATGCCTATAGGGTCTTCGTCTAACACTTAGGCAAGTCATAGGGTGAAATTTATAAACTGAATCTGTTCTATTAACTACAACCAGCAGGCAAGCTTGATTCGGGCTTCTTATCTGAATTATGTAATAAATCAGTCTGCCTCAACCTTTAAGTCCTCTCATGTTAGTATTTAATCAGGCCCTAAACAGTATGTGTAATTAATGCTAATTACATGCTTCTTTGTTTAAAGGAGGTGTATCTGAGCCATTTTTGCTTGTTATGTGCTTTCTCCCAATTTGCTATACATGTTTTGTGTGACGCCTTAAAATTTTTCATTTGAGACTACAAATAAGCCCAATACCCCTCCTCTTTAGGATTAGTAGTTCTAAATGCCTCCGGAACTGATATGATTGGGATGGGTAATAGCATACAATAAGTAAAATGAGACCATCCCGCGCTTTAATACCTTAACAGGGTGGGAAGGGTAGATATGGATATGATGACCACGCAATAACATCACGTGTATCCCCTCGCTGAGGAGTGATTACCGAAAGTTTTTGTGGGGTGATCCATATTATTAATAAACCTAGGACCCTCCTTTCCTTTGTTTTCTTTGTTTCTTTTAAATCTTTTTTTAAACCATTTCTTTTAAGAAAATCAACTCTTTTAGTTCTTTCTTCTTACTTTTGTTTATTTGTAATCATTACGTGAAAATCCCCTCTTATTTGAAGCCTTTATTTGCCTATGTGTTATTTGCACTAAAGTCATAATAATAGATTGGTCGGGAACCACACTAGTGGATCTTGAGGGGTGCCTAACATCTTCCCCTTGAGATAATTTCAAGCCCTTACCCAATCTCTGGATGTTCAAATCAAACCTTCCTTGGTGTCCTAATGCACTCAAATCATTAGGTGGCGACTCTTCACTTCAAAACCTAATTCCCGAAAGGGAACGAGTTGTCCTCCCAAATGTCATAAATCCGATTTCGTGAGAAAAAGGGGGCGCGACAGCGTGGTGACTCTGCTGGGGAAGACTTTTAGGCTTTTACCATTTCAAGCTATTACTGTAACTTTACATTTCTTATGTGATTTATTTGTTTAATACCTTTAAGCATTTAATTCCCTCTTCTACTGCAAAAACTAACTTGTCTCTTGTTTTGTTCCCTTGTTTCTTTCACTGTTTTCCTTTACTGCACTCCTTTATTACAGTATTAAATCATTGTAATTATTACTTTATGAACATGCAAATACGTGACAACTTGTTTTTAATTATTGCATAAGCATGTTTTCAACATCATATTCCACTCGTGCCAAACAAACACCATAGCAACGCTTATAATGAGTGGTTGCGCTCTTCCGATATTATCACCCTTTAAATCCAGCAAAGGCGTATTTGCGGTAAAACCGGTCGATCAACGGTGTAGTCGACGGTTCTGTGCCTTTTCCTCTTGAGTTGTCCGCTCAAGGGTACCAATCTAAAAACCCCATATAAACCTTACTCTATTCAATTATGCATGCATCATGGTCAAACCTAGCTGAGTCAGTTATGTTTTCCGCATAATGACTCTTTAAGATAGCCTTATCCAAAGTCCATTGGGTTTCCCAGAAACCCAAATGGACACTATCACGTTTTGTGCATTTATTTGGAGAACTAAATGCTTTTATGCCAATTATTGGTATTTAATAGTCGAGTCTGGTGGGTGTAAGGGCCAAACCTTTTGTCTTGCAGAAACATGAGGCATGAAGTCCCCAAATTCGGCATGGTCAAAAACATCCACCCAAGGTTGCTAAGCTGGTGGGAGGATCTGCATTCCAGTGATCAGACTCTTGTCCGGAAATACCTAGGAAATCTACCTTCCCTCCTGGAGGTCCAACCCAACAACAAAATCATAGAAGCTGCTACTCTGTTCTGGGATTGTGATAGGTCTGTGTTTCGCTTCGAAAAGATTGAGATGACACCCCTGCTAGAGGAAATAGGAGGATTGGCTAGTATACCATGGGAGAACCTGGGTTTGTTAATGCCGGAAAATCGCAAGGGTAGAGGTTTTCTCAAAATGATGGTCCTAAAGAAGAATCCACACTTGACATGTTTGAAGGAGTCCTAGATTCCCTTTGATTATTTGTACGAGAGGTACGGTTACAACAAATCCTACCGTACTTATCCAGATTAGTTCGCCCTTACATTGTTGGGGCATATTCACCGAAGGGTCTTTGTCTTCATGTTCTGCTTCTTGGGGATGATAGTGTTTCCAATAAAGAAAGCAAGGATCCACACCAGGCTAGCCATGGTCACCAAAACTTTGATGGAGGGAATTGGTGGACAACCATTTAGCATAGTGCTCATGATCATCGCAGAGATATACCGAGCCTTGGAAAAGTGTCAACAAGGAGCCCAACACTTCAAGGGTTGCAACTTGCTACTCCAGCTCTGGCTCATGGAGCATCTTCAAAGGGGTGAATATCGGCAAGAGATTCAGCGTAGAGACTGGGACGATAATATAGCCTTCCATCAATCAAGGCGAATGAACTACATGCCCAACATGTTTACTCAGCCAGAAGATGCCAAGGGGTGGGTGGAGCTGTTTGGAAATCTAACTAAGGATCAAATACAATGGTTGTTCGAGTGGTTCCTTACTGAAGAGTTCATCGCCCGATCCAGGGACGCACCATTTCTGATACTGATCGATTTGAGAGGAACCTACCCTTATGTCCCTCTCTGAGTTATGAAACAGGCTGGTAGGAAGCAGGTTATACCAAGGGTCGACAAGATGAGTCACTTCTAGGCTGACTTCCAAGCTGATGACAGTCCTTATAAGTGCCAAGCTCAGCATATGTAGCATTGCAAGATCATCATGGGAAGAGATACTATCAAACCAAACAGATACCATGTTGGCTGCACCCCATACTATTCAGGCTGGCTGGAGGATAATCACAATGGTCTGGGCCAACTCGGGTTTGTTCGAGGTTACAGAATCATCGATGAAAGGGTTGAAGCACAGGTCAAATACAACCAACTGCGCAAGAGGATTCGGGAATGTAAAAGCGAGCACCGTAAGATTCAAGAAGCCCACCAAAAATTGATTGAAGAGTGGAAAGACATGGTTGTCGGTGCCAACAAGCGATTAGGATACCTGGAATGAGGTTTAGTGGAGCTGGAAAGGAAGTTTCTCAAGAAGATCGAGGACTGCCAGAATGCTAAAGGAACTGAGGGTGGACACCTGGCCAGAGCCTACCTGCTGTTGGGACTTCGTGAGCTGGTGAAGCTGTTCGATGGAGCCAAAGATGCCGAGTCTGGGGAAGGTCCTTCTGGGACCAAATAGATAGGAGTTTTCTTTTACTTTATGAAATGTAATAAGGCCAATGGCCACTAGTGACATTTTATTCCTTGTTACTTAGTGTCGTTTTGGGATTCGTCTACTTTTTATCAATAAAATGAGGCATTTAGCATTTTAAGTTCACCAAATCAATTTGTTGCTAGGCCTACCTCGGGCACAACGAGGCTCACAAATAGGACGCGATTTACATTCTTGCACTATGTGTTTAAATATTGCAACACTTTCTTATAATCCCCCACTGACTTGTTACCTTTTTGTTTTTACTTTTTGTTTATTTACTCCCCTCCCCAAAAGTTAGTTCGTGCACTCTGACATCGTCATCATATTCCACAAGATCAAAGGGCCCTCCACTCACTCCTCCTCCTAATCCTATCAGAAGCAGGAACAAAGGAAAGATGGAAGATTTGAACAACACCAGAAAGGAAAACTCAACTGAACAGGTAGAGGTCACTCATGGTGCTCAGGTCTCTAAAGAAAGTGCATCCCAACTCGAGCAGAAACTGTTGAAATTTCAGGATGAACTTGACCAGGTTCGGAACTGGCAAACTTGTCATTTTCCCTCACCACTCCATATATCAATTTTTCAAATGCTCAGAACCCCACGCCTTCACAAAACATCCCAAAACCACAAAACCATCTCGCTCCTTACCACCACTGCAATACATGCCACACATCCAGCATACTCCACTGCTCATCCCCGAACCTCTGAATTCCACAAATGGCCATTTCCACCATAACACCCCCATCTATGTGGAAACCATGCCACACTCAAGCACACCCAAGTCTGATGATAAAGACTCACTCATCAGGAACCTGGATGCGGAACTCAAGAAGTTGACTAGTCGAATTTAGGGTGTCGAAGGAAGTAAGGGGATTGAAGGGTTGAACTACGAAGATCTTTGCATACAACCGGATGTCGAACTTCCCGAGGGGTACAAACCTCCTAAGTTCGAAATGTTTGATGGTACAGGGGATCCGAGAGTCCACTTGAGAACATACTATGACAAGCTAGTCGGAGTAGGGAAATACGAAAGGATTCTCATGAAGCTTTTCATGAGGAGTCTGAAGGGAGATGCTCTGTCTTGGTACATTAGCCAAGACCCGAAGAAATGGTCGAACTAGGTGAGTATGGTGTCCGATGTTATAGACAGGTTCAGGTTCAACACAGAAAATGCACCAGATGTGTTCTACATTCAGAACTTAAAGAAGAAGCCCACAGAAACATTCTGCGAGTATGCCACTCGCTGGAGATCAGAAGCTGCTAAGGTCAGACCTGCTTTAGAAGAAGAACAAATGAACAAGTTTTTCGTCTGGGCTCAAGACCCACAGTACTATGAAAGGCTGATGTTGATTGAGAGCCAGAAATTTTCCGACATCATCAAGATAGGGGAAAGGATCGAGGAAGGCATCAAAAGTGGTATGGTTACAAACTTTGAAGCTTTGCAAGATACCAATAAGGCTTTACAGTCTGGTGGTACGTCCAAGAAAAGGGACGTAGGTGACATAATGGTTGCACAAAGAGCCAAATCCCCTATCAAATACCAAGCCTATTCGATACCTCCACTCACATATCAGCCTACCCCGAATTACCAAGCACTCTCACCCTCTTACCAAACTTCATCACCTACTTATCAATCACCCCCGCCTCCTACATATCAACCTACTTCACCCAAATATTCCCAACTCGCACATGTCTACCAAGCCTACAATGCTCAGCCATCCCACTATCAATCACCTCCCACATGTCAAAACTTTCCTAGACCTCGACCAAATTTCGACCGCAGACCCCCCAAACAATATACCGCCATTGCTGAACCGATTGACCAGCTGTACGAAAGGCTCAAAGATGTTGGTTATGTCACCCCTATCCCTGCTATAACCCCTGAAAACCCTTCTCAGTGGGTCAACCCAAATAAATCTTGTGCATACCATTCCGGCATGAAGGGACATATCATTGATGAATGCGGCTCTCTGAAAGATAAGATCCAGACTCTGATCGATAACAAGATCATTGTAGCAAAGGAGCCTACTCCGAATGTCTGTAACAACCCTCTACCAGACCATAAGGGTGGAGGTTTTCACATGATTGAAATAGAGTATGATTGGGATCCCAAAAGGATCGATCGGTTTAATCACAGAAGGTGACGAACCAAAGAAGCCGATAGTCACACTAAATCCGATCGTAGTCCAGACTCAGCCTTCTGGGGATGCCAAGGTAAACATGTATGTACCACTTGAATTTGAAGCACCACCCCCTACAAAGACGCCAACACCAATTGAAGTCGAGTTTGGGTCTCCAGTAAACGCACACGCACCATTTGAAGTTGCGGTTTACCCTCCAAAACATATGCTTCGTTCAGAGTAAAGGTGCCCATCCCAGTAGCAATGTCTGTCGTAACATTGTTCCATACAAATGCCATACCTTGGGATTACACAGCTGAGGCGAGAAGGAAAGGGAAAGCTAAATTCGGGGAAACAGTTGTGGCCCAGGGCATGATAAGAACCGGCAGGGTTTATACTCCAGAGCATTTAGCTGAGTCAAGTAAGCAGGCCTCTGGTCGGCCGACCATCACTGAAACCAGGCCCGATGATCTCTGGAGAAAGATACAAGCCAAGGAATACTCACTCATTGATCAGCTGAACGAAACACCGGCACAGATTTCTATCCTAGCTTTGCTGCAAAGTTTTGATGCACACAAGAATGCCTTGTTAAAGGTGCTGAGTGAGGCATATGTACCAAGAAACATCACCAGAGGAGAAATGGCAAACATGGTAGGGCAGGTATTGGAAAGTCACAAGATCACTTTTCATAAAGATGAGCTGCCACCAGAAGGGTTGAGTAACAACAAAGCGTTACCCATCACCGTGCAATGCGAAGATTATTTTATTACTAGGGTCCTGATTGATAGAGGGTCCAGCCTCAATATTTGTTTGTTGGTAACACTCAGAACATTGGGGAAGGGGCTGCATGAGATCAAGGATGGGGCCATCAACGTCAAAGCTTTCGACGGTTCCCAAAGATCCACCATTGGGGAAATCAGCCTGTGTTTGCAAATGGAGCCTACTTGGTTTGACACTGATTTTCAAGTTATAGACGTGCCAGCATCTTACAACTTGCTGTTGGGACGGCCGTGGATTCATGCCGCTGGGGTCGTAGCATCAACACGGCATCAGGCGGTGAAATTTGAGTGGAACCACCAAGAGGTGATCATTCACGGCGACGGTAGCAATCCCATATACAGTCGCCAAACCATCCCAGCAATTGGAGGAAGGAGAAGGATAGGCGGGGAAACCTATCACCATATCGAGCGAGTCAATACCATCGACAAAGACAAATGGTAGGGAAACAAAATTGAGAGCATACTAAATTGGTGCGGATATGAACCTGGCAAGGGACTTGGCAAGAACCTCCAAGGAATCGCCAAGCCTATCAAACTGAAGAAATATGGCACCACTTTTGGTATGGGATATGAGTATACTTGGGAGGAATTCAACAACTGGTCACCACCATGGCGCGGTCCATACTACCCACTGGAGCAGCCAATACCACATTTGGAGCAGACTTTCCACCCGGCCGATGTTATCTATGGGGTCGAAAGAAGAGGAAGCACTAGCAGCAGTGAGGAATTTGTTCCTAGAAGAAGATGACATGGATTGTTGTGTCATTTTCGATGAGGAGGGGGAGGAAGGCCCTTCCATACAGGTCGTAAGCCGAGGAGCATGCCTCAACAATTGGACCATCAGAACCACCAGAGCCCGAAAAGCCTCAGGGTAGCAAGGGTGAACAAAGCATCATGCACTATCTTTTATTTTTACTAGTTGATTTTCCTTTCGTATTTTGAATTTTTGCAATAAGATCTTCCAATGTTCAAAATAGTTATGAAATTTATCAAAACATTTCGGTTTCCTTACAAATCTTACTCTTATTATTTTCTCTCATTACTTTATTTATATAGCATTACTATTACCTATCTTGATGTAGCAATGGATGTGACGTGCAACGAGATAATGCAACAAGCGGATACAAATTCAGAGAAAGATGACATACCGGAAGAGATTGTTAAAGAAGTTGAAAATTTTAAGAACAGACCTAAGTCCAACCTGGACGAGACCGAGATTGTTAACCTGGGAGATGCAGAAAATATCAAAGAAACTCGGATCAACGTTCATTTGTCACCATCAGAAAAGGAAGAATACATAGAATTTCTGAAGGAATATGAGGACATATTCGCCTGGTAATATGATGACATGACTGGTTTGAGCACATCTATTGTGGCCCACAAACTGCCAACTAATCCACCATGTCCACTGGTAAAACAGAAGCTTAGAAAGTTTAAACCCGACATGAGTCCGAAAATCAAGGAAGAATTCACCAAGCAGGTCAAAGTTAAGGTCCTCAGGGTAGTAGAATATCCGACATGATTAGCCAATATTGTGCCGGTACCGAAGAAGGATGGGAAGTTCAGAGTCTGTGTCGACTACCGGGATCTCAACCGGGCCAGTCCAAAGGACGACTTCCCCTTGTTGAACATACACATCCTGATCGACAATTGCACCAAGCATGAGTTTCAATCATTTGTAGATTGTTTCGCTGGATATCATCAGATCTGGATAGACGAAGAAGATGCTGAGAAAACGGTTTTCATTACGCCGTGGGGGATGTACTGCTACAAGATGATGCCATTTGGGTTAAAGAATGTAGGGGCCACCTACATGAGTCCATGACTACTATCTTCCATGAAATGATACACAAGGAGATTGGGGTGTATGTAGATGATATCATCATAAAGTCTAAGAAAGCCACTAACCACATGGAAGATTTGAGGAAGTTCTTCTATAGACTGAGAAGATACAACCTGAAACTGAATCCCGCGAAATGTGCATTTGGGGTTCCTACCGGAAAACTACTTGGGTTCATTGTGAGTCTCCGAGGGATAGAACTGGATCCATCTAAGGTCAAAACTATTCAAGAACTGCCACCGCCAAAGAACAAGAAGGACATAATGAGATTCCTGGGAAGACTTAACTATATCAGTCGGTTCATAGCACAATATACGGTCATCTGTGAGCCGATCTTTAAGATGTTGAAGAAGGACGCCGCTACCACATGGACTGATGATTGCCAAAAAGCTTTCGACAACACCACCAGTCTTAGTTTCGCCTGAGCCAGGTAGACCTCTATTACTCTACCTTGTAGTATTGGATGGAGCGTTCGGTTGTGTTTTGGGGCAGCATGATGAAACAGGGAGGAAGGAGCAGGCCATCTATTACCTCAGTAAGAAGTTCACCCTGTACGAGGCTCGGTATTCTCTGTTAGAGTGCACCTGTTGTGCTTTGACTTGGGTAGCTCAAAAGTTGAGGCACCACTTCTGTGCCTATACTATATATCGCATATCAAGAATGGATCCCTTGAAGTACACCTTTCAGAAGCTCATGCCCACTGGCAAGCTGGCCAAGTGGCAAATCCTGTTAGGTGAATTTGACATTGTCTACATGACTCAGAAAGTAATCAAAGGACAGGCACTAGTAGATCACCTTGCTGAAAATCCCATGGACGGAGAATACGAACCCCTAAAAACATATTTTCCTGATGAAGAGGTATCATTCATAGGAGAAGACATTGCAGAATCCTATGACGGTTGGAGAATGTTTTTCGATGGAGCAGAAAATTTCAAAGGAGTTGGCATAGGAGCAGTCCTAGTATCAGAAACTGGTCAGCATTATCCGATATCTGCCAAGATCAGGTTCTTGTGCACCAACAACATGGCCGAGTACGAAGCCTGCATCTTAGGGCTCAAGATGGCCATTGACATGAACATCCAAGAGTTGCTAGTAATTAGGGATTCAAACTTGCTTATACATCAGGTCCGAGAAGAATGGGCGACCAAGAACGCCAAGATACTCCTTTATCTGCATCATGTACAGGAGTTGAGAAAGAGGTTCACAAAGACAGAATTCCAGCATGTTCCTAGGGTCCAGAATGAATTCGTCGATGCACTGGATACCCTATCATTTATGATACAACATCCAGACAAGAATTTCATTGATCCCATTCAGGTAAAGATCCATGATCATCCCTCTTACTGTGCTCATGTTGAAGAAGAAGCAGATGGAAAGCCTTGGTTTCATGATATCAAGGAATACTTGGAAAAAAGAGAATACCTAGAACTCACAAATGCTACTTAGAAGCGCACGCTTCGGAGGTTATCCAATAGCTTATTTCACAGCGGAGGAATCCTGTACAGGAGGACTCCTGATTTGGGATTACTAAGGTGTGTCGACGCAAAGGAAGCATCCAGGCTATTAGAGGAAATTCATGCAGGGACCTGCGGTCCACATATGAATGGCTTTGTTTTAGCAAAGAAAATACTCTGAGCTGGTTACTTTCGGATAACTATAGAAACAGACTACATCCAGTATGTATGAAAGTGCCACCACTGCCAGATACATGCAGACATGATAAAGGTGCCTCCAAATGAGCTTAATGTAACAAGCTCGCCGTGGCGGTTCGCCGCTTGGGGAATGGATGTTATCGGACCAATCGAACCTGCCGCATCAAACGGGCACAAGTTTATCCTAGTAGAGATTGATTATTTCACCAAATGGGTTGAAGCAGCATCTTACAAGGCAGTGACTAAGAAAGTCATAGCGGATTTCGTCCGCGACCGTATCATGTGTCGGTTCAGAATTCCAGAGTCAATCATTACTGATAATGGCTCCAACCTCAACAGTGATTTGATGAAATCCATATGTGAAACCTTCAAGATCAAACACAAGAATTCTACAGCTTACAGACCTTAGATGAACGGAGCCGTAGAGGCCGCCAACAAAAATATCAAGAAGATACTAAGGAAAATAATAGAGAAGCATAAGCAGTGGCATGAGAAGCTCTCATTTTCTTTATTAGGATATTGCACCACAGTCCGCACATTGATAGGAGTAACCCCCTATATGCTGGTCTACTATACAGAGGCAGTCATTCCCGCTGAGGTAGAAATTCCTTCCTTAAGGATCATACAGGAAGTAGAGCTCGACGACGCAGAATGGGTAAAGAGTCGTTACGAGCAACTAGCTCTTATAGATGGAAAGAGAATGAATGCAGTTTGCCACGGTCAGCTCTCTCAGAACAGAATGTCCAGAGCCTTCAACAAAAGAGTCAAGCCGAAACAATTCACACCGGCACAGCAGGTGTTAAAGAAAATTTTTCCGCATCAAGATGAAGCCAAAGGGAAATTCTCTCCCAACTGGCAGGGTCCGTACATGGTTCACCGGGTTCTAACAGGAGGAGCCCTCATACTTGCAGAAATGGGCGGAGAAGTCTGGCCAATGCCGATCAATTCAGACGCAGTCAAGCGATACTATGTGTAACCTTTATGCTTTTTTTATGATGTAATTTGAACTATGCCTGACCTGATTCCCATTTAATAGGGGACACGTAGGCAGCCTTATGGGTTCGGTCACAATTCAATAAAATTTCCATTTCCCCCGCTATTGGAAACTGGAGCAGAATTTTGAGGAGGACCCTCAAAATTTCGAAGTCGATTCCAGCCATTTATCATTAACAACCTTCAGGAGCAGCAGCCCATAAACTGGGACAGAATTTTGAGAAGGACCCTCAAAATTTCGGAGCAAGCGAAGTTGCAATGTCTTGAACCACGTCACAGTCATCGGTTCATCTAAAGAAAATTATTCTTAATTATGCACTTATGTTACGCTTTTACTAAATCATGCATGTTTATTACTAAAATTGCCTTTTTTAGTTATGCTACCCTAATGATACGTACAATATCACCAGATCAAAGCCGAGCAGGTCAAGCAAAGCTAGCAGGGATACGAACTAACTTTTCCCCCTTTTCAAACTCACTATTTTCCTTTGTATACAGGCACTTGAGTTGAAAAATCATCAAAAATATACTATGCGCTCACTCACAAAGTTCAGGAATACAACTCTCCGAACCGTTGCACTTGCTCGCAACTGCTATCCGCACAACAGTGTCCCCAACATGCACAGTCCGCTATCAGCTAAGAAAACTCTATTGCCATTTGCCATTTTTACTTCCTGCATAAGGCTACCATTCTGCCTTCCGAGGTTAAGCTCTATCTCCATCTGCAGTCTCTGCATTGCATAAGGCTACCATTCTGCCTTCCGAGGTTAAGCTCTACCTCCATTTGCATTCTCTGCATTGCATAAGGCTACCATTCTGCCTTCCGAGACTAAGCTCTGTCTCCATCTGCATTCTCTGCATTGCATAAGGCTACCATTCTGCCTTTCGAGGTTAAGCTCTACCTCCATCTTGCATGGCTCAAAGATCGCCACTTCATTTACATCTTGTATCGGCTAAAAGATCGCCACTTTATTTACATCTTGCATGGTTGAAAGATAGCTACTTTATTTACATCTTGCATCGGCTGAAAGATCGCCACTTTATTTACATCTTGCATCGGCTGAAAGATCGTCACTTTATTTACATCTTGCATCGGCTGAAAGATTTCCACTTTATTTATATCTTGCATCGGCTGAAAGATCGCCACTTTATTTATATCTTGCATGGCTAAAAGATCGCCACCTTATTTACATTTGCATTAGCTTAAAGATCGCCACCTTATTTACATTTGCACTGGCTGAAAGATTGACACCTTATTTACATTTGCATTGGCTGAAAGATTGCCACCTACTGCATCTCATAGGATGAAAGATTGCCAAATCATCCAAAGGCGTCATTGTTCGGAGGCACCATTTTCATAGCCCGAGAACGCCATGCCATGGCCTGAGGACCCCTTTTATCTTTTGCATATCATTATTCAAAGGCGTCATAGTTCGGAGACATCATTTTCATAGCCTGAGAGCACCGTTTCATGGCTAGAGAATCCTTATTATATGCTTCATGGCCCAGGACGTCATGGTCTGAGGACGTCATCCTAACCGTCTAAGACAACATTTCATGGTCCGAGGGGAACTTGCATCATGTTTAAATTTTCGCACAACATATGGTTCATTTGCAGGTAAAATGGCGAGCAACAGCCGTCTCAGCAGGAGCAATACCGCTCTAGTTCCCCCAGCCCTATTAGACTTTAACCATCCATCCTAACCCAAATATCGCGTCCATCTTGGAAAATCTCCATCGGCATATATCGCCGATGGATCCTGGACTACATATCGCCTGATTCCTGTAAGACCATGGATATGTAAGTAGCTCAGGAGCTAGAGCTCGGTCAAATTTTTCAAACCATTCTGTTCGGTCAAAATTGGCCATCATATCTTTACCCGATAACTCTTTCATCTTTCTCGGGTAAAGAGGGGCAGATGTTGATACCCAATTTTTCCCTATATATTTTTCATATGCAAAATATTTTAGCATATGTATGCATATATAATCATGTCTAAGTGTTTCATTATTTTTCCAATTTTTAAAAGATTTTTAAATCAATTTATCGCCTTATTTTATCAGAAAAAAACAATAATTATTTCCCAAATTATCATTTTTGGTAACTCCTTTATTGTATTCTCATAGTTATACCAAAATATAGCTAATGTAAGTTTTGCACATTTTTTACAAATTTATTGAGTATTTTAAAATTAAATTGCACATAATTGCAATTTTAGCCTATTTTAACATTTAATTGCGTTTATAATTACAAGATTGATCCCAGTATTTTTAATTTAATATTTGTGTATTATTAATTAATTTAGTACCTTCAATTTATTACCAAAAATTATTTTGCTATTTTTTATAAAAATAAAGAGGGAAAAAGTGGCTATTTAATACTAGCCCTACCTATTTAAATTTTAGCCCAAATCAACCCCCCAATTAACCCCAATTTCAATTTCAAATGGACTGGCCCAATTCCTAAACTACCCGCCCCTGATCTAATTAAGTTCACCCCGCCCGGCCCCCCATTAAATCCAGGCCGTTGATCAAAATGATCAACGACCATAATCCCTCCTTTCCTTTTTTAATCCACCAACACCCCTTAACCCTAAATCATTTCACGTAACTAGCCGCCTCTAAAACCCTCCCCTCTCTCAAAACACCCTCGAACCTTCTCAGAATCCTAGTCGCCTCTCCCCGCTTCCACCTTGAAAGCCATCGGAATCCATGGCTTCCCGGGCTATGGGAGTCTTATACCTACCTCATGTTGCTCTTACACACCTAATCTCTAAAGATTCAAGGCCAGGCCTCAAAGGTTTGCACCTAGACCTCTGCCAATTCAAGGTTCTAGAGTCATCGTCGGTCTTGCTTCTGCGTGCCATGGTGTTTTGAACCTGGTTCTGACCTGTCCGACTCAGATCGGTGACCTTTTCAAAGCCTTTCTCATTTCTAGGGTTCTTCTGAAACCCTTACCCTTCGAGGTTTTCTCGTATCTCTTTAGATCTGTTGTGTATCTCTGCTATCTTTGAGTTTTCAAACGATCTCCCTAACTTTTCTTCCGTAAATTACTTTTCAAAGTCTTTCTTTTATGATTTAGGGTTTTCTAAAAATGCTTAAGTGTTTCTCTGACCTTCTTTTCCTTTTCTTTTGTGTGTATTTTTCTCTACTGTGTTCTATGTTTTCCTTCTACCATGTATGTTCTTCTACTGTGCTTTCTATACTATGTCTTTGTATGTTTTTCTACTATGTCCTGCTATTTTCTTCTACTATGTTCTGGTATGTTTCGCCTACTGTATTCTTCTACCGTGTTCTTAAGTGTTCTTACTATTTTTCTTCTATTGAACTTTGTTTAAGTTTCTTTTAAAAGGATCTTCTTAAGCATGCTTTCTTCTACTGTTCTTATCAGTCTTTTCTCATCATGTTTCGAATTAAATTCTTTACTCTGTTTGCCTTGAACCCCTCTACTGTATTTACATGTTATTCATGAGTTGCTGGAAGAAGCATGTTAGAAGTTTCAGTTCTTTTCTGAAACCTCTAAACATGTTTCAATTCGACTACTTGCCTCCTCATCTCTGTACTTGATTCAAGGTGGAAACCCTAGAATTTGGGGGTTCTGCCGAGGTTTGCTTGAACTAGGGTTTTATTTTAGAACCCTTAACTCTTTCAGACTGACTTTGAGCCTCTGAACTGAGTTTGGACATCTTTGTTTTCATATAATGCTGAACTTTTTGCTAAACTCTTCTACACTGGATTTTTTCTATTGATTTACACGACAGTCTTCTTTCATGCTCACATGCTCCTTATATATGATGAATTTTCCTATAAATGATTTTCAAATTTGTAATTAGTGCAAACTTCCTTCTGAATATGGCTTGATTGATTTCTTTCCATTGTTTGTTGATTCTCCCTGTTACTCGGCCTAAGTTAAAACCCTTATTCATCTTTTCTGACTCGGTTCATTCATGCAAAATCTCAGACTCATTTGATTTATTGTTTGTTAATTGATTTGCTTACCCTATTTGCACAAATCGTGTGTTCCAAAACCTTGTCCTTAAATAACTTTTTATGTATTTGCCCCTGATTGCATGTTGTGCACAAAGTTCCTACTCAATTTCTTTCTTTAAATGGTTTTCACCCGTTTGAATCTGAATCCCTTAATTCAGGGAAGCCTTGTGTAATTGATTGACAATCAGTTTTCAAACTATTTTCTTACCTTATTTCTGCATGCTTTCTACACTATAAAAGGCACGGCCATTTTCACAAACACACACTTCAGACTTCACAATTTCACAATCTCTTCTGAACTCACACTTATAGTATTTTGTCTTCCTGTTTGCACTTTGGCTTTTATGAGACTATTGTTTTTTCTACTTATTTCTTCGAAACTGGTATGTCCTGATTTAAGTTTCAGCATCACCCCAATGTGTTTACTTACAATCTTTGTATCCACGTCTACTTTATTATTTTCTGTAGAGTTCGACATTTTGCTTAGTATGCCTATGTTCTACTGCCTGTTTCTATTGTGAATCTTTTCTCCATATCCCATTACCTCTATGTGTTTGTAAATGGTGGCTTAGGGCATGGCAATAGGAGTTGTTGTCCATGAGCTAAGCTTTGAACTAATGGTGTCTTAACCTCAAAACAGGCTGTAGGGTGTGCCAGCATATCCCATTGCTGGGTATGACCATCAGCCTGCTCTTCTTGTGCTCTCGCAATCCCCCATTCCCTATATCCCTACGTGTACTGTTTCCCTTCCCTTTTTCCCTTTTCAGAATTCTGCACTTGCACTCTCTCCTAGTCTCTAAGTTCTGCCCCCCTCTTGTGAGCCTTGCCTTGGGACCTTGAGTTCCCTCTGAACTTGGACACCTGAGGGCTGGCCCTTCCATACTGCATTTTGGCTTAATATGGCAAGACATTTGGATGTAAGCACTGCCCGGAGTTCTTATGAAACTCTTAGGGAACTCTAACACACCCAAGTGGTAGAAAGGCTCTGAAGCATGATCTTTGGAGTTGGTTTACTTCATACTTCAGACAGGAAGTTTGAATCAGGCTCTCCTTGGTTGTAATTTTCAACTTCTGATGTATTTTCTTTACTTTATTTTTTCTTGACTGTAATAACTTTGTAATAAACTATTGGGATGGCTAATAAAAAAAGGGAGAATAACTATGTATGTAAAAGGGGTAGATTCCTGCTCATAGGGAATTTCTGATCTCTGCATATCACATAGATATCCTGCCTATAGGAATTCTGCACTTTCATATGTAGATACTATGCCTATAAGAAATTCTGCACCCATATAGATATCCTGCCTATAGTTTTCTGAAATTCTGCATTCATATGGATATCCTGCCTATAGTTAAATTTCTGCATCTCTCATATAGATACCATGCTCATAGTTAACTGGAAATACGAATCCTGCGTACGCATCTGTCACTAGGCAAACTTGTTTATAGGGCTTAAATAACTAACTGCATCTAGATATCATATTCATAGTCTTAAACGAAGTACAGCATTTAGATGTCATGCCTATAGGATTTCTGCACTCTTGCTATGTCTGTAAAAGTGTCTAAAATTGATAACACATAGAAAGCATGCCTATAGGAGCTTTAATCAAATTTGAACCGCTTCATTTGCTTATAAGTTTAAAACCTGTCACAAATGACTTGTGCTCTTTTGCTAAAACTCGCCTTTCTTAAATAACAAATGATTTTTTTTTCTTAAACTAGTATGTATTCATGTTTACTTCATTGTTTCTGGAATCAATAGATATCATGCCTATAGGGTCTTCGTCTAATACTTAGGCAAGCCATAGGGTGAAATTTATAAATTGAATCTGTTCTATTAACTACAACCAGCAGGCAGGCCTGATTCGGGCTTCTTATTTGAATTATGTAATAAATCAGTCTTCCTCAACCTTTAAGTCCTCTCATGTTAGTATTTAATCAGGCCCTAAACAGTATGTGTAAGTCCTTCTAATTATGTGCTTCTTTGTTTAAAGGAGGTATATCTGAGCCCTTTTTGCTTGTTATGTGCTTTCCCCCAATTTTCTATACATGTTTTGTGTGTCGCCTTAGAATTTTTCCTTTGAAACTTCAAATAAGCCTAATACCCCTCCTCTTTAGGATTAGTAGTCCTGAATGCCTCCGGGACTGATAGGATTGGGACGGGTAATAGAATGTAATACATAAAACGAGACCATCACGCGCTTTAATACCTTAACGGGGTGGGAAGGGTAGATATGGATATGATGACCACACAATAACATCACGTGTAGCCCTCACTGAGGATTGATTACCGGATGTTGTGTGGGGTGATCCATATTATTAATAAACTTAGGACCCCCCTTTCCTTTGTTTTCTTTGTTTCTTTTAAATCTTTTTTTAAACCATTTCTTTTAAGAAAATCAACTCTTTTAGTTCCTTCTTCTTACTTTTTTTTATTTGTAACCATTACGTGAAAATCTCCTTTTATTTGAAGCCTTTATTTGCCTATGTGTTATTTGCACTAAAGTCATAATAATAGCTTGGCCGGGAACCACACTAGTAGATCTTGAGGGGTGCCTAACACCTTCCCCTTGAGATAATTTCAAGCCCTCACCCAATCTCTGGTTGTGCAAATCAAACCTTCCTTAGTGTCCTAATGCACTCAAATCATTAGGTGGCGGCTCTTCACTTCAAACCCAATTCCCGAAGGGAACGAGTTGTCCTCCCAAATGTCATAAACCCAATTTTGCGAGAAAAAGGGGGCGCAACATATGTATGGTGAGTTTATACAGTGATTTAATGGCTTTACAACAACTCTTGGCATGTTCAAGGACGAATGTATATTTATGTGGGGGAGAATGTAATGACCCGACTGGTCGTGTTGAGCATTAGCATTTGCATTCGGTTGTTTGAGATCTTGAGAAGCTTGATATGATTCATTATGACTTGCGTGTATGGTCGATTTTGGTTTTCGAGTAGTTCGGGATTGATTTGGAAGAATGAATCTCGATTTGGAAGCTTGAGTTGAAAATATTGACCAAGTTTGCCTTTTGTGTATTTGACCTCAGATCAAATTTTTGATGATTTTATTAGGTCCAGACGGTGATTCTGGACTTCATTTTATGCTCGAATTTGAGTTCCGGTGTTCCTAGATAATTTTGAGGTTAATTGCCGAGAGTTGGAAGTTTGAAGGTTTGGAGAGTTGATAGGTTTAACCCATAGTTGACCTTGTGATTATTGATGTCCATATGGGATTTGAGTCTTAGAATAGGTTCATACGGTGATGTATGAATTGTATGAAAAATTTGGGGGTCATTCCGTGTTCTTTAGATGTGTTCAGTGTAAGTTAGAATTAGAAATAGTTTATTAAGCTTGAATTGAGGTGCTATTCATAGTTTTGATATGATTTTGTGGGATTCAGGGCCTCGAGTAGGCATGTGTTATGTTTTGGGACTTGTTGGTATGTTCAGACGGGGTTCTGGGGGGGCACGGGTCTGTTTTAGGGTGGTTTCAAACCACTTTTCCCTTGTCTTTAATTGTTGGTTTTCTTCGATTTTCTGCAATTGTGAGTCTTCTTCGTGATCGCTTAAGGAGGATTACGATTGCAATGTGTATGTTGGAGCTGGGTGGTTTTTCCTCTTCGAGTTCACAACTGGGTGGTCGCGTTCGCCGAGGTGGCATGGCTTGCCCATCGCGTTCATAGATCAAGGTCGTGTTCACAGTTGAGAGTGGAACCTTTTGGATTGTGTTCGCGTTCTCATGGTCCAAGATGCATTCGCGAAGGAGTTGGTATCTATGGGCATTGAATTCGCGGGGTCGATGACGCGAACGCTAAGTGCATTTTTGGCAGTGTTCATTTAGTGCTTCGTGATTGCGAAGTAGGTTCGCAATTGCGAAGGGCATATTTAGCGCAATGGTGGAACGCATTTTACCATATTTTGTGACTGGGAGCTCGGATTGAGGCGATGTTTAAGTCGATTTTTACCCACTTTGGATTGGGTAATATTTTTTACTCGAATTTGATCATTATCCGTGATTTCACCTTTGATTTTGGCATTTGTTTAGTGAATTTAAAAGAGAAATTGGGAGTTTTTGGCAAAACTTTTCTAAAGTGAATAATTGAGATTTGAATTTGGAGTCGGATTTGGATGAAACTTGTATGTTGAACTCTTATTCGAATCGATTATCAGAATTTGTAAGTTTTGTCGGGTTCTGGGTTGCGATCCGGCGTTGACTTTTTTGTTGACTTTGAGTGCTTAATTAAATATTTGAATTTTGTCGTTTGGGTTTGATTCTTATGACATTATTTATTCTTTTTGAGTTACTTTTGGCTATATCCGAGCTTTTCGGAGCTTGATTCGCACGGGAAGGCATTTTTAGAGTATTGATTTGGCTTGTTTGAGGTAAGTATCTTACCTAAACTTGGTTGAGGCACTAGTTGCCTTAGTTATTAGTGATTGCTACGTGCTATGGGTGGCACACATGTGAGGGGTTGAGCCTATGTGTGTGCACAATGATATTATCCATGCTCGGTGTAGTGCTCAGGCTACGATATGCCTTGAATTGATTGTTAAGCTTCATGATATTATGTTTCTTATGTCCGTACCTCTTTGTGAACTAATTGGATCATGTTAGACATTACATATAGGTTCATTCTGTGATTAAACATGATAACTAATATTTTTGTGATGAAATTGTCTAATTTGAGTTATGGTAGTACACTTAGCATACACCTTAGATGTCACTAATATCAGTCCATGAGTATGTAATTTGATATCCATTGTTCATGTACATGTATTCTTGTATATATGCTTTCTGTATGATATGGACTTGACTGATAGCACGTGAGTGGTCCGTGGGGATCCTAGATATGTAGCACGTGAGTTGTCTGTGCGGTTATTTTTATTGGCATGTGAGTTGTCCATGCGGTTGTTATTATTATTACGTGAGTTGTCCATGCGGTTGTTATTATTATTACGTGAGTTGTCCATGCGGTTGTTATTATTGGAATATGAGTTATCCATGCGGTTGTTATTTTTTGCACGTGAGTTTTTGTGCAATTGTTATTATTGGCACATGAGTTGTTTGCACAACATACGAGTTGTCCATGCAGCGGGATGATAAGGATCCACCCCTCTAGGGTCACCCTCTCATGTTTCTCTCTTGATGGTGTACATGCAAGTTGTGAGAAACCGACTGGTTTTTGGTTGATGTGGATTTTGGTAAAGTTTATCATTGGTTGGACCTTGCATCTCTTCTTTATTAGCAAACTCCTTGAATATATATATATATATATATGATTTTTCTGCATATCTTCTCTAATGCTAGCTCTAGAATGTATACATGTCTTTATGCATATCTTCCATATATGTCCACCTTATTCGATGAGATGAGACATGATACATTTTTTCTCTATATATGAATCTGTGTGACTTGACTTGTTTAATCACGCATATCTTCTCTATATGCACTTGTTGAAGGATTGAGCATGCATATCTTCTTTATATGCAACTATGGAAGGATTATTTGATACTTTACACATATCTTTTCTATATGCAAGTTTGATGATTTAATAATATTGGACGCATAACTTCTCTATATGCTGGATTGTTAACTGATTCAGGACTTAGACATTATTTCTTTGTGCACTGATGCAGTTTTATCTGTGTTATATAATTAGATGGCACCATTGTTGTGTACTTGTGAAATTCATGAATTGAACAGGTTATTACCGAGTATCATTAATAATTCCTGCCACTATTACCTCCCCGAGGTTAGTTATGATACTTGCTGAGTACATGGGGTTGGTTGTACTCATACTACACTTCTACACCTTGCGTTCAGATCTTAGAGCTGAGCTGCTATAGAAGACGGAAGTTGGAATTGAAGATGTACCTACTTTTTAGATATAGCTACCACTTGTCTTAGATAAATTTTGATTTGTACTCTATTTATGCTTATTCTACACAGGTGTTGTATTTATTTTCATACCAGCCTTTAAATTGTTACATCATGTTATCATCATTTGGGGTGATTGATATGAGATTTGTAAGCCCGAAAGACTGGAGAGATTGATAATTGAATTGGGGCTTGAGGTCCGGCTTGTGAGTTATATTTATGGGATCGATTTGCACGTCGCAGCATGCCATGTTGGCTTATATTAGTGCTTGGGCAAGATCCATCCCTATGGAGTTTGACATACCAGCAGTGAGCGCAGGTACCGTTGAGTGCTGAGTGAGAGTGCTGAGCGATTGAGTGTGCTGAGTGATTGACCGTGCTGAGTGAGATTGAGTACTCTGAGAGTGTGAACACATGAGTTTATTACCGTGTTGCATTACATGCGACATGCATATTTGACATGTAGACATAGAGACATAACACTCCTCATGCGGGCTATGCTTGGCATATTTATCAGTATTGATCTTAAATTGTGGAACTTGAAAGCATGTCTACATTTCTGTACTGGTACGAATTGATTATGGGATTTCTCTGAGTTATCACTATCATTTCCCTATTATATATGTATTGTTATTATCTGGATTTGAACTGTACCTTTATGAACTCGTCATTACTTTCATCCCAAGGTTAGTCCTATTACTTATTGAGTACATTGGGTCGTTTGTACTCATAGTATACTCTACACTTCGTGTGCAAATCCAGGTACATCTGAACCCGGTGGATGCTAGACTCGGAGCAGTATCTTCTAGGAGGCTATTGAGGTAGCTGCTTTAATGCCCGCATACCTCGACTCCTCTTCTTTTCAGTTTATTCAGTACTATTCGATTTTTCCAGACAATTGTATAAAACATTTAGACTGTGTTGACACTTAGTAGCTTATGTACTCGGTGACACCTGAATTTTGAGGATGTTGTTGTTGAGTTGTAGTTGTTCTTATCGGTTATTTATGAGATTTTCACTGTTAAACTTATTACATCATGCTTTTAATTTAAAATGCATAGTTATTTTGTGATTTTCGGCTTGCCTAGTAATGTGATAGGCGCCATCACATTATGTTGACATTTGGGTCGTGACATGAGTAGTATTAAGAAAGACTTGGATAATTTGATGTTTGAAGGAACAATTGATGATTGTGATCAAACTAAGCAACCTCATTTCCGGACATGCTTTTCTAGAGCTAAGCTTCGTCTACTCAAATTTTTCCAGAATTTCACGTCAGAACTGCAATTCTCAAAACTGATGCTCTGATACCATGATAAAATTTGCTAAATTTTAACTGCACAAATATAGATCCATGATATCCAAAGGATATTCTCTCGATGAAGTAAAGAGAGAGGTTTATATCCGACCCGAGCCGCCCGTTTGCCACTCCTAATCTGAACTATAGAGAACAAGTCCAACTTGTCTACTATATAACACATACACGTGCAAGCTCATTAACAGCTAACAACCCTCTAACAGTGTTAACTAACTAACACCATAAGTTATCTTTTTTATCTAATTGCCTCCTTCTGAATATCTTGCATTTCAGTCCTGATCACAATAGAAGTAGACGGGAAGACTCCTGAAATTCCTTCAATGCTCGGTTGATGAGTAGTTGATGGGGAACATTTTCTTTTAGGCCTCTCTTAAAGGTATATTTGTGGTGCTATAACCACCATCTAGAATGAGGTTCAGACCACTCACATATTTGGAATCATCACTTGCCAAGTACAACACTGCCTTTGCTACCTCATCTTCATCTAGTAAAGCTCCTTTCAGATTTTCTCCTTTTGCAAATAACTTGTCTGCCAGTTTTCTGTCATCGATTCCAAGTGTGTTCAATGCCAATGGTGTGCCAGTTGTGTAAGGAAAAACACTGTGTACTTTTATTCCGTATTTCCCTAATTTGACCCCAACGTTCTTGGAGAGCCCCAGAATTGCATTCTTTGACGATGTGTAGGTGTGTGAAACATCACCACACGTTGATGTTGCAACGCTCACTGTGAAACAATGGCCCCTCTTTTGGCTGGAATCATCTCTAGTAGCATGTTTTGTGCAAAAGAAGTCTCTAACAATGTTTACATCGAACACATTCTTAATAATGTCATAATCAACCTCTAATATGTGTAGGAAAGAAGAAGAAAAAAAAGACAGACAATAGTAAAGGAAACAAAAACCTTTTGGCTATTGGGGTTTGAAGAGGAGAGATATCCATATTCTTAAGTTTAAGAGCTCTGGTTTTTTCTATACAACTGCTTCAAGAGGCCAAAGTGGAAAATGAAGTTCTATATTATCTAGAAGACATGACAAAGTCAGAGCACCAAAATGCTAACTCGGAAGAGGTCTAATACTGAGGCTCCTCCATGAATTTTCAATCAAGCTTCTAATTTCTAATGGTCCCTTTCATTTCTTTTATATGTCTGCCACTTTATCTTTGTTAGTGTTGTAGTGGATGTTTTTGCTCGTAGTCGGCGTTTTAGCCGTAGAGCCTGTTTTTCAGTTGATGTCATTTGCTTATACTTCTCACGCCGTCTGAAATTCATTTCTGCGTTTCGTTCTGCCGAGTAGCAAGAACTATTTTTGTTCTGATAATGCATCTGTTTCAATGTAGTTTGTATCTCCAATTATCTGTAGGTGAGGCCAAGTTTGATAAGAATCAATATCCACCACATGGAGAAAGAGAGTAAATATTCTAAAGTACAAAAATAAGCAAATAACAATAATAAAATGGAGACATCAATTACCCTATCTTCCTAAATTAATGTTGCTGGAGCAAAATTAGTAACTATTACAAATTGACCCAAATCCATAGCAAAATTTTGAAATTACATAGCATGCCTCGCAATTGAAATTTTCAAAGAGGTATTGTTTGGTGAAACGCAGAAGAAAACGAAACCCCGAAATAAATTCAGATGTAAACAAGCGGAGAATAAGAGTTGAACATGATGACAGAACGCGAGTACAGGTAATCAAGCAAAGCAGGGATATAAAGAGGGAAAAGGTAAGTGCAACAACCATAGAACAATTGTGCTCACCAAAATGCAAAAAAGTCATCGAGGCACAACAGCCAAAACTGAAAGTGAAGCGAAGAATGTATAGACGTAGAAAGAAGATTGAAAGAAAGTTTCTGAGAAAAAATGCAAATAAAAGTTTCATATTAAATGCAGGAAGATAAGAATATAAAGCCATCGTTTAGTTGGTGAGAAATGTCTAGTAAGTCCTCAGCATAAAGTGTTCTTTACCTTGTTTCAAGGACAAAACTAGCACATAGACATTATAAATATCTACCCTAGTTCCACCGGTGTAAATAAAGTCACAACATATATCCCATTTTTCCTTTCTAACTACTCCCTCCGTTCCAATTTATGTGAACCTGTTTGACTGTGCACGAAGTTCAAGAAAAAATAAAACTTTTTGAATTTGTGGTTCTAAACAAGTCAAAAAGGGGTCCAGAGTATTTGTGTGGTTATAAAAGCTTCTCATTAAGGGTAGAATTGAAAGTTTAAGCAAAATTGTTTCCAAATTCAGAAAGGGGTCATTCTTTTTGGAACGGACCAAATAGGAAATAGGTTCAAATAAACTGGAACAGAGGGATTAGTATATAGTATTAGCCGTAAAAATTGCATGGAGCGCCTTATTTGGTCGCCCCATTTAACCTGTACCCACTTTTTAATTTTTTTTAACTTGTACCCACTGTTTAAACAACTTTAGGCCTTTTTCTCCGCTTTCTTTTTCTTCTTCTTCTTCTTCTTCTTCTTCTTCTTCTTCTTCTTCTTCTTCTTCTTCTTCTTCTTCTTCTTCTTCTTCTTCGGGCATCCGTGATGTTATATGGTGTTTGAGAACATATTTTAAAGTAGTTTAGATATTTTGTCTGTTGCGGTGTTTTATTTTTTACTACTGCTTAGGGTTTCTTCTTTTTCTGTTTCTTAATTGCAAATTGAGTTCATTAGATTTATTGTTATTTTGACAAATTGATAATTGAGGTTTGTTCTTGATGACACTTGGAGGTTATGTTTCAAATTTGAGCTCATTTGGAGTAGATTTAGGTATTAAATCGTATATTGGATTGTTAAAATTCGAAGAACAAATTTTTGTTTCTGGACAATTTGCACTTCATGCCTATTTGGTCTTAAGTGCATGAAAACATTAGTTGCACTTCAGACCTTTTGGCCTTAAGTGCATCTGAAGTGTAATTTTTCACTTCATACTTATTGGCCTTAAGTGTATGAAAACACTTGTTGCACTTCAGACATTTTGGCCTTAAGTGCATCTGAAATGGAATTTTTCACTTCAGGCCTATTGGCCTTAAGTGCATGAAACCATTGGTTGCACTTCAAGCCTATTTGGCCTTAAGTGCATCTGAAGTACAATTTTTTCACTTCAGACTAATTTTTTTAAATTCAAACCTGATAAGTCTTAAGTTGATCGTAAAGTGGGTAGGATTGCAAATCTTTTTGCAAGGTGGCTATAGATTCAATTGTGACCCCAAAACCGAATATAAATGCAAAACCCATAGTGGCCGTTAATAGAGTTATCTTTTTAAGGAGAGAAGTGTTCGCCTCCATACTTCTTGTTTCTCACTTTCTACCTATGACGAGATAAACAAAATATTTTGTAATGATATAAAGATGAAAAGAGTCTTAAGTTTAACCCGTTAAAATATGTGAGATATTCAAACAAACAACACACAAACGTAAAACTTAATAATGGTGGGAGAACCCTCTTGAAATATAGTAATTGCAATAACAACAAAGGAATGACAGGCTCAAATTTGTTCATTAGCAACTCAGTAGTGTACCATACAACATTCATTAATTGTCAGAGACTAGAGCAGCGGAATCTTCTCAAAAAGTTTGCCCTTCCAAGGATTCATGTAAAGATAGGAGGGCAACATATTATGCTGTCATCAGGATTATATTCATCAGTCACAGTTGTTGAATCCAAAGGTGAAAAGAGGGAAATACTTTCTCACAAATTTTCAATACTGCATCTCATAAATGTGAGTGAGTAACGAAGAGGAACACAAGAAAATATCTGACATTAACTTTATTAGGTGACTTTTTACAAGAATTTACAAATCAACTAGTAATTAACAAGGATTGAAGCCGAAAATATTACATTAGTTTCTTTATTACATTATTTTCTTTAATATAAGTACAGGTAAAAGGCAAACATCAATAAGAAACAGGAGATAGAAGACGACTACACTCCCTCTGACCTTTAGGACCATTTTCCAGTATAGACTAAAATGTATGAGAGGATCATACAAATTGAGACCGAGAACCCTCAGGCGACTTCCTTTTGTGCTGTTTTGCTGGGAGAAGGCAACCAGACTCCTTGCATTTCGGCAACTTTAAGGGCTATCTGCTTTCATTCCTCCACAGTTTTGCTGCCGCCTTCTTGAATCCACTCTTTGCATAAGTGACTAAAAGCGCAATGAGCTCACTGAAATTCAAAAGGTAAAGTTGTCAATAGTTAAGAAATTTACTCTCTTAGCTTTGTTTGGGCCTGCAAACTGCCATTCATTTCAACTCAACGAGAAATTGTGCCTTGATTGTTCATCATTTGCAATGTGCAAAAGATAAATTTAATTCTAAATTCAAATAAGGAATCTTCAACTTCCATGCATTATGTAGGTGAATTGTGCATATTTGATCACTATTATGACGGTACTAAAAGAATATCAGTAATCTGCACTAGCTCAAAGGTGCATGAAGACGATCGTAAAAAAAAAACTTATACGCCGATATTAGAGCATTCATTTTCTTTAACATCGATGTTGCTTGGACCAACTTGACCATACCTCTGACTAATCTACCAGGTAACGTTATCCAACTCACTGGCATAGGTTGTCAAGGTAATCCTGCCCACAGAGGTTGAAGCCAATGGGCTCAGACCAAGTGTTGTAGCTGGAATATAAAGATATCCCCTTTGCATGACTTTTGTTGGTCTTAGGGTTTGGGAATGTGATTACCTTTACTTTGTTATAAACCCATTCAGAATATACTGAATCCTTAAACAGAGCATTTCTAGTGTTTCACAATCCACATGGGCATTGACACCTATTGCTCTCTAATCAGGTTTTCGGGGATGTGATTTCCAGCACTATAGCATTTTCAAGATTGTCCTTAATCTTTTCCAGCTAAAATCAAGAAATCCAAACTCTGCTCCTTTTTCTTTGAAGGAGATTAAAGATCTGGAATACAATGACACTCCTAAAGGAAAGGCATCTCTGTGAACTACGTGCATGTTTGATGCTCTATTAATCCAAGAAATTGTCACGAAATCTCCACACAGCAGACAGCTAAGTAAATATATTTATTCTTCAAAACAAGGACAAAATCGAATAAGCAATCATAATATAAAGTTCTAAATGTTTTCCTGCTTTCTTCACGTTTAGAATCACAAAGCAGCATTGATCAGAATAAATCCCACTAAACCCCCTTAACCTTTAATGGTTGGGAAACAATACCCCCTCCATCTTTTGAATAGAACTGATAACCCCCTTGAATTGCATTTTCCGATGAGTTTTAGAATTATAAACAACTTTCCTTTTTTTTTTCTTTTTGTTAAAGGTTCAATAAACAGGTGATTTTAATAATTTTTACCATCAATGTATCTACGATCAATTTCATTTTTAAGCTCATTCCAATGAATAGCATGCTCTATCATCCATTGATGTTGATGCAGTAAAACACAGAACTTAACAAGCAGAGATGGACCTATGTGTATCCTTGAGGATCATCGGAATCTGTAAACTTCGACAAAAATCTTGTATATGTATATGTGTATACATATACATAAATATATAAAAGCCTTTAGGGTGCACTAGTTGAGCAGAATACCGGTGCCCCTCGCGTTAAAATCCTAGGTCCGCCTCTGTTAACAAGGATCATAAATGAACTTGAGAATCTGAGCTACATTCTCAGTGAAAAATTGATGCATAACAACAAACCAGTTTGATCCCAATAGGTGGGGTCTGGGGAGGGTAGTCAGTACGCATACCTTACCCCTACCTAATGCAGGTAGAGAGGTTGTTTCCAATAGACCCTCGGCTCAGGAAGGACAAGAAGAAGAAGTGGAAAGCAAGGAAGGAAGAGAAAAGAAAGGGGGGAAGGGGGGGAATAAAGGATAAGTAGTACCAAATAATAGCAGCAGGGAGTACAATACGTGAGGCGAATACAATCACATAACGTAATAGAAATCTAAGAATATGAAGGGACATGCATGCTACTAAGACTATCGGTGAACAACTATAAACTACCTACTAACCTTCTACCTTATTCCTCGACCTCCACACCCTCCTATCAAGGGTCATGTCCTCAGTGAACTGAAGCAGCGCCATGTCGTGTATAATCACCTCTCCCCGGTACTTCTTAGGCCTACCTCGACCTCTTCTCAAACTCTCCATGGCCAACCTCTCACACCTCCTAACAGGAGCATCAATGCTTCTTCTCTTAACATGTCCGAACCATCTCAGCCTCGACTCCCGCATCTTGTCCTTCACGGAGGCTACTCCCACTCTGTCCCGGATAGCTTCATTCTTAACATGTCCGAAAAATTGATGCATGAAGAACATATTTCTTTAAACCATTGTAGGAAAATTCGGGTGTTGTTTAGCTAAATTATGGTTCCACAGTATCATGCATGAGCATTTAGTTCCTTTTCTTTTTCTTAATCTCAGTAAATATCTTTCAGAATTCTCAAAGCATCAAAAGAAAATTTGACTGAATGTGTACTGTGAATGCCTCTTAAAACAAAACGAGAAGCCAAATATGTTTACAAAGTTTTCTTCATAGCCTTCTTCGTGGGATCAGGTACTGTCTTAAACGAGGTCAAGCAAAAACATTTTTTATTTAAATCATTGCAAAAATTATTTCGTTTGTTGCATTCCTGTGTTATACATGATTTTGCATTCGGATCAAATGTTCCTTTGCTGAAGTAGACTATTAGATATGTATGCATTCCTTCAAAGTAGCATATCATATGTTTTGTTTATTGAATCTCCAAGCAAAAAGAAAAAAGAAGACAGTTTCAATTCTAAAACTCACCGGAAAATAATACTCAAGGGGATTATCGATCCCATTCAAAAGGTGGAGGGGTATTGTTTCCCACCTAATAAAGGTTAGGGGGTTTAATGGAATTTAATCCAATGATTATACTGGCTTTGATGGATAAACCTTTTTCTATGATAAGGTAAGGTAATGTCTTAGTGGAAAACCTTGCTTACAACAATCACCTACCTGGTGAAGCTCTTAATTTTATTTTTTTCGGGGGTTTGGGGGGTGGGGGGAAACAGCCTCTCTGACTTTATAGGATAGAGAGGCTTTATAGGATAGGGGTAAGGCTGCATGCACACTACCCACCCCAAACCTCATGTATGGGATTAAACTAGGCTTGTTATTGTTGGCGTGAGGGGGAGTGGGGGGAGGGTGTGGACAAAAGAAAAAAGAAAAATCTAACAACTCGTCATAAATAATTGACACGCTAATCTCAATCCTTTTGACTCTGCCACAGGTTACCAGGTCCTCCTCTAGCAATATACACCCCCGATTCTAATTTATGTGAAGGTGTTCAGATTTCGAGAGTCAAACGAATTATTGTTTGACCGTAATTTTTTCACCTGCCTTTTAAATATTTTGAATTATTAATTATAGTATAACACTTTTTACGTAATCTTCAAATATGTAAACTTTATTTTGAAAATTCCAAGTCCAAATGCATGGTCAAAATTAAGAAGTTAGAATCTCGAAAAGCAAAAAGTGACATAAATTGGGACAGAGGAAGTATGTTATATACCAGTTATAGTCTCATGTATGTTCCAAATGCAAGTAAGCAATCAATCTCTTCATATTCACCAATGTATATCAACACTGATCTTTGTAAAATTTTGGTGCATGTTAATTACGATCTTTCTTCAAAGGGGGGAAAAAGCTAGAAACTCAATTCAGAAAACAAGCTTCATACTAGCATATCAGATTAACATTTAATGCATACGGCATTTTACATTCCCAAAAATAGACTTGGGGAGATTTGAAATTGTACTAGTCCAAGAGTAGAGAAGGAAACAATAACTGGAATAATGCAGATTTGCTTCGAGGTCTCTCTAGCAAACATCTAACTGCACCTTATCACCCAAACAAGTAATTTTATAGCAATACTCATCCATGATCAACATATTATGCCGACAACTGTTAGTTTGAGAAATCATCACCTCATGGTGCTTTATGTCTTTTACTCCAAAATGCTAATCCTTTTGGAAGTTATCTTCTTTAGAACCTTTGAGGGGGGTCGTGATACATGGAGTTTCTACCAGTATAATTTTCAGAAGTGACAAACCCGCCAAATAGGGAATTGTCAAAATAAGTTCAAACAAAAAGGAAAGCTGTACTTACATTGGCGAGCAAGGAGAGCGACCACCACTCATGTAGTAGATAAACAAGTACGCATCATAGTGCTGGCTGTTAATAAAATAAAAGGCAGGTAACCTTCTTATACACCGAAAGGACATCTTCTTATACAAATATATGGCTGGGTTGTTGTATGAGATCACGTGTAGGTAAACTGCTCGGCAAGTTGGGATTGTTGAGGCATATTTTATTACCTCGTGAATTAGAGAGCTAGCTGAAAACCAAAAACCATAGCAATACTTGGTAAATCCTGATTGAAGGATAGAATTACAAAATAGAGTACATACGCAAGAACCAAGTGCACACCTATTCCAAGATTTCTATAACCTTCTGCAACTCCCAGTGTTAGGATGTAAACCAGTGTGTGGTTCGACCTAGCAGAGTCATATCTGAGAAAATCTTCTATCTATAGATAAGGGTGATTCAAAATTAACAACAGTCCATAAGAAAGAATTACTTGTAAAAGAGCAAAAGACACACCTCACTGTCTTTTGCTAGAACGATCCGGGCAGTCACAAATCCAATAAGTTCGTCATCTTGACCATTGGGCTGATTGCAATCGACAGCTCCCCAGGAAATAATATCTCGGCCATTAACGACATTTTGGAAGAACTCAGATTCATATCTAAATACCAAAAGAGGGGCTAACAATAAATGCAGATCTAACTAATAGACCAACTTCACTTTGGTAAACGAATAAAGAATTTTTTTGGGGACTTCACATGTCATTTATCTAACATCAAATAGTGAAAGTGACGAAAAAGAAGGGATCATCTGACCTGATGGGGAACATATCCGCATGGAGTTTCTCCAGTACTTCCAGATCAGAAGGTCGTATAGGCCTAAATTGTATGTGTGCATTGTGGGAGAATTTGAGGTTCAGCATTGAAAAAATGGCATCAATCCCCGGGCAAAGACTTGGTGTATTTGAAAATTCATATGAGGAGTGCTATCTCCATGTATGCAATATCAAATGCAATGACCATGCAGTCTCGGCAAGGCCGGAGTTCATTCTTGCTCTTCATCAATTCCTTCTTACATATCAAGCGGTTAAAAAAAAAAAGCTTCACAGGGATGTCATCTTAAAGAGTGCGCTTGCGGCTTTCGTTTGAGCTCCAGCAACTTTCAGCAACGCAAAGATATCTACTGCAGATTAGAAAGAGGAAGACAATATGTATAAGTTCCAAAGAAGCACACTGGCGTCTATGAGCAGAAGAGTTTTTATCCAGATTTCTACTATGAAAAGTGGATTCAAGATAATAAAAAAGAACACTTGTACACTAGGATACAATTTGTCAAAATTACAAGTGAAAATCTACCAAAAATATTCAAATTTAAATGGTGCAAGCATGCGTCTATATTAAATGCTGAAGCAAACAGGTGGGGATCAACATATTTACGAGTTGGGAGTCTGTCGAAATGATTGATGACAAACTTAAGACTATTTGAGCTTCTGACCTTCACACTAGACTGTGAAGACAGGAGTCAGCACGAAGCTCTAAGTATCTACGTACCTTGCAAATTTGGGTGCTCCGTTCCTAATTAAAAAAAAGTTCATTGAGAATCTAATCTTCTTGCAATTATCCGGATATTAGTTTTAAGCAACAAACTAATAGTGGGAAATAAGAGTTCCACAACCTTTCGCCCCTTTATTCCATCTTTGCTATTTGACAGAAGCAGAGGCTAATTAAAGATATAATTCTGATGGTTTCAAATTTTTATGTTCTCACCACTAAATCTATAGAAAATTTGCAATTATGGGTTCAAAAGTAATTTATGTTGTGAGTAAAAAGTAGTGGGTTCAATTGAACCGGTTTGAATTACACTGCATTCGCCTCTGGCCAGAGAGCTAATTTTGCAAACGAATACAAAGTCTGAGGGAACCCAACTGAGCTGGAGAAAAAGGGCCCTAAAATGGACACTAGAAATAACATAACGGATATGAAAAAGGAACCGAGCTTTATGATCATTCTAAGCAAGAGAAACTGACCCAGATAGGAGATATTAACAGAAACATATAATAGTGTTAGATGAGCAACAATTACCGAAATTGCGATGAGGGGTCAATTGCTTTGCAGGTCAGTAATTTATACTAAATATTATTATAGGAAACGGAAATCAAAGAGAAAGCAAGAACCGATTCTTTTCTTTTCCATGGCGAGGAAATACGCATATCCATAAAATTGGAATCCAATTCTTTGTCATTTCGTCACACTTCCCTCTACTTTCTTCCCTCAACGATTCAACTCGGTAACCCAGAACTACTACATTGCAATAGTTTAAGATTTTACTAGTATACATACCCTTCCGGTGCAATAGTTTCATTTCAATATAAAAAAGAGCAGAAAGAATTAATAAAAATAGATGTATATTGTATACTAAATTTAATGACTATTGTTTACAGTTAAAACATATAATAATTAAATTTGTACGCAATTTTAAGGATACGTGGATTGATTCAATATAAATAATCAAGAACCGTAAGAGCTTCTATAATAGCTAGAAAGCAAAGAATGAAATTGTATTGCCTTGATTTGCGAGTTACCCCTCCGTTATCAAAGAAAAACTTCCACTTTATATAGTATGAGTGTGTCATCTCAGTACAAGTCTAAAAAAGGTAAAAATCTTCCTTTCTCGTTAATTAGTGATCCGCAACTGACAACGGGCGAGATTTGCACCTTGATATCCGGTTAGGTACAGATATCACAGCCCTTTGTTCGTCAAGCATAACCGGTTGACATATTTTGCAAGGTCTTAAAGCTCGTTTTGGGTCCAGGGAGCATTGCTATATCACGCCTGACGATGAGCACATCGTTCACCTTTCATGGGTCTCAGTACGAAAGGCTCCCAGCCTCGATTCAACCTCGTATGTCTGTGCGCTTCTTTCGTCTTCTTCACCGAAAAATTAGGGTATGCATTATTCCCGAATTTACCCGTATACAGATAGTCCCCTCGTTTTTCAGAGAGTAGGTTTGTCGGAACGATGGAAAACGAATAGATGAACCCCGATTTCTTCCCTCGTACGTTATAACTGAGATGACGGGTAAAACGAAACGTCTCATCAGTTGCGTCGTTCTGACATCGGATATGTGTCGGTCATCGGTTGGCTGTCTTCGAATGTGAAATGTTGCGCATTGATTGCATTTTCCCCTATAAAAGCTTCAACCCTCTTCAGTTCTTCAACTTTCCAATTCTAGACTTTTCCTTTGAACGTTCTAACGGCCTTTCCAGATCTTCATACATTGTTCATTGAGCCTTCGTATCTTCATCTTCATCTTTATACTTCTTCTTTGAACCTTCATCCTAGACCTTTATACATTCATACCATCTTCAGATCTCTATATTTTTCCTCACACCTATATTTTCCAAATTATAATAGCTAAAACTTCCAAGTTAGCGTCTCAGCAGGCCGTCCCTTCATCTTCCAACCAGCCGTAGATGCTGAGGTGGAGGATGCTCTAACAGGGATGACTTCAAGGTCGAGAAGGCCTCTAGTCAAAAATTCCGAGGTGAGGAAGCATAGACATACATATGCTCCATCACTGAAAAAACCCTACCCGTAGTCCAAGCGGACTGTAAATGGGAGGGTAAGGACGTGGCCATCCCCATGCCCAATGATGATTTTACTACTCATGTGAAGAGGTACTTGAGTGTTTACACTTACCCCTTCACGTTCGCCCCTGTGGACCCCATAGTTCTTGTTTTCTGCAGGAGGTATGAGGTGTGTCTTGGGAAAATCCACCCGTCCTTCTGGAGGATCGTGATCCTCTTACGCCATTTTGGGAACAACACCAAATCTCCTCGGTTCACCCTCGACCACCTACTCCATTTGTACAGTCCCAAATCTTCCAAGGGGGACTAATCAAGCTCGTTCGTCGAGCAAGAAAGGCTCCTTTCTCGAGCGTTGACGATGACCGAGACTGAGGCTGGCAAGGGAGGTTTTTTCGGGTGAAAATCAAAGACCTGATCCCCCCCCCCCCCCCCCACAGAGTTTATGTCGTTCCCCGAGGAGTAGAACGCATCCCGTAAGTATTTTCTTTCTTGGGTATTTCTTTCCTTTTATTCTTTCTCGCATCGCCTGTGTTTATGGTCGTGCAGATGTTGTCCGAGTTCCTAATGTGATCCCTCGATTCAAGGAGTGGATCGAGTGGATTTATAAGCAGATGTCGTACTCCGAGCGCACAAGGCGCAAGCTCTCGAAGGGCAAATGGGAGGATTGTTCTCATGGTGAGGTTCTTCTCTAAATAGTTACTATCATGCTCTTAACTTGTACAATGCTAACCTTTTCTCTTTTCTTACAGGTCTTCCTAAGACCATCGAACTTAGGCTGCTGGATGAGGATGAGGATTCGTCCTTGCTTGTTAAACCCTCCGTTAAGGGACAGTCTGGGGCTACCTTGAAGAAGAAAAGGCGAAACCATCGGGTTCTCCGAATCTCGAGGCAAAGAAGAAGAAGAGGGCGGCTACCTGGGTCCGGAAGCCCAAGAAGAACACCAAGTCCAGGGTACCGGACCTTGATTTTCTCTACCAACTCAGGGATGAGGCTGAAGAAGATGACATCTTTGTTACTCATGGGTCGACCACTACTGGGGAGTAGGCAACGACCGAGAAAAAGGACCACGAGGTCGATGCTCTTCTGACTCGGGAACCTGAGGGGGAGATGAAGGATGCAGCCTCCCAGGAAGCCGCTCCTATTTCTAAGGAGGCGACCGGTGTCATTGACATCATGGAAACACCCTCCTACATCGAGTCTATGCTCGAGGAGGCCCAAGCGGGCAAAGAAAAGTCAAGTGAAGGAGCGCAGGGTCCAGATGATCCCCTCAACTCGTTTTTCGACGGCATGGACATGGCTGTATTGGAGGATTTTTCTGGTCTTGGTCACCTGGAGGTCCCGAAGAAGGATGTGCCATTGGTAGTTGGGGGGCCGAGTTCGAGCCCAAGATTAGTGAAGCAAATTCACACACCGAGTATGAACCCCGAGTGTAAGAGAACAGTCTTTCTCACAGTCCCAGAGGACCACCTGGTCTTGTTTGCTCCGATGGGTGTAGTCAGCTACCTCCGATGCCTGGTGATCGAGGATGATAAGACCAAGATGAACGAGGTGGGCACGTCAAGCCTCTTCAACGAGGTGCATTAGGCGCTGAATCGGGTAAGGCATCAGCCCCTTGTGTCTCTTTGTGAATCATTCTTTAGACTTTGATATCCTTTACTAACTTTATTGTTTTTCAGGCTTCAGTGCATCATCCTAAAAGCTTCCTCCAGTACCACTTGGAGGTTAGCCAGCTCAAGTTCAATCTCAAAGAGTAGGTCTGGAAGAAGGACTTGTATAAGGCTCTTAGTGAGTGTCACGACCCAAACTGATGGGACGTGACGACTGCCCGAGTTCTGCCTGTCGAACGCCCGTAAGCGTACGTCTGAGATATAAACATGAAATAAGTGTAGGTCATGCACAATGTCTGGCAAATAACTAGATTTCATATAAATAATATATATATATATATATATATATATATATATATATATATATATATATATATATATATATATATATATAGAGAGAGAGAGAGAGAGAGAGAGAGAGAGAGAGAGAGAGAGAGAGAGAGAGAGAGAGAGAGCTTTAATAGAGTGTACAACTATATAAAGGACGGAACTGGGCCCCATCATACCCATATATGTATACAAAAGTATCGTACCAAAATCCAATAGCAGCTCCGGATCAAATGGAGCACATCTCACTGAGCAAGGATTCTAAGAAGGGGGACAGTCAGCCTGTCTACCTGCACCTGCAAGCATGAAACGCAGGCCCCCAGGCAATAGGGGTGTCAGTACGAATAATGCATAAAATTAAGTATATAAAAGACATTAAAGAAACATGGAGTAAAGTATTCAACCTGTAAGTCTGAATAGTTCTCTAAATCATGAAACATTTATAATGGCATGCATGTACGTATAAATATCATATCATGCATAGGTATATGCGTACATAAAATCATCAAGCCTCTGAGGGCAACCCATCATATCATCTCAACCTCTGTGGCGCGAAATCATTAACGTATGCCAGCTGATCAGGTGGTGGTATGTATATAACGACATAACCTTTTTCCATACCCCATATACATATACTATACACGTATATAACGTTATCTGGTCATGGGTTAATATACATGTATAAATGAATGCAATGCATCATGAAGTGAGTCAATAAGATCTTTCAGAATGTCATGAGACCCATGAACATATGATATGATAATAGGATATATGGAAAATTAAGAACATAGGCAACCCTAGTACTTCTAGGAATAAAATCATTTGTGAAAGTTGTGTGCTTGCTCTTTTTGTTGTATCATATGGATCATTCCAAAAGGAAAGAAGGGATAGTCTTAACATCCCTCAAGTCATCAATGCAACTCAATAACAAGCTTATGACAACTAGCCCACCAGCCCTATAACAAGAAATCCATGTACAACTTAGATGAAGCTAGTATATCATGTATCTCAAAGATAACTCGATTCTAAAATAAAACGGGCAGCATTTCCCCTGATTTTACTGCTCCTTCAAGATGTCTATAGGAGATACAACAACACAATATAACCAGCAACTCATAAACAACCTAATTACAATTCGGGACCTATAATACAACAAAAAAAACATACCATAACACACCCAATCAACAAGTTATCAATTAGCCTTAAATTGCAACGATGAGCAACCAGCCTACTACACTACCACATGTGGCATTTATCCATTCCCTTCATCCTTCCAAACTCCATAAACCATCAACACAATAGGCCAACACGATTGGACTACAAAACAGTCCACTAAAAGTGAAATAAATTGAACTCACAGCTTCCGATCACCGTCCCGTGAATTCTAACTATTAGGAAATGAATTTATCAACCTTCCTTGATATGTAAACCTTAAATACAGAAAGTAGAGGTTTTCTTAACTATGAATTACCTTCCAAAACTCAAACTACAAAGAGAAAGAGAGACGATATAGTGATACTTACGTCGTAAGGATCGTTCTAATGTTATTGCTTCTTGATTTCGTACCCAAGATGTTAATCTTCTTCAAAACCCTAAAATAGAGCTTATAAATATATTTAGGGATGTTATTTGGTCGTGTTCTATGGAAAAATGAATATAAAGATGGCCTAAGACCTATATATATCAACTTTGGAAAAGTCAAAGAGGTGTTAGCTTGGCACACTAACATTGGCCCATCTTCTGACGCTTATATCTTTTTATCCGGATGTCATATGAACGAACGGTTCAATTTCATATATAATATGTCTCAAAAATACCTCATATAACACACATAATATATTGCTCAAAAAGCTTCAGTGACAAACCTACTTGTCACCTATGCAATCTGCACAGTCTCACAAAACTGCAAATATCGTTTTACTCCGATGTCATATCGATGAACGGTTTAATCGTTAGAAAGTAGACTCGTATATATTCAATTTGATATGTGGATCATTCCTTACTTCCAAGTATATTGGGAGAAAAACTCTGCTATATTTGACCTAATTTCAGCATATTTATTAATGTAACTTGTGATGAACTTTGCCAACTTTTGTTTCACAACTCGCTTGTGTTCAAAATGTAATACACGACTATAATAAGACTAAAACTAATAACATAACCTCCTTATCACATTAAGAACCCTAGTATCACCCCAAAAGTACATGTTATAACATTCCCAATTTGTCGACATTCAACGAAACTTTTTTTCTTCAATTTGTTTAGCTTCTAAGCATTTCAACCCTCTTGGTACTTGACATCCATTATCTTAAAGATTTGTAACCTCCAAGGTAATATGAATAACTTACTTTATATAATTTCAATGACGATCTAATTTCTGAGCTTACATCAATTAACTTATGAATACTCTCACGTACGAAAATATGGGGTGTAATAGTGAGCAACAAGACGAGGCCCTTAAAGACCTCTCTATTCTCCGAGCTAAGTTGGACAAAACTCAAAAGGAGGCCTCGACCTTGAATCGGGAACATGCCGACCTAGTTGAGAAGGTAAAGATCTATGAGGCAAAAAATGAGCAGCTAGTCGTGGTGACTAATGACACAACTTCGCAGGTCCAATAGAAGATAGACCTAATCGACCAGCTTCGGACCAAGATGGGCGAGGTCAAGGCCATGGACGAAAGGTAGAAGGGCAGGATGGACCTATTGGCTTCGGAGAAGGAAGCTACGAAGGCAGAGCTGGCATCGATTGAGAACCAACTCCAGGTGGCAAAGGACAAAACTGATAAGTGGTCTCAGCTGAATGATGATCTCTAGGCACAGCTGAGCTCAGCCATCTCGAAACGGGATGCCTTGGGAAAGAATATGCTGCATTGAGGTCCAAACTGGATACGACTCTGTTGATGCCGAGGAAATGGTGGTCCAGTACAAGGCCGATGTGGAGGCAGCCGAGACCTGTTTAAGGACGAAGATTGAATACATAAAGGGGCTATTCTAAAGAGAAACCCTCGAAGAGATCCACGCCTGAGGTTTTGACTTATCGGGTGAGATCAAAGAAGCTAGGAGGCTCGAGGCCAAAGCAAAGGAGCTCAACGAGACTAAGGGTCCCGAAGGCTCCGAGGGTTCTGAGGGCTCCGATGGCTCTAGGGATGAGTCAGGCTCCGGTGAAGACCGCGTAGAAGCCTTAGTATTTTTTTGATTTTTTATTTTTTCTTAAATATTTTTTTTGTTTTCTTTGAGGCCATTCTATCGGGCCTTTGTAAATATATTTTGGAATATATATGAAAATTTTCTATTTTTGGCAATATCTTGTCTTTACTTTTTAGCATCTTTTGCAATTTCTACTTGTGTATCATTATTGATGCCTTAGCATAAACCTGTCTTCGATGCCACTTTGGTTTACTTGTAGCGTCGAACCCTCGATGATACCGAAGGATTTTAATATTCTAAAGTATTTTTAGGCGATGTTTTTGTCGAGGGTAACCTTTTAGTAGGTTTTGAATTTTCGTAAAGGCCTTACTTTTTGGTTACAGACTTCAGACGTCTCCGACCCATTTTTAGCTTGGTTGTAGCCTTTTATATTTGGGCACCACCTAATAGGTTTGGTGCCTCCGGTATTCGGTAGCCCGGGTTATCCGAATTTTCTTCGGGTGGCAGTCCCCGAGTAAGGGCAGCCCGTGGGCTCGATAGTCCCCGAGTAGGGGTAGCCTGTGGGCTCGATAGTCCCCATGTCGGGGTAGACCGTGGGGTCAATAGTCCTCGAGTAGGGGTAGCCGTGGGCTCTAGGATCCAGGATCGAAAAAGCAAAAACACGTAGTAGCAAAGTGGAAATAACTTTCATTCCTTAGTATGCAAGGTACGTGATTGAAAGCGTATAAAAACTTGTGTCATGGCAAGAGTGTGACTATATGGGCACGGTTCATACGACCGTTTGGCCCTTACAATGAATCCTAACCACCAAGCCTTAGCTCTTAGCGCACAAAGTTTTTTTCCCTTGTTAAAGACCTTAATCCGAGGGTATTGGCCCCAAGTACTCGAGGTTGAACTCGTGAGGGCTTGGATATTGTTCACCTGAAGTGAACGGTCATTGACTCTGGTTTGAATCTGGTATTCGAACCTAAGTTAGCATATTTTATTGTTGCCTCATTAAAGACCTTACCGAAAACCCACTTTGGGACAAAATCGGTTCAAGGGAAAAGAGTGTAACACGTGCTTTCAGACCTAATACCACATCCGTCCTTGGCCATTTACCTACATATGTTAGTCCAATTTGTAACATGATTAAGATGTAATTGAGTTCGTACCTTAGCAGTACTACCGCTTTAAGTATGTCATGTTCCAATTGTTAGGTAGTTGAATGCCATTTCTCCTTTCGAGTTTATACGAGCCTTTGCCGGTTATTCCGACAACTCGATATGGTCCTTCCCAGTTCGGTCCCAGCTTCCCTTCGTTCGGGTTCCTGGTGTGTAATATTACTTTCCTCAACATCAAGTCCCCAACTCAAAGTTTTAGAGGCTGGCTCTTTGGTTGTAATACTTTTCTATTCATTATTTCTTGGCGGCCAACCAAACTAGGGCAGCCAACCAGACTAGGGCGACCTCTCATATTTCATCCAATAGTTCCAGGCTCGTGATCATGGACTCATCGTTTGGCTCTTCTATCGCATATTAGAACATGAGGCTCGGTTCTCCCACCTCAACTGGAATTAAGGCTTCGGCTCCATAGACTAATGAAAACGGGGTGGCCCCGGTGCTAGATTTTGAAGTCGTATGGTATGCCCATAAGATTTCGAGCATGATATTTTTCCATTTCCCTTTCGCACCGGTCAATCTCTTTTTCAGGTTTTGAAGTATGGTCTACTGTATTGATTCTACCTACCTGTCCCCACTAGGGTGATAAGGTGTTGATAGTATCTTCTTGATTTTGTGATCTTTGAAAATTTTATTCACCTTGCTACCGACAAATTGTTTTCCACTATCGCAAACAATCTCGGACAGTATTCAAAATCGACATAATATGTGGTCCCAAATAAAGTCAATGACTTCTTTCTCCCGGACCTTTTCGAATGCCTGAGCCTCGACCCATTTGGAAAAATAATCGATCATGAATAGTATGAATTAAGCTTTACCGGGTGCCCATGGTAGGGGACCGACGATGTCCATTCCCCACTTCATAAATGGCCAAGGGGACAAAATTGAGTGGAGCATTTCTCCTAGTTGATGGATCATTGGGGCGTGTCTCTAGCAGTCGTCGCATTTGCATATGAGGTCCTTCGCATCTTTCTCCATTTTGTTCCAGTAATAGCCTGCCCTAATTAGCTTCCGAACCAAAGATTCTGCCCCTGAATGATTTTTGCATGTGCCTTCGTGAACATCTCTCAAGGCATATTCGGTCTCTCCCGGTCTCAAGCATTTGGTTAGCGGTCCATCGAAGGTTCTCCTGAACAATGCCCCTTCGACCAAGATAAATCTGGCAGCCTTGGTACGCAAGGCTCTCGATTCTTTGGGATCTGAAGGTAATTTTTTGGTCTTCGAGTAGTCTATGTACTTGTTCCTTCAATCCCAAGTTAAACTCATTGAGTTTACTTCGGTGTGGCCTTCTTTTATTACTGACTTCATGAGCTTCACTACTCTTCTCGAACTGAACTCATCGGCATCGACCGATGATCCCAAGTTAGCCAAAACATTGGCCTTGCTGTTCTAATCACGGGGTACGTGTTGCGAGTCCATTCCCTGAATTGATGTGGCGTTACCTATATTTTGTCCAAGTACCTTTGCATCTGTTCTTCTTTTACTTCGAATGTCCCTTTAACTTTATTTACTAAAAGGAGAGAGTCGTAAGCTTCGATTACCTCGGCCTCAAGGCGTTTAGCCAATTCTAGACCTGCAATCACGGCCTCATACCTTATTGTTGTCAATTTCACAGTTATAATATATTGCCTAATTACATTTCCCGTAGGCACTTTTAATATGTCGAGCCCGCACCCCTTTGTGTTCGAGGAACTGTCCATAAAAAGGGTCCAAATTCCCGAAATGGTCCCTGAGGTTTATAGTAATTCCCTTTCGACTTCGGGTATTAAAGTCGTGTAAAGCAGCCACGATGTCTGCCAAAATCTGAGATTTTATTGCAATTCAGGGTCGATACTCGATATCGTAATCACTAATTTCGATGGCCCATTTGGCCAACCGGCCTGAGAGCTCGGGGTTGTGCATTCCTGAATGGCCCAATCATCTACAACTGGAGGTAGGTCCATTCGTTCCATCTGAAACATCGACGCGAACTCCCTGAGCATCTTGTTGTCCCTTTGTTTAACCTTAAAAAGGTACGACTTTTTGGTCTTGACCTTGATAGCCCCGGCATGGGCTTTCATGAAAGCATCTGCAAGCATGGCAAAAAAGTCAATAGAATTTGGGGGTAAGTTGTGATACCATATCATCGCTCCTTTGGACAAGGTCTCCCCAAACTTTTTCAGTAATACCGACTCGATTTCATCATCTTCCAAGGCGTTCCCTTTGATTGCGCATTTATAGGAGGTCACATGCTCATTTGAATCCGTGGTTCCATTATATATTGGGATATCATGCATACAAAACCTCTTTTGGATCGGCTTCGGTGCCGCGCTCGGAAGAAAAGGCTTCTGGATAAACTTTTTGGAATCCAGCCCTTTTAATATCGGGGGTGCTCCCAGGATTCGATTGACCCTGGAATTGTATGTTTCTACCTTCTTTTCATTGGCCTCAATTTTATTTTCACCTGACCCCACCCGCTTCATTAATGCTTCAAGCATTTTTATTATTTGGGTATTGACCCCGGGCTCAACTTCACCCGGTCTCTTGGTGATTTGTTCATTTCTTCAGATGTTTTTTCGGGATTGTTTGAGCTCAACCCTGCTGGAGGCGTGGCTTTGAATCTATAGGTGCGCTATCGCCGCCTTTTGAGCCTGCAACATTTCAAAGATTAACCGTAGGCTTACTCCATCGCCTTTGCCTTTGGGTTCTTCTCAAGCTGTTGGTCGGGGTCCCCCGCGAATGCTGTTTTCGGGATTTGTTGGTAGATTGACGTTGATGGCCACCTGTGAGATAAAATCGACCGGATCGGCAACTGGGACTCCGTTGGGGTCAGCAGGGGGCACCTTGTTGCTAGGCACCAGATTATTATTTTCACCATGATGGCCAGACTCAACGTCAACGTTCAAGCGGGCAGATTGAGAATTTGACATTTCTAAATTGACATGAACTTAAGACTTTAAAAAACAAGCGTAAAATAGAGTGTGTTATGGAGATTTGTATCAAATCACCACTATTATCATTAGCCCCACGGTAGGCGCCAAACTGTTTACCCTTAAAACAGATAACAATTAAATTTATACGTGATTTTAAGGATATGTGGATTGATTCAACACAAATAATCTAGAATATTAGATAAACGATTTAAAGACAAAATAGATGAACAAACCAGTTGCAATATTATGGCCTAGCTCGAATCTAGGTTGAACAGTACTTTGTCATCGATTAGTCCCTTGGTTCAAACCCAATTACGAATGAAGAACAAAACAATTAAGTAAGAGCTTTTACAATAGCTAGAAAGCAGAGAATAAATTTATATTTCCTTGATTTGCGAGTTACTCCCTCCGTTATCAAAGAAAAACTTCCCTTTTTATATAGTAGGAGAGTTTCATCCCTAGTACAAGTCTAAAAAAGGTAAAAATCATCCTTTCTCGTTAATTACTGATCCATAACTGACATCGGGCAAGATCTGCACCGTGATGTCCGGTTAGTTATGGATATCACAGTCCTCTGTTTGTCATGTGTAACCGTTTTTCATATTTTCTGATGTCTTAAAGCTCTTTTTGGGACCGGGGAGCATTGCATTATCATGCCCGACGATGAGCACATCGTTCATCTTTTATGAGTCTTGGTACGAAAAGCTTCCAGTCTCAAATTCAACCTCGTGTGCTCGTGCCCTTCTTTCGTCTTGTTCACCGGAAAATCGGGATATGCGTTGCCCCTGATTTTACCCGTATACTACTACATTTAAAAAAATTAAACCAAATAATAAATAATAAATTTTATCGAATTGTCTCTATAAAATTGTTGCTAGAGAGAAAGAAACATTAACCTCAAAAAGTTAAATTTCTTCATCGAGCAAAAAAACACATTGTTTTATAACTTGTTTTCTTGACTTTATCTATTATGATTTTAGTTATATATGTTATATAATGCATTGTGTGAATTTTCTCATCACAATTCAAAAGACATTTTGTCATCACAATTCAAAAGACATTCAAATAAATTTTACCTCTATATCTTTATAACAATTTTTTTTTGTTTGTGAGTAAGCTTATTTACTCATTACTTGAAATTCTTTCATTGTTCATTATTTTTTAATTTTGATTTTATTAAGATTTCAGTTATGTGTTATTATCTATTATATAGCTTTTCTCATCATAATTGAAAATGCACTTTCTCATCTTAAATTTGAATAAGTCTCATCCTTCTATGTTTTTTCTCTTTTTTTTTGTTTATTATTATTTATCATTATTGCATTATTCATTATTTAGGATTTTTTCAATTTCATGTGATGTTTTGTTAATTTACCGTTTGACGAAATATCCTTGCTTAATATAAAAAAGTATAATACAAATTTTTCTGCTCCTAAAAATTTAATTTATTCACTTTAATTTTATTACTAAAAAATATCCAGGTATTATTTAAATTTATCAATAATATTTTTAGTATTATTAAAATACTCTCACATTACTTCTATACCATAGCTATTTTATTTAAGATCTTATTTTATTACTTGCAATTTTTAAATTTTTAAAGTTATCAAATCTCTAATATATATTAGGTAAATTATTTTACTTTATTTTATATTTAACTTACCCCAAAGTATAAATAATCATAAGTTATCTCAATCTACGTCTTTCTTCAATTTTTATTTATATTTAATTTTTATTTAATATGTCACATTAATATTTCTACTAACGATAGAAGAAAAATTGATGAGTGAATCTGTGGCTATTTTATTACTATGGTGCAACGACCCGATCGGTCGCTTTGCTTTCTAGAATTCTGTTTTCCTAAATAAGGCTTTCGTACGTACTTTTACTGGTTTTTTTTACTTGCGGGGATGGTTAGTTTGGGATTTGGAAGGGTTCGGGTTGAAATCGGAACACTTGGTTCCTTAAGGTTGGCTAAAAGGGCCAAGTTTGACTTCGGTCAAATATTTTTGAGTAAACAACCTTGTGATCGGGATTTGATGGTTCTAATAGGTTTGTATGATGATTTCGTACTTAGCAGTATGTTCGGATCGTGTTTTGGAAGACCCAGGAGCATTTTGGCGCTTAATAATGAAAGTTGGTTCTTCGAAGATTTTAGAAGTTCTTTAAATTTGGTTTGGAGCGAGATTTGGTGATATGGAGGTCCAAACAAAATTTTGAGACTGCGAATAGTTCTGTAATGTCATTTAAGACTTGCACGCAAAACTTGGTGTCATTCCGAGTAGTTTAAGCACGTTTCGGCACATTGAAAGTAAATTGAAGAACTTGAAGTTCATAAGTTTGATTCAATTGGTTTTGGGGTGTGATTCTTAGTTTTAATGTTGTTTCGAGCATTCCGAGAGTTCGAGCTAGTCCGTTTTATGATTCCAAACTTGTTGGTATTTCGGGTGGGGCCCCGGGGGCCCCGAGTGTCAATCGGACGACACTCGGATCAAGTTGGAAATTGGGAGGAGCAACTCAAGCTCCCAGTTCTGTCATAATCGCACTTGCGCTTGGCCAGCTGTAGATGCGAGCTCGCAGAAGTGAGCCAAGCCTTGCAAAAGCAGCTAAGGAAGGGCAGCCCAGGGTCCGCAGGTGCGGCCCAACCTCCGCAGAAGCAGGACCCCGTCCGTAGAAGCGAAAGCAGCCGGCCCAGGTAATTTCCGCAGAAGCGGACTTTTGTCCGCAGAAGCGAGGGCCCAGGTGCGGCCCTGTGACCAAAGGTGCGGAATCGCTGGAGGCAGTGAGGTTCATTTAATACGAGATTTAGGCATTTTCTCCTATTTTTCACATGCTTGGGCGATTTTTGAGCTTCAAAAAAGGAGATTTCAACCTAGCTATTGAGGGTAAGTAATTCCTACCAAATGTAAGTTTAATACATAGATTATGGGTAGATTTTATCATATAAATTTGCTGAATTCATGGGTTAGATTGAATACCTAGGTTTTTCGTATAAATGAGATTTAACCACGAAATTTGTTATGGAATTTTGTAAAAATTATACATTTGAGTTCACGAGGTTATGGGTAACAACTTTCTTCGAAAATTTTCGGAATCCGGACAAGTGGACCCGGGGGAGAATTTTAGGAACCTCACATTTAGGATTGGGTAATCACTTAAATAGTTAGAATATGAACTTTTGAACATATATTAATTAGTTTTTACACTATTTGAATAGTTTTGGATTGTTCGGCACCGATTTGAGGGTTTGAGCCTAATCTTTGACTGAAAAGTGGGCCTTGAGATGAGGCAAGTCTCTTTTCTAACCTTGTAAGAGGAAATTAACCCCATTGGTGAATTAAATGAATATGTGTACCTATTTGTGGGGGCTACGTATGTACGAGGTGACGAGAGTCCGTACGTAGCTACTAATTATGCTATTGTCCGGGTAGTCTAAGACTCATATCATGCTATACTTGAAATGTTTGCGCCCCTACTTGTTGATTTAATTGCTTAAGTTATGTTGGAATTTGATAAACGAATTTTAAAAGGTTAAATTCACTTACTTGAAGTTGTGAATAGGACACTTGACTGTAAATGAGAATTTGTGCTTTCTTTAAAAATATTTGCTATTTGTGGAGCAGGCTTAACACCTCGGTAGCAGATATATGCATTTATGGTCGTGTCGTTCGACTCTCGACAATGCATAGTTTAAATATCATATATATTGGATCGGGCCGTACGACCTCGGCATGATTTGCGCATGATAATTATGTGGAAACTATTCATAATTTATATTGCTTAAATGTCTTGAAATGCAAGTTGTTAAATGATGAAACTAAACTTCAGATTTAATATTTGAGAAAGAAGAATTTATTATTTCCTATTTTTTAGTATTTCTCATGAAATCCATGCTTAGCATAAAATTTTATTATATTATTGTTAGCCCATAGTAAGTGTTAAGTCGAACCCTTGTCACTACTTTTTCAAGGTTAGACTGGATACTTACCGTGTATATATTGTTTATGTACGCATGCTACACTTCTGTAATTTTACAGGATCTGAGGCAGGTGCATCTGGTTATCACTCCAGCGCGCATCTTTGATCCCTGCTGCAAGATTTACGGTGAGCTGCCTTTTTGAGCCGTATTGCAGCAGCCTAAGTCTCCCTTTTAGTTATATTTTCTGTCTATTTTATTTTAGACAGTAGACTAGTATTCTTTTGTATATTATACTAGAATGCTCATACACTTGTGACACCGGATCTTGGCACACTGTGACGACCCAAGAGGTCATCACTTGTTTTAAAAAGGAATTTTGCGTTTCGAGACTTTAAAAACCTCTTTTAGCATCACCTCGATTTGTGTGCGCAGTCCGGACACGTAGTCGGAAAGCCTATATGTGAAAATCTGTAAAAAATAATAAATTTTGACTATAAAATGAATTAATTTGACTTTGGTCAACGTTTTGGGTAAACGGACTCGGACCTGTAATTTGACGGTCCCGGAGGGTCCGTAGGAAAATATGGACTTGGGCGTATGCCCGGAATCGAATTCCGAGGTCCCAAGCCCGAGAAATGAATTTTTAAAGAAAATTATTTTCTAAAATTGTTTAGAGGATTTGGAAATGAATTTTGATTAGAACGTGTTGGTATTGGGCCCGTATTTTGGTTATGGTGCCTGGTACAAGTCTTATATATGATTTAAGATAATTCTGTAAAGCTTGGTAAGAAACGGAATCTGTTTGATGTGATTCGGACCTTAAATGCAAAATTTGATGTTTAAAGAAGTTTTGAGAAATTTCATTGATCTTGAGGTTTAATTCGATGTTCTTGATGTTATTTTGGTGATTTTATTACATGAATAAGTCCGTAGGATATTTTTGAGGTTGTGTGTATATTTGGGTTGGAGCCCTGAGGGCTCGGGTGAGTTTTGGATACGCGACGGGGTGCATTTTTAACTTAGAAAATTGAAGGTTTTCAGTTGTGCATAGCAGGCCTGCAGGCTTCGCATTTGCGAAGCCTTGCTCGCAAATGTGATATCGCAAATGCGAGCGGCTTGTCGCAATTGCGAAGAAAGCCTAGGCCAGCTCCCTCTCGCAAATGCGAGATTATCTTCGCAATTGCGAAGTTTCCCATTTGGCCGGTAATCGCAAATGCGATGCTGTGGTCGCAATTCCCAAGTCACAAATGCGACATGTTGATCGCAAATGCGAAAGTTTAGTTTTCCCTGAAGGGTTCGCAAATACGAGCCCTATTTCGCAATTCCCAAGCTAACAGAGGTCGGGGTTCGCAAATTGTGAACCCCTATTCGCAAATTGCGAACCCCTATTCGCAAATTGCGAACCCCTGTTCGCAAATTGTGAACCCCTGTTCGCAATTCCCACATCTGAGACCTGCAACTTTTATACTTAGACGATTTTAAACTCATTTTTCACATCTTTTCAAAACACAAACTCCTTTGAGCGATTTTTCAAGAACAACTCTTCTTCCAAATCGATTGTAAGTTAATTTTAACTCATTTCCTTAAATCACTAACATCTTTTAACATGATTTCAACTCAAAATCAATGATTTTCATGTGGGAAATTGGGTGTTTTGGGTAGAACCTAGGTTTTCCAAAAATTGGGGATTTGGACCTCGATTTGAGGTCCGATTTCAAAACAAATTATATATTTCGGTTCGTGGGGGAATGAGTAATCGGGTTTTGGTTTGAACCTTGGTTTTAACCATGTGGGCCCGGGGGCAATTTTTGATGTTTTGGGCAAAACATTAGAAAAACTCATTTTCATGCATTGGGGTTGATTCATTTAGCGTTTATTAATATAATTAAGTAACTTGTGGCTATATTCGAGCAAATTGGTGATGGAATCAAGGGGTAAAGATATAATTGAAATGTGAATTATGTTTGTGGCATCGAGGTAAGTGTTTGGTTTAACCTTAGCTTGAGGGATTAAGAATTGTGTCTTTTTTGCTACATGTTAATTGTGGAGTACGACGTATAGGCATGGTGACGAGTATCTATACGTTGGTGTCAAGCATGACCGTGAGTCTTGTATTATAATTGTTATGACTCCGTTGTGGTTTATTGCGCTTCATATGTTATTATCACCATTGTTCCCTTGCCGGGATGTTTGTTTTGGTAGTATTGTTTTGCCGGAATGTTTGTTTTGATATTATTGTTCCCTTGCCGGGATGTTGTAGAAATATCATTGTTCCCTTGCCGAGAAGTTGTTATATTTCTCTTGTTCCCTTGCCGGGATTCCCTGTGATTATTGTTGGCTTGTAAATGGGAGCGTGGGAGCGGATGGTATGCCTACCACAAGATATAATGAAATGGAAGCGGGTGGTACGCCTACCACAAGATATAATAAAATGGGAGCGGGTGGTATGCCTACCACAAGATATAATAAAATTGGAGCGGGTGGTATGCCTACCACAAGATAAATGAAATGGGAGCGGGTGGTACGCCTACCACAAGATATAATGAAATGGGAGCGAGTGGTACGCCTACCACAAGATAAATGAAATGGGAGCGGGTGGTACGCCTACGAGATAAATGAAATGGGAGCGGGTGGCGCGCCTGCCACGAGATACATGAAATGGGAGTGGGTGGCACGCCTGCCACGAGATACAGGAAATGGGATTGGGTTGCACGCCTGCAACAAGATGTGAAAAAAAAGTGAAATCTGCCTTTGTTTTCCTTATTCTTGTTAGTGGTTGATTTTGATTCCTTTATAATTCTCTTGATATTCTGTTTTACCTGTTATTCCCCGAAGCATGTTTCCCCCTCCTATCCTTATTTGTTTATTTATGTATTTCTTTTCCGCTGTATATATATATTTGAACTGCACAGGTTTATGGTAGTCTGGTCCTAGCCTCATCACTACTTCGCCGGGGTTAGGCTGGACACTTAACAACACATGGGGTCGGTTGTGCTGATACTACACTCTGCACTATGTGCAGATCCCGGAGCAGCTTTTAGACAGTAGCTTGGAGGCTTCCTTCAGTCCATCCGGAGACCCAAGGTAGACCTGCAGGCGTCCGCAGGCCCTGACGTCTCCCTCTGCCCCTATTTCCTATTTCATTTTCCTTTTATTCAGAAACAGTGTACTGTTATTTCTTTAGACTTTGTATGTAGCAATCTTAGACAGTCTTTGACACTGTGACACCAGGTTTTGGGTGGTTAAGTCTTAAGTATTTGTAACAGATGCAGTTTTTTTCATAAATCTTATTGTTGTCTTTCGCTTAAATTTGAATTTTCGTTGTTATCACGTTATCGTCTTATATTTGTTAGAAAGAAATAATTGGTTAATGAAGTAATTAGATTAAAAGTTTGGCTTGCCTAGATTATATTAGTAAGCACCATCACAATTCCCGAGGGTGGAAAATCCGGGTCGTGACACACACAGTAGTAAACTTATGATTTTGGGTTATATTTCTACATTTATGTTTTCATTTAGCTGCTTTTGTTTTGTTCGCTTTAAAAATCCATTATTCATTAAATTCTTTAAATTTAAGGAAAGTTAGCTATTTGGAAAGCTTAATAAAAGTGGAAATCACTAGATTGTTCATTGTTAGCTTGCCTAGCAATGGTGCTGGGCGCCATCACAGCCTAAACTAGAATTGGGTCGTGACATATGGCTTCCATTACTAAATCTTCCAAGAACTCTGGTTTTCTCTTTGGTGGAGGCCCGATAAGGAGCAAAGACAAGGAAGCTGATGTTTATGTTGATCCTCCCGTGGTGAGCACCATCATACCCAAACATCTTAACACTACCAAAGATTTCGAAGAGAAGTTACACTTCAAACCCTCGAACTTGGGTTGTTGGCAAATATCCTTCTTCTATTTGCCCTTCCAGTATTCCTGATGTGAAGGAAGATTATGACTTCCATGCCCTAAATATTATTGCTTCCGATCTGGTGGAGTGGGTAACCTTCACTAAGAAGGGTTTTACGTACGTTTACACGTACCCCTTTACTTTTGGCTCATTCTTGTTGAGCGAGGGACTTGACCATGTGATCTTGGAGTTCTGCCACCGGTATCAAGTCTATTTGGCACAAGTAGGCCCTTCTATGTGGCGAACGGTGGCTAGTATGCAGTGGTTGTGGTTGGAAATAAGGGAGACCCTCATCCTAGCACATATGATAAACCTCTACTCCCCCAAAATCTTCTGTGGGGGAGTAATAAACTTCAGCAAGCATGGCCACCACGCCTTGCTTACCAGCATAGATGATGACAATGACTGTGGATGAATGGAGCGGTTTGTCGTCATTGCTACCAGGGGTATCATTCCGGCCACAACTCCATCTTTCCCCGGATCCTGGAATCGTTCATGTAAGTTCAAAGTTTATCTCTTTCTCTAAAAAAGGCATTTTCATGTCATTGCTAACCCTTCTTCTTTCATTATTTCAGCTACTCGGTGGATATCACCAAGGGTTGAAGGCCTGGACCGATGGTTCAGAAGATTTAGGACATCACTACGCCAGAGAACCACTGGTGAAAGGAGTTGGCCCCCAAATACGGGTGGAGGGCCAAGAACCACGATAAACTGACTCTTCCTTTATTCCAGCTTTGTACATAAGAAAACTTGCTAACTTTACCCTTTTCTTTGATTCAGGTCACCCGCAGGGTTCTATTTTCTACCCTGAGGAGGATGTTTTGGCTGATCCGGCAGAGGCTACGAGGTTGTTGCAGGAGGCTCTCACTCGGACCGGTTCCCTCGGGTCTTCTTCCGATGTAGATGCTTCCTCTCGGAGTCCCCGACTAGAGAACAAGCAACCAAAAATGCAGCATTCTTCCTCGACCGGGGGTAAAAATAAGAAAGTGAAGAAAACCACGCCCGAGCCAACCACAACCGTTGTGGTTATTGACAATGGCGGGGAAGCTAGTGATAGAGATGCTTCCCTCCAAAAGAGACGATAATCTTCATCAACTAAACAAAATGCTCAATATGGAGAGCATAAAACCCCAACTGAGGGTGACAATTGGGAACAAATAGATTTGGTAGAGAATGTTGATTCTCCCTTTCCAGTCCCAGTTGTTGCTTCCGATCCTATGAGGCAAGATACTGGGCCTATTTTGCCTTCGATTCATGAGCAACCATCAAACAACATTGCCGCTGCGGGAGCTGCTTCTCAACCTACAACACCATTTGCTTCATCTCCCTCCACACCAGTTGTGCCTTCATCACTAGCAACGACTACATCTCCTCCACGAGACACAAATGCCCGAGAGGAGGATGTTACTCCTCCCTAGTGCCCTGACCACATGAATTTGGGGAATAACTATTCACCCTCCTTCCGCAGATCCCCAAGGGAGGAAGAGCATCTCTCTCTCTCTCTCTCTTTCTCTCTCTCTTTCTCTCTGTATAAAAGGAGTGCCACATGCTATCCAGGCCGGTGGAACTTGCCAACTATCTGAAGCTGATGGCTTCAGAAAAAGATAAGAAGAAAATACACTCTCTTTCGGGGGAGTGTATGTTGAATAACGCCAATGCACAATGTAGCAGCGGTATAGTACTTCTCTTGCACTGCTTGTTTCTATTCGTCTTGTTACAACAGGGTTTCTGACTCCAATCTTTGTTCTGCAGGATAGCTTCCTCATTTTCGAGGGCCTTCAAAGATTGATCCTTGACAAAGAAGGACTTATGTCCAAGCAGGATCAACTGTTGGCCAAGAGGAATCAACTCGCCACACTCCTTCCGGTACTAGAGACGAAGGCTGCTGAAGCGCCAGAGCTTGAGGCCCAATTGCAACAGAGTGATCAAGAGATGATGGTTCACAATCAAGAATCCACTCAGCTACATGCACAACTTTAGGACACAAAGGCTAGGTGGGCTGAATCTCAAGATGCTGCTCTTGTTGCTACTAAGTGCGAGTCTGCTTCATTGAACGAGCAAATAATTTGGAGGAGCTTTGAATTCCAAAGTTGAAGAGGTTGCTGTTGCCGAGGAGAAGTGGTCTCGGATGGAAGATAGGTATACGAAGATCATGGAACAAAATAAGTTTCACATAACCACAATCCATGATCTCGATCTTAGCTTCAGTGCCATGAGATCTGAGCGGGATAGATTTTTGACCGAGGTTGATAGGCTTAAAGCAAAACGTCAACACCAATAGGATTCCCTCATCATTAAAAAAACACATTCTATGTACCATATAAGGAGTAAAACCTTGGAAGAGGCCAAATGGGGTGTTATTGATATCAACAATGAGATCGCCAAGGCCGGAACACTGGAGTTAACTACTCAAGAACGCGTCTGGCTCAGACTGATACAATTGAATCTTCTAGTACTGGTTCCAAGTTCTCATAAATCGAGGAAGAACTTGAAGACCAAGATCCTGCGTGGCGGCAGATCCGCCGACTTCTCCTAGGGAAGTAGATGCCTCTCTTTCCCGAGTTTCGGTGGCGATGTAGTTTAGCTTTTTTGATTTATTTTCTTTTGTTCTGTTCCTTTATTTTTTTACTTATGCCGTTTGGCATGTTTGATAAATAAATAGGACCTTTTGTTTAAGCATTGCGCAAAGTTCATTCTTTTTTTGCGTCGAATTAAGTAAGGCTTCGGGTGTGTTTTCTTTCGATAGCCTTTGGTTCCGGGCATAAACTCTTCGGGAATTAACCCTTTACTATGGAGATTTCATAAGAGAGGTCCCTCTTATCATTATGATTCTCTTGAAGAGGATGTCTCCTGTTCATTTCGACACTAACATTTGAAGTTTTAAGTTAACTTTCAAATGATAAAAACAGTTCATCATTTGGACAAGAAACAAGATAAGAATAAAAGGACTTCATTTTAATTCCTTCTATCTTCAAAGTACATAAGAATTTGTTTGCTTAAAAAAGAAATTGCCAATACATGTGGCTAACTTGTACAACTTATTTCTACGGGGCTAGATGTGCAGTCCCCGGTACCGATGATACATTGTTGCTCCTAGGTCTCGCAGTCTAAGTTTTCATGGAAATTATGTTGTCATATTCTCGTAATATCCCCCCAGTGTTCGAATGAAAAGTATGTGAATTGGAACAATGGAAGTCTTGCTCCTCTGAGGAAAAATACTTGTGAACGGTTGAATAGCCTTTGGTCCGATGGCAAGTTTTATTTCCCAATAGGAATTTGCCATCGATCCAAAGACTATCAAACCATCCTGTAGTGTTTTGTTATTTCAATTCCTTATAATTTAAAAGTCTTAACTCTGGTGACGTTTCCTTCATAGTATGCTTTCTGTTGTTGTCTCGTTAAAAACCTTGCTAGAAAAAACCCAATTGTGATAAAAACTAGACGAAGGGAAAAAGAGTGCAGCACATACTTTCAGTATAAGCAGGATCCGTCAACAGTAATACCTTTTGAGGTGAGTCACGTTCTAGTTGCTTGGCAATTTGACTCCATCATGGTTCTCTAGTTCGTATGACCCTATCCTGGTGATAGCCGAAACCCGATAGGAGCCTTCCCATGTCGGACCTGGCTTTTCTACATTGAGCTCTCGGATGTTCCAAGTCACTTTCCTCAAAACCAAATCTCCCATTTTAAAGTAGCAGAGATTGGCCCTCCGGTTATAGTATCTTTCCATTCTTTGTTTCTAGGCCACCATCCTTATGTGCACCAAGTCCCTACATTCATCAAGAAGCTCCAATTTTACAAGCAATGCCTCATTATTTGCTTCTTCGTCTGCCCGGAAGTACCGCAAGGTCGGTTCTCCTACTTCCACAGGGATCAGAGCTTCTACACCGTATACGAGAGAATAAACTGTCTCTCCCATGCTCGACTTAGTCGTCATACGGTATGCCCACAACACTCTCGATAACTCTTCAAGCACTTGCCTTTGGCTACTTCCAACCTTTTTTTGAGGCTTTGAATAATCACCTTATTGGTTGATTCGACCTGCCCATTTGCGCTCGGATGGTATGATAAAGATGTGATACTTTTAATTTCCAAGTCTTCAAGATATTTTGTGACCTTGAAGCCTATGAACTATGGTCCGTTGTTGCAGGCAATCTCCTTCAGTATTTCGAACCGGCAAATAATGTTTTCCCACAAGAAATCGACCACTTCGCGCACACCAATTTTTTGGTAAGGAATTGATTCAACCTATTTATTGAAGTAATCAGTTAAAATTAAAAGAAATCTTACCTTTTCGGGACCCGATGGCAGCGGTCCAACTATATCCATCGCCCATTTCATGAATGGCCATGGGGACAGTACCGAATGCAAGAGTTTTTCCGGTTGGTGTACCAACTGTGCGTGGCGCTAACACTTGTTGCATTTCTGAACGAATGCCTTCGCATCTTGCTCCATCCGTGGCCAAAATTACCCGATCCTAACTAATTTTAGGACCAATGAATCTGCACTGGAATGATTCCTACAAATTCCTTCAAGAACCTCTCTCATGACGTACTCAGGCTCTGAGGCTCCTAAAAATCGGGCCAACAGACCTTGGAATGACCTTCTATATAACTGCCCCCCTCCCCCAGAAATTATACCAAGCTGCTTTGGCACGGAGTGCCCTTGATGCCTTCGATTCTTCAGGCAACTTGTCGTGCTAAAGGTAATCGATAAACTCATTCCTCTAGTCCTAGACTAGGTTGTTTGTATTTACTTCACTATATCCGTCCACATCCAATACCGAATGTATAAGCTGCACAACAGTACTAGAATCTGATCCCTTTATCTCCGTGGATGACCCTAAATTGGCCAATGCATCGGCTTTCACATTTTCTTCTCTTGGGATGTAGGTGATTGACCACTCCCTGAACCGTGTGAGTAAAGTTTGAACTTTAATCACTTACTGTTGCATGTCTTCCTCTTTTGTGTCAAAGATCCCATAAACTTGGTTTACCACCAACTATGAATCATATTTGAACTTTATGACCTCGGAGACCAGTCCCCAGGCCAATTTGAGTCCTGCAATCAATGCCTCATACTCGGCTTCATTGTTAGTTAAAGGAATCATTTTTTAGCCTGCCTCAAGGTCTCTCCTACGTGATTAAGACCACCCCGAGTCTGGACCCTTTCACTATATAAGCTCCGTCCATGAACAAGGTCCAAACTCATAATGTCATTTCTGACATCATCACCGCCTCTTTCGCAGCCAGAGGCAGTAACCCGGGACTAAAATCGGCTAGAAAGTCAGCTAAAACTTGTGACTTGATCGCTTTCTTATACTCAATATCAAATTCACTAATTTCAACTGCCTATTTGGCCAGCCGCCCTGACAACTCAGGTTTGTGAAGGATATTCCGCAGGGGAAAGGTTGCCACCACGACAATCGGGTGGCACTAAAATAAGGCTGAAGCTTTCGAGAAGCGACTACGAGGGATAAAGCCATTTTTTTGAGGTGCGGATAACGAGTTTCCGCTCCCGAAAAGATTTTGCTAACATAATAGACAGGATATTGCATACCTTCGTCCTCCTAGACTAGAATGGCACATATTGCTACCCCCGAGATCGTAAGTCTATCAGCAACTATTCACCTTAAACCGATTTTGATAGTAACGAAGGGCTTGATAGATAAAGTTTCAGGTCTTCTTATGGAGTCCATTCGAAATTGTTCTTCTTCATCAAAAGCGAGAAGAAATGATGACATTTTTTGAAGATTAAGAAATGAGCCTGCTTAGAGCGGCCAATCTTTCGGTTAACCTTTGGACTTATTTCACGCTTGTTAGCTGGTCTGGGATGTCCTTGATGGATTTGATCTTATCAGAATTTACCTCGATCCCTCTTTGTGACACCATGAAACCCAAGAATTTATCGGAGCTAACTCCGAACGCGCATTTTTCGGGGTTGAGCTTCATGTTGTGCTGCCTTAGGATATCGAAGATTTCTTAGAGGTGTTTTAAATAGTCACCTGCATTCAAAGACTTGACCAGCATATCATCTATGTATAATTCCATTGTTTTACCTATTTTTCGAACATCTTGTTCATAAGCCTCTGATAAGTGGCTCCTGCAATTTTAAGCCCGAAGGGCATCACATTATAATAATATGTGCCAAATTTCGTTATGAACGAAGTTTTTTCCTAATCCTCCATGTTCATATTAATTTGATTGTACTCAGAATAGGCATCAAAGAAACTCATTAACTCTATGTCAGTCATTTGATCGATGTTTGACAGTGGGAACGAGTCTTTCAGACATGCCTTATTCAAGTCCTTATAATCTATGCACATTCAAAATTTCTTATTCTTTTTTGGAACTACAATTACATTAGCTATCCAGTCGGGATACTTTACCTCCCGAATTGAACCAATATCAAGTAATCGAGTTACCTTTTCTTTGACAAACCTGTTTCTGACCTCGACTATTGGGCTCTTCTTCTACCTTACAAGTGGGATGCTTGGGTCCTAACTTAACTTGTGCATGGCTACCTCTAGTGGGATATCTGTCATATCAGTGTGCGACCATGCGAAATAGTCAATGTTAGCTTTAAGGAAATCAATAAATCCTGACCTGAGCTCAGGGTTGCATCCTGTCCCCAAGTGAAATTTTCTCTCCGGGAATTTTTTGAACAAAGCCACTTGTTCGAGTTCTTTTGTTGTGGACTTAGTCGTGTCTGTTTCTTTCGGTACCTGAAAATACCTGGTACCCGGTGAGATTCCGACGACTCATCCCCTTTGTCATCTTCGCTTGGTTTAGGAGTAGGCATCGATTCCTATAATTTCTATGTGTTGAGTTACTTCCCTTTACTGCTGGAAATCGATACCGTGTTCATTTCCCTTGCTGTCAGTTGATCTCCCCTTATTTGTTTGATTCCCTCTGGAGTTGGGAATTTCAGTAATTGGTGATATGTCGATGGCACATCTTTTATCTCATGTTACCATAGTCTGTCGAGAATTATGTTATAGACATGTCACTATCCATTGAATGAGGTGGTCTTTGTGACCCCTTCGACATTCTTGGGTAGCAAGATCTCCCCCCGGGTTGTCAAGCTCGCTAAATTGAACCCGATGAGGAGCTTTGTTGCCGGAATGATGCTTCTTGTAAGTTTGGCTTGTTCTAGCACATTCCATTGAATGATGTTGGCAGAACTTCCTAGGTCAACCAAAACACATTTAATTTTGAAATCTAGAATGTTAAGAGAAATTACGAGGGCATCGTTGTGCGGAAGAAGAAGTCCATCAACGTCTTCTTCCATGAAGGTGATGTCATCTTCGGCGACTTCTCGAAGTCTCTTGCTATGAGTCACTGATACCTTTGTCTTCTTGGCTACTGTGAAAGTTACACCATTGATCTCGTTCCCCTCGAAAATCATGTTAATAGTTAGTCGACGAGAGTCTTCCCCTATTTTCGATGGTTCTGCGCTGTCTCGACTGTGACCGTAATTGTTCTTGGCCCGATCACTTAAGAATTCCCTGAGATGGCCATTCTTCAACAACATTGCCACCTCCTCGCGCAGATGCCAGCAGTCCCCAGTTTGGTAGCCATGAGTCCCGTGATATTCGCACCATAAATTAGGATCCCTTTGGCTGGGATCGAATCTCATCGGCCTCAGGAACCGTGCTTCCTTGATGTTTCTCATTGCCGATACCAGCTCCATTAAGCTAACATTGAAATTATACTCTGAAAGTCTAGTATAAGTGGAATTCCGGGAACTCGATACCTCTTTGTCATGCAACGACCTGTTATTTCGGCAGCCAAGGATCATAATACTAATCTTTAGTATGGTTTAAAGACATGTTATGCTGTTATTAGTTAATCTGGGATTAGTTATCATAGTATTATTTCTTATTGACTATTTAGTATGTTGAATTAATTATGGAATTATCAATTTTACTGCTTATCCTGAGATTACTATTCCACCATCTGACAAGTACTAATAAATTATTTCGATACTATATTTAATTTTGGGATAACTTATTCCAAAATTAGTAACTAAACAAGGAACAAGGTACTAAATTTTTAACCAGCATTATTTTTGCTTAATCATGGTACCGAACTACCCCTAAAAGATATTTTAACCAAAAAAGATTCGCCATAATGTCACTTACCTCGTAAATTGCACGTCGATGTGTGTGTGTCCATTTTCTCTATTTTCTCTCGCACGTTTCACGTTGACGTTCCAAGGTGTAATCAGTCCCCTAGCGGTCTTGGACTGTGTTTTTGAATCCCCCAAGTCAGTCTTTCTTTTCGTGGTTTTGATCTGCGGTCTGCTTTCTGCTATTCAATGTCGGTGAGTACCTTAACCATTTATTCGCTGCTGTTTTTTCCTTATATAGTTCTTTTTATGTTTGTAAATCACCTTTTTTTCCTACATTTGTGACCGTCTGTTCTATTTGATCCAATCAAGTGTGTTTTGTTTTTTTAATTGTGTTTGAGCGAGAGGTCATTCGCTGTGTGCTGCACTAGATTTCCCTTTTTTCTTTTTGGCTGTTTGTTGAGTTAACCTTCAATCTTTTCCTGGTTGTTTTCTCTCTCTGCTGTGTGATACCCTAACACATGGGTTTTAGCTACTGCCTAACAGTACTGTTGAACAACTAATATTAGTTGTTGCTTCCAAATATTGGTCTCTACGATGATCTGCGAATGACCTCCCAAGATCTCTATTCTAATGCACACGAGTTTTTCGGTTGGTTCTGGGGTTGGGCCACTAGCACGACCCTCACAAATCAACAAAGTCAACATATGTCCGTGATGGACCGGATGAACTAGTGCCCTTTCGACATTCAAGTTAGTAATGTTCATTATTAGATAATCAAGGCAGGTAAGATAAAAATACTGCTCAAAATAGAAACAAAAGTCTTGCACTAATGTATTCAAGGGCTGTCCCCGGCCCTCTTTCCCCTTTTTGGTCATGGAGGAGTTCGGAGTTCCCCTTTTATACTTGTTCGAGGCTATAGAATGGCTGCTCCGGGTTGATCACTTGGTCACTCTTCCACAGCTGTACGTAGGAAGTTATCTCTTTTCCAAAAGAAACAAGTATGGGATTACTCATTCTTTCTGCTTGTCATAGGCTGCCAACTGTAGTTGATGAAAGTGTGAGACATGGAGGGTGATTTTGCTCCACCTAGATGGTGTGCATGCAGAGGGAGTTTCAGTGTACTAGGAGACCGACCATGCACTCTGCTTTTGCTTATGTTCCTCCATCCTGAAAGGTTGAACTAGATGCTTGTTCCTAAGCCTCGACTTCTTTGTATGTTCAGTCTCTGACCTTTTCGGGAAAAGAAAATCTTTGACCTACATGTCCATATACCAACAAGTAGCCAGCTCCTCTTCGCGTTGGCAACAGACCAGTCGCGTTCGCGATGCACCATCTCCCAGAAGTGAAGGCCAATAGCCTTCCAGCCGTGGCTTCGCGTTCGCGAAGAGGAACCAGTTCCTCCATCGCGTTTGCGGGGCCCTCCTCGCATTCGCGAAGAGCAATATCTCAGACTCCTATCCAGCCTTCTTCGCGATCGCGGGACAACCTTCGCCATCACGAAGCACACCAACACACCAGCAATTTCAGCCAACTTCAACTTTGCTCTGGGTGGTCCGAAACTCACCCGAGCCACCCGGGCTCCCCTCCAAATGTACCAATAAGTCCATAAACATACTACAGACCTACTCGAAGTCTCGTAACACTTAAAATAACATCGGAACCAAGAATCCCACCTCAAAATCAAATTAATCAACTTCTAAACTTCAAACTCATTTCAACCAATTCCGAATGCGATGAACGATACTTAGACAACTCGGAATGGTGCCAAATTTTGCGCACAAGTCAAAAATCACAATACGAACCTATTCCAAGGCTTGGAATCCCAAACAGACATTGATAGCACTAAAGTCTACTTCAAATCAAATTTAGAAAACTCTAAAACTTTCAAGACGCCAACATTCAACAATAAGCGCCGAAACGCTCCTGGTCCACCTGAAACTCGATCCAAGCATGCGCGCAAGTCCAAAATCATCGTACGAACCTATTGAGACCTTCAAATCTAGTAGCGAAGTTAGGAATTTTCCCAAGGGTATTCAAATTTGAAATAAGTGAAAAAATTTCCGACAAAGGGTGTTCAATATGTGTTATATACCTTTAAAACATAATATTTTACCTATATACATAGTGTAATTTTCTGATAAAGGGTGGTCAGTTGACCACCCTTATGAACATGTGACTTCGTCACTGTTCAAATCCCGATTCCGAGATCGTTTACTTAAAGTGTTGACTCAAGTCAAACTTGGTCACCATAGGCCACTATTATGAAACTAAGTGTTCCGAATTTAACCCGAACCCTTCCAAAGCCAAACCAACCATCCCCGCTAGTCATAAACAGTAAAAGCACATACGATAAGTCTTAAATAGGGGAACGATGCTCTAGAAAGTAAAAGGACATGGCGTGCCGTTACATTTGCGCATCTTCAATTCCTGATGCTCTAGCCACATCGCCCCAAGTTAAGTTATCATCTCCCTCAAACACCAATTCATCCTCTGCTTCAAAACTTACCCCCATTTCTCCAACCAACCACTCATTACTATGATCACTATAATCCAATGAGATTGGATCGATGATATTCCGCAAGTCAAAGTGAGTACTTAGAGCACAATTATACTTGACATACACTAGATCATGCAATCTTTTATGCTCTAATCTATTCCTCTTCTTGCTATGGATCTGCACATGAATTATTTTACTTACTGTTAGTAACATTGTAAGTTTGTATTAATTAACCAAATAAATTAAAATAAGGAATAGTTATATGTAGCCCACATGTTCAAACACACTCTAATTACGCTCGCAACCAGTTGAACCAACGGTTAAGCTCAAGATTCTAATTGCTAATTTTGGAGATGAGGGGCTGAATTTCCATATAGATTCCACCATTTAGCTGAAAAAGATATAAGTAACTTAGTGTAAGTAAATATTGTACGTGAAGCCTTGAATGGTTATTTGTAATTGAATTTTCATGTACCTGGAGACCTCGTTGCTCTTGATCTTTTTGCCATTGGAAGTCCAAATTGCCCCTAAGCTCTTGTATATAACGGTAATTCAGATACATTCGTATCTTGAATTTCAATACACGGAACCAATTTCTGAATACAAGCATATAGTCCATTTATTCTCTTTACAATTCTCAATGGCTGGATCTTGATAGAATACTCTGGATTCAAATAATGTCCGCCTGCATGTAATGGTCAAGTGGCATTCCCATCTTTGATCAATGATCTCAAAAATATCTTTGTACTTTCTAGACTTCTCCTCAAATGATTTTGTGATGGCTTCTTTAGCTCTAAGAGGTCCCATTATCTTCAATATGTTAACAACTTGATTCCAAAATGCAGGCATTAATATAGTATGAGTTGTAACTTTTCCCTGTGGTTTTCTTGGCCATTTACTATTTACCCATGTAATCATGGTTTGCAAATTTAGTCTTTTGATTATGTAGCCTTTGCAAAGTTAGAAAACTCGTGGCAAATCGAGTAATTCCGTATTTCACCAATTTTTTTCTCTTTGTGAAGTCTCTCATCATATTAATGACTCATGTATGACCATAGATGATATCAACAACTGCAATTGCTTTTTTGAGAGTTATACTTCTCTTAATGACTGGAAGCTTGCTTATGTCTTCTACAATAAGATCTATACAATGAGTTGCACAAGGCATCCAGTATATGTGTTTTCTCTTTGTTGTAGGAGTTGGCCTAAAATAAAAAGAGAATACTTAATTATATTATATAGTAACATATATGAGAAATCAGAACTTGAGTATTCTTAAAGTAAATACTTACCAACCAATATAAAGTTGCTGCCAATATCACTACAACTTAAACTACATTTTGCTTCAACACGCTCCACATATCTATCAAGTAGCTCACATTGTTTCTCTCTAGTTTTGTTAAATGAAGATGCATCAATGAACTCCATAAACATTGTACTACATGGAGAATTCACCAAAAAGTTTATTAATGTTCTTTGCTTCCTATCTGTCCATCCATCTGCCATAATGGAACATCCATGCTTTACCCATTCTTCTCTATGTCTATTTAAAAGTTCATTAGTCAACTCTACCTCCTTATTTAGTAATGGAACCCTTAATTCATGTTAACTTGGAAGCTTCAAATTTGGTCCATACCTTTCAATAGCATCAATAGCCTCCTTAAAGCTTTTCAGATGAGCAACATTGAATGGTATGCCAGCATCGTAAAAGAAATGAGCAACTTTTTGGATAGTCATTGCTCTTGCTTTTTTGTCATATGAATCTTTGATACATGTCTGCCTAAGTTGCCCTTGACCTTGCAAATATACACCCATAGGGCCTTTTCCTTTACCCTTAGCTAATTTCTTACTAAGTCCACCAGGAAGGGTTCCCCCCTTCCCCCCACCTTTTCTTTTAGGAATGATTTCATCCTCTTCATAAACATCTTAATAATCAGACTCATCATGTTTAAGATACTCTATAGCAGAAATATCTTTCCTTAATTTTTTTTCTCTCCATGGAAGCTTTCAATTCTTCCCGAGCTTCCGGAGGACATCAGGTACACTTTGTTGTATTTTTGAAATTTCCAACTAGATGTTGTTTTGCCCGATTTATACCGTAGTTGTTTACCCGCAAAAATTACTAGTAACTCTCGTGGTATTATTGGGATCATTCAAGTGATTATATTTCCAATTGGGATCCTTTCGATTACCACGGGATAAATCCTCTGCCATTTTGTTTCTAATATAAATCAAAGATATAAAGTTAAGTTAATTGTCATAGCATAATCAGCTTTGGAAATATGCTAATTATATTTTCTAAATAAACAGTAAGCACTTGTTTCAATCTATAATTCTGTAAATTATAATCTATAATTGTACTTTGTACTTTGTACTTTGTTTTTTTTTAAAAAAAATATGTATGTTGCCTTAATCTAAGGTGAAAAGTGAAATTTGGTTTATGTTCTTCGATATTTGAGGTTGCTTTCACGTGTTAGTCCTATTTTATATAATGGTTGGTTGATTTGACACATTAAAATGTTAATTTAACATTTAAATACATTACTAATACAATTTAAAGTAATAGTAGCAAAATTAGTTTCATACAGAAAATATCATACAAAGTTTAAAATTTGGAAAACTAGATGAATTTGAATTGTTAAAACTTGTGAAAGTCATATAGAAATTTTATTAGTGCATGAAATGATACATTTAGGACATCGTAGAGTGAAAAAAGTGTCATATAAGCTGGTTCATGATCTAAAGAGCACACTGCTAGCATTTCAAGTATTCTCGGGTTTCAGGATAAATCAGAAGAAGTGTCAAATTATTCCTATTGGATAATATCTAACATTTGACAAATGATTTTTTTGTATGTCTGGATCCTTTATGGCGGCTTAATTGAGACTACATCTGGGTGCAATGCGTAAGAACTTTGTTGCATGAAGTTGAGTGATTAACAGAGTCGAAAAGAGGTTATCAGGGTGGTGAATGATTTTTGTTGGAAGCCGGAATGAGATTGATTAAGAGCACCGTGTCTAGGAATAAGACCTATCAAAGTTTGAGGATACTAAATAGAGATTTTCTGTGGAACTCGAGATGGCAAGGTGTAAAAGTCACTATGTTGTCAATTGGGATAAGTCACTTCTCCTTTGATGATGAGAGACTTAGGGACAAGAGTTTGAGGGGATGTTCAGCAGAGTTCTATAAGGAATGTGAATTGGAAGTTTGGAGTAGTAGATCAAGTGCTGTGGAGAACGATCTAGTTCCACAAATATGGAGTTTAAATGGGGTAGGATGACCAAACAAATAGCCTAGCTGTACGGTATAGCACTATGGAGGAGCATAATGAATGCTTAGGATGATTTCTATAGGAATGTCCCATTTGTACAGAGACTACCCTGAGTTTTTGGGAACAAAGATGGTCAATTGATGTTCATTTCCATTATTTTTATCATCAGCAGTGGCTCAGATATACAAGGAACAAGGAGAAATTTTGGATCTAAATTATAGAAGAAAAATGTAGGACTTGGAAATGAAGGATCGTAAGATATTGCTCGGGCTGTTATGTTAAGCTTGAAATCTCATTCATAGGCAGATATGGATGGATATGGGAAGGGTGGAAGGATGGCATTTTCACGGTGAGGTCATATTATTTTTGAACTTGAAAAATTATAACATATTGCTGAAAGGGAAACTCATCATTTGGATCCTGAAAAAAACTTCCTTCTTCACCTTTACAACGGCATGGGGAGCCATCTTACCAGCGATGAACTTGAGGGGAGAAAAAGGAAAATCTACATAGTTAGTGCTTCATGTGTAAGTAATGAGGAGCAGATGTCATTGTCCTCGTTGCAGATGGATTATGCTTCCGGGATGAAAATTCAGATGGAAAGGCATATAAAGAGAGCATGAGAAGCATCTCCGCTAGTGTTAATGTGGACAACATGGAAAGAGAGAAACATGGTAGCATTTGATGGAGTAAAAAACTGTATTATACAGATTAGTGCAATATTTTCTTTTGATCACCTTTGATATCCTTGCTGGCTTGGCTTTTACGTAAAAGAATTTATTTCATTTTTTTAGATTATACATTCTTGAATACACACTGTTTGCCGGTGGTTTAACAGATCTCATGGGAAATGCCAAGTTTGCTACATCACGTCTATGCTTAATAATTTTTTTAGATTATACTTGTATACACTCTGTTCTTATATCACTCTTGCACTCATTTAGACAATTGGACTATTCTAATCTTGCCCCAACATAGACAAGGCACAGGAAAGGTGTCGTTAAGGAATCAAGGTTTGTGAATCAACTTGATTCAGTTGCTTCTATGAAGGAGTTTTATGAAATTTCACACTAATATAATGATAATAGTGTATCCATTCTGTAAATAGTTTATACGTGATATTGTACTCTAACTTCCATTTTATCAATAAGTGAAAATTCCAGCTTATATGAGATTTTACGCAAAAGACAAAAAGAAGGAGATAGAAGAAAGAAGTCGCTTTGTCTTGTGTTCTCAAGTCATGCTAATCCTTTTAATTGTTTGTCGTGACAGGTTACAACTGTGAGAGTCAGCAATGTTTCTTTTGGTGCTTCACAACAAGACATCAAGGAGTTCTTTTCATTTTCTGGGGATATAGAGTTTGTTGAGATGAGAAGGTAAGTGTTTGTTGTAGCAAGTGTTTTCTTCTTTTTTGGATTTGTTTTGAGCACTAAGCTTATTTTATTTAGATTTAGTTTGATCTTCGGATAATAAAGAAATAAGAAGAAAGAAATCTGCATATGAGAATTTAAAAGCAGCCATTGTAATGGTAACTGATCGATGATTAATATTATTGCCTCATTCAAGTTACTTTTATATTCTTTCTCTAGTGAGGACGAGCTGTCTCAAGTTGCTTATGTCATGTTCAAGGATCCTCAGGGTGCAGAGACTGCAGTTCTTCTTTCAGTATGTTTACTTTCATCGGCCTTTTCGCAGCTGTAAATCTTTATCATATTGTTAATAAATTTCTTCCAAGTATAACTTTATTTGATTATGCAATCCCTCTTTTTATTTTTATTATTTTTTTAGTTTTTTTCTCCCTATATTTTATCCCCTTATTTAGTCCGCCAGGGTTGTTAAAAGGAGTCGGGATAACTTTGTTATTAAAGTTCAAATTACTCTATGTTTCCTGGATGCTGTTATTCCTGGTTTGTCTAGAAATGGGAAGGAAAGAGAACAGTTGTATATATGAGCACACAAGTTTAAATTGTCTCCTTTTCTTTGTTCCATCTGAAGTCTTATGGTAGTGATAGGATGAAGTTGCTGAATTTGAACACAGTTTAATTGTTGTTTGTTTATACATATTAGTTTAATAAGCTTATTTGGGATTTCTAGGGAGCTACAATTGTTGGCCAGTCCATCACAGTAGCCCTTGATCCTGAGTACCAGCTTCCGCCTACTGCTTCAGTGCTACCTACAGTATGTATATTTCAATACTTACGGCATTGTTTCTTGTTTTATCCATCACATGGTTGTCCATAGCAGGTTTGTACCTTTTTTATTTCTGCAGGCAACTGAAATAAAAAATGTAGCTGGAGCTGGATCTGCTATTCAAAAGGCAGAAGATGTTGTGAGCAGCATGTTAGCAATGGGCTTTATCTTGGGCAAGGATGCAGTTAACAAGGCCAAAGCATTCGACGACAAACACCAGTTCACGTCGACTGCCTCAGCCAAAGTTGCTTCTTTAGACCAAAAAATTGGCCTTAGCGAGAAAATCACTACAGGAGCAACCGTTGTGAATGAAAAAGTGAAAGAAATTGACCAGAAGTTCCAGGTTTCTGAAAAGACAAAATCAGCAATTGCAGCTGCTGAGCAGACAGTTAACAATGCTGGAACTGTCATCATGAAGAACAGATATGTTTTGACTGGAACATCATGGGTAACTGGTGCTTTCAATCGGGTCACCAAGGCTGCAGCTGAAGTTGGCCAGAAGACGAAGGAAAGATTGGCGGAAGACCCTGCAGGCAATTCAGCTGATGCTCAAGTACACGTCTCCTCAGAATCTCCAAAAGCTGCACCAAACGAGGAACCTACCAGGGCCCTTTCGCCTAAGGGCTTAATCTTTTAGCTTGCCTAAAAATATTTCTTAATAACTGGTGCACAATTTCACTTGTTTGATTTGAAGTTTAGCCTGTTATTATGTATGGTTAGGTGCGCTAGTTATACAAGGACATTGTTTAATCTGGGAATTGGAACCTTGAATATTCTTGCTGGGCCATCCGAGTCCATGTCAAAAGTTGAATCTTGTTACCGTCCCTCCACTTGGGAGAAAATTGTTAGAATTTGGCTTTTGGGAGTAGCCAGCCGCCTGAAATTGTGATGCAACAATTCTACGGACAAACGCATTAGTTGATTAGACTGGCCATTTCTGAGTCTGTAGACGGGGATAAGTAAAGGATAGTTGCAGCTAGGGGTGGCAAAATAGTTAAATGAAAACAGTTAACCATCCATATTATCCATTAAAAATGGGTTGGATAATGAACTTTTTAAAAACGGGTCAAATATGGATAAAGAATCATAGTATCCATTTAAAAAATGGATACCTAATGGATTTAACTTTTACATATGTAAAGCCTCAAATTGAGGGTTTTTCAAGTTTGGGAGACTAGGAACTCTCCCAAAAATAATCATATTCAAGAAATCATAGATTATATAGTTACCCATATTATTCGCCGGTTAACCGCTTTTTTATCCATATTAAATATGGGCCGGATCGGATAATTTATCCGTTTTTTAATTACCCGTTTTGATCCGTCCCATATTCGACCCGACCCGCCCGTTTGCCACCCCTAGTTACACAACCTATGATGATCAGTATGAATTACACTTTGGAGGGGATACATCTGTTTGATCTTCCCAAAATATTTCAATTTCATAATGAATACTCCCTCCGCTCCAAAAAATTTTGATACCTTTTACTATTTTATTAATTGGAAGCATTTATAGTCACATAAATGCTATGCAGGTTTTAGAAAGCAAGTTTTAAAATTTTTACAGTCACATAAGTGATATATGACTTATTTAAGGCTACATATTTTAAAAGTCTTTCCGAGCCGACGGAAGCCGGAATGGAAGTGAGGCTTGACTCTCAAGTCATTCCTAAGAGGGGTAGTTTCAAGTACCTTGGGTCAGTTATTCAGGAGATCGGGGAGATCGACAAGGATGTCACACACCGTATAGGGGTGGGGTGGATGAAGTGGAGGTTAGCGACGGGAGTCTTGTGTGACAAGAAAGTGCCACCGTTACTAAAAGGTAAGTTTTATAGAGCAGTGGTTAGGCCTGCTATGTTGTATGGGACCGAGGGTTGGCCGGTTAAGGACTCACACATCCAGAAGATGAAAGTAGCAGAGATGAGATGCTGAGATGGATGTGCGGGCATACAAGAATGGATAGGATTAGGAATGAAGATATTCGAGAGAAGGTGGGCGTGACTCCCATAGAGGATAAGATGCCGGAAGCAAGACTCAGATGGTTCGGACACATTCAGAGGAAGAGCACTGATGCACCAGTGAAGAGGTGTGAGCGACTGGCCGTGGTGGGCACGAGGAGAGGTAGATGGAGATCTAAGAAGTATTGGGGAGAGGTGATCAGGCAGGACATGACACGACTTAGGATTACTGAGGACATGGCCCTTGACAGGGAATTGTGGAGGTTGAGCATTAAGGTTGTAGGTTAGGGGCAAGTTGTGAATATTTCTACAACGCACTAGAGTGAGACTAGCCAGTTAGGAGTTAGTCTTAGGATGCTACTGATCAGCTACTGATGCAGGGCTTTATCTGTTGGATATTAGTATACTTTCCATCCTTTTCGTATTTCCTATATTTCTTATATTGCTGTTATTTTGTTATTTTATGTTATTTTATTATGAGTCTATTGATAGTACTAATATATCGTCTCTTGTTGCTCTCTTGAGCCGAGGGTCTCCTGGAAACAGCCTCTCTACCCCTCGGGATAGGGGTAAGGTCTGCGTACATATTACCCTCTCCAGATCCCACTTGTGGGATTATATTAGGATGTTATTGTTGTATTTTAAAAGTCTTTCTTTTCTTTATTAAAGTTTGTGTCAAGTCAAATATTACTAGGATTTTTTTGAGATGGAAGGAGTATTAACAATTGGTGTTGAAATTCGCTTTATCTGCTTCGTATTGATCAATCTTAGTAAGCGAGAGTGATTTAACTCATGATCTATTGGCCACCAAACTGTCTAGAAAATTATGAATTTTTTGTGCCACATATTTAAAAGCGAGTAGAAATAGTTTCACTGGACAGTAATGGTTAGATGATCACTAAAGTTGAGCTTGTAATATTACGATTCCTTTTTTTATTATCTTTTCCATTCGTAACTCATTAGAGCTGTCAATATGGGTTGGGTCAAGCTTACCCAGTACGTGTGATTTAGCAATTGATGGGCTGAGCTAACCCACCATTTTAATGGGCATTATAATAGTCAGCCCACCCCAGCCCTATGTGAGCCGCGGGCCCCACGGGCCAGCCCATCATTTTTTAAAATATAGTTTTATATTTTTTCTTTAAGTTCTAACCTAAAAAAGATAAATATTTAAAAATTAAAAAAACTTATTGGAAAAATTTCACAAAACTTAATAACTTTTTATATTGTTCAACTATATGATAAACACTAAAAAAGTAAAAGACAACACTAATATTTCATTCATTAAAAGTCAAAACCCAAAACAAACTATTCAAGAGAACGTGCATGATGCTTACGGGATATCCAACACATCATCTTCATCAAACACATTTGAATCCTCTTGTGAGAATGTTGTGTTAATATATTCACTTTCATCTACATCTACAATTCATATGCAATATTAATTAGTTAAATATTAAGAATAATTAAATTTTTAAAAATAATTATTGTTTTAAGACTTTTATCTTTTAATATGATGAGCTTAATAAACTTTAAGCTTGGATACTTTTCCTAATATTTTTTGTGTCGTATAATTTTTATATTTTATATATTTCAAATACATATTTTTATTAAGTCCACGGGCCGACCCAGCCTCAGTCAAGCCTCACGGGCCACAGACTTACTCGGGCCGGGCTTAAAAGCCTCATTTATAAATGGGCTCCAAAAATTCTAGCCCAACCCCTGACTCATCAAACTACACACTTTCGGGAAAAAATATATTTATGGATGGAATTGGTTGAAGATCGTTTGAGAAGGAAAGTTAAAAAAGATGGTTGACCTTTGATATAATGTGAGTAAACAACTACTATTAGACAACAATGTAAATCTCAAAATATATACTCAAATTACATTTTGATCATCGCATTGCAATTTTGTTTTTAAGAAAAATTTAATGTAAGAAAAAAGTAACCGTCAATGTGGTTTTAAATTTTAATAATAATAATAATAATAATAATAATAATAATAATAATAATAATAATAATAATAATAATAATAACAACAACAATAACAATAACATGTACGCTTCTACTTATCCGCAAAAGAACAATTGGATTACGAGATGGTAAACCTTCTTCTGGAAATCTCCTTTCGTCTTGAGGCGATTCATGAATTTAGAATAGGTGGATTTATAAGGAGTGCGAGTACATTTTTAATATGTATACATAATTCGAGTCTAAAGCAACAAGTTCAGCTGTACTCATAAATCCCTCCTTACTTTAGTAGTACTTTTTTTCATCTATTCAGTTTAATCTGCACACTTTTTTTTATCAAGAATTCTAAGATTTGATGAAAGTGAGTCTATGCCGTGCTCACACGAGTAAAATAAGATGAAGACTTCGTTATATATATATATATATATATATATATATATATATATATATATGAGCACTCTCATATAACTAATACTAAGTTTGTGATGCACATAGTAAAATCTTCACAGAAATGGTTATTTATTTAATTCTGCAGGCTGAAGCAAGGGATGGTTAAGGGAGTAAAAAAAAGGGTGGCAATATAAGCGTAAAAGAGTATGGATTGGAAATTCAACATTTTCCTCTGAATTGCAGAAGTAATAATGATGGCACAAAAAGACAAAGCCAATCAGCTTACTAGGAATGAATTTGATTGGACTGACACAATGAAAGAGTGGCCCGTGCCGTACGTATATCATCCATCCAAGGAAGAATTTGAAGAAATGAAATAACAATCTCTGGATGTATGTATATATTTTTGTTTCTCCGGGACCGGGAGTATATATCTTGTGCTAATTCAGTCAGTCTGTTTTAGGTTGTCTATGTACTTCCATTCCAGCTGAAAAGAGCAGAAGGGTTTTAAGTTGCAACCTCTACGACTTGCTGGAAAATAACATCCGGCCGGTAGTGGATAATCTCGAGTGAAATACCATTTCCTGTCAAGTAATTCAATTTTTAAAAATTGTTCAGAACCCATGTTATTTAGCATGTTTGCTTGGCATGTGGAGGATCACTACCTCTATAGGCTACTCATAAAATCAACCTTCCTTCCTGAAATGGGGAAGGAGAAAGAGGAAGGACTAGCTATTCGATTAATTTACCTTTTATTACCCCGTTTGCTCTCTTGTTCATATATTGATTTTTAGAGATGATGATGTTTCATCATTCAATTTCTTTCTTCTATATTTGCTTCACTTTCTCTTTTTCAGCATCAGTGTGGGGCACCCAAAACTTGGTTCAGCAGTTTGAGAATGTCCTTCAGCATCATGTTTATAATGAGGAAATCCCATCAATGGATGGACAAAATGGGATTTTTAATTCTCTTCTAAAGAAAACAACAAATGTGATGTTCCTGTTTATAAGGCTGTGCAAATGCCGGGGGAGTTTGTCATTAACTGTTGTGAGGCTGTAAATTTTGCAATTGGTGAATGGTTTCCATTCGGGCTGAAGCTAGTGAACGTTATGCAATCGATGCCAATTATTCCTTTTGAAAAGCTTCTCTGCGCAGAACCGATGCTTCTTTCAAAGTCTTCTTCAATCAACACACCTAATTCCTCAGCTGACTTGGTCTCTGTTCGTTGTGTAAAGATTTCATTTTCCTTTCTATTGAGATCATATCACCGTGCTCGCTCACTACTAGAAAATTGCCAAATTTCGTCCACCAAAACCGATCGAAATCGATCGGAATTAAAGGAAAAGCGACCGATTTCCAATCGCTTTTAATTCGTCGGAAAAATAATGGTCGCTAAGGTGTTGCGACCAAAGGCGGTCGCAATTTTCCGACCGAAATCGGTCGATTAACTCAACGCTTTGACTGACAACAAAATTTAAACATACCGACCGAAGTCGGTCGGTATTATTCAAATTATTTTTTATTTATTTTTCAAAATAGCGACCGACATCGGTCGGAATTATAAATGTATAATAATTTTGAGTTTCTTTGTAAATTGTAACAAACCGACCGAAATCGGTTGGTATGATAAAAAATAAATAATTAAATCGGTCGGAAATTTCAAATATCTAGAGATTGAAATTGAAATTACCGGCCGACTTCGGTGTGAAATTTTGAATTTCTAGGTATTAATATGATATTTCCGACCGAAATCGATCGGTTTTCTGGGTAAAAACCTGGCAGAATATGCCTGCTTTTAAGCTACACCACCTGCCAATTACAACCAATATCCATCATATAATGGCAGATTACATTGCTGTCATTCAACCACAATTAACCAACAACAACAACAATTAACCTACAACAACTGCAACAATAAGTAACCAACAACAACCCTAATAACAACCACAACCACAACAATAATAACAATGCCTACCACAACAGCAACTATACAATGTCCAACAACAAAATAATATCAACAATACAATCATTATTCAAAACTATTCCCAACTAAATATTCACAAGTTCAAGACTTTGTTTAGTAATACACACTATTCAATGAGTGTTTTGTATTGCATCATCTCCATCTTTATTACTAGAAGCTTCATCGTCGGTATGGTTCGAAGGATCACGACGAGAAGAATTAGTATCTGGGGAAGGCTCACGAGACTGGGGAATGGGAAAAGCACCACTGGCAAAAAGATTGGTCAACTGACTTTAAAGAAGATTAAATTTGTTGGTCCCTCTTTTCTAGCTGAACTTGAAGGGTACCAAATTGTTCATCTCACTTTTGTTCTCTAGCCTTTATCTCTTCAAGCTCTGCTATTAGCTTTGCGATCTTCTTCTCCAAAGATGAGAGAGTCGACCTATCAATTGTCTCGCCTTGGGCGGAAGTCCTATACCTTGCAATCCAGCCCTATAGCACCGAAATGATGTCTCTGGAAGGCTATATGCTATTCCCTTTTTAGGACCACCAACAACATCCAACCACATCCTCTGTGCTTCTTCGTCTGAAAGGGGTGGTCACTCGCCTTTCTCATTCGGTGGCAAGCTTTGAGTGTACTCCTCCTCATTAATCTTGTAGCGACTCTTTATTCAGAAGATAAAAAATTATTAGCTATATAATAGTATAAACATTAATTTCAATTTATATTAGTTATGAAACTTACATATGCAGTCTCCGCCCGATCTTCGACCCATCTAGATGGATCTGCCGGTGCCTTCTTCTTCCAGATGTGAGTCTCCATGAAGAACACATCATGAGTCATCTTCCTCCCATATTTTTTTTCTACAAATATAATAAAATATGTTAACTAAATTAAAATATATAAATATAGTTTGATAAAAATAGATGTAAATATTTTAAGGAATTACCAATAGCCTCCTCGCAGTCCCCATGCTCCTTGCACTCACATAGTGAAATGAGCCACCCTTCTCAGAGGCTCGGACCTTCTTTCCCTATTCACTCCTCTTCTCGAATTTTTCGGTGATTCACTGCCTCAGTAGATCGTCCCATAAATACGGCAGAACCCATGAAGGCTTCTTGCTCTCCTTTCGACTTAACAAATCATTTACACTTGCCGATAGTCCTGCACATTGTCATATTAGACAATAACATTAAAGAAAATTACAAGAATAAATCAAGGTTTGATCATTACCTCTCGAATGGATACATCCACCTGCATTGAACCGACCCTCCAAGTCACGCCTCGTGTACAAGGTGAATTGGAAGGTGTTCCATCACCTCAAATAAACCACATGGAAAAATCCTTTCCAGCTTATTACTGATTATAGGAATATTTCAATTCATTTGAAATAGGTTTTCTTCCCTAAATGTGGTAGAACATAAGTTTTTGAAGAACAAACTTATCTCTGTGATGGATTTTCATATATATATATAATATTATTGTATTTTCACCACCATCAAGCTATAATCAGTGGGCAGGCCCCTATTGGGCAACCTCTGATCTTATGGTAAGTTATATACCGAGCCTACTGTGGCCGAGCGCCTATGAGCGAGTCCAAAATGGCCAAAATACCGAGTATAGCATGGCCGAGTGCCTATGAGCAAGCCTTATGGCCAAGTAGTTACATGTACCGCACCTTATACGAGCATGCAAATATTTTACTTACTATATTGAGAGAGTGGATTTAGTATCAGTAGGTAAGAATATCTTTAGATCATCTTTGACACCTAGTTACTTTCAGTTATTATATTATCATTTAAGTCTCAGCTTTCAATTATTCTATTTCCTTACATACTCGGTACAGTATTTCATACTGATGTCCCTTTTGCTGGGTATACTGCATTTCATGTCTGCAGGTTCAGATAGACAGACGATTAGACCTCCTTAGTAGGTGTTGCCTGAGTTCAGCTTAATCGCTAAGCTCCGCATCCTTCGAAGTTACCGGGGTTAAGGTTTTGAGTACATATTTTTGTGTATATATATATATATATATATATATATATATATATATATATATATATATATATGGGTAGGCCAGAGGTTCTGTTCCGACCACAATACAACCATCAGTAGAGGCTTGTAGACATATCATGTTAGTCCGTGCAATATGTTGGCCTTGTAGGACTGTACGTATATTCTTTTGGTTTGTCAGTAGCAGTTATGGCAGCCTCGTTGATCTTGATTAGTATTTTCAGCTTGTAGGTAGGCCTTGTTGGCCTAAGTTGAGGGATACCCCTCCAGAGTTCATAGTTACAAAGTGGTACACTCGGGTCAAGTATGGCACCAGGTGCCGGCCACACCTCCCCTGGTTTGGAGCATGATAAGACCGCACCTCGGATGTAACGACCCGGTCGGTCGTTTCATGAGTTACCGCTTTGTTTCACCCATTTTTGCTTTTTATTGCCTTGTTCAGCTGTATTTTTGTGTTATTGGGTTGGTTGGCTAAGGTTCGGAGAGGTTTTGGTAAGGTTTGAGACACTTAGTCTCTTTTGAGTAAGCTTAAGTTGAAAAAGTCAACCGAATGTTGACTTATGTGATAAAGGGCCCGGATGTGTGTTCTGATGGTTCAGATAGCTTCGGGAGGTGATTTGGGACTTAGAAGCATGACCGGAATGTGTTTTGGAGGTCCGGAGTAGATTTAGGCTTGAATTGGCGAAATTGGAATTTTGGCGTTTTCCGGTTGATAGGTGAGATTTTGATATCAGGGTCGGAATGGAATTCCAGGAGTTTTAGTAGGTCCGTTGTGTCATTTGGGATGTGTGTGCAAAATTTTAGGTCATTCGGACGTGGTTTGATAGACTTTTTGATCAAAAGCGGAATTTGGAAGATTTTGGAATTCTTAGGCTTGAATCCGATGCAAATTTGGTGTTTTGATGTTGTTTTGAGCATTTCGAAGGTTGGAACAAGTTTAAATGATGTTATGGGATATGTTGGCATGTTTGGTTGAGGTCTCGAGGGCCTCAGGTGAGTTTCAGGTGGTTAAACGGATCATTTCAAGTTGAGAAAAATTGCAGAATATCTGTTGTGAGTGTTACAGACTTTTGACCTTCGCGTTCGCGAGTGGACTCTCACGTTCGCGAAGGGTTAGGATGTGAGGTTGGAAGATTTTTCTTCGCGTTCGCGAAGGAGGTCCCGCGTGAGTTTCGGGTGGTTAAACGGATCATTTCAAGTTGAGAAAAATTGCAGAAAATCTGTTGTAAGTGTTGTAGACTTTTGGCCTTCACGTTCGTGAGTGGGCTCTTGCGTTCGCGAAGGGTCAGGATGTGAGGTTGGAAGATTTTCCTTCGCGTTCGCGAAGGAGGTCCCACGTTCGTGAAGGGGTCATTGAGCTACGCGTTCGCGAGAGGGAAGCCACATTCGCGATAGGCTGGGAAGCTGAGCCTTCGCGTTCGTGAGACGGGAGCCACGTTCGCGAAGAAGGAAAAATTGGTCAACTCAAATTTGTGCTTCGCGAACGCGAGGCGTTGACCGCGTTCACGATGAAGGATTTTTAAATGCTGGGCAGAATGTTTAAAAGACCCATTTCCGCGATTTTGAGCCTAAGCTCCTCCATTTTTGGGCGATTTTGAAGCTATTTGAAGGGGATTGAAGATGGAATCAACGGGGAACACTTGGAGGTAAGATTTATGGACTTAATACTCAATCCTAATGTGATTTCTACCTAATTAATCATGGAATTTGTAGAATTTAAGCTTAAATATTGAAGAACTAGGGCTTGTAATTGGAGACCTAGAATTTGGGATTTGAGGGGGCCATTTGTGGTTGGATTTTGGTGCTTTTGATATGAATGAACTCGGGGAGTGATAAGGAGTCTATTGATGTAATTTTTATCGGATTCCGAGACGTGGGACCAGGGGTCGGGTTTGACCAATTTCGGGATTTGTGTTGTAATTTGATTTCTTTCGAGTGGGCTTTGTTCCCTCAGCATATTTTGATGGTTTTGCATTGATTTTGGTTAGATTTGGAGCATCCGGAGGCCGATTCGAGAGGCAAAGGCATCACGGGATAGAGTTTGGACCGGATAGAGGTGAGTAATGATTGTAAATGTTGTCCTGAGGGTATGAAACCCCAAATTTCACATCGTTGTGCTATATTGAGGTGACACACATGCTAGATGACGAGCGTGGGGTCATGCACCGTTGGGGATTGTGACTTAGTCCATCCCATATGACTATTTTACCGCGTATTTGATTGAAAACTGTTTGTTATCATCATGTTTGGGGCTGAATGCCATATTTGGGCCTCATGCCAAATGTTTGGACCCTTAGGAGATATTTACTGCTATTTTCTCACTGTTTTGATTTTATATCTGTACTCAGTCATGCTATATTCTACTGCTTTCATAACTCAGCCATGTTTACTCTGTTTTAACATCTTAAATGATATTTTGGGCTGAACATTATATTTTTACTGTGTCCGAGTGGCTTTTAGAGATTTCTGACTGAGTAGGGCCGAGGGCCTGTGTTGTGAGGTTATTATAGGATCGGGCTGCACGCCGCAACAATGTTGCACTGATTTATGATTATAAGGCCGAGGGCCTGAGTTGTTATGCCACGAGGTGGCTTGATATGAGGCCAAGAGCCTATTTGATTATACCACGAGATGGCTTGATATTGTGCTTGGGCCGTAATGGGCCCCTCCCGGAGTCTGTACACCCCCAGTGAGTGCGAGTACCCAGTTCGTGATATGATATAGACCGAGGGGCTGATGTTGTTCCATGTTATTGCCCGAGAGGATGATATGAATGATTGTGAGATAGCCCGAGGGGCTGATTCTTTTGGTATATTGCCCGAGGGGCTGGTTTTATGTGTTTATCTTTTTTCACTGCTTTTCATTCACTTGCTTAATTGCTAAAAGATGATTAAAAGAAGCTTATATTGAACTAAGGTGTTTTTCATAAGTTTCTCACTGTTTTACTACACTGTATTGGTTTTACACAGCTTCTTTATAGCATTTTGCTGTGTTTTACATGCTTTCTTATCTCTCATATGCTTTTACTTTTATTACTCACCGAGTTGGAGTACTCACATTACTCCCTACACCATGTGTGCAAATTCAGGAGCTTCAGGTCCCGCTAGCGAGTGTTGATTGCTTCTAGCAGGCGGTTCGGAGATCATTAGGTAGCTGCTCGGCATTCGCAGCCCAGTGTTTCTCCCTCTTATCTTTATTTTTCCTTCTACTGGATTCTATAATAGACTGTGTAGTCCTTTTTCTATACTCTTAGACTTATGTTAGATGCTCATGACTGGTGGCACCCCGATGTCAGGCTCTGTTTATTCCGCAAATGTTCTATTTCACTTTTATTTTGGGATTATTAGTATGTTAATGACTTAAATTGTGTTATTTTAATTGTTTGAAATGAATTGGGAGTTGTGTCGGCTGGCCTTGTTTCACGATAGGTGCCATCACGATCGGGTCCAAATTTAGGGTCGTGACAAGTTGGTATCAGAGCCTAGGTTACATAGGTGTCACGAGTCATGAGTAGGTTTAGTAGAGTCTCGCGGATCGGTACGGAGACGTCTGTATTTATCCTTGAGAGGCTGTAGAACCTTTCGGAAAAACTTTATATTCTTGAGATTCTTGTCGTGCGAATTTGTTGATCCGAGTACTAAACTTCTGTTATTCTATTCTCTCATAGATGGTAAGGACACGAGCGACCAGTCAGGATGGACGATCACCAGTACCACCAGCCGTGGTCCGTAGATGCCGAGGATGTGGTCGAGGCCATAATAGGGGCAAGGATGTGGACCACACAACATCTAGGGCAACACCTACAGATCCAGCAGCCGCCCTAGTTCAGGATCAGGTCCCAGTTGTGGACGCTCCAGCAGCACCAGCTCAGGCACCATCTATGCCCATTGTGATTTCGGGTCTTCAGAAGGCCTTGGCTCAGATTCTATGAGTATGCACTGGCCTAGCTCTGGCGGTCTCAGTTACTACAGTCGCAGCTACTTCTCAGACTAGGGAAGGCACTTAGACTCCCGCCGCTCCACACCTGAGTAGGTCGTGCTGGGACTTCAGACACTGGGGGCACATCTAGCCCAGCAAGTTGCAGCTGCTCAGGACTATGTAGCTCCTGCCATGCCAGAGGATGAGCATCACAGGTTGGAGAGATTTGGTAGACTTCAGCCTCCGACTTTCAGCGGTACTGAGGGCGAGGATGCCCAGGGTTTCTTAGACAAGTGTTAGAGGATTCTTCGTACAACGGGTATTCTAGAGACCAGTAGTATAAAATTTACTACCTTTCAGTTTTCTAGAGCTGCCTTTACTTGGTGGGAGGCTTATTAGAGGCGTAGGCCTGTTGGTGTAGCACCCCTTACCTGACAACAATTCTCCATTCTCTTTTTGGAGAAGCATGTGCCACAGTCTCGCTGAGAGGAGCTGCGCAGGTAGTTCGAGTGGTTGCGTCAGGGAGAGATGGCTGTGATGCAGTATGAGATGAGGTTCTCGGAGTTAGCTTGTCATACTATTTGGTTTATTCCTACAGAGAGAGAGAGAGAGGGGATTAGGAGGTTCGTTGATGGCCTCACTTATCAGCTTCGTATTCTCATGACTAGGAAAGGGTGTCTGGTGCTACTTTTGAGGAGGTTGTTGACATTGCTCATGAGATTGAGTTAGTTCGTCGCCAGGAGCAAGATGAGAGGGAGGCCAAGTGGCCTCGGGGATCTGGTAGTTATGGTGGTGCTCCTTCAAGAGGTCAGTTTTAGCACGGCAGAGGCCGTCCATTCAGGCATGCCCAGCTAGCTCACCCAGGTTATCGTGAGGCGTTATCGGGTCATGGTTCTCACAGTTCTCATAAGGGCCAGTCATCACTTAGTGCACTTCCAGCTCAGAGTTCATCCCGTGCTCCATCAGTTCAGGGCTCTTCTATGCCAGGTGCATCTGCGAGTCATTCCGGTGCTAGGGGTTCCCTTCAGTCCCCGTCTCCAGCACTCGGGAGTTGCTATGAGTGTGGAGAGATGGGTCATATATGGAGGCAGTGTCCTCATTGTCTTAGGGGTTCATCTCAGTAGAGGGGTCAGCCATCAGCTTCAACTCTAGTTACTTTACCACCACCCACCCACTCAGCTAGGGTTGGAGGTCAGTCAACTAGGGGTCGCCCTAGAGGGGGAGGTCGATCAGGTGGTGTTCATGCTCGTTTCTATGCACTTCCAGCTAGACCCGATGCTATTGCTTCAGACGCCGTGATCACAGGTATTGCCTCAATCTGCCACAGAGATGCCTCTATATTATTTGATCCTGGTTCCACTTATTCTTATGTGTCATCATAATTTGCTCGTTATTTGGATACACCCCGTGAGTCTCTTGTTTTATCTGTTCGTGTATCTACTCCGGTGGGCGATACTGTTATTGTAAACCGTGTGTACCGGTCATGTGTGGTGACTATTGGGGGTCTAGAGACCCGAGTGGATCTTTTGTTGTTATGTATGGTAGACTTTGATGTTATATTGAGCATGGATTGGAAATCTCCGTGTCGTGCTATTTTGGACTATCATGCTAAGACAGTGACATTGGCTATCCCGAGTGTGCCACAAATTGAGTGGCGAGGTTCGACTGATTATGTTCCCAGTATGATAATTTCATTCTTAAAGGCCCAACGTATGGTTGGGAAGGGTTGTCTTTCATATTTAGCCTTTGTGAGGGATGTCGGTGCAGAGACTCCTAGCATTGATTTTGTCCCACTTGTGAGGGAATTTCCCGATGTGTTTCCTGCGGACCTTCCAAGCATGCCACCGGATAGAGATATTGATTTTGGTATTGATTTGGTGCCGGGAACTCAGCCCATTTCTCTTCCACCGTATCATATGGCACTAGCAGAGTTGAAGGAATTAAAGGAGAAACTTCAGGAACTCCTTGATAAGGGGTTCATTCGGCCTATTGTGTCGCCTTGGGGTGCGCCGGTTCTATTTATGAAGAAGAAGGATGGCACTATAAGGATGTGCATTGATTACAAGCAGTTGAACAAAGTAACAATTAAGAACAAGTATCCTTTGCCTCGCATTGATGATTTATTTGACAAGCTTCAGGGAGCGAGGGTGTTCTCCAAGATTGATCTCCGTTCAGGTTATCACCAGTTGAAGATCAGGGACTTGGATATTCTTAAGACGGCTTTTAGGACCCAATATGGTCATTATGAGTTCTTGGTGATGTCTTTTGGGCTGACCAATGCCCCAGTAACGTTCATGTATTTGATGAACAACATTTTTTGGCCTTATCTCGACTCGTTTGTCATAGTTTTCATTGATGATATTCTGGTGTATTCGCGTAGTCAGAAGGAGCACGCGGAGCATTTGAGAGTTGTGTTGCAGAGGTTGAAGGAGGAGAAGCTTTATTCAAAGTTCTCTAAGTGTGAGTTTTGGCTCAGTTCAATGGCTTTCTTGGGGAATGTGGTGTCCAGTGAGGGTATTCAGGTTGATCCAAAGAAGATTGAGGCGGTTCAGAGTTGGCCAGACCATCCTCAGCCACATATGTTCACAACTTTCTTGGTTTGGCAGGTTATTACCGCCGGTTTGTTCAGGGATTCTCATCTATCGCATCGCCCTTGACTAATTTGACTCAAAAGGGTGCTCTATTCAGGTGGTCGGATGAGTGTGAGGAGATCTTTCAGAAGCTCAAGACAACCTTGACCACAACTCCAATATTAGTTTTGCCATCAGTTTCAGGTTCATATACATGTATTGTGATGCTTCAAGAGTTGGTATTGGGTGTATATTGATGCAGGAGGGTAGAGTTATTGCTTATGCTTCTCGTCAGCTGAAGCCCCATGAGAAGAACTACCCTATTCATGATTTGGAGTTGGCTGCCATTGTTCACGCGTTGAAGATTTGGAGGCATTATTTGTATGGTGTGTCTTGTGAGGTGTTTACTGATCATTGTAGCCTCCAACACTTGTTCAAGCAGAAGGATCTCAATTTGAGGCAGCGAAGATGGTTGGAGTTGCTAAAGGATTATGATATTACTATTTTGTACCATCCAGAGAAGGCCAATGTGGTGGCCGATGCTTTGAGTCGGAAGGCGGTGAGTATGGGGAGTTTGGCATATATTCCAGTTGGGAAGAGACCTCTTGCAGTTGATGTTTAGGCCCTGGCCAATCGGTTTGTGAGGTTAGATATTTTGGAGCCCAGTCGGGTATTGGCTTGTATGATTTCTCGGTCTTCCTTATATGATCACATTAGAGAGCGCCAATATGATGATCCTCATTTTCTTGTCCTTAAGGATAAAGTTCAGCATGATGATGCCAGAGATATGACCATTGGTGATGATGGGGTGTTGAGAATATAGGGCCGGTTATGCGTGCCCAATGTAGATGGGCTTCGGGAGTTGATTCTAGAGGAGGCCCATAGCTCGCGGTATTCCATTCATCCGGGTGCCGTGAAGATGTATCAGGATCTGAGACAACATTATTGGTGGAGGAAATGAAGAAGGACATTGTGGGATTTGTAGCTCGGCGTCTCAATTGTTAGCAGATGAAGTATGAGCATCAGAGACCAGGTGGCTTACTTCAGCAGATGGATATTCCAGAATGGGAGTGGGAGCGGATCACCATGGACTTTGTAGTTGGGCTCCGACGGACTTTGAAGAAGTTTGATGCTATTTGGGTGAATGTGTATCGGCTGACCAAGTTCGCGCACTTCATTCCTATGTGTACTACCTATTCTTCAGAGTGGTTGGTAGAGATCTATATCAGGGAGATTGTTCGTTTGCATGGTGTCCCAATTTCCATCATTTCAGATAGGGGCACTCAGTTTACTTCACAGTTTTGGAGGTCTGTGCAGCGAGGGTTGGGCACTCAGGTTGAGTTGCGCACAATTTTTCACCCTCAGAAGGACGGGCAGTCCGAGCGCTCTATTCAGATATTGAAGGACATGTTGCGTGCTTGTGTCATTGATTTCGAAGGGTCATGGGATCAGTTTCTACCGCTCACAGATTTTGCTTATAACAACAGCTACTAGTCGAGTATTCATATGGCTCCATATCAGTCTTTGTATGGGAGGCGGTGTAGATCTCCAGTTAGTTGGTTTGAGCCGGGTAAGGCTAGATTATTGGGTACAAACTTAGTGCAGGATGCTTTTGACAAGGTGAAGGTGATTCAGGAGAGGCTTCGTGCAGCGCAGTCGAGACAAAAGAGTTAAGCTGACAGGAAGGTTCGGGATATGTTCTACATGGTTGGTGAGAAGGTTCTGTTGAAGGTTTCACCCATGAAGGGTGTATGAGATTTGGGAAGAAAGGTAATTGAGTCCTCAGTTCAGTTGGGCCTTTTGAGGTACTTCGGAGGATTGGAGAGGTGGCTTATGAGATTGCTTTGCCACCCAGCTTGTTGAGTGTGCATCTAGTATTTTATGTTTCTATGCTCCGAAAGTATATTGGGATCTGTCTCATGTTCTAAATTTCAGCACGATGCAGTTAGATGGTGATTTGACTTATCATGTGGAGCCAGTGGCTATTTTAGAGCGTCAGGTTCGAAAGTTGAGATCAAAGGATATAGTTTCAGTGAAAGTGCAGTGGAGAGGTTGGACCGTGGAGGAGGCTACCTAGGAGACCGAGTGGGATATGCAGAGTAGATATCCTCACCTATTTGAGGCTTCAGGTATGTTTCTTGACCCGTTCGAGGATGAACATTTTTCAAGAGGGGGAGGATGTAACGAACCGGCTGGTCGTTTCATGAGTTACCGCTCCGTTTCCCCCATTAATGCTTCTTATTGCCTTGTTCAACTGTATTTTGTGTTATCGGGTTGGTTGGCTCGGGTTCGGAGAGGTTTTGGTAAGGTTTGAGACACACTTAGTCTCTTTTGAGTAAACTTAAGTTGGAAAAGTCAACCAGATGTTGACTTATATGATAAAGGGCTCGAATGTGAGTTCTGATGGTTCGGATAACTTTGGGAGGTAATTTGGGACTTAGGAGCATGATCGTAATGTGTTTTGGAGGTCCAGAGTAGATTTAGACTTGAATTGGCGAAATTGGAATTTTGGTGTTTTCCAATTGATCGGTGAGATTTTGATATCGGGGTCGGAATGGAATTCCGGGAGTTGCAGTGGGTTCGTTGTATCATTTGGGATGTGTGTGCAAAATTTCAGGTCATTCGGACGTGGTTTGATAGACTTTTTGATCGAAAGAGAAATTTGGAAGATTTTGGAATTCTTAGGCTTGAATCCGATGCAAATTTGGTGTTTTGATGTTGTTTTGAGCGTTCTGAAGGTTGTAACAAGTTTGAATGATGTTATGGGATATGTTGGCATGTTTGGTTGAGGTCCTGAGGGCCTCAAGTGAGTTTCGGGTGGTTGAATGGATCATTTCAAGTTGAGAAAAATTGCAGAAAATCTGTTGTGAGTGTTGCAGACTTTTGGCCTTCGCGATCGAGAGTGGGCCCTCACATTCGCGAAAGGTTAGGATGAGAGGCTGGAGGTTTGGCCTTCACGTTCGCCAAGGGTTGGGGTCAGTGAGCTACACGTTCGCGAGAGGGAAGCCGCGCGTTCGTGAGAGGGAAGCCGCGTCCTCGATGGGCTGGGAAGCTGAGCCTTCGCGTTTGCGAGATGGGAGCCACGTTCGCGAAGAAGGAAAAATTGGTCAACTAAAATTTGTGCTTCACGAACGCGAGATGTTGATCGTGTTCACAATGAAGGATTTTAAGTGCTGGGCATAATGTTTAGAAGACCCATTTCCGCAATTTTGAGCCTAAATTTCTCCATTTTTGGGCGATTTTGAAGGGGATTGAAGAGGGAATCAAGGGGGAACACTTGGAGGTAAGATTTATGGATTTCATACTCAATCCTAATGTGATTTCTACTTAATTAATCATGGAATTTGTAGACTTTACGCTTAAATATTGAAGAACTAGGGCTTGTAATTGGAGACCTAGAATTTGGGATTTGAGGGGTCGTTTGTGTTTGGATTTTGGTGCTTTTGATATGAATGAACTCGGGGAGTGATAAGGAGTCTATTGATGTAATTTTTATCGGATTCTAAGACATGGGCCCGGGGTCGGGTTTGGCCAATTTCGGGATTTGTGTTGTAATTTGATTTCTTTCGAGTGGGCTTTGTTCCCTCAACATATTTTGATGGTTTTACATTGATTTTGGTTAGATTTGGTGCATCCGGAGCCGATTCGAGAGGCAAAGGCATCGCGGGATAGAGTTTGGACCGTATAGATGTGAGTAATGATTGTAAATGTTGTCTTGAGGGTATGAAATCCCAGATTTCACATCGTTTTGCTATATTGAGGTGACACACACGCTAGATGACGATCGTGGGGTCATGCACCATTGGGGATTGTGACTTAGTCCATCCCGTATGACTGTTTTACCGCGTATTTGATTGAAAACAGTTTGATATCATCATGTTTGGGGCTGAATGCCATATATTTGGGCCTCGTGCCAAATGTTTGGACCCTTAAGGTATTGTTACTGCTATTTCCTCACTGTTTTGATTTTATATATGTACTCAGTCATGTTATATTCTACTGTTTTCATAACTCAGCCATGTTACTTGTTTTAACATCTTAAATGATATTTGGGCTGAACATCATATTTTTACTGTGCCCGAGTGGCTTTTCGAGATTTCTGACTGAGTAGGGCTGAGGGCCTGTGTTGTGAGGTTATTATGGGATCGGGCTGCACGCCGCAGCAGTATTACACTGATTTATGAATATAAGGCAGATGGCCTGAGTTGTTTATACCACGAGGTGACTTGATATGAGGTCGAGAGCCTATTTGATTATGCCACGAGATGGCTTGTTATTGCGCTTGGGCCATAAGGGGCCCCTCCCGAAGTCTGTACACCCCCAGTGAGCGCGGGTACATAGTTTGTGATATGATATTGCCCGAGGGGATGATGTTCTTCCATGTTGTTGCCTGAGGGGCTGATACGAGTGATTGTGAGATAGCCCGAGGGGCTGATTCTGTTGGTATATTGCCCAAGGGGATGATTTTATGTGTTTATCTTTTCTCACTGCTTTTCATTCACTCGTTTAACTGTTAAAAGATGATTAAAAGAAGCTTATATTGAACTAAGGTGTTTTTCATAAGTTTCTCACTGTTTTACTACACTGTATTGGTTTTACACTGCCTCTTTATAGCATTTTGTTGTGTTTTACGTGCTTTCTTATCTCTCAGCTGCTTTTACTTTCATTACTCACTGAGTTAGAGTACTCACATTACTCCCTGCACCATGTGTGTAGATTCAGGTGCTTTGGGTCCCGCTAGCGAGTGTTGATTGCTTCCAGCAGGCGGTTCGGAGATCACTAGGTAGCTGCTCGGCGTTTGCAGCCCAGTGTTTCTCCCTCTTATCTTTATTTTTCCTTGTACTGGATTCTGTAAGAGACTGTGTAGTCCCTTTTCCATACTCTTAGGCTTATGTTAGATGCTCATGACTGGTGACACCCCGATGTCGGGCTGTATTTATTTTGCAAATGTTCTATTTCACTTTTATTTTGGGATTATTAGCATGTTAATGACTTAAATTGTGTTATTTTAATTGTTTAAAATGAATTGGGAGTTGTGTCGACTGGCCTTGTTTCATGATAGGCGACATCACGACCGGGTCTGGATTTAAGTTCGTGACATCGGAACCCAACAAAACTCACAAATTCCGAACACCCATTCCAATACGAGTCTGACCATATAAGTTTCATCCAATTTCGACTCCAAATCCGGGTTCAAATCCCAAATTTACACTTTAGATAAGTTTTTTACTAAAATCTCCAATTTTTTTCACTAAGATTCGTCATTCAATTTTTAATATCAAGGTTGGAATCATGAATAATAATCAAATCTGAGTAAAAAATACTTACACCAAACCAAATCGTGAAACCCCCCTATAAATCGCTCAAATCCAAGCTCCCAATCTAAAAATATGATAAATGTAATTAAAGCTTCTCTCAATATATATTATGCCCAACACTTTTGCTTCTGCAGCCCATAGGTTGCTTCTGCGACGCCGCATCTGCAGAAAACCATTGCAGATATGGAATCCACTTAAGTCCCAAGATTTCTTTTCTGCGAACCAATACCTCGCACCTGCAGAGCCGCTTCTACGTTCAAGGATGCACTTCTGTGCCATCGTATTTGCGGAAGGTCCTTCGCATCTGTGGACCAAGCTGTCTACCTCCCATCTCCACATCTGCATCCAACCATCTTCATTTGCAGACTCGCACCTGCAGTCCTGACCTCGCAAGTGCAAAACCATCAGAACATAAATGCCTACCAAGGCCAAATGCTCTGAAACTCATCTGAAACTCACGCGAGCCCTCGGGACCCTGTCCAAACACACCACCCAATCCCAAAACATAACATAGACTTACTTGAGGCTTCAAATCACACAAAATAGCAATAAAACCACGAATCACACCTCAATTCAAACTTAATAAACTAATCCAAATTTCGAATTCCAAACTTACACCGCACATGCCTAAACAACTCGGAATGACCCCAAATTTTACACACAAGTCATAAATTAGTATACAAACCTATTCCAAGGATCGGAATCCCAAATGGACATTGATAATAATAAAGTCAACTATGGGTCAAACCCACAAACCTCTAAACTTTCAAACTTCCAACGTTTGCCAATTAGAGCCAAATCAACCTTGGAACCTTAGAAACCAAATCCGGACATACACCTAAGTCGAAAATCACCATCTGTACCTAATGGAACTATCAAACTCCAATCCGAGGTCAAATACATAAAATTCAACTCACCCGAGCCCCTCGAGACTCTGTCCAAACACACCACCCAATCCCAAAACATAACACAGACTTACTTGAGGCTTCAAATCATACAAAATAACAATAAAACCATGAATTATACCTCAATTCAAACTTAATGAACTAATCCAAATTTTGAATTCCAAACTTACACCGCACATGCCTAAACAACTCGGAATGACCCTAAATTTTACACACAAGTCATAAATTAGTATACAAACCTATTCCAATGATCAGAATCCCAAACAGACATTGATAATAATAAAGCCAACTATGGGTCAAACCCACGAACCTCTAAACCTTCAAACTTCCAACGTTTGCCAATTAGAGGCAAATCAACCTTGGAACCTTAGAAACCAAATCTGGACATATGCCTAAGTCCAAAATCACCATCTGTACATAATGGAACTATCAAACTCCAATTCGAGGTCAAATACATAAAAGTCAAGCTTGGTCAACACTTCCAACTTAAGCTTTTAAACTAGGAACTAAGTGTTCCAATTCAATCCAAAACATTTACGAAACCAAACCAACCATTCTCGCAAGTCACATAACAACAAATGCACATCGGTATGCATCAAAAAGGAGAACTAGGCTCAAATACACAAAACGACCGGTCGGATAATTGCACACTAGAACCAAAACTACCAATATACACCAAAATACTCTAGAATCATTTTGAAGTACACCCGAGCCCCCCAAAACCCGGTCCAACTATACCTAATTCAAAGCTATTTAAGGGCTTGAAATACCACTAATAACATCAAAACCAAGAACCGAGGATCAAAATCCTTATCATAAGTTTCAAATATTTCAACTTTACCAAACATGTCCATATTATACCTAGACATTCTTCATCACAACCAAATAGTGCACACAAGTTCCACTTTACTAAATGAACCTATCCAAAGTCTCTGAATACCAATCAGACCTCAATATCATCAAAGTCAACTCCCGCTGAATCCTATTAACTCTCCAAACCTTCAAATTGCCAACCTTCGGCAAATAAATCTTAAACTTTCTAGGAACATCCAAATTAAAATTCAAACATACTCTCTAGCAACTTAAGCTTCTAAAATGAGACTAAGTGTTTCAAATCCATTTCAAAACTTCCCAAAGTCAAACTAACCATGCCAACAATTTATAAAATAACAAACAAATATACAAGAAGTATCAATTAGGAGAACGAGGCTTAAATATGCAAAATGACCGGGCAGATCGTTACACCGACTCAATCTTAGTTTGGAACATTACCTTCACCTATACCTTATACTAGGGGTAAGATTAAGCCAACACGGTAAAGAACATCACTTGCATGGCTATTTCTTACTTTCAATAAAGATGCATATGTTGCAGCTTGTAACAAATGTAATCATCATTTTCACATGGGATGTGTGGAAATGTAGGTGGGACGAGGGGTTTAAGGAGGAACTATGAAACTAAATATAAAGCTATATAAATACAAGATCAAATATATGCCGGAGATACCGAATACTATTGGCACTTCTGACGCTCCTACTAGATCTGGCGAGGGTTCTAATTATGTTCAACAATAAGTTCACCCTACTGTTGATGGTTTACAATGTCCCTATAACAAAGAAAGAGATCACAAAAATATAGCAAAAGTGATCGCTATCTGTGGCTTACCTTTCACTTTTCCTTCTCAACCCGCTTTTGTGCATTATATACAAGACTCACATAATTATGTTTTGTAATGACCCGAGAATGATTCTCAACTAGGAAGCTTTAAATTGGAAGAATTGACCAAGTTTGAATTTTTAGTATTTGACTTCGGATTGGAGTTTTGATGGTTCTATTAGCTCCATTGGGTGATTTTTGACTTAGGAGCTTGTTCGGATTGTGATTTGGAGGTCCGTAGTTGAATTGGCTTGAAATGGTGAAAGTTGGATTTTTGGAAAGTTTGACCGAGAGTGAACTTTTTGATATCGGATTCAGATTGTGTTTCGGGAATTGGAATAGCTTCGTTATGCCATTTGGGACTTGTGTAAAAAATTTGGGTTCATTCCGGATTGGTTTGCTATGTTTTGGCACGAGTTATGGAAGTTGAAAAGTTCAAAGTTCATCAAGTTTGAATTGAGGTATGATTCGTCGTTTTAATGTTATTATGTGTGATTTGAGGCCTCGAGTAGGTCTGTGTTGGGTTTCCGGACTTGTTGGTATGTTTGGTGGAGGTCCCGGGGGCCTCAGTGAGTTTCAGATGGTTGACGGACCAATTTTTGGAATTTGAGATGTGCTGGAGTTTCTGGTGTCTGTGTATCTAGTTTCCTCTTTCGTGATTGCGAAGGCTGGGACGTGATTGTGAAGAGTTCTTAATGGTCGGTGATGATTAATATTCACGTTCGCATAATAAGGCCCGCGTTCATGAAGATTGAGGGATTCAGGTCATCGCTGACCCGAGAAGGATCCCGCATTCGTGTAGAGGAGTGGTCAGTTGGGGCATCATGCTTTAAGCCTACGCAATCACATAGTTGTGCACACGTTCACATAAGGTCAGGTCAGGTAAGCTTCACATTCGCAGATGTGTATCCGCATTCGCATAGACCATTATTGGTGGCAGTATATTTTGTTCATTGCGAACGCGAAGGATTTCCCATATTCGCATAAGAGGATGCCCGGGCAGAAGTATAAAGTACTCTATTTCGAGGATTTCGGCCATTTTTACATTTTTGGAGCTATGGAGCTCAGATTAAGGCGATTATTGAAGCAATTTTCACCACGTAGATTGGGGTAAGTATTCTCTACTCATTTTTGATTTTATATCATGAATATATCTTCATTTTCGGTATTTGATTGAGGGTTCCAAAAGAGAAATTAGGGGTTTTAGCCTAAATTTTTTGTAAGGCACTGTGAAAATTTTTGCTCAAAAACCCGAGATCTCGTAGTGCCAAGTAAGGAATATGTGCATTAAAAAGTAAAGGAATAATGTTTTTCAGAAAAGCGCATTTCTGCGGTCCATTATGCGATCACATAATAGCTATGCGGACCGCATAGTCGCCGCAGAGTGAGGCAGTTTGATGGTTAATTTTGAGGTCAACTACGCGGCCAATTATGCGAATGCATAATCAATATGCGGGCTGCATAGTCATCGCATAATCTCCTTGGAATTTTGCGAGGGGCAGTTTTGCGGTGCATTATGCGACCGTAGAATAGGTATGCGGATCATATTCTTGCCGTATACCCGGGCAATTTGTTCAGGTTTTGGGGGCCATTTTGCGGTCCCTTTTGCAGGCCGCATGTACATTATGCGATCGCAGATTGTGTCGGAGCTCCTATTTTCTAACTTTTAAAACCCGACCCCATCCCATTAAAAACACCCCATTAGACCCCTTTTATGCTATTTTACTGCAAATAGAGTGAGAGAGGGAGTTCTAGAGGGAAAAATTATCTCTCACCATGTCACTACAATCCTTGCCCAAATATTTGAAGACTTTCAAGTAAAAATTTGCTAGTCCTTCATCCTAAGAGGTAAAAACTTGTGCCCTAATCAATGATTTCGAAATTTCTATTAAAATAAGTGATTAACAAGTGGGTTCATAGGTATAAGGATTGATTATCTTGCATGCATAAATGATAATAGGGTATGGGGAGATTGTGAGTTAAAAAGATAGCAATTGGGGTGTAAGATGATAAAAATCTCTCACAAAAGGTGTCCTAAAATCACAATGCACACTTAGTGCTTGATATTATACTCAAATGAGCTAGAATCTTAATCATGTCTCTAATTCTTGGTTCAATTTGTAATTCTCATAAAATAGATCGAAGTTGCTAGGAAGTTCCGAAATTATTGTAAGAATTTAAGGAAAGCTCTATTGAGGTATGTATGGCTAAAACCCCCTCTTCTTAGAAATTGAGCTCCCATGGCGTCCATATAAATGTTGTAAGTCTGAAAATTTATAGATGTTGTGCTTGTTATTTCAAGTGAATTGGTGTTGCAAGACTATATGTGGAAGGTGTGTTTCAATGTGCACAATATGCTATCCTTTAGAAATTGAGAATGTGTGAAAGATGTGAACTATGTGCTAAAATGCCTAAATTCGAAGTCAAGTTTAAATTGAGATTGTTATGCCAAACTATGTGAAATTCTCCCCATGCTTACAATTTGAATTGTTCTTGTATGTGCCTATGATTTTAAATGGCATGGTTAATGTTGAAAATGGGAATAATGTGAAACATGAGTTATGGAATGTGGCCTAGTGCCAAGTATGATGTGGTAATTATGGCCCCACGTGACGATGAACTAATATATGTGAAACCAAAAATTGAAGCGAAATGACTAATGGAGAAGGGTAATGTCTTGGTAAAACGGCCTAGCTGATCGGGCCGTGATCGAACGTCATGCTATACACATGGTGGTATTATGTTGATAATTGACACCGAAAAATGAGAATGAAATAGTGATTGAGGTATATGTCTCAAATGAGGCAGCTTAGCCGATCGGGCCGTGATTGGACTCCGCGCAATGAAAGCGGTGGCATTGTGAATGATGATGCAACAATATGGAATGTCCCAACCTAAAGTTATGGAAATTGTGTGAAAGCTATGTAAACCATTTTACTTGATGATGTGGCGATTGTTTGAAGCTTTGTTAGTCGTTATGATTTCTTTACTCTTGTATGGTTGTTCTTTCTAATAAGATGGTGTTTAGTTATACATAATAGTACTATTCCATGGTACTAACGTCCCTTTTGCCGGGGGCGCTACATTTTTGAATGAATGTAGGTGGTTCTATAGCGGACAATGTCGATCGTAGGTAGCGAAGCATCCTCCTCTCAGCAATCTTTGTGAGCCCCTCTTCTTCCGGGGGTTATGCAACATGTCTTTTGTTATAAATCTCCACTTTTGAGGTATAGTCGGGGCCTTATTGCCGGCGTTATCATAACTGTCTTTTGTATCTTTAGAGGCTCCATAGACATTTGTGTGGGTTATGTTCAGGTTTTGGATGAGTCATTAGACTATGTTGTAATTCTAAACTCTTGTTTCCTCTAAACTGTAACTGCATAATGTTTTGGGAATATAACAATGGATTCTTGATCATAGTGAGTTGGGTAGAAGGTGTCAAAAAGGCTTGGTCAGTTGGGTTCACTCGATTGAGCACCGGTCGTGCCTCCCGAGGTTGGGACGTGACAAACTTGGCATCAGAGCCTAAGGTTTTGAAGTGTCCTATGATGTCTCGGAGCCGTGTCTAGTGGAGTTCTTCTTATCGGTATGTAGTCGACCACATCTATAAGTTGGAGGCTACTTGGGTATTTAGGAATAACACCCTTCTTTGATATTCTGGATCGTGCAACAATTTTGAAACTATTCCTCCTCTAACTAGTGCATTCCTTCTATTTTCAGTACATGGCACCTGAAAAGAAAGTAAGAATTGGCCAAGAAGCCAATGCCACCTTAGGAGTGGCTGATGATTCACTAATTGAGACTGCGGGTGAGGATAATCGCCCTACTATAACACTACCTGATTCTTCTACTCCAGAGCAGATTACCTCAGTTCCTTCATCTACGGAAGGTATCACCATCCCTCCCGTCGGTATACCTATTCCGCCTCCAGCCCCAACATCCCATTCCGGTATTTCTAATAGGGATCTAAGGGGAGCTATCCAGATGCTGACTCAGCTAGTGGCCTCTCAGGCCCAGAGGTCAAATTCCGCACCCAGTTCATCTAGCCAGCAAGGGGATTCCACCAGTTCCAGGGTGAACAGATTTCTTCAGTTGGACCCCCCAGGATTTTATTGATGAGATGCACAAGACCCTCAGGGTTATGCATGCAACTGAGATAGGGGGAGTAGAGTTGGCTTCCTATCGCCTGAAAGGGTTGGCCTATTCATGGTTTGAGTTGTGGGAAGATTCCCGTGAGGAGGGGAGCCCTCCAGCGAGTTGGACGAGTTTGCTGACGCCTTTGTAGATCATTTCCTGCCTGCTGAGACAAGAGCAGCCCGGGCAGTAGAATTTGAGAATCTAAATCAAGGTAGAAGGAGTGTATGGGAGTACACATGGAGTTTGCCCGCCTGTCCAAATATGCTATTCACATGTTGCCCACAATGGAGGTCAGGGTGTGCCGGTTTGTTCAGAGCCTTAATCCTTTGACTATTAATGAGGCTTCTACAACTACCTTAAATTATGACATGAATTATGGGAAGATGGTGGCATTTTCTTAGGCCATAGAGAACCGTAAACTAAAGAATAGGATGGAGAGAGAGGGTAACAGAAAGGCCCGATCTACGGGCAACATGGGTGAGTCACTAGGTGGGGGAAGATCAGTTTTCCGGGGAGGATCATCAGGGACGTCCTAGTCTGTTGCATAGTCTTCAGCCAGTGCACCGCCATCAGGGCCCAGTCAACAGCAGCAATGGAGTCATTTTAGGCATAGTCAGGGCAACAGGGGATCCCACCAGCGGGATCGGTTAGGAGAGTGGTCCCCGCAGCAGCAGAGGTCCCCGTGCCCCAAGTGCGGGAAGATGCACTCAAGGATTTGCTACTTGGAGCTACCCATATGTTATGGATGTGGGATGAGGGGCCACATTCAGAGGCATTGTCATATATCTTGCCAGGGTGCGGGTAGGGGCACAACACAGCCATCCAGTCCAGTAGCTGCTACATCTTCAGCCCCCTCTCTAGCTCGAGGTACCCTAGCACTCGCGGGGCGTGGTGCAGCTAGGGGTGGTGCGCATAGTTCGGGAGGACCCAACCAGTTCTATACTATGAGTGGTCGCCAGACTGCATAGGCTTATCTAGATGTTGTTATAGGTATTCTGACTGTCCAATCTCATGATGTGTATGCACTTGATGACCCCGATTCCACCTCGTCCTATGTTACCCCTTTTGTTGCCATGGAATTTAGGATAGAACCAGATCAGGTTTATGAGCCATTCTCGGTATCTACTCCGATTGGTGAGTCTATTACGCTGCTCGAGTTTATAGAGGTTGTGTCATTATTGTAAGTGGTAGGGATACCATGGCCGATCTTATTGAACTGGGGATGGTTGTTTTGATGTAATAATAGGAATGGATTGGCTTTATTCATGTTTTGCCAAACTTGATTGTCGGACTAGAACTATGAGGCTTGAGTTTCCTAATGAGCCCATTGTTGAATAGAAGGGAGATAATGTAGTGCCTAAAGGTCGGTTTATTCTTACCTTAAGGCCGCAAAGATGATCAAAAAGGGGTGTATATATCATTTAGTTCGGGTTATGGACACCGATGCCGAGGCACCTAGCCTTGAGTCCGTACCAATTGTGAATGAATTTACGAATGGCTTTCTAGATAAGCTCTCTAGGATCCCACCAGACAGGGAGATTGATTTTGGGATCGATGTGATACCAGGCACGCAGCCTATATCAATTCCACCTTATATAATGGCACCAACAGAATTGAAAGAGCTAAAGGAGCAATTGAAGGATTTGCTAGAAAAGGGTTTCATCCGGTCGAGTATGTCACCGTGAGGTGCACCAGTCTTGTTTGTAAGGAAGAAAGATGGGTCGCTACGGATGTGTATTGACTACCGATAACTCAACAAAGTCACAATAAAAAATAAATACCCTCTACCAAGGATAGATGACTTGTTTGATTGATCAATTGCAAGGTGCTACGTGTTTATCAAAAATTGACTTGCGGTCCAGGTATCATCAATTTAAGATAAAGGAGCAGGATATTCCAAAAATAGCTTTCAGGATCGGTATGGGCACTTTAAATTTCTGGTGATGTCTTTTGGGCTAACAAATGCCCCGGCAACTTTCATGGATCTTATGAATCGAGTCATTAAGACTTTTCTAGACTCCTTTGTGATAGTGTTCATTGATGACATTCTTGTGTATTCCTGAAGTTGGGAGGACCATACTGACCACCTTAGTGCAGTTCTGCAGACTCTTTAACATCACCAACTGTATGCAAAATTTTTGAAATATGAATTTTGGCTTGAATCTATCACGTTCTTGGGTCATGTCGTCTACAGGGAAGGAATTATGGTTGATCCTCAAAAGATTGCAGCAGTAAGGAATTGGCCTCGACCTACCACTCCAATAGAGATTCGCAGTTTCTTAGGTTTGGCTGGGTACTACAGAAGATTTGTGGAAGGATTTTCTACTCTTGCCTCTCCATTGACTAAATTGACACAGAAAGCAGTTAAGTTCTAGTGGTCCAATGCTTGTGAAAGGAGCTTCCAGGAATTGAAATCAAGATTGACTACAACACATGTATTAACCTTGCCAGAGGGTACAGAGCGATTTGTGGTGTATTGCGATGCTTCAAGGATCGGGCTTGGGTGTGTGCCAATGCAACACAACAAGGTTATAACTTACTCTTCTAGGCAACTCAAGAATCATGAAAACAACTATCTAATTCATGACTTAGAGCTTGAGGCACTGGTGTTTACACTAAAAATTTGGCGACATTATTTGTATGGGGTCCATGTGGATGTATTTACGGACCACAAGAGCCTTCAATATTTTCAAACAAAAGGAGTTAAACCTGAGACAGAGAAGATGATTAGAGTTACTCAAGGATTATGATATCGATATTCTCTATCACCCCGAAAAGGCCAATGTTGTGGCGGATGCTCTTAGCCGGAAATCTATGGACAGTTTGGCTCATTTGGAGACATATCAAATGTTGTTAGCCCGGGAGGATCACCAGTTGGCTAGTTTGGGAGTTCGCCTTGCAGACTCTAATGAAGGAGGAGTGATTGTACAGAATAGGGCTGAATCATCGCTTGTGGCGGAGGTGAAGGAGAAGCAATTCAACGATCCATTGTTAGCTCAGCTTAAGGAGGGGATTTACAAACACAAGACCACAGCTTTTTCCTTTGGCATGTATGATAGTACCCTACGGTACCAAGGCCACCTATGTGTTCCAGATATTGACGGCCTTCGGGAGAGGATCATGGCCGAAGCTCACACTTCCAGATATTTCGTACACCCAGGTTCTACGAAAATGTATCATGATCTTAAGGAAGTTTATTGGTGGAGCAACATGAAGAGGGATGTGGCGGACTTTATGGCAAAATGTCCGAACTATCAGCAAGTGAAAGCCGAACACCAAAGGCCTGGTGGATTGGCTCAAAGCATAGAAATTCCAATATGGAAATGGGAAATGATCATCATGGATGTTGTGGTAGGGTTACCGCGCACTCTGCGTAAGTTCGACTCAATTTGGGTAATCGTGGATCGACTCACGAAATCAGCACACTTCTTGCCAGTTAAATCTACCGACACAGCGCAATAGTATGCTTAGTGGTATATAAAAGAAATAGTTAGGTTACATGGCACTCTAGTCTCAATCATTTAGATCGAGGGGCTCAGTTCACAGTCAACTTTTGGAAGAAATTTCAGCAAGGTTTGGGTACGCAGGTAAATCTTAGTACAACTTTTCATCCTCAAACTAATGGGTAAGCGGAACGGACTATTCAGATGCTTGAGGACATGTTGAGTGCTTGTGCTTTTAATTTCAAAGGTAGCTGGGATGACCATTTTCCACTTATAGAATTTGCTTATAACAACAGATTCCATGCTAATATCTAGATGGCACCATTCGAGGCATTGTATGGTAGAAGATGTAGGTCTCCCATTGGGTGGTTCGAGGTTGGAGAAGCTGAATTGATAGGGCCGGACCTTGTGCATCAGGCCATGGAGAAAGTCAAAATTATTAAGGAAAGGTTGAAAACTGCTCAAAGTCGCCAGAAGTCTTATTTAGACGTTCGTCGTAGAGATTTGGAGTTCAAAGAAGATGATTGTGTATTTATGAAGGTTTCCCCCATGAAGGGTATCATTCGGTTTGGAAAGAAAGGAAAATTGAGTCCGAGGTATGTTGGACTGTATAGAATCATTCAGAGGATCGGTCAGGTGGCATACAAGCTTGAGCTACCACCCGAGATGTCATTGGTACACCCAGTCTTCCATGTGTCTATGTTGAAGAAGGTAGTGGGAGATCCGTCCACTATTGTGGCAGTTGAAACCATTGAGGTTAATGAAGAACTATCATATGGAGAAATTCCAGTTGCCATTCTTGACAGACATGTCCGGAAGTTGAGAAACAAAGAAATTGCCTCCGTGAAAGTATTATGGTGAAACCATCAGGTTGAATAAGCCACTTGGGAAGCCGAGGAAGATATGAAAAAGAAGTACCCACATTTGTTTGTGTAGCTATGTAATAGCTTTTATGAATATGGTTCCTATGAACTTTGTATCCTTTGATTTGGTCTATATAAAACTGTTCTATTTTGATTATATGTTGCCCATATAGCCATGGTTCGTGTCGTTACAAGTTATGTCATATCTATGGATTGTGTATATGCTGTTAGGATATGTTTCTAGGGCTCTCTAACAGGTGGATAGGCATATATACAAAGGTAACTCTCGCAAAATTTTTAGAAATTTAGGGAGTTAGCCAAATTTGAGGCTGTTCATATGTTTCATGATGTGAAAAAGCTGAATTTGCATAAGGATTTCTAATGAGTGAACCTTGATCCTTATTCGAGGACGAATGATCTTAAGTGGGGGAGGATGTAAGGCCCTATGAAATTTTTTGCTCAAAACCTGAGATCTCGTAGTGCCAAGTTAGGAATATATATATATATATATATATATATATATATATGGAATACGGTAGAGCGAGCCGAGAAGGCCACATACTATCCAACTATACATGACTGTCTACAGACCTCTAACAGAGTGTACAACTATATAAAGGATGGGAGTGGGCCCCGTCACACCCATATGTATACAAATGTATTGTACCAAAACTCAATAGCAGCTCCGGATCAAATGGAGCACACCAACTCTTGCTGAGCAAGGATCCTAAGATGGGGGACTGTCAGCCTGTCTACCTGCACCTATGGGCATAAAACACAGGCCCCCAGGCAATAGGGGTGTTAGTACGAATAATGTACCAAGTATGTAAGGCATAAAAATTAGTATATAACAGACATTAAATAAACATGGAGTAAAGGACTCAACCTGTAAGTCTGAATAGCTCTATAAATCTTGAAACATTTATAATGTCATGCATCTGTGTATAAATGTCATATCATACATAGATATGCATTCATAACATCATCAAGCCTTTGAGGGCCTCCCATCATATCATCTTAGCCTCTGTGGGCGAAATCATAAACGTATACCAGCTGATCAGGTGGTGGTGCGTATATAACTCCATAACCTTTCCCCATACCCTATATACATATACTATACGCGTATATAACACCATCTGGTCATGGGTCAATATGCATGTATAAATGGATTCAATGCATAATGAAGTAAGTTAATAAGATCTCTCGAAATGTCATAAGACCCATGACCAGACAATATGATAGTAGGACATATGGGGATCATATATGAGAGTTGTGTGCTTGCTTGTTTCATTGTATCATATGGATCATGCCAAAAGGAAAGAACGAATAGCCTTAACATACCTCAAGTCATTAATACAGCTCAACAACAAGCTTATGATTCCTATAACAAAGAAATACATACACAACTTAGATGGCGCTAGTATATTACATATCTCAAATGATAACTCGATTCTAAAATAAAACGGGTAGCATTTCCCCTGATTTTACTTCTCCCTCAAGCCTACTATTGGCTAGATACAAACACAATACAATCAGCAGCTCAAAACCAACATAATTACAATTTGGGACCTTCAATACAACAAAACCCCCAAATATACCATAACACACTCAATCAACAAGTTGTCAATTAGCCTGAAACTGCAATGACGAGCGACCGACCTACTACCCTACCATATATGGCATTTCTCCATGCCCTTTTATCCTTCCAAACACCATAAATCATCAGCACAATAGGCCAACACGAGTGGACTACAAAATAGTCCACTAAAAGTGGAAAAAAATCGAACTCACGGGTTCTGATCACCGTCCTGTGAGTTCTAACTATTGAGAAACCAATTTATCAACCTTCCTTGATATTTAAACACTTAAATACAGAAATTATACATTTCTCAACTATGAAGTACCTTGCAAAACTCGAACTACAAAAAAAGGAGAGGTGGTATAATGATACGTACGTCGTAGGGATCGTTCTGATGTTATCGCTTCTCGATTTCGTACTCGGGATTTTGGTAATCTTTTAAACCCTTTAGAGAGCTCAAGGATGGATTTTTACAGTTTTCTCTGGTTGGGATCTATGTAAAAGTGAAGAGAGAGACGAGCTAAGACCTATATATAAATTTTTGAAAAGTCAAAGAGGTGCTAGCTTGGCACCCTCACATTGGCCCATCTTCCAACGCTTATATCTTTTTATCCGGATGTCGTATGAATTTGAACGGTTAAGTGCATTTGAAACTACATTCCAAGACCTTCAATTTGGTATATAATATGTCCCAAAAATACCTCATATAACACATGAAATGTATTTCTCAAAAAGCTCAATTACAAGGCAAAACCTTAGTCGGTTTTTCCGCAACTTAAATCCGATTTTTTCCAAACTTAATATTTTCTATCCAAACATCATTTATAGTCATATTATAAATATAAAATCATTTAAATATGATTAAAAAGTCTCATATTCACTATACGTCACCTTGAGATGCATAGTATGTAACAATCTTCCCCCCTTAGAAACATTCGTCCTCAAATGTTAAACTCTCAGAGATCTATTGAAATTTTGGTAGAGTCTCCTTTGTAATGGTACCACTACCAACCTGTCAGAAAGAAAACCCAACAATACAAATCCACACAGGGCCATATTCATCAATAACACTAATGTCCTCACACGACCAATGACAATAACTAACATAAGAATCAAGTACCATATATGTACCTAAAGTTGTGATGTCTCAGTCCGATCCTCCTCCAGGAGCGGAAACAAGTGGGGATACCTAGACTTCATATCTTCTTCAACTTTCTAAGTCATCTCCTCCACATTATTGTTCCTCTAAAGTACTTTAACCGAAGATACATCTTTAGTTCTCAATCTCCGAACATGTCTATCTAGTATAGCAATGAGAGCTTCCTTATATGATAACTGCTCAGTGATCTAAACATCGTCAATTGGAATGACTCTAGAAGGATCTCCTATACACTTATGGGAGCATAGACACATGAAAAACTGGATGTACTGACTCCAAGTTGGAAGGCAAGTCTAAATCATATGATACCTGGCCTACTCTACATATGATCTTATAAGGTCCAACGTACCGAGGGCTAAGCTTTATTTTCTTATGGAATATCATAATGCCTTTCGTCGGTGATACCTTTAGGAATAACCAGTCATCTACCTGAAACTCCAAGTCTCATCATCGATTATCTACATAAAACTTCTGACGACCCTAAGCTGCTAATAGCCTTTCCCGTATAAGCTTAATATTCTCAACTGCCTGTTGTGCCAACTCTGGTCCTACTAACTTAGTTTCTCCAACCTCTAACCATCCAATAGTTGACCTACACTTCCGTCTGTAAAGAGCTTCGTATGGAGCCATCTAAATGATGGAATGATAGCTATTATTATATGCAAACTCAATAAGTGGAAGATGATCATACCAGCTACCCTGAAGTCTATCACACAAGCCCATAGCATATCCTCCAGTGTCTGAAGAGTACACTCAGCTTGACCGTCTGTCTGGGGTTGAAATGTGGTACTAAGACTTACTTGAGTCCCCAATCCTTTTTGGAAGGACCTCCAAAAATTAGCTGTAAACTGAGCACCTCTATATGAGATAATAGATATAGGGACACCATAAAGTCGTATTGTCTCCTTAATGTAAAGCCTTGCATAGTCTTTTGCTTAATACGTAGTCCTGACAGGCAAAAAATGGTTGATTTTATCAGTCTATCAACAATAACCCATATAGAATCAAACTTACGCTGGGTACGAGGTAAGTCTATGATGAAATCCATATTAATTACTTCCTATTTCCAAGTCGGAATCTCTATAGCCTGCAATAATCCATCGGGTTTCTCATGCTCAATCTTAACCTGCTGACAATTAGGGCACTGAGCAAAAAACTTTGATATATCCTTCTTCATTTTGTCCCACCAGTATTGTTACATCTCGTATTTTTGTACGTTAAAGTTTCGTCTTTAGTTAATTGACGTAGATTCGGGGATGAGATTATCTTGAGGTTAACGTATTTATGCTATTTATAACAAGCGATAAGTAATTGTTATGAAGGATAAAGGGTACACGAATTAAAGAAAACGAGTTTCGTTGAAGGTTGTCGATTTGGGATAAAATATGGGTCGAGCGATAATACTCGATATTTATGGACTAGTAGCATACAAGGTACCATATGACCATGATAGTATGATGTATAAAGTATATTAAAAATAAGTAGTATTTTTAGGTAATTTGAGGTAATTCCTAATTATACGGGTAATTGATTAATTATTGAGTAACGGGACATTACCTAGTTAATTATTAAATTATGAGATAATACGTAGCAGCAAGCAAGCTCATAAAGCCAATGACTAAGTAGTCATATGAAGATTAGTGGCTATCTAACATCAACGTGTAAACACCCAAGGTGTATATAAAATTTGGGTCTCTTTTAAAGCTTGGTTCATTTGGATAGAGAATAACAAATTAACCTATAAGTCTTTCTTCCTAATTCAAATATTCAAGAAACAGACGCTAAGCTTCAACTGAAAAAGCTTCCAACGAAATTCTTGCAAACAATTCCAACGAGAATTGTTAGAACCGTAGCAACGTAAAATTTTGCGGTTCTAAAGGAGTACGGTGCAATCTTTTCAAAGAATATTATATGGATTTTTCCCTACTCCAGGTATGTTAAGGCTATCCCTTATTTCTTTTTGGCATGATCCAAGTTATGCAGAAGAAACGAGCAAATGCACAGTTTTCAAAAACGACTCTATTCATAGAAATATTAGGGGTCTCTGTGTTCTTAATTCCCCATGTGACATATTATTATATCTCCTGTTCATGGGTTTCAAAATAATACGCAGTTGATAAAGTTTATCCAAAAAGAATATTGAGATTTTTAACATATTTTCATGCATTTTATTCATTTATACATGTACATTGACGCATGACCAGACGACGTTATATATGCATATTTATGTATATGGGATATGGGAAAAAGGTTACGACGTTATATACGCACCACCACCCGATCAGTTGGTATATGTTGATGATGTTGCACACAATGGCTGAGATGATATGATGGGATACCCTCAGTGGCGTGATGATGTTATGTACACCTATACCTATGCATGACACGATATTTATATGCACGTGCATGACATTATAAATGTTTCAGAATTTACAAAGTTATTCAGATTTACATATGAATATCTTTATTCCATGTTTCATCTATGTCTTTTATGTATTGATTTTCATACCTTACATACTCAGTACATTTTTCGTACTGACGCCCTATTTTACGGGGCCTACGTTTCATGGCCGCAGGTGTAGGTAGGCAAGCCGACGATCCCCCTTCTTAAGATCCTTGGTCAGCGAGAGTTGGCGTGCTCTGTGTGTGTGTGTGTGTGTGTGTGTGTGTGTGTGTGTGTGTGTATATATATATATATATATATATATATATATATATATATATATATATATATATATATATATATATATATATATATTATATATATGGGTATGACGTGGCTCAGTCCCGTATTTGTACAGTTGTACATTCTATTAGAGGTTTGTAGACAGTCATGTATAGTTGGGTAGTTGTCTATCGCATCCTTGTTGGCTCGCCTACTGTATTTCGTGCATATATGTATATATGTCATTTGGACAGGTTTTCCTCACGCATGTTATTCTCGTAATTCAGCAGAAATTGTTCATGTGTATGTCTTAGTCGCATGCTTAAGGGTGTCCAACAGGTAGGACTCGAGAACCCATCGTGGCCCATCGATTTGGGTCGTGACAAGTATATTTCCCTGATATCATGATACATTTTCGTCTCTCCTGGATGAACAGAATAACAAGAATAGTGAGTTTCTCCCATAATCTGTTAGCGCAGCCCTGCCACATTAGGAACACATAATCGACCTCGATATTTGAGGACTCCATCTCCTGTAATCTCAATTAGTGTCTTCTCCTTTTGAGGGGTTTTATCTCTATAATGAGCTAGCACAAGATCCTCATACTGGCATTCCTTCACTTTAGTTACTAAAGATTATGTTGTCGTGCTCTGAATAGTAACTCTAGTATCACCTGAATCTAGTAATCAAACTCTAAGATTAGCTAGCTGATGAATCTCATGGGCTATCTCACTCTTCTCTGGCTGTAAATATGATAGGCTACCTATAGGTCTACGGTTGAGGGAGTTGGCTACTACATTCGCCTTTTCCCTGGATAGTATAAAATATCAACACCATAGTCTTTCAGTAGCTCCAACCAACGCCTCTAATGTAAATTTAATTCCTTTTGCTTGAAGACATACTGAAGGCTCTTATGATTCGTATAGATATCAACATGAATACCATACAAATAGTGCCTCCACATCTTTAGTGCATGAATCACTGCGGCTAACTCTAAATTGTGGGTTGGGTAATTCTTATCGTGCTTTCTTTGTTGTCTAGAAGCATAAGCTACAACCTTACCATTTTGTATCAATACACAATCCAATCCAATGCCCCAAGCATCACAATAGATAGCATAACCATCGGTCCCTCTAGGAGTGTCAGAACTGGTGCTGAAGTCAATTTGTCCTTCAATGCCTGGAAACTCTGCTCACAAGAATCAATCCACTAAAACTTAGTTGCCTTCTGAGTCAACTTTGTTAATGGTATTGAAAAAGAAGAAAAGCCCTCTATAAATCTCCTATAATAACCTGCCAAAACCAGGAAGCTACGAACCTCCGTCGGTGTCGTGGGTCTAGGCCAAGTCTTCACTGCCTCAGTCTTCTGTGTATCAATATGTATTCCCTCATCTGAAATAATATGTCCAAGAAAAGCTACAAAATTCAACCAGAATTCACATTTAGAGAATTTTGCGCACAACTTCCTCTCTTGTAGAACTCTGACCACAATACGCAAATGATACACTTGCTTAGCCTCTGAACGAGAATAAACCAAAATGTCATCTATAAATACAATCACAAACAGATATAGAAAGGGTCTAAACACACGGTTCATCAAGTCCATAAAATACTGCTACGTCATTGGTCAAACCGAATGACATAACATGAAACTCAAAGTGCCCATATCTGGTCCTAAATGCTGTCTTCGGATCTAACCCTTACCTGATGGTACCCCGACCTCAAGTCTATCTTCGAGAAACATCTGGTACCCTGCAATTGATCAAATAAATCATCAATCCTCGGGAGCGGGAACTTATTCTTGATCGTCGTCTTATTCAACTATCTGTAATCAATACACATCCGCAAGGATCCATCTTTCTTTCTCACAAATTAACACAGGTTCTCCCCACAGTGATGTACTGGTTTTGATAAAGTCTTTTTCAAGAAAATCTCTCAATTGTTCTTTCAACTCTCTCAGGTCTACAAGTTCCATTCTATAAGAAGAAATAGATATCCGCTAAGTATCTGGTAATGTGTCAATAGCAAACTCAATCTCCCGCTCTGGCAGAAGGCCTGGAAGCTCATCAAGAAAAACATTAGGAAACTTATTAACCATTGGGTTAGATTGAAGGGTCGGTGACTCTACTTTCACATCCTGTACCTGAATTAAGTGATAAATATAGCCCTTCCTGATCATCTTCCTTGCCTTGAGATAGGAAATAAACCTACCTCTCGGCGATGCAATGTTACCTTTCCACTCTTGAAATGGCTCCCCTGGAAACTAAAATCAAACCATCTTTGATCTACAATCAACGTTGGCATAACAAGAAGCCAACCAATCTATACCCATTATAACATCAAATTCTACCATATATAGCTCAATCAGGTCTGCTACTGTAGAATGACTAAGAACTACTACTATACAATCTCTATATACCCGTCTAGCTATCACTGGATCCCCAACGGGTGTAGACACCTCAAAAGGTTTAATCAACTCAGGTTCTATCCCAAACTTGCTGGAAACAAATAGAGTGACACACGATAATGTGGAACCTAGATCAATCAATGCATACACATCATATGAGGAGACTAATAGTATACCTGTAACAACATTAGTTGACGACTCTTAATCCTGTCGACCCACTAATGCATAAACGCGGTTATGAGGACCGCTCGAGCTAGATGCTCAACTTCTGCCTCTCCCACGACTGGCGGATGCTTGTGAACCTTGCTCGGGGGCGTATTGATAATGACGAACCAACTACAGATCTTACTGGCTAAACTATACCTGCACCACATAACCACAAGTATAACAAACACCCAACCTTACAAGGCACTGCCCGGCATGCTGCTTACCACACTGAGCACATCGTGGCAAGGGTGGCCTCATCTTACTTGACTTGCCCCTACACTAAGAACTAGAGGCCTTGGAACTCTGACTGGGCCTTGGATAGGTGGAACGATCAAATCTCCTACCAGAAAACTGAGGGGGTGCACTAGCCGTTGGCTGGGCTAGATACCTCGAATATTATTGTCTCTGACCACCTTGAAACTCACAGAAAGACCTGAAGATATCGCTCTCTTACTCTAGCCCCTATCATGCTCATGATCAGCCCTTTGCTTCTTCTTACGCTCCTCTACAGCCTAAGCGTATGCCTGAATATAAGAAATATTAATGCTTGGATAAAGTGAGAGCAACATACAGTCATTAAGCAAGTATGACTCCAACCCTATCACGAACCGGTGAACCCGATCCTCAATCTTAGCTACAATAGTGGAAGCATACCTAGCCAAAGAATCAAATTGAAGGTTGTACTCCCGAACACTCATATTACCCTGTCGAAGGGTCAAGAACCTATTAACTCTAGCGTGTCTAAGATCCGATGGCAAATAATGACAAAGAAAAGCCTCTGTAAGCTCCTGCCATACTGCTGGAAGGGCATCCTCACCTTTGGGCAACTCCCAAGACTCGTACCAGTTAATTGAAACATCCCGAAGTCTATAGGAAGCTACCTCAACTGACTCAGTCGCAGTGGCCTTCATTACCCTCAAAGTCCTCTGCATCCTATTGATAAATACTTGAGGGTCCTTATTTGGATCTGCTCCAATGAATATCGGAGGGTCCAAATTAATGAAATCACAAACCCTCACATTAATGGCCCTATCTGCATGACTAATACCTACCTCTTGGCACCGAGCCTATGCGACCACTAATCGAGTCAATAGCTGAATAACATCTCTCATCTCCTGACCCGGTGGATCTAGCTGAGGAGTTGGGGGTACTAGAGCAGGTGTTGGAGCTGGTGCCCCTCGGATCTCCTCTGGAGAGGGCAAGGTATGTGAAGTTGGAGATGGAGTTTCACTATACGACTCTCATCGAGCCCTGATAACTCGTGGCACTCGACTTGTAGTCTTATCAGCTACAGACTTGCCCTTCTAATTTAGAAATGTGTCATTTAATTTGGAACAGACTAAAAAGGAAAAGTACCTCATTTAATATGAAATGGAGGGAGTAGTATATAACAGACATAAAATAAAAAGGGTGTTTGGATTGGCTTATAAAAAGTAGTCTTTAAGCTAAAAGCCAAAAGCCATAAGTTGGTAATACCCAACTTTTGGCTTTTGGCTTATTTTCTTACTTTTATGCCTAAAGGTAAGTGCTTTTAAGCAAATTTTATCATTGCCAAACACCACACAAACTAAAAAAGTGCTTAAAAGCCAATAAACACTTAAAATAAGCCGATCTAAACACCCTCAAACATGTAGTAAAGGACTTAACCTATAAGTCTAAATAACTCTATGAATCATGAAACATTTATAATGTCATGCATATGCGTATAAATGTCAAATCATGCATAAGAATATGCGTACATAACATCATCAAGCCTATGAGGGCCTCCCATTATATCATTTCAGCCTCTGTGGGCGAAATCATAAACGTATACCAGCTGATCAGGTGGTGGTATGTATATAACGTCATAACCTTTCCCTATAACCCATATACATATACTATACACGTATATAACGTCATAACCTTTCCCTATAACCCATATACATATACTATACACGTATATAACGCCATCTGGTCATGGGTCAATATACATGTATAAATGGATGCAATGCATAATGAAGTAAATCAATAAGATCTCTCGAAATATCATGATACCCATGAACAAACAATGTGATACTAGGACAAATGGAAAATCTAGAACATAGGCAACCTTAGTACTTCTAAGAATGGTATCATATATGAAAGTTGTGTGCTTGCTCGTTTCGTTGTATCATATGGATCATGCCAAAAGGAAAAAAGGGATAGCCTTAACATACCTCAAGTTGTCAATGCAGCTCAACAACAAGATTATGATAACGAGGGGGCCAACCCTATAACAAAGAATACATGCACAACTTAGATGGCACTAGTATATTACGTATCTCAAACGATAACTCGATTCTAAAATAAAATGGGCAGCATGTCCCCTGATTTTATTGCTCCCTAAAGACTACTATAGGCGAGATACAAATACAATACAATCAACAACTGAAAACCAACCTAATTACAATTTGGAACCTTCAATACAACAAAACCCCAAATATACCATAACACACCCAATCAACAAGTTATCAATTAGCCTGAAACTATAATGACGAGCGACCAACCTACTACCCTACCATATATGGCATTTTTCCATGCCCTTTTATCCTTCCAAACTCCATAAATCAGCATCACAATAGGCCAACACGAGTAGACTACAAAATATTCCATTAAAAGTGGAAAATTGAACTCACGGCTTCCGATTACCGTCCCGTGAGTTCTAATTATTAGGAAACCAATTTATCAACCTTTCGTGATATTTAAACACTAAAATACAGAAATTAGACATTTCTTAATTATGAAGTACCTTGCAAAACTCTAACTACTAAGTAAAAAGAGAGGCAGTATAATGATACTTACGTCGTATGGATCGTTCGGATGTTATCATTTCTCGATTTCGTACCCGGGAAGTTGGTATTCTTTGAAACCCTTTAGAGAGCTCAAGGGTAGGTTTTTATGATTTTCTCTGGTCGGTATCTATGTGAAAGTGAAGAGAGAGATGAGCTAAGACCTATATATAAACTTTTGAAAAGTCAAAGAGGTGCTAGCTTGGCACCCTCACATTGGCCCATTTTCCGGCGCTTATATCTTTTTATCCGTATGAAGAAACGGTTAAGTGCATTGGAAACTACATTCCAAAACATCAATTTGGTATATAATATGTCCCAAAAATACCTCATATAGCCCATGAAATTTATTTCTCAAAAAGCTCTATTACAAGGCAAATCCTTAGTCGGTTTTTCTGCAACTTAAATCCGATTTTTTCCAAATTTTATATTTTCTATCCAAACATCATATATAGTTATACTATGACTTTAAAATCATTTAAATCATGATTAACATGTCTCATATTCAATATACGTCATATTTGGACGCACATGGTGTAATATTTTGGTTGTGTGAGCACGTGCTTTTGGACTTGTCCGGTAGTGTCCCTATTAGTGGAATTTCTGGCTCGATGAGTCATTGGATGGTATATAATGAGTATGATATGGTTGCGGGATGTTTCAGATAGATTGAATGTGACAAGAAGAGTTTTCTTGTGATGCACAAAGGACTATTGGGTGCTTGTGATGTATATTATCGAGTCATGACTGTTGAAGGATCTTTCATGGTGTTTAATTATGGAGTAAAGTAGATTATCATGTCTTGTTGATGAGTTCAGAATCAGTAAGATTAAGTGATGGCGTAGTAGTTGTGGCTGTGGAAGGGTATAGAGAGATGTCATTTTGAGGCAAAGCAGATGGGTTATCTCCTGCGGGGTGTCCTAAGGTTGCATGATCCCTATGTTATTTCTGTAGAGAGTTCTCCTTTACTAGTGAATTATATGCGTTGAAATTCGAGTTTGGATTGCTTGTGGAAGTTGGTTTAACTGTCATGAGGAAGAATGCAAGATTTATAAATGATTTGAGGCATTAGATAGTTTGTGTTGCATGAGCTTATGAAGGATTTAGTTGAATCTCAATGTGGTATTATGGAAGTAATGGGGTATTGTTATTGTAAGTTATCAGATATTTTATTCCATGGCTTTGAGCCAAGTGGGGGAGTCTGCTATCGAAGAGTTGATTGCACGGTTATGTGTTGTATTAGTTTCGATTTGAGGTATACTTATGAATCAATTATAACTTTTAGATGTTGAGATCAAGGATGACTCGAGTAAATGAATTTCTGGATACGGTTGTATAACACTCTATGGGTATATGGAAATCATAGAATGATTGAGTGGTTATTCATGAAGGATGTAGTGTGAAGGGATATGATTTGTTTGGTTGCATTAAGGTGTGGTTACTTCCTTGGGTGTTGGTATGCTAATGTGGCACATGTCGTTCAGTCGATTTAATTGAGATTTGAGTAGAGTGGAAGACTCTCAAGAATGGTTCTAATGGATGCAAGACTTAAATATAGCAATGGGGAACTTTCAGGATTTGTATATGGTTAGAAACTAAGATTTTTATTGGAGGGTTTCGAGACTCGCGATATTTCTATATCATTATAGATTCTGCATTTCAGTATTTAGAAGGGAAAGGAAGCGTCTTTAGATTCACGGAAGGTCTCTTCAAAGTGGGTATCTCGGTTGTGGTACTTTTTGGGTGCTTAAGAGGGAATTCAGCAACTTATGAGCCTTAGGGCGGTGTGGTTCTATGTTAGAGTTTGTGGGGAGAATTTTGGTTAAGGATCGTAGTGTTCTAGCAGGGAGAAGTATCAATTTGAAGGCAATTCGGGAGGAACTCGGAGAAATAGGACAGCTTGATAATAGGTTGGATCAACACAGTAATGGGTATGATCGATTCTTTGGGTACTTATGATGTAGTGAGTTTCTATAGGTATTTTGTGGCCATACTCTTAGGTTTAGTGGCCTGCGTGGCTTGGTTGAGCTAGGGGGATTTAGTTATGTCGGCTTGGTTATGTGCAAATGGGCTTCAAAGAGTTTTCAATAGTTATACCATGGTTTGAGATGAATATTTTCTACCGGTGTATGGAATATGTTGCGTATTGTGATTTTCTCCTGGATGAGATCAAACGGAATGGTTCCTAGCTAACTGAGTATGTAGTCTGCTTGTAACTCAGAGTCGATTATGAGATTCTCGTACTTTTTAGACGATGGCATGATTGATGCGGTGTATGCTGTGTGATTAAGATTTGCGTGTGCAAGGTCACAAGCCAGTTGTGAAAGGAAGGTCTTGAATTCTTAGGCAGCATAGACGGTTTCAGATGACTAGGTAAATGATATTACTACTTGGTATTTTCTGAGAAGGGTGCACATTTCATAAGGCACACTATGTTTTGATTTATAGTTACTTCATAGGTATTACGACACTCTCCTGGTTGATCGACTGCTAATTTTCATATATTGCTATGTGGAACAGAAAAATTAGAGAATACTTCCTCGTGGGATGATCCTGTATGAGAGATGTGTTAGACATTTAGGTGGTGGAGTTGGGATCAGATATGGTTATTCGTGTGTTTTATGGATTTGGAGACCGGGAGTTCTCAAGAGCAGATTATTTTATGGTGGTGTGTTATGCCCCGCAATATTACATCGATCTTACACTCTACAGTATTATATTATGATGATGTTACACCCTGCAGTAATTTATTACGACGATGTTACACCCTGTAGTCTTGTACATTGAATTTGTCATAAGATAAATGACATCAGTTCAAGGACAAGATTATTTGGAGATTATAAGTATTATGCTATTTCAAATAATTGATAAGAAACTTCGTGAAGGTAAGAGGGTAAGCAAATCGAAGAGAATGAGTTTCGTCGAAGTATGACATTTTGAGATAAAATACGGTCCAAGCTACAATACCCTGTATTTATGGACTAGTGCCATACAAGGTACCACATGACCATGATAGTAAGGTGTATAAGGTATGATAAAAGTGAGTAGTATTTTAAGTAATTTGAGATAATTCTTAATTGTGTGGATAATTGGTTTATTAATGATTTTGGTGGGAGGATAAACTAAGAAATTAAGATCTTTGGATAAGGATTAACCTCCCAAACGTGGCATCTAAGAGCAAAGTTAAATATGACTCTTAAATTCATATGAAAGGTGGCACATTTAGAAGGGTTTTGTGGCCAAGTCATCCTTATCAAGTGGAGCCCACAAAAGCCAACAATTTTAAGAGATTTCTTACCTTATTAAGGCATGATGCTAGATGTTTAAATAAGGGATGTTATACTTTGCCTAAGAGCCATTTCTTTGTTCATCTGTTTGTGAGAAATTTAGCTTCCATATGAATAGTATCTCTAAAAGTACACTATGTTGAGTGTACAAACACAAAAAGGAAAAAGAAGCAGGAATCTGGATTGGTCGAGATGCAATTCTAAGAGAGCACATTGCAATCTTTCTCAAGAATATCATACAGATTTTACCCTACTTCGATCCGTCGTTACGTGTTTTCGCAAAAGTCATGTGTTAGAGGAATTGTCAATAGAAATCGGCTTAGGTATGTTAAGGCTATCCCTTCTTTCCTTTTGGCATGATCTATACGACACAAATGAAATGAGAAAATTCTTAACTTCCAGAAATGACTCTATTCATAGAAGTATTAGAGGTGCCTATGTTCTTGAATTCCAATGTGTTTTACTATTACATATTCTGTTCATGGATCTCAGAAAAATATGTAAGTTGAAAAAAAAATTACTTCATGATATTACTTAAAGGCATAATGGTCTTATGACATTCCGAGAGATTTTTCATTGACGTATTTCTCATGCATTGCATTCATGTACATTGACACATGACCAGATTACGTTATATATGCGTATATATGTATATTATATGTATATGGGATATGGGAAAAGGTTACGGCGTTATATACGCACCACCACCTGATCAGCTGGTATACGTTGATGATTTTGCCCACAGTGGTCGAGATGATATGATGGGATGCCCTCAGAGGCTTGATAATGTTATGAACACATATACCTATGCACGACATGACATTCATACGCATATGCATGACACTATAAGTATTTCATGATTTATAGAGTTATCCAGACTTACAGGTTGAGTCACTTAATCCATGTTTCTTCTATGCCTTTTATATACTTATTTATGTGCCTTACATACTCAGTACATTATTCGCACTGATGTACTTTTGTTGGGGATGCCGCATTCATGCATGCAGGTATAGACAATCAGTTTGACGAGCCCTCATAGTAGATAAGGTTAGCATTTAGCGAAGGATCGATAAGACTCCACCTCATTCAGAGTGCAGCTGAATCTATGAGTCATCGTGTCAGAATTTTGCTACAGACTTATGGGTAGGCCGGTACCCTATCCCATTTGATGTGAAATACTCTTAGAGGCTTTGTAGACAGAGGTTCATTTTGTACAGTATGTCAGAGGCCTTGACGACCCATATGTATTCATGTTTTAAGAAAGATGGTTCATTGATACAATGCTTCTCACGTATAGTTATACATTACGAGTTGTGGCCATGTTGGCCCAGTTACCAATGATTGTATGATATGAAAGATATGTTACGTTGGTACTCAGTTTCGTAAGGAACCGGGTGCCCGTCGTGACCCTTCGGTTTGGGTCGTTGACAAAAGTGGTATCAGAGCAGTTCTGTCCTAGGGAGTCTACAAGCCGTGTCTAGTAGAGTCTTGTTTATGGGTGTGTCGTGCACCACACTTATAAGTAGGAGGCTACAGGGCATTTAGGACTGTCACTCTTTCTTCTTACTCTAGATCGTGTGGTAGAGCTCAGTTGTAAGAACTCAATATCCTACCTTCTATTTTATTCGTATTAAGATGATACCTACATCTAGAATGACAATTGGTAAGATATTGAATGTGGCTATGGAAGATTTGAGTCAGAGGAACTCGATTTTTCATGATGCTTATGATGAGTAAATGTAAGGTTAGGGTTATAGTGACCCAAAATGGTGGAAGGATTGTTTGCGTTAGTTGACATTCCCGAAAGATATTGATAATGTGCTAATAGATCTCCTTGTGAGATACCCGAATGGTGTACTCTAAAATAGTATAACTAGATATGAGTACTACAAAGATAAGCAATGGAAGCCTGGAAAGGATAAATAGTATCTTAGTGTGGCTCTCATCCCTAGTAGAAAAAGAATGTTAGGCAACCCGAAGAGCCAGTGGATGGAGCAAGGGAAGCTAAAAGTAAAAGAATGTCTTGTTAAAGATTTCCTAATAAGCGATAGACAGAAATGTTAGCAGGAAAATAAGAAGCGAGATACTGAAGCATTATACGTAAGATGTGATACATGGATAATAACGGTAGATAAAAAAATGACAATATTACAAAGTCTATAGTCAAGTGAAGGAAAAGACAAGAGGTGACTGGCCTTGAGACAACAAAAGAGTATAGGCCATAAAATCATATCTTCATTTCGAGAAAATAAATTCGTGACTTCAATGCGACTACCAGAAGGAAAAGTTAAACCATAGAGTAATAGAAATCAGTATGGGTTGTGAACAAGATAAATTAAACATGAATTAGGGACTGAGTGATTTGATAATAGTCGGCATCACGAGAATTTCAGAGATTGCATTTCGGCGATAATAGAATGGACGACAGAAGAATACCCTTTAAAGATCATTCAGGAAGACGCTTCCTTAAGGCAAGCAATATGAGCAAAGTTAAGCTTATGGGACAATGTGTGCCAGTTATACTAGGTGCCACCCTCGTGAGTAAGGAATTTTGTTATCCTTAGTACAAAAGGATTTTCGCAAGGTAAGTAAGGGTCATCGATGATGTGAAAAGACGCTAAAGATGAAGAAGTAAAACATCTATACGTCGATTATCATAGCACTAAGTCTTACTACTCTCCTAAAGGGGGGAATATGGAGTGATGTGGCAGTAAGTCGGAATTAAGTAGTTCTAGTAACTATGGAATAGTAAAGGAAGAGTGTGATAAAAGTGAGAAAGGGATGAGATTGCACTTATTCAAATCATATAGATATGCTACGATTCCAGAACATTATGCAAACACGATGTCAAAGAGAGGAAGTAAGGGTTCCTGCCCGAGATGTTATTGACAGATAAGGAGCCAGTGCGAGACGTAAGTTAAGACAAAAAAATGACCCAAGAAAAGATTATGCGGAATATTGATATGAGAATGGTCCAACGAGTAGTTAGTAGTTGATTCAGAAAGGGCCGAGTTATGGCTAGACAAGAGGATATAGAAAAATCAATAGATCGTGCAAGATAAACAGAGTGAACCCCAACATGGGGAATTTAGTCTCACAGATATGACATTGTAACCTTGAGAAATATTCAAATAGGAGTTGAGGTAGTTAAAGATACCGTATGAGTGTTATGGAAATAAAGAGAGTCCCACTGGGAAGACAATCAAAATTTCAGTTCAGAAGCAACCATACGAGCACATGAGTGTGGAGGTAAGTAAATAAGGACAATTATAGGTGAGCATGAGCATCAAAAATTCTATCGGGTAAACAATATAACAAGATTGTAACTTTACAAGAGCCAGAAGGTCTCCCTAAGTACTACAATGAAAGACCAGTTGAGGAATTAAGGAAGAAGGCTTTAACCTAAGCACAATGACCTAAAGAGGAAATGGTCGTATAACAATAGTCTTACAACAACATTATAAGCACTCCAAAAGAAAGTGGCACCTACCGTGGCTAATGAACGGAAAGTAAAATCAAAAGTAATATTCGAGATCATATGAGTTGCACGAAAACTCCGGCAGACGTGGGAACTAAGATAAGTTAAGTATGCACACAACAAAGGGGCAGAAAGACCAGGAAAAGTAATAGCTTACGTTTAAAGAAAGCTGAGAAGGAACAAAAGAAATTAGTTGATCAATGATCCAGAGTTAGTTACGTTATGAGTGCACTTAAGAGTTTGGAGTATTATCCATGTAGCATATATGTCGATAATCATACAACCATAGAAGATCCCGATATAAGTTAAAAGAAAGAATTGAGCCCAGGTCATAGACAAAGAATTGAATTGTTAAAGGATTGTATCATGGATATTTCATAGCACCCATGAAAGGCTAAAAGTAATAACAAATAACATGAACCACATATCGGAAGATAGCTTAAGCCTACATAAAGGCTGATTAGAAGGAGGAGGAACTAAAGAGTTACATCAACGAAGTAAATCAGGAATCTGATTATTGGACCCAGAAAATTATAGACCTCGTAATTGAGAACATTGCAGGATTGCTCTTAGATATCAGAGGTGCAAGAGAGATAGTAGAGTAGCCATATTCTATCATGGCTCTACGATAAAGCCAGTTAGAAGAATACCAGCCTTATGAGAAGTTAGTATAAAGCTCCCACCGGATTGTGTATGCACTAAAGGTGCAAGTATTATAATAGAGCTTCGAGATGTGGATATGAATTATACCTATGTGGAAGGGAGGTCATGAAAGAGATAGAAGATGTGATGCAATATTTTAAGTTAAGTAAGGTAATAGTGAACAATGTACGAGATACTCAAATGTAGAAGATTGTGAATAGTCCATAGCTCGGATAAAAGGATAGAAGCATGGGGATTAAGTATTCAAGAATGATATCGGCGTCATCAGTGGCATATCTTCCAGCCTATGGTTTCTAGGTATCGAGAGGTCTAGTTAAAAGAGTAGAGAAGAGTTTGAGACAATGTGATGTCCCGCTTGATGTTCCAGAATAACAGGAGGAAATTTATAATGCAAGAAAGTTGAAGGAAGGTTGCGAGTAGTATAAACGGATATGTGTAGATCGTAAGCAAAAGTATGATAGAGTGACAAGGTTTTAGGAAGACATGAGCAAGGATAATGAAAGGCGAGTGAGAAGGTGACGAGAATGGATAAATCCTCGGGATTTAGCCCATAAAAACAAGAGGGCTGATGGTTTCTCTAAGTTATAAAAAGTCCAGTATTGCCTGAACAAACTTAAAAGAGTCTAAGACTAATAGCATTTAGGATAGATAGAATGTTGCCCTAGTAGTAGAATAAGGGTGTAATTGTGATAGATAAAGGGTGGTGTTTGGGCCTTCGATTGAGTAATGATTTGAAAAAAGAAGAAGAAGGGGGATTTTATGAATTGTACAAGATTAAAATACCCACATAAGGTGAATCAACCATGGATGGATAAAAGTTACAAAGCATGAGATGAGATTAGGCCATCAGTCTTAAGATGACCAGTAATGAAGAAGCGTTAAAGGACTTAGATTTATGCATATAGGAGCAATGAGAGTAACCTGGAGTTTGGTAGCAGACCTTAGTAACGATAAATCAAAGTAAGAGTCATGGTATACTATGACCTACCTAGATGCAGTAAAGTTAGGATGGATAAATTGACCTATAAAATAAGATATAGCAATATTCGTAAGTTCAATAAAGTATTGAGCGAAGAACTTCAGCATACCCATAGATTCCCAGAGGGACATCTTATCAAGCTCTGTATATGTTTACAAAGTGAGGCCTAGTGATTGGCTAAAAGCTAGAAAAAAAGGAGAGAAGAGTCGCATAGGCGCACTTACAAGGTCAGAGTCATACAGGCTGCATGACAAAAGATAGCAAGAGTTATGAGATTGGAAGGATTCCGACCATTAGTCGTGGTGTGAGAAAGAGGCCTAAAGGGGGAAATTCTTTGGCCTTTAGATTTATTCACAGGACAGTTGCCTAAATGGCAAGGACAGTATTAAAACCATTCGTAAGAGCTATCTGGTTATGAGACTGATAAATGCATTAGTTAACATTCGAGGATGAATGTTCCAAAAGGGGGAATGATGTTACGCCTTGTAGTATTACGTCGATATTACACTCTGTAGTATTATATTATGATAATGTTATGTGTCGCGGTATTATATTACGGCGATGTTACACCCTGTATTATTGTACATTGAATTTGTCGAAGATAAATGACATCAGTTCAAGGACAAGATTATTTAGAGATTATAAGTATTAAGTTGTTTCAAACAATTGATAAGAAAATTTGTGAAGGTGAGAGGGTAAGCAAATCGAAGAAATGAGTTTCATCGAAGTGTGACATTTTGAGATAAAATGCGGTCCAAGCTACAATACCCAGTATTTATGGACTAGTGCCATACAAGGTACCACATGACCATGACAGTAAGGTGTATAAGGTTTGATAAAAGTGAGTAGTATTTTAAATAATATGAGACAATTCTTAATTATGTCGATAATTGGTTAATTAATAATTTTGGTAGGAGGATTAACTAAGAAATTAAGATCTTTGGATAAGGATTAACCTCCCAAATGTGGCATCCAAGAGCAAAGTTAAAAATGACTATTAAATTCGTATGAAAGGTGGCACATTTAGAAGGGTTTTGTGGCCAAGTCATCCCTATCAAGTGGGGCCCACAAAAGCCAACAATTTTAAGAGATTTCTTACCTTATTAAGGCATGATGCTAGATGTTTAAATAAGGGATGTTATACTTTGCCTAAGAGCCATTTCTTTGTTCATTTGTTTGTGAGAAATTTAGCTTCCATATGAATAGTATCTCTAAAAGTACACTATGTTGAGTGTACAAACACAAAAAGGAAAAAGAAGCAGGAATCTGGATTGGTCGAGATGCAATTCTAAGAGAGCACATTGCAATCTTTCTCAAGAATATCATATAGATTTTTTCCTACTTTGATCTGTCGTTGCGTGTTTTCGCATAAGACGTGTGTTAAAGGAATTGTCAATAGAAATCGGTTTAGGTATGTTAAGGCTATCCCTTCTTTCCTTTTGGCATGATCTATACGACATAAATGAAATGAGCAAATGCATAACTTCCATAAATGACTTTATTCATAGAAGTATTAGAGGTGCCTATATTCTTGAATCTCCACGTGTCTTATTATTATATCGTCTATTCATGAGTCTTAGAAAAATACGTAAGTTGAAAAAAAATTACTTCATGATATTACTCAAAGGCATAATGGTCTTATGACATTCTGAAAGATTTTATTTACGTACTTCTCATGCATTGCATTCATTTATACATGTACATTGACCCATGACCAGATGACGTTATATACGCGTATATATATATTATGTATATGAGATATGGAAAAAGGTTACGGCGTTATATACATACCACCACCTAATCAACTAGTATACGTTGATGCTTTTTCCTACAATGGCCGAGATGATATGATGGAATGCCCTCAGAGGCTTGATGATGTTATGAACACATGTACCTATGCATAAAATGACATTTATAGTCATATGTATGACACTATAAGTATTTTGTGATTTACAGAGTTATCCAGACTTATAGGTTGAGTTATTTACTCCATGTTTCTTCCATGTCTTTTATATACTTATTTATGTGCCTTACATACTCGGTACATGATTCATACTGACGCCCTTTTATTGGGGACACTGCATGCATACATGCAAGTATAGGCAATCAGTTTGACGAGCCCTCATAGTAGACGAGGTTAGCATTCAATGAAGGATCGGTAAGACTCCACCTCATTCGGAGTGCAACTGAATCTATGAGTCATCGTGTCAGAATTTTGCTACAGACTTATGGGTAGGCCTGTACCCTGTCCCATTTGATGTGAAATACTCTTAGAGGCTTTGTAGACAACGCCTCATTTTGTACAATATGTCAGAGGCCTTGACGACCCATATGTATTCATGTTTTAAGAAAGATGGTTCATTGATACATTGCTTTCTACTTATAGTTATACATTACGAATTGTGGCCATGTTGGCCTAGTTACCAATGATAGTATGATAAGAAAGATATGTTATGTTGGTACTCAGTTAAGTAAAGCACCGGATGCCCATCGTGACCCTTTGGTATTGTTTCTTGGTTGTGGACTGTGAAAATGTGGCCAAAGCTAGTTAGAGGATGGTATGTGTTATGGTTAGGTCATTGTGGACCTTCGAAGGGTTATTTATCTATTGTGTGTGACTAGAGTTGATATGTGGTTCATTTGTAGATCTATATGGGATGATGTATTCTACACCGGGTCAGATTGGTTGACTCGTACTACTATCGTTGAGAGATATGTCATTCCGTTGAGGATATGTATTCTACACAAAGTTGATTTGGGGCCCATTCGTATCTTATATGTTCTATGTGTTACTTTTCTATGCTATGAGGTGTTGTGAATCATTGGTTAAATGCACACATGATGCGGTTCTATTGGAGCCTTACGGCAAAATTTGAGCGAGATGGACATTTGGGTATTGCATGATTGATTGCGTATTGGCCATGTTATTTTGGGTTTGTGTGGCATTGTGTCATTTGCTTTTTCGTGGTTATGATAATGCACTTTGGGTACTTGATGTTCGAATTGCGCGTGGTTATTGATTTTGAGCAGGGTGGCTTGAGGTATATAATATGGATTAGTGTTTAGATGGGGTCATGCGTTACAGTGGAGTTACGTTGAGGTATGATCTTTTGTGATAGATTCATGTTTTTTGTTTCTACGGTGTGTGATTGGTTCTTAGCATTGCGTTGTGGTGGTATTTGTTGAGCTTGCAGGATGGTTCTCTCGATTGAGTCATTTTCCATGTTTGAATATGTTTGAATTGTTGTGTATTAGTGCACGGATTACACGGTTTGTGGCTCTGTGTAGTATTGGTGTGGCATGTCAGTAGAGTAGCTGATATTTGATAATATGAGGTCGTCAGACCTAGAAGGAGTGCCATTGGATTTGATACGGTATATTTGAAAGGGATAATGATGATGATTAGGTTAGAAATTTGCTATAGTTCTTGTCGAATGAGAGGGATATCCATGACTTGTTGATTTAATAAGTGGTTATGAGTTTCTGCGTGTCTCTTTCATCACCGGCAGCATACAAAGGTTTTAGAAAGAGGTTTTGTCTAGCATGAGGCTATTACCGGTACTGGTTTATTTTGGGCAGCTATTATGATTGGAGATTTTTCTATGAGTATTTGAGTTATGAGGTATATCATGTGATTACATCTTGGGTTATGGTTATGTATTGAAACAACTTGTTCAGACTTATACAGTAGGTAGATGCAAGATTCAGATCTTATAAGAAATTCCGAATATTGGAAAAATTGGATTCTAAGGCTTACGAGCTAAGGTTGAAGTAATGATCTTTGGTTATGTTGTGATGTCGGGCCTATATGGAATAGGGTGACGTAGGATCACCCCCGTGTATGTGCATGGTAAGGTTACACAGCAGTTCGATGGCTTTGGGAACAACTTTGGGCACGTTCGAGGACAAATGCATCTTTAAGTGGGGGAGGATGTAACGACCCGACATGCCATTTTGAGCATTTGGACTTCGCTCGGTAGTTTACGGGCATGAGTAGCTCCGTATGATGTATTATGACTTGGGTGAATTGTCAGTTTTAGTTTTTAGGTCATTCGAAACTGATTTGGAAAAATGATTCTCAACTAAGAAGCTTTAAATTGGAAGAATTGGCTAAGTTTAACTTTTTAGTATTTGACCTCAGATTGGAGTTTTGATGGTTCTGTTAGCTCCGTTGGGTAATTTTATGCTTTGAGCATATCTGGATTGTGATTTGGAGGTCCGTAGTTGAATTTGGCTTAAAATGGTGAAAGTTGGATTTTTGGAAAGTTTGATTGGGAGTGGACTTTTTGATATCAGATTCGAATTATGGTTCCGGGAATTGGAATAGCTTCGTTATGTCATTTGGGACTTGTGTGTAAAATTTGGGTTCATTCCGGATTGATTTGCTATGATTCAGCACGAGTTATGGAAGTTGAAAAGTTCAAAGTTCATCAAGTTTGAAGTAAGGTGCGATTCGTCATTCCGATGTTGTTATGTGTGATTTGAGGCCTTGAGCAGGTCTGTGTTGGGTTTCGGGACTTGTTGGTATGTGGAGGTCCCGGGGGCCTCGGGTGATTTTTGGATGGTTGACGGACCAATTTTTGGAATTTGAGATGTGCTGAAGTTTCTAGTGTCTGTGTATCTGGTTTACTCATTCGCAGTCGCGAAGGCAGGGATGCGATCGTGAAGAGTTCTTGATGGCTGGTGATCATTTAATCTTCGTGTTCGCGTAATAAGGCTCGCGTTTATGAAGCTTTAAGGGATTCAGATCACCGCGGACGCGAGAAGGATCCCACGTTCGCATAGAGGAGTGGTCAGTTGGGGCATCGGGCTTTAAGCCTACGTGATCACATAGTTGTGCACGCGTTCGCGTAAGGTCAGGTCAGGTAAGCTTCGCATTCACAGATGTGTTGCCACGATCGCATAGACCATTTTTTATGGCAGAATATTTTGTTCATCGCGAACGCGAAGGATTTCCTGCGTTCGCGTAAGAGGATGTCTGGGCAGAAGTATAAAGTGCTCTATTTCGAGGGCTTCAGCCATTTTTACATTTTTGGAGCTATAGAGCTCGGATTAAGGCGATTATTGAAGCAATTTTCACCATGTGGACTAGGTAAGTGTTCTCTACTCATTTTTTTATATCATGAATCTATCTTCATTTTCGACATTTGATTGAGGGATCCAAAAGAGAAAATGGGGGTTTTAGCCTAAAGTTTCATAAAGTGAATTTTTGTGTTTTGAACATTGATTGGAGTCGGATTTGATTAAAACTAGTATGGTTGGAGTCGTAGTTGAATGGATTGTCGAATTTTATGAGTTTAGTCCGGTTCCGAGTAGCGGGCCCGGTTGGACTTTTGGGATGATTTTGGGCTTTGATCAAATATTCAACTTTTATCAATTGGATTTGTTTTCTTTGACATTATTTATGTTTGAGTTTCTTTTGGCTAGTTTTTAGCCGTTCGGAGGTCAGTACGCGCGAGATGGCACATTTGGAGCAAGTTTGGCTTGCCGGTATTGGAACTGGCTTGTTCGAGGTAAGTACACTTCTAAACTTAGTAATGAGGGTATGAAACCCAGAATTAAGTGTTATGTTATTAGTGTTGAGGTGACACACATGCTAGGTGACGGGCGTGTGGGCATGCACCGTGTAAGTTATGACTCTGTTATTTTTGTGGTACTATGTAATTAATTGATCTTATCCGTAACCATGAAATCTCTACGTACTAAAGTAATTGAGCTGTCAATCATGCTAGAGATCATGTTTAGGCTATATGTTGTACTGTTGGGGACCATAGTGGTCGTTTCTTGCTATTGACTTATTGATTTCATTTAAATTTCGCATTCAATCATATTTATTCATTACATATCATATCTTAGTCTCTATTTTTATTTATTGATACATCATATCATCATTTTCTGGCTAGTTTCATGACATTGCGAGCCCGTGAGAGAGATACTAGAGAGATTGATGACTGAGTGAGGCCGAGGGCCTGATTATGAGGATATTGATACTATAGCACGTGAGTTGTCCGTGCAGATTATAGGGCTTGGGCTGAAGGAGCCCCTCCTGAGTCTGTACACACCCTACTGAGCGCAGGTACCTATTGAGTGCGAGTGTCGAGTGATCGGGAGGATTGAGTGGCTGTGAGGACTAAGAGACTGTGAGGACTGAGTGGCTGTAAGGATTGAATGACCGGGAGGACTGAGTGACCGGGAGGACTGAATGAATTGATACTCTAAGAGCATGCATATGGTTTTATCACTGAGTCGCATCGCATTTGGCATGCACACTTGACATACAGGTATATAGATGCTTTTTTCCTTATACTGTACGGTATCATGTCATTCATGACTTCTCACAGATATTGACATATGGGCATCGAGATATATTTTACACTTGCTATCTAGAAAGAGAATGAAACATCTTATTTAATGTTAAAAAGATTTTTGGAAAAAATTACAGTTTTCAAACTTACTCATATTTTTGACAATTCAGTAAAGGATTTGGGTTTTCACTGATATTCTTGAGAGCAGAACTATTTTCGGGAACTATGAAAAAGATGAGCATTTTATCTCTGAGTTACTTCTTTTATTACTTGGTTTACGTTGTTATGAATTATTGTTGGCTATTGGTGTTGGACCCGACCTTTGTTCCAGCTTGTCGCTACTTTCAACCTAAGATTAGATTTGTTACTTATTGAGTACATGGGGTCGGTTGTACTCATACTATACTTTTGCACCTTGCATGCAGATGTTGGTTGTTGATGTTGTTGTGATCGACGGGAGCTAGAATTGAAGACGTACCTGCAATTCCGGTTGTAGCTGCCTCTTGTTCATGGTAGCCTTAGATTCATAAAATTCTGGTGATGTACTTTTCGAACAGATGATGTATTTATTTCATACCAGCTTTGTTTTCTATTCTTAGAAGTTCATGATTTGTATTACCAGTCTTTGGGAAATGTATATGATTTAGATAATTTCTTCTATTTAATTATTTTATTAATTTCATTAGAATTAGTTTATTGTCAATAGGCTTACCTAACGGGTTGGATTAGGTGTCATCACGACTAGTTGGTTTTTGGGCCGTGAAAGTTTTACAAGGTTTTCCTAGAACCACAATAGAAATGATGTTTTTCAAATTTCAGAATGACTATCTTCAGTATATACCTTGTGTATTTTACCACATAGAATGTAAAGTATCTTTCACTTCTGATATAGATCGTAGTCCTAATGGCAATGATCATTTAACTGTTACATGCCATTGGATGATCATAACTAAAAATGCAAAAATATATTATTATTCATAAATTTGTCGATTCAAATTACACTGGAGCATAAATTGCTACTACTATTCTGGAAAATATTTAATTTTATGGTCTTATTAATAAAGTTTTAACTATCACATTAAATAATGCTTCTACTAATATTATTGCAGCAAATAACTTAAAATTTAGAATTTGTCCACTTTATGACTCTATTTTCTATGTTAGATATGCATACCATATATCTAATTTGGTCGTCAAAGCTAGTACCGATTTATTTGCCGCTTCTTGTGCCAGAATAAATTATACTTGTGCATATATTTTTATGCTAATAAAGCGAGTAGAATTTGTGAATTTAAAGAGTGATATGTCTATGCTGAACTTTCATATAGAAAAGTTTCCAAAAATGTTTGTACTAGGTGACATTCTGCTTACGAAATGCTGAAAGTTGTTTTATGTCTATCGGCTGCATATACAAATGGTATATAATACATATAATGTTAACCTTATTAATCAAATTATTAAGTCTGATTGGTTAGAAATTCATGAGTTTACTAAATTTTTTATTATGCTACAAAATAATTTTTTGATATATATTATCCTACTATTACACAAATGTTATAGTATATTTGTGAAATTTCAGTTGTATTTGCTAAGTATAAAATTTGATGCATATACACCAGCCATAGAAGAAATAATTTGGAAATTAAAAAATATTTTTTAAATTTTCCGTCGTTCATTTAATTTTCACAATACTTAACCCATGTTTAAATTACGAGGTGCAAAAGGACTTATTCACAAAATTTATGAGAAATTAGAAATATCAAAAACTAAGTTGTCGAAGAATGCCAAGCTAACATATATGTTCATACCAAACTAATGTTTGATAAGTATAAAAATAAGGCAACTCTAGACAGTGTACATTCTCCTACAACTTCTAAGGCTAGAGTAAAAGATAACGTTATCACGACCAAACTCTACCAACCGATCGTGATGGCGCCTAGCTGTCTTGTTAGGCAAGCCATGATAACAAAACAAAATATAAATTCTAAAAGGACAAAAGTGATATAAGTCTAATGTCTCAGCATAGCATAATAATGCCAATACATGATGAATCCCCCAGAACTGGTAAATGCAGAGTAATGAGCTCTAAAATAGAAATACAAGTCTGCAAAGCTAAATAACAATATTGTCCGAAAATAAAGATAACAGTACAATGCAAAGAGACGCCAAGACTGTGATCGGGATGCTACTTTACCTCATCTCTTGAATATACTCAGTAAGCAAAACTCCGCTACTGGTGACTGAGTCTGACACCTGGATCTACATAATTAAGTGTAGAGTGTAGTATAAGTATAACCGACCCCATGTACTCAACAAATATCAGCAAGAATTATAAATGATACTCACCATAACCTGTATAGTTCATAAATTCAACAAGTACATAATAATAATGTGATCAATTCATAAGGAATAGAAGAAGCATCTTGGTGCACACAATTACTATATTACTCTACTCAGTCAATAATCCAACATATAAAGATCATATGCAAGTAAATCAGGTAAATAACCATGTAAATTGCATATAAAGATGAAATGCAATAACCAAACACCACTGCCAGACACCACTAGGGGATGGATCCATATCCACACGCTACTCGGCATAATCATATGCAATAATCATACTTCGTCTGGCATGGTCACAAAATATATTTCATAATTCGCCCGGTATGGTCACATGCTCAATATCACAGATTCGCCCGGTGTGGTCACATGCATAATATCATAATCCGCCTGGCGTGGGCACATGCATAACAATATAATTCGTCGGCACGGTCACAAGCATAACAACATAATCCGCCCGGCGTGGTCACGTGAATAACAATACAATCCACTCGACGTGGTCACATGCATAACAATAGAATCTGCCCAACATGGTCACAGACATCCAGTCCAAATCATATCACACATCAGCAAATATACAAGAATACATGTATATGATCAATGAATATTAGATTTTATACTCTTGGACTGGTATAAATGACATGCTAATATGTATGCATGTGCAAAGTATACTATCATAATTAAAACGGTAATTTCATCACAGAAATAGCAATTATCAAGTTCATTCAGGAGATTAGTCTCTATGTAAACTCAAATATAGATAAAATAGTTCAGAACATGGTTACAAATATGAGAAACATCACAACATAAAGCTTCACGATCAACACAAGGCATGTCATATCCTAAACACTACCCAAGCATGGATAAATATCCCCGTGCTCACATATGGGCTAAAAACCCAAACATATGTGCACCCATAGCACGTATCTATCACAAATAACTCAGGCAACTAGTGCCTCAACCAAGTTTAGGTAAGATACTTACATCAAGAAAGCCAAATCACTACTTTAACAAGCCCTTCCCACTGAATCAACCTCTGAACGACTCGAATCTAGCCAAAATAACTTAATATAATCAATAAAAGTCATAGAAACCGACTTCAATTGATAAAGCTAAGATCTTTAACCAAAATAAAAAAGGCAACCCAAAAAGTCAACCCCAGGCACGCACCGTAGAACCCAACCAAACTCACAAATTCCAAGCACCCATTCCGATACGAGACCAACCATACAAATAATCATCACATTCCAACCACAAACCGACCCTCAAATCATCAAATCTCACTTTTCCAATAACATAGTCCAAAATCCCCAAATTTCACCTTGAGTTATCATAAATTAGGTGTAATAATCAATGGGTAATCAATATCTAACACCAAAAATGAGTAAGGATCACTTACCTTTTGAATTGTGATGAAAAGCACTCCAAATATTGCCCTAGACCGAGATCCACAAATCTAAAAATGGGAAAAAACACTCGAACCCTTGATGATAAAAACCTATCTAATAATCTCACACCCGAGGTCACTTAATCACTTATACAGTACCGCTTCTACGGGACAAGGCCGCATTTGCTAACCCAGCCAAATGCCCGACCATCCACTTCTATGGTCATACTCACGTACCTGTGGAATCCTTCCGCATCTGCGGTCCCTACTCCTTCAACCAAACTCCACTTCCGCGGACCTCCCATCACAGAAGTGCATCCGTTTCTATAGAATCTTGTGCGCATTTGCAGACTTCCCTCGGTAAGGACAACCTCGAACCTGCACAATAAAGTCCACATATGCAACCAGTCCCACCGCATATGCGAAAGCACTAGAAGACATTAAGTCCTAAATGGCTTGAACTCAATTCGAAAACCCCCCAAGGCTCCTCGGGACCCCGTCCAAACATACCAACCAAACCCAAAACATAACACGAACTTACTCGAGGCCTAAAATTACATAAAACAACATAAAAATCATGAATCACTCCTCAATTCAAGCCTAATGATCTTTTAACTTCCAAAACTCATGTTTAACCATATCAAACAACTCCGAATGACCTCAAAATTTGCATGCAAGTTGAGAATGATACAACAGACCTATTCCAACTCCCGGAATCAAAATCTAAACTCGATATCATCAAATTCAACTCTCAGTCAAATCCATTAACCTTCTAAACCTTCAACTTTCTAACTTTCACCGAAAGGCACCAAACCAACCTACGGATCTCCAAATCCACATCTAGAGATACACCTAAGTCCAAAATCACCATAGGAAGATATTAGAACCATCAAAACTCCATTCTAGAGTCGTCTACACAAAAGTCAAACTCCAGTCAACTCTTACAACTTAAGATTCCAACCTTGCGACTAAAGTGTCCCAATTTGCTCCACAACCTCCCCGAAACCAAACCAACCACCCCAGCAAGTCACTTAACCATAAATACACATATGTAAGTATCAAATAGGAGAACCGGGGCTAAAATACTCAAAACGACCGGCGGAATCGTTACAAAGTGTAGGAAGGTATATAGGAGTTAACAAGTCTTGATTCAATTGGTATTGAAGTTAAACTTAATGCTTATCTTAATCAGGGATTAGAATCTATTAAAGACAAAGAACGCAAAGAGCAGCTTTTAACATGGTGGATGGTCATGGCAAGGTATTTCTAATACTTTGAAGAATGGCTCGAAATGTATTGGTTATTCAAGACTCTTTAGTAGCTTCGGAGTGTGCGTTTAGCCTGACAAAATTTTAAATTGGAGACCACAGACATTTATTAGCAGAGGATAACCTAGAGATTTTCGTCTTATCCAAAGATTGTATCAATATAGAAAGAAGAAATTTTGGCCAACAAAAATTAACTACTAAGGAAGAGGAAGAATATAGTGAGAACTTTGCACTAGAAGAGATGACGACATGAAACTCATGGAACATCAAGCGACATTGCCAGTTCTAGAGGAGCTTCCCATTGATATTATACGAATGTTAGAAAGAAGCTATACATGAAAGTGTATATATATTAGTATGATAATTCGTTACTTAGAGGCATAGTTTAACTAGAGCATTTCCTAGAAGGTGGCTATGTAGATTAGGTGCTCTTCAAAAGACTTGTATTTGTATGTGAAACTTAAAATTTTAATTAAATAAACTAAATGTCACGACCCAGACCCCGATCCGGTCGTGATGGCGCCTCTCATGAAGACAAGGCCAGCCAACCAACCCATTTCACCTTTTCAGAATAGTTAATAATAATAAACAGTTTTTGCATAATTAAATAACCACAGTCTAAACAAAAGTTTTCTTTATTAAGTGCGGAATACAACCCAAACACAGCCCAAACCGGGGTGTCACAAGTCACGAGCATCTATTAGAGTATAAATACAACTGCAAGGCCTGAAACATATAAAATACGACTGATAAACAAAGGGAAGAAATGTGGTGCTGCGAACGTTGGCAGTCACCTCACTAAACTCCGATGACTTAGCCTCCGACCAGCTCAAAACCTGCTACCGGGTGAACAAATACCTGCATCTGCACACGAGGTGCAGGGAGTAAAGTGAGTACTCCAACTCAGTGAGTAATAAAGGTAAATAATAACTGAATAGTAAGAAATCACGTAAAACAAACCATCATGCTGTATAGAGCAGTCTAAAACCCTTTGAGTAAAAGCAGTGAAACTGTAAAATCCTTAAAAAAACATCTTAGCTCAGTTTAAACCTCTTTTAAAAATGACCTTTTTCAACATTTACGCAAATGAGTGCAAAACAAATAGTGCAGTTAAGCACGGAAATCTGCCCCTCGGGCACAACACTCAATTAACAGATAATGCCATGCAATCAGATAGATATCACATGAAGTAGCACAAACAACAGATAATGGCAGACAAATGAAATAAAGTAAACACATAGAACAGCACCAGCACCGCTGCGGCGTGCAGCCCGATCCATATAGCCCGATCCAATTGAAGCTAATGCTATGCTTCCCTTCCCTTGTTCAAGAGAAAATGAGGACTTTCTTTTAGCTACCGGCCCAAACAAAAGAGATTAGGAATTATGTTAAATAAACTACAAGTCTTTTTTAAGTACTTAAAAATTCTATATTTTCTAAAATATTGTGCTACAAGTTTTTTCTTTTTTCTTAATTAGGATTTTTATAATTTATTAAGTTTGTAGTTAACTAAAAAACTAGCCATTACCAACTTTAAAAAATTAGCTGTTGCCAATTTTAAAATTTTTAATGATAGTTTGTCCTTAAATATTTAACTTAATAATTTTTTTTTTAAAACCCACTAAGGGATTTCGTCTTGTGTCATTTTGCTCCGTTTGTTAGTGGGATGGGATGACCTAGGTGGTCGTCCAGCTGTTTTCCCCTTAATCCCGTTAAGAAATCATCCCGTCCCGTTCCGTTCTGCTAAAATCATCCTGTTCTGTCCCATTAGACAATATTAACTATGTGGTATACCAATATTTAAATTATGGTATATTTTGTTTATAACGTTTTGATCATAAAGTTTTTAAAATGGTCTCTTATCGTCATTTTCTCGCAAAAAAAAGGAAGAAAAAAAAAGAGACTTGATAGTTTTGCAGCTATGAATAAAGGAATTTTTACCTTCCTATGCCATATAGGAAACCTTATTACCCTCAATGTTTAAGGTTTGATTTAATTACACTTAGTATACCAAATTACCAATCTTATACCATACTTAATTAAGGGTCTAATTAATGGGCAGTTTTTACTCCTTAATTAAAGGTGTCCATATATCTTACGTTTCTCTATCCCCCTAATTCCTAAGACCTACGCAATTTTTCCCCTCCCCTTTCTTCTTCTTCTCCATTCCTTCTTCTTCTCAAAAAATACAGAGATGGAAATTGCAATTTTGTTACATACGAAATAGTAGGGCCCACACTTTCCTATTTCTTTTCGGATTCAAAATCATATTCTTATGGTTTTACGACATAGAGCTACTGCCTTCACCAAATATTGAAGATAAATCTTCAAAGTTCATACACACATTTACCTTCAGCTTCAAATTTTCTCAATGAAGAAGAACAAACCTTCAAAGAGATAAAAGAGCAACAATTCCAACATTGACAGCCATTAAAAAGCTTTGAATCTTTGAATTCAAATTTGGGTTTTCAAAAATCATTATTTGTTTTGATTGTGTGTTGTTGTAAATAATTGGGAATATGTTTTGGAGTTTATATCTCAATTTTGAGGGGTTTTGGTGAAGATTTAGACTTGGTTTTGGCTGAATTGTAGATTGAAACTCGAAGAAGAAGAAGAAGAAGAAGAAGACATATTGCAGAAATTGTAGATAAATTGTAGTTACAGTTGGATTGATCAGAATTTGAACTAAATACATCTTTGCACATGTTGACTACAAAATTTTTCTCTTCATCTACCAAAATTCTACAAATATACTACAAATCAATTTTAAGTATGTATAAAATAGTATTATTTGTAAGGGTATCTACATAATTACTACATTTATACTACAATTAAACTACAATCTATGTTGAAAATCTACAGATTATCTACAAAATATCTACAAACTGGGTACATTAAATTTTAATATCCCAATTCCCATTCAATTGTAGCATAATTGAGATTTTTGACATAATTGCGTTTTTTCAGAAGATTTGTAGAAGTTTTAGTCGTTTTTGATGTGTGAAACAGAAAACAAAGCACCTACAATTAGAATACAAATAATCTACAATTTATCTACAAAATAGCTACAAATTGGGTACATTAAATTTTTATATCCCAATTCCCATCCAATTGTAGCATAATTGTGATTTTTGACATAATTGCGTTTTTTCAGAAGATTTGTAGAAGTTTTAGCAGTTTTTTATTTATGAAAACAGAAAATAAAGCATCTACAATCAGAATACAAATAATCTACAATTTAACTACAATTTATCTACAATTTCTGCAATATGTCTTCTTCTTCTTCTTCTTCTTCTTCTTCTTCTTCTTCTTCTTCTTCGAGTTTCAATCTGAAATTCAGTCAAAACCAAGTCTAATCTTCACCAAAACCCCTCAAAATTGAGATATAAACTCCAAACCATATTCTCAATTATTTTCAACAACACCCAATCCAAACAAATAATGATTTTTGAAAACTCAAATTTGAATTCAAAGCTTTCAAGCTTTTTAATGGCTATCAATGGTGGAAAATATATGGAAGAACAGATGAAGATGAAGATGAAGAACAAAAATCTCCTTTCCGTTCAAAACTTGAATTTAATGTACTCAATCAATCACAAGATTTTTTCCTGATTTTTAGCGCGTTAATTATGGAAGATTTTGCCCAATTAATCGTGTATTAAACAAATGGTACAGAAATTATCGGAAAATTGTGGATTGGACGGGTAATTTACAAAGTATGCACATATTTGGTAATAAGGTTTCATATGGTATAGTTAGGAAAAAATCCTATGAATAAAACCTATGAGATAATGGGTTTTATTGGGCTTTACTTCCCGGAAACGGGCTTACTGCCCATGTCGTAATACCTGGGGCTTGGCTACTGAACCATAACAACCGCATTGGCTGTTTCATTCGTGAAGCCTCAAACTTTCTCCTCTCTCTCGCCGTTCGGAAATTTTGCTCAGCCATCCATGTACAACTCAGCCTAGAGCTCTCCGATCAATTGATTAGCCTATCAATGCAGCTTTGGTTCCTGCACTTTACAGGTACACTTGTTCTTTGTATCAAATCTCGGAAGTAACTCAGTCATTCTTTCATTGGATTTGTATGTTGGCTGAGAATCAATTATTAGGAGGCCCGATAATTAATTCATGGTAGATTTAAGGTTTAATCTTTGTGTGTTTTGGTTGGAGGAAAATGTTTGCCATGTGAAAATGCCTACTTTGGCCATCATTTTTTCTGTATCATTTTCCAGTTTGGTTGGGCATAAAAGTAGGTGACACATAGTTTATTTTTCAGGTTAAATACTTAATTTAAAGAAAATAAAAAAGCTTTTGTTCTGCTCCCTGTCTGATACTAGAAGTTGACTTTGCAGTAAGGGTAACACTTTGAATTGTACAGTTAACTAAAGTTCTCAGTAAAAGTTGCATTTTTTAGGTGAGTGGATACAAGAACAGACACATTGGTCATCAGCTTGATATCTGTTGGACCTTAAATACCAGAAGGTTACTGTCTTCAATTTTGAATATGATAGACATGGCATGGCTTAGCGCCATAATACTTGGAGCAGGATGTCTTGCTTTGGGTTATATTATTGGTGTGCGCCACTCTTCTCGCACTTCTCTGTCAAACAAAGCATCTGGTGACACTGAAACTCTAATTGATGGGAAAAAGAAAAAAGGGGTCAAGCCACCTCTTGAAGTTGAAAGACTGGCCGAGATCCTTGAAAATTTCAAAATGGTCTCTTCTCTTCTCTCTCCATATTTATGTTTGCGCCAAATCAATGTACCACGGGCGAAGGTATGTTGTATATTAGAAGATTAAGGATGAACCATAATTTCTAATTGTCTGCAGGTTTTGGTAGTCAGGAATGACTTGAAGATGGGGAAAGGGAAAATAGCTGCACAATGCAGGTAGTTGATTCATTCTTGCCGCCTTTGCTGGTTTATAGGTATCTTTATAAGTTATCTAGATAACTTTCATATGTAAGTGCATCATTGAGAAAATTAATCTGCATTATTTGAAAACCACAAGGTGATTCCATCTCGAATCAAAGTCACTTATTCATATTTGTTGATATTTGATGTTTCAGTGCATGAAAGCCTCCTGAAATGTCAGCACCCTGTAGTTTTGTTGTGTTTTAAAGTTTCTCTTTCATTTGGGTGTTTCTGAGTACAAATACAAATTGGTGTTCCAACATTTATTGGCTATGTTCCACTAATTTGTTCTAACTTTTGGTTGAATTGGTATATGGTTGTTTAGTCATGCAACTTTAGGTCTCTACAAAAAGCTCCATAATAGGGCGCCAAAAGCTTTAAACAGGTAATTTTTAAGAGACATATCAAGTTAGGTTGATATAGAAGTGTTATTTATCGTGAAATTTGTCTATGCAGATGGGAGATGTGTGGACAGGTGAAGGTTGTGGTGAAGATTGAAAGGGAGGAAGATATGTTGCTTTTGCAAGTATGTATAGTTTAGTTATGCTATCACTGCTGTAGGACATACCATGTCCCAATAATTTGTGCTCTTGAAATATCTGTGATGTACTCTGCCTTCTTGCTTGGTTATAGTAACTTTATTATTTTTATTTTTATTTTTGGTCATGAATCTGAAGTAGTGAGCACTGTCTATGAGCACCAACTTAAACATCGAAATATTGCGTCAGTTATTTTATTGTAGGATTACCATTATGAATATGCTTCTCTTTTAGATTTTCGTTATCCAATCTTGTAGTGGACGTACAATCTGTTTTGGTCTAGGTTTGTTGCTTGTTGTGAACTTTTCTGGTCTTGTTTTTTTTTTTTTCACTTGTGATGGATATGTATGTTGTATGATTTCCCTTATGCGTGTAGAAATACAATTTGACTTTGCCCCAAACAGGAGAAAAAAGACAAAATTACCATCCCGAATGCTTAAACTTTTCTCCATTGCTTTGATCTGCTCATGTGGTACTGCTTCAAAAGATCTCATATGCTTGGATTGCTGCCAGGGACACTGTTTCCATCCTTGATGCCAGGAAATTTCATTGTCTGGTGGATGAAGTTGGCAAATATCCTCTCGGTGGGAACATGAAACATTCCTTTCTTTGCTTCCACAAATAGAGTTTAGTTCTTCTTAGTGTAATTTATGTAAACCTCCTGGTCAATAAAGGAGCCCGTTATCTGCAGCCTTTCGAATACCTTATGTTCTGTTCTTTGTTTAGACCTACTTGTTTTAATTTACTAAATGTAACTATTTATCCTATTCTGGTTGGTTGCTCTCTGAATTTCTCATTTTGCCACAGGAAAGGGCAAAATCACTTAATATACCAACACATATTACAATTGATTCTGGGAGAACACAAATTGCGCCAAGTGAGTTAGAGACATAATCGCCTCTTTCATGATGTTGTTTGCTTTTGAGTGGATTTGATAGACCTTTTTTAATCTTGCCCACATGAAAATACTTGGAGTGTAATTAGCAATGATGATTGATGACCTAGTGCATAAGGCTTTCATTGTTGCATCTTTCAACACACCCTCTTGGATTTCCTGAATTGTTAGTGGAGCTTGGTATTCAAAGTCTACAAAAAATGACTATGTTGATACTTAAAATTTAAGTGAATCTATTCAACATGTTTGCTTTTATGCATGATTCCTAATCAATAGGTTTATGACTGTTATATGAAGAGCTTCTGCAGCTTCTTCTCCACTTTTGCCCATCTTCTTTCTTCTTCTTTTTTTCCCCAAAAGAAAAGTGTTAGCTACCGGAATAGCACTAGCTCTCTATCCTTGCTTTCATGATGAAAGGAGAATCAAGAAACACCCTTAAGTTGAACTTCACTAATGGCATTCTGCCACTAAACTATTCCCTCCTTGGCATGTTAACACGTCTCTTGCTTTACTATTGATCTCCGTCTCCCTCTCTTTATGGTTAGACAGTGAAGTTGTCTTGGTTTCAGTTCATCTGGTCTATGCGGAAAGAGCTTGTTAATTTCTTTTCAGAATAATGTAAACATGAAAGGAAGTTACCATTATAAATCAATATAAAAGCATGCGTAAACATGAAAGGTTGAAAATAGATGGTTGGTACAGTTTCCAGCAGCTAGTGTTGTGGTGGCTTTGCCTTGTACATCATAACTTCCTTGGTTTATGTTTATCGCAGCGCAACTTCATCTTCTGGTGGTGGATAGTAGCAATGAAGTATGTCAATTTGTAGTTGTAGACAGTGTGTTCTTGTCTATATTAATTAGAAAAACACAGATATTCAATGCACCCAAGAGTGTGGCCTAGTGGTCTATGAAGTGGGTGAGATCCATGAGGTCTCAGGTTAGCATCATCTGTCCAAGCCTTGATGGACAAGCCTTGATGGACAGAGTTACCTGGTACATGTTGCTAGTGGGAGGTGACAGGTATCTCGTAAAATTAGTCGACGTGTTGGCCCGGACACCAACAACAATAACAACCCAGTATATTCCCACAAGTGGGATATTAAAAAAACACAGATATTCAGTATTGTTATTGGAGGGCACAAATTATTTGAGTATAATGTCCTTACCTGTTATAGATATATTTTTCTTTGTTAGCAGCATCGTATGGATATAAAACGTAATAACGTTACTTGGTAAAAAGACTTACAAGTCACATATGGAGACCTTAGGAGTTACGACTACTAGGATCAGTTATAATAACATGAATAGAACAGTTTACATGCACGACTGTTTGTCGGAGCAATAAGGTGTTATAACTGCCTAAACAGGGGATTTTGCTTACCATTGAAAATGATACTGAAGTTTGACCGTTAGAGAGCAGGAATGCTGATAACCATAGAGAACATCAACCTCCACCATTTACGGCGGTATCTATTTTCCACTGAAATGATGCTGAATTTTTCCAAAACCAATCACTTTTTGTTCAAAAGTCCTTGTTGTACTAAGTGTTGGGAAAAATAATGTTTGTATCTTACTTTTTAGTATCAATATAGCTAAAGTAAATATCAATCCAAACCATTGGATAGCAATGAATTTATTTTATAACTTCAAAGTACGTTTTTACCATTTACATTGCCTTGTCATTTGCTCCAGCAAAGGTGCTTATTGTCTTTCCCTCTTTTTTACCTGCAGACTCGAGGACAGTGATGGCTGTACTTGGTAAGTTTCCCAATCCTTAATAATAACCCACGGAATATTAAACGATTTATACATGGAGTCCCAATTCTGATTGTGTTGTGGCTATGCATGTGCAGGACCAGCTGATTTAGTTGACGACATAACTGGCGGATTGAAGCTTTTGTAGCGGCAGTCACGTTAAGGTCCTCTGCATTATGGAACTAGAATGAGAAATCACCATTATTGGAAATTCATCTACTGCCCTGGTGTTGCAAACTTTTTTCAACTGATGATGAAAATATTTGTTGCTCCTTTTAAGCTGCATAACATTTCTAACGTGCAATGCAAGAGACGAAATGTGAGGTCCAGCTTTATAATTCTGACGCTAATTCTTCTCTCTTTTATTTATTAGTCCCAAACATTTTGTAATTCGTCTTTTTTGAACTAAGAAGATTATTAGTTTCTGTGGGGAAAAAAATAGAGAAAACTTATAAGATAATATCCAACCTACCGGATTCGAACCAGCGACCTAAGGATTAGCTAGCTATTAACTGTCTACAGTACTCCGCTCTACCAACTGAGCTAAGGTCGGATGTAGAATAGCTTGCTTCACTTGGATATATTTGGGAAAATGCATAAGTACCCCCTGACCTATTTCCGGATTTTTAACTACACACTTTTTCTTTGCGGAAATCCTATTACCCCTAAGCTTATTTTAAATGTAATTATTTGCACCCTTAACGCTGACGTGACCTTTTTTCTTACTTTTTTTTCTTTTCCTTTTCCTTTTTCTTTGTCTTTTTTCTTTTACTTTTTTTTTGTTTCTTCTCTAATTCCGGCCGATATTCATTCACCGGCGACTTTGTCTAACCGTTTTTCTTCCATTTTTTCTTTTCACACACAATTTAAATTCTCAAAAAGATCCATTCGTAAGCAAAGCAAAATACACTCAGATTTGGGGGAAAAAATTCATCATCGGAAAACCTTCCCACGCCAGAAAAAAATGATTATTGAAATTTTAACTGGAAAAAGTTTTCTCAGCTTATATTCGTTTTTATTTCTTTTGCTCTTCCTCCCACACATAAATTACACTTTCAAGAAATTATATATATATATATATAAAACAAAACTTACTTAGATTGGGATAAAAATCTGTCGCCGGAAAAAAAAATCGCCGGAAAAAATGGTTTGTGAAATTCCGACGACCACCATTTTATGCCGCCGGTGACCAAAACAAAAAGAAAGAGAATGAAATAACTAAAAAAAAATGAGAATAATAAGAAATAAGAAAAAAAGGATAAGAAAAAGAATAAAGAACAAAAAAAGTACTAAAAATACATGTGGGGGCGCGTGTAGCTCACCACTTGCCAAGAGTTTGGTTGTCAGCGTTAAAGGTGCAAATAGTTACATTTAAAATAAGTTTAGGGGGGTAATAAGATTCCCGCAAAGAAAAAGTGTGTAGTTGAAAATACGGGTATAGATCAGGGGGTACTTAAGCATTTTTCCGATATATTTTATACGTAAAGAAAACCTTTACACATAAGTCACGTATACATTAAATATCAAAAGCTTACTTAGTGCTAAATTACTTGTTTTTCTGTTCAACTGGTAGCATTAAAGGTGAATGGAAATGAAAATATTTGTGTAGGGGTAAAATCGGGGATAAAGTTACCCCCGATTTTCCGGTAAAGAAACGAGAAGGAAGCACGATCTAACATGACCTCGAGTAAAGACGAGGGGTTCCACGTCTCAGAGCTCGGGGAGGACGAATGGTGCACCCAGGATCGGACACGGCCGAGCATCAGGTCCGTGCAGAGTAAACGACCCATTGACATAGGGTGTATAGGGGTGACGACCTAAAATCTAGCTAGTCGTGATGACATCTAACCCAACCCACTAGGTAAGCCAAATGGTAGACAACACAACTCAAATAGGATAACGAGAATCAATAAATGAAATAACTGAGCTTTCTATACAAAATTTCAAAGATTAGTTGTACAAGTCATGAGCTTCTAAAACTTAGAATTTACAAAGCTGGTACGAAATAAATACATCATCTATTTGAAATATACATAAACAGATTTATAAATCTAAATCTACCAAGAACAAGGTGCGGCTATAACCGGAACGGAGGTACATCTTCAATGCCAGCTCCCGCCATACACAGCAGCATCAACCCCAAAATCTGCATGCAAGGTGCAGAAATATAGTACGAGTACAACCGACCCCATGTACTCAGTAAGTAACAAACTTAACCTTAGGTTGAAAGCAATGACGAGCTAGGAAGAAGGTCAGTGTCCAACACCAATAGCCAATATTAACTCATAATAATATAATGAAGACAGTAAAAGTACAACAACAACAACAAGCCTAGTTTGATCCCATAAATGGGGTGTGGGGAGGGTAGTGTGTACGCAGACCTTACCCCTACCTCATAGAGATAGAGATGTTGTTTCTAATAGACCCTCGACAAATGAAGACGGTAAAAGTAATAGCTCAAAAGATATTATACTCAGCTCGATCATAATTACGAAAAAGTAGACATGCTTTTCAGGTATAACAGTCAAGTCCAGATATTACATCTAAAAATCAACTAAACATGAGTTTATCAGCAGATTGTATTTTCAATTGACAACACCAGATAAGAATCTCCGTTTACCAATTAGCATGATGAAAGTACGTCTTTATGTTTATATACATGTCAAGTCATCAATTACTATATACTATCTAGCCCAACTACTCCACATATGGAAAAAGAATGATAACGTGTGATGTAGCGATGAATGATGAACATAGACTGAGATATGATATACAAATGAAGAACCATGACTAAGTATATAATTACAGTTAAATCAGATAACTCAAAACAACAGAAATAGCCTCATTAGGTCTCAATTGAATAAGCACATAGCCTAAAGATGATTTTTAACATAAATCATAGCTCAAATAATCAAACAAGTAGGGGAAAAAACATATATAATATGATGTGATAGCAGAACAAGTTTGATAATAGTCTAAAAGTCAAGTTGAATCATGATAACTCCGGTGCACACCGTCACCTAGCATGTGCGTCACCTCAACACATCACAATAACATGGTTCCCAGGGATAATTACCCTCAATTCCAAGTTTATAAATGTTACTTACCTCAAAAGCCAAATTAAATATTGGGCAAGCCAAACAACACTCTAGAAATGTCATCACATGCAAATCAACCTCCGAACGACTCGAAACTAGCCAAAAGAAACTAAAAAATATTAAATAATGCCAAAGGAAACAAACCTAATCGATAAATGTTGAATTTTTTATCAAAAGCCCAAAGTCAACCAAAAAGTCAAACCCGAGCTCGTACCTCGAAACCCGAAAAAATCTGTAAATTCTGGCAACCCATTCGACTATGAGACCAACCATACCAATTTCATTCAAATCTGACTCCGAATCGGTATTCAAATCTCAAATATTCACTTTAGAAAAATTTAGACAAAACCCCTCAATTTCTCTTCTAAAATCATCATTCAAATGCTAAAACCGAAGATGGAATCATGGAGTATAATCAAAATCAAGTAGAAAATACTTACCCCAATCCATATAGTGAAAATCGTCATCAAAATCTGCCACGACCCAAACCGATGGGCCGCAGCGGGCACCCGGTACCTTACTCAACCGAGTACCAACGTAACATATCTTTCTTATTACATCATCATATACACGTGACATACGGGCCTAATAGGCCAACATGATCATTTATAAACTCAAAACATAGGTCGACAAGGCCGTACAATCTTTCACATACACTACATATGTCTACAAGCCTCTAAGAGTACATAAATGTCATAAAGGTCGGGACAGAGTCCCGCCATACCAAATAATAGACGTCTAAATCATACTAACCAAACACGCAACTCCGAAGCAAATGGAGCGCACCAACATCTTTCGTTGAGCTGATAACCTACTTGGGGGGCTCTCGACCTGTCTATCTGGACCTGCGGGCATGAAACGCAGCGTTCCCAGGCAAAAGGGACGTCAGTACAAAAAATGTACCGAGTATGTAAGGCACATAAATAAGTACTAGTAGACGTGGAAGAAATATGGAGTACATGACTTAACCTGTAAGTCTGAATAACTTTGTAAATCATGAAATAATTATAGTATCATGCATATGTGTATGTCATGTCGTGCATATGTATATGTTTCTTAACATCATCAGCATCTGAGGGCATCCCATCATATCATCTTGTCCACTGTGGGCAAAATCATCAACGTATATCAGCTGATCAGGTGATGGTGTGTATATAATGCCATAACCTTTTCCATATCCCATATACATATATACACATACATATATACGCGTATATAACGCCATTCGGTCACTGGTCAATGTACATGAATGCAATGCATGAGAAGTACGTTAATAAAATCTTTCGGAATGTCATAAGACCATTTTACCTTTGAGTAATATCATAAAGTAAACTCTTTTCAACTTTCGTTTTTTTAGACCCATGAGCAGATATAAAATATTATGACACATGAAAATTCAAGAATATAGATATCTCTAATACTTTTATGAATAGAGTCATTTATGGATTTGTGCATTCGTACGTTTCGTTCATATCGTATGGATCATGCCAAAAGAAAGAAGAGATAGCCTTAACATACCTGTTCCTTGAATTATTTGCATGAAATGAAGCTTCTACTTCTTTAAATCTTGTGAACGAAATTTTGCTTCCTTTGACACTTGAACGAAATTAATTCACAAGGCAAAGTTTTGTTGCAAGCCTTTAAAATGAAAGTGATTTGGAGTTTGAATTTTAGAAAACAAAGTTCTGTTGCAAAGCCTTTAAAATGAGGGTGATTTTGGAGTTTGAATTATAGAAATCAAAGTTCTGTTCCTAAGACTTTAAATGTAAAGTCTTTTAAAATGGAATGGATTGGAAAAACTTGAATAAAGTCTTGGAAAGAATGGAAGGAACTTGTTATTCATTTGACACCTAATCAAGGAATGACTTAGTCATTTCTTGATAATGCGGCTAGTTGCCACGTGGGGTGGGGGATAATTATTAAGTTTTTATCCACTTATTAGTTAATCGGGTAATGTCCCGTTACCCGATAATTAACTAATTACCCAAAAAATTTAGAATTATTCCCACTTACATAAAATATTACTCTCTTTTCACATATCTTATATACCTTTCTAGCATGTGCATGTAGTACATTGCATGTCACTAGTCCATAAATACCGGATATTTTAGCTCGGGCCATATTTTACCCAAATATGCCAAACTTGGACGAAAAATTCATTTTTTTTGACTTGCTTCCCCTTTCACCTTTATGAATTTATTCATCACTTGTGAAATAGCATAATCCTTATAATCTCCAAATAATCTTTTACTTGAACTGATGTCAATTACCTTACGACAAATCCAACGTACAATACTACAAGGTGCAACATCGTCGTAACTTAATACTACAAAGCATAACATCACCGTAATGTAGTACTGTTGGGTGCAACATTGTTGTAACTTAATACTGCGAAGCGTAACATCAGCGTAATGTAATACTGCTGGGTGCAATACTGTCGTAACTTAATACTACGAAGCGTAACATCATCGTAATGTAATACTGCAAGGCGTAACATCATCGTAATATATTACTGCAGAGGGTAACATCATCATAATATATTACTGCAGAGCATAACATCGACGTAATACTGCGGGGCGTAACATTATTCCCCCGTTCGGAACATTCGTCCTCGAATGTTGACTGATGCACTTATCATTTTCATAACTTATATCTTTTGAATACTTTAGAACTTCTCTTTCCATCTAGGCGTCTGTTCTGTGAATGAGTTCAAAGTCCAGGGCATTCCCCCCTTAGGCCTCCTTCTCACACTACAACTTGTAGTCGGAATCTTTCCAATCTCGTAAGTGTTACTACCTTTCATCATACAGCTTGTATAATATTGACCTTGTAAGTGTGCCCAATCTCTAGGTTTTATATGTAAAGCTTGATATGATATCTCTTTGGGCATATATGAGTATATTGAAGTTCTTCGCTCGGTACTTTGTTAAATTTACGAATATTGCTATATCGCATCGCATAGGTCCATTTAGCCATCCGTATGAATTTACTGCCATAACTCTTACTTTAATTTATCGTTGCTGAGGTCTACTACCAAATCCTATCTTACTTTTATTGTTTATTCCATATGTATAAATTTAAGTCCTTTAATGCTTCCTCATTACTACTCATATTTAGAATGACGGCCCAATCTCATCTCATACTTTGTGACTTTAGTCCATCTATTATTGATTCACCTGAATATTGATCTACAATATACCACTGATAACTTGAAACTTCTTATGTACTACTTTGCCCCTAGGGCTTATGTTACCTCAAGGAATATTCGAAGTGATTCCCATAATCGTATTTCATAGTGTCTCAATGTGATTCATCTTATGGGGTTATCCTAATTTTGTGCCGCCAGCAAAATCTTTTTTCCTTCTCTTTTTTTTTTCAAATCATTATTCAAATGAAGGCCCAAACATCATCATGTATCTGTCACAATTATACCCTTATTTTATTACCAGGTCAGCATTTCATTCCTTCTAAATGCTATTAATCTTAGACTCATTTGAGTTCATTAAAGCTATAGTGAGCTTTGTATAACATAGAGAAACTGTCTGCTCTTCTTGTTTTCATGGGCTTAATCCTAAAGACTTATCCATTCTCGTCACCTCTTCACTTGCCTTTCCTCATCCTTACTCATGTTTCCTTAAAACTTTATCGCTCTACCATACTTTAGCTTGCGATCTATACATATCCGTTTATAAACTTTCCTTCAACTTGCTTGCACCATAGATTTTCTTATGTTATTCTGGAACGTCAAGCGAGACATCACAATGCCTCTAACTTTGCTCTATTCTCTTAAATAGATCTCTCAGTACTTAGAAACCATAGGCTGGAAGACATGCTTCCAACGATGTCGCTATCATTCCCGGTTATTGGATCCCCGTGCTTATAGCCTTCTATCCAAAGTATGGACTATTCACAATCTTCTGCCTTTGAGTATCTCGTACATTGTTCACATTTACCTTACTTACCTTAAAATCTCGCATCGTATCTTCTATCTCTTTCTTGACCTCCCTTCCACCTAGGTGTAATTCACGTCCATAACTTGAAGCTCTATTATAATACTCGCACCTTTGGTACATACACAATCTGATGGGAGCTTCATACTGACTTCTTATGAGGCTGATACTTCTTCTAACTGGGTTCCTTGTAGATCCATTACAGATTATGGTTGTTGTGTTATTTCTCTTGAACATCTGATATTAAGAGTGATTCTGTCATGTTCGCAAGCACAACTTCTATAATTTTTCTATGTCCAATAATCAGACTCCTAATTTACTTGAGTGATGCAATTCTTTAGTTTCCTCTTCCTTCTGATTAGTCTTTACGTAGGCTTAAGCTATCTTCCGATCTGTGGCTCATGGTATCAGCTATTACCTTAGCTTTTCATGGGCGTTATGGAATATCCATGATACAATCTTTTAACAATTCAATCTTTTGTCTATGCCCTGGGCTCAATTCTTTCTTTTAACTTATACCGTAGTCTTCTATGGCTGTATGATTGTCAACAAATATGATGTCTGGATAATGCTCCAAAATCTTGAGTGTATCTATAATGTACTAACTCTGGATCATTGATCAAATAATTCTTTCATTCCATTTTAGCTTTCTTTCAACGTAAGCTATTACTTTTCCTGGTCTTTCTGCCCTTTTGTTGCGCCCATACTTAGCTTATCTTAATGCCCACACTTGCTAGAGTTTTCATACAACTCATATGATCTGGAATATTACTTTTAATTCTTACTTCCCGTTCATTAGCCACGGTAGGTGACACTTTCCTTTGGAATGCTTACAATGTTGTTGCGAGATTGTACGACCATTTCCTCTTTAGGTCATTGTGCTTAGGTTGAAGTCTTCTTTCTTATCTCCTCAGCTAGTCTTTTGTTGTAGTACTTAGGGATAACCCTTGACTCTCGTAAAGCTATGAGCTTATTACGGATCTTTTTGATGTCCTTACTTGCCTATAATCATCTGTAGTTGCTTACTTCCATGCCCTTGTGCTTGTATGGTTGCTTCTGAACTGATATTTTGATTGCCTTTCCAGTGGCACTTTCTTTTATCCCCGTAACACTCATACAGTATCTTTAACTACCCCGACTCTTGTTTGAATATATCTTAAGTATTATAATGATATTCTTCGAGGCTGAACTCTCCATGTTGGGTTCTACTATGTTTATCTCACACGATCTGATGACTCGTCTGTAACCTCCTATTTAGCCATAACTGGGATCTTCTTGACCAATTACTAACTACTCGTTGGCCCATTCTCATATCAATATTTCTCGTAATCTTTCTTGGGTTATTTCCTTTGTCTTAACTTACGTCTCACACTAGCTCCTTATTTATTAATAACAACTCAGGCAGGAAACTTTACTTGCTCTCCTTGACGTCGTGCTTGCACACTATTCCTGAATCGTAGCGTATTTGTAAGATTTGGATAAGTACCATCTCATTCCTCTTTCATTTATCGCATTCTTCCTTTACCATTCCATAGTCACTAGAACCACTTAGTTCGGACTTAATGCCACATCACTCCATATTCCCCCCTTTAGGGGTGTACTAAGAGTTGAAGCCACGAGGATCTACCTACAGATGTTTTACCTCTTCATTTTTGGCGTCATTTCTCAACATCAATGATCCTTACTCGCCTTGCGGTAATCCTTCTGTACCAAGGATGACAAATCCCCTTATCCGTGAGGGTGACACTTAATGTAACTAGTACATACAGTCCCTTAAGCTTAACTTTGCTAATATTGCTTGCTTTAGGGAAACGTCTTCCTGAATGACCATTCTCTGAATTTCTCATGAACCTTCTTATGTTGTCCGTCATATTATTGCCGGAATACGATATAAAATTCTCATGATGTTGACTATTACCAAATCACTCAGTCCCTAATTCATATTTAGTTTATCTTATTCACCAGCACATACTGATTTCTATTACTCTGGGGTCTAACTTTTCCTCTTGGTAATCGTGCTAGAGTTGCGAACTTATTTCTCGAAATGAGGACATGACTGTATGGCCTATACTCTTTTGTTGTCCTATGGCCTGTCACCCCTTGTCTCTTCCTTCACTTGTCTATAGATTTTGTAATATTGCCATCTTTTTATCTACCGTTGTCATCCATGTACCACATCTTACTCATAATGCTTCATTAACTCTTTTCTTATTTCCCGCTAACATTTATGCCTATCACTTTATTCTGAAAACTCTAACAAGACATTCTTTTGCTTTTAGCTTCCCTTTGCTCCATCCAGTGGCTCTTCAAGTTGCTTAACGTTCTCGCTTTACTAGGGGCGCGAGCCACACTAAGGTAATATGTATCCCTTCAAGGCTTATAGTGCATGTCTTTGTAGTACTCATATCTGGCTGCACTATTTTAAAGTGTACCATCTAGGTGTCTCACAAGGAGATTTGCTAGCACACTTGCAATATCCTTCGGAAATGTCAACTAACATAAACAATCCATGCACCATTTTGGTTTACTCTAACCCCAGTTAGGTCCTGATGTCCCATCCTTTTCTTAAACTACACCTGTTAGCCCCCATAGGGCATAACTGAGATGGGTACAACCAATTGTACATACCTCTGTTACTGTTGAGGGTAACTCTTAATGCTTATATTTTTCTACCGTAATTGTAATACTGATAATCTTCATTAACTGGGCGCCTCATACCCTTCTTCACCTTCATTCTTTTACTTCTTGAAAGCATTGTCTTTCACCATAAAGCTGGATAAATATTCTTGCCTCAAGGTTCCTTATCAAGAGGCTTACACCTTTCAGCATGCACATAATCTGCTGAAGACCTCACAGTTACTCATCATAAGCATGATGCTGTAACGACCCGACCGGTCGTTTTGAGCTCCGGCGTGTCATTCAGCAGTTTGAGGCCATGAGCGGCTTCATCTCAGGTATATTGACTTGTGTGTATGGTCAGAATTAAAATTCAGGAAGTTTGGAGTCAAATCTAAATGGAAATTCTCATTTTGAAAGCTTAAAATTGAAGAAATGAACTAGGATAGGAATTTTGAGAAAACGACCTCGGAATTGGGATCCGAAGGTTCCAACAGGTTCGTATGATGATTTCGGACTTGGGCGTATGCCCGGATCGGGTTTTGGATAACCCGGGAGCGTTTTGGCGCCTATTGTGGAAGATAACATTTTAGAAGAAATTGCATCAGCTTGGTTTAAAATGCATTTCAGTGTTATTGATGTCCGTTTGGGATTCCGACACTGGGAGTAGCTCCGTATGGTGATTCTGGATTTGGGAGCGATCGGAAGTAAATTCGGAGGTCCGTAGGTCATTTTGGAGCCGTTCGGCTAAAGATGGAAAATTGAAGGTTTATGAAATTTGATATCGGATTCGAAATGCGAATTTTATGGTTTGGATAGCTTCATTAGGTTATTTGGGACTTAGGAGTGTGTCCGGAATATCTTTGTGTTAAAATATATGAATTATGGGAAAAATTTGAAAAATTTTGATATTTAATATTGTTAAAGTTGACTTTGGTCAACATTTTTGGTAAACGGACCCGGACCCATGATTTTTCGGTCTCGAAAGGTCCATAGAAAAATATGGGAGTTGAACGTGTATCCGGAATCGAATTCCGAGGTCCCAGGTCCGAGAAATGAATTTTTTCGTGAAATTGTTTTCTGAAAATGTTTAAGGAAAATAAAAATGAAATTTGATTAGAAAGTAATGGTATCAGGCTCGTATTTTAGTTCCGACGCCCAGTACAGGACATATATGTTGGTTAAGCTCTTCCTGTAAAGTTTGGTTACAAACGGACGTTGTTTGACGGGTTTCAGCCTTAAATTGGAAAATTTTAAAGTTTATGAAATTTGAAAGAATTCTTGGATTTAAGGCTCAAATCATTGATTTTGATGTTATTTTGGCGATTTGATCGCTCGAGTAAGTTCGTGTGATGTTTTAGAGTCAGTGTTCATATTTGGTTTGGAGCCCCGAGGGCTCGGGAGTGTTTCAGAGGTGTCTCGGAGTGATTTCGGACTTAGGAAAAATTGCAGAAAATTGCAGAAAATTCTGTTGTGCCCAGAAAATTTTAGGTGCGAGTAGTCCAGTTTGGAAGCTCATATCTTGTAATCTATAAGAAATCCGAAAAAGTATAAAACACGAAAGTTGTAGCCTATACATTCTAGTTTTTGGAAAGTTAAATTATTCGCGATTTGGATATGATCTCAGAAAGTTACGATGGATCGAAAAGGGCTGCTGGAGCAATTTCGGCAGAATTTACGATGCACTTTAGAAGCTCATATCTCGGGATATATAAGGAGTTATATGGTGTACAACCTATCAAATTAAAGCTCTTTGAGTCTAGTTTCTAAATCTTCAAACTGTTTGTCATTTGGATATTTATACAAGACGTTATGGGTGTTTAAACAGAAGGTGTCCGATAAGGAACAATTTTAATAGGATGTACAACTTGTTTAGCACAAGTGCAAGGTACACCTCGACGAAGCACATGCAGATTCTTTTATACACGGATTTAGCTCACTTTTCTTCATTTCTTCAAAGTATGGACGATTTTTGGGGAGCTTCAAGAGGGGATTTTCATCATCAATGTGAAGGTAAGTTATCCCCACCTATTTTGAGTTAAGTACATCAATTATGTATGGATTTGAGCATGAAAATTGTAGAAAAATTGAGGATTTAGGCCTAGGGATTTGAAAATAAGATTTGGTGATTAGAGGGGTCAAATGAACTCCGATTTTGGTAAATTTTATATGTACGGACTCGTGGCGAGACGAGAAATCCGGTGATATGACTTTCGTAATTTTTAGAGAAGTGGGCCCGGGGCTCGGGTTTTGCAAATTTCGTGATTTTTGATATTTTTCGAGTCTTTTTGATTGGGTTATATTACCTTAGCCTATTGTAATATATTCCTTGTGGTTTTGGCAAGATTCGATGCGCGAGGAGGTCGATTCGAAAGGAAAGGGCATCGCGGAGTAGACTTTTGGCCATTTTGAGGTGAGTAATAGATGTAAATGCTGTTCTGAGGGTTTGGAACTCCGGACTTTCACATCGTAACGCTATATTGAGGCGTGACACGCACTCCATGGCGAGTGCGGGGTCTGATACTATTGGGGATTGTGACTTAGTCCATCCCGTGTGATGTTTATACTATACTGGTGATTGATACACATACTTCATTGATATTACTGGGCTTGATGCCATGTTTTGGGCCTTGTGCTGATTTGTAAAATCCTTCGAGGATTGATATTACTGCTTAGCATGATTTGCATATCATTTAATTTCAGTCCAAGGTTTTAAATGCTGTTTTGCAAACTCAACCATAATTCTAAGTGTTGAAAACTTAAATGATATTTTTAAATGTATTCCGGGCTGGGAACTTCTGTTTTGTAAATGCCCAAGGGGCTTATTATATTATTTTCTGGACTGATTATAAAGTGACTTGAAACAGTGGTAACAATGACACTATGTGATATACTTGAAACAGTGGTAACAATGACACTGTGTGATATACTTGAAACAGTGGTAATAATGACACTGTGTGATATACTTGAAACAGTGGTAACAATGATACTGTGTGATATACTTGAAATAGTGGTAACAATGACACTGGATGATATACTTGAACAACGGTAACAATGACACTGTATGATATAAATTGGTCAGGTAACAATGGCTGACCGGTCAGGTAACAATGACTGACCAAGATATTGCGCTTGGACTGTAGGAGCCCCTCCGGAGTCTGTACACACACCCTCAGTGAGCGCCGTCGACGATAAATAAATATGGATAGCTCGGGCTGCACGCCGCAGTGGGTACTGGAATGTACCATCATATGCATTGCATTGCATCCACGTATTTGTATTTATACTGGTGTTTAGCTGCTCAGTTCCATATGTTGCTGTATATTCGGATTGTAGCTTACTTTGTGTATTCACTGGATTTTCTTATCTTCGGACTATAGTTACTTTTATTACACACTGGGTCAGAGTACTCACTTTACTCCCTGCACCTTGTGTGCAGATCCAGGGCAGTCTCAGGCTCAGTAGATCCAGTTGATCAGCAGATCCAGCCTCTGGGAGTATCGAGGTAGTTGCACGGCGTTCACAGACATTGATCTTCTCCCTCCTATCCTATCTCTTTATTTCTGCATTATCGGACTTTGGATATGCCGTGTATTAGGATGATATTCTGTATTCTAGAGGCTCAGATTCGTGACACCAGGTCCTAGTGAGATTATATTGTGTATTTTGTTAAAATCTTCAGTACTTTAATCTTGCTTAATTGATATTTCTTTCCGCTATTTTTGATAAATTGGGTTAAGTGTTGAATAATAGCCGGGCTTGCCTAGTAGTATGCTGGGCGCCATCACGACCGGGATTTGGGTCGTGACAAGTTGGTATCAGAGCCTAGGTTACTTGGTCTCGCGAGTCATGAGCTAGTTTAGTAGAGTCTCGCAGATCGGTACGGAGACGTCTATACTTATCCTCGAGAGGCTGCCGAACCTTTAGGAAAACTTCACATTCTGGAATTCTTATCGTGCGTCCTTGATTCAGCTTGAAAAGAAACTTTTTAAATTCCTTCCGCGTGATCGTATGCACCAACGACCGCTCAGTATCAGATGTGTCTCGATGGCTTTTGATTCCCCGATCGAGGGGCGAGGTGTAATCTCTGTGAGTTTGAAGTTAGACCAGTCTAGAGGACTTGAGGCCAAATCTTTGCCAATGGCTTGAGCACCGAGGTGCTGATTTTGTGAGCAAGTGTTGAACTCCTATGTTCATTATTGTCCTTGTTAGCCGGAATGGCGGTTGGATATCCACGCGGTGAGTATGTTAGTGTTACGAGGTGTATTTGTACGACTTGGTAGTGGCAAAGAAGCCTACTGGATAGTAGATGAACTGTTAAGTGATTCGTTTCTTATTGTGATTTGTTGAGTAGCCCGAGTTATGGGCGCGTGAAGAATATTTTTCGTGTCTCCTAGTTAGATAAGTTTGGGAGCTGAGATCGCTTCTGTAAATGTATTATGACAAAATCGTTGAGTCAAGGAGACCACCTTGAAGGTCGAAAATATTAAAGGAAGAATATGTTCCTACTTGGTTGAATAGCCCAATAATGGAGGGTTGAAGGGTATTTTCTATGTGTTATGATTCAAATAGGTGCAACGCATGTCCATGTATCAATTTAGATTTATGTAATTGATATGCATTGTGATGCTTTGTCAAGTTGTGGATGTGTTGTTAGGATGGTTTTGGTGATTCTCTGGCAGGTGGATAAGACCAATTACAAAGGAGGTTCTGCCGAAATTTTTGAAAATTTAGGACTTAAAAAAAAAAATTGGTCGCCTAGAGAGTGGACTTAACTGTTGTGTGAGTAAATGCAAGAATTGCAGAAGAGTTAAAATTCCAGATGATTCGTGTTTCCCCGAGCTTATGATGGAGTGAGTTTAATCTCACCATGATATTACGACAGCAATAGAGTATATGTGTTGTGATCTATGGCTTCGAGCCAAGTTGGGGAGCTTGCTGTTGATTAGCTGATTGCACGGTTTATTACCTGCGTGAATTCTGGTTATTGGTGTATTGGTGGGTTATTGCAGCTACGGAAAAGGACCATGAGTGGTAATTTGATTGGATGCATGCTATGGTTAGCCTTATTGGCTCATGTTCAGACTTGAGGGAAGATTCATGATTTATGCCTCGTATAGGTGCAGGCTTCGAGGGAAGTGATCCCTCTAGGTGCTTTATCGAGAGGGTATTCATATGTTATAAAATTCAATAGAGTTGGTTGCATTCGGGGCCAAGTCAGAGCTGGGTGGCTCTCAATAGCGGTCCTAGTTAATTCAAGAGGTAAAGTGTGGTGCCTAATGATTTTGAGTCTATAAGTACGGTTAAGAGTCAAGCTTTTGAAGCAGCTTATGAAGAAAGGCACAGAATGTTCTATGATGTTTTGACTTGCGGTGTAGCATTTGAGAGACATGAAATGGTCATGGTATTTGAGACAGCATGGTCTCGTGATTTAAGGTCACTCGGGGTGAGTTTGGTTGAAATAAGTTAGGTGTTAAAGGGAGATATTATTATTTCTAAGGCAATCAAGGATAAATTGGAAGGAAGTAGATTGATTAGCCATAGTTGAGTTGGTATACTGGTGTCAGTGATCGGTTCGTTCAGCGTGATCGAGTTATGCATGTGAGGCTTGTCGGCCGCAGTGATTGATGTTATTCTGAAGCATTCTTTTGTTAGGGCCTATTATGAGTAGGCGGATCCCAGAAAGTGTTATGGTGGCTTGGACAACTACTTAGAGATTGGCATATTCGACGATTATGAGGATTCGCCTGTACGCTGCTATAGTTCTCCTGAAGTGAGTTAAATGGAAAGTCTTATGTGATGAAGTATTAGCCTATCGGCGGTTCCAGAGTTGTGATAGAAATCGCGTCTATCGTATATTGGCACGTGAGGTGCAGTGAGTGGTATGGAATTTGAAGTAAGGACCAAGGTTGCAGTTTGGTCAATAACTGTGATGTCACGATCTCGGATGAGAAGTATATGAGTTTCAGTGTTTTGAGTAAGATGGGTATTGACGTCAGTATCACCTGAGGTCGGTGTTCTGTGAGAAAGGCTTTGCATCCTGGTTAGGGATTCTTGATCGCTTTTCAGCGTTAGTGCAGCCGGTGGTTTGGATGTGCAGACCCGTTAATTATTTCGGAAGATGGTGGGAGCTTGTCCAACAGGAATATTGTATAAGTGTGACATGTAGTCACTTGATTAATTAGAAATTTAAACCAAGTATGAGGATTTTGGTAATATCATCCATTTGAGAATTTATTCCTGGAGGGCACTCTGTTTATTGGGTTATGGACCTGTGAAAGATTATTGGCCTAGCTTGGCACGATCAGGATCGACTTGAGGTCGGTGGATAGATTTAAATGTGGAAGTGAGCCTTACGTCAGGCCAGTTGTGTTTATTTCAGCAATGCGCTCTTTATGGAAGGATAGTCGCGGTCTTATTTCGTGGTCAGTTAATTCCTGTAAAGATATATTGCACTGTATGAGTTGTGAGACAGCTTGGTAAATTCTTTATGTGTTGAGGTTCCGCTCAGCGATGATGTTATATGAGCAGGATGAGACTTAGATCATGTATCGCACCTCAGTTGTGCTTGTGTTTGTAGCCTATAGCGCTATATGTTTCCTTGAGAATGATATTATGCACCTTAGTGTGTTTATGACCGATATTCGGTATTTTGATGTGGTGAGCTATTCAGCTCGACGTATATCTCCTTATGTGAGTTCTATATGTGGATCGGGTGGCACACCACCATGGGTATGTTGTTTGGATCGGGTTGCACGCCGCAACAGTGTGATGTTCAGTTCAGTGCCCATATTTGCTTTTGTGTGTTCTGTTTCCCTATTTTCTGAGGAAATCTATGTTAGTGTGCGAGTTGAGTAGTTCCTTCTAGAGTTCGCCTTCCTTTTGTATCGCGTTCGAATTGATAGCATACTGGCACATTGTGGCGTCTTGTGGGATTTTTGATTATGTCTGAGGTGGCTTATTGGCTGAGCAGTTTGTAATGGGTGAGACGAGGTTACTAGATTTGGGGTCAGTGCAAACTGATTATATGAAGTATATTATAGAGCAAAGATCATTCTTCGATTTGGGACAAGGTAATGGTACTTGTCAGGAGTGTAGATCCAATGAATTGTTGATTCAGCAGTTGGTTGTGAATTTCGTCACATCACTTCAGTCGTATCGGTGTTGAAAAAAAAACCTAGAGCAAGACCTGTGTAGATCATGAGATGCAATGGGAGCATCAGATTCGTGGAAGTTCGACTATTATGTTTAAAGAATGTTATTGTGGTTCTATGAGTAAAGTGATGCAAAGTGTGAATTCAGCAAAGTTATGCAGTCATGTTTGGGTACAGCGTGTGGAGATTGATATGGTGGTCGTATGATGGAAACAGGTTTGGCAGGGAAATTCAGGATGTTGGAATTGGGCCTAATGGCTTATTTGCTTGAATAAATAAGTATATCTACAGAATTATCGAGCTAATGTGCTCAACGGAGTAGTGGTAGCATGGGAATGTGCATGATGTGTTAAATAAGTGATTTCAGACTACTTCAGTGTAGTTCTCATCACGTTCGAGGACGAACGTATGTTTAAGTGGGGGAGATTGTAACGACCCGACCGGTCGTTTTGAGCTCCGGCGCGTCATTCAGCAGTTTGAGGCCATGAGCGGCTTCATCTCAGGTATATTGACTTGTGTGTATGGTCAGAATTAAAATTCAGGAAGTTTGGAGTCAAATCTAAATGGAAATTCTCATTTTGAAAGCTTAAAATTGAAGAAATGAACTAGGATTGGAATTTTGAGTAAACGACCTCGAAATTGGGATCCGAAGGTTCCAGCAGGTTTGTATGATGATTTCGGACTTGGGCGTATGCCCGGATCGGGTTTTGGATAACCCGGGAGCGTTTTGGCGCCTATTGTGGAAGATAGCATTTTAGAAGAAATTGCATCAGTTTGGTTTAAAATGCATTTCAGTGTTATTGATGTCCGTTTGGGATTTCGAGACTGGGAGTAGCTCCGTATGGTGATTCTTGATTTGGGAGCGCGATCAGAAGTGAATTCGGAGGTCCGTAGGTCATTTTGGAGTCGTTCGGCTAAAGATGGAAAATTGAAGGTTTATGAAATTTGATATCGGATTTGAAATGCGAATTTTATGGTTTGGATAGCTTCGTTAGGTTATTTGGGACTTAGGAGTGTGTCTAGAATATCTTTGTGTTGAAATATATGAATTATGGGGAAAATTTGAAAATTTTTGATATTTAATATTGTTAAAGTTGACTTTGGTCAACATTTTTGGTAAACAGACCCGGACCCATGATTTTTCGATCTCGAAAGGTCCATAGAAAAATATGGGAGTTGAACATGTTTCCGGAATCGAATTCCGAGGTCCCAGGCCCGAGAAATGAATTTTTTCGTGAAATTATTTTCTGAAAATGTTTAAGGAAAATGAAAATGAAATTTGATCAGAAAGTAATGGTATCGGGCTTGTATTTTGGTTCTGACGCCCGGTACAGGTCATATATATTGGTTAAGCGCTTCCTGTAAAGTTTGGTTACAAACGGACGTTGTTTGACGGGTTTTGGCCTTAAATCAGAAAATTTGAAAGTTTATGAAATTTGAAAGAATTCTTGGATTTAAGGCTCAAATCATTGATTTTGATGTTATTTTGGCGATTTGATCGCTCGAGTAAGTTCGTGTGATGTTTTAGAGTCAGTATTCATATTTGGTTTGGAGCCCCGAGAGCTCGGGAGTGTTTCAGAGTTGTCTCGGAGTGATTTTGGACTTAGGAAAAATTGCAGAAAATTCTGTTGTGCCCAGAAAATTTTAGGTGCGAGTAGTCCAGTTTGGAAGCTCATATCTTGTAATCTATAAGAAATCAGAAAGAGTGCAAAACACAAAAGTTGTATCCCATACATTCTAGTTTTTGGAAAGTTAAACCATTCGCGATTTGGATATCATCTCAGAAAGTTACGATGGATCGAAAAGGGCTACTGGAGCAATTTCGGTAGAATTTACGATGCACTTTAGAAGCTCATATCTTGGGATATATAAAGAGTTATATGGTGTACAACCTATCAAATTAAAGATCTTTGAGTCTAGTTTCTAAATCTTCAAACTGTTTGTCATTTGGATATTTATACAAGACGTTATGGGTGTTTAAACAGAAGGTGTCCGACAAGGAATAATTTTAATAGGATGTACAACTTGTATAGCACAAGTGCAAGGTACAACTCGACGAAGCACAGACAGATTCTTTTATACACGGATTTAGCTCACTTTTCTTCATTTCTTCAAAGTATGGACGATTTTTGGGGAGCTTCAAGAGGGGATTTTCATCATCAATGTGAAGGTAAGTTATCCTCACCTATTTTGAGTTAAGTACATCAATTATGTATGGATTTGAGCATGAAAATTGTAGAAAAATTGAGGATTTAGGCCTAGGGATTTGAAAATAAGATTTGGTGATTTGAGGGGTCAAATGAACTCTGATTTTGGTAAATTTTATATGTACGGACTCGTGGAGAGACAAGGAATCCGGTGATGTGACTTTCGTAATTTTTAGAGAAGTGGGCCCGGGGCTCGGATTTTGCAAATTTCGTGATTTTCGATATTTTTCGAGTCTTTTCGATTGGGTTATATTCCCTTAGCCTATTGTAATATATTCCTTGTGGTTTTGGAAAGATTCGACGCGCGAGGAGGTCGATTCGAAAGGAAAAGGCATCACGGAGTAGACTTATGGCCATCTTGAGGTGAGTAATAGATGTAAATGCTGTTCTGAGGGTTTGAAACTCCGGACTTTCACATCGTAATGCTATATTGAGGCGTGAAACTCACTCCATGGCGAGTGCAGTGTCGTATACTATTGGGGATTGTGACTTGGTCCATCCCGTGTGATGTTTATACTATACTGGTGATTGATACACATACTTCATTGATATTACTGGGCTTGATGCCATGTTTGGGGCCTTGTGCCGATTTGTAAAATCCTTCGAGGATTGATATTACTGCTTAGCATGATTTGCATATCATTTAATTTCAGTCCAAGGTTTTAAATGCTGTTTTGCAAACTCAGCCATAATTCTAAGTGTTGAAAACTTAAATGATATTTTTAAATGTATTCCGGGTTGGGAACTTCTGTTTTGTAAATGCCCAAGGGGCTTATTATATTATTTTCTGGACTGATTATAAAGTGACTTGAAATAGTGGTAACAATGACACTGTGTGATATACTTGAAACAGTGGTAACAATGACACTGTGTGATATACTTGAAACAGTGGTAACAATGACACTGTGTGATATACTTGAAATAGTGGTAACAATGACACTGGATGATATACTTGAACAGTGGTAACAATGGCACTGTATGATATAAATTGGTCAGGTAACAATGGCTGACCGGTCAGGTAACAATGACTGACCAAGATATTGCGCTTAGGCTGTAGGAGCCCTTCCGGAGTCTGTACACACCCCTAGTGAGCGCCGTCGACAATAAATAAATATGGATGGCTCGGGCTGCACGCCGCAGTGGGGACTGGAATGTACCATCATATGCATTGCATTGCATTCATGTATTTGTATTTATACTGGTGTTTAGCTGCTCAGTTCAATATGTTGCTGTATATTTGAATTGTAGCTTACTTTGTGTATGTACTGGATTTTCTTATCTTCGGACTGTAGTTACTTTTATTACTCACTGGGTCGGAGTACTCACTTTACTCCCTGCACCTTGTGTGCAGATCCAGGGCAGTCTCAGGCTCAGTAGATCTAGTTGATCAGCAGATCCAGCCTCTGGGAGTATCGAGACAGCTGCACGGCGTTCGCATCCAATGATCTTCTCCCTCCTATCCTATCTCTTTATTTCCGCATTATCGGACTTTGGATATACCGTGTATTAGGATGATATTCTGTATTCTAGAGGCTCAGATTCGTGACATCGGGTCCTAGTGAGATTATATTGTGTATTTTGTTAAAATCTTCAGTACTTTAATCTTGCTTAATTGATATTTCTTTCCGCTATTTTTGATAAATTGGGTTAAGTGTTGAATAATGGTCGGGCTTGCCTAGTAGTGTGCTGGGCGCCATCACGACTGGGATTTGGGTCGTGACAGATGCAAGGTCGAGTTCCTCTGACTAAACTCTTCCATAGCCATGTCTTTTACCAACCGTCTTTATGGATGTAAGTATCATCTTATTACGAGTAAAATAGAAGTTAGAAATTTGAATTCTTACAACTAAGCTCTACCACACAATCTAGAGTAAGAAGAAAGAGTGACAGTCATAAATGCCCTATAGCCTCCTGCTTATAAGTGTGGTGCATGACACACCCATAAACAAGACTTTACTAGACACGGCTTGTAGACTCCCTAGGACAGAACTACTCTGATACAACTTTTGTCTCCACCCAAACCGATGGGCCGCAACGGGCACCCAGTACCTTACTCAACCGAGTACCAACGTAACATATCTTTCTTATTACATTATCATATACACGTGACATACGGGCCTAATAGGCCAACATGATCATTTATAAACTCAAAACATAGGGCGATAAGGCCGTACAATCTTTCACGTACATGACATATGTCTACAAGCCTCTAAGAGTACATAAATGTAATAAAGGTCGGGACAGAATCCCGCCATATCAAACAATACATGTCTAAATCATACTAATCAAACACGCAACTCCGAAGCAAATGGAGCGCACCAACATCTTCTGCTGAGCTGATAGCCTACTTGGGAGGTTCTCGACCTGTCTATTTGGACCCGCGAGCATGAACGCGACATCCCCAGGAAAAAGGGACGTCAGTATGAAAAATATATCGAGTATGTAAGGCACATAAATAAATACATAGCAGACATGGAAGAAATATGGAGTACATGACTCAACCTGTAAGTCTGAATAACTTTGTAAATCATGAAATAATTATAGTATCATGCATATGTATATGAATGTCATGTCGTGCATAGGTACATGTTTCCTAACATCATCAGCCTCTGAGGGCATCCCATCATATCATCTTGTCCACTGTGGGCAAAATCATCAATGTATACCAACTGATCAGGTGGTGGTGAGTATGTAACGCCATAATCTTTTCCATATCCCATATACATATATATACATACATATATACACGTATATAACGCCATCTGGTCACGGGTCAATGTATATAAATGCAATGCATGAAAAGTACGTTAATAAAATCTTTCAAAATGTTATAAGACCATTTTACCTTTGAGTAATATCATAAAGTAAATTCTTTTCAACTTTCGTATTTTTTTGAGACCCATGAGCAGATGATAAAATATTATGACACATAAAAATTCAAGAATATAGATATCTCTAATACTTCTATGAATAGAGTCATTTATGGAATTTGTGCATTTGCACGTTTCATTCGTATCGTATAGATCATGCCAAAAGAAAGAAGGGATAGCCTTAACATACCTGTTCCTTGAATTATTTGCACAAAATGAAGCTTCTGCTTCTTTAAATCTTGTGAACGAAATTTTGCTGCCTTTGACACTTGAACGAAATTAAATCAGAAGGCAAAGTTTTGTTGCAAGCCTTTAAAATGAAAGTGATTTGGAGTTTGACTTTTAGAAAACAAAGTTTTGTTGCAAAGCCTTTAAAATGAGGGTGATTTTGGAGTTTGAATTTTAGAAATCAAAATTCTGTTCCTAAGACTTTAAATGTAAAGTCTTTTAAAATGGAATGGATTGGAAAGACTTGGAAAGAATAGAAGGAACTTGTTATTCATTTGACACCTAATCTAGGAATGACTTAGTCATTTCTTGATAATATGGCTAGATTCCACGTGGGGTGAGGAAATAATTATTAAGTTTTTATCCACTTATTAGTTAATCGGGTAATGTCCCGTTATCCGATAATTAACTAATTACCCAAAAAATTTAGAATTATTCCCATTTACTTAAAATATTACTCACTTTTCACATACCTTATACACCTTTCTAGCATGGGCATGTAGTACCTTGCATGTCACTAGTCCATAAATATCGGGTATTTAGTTCGGGCCGTATTTTACCACAATATGCCAAACTTGGACGAAAAATTCATTTTCTTTGACTTGCTTCCCTTTTCTCCTTTACGAATTTATTCATCACTTGTGAAATAGCATAATCCTTATAATCTCCAAATAATCTTTTACTTGGACTGACGTCAATTACCTTACGACAAATCCAACGTACAATACTACATGGTGCAACATCGTCGTAACTTAATACTGCAAAGCGTGACATCACCGTAATGTAACACTTCTGGGTGCAACACTATCGTAACTTAATACTACGAAGCATAACATCACCGTAATGTAATACTGCTGGGTGCAATATTGTCGTAACTTAATACTGCAAAGCGTAGCATCATCGTAATGTAATACTGTAAGGCATAACATCATCGTAATATATTACTGCAGAGGGTAACATCATCGTAATATATTACTGCAGAGCATAACATCGACGTAATACTGCGGGGCGTAACAAAATCTCCTAAATCCGAGCTCCAAAACCTTGTGAGAAAAAGTGACTAAATTTTGGATGAGTAAAAAAAATACAACAGCTGTTATAGCTTGAATCAGATCATAGATGACCCCAAAACTCACATTTGATAAGTCCGGCATAATCCTTGCGAGATTGCACCCAGGCTAGCCTTTTGAATCACCTAATTTGACTTTAAAATGAGGGAGACATGATGTTTTGAACTTTTAAAGGAAGTCTGAAAATTTAAGCAAAAAAATAACATTTTCGTAATTCTTTTACACCAAAAAATCAGCAACAAAAGAATCTTCGTTTTAGCACCCAAAACTTATTCAGAACATCCCGAACACAAACCATATGTGCATTTCAATCACAAAATACATTACGAACCTGCTTGTGTACTCAAAATACCGTAAAGAAGTCATCTTGACCCGATATTGACCATGGTCAAACTCAAAATCCTAAACATAACTAGTTTCTCAACCAATAATCCAAAACACACCTGAGCCTCTCGTGACCCCATCCAATAATACTAACAAGTAAAAATACATTATCCAAACTTATCCTAAGCCACAAAACGCCCACTGGACATCACAACAAAGAATCGAGGCTCAAGCCAAATAGAATTTCTCTTAAGTTGTTAAATCTTTATTATTTCAAAAGAGTGTCCGAATCACCCTTAAACACTTCGGGTTGCTTCCAAATTTTGTACACAAGTTCAATTCAACTATATAAACCTATCCAAAGTCTCGGAACACCATCTGGTGTCCAATAAGTCAACTTATGAACTCTTAAGTTTTCAAATTGCCAACTTTCGACAAATAGTATTGGATCCTTTTAGGAACCTTCAAAACCGAATCCGAACATACGTACAAGTCCAAAATAATCATACGAACCTATTAGAACCATAAAAACTTGATCCGAGTCCGTTTAACCAAAAGTCAAACCTTGGTCAACTCTTCCAACTTAAAGCTTCCAAATCGAGAGTCATTCTTCCAAATCTATTCCGAACCACCCGAAATCCAAAATCGGCCATACATGCAAATCATAATACATCATATAAAGCTGCTCAAAGTCTCAAACCACTGAACGAAACACTAGAGCTCAAAATGATCGATCGTGTCGTAGGTAATTAGAACCCTTATACTCAGAATATAACCCAGTATCATCTAAGATTGATGCTGGGCAGCTTGTAAAAAAAATCAAAATCAATCACTCTGTCATATTCTCAATCACTTTCCTAAACGACAATCATTTTGATTCATGTTACATTCGAGATATGTAGGAAACTCGACAAGGAGTCTTGCCGTACTCACATAAAAGTCCATTCAAGCCAATCTGCCTATCATCCAACATCCACGTCCTAGTATTACAACAGTTCAACACTGGGGCAATCTTGGAAGAAATGTCGAGATCACACGAACCTTTTTGTCCTCGAACATCTGCATACTTTGTCTTCCAATCCACGAGGCTACAATCCACAAGTAGAAATCAATTACATTCTAAAACTACACGTGACCTGATTCTCGTGCAACCCGAGATATGTAGGCAGCTCAAATACCAGAGTTCAATCACAATCTTCAAAACCACCTTATTCCCCACTCTGTCATGTCAGGACAAAATTGAGTATGATGTAAATATTTTTTTTTCGAAGACTCTTACATCATCTCCGGTCAAAGAGGGGCAGTTGTTGACATTCAATTTTGGCCCTCCGTGTTTAAAATTAACTTTTGCAGGCTTCCTAGTAAAACAAATAACTAAATGTAGTATTTTTGCACATTTTTAGCTTTAATAAAATTTATTGATAATTATTCCTATTTTTACGAAGTATGGGAGTTTTTGTCATTTTATTGTAATTAGTTAAATGCTACAATTTTTTGTGCATTTTTCTAAAATTTAAAATAATTAATTGATAATTGTCCTATTTTTCAAATATCAGGATTTTCTATCAATTTTGTTGTCCTTCAAAAATAAAAATAATAATCACTACCATATTATTATAATCATTGGAATCTTTAATAAATACTACATGCCACATTTTCCAATTAAATAATTATTTTTTAATTTATAGCATAATTTATTAATTACATAGAAGGCGATAGAATTTATTTCAAAATAATAATCAAATCGAGTCAAATCAAATGTCTGGTCAATCCTTGATGTGACAAGACACCATGAATTGACAAGACATCATGATGTGACAAGTCACTTGATGTGACCTGATGTGACATGATATTTCTTTACCCATTGGGTAAAAACTATTCTTTGTCTTCTCCCGTAAGCTAGATATCCTACACTAATATACATAAATACACAAATAAAATAAAAATACACTGCATTGCAGCACATAATATTATAGATACATGGTATTGAGCTCATAGTTTTACAATTGACGATTTTTATTTTTAACCACATATTTTCTTTCATATTTATATTTATTTTTTACTAAAATAAGAACCACACATTTTTTTAATTTCACCCACTATATAACCAACATACACTACATAAATACTACACCATATTTTTAATAAAAGGGGGAAACCTTAATCCCCCCCCCCACTTTACTTCAACAACCTCCCATCAAGACTCTCTCTCTCCTTCTCTTGGCTGCCGTGTCACGATCCAAAATTTTAACCTGCCGTGATGGCATCTAACACACTTACTAGGCAATCAGACAAATCACATAACAGCTAAACATTTAAATGAAACATGCTTAATAACTTAAAAACAGAAGAATCTCATAAACATATGATAAAAATATCTGAAGCTCTACTACAACCACCCCAAAATCTAGTGTCAAAGAGTACATGAGCTACTAAGTATCAATATAATGTGAAACTCTAGTACAATTGTCTGAGTATAGATCAGAACTTAATAAAATAAAAAGAAGTATAGTCAAGGTCTGCAGACGTCATAACAACTACCTTGAATTCTCCAAGAAAGCATTGGCAACGATCTAGAATCACCACGCCCAAATGTACCTAGATCTACATACGAAGTGTAGATTATAGTATGAGTACAACCAACCCAATGTACTCAATAAGTGACAGGACTAACCTTGGGCTGAAAGTAGTAACAGGCTCAAAAGGGTACATTCAGAACCAAAATAGCGACAACACAGATATAACAAAGAGAACTACAATAATAACTCAGAGAAACTTCCATATTCATCTCGTTCACGGTACTAAAATTTAAGCATGCTTTCAAGTTCAACAATTTAAGCTCAACACTGAATACAATATGTCAAGTAAAGCTAGCATGGGAATGTCATGTCTCTATGCCTACATGTCAAATATGCATGTCAAGTATAATGTATTACAGTGATAATCCCAGGTACTCACACTCTCATAGTACTCAATTTATCTACCTCAAATTCTCACTCATCACACACAATCACTCAGCACTGTACGGGTGTCTGACATCAATGCCCCTAACCAAAGCACGTGTATATAAATCACTTTGCATGTACTCACTACTGGTATGCCAGACTTCGGAGGGGCGAATCCTGCCCAAGCTCTAATATAAATCCTATAAGGCCTACTGCGGCATGTGACCTGATCCACAATAATAAATAAGCCCATAAGGCATGCTGCGGCGTGCAACCCAATCGTAAATAACGCTCACAATCCAGCGTTCAGGCCCACCTCAGTCATCATTCTCTCAAGTCTCAATGGCTCACAATCTCGTACCTCTCAGCCCAAAATATAACATGTAATGTAATAGTGTGATAATAGAGACTGGGATATGATATGCAAATGAAGAATCGTGACTGAGTACATAGTTGCACTTAAAGCAGATAATTCAAAATAGTAGAATTATCCTTATTAGATCTCAACCAGATAAGCACATAGTCTAAGCATTATTTCTAACATGAATCACAGTCAAATTACTCTAACAGATAAGGATTTCACGAATAGCACAAGGCTAGATAACTACACAGTACAAAAGAATCAACCGAATCACTATTTCCATAGTGCATACCTGTTACACCCCATTTTTTCCGTACGTGAGAATACATCGTAAGTTAATTGATGTAAGTTCAGAAATAAGATTATATTTGGAAGCAAATAAAGTAATTTAATCATGTTACCTTGGAGGTTACAAATATTTAAGATCATGAATAACGAGTACCAAGAGGGTTGGAAAGCTTAGAAGCTAAACCAATTGAAGAAAATAAGTTTCGTCGAAAGTCGACAAGTTTGGAATGTTATAACATGTACTTTGGGGTGAGACTAGGGTTATTAACATGATAAGGAGGTTATTCTATGAGTTATTATAGTGTTATGATAGTCATTTGCTACGTTTTGAAGGCAAGCAAGTTGTGGAACAAAAATTGGCAAAGGTCATCACAAGTTACATTCATAAATGTGCTGAAAATTAGGTCAAATGTAGATGAGCTTTTTTCCAAATATACTTGAAATTATTTGGTGATCTACCTACCAAACTAAATATCTACGAGTCTAGTTTCTAACGCATTAAACCATTCATCGATGCGACATCAGAGTAGAGAGATATTTGCGTTTTCGCGAGACCGCGCAAGCTACTCCCAATGGGACCCACTTAGGCAGTGGTCGACCTTGTTTACCATGAAAATGGTAACAACAATTAAATTTGTAAATGGAATTCTAAAAATATGTGATCTATTCCCGAGCTAGTTGTTAGAGTAGATGCTAAAAATATAGAGTTTAATAATGGAATGCGAGCTAAAACGTGATAGTAATCGAACCGAAGGGCCTGCTGCTCGGGTGTAGGTCTGGTCGATGGGGGACCTCAAGGTCGACGTCGGGGTCGAGTTTGAGCTATCGGGAATGGGATAATAGTTGAAGATATGATTAAACAAAACTCTTCACGACCAATACTAAGTTATATGATGAAGAACAAGTAGAAGAGCGATGGGTATTAAGGTGACCTCGGGCCAATGAGAACAAGCAAGTTAGAAAGAAAAGAGAGAGAGAGAGAGAGATATTATTGCACTCATGGAGAAATGGAGAAACATCAGCCCATTACAAGGTAGTGTGAGTCCCCTTTATATAGGAGGGGAACTTGGCTACAAGTACATGGGCATTAATTACAAAGTATGGAGATGGGATGGCTTGACGTGATGCCTCAGCATAGGCTATGGATAGGCCGGCCTTATTAGACTTAGCCATATGCCTTGGCAGCTTCCCCCTTTGTCCTGGCTTTGATTTTCGTCTTCTCTGAGTGAGGCCTCAACGAGCCCCAAAGTCGGGAACTCAGTCGTGGCTTCCCGTCCTCGGAGTCTCGAGGCATTCTTCTGAAATGACTTGATAGCGAGAAATCAAGTCCTCTGATTTTGTCACGTAGAGATAGTCTCCGCGTTTCCCATAACGAAGTGATGGGTAATGATTCTAACACTTGACTCCTCGAGCTTCTTATGGCGACGTCATACCGATGATGCAACTCCTGGTGTGAGATTTGTGGTAACCGGGCATCCACGGGCTTGCGTATTTCGACCTCATTCAATGCACTCCCGTTTCCCGCTCTCCAAGGTAAAGGTACCGCCGTTGATTCGGTTTTCCATGGATGCATTAACTGTGCCCGTTGGTCGATCTTTCAAAGCCTCGACGACCATGTCGTAACCCCCTATAAATGAGGGTGTAGTGGTGTTGTTTTTCCTATCCTAGTGATTTTGTTGGCCTATTTTCCTGTTCCTTCTTATCATCTTCTTCTATCCTTGAACATCATGCTTGGGGCTCATGGACTCAAGCCCGCTTGGCGGAGCTTCTTCAAATCGTGTCGTGGCCCTTTTGTCGGGACTTCCCTTTGTCGAACATAATTGTGATGTCCCATTATTGTTGTGGTTGTCGATATACTGGCCTTTGCTGCTGCTTTTGGCCCGAGGTGATGATGGACGGGGAGTCGGTTTCGGTCGTTCGGATTATGCATTGTTGCTCACTCTCCTACCCAGGCCTGGTATGACACTTCATCCCTAGGGTTTTTTTCTTTCCCAAATGATAAAGTGGCACTACCGGCTGTTGAGGCTGAGGCCCACCAAATTTTCAACCGTTGGCTTTGGCAGGTCATGTCTCTTTTCTCTGCCTCCTCTGCGTCCCCTCCTTTTCCTCTTCTTCATCTTCTCCGGTGGGAATCCCTTGGGGGATTGAGCTGGGAACCTAGAGGAGGTGGCAGTCGAAGGAATCACCCTCGAGGATGCATGCTCGAGGGGGTGGCACTCGAGGATGCTGATACCGGAGATGGATCTTTGAGGGTGGACCATGCCCTTGGGTTTCATCACATGTACATCCTTCCGTTCCTCCTATAGATCTCTGTAGGCTGTTGTAATTGTATGTAAGGACCCCTCGAGGGCTATTGTACATGGATCTTTATGAATATGAATATACTTCATTGACTTCTGCTTTAGATTCTTGCTTTGTAATTGCATGTTCCCGTGCCTTTCGAGGCTTTTTGAATGTCTTCCTTTATTGTTGACTGTTGACATTTAACTTGGGCATGAGCGTTCTTTCCAATCCTCTGCCGATCGACATGGCTCCCTTCTGAACCTATCGTCTTACCTCGGACCAATCCTGAATTGATCTAATAGGCTCGGGTTATCGGGACCCTCCGAGTTGTATGGAGATAATATGCCGAATTTCGGGGCCTTCGAGGATGTTATCCTGAATGAAGGTTAGCTTTGGGTACTTGGGGGCCCCTTTTGATCTTGTTGCAGATAGCCTTCTTAAACGTATAGGATAGACATCTGCTGAAGAGTTGCCTGTACTCAGGCGCTGCCTCGAACCTTCGTGGAGCTTTCGTGATCGGAGCTTCATGTGCTTATTCCTCTTTTTAGAAAGGGAACCATAAGATCAGGTACCGCCTCGCTCAAGTGATGGCATTGAAACTTCCTGAAGTTAGACTTCTTTTTGGTGGTGATCCTCGGGATAGAGTGCTGCCTCGAGATTGGAGATAATACGGACGATTCCTCGAGTCTTGGCTTCTTGTCGAAGGATGCTTTCGGGATCAGGTATCACCCCATCGATCTGCATCGAGGTTGTAGGTTTCCTAGGGCTCGTTCCGGGTAGGCGAGTCATCGCTGCTTCTCGCATATATGTGGGGCAGCTTCGGCTTCTTCGCAAGACCTCACTATTTTTAGATAGCTGTCCTTCCACTTTGGCATAGGGTTCTTCATTCCTTCAGGCGCAAAAAGTATTGGCGCACGTACTTGCTCTGATCTTTTAGTTTCACCATAGTCATGGCAACCACTTCGGGGCCGGACCGGCAGGGTGTGGGGAGTGCTGCTCACGACGCTCGGGAATCACGGGAGTTCGCTCTGAAGATGGTGTCTTTGATAAGAGGGGAACATCTGGAGATGGTAAGAAAATACTATGGACAGAGCGAGGGGGTAGCGCTGTAGGTGCTTCACTCGGATGAGAGTATTACGCACTCTACTAATGGATTCTTGAGCATATACCTATATCCTTTCGCATTTGGTCCCCTTGATAGGGTTGTGCTTGATTTTTGCTTGAAGTATCAGGTTACTTTGGCGCAGATACATCCGTCGTTTTGGCGGGGTGTGCTGATGATGAGGTTTGTTGTGGAAAAGGCTGGAATTGAATTCACGCTTAACCACCTTGTCAGGCTATACCGACCCTTTCATCACTAGAGCCTGCTAACCCTAAGATGACGTTCGTCCACCCCCTTTGTAGTTGACGATGAAGAGGACAGGGATCGAGAGTGGGCCAGTTGGTTTATCTGGGTCCTGACGGTCGACATTATACCCGTGGAGATTTTTCCATTTCCCAAAGGGTGGAATTATGCACATGAGCGGAGCGTCTAGTGCTTTTTTAGATTTTGCCTATAGCAAAAATTAGTTGAATAATAGTGTTTTCTCCCTTGTTGCAGAAACTTCATGGACGCTAAGGGAATATACCTGCCCGACTGGGTCCGGATGCTGGTGATCCATTCGACCTATGATGAGCGTCGGTGGCGAGCTGTATTTCGTGCCAGATGGGGAGCGAAATACCAAGGTATGTGCGCACGCTGCCTTTGCCTTGGCCTTCGTACATTTGAGGTAACATTTCCCTCCTTTCTTTTGTATTGGATTTGCTGTTCATAGGTATCGAGCAGTTCTTCAGGATGATGCAGTGCTCTTTTGAAGGGAAGTAAGAGGCGTCGGCCTCCGAGCCGAGGGACGATGGTGATAAACGAGATTGACACCTGTAGTGTGGTGGAGCTTTTAGTGGCGTCGAATGGGATCGTGTCTTCGAGGAGAGGGAATCGTCCGAGTCTGCTGCTCCCAGAGTATCTGATTCCCAGGCGGCAGTTCCTCCGAGTGAATATGCTTTGCCTGAGGTCAGTTCTTCTGGGGCCTAAAAGGCAAGATCAACAGGAGTGTGTTATGACTTCGAGGAAGTCTATCGGCTTCACTTCGTGGTGAGTTTATGTGCAGTTTTCCTGTATTTCGCGTCCTCCTCCCTCTATTGAGCTTTCCTTATGTAGGCCGGTGATAGGCTTATGTCTGAGCTGCTCCATCAAGGGGCCAGGTTTCAGAAAATTCTGGACAAGGGCGAGTCCCTTAGGATCCTTAGCGAGGAGAAGGAGGTTGAATTGCTGCATTGGCGATATAAGGCGTACCAGAGCTCGAATTACGAGAGCTATTTGATGGAGCAGGTAACTTTTTGCAGTTCGTGCTTTGCTCCCTTTGGACCTTAAGGTTAACCCCCTTTTTGTTATATTAGCTGCAGAAAAAGGAGGAGGCCTTGGAGTACCTCAAGGGCAACATCGGCCGCGTCAGAACTGTTTGTGGCGAGCTAAGGGCTCAAGTGCAAGCTCAATCTTTAGAGGAGACAGGCACCTCGTCCAAGGTCCCTACCTTTGAAGCCCAACTCCGCTTGGCTCGTGACAATGCCAAAGTTCAAGAGGATATGATCGGGAAACTTAAATCTGATCTCTCGAATATCAGGGCTGAGATAATTGACGGTCGGGCTGAAGCGACACTAAGCCGAACCAAGGCTGATCAGGAGATGGAGATTTGTATCAAGGATGCTGCTGATGCCCAAGCCGAGCTGAAGTGAGCCCTCGACCGAGAGAAAAGGATCGAGGAATATGTTCGTTGTAGATCCCGAAGGGAGATACTCTAGGAGATCGGTGCAAGGGACTTCGTTCTCTCGGAGGAATTGGCTCGAGCAAGGGCGGACGAGCGTGACACGCGATCACTTCTTGCTAACGATGCGTAGAGCGAATTCGACAAGCTATATCCCTTTGGAGCAGAATGTAGATTTCTCCGTTTTCCCGCTTTGTATTTGATATTTGTAGAGCATGTTTGTAGATGGGGAGTGTCCCTTTTTTGCGTATGTGAGATAAGAGGAGACTTGAAGCTTTATTTCTTCTGCATCTCTTTCTGTAATGCTTTTGACCAGGCAGGTTGGTTTCGGAGTTTGGCGGTATCCTAGTAGGTCCGGAATATATCGGGCTGGCCTGGAAGCTTTTTAAGTGTGATTATTGACGAGAGTAGGCATCGGGGCCTCCGTGTTTTTCCCAGCTGTTTAGGCCCAGTCTCCGAGTCAGGTCTTGACTCGAGCTTGCCTGCCTTTAAATCTTCTATGCCCCTGCCTACCTTAAAATCTTCTATGCTCGTATGGGCAGGTAGCAGTTGTTCTTATTTCTTGCCCTTGGGCATTTGCCGTTTCAACTATTTTGGGTCCAGTCTCCGAGTCGCATTGCGATCCGAGCTTCAATTAACCCTCAAGTTCTTTCCTGCATGCATGGGCGGATGATGATGGCCGTCTGTGCTTCGGTCGAAGTGACCTTACAGGTGGGTGGCCCGTAGGCTTACTCAGATGACGATAATGGCATTTACGCCATGCCCTTAGACATGTTGTAGTTTAACTATTTCAGGTCTAGTCTCCGAGTCGCGTTGCGACTCGAGCTTTAATTGACCCTTAAGTACTTTCAATTTTTAGACCGGTGATAGTGCCTCTTACGCTGTTTTGGTCGTTAAGACCTTTTAATATCTGGCCTGGAGGCTTGCATAGTTAACTATTTTGGATCCGGTCTCCGAATCGGGCTACGATTTGAGCTTATTTTAATCCTCAAGTTGTCAATTTTTAAGCTGGCGACAATGGCTCTTACGCTGTTTTGGTCATTGAGACCTTTTAATATGTGGCCCGGAAGCTTGGATAGTTAACTATTTTGGATCCGGCCTCCGAATCGGGTTACGATTCGAGATCATTTTAATCCTCAAGTTGTCAATTTTTAAGCTGGAAACAATGGCTCTTACGCTGTTTGGTCGTAGAGACCTTTCAATGTGCGGCCCGTAGGATCGTTTTGCTGGCGACAATGGCTCTTACACTGTTTTTGCCCGTGGGCTTTTTGTATGCTCTGTTTTCTGCTCGTTAAGGTCTTTTGAAATAGTTTTGCTTGACCCGTCGTTGGTTCCGAAGAACCTCGATTTCAAGTCGTTATCGACGATGTTTTAAGCACCTCGGAAGGTTCATAGCTCGTAGGTCGTTTTTTTTGCCTGTTGAGGGAAGCCTATTTTAAACGGTTCTTTCCGAAGTATATGTGAAGTAAAGGCCTGCATTTTTTATTAGAGATGGTCGGGCATCCCCGAGTCGCGTTAGTTTGGTTGATCCTTCCAAGGGTGGGAGCATTGATGCCGGCGATGCGCCATATGGTGAAGAATTTCCTCTCATCGCGTATTGCTATCTGTCGACTTATTTTAGTTCTACACTTTGCACGGGATTTCATTCTTTTGATGAAATGGGGCCGACGCTGTCCCCGGGTGGCATGTCGGCGGTTGTCTGAATAAGACGTTCGTGCTTTGTGCCTCTTCCGATGGTACAAAGCTCGATGTCCCAGCCCAAGCTCAGACGGGCTGTATCAAGAGAATGGTCTTTGTGGCGATTTGTCATTTGGAATTCGCTAGGTATTCGGGATACGGGAGCGATTTGGTCTGTTAGTCTGGGCTGCTCCACTGACTTTGGTCCGACATCGTTGTTGTACGTGATCGAACCACCTAAATTTATGAACACATGTTTTATTTAAGATAAATCAAATGAGGAAGAGGGTTACCAATCCGTCAGTTTGACGCTGATGTAGAGTCTTGGTGCCCTTTTCCCAGGATGTAAGGGTGTCCTCCGGAATATTTCCTTGGACCAGTTTTTCCCTAACGGCGAACATTTTAACTCTCCATTTTATGAGTCCTCGGAGGGTGTTGTCGCTCCTTCACTATCGTGGTAATACGTCGTGGCTTATTCGCTTCATCCTTTCCGGTTAACTTCCTCCCTTGGGGCTGGACTCGAGCCTGACCGCTCGATGGTACTTGGTGGTGATTTTTATTAGGTAGCACGACTATCGTCCTTCTGAGCTGGTGGCCATTTTTTACCCCGTGGCCGCGCGCGCCCTGCGGTTCCCGCTCCGGGTTATGGTTCCTTTGAAAGAGTCTTGGTCGAATAGGCCTGAGTCGCTCAGTGTCCCTGGTTTCACTTATGGTGATCATGATATTTGGTATAGCAATATTGAAACCGTACTCTGCTGGGCGGGGTTCCTCTGTCGGCTGTGCCTTGTCAGATCTGGTTCCACTAAAGGTTCCTCGAGGATGTTGCCCTCGAGATATTTCCCTACTGTTGCGATGTATGTTGCATCTTGTGGCATTCCTCCCATTCGTGGCGCATGGATGGTACCTCCATCTGTTTAGCATTAGTTTCTTTGCTGGGAGCCTGCTTGGGTATACCGGGCCAATAGAGACTCCCAGTTGGTCGTCCTCGGCCCTGATCTTTGACTGGTACCGGTTGTGGACGTCCGACCAGGTCACGACCGGATATTCGATCAGGTTCTACTTCAGCTATTTCGAAGCCACAGAGCTTCGTTCGTTTAGGCCTTGGGTGAAGGCCTGCACTTCCTAGTCGTTGGAGAATGGTGGCAGCTCCATCTGTTCCATCTGGAAGCGGGATATGAATTCCCGCAGCATCTGGTTCTCTCTTTGCTTAATTTTGAAAATGTCAGACTTCCTCGTTGCTACCTTGATGGCTCCAGCATGTGCTTTTATGAAGGAGTCTGCTAACATGGCGAATGAATCTATAGAGTTGGGAGCCATGTTGTGATACCACATCATGGCCCCCTTCGAAAGCGTTTCTCTGAATCTTTTCAATGAGACGAGTTCGAACTCATCATCTTGAAGGTCGCTGTCTTTTTCTACGCACGTGTAAGTGGTGGTGCGTTCGTTGGGATCTGAGGTCCTATCGCACCTAGGGAGTTCTGGCGTTCCGGACTTATGTGAAGCGGGTACCGGGATTGCTTCCTCGGGGGAAACTGTTGCATGAACCTCCACGAACCTGACTCGATCCTTTTGGAGAGATCCCCGAGCATCTTTATTATGGCAGGGTCTGTTATCGATTCGTTGTTGCCTGATCTTTCGGGTACTCGTTCGGCGCAGGGAGATGTTTTCGGCGCTACTGTGCTGGGAGTCTTCGGATGGCTCTACAGTTGAGCGATAGCACACTGCTGTGCCTGCAATATTTCAAAAATATCATGAAGGCTAACTTCTTGTGTTTCTCGAGTCGGGGTTTATTGGGCTTCCTGTTGGTCGATATGCTAAATGCTCCCATCGGTACGCGAGGCCTCGTTGACCTGCTGTGTGCCTTGCGAACCCGCGTCCACTGGAATTGGCCTAGATGTGGTATCAGGGTTCCACGGCAACGTGCCAACCACTGGAACAACCTCACCATTTCTGTCATGATTTTCGGGGTAGCTGTTCTTGACTCTGTTTACCAAGCCACACATTCTAACCTAAAATCAAAGGATCTTGGATAAGAAAAAATGTGAAAGATAATGTGCGTTTGTGCAATGAAACCAGCAAGAAAATAATCACTATTATTTTTAGCCCCACGGTGGGCGCCAAACTGTTTACCGTGAAAATGGTAACAATAATTAAATTTGTAAATGGGATTCTAAAAATGCGTGATCTATTCTTGAGCTAGTTGTTAGAGCAGTTGATGCTAAAAATATGGAGTTTAATAATGGAATGCAAGCTAAAATGAGATAGTAATCGAACCGAAGGGCCTGCTGCCCGGGTGTAGGTCTGGTCGATAGGGGACCTCGAGGTCGATGTCAGGGTCAAGTTTGAGATATTGAGGATAGTTGGGAATGGGATAACAGTTGAAGATATGATTAAACAAGGCTCTTCACGGCCAATACTAAGCTATATGATGAAGAACAAGTAGAAGAGCGATATGTATTAAGGTGACCTCGGGCCAATGAGAACAAGCAAGTTAGAAAGAACAAAGAGAGAAAGAGAGATATTATTGCACTCGTGGAGAAATGGAGCAACATCAGCCCGTTACAAGGTAGTGTGAGTCCCCTTTATATAGGAGGGGAACTCGGCTACAAGTACATGGGCATTAATTACAAAGTATGGAGATGGGATGGCTTGACGTGACGCCTCAGCATAGGCTCTGGATAGGCTGGCCCTATCAGACTTAGCCGTGTGCCTTGGGAGCTTCCCCCTTTGTCCTGGATTTGATTTTCGTCTTCTCTAAGTTAGGCCTCGACGAGCCCCAAAGTCAAGAACTCGGTCGTGGCTTCCCGTCCTCGGGTTCTCGAGGCATTCTTCCGAAATGACTTGATAGCGAGAAATCAAGTCCTCTGATTTTGCCGCGTACAGACCTACTTCACTTTATAAATGATTTAAACGCCTATTTTTAACTCATTTTCAACTCAACTTTGTCTCTAAACTTATCCTAACCCTTCTAAACAGATACCACAAGGGTTTGAAGTGATTCCAAAGTGATTACACCATATTTCAACATCAAAACTTAGTTCTAATGAAGAACAACACCTCTTTGAGGTTGTGTTGTCATTGAGGATTGTTGTGGGCTGTGTTTTGCTAAAATTCCAAGTTGTTGCTACTGGATAAGGTGAGTATAACAGCCTACTAATTGTGCTTAAGCTTGCTTGTATGTTGGTTAAGTTATTAGGATGACTAATTACAAGATAATACTTGGATTAGCTTAAGTCACTTCTATGGTGTTGTATTGCCATTGAGGATTGTTGTGAGCTACACCATCTAGGGATTTCAAGTTGTATCTACTGCTTAAGGTAAGTAAATCATGTTCTTGGTTGTGCTTAAGGTCAATCATGTGTTGGTTGAGTTATTTGAGTGAAAATCTACAAGATAGTAATTGACATGGCATAAGAAATCGTTATCATTTTTGTGGGTTGTGTTGAGGCTGTATATATGGTTTGTTTTCGCTGAAAATTGTTATAAATTGTTTTATTATGTTGTGACTGCTGTTGTTAAGCTTATCTATGTTCTAATTCAGTGGATTGAAAAAGATAATATGAACAATAAGATGTTGACGATAAAGGTTAATGTGCTAGGTGTATGGACTATATTTGAAGATTATTCTTATGATGTTTTGGGTTAAATGATATGGTAAGCATAAGTATGATGTTATGTATGTTGTAGGTAGATTCATGGAAGAGGAATTGGATTCAAACCATATTTTGTTAATCGTAAATAGAGTTTGCCGCTCAAAATGGTTGTTGAACTAATCAGAGAGCTTATTGTGAATTATATTGTTGTTGTTTGAGTTGTTTGGTTACTTTTGGTAACATATGGGATGTAGTACAAATAGGGGAGGTGTTGTCCGTTTTCTTGTAGAATATTGGTTTCCAAATGTGAGAGTTACAACACTTATATGATGACGACGAAGTCGGTTGACTCATTGTAGATGTAAGAAGATCATATTGAACTTGCTTGACGATTGGATAGAAGATTTCCAAGGTATGTTAAGGCACTTCCTTCTTTCTTTTGGCATGATCTAAAGTGAATTGAATATGCTATTTCATAACGGTTCTACTCCTAGCAACTAAGGTTGTCCATGTTATTCTTTCCTTATAAAGTTATTCTAAGCAAGTGTGTATGATCCTTGAATCCTACTGAGGTTCATATTGAGGGTATGAATGTCCATAATGTTAATCGAAGGAGCAATGACCTTATAGATTTTGAGAAGAAGAAAAGGCTTCTTGTATTTCTATATATGTTTACACCCCATGAGCAAGGGAATTTATACAAAGCTCCTAATGCTAATTAAGGAGATAAAATAAATCTATATAATCAATACAACTATCAAATCAAATCAAAAAATTATATCTCCTAAATATAATCAAATCTGCTGAAATCATGCTAATCAACACTCCTAAATCAAGTCTCCTTGAATCATGCTAATCAACACTTCCCCTCCAGTTGGTGCAAATATGTTGCACATGCCCAACTTGCAACTCAAAGTATGGAAAGTTCGCTTGGCGAGACCTTTGGTAAAACATCAGCTAGCTGTTTTTCGGATGGCACATGAAATAAACTCAAGAAACCAGTTGTAACTTTTTCTTTGATAAAGTATCGGTTAATTTCCACATGCTTTGTTCGGTCGTGCTGGACTGGATTATGAGCTATACTAATGGCAGCTTTATTGTCACAGTACACAGAAAGTTTTCCTTTTTCATATAGTCTCAATTCCTGTGGTAGCTTTTATAGCCAAAGCAGTTCGCAAAAACCCTGGGCCATAGCTCTATGTTTTGCCTCCGCACTTGATCTAGCAACTACACTTTGCTTCTTATATCTCCAAGTAACCAAGTTTCCTCATACGAGCGTACAATAACTGGATGTTGATCTTCTGTCATCTAGAGATCCAACCCAATCTGCATCTTTAAAGGCTTCTATTTGGAGGTGATCATGTTCGGAGAAAAGTAGACCTTCCTCTGGAGCAGACTTCAGATACCGCAAAATGTAAAAGACAGCTTGCATATAAGAATCTCGGGGATCATGCATGAACTGAATCACCAAGCTAACTGAATAGGCTATGTCTGGTCTAGTGTGGGAGAGATAAATGAGTTTTCCAACCATCCTCTGATATCTCTCCTTATCAATTGATTCTCCAACTCTGCTTTGTAACTTGTGATTGCTTTCAATGGGTGATTCTGTGGGTCTGCAACCTGTCATACTGGTTTCTTTCAAAAGATCCAGAATATACTTCCTTTGAGAAATAAATATTCCTCTTTTGGATCTAGCAACCTCAATTCCAAAGAAGTACTGCAATTTTCCTAGAACTTTGATCTCAAATTCATGTGCCAACAACTTCTTCAATCGAGACATCTCTTCTTTGTCATCTTCTGTCGTTACTATGTCATCAACATAAACTATGAGAAGAGTGAGTTTACCCATTTGACGTCTTATGAAGAGGGTGTGATCAACATTGCTTTGTTGGTAATCGAAGGAGATCATTGCTTTGCTGAATCTGTTAAACCAAGTTCTAGGGGATTGCTTCAGTCCGTATAAGGCTTTCTAAAATCTACATACCTTTCCTTGACTCCGTGCAGTATCAAATCTAGAAGGAATCTCTATATACACCTATTCTTCTAAGTCTCCACGAAGAAATGCATTCTTCACATCAAACTGTTGCAAGTCCCAATCAATATTAGCTGCACAAGATAAAAGAATTCTAACAGTGTTCATCTTAGCAACATGGGCAAATGTCTCTTGATAATCCACTCTATAAGTCTGAGTAAATCCCTTAGCCACCAATCTTGCTTTGAATCATTCAATTGAGCTATCAACTTTGTGCTTCATAGTAAAGACCCATTTGTAGCCAACTAATTACTTGTCTGGTGGTAAAGTGACAAGTTCCCATGTCTTATTTTTTGACAAGGCCTTCATTTCTTCAATCATAGCTTGCTTCCATTTAGGATCTACAAAATCTTCCCTCCAATTCTGGGGAATATACATAGAAGAAATAGACAAGGCAAAGGCTCTATAGGAGGGAGACAAAGAATTATAGGAGACAAAATTAGATAAAGGGTGTTTGGTGGTGCAAGATCTGACTCCTTTTCTGAGAGCAATAGGTTCTACTAACTCATTAGGAAATGTAGATAACTCACAAGTAGAAGAAAGTTCACCTTCGATAGATTGCATGCTGGGCTCTATTTTTCCTTGAGTAAGTTTTCAAATCAGGCCTATCCAAACGTCCAATAGTCTCCCCCTGAATTATTTCTCCAATTTCACTTTCCCTTGTGACAATGTCATCAAGAGGTCCAGTAATGGAACTAGGTAGAATAACGTCTTCCTCCTTACTGCTCTCCCCCTGACGAGGTAATACTGAAATAGGGCTCAGATTCTTGAAAGGTAACATCCATGCTAACAAAAGATCTCCCAAAGGGAGGATGATAACATTTGCAACCTTTCTGTGTTGCAGAATACCCAATGAAAACACACTTTATAGCTCTAGGATCAAGTTTCCTAGAATTTCTAGTGTGGATAAAGCAAATGCACCCAAACACCTTTGGAGGAACAGTATATTCATTCTTACCTTTTAAAGCTTCCATAGGACTTTGAAAATTGAGGGGTTTAAGTGGCATTCTGTTGATAAGATATGCAGCCACTAGAATAGAATACCCCCAGTAATGTTTTGGTAGATGCATGGTGAACATAAGAGATCTTGCTACTTCTAACAGATGCCTATTTTTTCTTTCAACAACCCCATTTTATGCACTAGTGTAAGGACAACTAGTTTGATGGACTATCCCATTGGACTCTAAATAAGCACCAAATCTTTTATCCATGTATTCACTGCCATTGTCAGTTCTCAAGGTTTTTATTTTGGCATCAAACTGAGTGCAAATTATCTTATGAAATGACTGAAAACAAGAGAAACCTCCACTTTTGACTTTTAACAAATATACCCAAGTCATCCGAGTGCAGTAATCAATGAAAGTAACAAACCATCAATTACCAGACAAAGAGACAGTTTGGGTAGGACCCCATACATCAGAAGGAATAGTCATAAACGGAGTTGTGCTTCTATTATCACTCACAGGATAAGAGTTTCTAGTATTCTTGGTATATTCACATGCATTACAGAACAAAGATTCAAATCGAGTCCTTGAAAACAAATCGAGATACAACTTCTTCAAAACAAAGAATGATGGGTGTCCTGACCGTCTATGCCATTTTATTATTTCCTAGTTGACATCCTTACTTTCCCCAAAAAAGGCTTGACTAGAGTTTTGAATCACATCTAATATATACAAGTCATCACGCAATCTACCACTGTCAATCCTTTTCCCTGTTTGAAGATCCTTAAAAATACACTGATTGGGAAAGAACTCAATTTTACAATTTAGAGCTTTAGTGATGGCACTAATAGATAAAAGATTGATATGGAACTCAGGGACATGGAGCACGGATGATAGTTTAATATTAGGAGTATAAATGACAGAACATGTTCCAGATATAGGTGTTAAAGAACCATTGGCTATTTTAACATTATCTCCTTTGAGAGACGGAGAATAGTTTTGAATGCATTTAGAAGAGCTTGTCATGTGTCTATTTGCACCAAAATCGACAATCTAAGAATTAAGGTTATCAGCAAATGCAGTACCTAATTGCACATGATTGGATGTGGCAACATTAGCGGAGTCAAGTTTGGCTAGGAGGTGACGGAGAAGCTGAATTTAATCTGATGACAAGATTTCTCCAGAAACCGTCTCCTTGAATGTCTCAATGTTTCAACCCAATCAGAAGGAAATCAAAAGGAGTTTGTGGTGCAGACAACCAACAAGAGAGAGAAAACTCGACCTCGTTGATAAAAAAGGAACCCTAGTGCTGCGAGGGAGATAACTCACCTCAAAAAGGCAGCAATGACTCTAATACCATGTAGGTTTTTAGAAGAAGAAAAGGCTTCTTGTATTTCTGTGTATGTTTACATCCAATGAGCAAGGGAATTTATACAAGCTCCTAATTCTAATTAAGGAAATAAAATAAATCTATATAATCAATACAGCTATCAAATCAAATCAAATCAAAATAAAATTAGATCTCCTAAATATAATCAAATCTCCTGAAATCATGCTAATCAACACTCCTAAATCAAGTCTCCTTGAATCATGCTAATCAACAGACCTTAAGTCACACGAAAAGGCTTAGAACGTGATTCAATGAGTCTAGCATGCATTATATATAGTATCTATTTACTCTACCGAGCCGCGTTATAGTCGATCGGGTACAACACTTATTGTACAACCACTGATCAGTTGGGTTTACCGAGCTCCATGTGGCCGGGTACGATTCTACCGAGCCTTATGATGGTCGAGTACGTTTTTACCGAGTCCTCTTTGAGGCCGGGTACAATATGATGATGATGATGCCCACTGAGGCGTATGTTTTTAAAAGTTTATGTTATATATATGTATTATGCATTTCATGTTAGTAGCCCCTAGAGGCCCTCAGATGTTATAGGTTGTATCTCTTCTATCTCTCTTTACATTACTGTTTTTGTTTATGCTTTCCTGCCTTACATACTCGGTACTTTATTTGTATTGATGTCCTTTTTGCTTGGGGACACTGCGTTTCATGCCCGCAGGTCCTGATAGACAGGTAAGATATTCCTCCTAGTAGGCTATCAACTCAGCGGAAGGTGTTGGTACACTCCACTTATTCCGGAGTTGCCTATTTGGTCAGTATGATTTGGACATGTATTGCTTAGTATGGCAGGGTCCTGTCCCGACCTTTATGATGTGTATGTACTCTTAGAGACTTGTAGATAGACGTTACGTCTATGAAAGATTGTATGGCCTTGTTGGACTATATTCATTGTACAAGTGTTCATTTTGGGTCTTATAGGACCGTATGTCACATGTATAAATTTGTATTACATTTTGGGTCGTCCTATGTCAAGTACTCCCTTATGTTTTATTCTGGTTATATCATGACGACCCTTCCAACCCATTTACCCATGATGGTGTGATAAGAAAGATACGTTACATTGGTACTCGGTTGAGTAATGTACCAGGTGCCTGCTGCGGCCCTCCGATTTGGGTCGTGATAGTAAATATCTATGAATACTATAAAGAAAATTATAAAGATACAAGTTACAATCGAGAATTGAGTGGTTAATCATTTTGTGGTTATAGGCATGTCTGGTGCTAGACCAGTGACCCCAAAATGATTGGTTAATCATTTTATGGTCATTGATGCTTTGGTTGTTTTGATTGTTTGTTGACCTTGATGTATGCTTAGTTTTAAGCAAGAATTGGAATTTCTAGAGTATGTCTAGCAGCAACTAGTTTTTGGATCAAGGAAGGTCAAGAGAATGTGTTTACCAATATTGTTTGGCTTTTTCTTAATCTGGCTTGTGGAAAATAATTCCTTTTCCAATACTCAATCCTCAATCATCACCGGAGAATTCACTCCTAGTAAGTAGGCACAATATGCAACTCTCTCATTTCTGTATATATCCGGTAAGCTTGTCATTTTTATTGTACATAGGTTACCCGAAATTATTTAATGCAGTCTATCCATTTGAGAAACACTTTTAGCCTCTCTATTTGTCTAGAATTGGTGTACATGTATGTGCCTGTATGAGTTATTGTATTTTGGATAGGACTATCATCTAAATGATAGAAATACTAAATGGGTAAAAGGAGATTTATTTTTCACATTACTTATTTTGTTATTTCAGGTCAAACAGTATGATGTAATACTGTATTCTAGGCCGGGCCCGGGCCTTCGTGGGCCAAACGGGTCGGGCTTCGTGGGCCTAGGCTCTGGCGGTCCCGGGCTTTGTGGGCTCACCTGGTGGAACCGGCCAGTGACGGGCCTAAGCCCATGTGGTCCTGGGCTAAACAGGCCGGGCTCGTGGGCTTCGCGGGACTGGCGGGTTTTTTTTTTTTTTTTGTAAGGCAATTTATTGTAGTATCATGGCTATATTAAAAATATATATGTAGTATATATGTAGAAATCTAATTATTAAAGTGCTTGACGAAAAAGAAAAATAACAAAACAATAGTAAAACACTAAATTGTCATGCATAATAAATTAATAACAAAGTACAACATGAAGCATATTAATATATATATATATATATATAGTAAGCATATATATATATAGTATACTAGTATAGAATGTTATGTATATATATTTCATTGTATATTTTCTTGTAGTATATATTGTATGTTATGTATATATATTCTCTTGTATATTGTCTTGTAGTATATATTGTATGTTATGTATATATATTCTCTTATATATTGTCTTGTAGTATATATTGTATGTTATGTATATATATTCTCTTGTATATTATCTTGTAGTATATATTGTATCTTATGTATATACATATTCTCTTGTATATTGTCTTGTAGTATGTTATGTATATATATCCTCTTATATATGTTGTTGTAGTATATATTGTATGTTATGTATATATATCCTCTTGTATATTGTCTTGTAGTATATATTGTATGTTATGTATATATATTCTCTTATATATTGTCTTGTAGTATATATTGTATGTTATGTACATATATTCTCTTGTATATTTTCTTGTAGTATATATTGTATGTTATGTATATATATTCTCTTGTATATTGTCTTGTAGTATATATTGTATGTTATGTATATATATATATCCTCTTATATATTTTCTTGTAGTATATATTGTATGTTATGTATATATATATCCTCTTATATATGTTGTTGTAGTATATATTGTATGTTATGTATATATATTCTCTTATATATTTTCTTGTAGTATATATATTGTATCTTATGTATATATATTCTCTTGTATATTGTCTTGTAGTATGTTATGTATATATATATCCTCTTATATATGTTGTTGTAGTATATATTGTATGTTATGTACATATATTCTCTTGTATATTGTCTTGTAGTATATATTGTATGTTATGTATATATATATCCTCTTATATATGTTGTTGTAGTATATATTGTATGTTATGTACATATATTCTCTTGTATATTTTCTTGTAGTATATATTGTATGTTATGTATATATATTCTCTTATATATTGTCTTGTAGTATATATTGTATGTTATGTATATATATTCTCTTGTATATTTTCTTGTAGTATATATTGTATGTTATGTATATATATATCCTCTTATATATGTTGTTGTAGTATATATTGTATGTTATGTATATATATTCTCTTGTATATTGTCTTGTAGTATATATTGTATGTTATGTATATATATTCTCTTATATATTGTCTTGTAGTATATATTGTATGTTATGTATATATATTCTCTTGTATATTATCTTGTAGTATATATTGTATGTTATGTATATATATTCTCTTATATATTGTCTTGTAGTATATATTGTATGTTCTCTTGTATATTGTCTTGTAGTATATATTGTATGTTATGTATATATATATCCTCTTATATATTTTCTTGTAGTATATATTGTATGTTATGTATATATATTCTCTTATATATTTTCTTGTAGTATATATATTGTATCTTATGTATATATATTATAACTTATTACTTATATATTTTCTTGTAGTATATATTGTATGTTAGGTGTATATATTACCTTATATATTTTGTATGTTATGTGTATACAAAAAAAAATTAAAAAAAAATAATCTGTTGGGCCCGTTAGGCCCGCCAGGACCGGCCCAGGCCCGACTGACGGTCCCGGGCTAAACGGTCTCGGGATCGTGGCTAATCTATGAAGACCGGCCCGTCACGGGCTTCTCAAGACCACCAGGACCGGCCCACCAAGCCCGTTAGGCCCGTTAGGACCGCGGGCCCGGTCTGGTTCGGTTCAGGCCCGGCCCACCAAGCAGCATTAGTATGATGTGAAAGATTTCAGTACGGGGAAGAGTTGCAGAATTTTTTGAGGGCTTCTACTCTTTTGTTGTTATGAATATTATATTGAATTAGTGATAATAACATTGATTATTTTTTTTGAACAATGTAATTTTATTTTACATGTCATTGATATATTAGTAAGAATTAATACTTTTGTTTTTCTAGATTGAATGAAATATATTATGTTCTTATGAGTTAATTAGCGTTTTTATTAGCATTTTTGCAGTGTAAAGATAGTTTGGTTCTTTATTTGCCCCTAAAAGGGTATTTTTAATCGAGAACTAATTTGATTTAGCATTTGTTATAATTGCATCTATACAATTGCCATTATAGCCTATGACTTTTAGTGGAAATTTAATTCAATTTACTAGCAATAAAAATAGGCGTTAAAGTGCAAACTAGGCCTCTTATGGAATTAGTTTAGCGACAATTTTAGTTGCCACTAATTTATTACTATTAAAGCATGTGACTTTTGGTGGCAATTTAATTTGATTTGCTGGCCAAAATAGTAGACACTAAAGTGCAAATTAAGCCTACTATGGAACAGATTTTGCAGCCATTAAATATTTGACATTAAAGCATTTGACTTTTAGTGGTAATATAATTAGATATATCGGCCAAAAAGAATGCCCGTTGAAGTACAATCTAAGCCTATTATGAAATGGATTTAGCAGCCATTTAATTGCCGCTAAACTTTAGCCGTTAAAGCCTGTGACTTTTAGCGGCAATAGAACCTAGCTTTACTAGCACTTCATCGAATAGCCGCTAAAGGCTTTAGCGATGCCAGCAACCACAGCTAAAAATGAATAGCCAGTAAATCATTTAGCAACAATGTCTATTTCCGCTAAAAGTATTTTTTATTGCCGCTAAAGACTTTTTTTGTTGTAGTGATTAGCCTTCCTGGGATGATATAGAATATCGATGTTGTAATCCTTGAGTAACTCAAGCTATTTTCTCTGTCTCAGATTCAATTTCTTCTATTTGAAAATATACTAAAGGTACTTATGGTCCGTGAATATCTCCACATGGACCCCATACAAATATTGATGCCAAATCTTCAATGCAAATACCACCGCTGCAAGTTCTAAGTCATGTGTAGGATAGTTTTTGTCATGATTCTTGTGTTGCCTTAAGCGATCACCTTGCCATGTTGCATCAATACACACCCAAGTCCGATCCTTGAAGCATCACAATATACTACAAACCCGTCTATACCCTTTGGTAGGGTCAATACCGGCACTGTTGTCAATCTTAATTTCAACTCTTGGAAGCTTCTTTCACAAGTATCTAACCGTTGGAACTTAACTTCCTTCTACATCAATTTAGTCAACGGGGAGGCAAGAGTAGAGAACCCCTCCACGAACTTCCTGTAATACCCCACTAAGCCTAAGAAACTGTGAATTTATGTTGGAGTTGTAGGTCTAGGCCAATTCTTTATATCTACAAACTTCTGAGGATCAACCTTAATTCCTTCTCTGGAGACGACATGACCGAAAAACGTAACAGATTCAAGCCAAAATTCACATTTCAAAAACTTCGCATACAACTTGCGCTGATATAGAGTCTGTAGAACTGCCTTGAGATGATCGGCATAAAACTCGGTTCATAAGATCCATGAAAGTTGTCGGGACATTTGTTAGCCCAAAAGACATTACCAGAAATTCAAAATGCCCATATCGGGTTCTGAAAGCTTTTTTCGAATATCCTACTCATTGATCTTTAGTTGATGATACCCGGATCTTAATTCAATCTTAGATAAGTACTTAGCACCCTAGAATTGGTCAAACAAGTCATCTATCCTTGGCAGTGGGTACTTATTCTTGATTGTGTCCTTGTTGAGCTGTCGATAGTCAATACACATCCTTAGTGACCCATCTTTGTTTCTTACAAAGAGAATCGGTGTGCCCCAAGGTGACACACTCGGCCGAATAAAACCTTTCTCTAACAAATCCTTCAATTATTCCTTTAGCTCCTTCAATTCTGTCGGTGCCATTCTATAGGGTGGAATAGATATAGGATGCATGCCCGACATCACGTCAATCCCAAAAATCAATCTCCCTATCTGGTGGAATCCCAGGGAGCTCATCAGGAAAGACCTCCGGAAATTCATTCACAACAGGTGCAGACTCAAGTGTATGTGCCAATGTTTAGGTGCCTCAACATTGGCGTCCGTAACCCAGACCAAATGGTAAATACACCCCTAGTTAATCATATTTGTGGCCTTAAGTTAAAAAACAAACCTATACTTCGGCACCACATCATCCCCTTTCTATTAAATCACTAACTCATTTGGAAATTCAACCTAACGGTTATGGTTCGATAATCAAGCTTGGCAAAACATAAATAAGACCATTCCATCCCCACTATTACATCAAAATCAACCAATCCCAATTCAATGAGATCGGCCATGGTGTCCCGACCATGCACCGTGACAATATAATCCCTATAAACCCACGTGATCACAATAGACTCACCAACCGGAGTAGATACGAAGAACGGCTCATGAAGTTGTTCCAGTTCTATCCCAAATTATACAACAATATAAGGAGTGACATAGGACAAAGTGGACCCGGGATCAATAAGAGCATACACATCATGAGATTGGACAGTCAATATACCTGTGACAACATCTGGAGAAGCCTCTGAACTCTGGCGACCCTATATAGCGTAGAATTGGCTGGGTCCTCCCGAACTTTGTGTACCACCTCTAGTTGCATCGCACCCTGCGAGTGCTGGAGTGCCTCAAGCTGGAGTAGGTAATGCAGATGTAGTAGCTGTAGAACTGGATAACTGTGTTGTGCCCCTGCCTACACCCTGGCGAGACGAACGGTAATCCCTCTAAATGTGACCCCTCAATCCGTACCCATAGCATATGGGTAGGTCTTGTAGCATATTCCCAAGTGCATCTTTCCACACATAGGGCATGAGGGCCTCCGCTGCTACTGGAATCTCCCACCAGTACGACCCTGTTGGTAAGATCCCCTGTTGTCCTAACCGGGCCTAAAACAACTCCACTGCTGCTAACTGGGCCCTGATGGCGGTGCACTGACTGAAGACAAAGCAAAGGACTAGGATGGCCTTGACGACCCTCCCCTGAATGCTAGCCTACTACCACATCCACCGAATGAACCACCAAAGTTTCCTGTGCACCGGGCCTTGCTTGTTACATCCCATGTTTGACCTGACAGCAGGTGAAGCACGAGCATCAGAGTCCTATGGTTTGCTTTAGAGACTTGAGATTCCCAAGTGGAAGTAGGAGCGTATTACCATGGATTTCGTTGTTAGGCTCCCACGGACTTTGAAGAAATTTGATGCAGTATGGGTCAATATGGATAGGTTGACCAAGTCAACACATTTCATTCCAGTGGCAGCTATCTATTCTTTAGAGTGGCTAGTTGAGATCTTTTATTACATCCCATGTTTTCGTACGTGAGAATACGTTGTAAGTCAATTGATGTTTAGTCAAAGCTAGTTTCCGTTCAGTTTTATATTTCGCTTCATAAATCATCTTGCAATGCGGCTACATGGCCAAAGTATGACATTGTATATTCAGAGTCCCTCAGTCGTAAGTTGGTACGATAGGTTAAGTGAGGCACCGGGTGCCGGTCTCTCCCCCCTTGTTCGGGCTATGACAAACTTGGTATCAGAGCAGTTATGTCCTAGGGAGTCTACACGCCGTGTCTAGTAGAGTCTTGTTTATGGGTGTGTTATGCACCACACTTATAAGCATGAGGCTACATGGAATTTAAGATTGTCACTCTTTCTTCTTACTCTACATCGTATGGTAGAGCTCAATTGTAAGAATTTGATCTAAGGCTATATTGTGGTCCAGTCTCGGGCCTAAATTAGCTAAACGGGCCGGGCCAAACGATCTCGGGCTCTGGCGGGCCGGGCACAAGCGGCCCCGGGCCAAATGGTCCCGGGTTTAACGGTCCTAGAGGGTGGAACCGGGCCACTGTGGGCCTAAGCCCACATGGTCCCGGGCTAAATGGTTCGGGCCTAAGTGTTCCGGGCTATTTTTTTTTAAAATTGTTTTATCTAAGACAATTTCTTGTAAATTATATTATATAATTGTGACTTAAATCTTCTAATTCAAATTTAAACACAAAAAAATTATAAATAAATATTCAAGGGAATGCCTTATAATTTTTATTATTACGACATTACCAAAAAATGACAATATCTTTCTTAGTCTTCCTCCCCCCAATGGAATGAATACAACAAGGTGCTAATACCACCATTAAAAGGAAAAAAACAAATGAAGATGTGCCAAAATACAAGTTACATATTAGTCTACATATTATCTCTAAGGGTGTATTGTGGGTCGGGCCTAGCCCGAGACCGGCCCGGGCCCGCGTGCCAAACGAGTCAAATGGGCCGGTTCAAACGGGCTGGTCTCTAGTGGTGCAAAAGCCCATAGCAGGCCGGTCCTGACCAAATAGCCCGTGAGCCCGGGACCGTTTAGCCCGGGACCGGCAGGCGGGCCTGGGCCGGTTCAACCGGGCCAAACAGGCCCCAACGACCATTTTTAAAAAAAAAAATTAAAAGGGCCAACGGTCAGATTTTTAAAATCTAGTCGTTGGCCTTCAACTTTCAGCTGTTTGGAACTTTAAAAAATAGCCATTTGGCCCTCAAACTTTGTTTTAACACCAAACTTTTTATAATTACACTTTTTCCCTATTCTCAACTATAAATACCCCCTCATTCTTTCATTTTTACTCACAAATTCATCAATCTCTCTCAATCCCCCTAATTTTCTTCTATAATTGCTTGATTTATTATTGCAATTTTGTGAAAAATTGTAAAGTTGGTGAATTGAAGTCTTCAAGTCTTCAACGATATTCAATTTTCAAGAAGTTGTTCGTCAATTCGGTAAACTCGTTCCAACTCTTAAGTTTTAATATTATAGTTTTGTTTGTTTTACTTAGTATAATTATAATTAATATGGACTTTTCTTTGAAAAAAATATTTGGTGGTAAGGGTATGGGAAAATCTAAAATTGGTGAATCTAGTCGCCAATCTACTACTCTTCCCCCGGCTCCCCGACCCAGACCTGTTACCTGTCCTCCTCCACCTATTATTCTTGATAATGATAACCCTTGTTTTTAATTTTTCGATAGTCAATTTTGCCATGATGTTGCACCAGGTCAACAATTAAATGAAGAAGTTATGAATGCTCTTTATCCTAATCAAACTATCTTTGAAAATGATGAGGAAAATGATGATTTAGATGAAATGCAACCGGATTAAGATGATACACCTACTAGTCCTGTTAATAACCCAACTGATATACCTACTACTGATATTGGTAGAAGTGGTAATGACTGTGATTATCTAACTATTACAAGTCATTGGATAGATGAGGACTGGATAATGCAAAAGCGCATTATTGCTTATAGAATAATTAATTCATGCCACATAGTTAAGTTTATTGCTAACACAATTGCAGATATTTGTAGATATTTTTGCATTAGAGATAAAATAATGCCGGTTTCAATGGATAATACTTCCAGTAACACTAATGTTATAGGCTTGCTTACAACTATACTAAATCCTGCATTTAGTAATATTTTTCATGTTAGATGTATTTGTCATATTTACCATTTAATCGTTGGTGATGGTATGAAAGCTTTAAATGTAGAAATTAAAAAGGTTAAAATGTCTCTTAATTCTCTTTTTCATTCAAACCATAGAAGTAGACTTAGAAATTATTTTAAAAAATGTAATGAATTTGGCCTTAGAGAAAGAAAGGTTCCTAAACCTTGTCCGACTAGATGAAATTATATGTATGAAAGTTTAGTTGTTGCATATCAATATAGAAACCCAATAAGCGCAACATATAATGCTCGTGTAGGTGATGATGATGATGATGATGATGATGATGATGATGATGAGCACCTTACAAATCAAGATTGGACTAATGTTAAAATACTTGTAGACTTTTTAGAACAATTTCATGTTGCTACAAATGAATTATTTGGGTAATATTATCCTACTATTTCTAACTGTTTAGTTTATATTGCAGCACTTGCAGATTTGTTTACTCAATTTTCAGAGGGTGGAGTAATTTATCAACTTGCTATTGATTCTATGAAAGGTAAGTTTAAAAAATATTTTTCCCTATCCCCCCTATTTTTGGTGTTGCTGCAGTGTTAAAATCCTACAATGAAATTAGGAGGTCCTCACTTTTGGTATTCAAAAATTTATAACGCTTTATCACTTTCAGCTGAGGAATTTGCTACACTTGGAGATGCAAAAGCCTCAATTAAAATAAATGCTCAAATAATTTATAATGCTTATCAACTTGCCTTAGATCAGCTAGACCAAATGTTCCAACTCTTACTTCGTCTAGTTCGCAATCATCTAAAAGAACTGCGGGCCTAAAAGCCCTTAGTTCTTGGACAGAGTTCAGGGGTTCTCAAGGTGATAATATTGGTGATAGTTCACAACTAAATGAGCTTCAAGTTTATTTGTCGCAGGGACTTGAATCAGAGAATCCCAACGGCTCCTTCGATGTTTTGGAATGGTGGAAGGACAAACAAAAACACTATCCGGTTCTTTCAAGGATGGCTCGAGATATTTTAAGTATACAAACTTCAACAGTTGCATCAGAGAGCGCTTTCAGTCAAGCGAGACTTCAAATTGGTGATCATAGAACGTCTATGAGGGAGAGCTTGGAAAAATTAGTACTCTTCAGAGATTGGATCCGTTCGGAAAGAAGAAATTTTGAACTTGCAGAATCACAACCGGAGATAGACGAAGCCTATAAAGAAATGCTAGCAAAACTTGCGCAGGATGCTGCTTCGCCCGGAAGTGGTGATGAACAAGCTTCTTTTCCACCACCACCAACGGAAATTCCTCCGGACCTTGAAGTATTTATGAGATTTGTTAGAGATAATACATAGACTAATATATAACTTGTATTTTGGCACATCTTCCTTAGTTTTTTTCCTTTTAATGGTGGTATTAGTACCTTGTTGTGCTCATTCCATTGGGGGGAAGAAGACTAAGAAAGATATTTCCATTTTTTGGTAATGTCGTAATAATAAAAATTATAAGACATTCCCTTGAATATTTCTTTACAATTTATTTTGTGTTTAAATTTGATATAGTATATATATTATATATCACTAATACATATATATATATATATATATATATATATATATATATATATATATATATATATATATATATATATATATATATATATATATATATATTTCATAAAGGAGATTCCTCATTAGGTCCGTCTATACATCTGGATGATATTCCAGAAGATAATCCATTATACAGTCATCTACAGGCATTTGTTCAGCAATCAATTTAATCTTTTGCTGAACCTTAGCAGATTGTAAAGTATCGAATATATTCATGCTTAATATTTCTAATTGTAATGGATCAACATGCCTTTGTTTTATATTAATCAAGGCGTTAATATCTCTAGTTACGGGATCTGTAACAAAAGAATAACTTATCTCTTTATCTTGATAAGTAGCAGAAAAACCCTGTGCATCTATGTTATTAAAAGGGTAAATAGCATTAATAAAAGGGGTTCCAAGTATAATCGGAGGGTATAACTGGTTTTTTACCAAAAAGAAGAAATGAGGAATACAAACTCTATTTTGGCAAATACGAGTATTGGTAATTTATACTTTATACCTAAAGCATGACCAGAAGCAGATTTTACCAAATGAGTGGTCTTTTGAAAATATTTAGTAGGAACAAGACCCTCTTGAATACAACTTACATCTGCTCCACTATCAATCATTGCTACATCAGTTAGAGAGAAACTATTATCAATCAGGATAGTACATTTAATGTACCACTTATGAGCCGTAACAATCTGCATCATTCCTAAAAACATATCAGAATTTTCATTAATCGGATCATTCTTATTAGAAATTTCTTTTCCCTTTTCATTTGAAAATTCAGTAATTCCTTTAGCCGAAAAATCAGTTGGAAAATCAGTTAGAGAATTATTTTTCTCAATATGAGTAATACGGTGATCACAAATCATTTGATTTTGTTTAAGAGACTTAATATCTCTTTTCAAATTTTCAATTTCGATTTTCAAATCATCAAACGAAGTATCTCTACTTGGCGTATTTGTCTTATGAAGACGTGTATTAACTTCAGACAAAGAATATGGTGCAAAATATTCAAATTCGTTTTTTGGTCTTTCAAAAGGCTTTGAACCACTAGAACTAGAACTATCAGCCAAATTTATAATTTTTTTTACGAAGTTTTTCATCAGTAATTTCTTTTAAAAGTTCTATTACATTGTCAGATGTAATAGTTTTTATATTCAAATATTGAAATTGTGATTGCAATTTATAAAACTCATCATCATCGCAAGTGCAAATATCACCTTTACAAGCGGTGCAGGTATTATCCAAATCTTTACTACTTTCAGATAAATCTATCAGATCAATCTCAACTTCAGACTCAGTCTCAGAACAAGTATAATCAGAATCTGATCCGGAAGTGTATAACAAGTTATAAACTTTGTCACGTAACCCATCGTCTAGTTCTAAGACCTTTAGCTTTTGAAGCTTGCAATTTGGAGCGATATGCCCAAATTTTCCACACTTATAACACTTAATATCAGCGAGATCTCTCTTTGATCTATTTTTCGTAAATCGAGTAGATTTGCGATGCGCTTTTCTAGTATCACGCTCTTCCTTATATCTATATCTAGACCTCCTTTTCTTATACGGGCTATCAGGGTTAGGATACCTATGATATCTGTTTTTATTTTCTTCTTACTTTGAGTAGAGGTTCTGGATAAACCGAATTGGGTACAGAAGTCACCTAATTGGGATTTCTCTTTAAGCTTATCAATCTTAAGCTGTCTAGAAAGCTTCAGCTCATTACACAAGTTTAATCCTTCTTGTGTACACACTCCTATAAGTTTACCATAGGTATAATTTCCATACGGAATTTCACTGTAACTACCTCTTAACACTTTTCTTACTCTTTCAGCGAATAAGGAGGGAAGGCCGTCTATAAACTTAGTTTTCCAATGTTCATACTTGTTTTCGGGTAGCTCCATAACTCTACTCATAAAAGTATCTTTGTACCATCTAAATTTACTAAGGGTCCTACATCTAAGCCCATTTAGTAAAGTACGGACGGTCTCATGCTGATTGGTAAATCTACCATTAAAATGTTCTAGAATTGTAAGGATAAGGGTATAAACAACATCTTCTCTACCTTTAACTAGAGTCATGCCTATATTGCCAACTCCTTCGTCGACGGCGGTAGCATTAATAACCGTTGCCTTTTCTTCAACGGATAAATAGTAATCCCACCAGCCACGAAGTTGGCCAGTAAAGCCTGCAATAATCATTTTGCAAATAGTTCTATATGTGTTCTTAACACTTTTACAGATAGTTGAGTACATAAGCATTATATGTATAAGAATGGTTAATTGTCTATCAGTTAAGCCATTAAGATTCCATTCATAAATTTCGGAACCGCTGTAAAACGTATTAGTCTGATTCCATTCGCGTTCCTCTATTAACACATCTTGAGGAGTAGGACGGGAATAATAGTAAGTTTGCATCCGGGGTTTGTCGGCATACTTATTATTGGGTTTAATTAAACCCTTGAGCTTATTAAGCTCTGACCACGTTTCAGTTTTATAATCGGAAATAGTTTCAATTTTATCAGCAATTTTTTTTGATAAATCAATTGGTCTAATATTTAAACTAGAAAGTTTCTTATCAAGAAGGTGTGCTAAGTCATCAAGAGATTTGAATTTAAAATCTTGAACCTCAGGAGGCCTTTGAACATGAGTAAGAACTGCTTGATCAACCCGTTTGATTCCCGAAGTGGAGGCAATATCGGTTGGTCCCTTGTTAGTACTCATCTTCTTTATTAAAGCAGTCAAATCAACCAATTTTTTATCAAGAGAACCGATATGTTCTCCTAAAATTTTTACATAAAAACCCAAATAATTGTTTTGAGAAATCAATTTATTAATTTCTGCGATACTAACAGCTGCAACATTATTGTCAACAAATTTTTAAAAAAGCAGTGAAGGTAATATTACTAAAGCCATTTACCCTTTTCACAGTTAGAACTGCTAGACACATGGACTCAATAAGAGTATGTGTTGGACCTAGACAGACCCCTTGCTTGGGTAAAAGGATAGATCCTTCCATATAGTCATTAAAACTATAATAAAATTCCCGTATATTTCGAATCTTTACTGGTCGTGCGGACTACCACCAACCTTCAAAATTACTGAAATAGCTAGATCTGGATGGCCGTGCGGACTACCGCCCGCCTACCCTGATCCTGGTGTAAATGGTATCGGAGCCTAGGAATTTCCATCCTGTATATGTAATAGATATGAAATATTCAACATAGATATGAAGCTTTTGGAATAGATCTGGGAGAAAAAAGTACTAAAAGTACTAGACTTAAAGAGGTAAATATACCTCAAAACCTTGATTTATTAAATAAATGGATGATTCCTAAAGTTTCTATAAAAACCATTTATGATTATGGTTGGTTTGATAAACTTTCTTCAAAATAATTGATAAAAATGACTGAACAGTCTTTGGCGTTAAATTCTTCTGAATAGACTATTCGTTTGTTAAACAAACACGATATAGATTTATATAAACATCATTATCATTATGCATATTGGTACGGTCTAAATTGCGTTTAAACCATTAACCCTTAAAGGATTACCAGAGACCTTTTAGCAGCTCTTAGAGATGCTAGAAATTTGAACTTTAGACAGTCTCTGATGGGTTCGATTGAATCTAATATTGTCTATGGCCTAGTATATTTTAATACTCAACCCAATTTGCAATTGTCTTTTTCTGATATTAATATTCTTGGTGCCTTGACTTTAAATGTGAAAACGCATGGTTATAATTATGCGCCTGGTTCTGAACTTATATGTTTATCTTATAGAATATATTTCAAATTATTGTCCACTTTAAATCCTCAATGTAAGTTATACGATACATCGGATCAGACCATATTGGTGGAAACCAATTTTGCAAGGTCTAAGGTCACCACTAGGAGACCTATTAGGTGGGAAGAAATTAATTTCCCAACTACTTGGACTTTAAATTCAGTTATATCCCCAAGTCAGATTACTAATGACTTGTCAAATACTGATTGTTTGCATGTTACTTAAAACCCAGATGGTAGGATTTGTATTCAATTTGATGATAAGTCTACCGTTTATAATAGACATTCATTTTCTAATCATAGACTTTTACCTGCTATTCAACATATTTCTCCTGTCGAGCCAGTCTATGGTCCAGCTCGAAATCATGCAGCATCGTTACACACTATCGCTACAAAGGTGAGTAATAAGTCTGTCGAAAGGGTTAAAATTAACCCACAAACAAATATTGTTCAAGACAATGACAATATTTCTGATAAGGATATTCATTCTGTATCCGAAATAGATTTCGACCCCAATGATACTTAATGATTCCACACCAAATTGATTTTAGCCCAGGTTCACGGGCAAGAAAATATATTCAAAAAGAATTTTTAGTGATAAATGGAGCCAGTTTAAAACTTGGTTTTTTTATGCTTATAGCAAAGAAATTTAGACAGTATTTCTCAAGAATTTTACAAAAATTGTGTTTTGCATTATCAAATTATGTATTTTGTTCCTTGGTTTATAACTTCTAAAAAATTTTATCAAGAAGATTATATCTGTTGAAGAATGGAGGATATCCACAATGAAAGAGAGGCAGATAAGCCTTAATAAATCACCCATGAATTTTACTTACTGGGATTATATCCAAGCATTCGATAGAGTATTATATTACAACAATGATAGACATAAACATACTTGGTTTATTAAAATATGTGCAAAGATATTTGCAGGACCTATCCCTAATTGGTTTCTGAACTGGTGGTCATATCACGGGCCCACAATAAAGATCTTGCCTGAGCCATTTCTTAAGTTATACAAAGAATGGACAAAAATTTCTCCGTTTTTAACTGATTTATATCATACAGATCATATATGTTATTTAGAAAAAATTGATCAGATATACTTCTTCATTGAATTCTCTATTCCGTGGATTCATAAATGGACCCCCGAATTGGGGTTTACTGAAGAACAGATCCCTTGCTTATACAGGGTCTTTTATAATAATTTTTGGGATAAGTTGATGAAGAATGATCCCAAAACAAAATTGTTATACGGTCAAGAATTATTGGATTCTATTAAAGTACATATCCAGTTATACGCGACCACTCCCTAGAAGAAAATATTTGATGATAGCTCAGTCAAGCATATTGCTAGGAGAATCTCCATTCAAGATGGAGATAAAACTGATTTAATAAACCAATATCTGGAATAAATGAAAAGAAATTTGCTTCAAACTTTAAGCCAATGTGAAAAATCAGACACATCAATGCAAAGTGAAACAAGCAACGATGATATAGAGGAAGATTCTCAACCTATGATGACAGAAAAGATATTGTCTGATAAAAAAAATCAAAGAAGTGGAAGATTTCCTACAAACGATGGACAAAGTAGAAGAAAGAAATAGTGAAAAATAGTGAAGCCGCCAAGGACTCCACAACAGGACCCACTACAACAGTAGAAACACTGTATACATAGTAGATACACTGTATACATAGTAAATACACTATATAAGGGACCCGTATAAGGGACCCACTATACTGTACATAGATTCCTTATGTTTTTTTCTTCCTATAAGTAGGAGCCCTCTCTCATTTAGGGAGACATCAGAAAAATTCCCCCCTCTCTCTCTCGTGTAATGTCTTTTAAGCTTCTTAGCTTCTTCATTTTGTAAATCAGTTGAAGTAAATAAAAGTTTCGAAGTTCAGTTCATCATCTTCAGGGTCTTGAGTCCCGGCCTTAAAGGTATTTGTTTATTTTATTTTATTGTATAGTATTTAAATTACTTTGTTTCTCTCCACTGTCGTGACTATGTCCGGCTAAGCGGATTTATATCTATGTTGAAGAACTAATTTCTCTTGCATATTAACCATGAAGAATTTAGACTCTTTCAAAGTATAAATGAATTTTAATATAGTTTCTTGGCTTGGTTCCAAGATTGTGGTACAGTCGACTCTGGTAGTACTCTTATTGGCTTTGCCTTAGTGGCTACGTCTAGCCAGCTGTGACATTAAAGCCCGCTGAAGTTGTCAAAAGGGCTATCCCTTTCATAGTTAGAACTGCTAGACACGTGGGCTCAATAAGAGTATGTATCGGACCTAGACAGGCCCTTTGCTTGGGTAAAAGGATAGATCCTTCCATACAGTCATTAAAACTATAATACAATTCTTGTATATTTCGAATCTGTACTGGTCGTGCGGACTACCGCCAACCTTCAAAGGTACTGAAACAGCTAGATCTGGATGGTCGTGCGGACTACCGTCCCCTACCCTAATCCTGGTGCAAATATATATATAGTTTATATGTATATATATATATATATATATATATACTATATATATTTATATAGCTATATATAAGCAATTTATATTAGTATATACATATATAGTTTACAAGAAATTGCCTTAGATAAAAAAAAATAAAAAAATAGCCCGGAACGAAAAAGCCCGTTTAGGCCCGCGGGCCCGACCCATTTAGCCCGGGACCATGTGGGCTTAGGACCGAAGTGGGCCGATTCCACTCATTTGGCCCTTAGGCCCGGGACCGCCTCCGCCCGGCCCGCCTAAGCCCAGGCCCGTTTGGCCCATTTAGACCCGGGCCTGGACCATAATACAGCCTTACGGGACCATGTGGGCTTAGGACCGCAGTGGGCCGGCTCCACTCATTTGGCCCATTATGCCCGGGACCGTTTGGCTCGGGACCACCTCAGCCCGGCCCGTTTGACCCATTTAGGCCCGGGCCTGGACCACAATACAACCTTAATTATCTCTAACAAATTTCATAAATCCTTTAAGATTCGGAGGAATTTCCATTGGCGGTGGCGGAAAAGAAGCTTGTTCATCATCGCTTCCGGGCGAAGCAGCATCCTCCGCAAGTTCCGCTAGCATTTCTTCATAAGCTTCGTCTATCTCCGGTTGTGATTTAGCAAGTCCAAAATTTCATCTTTCCGAACAGATACAATCTCTGAAGAATACTGATTTTTCCAAGCTCTCCCTCATAGACGCTCTATGATCACCGATTTGAAGTATCGCTTGACTGAAAGCGCTCTTCCATGCCACAATTGAAGCTTGTATACTTAAAATATCTCTATCCATCCTTGAAAGAACCGGATAGTATTTTTTTGTCCTTCCACCATTCCAAAACATCAACGGAGCCGTCGGGATTCTCTGATTCAAGTCCCTGCGACAAATAAACTTGAAGCTCATTTAGTTGTGAAATATCACCAATATTATCAACTTGAGAACCCCTGAACTTCGTCCAATAACTAAGTGCTTTTAGGCCCGCAGTTCTTTTAGATGATTGCGAACTAGACAAAGTAGGAGTTGGAACATTTGGTCTAGTATGATCTAAGGCAAGTTGATAAGCATTATTAATTGTTTGAGCATTTATTTTAATTGAGGCTTTTGCATCTGCAAGTGTAGCAAATTCTTCATCTGAAAGTGATAAAGCCTTATAAATATTTGTATACCAAAAGTGAGGACCTCCTAATTTCATGGTAGAATTTAACATGGCAGCAACACCAAAAATAGGGGGATAGGAAAAAAATATTTTTTAATCTTATCTTTCATAGAATTAATAGCAAGTTGATGAATTACCCCACCCTCCGAAAATTGAGTAAACAAATCTGCAAGTGCTGCAATATAAACTAAACAGTTAAAAATAATGGGATAATATTGCCTAGATAATTCATTTGTAGCAACATGAAATTGTTCTAAAAAGTCTACAAGCATTTTAATATTAGTCCATTCCTGATTTGTAAGGTGCTCATTATCATCATCATCATTATCACCACCAACACAAGCATTAAACGTTGTGTTTATTGGGTTTCTATATTCATATGCAACAACTAAACTGTCATACATGTAATTCCATCTAGTCGGACAAGGTTTAGGAACCTTTCTTTCTCTAAGGCCAAATTCATCACATTTTTTAAAATATTCTCTAAGTCTAATTCTACGGTTTGAATAAAAAAGCTAATTAAGAGCCATTTTAACCTTTTCAATTTCAACATTTAATATTTTCATACCGTCACTGACAATTAAATGGTAAATATGACAAATACATCTAACATGGAAAATATTACTAAATGCAGGAATTAGTGTAGTTGTAAGCAAGCCTATAGCATTAGTGTTACTAGAAGCATTATCCATTGAAACTGACATTATTTTATCTTTAATGCAAAAATATCTACAAATATCTATACTTGTGTTAGCAATAAATCCGGTTGCATTTCATCTAAATCATCATTTTCCTCGTCATTTTCATCGATAGTTTGATTACCATAAATAGCATTCATATATTCATCATTTAATTGTTGACCTGGTACAACATCATAGCAAAATTGACTATCGGTAAATTGAAAACAAGGGTTATCACTATCAAGAATAATAGGTGGAGGAGGACGGGTAACAGATCTAGGTCGGGGAGCCGGGGGAGGAGTAGTAGTTTGGCGACTAGATTCACCAATTTTAGATTTTCTCTTACCACCAAACATTTTTTTCAAAGAAAAGGCCATATTAATTATAATTATACAAACTAAAACAAACAAAACTATAATATTAAAACTTAAGAGTTGGAACGAGTTTACCGAATTGACGAACAACTTCTTGAAAATTGTATATCGTTGAAGACTTGAATACTTCAATTCACCAACTTCACAATTTTTCACAAATTGCAATAATAAAGTAAGCAATTATAGAAGAAAATTAGAGAGAGATTGATGATTTTGTGAGTAAAAATGAAAGAATGAGGGGGTATTTATAGTTGAGAATAGGGAAAAAGTGTAATTATAAAAGGTTTGGGGTTAAAACAAAGTTTCGGGAAAAAATGGCTATTTTTTAAAAAGCCAAACGGCTAAATTGGCAGGCCAATGGCTAGTTTTTAAACTTCCAACCGTTGGCCAATTTTTTTAAAAATTTTTTTTTTGAAAAATATCTTTTGGGCCCGTTAGGCCCGGCCCGCCAGCCGGTCCCGAGCTCGCGGTCTCTACATGCAGGACTGGCCCATAGTGGGCTCCTAGGACCACTTGGGCCCGGACCATACGGGCCAGCCCGTTTAGCCCAAAGCCCATATGGGCTCGCGGTCCCGCCGGTCCCGGGATGGACCCGGACCACAATACAGATATAGTTTAAGAGAAGGATGAGATATCAAGATGCAGCTGGGGTTAGAGTAACCCAAAATGGTATATGGATTCTTAGCGCTAGATAACATTTCCAAAGGATATTGTAAACGTGATAATAGTTTCCCTTGTGAGACACCCATGCGGTGCACTCTGAATAGTATAGTGAGATATGAATACTAGAATGTTCATAAATTTTAGAAGATAGGCACCAGAATCCTAGAAGGGATAAATATTTACCTTAGTATGGTTCTCGTTCCTAGTAAAGTGAGGATGTTAGGCGACCCGCAGAGCCAATGGAGCAAAACAAAAAAGAATTTGAACATGATTTAGGGACCGAAGATTTGATAATAGTTGGCATCGTGAGAATTTTAGAGATCACATTCTGGAAATAATAGAATAGACAACAGAAGAATAACATTTAAAGGTCATTCAGGAAGACGCTTCCCGAAAGCAAGCACTGTGAGTAGAGTTAAGCTTAAGGGAATCAGTGTGCCAGTTACACTAGGTATCACCCTCGTGCGTAAGAAATTCAGTTATCCTTGGTATAAAGGGGTTACCCCAAGGCGTGTATGAGTTAGTGAAGATGTGAAAAGATGCCAAATATGAAGAGGTAAAAAGGAAGAATCTGGTAAACAGAAAAAATGAATGAGATTGCATTTATTCAGATCCTATAGATACGTTGTGACTCCATAATACTTTTCAAGCACGATGTTGGGGAGAGGCAGTAAGGGTTCCCGCCCAAGATGTTATTGATAAATAAGTGGACACTTGATACAGAAGAAGCCAGTGCGAGGGGTAAGTTAAGACAAAGGACATAACCAAAGAGAGGCTACACAGAATATAAATATGAGCATGGACTGACGAGTAGTTAGTAGTTTATTTTGGAAGAGCTTAGTTATGGCCAGACAAGAGGTCTCAGATAAATCGATAGATCATGCAAGATAAATATAGTGAAACATAGCATAAGAAATTCAGTCTCGCAGATACGACATCGTAATCCTTGAGAAATATTCAGATAGGAGTCCGGGTAGTAAAAAGTGACGTATAACTATTACGGAAATAAAATAGAGGCCACTAGGGAGACAATCGGATTTTCAATTGAGAAGCAACCCTACGAGTACAAAGGCGTGGAGGTAAGTAACTAAAAATAATTATAGGTGAGTAGGAACATCAGAATTTCGTGGGGTATACTATGGAAGTTCCTGGATCGTGTAAAATAATAGTAGTACCAAAGACAGCACCTTCTGTAATAAGCTCGCAGCTTTACAAGAGTCAGAGGGTCTTCCCTAAGTACTGCAATGAAAGACTAGCTGAGAAAATAAGGAAGAAGGCTTCAAGCTAACCATAGTGTCCTAAAGAGGAAATAATCTTATAACAACAGTCTCACTATAACATTGTATACACTCCGTAAGAAAGTGGCACCCATCATGGCTAATGAACGAAAAAAGTAATTTTCGAGATCATTTGAGTTGCACGAAATTCCGATATGTGTGGGAACTAAGGTAAGCCAAGTATTTATGCAACAAGTGGTAGGACGTCCAGGAACAGTAATTGCTTATGTTTAAAGACAACTGAGATGGCACAAAAGGAATTATACGATCTACGACCCAGAGTTAGTTACGTTATGAACGCACATAAGATTTCAGAGTATTATCCATGTAGCATATGTTCTGACATTCAAACAGTTATAGGAGACTCTAGTATAAGTTAAAATAAAGAATTGAGTTCACTTCACAGACAAAGGCCTAAATTGTTAGAAGGTTATATCATGGATGTTACATAACTTCCATGAAAGGCTAAACTAATAACTAATACCATGAGCCACAAATTGGAAGATAGCTTAAGCCTACTTAAAGGTTGAGAGAGAAGAGGAAACTAACGAGTTACATCAGCTAAGTAAATCAGGAGTCTGATTACTAGATCCAGATAATTATAGAAATCGTGATTCAGAACATTATAGACCACTCTTAATATCAGAGGTATAAGAGATATAGTACAATGGCCATATTCTATAATGGCTCTACGATAATGCCAGTTAGAAGAGTACCGGCCTCATTAGAAGTCAATATGAAGCTCCCGCTAGATTGTGTATACACTAGAGGTGCAAGTATTATAGTAGATCTTCAAGGCATGGATATGAATTCCACCTATGTGAAAGGGAGGTTATGAAACAGACGAGAGGTACGATGCGAGATTTAAAGGTAAGAAAGATGAAGAATAATAAAGTGTGAGATACTCAAGTGCAGAAGGTTAAGAATAGTCCAGATATCAGATAGAGGGTTGGAAGCGTTGTGATTCCGTATCAAAAAATGATAGTGGTGTCGTCAGTGGCATATCTTCTAGCCTATGGTTTCTAGGTGCAGAGAAGTCTAGTTAAGAGAGTAAAAAGGAGTTAGAGACGATGTGATGTCTCTTTTGAGGTTCCAGAATAACATAAGAAAATCTATGGTGCTAGCAAGTTAAGGGAAGGTTGTGAGTAGTATAAATAGATATGTGTAGGTCGCAAGCTAAACTATGGTAGAGAAACAAGGTTTTAGGTAGACATGAGTAAGTATAAGAAAAGGTGAATGAGAAGGTGACGAGAATAGGTAAGTCCTCGGGATTAAACCCATCGAAACAATAGAGCTGATGGTTTCTGTAAGTTAAAAAAAAGCTCAATACAGCCTGAATGGACTCGGAGGAGTTTAAGACTAGGAGAATTTAGAAAAGAGGGAATTCTACCCTGGTAGTAGAATAAATGTGTAATTGTGATAAATGAAAAGAGGATGACATTTAGGCCTTCGATTGAGTAATGATTCAAAGAGAAGTCATTTCATGAATTGCATGGGATAAGAATACCCCCGTATGATGAATCACATTGGGATGCAATGAAATATGGTTATTGATGATTAGTATTGTCCCTAGGTGGATCAGGCAAATAAATTCAGATGTTCCCCGATGAGACGTGAGCCCTAACGACTATTTATTACATAAGAGGTTTCAAGTTATCAGTGGTAGATTATAGATCAAAATTAAGGTGAATCAGCAATAGGTGGATAAAAGTTCCAAAGTACGAGATGAGATTAGGCCGTCATTCTTAAGATGAGCAGTAATGAGGAAGAACTAAAGGGCTTAGATTTATACATATAGGATAAGCAACGAGAGAGTAACTTGGAGTTGAGTAGAAAACCTCAGTAATAATAAACCGAAGTAAGTGTTATGGTATAATATAACCTACCTAGATGTAGTAAATCCATAAGGACAATTATACAAGGCTACGAAACAAGATATAGCAACAGTCGTAAGTTCGACTAAGGGCCGAGCGAAGAACTTTAGTACACCTTGTTGATACCCAATTTTTTCCTATATTATTTTCAAAAAATACACATCTTTAAAACCATGCATGAGCATCAATTGATATCTTTCCATAATTTTTGCGTTTTTCTAAAGATTTTATTAATTTATGCCAGTATTTTATTATATAAATAATTACTAATTGCATCATAAATGGTTTTATAATTATTTTACTGCTTAATTTTTGTTATTTATATTTATACTAAGCTTTAATTATTTCATGAATAGCCACATTTACATTTTTAGGGTTATAATTGCAATAGCTTTGCAATAATAGCCCATGTGTGCATAATTACTTTATTTCACCAGAAAATAGCTTTTTTATATTTTTATAATATTAAGTAATTATTTGAAATCATTTTTATGCACCAACAACATTTTTTATCATTCTTTTATCAATTAATTGATTATTTAACAAATAGCCTCTTTAAATTTATTTTAATTTAGGACCTAGCCCAAAACATTACCCACAGCCCAAGTACCCTAACCCATTTCATAAAACCTGTCCAACCTCCAAATCAAATCGTGGCCGTTGATCTCAAAGATCAATGGTCCAGGAAAGAGTTACCATTTTTAATTAATCTCCCACCCCCAAACCCTACTCACTTTCCCCATTCCATCGCCTCTGTTTCCCTATTCTCCTCTCTTTTCTCTTAAGCTCTCCCTTAACCCTAGCCGCAGTCACCGGAAAATACCCCATTCCATGGGATTTCTCTTTGATTTCAGCACCCCCCCCCCCCCCGTCGGCCTCTTACCTCTTCTGTTTGTTCGATTTCTTCGTGGTTTGAAGGAATCTCAAAAGACTCAACTCAGAGTCGACCTAAACTCTTCATTTTTGATGAACCTGCCTTGTGTTCATCGCTATGTTTGTGAGTAATGTTATATTTATAATTATGACTTGAAACTCTGGTTCTTAACTAGATTTTTCTCATCTCGCTCTATTTTTCAAAACCCTAATCTCTTTCCACTTGGGTCTGTTCAGATCCTTGTAGATCTGAGATGATCTTAAGTTTATCTGGTATTTTTTTCTTTGAAAAACACATTCTGTTTTTCCTTATTATTAATCGATTTCAATGTTTTCTAAAACTAGGGTTTCCTCTTAATTTCTCTACAAAAAGGCTCTAAATTTCTAAGTGTTTGAATCTGATTATGTTTACTAGTTCTACTGATTTTTCATGCCTATGTTCTAATCCCTTATTTGTTTAATTATTTCACTATTCGCTTCAATATTTGCCCGTTATTCTTTGTCCTGTCAATTAGCAGAGGATAATTGATTTTATCCGCCTAATTAGGGTTTGGAAGCATATCTTTCTATTGAAATTAGTACTTCTCTGTGATTTTTACCTATTTTCCTTATTTATGACTCTTAATTGGTACTGCTGGCCTTAATTAGTTTATTAGCCTGATTTCTAGGTTTTGATTTACTCTAACCGACTTATAAATGACCCATGACTTATTTCCTGCCTTATTTGAATCCCAATCTGGGGCTGGTAATTGATTCCTATTATTTTAAGGTGTTTTTCCCGGGTTTTATTTGTACTAATTAGTTGGGTTTGGCCCCAATTAACTGACTGGTTTTTATTTGTATACCTTATTTATGAACTTTATTATTCTTTGCCTTATTTGTTTGACCTTGCTAAGTGTTATATAAACCCCATTCTAATTTCTTTCAAACACACGAACACACTCGAAAGTCACACCCACACATAAACTCTTGCTCTTATTCACATACACTCTCTATTGCAAATCTTTCTGTTACTTGTGTTTTCTGCACTGTCCAGCCGGCTGAAAGCCAATGCTAGACTATTGGATTCTGCATACTTTCACCTTCTTGTTTCTATCTCTTAACTGGTATGCCTCCCTTTCTGCTATCATCCAATATGCTATGAAGTTAAACCTATGTGCTTCCTGTTTATTGATCTTAATCAGCATGACTACTTCTGTGTAGTTAGACTTATGTCTTTCCTGTTTATTGCTCTTAATCAGCATGACTACTTCTATTATCATTCAATATACTATGTAATTAGACCTATGTGCTTCCTATTTATTGCTCTTAATCAGCATGTCTATCTCTGTTACTATGTCCTATTCAGTATGTTATGTAATTTGTCTATTGCAGATGTCAACCTGCCTCTGCCTGCTTTATGTTTCTGTTAACTAGCATCCTTAACTTTTGTGAATTTGTCTTGTCCAATATGTCAATATGGTTCCTACACTTTAGCATGTTCCTATTTGATCCAGGATACTTGTCTACTTGTTTCTCAACTAGCATGCTTTCCTTCTTGTCCTGTTTTATGTGTTTACCTTAACAAGTTCCTGATTAATGTTTTTTATGCTCTCAACCCTTGCTGCCTTTTTGTGTAATTGTCTGATTAGGACTCTGATCCCAGCATGCTATTCCCTATTTAATACATGTCCATATGCTCACCTAGTGATAACTAATGAACTAAGTCAATCCCAAGCAATGTGGAACCTCGTTTAAATTGATTGTGACTCTGTCCTATCTACTGTTTGACTGCTGGAATACATGTTTGAACTAAATCTGCTGAATATGGTTTTGTTTGTAGTTTTAATCTTGTAACCTGTTTCTACTAACTTTTAAAATCCAAACTAATTTTTCCTAAAACTATCTCCTACTTTCATATACTATTTTCAACTCCTACTCTTAGATATCTAGGGTCCTACCCCTCCAGTGTGAGCACTGCCTAGGAGTCCATGTAACTCCTCCGAACTCTGACACACTGGGACTGGCCTTTCAAAACTTGTTTACAAAAACTACTTCTTTGAAAGAGTTCTGGTGTAAGCATTGCTCGGGGTCCCAACTGCCTTTTGGACTCCAGATTTGATTGAAGGCATGGCTTCGAGGTTTACTTTTGGGCCTGTCAAGGCTCCCTATAGTATAGTAATTTTCATTATGTGATACATTTGTGTGGGTTTGTAATAATAATTCTTGTAAAAATAGATATGGGGTTATTAGTAAAGCTGAGAGGGATTTTTATATATCTTTGTTGGGATCGGGTAGAAATCATGCCTATAGGATTGCTGTGATTATTTATATGCATTAGAACCATGCCTATAGGCCTTATCTTCATATTTGTCCTGAATTTCCACTTTACATCCTAGAAATCTTGTTATAGGATGTTTATCAATTCTGCATCAAAATTCATGTTCATGCATATTCTCAAGTTTCAATGTGTATTAGAAACCATGCCTATAAGATCTTTTTTGGGAATTATCAACTCGTATAACATTCTGCTCACTTAGATATCATGTCCATAGGAAATCATATTTAAAATCAATTTTGACAACTTAGACATCATGCCTATAGGAAGTAAGTGTGAAAAATCAGTTTCTGCATTTAGATATCATGTATATAAGAAATAATGCTTATAATTAGTTTCAACACTTAGAAAGCATGCCTATAGGATCTAAAAGATGAAATCTACCCATTAAAATCAGTAACTAGTTTACAGCTTAAATACCATGTCTATAGGGTTCTACCCGACTATCACTTAGGCAAGCCTGTAGGTTAATTAAATTCTGGGTCTAAAAAATAGTGATTGCTTGTTTGACATATGCTCGGATTCAGAGTATTAATGAAAATCAGTAGGCAAACTGATAGGTACTCATTTGTTCGCTTTAATAAAATTGCTGCATATTCTGTGCTCATTTAGATATCCTGTCTATAGGACCCTAATCGTTTTAAAACTGCTTGTTTGAATAGCGTGCATTTGTTCGTCTATTTGTGGAGGTAAATATGAGCCCCCTTAAGTGATCTTTTATGTGATAGTTCTACTTATTTTGTTTGTCGCTTAGTTTTCTTCTTTTAAGCACCATAGGTGAGTATAGAACCACCTTAAATAGAGGTCGTAAAGACCTCTAGGGCCACAGGTAAGGGACGGGTAGTGCACACATAGGATACTTATTCGATGCTGTTAGAACACTTAGTTAAAAATTAAGGGGAGGGTAATCGTATAGTAAAGGATATGATGACCTGTGCGCTAATGCTATGCGTAACACCTCTATTTGAGGAAGGTTACCGAGTATTGCGCAGAAGTGATCCTATAGGCTAATAAACCTAGGACCCCCTTTATTCCGTTTGAAAATAATCTCTATTTGTTTAAATTGCTTTATGACTAATTCACTTAAATTGAGTTTGGCCGGGACCCACCGTTGTGGACCTCGAGGGGTGCCTAACACTTTTCCCTCAAGGTAATTTCGAGCCCTTACCCAATCTCTGGTAATGTATACTAGTTCATGAGTTAACTGTTCTAGGTTCCCTAATGCACCTTAATCCGTTAGGTGGTGACTTTTCAAATCTCATACCCAATTACCAAAAGGAAAGGAGTTTTCACGAAATGTCAAAACTCAGACTCCGCAAGAAAAAGGGGGCGCGATAGCATGGCGACTCTGCTGGGGATATTTTTAGGCTCTTACCATAACAAACTTGTTTTTGTGAATTAGTCTTAAGCATGTTTTATTCAATTAATACATGTGAACCCAATCCCTTGCCCCCTTATTTGGATTTAATTGCCTATTTTCAAGCATTTACGATTTCCTTTATTACAGAAACTGACTTGTCTTCTTGTTCTCTTTCTTAAGCATCTTTCAATTATTAAATACCTCATTAATCATTTTTTAACATGCAAATACGTGACAACATGCTATTTATTATTGCATAAATCATGCTCAACATCATATTCCACTCGTGTGTAATCAATCATATAGCAATGCTTGATGAGTATTTGCGCCCTTCCTATATATCACCCTTTAAATTCGGAAATGCGTATTTATGGTAAAACTAGTCAATCAGTGGTGCAGTCGACGGTTCCGTGCCTTTCCCCCTCAAGTTGTCCACTTGAGGGTATTAGTCTAGACCTCTCTAGAAACCTTACTCTAATTAATTGTATATGCATCATGGTCAAACCTAGCCGGGTTAATATGTTGTCCACATAATAACCCTTTAAGACAAGCCTCGTCCAAAAGTCCATCGGGTTTTCCATAATCCCAATGGACGCAACCACGATTGTGTGCATTAATTTTAGAGAAATAAGTGACAAAATACTAATCCTTGTTGTATAAATAGTTTGATCTGGAGGGGGAAATGGCCTAACCATATTTGTTTTGCAGAAAATAAGGCACGAAGTCCCAGGTTCGGCATGGTCCGTAACATACCACCATTGTTGCTAGATTGGTGGGAGGATCTTCCATCAAGTGACAAGAATCATGTGAAAAGGGTCTTGGGAAATTTGCCTTCTTTATTGGACCTCCAGCCAAACAACATGTTAATCAAAGCTGCCACAATGTTCTGGGACAAAGAAAGAGCCATGTTTCGCTTTGGAAACATAGAAATGACCCCTCTTTTTGAAGAAATAGGGGAATTCGCTGGGCTATCCTAGGATAGTCCTGGTTTATTGGTGCCAGAAAATCGCTCTACTAGGGGGTTTCTGAAGATGATTGGATTAAAGAAGAAGAATGACTTGGAGTGCCTGAAAAATTCCTACATACCCTTCGACTTCCTCTATGAACAATACGGTCACAACAGATCTTATCCTATTTTTGATGAAGAATTCTCCATCACTTCCTTGGGTTGGATTCACTGCAGGGCTTTTGTGTTCATCATTTGTTTCTTGGGTATGTTAGTGTTCTCGATCCAAGGGGACAGAATCCATACCAGACTGGCCATGGTAGCCAAAACCTTGATAGATGGGATCGAAGGGCAAACATATACTATTGTCCCTATAATCATAGCAGACATATACCAGGCCTTAGAGCGATATCAGAAGGGGTACAAATACATCAAAGGTTGTAATCTGCTGTTACAAGTTTGGTTGTTAGAGCATCTCCAAAAAGGTCAATACCGTCAAGAGCTTCCGCGAAGGCTGTGGAATGACCACATAGCTTTCCATCATCCTAAGAGAATGACTTATATCCCAGACAGGTTTGCTCAACCTGAAAATGCTATAGGATGGGCACATTTTTTCAGCAATTTGACCGAGGATCAGGTTCAGTGGATGTTCGGATGGTTCCCTACCGACGAGTTCATTATCAGATCTAGGGATGTTCCACACTTGGTACTGATCGGGTTGAGGGGCATATACCCGTATGATCCCATTAGAGTTATGAGACAGGCAGGCAGGAAGCAGGTCATACCACGAGAGCTAAAATGAGTCACTACAGGGCAGATTTTCAAGATGACGACGTCCCATACAAGTGTAAAGCTCAGCACATGTGGCATTTGAAAATTATCATGGAAAAGGATACCATCGATCCAGATCGATATCATGCTAGTCATGTGTACTTTTACCCATCATGGTTAGAGGATAACATAGCAGGAATATTTGAGCCAAGGCTTGGTCCAGGAAATAGCATCATAGATGAAGTTACCGAGGCATAAGTGAAGTACAACAAACTGCGCAAAAGAGTTCATGAGTCTGAGGCCAAGCACATGGAGCGACACAAGACCGATATGGAACTAATTAATGAATGGAGGGAGAGGGCTGTCAAATCAAGCGAAAGGTTGGAATATCTGGAGTACAGTCTGATGGAATTGGAGGGAAAAACGAGGAAGAGAGTCACCGATTATCAGAATACGGAAGGAAGCAAAGGAGGACATTTAGCAAGGGCATACCTACTGCTGAACCTGTGCGAACTAGGGAATTTGATCGATGAAGCTAAAAACATCCAGCCTAGAGAAGGTCCTTCTAGGACCAAGTAGATTAGGTTTATTTGTTTTTTCAAATGTAATAAGGCCAAGTGCCATTAGTGACTTATCTTATTTAGTGTCATTTTAGATTCATCTTTTTTACATTAATTAAATGCGGCAATCATTGGCACTAAAATTCTCCAAATCTATTTGTCGCTAGGCCTACCTCGGGCACAACGAGGCTCCTAAATTAGGACGTGAATTTACATTCTTGTAATATGTGTTTAAATACTGCAAACACTTTCAGAATCCTTACTAATTTGTTTACCTTTTGTTTTTCTTTATTTTTATTATTCCCATCCCCTAAGGTTGGTTCGCACATACTGGCATCATCAGCATATCACACCAGATCTAAAGGCCCTCCACCTCATCCTCCTCCGAGTAATCCGAAAGGCAGAGAAAAAGCTAAGATGGATGACTTGAGTGGTATCCAAAAAGAAAATACTGAGAATATTGAAACTTCAAACGTTTGGAGTACTCCGACCCAGAATGATTTGGTCCTACGATTAGAGCAAAAAATACTGGAGTAACAAGGAGAACTTGAGCAGGTCCGCAACTTGGAAAACCTCTCCCTCACTCTGAACGTCCCAGATGTTAACCAACAAAACGTTTAAAACCTAGCACCTCCTCAAAATATGCCAAACCAACGTCCACAAAATCCTCCCGTACCCCATCAATGCGCCACACCACCTCAAAATCCCAATCCTCTACTGGTACCAAATCCTCCACAACACCATCATCAACAAACCCAGTACCCACAAACCACTACCTATCACACTCCTTAGAACACACCACAACCTATTTCCGATCCTCAAAACCCGACCAATGACCACCACTACACCCAAATCCCTAGCACCCACCAAAACTACACCATATACGTGGAGACCCTACCTCACTCCACTCAACCAATCTCCTATACACCAGAATCCGCTGAGAAGGACCTACTCATCAAAAACATGGCCGAGGAGCTCAAGAAGTTGACAAGTTGCGTTTAGGGTATTGAAGGAGGTAAAAGGATAGAAGGTCTAAACTACGAGGATTTGTGCATACAACTAGATGTGGAACTGTCGGAGGGTTACAAACCTCCCAAGTTCGAAATATTTGACGGAACAGGTGATCCCAAGGTTCACTTGAGAACTTATTATGACAAGCTCGTGGGGGTCAGAAAATATGAAAGGATTCAAATGAAGCTCTTCATGAGAAGTCTTACCGGAGATGCCCTGTCCTGGTACATAAGCCAGAATCCTAAGAAGTGGGCCAATTGGGTGAGCATGGCATCAGACTTTATGGACTGGTTTAGGTTCAATACGGAGAATGCATAAGATGTCTTCTATATTTAGAACCTAAAGAAGAGTCCAACTGAGACTTTCTGCGAGTATACTACTCGGTGGAGGTCAGAAGTAGCCAAGGTCTGGCCAGCATTAGACGAGGAACAAATGAACAAGTTCTTTGTCCGGGCTCAGGACCCACAGTATTATGAAAGGTTAATGGTTATTGAGAATCATAAGTTCTTCGATATCATCAAACTCGGAGAAAGGATTGAAGAGGGCATTAAAAGCGGGATAGTGACAAATTTTGAGGCACTGCAGGCCACGAGTAAAGCATTACAATCAGGTGGCATATCAAAGAAGAAAGAAGTAGGGGCAGTAATGGTGTCACAAGGCCCAAAATCTCCACTCACATACCAAACAACTCCACCTACATACCAACCCTCACCTCCCAGATATTCTCAACCCGCCACCACCTATCACACTTATAACATGCCAGCCTACTATCATTCACCTCCAACTCATCCAAATTACCAGGAATCCCGACCTAATTTTGATCGCAAACCACCCAGACAATACACCGTTATTGCTGAATCCATCGACCAGTTGTACAAAAGATTGAAGGCTGCTGGTTATGTCACCCCTATTCCCATTGTGGCAATGGAGAATTCATCTCAATGGGTCAACCCGAAAAAAACCTGTACATATCATTCCGGTATGAAGGGGCACACCACTGACGAGTGCCAGACATTGAAAGATAAGGTCCAGACAATGATTGATAATAAGGTCATACCAGCAAAGGAAGCTGTACCCAACGTCCGTAACAATCTTCTTCCAGATCATAGGGCAAAGGGATCAATGTGATAGAAACTGATGAGTAGTGGGATCCCGAGGGATCAATTGGACTTATCAAAGAGGGCGACGATCCTAAGAAGCCCGCAGTCATGCTCAATCCTATTGTGGTCCAGGTACAGCCACCAATTGAGGTTGAGGTAACCGCATTGGTTCCATTTGAGGTAGAAGTAACACCACCTGCAGCCACACTTTTTCCATTTGAGGTAAACGTGGCACACACCTTTCACAGTGACAGTAGCAACCATGCCTCCTTTCAAGTCCAACGCCATACCTTGGGATTACATTGCCGAAGCTAGGCAAAAAGGAAAAGCAAAGATGGAAGAATCTGGTGCCGCACAGGGAATGACCAGAACTGGAAGGATCTATACACCCAAAATTTGGGAGGACCAAGCAAGGAGGCTGCTACCAAACAACATATCATTGAAACTGGATCGGTAGATCTTTGGAGGAAAGTACAAGCAAGGAAATACTCTATCATCGATCATTTAAACAAGACCCCCGCCCAGATATCCATCCTATCACTATTGCAAAATTCAGAGGCGCATAAGAATGCTTTGATAAAGGTGTTGAATGAAGCTTATGTTCCCAACAATATCACCAGTAGAGAGATGGCCAACATGGTAGGGCAAGTACTGGAGAGTCATAGGATCACCTTCCACGAGGATGAACTACTGCCTGAAGGGTTAAGTCTCAACAGGGCATTGCATATCACGATACAGTTTGAATACAAATTCATTTCCAGGGTCCTAATAGATGGGGCTTCAAGCCTCAACATTTGTCCATTGACTACTCTGAAAAGATTGGGCAAAGATTTCCATGAAATACGGGCAGGAAGTATGAACGTGAAAGCATTTGATGGGTCTCAAAGGGCCACGATTGGGGAAATTAACCTTTGTCCGCAGATGGTACCAACTTGGTTCGATGTTGAGTTCCAAGTGCTAGATATATTAGCTATATACAATCTTCTATTAGGTAAACCTTGGATACATGACGCTGGAGTCGTGGCTTCCACGCTATACCAGGACAAGAAATTTGAATGGACCATCAGGAGGTAATCATTCACAGAGATGGAAGTAACCCCATTTACACCAGTCAAACTATCCCGGTTATCGAGAATAGAAGAAGGATGGGCAGAGAAACTTATCACCACATTGAACATGTCAACACAATTGAGAAGGACAAGTAGTGGAGTAACAAAATATAAAGCATACTGGCATGGTCTGGGTATATGAACCCGGCAAAAGGCTTGGGAAGGATCTCTAGTGCATTACCAAACCGATACAGTTGAAATGTCACGGCACAAATTTCAAGCTGGGATATCCATACACCTGACAAGAATATGATGATTGGTTGCCTTCATGGCGTGGTCCTTATTACCCTCTCGAGTAGCTGGTACCACACCTAAGTTAGACTTTTCACTAGGCCGATACAATATAGGGGTCTGCAGAGGAAGAAGCTTTGGCTGGGTTGAGAAACTTGTTCCTAGAATACGAGAATATGGATTGCAATGAGATAATTGAGGAGGAGGAGGAAGAAGGGCTCACCATTCAAACCGTGGAGAAGGGAGTTGTTCTCAGGAATTGGACTGCCACACCATCCCGAGCCAGCCGAGCTCCTGGGTAGCTTGGCAATTAGCCTGATTTGTTTTATAGTCATGCTAGGCATTTAAGATATTTTCAGTAATTCTATTTTAAAGACGCATTTTATTTCGAAATAATTGCTCGAGTCATCGAGCCGTACTTGTTTTGGGATATGTTCAAATTTGATCAATGCATTGCTATTTGTTATTCATTATTATCTTTCACATTTTCTTTCTATAGAGTTCTTATTACTTTTCCCAATGAACCAATGACTGTGACATGTAATGAGACAATACAACATAAGGATAGTGACTCAGAAGAAGAGGATGAAATACCTGAGGAAGTTGTCAGAGAGGTTGAGAACTTTGAGAACAAACCTAAATCCAACCTGGACGAGACCGAAGCAATCAATTTGGGAGATGCCAAAACCGTCAAGGAGACTCGCATAAGCATTCACTTATCACTATCAGAGAAGGAAGAGTACATTCGTTTCCTGAAGGAATATGAGGACATCTTGGCATGGTCATATGATGACATGACTGGTCTGAGCACATCCATAGTGGCTCATAAATTGCCTACCAATCCAATGTGTCCGCCAGTGAAGCAGAAACTCAGAAAGTTCAAACCAAACATGAGTCTGAAAATCAAGGAGGAATTCGCTAAGTAGATCAAAGCCAAAGTCCTCAGGGTAGTTGAGTACCCAACCTGGTTAGCCAACATTGTACCGGTTTCGAATAAAGATGGGAAAGTCAAGGTGTGTGTTGACTATCGGGATTTAAATTGAGCAAGTCCCAAGGACGATTTCCCACTGCCAAATATATATATCCTGATCGACAATTGCGCCAAGCATGAACTCCAATCCTTTGTAGATTGCTTCATGGGTTACCACCAAATATAGATGGATGAAGAAGACGCAAAGAAAACGGCTTTCATTACACCATGGGGAGTGTACTACTACAAGATGATACCATTCGGTCTAAAGAATGCTGGGGATACTTACATGAGAGCCATGACAACCATATTCCATGACATTATACACAAGGAAATTGAGGTGTATGTTGATGATGTCATCATCAAATTCAAGAGGGTCGCGGATCACATAGCAAACTTGAGAAAGTTCTGCGACAGGCTAAGAAGGTACAATCTAAAATTGAACCCCGCAAAATGTGCATTCGGGGTTCCTGCAGGAAAGCTGTTGGGATTCATTGTGAGCCACCGAGGAATCGAGTTGGACCCGTCCAAAGTTAAGGCTATCCAAGAGTTACCACCACCAAAGAGCAAAAAGGACGTGATGAGATTCCTAGGATGCCTCAACTACATCAATCGCTTCATAGCATAGTCCATAGTAATATGTGAACCCATCTTCAAAATGTTACAGAAAGATGCTGAAACCAGTTGGACCGAGGATTGTCAGAAGGCTTTTGACAAAATCAAGGAATACTTATCCACACCACCAGTCCTAGTCCCGCCAAAACCAGGGAAACGTTTGCTACTCTATCTGTCTGTATTAGATGGAGCTTTCGGATGTGTTTTGGGACAACATGATGAGACCGAAAGAAATGAGCAATCCATATACTACTTGAGTAAGAAGTTCACGCCTTATGAAACATGATACTCTCTACTGGAATGCACTTGATGTGCTTTGACCTGGACAGCTCAGAAATTGAGGCATTACTTCTGTGGCTATACCACATACCTCATATCCAGGATAGACCCTCTGAAGTACATCTTTCAGAAGCCCATGCTGACCGAGAAGTTAGCCAAGTGGAAGATATTGTTAAGTGAGTTCGATATCATCTATGTAACTCAGAAGGCGGTTAAAGGACGAGTATTGACATACCATCTTGCTGAAAATCCTGTGGGAGGAGAATACGAATCATTAAAAATGTATTTTCCTAATGAAGAAGTATCATTCGTAGGAGAGGACATTGCTGAAGCCTATGACGGTTGGAGAATGTTCTTTGATGGGGCTGCAAACTTCAAAGGAGTGGGCATTAGAGTAGTGTTGGTATCAGAAACAAGTCAATATTACCCGGTATCCGCAAAGCTTAGGTTTTCGTGCACTAACAACATGGCAGAATATGAGGCTTGCATCATGTGGCTCAATTTGGCCATCGATATGAATATACAAGAGTTCCTGGTAATTGGCGATTAGGATCTTCTGGTACATTTCAAGGAGAATGGGCAACGAAGAATACCAAGATACTACCATACTTGTATCATGTGCAGGAATTGATGAAGAGATTCACAAAGATAGAATTCAAACATGTGCCCAGGATTCAAAACGAGTTCGCAAACGCACTGTCCACCTTGTCATCAATGATACAACATCCAGATAAGAATTTCATCGACCCCATCTCGGTAATGATCCATAATCAATCAGCTTACAATGCTCATATTGAAGAAGAAACGAACGGAAAACCTTGGTTCCACGACATAAAAGAATATTTGGCAAAAGAAGAATATCCAGAATAGGCAAACCATACTCAGAAACGCACACTGCGAAGGTTGTCCAATCACTTCTTCCAAAGTGGAGGGACCCTGCATAGAAGAACTCTTGATCTGGGGTTATTAAGGTGTGTTGACGTAAAGGAGGCTTCCAGATTGCTTGAGGAGATACATACTGGAACTTGCAGACCATATATGAACGGTTTAGTTATAGCCAAGAAGATACTCAGAGCTGGATACTTTTGGATGACCTTGGAAACGGATTGTATCCGGCACATCCAGAAATGCCACCAATGCCAGGTACATGTAGACATAATAAAGGTACTACCAAACGAGCTCAATGCAACAAGTGCACCTTGGCCTTTTGCTACCTAGGGAATGGATGCCATCAGTCCGATCGAGCCCACTGCTTCAAACGTGCACCGGTTCATTTTAGTGGCCATCGATTACTTCACAAAATGGGTAGAGGCTGCATTCTACAAGGCTGTAATCAAGAAAGTCATTGCAGATTTTGTCAAGGATCGTATTGTTTGCCGATTCGGTGTTCCTGAGTCCATTATCACTAATAATGCTGCCAATATCAATAGTTATTTGATAAAATCCATGTGTGAAACCTTCAAAATCAAGCACAAAAACTCTACAACATATAGGCCTCAAATGAATGGAGCTATGGAAGCTACCAATAAGAACATCAAGAAGATACTAAGGAAGATGGTAGAAAATCACAAATAATGGCACGAGAAGTTACCCTTTGCTCTATTGGGGTACCGCAATATGGTCCACACATCAACTGAGTCAACTCCCTATTTACTGGTTTATCGTATCGAAGATGTCATTCCAGCTAAAGTAGAAATTCCTTCTTTAAGGATCATACAAGAAGCCAAACTCAGTGATGCAGAATAGATAAGAAGCCGCTATAAGCAACTAGCCCTCATAGATGTAAAAAAAATGAATACAGTATGTCACGTCAAGCTTTATTAGAAAAGAATGTCCAGAGCTTTCAACAAAAGGCTCAAACCAAGACAATTCGCACCGGGGCAGCTGGTGCTGAAGCGGATCTTCCCCCATCAGGATGAAGCCAAAGGGAAATTTTCACCCAACTGGTAAGGCCCCTACATGGTTCACAGGGTGCTAACAGGAGGAGCACCCATACTTGCAGAAATAGACGGAGAAGTTTTGCCAAAACTTATCAATTCAGATGCAGTCAAGAGATACTATGCTTAGATTGTTTGCATTCATCTGATGTAGTTGAACTACGCTTAACCTGATTCCTGTTTAAGAGGGGATATGTAGGCAGCCCTATGGATTCGGTCATATCTTAATAAAAATCTCATTTCCCCAGAACCAAAAATTGGGGCATAATTTTGAGGAGGACCCTCAAAATTCCGGAACAAGCCCAGACGATGCCATCAAATGCAAGACAATTAAGTAATTGGGGCAGAATTTTGAGAAGGATTCTCAAAATTCCAGAGCAGATTCAACAAAATTCGCGGCACGCAGAACGACCAAAAGATCAAACTGGGGCAGAATTTTGAGGAGGACCCTCAAAATTCTATTGCAAGGAAGCTGCAATGTCTCTAAAAGTGTTACAGTCATTAGTTCATCTGATTTACTTGATATTATATACCACTATGTTTCTAAAATAACTCTCTTTCATCAAATAAGTACCTATCCCAAAAAGCTTTATTTCTATGGCCGCCAGGTGTTACCTAGGGTAACTCGATTAGGGCCTCCAGAGTATAGCAAAGCAAAGCAAAGCAAGCAGACAAAGGCACGAACCAACCTCCCCTTACAAAACTCACGATTTTTCTTTGGACGCAGGTGCAGTTAACATAACAGGAGTATTCGCAAATATACACATATCAAAGTCACTATCATCATAACAATCAGGTCATCAGAGGCAAATATACTTCCAACTAAGAAATATTCTACTCCTATATGCTACTTTTTCACTACATAAGGCTAAACATTGCCTTCTCTTTGCATGAGACTAATCCATGTCTCAAATCTTGCATGAGGCTAAGCCCTGGCTTCACATTTGCATAAGGCTAAGCATTGCCTTCTCTTTGCATGAGACTAAGCCCTGTCTCAATCTTGCATGAGGCTAAGCCCTGCCTCCACATTTGCATAAAGCCAAGCATTGCCTTCTCTTTGCATGAGACTAAGCCCTGTCTCAAATCTTGCATGAGGCTAAGCCTTGCCTCCACATTTGCATAAGGCTAAGCATTGCCTTCTCTTTGCATGAGACTAAGCCCTGTCTCAAATCTTGCATGAGGGTAAGCCTTGCCTCCACATTTGTATAAAGCTAATCATTGCCTTCTGTTTGCATGAGACTAAGCCCTGTCTCAAATCTTGCATGAGGCTAAGCTCTGCCTCTACATTTGCATAAGGCTAAGCATTACCTTCTCTTTGCATGAGACTAAGCCTTGTCTCAAATCTTGCATAAGGCTAAGCCACGCCTCCACATTTGCATAAGGATAAGCACTGCCTTCTCCCTGCATGAGACTAAGCCATGTCTCAAATCTTACATGAGGCTAAGCCCCTCCTCCCTATCTGCATAAGGCTAAGCACTGCGTTCTCATGGGACTAAGCATTGTCTTCCCTTTCATAAGTGTTGCTTTATTCTAAACTTTGCATTATCTTCTTCTCTCGGGGCTAAGCTCTGCTCCCAAACTCTGTTCAAGGCTAAGCATTTCTTTGTTATTACCTTTGGTATCATGTCTTTGCATTTCATGGGCTGATGTATAGCCAATTTGTCCAAAGGCACCACAGTCCGAAGGAATCATCCTCATAGTTTGAAGACAACATGTCATGGCCTGAGGATCTCTCAATACTGCACGTCATTATTCAAAGGCATCATGGTTTAGAGGCACCATTTTCATGGCCTGCAAATCTCTTATCTCATGGTTCATGGCCCGGGATGTCATGGTCTAAGGACGTCATTTTCACTGTCAAAAGACAACCTTCATTGTCCAAAGGGAATTTGTATCATGTTTAAATTCTCACAATAATCTATATACTCACATGCATCATATTTTAAGTTTTGCAGGTAACTCAGGAAGTAACTGTTCTTCAAACAGGAGCAACCTTCGTTCTAGTTTCCGCCCGCACCACTTGCACTCTGTCATGTAACCGATTCTCATCAATTGCTTGCCTTCACTCCATGACTGTTCAGATACCTGCCCTGTGAAACATCTGTCACAATTCAAATTCGCCTTCATAACTCCGCGTAAACCCATATGATACTATTCTCCCCCAAAAAGGAACCTTTCCGAAACATGCTACTATTCCTATAACAATTCTATCGGCTCCATTCACCGTTAGGTCCAGAACTACACATGACCTGATTCATGTAAAACCAGGGATATGTAGGAAGCTCGAAAACCAGAGTGTAGTCTATGTCTCTCAAATTGCCTTACTCGGTCAAAATTGGCCATCATATCCTTACCCGATAACTTTTTCATCCTTCCCGGGTAAAGAGGGGCAGTTGTTGATACCCAATTTTTTCTTATATTATTTTCAAAAATGCATATACATCTTTAAAAACCATGCATGAACATCAATTGATATATTTCCATAATTTCTGCATTTGGATTTTATTAATTTATCCCAGTATTTTATTATATAAATAATTACTAATTGCATTACAAATGATTTTATAATAATTTTACTGTTTAATTTTTATCATTTATATTTATACTAAGATTTAATTATTTCATGAATAGCCACATTTATATTTTTAGGGTTATAATTGCAATAGCTTTGCAATAATAGCCCATGTGTGCATAATTACTTTATTTCACCATAAAATAGCTTTTTATATTTTTATAACATTAAGTAATTATTTAAAATCATTTTTATGCACCAAAAACATTTTTATCATTTATTAGCTATTTTTATAAATTATTTTATCAATTAATTGGGTATTTAACAAATAGTCTCTTTAAATTTATTTTAATTTCGGACCTAGCCCAAAATATTATCCCCAGCCCAATTAAAATACCCGCAACCCAAATACTCTGACCCATTTCAAAAAACCCATCTAACGAGATCAACGGCCATGAAAGACTTACTATATTTAATTAATCTCCCAACCCACACCCTACTCACTTTCCCTATTCAGCCGCCTCTAATTCCCTGTTCTTCTCTCCTCTCTCTCAATCTATCCCCTAACCCTAGCCACCGTCACCGACAAAAACACCCCATTCCATGGGATTTCTCTATGATTTTAGGCCCCGCCGGCCTCTTACCTCTTCTGTTTGTTCGATTTCTTCGTGGTTTGAAGGAATCTCAAAAGACTCAACTCAGAGCCGACCTAAACTCTTCATTTTTAATGAACCTACCTTGTGTTCATCGCTATGTTTGTGAGTATTGTTATCTTTATGGTTATGGCTTGAAACTCCGGTTCTTAACTAGATTTTTCTTATCTCGCTCCATTTTTCAAAATCCTAATCTCTTTCTACTTGAGTCTGTTCAGATCCTTGTAGATCTGAGATGGTCTTAAGTTTATCTGGTATTTTCTTTGAAAAGCTTATGCTTTTCCTTATTATTAATCGATTTCAATGTTTTCTAAAACTAGGGTTTTCTCTTAAGTTCTCTGCAAAAAAGGCTCTAAAGTTTCTAAGTGTTTGAATCTGATTATCTTTACTAGCTCTACTGATTTTTCATGCCTATGTTCTAATCCCTTGTTTGTTTAATTATTTCACTCTTCGCTTTATATTTGCCCGTTATTCTTTGTCCTGTCAATTAACAAAGGATAAATGATTTTATCCGCCTAATTAGGGTTTGGAATCATATCTTTCTGTTGAAATTAGTACTTCTCTGTGATTTTTACCTATTTTTCTTATTTGTGACTATTAATTGGTACTACTTGCCTTAATTAGTTTATTAGCCTGATTTCTAGGTTTTGGTTTACTTTAACAGACTTATACATGGCCTATGACTTATTTTCTGCCTTATTTGAATCCTAATCTGGGGCTGGTAATTGATTCATCTTATTTTAAGGTGTTTTTCCTGGATTCTGTTTGTACTAATTAGTTGGGTTTAGCCCAATTAACTGACTGATTTTTATTTGTATACCTTATTTATGAACTTTATTATTCTTTGCCTTATTTGTTTTACCTTGCTAAGTGCTATATAAACCCCATTCTAATTTCTTTCAAACACACGAACGCACTCAGAAAGCCAAACCCACACACAAACTCTTGCTCTTATTCATACACACTCTCTATTACAAATCTTTCTGTTACTTGTGTTTGCTGCACTGTCCAGCCGGCTGAAAGCTAAGGCTAGACTATTGGATTCTGCATACTTTCACCTTCCTATTTGCTATCTCTTAACTGGTATGCCTCCACTTCTGCTATCATCCAATATGCTATGAAGTTAAACCTATGTGCTTCCTGTTTATTGATCTTAATCAGCATGACTACTTCTGTGTAGCTAGACTTATGTCTTTCCTGTTTATTGCTCTTAATCAACATGACTACTTCTATTATCATTCAATATGCTATGTATTTAGACCTATGTGCTTCCTGTTTATTGCTCTTAATCAGCATGTCTATCTCTGTTACTATGTCCTATTCAGTATATTATGTAATCTGTCTGTTGTATATATCAACCTGCCTCTGCCTGCTTTATGTTTCTGTTAACTAGCATGCCTTAACACTTGTGAATTTGTCTTATCCAATATGTCAATATGGTTCATACACTTTAGCATGTTCCTGTTTGATCCAGGGTACTTGTCTACTTGTTTCTCAACTAGCATGCTTTCCTTTCTGTCCTGATTTATGTGTTTACCTTAACAAGTTCCTGATTAATGATTTCTATGCTCTCAACCCATGTTGCCTTTTCTGTGTAATTGTATGATTAGGACTCTAATCCCAACATGCTATTCCCTGTTTAATACATATCCATATGCTCACATAGTGATAACTAATGAACTAAGTCAATCCCAGGCAATGTGGAACCTCGTTTGACTTGATTGTGACTCTGTTCTGTCTACTGTTTAACTGTTGGAATACATGTTTGAACTCAATTTGCTGAATATGGTCTTATTTGTAGTTTTAATCTTGTAACCTGTTTCTACTAACTTTTAAAATCCAAACTATTTTTTCCTAAAACTATCTCCTACTTTCATATACTATTTTCAACTCCTACTCTTAGATATCTAGGGTCCTGGCCCTCCAGTGTGAGCACTGCCTAGGAGTCCATGGAACTCCTTCAAACTCTGACACATTGGGGCTAGCCTTTCCAAACTTGTTTACAAAAACTACTTCTTTGAAAGGGTTTTGGTGTGAGCATTGTATGGGGTCCATGAAGCCCTTGGGAACTTTGACACACCATTTGGTGTATTATGGATTGCCTGTTGGACTTCAGATTTGATTGAAGGCCTGGCTTCCATGTTTACTTTTGGGCATGTCAAGGCTCCCTATAGTATAGTAATTTTCATTATGTGATTCATTTGTTTGGGTCTGTAATAATAATTCTTGTAAAAATAGATATGGGGTTATTAGTAAAGCTGGGAGGGATTTTTATATATCTTTGTTGGGATCAAGTAGAAATCACGCCTATAGGATTATTGTGATTATTTATATGCATTAGAAACCATACCTATAGGCCTTATCTTCATATTTGTCCTGAATTTTCACTTTGCATCCTAGAAATTCTGTTATAGAACGTTTATCAATTCTGCATCAAAATTCATGTTCATGCATATTCTCAAGTTTCAATGTGCATTAGAAACCATGCCTATAGGATCTTTTTTGGGAATTATCAACTCGTATAACATTCTACTCACTTAGATATCATGTCCATAGGAAATCATATTTAAAATCAGTTTTGACAACTTAGACATCATGCCTATAGGAAGTAAGTGTGAAAAATCAGTTTCTGTGTTTAGATATCATGTTTATAAGAAATAATGCTCATAATTAGTTTCAGCACTTAGAAAGTATGCCTATAGGATCTAACAAATGAAATCTTCCCGTTAAAATCAATAACTGGTTTAGAGGTTAAATACCATGTCTATAGGGTTCTGCCCGACTATCACTTAGGCAAGCCTGTAGGTTAATTAAATTCTAGGTCTAAAGAATAGTGATTGCTTGTTTGACATATGCCCGGATTTAGAGTATTAACGAAAATCAGTAGGCGAAACTGATAGGTACTCGTCTGCTCGCTTTAGTAAAACTGCTGCATATTTTGTGCTCATTTAGATATCCTGCCTATAGGACCCTAATCGTTTTAAAAGTGCTTGTTTGAATAGCGTGCATTTGTTTGTCTATTTGTGGAGGTAAATATGAGCCCCCTTAAGTGATCTTTTATGTGACTGTCCTACTTGTTTTGTGTCGCTTAGTTTTCTCCTTTTAAGCACCATAGGTGAGTATAGAACCACCTTAAATAGAGGTCATAAACACCTCTAGGGCCACAGGTAAGGGACGGGTAGTGCATGCATAGGATACATATTCGATGTTGTTAGAATGCTTAGATAATAATTAAGGGGAGGGTAATCGGGTAGTAAAGGATATGATGACAATTGCACTAATGCTACGCGTAATACCTCTATTTGAGGAAGGTTACCGAGTATTACACATAAGTGATCTTATAGGCTAATAAACCTAGGACCCCCTTTATTTTGTTTTAAAATAATCTCTATTTGTTTAAATTGCTTTATGACTAATTCACTTAAATTGAGTTTGGTCGGGACCCACCGTTGTGGACCTCGCGGGGTGTCTAACACCTTATCCTCAAGGTAATTTCGAGCCCTTACCCAATCTCTAGTAATCTAACTAGTTCATGCGTTAACTGTTCTAGGTGCCCTAAAGCACCTTAATCCGTTAGGTGGCGACTTTTCAATTCTCATACCCAATACCCAAAAAGAAAGGAGTTGTCCTGAAATGTCGAAACCTAGACTCCGCGAGGAAAAGGGGGCATGACATACCTATATATATTGAGAGGAACAACTTTCCATAGATATGTATATATTCATAAAGTAAAGCCTATAGATTGGATGAAAGCCAGAGGAAACTGGAGAGATGATTCGCATAGGCACCCGTACAAGGACAGAGTTGTACAGGCTGCATGACAGAAGATAGAAACAATTACTAGATTGGAAGAATTCCGACCACATGTCATGGTGTAAGAAAAAGGCCTAAAGGGGGGGAATGCCCTGACCTTTGGATTTATTTATAGAACAGTTGCCTAGATGGAAAGGAAAGTATTAAAGTATTCGTAAGAGCTATAGATTATGAGATTGAAGCGCATCGGTCAACATTCGAGGACGAATGTTCCAAAGGGGGGAATGATGTTACACCCCATGTTTGACCTGCCAGCAAGTGAAGCACGAGCATCAGAGGCCTATGGTTTGCCTCAGATACTTGAGATTCCCAAGTGGAAGTAGGAGCGTATTACCATAGATTTTGTTGTTGGGCTCCTATGGACTTTGAAGAAATTTGATGCAGTATGGGTCATTGCAGATAGGTTGACCAAGTCGGCGCATTTCATTCTAGTGGTAGCTACATATTCTTTAAAGTGGCTAGCTGAGATCTATTGTTACACCTCATGTTTTCGTATGTGATAGTACGTTGTAAGTCAATTGATGTTTAGTCAAATCTAGTTTCCATTCAGTTTTATATTTTGCTTCGTAAATTAACGTGCAATGTAGCCCTATGGCCAAAGCATGACATTATATATTCAGAGTCCCTCAGTCGCAAGTTGGTACGCTAGGTTAAGTGAGGCACCGGGTGTCGGTCTCGCCCCCTAAGTTCGGGGAGTGACATTTCCGCTACCCTCTCTCTCCATTTTATTCTTCAACTTAAAGTTCTCTATAGCTTGAGCAAACACCACCATTTTCCCATAGTTTATATCAGAATTCAAGGTAGCTGTAGCGGCCTCATTTATAACTAAGGGGCTAAGGCCCTATACAAACTTGAGCACTCTAGCCTCTATAGTGGGCAACATGTATATAGCATACTTGGACAGGCGCGCGAATCTCATATGGTACTCCCACACACTCAGGCTACCTTGCCTTAGGCTCTCAAACTCCGCGGAATGGGCTGCCTTAGTATCGGCAGGCAAGATATGATCAATGAAGGCATGGGCATACTCACTACACCTCACCGGAGGGCTTTCCTCCTCATGGGACTCCTCCCACACCAAGAATATGCCACCTCTTTCAGGTGATATGAAGCCAACTCCACTGCTTCCATCTTAGTAGCACGCATAATCTGAAGGGTCTTGTGCATCTCATCAACAAAGTCTTGGGGGTCCTCCTTGGGATTAGTACACGTGAAGACTAGAGGATCTAACTGAAGAAACTTGTTCACCCTAGAACTAGCAGATTCCCCTGGCTTACTGGAAGAAGTAGGCGCAACATTTGATCTTTGGGCCTGAGAAGCCACTATCTGGGCTAACATATGTATGGCTCCCTGAATATCCCCCTCAGAAACATCGGGACCGGAAGCTGGGGCTGGAGGTGGAATAGGAATATCAGTTGGAGGGATTGTTGCACCCTTAGTAGGTGCAGGATTGATGCAGTCAGATGCGGTGTAGTAGAGTCAGGCAGTGTAGTAGTGGGGGGAATGGGGTGCTCACCCGCATCGTCAAGTAAAGAATTAACTGCCACTCCTAGTGCGGCATTGGCTCCTTGGCCAGTTCTCGCTTTCTTTCGAGGCTCCATGTACTGAAAGTTATAGCAATGCACGAGTTATAGCAGGGACAGTCTTACAATCAGCTTTATTGCACGATCTAGAACATCAAAGAAGGGTGTTATTCCTAAATGCCCAAGTAGCCTCCTAATTATTGATGTGGTCGAAAACACACTGATAAAAAGGACTCTACTAGACATGGCTCCGAGACATCCTATAACACTTTAAAACCTTAGGCTCTGATACCAAGTTTGTTATGTCCCAACCTCGGGGAGCGCGATCGGTGCTCAACCGAGATAACCCAGTCGAGCAAGCCTATAAAATACCTTTTACCCGAACTCACTCATCATAAAGAAAAGATCTATCTCATTAAATGGGACAATGGGGAGGATCATTAACAACACCAATTCATTATCATTAGTCACATCATTTATAAAAGTTCAAAAATGCATACACTTTCATAGTTTGAAATGGAACATGTGTACAAATACAACATTACTAGTCTCACTTTCCCAACACCGACATACCACCCACACTATGTCTACGGATCCTCTAATAGATAAAAAAGAGTACGATGATAGTGCTAGCAATAAGGCCCCGGCTATACCTCAAAACATAATATACAAGGAACAAAATTTACATGACCCCGAGATGAAGTGGGGCTCACCAAGTTGGCTAGGAAGAGGGTGTACCGCTATCAGTGATCAAAGCCGCCTGCTGTAGAACCACCTGCAACTATTAAAGATGTAACGCCTCCGATAAAAGAGACGTTAGTACATATGGAATAGCGACCACAATCACTAGTTAGTACTATCATCTTTAATAGTACATCATTGATTCAATCATAATTTCGAGTACAATCACCACCATGTGTGCGGCATAGCGTCCGATCAAGACCTAACCGGCTAGGCCGTCTCACCACAATGCCGTGTGGATCGGCATCACCCTTTTTTTAGCAATCATCTAATCCCAATAGATGGGAATATTCTCATTATATCAATCTCATCCCAAATAAGGGGAATAATCACAATTCACTCCTACACCGGCACGTGTAGTTTCGGGGTTAGGTTATTTTAACCTACCCTTCCTCGGTGACTAACGATACTCCCAAGTTTTTTTATTATTTAAAGGATGTTCAACGTATTTCAATATATTTTGCATGTCTCTCAATATCGTTGGCACTAGTGATCCCAAATGTAATATCATTCTTGGCACGTTGGCCGTATTTTCATATTTCATGCTTACCCTTCTCACTTTCAAGCATTGTCACGGATCATCAATAACAAAGCATTTCTATTCAAGACTTTAAGTACACATGAGCAAATAAGAGCCTTAGGCACATTGAGATTTCTTACACAATTTGGCATAATAGCTTTCATTTGAAATACAACTTGAAGTTATAACATTCAGATATGCAATCCATACTTTGAACACATTCTCAAATAATAACACAACATAACAAGAACATTTGAAACACATATTGAACATATATCTTTTGTCACAAACCTTTATTCGGAATAATCAATTTATGATGAGCAAATTGGGACTTACAAGGACATTGTGGGATTCAATTCTAAGAGAAGAGTTTAGCCAACATACCTCGCCTCGAGCTTTTTAAATTACTACAACATTCCGAAATTCTTAGACACTTCGATCTATTTAGAAATATAGTAAAACAGAACACAAATTAGGAAGAAGTTCATGTTCCAACTCATTTGAGTATTTTATCAAATACTAGGTGTGCATTAAGGTTTCAAGGTCTTCCTATGGTGGATTCCTTCATCCCACTGCCCAAAGTTTACCCAAACGAGCTCAGCGATCTTCCCACTACCCTTGATGATACATGCATGCATAATGAACAACTACCAGAACCAAGAATTGCTTTTCTTATTGCCTAATTTCAGTTAAATCTCGAAATTGAGGGCTAGATAGTAGAATCTTACCTCTAAGATGAAGACCCAATGAGTTTTCTTGTGAATTCTTCAACTTTGAGCAAGAGTTGATGAACAATAACCTTAGGAACTTCCCCTCTCACTCTAGACCACTCCCCTCTCTCTAAATATCAGTTAGGACCAGCCAAAATAACCCACAAGTTATTTTTATGAAAATGGGATCAGGTGAAATTTTCCAAACTTAAACTCTACAAAGTCGGGTCTACGGTCACAGATCGAACCACAAACAAGTATGCGGCCCGCATAATGCGTCGTATAACTCCCCTCTGAAAATCTTCATGCTGGGATCTGCGACTGATGTGCGGCCCAAGAAACAATTATGCAGTCGCATAATTGACCGCAAAATAACATCCGAAATTTTCCCAACTCTCTGTTTCACGGTGCGGGGGATCTACGGTCCGCAGACCAGTTCTACGACCGCAGAATGGACCGCAAAAAATGCCATGCTCTGCCAAATTTTCTCCAACTCCCCAACGCATTGTTCAACTCAAAAAGTCTGTAGCGCAGCTACAATCATCACCACATAAGTCTATTTTGGTACCACGAAACCCCGGGTTTAGGTGAAATTTGTTAGAAAGTTGTATTTGTAAACTAATTCTGGAAAAACAGAATAATATATAAATAGAAAATGTAAAGAGATAAAAATCAATTCGAGCCCACTGAATTCACAGTGTTTCCTTAAGAAATTTAATCCCCTTCTAGTACCCAAGGTTATGGATTATTTTCTCCTAGGATAGAATGAATTACACACTGGTGTAGTGGTACTTCAAACCCTAGTGTTTCAGCGAACATAAAGTTCGGTAGCAAATCACACTTATTGTTGCTTTGTTTGATGTTAAAAGTATCCAGAAGAAGGATGAGAAACTCAGAAAATCTTATGGAAATTCTGAGAGAATAGACTTGTATTTATAGCCAAAATTAGACTGAAATCTGAAGAGGTGCAACTCTTCAAAATGGTTGTTTATGCAAAACGGCCATAGCATAAGTGCCATAACATAAATGGCTATTTACTCAACAATAAAGAGGAAAAATTGAAAAGGGTAGCTTAATTTTCAGTTACACAACTGAAAAACAGAAAACTAATTGGATTTATTAATGTTTATTTTAATATTAATATTCTGTTATTAAAACGAATATTTAATAATACTATTAACAAATAAATTTGGTCCAAAAAATTAATCAATCAATCGATCATTTGACCAAATCCAAATCCGAAGCCGAAGCCGAAGCCGAGCGAGCGACGATGATGACGGCGCGAGTCTTTCCTTCTTCTCAACTCTTTAAGAGCTAGAAGAAGAGCAATTGCTTATATACCCATAAAAACATCTTCCTCTTCTAATATGGGACAATGTTCCTTCATCAAGGGGAGGGGGAACTTAAAATTTCACTTAAAATTTTCATTTCTCTCCATTTCTCATTCACCCTCTTTTAAGAATTTAATATACTTAAAACCACAACAATCCCCCACATGAATGAGGAATGGCTATATCACGGAAATATGCATGAACAATTGTGTGATTCGCAAGCAAGGATTAATTGCATCTGGATAAGTAGGTTTCCCTTTGAACTTTCCGTAGTGGACTTATGTCGCATATACTCGGTCAATCGGTAGATTTGATATTTTTGAACCGTCAAACTTTGGTGTATACCTAGACAACCATAAGTCACACAACCAATCGTTTCAACTATAAACATCGTCTGGTTTCATAAGTGCGCAGAGAACTGGCCTTACAAAGCTCTCCTTGAAGTGGCTAACACTTCACACTTACATAGGTGATTCCTAAACGTGTCATCCAGTAGATACACTATTTGATATACCCCGTATCAAACTTAGAAATCATTAAAAAGCCTTAATGTTTTATCCTTGGTACTGAACATTGTCTCATCACGAGAATAGACCAAAAGTTTAGTTGACAATGTTGAACCGCCATTAATGACTTTGTTTGATCTCTTTGAACCTAGATCTTGGGATCTCCAGTCTTCTAGGTAGAGTTACCACCACTATGACTTGTTCTCGGCCATAATCACATTCCCCTTGATGATTTCTCAACTACCTCTCTAGTTAGGCCTTTTGTAAGTGGATCCAACACATTATCACTTGACTTTACATAGTCAATCGTGATAATTCCTCTAGAGAGTAATTGCTTAACAATTTTATGTCTTCGTCGTATATGACGAGATTTACCGTTATACATAATGATCCCAGCCCTTCCAAGTGCTGCTTGACTATCACAATGTATGCATATTGGTGCCAACGGTCTCATCCAAAATGGAATATCTTCCAAGAAATTCCGGAGCCATTCAGCTTCTTCACCGGCTTTATCTAAGGTTATGAACTCAGCCTCCATTGTAGAGCGGGAAATACAAGTTTGTTTGGACGAATTCCAAGATACCGCTCCTCCACCAATAGTGAATACATATCCACTTGTGGACTTCGAATCAGCTGAACTGGTGATCCAATTTGCATCACAGTATCCCTCAATCACCGCGGGATATTTACTGTAGTGTAAAGCAAAGCCCTGGGTATGTTCTAAATATCCCAAAACTCGTTTCATTGCCATCCAATGAGATTGACCTGGATTGCTCGTGTATCAACTCAATATACTTATAGCATAAGTTATATCTGGTCGTGTACAATTCATGATGTACATTAAGCATCCCAACACACGAGCATAATCCAATTGTGATATGTTTTGGCCTTTGTTCTTTGCTAATGCAAGATTTACGTCAATTGGAGTCTTTGCAACTTTAAACCCTAAGTGCTTGAATTTTTCAAGTACTGTCTTAATATAATAATATTGTGACAATGCCAAATCTTGAGGAGTCTTATGGATCTTAATCCCCAGAATTAAATTAGCAAATCCAAAGTCCTTCATACAAACTTGCTAGTTAGCATACGCTTAGTAGTATTTATGTTGGCAATGTCATTACTCATTATCAACATATCATCCACATATAAACAAACAATGACTATGTGATTTGGAACATTTTTAATGTACACATATTTATCACATTCATTTATCTTAAAACCATTTGACAACATTGTTTGGTCAAATTTCACATGCCATTATTTGGGTGCTTGTTTTAGTCCGAAAAGGGACTTAACAAGTCTACATACCTTCTTGTCTTTACCTGGAATCACAAACCCTTCAGGTTGTTCCATGTAAATTTCTTCCTCCAACTCTTCATTTAATAAGGTCGTCTTAACATCCATTTGATGAATTTCAATACCATAAACTGCAGCTATATGCTACTAACTTTCGTATGGACGTAATTCTTGTAACTAGAGAGTATGTATCAAAATAGTCAAGAACTTCTCGTTGTCTATACCCTTTGACCACAAGTATTGACTTATATTTGTCAATAGTGCCATTATCTTTCAGTTTTCTCTTAAATATCTATTTAGAACCCAACAGTTTATTTCCAAGAGGAAGATCAACCAATTCCCAATGTATGGTTGTTCAATATGGATTCTATTTCATTATTGACTTACTCTTTTCAAAACAATGATTTCAAAGAAGACATAGCTTCTTTAAATATTTGAGGCTCATTCTCCAATAAGAAAGTCATAAAATCTGGTCCAAATGAAGTAGACGTTCTTTGACATTTACTACGTCTTAGATCCTCCTGATTAAATGTACTTTATTTTGTATCTTCCCAAGGTCGTTTAGATCTTTCACCAATCGACTCACATTCCTTTTTATATGGATATATATTTTCAAAGAACTCAGCATTATCTGATTCTATAACCGTATTATTATGAATGTCGGGATTTTCTGATTTATGAACCAGAAATCGATATACTTTACTATTGGTCGTGTATCCTATGAAAATACAATCAACGGTTTTCGGTCCTATTTTTACCCTTTTGGGTTTAGGAACTTGCACTTTTGCCAAATACCCCCACACTTTAAAATAACTCAATTTGGGCTTTCTTTCTTTCCATTTTTCATAAGGAATGGATTGTGTTTTGCTATGGAGTACTCTATTTAGTATTTGGTTAGCCGTAAGAAAGGCTTCCCCCCACAAGTTATGTGGCAAACCAGAACTTATTAATAATGCGTTCATCATCTCCTTTAATGAACGATTCTTTCTTTCTGCAATCCCATTGGATTGGGGCATGTAAGGGGCCGTTGTTTGATGAATAATTTCATATTCTAAACATATTTGATCAAAAGGAGATTCATATTCACCACCCCTATCACTTCTTATCATTTTGATTTTCTTGTGAAGTTGCGTTTCAACTTCATTTTTGTATTGCTTGAATGTGTTTATTGCTTCATCTTTACTATTAAGTAAGTAAACATAGCAATATCGAGTACTATCGTCAATAAAAGTTATGAAATACTTCTTTCCACTGCGAGATGGTATTGACTTCAAGTTGCAAATATCTGTGTGAATTAAGTCTAAAGGGTTTGAATTCCTTTCAACTGACTGATAAGGATGTTTAACATACTTAGATTCCACACATATTTGACATTTTGATTTGGCGCATTCAAATTTAGGCAATACTTCCAAATTAATCATTTTTCGCAATGTTTTATAATTAACATGACCTAAAACGTATATGCCATAATTCATTTGACTCAAGTAAGTAAGACGAAGCTGAAATTTTATTATTATTTTCAACAACCATTACATTCAGCTTGAAAAGGCCCTCAGTGAGGTAACCTTTTCCTACAAACATTTCGTTCTTACTTATTACAACCTTATCGGAAATAAAAACACACTTAAAATCATTTTTAACAAGAAGTCCAGTAAAGACTAAATTCTTCCTAATCTCGGGAACATGAAGAAAATTGTTCAAAGTCACCACCTTACCAGAAGTCATACTTAGAAAGATCTTCCACATCCTTCAATCTTGGCAGTTGCAGCATTTCCCATAGAAAGAGCCTCTTCGGGTCCAACAGGAGCATATGTTGCAAAGGCTTCCCTAACAGCACAAACATGGCGAGTGGCTCCAGAATCAATCCACCACTCCTTAGGATTTCCCACCAGGTTGCATTCAGAAAGCATAACACACAAGTCATCAACATCTTCATGCTTTTTAACCATGTTTGCTTGACCCTTCTTCTTATCTTTCTTCGGAGCACAGCACTCCGTAGATTTGGGCCCAGCTTTCTCACAGTTATAGCAATTTCTATTGAATTGCTTCTTGCTTGGGTTGCTTTTCGGTTTAGAAGCCTACTTCCTCTTTCTCTAATTTTGAGAAGTATCCTCAATAATGTTTGCTCCCATTATTGTTGAGGTTCCACAACCTCTCTTTTCAGCAGCTTTGTTGTCCTCTTCGATTCTCAACCGAACAATGAGATCTTCAAGGGACATCTCCTTGCATTTGTGTTTCAAGTAGTTTTTGAAGTCCTTCCACAAAGGAGGCAACTTCTCAATCATCGCTGCTACTTAGAATGATTCATTAATGACAAGACCTTCAATGAAAATTCTGTTAGTAAAAATACTAAAATTACTACTCTAAACATCAATATTAATTCGATTTATACCTTCAGCAAGGAGATCGTGAATAATCACTTGCAATTCCTGGACTTGGGTAGTAACAGACTTGCTATCTACCATTTTGTAGTCCAAAAACTTAGCGGCAACAAACTTCTTCAACACAACATCTTTAGTTTTATATTTCTTTTCAAGCGCAGTCCACAATTCCTTTGACGTCTCCACGTCACTGTAGACATTATACAAATCGTCCTCCAGTCCGCTAAGAACATAATCCTTGCACAAAAAATCAGAATGCTTCCACGCCTCAATCACGAGAAATCGTTCATTCTCTGGAGTTTCATCGAGCAGAACAGGAACATCTTCCTTGATGAACTTCTGCAGACTTAAAGTAGTCAAGTAGAAGAACATCTTATGCTGCCACCACTTGAAATCTAACCCAGAAATTTTTTTGGGTTTCTCCGCCGGTGCCAACGCCGGTGTTCGGCTTGTTGATGCATTGGCAGTCACCATTGGAACAGCCTGGTTCCCGTTATAATTAGTCATTTCTGTAAAAGAATGACACAAACAAACATTAAAATCACGTAGATTTTAATCTCTAACGGAGTAGAAAACAACAAAGGTTTTAAACTTCAAAACAATGAATATAACACAAATACATAATATAAATTAATTCCTTAACCTTGTTAGAAAGCTGTATTTGTAAATTAATTCTGGGAAAAAAAGAATAACATATAAATAGAAAATGTAAAGAGATAAAAATCAATTCGATCTCACTGAATTCACAGTGTTTCCTTAAGAAATTTAATCCCCTCCTAGTACCCAAGGTTATGGATTATTTCCTCCCAGGATAGAACGAATTACACACTGGTGTAGTGGTACTTCAAACCTCAGTGTTTCAACGAACACAAAGTTCGATAGCAAATCACACTTACTGTTGCTTTGTTTGATGTTAAAAGTATGCAGAAGAAGGAGGAGAAACTCAAAAAATCGTATGGAAATTTGAGAGAATAGACTTGTATTTATAGCCAAAGTTGGGCTGAAATCTAAAGAGGTGCAACTCTTCAGAATGACTGTTTATGCAAAATGGCCATAGCATAAATGCAATAACACAAATGGCTATTTACTCAACAATAAAGAGGAAAAATGGAAGAGGGTAGTTTAATTTTCAGTTACACAACTGAAAAACGGAAAACTGATTGGATTTAATATTAATATTCTGTTGTTAAAACGAATATTTAATAACATTTATGTTAATATTTTACTATTAACAAATAAATTTGGTCCAAAAAATTAATCAATCAATTGATCATTTGACCAAATCCGAATCTAAATTCGAATCCAAATCCAAATCCAAATCCAAATCCGAAGCAGAAGTCGAGCCGAACGACGACGACGACTCTAGGGTTGCCTTCTTCTCAACTCTTTAAGAGCTAGAAGAAGAGCAATTGCTTATATACCCATAAAAAACCTCTTCCTCTTCCAATATGGGACAGTGTTCCTTCATCAAAGGGAAAACTTAAAATTTCATTTCCCTCCATTTCTCATTCACCTTCTTTTAAGCATTTAATATACTTAAAACCCCAACAAAATTTTACGAGGCCTTACATATTCCATGTTCCGGAACAACAATCTGAACTTGATAGCTACAAAGCCAATCCATGGTCAAACTTATAATACTTTTAAACCTTCAAATTACCAACTTTCGGCAAAAAGAGCCAATCATCTAGGAACCTCTGAATCTAATTCCCGGCATACGGCTACGTCCAAAATCACCATACAAACCTATTGGAACAATCAAAACACCATTCCATGATCATTTTCACAAAAGTCAAACCTTGGTCAACTCTTACAACTTAAATTTCCAAATTAAGAACTAGGTATTCCAATTCAATCCAAAACCTTTCTAAAACAAAACCAACCATCCTCGAAAGTCACATAACCACAAATAAGAATAGGGGAAGCATCAAATAGGGGAACATGGCTTAAATACACAAAAAGACTGGCTGATTTGTTACTTTCTCCACGTCTTATACAAACGTTCATCCTCAAACGAGTTTAGAAAAATACTTGAAGTGCCAAAAATATGAGGATATTTTCTCTGTATATCATGCTCGATCTCCCAAGTCGCCTCCTAAATCGATTGACCTCTCTATTGAACCTTCGCCGATGCAATATTCTTCGATCTTAGCTTCTGAACCTGCTTATCCAAAATAGCCACCGGCTCCTCAACATAGATCAAATCCTTGTCCGACTACACCGAGATGTAATCTAACACATTCGATGATAATACTTCCGAAGAATGGAAACATGAAATACGAGATGAACCCCTGATAAACTGGGTGTCAAAGAACGTATGTAGTCCACCTCACCAACTCTCTCTAGAACCTCAAAAGGCCCAATAGACTGAGGGCTCAACTTGCCCTTCATCCCGAACTCCATCACACCCTTCATAGGCAAAACTCTGAGTAGACCCTCTCACCCACCATGAATGCCATATCATGAGACTTCCTATAAACATGTACGAAGTCGCTCCTGAATTAATTTCACCTTCTCAAAAGCATCACAAACTAGATTAGCTCCTAACAACCTGGCCTCCCTAAGCTCAAACCAACCAACTGGAGAATGAAATTGCCTCCCATATAAGGCCTCATAAGGATCCATCTGGATACTCTACTGGTAGTTGTTGTTGTAGGTGAACTCTGCTAACGGTAAAAACTGATCATGTTGGCCCCTGAAATCAATGACATATGCTAGCAGCATGTCCTCCAAGATTTGAATAGTACGCTCGGACTGCCCGTCTATCTAGGGATGAATGTCGTACTTAGCTCGACCTATGTGCCCAACTCACGTTGAATAGCTCTCCAAAAATATGATGCAAACTGAGTGCCTGGATCCGAGATAATAGACACAGGCATACCATGCAGGTGAATTATCTCTCTAAGATAAATCCAAGTCAGCTGCTCTGAAATGTAGGTAGTCCTGACTGGAATAAAGTGTGCAGACATGGTTAGTCTATCCATAATGACCCACACAACGTCAAATCTCCTCAAGGTCTGTGGTATACCAACTACAAAATCCATAGGGATACGCTCCCACTTTCACTCCGGTATGTCTGGCCTCTGAAGCAGCCCACCCAATCTCTGATGCTCATAATTTGTCCTGATATTTCAAATACCGTGCCACATAAAGAACAATGTCCTTCTTCATCCTTCTCCACCAGTAATGCTTCTTAAAATCATGGTACATATCTGTGGCACTCGAATGAATGGAATATCACGAACTATGGGCCTCCTTAAGAATCAACTCCCAAAACCCATCCACATTAGGCACAAAAATTTGGCCCTGAAGCCTTAATACCCCATCATCACCAATAGTCACTTCCTTTAGCATCATCGTGTTTCACCGTGTCCCTAAAAACAAGCAATTAGGGATCATCATACTGGCTCACCTTGATGCGCTCAAACAAAGACGACAGTAATACAACACAAGCAAGAACACTACTATCCTCCGAAATATCCAAACTCATAAACCTGTTGGCCAAAACCTGAACATCTAAACTAATGATCTCTCCCCAACTAGAATTAAAGCAAGACTCTTCATACTCTCTGCCTTCCTACTCAAGGTATCGGCCACAATATTGGCTTTCCCGGGATGATAAAAATGGTGATATCATAGTCCTTCAGTAGCTCTAACCACCTTGATTGTCTCACGTTCAAATCCTTATGTTTGAATAGGTGTTGAAGACTCTGGTGATCTGTATACACCTCACAAGATATGCCATAAAGATAATGCCTCCAAATCTTGAGTGTGTGTACAATAGCAGCCAAATCCAAATCATGCACTGGGTAGTTCTTCTCATAGGTCTTCAAAGCATAAGCAATCGCCCTACCATCCTGCATCAACACATACCGAATTCCCTTGAAGCATCACAATAGACTGTATATGAACTCGATGCCGAAGGAAAAACCAGAACTGGAGCTATAGTCAAGGCAGTCTTAAGCTTGTGAATGCTCTCCTCATAGTCATCAAACCACCTGAATGGGGCACCGTTATGAGTCAACTTAGTCAATGAGATGCAACAGATAAAAACCCCTCCATAAAGCGGCGATAATACCCGGCCAACCCACAGAAACTCTAAATCTCCATAGCAGTAGAAGGTCTGGGCCCACTCTGAACTGCTTCAATCTTCTTTGGATCCACCTTAATCGCCTCACTAGACACCACGTGACCCAGGAATGCCACCGAGTGTAACGGGAACTCACACTTGGAGAACTTAGCATATAGTTTCTTCTCCCTTAAAGGTTGGAACACGATCCTCAAATGCTGCCCATACTCTTCCCGACTGCAAGAATACACCAATATATCATCAGTAAATACAATGACAAAAGAATCCAGATACGACTGAAATACGTTGTTCATCAAGTGCATGAAAGCTGCTAGGGCACCGGTTAGCCCAAAAGACATCACCAAGAATTTATAATGCCCATAACGGGTCTTGAAGGTTGTCTTAGAAATATCTAAAGCCCTGATATTCAACTGATGGTATCCCGATCTCAAGTCAATCTTTTAGAATACTCTCGCACCCTGGAGCTGATCGAATAAATCATCAATACACGACAGTGGATACTTGTTCTTGATGGTAAACTTGTTCAGTTGCCTATAGTCAATGCACATTCTCATGGAACCGTCTTTCTTCTTCACAAATAAAACCGGATCACCCCAAGGTGAAACACTCATCCTAATGGAACCTTTATCTAGCAATTCTTGCAATAGCTCCTTTAATTCCTTCAACTCAGCTGGAGTCATGCGGTACAGTGGAATAGATATGGGTTGAGTACCCGACACCAAGTCATTACCAAAATCAATATCCCTATCGAGTGGTATGCCCGAAAGGTTTGCTGGAAACACATTTGGAAACTCCCTCACTACTGGAACCGACTCAACGGTAGGAGTATCAACACTAACATCCATCACAAAGGCTAAGTACACCAAACTTCCCTTCTTAACCATCCATTGAGCCTTCAGAAAAGACACCACTCTACTAGGAACATTACCCAAGGAACCTCTCCACTCCAACATCCATAACTCCCCCATAGCCAACATCATGGTCTCAGCGTGACAATCAAGAATAGCATGATACAGAGATAACCAATCCATACACAAAATCACATCAAAATCTATCATATTAAGCAACTGAAGATCAACCCTAGTCTCATAGCACCAAATAGTCACCAAACAATAATGGTAGTCACGATCTACAATAATAGAATTCCCAGCGGATATAGACACATAAACAGGAGTATCCAGAGAATCACGAGACATATCCAGATATGCTATACTCATATGTCTTTGTTCTTATCCAATGAGCCATGTGGCCCAACAAATTACTATTAATGCATTAAAAGTGGGGCCCATACAATGAGAGTATTTTTGGATCAATAGATGGACGAGAGGAAATCTTAAACTATTTACCAAATGATAAATGTAATTTTGACCATTTTCCATTAAGAAAAATACTACATATACATCAAAGGAGGTTATTCTAAAAATATTTCAATAATCACAAAGTGATATATTTATAAGGATTATTTGGAGAAAAATAGTAAATCATCTTACAATTGAACACTGCCAACTGTCTCGTTGACATTAGTAATTAGAATAACTTATACATGAAATGAAGAGAAGCGGATTCGAATCTCCAAAATTAATTTTCAACTAGGCGTTAAGGATGAGTAATGCGGAAGGGGTACTATTTTTGAACATTCTTTAATCATACATGTCATGTGCTTCTTCATACAATGATACAATCACACACAAAATTTGGATGCTCGTATCGTCTCTCTTGCTCGTTGTGCAACGGAATATTCCACAATCCCTCTCCACAAAAAATTCTCTGATTCTTCCATTCTATCATTCTATACTCTAAAACTCAAGCTGACTGTTTCTTTTAATTTCTCCACCTGCTTTATTTGGTAAGTTCTTGACAAGCTAGCGCGGCAGCTGCAGCTCGCAGAGTTTGACGATTTTATGGCGAACACAACTCAAATACTTGGTGGGTTTGGAATCAGCAGAACACGGCAGCATCAACCACCCACTTCGTGAGTACTTCATTTTTATAAAAGCTACTCTCTCTGTTTTACATTTTCGTTTTTTGAGGTTCATGTAAACTTTAACAGACATTTTGAAATGTATTAATTTTTTATGGTATTAACATGAGAAGAATTATAGCTTATAATATTTTTCATATAGTTTTTGACTATTTAAAGTTTAATTTTAAAATATTAAGTTAATCTAATCCAATTTAGCTTTAAAATTTAGTTAAATTTATTTTCGAGAAGAAAAAATATTCACATAAATTGGAAGAGGAAGTAATGATTTTGAACTGTTGATTCATTCTTTGGTACACATTCAAGGAAAAAACCCTAGATGGGCCTGGGTAGCGAGGAATGTGATCACTGATCTTTTTGAACAGTCGTCAGTTCTTCAATTCATCGTTGCCCTTCGAAAATATCCTAATTAAGACTCCCACTTGTCATTTGGCGTGGGGAGATCTATATCTTACCCTCGTACTCTTTTTCCAGTTTACATCATCCAGTCAAAATCAATGCTTTGCAATTGGGTTTGGGGTTAGCCCCAAACAAGCTAAGACAACTTTTAAACGCCATGAGGCTAGGCTCAAGTTTATTTTATTTTGTTCCCACTCACAAGCGGATCCAGAAGTTAAACCCTGTGAGTTCAATTTTTAATATTTTTAGTATTGATCATATTATATTTTTATAAAGTTATGAGTTCATATCAACTATTTTTGTGATTTTAATGAATTTTTACATATAAATTTTTACTGTGCGTCAAAAGTTATGAGTTTAATTGAACCCGTACATAATGCACTATATCCGCCCTTGTTCCTACCCAGTGTCCAGTAGCCACATTGAGGTTTGACTAAAGCTGGATTCGCGCCGATAAATCCCACACTGAGAGTTAAAATGCTTCCTAACAAAGGTGACTCCATACCCAGAGACTCGAACCCGAGACCTCTAGTTAAGGCTGAAGTTGCATGTACAACCACGTCGATAAGTGGGGACATAAATCCTTTTTCAGTCTGTCCTAACCTAATATGTTGTATTCAGAAATAATTTAATTTTAAAGTTGTCTTTTTATTTATTTATTTTATTTTATTTTTAAATTTTAAAAGTTTATTTTTTATTTTTTAAAGCTCATGCTCAGTTAAATAATAGTATCACATAAAACGTAAGTGAGGGAGTACCAGTTGTCGCGCCTTACGTCTTGAGCTTTCCTTGTGTGCCGCACAAACTTCCTCTATGCACCATGTGCATTTGATTGCTCGCGTGTCAGAACTTTTAGTCTTGACTTATGGGATGGTATTTGATTAGGTACAATTTTGTAGAGCAAAAAAATTGAAATTTATAGTTTACAAGTCATATATTTGTGTGATTATAATTTATTTTCTTACGGTAAAATGAGATTTTTGATGTTAAACTTTTCTCTAAATATAATAAGGTATCATTTTTTGTTTGGACATAAAAAGGAATTAGTCTCACATAAATAAGAGAGTAGTTCTTACTTTTATATTTGACTATGACTCGTAAAAAAAAATAATGTGATTAGGAATTCAGTGATACGGTGGAATGTATTTGTTGCATATATTAATGTGATGTGACTAGATGTTTACATCAATTTTTGTATATTTTTTTGAATTCTATACAATATAATATATTTCTACTTTTTCACAGTATTTTCAAAAACTTATTTAAGGCACACTTAAACCCTAAAATTGAGAAAAACTCAACAAAGGCGCTTCGCCTCGCTTAAACTGTGCTTCAGTGTAAAGCAAGGCACTAGGACACGCGTCTCATTGCCCAGGAGTTTTATCATGAATAAAGGGCAGTACATAACAAATATAATAGTAAAACAAGTGTATCAGGTGTAAAGGAAAATATTACGAATGAATTTGTTACTTTGTTCTTGAATTACATATATATTTTTATTTTTTCTTTCATTGCATTTTTTTTCTAAAGCCCGCACTTTAAGTGCTCTTTGCGCTTAAAGCCCCAATAAATCCTTTTTAAATCCTTTTGCCTTTGACAATACTTTTTCATGTGTAATCAACTTCTAAATGTTACTATTCTTTCTCAAAATATTTGGAGTAAAAGTTAAAAAAATTCGTCGGACTATAATTATATTATATTTACGGAAAATGGCCAAAATTGTCCCTAAACTATTGGCCAAGGGCTAATATACCCTCCATTCACTTGTCAGTCCAAAAATGCCCTCAACGTTATCTTTTCAGCTTATTTAAGCCCTTATAACTAACGGTCAACTTGAATTAAATTTCACATGTCATATATTTTATTACTGGTCTAATTCAATTAGATAAATAGAAAAGGGTCAAAAATATCATTGGACTATTGATCAAGGGCTAAATATACTCTCTCTCCACTTATCGGTTCAAAAAGGCTCCCCAAAAATACCTGATTTTCTAACTTACCCAACCCAAATACTAACCAGCCCTGAAAGCATAAAATCTCACCGGAAAAATTATTTTAATGACCATTCTTATTCTACTTCCTCCCTCTTGTTTATTTTGCTTAATATTAATACCTAATTTTTTTTAGTGAACACCTAGGTGGTCAAATTAGTTCGAAATTAATAGGGTAATATTGGTCAGTGACTGACTACTAGTTATTGGACATCATATCCTTCACAAGAAATAAAAAATCAAATTAAAAATATTCATTACACCTAGTGTCAATATTATCTTCTTGTGAAAATCTCAATTGAGGCCAATATTTTTCCTAGAATGCTATCTTTCGCTACTTTTTTTTTCATGAGAATTGAAACGATTAAAACCTTATTTATTTCTAATTTGAAGACGTATGAAAGAATCATGATATTTAGCATGTTTTCGTTTATGGTATTTAGCTGCTTATGTTTATAACATATGGTAATTCTATGATTTTTCTATATTTAAATAGATTCTATCTATATATGTGCAATGTATTATTTTGTTGTTGTTAAGCTATTACAAATGAAATGAAGAAAAAAATTAGAGCCTGTTTGGATTAGCGAATAAGCTTGAATTACTGGAAAATATTTTTAACACTGAAACTGATTTTTTAATAAGTATTTTTGTTTTTGGATAGACATGGTAAAACTGATAATAAACAGTTGTTGCGTTTGGTAGAAAAGTATTGATAAGTTGTTCTTTTATTAAAATGACTAAAATATCCTTAAAAGTTTTATAAAAGATTATGAATTAAAAAGTTTCTTTGTAATGAAAAGGATGAACAACGAATATGGAATGAAGAGAAAGTTAGGAAATTTATTTTGGAAAAAATATTTTGGGAATCAAAAGGATAAATTAGTAAAATCTTCGGTCAAACTAAAAGTGCTTATAAGCAGAAAAGCATAAGTTGGGGGTGACCAACTTATGATTTATGGTTGTTTTTAGCTTATAACACTTTGGGTATTTACCAAACGCGTACATAAACCAAAAGGTGTATATAAGCCAGTTTGATCAACTTATAAGTTTAGCCAAACACTCTTTTAGTTTCTTTCTTCGTGATTCTTATAAATTGGCAAAAAAATTCTAGGATAGATCTTTTTAAGGTGAAAAGTGGGTTTATGGCGGGTTTGGCCATTTTTTCAATTGGTGAAATTATTGGGTTATTTTTGGACCGATAGGTCGATCGAGGGTATATATAGGGGCATTTGCATCTATACCCGCTTTTTGTGTCACGTTTTAACTTGTGCCCGCTTTGCAAAAAAAAAAAATTGCAAGCGTACCCGCTTTTTCGCATAACTTCAGCATACGGGGCTGAAGTAGCAAAGACAATCACGCAAAACTTCAGCATTCTAGTAGACGGGCCTCAAGTAGCAAGTGTGCTGAACCAACTGTGCTGAAGTTTTTGTTTTTGTAACTGGCGAAGTTTTTGTTTTGTAACTCGCGAGTTTTTGTTTTTGTAACTCGCGAACTTCAGCTCTAGAGCTGAAATTTTTGTTTTTGTAACTGGCGAACTTCAGTTCTAGAGCTAAAGTTTTTGTTTTTGTAACTGGCGAAAGTTTTTGTTTTGTAAATGGCTTAGTAGATTCCATTTTCTGTTGATTTGAAAACTCGAAAACTCGAAAACGGATTATTTTCAACTTGTTCTCCTTGTCTGCCCGAGAATGCTGGCGTTTTTTGTGCCTTCGTAGCTATGAATTCATTGGTTTTGATTGTCTATCTCTGACAGTTCACAAAATTATCCTACTATATTTCGTGGAACAAACACAAAGATGTCTAAAAAGCAATTTCCCCGATATGCTTCAACCGCAAGTTCCACAAAATGACATTGAATCGTTGTTGAAGCAAGGCTTGTTAGTCTTCTTTTCCCTAGCATTTCAGTCTCAACGTTTTGAGTTAATAATGGTATTGTTATCAATAGAAAGAAAGAAAGTCAAAATCTTGAAAAAACCTGAAGAAATTTGAAGGATAATCCTCCGGAGTGGGAAATGGGAACGGAATTTAAAAAAAAAAAGAAGAGGAAAAGGAAGGAGGAGGAGAAAGGGGCTGAAGTTATTTAAAAAGTGGGTACAAGTTAAAAGTTTTTAAAAAAATGGGTATAGGTTAAATGGGGACGACCAAATAGGGCGCCCCGTGCAATTTTTACGTATATTTAGCCCTTCAGTAATAGTTCAGGGATAGTTTTGGCCCTTTTCTATTTACTTAATTGGATTAGACCAGTAATTAAATAATACGTGGAATTTAAATATATTTTTTTAATTCTAGTTGACCGTTTTGGCATTTTTCCGTTATATTTAAAAAGTCTCACCTTGTGTCTTCCCCTTCTATACATCTGTCAAATTTTGATTTGCTGCTAATGAATAACCAATGAAACAGGTACTTCATGCCAGCAGTACCTATTTTAAGGAGGAGATTTTCTCGCATACAAAGGGTTGAGTGTTCATTCTTTGTTGGAACTATCAACAACATAACGTGTTCCACTACTTCTAAAGGTGCAGACGAGCTTTCGCTCAATCAATCTCAACTTTCAAGGTAATGTATTTCATCTCTTTACTCATCCTCTTTTCAGAAGCATATCAATTAATGAAGTTTGCGATAACTGTTTATTTCCTAAAAATTCTCGTATCATGTGGTGGATTTCTGTTTTGTTGGGCTAACTAAGCCCAAAGATACTGTATAATATTGTTGGGAATCTTACGGAAATGTCCAAAATAAGTCAAAATTTTTCAACCTTTAGCTATTAATCATAGACATACCAAAACTAGTCAAACATATACAAAAATTGAAAACTCAAATAAATAAGGATCTTTCTTTCCAAGAATCACACGCAAATATCTCCTTCATATATATATATATATATATATATATATATATATATATATATATATATATATATATATATATATATTCCTCACCAAAAAGGGACCTTTTTCAATGGGTATGGTTTAAATTCATTGAAAACATATAAATGAGTCAATATACAAAATTTTTGAGAAAGATTGGAGGTGATTTGGTATCAAAATTCATAGTTAAAATCAAGTTCAAAAAATTCTTTCGCAACACATGTATTAAACATGTATAACGCATGTATCTCACACGCATGTATATATGGATATACATCTGGTACACATTTGATACATATGTGATAAACAAATGATACAGAGCGTGATACACATATCATCTTTTTCTATGTTCATCTTCTACTTCGAATTTTCAATTCAAACTACCTCAAAACTCTACCAAAGCATCCCAAAATTGAAATTTAAACTCCCAAACTGCAGAGCCATATCTCCTTCTAATTTGACTTTTTTTGGCTACAAGTAGCTAATTGGCTAATATTGGTAATATTTATGAATTGGCTAATCTTTGTACTAACTTACTTTTCATAACTGGTAATTTTCCAATAATGTTTGTTTTGGGTCAATCCATACGGTTGCCCAAAAAGTCTCATACAATTAAGAGTATCACTACACTTTTATTGTGCACGCCCAACTATCCCTCCCTCAAACTAAGTTCCACATGACGTACCCATCACCATGATTCTTAGGCTTATTCGGAGATGCAATATGTGTCACCCACATTATTCGGGTATTTGTGGCTACCATGTTTGTGCATCTCGAAGCTATGGATAAACGTAGTAAATCGGCTCGTAGACGGGAAAAGGCATTATGTCGAGGCCCATGCCATCACTTCGTCATCTACATACTCGTTTGTCTAAACCATTGGCTCTAATATTACTTATTGGGCTAAGCTAGGCTGCTAATTCAAAGATACTTTTATGGTGTGATATTGTTTCCTTTGGCCAAACTGTTTTCCCCTAAAGGCCTCACAGAAGAGTATCCGTACAACTTATCAACTTCTTGATGTGGATATCTGATTTTGATACTCCCTTGCACAAATTAGATACCAAATCAGGTTAGTCTGTGATTGCGGATTTATTGTGTTTCTACTTTGCATCAGAAGGTCAGCCTCTTTTCTACGGCTAGGTGAATGAAGTAAACTTTTGCACATTACATTGTATCTTAGCATATCGAGGAACCCCTAAAATTTAGATATAAACAGTAAGGTTGAAATTACGGCCAGAGATATCTATTGAAAATGGCAGATACAAGTAAAATACTGCAAAGCTGAAATAGGGCTAGAAGTAGTTGTCTGAAAGTAAAGGATGTGAACTAGGCTAATCAATGCCAATATCTGCAAATTGAGCAAGATAAAAGGCCAGATGAAATTCCAACAGCCAAAACCTATGGTCTATTGTACTATGTGAAGTAGATGATTTCTTTTGGTGGAGTGCTTATCCCTGCTCAGAGCTCTTATATTCTTCAGTTTCGTCTTTCTCTAGGGAATTTATCTTCTTTGGATCCTAAGAAGCCTATAGAGGGAGTTATGGAATTATAGTATTATCTTAGCTCCAGTTGAGTTCTTTTTTGTCCATTTTCGTTGAACTCCTGGCCATTGGAGTATTTCTTTGCCATATCTTATTAATAAAATTCTGATTTTGGAAGAGCAGGCTAAATATTATTTTAGATTGTTGTCACAGAACATCTTGCATTACTATTTATCCCATGTACAGACTAGTTAACACTGGCTGCAAACTAGTAGGATGTGGCTCTGCAGTACCAAGTCTGAAAGTTTCCAATGATGATCTTGCAAAAATTGTTGACACTAATGATGAATGGATATCTGTAAGGACCGGGATTCGTAATCGTAGGGTTCTTTCAGGTGAATCTTCCTTTGATCTTGATGCATACTACCTATACAGGTTATCTTGTTCTTCTCTTTGACAAAAAAATGCAATAGAAGCATGATGTGTTAATATATCAGCCAATTGTTTAGTAATATTTGTTTCATTCCTCTCCTCTGTCCATTATAAAGATCTTTCCTATTTCAATTTACTGCATACATTTGAATTTTCTTCTAGTTAAAATTATGCTGACCTGTTAGCAAATGTTGTCTGTAACTCTGATGTTTATGGGAAATATCAGAACACATTTCCATACGGCCGCAATCTGATATATGCTTGTGCAGGCAAAGAGAATTTAACAGGTCTGGCTATAGAGGCTTCAAGGAAAGCTCTAGAGATGGCAGAGGTTAATCCTAAAGATGTTGACCTAATTTTAATGTGTTCTTCAACTGGAGATGACCGTTTTGGCAGTGCTCCCCTGGTATGACTCGGTAAAGTAGCAATTATTTCTATATCTTGGAGCAACAAAATTCACTAGTTTTTACAGTAGATTAGTGTAGATTTTTGAGATGAAGAAAAAGCTTCTTGTATTTCTGTGTATTTCTTACGTCCCTAAGCAAAGGTATTTATACACTAATTTCTATGACTATTTTAGAAAGGAAAATAAATTATAATCAATTACAATCAATCAGAATAAAATCAAATCTCAACCAGAATCAAATCATTCTCAATTAGAATCAAATCTTTCCTAATAATTTAGTCAATCAACACTCCCCCTCAAGTTGGTGCAAAGATGTCGCACATACCCAACTTGCAAACCAGTGTATGAAAATTTCGTTTGTTGAGACCCTTGGTAAACATATCAGCTAATTGTTTTCCTGATGGCACATGAAACAAACTCAATACGCTACTTGTAATTTTTTCTTTGATGAAGTGTCGATCAATTTCCACATGCTTTGTTCGGTCATGTTATATTGGATTATGAGTTATAGTGATGATAACCTTATTGTCACAAAGTAAAGTTTTCCTTTTCTAGACAGTCTCAATTCCTCTAGTAGCTTTTGTAGCCAAAGCAGTTCGCAAACAACCTAGGTCATAGCACTATATTCTGCCTCCGCACATGATGTAACAACTACACTTTGCTTCTTGTTTCTCCAAGTAACTAAGTTTCCTTCTACGAGCGTATAGTAACTGGATGTAGATCTTATGTCATCCAGAGATCTAGCCCAATCCATGTCTGTAAAGGCTTCTATTTGGAGGTTATCATGTTTGGAGAAAAGTAGACCTTTCCCTGAAGCAGACTTTAGATACCGCAAAATATAAAAGACACCTTGCATATGAGGATCTCGGGGATCATGCATGAACTGACTCACCAAGCTAACTAAATAGGCTATGTCCGGTATAGTGTGGGAGAGATGAATGAGTCTTCCAACCAACCTCTGATATCTCTCCTTATCAACCGACTCTCCAACTCCGCTTTGTAACTTGTGATTGCTTTCAACGGGCGATTCCACGGGTCTGCAACCTGTCATACTAGTTTCTTTCAAGAGATCCAGAATATACTTCCTCTGAGAAATAGAGATTCCTCTTTTTGATCTAGCAACCTCAATTCCCAAGAAGTACTCCTAGATCCTTGATCTCAATACCATGTGCCAATAACTTCTTCAATCGGGCCATCTCCTCTCATTACTATGTCATCAACATAAACTATGAGAAGAGTGAGTTTACCTGTATGATGTCTTATGAAGAGGGTGTGATCAACATTGCTTTGTTGGTAACCAAAGGAGATCATTGCTTTGCAGAATTTGTCAAACCGAGCTCTGGGGGATTGCTTCAGTCCGTACAAGGCCTTTTTCAATCTGCATACCTTTCCTTGACTTTGCGCAATATGAAATCAAGGAGGGATCTCCATATACACTTCTTCTTTTAAGTCTCTATGAAGAAATACATTCTTCACATCAAATTGTTGCAAGTCCCAATCAAGATTAGCTAGACAAGACAAAAGAATTCTAATAGTGTTCATCTTAGCAAAAGGGCCAAATGTCTCTTGATAATCCACTCCATAACTCTTAGCCACCAATCTTGCTTTGAATCTTTCAATCAAGCCAGCAGTTTTATGCTTCACAGTGAAAACTCATTTGCAGCCAACCAACTTCTTGTCTGGTTGTGAAGTGACAAGTTCCCAAGTCTCATTTTTTGACAAAGCCTTCATTTCTTCAATCATAGCTTGCTTCCATTTAGGATCTGCAAAAACTTCCCTCCAATTCAGGGGAATAGACACAGAAGAAATAAACAAGGCAAAGGCTCTATAGGAGGGAGACAAAGAATTATAGGAGACAAAATTAGATAAAAGGTGTTTGGTGGTGCAAGATCTGACTCCTTTTCTGTGAGCAATAGGTTCATATAACTCATTAGGAAATGTAGATAACTTACCAGTAGAAGAAAGTTAAGCTTTAGTAGATTGCATGATGGCTTCTTTTGCTCTATTTTATCTTGAGTAAGTTTTCAAATCAGGCTATCCAAATGTCCAATAGTTTCCCCCGGAATTCTTCTCCAATTTCATTTTCCCCTGTGACAAAGTCATCAAGAGGTCCAGTAATAGAACTAGGCAGAATCCCCTCTTTCTCCTTACTTCTCTCCCCCTGAAGAGGTGATGAGGTAATACTGAAATAGGGCTCAGATTCTCGAAAAGTAATATCCATGCTAACAAAAGATCTCCTACAGGGAGGATGATAACATTTGTAACCTTTCTTTGTCGGGGAATACCCACAATGAAAACACATTTTATAGCTCTAGGACCAAGTTTCCCGGAATTTCTAGTATGGACAAAGTAAACACACCCAAACACTTTTGGATGAACAATATATTCATTCTTATACTTTAAAGCTTCCAGAGGACTTTGAAAATTGAGGGTTTTAAGTGGCATTCTATTGATAAGATAGACAACCACTTAAATAGCATCCCCAATAAGGTTTTGGTGGATTCATGGTGAACATAAGGTCGTGCTACTTCTAATAAGTGCCTATTTCTTTTTTAGCGACCCCATTTTGTGTACTAGTGTACGAACAACTAGTCTGATGGACTATCCCATTGGACTCCAAATAAACACCAAATCTTTTATCCATGTATTCACTGCCATTGTCAGTTCTCAAGATTTTTATTTTGGCATCAAACTCAGTACAAATCATCTTATGAAATGATTGAAAACAAGAGAAAACTTCACTTTTGGCTTTTAGCAAATAAACTCAAGTCCTCCTAGTGCAGCAATCAATGCAAGTAACAAACCATCGACTATCAGACAATGAAACAGTTTGTGTTGGACCCCGTACATCAGAATGAATAGTCATAAACGGAGTTATGCTTCTATTGTCACTCACAGGATAAAAGTTTCTAGTATGCTTGGCATATTCACACGCATCACAAAACAAAGATTCAAATTGAGTCCTTGAAAACAAATCGGGATATAACCTCTTCAAAACAAAGAATGATGGGTGTCCTAATCGTCTATGCCGCTGTATTATTTCTTGGTTGACATCCTTACTTTCCCGAAAAAAGGCTTGACCGGAGTTTTGAATTCCATCTAATATATATAAATCATCATACAATCTACCACTGCCAATCCTTTTCCCTGTTTGAAGATCCTAAAAATTACAATGATCGGAAAAGAACTCGATTTTACAGTTTAGAGCTTTGGTGATGGCACTAACGGATAAAAAATTGATAGGGAACTCAGGGACATAGAGCACGGATGATAGTTTAATATTAGGAGTGCAAACGACAGACCCTGTTCCAGAGATAGGTGTTACAAAGTCATTGGCTATTTTAACATTATCTCCTTTGAGACACGGAGAATAGTTTTGAATGCCTTTAGAATAGCCTGTCATGTGTCTATTTGCACCAAAATCAACAATCCAAGAATTAAGGTGAGCAGCAAAGGCAATACCTGATTGCACATAATTGGATGTGGCAACATTAGTGGAGTCAAGTTTGGTTAAGAGGGGACGAAGAAGTTGAATTTCATCCGAAGACAAGATTTCTCCAGAAATCGTCTTCTTGAATGTCTCCATATTTTCTGCCCAATCAGAAGGAAATCTAAAGAAAATTGCTCAAAAAATAATCTGCCTCGCCGGAAATAAAATCTTTCTCAACGGAACCCAAAGGGGTTTGTGTTGTGAATAGCCACCAAGAGAGAGAAAACTCGACCTCTTTGATAAAAACGGAACCCTAGTGCTGCGAGGGAGATAACTCACCTCAAAAAGGTCGCAATGGCTCTGATACTTGTAGATTTTTGAGAAGAAGAAAAAACTTCTTGTATTTATGTGTATTTCTTACTTCCCTAAGCAAAGATATTTATACACTAAGCTATTGCTATTTTAGGAAGGAAAATAAATTATGATCAATTTACAATCAATCAGAATAAATCAAATTTCAATCAAAATCAAATCAAATCTCAATCAGAATCAATTCTTTCCTAATAATTAAGTCAATCAACAATTAGTTATACCGAAATAGTTTTTTCCGTTTGGAGTGGTTTTGCTAATTTTGAGTAAAGCGTTGGGAAAGAAACTGCATTTGTGCTCACTTTTATTCATAGGGATAGTATGAATAACCAGAATAAAAACATGAAATGCATGTGCCATGGAGCTTCCGAGCTCAGAGGCCGGTTCTTCTTTTTTCTCACTTCTTGTTTCTCTATTTTGACCTACAGAACACAGCGCACATCCAGCAATTCATTCACAATATACAGTTTAATTCTCGTGGTGCATTTTCTAAGCTTGGAGTTGTTGTCCCGCTTGAAACAATTAAGTGCAGCTCCTTGCAGAGATAAGATAAAACTTGTGCAAAGTAATCATTAACCCGATGAATAAGAACTAGTTGTTAGATAGTTATGGGTAAATAGTCTCATATATGGTAGGAGTAGAATATGTCCTAGGCCCATATGTGGTAGAATGTGTCTGAGTCCCATATGTAGTAGGAATAAAATATGTCCTAATCCCATATGTAGTAGGAGTAGAATATGTATTATATATAGGGCTCATTGTATTATTATTAATAAATAGATTTTTCTCCCATGCATTCTCACATGGTATCAGGGCTTCTTTGAGAAAATTATCGTTGTGTGTCATTCCAGCGACATCCGGGAAGAAAGATCTCATCGTTGTGCAATTTTCCGGTAACTTCGTCTTGTTCCCAGGGTTCAACACTGCTACAGTGATACTGCGCATATACCAGTACTACCATCAGATCTGAAATCCTTGTGCGATCAAACTCCAGAAACCTCAGTCCTATTGGAACAGAAAAGTCAGTCACCGTGCGTCTTTTCGGTTGACGACTCAAGATTGATTTGCGTTATCTCCTCATTGGTAAGTGTTGTGTGAAAACCAACACTACCATCTTGTTCGGAAAAGTCAGGCGACAAAACTCCAGTCAATCGTTCCGGTAGAAAGTCCCTCACGCGCCTCCACGCGCCGCCAGAAATAGGGTTCCGACGAGCTACAATAACTTTTCCGGTGCGTGTGAGCCATTCCGGCCACTTTTTGACAAAACTTCTTCAGGACAACTTACTCGTCCTGTTATCCCGAGCCTACCAATATAAATTACATTAAATTCTGACAACTTTTATTTTTTCCAGCGTGAACAGTTATTTTCCTGCGCGTGAATAGTTATTTCCAAAAAAAAAATTGTTTTCTGGTGGTGTTTTAGAACCTATTTTGTAGTGTGGAATTCGGTTTAGTCTCACTATTTTCAAATTTTTCCGGCAACGTTTCGGCCAACTTCTGTTTATTAGCAATCACCTGGTTTTGTTGCTTAGGGCTAGGTCAAATGATCAGCTTGTAGATATTTTCACCAAGTCTCTTACTGGTCCTCGTATTAGTTACATATATAACAAGCTCGGTACATATGATTTGTGTACTCTGGCTTGAGGGGAGTGTTAGATAGTTATGTGTAAATAGTGCTAGTCCCATATGTAGTGTAGGAGTAGAATATGTCCTAGTCTCATATGTAGTAAGTAGAATATGTACTATATATATGAGACTAGGACATATTCTACTCCTACTATATATAGACTCATTGTACCATTGTTAATAAATAGATATTTCTCTCGTACATTCTCACACCGGCAATGATTTTAACGTTTTACCAGATGTTAAGAACATGTTTCTTTTTTCATTTCTTGGTCTTGATATGAAAATTGAGCATCAAACGTGTTTCCCTCATAGTGATATAAACAAAAGCAATGGAGAGTTGATAATTCGATATAAGGTTGCTCTTCTTGGGGACTGATTGAACTTCTTTGGCCACAGCCCACATGTGATCTTACTATAAATCTGGATTATTACAGATCGCAATTTTGAAGTGAAATGCTTGGCTCATTTAATTGGTGAATGTTGCAAAACTGCCTTGTTTTGCTGGTTAGACTGACTCGAAAGTGTTTCGTTGATGTTTAAATCATTATAGCTTCTCCATCCTGAAAATTTGACTGGGGATACATTTACCTACTCAAGTTTTATTTCCTTTCTTGTGTTTATCTATTCTCTAGTTCTTTCATGGATTTTGAACTCACAGCTTTAACCATGCTGCTTCAGAATTTATGGGTAACAATTGATCAGTTTCTGATACTAGTCTGTTGTTAGATCCAAAAAGCACTCGGCTGCAAAAGCAATCCATTGGCTTTTGATATTACAGCTGCTTGTAGCGGGTTCTTGCTGGGTTTGTTTTCTGCTACATGCTACATCAAAGGTACAATTTTGCCATCGATGAAGTTCTATGAATTGTATAATCATTCCTTTGTGGATATACCTATGTATTAAACGTTGAATACGTAGCTAATGCTGCTGTTTTATTTGTTCCTGGATATGCTCTGGTAATATTTAGATTTCTGTTTCCTATTGCAGCTGGTGGTTTTAAGAATGTTCTTGTAATTGGGGCTGACGCAATTTCTCGCTGTGTTGATTGGACGGATAGAGGTTCATGTATTCTCTTTGGGGACGCTGCTGGTGCTGTGCTTATGCAGGTATTGATAAAGGAGTGTTTTTGAACGAATGGAAAACAGGGGGGCATACTTATTCTAGGTTTTCTTTCTTCAGGACGGACTAATCTTTAAAAAAAATCATTTTTGTGACCTCGTGTCTTGTTCTGTTGTTGCCAATTACAAAAATTCTTGTCCAGCAATGCACATTTCCTATATCCATGTTTCTCAAAATTCACATTAACATTTTTCTTAGGCCTGTGATATTGGAGAAGATGGTTTGTTTGGTTTTGACTTGCATAGTGACGGTGATGGTAAAAGGTATGTATAGATTAGTCGTGTTATGTTAGGATAAATTACTACTGTGCTTTTATCGACACTAACTAGAGTGGTTTCCACCGTCAGGCACTTGATTGCTCCTTTTATAGAGAATGAAACAGAAGACGGATCAAGTACAAGTCATTCTGGGAGTGGTTTTCCACCCAAAGGTTCCTCTTATTCCTGCCTCAAGATGAATGGCATAGAGATCTTTAAGTTTGCTGTCCGTGTTGTCCCACAATCAATTGAAGCAGCTTTAGACAAGGCAGGTTTCACTCGATCTGATTTTGATTGGTTGCTCCTCCATCAGGTATGATTTTGAGATAGAAATTTCCGCACATGATTTTCGGCCCTTCATCATACTTTTGCTAAAAATAATCTTTCCGCACATGCGTTGCACATGTATATCGAGTCATGTTGTGCATGATTCTGTATAATACCAATATTAATAAATTAATACTAAAGAAAAAAGTACAAGTTTTTATGGATATAATCAATATGGATTGCCGTATGATGACTTATTTGTCGAAGACAAGATGATCACATATAGGGGCGGATTCAGTTCAATAGTTACGGTTTCCCATGAACCCAGTAGTTTTTGTCTAGAACCTATATTTGTATTGAAAAATCCGTTAAATGTATAAGGATATTAAGTTTGGAACCCAGTCCTTCATCCAGTTAGTATTGTTTATTAACTCAGATTTTTGTAGGAACCCATAAACCTAAAATCCTGGATCCGCCTCTGATCACATATCATATGAATCTGCAAAGATGAACATTAGGAGTTTAATTAGATACAAGGATTAGTCATGATTAATAATGCATAGATTAAAATGCAAAGATATAACTTATTGGATGTTTGATTAATTTGTTATATTAAAAATAAATATACAATGTACATAACTTATATATTTTTCTTTTTGTTTACAATTATAGCCTTGACCTTCTTTAGCTGGGTATGTTTCCTTTTCCTAGCTTTAGTTATTATATTTTTTTTAAAAACCTTTGATTTAATTTGGGTTTTCTCTCTTAATAAATTATGTTTCACTCAAGAGATAAGTTCATAAAGATCATCAACCCTTAAATAATATCGGATGTAAATATCACATGTTCTCGTGATTTTTAAAAGTGAAACATCTTTTAAGTATAGACACGATTCTCCCAATAATATAATATATTTTCTACCATCCCATAAATTAAAAGTAAAGTTCCAGATGATCTTATACAAGTGAAATTAGGCAAAATGCCTTAAAACCCCCCTAAATTTAGCACGGATTATTAGTTACAGCCTTAAACTATTTGTGGTCTTAATTACCCCCTCAACTTGGCCTTTTGAGAGCCATTACCCCTGGATGTTGATGTGGCAAAGTGTGGGTACACTCGCCTGCCACGTGGACTTTTCTGTATATGTGGCATTTTTTGAAAAATAAAATATATTTTACCTTTTTATATTTGTTACTTTTCTAGATAATTTTTTTCTAATACAATTTATAATAAAACTTGGATAGAAATACATTATTTAGGCTAAATTTTTTTATTTGGCTAAAAATAATAAAGTTTTAGTTAATCTTTTTTTGAATTTGACCTGAAAATAAAGATTTATACAATTGAAATAAATAGTCAAGGCATCTAAAAAATTATAAAAAATACATAGTTTGAAATTAATTCTTTTGGCTATAATTTTTTATATAGCTCTAAATTATGGTGTTCAAAAAATAATTTTTTTTACAGATTTTATTTGAAAAAGTAAAAATACACAATTGAAATAAATAGTCATTGCATCAAAAGAAAAAATAAAAAGAGTGTACAATTGCAAGAAATAAAACGAATCACTTGCATTATACTGCAATTGTATAATGCAAATTCAAGTTTTATTTAGTTTTCAGATCAAATTCAAAAAAAGATTAACTAAAATTTTATTATTTTTAGCCAAATAATAAAATTATTCTAACTAATGTAGTTCTATCCAAGTTTTATTATAAATTATATTCGAAAAAAATTATCTAAAAAAGTAATTTTTTCAAAAAGATAAAAATATATTTTATTTTTCAAAAAAATGTCATATATACAGGGAAAATCCACGTGGCGGGCGAGTCCACCCATACTTTTTGCCACATCAGCGTCTAGGAAGGTAATGACTCTCAAAAGGCCAAGTTGAGTAGGGTAATTAAGACCACGGATAGTTTAAGGCTGTAACTAATAATCCGTGACAAGTTTAGGGGAGGGAGGGGTTAGGGTATTTTGCCATGAAATTAAGAAGGTAGAACCGGAGTGTGTTACCATTTCTCTTTGAATTCACTGCGCTGCACTTTGATGTTGTGTCTGGCCATCTTCATAGTGAAAGTCGTTTGATCTCGTAAGGAAAACATTTCACACTTTTTTTCTTCCGTCTTCAAAGAAATTTATACCAAAATCTAAGATCTTGCATGTCCATTCGCTCTACAAGATTGAATGGTACCACCATTGCATAAAATAAAAAAAAGTAGTTTGGTGCACTAAGCTCCCGCAATGCGGGGTCCGGAAAAGGGCCAGACCTCAAGGGTCTATTGTACGCAACCTTAACCTACATTTTTGCAAGAGGCTGTATTTTTACGGTTCGAACTCGTGACCTCCTGATCACATGACAACAACTTTACCAGTTACGAGAAAAAATTTAAATTTCAGATGTATTCCGAGAAAAGTTTGATTCTCAAGTTACATTCATATATGACACGTTATCTTTAGACAATATTTTTCAGATTTGTTGATCACGCCCAACTATGCCTTATAAAAAGGACAATGCGGTCGATGCAAATATAATCCGGTTTACAAGTTCGGAGTCGAATCCCACAGAGAACTAAGGTTTAGCTACAGTTGTTCACTATCACCAAGAAGACAAGCTTGAACAATTACTAACTTATAGATATTTAGATTCTTGTGTTTAACTAATTAACTAACAAATTAAAATACTAAATTAACAACTAAATATACTAAGGGTTAGAGACAAGATTAAGGAGGTCTAGAGTTATGATTTTCCCAATTGTCAATCGTTCCCGCTATGTCTTCTATAATTTCGCCTAAGTATTCTCTACCGATCATGAGCACTCTTACTACCGTAAATATCTCCCGAGTAATTACGACAATTTAGTAGACACACTCTCCCGAGCTACGCTAGCTGGCTTTTAATACAGCTCACTTCAAATCGCACCCAAGGCTCCGTTATTCCTAATCCTGCCTTTAAACCCTCGGTTATTGATCCCTCATATACTCTGGGAGTGGTGTTGTTCAACAATTACCTAAATATGCACTCTCTCCCGAGTTATGCATACTAAATAGGTACAGCTAATTGAGAGCTCTTCAATCAACCAGAATATAAACGTAGTTGAACAAATAGAGAAAAGCTATGGCTCAATTATATAAAAACATAACAAGAATTTATCCTACAAAAGGTTCTATCAAAACTCTAGATAACAATTTAGCTATTCATAATAGTATGTAAAACTACAATACTAAAAGTCATAACCAACAATGAAAAATAGGAAGAGGAAGGAAAAACTCGTGGAAGAATTCTCCGCCTTGCTCCCAATGCGTTCTTGCCTCCTTAGGTCGAATCTGTGTCTCAAATCTATCCTCTCCCCTTTCTTGGCCGGCTTCCTTGGTTTAATATAGGTTTAGGGCTTAAAATCTCGTGTTTTGCACTTTGGTCCCTGAAATTTACGCGTCCTGCCGCGGTCCCCACCGCGGTTCCGCCGGGACCGCGGCCAAATAGGCCCTCTGAATCTGCAGCTCTGCTCTACCGCGGTCCTATCCCGGTCCTGCCGTAACCGCGGTTTTTCACCCTGTTCCATTTGGAATTTGGAAAAATGTAAAACATGAAAGTTGTAGCTCTTTGAGTTATCTTTCCAACCATATATTATGAAGCCCAAATAGAGTTCTGAGCAAAAAGTTATGTCTATTTTACTAGACAGTGCGCAATATGCCTCTTCGAGTCTTCATTCGTACTTAATTATCAAATTTGACCCCCAAACGCGATCCCGGCTTAATTCCTTGAGCTCTGACTCAGACTTCAAAGATCCAAATTACTTAGTTTCATTCTATAATATCTATATAGCTCGGAATCACTCCTACAAGGCATAAAACACACCGTTAGTGCAAAACACTAGCGATTAAAGCGCAAACTCAACTAAAGTGCTCTAAATTAGAGTGTAATAATTGACTAAAATACGTAATTATAGTCTATCATCACTTGTAATCTTAAAGAAAAGAAAAGTCTTTTTCATAGTGTTACCATAACACTTAGTAATAGGCATGCGTGAATATACACTATGCCCGACAGTATATAGAAGAGGTTAATATAAAATAGGTTCAACGACAACCGCCACTATAGTAGTGCTAAGCAGATTCCTCCCGCAACTATATTACCAAAAGCAAAGGTTGTAATTTTCAGTAGGCAAAGTAGAGAGAATATGCTTTGGCTAATGGCCTAGTGCACCATATTGTTGAATCCCACTATAGAAGAATTTCTTATTATTAAATGACAGAAATACAGCTAAAGATAATTCAGTAAAGCTCTTAGTGCTCCTTTTGAGTTTCATGCATTAAATTTTACGCCTGAGTATGAAGTGGAGAGAAGCTGCTTATAGGGTATGGATATGTGCAGGCAAACCGAAGGATTATCGATGCTATAGCAACACGGTTAGAGGTGCCATCGGAGCGTGTCATCTCCAATTTGGCAAATTATGGAAATACCAGTGCTGCATCCATTCCCTTGGCATTGGATGAAGCTGTTCGGAGCGGGAAGGTGCAGGCAGGACACGTCATTGCTGCTGCTGGATTTGGGGCTGGCCTTACATGGGGTTCGGCAATACTCAGATGGAGGTGAATATAACTGTTGCTTGCCTCATATCTGGGTAATGCATCATTCAGATAACAGAGGAGACCTAACTGGTACTAGTTCAACTGAATTCCCTCTTCCTTTATTTTTTTTAAATAAAAATGTAAATTATATTTGAAAAATTGAAATATAAATATATTCTGAAAGGTGACATTGCTTGACAAAAGGAAGAATTGTGTAATGGTCAACTGGATTCCTCTGATAAAAGGGTACACGCTTGAGCCTCAAAAGCACATCATGCTGCAATTTTTTTTAATGTTTACTATTCGTGTCTTAGGTTTTAATATGTAACTTGTCTATCGCTTTTTAAGTTTGTTAAACTGGTATTATAAAATGGGAAATGGGAAGCGAACAAATATACCGATTATAGGGCCACTGTTTAAGCTGTAGCCTAAGTTCAATTTTTTTTTTTCTCCTTTTTTTGCAATTATATCCTTTTTGGACACAACTTCAGACATACGCGGTTGAAGTAGTAATTCGCGTCTGGAACTACAAATTTTGTCTGAAGTTAGGGATTTAAAACGAACACGTCTTAGGTGCGTGCAAAAATTTACTTGCACTTCAAACCAATTTTTGCACTTAAGACTGTATGTGTATCAAAGTATAGCTAACTTTTTGGATGTACTTAAGAAGCTTTTTCGTCTGAAGTTCAGGTTGCCTAGAAATAGAAATTTATTTTTCGAATTTCAATAATACAATATACGATTAAATGTTCAAATTTACTGCAAATCAGCTCGTCTTTGAAGCATAAGTTCCAAATATCATAAAGAACAAATCCTAATTATCTATCCAAAATAATAATAATTTTAATAAACCCATTTTCCAACTAAGAAGAAGAAGTCGAAGAAACCCTAAGTAGTAACTAAAAGAGGAGCGTTGTAGCAGCTCACTACTGTAAAACACCATAAACTATCTTAAAATCAGCTCGCAAGCACCATGTAAAATTTATGTCACCCTCTATTTTCACAGCAACTAAGAAGGAGGAGGAGGAGGTAAAACAGAGAAGAAGCATCTTATATAAAGTTATTTGTACTTGCATATAAGTTAATTTTTTTAAAAAGTGAGTACAAGTTAAATGAGGGTGCCCCGTGATTCTTACAAGGGAAAAGGGTCATATATACCCCTCTATATTCGTAAATAGTTTACATTTAACCTCCGTTATACTATTCGAACAAAAATACCCTTATTTTTAGTAAACTTATCACATATGCCCTTTACCCTAACAGTGTCCTTAGTCACCTTTAAAATGACATATGGGCGTCACGTGTGTATTTATTTTCCCATCTTTTATTAGAATAGAAAAAAAAACCACTAAATTAAGGTGAAAAAAATAAAAGTAGACAAATATTCAATAAAAAAAATCAGATACCTAGCAGCAGTATGTATTTTACATAACGGATAGCTAAATAAATATATTTTTAGCAGGAAGGTATAAATATGGACTAAGAATCACATATTCAGCCAACCAAAATATGCATAACAAAACAGGTTGAGATGTGACTCTTCAACAGCTAAACCCTTGGATTCTGATATTTGCAAATTAGATTGGAGTCTATGGATGCCATTATATGGGCTTCTTTCTTTTGATTTCCTTTTTTGCTCCCGTTCTTTAGTTTAAAAATAAGAGAAACAAAAAAAAAACTGAATGAAAAAAAAGAGGTGAAAAGTTCAACATTTAACGAACAAAATTCAAATTGTGGTTATTAGGATGGTAAGGTGGCATGCCACGTGGCATCCACCTCACTCAAATATCAGGCCATGTGGTGCCACAATAGACAGTTGTTAGAGTAAGGGGCATATGTGATAGGTTTGCTAACGATGAAGGTATTTTGTTTCAATAGTATATCAGAAGTTAAATATAAACTATTTTCAAAAGTAGAAGGATAAATATAACCCTTTTTCCTTTTAGAATGAGAAAATTTCAGGTATATACAACCCAAGTAAATAGTTTGCACCCTATGTAGCCAAAAAAAAAAAAAAATTGCACTCGCATAACCCAAAAACCTCAGCACCCATTTACAGATTTTTCCGAAAACTAGCAATTTACACAATCTAAAAAAACCCTGAATGATCTCTTTCGGATTTAGCACGCAACAAAGATGGATCCTTCCCCAAGTAACGCCAGCAAGATCGAGCCAAACCTCTATGCAATCTTCTTCCAAAACAAAAAGAGGGAAAAATATTTATATCAAAGAAAAAAAAGGGTAATTCATGCTTTAAAGCTCTTACAAAGCCACTTCATCCAATACCTAGTCAAGGGCTTACAAACAATTAAAGTCGAATGTTTTCTAGTGATAGAAGCTCTCACCTCTCTCTAAACCATTTATGATCCAAAATGTCAGAACATGCTCCAATCCAAATCCCAGCCCCCTGACTCACATTCAAATTCAAATGCTATGAACATTGATGAACCAATCCAAAATAACCTACTCAATCCTTTCTTCAAACCCTACTACACAACAATGACGAATCAATCCCAATCATCCAAACAACCCCTTCCCATATAGATATGGCAGAAGAAAACCTTCCAACAAACACTGCCGAAAATTTCATTCCGCTATCAACAGAGGACAAAGAGCAACTTTACTCTCCATGGCAACATTCCATAATCATTAAAGTTTTTGGGAGAAAAGTGAATCACCTCACACTCAAACACAAATTACAACAATTGTGGAAACCTACTGAATCCATATCTCTTATAGATCTAGGCAATGATTTCTTTCTCATCAAGTTTCAAAGACAAGAAAATACAACCAAAGCTCTACACGAAGGGCCATGGTTCATATTAGGCCATTTCATATCCGCTAGACGCTGGAAACCAAGATTTCTAGCATCCAAGGCAAAGCTTACATGCACAGTTATATGGTCACGCCTACCGGAGCTACCTACTGAATTCTACGACAAACATATCCTCCAACAAGTAGGAAATAAACTAGGCAAATTACTTAAGATAGATACATGCACCTCATCTGCCTCTAGGGGTCGTTATTCTCGAATTTGTATTGAAGTACCTCTGGAAATGCCGTTAAACTCCCATATATTTATAGGTCACCATCGCCAACAAATCCTACACGAAGGTTAGATGTGGACGCATAGGCCACACCACCACGTAGTGCCCTACAACACTCAGTCTCCACACTTCACCACCTTCATCACCCTTTAACTCATTACCTACTCCACCATTTAACACGGAAACCCCCCCCCCACCAAGACGAATGGAAGATAGTTGTTTTTCCCAAAAGACAGGCAAAAGCTCACCGGCGATCACTCGACCAGCTCCTCAACAATCAGGATGGCCCAAACTCAGCTTTAACAATTATGCCAACAGACTCCCAACATACATCAACGACATAAGTAAGGCACTCACACTCAGGTATGCACACTCCCCCCTCCTAAGGTACTTACTTCCTCCTTAGTTAACAAATTATCTAATCAACTCACTTCTAATCATATCTTAGCTATTAAAAATTATTGTGAATTGTTAAACTTCTCAAACGACATAGTACCCTCCTCTTCCTCCACAGTGCATGGCAAAAGGGCCTCAAGCCCAAAAGAAAAACCTATGGGCCAAAACAATTTAGTTGACACTACACATGGGTCTTTACCACTTCACACCTACGTACCCGACCCACCTTAAACCCCAAACAACAAGTATAAACCTAATTTACAAACACCTAGGGTAAACAGTGACCCTAATGCCAACAAGGTGCCTTCCTGCCACGTCATGCGCACATCCCATCCCACCCAATCACAACATCCCTTGCATGCATGCACTCAACCCTATACCAAGCCCACAATACACTTCTATTACCCATAAATATTTACCTCTACCGACCTCACAGCCCACCCCACAAACATCCCCTACTAAATCAATCTCCATGCAACATTCCCCCTCCCCTTCCAGCCCACGTGCTAATCCAAACACACACAAAAATCCAATCCCTAAACACACTCAACCACCTCCCTTACCCAATAACATAATAACGGTAAACACTGCACAATCATTACCACTCCCACTTCCTCAATTCAACTCTTCTAATATATCAGAACACACACACCACGCAAAGATACCATGCTCCACCATTTCCTCTAAGGACCCAACATCGCAGGTCATCTCTGCTTCCATATCGACCCATCAACATTTACTTTCTCCAACCCCAAGCCATGCAGAACAACAATACATACACACCTTCATCACCAACATACCCTGTCATCTACACCTCACAGGAACCAAATCCACACCAACCTCCTCAATCATGGTTGGAGATGGGTATCCAAAACCATGTACTGACGTTTTCAATGATCGTCAACAATCAGGAGGTCATCATATGCCTCCAAAATTTCCAAGACCTAGCTCAAATCATCGCCGAGGGAATGACAACAACAGTGCAATTTTATGGCCAGTACAACTGGATAACTACCCCAATGCAGACCACCAACTTTTAGTGGAATCCCTTCCCTCAATACCAGTCTCCCTCCCAGCCACTACACTATGCAAAACTCCCCTTATACTCTCAAACACAGTCCCCGATCCCTTGGATACATGAGCACATCGACATACCATAAACCCTACCCCCACAGTCTCCGATGAGTCCATTCGAATCACTAACCCCATCCCCCTCCTCCTTAATGAGTCCCCAACCACCAAGCCCAGGCGATCAAGAACTGCTCACTCCACAAGAACTAGCAGCATTGATGGAGGAAATGAGGAAAACTCAAACAGAGCAAGTGTGGCTCGGAGCATGCCACATCTCCGTCCTTAAAGAGCAATATGTAAAAAAATGGTGCTCAACTGTCCACCAGAGGTGACCAAGTGCCTGATCAAGCTAAGGCCACCCGTCAATCAAGAAGCCGGTAAGTTCACAGTGGTGATCACTCCAACTTTACGTCAAACACCACAGGAGGTAAGTCAGCTGAATCCAGTGCCATAGGAGTAGACCACTACACCTCCACCCCCACCCTCCCCCAATAACTCCATGAATTTTGTCATATGGAACTATAGGGGTGCACAATCACCTGACTTTCGTAGAAATTTTCGATCCTTGCTAAATTATTATCAACCTCCATTGGTGGTACTGTTGGAGACACACATAGCAGACAATCAAACTATAAAAGAAGATTTTGACTTCTCCCATCTATCTCAAGTCCCAACTGAAGGGCAGTCAGGAAGAATTGGGGTGTTATGGAATGATGCTCTCATTCAGGTTACTGAAATTGTAGTTACCAATCAGAAAGTCCATTGCATGGTATAGGTACGTCTCCACGGCAAACCTTTTTTATTTTCAGCAATATATGCTAAAAATAGCTTACCATCTAGGCACGTACTGTGGCAAAACCTAATGTCCATGCGGACACTTATAAAGGACCATGGCTAGTCGGGGGTGACTTTAATGAAATCTTATACTCCAATGAAAAATTCGGGGGACGATCCCTAAATAATAGTAGGGCTGACTTGATGATTAATTGTTTTAATTATTGTAACCTCATAGATTTAGGCTTTAGAGGTAGCAAATATACTTGGACTAATAAAAGAAAAAATGGTGCTTTGATACTTGAAAGGTTAGATCGCACTGTAGCAAATTATGAATGGTTAAATTTGTATCCGGAAGCCACTGTGCATCACTTACCTAGACCCATTCAGACCATTGTCCTCTTCTACTAACCCTTGATGCAAAAATTCAAAAAAAAATGACTTGTTTAGATTTGAAACAATGTGTTTATCATACCATGAATTCTCTCTCCTTATTAATCAGGTATGGCAAAATGACCTCCCAATTCTAACTGCTATTGAAGATTTTATGGAATTAGTTAAAAATTGGAATATCCAATGTTTTGGGAATATTTTCTACAAAAAAAAAAGAATATTCAAAAAAGACTAGCGGGCATACAAAAATCTCCTAACTACCCAACGAGCCCTTTTCTACATAACCTGGAACAGGACCTCATATCTCAATACAACCATCTTTTACTACTTGAAGAGGACTTTTGGAAATTAAAATCTCGTGTAACATGGCTAAACCAAGGGGATTCCAATACGAGATTTTTTCACTTATCTACTATTAAACGAAGGCGTCGTAACAGAATTCTAGCCTTAAAAGATCCGGCTAGGAATTGGATATCTGACATTTTCCAGTTATAGGACCTAGTCCTGAATTACTACCAAGCCCTCTACACAACATCCCACACCCACTCTACAAATCACTATACTATAGCCACTTACAACACTCTATCATAGGAGGAAGTAAGTTCAATTTCAACCTTACTAACTGAGAAGGAAATTTTTGATGCTATCAACTCCTTCCAATCTCTAAAATCTCCTGGGCCGGATGGGCTATACCCTCTCTTTTATCAGAAATTTGCCCTCCCTTGAAAATATCCCTTGTTGCTTTTGCAATCAAATTTTTCGCCAAGGACACATTCCCCCGACCTAACTAATACTTACATTTGCTTAATACCAAAAATCAAGACACCAACAACCATCTTTCATTGTAGGCCAATCAACTTATGTAACACACTCTATAAAATTATCTCCAAAATACTTGTTAATAGGATCAAGCCCTTCCTTCAAACAATAATCAACCCTACCCAATCAGCTTTCCAAAAAGGTCGTAGGGCAGCGGACAATGCTATCATTGTGCAAGAATTACTACATTACTTCCAGACAACAAAATCTAAATACCCCAGCATGCTTCTTAAACTTGACCTTGAAAAAGCTTTTGATAAACTAGAATGGAGTTTCATAAGACAATCCCTAGTCTTTTCCAATTTTCCCCCAAGTTTAATAACCCTTATCATGTCATACATTACCACTACCTCTACTGTTATACTTTCTAATGGCACCCCCACAAATTTCTTTTCAACCTCTACTGGTATCAGGCAAGGTGATCCCCTGTCACCATACATTTTCATTATCCGTATGGAAATGCTATCTCGTCAAATCAACAATGCAGTTGATTACACTCTTTGGAAACCTATTCTTTAAATGCCACAGACCCACAAATACCTCACTTATTTTTTGCAGACGATATTATATTGGCTTCCAAGATAATAACTACCAATGTCCACACCATAATCGATCTACTAAACATTTTTACTGCCCAATCAGGGCAAAAAATAAATTTTGACAAATTAAAAATCTTTTTCCCAAAATACTGTAGCAGTCATAACAAGGACTACATATTATCTTCCTAAATCTTTTGGTAGATACCTAGGGTTTCCATTATTCACTAACAAACCTACCAAAAGGGATTACCAATTTCTAATTGATAACTTTAAAACAATGTTAGCCGGCTCCTCACAATGCCCAGCAGGACCACTTTAATAAAATCGACTTTGAATACAATCCTCAACCACATCATGCAAATTTTTTCCCTCCCATCTTATGTAATAAAACGCTTAGAAACCTATCAAAAAAATTTTTTTATGGGGATTTACTTCAGAAAAGAGGAGGCTTCATCTTCTTAATTGGCAAATAATTACTAAGTCAAAGAACAAGGAGGACTAGGTATCCAACGAGTATGTCCTAAAAATGATTTCATATTAGCTAGCACGGCATGGAGGCTACTTCACCAGCCTCAAACCCTTTGGGCATCCTTATTACTTACTAAGTATAATACTCCCAATCGCACAACCATTAAACGTACCTCAACCTTATGGAAGCATCTCATGCGTGGGTGGCAAACTTGCCAAATTGATCTCCAATGCAGAGTAACAAAGGTTATACATGTGAATTTCTGGAACAAGAATTGGCTTGCCCCAAACCTTAATATAAGAAGTACGATTGAGGGTCCCTTACAAAAAAATGAAATAAACTTAACCGTGGCCCAAGTGCTACGCCTTGATTGGCAACCAACCCCATCACCTGTCAATTCAACTTCCTTATCAAATACATTATCTAATTAATAATACTCATGTTCCTATATATGGTACAACCCCGGACCATATCATCTGGGGATTAATATCAACGGGCGCATTGTCTGTTAACTCTTGCTTTAAAGCTCTTACAAAGTCACTTCATCCAATACCTAGTCAAGGCTGGATCTGGCAATTAAAAACTCTTCCAAAAATTAAATGTTTCTTATGGTTAATCACCCACAATAGATTACCCACCAAGGACTACCTACATTCACTGGGTATTACCAATTTTAATCTATGCACCATATATAACTTAGACACAAAGACAATTCCCCATATCCTATTCCACTGTGTGCATGCAAAAAACATTTGATCCGACCTTAGCCTCGAATACCTTCTACGGTCCCTACCTTTTAATAGAGCCAACAACCAACTCTGGCTTAAGAATCTTATATGCCAAAAAGATGGCTACTACAACTATAGGCTACCTTTCCAGCATCTCATCCCATTCATCCTATGACATCTTTGGAAGGTGCGCAATAAGAATTGTTTTGAAAATGCTAATACACCACCTTCTACTAAAATAATACTGGAGTTAGCAACTGAGCACTTTTTCCTTACTAACTGAACAACCACTAAACAACGTCAACATATGTGCTTAATAAACAAAATTCCCCATGAATGGCAAACTTTTTTCTTGAATACAGACGGAGCTCTCAACCCGCACAACTCAAAGGCTGGCTTTGGGGGGGGGGGGGTTTAGAGACCATAAGGGTGCATGGGTAATGGGGTACGCGGGACTCCACCCATCCACCATAGTTGTAGACATAGAACTTATGGCACTACTACGTGGCTTACAAATCACTTTACAACATCAGTTAACTCCATTGAATATTCAAATGGATGCACAACAGGTAATTAATTTGTTGCATACGAACACAACACCTCACTCCTCTTTGTTAAATGATTACAGGTTCCTGATCCGACAACTGCATAGTCCACAGGTATGCCATGTTTACAGGGAGCACAATATAGTAGCAGACGGTCTAGCACATTTTGGTATGGCACTATCAGGGAGCAACATCACATTTTTGAGTAGCCCTCCACCAATCATCATCAATCAGCTACAACAGGATCAACAACACAATATGCCAATGCAAGGGCCTGGTGGCACTTTTGGAGTACCTCCACACATGCATAGTTTTTGTTAACTGTCTGATAGGCCATCAACCAATAATGTATGCAGTAGCAGTAGCTCTCATAGTTTTAATGTACCAATATTAAATAGTACTACTTGTCACACCTCCTTTTTCCGTACCCGCGAGGGTACAAGGGAGTTTTTTCCAATTAAAGGACAATCGAAACGGGATGTGTTTATTTATTTCAGAGTCGCCACTTGGGAGATTTAGGGTGTCCCAAGTCACCAATTTTAATCCCGAATCGAGGAAAAGAATGACTCCATATTACAGTCTGCGTACCAGAAATCCGGATAAGGAATTCTGTTAACCCAGGAGAAGGTGTTAGGCATTCCCGAGTTCCGTGGTTCTAGCACGGTCGCTCAACTGTTATATTCGGCTTGATTATCTGATTTTTTATATGTTGAACTTATGTACAAATTTTAACTTTTTACTGCTTTCATTATTATATTTTATGAGAATTGCAACGTCGTGAAAACATATCTCGAACCACGTTACATCAATGCACCCGTGGTTGTTTGACATATCTCGACTCAGTTGAGATTTGGATTTAGGTCACATAAATGTGCACCCGAGTTAAGGAAAATAAATTATTAAAGGCGTGCCTAACGCAACTAGCGTATTGTTATTTTGGAGAAGGCCGTAAAATTCACTAAACGGCCTGTCCCGAATTCTAAGTGTTTTAATATATATACATTTAGAGGGCCCCGCAGCTTGTGCATTTTTGTTCGTCGAGGCTCGTCTCATTCATTATTTAAAAAAGAATTTGCAACGTCATGTAAATGCATCTCAAACTACGTCACAATCAATGTACCCGCGATTAGAGACACATTTCGACTCCGTTGAGATTTGGATTTGGGTCACATAAATGTGCACCCGAGTTTAAGGAGATACGTTATTAAATACGCGCCTAAAATGACTAGAGTATCATTATTTTGGGAAGGCCGTGGAATTTTGCTAGATAGTCCATTCCGAAGTCTAAGTAATTTTAAAACAAACATTTACTGAGGGCCCCGCGATTTTTGTATTTTTCGGCGAGGCTCATCCCATTTTTATTTTTAAGGATAAACCTACAGCAACTACATTTTTCTATTAAGTTCATCTCTAAAATAAAAGAAAAACTATTAATTAATTACATGCTGAAAAACGTAACTTATTAGTCATTAGTTTACGGCTAATGCGAATGGAAAATTGCGATCGAGTTTGTACAAAGAAAACGGTTTGCATTCTATATTCTATTATTCAACAAAATTGAAACACGGGATTGACGCACAATAATATCGAAACAGATTATTTTTAGATGAAGAAACTAGACGTAGGCAACCTTGTTTATTGACGGGCATGCACATGAGGTTCAGTTAGCGATTTCTTACATGCTTGACACTAAAAAAACGAAACAATTGAAACCGAACCTGTGTAACTTAGTGTGATATTGCTATATATATGGCTACACGATTTTCCTTTTTTTTTTGCTATACCCAAGTTGCCTAGCATGCCTTCGAAATATACGTTATCTACTGATGAGTTAAAGTGAAGCAAATGTGATTACTGCATTCATTTCAACAGACCCTATATAAAACCATTGTTAGCCGAGTATCATTACTATCCAGCTGGCCTCTTTCTGACTAACATACCACGATATATTACCATACCAAACTCCTTATGGACTGAAAACTATTGCATTACATAGTTTAAAAACCAAACTTTTCATGTTAAGCACACAAATATTCTACGTTACAAACAGCAGGACAATGGTAGCATATTACGTACTAGCGATACACAAAATGGCTCAAGTACAATCAATAAAGAGATTTTCAGTTTATAGCTTCAGCTTCTTCAAGTGTGTACTCATGCTTCAAATGTCAACTTCAAACATGGAATTACATCGATTAAGTATGTGTACCTGGATTCAGATAACCAAACAAAAGAAAAGGAAGGGTGTCAGCAGCAAGCAACCAAGCAGCAGTCACAGCAGTAACAGACAGCAACAACAGTTCCACAACAATTATGAAGCCCACAAGTGGTCAAGCACCAAGCCAACAATCCCAGAAACAGAGTAGTAAAACAACCGAGAAAACCAGAATGCTCAATGCAATAGCAACAGCAATCCAATGATCACAAACAGCTCGGCAAATAACCAACAACAATTGGCAAATAAGCTCGACCAACTTAAACTCTTATGCAGTTTTCAGACAGTGTTTGGTTACAATATTCTGGAATTTCTTTTATGTTTCTTTCTTTCAATTTTTCCAACTTAAAACCTCTCTGAAGACTAAAAAATGTCCAGCCCTTCTTAGCTAAAAATAACTCTATTTATAAGCCAATGTAGGTCAGTCATACTGCCCGGATCTCCCCCAGGTTGTAACCTGCCCATACCCCTTAACTCCTCATGCCTAAGTGCACTTTCTTGAAGTGAATGGCATCTGCTCCCCATGCCTGTCCTATTGCTCTAATCAAGAGTTATGAGTGCATTAAAGTATTCATTTGAACCCATGCTCTTATGTTTTGTTCCCCTTTGTCATTAGGTTAATAGTATTTTAATTACCACTTGACATATTCTTAAGTTAAACCCCTAATCAGACTTTGTCTTATGCCAAAACTACCCTTAACCCTTGCTTATTACTGAATTACCCTAACTCCTAATGGTCAGTATATAAACCTCTCTGAATTCAACTAATCACTGACCACTAACTAATTTACTTTAAACTCAGTGCTGACCTTAGGTTGTTGATCTGTTAGCTTTCCATAGCTAATAGCCAACTTTCAGCCTAAATTCAGTCCATGGTTCAGACTTAATCAAACAGGGGTGCCCATTAAAGGGTATGAATTGGTCATACTGGGAGCCAAACCTGACCAACTCAAGATTAATTGACCCTATAGGCATCTGAGGATGCAAACTATGCTTGAAACTACTACAACATGCCTATTGATACAAGTATTACCATAGGTAAGAAAACAGGCTGGTAATCACACTGAAATGAGCAGACTCCTGTTTTTCTAGTTTTTCAAATGAATTCAGTTGACGACACTTATTCAAACGCCTACACAAACTATAATATACAGCAAACAATCATCAAAACCACGAAACAAACTAATCCTTAACTCAAAATTCACATACATGGATAGACAAGTCAGAAACTAAAACAAACCAGAACATGAACGACAGATAGAATTTAGGAGGACAAAAGAAAAGGAAAAATACCTCAGGGAAATGAAACTAAGACTGAAAAAGCTTGGACTCGGGCCAGATCATTTGGGGTCGAATGGACTTTAATCGAAGTGTTCTCAACTGAGAACACCTCGGCAAAAGTCTATTGGACCCTGATCCTGTTGCTGATTCGGACAGAACCCATAGATTTGAATCCTAGGGTTCTTGAGGTTCGAGTTAGGGGTTCGAGCCTCTTTGGTTAGATTTGAATGGAACCAAAGCCATTCAGGGGGTGAGAGAGGTCAGGAGGTGCTGTGGTGTGAGTTTGGGGTCAGTCGGTGTAGATCTGATTTTTGCTCGAATCTTCGATTGAAGATTCGAGAAGCTACGGGGTGATTCGAGGTGAACGGTTAACAGATTCATGTTCAGGGTGGTTGGGTGCATCAGGGGTGTTATTTTGGTGGTCATCGGAACCGTGGTTGCCGGGATTTCGGCGAGGAAACCTAAGGCTGCTAGGGTTTGAGAGGAGGGGGCTCTGGGACGATGGTGAATAGTGGCCGAAGAGGGGGGGTCTGGCTTGGGGCGTGGGGTGCTAGGTTAGGTTTATATATAGGGAGGGTGGTTCAATCCTGGCCGTTGGATCGATTACAGTTGATGGCCAGGATTTGGGGAAGCTTAACAATACGGTACCGTTTGGTTAAGTAAGGGGTCGGTTTCAAACGGGAATGGGTCGGGTCATGAGGGAAAACAAAGGACATTTGGATCAATGTAGATGAATGGCTCAGATTAACTGTCCCTGAAACGACGTAGTTTTGGTGTTGAACTACGTCGTTTTGATGGCCTGGGGACGGGTTGCTTGGGCTGCTGACTTGGGCTGCTTTTTGGGCTTAAAACATTTAAAACAAACAGGCCCAAATCCGATTTTCTGAATAATTTGCACTCTTTTCTTTTGTTTTCTAATTTTAAACACAATTAAAAATAAAATGAAATAAAGACACCCATTAATTAATACTTAACACATTTATCACACACATATTAAAAATTTTTAAAATAGGTTAAATCACATCCTAGAATAAAAGATGCATATTTTTTGTGAATTTTCTTTTAATGACCGACTCACGGTTCAGTTACACATATAAGATTAAATGAAAAAAAATGAACAGAACCACAAATGACTACCAGCACATGTCACGTAAAATCGAAAAATTGTACAGCGAGGCCATTTATCATTATTTTTTAATTTCTTTTGGAGTGAGCGTCCGTGAAGCAAAAATCACGTGCTTACAGCTGCCCCTCTTTGCCCGAAGACATGAAGGGTTTTCGCGCAAAGACAAAGCGGGCGATTTTTGCTCGTCCGAGTACTCCGTGTGAAGCATTTTTCGAAAACGATTTGACCGAACCTTCGCTTCAGAGGTTTCCTACATATTCTGGGCTGAACAGGAATCAGGTCAATGTAGTTCGGGAAGTTTTTTGGTAGCTGGGACTACCGTGTGACTGTCATGTTTGCTGTCGTTGTGTGCTGTTACATGCTGTTGTATGCTGTTGTTGCGTATCGATCTCCCTGTTGCATTTGCTAAAAGGAAAAACAAGAAGCTAGGCTAGACTATGGATCATAAGATCTCATCTATCTTCAACTTGTTCTTGTTGCCTCGCTTTCTTGTCGGCTTGCGTTTGTCACGACCCAAACTGAAGGGCCATGACTAGCACACGACCACACTTGCCGAGCACCAACGTATATTTCATCTAACCTTCATTATTATCTTTTAAGGCTGACGAGATCAATATAAATGGTAGACCTAGATCATGGACAACCAGCAATAAAATATGACGGCATGAACATACATAGCAGGGGATGACCAGACAATCAAGAAACTACATATAAGGTATGAGCTACCACGCTACTATGAAAGACTATACAACAAAAACTAGCCGACAAGGCATACCAAACTATACATGAGCCGACACCTGTCTATGAGCCTCTAAAAGAACATAAGTGTTGCAACATAGCCGGAACAGGGCCCCGACATACCCATAATGTCTATAACAAAAATTGCATACCAAGACCAAGGCAAGTCTGGAGAAGGGATCTCGCCAATCACCGCTGAACTGGACAGTCTACTGTGGTGGGGGAGCTGCACCTGCCTGTCTATCAGGACCTGTAGCACGACATGCAGCGTCCACAAATAAAAGGACGTCAGTACGAATAAAGTACTGAGTATGTAAGGCAAGGAACCATAAATACGATCAGTAATGTAAGCAAGGATAGAGAATATACAACCTGTAACATCTTAGTACCTCTGAGGGATACTTACATGAAATGCATGATACATATGTATAAATACATAAACCTTTAAAGCATTCGCCTCTGTGGGCATCATCATCATATCGTACCCGGCCATAATAGGCTCGGTAGAATCGTACCTGGCCACGTGGAGCTCGGTAAAACCCAACTGATCAGTGGTTGCACAATAGGTGCCGTACCCGGCCAACTATAGCGTGGCTCGGTAGAGTAAAATAGATACATATATATAATGCATGCTCGACTCATGGAATCACATTCTAAACCTTTCGGAGTGACGTAAGGTCGGTATCCTTTGTACACGTTATTAGGAACTAACTCTTCACTATGAACCTTATAAGAATCAAGAAGTACCAATAACATTGATAACATAAGAATAAGAGAAGCAACATTAACATCAATCGTTCCATAAGAGGGAAAACAATGTAAGTACTACTAGCTTCTAAGAGTAGAGTATCTTGGAAGCTCGTTCATTACATTATGTACAATCGGAATCGTGCAAAAGAAGGAAAGGGATAGCCTAACATACCTTATATATACTGCCCCAATCTCAAGCTATGCAATTGTCAAAACTCCTTAGTCTACAATAAGAGAAATGATACTATCGTTATCATTTAAGCGTCATAACTATTATGTATCGACCACAACCTATTTTACGATGAAACGGACAGCACCTCCCCTATATATATGACCTCACACCATTCAAAACAATCACCAAACAGCTCAAACAACATCAATAATAAACATATTGAGCCTCCCAAAATAGTCCACACACAGCCTAATCACTCCATACATACGACGACCACCGTAGTCGTGTCAAACAACCTGGAAATGTTACGAATAACTATCAGCCCATAACCCTACATATATATGGTGTTTCTCCACACCCTTCCTCCTCCAAAACTCCACAATATAGTAGTAAAATACGCAGCCCAACAACAACGCAAAACAGTCCACAAAACAATAACATTACTTCCAAGCCTTTCGATATATATTTCACAAGTTCTAGCTTCAATGGCTTAGCTACAACTTGGATAATCTTAAATACATATAGAGTAAGAGGTTCCTTACCTTTATACAGAACTAACAACTCCAATTTGACCTTAAATTTCCATGAAATATCCCTCCAATGCTGCCACAACAACAAAAAAGCGAAACTAGCGATCAATTAGTGTTTTTCGGCACTAGAATCACTTTAGAAGGCTTGAAATCACCTAGGATTGATATTAAGAACATGAGTGAGTATTTACAGAACATAAAACCTTTAAAACAACCTCCCACACGAGCTGGAACGACACAAAAATGAGCAACAACAAGAAGAACAAGAGACTTACTAGCGCCACAGAATTCCCGACACTTGATTTGTGTTGTTTGCCCTTTTTTTGGGTCTTGAATCTTGAGAGAACCTTGAGAGGATGTTCCTAGGGTTCTAAGGTCTTAAAATAGTGAAAAGAAATGACTTAAAACGGGTTGGAGGCATCCTATATAGGTCCAAATATCTTAAACCGACTTAGTGGGCCCCATAGAGAGGTGCTTGGCGCAGTATCGCGAAAACGCGTATATCTCTCTACTCCGAGATCGTATCGATGAACGGTTTAATGAGTTGGAAACTAGACTTATAGATCTTTAATTTGGTTGGTAGATCACCCCGTAATTCCTTGTAAATTATGAGAAAATATTAGAAACATTTGACCTAATGTTTAAGTAAAATTATGAACCTAAGTTGCGACAACTTTTGTCGACTTTTGTTTCATAACTCGTTTGACTTCAAGACTTATGATACGAATATTATATGATTAAAATACCTTCATAAATGACCTCTTGAGTGTATTAAGCACCGCTAGATTACCTGAAAATTCGAGTTACAACATCCTTGATTCGTTTAACTTCTAATACTGGTTAATCACCCTTATACACTCTTGTATCACTTAAGACCAATAGGATTGACTTCTTATCATCTAAAAGATAATTCCTTATTGGATTTATGTTAACTAATATATGGCATGAACTAACACATGTGGATATGGGTTGTAACACCCTCCCCCCCTTAGGAACATTCGTCCTCGAATGTAAGGGTTTATGGGGACAGTTTTCATCATTTTGCATGGTCCGCTGGGGGTATGGCTTTCTTCATTAAGCTTTTCAGTGGTTCCTCTGGTGGTACGACTCTCTTCATCAAATCTGCTATGCTGGGCCTGATTTGATGTTCCCAAACCGCTTATTTCAAGACGCGACCTTTCTTCCTTTTGACTCGTGCGCCTGACTTTGCAACCTTCTGCTTCTCGGTGCTGGGGATTTTATTGTTTCCTGCTTGGTAATTCCTGTTGTAACCTTCTACCTTCCAGTGGGGTTACTGATTTCAAAATCTGCAGCGTAAGACTAAAAGGTGTTCCTCTTGTTGGACAGGTGGGCGCCTGAATGTAAAACATGAATGTATTCCCGCGTTATACTGGTGGGCGACCTAGAACAGAAAGTATTCCTGCATTTTACTGGTGGGCGACCTAGAACAGAAAGTATTCCCGCATTTTACTGGTGGGCGACCTAGAACAGAAAGTATTCCCGCATTTTACTGGTGGGCGACCTAGAACAGAAAGTATTCCCGCATTTTACTGGTGGGCGACCTAGAACAGAAAGTATTCCCGCATTTTACTGGTGGGCGACCTAGAACAGAAAGTATTCCCGCATTTTACTGGGCGACCTAGAACAGAAAGTATTCCCGCATTTTACTGGTGGGCGACCTAGAACATAAAGTATTCCCGCATTTTACTGGTGGGTGACCTAGAACAGAAAGTATTCCCGCATTTTACTGGTGGGCGACCTAAAACAGAAAGTATTCCCGCATTTTACTGGTGGGCGACCTAGAACAGAAAGTATTCCCGCATTTTACTAGTGGGCGACCTAGAACAGAAAGTATTCCCGCAAACAGAAAGTATTCCCGCATTTTACTGGTGGGCGACCTAGAACAGAAAGTATTCCCGCATTTTACTGGTGGGCGACCTAGAACAGAAAGTATTCCCGCATTTTACTGGTGGGCGACCAGAACAGAAAGTATTCCCGCATTTTACTGGTGGGCGACCTAGAACAGAAAGTATTCCCGCATTTAGTGGGCGACCTAGAACAGAAAGTATTCCCGCATTTTACTGGTGGGCGACCTAGAACATAAAGTATTCCCGCATTTTACTGGTGGGTGACCTAGAACAGAAAGTATTCCCGCATTTTACTGGTGGGCGACCTAAAACAGAAAGTATTCCCGCATTTTACTGGTGGGCGACCTAGAACAGAAAGTATTCCCGCATTTTACTAGTGGGCGACCTAGAACAGAAAGTATTCCCGCAAACAGAAAGTATTCCCGCATTTTACTGGTGGGCGACCTAGAACAGAAAGTATTCCCGCATTTTACTGGTGGGCGACCTAGAACAGAAAGTATTCCCGCATTTTACTGGTGGGCGACCTAGAACAGAAAGTATTCCCGCATTTTACTGGTGGGCGACCTAGAACAGAAAGTATTCCCGCATTTTACTGGTGGGCGACCTAGAACAGAAAGTATTCCCGCATTTTACTGGTGGGAGACCTAGAACAGAAAGTATTCCCGCATTTTACTGGTGGGCGACCTAGAACAGAAAGTATTCCCGCATTTTACTGGTGGCCGACCTAGAACAAAAAGTATTCCCGCATTTTACTGGTGGGAGACCTAGAACAGAAAGTATTCCCGCATTTTACTGGTGGGCGACCTAGAACAGAAAGTATTCCCGCATTTTACTGGTGGCCGACCTAGAACAAAAAGTATTCCCGCATTTTACTGGTGGGCGACCTAGAACAGAAAGTATTCCCGCATTTTACTGGTGGGCGACCTAGAACAGAAAGTATTCCCGCATTTTACTGGTGGGTGACCTAGAACAGAAAGTATTCCCGCATTTTATTGGTGGGCGACCTAGAACAGAAAGTATTCCCGCATTTTACTAGTGGGCGACCTAGAACAGAAAGTATTCCCGCATTTTACTGGGGGGCGACCTAAAACAGAAAGTATTCCCGCATTTTACTGGTGGCCGACCTAGAACAAAAAGTATTCGAATTTGTTTCCTCGTTCCTCCGAGAAAATTTTTGACAACGGCAGAAAATTTTCTGCCCCGGTTTTGGTGTCCTTTCTGACATCGCGTCCTTCTTCCATCATCAGCCTTTATTTCCCTGCAGCAGACAAAAGGACTTTGTTAGTTTTAATCATGGTGGGCAGCGGTGTCTTTTCCCGCTGGGGATGCTTTTTCTCTTTTCACTCTTGCTTTGTCCCCCTCACAACTGGTTGGTGGACAGAGTTGCTTGCTGGGTGTAACCTATCTGTTGGGGATGGTTTTCCATTTATCCTCTTTTCTGCTTTTCTCTTTACAGGACCAAACTGTGGGAGTCCGCTTCCCTCCCGAAACCAATTCCTTTAGGAGTTTTATTTCCTCCCGGAACTGCAAGGCATAGAACTTTATTGCCTGGGGATAACCTTTAGGACTGTTAGGGTTATCTTGCATCGGATTAATTTCCCTTTCCGGTGGAGTCTGACCACTTCGGACTTGGGTCCGTGATTTATCGACATTATGCGGGGAAACCTTCTCGGAACTTGGTCCACAGGTCCTTCACCCGTCATTTTCCACTCTCTTTCCGTCGCCCTTAACTTTCTACGCAATTCGTCCTTCGGTTTTGCAACCGACGCCTTTTGTCTTATTCTCGGCTTTTGGCCTATCCCTTTCGTATTTTGCTTTTGTACCCCTTCGGACTCTGGTAGTAAAATTTGAAAGATCCTTTTCAAAACAGATTTTTAGTAAGAAATGAAAAGGTAGAAAAGGAGAGAAATCTTTCTGAACCAATACTTGGTGGAAAAAAGAAAAGAGAAGAACTTATCTGGATGACCTGACTGGTCCTTACGATCATGACGTGCACCATAGATTCCCGACCCAGTCTATTTGTATCAATCATCTGCCTGATGGACTTACTTGCTGGGGATAAATGAGTGTCCATTTCTTTGCGAACGTGGACCCTTTTGTCGATCTGTCTTGTCGCCTCATAGCGCCCTTCGAGGGGTTTTCACTAATGAGACTCTCTCTTTTCTCTCAGCTCCCGGCGCCTTATGGTGCCTGTGAAGGTTTTCACCGATAAGACTCTCTCGTTTTATATCTCTCATCTTTCGTCGCCTTGTAGTGCCTGCGAAGGTTTTCAACGCCAAGACTCTCTCATTTTATTTCTTCAACGGAGAATTGGAGTGTTGTCTATATGATCCTCTCTTTTGGAGATTCCTTTGGACTATCGATTCATTTCCAGTTTTATGATCCTCTTCTTCGCCGGGGATCAGTGTATTATTCTCGGCTTTATTTGCCTGACTTGGCACCTCTTGGATATTGATCGGGAGGTCTTTTGGACGTCGATGTTGGTTTTGGTGTGGGGCTAAAAGAAAGGCTATCAAAAAATGAAATAACTTTGATGGGTGATCCACTACAACTTTTGGAATCAAACCTTTGCTGGAACTTCAAAACATAACCTCTGCCCCAGTTTTCTTGCTTGGGGGATTTTGTTTTTTACACTATGTTGAGCTACGTGCGTTACGCACATTGTGCCTATTATGCACACTATGTACACTATGCACACTATGACCGAGCCGTGAGGCGCCTACGTATCCTCTTTGAGGAATCAGGTCAAACGTAGTTCCCACGGTTTTGTTTTTCTTGTGATTTTTATCTCTCTTTTTTTCTTTTTTTTTCTTTTTTTTTTCTTTTAAAAATTTTCTTTTCTTTTCTTTCTCCTTTTCATATCTTTCCATTAGTGATTCCAAAAGAGGGGTATGAAAGAATAACTTAAGGCTCAAAAGGGGGAAACAAGGGTTAACAGTGTTTGGATAGAAGAATGAATTGCCTCCGTCATTTCATTATCCAATAAGTACCAAGTACAAACAAACAAACCAATAATTGCCATAATCAAAGAAATTACGCATAATATCTTTTGACTGCATCCGAATTGATAGCCATGTCAACACATCTCCCCTCGATATCCGTCAAACACAATGCACCGTTGGACAACACTCTGGTCACGATATAAGGCCCTTGCCAATTTGGGGCGAACTTGCCTTTTGCTTCGACTTGATGCGGGAGGATCCTCTTCAATACCTGCTGCCCTACTTCAAACTTCCCGGGGCGTACCTTCTTATTATATGTCCTTGCCATTATCTTCTGATACAGCTGACCATGGCACACTGCTGCCAATCTTTTCTCGTCTATCAAGCTCAACTGTTCCAATCGAGCTTTGACCCATTCATTATCATCAATCTCGGCTTCAGCGACAATCCGAAGGGATGGAATTTCGACCTCCGCCGGTATTACGGCCTCAGTTCCGTACACCAACAAATAAGGAGTTGCACCTATGGAAGTCCGGACGGTAGTGCGATAACCCAATAGAGCAAAGGGTAATCTCTCGTGCCATTGCCTAGATCCTTCCACCATCTTTCGCAGTATCTTCTTGATGTTTTTATTGGCTGCTTCGACCGCTCCATTCGCCTTGGGGCGATATGGGGTGGAATTGCGGTGTGTAATCTTGAATTGCTGGCAGGCCTCTCTCATCAAACTGCTGTTAAGATTTGCACCGTTGTCCATAATGATCACTTTTGGGATCCCAAATCTGCAGATGATATGGGAGTGAACAAAATCCACCACTGCCTTTTTAGTTACAGACTTGAAGGTTTTAGCCTCAACCCATTTGGTGAAGTAGTCAATGGTTACCAAAATGAACCTATGACCGTTGGATGCTGCCGGCTCGATAGGTCCAATGACATCCATGCCCCATGCCACAAACGGCCAGGGTGCTGACATCGTATGTAACTCTGTTGGCGGAGAATGAATCAGATCTCCATGTATCTGACACTGATGGCATTTCCTCACGAAAGTGATACAGTCATGCTCCATGGTAAGCCAATAATAACCTGTTCGAAGGATCTTCCTTGCCAATACATATCCGCTCATATGTGGCCCACAAACTCCAGCATGTACCTCTGTCATAACCGTCGTGGCTTGACTGGCGTCTATACATCTTAACAATCCCAAATCCGGGGTTATTTTGTACAACACTCCCCCGCTGAGGAAGAAACCATTTGACAAACGCCGAAGGGCTCTTTTTTGGTCTCCAGTGGCCTGTTCCGGATATATCCCCATTTTGAGGTACTCCTTGATATCATGAAACTAGGGCTCGCCATCCGCTTCCTCTTCCACTGTGTTGCAATAAGCATGCTGATTGCGAACCTGGATGTGCAGAGGGTCAACATACATTTTGTCAGGGTGGTGCAACATTGATGCTAAGGTGGCCAATGCATCTGCAACCTCGTTATGAACTCTCGGGATATGTTTGAACTTCACCGATCGAAATCGCTTGCTCAGATCATGCAAGCATTGTCGATATGGTATGAGTTTCAAATCCCGTGTTTCCCATTCACCCTGAATCTGATGTACCAAGAGGTCCGAGTCTCCCAAGACCAAAACATCTTGGACATCCATGTCCGCAGCCAATCGCAAACCCAAAATGCAAGCTTCGTACTCGGCCATATTATTGGTGCAATAGAAGCGTAGTTGAGCCGTAACAGGATAATGGCGTCCTGTTTCAGAAATGAGTACTGCTCCTATTCTAACCCCTTTCGCGTTTGCAGCTCCATCGAAGAAAAGCTTCCAACCTGGTTCCTCGGGTAACGCCAGCTCACTTGTATGCATCACTTCTTCATCGGGAAAATACGTTCTTAAAGGCTCGTATTTTTTATCAATGGGATTCTCTGCCAAATGGTCGGCCAGCGCTTGGGTTTTCATGGTTGTCCTCGTCACATAGACGATATCGAACTCTGTGAGCAGAATTTTCCATTTTGCCAACCTCCCTGTGGGCATAGGTTTCTGAAAGATATACTTCAATGAGTCCAAACGGGATATGAGATAAGTAGTATACGAGGACAGGTAGTGTTTCAACTTCTGAGCTACCCAAGTTAGGGCGCAGCATGTTTTCTCGAGTTGAGTGTACTTGACCTCATATATTGTGAATTTCTTGCTAAGATAGTAAATGGCCTGCTCCTTCCTTCCTGTGTCATCGTGTTGCCCCAGTACACAACCAAATGAATTTTCTAGGACCGTCAGATAAAGAATTAAGGGCTTCCCTGGCTTAGGCGGGACCTACACGGGTGGATTAGACAAATACCCTTTGATTTGGTCGAAAGCCTCTTGACACTCTGCCGTCCAACTTACCACAACATCCTTTTTCAACAGCCGAAATATGGGCTCACAAGTTGCTGTGAGTTGAGCGATGAACCTGCTAATGTAATTGAGTCTACCCAACAGACTCACTACCTCTGTTTTGTTCTTTGGCGGTGGCAAATCTCGGATGGATTCGATCTTAGATGGGTCCAGCTCAATACCCCGTCGACTGACGATGAATCCTAACAACCTTCCTGATGGAACCCCGAATGCGCATTTGGCCGGGTTAAGCTTGATATCGTACCTTCGGAGTCTTTGGAAGAATCTCCTTAGGTCTGCTACATGGTCTTCCTGACGCCAAGACTTTATGATTACATCATCTACGTACACCTCGATTTATTTGTGTATCATGTCGTGAAACACAGCACTCATTGCTCGCATGTACGTTTCCCCAGCATTCTTCAGCCCGAACGGCATTACCCGATAGCAGTAAGTTCCCCATGGCGTAATAAAAGCTGTCTTTTCCGCATCTTCCTCGTCCATTAGGATCTGATGATATCCCGCATATAATCCACAAAGGATTCGATCTCGCGCCCAGCGCAATTATCGATCAGGATATGGATGTTGGGCAACGGAAAATTGTCCTTGGGACTTGCTTTATTGAGAGTGCGGTAGTCGACGCACACCCTGATTTTCCCGTCCTTCTTTGGAACTGGTACCACATTGGCCAACCATTCGGGATATCGAGTGACCCGAATGACCTTCACCTGCAACTGCTTAATCACCTCTTCTTTGATCTTTACACTCATTTCTGTTTTAAATTTCCTTAGCTTTTGCTTGACCGGAGGGTATGCCGGGTCAGTGGGCAATTTGTGAACCACTAAATTGGTGCTTAATCCCGGCATATCATCATATGACCATGCAAAAACATCTTTGAATTCCACGAGGGTTTTGATCAATTCTTCCCTGATATTCGGCTCAATATGGATGCTGATCTTGGTTTCTCGGACATTATCAGCGTCTCCTAGATTCACAGCCTCAGTGTCATTTAGGTTAGGTTTGGGTTTTTCTTCAAATTGGCATAGTTCTCGGTTTATCTCTTCGAAGGCTTTATCTTCGTCATATTCAGATTCATTGTCACAAACGACCTCTTGTATCATTAAGTCGGATGCAGATTGATTTATTAGACTAGGTCGAAGATCCGTTGTGCATGCCATGTCATGAGAACCAGTAAAAAGAGAACTATTCAGAAAGAAAAAGAACAAAACAAAATTAAAATGAGACAAAAGAAGAGAACTTTATTAAACTTGCGGGATAAAAGGGTTCACACTTTTTACAAAACAAACGTAAAATTTGGATTACACCCTGGAATAATCTGAACAAAACAAAACAAACAAAAACATAAATCAAAGCCTACTACCAAGACTCCCCTCGGACAGGAAGAGGAGTAACTGTCCAATTGTTAGTTTTGGCCTTAGGCCCCACAAACTGTATCTCTGCTATGCTGGAACCTTCTCCAGCTTCTACCATACTGACATCAGCGAATAGCCTCTCAAAACCCTGATTCAGGTCTCCATCCATACCAATCAATGGTCCTAGAATCTTTGGGACCGGTGGCCCTTTGGCGCTTGCTCTGACAAAAGATCTTGAAAGACGTGGCACGGGTTTGGGAAGATACCAGACTTTCTTCTTCATTTTCCGCGCTTGCTTTACATCTGCTGCGGTTGGTTTGAACCCCAACCCGAAAGTTTCCAGATTTTTAGGCAGGGAGACAGGTTGGACAATCCCCTGAAGCTCGACTCCCAGGCCCTTTCCCGGCACAAATCCATTAACTAGCATTTCCGAGACCATCATGACTGTCGTGGCAGCTACCCTAGGGTGCGGGATGATTTCTCCTTCAGCAATTTTGTTTGCCGACCCTGTATCGAAAATCTGGTAGACCCAAGGACCTTTGTCATCATCGGTCTCTATTAAGGGTACAATGGCGCCACCCATGGTGCACGCCGTGTCCTCGCCGTGTAGTACGACCTCCTGCCTATCCCACTCGAACTTCACCATCTGATGTAGGGTGGAGGGCACTACTTTGGCTGCATGAATCCACGGTCGTCCTAACAGAAGGTTATAAGATACTGTGGCATCTAACACCTGGAACTCCATGGTGAACAGGACTGGACCAATGGTCAATTCAAGTACAACATCCCCTACAGTGGCTGTTCCATTTCCGTCAAATCCTCGGACACAGATGCTATTCTTGCGGATTCTTCCATGGTCAATCTTTAACTGGTTCAAAGTGGATAATGGACAAATATTGGCACTTGAACCGTTATCCACCAATACCCGAGTAACTACCGAGTTTTCACATTTGACAGTTAGGTAGAGAGCTTTATTATGCTCCGTTCCTTCCATCGGCAGGTCATCATCTGAGAATGTTACCCTGTTCACCTCGAAAATCTTGTTAGCAATGGTTTCCAGGTGGTTTACAGAAATCTCGTTGGGCACGTGAGCTTCGTTTAATATCTTAATCAAGGCCCGACGATGCTCCTCAAAATGGATTAGTAATGACAGTAGCGAGATCTGGGCCGGTGTTTTCCTCAGCTGTTCGACCATGGAGTAGTCCTGCACTTTCATCTTCCTCAGGAACTCCTCAGCCTCTTCTTCGGACACAGGTTTCTTGGTTGCAGCTGGGTTGGTTCTTCTCAGCTCCACCAGAGCGAAACACCGTCCTGACCGAGTCAGCCATTGCGCTTCACAACTAACTTCCTCCACTTGTTTTCCTTTGTACATCACCACCGCCTTTTCATATTTCCAAGGCACAGCCTTGCTATCAATCATCGGCAGCTGGACTACAGGCTTTATGGTGACCAGTTCTCTGTATACCCCCTTCAACACAACTGCAGGTGTGGGCGGAGTCCCTGATATTACCAACTTGTTTGGCTCGGGTTTGCTTGTCATGGCGGATGGGCTCTTTCCCATTATCACTATTGGCTTGACACCTTCTCCCTGGAACTGTACCCCCGTTCCTCCACTGGTCGGTCCTTCTTTCGGAGCGGCCTGGATCATCATCACTGTTTGTGAGGGTTTTCTCAACTCTCTTCCATCACACACCAACTCAATCATGTGAGTCTCGTGGTGTGCTGGCAGTGGGTTCTGGTTGATGTTTGGAACCTCCGGTGTCTGGACCTTGATCTTATTGGTGTCAATAAGATCCTGTATGGCATGCCTCAATTTCCAATACTTTTTGGTATCATGCCCCAGCATCCCTGAGCAGTATTCACAACTTATTAATCGATCCAAATTCTGGGGTGGGGGATTTGGTTCTCGAGTCTGGACAGGACTAACAAAACCCAATTGCCTCAATTTGTGGAACAAAGCGGTGTAGGTTTCTCCCAACTCCGTGAAAGTTCTGTGTTTCCGCAGCCTGTCATTCCTAGCATCTGGATTTCCCCGAAAGCCTGCCCCTGGAGGGTTTCTATATGCCCTTGGTGGTGGTGCATATGTGTTCTGGCGAACCGGAGGCTGAGTGTATGTCTGGGCCTGGTGTACGGAGCAATGTGGTTCTCGAGGCGGATAGCAATGTTGTGGTGGGTTGTATGGGTAGTTTGGCCTGTGAGGTCTGGGTTGGTTGTAGTGTGGCTTGCCAGCCCTGGACCAACTGCTTTCCTCGATCGTGGCAATTTCTTCTTTCTTTCTTCTTCCTAGCGCACCTCCCGTGCCGCTCTGAATAGCCTGGGTCATGGCCTTGAGTGCCGAATAATTCAGGATTTTGTCAGACCTCAGACCTTCTTCTATCATGACCCCTATCTTCACTACCTCGTTGAAGGATTTTCCAACTGTCGTCACCAAGTGACCAAAGTAGGTTGGATCCAATGTTTGCAAGAAGTAGTCAACCATCTCTCCCTCTCTCATGGGAGGATCGACTCTGGCCGCTTGCTCTCTCCAGCGGAACCCATACTCGCGAAAACTTTCCCCGGGCTTCTTCCCGGTCCTCAACAACATGAGACGGTCAGGGACTATCTCGAGATTGTATTGGAAATGACCCGCGAAAGCCTGCGCCAGATCATCCCAAGTGTACCATCTACTGGAATCCTGCCTGGTATACCATTCTAGTGCATATCCGCTCAGGCTTTGGCCGAAATAAGCTATCAGCAGCTCATCTTTGCCGCCTGCCCCTCTCATTTTGCTACAGAATCCCTGCAAATGTGCCATGGGATCACCGTGCCCTTCATATAAATCAAACTTAGGCATCTTGAACCCAGCCGGGAGTTGGATGTCCGGGAAAGGGCATAGATCTTTGTAAGCCACGCTGACTTGGTTGCCCAATCCGTGCAGGTTCCTGAAGGACTGCTCCAGGCTTTTGAACTTCCTCAATACCTCATCCTGTTCAGGGGCTTTAATCGGCTTTTCAATCTCTGCCGGTACCTCCAAGTTCTGATTGTAGGTCTGTGGTTCGGGGGCATGGAATGTAGGCTCAAGGGGATAGTATTGCGTATCGTGCCTGAAACAATGGCTCACTGGTCGTTCTTTGCAAGGTGGCTGATGTGGGTCCCACAAAAGTGGGAATATTTGGTTTTGGGAGAGGTTGATAGGGTGGTGGAGCTTGGGAATCATGGGGGCTTCTTTCCTGATGATAACGGGGATTCGGGAGGCTTGTTGAAGGGCCGGAGTGAGGGTATTCCGGCATGTGCCCCAGTGGCTCAGGGCTCTTTTGTGCTTTGGCTAAAGCTAGCTGCATTGCATTCATCTCTAGTCCCATCCTTTCAATCTTTTCCATTGCTTCTTTTAACAACTGGCTCATCGGCCTTTCTTCCTCGGTACTATTCTCTGAAGTAGTCATGCTTGTTGCTACTGGTCCTTTGGATCTGGTTTGGTAAGGGTGTGTTGCCAGAATTCTTTAACAACTAATTGTCTGGATTCAGACAACAACAAACTTTGTTAGCGTTAGAGTTTAACAGATTTGATCACAACACATAGAGGTTGCAATGTTCCTAGGCAGTTAACCGTTTCTACATGCTTTGCTTCAAACAACATGCGTCATCCCGGCTTGCTCATTTGTCCCTTTTTAAAGTACTTTGGGAAACCCTATATTTTATTTTATTTTGTATTTTCTTTTTCTTTTTTTTTCTTTATTAAAAGCGGTCGAATCTTATGGGGATTGCCTACGTATCACGTCCCCGCGCGAATCAGACCAGGCGTAGTTCTGCCACAAAGTAAAGACACATAAAAATTCTTCTAGAGTCACTTAATTTCATTATCAAAATTTGCTATTACAAATTACTTCAAACGAAAAATAGCAACAGTACAGACTCCACAGTTTTTAACCCTATTAGATTAAGAGAAAGGAAAACAACATATGGGAAAGTAACAAAGCCAAATAAATAGGACTCGACCAAAGATTAACTTTCCAACTTAGGGGCCCACGAGGCATCCTTCGGCCCTTTCGCGGCCCTAGGTGTAAGGTCTCTCTGTAAGCTTCTCAATTCGTTCATGATCCGATGGACGCAGTCCATGATGGAAACAAGGAGGGTTTTCCGAGGCATTTGCTCGTATGCTAGGCATCTCCTGTAGATGTAGTGCCCAATCTCGTCGATCCTTCCTCGAATGTTGTCCCTTTCAGCGAACAATTGCTTTATTTGTCGGTTCTTTAATCCCAGTTCTTGAACATTGTCGGCAAGTCGATCCTGGAACATCTCCATTTGTCTCTCCATACAGGCCATTGCATCGTAACAACGTCTTCTATCGGCCTGGGCCTCTCGTGCTTGTTTGATGATCCGATCATGAAGAGTGGAGTTCGTTTTCCTTAATATCCCGATGCTCATTTCATAATCCCTTATGACCTGTTGCAAACGCTGCCTCCGGACCATTGTGCCTTTTGCCCATCTGACCTTCATTCTTGCCATGCAAGCCTCTGATTGTTCTAATTCTTCTTGGCTTTGGATGACCTGACTCCTTAAATCTGCTATCAATCTTTCGTCGGAGCGACGTTTCTGTCGGTCAATGTTACTCTTGCTAGCTTGGCGAATGCGGGCCTTTAGTGTCTGATTCTCTCGGGCTAGCTTGTTCTTTTCGCCCCGCTCGGAAGCGACTTGCACATTTTTCTCAAATACAAGCCTTTCAACTTGTTGCTTTAACTTCCCATTAACCTTCTTATTTTGCAAGCCAACCCCATTGTTCTTGTGATGACTAAACAAAATCTTGGAGGTGAGGCCGTTTGGTTGGCCGCTCTACAATGTCCTTCTTATTATGCCAAGCGAGATAGGCCGGCGAGACTTCACCCCTAGACACATCACCTACCCGAGTATTTGCCGTCAGGTACTAGCATTCACTCCATATGCAACGAACTGTCTTTTCAGGAAATTGGCCGTCACTGTTGACCTCGACCGCATAAGTGCTGAGATCTTCGTCCGGGTGTACCACCTGACACCTTCCTAATTGCCTCATCACCCTGTAAGGGGCATAATTCTGAATACCTCTGAGTCCCATTAAGAGGAAGTGAGGACCAGTGGCGGGCATGTATACAATTTCTTCCACAGGAAGCCAACCCAAAGTCCAATTTATTTGTTCTGCAGTGATGGCACGGAGATAGGATATCCATTCTTCAAACCCTTCTGGTAATCGGAAACCTGAAACCCTCAGGTTATAACCTTCGATGCAGTCCTCGTTTGTAGACATGTAGCGCATACACTGAGGGTGGCGACACAAGTGTTCGATCATCCACATCTGTAATAACAAGTTGCACCCTTCGAAGAAATCTGCCCCGGCCTTACAAGCCGTGAGGGCTCGGTATATTTCCGACACTACCATAGGAGCAAGGATGCTTTTATCATTGGTAATCAGGACTTTGACGATTCCAGCCACCTTCAGATCGATATTTCTATCTTTTCGGGGAAACACCACAATGCCCAAGAATGCCACCATGAAAGCGAACCGCCTATGCTCATTCCACTTTGCCAGATTTCCTCTACTGCAGACACTACTTTCTGGATCATTGAATCCTCCTATGTGCCCGTACCTCTGGTATATGAATTACAGGGTAGAAAAACCTCTATCCAATTCAGCGTACGGGACTCCCTTGCTTATCTTCAACAGATCCATGAATTTGTGTGAATTCACAGCTCTTGGAGCGATCAGGTATTTGTGTCTCAAACCTTCAGTGACGTCCATGTAACCTGCCACTTCTTCTAAGGTTGGGGTGAGTTCAAAATCCGAGAAGCAGAATACGTTGTGGGCCGGGTCCCAAAATGTAACCAAAGCCTTTATGATGTCGCATCGGGGCCTGACATTCAACAAATTAGCCAGACCTCCCAGGTGCAGTTTGATCTTGTCTTGCTCTGACTTTTCCAAATCCTCCCACCATAATCGCACCTCCAGAGGGATTTTGCTCCTAACTGTTACTGGCAAACTTGGACTTATGCTCATTCTGCATGTTTATTGGGGGTGATTAAGCAAAGATCCAGACTCATCGGACTCAAATACCAAATTGACACACCTTTCTTTCCTTAAAAAAACGAAATTTGGTTGTTTCCGAAAAGCATGATGTCACCTTGACTATTTCAAAACTTTTGTTCTTTTGGATCATATATATTTTTTGAAAAAGTAAGTTGGGCCCGATGGGGGTTGCCTACATATCTCACACCCTGCGAGAATCAAACTGACGTAGTTCGGGCCGAAAACATAAACCAAATTTTGGAAACCATATTTCTCATGACAAACTATTTTTCCTTTTCCGTTCAAAAATGAACAAAGACTCTTTTTTTTCTTTTTCTTTTCTATTTTCTTTGGCTTTTAATAAAACAAATTAATAAGGCACATTTTGTTTATTTTCTCAAAATTCCGGCAGAGTTTCAACCGTTTTTGGGTATTGGTTTTTCCGAAAATAATTAATTCCCTAACCGTTACTTCCTCTCTTTTTTTTTCTTCTTTTTCACAACATTCCCGATATTCAAAAGCCGGTCAGCATGCAAGTCTAAAACAAGTAAATGCATAAAGCAAACAGGATGTAGCAGGATGGTCTTTCATTTTAGGTTGCTAGTCATAGACGGACCCAACCCCTGCGTTGAGTCCCTTAAGTTAAATGCAACGTGATGCAAATAAGCGTTCCTACTAGGGATCCGGCATGAAGTCATGTTATACTAAGCTGTAAAACCTAGGTGTTTGTCCTAGACCTGGCTTACCCGAGCGAACAACTCGAGCCGAAGATGGGAGCTGTGTACCGGTAACCAAAAGGCCATCCGGTTTTGCAACTCCTCCGAATCCTCATTCTATTTTGGTATATGACACTAACAGAAAGAAGCCACGACCAGCGTGCACTCCTCAAGAGAGAGAAGAGAGGGGTTTCGGCACAGTTTATATATACAGTTCAAATAATATCAAAGCGGTAAAAGCATCATTTAGCACATTGAGCCCAAACATGTAACAAAATCAGATAAAACCAAACATAACAATTTATCTAAGCTCGAATTTCTAACCCTGAACCAGTGGTTCTGGGTCTCAAATCCCCAGCAGAGTCGCCAGAGCTGTCACACCTCCTTTTTCCGTACCTGCGAGGGTACAAGGGAGTTTTTTCCAATTAAAGGACAATCGAAACGGGATGTGTTTATTTATTTCAGAGTCGCCACTTGGGAGATTTAGGGTGTCCCAAGTCACCAATTTTAATCCCGAATCGAGGAAAAGAATGACTCCATATTACAGTCTGCGTACCAGAAATCCGGATAAGGAATTCTGTTAACCCGGGAGAAGGTGTTAGGCATTCTCGAGTTCCGTGGTTCTAGCACGGTCGCTCAACTGTTATATTCAGCTTGATTATCTGATTTTTTATATGTTGAACTTATGTGCAAATTTTAACTTTTTACTGCTTTCATTATTATATTTTACGAGAATTGTAACGTCATGAAAACATATCTCGAACCACGTTACATCAATGCACCCGTGGTTGTTTGACATATCTCGACTCAGTTGAGATTTGGATTTAGGTCACATAAATGTGCACCCGAGTTAAGGAAAATAAATTATTAAAGGCGTGCCTAACGCAACTAGCGTATTGTTATTTTGGGGAAGACCGTAAAATTCACTAAACGGCCTGTCCCGAATTCTAAGTGTTTTAATATATATACATTTAGAGGGCCCCGCAGCTTGTGCATTTTTGTTCGTCGAGGCTCGTCTCATTCATTATTTAAAAAAGAATTTGCAACGTCATGGAAATGCATCTCAAACCACGTCACAATCAAAGTACCCGCGATTAGAGACACATTTCGACGCCGTTGAGATTTGGATTTAGGTCACATAAATGTGCACCCGAGTTTAAGGAGATACGTTATTAAATACGCGCCTAAAATGACTAGAGTATCATTATTTTGGGAAGGCCGTGGAATTTTGCTAGATAGTCCATTCCGAAGTCTAAGTAATTTTAAAACAAACATTTACTGAGGGCCCCGCGATTTTTGTATTTTTCGGCGAGGCTCATCCCATTTTTATTTTTAAGGATAAACCTACAGCAACTACATTTTTCTATTAAGTTCGTCTCTAAAACAAAAGAAAAACTCTTAATTAATTACATGCTGACAAACGTAACTTATTAGTCATTAGTTTACGGCTAATGCGAATGGAAAATTGCGATCGAGTTTGTACAAAGAAAACGGTTTGCATTCTATATTCTATTATTCAACAAAACTGAAACACGGGGTTGACGCACAATAATATCGAAACAGATTATTTTTAGATGAAGAAACTAGACGTAGGCAACCTTGTTTATTGACGGGCATGCACATGAGGTTCAGTTAGCGATTTCTTACATGCTTGACACTAAAAAAACGAAACAATTGAAACCGAACCTGTGTAACTTAGTGTGATATTGCTATATGTATGGCTACACGATTTTCCTTTTTTTTTGTTGCTATACCCAGGTTGCCTAGCATGCCTTCGAAATATATGTTATCTACTGATGAGTTAAAGTGAAGCAAATGTGATTACTGCATTCATTTCAACAGACCCTATATAAAACCGTTGTTGGCCGAGTATCATTACTATCCAGCTGGCCTCTTTCTGACTAACATACCACGATATATTACCATACCAAACTCCTTATGGACTGAAAACTATTGCATTACATAGTTTGAAAACCAAACTTTTCATGTTAAGCACACAAATATTCTACGTTACAAACAGCAGGACAATGGTAGCATATTACGTACTAGCGATACACAAAATGGCTCAAGTACAATCAATAAAGAGATTTTCAGTTTATAGCTTCAGCTTCTTCAAGTGTGTACTCATGCTTCAAATGTCAACTTCAAACATGGAATTACATCGATTAAGTATGTGTACCTAGATTCAGATAACCAAACAAAAGAAAAGGAAGGGTGTCAGCAGCAAGCAACCAAGCAGCAGTAACAGACAGCAACAGCAGTTCCACAACAATTATGAAGCCCACAAGTGGTCAAGCACCAAGCCAACAATCCCAGAAACAGAGTAGTAAAACAATCGAGAAAACCAGAATTTTCAATGTAATAGCAACAACAATCCAATGATCACAAACAGCTCGGCAAATAACCAACAACAATTGGCAAAGAAGCTCGACCAACTTAAACTCTTATGCAGTTTTCAGACAGTGTTTGGTTACAATATTCTGGAATTTCTTTTATGTTTCTTTCTTTCAATTTTTCCAACTTAAAACCTCTCTGAAGACTAAAAAATGTTCAGCCCTTTCTTAGCTAAAAATAACTCTATTTATAAGCCAATGTAGGTCAGTCATACTGCCCGGATCTCCCCCAGGTTGTAACCTGCCCATACCCCTTAACTCCCCATGCCTAAGTGCACTTTCTTGATGTGAATGGCATCTGCTCCCCATGCATGTCCTATTGCTCTAATCAAGAGTTATGGGTGCATTAAAGTATTCATTTGAACCCATGCTCTTATGTTTTGTTCCCCTTTGTCATTAGGTTAATAGTATTTTAATTACCACTTGACATATTCTTAAGTTAAACCCCTAATCAGACTTTGTCTTATGCCAAAACTACCCTTAACCCTTGCTTATTACTGTATTACCCTAACTCCTAATGGTCAGTATATAAACCTCTCTGAATTTAACTAATCACTGACCACTAACTAATTTACTTTAAACTCAGTGCTGACCTTAGGTTGTTGATCTGTTAGCTTTCCATAGCTAATAGCCAACTTTCAGCCTAAATTCAGTCCATGGTTCAGACTTAATCAAACAGGGGTGCCCATTAAAGGGTATGAGTTGGTCATACTGGGAGCCAAACCTGACCAACTCAAGATCAATTGACCCTATAAGCATCTGAGGATGCAAACTATGCTTGAAACTACTACAACATGCCTATTGATACAAGTATTACCATAGGTAAGAAAACAGGCTGGTAATCACACTGAAATGAGCAGACTCCTGATTTTCTAGTTTTTCAAATGAATTCAGTTGACGACACTTATTCAAACGCCTACACAAACTATAATATACAGCAAACAATCATCAAAACCACGAAACAAACTAATCCTTAACTCAAAATTCACATACATGGACAGACAAGTCAGAAACTAAAACAAACTAGAACATGAACGACAGATAGAATTTAGGAGGACAAAAGAAAAGGAAAAATACCTCAGGGAAATGAAACTAAGACTGAAAAAGCTCGGACTCGGACCAGATCATTTGGGGTCGAATGGACTTTAATCGAAGTGTTCTCAACTGAGAACACCTCGGCAAAAGTCTATTGGACCCTGATCCTGTTACTGATTCGGACAGAACCCATAGATCTGAATCCTAGGGTTCTTGAGGTTCGAGTTAGGGGTTCGAGCCTCTTTGGTTAGATTTGAACGGAACCAAAGCCATTCAGGGGGTGAGGGAGGTCAGGAGGTGTTGTGGTGTGAGTTTGGGGTCAGTCGGTGTAGATCTGATTTTTGCTCGAATCTTCGATTGAAGATTCGAGAAGCTACGGGGTGATTCGAGGTGAACGGTTAACAGATTCGTGTTCAGGGTGGTTGGGTGCATCAGGGGTGTTATTTTGGTGGTCATCAGAACCGTGGTTGCCGGGCTTTCGGCGGGGAAACCTAAGGCTGCTAGGGTTTGAGAGGAGGGGGCTCTGGGACGATGGTGAATAGTGGTCGAAGAGGGGGGGTCTAGCTTGGGGCGTGGGGTGCTAGGTTAGGTTTATATATGGGGAGGGTGGTTCAATCCTGGTCGTTGGATCGATTACAGTTGATGGCCAGGATTTGGGGAAGCTTAACAATACGGTACCGTTTGGTTAAGTAAGGGGTCGGTTTCAAACGGGAATGGGTCGGGTCATAAGGGAAAACAAAAGCCATTGGATCAATGTAGATGAATGGCTCATATTAACTGTCCCTGAAACGACGTAGTTTTGGTGTTGAACTATGTCGTTTTGATGGCCTGGGGACGGGTTGCTTGGGCTGCTGACTTGGGCTGCTTTTTGGGCTTAAAACATTTAAAACAAACAGGCCCAAATCCGATTTTCTGAATAATTTGCACTCTTTTCTTTTGTTTTCTAACTTTAAACACAATTAAAAATAAAATGAAATAAAGACACCCATTAATTAATACTTAACACATTTATCACACACATGTTAAAAAAATTTTAAATAGGTTAAATCACATCCTAGAATAAAAGATGCATATTTTTTGTGAATTTTCTTTTAATGACCGACTCACGGTTCAGTTACACATATAAGATTAAATGAAAAAAAAATGAACAGAACCACAAATGACTACCAACACATGTCACGTAAAATCGGAAAATTGTACAGCGAGGCCATTTATCATTATTTTTTGATTTCTTTTGGAGCGAGCGTCCGTGAAGCAAAAATCACGTGCTTACACTACTGCTAAGACATCTACTAGTAACACTAATACCATTACGAACCCTAGTGTAGGTAATGGTATATGTAGTCCTTTTTGTAAGGAGGCTAGTAGTGTTACGTCTCGCGTATTCGTACGTTAAAATTTCATTTTCAGTTAACCGACGTAGACTCGGGGATGAGATCATCTTGATGTTAATGTAGTTACGTTATTTATAACAAGCGTTAAATAAGTATTATGAAGGATAAAGGGGTACACAAATTAAAGAAAACGAGTTTCATTGAAAATGGACAATTTAGAATAAATACGGGTCGAGCAATAACACCCGATAATTATGAACTAATACCATACAAGGTACCATATGACCACGGTAGTGTAATATATAAAGTATATATTAATTATTTTGAAAATAAATAAAATTTTAAGTAATTTGTGATAATTTTTAAATTATGCGGGTAATAAATTAATTATCGGGTAACGAAATATTACCCGATTAACTAATAAGTGGATAAATTAACAAAATCACCCCAAAGGGAAACGTGGCAGCTTCCCCCTTAGTATAGGGTGAGTAATGGTTGGACTTTATATGTGTTAAAAATTTAGATTTCAAAGTCTTATCAAGACTTTATGTTAGATTTATCAATCAAAAAGTAATACACTTCATTTTCAAGATAAAGAACTACTATTACATTCTCTCTTGAACAAAAATCAAGAGAACACACTTTTGGCATTATGACTTTAACCAAAAAAAACGTGAGAGAGTGGGAACATATTGTTCAAATTCAATTGTTAGCAACATTTCATTTAAAAAAATCGTTAAAAGCAGATTGAGTTCGTCCGAAATTTCAAGTTGTCCAATTGTGAATTTCGTCCATATTTCGCAGAAGCAGGTTCGTTCAAGTAATTTCGGAAACAGGTATGTTAAGGCTAAGCTCTTCTTTCATTTGGTATGATCTTGTCATTATATTCATATCCCATAATTTACTCATATTTTGCTAGTCTCGCAATTGCGTATATTTTCCTAGTATTGTAAGTTATAATATTCTCCTTATCGGGACTTCATATTCATTTGAGTATTTCATTCTTCCAGTCAAGAGAGCAGAGATTTATATATATAGTATTAAAAGTATTTTCATTACCATCGAGCTATAATCGATGGGCAGGCCCCTATTGGGCAACCTCTGATCAGATGGTAAGTTATATGACGATCCTACTGTGGCCGAGCACATATGGGCGAGCCCAGTTGGTCGAGATACAGAGCCTAGTATGGCTGAACACTTATGAGAGAGCCTACTACGGCAGAGCAGATATATATGTATACCGAGCCTTATAGGGCCGGACAGCTATTTTACTCACTATATTGAGAGAATTGAGTCAATATTATCAGATAAGCATATCTTCAGATTTTCTTTGACTCCCAGTTGTTCTATTATATTATCAGTTTAGTTTCAGCTTTAGTATATTGCCTTACATACTCGGTACATCAGAGGGAGGACCCGCAGGATTTCATAGATCAACTTCATAGGATCTTTCGGGTTATGCATGCCACGGAGAAAGAGGCAGTTGAGTTAGCAGCTTTTCGACTCCGAGATATATCCATCCTTTGGTATGAGGGATGGGAAAGGTCCAGGGGACGTGATGCACCTCCTACTATTTGGGAGAATTTTTCAAACGCCTTCCTTGACCAGTACTTACCACGAGAAATCCGACAGGCCCGACTCGATTAGTTTCTAGCCCTCAAACAGGGCAATATGAGTGTTCGAGAATATAGTCTCTGTTTTGACTCATTGGCCAGATATGCACCATCCATAGTTGCTACTATGCGGGATAGAGTCCACAGGTTTATAACGGGGTTAACCCCAGAATTGACCGAGGTGTGTGTTATTGCTGCATAATAGGATAGTATGGATATCTCGCGGATTCAGGCATTCGCCCAAAATATAGAAAGGGGTAGGCATCGGCAGTAGAGTATGGAGAGGACTGAGTTAGGGCAGCGTAAGAGGACGAGATTTGTCAGGTCTTAGGAGCAGTCTCAAGGGAGCTACAGGCCCCAGTACTTCAAACAGCCACCTAGACCTCCGCCACCTTAGCTACAGGGTTACAGGTATGACTGTTATACTCAGTCAGGACCAGGTGAGAGCCCCCAAGCATCAAGTTTGCAACAACAACGAGGTTTGAGACAGACAGGGCCATTTAAGCCGCAATGTGCCATCTGCAGTCGAGGACACTTGGGCCAATGCCGAGCCAGTTCTGATGCTTGTTATACATGTGGACGTCCAGGGCATATGATGCGACATTGCCCAAATAAAGATTCTGGGGGTATGGCGCAACTAGCGAATTCAGCAACAGGATCAACTATGTCTGTGCATCCTTCAGGGCACGAGTCTCAGTCTTCGGTTGGTAGAGGTCGAGGTAGAGGTAGAAGGTTCAGTTCAGGTAGTAACCAGAATCGTATCTATGCGCTAGCAGGTCGACAAGACTAAGAGTCTTCACCAGACGTTGTGACAGGTATGTTGACCATTTGTTCTCACAATGTTTATGCCTTGATAGACCCAGGATCTACCTTATAATTTATTACCCCATTTGTCGTGCGGAAATTTGGTATAGTGCCTGAAATACTAAGTGATCCTTTTACGGTATCTACACTGGTCGGAGAATCGATTATCGCTAGACGCATTTACCGAGGTTGTACGATAACAGTTTGTGGTCGTCAAACCTCAGCCGACCTAGTTGAACTAGAGATGTTGGATTTCGATGCTATCATGGGCATGGAATGGTTGGCAGCTTGTTATGCCATAGTTGATTGTCGAGAAAAGATAGCTAGATTTCAATTTTCAGGTAAGCCAGTCCTTGAATGGGTAGGTAATACAGCGACACCCAGAGGCAGGTTTATTTTCTATCTGAAGGCGAGGAAAATGATCGCAAAAGGGTGTATTTATCATATTGTGCGAGTTAAAGATGTAGATGCTGAGAAACCTACACTTCAGTCTATTCCAATAGTAAAGGAGTACGTGGATATATTTCCAGATGAACTTCCAGGTATTCCTCCAGAGCGAGAGATTGATTTTGGCATCGATTTACTTCCAGGAACACAACCAATATCCATCCCTCCATATAGAATGGCACCAGCCGAATTAAAGGAGTTGAAGGAGCAATTAAAAGATTTACTGGAGAAAGGTTTTATCAGACCCAATACCTCACCTTGGGGTGCATCGGTATTGTTTGTACGAAAAAAAGACGGATCGCTAAGGATGTGTATCGACTAGGCAACTGAACAAGGTAACTATTAAGAATAAGTACCCTCTTCCAAGGATAGATGACTTGTTTGATCAGTTGCAGGGAGCTAGATGCTTTTCAAAGATAAATTTGAGGTCGAGATACCACCAGGTTAGAGTTCGGGAGAAAGATATTCCCAAGACCGCCTTTAGGACCCGATATGGCCACTTTGAGTTTCTTGTTATGTCCTTCGGGTTGACGAATGCACCTGCCATATTTATGGACTTGATGAATAGCCTATTCCGGCCATATTTGGATCTATTCGTGATAGTCTTTATTGATGATATTCTGGTTTATTCATGTTAAAAGGATGAGCATGTGGATCACCTACGAGCAGTACTCCAAACCCTCCGCGATAATAAATTGTATGCTAAGTTTTCTAAGTGTGAATTCTGGTTAAAATCCGTAGCATTCCTGGGGCACATTATATCCGACGGAGGTATAAAGGTAGACACTCAGAAGATTGAGGCTGTGAAATCCTGGCCTAGACCTACCACTCCAACAGAGATTCATATCTTTCTAGACTTAACAGGATATTATCGGAGGTTCGTAAAGGGGTTTTCTTATCTTTCATCACCATTAACAAAGCTGACGTAGAAAGCAACTAAGTTTCAGTGGACAGAGGCCTGTGAATAGAGTTTCCAAGATCTTAAGAACAGATTGACCTCAGCGCCAGTTCTGGCACTTCCAGATGGTCCAGATGGTTATGCCATGTATTGTGATGCCTCAAGTGTCGGGTTAGGATGTGTCCTGATGAAACATGGGAAAGTAATTGCATATGCTTCAAGACAGTTAAGGAAGCATGAGCAGAATTATCCGACCCACGACCTCGAGTTAGCTGTGGTTGTCCATGCACTTAAGATATGGCGGCATTATTATATGGTGTGCATGTTGATATATTCACAAATCATAAGAGCATGCAATATATCTTCAATCAAAAAGAGTTGAATTTGTGACAAAGGCGATGGCTTGAGTTATTGAAAGACTACGATGTTAACATTCTCTACCATCCAGGGAAAGCCAATGTTATAGCTGATGCTTTAAGTCGCCGATCTATGGGTAGCTTAGCACATGTAGAGGCCGAGAAAAGACAATTAACGAGAGAGATTCATCAATTGGCTTATTTGGGGGTTCGGTTAGTGGAGTCTGGCAATGGAGGAGTTGTACTCCAAAATACTGCAAAATCATCTCTCAAAGCTGAAGTAAAGGAGAGGCAATATGAGGATCCAGAGTTAGTCAAGTTGAGAGAGCGGGTTCCACAACAGAAGAAGTCATTGTTAGGACTCAAAGGAGATGGGGTTCTCAGATACAAGGGTCGTTTGTGTGTTCTAGATGTAGTAGGGCTACGAGACAGGATTATGTCAGAAGCACATTATTCATGGTTTTCCATTCACCCTGGGTCGACAAAGATGTATCATGACATTAAGGAGGTGTATTGGTGGAACGATATGAAGAAGAACATTGCTGAGTATGTCGCTCAATACCCTAGTTACCAGCAGGTGAAAATAGAGCACCAGAAGCCCGGAGGGCTAATGCAGACTATAAAGATCCCGACATGGAAATGGGAGGCAATTAACATGGACTTTATCACAGGTTTACCTCGTTCTAATCGTAATTTTGATTCCATATGGGTGATAGTCGACAAGCTCACGAAATTAGCTCATTTCCTACTGGTCATATCTACCTATATAACAGAGGATTATGCAAAATTATATATTAAGGAGATAATGCAACTACACGAAGTACCCGTATCTATTATATCTGACAGTGGGGCCCAATTTATAGCACATTTTTAGAGGTCATTTCAGAAAGGTCTAGGAACTCAGATGAATCTCAGCACAGCTTTTCATCCACAAATAGATGGACAAGCCGAGCGCACGATTCAGACGCTCGAGGATATGTTGCGAGCATGTGTGCTGGATTTTAAGAGAAGTTGGGTTGAACATCTACCTCTTATCGAGTTTTCATATAATAACAGTTACCACTCCAGTATCCAGATGGCTTTGTACGAGGCTTTGTATGGGCGCAGGTGCAGATCTCCCATAGGGTGGTTCGATGTTGGAGAATCTGGGTTATATGGGCCAGACCTGGTTCAGCAGGCCATAGAAAAAGTAAAGCTTATCCGCGAGCGACTGTTGACAGCTCAGAGTCGACAGAAGTCATATTATGACGTGCGGGGACGAGATTTAGAGTACGGGGTTAATGAATATTCTTAAAAGTGTCACCTATGAAAGGTGTAATGAGATTTGGCAAGAGAGGAAAGCTTAGCCCACGGTATATTGGGCCTTATAGGATCATTCAGAGAGTGGGCCGAGTAGCTTATGAGTTAGAATTGCCCTCGGAATTGGAGTTCGTCCATCCAGTTTTTCACGTATCTATGTTACGAAAGTGCATTGGAGATCCTACCCAAGTGGTGCCCACGAATGATGTACAGATCACAGAGGACTTGTCATACGAGGAAATTCCGGTTGCCATTCTAAATCGACAAATCCGCAAGCTGCGAAATAAGGAGGTAGCCTCCGTGAAAGTACTTTGGAGAAATAAAATGGGGAAGAAATGACTTGGGAGGCCGAGGAAAACATGAAGTCTAGATATCCCTACCTATTCCCTCCTCCAAAGAAGGGTCCGACTAAGACATCAAAATCATAAGGTACGTGTATAAATTCTTGTGTTGGTTATTGTCGTTATGTATAATCATTGTCCAGTGTGTCGTTGGGTTATTAAGCTTCTACGAGGAGAATTGCTAGTGGTGTTGTTCTAAAGACGACCCTGCCAAAGTTATACAGAACATAGGGAGTTGAACATTCGAGGACGAATGTCTCTAAGGGGGGAAGGATGTTACGTCTCGCGTATTCGTACGTTAAAATTTCGTTTTCAGTTAACCGACGTAGACTCGAGGATGAGATCATCTTGAAGTTAATGTGCTTACGTTATTTATAATAAGCGTTAAATAATATTATGAAGGATAAAGGGGTACACAAATTAAAGAAAACGAGTTTCGTTGAAAATGGACAATTTAGAATAAATATGGGTCGAGCAATAATGCTAGATAATTATGAACTAATACCATGCAAGGTACCATATGACCACGATAGTGTAATATATAAAGTATATATTAAGTATTTTGAAAATAAATAAAATTTTAAGTAATTTGTGATAATTTTTAAATTATGCGGGTAATAAATTAATTATCGGGTAACAAAATATTACCCGATTAACTAATAAGTGGATAAATTAACAAAATCACCCCAAAGGGAAACGTGGCAGCTTCCCCCTTAGTATAGGGTGAGTAATGGTTGGACTTTACATGTGTTAAAAATCTAGATTTCAAGTCTTATCAAGACTTTTTGTTTGATTTATCAATCAAAAAGTAATACACTTCATTTTCAAGATAAAGAACTACTATTACATTATGTCTTGAACAAAAATTAAGAGAACACACTTTTGGCATTGTGACTTTAACCAAAAAACGTGAGAGAGTAGGAACATATTGTTCAAATTCAATCGTTAGCAACATTTCATTCAAAAAAATCGTTAAAAGTAGATTGAGTTCGTCCGAAATTTCAAGTTGTCCAATTGTGAATTTCGTCCATATTTCGCAGAAGCAGGTTCGTTCAAATAATTCTGGGAACAGGTATGTTAAGGCTAAGTTCTTCTTTCCTTTGGCATGATCTCGTCATTATATTCATATCCCAGAATTTACGCATATTTTGCTAGTCTTGCAAATTGTGTATATTTTCCTAGTATTGTAAGTTATAATATTCTCCTTATCGAGACTTCATATTCATTTGAGTATTTCATTCTTCCAGTTAAGAGAGCAGAGAGTTATATATATAGGATTAAAAGTATTTTCATTACCATCGAGCTATAATCGATGGGCAGACCCCTATTGGGCAACCTCTGATCAGATGGTAAGTTATATGACGATCCTACTGTGGCCGAGCACACATGAGCGAGCCCAGTTGGTCGAGATCCAGAGCCTAGAATGGTCGAGCGCTTATGAGCGAACCTACTACGACAGAGCAGATATATATGTATACCGAGCCTTATAGGGCCGGACAGCTATTTTACTCACTATATTGAGAGAATTGAGTCAACATTATTAGATGAGCATATCTTTAGATTTTCTTTGACTCCCAGTTGTTCTCATTTATTATATTATCAGTTCATTTTAAGCTTCAGTATATTGCCTTACATACTCGGTACATTATTTCGTATTGACGTCCCTTTTTAGGGGCGCTGCATTTCATGCATGCAGGTTCAAACAGACAGACAGGTAGACCTCCTCAGTAGGTATTGCCCGAGATCAGCTTTATCGGTAAGCTCCCTTTATTTCGGAGTTACCAGGTCTAGTAGTGTGGTGTGTATCTTGTGTGTATATGTAGATAGGTTATAGGTAGGCCGGGGCCCTGTTCCGATCATAGTACATCTATCATTAGAGGCTTGTAGATATGTCCTGTCAGTTAGTACAATATATTGGGCTTGTAGGCCCTGTACGTATATTTTGTTGGTTTGTTAGTGGTAGTAAATATGATGGCCTTGCCGGCCCAGCTTTATGTTGACGGTTAGTCAACATTAGTCTCTATTCAGTTTTATATTTTGCATCGCACATTATCTTGCAATGTGGCCCATGGCCAAAAATATGACATTACATGTTCAAAGTCTCTGAGTCATAAGTGATACGCAAGGATAGTTGAGGCACTGAGTGCTGGTCTCGTCCTCCAAGTTCGGGGCGTGACAAGTAGGCCCCCCCTCCCTGTAAACTTTTCATAACATTAATATAAAGTAGCCGTTTAAAACCAAAAAAAATAAAAAAAATAGGGTTTTTCATCCCAAAAAAAAATTAGAAATAGCAAAGTCAATTTCATAATTGAAGGATTCAACTTCCGATTTCATTGACTTAGTAGTTGATTTGGTAGCTAAAAATAAGAAGAAACTCAAAAAATTACAGAGACTGGTACATGTTACACACTCTTTCTCACAGTTCCTTGAGTTGAGGGTCTATTTGTGTCACGACCCAAAATCCAGCTTGATATGATGTCACCTAACTCAACCCGCTAGGTAAGCCAATTGATAGATAATACAACTCAAATAGGATAATAGGAATCAATAAATAAAATAATTGAGCTTTCTATACAAAATTCCAAGGATTAGTAGTATAAAATCATGAGCTTCTAAGACTTAGAATTTATAAAGTTGGTATGAAATGAATACATCCTCTGTTCGGAACATACATAAACAAATTTTACAAATCTGAAGCTGCTAGGGACAATAGGCAACTATGACCGGAACGCGAGTATATCTTCAATGCCAGCTCCCGCCATATACATCATCATCAACTCCAAGGTCTGCACGCAAAGTGCAGAAGTATAGTATGAGTACAACTGACCCCATGTACTGAATAAGTAACAAACATAACCTTAGGTTGAAAGAAGTGACGAGCTCGGAAAATTATCAGAGTTCAACATCAATAGCCAATAACATTTCATAATAGTAAGACAATAAAGGTATATAATTCAAGAGATGTAATGCCCAACTCGTTCACAAATACAGAAAAGTAGACATGCCTTTCAAATATAACAGTCCCAGCCTAAATCTTACCACTGAAATCTATTAAACATGAGTGTATCAAGGAATTGTGTCTTTCCCAACTTACAATATTAGATAAGACCTTTTAGTTACCAGTTAGCATGAGGAAGATACATCTTTATGCCTACATGTCAGATATACATATTAGGTAATCGAGTGTCATGTCACTGTCTAGCATGAGGAAGGTACATCTCTATGCCTACATGTCAAATATACATGTCAAGTAATAAGGTGTCATGTCACTGTCTAGCATGAGGAAGGTACATATCTATGCCTACATGTCAAATAATCAGTTTCATAGTAGAATCATTAAGTACACACACAATCTTACCATACTCAAGGTGCCTGGCTCAAATGATCTAACAATGTCACCGTGGATCCATCAAAATAATCACACTTAGCACTGTACGGGGGCCTGACAAAATTGCCCATCATCAAAGCACGTATATGAAATATTGTGCCTGCGCCCGTTGCTGGCATGTCAGACTCCGGAGGGGCGGATCCTATCCAAGTGCTAATCATAATCATTTAGCCTAAATGGTGGGGGCTAGTGCTCGCATAGCCTCAAATCAGTACAACTTAGCCCAATGTGGGGTTTGACATACGCGTCACCTCAATGTCAATATAATCTTACGGGGTGCAACCCGATCTAAATATTAATATAATTATGACTCTATCCGAGCTTCCGAACTCAAAATGTGTTAAAATGAACAAAAAACTTGATTTATAACTTCTGCCCAGTAGTTTTCGCTTTTGCGAAACAATAGCCGCTTCTATGACACAAATTTTGTTTATGCGGACTCCACTAACCAGCCGACCATCAGACCTATGGACATTGGTCCGCTTCTGTGTAATCGCAGGTGCAAGGCTAATGCCCGCTTCTGTGCAAACTCCCAACCAAGCTGCCATCCGCTTCTGCGATTAGAATCCTACTCATGCGAACGCGTAGATGCGCCAAGCTTTCCGCTTCTGCGGTCTTCTCTCATTCATCTTTGCTTTGCTTTTGCTCCATCGTGAACACATTTGCAACTCCGAACCTTCGCCCAATATTCTGCAGGTGTGGCCACACCAGATATCCAAATATCTCAGCAATGCCAATCTATTCCGAAATGGTCTGAATCAATCCAAAGCACAAGCGGACCTCACGGGACCTCGTCTGAACATACCAACAAGTCCCAACACATAACATGAACCTATTCAAGGCCTCAAATCTTACATAACATTATCAAAATCACGAATTGCACCTCAAATCAACTTTATGAACTTTTGAACTTTTAACTTCCAAAACTCGTGCCGAACCTTATCAAATCAACTCGGAATGACCTCATATTTTGCACACAAGTTCCAAGTAACATAAAGAGCTTATTCCAACTCCCAGAACAATAATCCAAACCCGATATCATCAAGGTCAACTCCCGGTCAAGTGTAAGAACTTTCCAACCCTTCAAATTGCCAACTTCGCCAAATAGTGCCGAAAACTTCTAGAGACATTCAAATGCAAATCGGGGCATACGGCCAAGTTAAAATCTCCATTCGGGCCTAACGGAACCATCAAACTCTAATCCGAGGTTAAATACACAAAAGTCTATCTTGGTTAACTCCTCCAACTTAAAGCTTCCTAGTCGAGAATCATTCTTCCAAATCAATCCTGAATCACCTGAAAACCCAAAAGCAACAATTCACACAAGTCATAATAATCATATAAATCTACTCAAGAGTCCAAACAGCTAAATAGAACGCAAATGCTCAAAACAACCGGTTGGATCGTTACAATTTGAAATAGCCTCTCTACCTTCACAAGGTAAGAGTAAGGTCTGCGTATACATTACTCTCTCCAAACCCCACTTGTGCGATTACGCTAGGTTTGTTATTGTTGTTGTTGTTGTTGGTACATGTTATACACGTTATATGCATTCTTATACATATTGATACAAATCATATACATTTTTATATGGCATTGTGCACATACAACTAATTTATACTACTTTTTATATACAAAGTATGTAATTAAATATTGCACACTATATAACTATGCATATACATTTGTTATGCCTTTGTATATACAATTACAGTAAAAGCACCATCGAACCTCCATTAAAACCATAATCCACCATGCAATAGACAATTCAAAAGCTCTTTATTCACAACTTCACTAGAACAAAAGAAAAGGCACCTAATTGCTTCACGAGCAAAGTATGATTTTTATTTTGTACTTGTGTCTTGTTACTTCGAAAATAAAAGAATGTTCAGGTTTGGGTGGTGAGAATAAATGGTGACAGTGAGTGAATATTCTATAAACAATTATACACCTCATTCATGCTCTTTCATAAACTTCTGAATGAAGAAGGGATCCGAATATTGTGCTAGGTTAATTGGAGCATTCTGAGAGTCACCGTGACTTTGGGTACTGAGGGTGTATCGAGGTTGAGGAGGTCATGGGAGCAATACGTAAGATGAGTAGGGGCAGAGCGACTGGTCCAGACGAGATTCTGGTGAAATTTTGGAAGTGTGTGGGGAGAGCAGGTTTGGAGTAGTTGACTGGGTTGTTTAATGTTATAGGCTAAAAGGATGCCAAATGAGTGGAGGTGGAGTACGGTAGTTCACTGTATAAGAACAAAGGTGATATCTAGAGTTATAACAATTATAGGGATATCAAATTACTGAGTCATACCATGAAAGTATATGAGAGGGTGGTTGAAGCGAGGGTGAGGATGACAATGTCTGTATTTGATAACCAGTTTAGGTTCATGCCGGGTCGTTCTACTATAGAAGCTATACGCCTTGTTAGGAGGTTGGTGGAACTGTACAGAGAGAGGAAGAAGGATCTACACATGGTATTTATTGACCTAGAGAAAGCATATGACATGGTTCCTAGAGAAGTTCTTTGGAGATGCCTGGAGGCAAAAGGTGTGTCGGTTACCTACATTATGGCGATTAAGGACATGTATGATGGGGCTAAGACTCGAGTTAGGAAAGTAGGAGGCGACTCTGAGCATTTTTCGGTTGTAATGAAGTTACACCAAGGTTATGCGCTCAGTCTGTTCTTATTCACCCTCGTGATAGACGCGTTAACACACCATATTCAAGGGGAGGTGCCATGGTGCATGCTATTCGTCGATGACATATTTCTGATTGATGAGTCGTGAGCCGGTGTTAATGAGAGGCTGGAGGTTTGTAGATAGGCTCTTAAGTCTAAGGGTTTCAATTTGAGACGGACGAAGACAGAATACATGAAGTGTAAGTTCAGTGCTGAGTCGGGGGAAGTGAGCGTGGATGTGAGGCTTGAATCACATGTCACCCTAACTAGAGGCAGTTTCAAGTACCTTGGTTCGGTTATCCAGTAGGAGAGGGGAGATCGACGAGGATGTCACACACCGTATTGGGGTAGGATGGATGAAGTGAAGGTTAGCATCTGGAGTCCTGTGTGACAAGAGAGTGCCACAAATACTCAAAGGTAAGTTCTATAAAGTGGTGGTTAGACCGGCCATGATGTGTGGGGCTGAGTGTTGGCTTGTTAAGAACACACATATCCAGAAGATAAAAGTAGCAGAAATAAGGATGTTGAGATGGATGTACGAGCACACCAGGATAGATAAGATTAGGAATGATGATATTGGGGAGAAGGTGCACATGGCTCCCATTGATAACAAAATGCAGGAAGCAAGGCTTAGATGGTTCGGACATGTTTAGAGGAGAAGCCCAGATGCTCCAGTACAGAGGTGTAAAGGGCTGGTTGTGGAGGACACGAGAAGAGGTAGAGGCATCCTAAGAAGTATTGGGGAGGGGTGATCATGCAGGATATGGCGAGGCTTCAAATTTCTGAGGACATAACACTTGATAGGAAGATGTGGAGGTCGAGTATTAGGGTTGTAGGTTAGGAGGTAGTTGAGTCTTGCCTTACTTCGTACCATTGTGGGACTAGCCAGGTAGGGTTTTTGTCTATGATAGCTAGTGGCAATGTTATGTCTTACTATTTTGCTTTTTTAGTGTAGGACATATTTACTAGATATCGCTTTTGTTTTGCATCTTTCTTCTGGATTTCATGTTGTTCCTATTTTCCTATGATTTCTGTGGTGATACTAATATTGTCTACTTTTGTCCTTTCGTCTTTTTGTTTCTTGAGCCGAGGTTCTTTCGGAAATAGCCTCTCTACTCTTTCGGGGTGGGGGTAAGGTCTTCATATACACTACCCTTCCCAAACCCCATTAGTGAGATTTTACTGCGTTGTTGTTGCTGTACTCTTCCTTTTCATCTTTATTTTATTCATAGATTCGCTCAAGAGGTTGGAAGAGAGAAAAAAGAATTTCTTCACATTTAGAGGGATTCAATCAATTTGTTGCTGGAGATAATAAAGACGGTGCTAGAAATATTAAAAATAAAGAAGAGTATCTTGATACAAATAATCCTCATAAAGTCCTAATGGTGTATAATGTTTGGCTAAAAATTTATATTTTTTTATGTAATTTGCTTTGCATTATACCTCGATCTTATTACCTTTAGTAGAAATATTCGTGACTCGAGCTTAATAATGGTATTTATATATGTAGGAGTCAATTGAAAGTGAATTTAAAAGCTTGTGTATACGGGTAAAACCGCGGGCAATGTATACCTCTATTCCCCAATGAGATAACAAGAGGGGAGCACAGATCCGAGAGATTGTAATCGAGGCCAGAGACCCTTCATATTGAGACCCAAGAAGAGTGAATGATATATCTGACATCAGATATGGTAAAGCAACGTATCCCAGACCGAGTATAAGTACTAGACCTTGAGACACACGGTGAATGATTGTGCATGACAGATAAGGGGCCGTAATACTCTCCTTTAACCAAATATCAGAGTGCAAAACTCGTTTGATATCGATTATGGATCAACAATCACCAGGAAAAAAGGATTTTTACCTTTTTAGACTTATACTAGGACTGAAACTCTCCAACTATATAAAAGAGAAATTTTTCTTTAGTTTGACACATTGTAACACGTAATTCAAAGTAATAAAGATTTACTTTTGTCTTCGAGCTACTATAAAAAGGCATTAATTGCTTATTCTACTCTTTATTCGAGACTGACTTGAATCGAGGGTCCAATCGACGAAAAGCTCACTATTAAATCTAAAATTAGTCCTAGTATTAACATTGCAATTGGTTTGATCGTTTATTTCATATTTAATTCATTTATCTGTCATTCTTAATTATTCATGGTGAATTAAACTACGTATCCTTTAAACCACGTACAAATTTAATTGTTACCCAATTTTAGGGTAAACAGTTTGGCGCCTCACCACGAGGATAAGGATAATAGTGATGATTTGGTATGAATCTCCATAACATACCCTATTTTACATTTGTTCTTTGAAATCTTAATTCCAGGCCAACCTAAAAATGTCAAACTCTCAATCTGCTCACTTGAATGTTGATGCTGAGTTAGGCCACCACAACAAAAATAATAATGATGTGACCAGAAATGATGTGCTTCCTATCAATCCCAACACTGTCCCAGCCGACGACCCGGTCGATACTAACTCACACGTGGCCATCAATATCAATTTGCCAATTGATATCGAAAATAGTGTTTGCTGGGGACCCCAACCAACAGCTCGAAAGCGCCCGAAGGTGAAGGCGATGGGGTGAGCTTACGACTGAGTTTTGAAATGTTGCAGGCTTAAAAAGCGGAAACAACACAACTACAGAATCAAATCCACGCCCCCAATGTCAAGCCTGAACAATCCCAGGAAAACACTCAAAGAGACAAACAAATTACCGAGAGACCGGGTGAATTCGAGCCCGAGGTAACTTCAGAGGTAATGAAGATGCTCGAGGCATTGACAAAATTGGTAGAGTCAGGCGAGAGAAAGGTTGAGGCTAATGGCAAGAAGGTGGAAACATATAACTCAAGGGTCGATCAGATCCCGGGAGCACCCTCTGATATTGAAGGTACCAGTCTCCAAAATTTTATCTAGAAGCCATTTCCTGCGAGCGCGGTACCAAAGCTAATTCTAAAGAGGTTTCATATGCCTGACATTCCCAAATATAATAGGACCACAGATCCAAATGAGCATGTGACCTCCTACACGTGCACGATCAAAGGGAACAATTTGGAAGATGATGAGATTGATTCGGTGTTACTAAAAAGGTTTGGAGAAAATTTGTTCGAGGGAGCAATGATATGGTATCACAACTTGCCTCCCAATTCCATTGACTCATCTGATATGCTTGCAGATGCTTTTGTAAAGGCCCATGCTGAGGCCATCAAGGTCGAGATCAGAAAGTCAGATCCCTTCAAGGTCAAACAAAGGGATAACAAGATGCTCAAGGAGTTCGTGTCAAGATTCCCAATGGAGCGGATGGACCTACCACCAGTTGCAGATGATTGGGCCATTCAGGTATTCACTCAGGGATTAACCCCCGAAGTTCCATGGCCTCTCAACAGATAAAATAAAATTAGGTGGAATACCCAGAGGTAACCTGGGGCCCACGTCCACAACAGGTACCAGTTGAAGATTAGGGTTGAGTATGACCAACTCAGGGCCCCTTGTGGATCTTTTCACCCTATTAGGACCGATGATATATCTAAAAGAGCCATTGATAAAGAGCCAAGACCGGCCCGGGATCAATATCAGCCATATAGTACGGATCAAAGGGGAAATGGATCCGGGTGTCAACCCACAAGGAATAGAAGTTATTGAGGGGCCTAGTAGCTGGGGCTTGATGAGCAAGAATAGGTTGGCGGGACACTCGGGATTAGGGAAGCACCAAGATTATTGGAGTACAACTTCAACGTGGATGCTGCTAGTATCATGTCTGTAACGCTCCCACCAGTCATTTTGAGCTCTAGCGTGTCGTTCGATGGTTTGAGGCTCGAGCATCTTCACTTCATGTTTTATGACTTGTACGTGTGGTCGGAATTGAATTTTAGGAAGTTCAGAGTTGATTCGGAAGGAAAATTCTAATTTCAGAAGCTTTAAGTTGGAAGAATTGACTAAGGTTTGAATTTTTAGTTAACAACCTCAGAATCAGGATTTGGAGGTTCCAATAGGTTCGTATGATGATTTCGGACTTGGGCATATGTTCGGGTTGAGTATCGGGTGGTCCGGGAGCATTTCAGCGCTTATGTAGAAAGTTTACATTTTGAAAGTTTAAGAATTTCTTATGTTTGGTTTGAACTGGACTTTGTGTTATCAATGTCCCTTTGGAGTTCCGAGCCTTGGAATAGGGAAAAAACCAGGAAGACACATGTGAAAGCAACAAAGTCAGCAGTCCCAACAAGGAAAGGAGTGGCCCCTCCTGCCAGGACACCTCTTACAAGGAGTAAAAGAAAGGCTATTGATGAACAAGTCATTAAGGAGTCTAGAAGTGCAAAGAAGCCAAGGAAGAATGTCTCAATTGTGGAACCTGCTATTGAGCTAGATTGTTACACCCCATGTTTTCATACGTGAGAATACGTCGTAAGTCAATTGATATAAGCTCAGAAATGAGATTATATTTGAAAGTACATAGAGTAAGTTAATCATATTACCTTGGAGGTTACAAATCTTTAAGATCATAGATAACAAGTACCAAGAGGGTTGGAAAGCTTAGAAGCTAAATGAATTGAAGAAAAAATAAGTTTCGTCGAATGTTATAACATGTAATTTTGGGGTGATACTAGGGTGCTTAACATGATATGGAGTTTATGTTATGAGTTATTATAGTCGTATGTTGAGTTTTGAAGTCAAGCAAGTTGTGGAGCAAAAGTTGGCAAATGTTATCACAAGTTACATTCATAAGTGTGCTGAAAATTAGGTCAAATGTAGCTGAGATTCTCTCCCAATATACTTGGAATTACAGGATGATCCACCTACCAAATTAAATATCTATGAGTCTAATTTTTAACACATTAAACTATTCATTAATACGACATCAGTGCGGAGAGATTTGGAGAGATATTCGCATTTTTGCGAGACTGCACAGACAACCCCTATGGGACCCACTTTGTTGGTGGCCGACCTTCACCTATTCTTATCTCCTTTTTGGGATGTTACTTGTTCATTTTTTGACCTACTTCCATCCTCACACTCTCCAAAACCTCCCAAACAGTTCATAATATTGTTGTTTTAATTATTGTTAGGCTTACCTAGTCCCTAAGACTAGGTGCCATCACGATACCCAACGGAGAAAAAATTGGGTCGTGACAGTTAAGCTTAGGGTTCCAATGTTATTTACTGACTAAGGTATGTTTAACAGCCTTTTGATGGTGTTTAAGGTTAATTACATATTGGTTGTGGTGTTGGAGTGAAAGATTACAAGATAGCACTTGAAAGGGGAAGAGATGTTGTTATCTTTTGTTGGGTTGTTTTAAGGCTATATATATATGTTGTTATGGCTGAAAAATAGTGAAAATAACTTTATTATGATATTGTTTCTGTTATTATTTATGTATATTGTTTCTTTTGTTATGCATGTCTATATATTTATCAAGTGAATTGGTGAAAGAAACATACGAAACTTGAGATTGGAAGTGAAGATTACTTAAGTCACTTCTATGGTGTTGTATTGCCATTGAGGGCTGTTGTAAGCTAAATATAACTTGGATTTCAAATTGAAGCTAATGTAGGAGGTATGTATATTGTGTTCTTTCATGTGCTTAAGGTTATCTTGATGTTGATTAAGTTAAATGGATGGACTAGACATGAACTAGTGAATAAAGATGTTAATTGAGGATAGTTGGAGTTGCTTTGTTATAAATATATGGTATAAGGTTGGAATCATTGATGAATGAATTCATTATCATGTTAATGATACTGTTAAGTTAAAGTAAGAAGTCTATAAGGGGTGATATGGGTTATACGGATTTCAATCAAAGTTTGCCACTCGTTGTGAAGTAGTTGTGACTTGTTGTTGTTATATGGTGTCTTGTTATTGATATTTAAATGTTATTGGATTTCTCTGGTTGTTGTTGTTGTTGTTGGTATATGGTATTGGAGGAGGCCCTTGTTACAGGGGAGATGCTGCAGAATTTACGTCAACGAGCTAATAGCTCAAGTTACGGACTTAGCCTTTACTCATCACTGCTTTTGAATCTCGTTATGCTATGATAGATTAAGTTGAGTTGTTTGAAAGTTGCTTGGAAAGTATTAAGAATTCAACGGGATTAAGGTATGGTAATACTATCCCTTCTTTCCTTTTGGCATGATCTATATGATACAAATGAAATGAGCAAATGTGCAACTTTCATAAATGACTCTATTCATAGAAGTACTAAAGGTGCTTATGTTCTTGATTCCCCATGTGTCCTATTATTATATCATTTGTTCATGGGTCTCAAAAAATGCGTAAGTTGATAAAGTTTATTTCATGATAATAACCGAAGGCATATTGATCTTATGACATCTCGAGAGATCTTGTTGACTTACTTCTTATGCATTGCATTCATTTATACATGTACATTGACCCATGACCATATGACATTATATACGCATATGTTATATGTATATGGGGTATGGGGAAAGGTTATGGTGTTATATATGCACCACCACTTGATCAGTTGGTATTCGTTGGTGATTTCGCCCACAGAGGCCGAGATAATATGATGGGATGCCCTCAGAGGCTTGATGATGTTATGTATGCATATACCTATGCATGATATGATATTTATACTCACATGCATGACATTATAAATGTTTCATGATTCACAGAGCTATACAGACTTACATGTTGAATCTTATACTTCATGTTTCTTTCATGTCTTTTATATACTGCTTTCCATGTCTTACATACTCGGTACTTATTTGTATTGATGTCCCTTTTGCTTGGGGACGCTGTGTTTCATGCCCGCAAGTCCTGATAGACAGGATAACAGTCCTCATAGTAGGCTATTAGCTCAGCGGAAGGTGTTGATGCACTCCACTTGCTTCGGAGTTGTCTATTTGGTCAGTATGATTTGGATATGTATTGATTGGTATGGAAGGACCCTGTCCCAACCTTTATGAAGTTTATGTACTCTTAGAGGCTTGTAGATAGATGCCATGTATATGGATACTTGTATGACCTTGTCGGCTTATGTTTTGAGTATACAAATGATCATGTCGACCTTATAGGCTCGTATGTCACATGTATAAGTTTATATATCATGTTGGGTCGTCCTATGTCTAGTATTATCTTATGTTTTATTCTGGTTATCTCATGGTGGCTCTTCTGTCCCATTTACCCATGATTGTGTGATAATAAAGATACGTTACGTTGGTGCTCAGTTGAGTAAGGCACCGGGTGCCCGTTGCGGCCTTCCAATTTGGGTCGTGACATGGCTATAAGATGAGTCTAAATCTGCTTTGCCAGCTAAGTCCTCTACACCAAATAGAAAGGTTTCCTAAGTTACAAAATTTGCTATCCCTTCTGCAAGGGGCAGTAAGGGAAAGACAAGAAATAATGTGCCAACTACAGTTGATCGACTCACAGAGTTCAGGAATAGAAAAGTGCTAAATGGGAAGATTCTTGCAAATACTTATGAGAAGGGGATGACTCAACTAGTAGAAAAACTTGAGCTACAAGGATGGAAGCACATTTTTTGTCAAAGCTTTCCCTCTTGTATGTGTTCCTGCTGTGGTGGAGTTCTATGCAAATTTCAAATTTGATGGGAAGGTAGTCAAGAGTATTGTAAGGGGATTTGAAATGGAGTTTGATCCTGAGGAGCTGGGGATGCTTATGATTATCTCTTCTTTGGGATTTGACAATTACTTGAAGAAAAAGTGGCCAGCCAATGGTGACACTGGCATTGTGGTCACAAGAAAGTTTTCTCAAAAGTTTGAATTGGATACTCCCCAGAAGGTGTACAAGACTGATATAAATCCCTTCCACAAGATGTTTCATTTTGTCAATTCCTGTATTCTTCAGAGATCTGAGAGAAGGCATGAAGCTACTCTGCTAGACATGGTTGTAATGTAACTGCTTGACACTGGTAGACCTCTCAATCTCCCTAGCCTGATGATTCAGTATATGGCAAGAGCTGTAGACACTTACAAGCCTAAGCATATGTTATGCCCTATGGTTTCATGTTGATTGAGTTGTTTGAAAAGCTCAACATTGCCTTACCTGATCTTAAGTATGGAAACCACAATTATATTCTGGACGATGTTACCCTCAAGTAGTGTGGCTATGAGGAGATCAAGGCTAGAGGACCCACATAATCTGCTAATCTACCTGGGAGTAGTAGGGCTGTAGAGCTTAGTAAGAGGTTTGAGTTGGCTATTGAAGAGAATGTCAAGTTTCGTGAAGATAATGATGAGCTGAGAAAGGAAACCAACCAGCTTAGGGAAGAGCTTAGAAGAGATATGGAAGCTCATGCCCAAGATATTTCCACCCTTGTGAACGCATTGGCCCCTCTACCTCTCACCCATGAACCTGTTCCTTCTCAGTGTCCTTAGTTTCCTTTGCTATTCCAGTGATGCTTTATTTTTTTCTCTTTTGTCTTAGTGTGAGTAGTTTGTAGTATGCTTATTTTATTTCGTTCTAATAGTTAAGACGAGGCTCTGGGCTTCTTTTGGAACTAATTAATGTCTCATCTTGTTCTGCTTTACTACTTTGTATGATATTGGATCTTTAGCCTAGTCAGTTTGCCTTGATATTTCTTAAGCTTGTGTTCATTCATGTCTGCCAATAGTACTTGTTGTGATTATCTGGTTCTTTGTTGTGATTACTTGGTTCTATTATGTATAAAGTTTGTCATCATAAAAAAGGAGGAATTTGTTGAGATTAAGGTTTTGATGATTAACAAAGTATGTCTAAATGCAATAATTCAATGAAACAGATCCTCAACGTAGCTGCTTAATTGTTCTAAAGAACCAGCTTTTCAGGATAAAGGACCAGATCCTTAGGTTGATAATTGTATATTTGTACAAGATAATAACTTTATTTCAAAGTTACCCCTGTCCGAGTTTGGTGGAAAAAGGCTGCTACATGTGATAAGGTTTTTTGCTAAAAAAGATACGGATAATTCAGTCATAGACAAGAGTCCCAAAGCTTGTGGAATCCTTGGAACAGTAGAAGTCCTATCAAAGAGAAGCTAACGATGTATAGGACTCCTAGAATATCTCAAGTCGATGCGTTTAAATACTATCTACTTTGGACTTTTGTTTTTATCCTTTTACACATCAACTGAAGAGTCATATGTTGTTTACTCTAGTCGAGTCAGTCTAGTGAATGTATTTTAGGAAATTGAATTATAATCAAGTGTCACAAACAATTAGTGAGTTGGAGTGAGTGTGTTTGCTTTACAAGTTAGAGTAACTTGTAAACAAAATTATTGTAGTATGAGTACTAGAGAGTATTGAATTATAGTCATGTAATCGATAAATTTTTTAGCTCATTGTTGTAGTAGAGTTGAAGTTGAAAATCCTATGTAGTAGGCCATGATTTTTGCACCTTTTTAGCCGGGTGATTTTTCACGTAAATATCGCTATGTTTACTTTACTGCTTATTTTCCTTCACGTTTAAGGAACACGGTAATGAACCAAGTTCTTTAGTAATTCATATGGGCACTCAAATTAATAAAGTTTGACCTACAGGATTAAGGGAGCTGCCGAGTACATCACTGAGGGGGCAGGCTCCAGGTTTTGGTAGGCATTGCTGTGTCATTGGGGAAGATGATAGGTTGAGTGTGGGAGGATGTCACGCCCCACATTTTGGGGGTCTTGGAATCCATAGTACTGCGCTTTATTGGGCCGCAGGACGAAGGTCAGTCGCGTAGACGACATGTTCTGACGATGGGTTTGTGGATGAGCATTAGGAAGTGGGGCTATGCATGAGGCAGCAACCATCTAGATATGTTGTGTTGCATGTCCTAAGAGTGCCAAGAGAGTTTATCAAGGACTTGGGATGAGACTAAGGGTCTAGCCTGCGGGCGATGTCTACGTACGAGCCTGAGTGTCAGGACCGTATGTTTCCGAGATATGAGGGGAATTTAGGGATTTCGGTAGTAGGCCATGTTCCTAGTGTGCTCTTCTATATGATGACCAGGTTTGGCGTCATTTGGAGTTCGTTTGCCTATGTGATTGACTTAGCCAAGGAGTAGTGGCATTGTCATTATTTGCTGAAGTGTTTGAAGGCTATAACTATTTCCCCATCATGGGAATGAGGTGAAACTTCATGAAAGTGTAAAGGAAGTAAAGATAATGATTTAGGAACAGACGACGCATTGTTTGGAGTTAGGATGAGTGAGAAAGATTCATTATGATTCTCTGGCCAAAACATGTCTACTGGGGAATCTTGGGCTTTTTTATTTTAAGCATATATAAGGGGGGAAGAGGTGTTGAAGCTCAACCAGCGTCCCCCGTGCGTGCTGCCACCAAGCCGCACCAAGTGATTCGCCTTGAAAGGGAACCTTAAGGGCCTGCCTAGACATCTCAAAGGAGTCTCTTAGGTATCCATACGAGCTTGGGAACTTTATGGACGGTGCGACGCCTCAAGGCTAGTGTTGGGCACATAACGGGTGGTGGAGGCTTGACGTGTGGGACGAATATGCCCTATGGGTTACCAAAATGGTGGATAAAGACCTCCGTGTTGTCACGACCCCGGTTCTCCCTCCGTGAACCATCGTGACGGCACCTAGTCTCTACGACTAGGTAAGCCTAAATTGCAGAAGAAAAACCAAAATTTGCGGAAGTAAAACAATTTAAAACAGGAATTTAGTAATAATATTGTTTAAATGTGCCACTCGGCATACACCATGTTTAACTCTCAATACCAATATGTAAATTCAAGACCCGGAAACCCACGAATCACAAGCTAAGAAAAATACTACATAGCTCTAACTCCGGAATGTCTAATAAGAACAGAAAAATATAGAAGGGCTAAATACTAAAATCAGGAATAGAAAGGGACTTCTTGGTCTGCGGATGTGGCAGATGTACCTCGAAGTCTCTAGAGCAGTCGCCTCCCTCAAGAATGGTAGGCATGAGAAGCAATACCTGGATCTGCACATGAAAAACATGCGCAGAAGAGGCATGAGTACACCACATCGGTACTCAGTAAGTGCCAAGCCTAACCTCGGTTAGGTAGTGACGAGGAAGGTCAGGGCCCTACTAAGATTAAGTAAGATATAAGGGTTAACAGTGTGGAATAAAACAATATAAATAAGTGCAACAACAAGAAATAACATAGGATTTAAAGAACAACAAGAACTAGAACAGAGACAAAATAAATCACGGGAAGGAAATACAGCTCAACACAGAGATAACAACCGAGCATCTTCCAGGATACCGTCTTGTAGTCCCAATTACAACTATCTAGTGGATCTCCCAGGATACCGTCCCGTAGTCCATCATATATATCCAAAGGATCTCCTAGGATCTCGTCCCGTAGTCCAACTATCAGTGCGCGAGGATCTACCGGAATCCCATTCTGTAATCCCAAATGTAAATACCCAGTACTGGGGGAATCTACCGGGTGCATTCCCGTAGTTCCATATAACCATGCAGGGGGATCTATCAGAATCCCACATCCATAGTCCCAAAATAAACAGACAAGGAGGAGCTACGGGAATCCCACATCCGTAGTCCCAAAATAAATACACAGCAGCAACAGGAAAATATACAGAAATAGCAAAAGTTCATATCAAGGCAACAAGTGATTCTAGCCTAGCATGCTGCACAGAATTTAGGTAAGGCAGTTTGAGCAATTAAAGCAGGTAAGTCACTTAGACATGCTTTCCTAAGCTAACAACATGCTTAATAGTGCAAGTAATAGAAGCAGGAAAGGAAACATACTAGTAATTACTTAAGAAAACTAGGTTTCCAATAATCAGCACAAGTACGCACTCGTTACCTCACGTACAAGGCATTTCAATTACCAAATATACCAATCCTAAGGGAAAGATCCCCCACACAAGGTTAGACAAGCCACTTACCTCGAACCAGCTCAAAGTCAACCCGAAACCACGCTCTTGCCACGAGTACTCGACTCCAAATGGCCCAAATCTATTCAATTCAATCGCATAATGTAAATAACACTTCAAGTAACTGATTCTACAATTAAATTTTAAGCTAATACGCGAAATTAGGTAAAATGACCAAAACGCCCCTCGGGCCCACATCTCGGAAACGGGCAAAATTTATAGTTTCAGAATTCTCACACTCTCACGAGTCTAACCATATCAAAATTATCCCAATACGATGTCAAATCCCCAATCAAAACTCAACTTCTTAGTCTAAGAACTTTTTCCGAATTTTCATACAAATTCCGAAATTAAAGGATGAATTCATATTTAGATTAATGGATTACAAGCAAAAATGAGTTAAGAATCGTTACCCAATCGATATATCTGAAAATCCCTCAAAATCTCGCTCAAATCCGAGCTCCCAAGCTTAAGTTTTGATAAAAATGGATAAAACCCTCGATTTGAATTCTTATATCTACCCAAGCGCGTTCTTCTTCGCGAACACGAGGCTACTATCGTGAATGCGATGCACAAAAGTCCTGCTGTCCAAATTCCTCTTTCGCGAATGCGAGGTCCACTCACGAACGAGTAGCTTACACGAGCAGACCCTATGCGAACTCAAGGACCATGTCGCGAACACGAAGACCAACCGGTCCTTACCTTCGCGAACGCGGGACAACATCGCGAACGCGAAGCACATTACAACTGCTTCACCCAGATGCTTTATGCGAACGCGATGAATGTTTTCTCTACAACACAACAACAGAAAATCTATTGTCTTTCCAAGTCCAAAAGTGGTCCGTTGAGCATCCGAAACACCCCTGAGGCCCCCGAGACCTCAACCAAACCTGCCAACCAATCCTAAAACATCATTCAAACTTGTTCTAACCTTTGGAACGCTCAAAACAACATCGAAACATCTATTTTTCATCGGATTCAAGCCTAACAATTCCAAAAACTCCAAAAATATGCTTTCGATCAAAAGGTCTATAAAACCTCGTCCGAATGTCCTGAAATTTTGCACACAAGTCACATTCAACACTACGGAGCTACTCCAATTTCCGAAATTCCATTTCGACCCTCGGATCAAAATCTCACTATCGGACCGGAAACTTCAAAAAAATTCAACTTTCGGCATTTCAAGCCTAAATTAGCTACGGACCTCCAAAACACAATCCGAACACACTCCTAACCCCGAAATAACCCAACAGAGCTAAGGGAACCATCAGATTTTTATTCCGAGGCCGTCTTCACACTATTCCGATTACGACCAACTTTCCAACACTTAAGCTCTCATTTAGGGACTAAGTGTCCCAAAACTCTCCGAAACTCAAAACCGAACATCCCGGCAAATCAAAGTAGCAGAAATAAACTTGGGAAAAGCAGTTAATAGGGGATCGGGGCGTAAATTCTTAAGACGACCGGCCAGGTCGTCACACGTGCCCATTGGATACTTGGAGCACCTATCTTAGAGGTTTCATGTGTTGACTTGTGAGCATGGCTTGGGTTCAGCTATGCGAGCAAGGGTCCGTTGGTCTAGACGTGCTGTTCTAAGGCGACACTACACTATGCGAGATTGGAGTATGTCGTGAGGGCTATGTTTGGAAATACCATAAGACAACAATGGGCATGGTATGAAAGACACATATAATAGAGGCCAAGGACTAAAGGTTGCCCTACTCGGGCGAAGCACAAGCTGGGTGCAGATGCACGGGGTGAGTGTTAAGCTTGAGGATTATACTATGCACGCAAGAGCGATGCTTAGTGCCAGGCGAGGGGCAGACATGTCCTTAGCCAACCCTTGGTGTGCGCATGAATGAGATCCAGCAGATGAGAAACGTCACAACTAGTCAAGGCCATGAGGCTAGACATCAGACATGTGGCATAGTTGGAGTAAGCCTCCTAGGCAAGCTTCACCACAGGCACATAATCGTGCTAGAAAACCTGGGAAAGATGAAAGGCTGGCCTGTAGTAAGGGGTGACTACAGGTGCCACACGGGCTATTTGTGTGCCGCTGATGTTCAAAAAAGGTCGGTTCGTGACGCTAACACACTGCTTGGATCATTGTTATCTATCATTTCATAATGTATTGTATTGTGTCGTATCGTACTGTATTGTATCGTTTTATAACTACAACATTTGGATAGATTGTATTGTTTGGTGTTGTTAAATAACATTTTGTTGTTTGGTTTGACTGTATCATACTTTTATGTAACTGATAAGTTTACTAAAATATCCTCAATTATTTTAAGTATTAAATTTATCAAGAATTATGCATAAAAATAATTTAAGAAAATTTCTTTCTACTAAAATAAAAAATTAACTATCATTAGAAAAAAATAATAAAGAACGATGATACAGAAACAAACGAAGACCGTTCAGTTGGCAGAACGAAGGAACAAAGATAAATAAGTAATACTTTGCACACTTGAAAACAACTAATAGTATGCAGCTAATTGGAGATTAAAGTAATTAGAATTGGAGTTAAAATCAAAGTAGGAGAAAAACAAAACAAAAAGAAGACAAAACCTATTCTTACTACCTTTGACGGAGTTGGGAATGGTAAGCGACAGAAGGAAAAACTGGACGAAGACAAAGTAGGTTAAATGTTGGAGATTTGGAGTTAAACAAAAAAAGGGAAAATATAATTTTAAGGTAATAAGTTCGGACATAATTGGGAAAAAAATAGGAAACAATTTCACCACATTAAATCGGTTGTTAAAAAAATGAGATTTTTTGTTGTTTCGAAACAATAAATTTAACAAAACAATTAAAACAAATATTATTTTGGGATAACAATACAATATGTTATAGTAATGGATAATAATCATCAAAACAAGCTGTAACTTACAAGTGAGGCTTGCTCAGTTGGTAAAAGCACCTCCACCTATGACCGTTAGATCATGGGTTCGAGTCACCATGGAGGGGAAGCGTGGAAAAAATACAGATCTCCTAATTTGGGAGGGGTTTTAAAAAAAAAAAAAGAAGCCGTAACTCTTCACAGGCGCCAAGAGCGAGTCAAAATTGTAACGCTCCATGGATCTTATGGTCCGCCCCCTCCTTAAGGCCGCCAATTGGAGACTATTTTACTAACTAAAATTAAACAAATAAGGAAAGCAGCTTTTGGCCATTTTTTTTATTGTCTTCTCCTCTCTCTCTCTCGCGCAATCAAAAGTATCACTTTCAATCACTCTCTGCTTCTTCTCTCTGCCATAGCCAACAACTAACTAACAGGTTCATTTCCCTCCAACCTCCCACCCCTTAAGAAAATCCAACGTAAAATTCCAGCGATTAATTGAAATTTATCGGTATTTTCTTCTTCTTATGTAGATATATATAATTTTGTCTGCTTGTTCGTGTGATGATCGTATGAGTGTTTTGTTAGATCTATGTTACATTGACTTAATTATTGGTAATTTTAGTCTTTTTTTTACTAAATTTTTGTAGACTTTGAATAATTGTCAGTGCTCGCTTTCTTATTACTCCTGCTGAACCCTGGTACAAACAAGATAAATAAAGGAAGAATATAGGTTTGATAAACCTTTCTTTTGTTTTCACTGATTTAACCTATTGCTTGAGGATATGTTTGTGATTTTTATTATGTTTTCTCTCAGTTAAGAGGAAGTGGATATGTCTGGAATTATAAGTCGAAAATTGGCCAGCAGAGGCATTTCTGCTTTCGTGAGTATTGGAGTTAATTTTTTTGTAATAGATTCAGATTTCATTTTTCTGAAATTTTTTAAATTGCGTTTCTGGTTTCAGAATATAAACCAGTTCTTACGGGAAAGCAGGGTATTTACATCTAGAACTTACTCTTCCACTGCTAAAGAGGTGATTTCTTTTCCTTTAATTTTGTCATGCAATAATTTAATGTTTAGTTTTATTTGATAGTGAGTGCTTTAAACATCTTTGCAGATGACAGTGCGCGACGCTCTAAATTCTGCTCTTGATGAAGAAATGTCTGCAGATCCTAAGGTCTTTATAATGGGGGAAGAGGTATAGTTGTAGCTTTTTAAAAGGTTCTTAAAATGCATTGTATAACCATTCAATGTTATTTTTTAAATCTTGATCAATAAAATATATATTCTTTATTCTGTTGACTTAGGTTGGTGAGTACCAGGGAGCCTACAAGGTTAGATATCTTGCACAATCTCAATTGTTGCACTAATCTCCTGTATTCATCACATTTGATAATCTATATTTATGCCTGATCTTTTTTTTGCATTATAAATCTCCCAGATTTCAAAGGGGCTTTTGGATAAATATGGTCCGGAAAGAGTTCTTGATACACCGATCACTGAGGTTGCTCCTTGTACCCTAATAATCAAATAGATGTTCTTTGGCTCTTCGTTGAACATATATGATGAAGCGGCTAAAACGTCTTATGTTCTTTCCTAGGCTGGATTTGCTGGAATTGGAGTTGGTGCCGCTTACCATGGACTGAAGCCTATAATAGAATTCATGACATTTAACTTCTCCATGCAGGTTGGACTTTTTTTTCTCTTTACAACACTGTTTTTCTTTTCTTAGTGATCTACTGAATTATTTGTCAAAGATGTAAAAGTCATTCACATTGTCGTTGAATGAAACAAATGTAGCACACAACTGTATCAGGGGTGGGTGGTGGTGGTGGTTAGTGGGTACATCTGTGGGTGTTTTTAAGTAAGGTTTAGGATAAAAAAAACTTGCAAATACGATTGGTTCATGAATCAAGATTAGTGCGGAGTTATTTTCTAGTAAGATGTGGTGTAAGTTGTTCTTTTCTTTGTTTTGTATTTTTGCTGATTGAATGAAATGTGTTGCTAATACAAGCAACAAAATGCTCTAATAAAAAAATGATTTTAAAAAATTAAAGCAACAAAATGCCAAAGGGGGAGGAAACTTTAGTTATAGTCTTTGAGGACAAAAGATTCTGTCTTGGTATTTCAGTTCTGAATTCGACAGACCACCTACTCTATTGAAAGCAAGCTGCTATTGCTTTCTCTTCCGTGTACTCGTGTTTTCTCAGGGAATGGATGCCAGCTATTGCTTTCAGCCACTGAAATGCTATCAACAAGCAGCTGCACTGTAAGGAGGATACAAATTTTAAGCACTTAAGCTAGAAAGTTAAAAAGGGCACTTTTATATTTGAGGTTGATACCAACTCGTTATAGTCCAACATTTCGTCATCTCCAGCTTTATAATGCGTGACACTACAGCTAATTCTTGAGTGGCTGTATTGGTTAATGGGCTAATCTATTAAATACTTAAATGGCCTTATGGTTTTTTCAGTAGCTCTATTTTATTTACAAATAAGTATAAATGTTTTCTTATTACTGTTGTTTTGCGAGCATTGAGAATTTTTTGTATTTTCTTATCTAACCAAATTGACATGCTGCAATGTATTCCCTCTCTTTGTACTGACATGTGTCTGTAGAGCTTCTAGAATAGCATATGACAATGTCATTTCTGTCTGCAAATGTTGGCATGGATTCTGGTTAAGTCACTGCATGTGGAAAATCATTTTTTATATAGGATTTGTAATATTATCATAACTTTGGGGTTATTTATAGCACTTGTCCTTGAGTCCAGGCATATAACCTTGCTGGTGCTTATTTGCAGGCAATCGACCATATTATTAATTCTGCCGCAAAATCCAATTACATGTCTGCTGGTCAGATATCAGTGCCAATTGTTTTCAGAGGTCCTAATGGTGCTGCAGCTGGAGTTGGTGCCCAGCATTCTCAGGTATGTCTTTGAACTGACATGGGGCGTGCACTCTGTTTTGTTGGTGCTGTTGTAAGAGTTCACTGAAGTTAAGTGAAGTAAGCTTAAGCATCATGTTGTTACACTGTTATAAGTTATTACATTTGATCTTCTGTATTTATCTCATCTTGGTGGTAAAAGTATGCTATATAAGCTCATCTGTTTCCAGATTGAATTTTTTTTCTTTGTATGCGGCAATAGGCAGAAATAAAGGGAACTTTTCATCTAAGATTCATTAAGATTGTGTTTTAACATTGCCTTCAGTTAATCAATTACATAGAACACACTTGAACCATCATTTGAAGCACCATCGGTTAATTGCCTGCTTGGTTTTAGGGACTGATCAGGTTGCAGGCGCTAGCTTATGAATGAGGATGCTAGAAAGTTAGTTGCAAAAATAACATCTCGCTGATATGATAATGGAATTTTCTCCTTCAGAGAGCTATATTTGTTTTTCCAAGAATGTCCCAGATTTCTCTTTTTGTACTATCACAGCAATTAGTATTAAAGTAGAGAGGGTTAGTTAAAGAGAGGTTGGTAAGAGATGAGAGTGTGGGGACTGTAGAGACAGGGATAAAAAGCGTAGTTCCCGGTGTCATAGTTTACCTTTCTATCTTCCCCTCTCGTGACGTTCCCTAAGCTCTTCCTTCCTCACTTTTCACCCTACTGTTTTAGAGGCTTCTCTTCTACTATCGGGAATCGTATGGGTGAGGAGGGAGCTCTAAGCGTATATACATATATAAGTCTGGGTAAGCGAACATTGACTGGATGGGTAGCAGCTACTATCATTATACCAGCCTAAGGTTGTTTGTGGAGGTAGGTCTCTTGTGTAAGTAATTCTTTGGTAAAGCGAGGAGCTATGAAATTCATATTGGGTATTTGAGTTTTAGAAGCTGAAAACATATACTGGATCAAGTAAAATATGCAAAACTTAAGGTAGAAGAGTAGATATGCTTTGTTAGATAGTTGATAGTTGTGTAAATAAGTATAGTCCCACATGGAATAGGATTAGTGTATGAATTGTGTATTGTTATAAATAAGGGTCCTTGTATTATAGTTAAACATCAATAATATATTTTTTTCCTGTGATTTTTGACATGGTATCAAAGTTCTATTCCGGGAAGAAACAGTTCACCGTGCAACTTTAGTGGCTGTTTGCATCAAAGTCACTATTTATCAGTGTTGTACACAAATCAACACCACCACAAGGTCCGCCGTAGTCCTATGACCTAACCCCATCAAACCCCACCTGAAAAATCCTCCCCACGCGCCGGATAGATAGGAAATTTTCCGGCGAGATCTGTACACTCGCTGGGCGCGTGATCCCTCTTCCGACCAGATTCCGACAAAACTTCTTCAGGACAGCTTGCTCACACAGTGATTCCGAGTCCACCTATACTATTTCCTACAAATTCCGACAAATTTGGAATTTTTCGGCGAGCTACCGTAACTTTTCTGGCATGAACAATATTCTGTCCAGTTTGAGCAGTGCTTTCTGGAATTTCCTAGTTTTGTTGGGATCTTTTGAAGCTATTTTCTTGACTTCTTGAAGTTGATTATGGATTTGGTCAATTAGAATTCACTTCAATCCAATAATGTCTTTCAATTTAGATGCGTTTGGTTCCAAAAATAGTGGAGTTGGAAATTCAACCTTTATGATTACTTCTGAACCCCTATTTGGGAGTTCAAATTATTTAGCTTGGGCTTCGTCTGTCGAGTTGTGGTGTAAAGGTCAGGATGTTCAAGATCATTTAATTGAAAAGGCTAGTCAGAGAGATGAAAAGGCCAAAACACATTGGAAAAAATCGATGCTCAATTATGTAGTATCCTGTGGCGGTACATTGATTCCAAGTTGATGTTTTTGTTTCGTCCATTCCAGACATGTCATTTAGTTTGGGAAAAGGCTCACACTTTATACACTAATGACATATCACGTTTTATGATGTGATATTGTGGATGACAATTTGAAGAAACATGAATTTGATATGTCTGCTTGAGACAAGTACAGGCCATCATGGAGGAATTTGAGAAGTTGATGCAGTTTTTGCTAGTATTGAAAGGCAACAAGAGCGATGACAGAAGATGTTTCTAATTCTTAAGCTCGCTGGACTACCTAATGACCTTGATTCAATACGCGACCAGATTTTGGCTCGTCCGACTATCCCTACAGTTGATGCATTATTCTCTAGATTACTTCGCCTTGCTGCAGTGCCAGTCACATAGTGATCTTATCATAGACAATCGGTCCTCTATTATCGCATCCCAGACAGTGAAAAATTGGACATCTTAGACTATGGAGAATAGACGAGGAGGAGGTTGTTTTGGAAGGTCTCGACCCAAGTGATTCTTATTATAATAAGCTTGGACACACTCGTGAGGTCTGTTACTCTTTGCATGGTCGACTACCAAAAAATGCTCATGTTGCTCAAACCAAGATTGTAGGTAACCAGGGGTTTTCTTTATCTGAATGGGAATATAATGAGTTCCTACAGTATTGAGCTAGTAAATCGACACCTCCACAAGTAATCTTTGTTGCTCATACTGATACTTTGTTGATGGTAATTCCTTTGCTTGTGTTTCCCAGTCTACTACTCTTGAGCCGTGGGTCATGGACTCAGGCACCTTTGATCATATTTTTGGTAAAAGTTAACTCTTGCCAAATATTGTTTATTCATACTCTCTTCCCAATGCGACTCTAGCCAATGGAATCCCAACAAAAGCAAAAGGAGTTGGACAAGACGACAAGCTAATCCCTTATCCTCTGTCACATTAGATTCTGTCCTTTATGTCCCTGACCGTTCTTTTAATCTTGTATCTGTTAGTCGATTGACTCGTGCCCTGCATTGTGGTATATATTTTATTGATGAGTCTTTTGTTATGCAGGACAACAGTACGAAACAAACGATTGGCACAGAGTGTTAGTCACAAGGCCTTTACTACGTTAACTCACTCAATCCCTTCACAACATGTCCAGTTACAAATCCTCCAGAGCTAATTCACAGACGTTTAGGACATCCGAGTTTATCCAATCTTCAGAAGATGGTGCCCAGTTTGTCTAGTTTGTCTATATTAGATTATGAGTCGTGTCAACTTGGGAAACATGCTCAAGCTGCCTTTTCGCACAATGTTAAGAGTCGTGCAGAGTCTATTTTTTCTTTAGTTCATTATGATATATGGGGTCGTAGTAGAGTTAGTTCAACCTTAGAATTTCGTTATTTTGTTAGTTTCATTGAGGATTACTCAAGATGTACTTGGATTTTCCTAATGAAAGTTCGTTCTGAGTTGCTTTCTATATTCTAAAGTTTTTGTGCTGAAATATAAAATCAGTTTGGCATTTCTATTCGCATCTTTCGCAATCATAATGTCTTAGGATGCTTATGCTCTCAATTTAGCAGTTTATGACTTATTAGAGAATTATTCGTCAGCCGTCTTATCCGTCTACCCCTCAGTAGATAGGGTAGCATAGAGAAAGAACAGGCACTTCATTGAGATTGCTCACACACTTCTCATTGAGTCCCATGTTCCGCTGCATTTTTAGAGTGATGCAGTTTTCACGACTTGTTATTTGATTAATCGGATGCCTTCATCTTATATTCAAAGTCAGATTTCGCATTCAGTATATTTTCAGTCACCCTTATACTCGCTTCCCACTCGTGTGTTTGGGAGCACATGCTTCGTTCATAACAACTCTTGAAAAGGATAAGTTAGCTCCTCGTGCTCTCAAGGGTGTCTTCCTTGGGTATTCTCGAGTTCAAAAGGGATATTATTGCTACTCACCTGATCTTCGTAGGTACCTTATGTCAGCTGATATTACATTTTACGAGTTTCACCTTACTTTACTTCTCTGACCACCTTGATATATTTGAGGTCTTGCCCATACATCTCTTCTACATCCTTAGCCATAGAAGTATTACCCATACCGACTGTTGAGGAATCTAGTGCTACTTCTCCTAGATCCTAGCCACAGGAACACCACTCTGGACTTATCGCCGTTGTCTGTGTCCAGCATCAGGCCTAGCTAGTTCACATCCTGCACCTGGCCCTGCTCCTAACTTGTCTCGTCCTAGTTTACTGATTGCACTTCGAAGAGGTATATGGTCCACACTTAATCCAAATCCACATTATGTCGGTTTAAGTTATCATCGTCTGTCATCACCCCATTATGTTTTTGTATATTTTTTGTCCTCTATTTCCATCACTAAGTCTACAGGTGAAGCATTGTCTCATCCAGAATGGCGACAGGCTATGATTGACGAGATGTCTGCTTTACATACGAGTGATACTTAGGAGCTTGTTCCTCTTCCTTCAAGTAAATCTACTGTTGGTTGTCGTTGGGTTTATGCCGTCAAAGTTGGTCCGGATAACCAGGTTGATTGACCGTCTTTGCCAAAGGGTATATACAGATATTTGGGCTCGATTATACTGATAGTTTCTGTCCCGTGGCTAAAATAGCATCAATCCACCTTTTTTATCCATGGTTGTTGTTCGCCATTGGCGTCTCTATTAGTTGGACATTGAGAGTGTTTTTCTTCACGGTGACCTTGAGGATGAAGTTTATATGGAGCAACCATCTGGTTTTGTTGCTTAGGGGGAATCTAGTTGCCTTGTATGTCGTTTGCGCCAGTGACTTTATGGTCTAAAATAGTCTCCTCGAGCCTAGTTTGGTAAGTTCAGGACAGTTATTCAAGAGTTTGACATGACTCGTAGTGAAGTTGATCACTCTGTGTTTTATCAACATTCTGCTTCAAATCTTTGTATTTATCTGGTGGTTTATGTTGACGATATTGTTATTATCGGCATGATTAAGATGATATTACTAAGTTGAAAAAATATCTCTTTCAACACTTTAAAACTAAGGATCTTGGCAGATTAAAGTATTTTCTGGGTATTGAGGTCGTTCAATCTAGCTCAGGTATTGTGATCTCACAATGGAAGTATGCCTTAGACATTCTTGAGGGGACATGAATGACAGGTTGTAGACCTGTTGACACTCCTATGGATTCGAATTCTAAACTTCTGCCATGACAAGGGGAGCCGGTTAGCAATCCTGCAAGATATAAGCAGCTGGTTGGTAAATTAAATTACCTCACAATAACTAGACTTGATATTTCCAGTCATGTGGCTGTTGTGAGTCAGTTTGTGGATTCTCCCTGTGATAGTCATTAGGATACTGTTGTCCGCATTCTTCGACATATAAAATCAGCTCCATGCAAATGGTTATTGTTTAAGGATCGATGCCATGAGCAGATCATTGGATACTCAGATGCTGATTGGGCAGGATCACCTTTTGATAGACATTTTACATCTGGGTATTGTGCTTTAGTATGAGGTAATTTGGTGTCTTGGAAGAGCAAAAAACAGAATGTAGTTGCTCGGTCTAGTGCAGAAGCATAATATCGAGCAATGGCTATGGCAATATGTGAGCTAATTTGGACCATACAATTGCTCAAAAAGTTAAAATTCAGTGGAATCAGCCAGATGGAACTTGTGTGCGATAATCAAGCTACCCTTCATATTGCATCAAATCCAGTATTCCATGACAGAACTAAACACATTGAGATTGATTGTCACTTCGTCGGAGAAAAGATACTCACAAGAGATATTGCTACAAAGTTTGTGGGCTTGCAGATATTTCACCAAGTCCCACACTGGTCTTCATATTAGTTACATATATATAACAAGCTCGGTACGTATGATTTGTGTGCATCGGCTTGAGGGGGAGTGTTAGATGTTTAGTAGTTGTGTAAATAAGTATAGTCCCACATAGAATATGATTAGTGTATGTATTGTGTATTATTATAAATAGAGGTCCTTGTATTATAGTTAAACATCAGTAATATATATTTTTCTCCCGTGATTTCTCACATGCTTAAAGATACTAATATTAAGTGAGAGAACTACAAGTGTTAGGACTAACGAGTAACGGCCAAATTATAGCTATTTGCTTTTATTTGTCTTGTGGCTTCATTGGTGTATGCCTTGTAATGCCACCGAGTATCAGTGTATGTTGGTCATTATTAGATGTGGCAAAATGAATATAATTTATAAGAATCTGCCCATATTATCCTCTAAAAAATGGGTTGGATCCCTTATCCACTAAAAGAGGGTCAAATATGGGTCAACTCATATTATCCGCTCAAAAAAATGGATAACCCGCGTGTCGAAAATAGATTTCACCCATCGATAACCCAGTTGGCATAGACTTGGTTGACTTTTTAGAATTGATCCTTTGTAGATTTGCCATCTTGGGCACCTCTACTATTGAGATTGCAAATTAAAATGCAAAAGTCAAGCTTTTGTTTCTTTTTTGTTTTTTGTCTTTTTCTTCTCTTTTGTTCTTTCTTTTTTCTTCTCATTTTTGTCATAAGCTAAAGTTTAGATCTTAACTGGGTGTAATTCTTTTATGACAGATCTTTTTTTCTATTTTTTTCCTTGAGCTAATCTTTTTTTTTTTTTTAAATTCTTTTTCATAATTTTTTGATTTATTCAGATAAAAAAGTTTAAAATAAGAAAATGTCCCGTACATTTTTGGGATGGTATATTCTAATATTATGCATTAAAGTGGCTCTGCATATGAATTTCAAAGGAAAACATTACTGAATGAGCTAAGTTGTTATCTATATTACTAATCTTTGGACACACGCGAACTCCATATAGGATTACCCATATTTTAAGTGTTTATCATAAAATTTAATGAACACAAGAAGTTGTACTCTTTTTTACTTTGAATGTAAAATTGATGTCGATTATGTAAATAAATTATGAAATACATCATTACCATTGAAGAAACATGTAGATATTATTACAAAACAAGGGCAGCTCAGTGCATTAAGCTCCCGCTATGCGCGGGGTCTGGGGAAGGGCTAAACCCTAAAGGTCTTTTGTACGCAGCCTTACCCTGTATCTCTGCAAGAGGCTGTTTCCACGGCTCGATATTATTACAAAACAAAACTAATTTTCAAGTGTACTAACTAAATGTTGATCATGAATAATAATATTAATTTTGATTTAAAGATCGTTATTAAAGCATCTATATAATACAAGGCAAAGAGTGATTCAATCTTTGCAGAGATTGCCTTCTTCCTTTAAATGAAACACCTAATAAAATGGAGTAAATATATCTCCTCCTTTGCATAAATGGTGTATTGTGTATGCATTTGGACAAAAAGTAAAAAATGAACATTCAAGAAGCCATGGATATCCATATTATCCGTCGGTTAACCTAATTTTTTATCCGTATTAAATATTGGGGGAGGGGAGGGGAGGGGGTGGGAGGTCGGAAATTTACATTTCTGGCTAACCCGTTTTTGACCCGCCCATATTCAACCCAACTTTCCCGTTTGCTGCACCTAGTCATTATCAATGGATTTTTATGTGTGTATTCCTTAATCTATGCATTTGACCCTTAAAGTTATCTTTATAATGTAACTTGTGTTCTATAATGTTTGAGAAGCCTTCAAATAACTTTATGCAAAAATAAATGCTAGAGCATGATCAGACTGCGATAGTACTCAAGCCACTGCTCGGGAAGACGGTATTCGCTGTTTTGTGGCGTAGCCATCCTGACCCCTAGTGTTGGTCTTCAAATACGCCTTCCATATATACATCATCAGAAGTCTTAGTTATGAATCTGATCTTCTGAGCCTTTTGAACAGGCACCAGCTTATAGCCCTTTCCTGCGCTTTTGCTCTTTACCTTTGGAGAGAAATGCTATTTCCTTATATATAAAATTCTAATGATTGACATCAGGAAACTGCTTTTTTGAAGTAGTTGAATGGTTATAAATGAGCTGTTAATGTGTGGATGGAGTGTTGTGCATCAATCTGATGATTGACATTAGGACATTTGAACAGCACCCTGGCTGTGTACTTCTGAATAACTAACTTGGAAGTACCACCCGCTCTGCTGCATTAGGTGTGGAATGGAGATAAGGTCATGGCTTAAAACCCAAAGTTACTCCAAAGCAGTTCTTAAAGTATGGCTTGCTGTGTGCAAGATCTTTTAAATGTGACTTGCTATAGATAATTTTCTTTATCACCATATGAGGAATAAGCTAATTTGTAGTCTAATTATCATTCTTATAAATTGATGGAACAATGTCGCTAGTGAAATAGGAGTTTCTAAAAATTATTCAAAGTAACTGGAGGTCAACAAAGTCCAGCTAAGAAAGTTTTTATGTTTCACTTCTGGTTGTATAAACAATTCTGAGAGAAGATCTAAGGTCTGTCTCAATTTCTGATTTCTGAAAGCAGAGTTTCTTGAGTTTCCCTGTACCATAAGAATCTTTACCTTGGTGCATCATTGTCCTGCCCCAGGGATTGCAACAACTGGACACCTTTCTCTTCAAACTATTAAAAGAGAAAATATTAGGTCGCTTTTCCCCTACGTATGATGCCTTTTATCTTGCATCTCGCTTGCAAGATGGAGATCCAATTTCCATTTTTATCAATGGTACCTTCTTGAACTTTTATGCATGATTTCCTCGGCGGAAACATCTTTTCTGTTCCTAATGAGGAAAACATGATATTGATCATAAGGGTAGGGCTTTGATCTTTGATAATTAACAGGAGCTCTTTTTCTGTACCCTATTGGCAAAGAAAAAGAAAAATATGAGAAAGGAGATTCTGCACATATGAAGGAAAAAAGCAAGAATAACAAAAATCAGACGTGGTCGATGCATCTCCTAGACCTTGGATTTCTTTCCATGTACATCCATTGGCATGCCTTCTTTTGCTTATTGGGTTTTTCTTGAAAAATAATTCACACTTTGCTGGGGTGGGGGGTTTTGGGGAGGGGGGATGTGTGTTCTCATGTGTATGTCATACTTAACTTTATCATCTGAAGTGAGGCGCAAAACATGTTGAGTGCTTCACCTTGCTTAGCGGGCGCTTCTCTGTCGTCATCAAGGTTCCAAGGCATAGTTTTCCTTGCCAATGAGTGTAATCCTAAAGAGGCGACACTAGACAATTGATATTTCACTTTATCGTAATTCTTTTTCAATTTTTTAAACACTCATCGGATCTTAGAGCTTCTTTGCGCTTTTTACTGTTTGATAACACTGATTATGCCCTATACTCAATATTCCTTTCATTTATTACTTATGCAGTGCTATGCAGCATGGTTTGGTGCATGTCCAGGATTAAAGGTGCTTGCTCCATACTCTTCTGAAGATGCTCGTGGCCTGCTCAAAGCTGCTATCAGGGATCCAGATCCTATTGTTTTTCTGGAAAATGAGTTGCTGTGAGTTACTTTATTGATTTACTTATTCGAACTCTGGTGTTTACATATCATAATGTATCATCGTTGTGTGACTTGCATGATGCAGATATGGTGAGTCTTTCCCTGTTTCAGCTGAATCTCTTGATTCTAGTTTCTGTCTTCCCATTGGAAAAGCCAAGGCAAGTTCTACCATGTGTATCATATGTTTCTTTGTATCATCGATATGTGGTATTGTTCCTTATATTATAACCATTGGCAGATAGAACTTGAAGGAAAAGATGTGACAATTACTGCTTTCTCAAAGATGGTCGGCTCTGCTCTTAAGGTTTGTCTGGCCTTTCTACCTAGCACTATTTGGAGCATTTCCGAAGGAACTCCAGCATCAGCCTTTTTGAAAATACTTTAGTGTTACGCTGATAATTGATTCCTATTGAATTATATGTGAATAAAGATAGCCAGTGTATATGCATCTGAATAGATGTTTAACAAGTTGGTAACAACTAATGGACCGCATGAGCATATATACATATGTGAAGCAATCCTAGTTCCAGTTATTTTTAATGCTGCTTGATAATTATGGGGACTGTTATCAAAGACTTGAATTATGTGACAGCTTTGGACTGTGTCTCTCTTTTTTATGTGGCGATATCTAACTGTGACCATAGCAATTCTGAATTATCAGAAAGCCCATGGGTTTTCAGCAGCTAGTTTGCTCTTTGTTAGGTTGTGTGATGAAGTGTTTATCTGTATTTCTGAGCTCTGAAACTTTAGATTCTCGACATGCATGCCTTTAACATTTGGCTAATCCTCTCCTACAACTTATGTTCAGTGGCAGATGCACAATTTATGGTACAGGTTCGCAAAACCCAGTAGCTTTGGCTGGATCTTATATATGTGTCGAGAAATCACTAAATATGTACATATAATAAACTGCGTACCCAACAGCATAAATGGGCCATGGGTTCGATGGCAAGCTCAGGGTCGTTAGAACCCATAAACTTCAAATTCTGAATCCGCCTCTGCCCTTTGCCTATGATCTGCTTTTTCAGCGGGGAAAATTTCATAAAAAAAATTGCTTGATTTGGTGGTAGATATTGCATTAAAATAAATGGATGACACTGTTTTTAATGTTATAATCACCAATTTTCTTATGTATTAAATCTAAATTTTATAGGCTGCTGAAATTCTTGCGAAGGAAGGAATTAGTGCTGAGGTAACGTGTTCGGATTTTGGTTTTGGTTTAAATCTTTAGTCTATGCTTACAAGGTGTCTGTTTCTTTATACTAGTTTCCTTTAATTCCTTTTTTTTTTAATTTTCATGTACAGGTTGTAAATCTACGCTCAATCCGACCGCTTGATAGATCCACAATTAATGCATCTGTCAGGAAAACCAACAGACTTGTAACTGTGGAAGAAGGGTTTCCACAACATGGTGTTGGCGCAGAGATCTGGTTGCCTTCTTTATAACAATCTTAGCTCCCTATCCTCTTTTCTATATCTATTTCAGATACTTCCCTCTCCCCTCCCCACAACAAAAACGAAAAAAAAGAACTTCCTCCGTTTTAACTTTCAATTTATATGACATACTTTCCTTATTAGCCCGTTTAAAAAAGAATGACACATTTCTATATTGGAAACAATTTAACTTTAAACTTTCCGCTTCATCCATTTTACCCCTAGTGAGAAGATTTTATAGCTATACAAATGTTATGGCCCCGCAAAGCTTTTACCCTTTAAGCTTTTAGATCATAAGTTTCAAAAGTTTTCTTTTTTTAAAACTCCGTGCCAAGTCAAACTACGTCATATAAATTGAAACGGAGGGAGTAGCTAAAAGAGCTTTTGTTCCATTTTATGCTGCTTTGTCGAAGAAACTTACTTGATTGCATTTTTGTCTTGCATTAGTGCATCTGTGGTTGAAGAAAGCTTTGAGTATCTTGATGCACCAGTTGAGAGGATTTCAGGGGCTGATGTTCCTATGCCATATGCAGCAAATCTCGAAAGGATGGCTGTTCCACAGGTTTGTAGTTGAAGATCATCTTCTTTTTCTTACATTGGAAATAGGTGTGTTTTGTTAGGGCTTGGCCAGTTTCTGTGTGTTGTCTTCAATTTGGTTCTATTATGACTATTGTGATAAAAATGGAAAATATGGCCATTAACTGGGGGAAGAAAAAGATATGACCCAACATGATTGGGCATTCTTTCTGGTCTTTGTATATGATTACATCAATCAATGATGTAGAAGGTTTAGTGTCTTATGTGTTCTGATAAGCAAATCAGCTGTGTACTGATACACCTCTGAATCAGTTGGCCTCGAATGTGGCGTTCTTCCATATATCAGAGGACAATTATTTTCGACCAAGCTCAGGGTAAATGAGGCTGCTATTGTCATACGGAATTGGGGTAGTGTACCAGTCAAAGAAAGAAAACAAAGAAGAATTCAGAACACATTATTGAATCAGGAGTATATGGAAGTTCGCAAAAGTCTATTTTATCAATTCCAGAAAGAGGGTCATAATCATACATGCACATATTAAGGTGCTTGAAAGTTAAAGAAGGAATAAAATGTGTTATTGGAGATAGACAACGGATATCCCAGAAGCTCATGGGGAATATTTCTTCCCATTGATTATTGGTTGAATTGCATGTCCAAGCTGATGATACTTTTTCCATTTCCTTCTGAGTATTTGAATTTGATGATGCAGGTTGAAGACATTGTTCGAGCAGCAAAGAGGGCATGTTATCGATCAGCACAAAAATCAGTTCCTATGGCCGCAACTGCTTAGGCCCCCCAGCACTTGCTTGTTCTAAGAATTTTATTTCATTTTGTGGATAATGATTCTTTATCCGCCATCTCCAGGAAAGTTGACCATGAAACAACAAGACTGACTAACTGAAGGGGCGAGCTACAGTTAAAATCATAGAAAATAAATTTTGCTGGTTCTTTACTTTTTCTCTTTCCTCTCTTTAGTGGTACATTGGTGAATGTTTTTGTTAGACAAATATGCGAACAGTTAGAAGATAAAGAAGGAAGTCCAAATGCATATGTTAGTTGTTTACCCATAAAAAGGTAATTTGTATACGTGGTTTATAGACACGTAAATTAAGATGATCTATCGGAATCAAGGATAAAACAATAGAAATGAGAGAAAAAGAGATAGCTTGTTAATTCTTGTTTTTCCTGTTTCTACGATGAATAAAAGCCCATATTGATGATCACATAACGTTGGGAGTGATGCTGAGATATTCTATAATGACTATCCTTTTAATGTTGGTTTCTCCAATTAGTGCCTTTCAAATTTACTTTTTCGATCTTTGTGCCTTAGAATTTGCATAATACCGGTGTCACGTCCCAAACCTGAAGAGGCGTGGCCGGCATCCGATGTCATACTCGGTCCGAGCGTACCACTCTGTAACTGTGAACTCTGGAGGGGTGATCCTCAACTTATGCCGATGAGGCTATGTTCTGAATCGTCTGAAAATAACGCCTCTATCATCTCTGGGGTAAACATATCCAAAGCTGATATATATAACTGTGCAGGCCGGCGAAGCCATGAATATCTACTGATATACAAAATATACAGGACTCATCTACAACCCTCAAGAGATAGCTGAGCTGTATCATGGTCGCGACAGGGCCTCGACCTACCCATTAAACCTGTATATATATAAAATGGACTCTGCCTGTTGGGAGGGTCTGTCCAACTATCAATCAGGACCTGCAGGCATGAAATGCAACGTCCCCAGCAAAAGGGACGTTAGTACGAAATAATGTACCGAGTATGTAAGGCAACATAATAACTGAAAACTGAAACTGAACTGATAATATAATAACTGAAAGTACCTGGGAGTCAAATACAATTTGAAAATATGCTTACCTGTTGATAGTGACTCATCTCTCTCAATATAGTAAGTAAAATAGCTATCCGGCCCTATAAGGCTCGGTATGTGTAACTGCTATGCGATAGTAGGCTCGCTGATAGGCACTCGACCATACTAGGCTTTGTATCTCGGCCATTCTGGGCTCGCTCATAGACGCTTGGCCACAATAGACTCGATATATACCTTACCATCTGATCAGAGGTTGCCCGGTAGAGGCCTGCCCACCGATTATAGCTCGATGGTGGTGAAAATACTGTAATACTGTATATATATAGACCCTTTGCTCTCTTGACTGGAAAAAGACAATACTCAATTGAATATAAAGTCCTGATAAGAGAGAATACTGTAACTTATGAGACTAGTATAATGTATATAAATTCGGGAGTATGAACTTCTCTTTATGCCTCGTTATCAAACACATGTAGTTACGGGATCATGCCAAAATGAAGGAAAGGTTTAGCCTTAACATGCCTAACTCCATTGAGTCCTTAATACATTCCAAGCAATTCTTCAAACAACTAAACTCAATCTACCACAGCATAAGGAGATTCAAAATCAGTGTTGAGTAAAGGCTAAGTCTGCAACTTAAACTAGTAGCTCGTTTACGTAAATTTGGGCAGCATCTTCCCTGTAACAAAGCCCCCCTCCAATACTATATACCAAAAAAAATAAGAACACAATAAAAACAACATGTATGCATCATTTTCCAACATTATCTCCATCACAATATACCAGAAAACAACCTACACACCCTAATCACTCCATACATAAAACGACAACCAAAGAAGTGTCAAACAACCTAAAAAATGTAACGACGAACGATCATCCCACCATTCCGTCATTATGTGGTGTTTCGCCACACCTTTTCTCCTCTAAAACTCCATAAAACATCAACAAAAGAGGCCAACACGAGTGGACTACAAAACAATCTACTAAAAGTGAAAAAATCAAACTCACGACGTCCGATCACCATCCAGTGAGTTCTAACTATTAGGAAACGAATTTATCAACCCTCCTTGACATTTATATGCTTAAATACAGAAATTAGGAATTTTCTTAACTATGAAGTACCTTCCCAAAACTCAAACTACAAAGAAAACGAGAGGCGATATAAGCGATACTTACGTCGTATGGATCGTTCTAATGTTATCGCTTCTTGATTTCATACACGGGATGCTAATCTTCTTTGGAACCCTTGTAGAGAGCTTAAGGGTAAGTTTTTGGGGGTTCTCTGGTCGTGTTCTATGAAAAATGAAGAGAAAGACGATTTAAAATCCTGTATATATCAACTTTTGATAAAGAGAAAGATGATATAAAACCTATATATATCAACTTTTGAAAAATCAAAGAGGTGCTAGCTTGGCACCCTAGCATTGACCCTTCTTCCGACGCTTATATCTTTTTATCCGAATGTCGTATGAACCAACGATTAAGAGCGTTAGAAACTAAATTATAAGACCTTCAATTTGGTATTAATATGTCCCAAAAAGACCTCATATAACACAAAATGTATTTCTCAAAAAGCTTTTGTGACACACCTACTTGTCACCTATGCAGTTTGTGCAGTTTTGCAGTCTTGCAAAACTGCAAGTATCTCTCTACTCCTATGTCGTATCGATTAACGATTTAATGCGTTAGAAACTAGACTCGTAAATCTTCAATCTGGTAGGTAGATCATCCCCTAATTCCAAGTATATTGGGAGAAAATATCAGCTACATTTGACCTAAGTTTGAACACATTTATGAATGTAACTTGTGATGACATTTTCCTACTTTTATTCCACAACTCGCTTGACTTCAAAACATAACACATGTCTATCATACAACTAAATAACTCATAAAATAATCTCCTTATAATTTTAAGTACCTTATTCTCACCCCAAAAGTATATGTTATAACATTCTCAACTTGTCGACTTTTGACAAAACTTATTTTCTTCAATTTGTTTAGCTTCTAAGCCTTCCAACCCTCTTGGTACTTGGTATTCATGATCTTAAATATTTGTAACCTCCATGGTAACATGATTAACTTACTTTATGTACTTTCAAAGATTATCTCATTTATGAGCTTACATCAATTGACTTAAGACGTACTCTTATGTACGAAAACATAGGGTGTAACATCATCCTCCCTTTGGAACATTCGTCCCCGAATGTTGACTGATGCATTTATCAGTCTCATAACCTATAGCTCTTACGAATACTTTAATATTTTCCTTGACATCTAGGAAACTATTTTGTGAATAAATCTGAAGGCTATAACATTCCCCCTTTTAGGCCTTTTTCTCACACCACGACTTGTTGTCGGAATTCTTCCAATCTCATAGCTATTGCGACCTTCTGTCATGCGGCCTGTATGACTTTGTCCTTGTATGTGCACCTATGCAACTCTTCTGTCATTTTTTCTCCAGCTTTTAGCCAATCTCTAGGCCTCACTTTGGGAACATATACATAACTTTGACAAGCTGTCCCTCTGGGCATCTATAGGTGTACTAAAGTTCTTCGTTCGGTACTTTGTCGAATTTACGAATGTTGCTATATTTTGTTTCATAGCCCCAATTATCTATGCTTATGGCTTTACTACAACTAGGTAGTTCATACTATACCATAACACTTACTTTAGTTTATTATTACTGAGTTTTTCTACCCAACTCCAGCTTACTCTCTTGCTGCTTATCCTATATGTATAAATCTAAGTCCTTTAGTTCTTCCTCATTACTGTTCATCTTAAGAATGATGGCCTAATCTCATCTCATACTTTGGAACTTTTATCCATCCATTGTTGATTCACCTTAATGGTGATCCATAATCTACCACTGATAACTTGAAACCTCTGATGTAATACATTGTCACTAGGGCTCACGTCTCATAGGGGAACATCTGAAGTTATTTGCTTGATCCACCTAGGGATGATACTATAATTCAATAACCATATTTCATTGCATCCCAATGTAATTCATCTTATGGGGGTATTCTAATCTCATACAATTCATGAAATCCCTTCTCTTTGAATATTTTAGCATACACATTTGCTAGCAAGAGTTTTGGTTTTACTCATAGGAGATGCACATCCTAGCCTAGTCTTTAGTTTACTCTCATCATTGCATCAATAGTGTAAGTGAGTTACAAATTTTGCTAACAACTCACAAATCTTCCCAGTACAAACTGGTTAGGAAATTTTGTTTGTTTTGATTGTTTTGATTGTCAGGGACCCGCCTGTAGAACGAAGTTTGTTGCGTGTCGAAGATAGAAGAAGTCAGGAGTCCGCCTGTAGAACGGAGAAACATTTTTCAAAATCAAGCAGTGACCCACTGGAGAGCAGAAGGATTACAACAGAAATCCCCAGCATTCAATCCAAGTTAGAAGCTCGCCTCAAGAGCGCGAATCAATAGTCTGGGATGATCAACAGAAGCTGGTCACAAAAACAAAAAAAAAACAAAACAAGAAAAAGAAAAAAAGAAGAAGAAAGAGAAGAGCCCAAAATACGGAAGTGGAGAACAAATGTGGTCTGCTCAAGAACTAGCACCTACAACTAGCAAGTGTGAAGGTTCAGATCCAAAGTCTGTATGAAGCACCATTCAAGACTCAAGACCAAGTTTCAGAAGACTTAAGAGATAGGAATCCTTGTAACTAGTAGCTGATAGGCTTAGTTAGTCTTTTTCAGTTTTCATTTTTGTTGTAATGACAAGACCGCGGACCGGAACCTCGACGGAACGGCACCTCGATCGGCTCTTCACCTCGGTACAACTCTGCCATCTCTCTCTCATTCCCGAACTACACGTGGCCTGATTCCTGTATAACCAAGGATATGTAGGCAGCTCAGATACCAGGGCTCGGTCACATTCCCTCCCTTTCCTTAAGTGTAGTCCGTCCAAGTAATGGTCGGGTCAAAAACATGGCAAGTCGTTCTTTGTCGGAAAACTCTTCGTGTTTCCAGTCAAAGAGGGGCAGCTGTAAGCACGTGATTTTTAACCCTCCCCGAGAATTTTCACATTTTTAGTGTGAATATGTGAAATTGGGTCTAGTATAGCTATTTTAACTATTTTTACTTTATTTCATTGCAAAAAGAAAAATTACAAAAAAGTATATATATAAATTTTAGTTTATGTATCCCTCATAAACTCGAAAAAATCAAAAATTGCACTTTATTTTTGTACTTTATATAATTTCGAAAATTACAAAAAATATAGTTCTATTAAGGTTTTATAGTCATTTTTAATTTTGAAAAAAAAAATACAAAAATATTACCTCATACTTTATATTTTGTCTTTATTAAAAACGAAAATTACAAAAAATAGTTTTTTATTAATATTCTATAGTCATTTTACTTTTAAAAATACAAAAAATATTACTTCATATTTTATCTTAATATTTAAGAAAAACGAAAATTACAAAAAAAAAATAGTTTCATTAATATTTTGTAGCTATTTTAAATCTTTAAAAAATATTTAAAAAGAGATAGTTTTGTTTAAATACTAGTCTTATTTTTGGTAGTTATTTTGCTTACATAGGACTAGTTAAGCAACGTGTTCCTATTTCTCGGGTCCTGGCAAAAGAATAATATTCGGGTTTAAACTACCCGGTTTTAGGCCTAATTTTCGGACCGAGCCCATAATAAACCGTGTCCAGGACACGTGGGAAACCCCACCACGCGTGGGGGACATATGCCTCGAACCCCACCACGCGTGGGGCTCATTTTCATGGGCAAAGCATTACAAAACACGGACTTTTGAAAATTGAAGGGGGGGACCACTGTTCCGGTTTCTTCTCCAAAAAGGAGGAAGAAAAAACCTACAAAAAGAGAAAAAGGAACGGACAGGAGGGAGAGAGAAAAAGTTTGAAAGGAAAATATACTACTGTTCCTCTTTCTTCTTCAAAGAAGAAAGAGAAAAAACCCCACGACTCCCTAACCGGAAAACTCCATTGCCGGACCACCCCCCACGTCCGAACCCCAGCAGCACCCCGACTCCCTTGTCGTCCCTGTCCAACCAACGACCCAAAACCCTACTGCGTCGTCAACTGAACCAGTCACAACCCCCACGACCACCCGTCAAGCAGCAGCTACTGCTGCTGCATCGTCTAAACACCGCCTGCCTTACCAGCGAAACCAACAGTTCCGTCGACCCCCACGCCCCAGCTGCTATCGAGCAGCAGTTGCTGCTGCTTCCCTCGTCGGAACCACCATCGCTGCACCCCGACGACCTCAGCTGTTCGTCGTCCCAGTCCGGACGTCGACCACCAACGCTGCCCGTCCCAGCTTCACCAGCATCACGTCCGAAAACCACCAGTCTGCCACCTCCCCCATCGCCTAAAAACCACCTGTGGAACCAACAAAAACCACCACCAAACAGGCCTGTCAACCACTGCCCGCAACCCCACCGTCCAAACGCGACCACCACTGCTTCAGCTGATGTTATCGTTGTTATTTCACTGTTGTCGTGCAGTCCGTTGAGGTCGTCTTTGTTCGTCGAGGTCCGGCGCGTCGAGTCCGTCCGTTGAAGTCGATGTAGAGGTTTGGTCCCTGGTTCTATTCGTTTCTGTCTGTTCAGGTTAGTAAGCTTCAGTGTATTAGATAAAGAAATTTTACGTTCAATGTTTGAGTTGCAATATATCGATTGATATGATAATTTTCTGCCCATGTTTCACTGTATGCATTTTAGTTCATTTCTGGGTTATGTTATTATTGTTTACTTGATGTCGTTTGATTTAGTTGTATTAGTAGTCCTAAGACACAGCTTGACGTTGATTCGCTCGTCCCTTCATTGTCTTAGTTTATTTGGACAAAATTAATATTAGTACCTGTTGTTACTACGCCCGAAACACTCATTCGCCTAACTTCTTTTATTAAATCTTGACAAGTTATGAGATTTTAGTTGTACAGAGGCCGTAAGTTTTAGTATTGTTAAAGGCGTAGAAATGGCATCCTTTAAAAATAAATAAATAATTATAAAAAAAAATGAATGAATAAAAAATAATAATAAAAATAAATAAAATGAGACGAGCCTCGCCGGAAAAAATGTACAGATTGCGGGGCCCTCACAAAATATATGTATTAAATACTTAGATTCCGGGACGGGCCGTTTAGCAAATTTCACGGCCCTACCAAAAAATAATAATGCGCTAGTTGCTTTAGGCGCGCCTTTAATAATGTTATCTCTCTAAACTCGGGTGCACATTTATGTGACCCAAATCCAAATCTCAACGAAATCGAAATGTGTCTCTAATCACGGGTACATTGACTGTGACGAGGTCCGAGATGCATTTCCATGACGTTGCAAATTCTTTAAAAAATAAAAATAAAAATGAGATGAGCCTCGCCGAATAAAAATACAAATTGCGGGGCCCTCAGTAAATACTTGTTTAAAATTACTTAGAATTCAGGAGGGTCGTTTAGCGGATTTCACGGCTTCCGCAAAATAATAACGCGATAGTCTCTTTAGGCGCGTGTTTAATAGTTTACTTTCTTAAGCTCGGGTGTGCATTTCATGCGACCCAAATCCGATCCCAAAACATCAAATAAAATATGTTCCGGATTATGGGTGCATTTCATGTGACGTAGTCCAAAGACGTGTTTTAAATGATGTTCACATTTCTTTTAAAAACAATAATAGTAAAGCGGTTAAAAGATAAATTTGCACATAAGTTCATACTTGTATAAAATCAGATAATCAAGCCGAATATAACAATTGAGCGACCGTGCTAGAACCACGGAACTCGGGAATGCCTAACACCTTCTCCCGGGTTAACAGAATTCCTTATCCGGATTTCTGGTACGCAGACTGTAATATAGAGTCATTCTTTTTCTCGATTCGGGATTAAAATTGGTGACTTGGGACACCCTAAATCTCCCAAGTGGCGACTCTGAAATAAATAAACCAATCCCGTTTCGATTGTCCTTTAATTGGAAAAACTCCCCCTCGCGCCCCGCGGGTGCGGCAAAAGGAGGTGTGACAGCTCTGGCGACTCCGCTGGGGATAGTAAACCCAAAACCACTGGTTCAGGGTTAAGAATTCGAGCTTAGTATAATTGTTATTATTTGGCTTTATTTATTATCTGATTTTATTACATGTTTTGAGCCTAATGTGCTAAATGCTGCTTTTACTGCTTTGATATTGTTTGAACTGTACATATAAACTGTGCCGAAACCCTTCTCTTCTCTCTTGAGGAGCGCACGCTGGTCGTGGCTTCTTTCTGTTAGTGTCATATGCCAAAATAGAACGAGGATTCGGAGGAGTTGCAAAATCGGATGCCCTTTTGGTTACCGGTACACAGCTCCCATCCTTGGCTCGAGTTGTCCGCTCGGGTAAGCCAGGTCTAGAACAAACACCCAAGTTCTGAACTTAGTATAACAAAGCCACATGCCGGATCCCTAGTAGGAACGTTTATTTGCATCATGTGCATTTGACTTAGGGGACTCAACACAGGGGTTGGGTCCGTCTAGGACAAGCAACCTGAAAATAATAGACCATCTTTGACATCCTATGTGCTACATGTTGTATTTAGTCAAGGGCGTATGGGTCATTTGGTCATTTCCAGCATGATGTTATTTTAATCAAAGCATGGGGAATATTTGTGGAATCCAAGAAGCCTTGGAATTCCCTATGTCCCCCACGCTTGCTTTTTGGGAAAGCACATGGGGAACATTTGTGGAATCCAAGAAGTCTTGGAATTCCCATATGTCCCCCACGCTTCATATGTTGGGAAAAACGCATGGGGAGCATTTGCGGAATCCAAGAAGTCTTGGAAATCATTATGTCTCCCATGCCACATTTTTGAAAGAAATAATAAATATGAAAGAAAAAAATAAAAATACAAATAAAAACAAAGCATTAAAATTCAAAAAGATTTTGTATGTTGTCATCATTTTCCACATATAAGAAAATCGTGAAAAAAGGAGAAAATAACAGCATAGAAGTCCGAGTAGAGTCGAAACTCTGCCGAAATTTTGAAAATGAAAAAGTGTCTTATTAGTTTGTTTTATTAAAAGCAAGGAAAAAATATAAAAAAGAGTAGTGGCTTTGTCTTGTTTTTCAAAAAAAAAAAACAAATTGAAAATAGTTTGTCTTGCCATAAAAATGAAAAAAAGAGTCTTGTTTTGAAATGGGGTTTTATTTATTTATTTGTTTATGAAAATACCAAAATAAAAATAAAAAAAATAAATAAAATAGTTTGTTTTTTTTAAAAAAAATGGTTTATTATTTGTTGCAAATATATATATATATATATATATATATATATATATATATATATATATATATATATATATATATATATATATATATAAATCCAAAGGTTTTTCATTATCTCCTAAAATGTGTATAAATCTTTATTTTTGTTGCAAAAATGTTTGTCTTGCAAAGTCTAGAAAAGTTCTTCAAAACAAATAATCCAAAAATATTTTCCATTATTAACTTCTTTCTAGTTGTTTCTTTAAAAAATAAATAAATAAATAAATAAATAAAAAATATATAATATAAAAAAAATAAAAAAAAACAAATCCGAAAATATTTTGATTCTTCTTTCAAAAATTGAAAAGAAAATTCAAAATTCAAAAAAAAACATTTGAGAAGCATTTCTTTTATCAAAAGCAAAATTCCGAAAAATATTTTCTTCTTCTTTAGAATAATAATAATAATAAAAAAAAAGAGCAAATGAAAATTCCAAAATATATCTTAGAAGTGTTTCTTTTAAAAAGAAAATCAATCAAAAAAAATGCTTCCTTTCTTCTTTTAAAGTAGTTCTTTTGACCGAACTACGCGGGTTTGATTCTCACCGGATGTGAGATACGTAGACAACCCTCATCGGGTCCAACCCCACCTTTTGCTAAAAAGCCAAAAACAAATAATAATAATAAAATAAAAAATATACGTCAAATTTTAATTTTGTCATAAAGAAGTCAGGTGACGCTGTTTTATCAAGACATAGCCGAATGTTCCCGAAAGGGACGCCGGAAGGCTGACTTTGCATTAACAGCCACCTTTGGGTCATTTGGAGATATGGACCCACACAGCCTAAAAATCTTCGTCCCCGAGACATTGAAAGGCTGTGTTTGTAATATTGAGTTTTCTAATTTGAAAAACAATAAAAAGAGTCATAAAGAAGTCGGGTGATGCTGTTTTGTCATAAATAGCCGAATGTTCCCAAAAGGGACGCCGGAAGGCTGACTTTGCATAAACAGCCACTTTTGGGTCATTTTTAAGACTTGGTCCAGTTGACCCCCACAGCCTAAAAATCTTCGTCCCCGGGACGTTGAAAGGCCGTGCTTGCAATATTGAGTTTTCTAATTCGAAAAACGACAAAAGAGTCATAAATAAGTCAGGTGATGCTGTTTTGTCATAAATAGCCGAATGTTCCCGAAAGGGACGCCGGAAGGCTGACTTTGCATAAATAGCCACCTTCGGGTCATGCTTAGAATTTTTGGTCCAAGTTGACCCACACAGCCTTATAAATCTTCGTCCCCGAGGCGCTGAAGGGCCGTGTTTACAACGCCAAGTCTTTTATTGTAATTTGAAAAGAAAAAAAAATCAAAGAGTCAGCGGTCATGTGAATACCGTCTTTTGTCATAATAAGCTGAGCCAGCTTCGGCCGCATCTTAAACCGTTCTTGCCGAAATAGCCTTAGAGTATCTTTCAGTTGTCGAAAGGTTATTTTCGTAAAAGAATGGACAAGTTTGTAAAGTGTCGAAATAATCCTCCCCAGCCTCAAAATTCATGTGAAATTTGGAAGGGGCCACATTTGCAAAAATAACCGTTTGGTTGCGCATTTGTCGAACAGAGAAAGGGAGCTAGCCTTTTGTTTGTGAAGTTTGTAAACCTTTTGATTAAAATAGGCGGGTTGTTTGATTTTCAAGTTTGCAGGTCATCTATAAACCTTTGAAACCCATTTTGTTTCAATATGAAAATTGAAAAATTGTTTGTTATTGTTTATCTCTTATTGGTCCGAACTACGCAAGGTCTGATTCATGCGGGGTCATGATACGTAGGCAATCTCCATAAGATTCGACCACAAGGAAAAAAGAAATGAAAAAAAGAAATGGAAAAAAAGAATGAAAAAAAAATGAAAAAAAGAATGAAAAAGAAAAAGCGAAAAGAGAAAATCCAAAAAAAAGAAAAAGAAAAAGAAAAAAGATGTTGTTAATAATGAGGACCGACTGAGTCCATTCTAACCTGTTTGTTTCACAAATAAAGTTAAGGTGGTTGGTTTGTGGTAAGCCGGACAATGACACCCAGAATCCTTTACTTGCACCTCATGATGCACACTCTGCGAGGATCAGGCATGATGACAGAAGCATTCGAATCCTGTTGGAAACTTGTTGACGGAGATTGATGATATTGAAGCTGGTAATGGTCTTGACAGTATTGCTGCGAAGCTCAGTGGCTAAGATGCCAGTTTTGATAAAGTGGGAGCACGCTCCGTTCCTTGGATTAGCAAAAGAGAAGCTGGTGGTGGCTTATTTTGTTGTCATTTCTGTTGTCCGGATTATTCTTAGAGTTGTAATCCGAATATTTTCTGGCGTCAAACCTTCTTATCTTTCCATTTTGTCATAGCAGTTTGTTTAAATTTTGTCCAGTTTGTGTTAGGATTTTATTCTGGTTGTTTGTTTGTTTTATTATTCAAACCATTTCGCCGGTAGTCTAATACAAAGCCGGTCTTTTGTTAGTTCCAGTCGTCTTTTCGTTTAGTCCTTTTATCATTTCGCTCAATGCCGATTCTAGGGACATGACATGCGCACCCAGTTTGGGCCTAATCTTAAAAGTTAATCATAAAACCCTGGAAAGGCGATTCAGACCATTTAAAGGAAATAAGGACGGTTGAGATTATTCAGAGCTCGAGTCATATGGAACTGGGGCAAGTGAAACACAAAGAAAAACCGTTAAAAGCAAGATTCGCCAAATTGGCATGAGGGTCGCCCAACGGTGCTTTAGAAGTGACAGATGAACAAACAAATGTTGAATATAATTGTCAAGTCCAGCACCCTCAAAAGAGAGTACAAATTTAAATTGTGTTGTTTGCACTTGGCATGTTTTGAAGACTGGAATGACGAAGGCATTTTGTTCTGCTACCCAAACACTTTATCCTTCGTTACCCTTTTCAGCCTTATTTATTTTCTTTCATACCCCTCGTTCGGAATTAGTAGCAACGAATAAAATACGCGAGCATGGCAGGTAAGAGAAAAGAAAGAAAAGAAAACAACAAAATGGAAAAAGAAGAATAAAAGAAAAAGAGAGAAAGAAAAAAAACGACAAAAGAAAATGAGAAAAGAAAAAGAGAAAAGAAAAAGGATAACAAAAAGCAAAAAAAAAGGGGAAAGTCAAATGAAAAAGAGGAATTGGGAACTACGTTTGACCTGATTCCTCAAAGAGGATACGTAGGCGCTTCACGGCTCGGTCATAGTTTTGAAAAATGAAAAAATCAAAAAATATCCCCAAGCAAGAAAACTGTGGTAGAGGTTGCGTTCGTTGTAAATAAATCTGGTTCCGAAAGTTGTAATTAATAACCCAGAATCGATGCACTTCTGAGCCTTTAATACCCTTTCTTTCTAGCCCTATCCAAAACCCACATTACGGTCCAAAGAAAGACCTTCCGATCAGTCTTCAAAAGATGTCAAGTCAGACTAATGAAGAGTCTTGCCGGCGAGTATAACATTCTGTTCCACAGCAAAAGGGACTCTAATCTCCATCAGAAAGAGTCATACCGGCGACACTCCAAATCCCCAGCTGGAAAGTGATACAAATGAGAGAGTCTTATCGGTGAAAACCTTCACAGGCACCATAAGGCGATGAAAGCTGAGAGAAGAACCCAAAAATGAGAGAGACTTGATAGTGAAAACCCTTCGGGCACTACAAGTCGAATAAGATTGAGAGTCAGAGGGGGAATCGCCAATTGAAGATCTTAAAAGATGATTGACGGTAGAGGATAGGCCACATACGCATGTCATGGCCATTAGAGTCGGTGTCTGCATTTGATAGGGTTTTTATTTATAGTTTCTTTTGTTAAAAAGTCATGTGTTGTCTTTCTCCTTTCATAAAATTTTTTCCCAATAGAGTCTGTCCGGTCAGAACAAGTATGAAATGACTTCAAAATAGGCCATCAGCTTTCCAAAATGAGATCTGACTAGTACATCCAAGTGGTATAGTCAGCGAGGAACAAGCGCGAGGCCAGTGTCAAAATATATATCCCCAGCAAAAGGCCCATTAACAAAGCAAGGAGAGCAGTGAGCATGATTTGGCGAAATCAATGCTAGACTAAAAGGTCGGGAAAATGCCAGTTTCCAAGCTGTGCCACAAAAGAAGAGGGATATCCCCCAGCAGGAAGGGATTATCCCCAGCACATAATATCATCCCCAACAAGTTGTGCAACGCAAAGCAAGGAAGGAAAAAAGGAAAAGCCATCCCGTTGGGAGTATCACAACCAACCACCATGTTTTAAACTAACAAATTTTGTTTGATTTGAAACAGGTAAAGGAAATGACATTGAGGCAGAAACGCATGCCACAAGGGATATTATCAAACTGGGGCAGAAAATTTTCCTTCCATTTAGAAAATTTTCTGGAAGTCAGGTACCCCCAGCTGATAACATTTTACCCCCCAACAGGTAAGTAAATCAAGGGAGGTATTCTTTGGAGGGAGAAGCTATGCAAAAACAAAACAAAAATAAAAAAGGGAATAAAAAAAAAAGAATAATAATAAAAATGGGGAAGGTAGAAAAGGAAAATTCATCCCAATCCCCAGCAAGTATTCAAGGTAAGACATTTTCAAGTCTTAAAGATATTTTGGGTTCATCCGCCCTCAAATAGGATATGTCGGGTTCATCCGCCCTCAAATAGGATATGTCGGGTTCATCCGCCCTCAAATAGGATCTGTCGGGTTCATCCGCCCTCAAATAGGATCTGTTGGGTTCATCCGCCCTCAAATAGGATATGTTGGGTTCATCCGCCCTCAAATAGGATATGTTGGGTTCATCCGCCCTCAAATAGGATATGTCGGGTTCATCCGCCCTCAAATAGGATATGTCGGGTTCATCCGCCCTCAAATAGGATATGTTTGGGTTCATCCGCCCTCGAATAAGATATGTTGGGTTCATCCGCCCTCAAATAGGATATGTCGGGTTCGTCCGCCCTCAAATAGGATCTTATTTTCAAAGTTATTGTTAAAGACAGGCGCCCACCTGAATAACGAGAGGAATACATTTTGTCTTTTCATTTCTGTTCTAGGTCACCCACCAGTATAATGCGGGAATACATTTTAAGTTCTAGGTCGCCCACCAGTATAATGCGGGAATACTTTTAAGTTCTAGGTCGCCCACCAGTAAAATGCGGGAATACATTTTAAGTTCTAGGTCGCCCACCAGTATAATGCGGGAATACATTTTAAGTTCTAGGTCGCCCACCAGTATAATGCGGGCATATCATTTTTCATATCTTTACAACCAGGCGCCCACCTGTATAACGAGAGGAATACATTTCAGTGTTTTTTTTACTTTCAAGTGTTGAAATTGGGAGCCCGCCCAGATAATAGAGGCATACATTCAGTCTTTTATTTTAAGTGTTGAAATTGGGAGCCCGCCCAGATAACAGAGGCATACATTCAGTCTTTTTATTTTTTTAGTGTTGAAATTGGGAGCCCGCCCAGATAACAGAGGCATACATTCAGTTTTTACTTTCAAGTGTTGAAATTGGGAGCCCGCCCATAATAACAGAGGAATACATTCAGTCTTTAATTTTAAGTGTTGAAATTGGGAGCCCGCCCAGATAACAGAGGCATACATTCAGTCTTTTATTTCAAGTGTTGAAATTGGGAGCCCGCCCAGATAATAGAGGCATACATTCCACGTCTTTACCCATAGGAGATGCATTTCCTCCTAAGTTTTAGTTTTACCCATAGGAGACGCACTTCCTAGGTTCAGTTTCACCAATAGGAGACGCACTTCCTAAGCAAGTTTCACCAATAGGAGACGCACTTCCTAAGTTAATTCCACCGATAGGAGACGCACTTCCTAAGTTTATTTCACCAATAGGAGACGCACTTCCTAGGTTCAGTTTCACCAATAGGAGACGCACTTCCTAAGCAAGTTTCACCAATAGGAGACGCACTTCCTAAGCAAGTTTCACCAGTAGGAGACGCACTTCCTAAGCAAGTTTCACCAGTAGGAGACGCACTTCCTAAGCAAGTTTTATCAGTAGGAGACGCACTTCCTAAGATAAGTTTCACCAGTAGGAGACGCACTTCCTAAGCAAGTTTTATCAGTAGGAGACGCACTTCCTAAGATAAGTTTCACCGTAGGAGACGCACTTCCTAAGCAAGTTTCACCAGTAGGAGACGCACTTCCTAAGCAAGTTTTATCATTAGGAGACGCACTTCCTAAAGTTCAGTTTCACCATAGGAGACGCACTTCCTAAGTTCATTTCACCCATAGGAGACGCACTTCCTAAGTCAGTTTCACCATAGGAGACGCACTTCCTAAAGTTCAGTTTCACCATAGGAGACGCACTTCCTAAAGCAAGTTTTATCAGTAGGAGACGCACTTCCTAAGATAAGTTTCACCAGTAGGAGACGCACTTCCTAAGCTCAGTTTCACCAATAGGAGACGCACTTCCTAAAAATATTTCACCATAGGAGACGCACTTCCTAAAGCAAGTTTTATCAGTAGGAGACGCACTTCCTAAGATAAGTTTCACCAGTAGGAGACGCACTTCCTAAGCTCAGTTTCACCAATAGGAGACGCACTTCCTAAAAATATTTCACCGATAGGAGACGCACTTCCTAAGTTCAGTTTTACCATAGGAGACGCACTTCCTAAGTTCAGTTTCACCAATAGGAGACGCACTTCCTAAAAATATTTCACCAGTAGGAGACGCACTTCCTAAGCAAGTTTTACCAGTAGGAGACGCACTTCCTAAGATAAGTTTCACCAGTAGGAGACGCACTTCCTAAGTTCAGTTTCACCAATAGGAGACGCACTTCCTAAAAAGATTTCACCCCTAGGAGATGCACTTCCTAGTTTGATTCATTTTTAAGTTCGACCATAGGAGACACAATTCCTAGTCCAGTTTTTGAAGTTTACCCGTAGGAGACGCACTTCCTAATCAAGGTCTTTCAAGTTCATAGGAGACACACTTCCTAGTTCTAGTCACTAGAGTTTTCACCCTTAGGAGATGCACTTCCTAGTTTAGCTCATTCCGATTCAACCATAGAAGACACACTTTCTAGTTTGAGTCATTGAGGTTTTATTTTAGCATACACATTTGCTAGCAAGAGTTTTGGTTTTACTCATAGGATATGCACATCCTAGCCTAGTCTTTAGTTTACTCTCATCATTGCATCAATAGTGTAAGTGAGTTACAAATTTTGCTAACAACTCACAAATCTTCCCAGTACAAACTGGTTAGGAAATTTTGTTTGTTTTGATTGTTTTGATTGTCAGGGACCCGCCTGTAGAACGAAGTTTGTTGCGTGTCGAAGATAGAAGAAGTCAGGAGTCCGCCTGTAGAACGGAGAAACATTTTTCAAAATCAAGCAGTGACCCACTGGAGAGCAGAAGGATTACAACAGAAATCCCCAGCATTCAATCCAAGTTAGAAGCTCGCCTCAAGAGCGCGAATCAATAGTCTGGGATGATCAACAGAAGCTGGTCACAAAAACAAAAAAAAACAAGAAAGAAAAAGAAAAAAAGAAGAAGAAAGAGAAGAGCCCAAAATACGGAAGTGGAGAACAAATGTGGTCTGCTCAAGAACTAGCACCTACAACTAGCAAGTGTGAAGGTTCAGATCCAAAGTCTGTATGAAGCACCATTCAAGACTCAAGACCAAGTTTCAGAAGACTTAAGAGATAGGAATCCTTGTAACTAGTAGCTGATAGGCTTAGTTAGTCTTTTTCAGTTTTCATTTTTGTTGTAATGACAAGACCGCGGACCGGAACCTCGACGGAACGGCACCTCGATCGGCTCTTCACCTCGGTACAACTCTGCCATCTCTCTCTCATTCCCGAACTACACGTGGCCTGATTCCTGTATAACCAAGGATATGTAGGCAGCTCAGATACCAGGGCTCGGTCACATTCCCTCCCTTTCCTTAAGTGTAGTCCGTCCAAGTAATGGTCGGGTCAAAAACATGGCTAGTCGTTCTTTGTCGGAAAACTCTTCGTGTTTCCAGTCAAAGAGGGGCAGCTGTAAGCACGTGATTTTTGACCCTCCCCGAGAATTTTCACATTTTTAGTGTGAATATGTGAAATTGGGTCTAGTATAGCTATTTTAACTAATTTTACTTTATTTCATTGCAAAAAGAAAAATTACAAAAAAGTATATATATAAATTTTAGTTTATGTATCCCTCATAAACTCGAAAAAATCAAAAATTGCACTTTATTTTTGTACTTTATATAATTTCGAAAATTACAAAAAATATAGTTCTATTAAGGTTTTATAGTCATTTTTAATTTTGAAAAAAAAAATACAAAAATAAAAAATATTACTTTATATTTTGTCTTTATTAAAAACGAAAATTACAAAAAATAGTTTTTTATTAATATTCTATAGTCATTTTAACTTTGAAAAATACAAAAAATATTACTTCATATTTTATCTTAATATTTAAGAAAAACGAAAATTACAAAAAAAAAATAGTTTCATTAATATTTTGTAGCTATTTTAAATCTTTAAAAAATATTTAAAAAGAGATAGTTTTGTTTAAATACTAGTCTTATTTTTGGTAGTTATTTTGCTTACATAGGACTAGTTAAGCAACGTGTTCCTATTTCTCGGGTCCTGGCAAAAGAATAATATTCGGGTTTAAACTACCCGGTTTTAGGCCTAATTTTCGGACCGAGCCCATAATAAACCGTGTCCAGGACACGTGGGAAACCCCACCACGCGTGGGGGACATATGCCTCGAACCCCACCACGCGTGGGGCTCATTTTCATGGGCAAAGCATTACAAAATACGGACTTTTGAAAATTGAAGGGGGGGACCACTGTTCCGGTTTCTTCTCCAAAAAGGAGGAAGAAAAAACCTACAAAAAGAGAAAAAGGAACGGACAGGAGGGAGAGAGAAAAAGTTTGAAAGGAAAATATACTACTGTTCCTCTTTCTTCTTCAAAGAAGAAAGAGAAAAAACCCCACGACTCCCTAACCGGAAAACTCCATTGCCGGACCACCCCCCACGTCCGAACCCCAGCAGCACCCCGACTCCCTCGTCGTCCCTGTCCAACCAACGACCCAAAACCCTACTGCGTCGTCAACTGAACCAGTCACAACCCCCACGTACCACCAGTCAAGCAGCAGCTACTACTGCTGCATCGTCTAAACACCGCCTGCCTTACCAGCGAAACCAACAGTTCCGTCGACCCCCACGCCCCAGCTGCTATCGAGCAGCAGTTGCTGTTGCTTCCCTCGTCGGAACCACCATCGCTGCACCCCGACGACCTCAACTGTTCGCCGTCCCAGTCCGGACGTCGACCACCAACGCAGCCCGTCCCAGCTTCACCAGCATCACGTCCGAAAACCACCAGTCTGCCACCTCCCCCATCGCCTAAAAACCACCTGTGGAACCAACAAAAACCACCACCAAACAGGCCTGTCAACCACTGCCCGCAACCCCACCGTCCAAACACGACCACCACTGCTTCAGCTGATGTTATCGTTGTTCTTTCACTGTTGTCGTGCAGTCCGTTGAGGTCGTCTTTGTTCGTCGAGGTCCGGCGCGTCGAGTCCGTCCGTTGAAGTCGATGTAGAGGTTTGGTCCCTGGTTCTATTCGTTTCTGTCTGTTCAGGTTAGTAAGCTTCACTGTATTAGATAAAGAAATTTTACGTTCAATGTTCGAAGTTGCAATATATCGATTGATATGATAATTTTCTGCCCATGTTTCACTGTATGCATTTTAGTTCATTTCTGGGTTATGTTATTATTGTTTACTTGATGTCGTTTGATTTAGTTGTATTAGTAGTCCTAAGACACAGCTTGACGTTGATTCGCTCGTCCCTTCATTGTCTTAGTTTATTTGGACAAAATTAATATTAGTACCTGTTGTTACTACGCCCGAAACACTCATTCGCCTAACTTCTTTTATTAAATCTTGACAAGTTATGAGATTTTAGTTGTACAGAGGCCGTAAGTTTTAGTATTGTTAAAGGCGTAGAAATGGCATCCTTTAAAAATAAATAAATAATTATAAAAAAAAATGAATGAATAAAAAATAATAATAAAAATAAATAAAATGAGACGAGCCTCGCCGGAAAAAATGTACAGATTGCGGGGCCCTCACAAAATATATGTATTAAATACTTAGATTCCGGGACGGGCCGTTTAGCAAATTTCACGGCCCTACCAAAAAATAATAATGCGCTAGTTGCTTTAGGCGCGCCTTTAATAATGTTATCTCTCTAAACTCGGGTGCACATTTATGTGACCCAAATCCAAATCTCAACGAAATCGAAATGTGTCTCTAATCACGGGTACATTGACTGTGACGAGGTCCGAGATGCATTTCCATGACGTTGCAAATTCTTTAAAAAATAAAAATAAAAATGAGATGAGCCTCGCCGAATAAAAATACAAATTGCGGGGCCCTCAGTAAATACTTGTTTAAAATTACTTAGAATTCAGGAGGGTCGTTTAGCGGATTTCACGGCTTCCGCAAAATAATAACGCGATAGTCTCTTTAGGCGCGTGTTTAATAGTTTACTTTCTTAAGCTCGGGTGTGCATTTCATGCGACCCAAATCCGATCCCAAAACATCAAATAAAATATGTTCCGGATTATGGGTGCATTTCATGTGACGTAGTCCAAAGACGTGTTTTAAATGATGTTCACATTTCTTTTAAAAACAATAATAGTAAAGCGGTTAAAAGATAAATTTGCACATAAGTTCATACTTGTATAAAATCAGATAATCAAGCCGAATATAACAATTGAGCGACCGTGCTAGAACCACGGAACTCGGGAATGCCTAACACCTTCTCCCGGGTTAACAGAATTCCTTATCCGGATTTCTGGTACGCAGACTGTAATATAGAGTCATTCTTTTCCTCGATTCGGGATTAAAATTGGTGACTTGGGACATCCTAAATCTCCCAAGTGGCGACTCTGAAATAAATAAACCAATCCCGTTTCGATTGTCCTTTAATTGGAAAAACTCCCCCTCGCGCCCCGCGGGTGCGGCAAAAGGAGGTGTGACACCACTGTGGTGTACTCATGCCCTTTCCTGCACATGTTTTTGTGTGCAGATCCAAGTTCTTCGGCTCAACCATATTATCGGTGAGGCGAGGCAATTTTTAGAGACTTCTAGGTATTCTGCCGCATCCGCAGACCGAGGAGTCCCTCTCTATTCTCTCTTTTAGCAATAGACCTTTTGTAATTATTTTGTTTAAACTTCTGGAGTTAGAACATTATGTATTTCCTTTAGTTTGTGATTCATGAGATTCCGAATTTGGGAGTGTTAATATTGGTCGAGAGTGCTATTATTGTATATGCTGAGCGGCATTTTAAACTTTTCTATTATATTACTCGTAAATTGCTAGTTTTGTATCTTTATTTCCTTTTTCCGCAAATGGTTAGGCTTACCTAGTAGTAGAGACTAGGTGCCGTCACGACAGTTCACGAAAGGAGAACTGGGGTCGTGACATGAGGAGATTGTGACTTTTGAGATGAATGTAGCAATGGGGGTGAAAAAGGAGAAGCCACCTGCAAGTGTTGAGTGGAAAGTGAAGGATTTAAAAGAGAAGGCTCTAGTGATTAAAACTTAAGTGTGGGGTGTACCCCAAGAAGACTGAGAAGAAGCTATCTGCATAGATGTGTGCACTAGTTCGGGTGCGACAAATGGAGCCTGATTTTGACTCTGATCCCGACTAGATGTTCAGGGAAGTTTCCTGTTACATCCCCGAACTTAAAATTAGGATGTGCCGTAGTAAATCCACTTGAATTCGAAGGGATTATGTCTATTAGGAGATTATAGAGGGTTTAAGACATTATTATTATGAGACCCTATATGTTTACAACCGTGATACCGTTAGATATTATGTTAGTATGATATTTTCTTTTAAGTGAAGTATTTTAGTAAAAGTTTTATAAGTATAATTTTGGAATTGTGTCCTCTCGAACTTCTATTCTTTAAAAGGAAAGTTTTCTCCATAAGCTTTTTAATGCTTCTTTAATATTTGATTGGTATTTGATTGTTAACAAGGCACTGTTAACCCAGTTTTGTATTAAACATGTTCACCATCTTTAAGAACTTACTAGATCATTATTGTTTTCACTAACGTCTATTAATATATAGTGATAATTTAAGCTCTTACTCTAAATTAGTGCCTTGTTAAGTAGGAAACATATAATTTAGGAGGGATTACTATAATTTATGTAAAACTCATTTATATATTACAATTAAATCTGTACCAAAATTGTGACGACCCAAAGGGTCATCACCTATTTTTAATTGCATTATGTACTTCCGAGGCCTTGAAAACATCATTTAGAGTTACCTCAATTTGCGTGCACAGTCCGAGCGCGTAGCCGGAAAGCTTAAATATGAAATTCTATGAAAAATGATGAAATTTGAGTTTAAAATGAATAAATTTGACTTCGGTCAACATTTTGGGTAAACAGACCCGGATCCGTGATTTGATGGTCTTAGAGGGTCCGTAGGAAAATATGGGACTTGGGCGTATGCCCGGAATCGAATTCTAAGGTCCCAAGCCCGAGAAATGAATTTTTAAGTAAAATTATTTTCTTAAAATGTTAAAGGAATTTTGAAATGAAATCTGATTAGAAAGCGATGGTATCGGGCCCGTATTTTGATTCCGGCGCCCGATATATGTCTTATATATGGTTTAAGTCATTTCTGTAAAATTTGGTTGAAAACAGAGTTCGTTTGACGTGATTTGGACCTAAATTGCTAAAGTTGATGTTTTATGAAGTTTGAGAAAAATCCTTTGATTTTGAGGTTTGATCCATTGTTTTTGAGGTTATTTTGGCGATTTGATCACACGGATAAGTTCGTATGAAGTTGTTGAATTAGTACGTGTGTTTGGTTAGGAGCCCCGAGGGCTCGGGTGTGATTCGGATGTGTTTCGGAGAGTTTCAGACTTAGAAAATGTTGCAGATTTCTCAATTGTTGGGTTTCTGGTACTTCCTTCTTCGCGTTTGCGGGAGTACCCACGCGAACGCGATGGGTTAATTGTTGCTGAAGGAATTTCCTTCTACGCGAACGTGTAGCTCAGGTCGCGAACGCGAGGCTTGGGGGGGGGTTAACCCTTCGCAAACGCGGTCCTGGTCACGCGACGCGAAGGCCAAATTAGCATGGGCAGGGGGTGGGGTAGTTGTCTTACGCGAACGCGAATCCTTGGACGCGAACGCAAGGGCTCGAGGAGATTACTCTCCGTGAACACGAGCCCGTGTACGTGAATGAGAAGGCTCACCCAGCCTGACCATCGCGAACGCGAAGGATCAGTCGCCAACGCGAAGGGCATTTTCGCCCAGTGATTTTAAAAAGGCCAAAAACAGAACACTTTCGGGATTTTATAAAAATTTCACAAACCTCATCTTCTCCAAAGCTCTTAGGCGATTTTTGAAGCTTCTCTTCACCATAATCTCTTGGGTAAGTAATCTTTAACTTGTTTTCTTCATTTTCCATCAACACCCACTGGAATTTTTGGCCTAAAACATGTAATTAAGGGTAGAAATTAGGGATTTGGGTAGAGTTAGGGCTTTTTGATTATTTGTGATTTAGACCTCGTTTTGGGGTCGGATTTGAAATCAAATTATATATTCGTCTCGTGGGCGAATGGATGATCGGGTTTTGGTCCGAACCTCGTATTTTGACCAAGCGGGCTTGAGGTCGATTTTTGGGATTTTGGGAAGAATGATTGGAAAGTTATAATTGAACATTGGAATTGGATTGTTTAGCACTTATTGATGATATTGAGTCAATTATGTACAGATTCGATTGGGTTGGAGCCAAATTTGAGAGGAAATGCGGTGTTCGAGGCTTGAGTTGGCCGTGAAAGTTCGAGGTAAGTGTTTGGTCTAACCTTAGCTTGAGGTATTAGGAGTTGTGTCCTATTTGCTATTTGCTTCTTGTTGAGTACGACGTGTAGGCATGGTGATGAGTATCTATACGTTGGTGTCAAGCATGACCGTGGGTCTTATATTGTGATTTTCATGACTTCGTTGTATTATTCATGCCTTGGTGAAGATTTATATTTGTTGTGTAAAGTTGTGGAAAAGAATTGTGACCTATGAACATTGAGGAGTGTTGGCTCCAGTTGTATAACGAATTGTGAAAGTATAAGTGATAATTGAAACTCTAGAGTATTGGTTCGAGTTGTGAAGTGAATTGTGAAGTAAAAGTGAGAAAGAGAAGAGATAATTATGTTGCCCCCTTGCCGGGCTATTGTTGAGTTGTGGTTCCATTGCATTGTGTTCTTAATTGATATTACGGATGTTTAGGTTGATGATTCTTTGTGTTAGGTGTTGTAACAAGCTTAGTTATAGCTGAGGTAGTTAGGTGTTGTAACAAGTTTGGTTATAGCTGAGGTAGTTAGGTTTTGTAACAAGTTTGGTTATAGCTAAGGTAGTTAGGTGTTGTAACAAGTTTGGTTATAGCTGAGGTAGTTAGGTGTTGTAAAAAGTTTGATTATAGCTGAGGTAGTTAGGTGTTGTAACAAGTTTGATTATAGCTGAGGTATCTAGGTGTTGTAACGAGTTTGGTTATAGCTGAGGTAGTTAGATGTTATATCTATTTCTCCCTTGCCAGGATATTGTTTGTTGATATTATTATTCCCTTACCGGGATATTGTTTGTTGATATTGTTGTTCCCTTGCTGGGATTCCTTGTGATTATTGTTGGCTTGTACATAGGAGCGGGTGGTACGCCTACCACAAGATATAATAAAATGAGAGCGGGTGGTATGCCTACCACAAGATATAATAAAATAGGAGCGGGTGGTACGCCTACCATAAGATTAATGAAATGGGAACGGGTGGTACGCCTACCACAAGATATAACAAAATGGGAGCGGGTGGTACGCCTACCATGAGATAAATGAAATGGGAGCGGGTGGCGCGCATGCCACGAGATATAATGAAATAGGATAGGGTGGCATGCCTGCCACGAGATACAGGAAATGGGATCGGGTTGCACGCCTGCAATAAGATATGAAAAGAAAGTGAAATCCGCCTTTGTTTTCCTTATTCTTGTTAGTAGTTGAATTTTGATTCCTTATAGTTCTCTTGATATTCTGTTTTTACCTGTTATTCCCTGAAGCATGTTTCCCCCTCCCATCTTTACTTGTTTATTTCCGTATTTCTTTTCTGCTATATATATATTCGAAATGCACAATATTATTTGGAGTCTGGTCCTAGCCTCGTCACTACCTCGCCGGGGTTAGGCTAGGCACTTACCAGCACATGGAGTCGGTTGTGCTGATACTACACTCTGCAATCTTTTGTGCAGACCTCCGTGTTTTAGACTTCGGACCGCGGTGAGATTGCTGATTCTTGTTCATCAGGCGACCCGAGGTAGCCCTGCATGCGTCTGTAGGCCTTGGCGTCTCCTTCCATCTACTTTCCTGTTTCTTACATGTATTTCCAGAGACAGTGTTGTATTTAGTTCTTTTAGACCTTTATTGGTAGTATTCTTAGACTGTCTGTGAAATTGTGATACCAGTTCTCGGTAGTCGAGACTCAAACAATTGTATTAGACATTCATGTTCAGATAGCTTATTGTTTTCGTCCGCTTATGTTATATTCCGTTGTTTAAATGTTATTTCTTCGTAATTGTTAAAGAGAATAAAATTGGTAAAAAGATAGATTGTTCAATAATTGGCTTGCCTAGCTCACATTAGTAGGCGCCATCACGACCCCCGAGGTGGGAAATTCGGGTCGTGACAAGTTGGTATCAGAGCTCTAGGTTACATGAGTTTCACAATTCACAAACGAGCTTAGTAGAGTTTGAGGGATCGGTATGAAGATGTCTGTATTAATCCCCAGAGGCTACAGAGTTAGGAAAAGTTTCACTTCTATTCTTCCCTGTCGTGCGATTTTTGTTCTCTCAATGCTAAATTGAAACCTCTACTCTTGTCCTTTCGCGAATGGCGAGGTCATGTACCAGCACGGACTAGTGATTGATCAGCTACGTCTTCGGGGGCTTTGTGTAGGTTGGATATGTTTCACCAAGCTCTTCACTACTACTTTCAGCAGAGCATCTTCTGAGGATCCCCAAGACTTCTAGACAGTTATCATGAGGTTCTCAGGAACATGGGGATCGTGGAGACTGATGGGGTCGATTTTGCTACTTTTTGCTTGTCTAGATCCGCATAGCTTGGTGGGGAGATTATTGCTTGGCTAGACCAGTCGGAGGGCCAGCTTTGACTTGGGAGCAGTTCATGCAGCTATTCCTAGAGAAGTTTCTCCACATCACTGTGAGAGTGAGTGAGGAGGTTCATTGAGGGACTCGTCCAGCCCGCTCAGTTAGCTAGAGGTGGAGGTAGAGGTATTAGAGGTGGAGGTAGAGATGCTAGAGGTGGAGGTAAAGGTATTAGAGGTGGAGGTGCAGGTACTGTTCTAGTTTGTGGTAGAGAAGATTCGATTTTATTTTGCGCCGTATCTAGTCATGCCTAGTGATTCTTGATGGCCCCTGTTTATGTGTCTATGCTGGTGGGTGATTCTATTATGGTGGATCGCATCCATTGTTCATGTATAGTGGTGATTGGAGGTCTTGAGACTCGTGTAGATTTGCTTCTTCTGGACATGATTGATTTTGATGTCCTATTGGGGATGAACTGGTTATCACCTTACCACGCTATCTTGGACTGTTATGCCAAGACTGTGACCATAGCTTTACCGAGTTTTCCTCGTTTAGAGTGGAGAGGGACTCCTGGTCATTCTACCCTCAGTTTTATCTCGTATGTGAAGGCTTGGCGTATGTTCGAGAAGGGGTGTTTGGACTATATGGCATATGTTCGTGATTTTGGTGCTGAGGTCCCTTCTATTGATTCTGTGCCCGTTGTCCGTGACTTTCCTGATATTTTCCCTTCAGACCTGCCAGGTATGTCACCCGACAAAGATATTGACTTTTGCATTGATGTGGCTTCGGGCACTCAACCCATTTCTATCCCGTCGTATTGTATGGCCCCGTCGGAGTTGAAAGAGTTGAAGGAGCAGTTGCAAGACTTGCTTGAGAAAAGTTTCATTAGACCTAGTGTTTCGCCTTGGGGTGCGCCGGTGTTGTTTATTAAGAAGAAGGATGGGTTGATGAGAATGTGTACTGATTACCGGCAATTGAATAAGGTTAAAATCGAGAATAAGTATCCATTGCTGAGGATTGATGATTTGTTTGATCAGCTTCAGGGTGCCAAATTATTTTTGAAGATTGACTTAAGATCTGGCTACCATCAGTTGAGGATTAGGGTATCCGAAGTCCCTAAGACAGCCTTCTGTACTCGGTACGAGCATTATGAGTTCTTGGTTATGTCATTCAGGTTGACAAATGCCCCAGCAGCTTTTATGGATTTGATGAACCGAGTGTTCATGCCTTATTTGGATTCGTTCGTGATAGTCTTCATTGATGATATCTTGATATATTCCCGTAGTCGGGAGGAGCACGAGCAGTATCTCAGAGTGGTTCTTCAGACTTTGAGGGATAGTCAGCTGCATTCTAAATTTTGGAAGTGTGAGTTCTGGTTGAGTTCAATTGCATTCCTGGGTCATGTTGTATCAGTAGAGGGTATTTAGGTTGATCCGAAGAAGATTGAGGCAATCAAGAACTGGCCTAGACCAGCATCAGCTACAGAGATTCAGAGTTTCATGGGATTGGCAGGCTACTATCGTCGGTTTGTGGAGGGGTTTGCATTTATTGTAGCCCCTATGACCAGGTTGACCCAGAAGGGTGACCAGTTCAGATGGTCAGACGAGTGTGAGGCGAGCTTTCAGAAGCTCAAGACAGCTCTGACTACGGCACCGGTGTTGGTTTTGCCCACAGGTTCAGGGCCTTATATAGTTTATTGTGATGCATCTCGTATTGGGCTTGGTACAGTGTTGATGCAGGATAGCAAGGTCATTGCCTATGCTTTGAGGCAGTTGAAGATTCATGAGAAGAACTATCCGGTTCATGATTTAGAGTTGGCACCCATTGTTCACGCATTGAAGATTTAGAGGCACTATCTGTATGGCATGGCGTGTGAGGTTTTCATGGAACATAAGAGTCTTCAGTATTTATTCAAGCAAAAGGAGTTGAATTTGAGGCAGAGGAGGTGGTTGGAGTTGTTGAAAGATTATGACATCACTATCTTATATCACCCGGGAAAGGCCAATGTGGTGGCCGATGCCTTGAGTAGGAAGTCAGCCAGTATGGGTAGTCTTGCTTATATTCCGGTCGGTGAGAGACTGCTTGCCTTGGATGTTCAGGCTTTGGCCAATCAGTTTGTGAGGTTGGATATTTCTGAGCCTAGTCGTGTATTAGCTTGCATGGTCGCTCGTTCTTCTTTATTAGAGCGTATCTATGATCGGCAGTATGATGATCCTCATTTGTGTGTCTTTAGAGACACGGTGCAGCGTGGAGGTGCCAAGTAGGTTATCTTAGGTGATAATGGAGTTTTGAGATTGCAGGGTCGAGTTTGTGTGCCGAATGTGGATGGGCTTCGAGAGTTGATTTTAGAGGAGGCCCATAGCTCCAGGTACTCTATTCATCCGGGCGCCGCGAAGATGTATCAGGATTTGCGGTAGCATTATTGGTGGCATAGAATGAAGAAGGATATTTTTGCATATGTGGCTTGGCGTTTGAATTGTCAGCAGGTTAAGTATGAGCATCAAAGGCCTGGTGGATTGTTTCAGAGGATTGAGCTTCCCGAGTGGAAGTGGGAGCGGATCACTATGGATTTCGTTGTTGGGCTCCCGCAGACTTGGAGGAAGTTCGACGCAGTATGGGTCATTGTTGATAGGCTGACCAAGTCAGCGCATTTCATTCCTGTGGCAGTCTCCTATTCATCTGAGAGGTTAGCTGAGATCTATATCCGGGAGATTGTTCATCTTCATGGTGTACCTGTGTCTATCATTTTGGACCGAGGTACACAGTTTACCTTGCGTTACTGGAGAGCAGTTCAGCAATAGTTGGGCACTCAGGTGGAGTTGAGTACAACATTTTATCCCCAGACGGACGGCCAGTCCGAATGGACTATTCAGATTTTGGCGGATATGCTCCGAGCTTGTGTCATTGATTTTGGAGGCTCGTGGGATCAGTTTTTGCCTTTAGCAGAGTTTGCCTACAACAACAGCTACCAGTCGAGCATCCAGATGGCTCCTTATGTGGCTTTGTATGGTAGGCGATGTCGATCTCCGGTTGGATGGTTTGAGCCGGGGGAGGCTCGGTTGTTAGGTATGGATCTTGTTCAGGAGGCCTTGGACAAGGTCACGATCATTCAGGATAGCCTTCGTACAGCTTAGTCCAGGCAAAAGAGTTATGCATACCGCAACATTCGAGATGTGGCTTTCATGGTTGGTGAGCGAGTATTCCTCCGAGTGTCGCCTATGAAGGGCGTGATGAGATTTGGGAAGAAGTGCAAGCTTAGCCCTAGGTTCATTGTCCCATTTGGGATTCTTGATCGAGTGGGAGAGGTAGCTTATAGACTTGCATTGCCGCCGAGCTTATCAGCCGTGCATCCAGTGTTTCATGTGTCCATGCTTCGGAAGTATCACGACGATCCATCCCATGTGTTAGATTTCAGCACTATCCAGTTGGACAAGGACTTGTCTTATGAGGAGGACCCGGTGGATATTCTAGACCGGCAGGTTCGTCAGTTGAGGTCGAAGAGTTTTCCTTCTGTTCATATTCAGTGGAGAGGTCAGCCTCCTAAGGCATCGACCTGGGAGTTTGAGTCTGATATGCGAAGCCGTTATCCTCATCTTTTCCCCGACTCAGGTACTTCTTTCTTCTATCTGTTCGAGGACGAACAATTGTTTTAGAGGTGGAGAATGTGACGACCCAAAGGGTCATCACCTGTTTTTAATTGCATTCAGTGCTTCCGAGGCCTTGAAAACCTCATTTAGAGTTGTCTCGATTTGTGTGCATAGTCCGAGCATGTAGTCGGAAAGCTTAAATATGAAATTATGTGAAAATGATATAATTTGAGTTTAAAATGAATAAATTTGACTTCGGTCAACATTTGGGTAAACAGACCTGGACCCGTGATTTGACGGTCCCGGAGGGTCCGTAGGAAAATATGGGACTTGGGCGTATGCCCGGAATCGAATTCTGAGGTCCCAAACCCAAGAAAAGAATTTTTAAGTAAAATTATTTTCTGAAAATGTTTAAGGAATTTTGAAATGAAATCTGATTAGAAAGCGATGGTATCAAGACCGTATTTTGGTTCCGGCGCCCGGTATATGTTTTATATATGGTTTAAGTCATTTCTGTAAAATTTGGTTGAAAACGGAGTCTGTTTGACGTGATTCGGACCTAAATTGCTAAAGTTGATGTTTTATGAAGTTTGAGAAAAATCCTTTTTATTATTTTTGAGGTTATTTTGGCGATTTGATTGCACGGATAAGTTCGTATGAAGTTGTTGCGTTAGTACGTGTGTTTGGTTAGGAGCCCCGAGGGCTCAGGTGTGATTCGGACAAGTTTCAAAGAGTTTCGGACTTAGAAAATGTTGCAGGTTTCTCAGCTGTTGGGTTTCTGGTACTTCCTTCTTCGCGTTCGCGGGAGTACCCACGCGAACGCGATGGGCTAATTGTTGCTGAAGGAGTTTCCTTCTACGTGAACGCGTAGCTCAGGTCGCGAATGTGAGGCTTTGGGGGGGGGGGTAACCCTTCACGAACGAGGTCCTGGCCACGCGAACGCGAAGGCCAAATAGGCCTGGGCAGGGGGTGGGGTAGTTGTCTTACGTGAACGTGAGCGCTCGAGGAGATTACTCTCCGCGAACGCGAGCCCGTGTACGCGAACGCGAAGGCTCACCCAGCCTGACCATCGCGAATGCGAAGGGTCAATCGTAAACGCGAAGGGCATTTTCGCCCAGTGATTTTAAAAAGGCCAAAAACAGAACACTTTCGGGATTTTATAAAAATTTCACAAACCTCTTCTTCTCCAAAGCTCTTAGGCAATTTTTGAAGCTTCACTTCACCATAATCTCTTGGGTAAGTAATCTTTAACTTGTTTTCTTCATTTTCCATCAACACCCACTAGAATTTTAGGCCTGAAACATGTAACTAAGGGTAGAAATTAGGGATTTGGGTAGAGTTAGAGCTTTTTGATTATTTGTGATTTAGACCTCGTTTTGGGGTTGGATTGAAAACAAATTATATATTCGGCTCGTGGGCGAATGGGTGATCGCGTTTTGGTTCGAACCTCGTGTTTTGACCAAGCGGGCTTGAGGTCGATTTTTGGGATTTTGGGAAGAATGATTGGAAAGTTATAATTGAACATTGGAATTGGATTGTTTAGCACTTATTGATGATATTGAGTCAATTATGTACAGATTCGATTGGGTTGGAGCCAAATTTGAGAGGAAATGCGGTGTTCGAGGCTTGAGTTGGCCGTGAAAGTTCGAGGTAAGTGTTTGGTCTAACCTTAGCTTGAGGTATTAAGAGTTGTGTCCTATTTGCTATTTGCTTGTTGTTGAGTACGACGTGTAGGCATGGTGACGAGTATCTATACGTTGGTGTCAAGCATGACCGTGGGTCTTATATTGTGATTTTCATGACTTCGTTGTATTATTCATGCCTTGGTGAAGATTTATATTTGTTGTGTAAAGTTGTGGAAAAGAATTGTGACCTATGAACATTGAGGAGTGTTAGCTATTTCTCCCTTGCCGGGATATTGTTTGTTGATATTATTGTTCACTTGCCGGCATATTGTTCCCTTGCCGGGATTCCTTGTGATTATTGTTGGCTTGTACATGGGAGCGGGTGGTATGCCTACCACAAAATATAATGAAATGGGAGCGGGTGGTACGCTTACCACAAGATATAATGAAATGGGAGCGGGTGGTACGCCTAGCACAAGATATAATGAAATAGGAGCGGGTGGTACGCCTACCACAAGATATAACGAAATGGGAGCGGGTGGTACGCCTACCACAAGATATAATAAAATGGGAGCGGGTGGTACGCCTACCATGAGATAAATGAAATGGGAGCGGGTGGCACGCCTACCACGAGATATAATGAAATGGGAGAGGGTGACACGCCTGCCACGAGATACAGGAAATGGGATCGGGTTGCACGCCTGCAACAAGATATGAAAAGAAAGTGAAATCCGCCTTTGTTTTCCTTATTCTTGTTAGTGGTTGGATTTTGATTCCTTATAGTTCTCTTGATATTCTGTTTTTACTTGTTATTCCCCGAAGCATGTTTCCCCTTCTCATCTTTACTTGTTTATTTCCGTATTTCTTTTCCGCTATATATATATTCGAAATGCACAGGTTTATTTGGAGTCTGGTCCTAGCCTCGTCACTACCTCGCCGGGGTTAGGCCAGGCACTTACCAGCACATGGGGTCAGTTGTGCTGATACTACACTCTGCACTCTTTTGTGCAGACCTCAGTGTTGTATACTTCGGACCGCGGTGAGATTGCAGGCTACCCGAGGTAGCCCTGCAGGGGTCCGTAGGCCTTGGCGTCTCCTTCCATCTACTTTCCTGTTTCTTACATGTATTTCCAGAGACAGTATTGTATTTAATTCTTTCAGACCTTTATTAGTAGTATTCTTAGACCGTCTGTGAAACTGTGACACCAGTTCTGGGTAGTCGAGACTCAAACAGTTGTATTAGACATTCATGTTCAGATAGCTTATTGTTTTCGTCCGCATATGTTATATTCCGTTGTTTAAATGTTATTTTTTTTGCAATTGTTAAAAAGAATAAAATTGGTAAAAAGATAGATAGTTCAATAATTGGTTTGCCTAGCTCACATTAATAGACGCCATCACGACCCCCGAGGTGGAAAATCCGGACTGTGACAAAAATCACGCAAAAGAAGCCCACTCCCAATGAGTTTTATTTTTGTTTAAGTAGTGAATTATATTGCTATTCATGTTCCATGAACAAGAGCGCTTGGTACGAATTTTACCATTTGAAAATCTAAAATTTATATTTATCTTGCTTTAAATTATACTCATAATATAAAAAAGTTTATGAGATTTTCTTTATTGTAAAAATACAACTATTTTCGCACAAGGAAAGAAGGTTATCTTTTTACCATTTTAAGAATTAAGCATACGAAAATTTGTACTCTTTATATGAGATTAAGAAATTAGAAGTTGAAAAAATATATGTATTTTTACATGGATATTTTATTAAAATAGTAGTATATGTATTAATTTTATATGGTACCACATGACCGTAATAGTATGATGTATAAAGTTTATTAAAAATAAGTAGAATTTAAGTAATTTGAGACATTTCTTAATTATGCGAATAATTGGTTAATTACCAGGTAATAAGACATTACCTAATTAACTAATAAATTAGATAGGATTAAAATTTCCCACCCACGTGGCAGCCACATGCAAATGCATTAAGTGACCCATATACATATACTACGTGACTCATATACCAAAAATGGTTGACGTGTCACCATATTGGTAGTTGCAGTTACTGTTTTTATTACTACTGGCTTAGAGTGTTGTACGCTTCTTTTACGAGGTTCTATAATATTTGCGATAATATTTCATATTTATTCATTAGTTGATGCCCATATAATTCTGGAGTAAGTAGGCAAATTTGCTATAGTTTTTCCTTATCACGTAAACCATTTTTTCCTTGATCCTGTAGAGTATTTTTTTACCTTTTTGTCTTGAAATTTATCACTTTTTCATTGTGTTTGATTCAATTTCCGAATTTTGAGATGGGTTCTAAAAATTTTCTATTCTTTAAAGTCTCTTTGAATTGTTCAAGGAAGTTCTGGAATTAAATTTTCTAACTTGGATCAGGGGTTTCTCATATGATGTGAATCTTGGGTGTTGGGAAACGTTGTATTTTTTTTTTCTTTTTCTTGGAATAATAGATGATTTTCTTTTAGTTTATTTGGATTAATTATTGTAGTTGAGTGTGTTAATAATACTGTTATGGATGAGAAATGGGATAATGGTATTTGCTAGTAAGCATGTAATAAATAGCACAAGGTGGAAAATAGGTTATGAGGATAGTGTATTGGTGATAATTTGGAGTATTAAGTGTTGAAGAGGAAATTAATGGGGAGTAACCTTTTGGAGGAAAATATCTTTAAATGCATTTTCAGTAATTCAAGGTAAAAGACAAAAAGAAAAGGATTTCATCAAGGAAGCCATTTTTATGGGAAAATATATTTCAACATGCCAAATGAAGGTAAAAGGGAGAGGAAGAACAGATCATATGATATTTGTCCAGTGCGCCTGTACCTTATTTAAGAGCCAAGCTTTTCTAGTATTCTAACTTTAACATTCTAACGTTCACAGTTCACACTTTACTTTGAACATGCCCCTTCAAACTCAAGGTGGCGAAACCAACTTGAGTTTGCTTACTTTAAAGAACATAAACTAAATGTTGCCTAAGAATGTGTCGGAAGTCACCAGAGAAGTTTTGCAATTGCAATCATGTCAGAATGCACTAGTAATCGGAATTTTGTCAAGAGAATCAGACTCAGGAATGTTAAGGCTATTACTTCTTTTTTCACGCCAGTTTCAGAAATGATTCTATTCTTAAAAGTACTAAGGTTGCCTATGTTCCTGATTCCCCATATGTCCTACTACCATATTGTCTATTCATGGGTCTAATATACCAAGAGATCATATTAACTTATTTCATTATGCATTGCATTCATTTATACATGTGCATTTACTCATGACTCATAGGTGTTATATACGCGTATATATGTACATATGTATATGAGATATAGAAAAAGATTATTGTGTTATGTATGCATCACCACCTGATCAGCTGGTATACGATGATGATATTGCCCACAGTAGCTGAAATGATATGATGGGATGCCCTCAGAGGCTTGATGATGTTATGTACGTACAGACCTATGCATTACATGACATTTATACACATATGCGTGGTATTATAAATATTTCACGATTTACAGAACTATCAAGACTTACAGGTTGAGTCAAATAATCGTCAAATAATCATAGAGACTTTGTTGACAGAGGTTTATTTTGTACAGTATGTCAGAGGCTTTGACGGCCAATATGTATTCACGTTTTAAGAAAAAATAGTTCAATGATACAGTGTTTTCCACTTATAGTTATTCATTATGAGTTTTGGCCATGCTGGCCCATGATAGTTACAGAAGAAAAATAAATAAGTTACAGAGTGGTTCGCTCGGGCCAGTGTGGCACCGAGTGCCAGCCACGCCTCCGCAGGTTCAGGGCGTGACATTTCCTTTACCTTATGCTTTTTAATTGTGTGTCATGTCATGCCACAACTTAAAGTGTGGGGCGAGGGATATTTGTATGTTATATGTATATTCCATTTTAGTTTTGCTTTCGTGATTGTTAGTAGTTAGAGATGGAAAAAAATGAAAAACATAAAAAATTTAACATTTTAGACTTTTTCCGACAATGGAAATCATATCGATAGGTTTTTCGAGGGATTAAAATTGAAGGAAAAAGACAAAAAAAGTTTCTTTTGATAGGTAGTGTATTAATTCCCCCTTGATTTTTCTTTATGCCGTGGTTCTTTTCTAAGGGTTTTGTTTGAATTGGGTGTAGTTAGTTTTTATTTTTTTTAGGAGTAGGAAACCTTGCGCTATGATTTGAATTAAAGCAATATCTCTTGACTTTATTATTCCTTGAGTAGCAAGTGCTTTAATTGTGACACTTAGGCTCAGTTTTTGACTCTTGTATAATTACCTTAAATTTGTATGATTTTAACTTTGCTTAACTGCTTTGACTAGAGTGTCTTGATGAGTCCGATCCTGAGTGAGTTATGTTCTATGTGTGTGTGAGGTTTGGTATTATTATGTACATTGTATTTGATGTCTAGAACTTGCCCCGTATGTTTGCAAAGTGAAATAGTAGTTTTATTCAATCTTGGAAGTGATATAGGCATTTTTTTAAACCAGTTGTATGTTATTACCCACCTAATTGTTATGCATCTTAGTTAACCCCTTTGAGTCTAAAATCATGTTCTTTGACAACCACATTACAAGCCCTACCCATTTGTTTGAAATGACAATCTATTTGAACCTTGTACCTCTTTTGAGCACTTGAAATTGTATGAACTTTGTAAAAGTTGAAGTGTGGGGTGTTTGGTTTGGATTTTGAGTGGAACTATTGAAATAGGAGAAATGTGCAATGTATTGAAAAGTAAGAGCCACTTGAATTGAATTAGAAAAGGAAAAAAAATTATAAAGTTGTATTGTTGTGAAAGTTATTCCTTGATTGTGGTAACTCTTGATGAAATTGTGCATAAAGAATTTGGGAGTTGATGAATATTGATGTGAATGTGGAGTTATGGTTTGACATAAGTATGGGGTTTTGAAAGATGAGGTGTATGTATTAAAGTGCTTAGGGAGGTGTAGTCACTCTTATATCTAAAGGTGTCATACCCATCTCGTAGCTTATATTACAACCAAATTAAAGTCCTACTTGATCCTTGACTGAATGAACTCAATTAGTGGAGTAGTACACTACGGGCAAGCCTATGGTACGTCGTTTGTGGCATATGATTGTTGTCTTTTAGAGTGAGCGAATTCTTTCTATCTTGAGTTCCTAATTGTTCTTAAATTCTATGGTGTATGGAACTACTCTCTATTGTTGTGAGGGCACTTGATTCATGAAGGAAAGGTAATGTCAATGACCTCTATGTTAGAGCAAGTGAGCGGGGTGTGAATAGTGTGTGGTACTTATGAGTCAAATCTTGAGGCGAAGATGTTACGTTATTGTCTTTAATCTATTTTAATTATTCTTGGTGAAACGAGTAATGAGCGTTGCTTAAAAAGGTACGGTCTTTATAAAGTGTAGTTTGATTGCTGGAGGACGAGCAATGGTTTAAGTGTGGAGTGTTGATTGTAGGCTATAATTACGTATTTTAGTCGCTTATTGCACTCTCATTTACTGCACATTAATTGTGTTTGAGCTTGAATCGCTAGTGTTTTGTACTTACTGTGTGTTTTATGCCTTGTAGGAGTGATTTTGAGTGATGTATATTTTATGGAGCTTATTCGAAATACTTGGAGCTTTGAAGTATGAGTAAAAGACCAAAGGATTAAGCTGGGATCACGTTCAGGGGTCAAAGACCTAGCATGGATATTAAAAAGCGAGCGGAAAAAGTTCACTCTGAGAAATCTCCACAGTTGTGGCACGTGGAGCGGCGCATGGGGTGCCATGGCTGCCTATTTTCTGCTGCCTATCAAATTACAAGCTCTCTGAAGTGTCCCACTGCTGATCTGCCTAGGGCATCGCACCATGCGACACACCTATGCAATTTTTATAGAGTGAAAATCCAAATTCGGCTACGAGAAGGTGTTTTCGGCTAGGCTCGACCCTACTTGGTATATATACATGGGAAAATGTTATTTTCTGGAATTTTGACACATCTTAGACCTAAGGAGGCTAAGGAGGAGTTGGAGAAGCAAAAGCACAAGGAATTCATCATTTAAAGACACGAGTTTGGATCATTTTATGTTTTTCCATACTTTAAACATATTTGTGATGAATTGCTCCATATATATGGAGTAGTTCTCTTTAGGTATTGATAGATTTGGTGTATTGACATTTATTTGTGGATTATAACTCTAGTTTTATGCATTAAATCGTTTTGGATGATTTAATTGTTGCATCTATACTCACTTGTTCATGTAATCGAGAGAGGCATAACTTGTGATATCTTTGCATTATTTTGTTGTTTGAATTCATTAATTCTTCTTAGTAATCGAAAGAGGCTAGTTGAATCATTGATTAAACCGAGTTAGGAGGATAATCTAGAAAGGTTCTCCAAAAGACCAATCCACTACGAATTCTTGCATATCTTTATAAAGCTTAAATTGGTTCATTTTTTGATGTTGAGACTTAATCGAGAGAGGAGTTTCTACTAAACGTTTGAATTAAGAATCGAGTGAATTCGAGAGACTCACTTGAACATTATAAGTGAATTATATAGAGTTAGATCCCACACATTTGTCTTGCACCTATCCTATCAAAACCCTATCTTCTCCCAGTGACAACCTTGTTTGCTCATTCCTTTCGTCGATTGTCATTAGCCAATAGTTTAGACTCTTACTAATTAATCACATAACTCTCAACAATTGATCATCTTGGATAGCAATAAATCTATAAACTACAAGAATACTATTTACTCCAATCCCTATGGATACGATATTAAATTATGCTATATTCGATTAGCAAGCATATTTAAGTGTGTGTTTTGCGCTCATTAAATTTTGACATTAAGGGTTGTTGTGAGCTAAGAGAAGCTTGGATTTTGAGTTGTAGTTGTTGTTGTCACGACCCAAATGGGCCGCGACGGGCACCCAGTGCCTTACTCAATCAAGTACCCACGTAACGTATCATTCTTATTATACCATCATGCGTAAATGTGCCGAAAAGGCAATCTTGAGATAACCAGAATAAAACATAAGGAAATAATCGACATAAGATGACCCAACATGATATACAAACTTATATATGTGACATACGGGCCTATAATCCATGCATGACCATTTGTACACCCAAAACATATGCCGACAAGGACTTACCAGCATCCATATATATGACATCTATCTACAAGCCTCTAAGAATACATAAATATCATAAGGGTCGGGAAAGGACCTCGACATACCAATCAATACATGTTCAAGGCATACTAACCAAATAGGCAACTCCAGAGTAAGTGGAGTGCACCAACACCTTTTGCTGAGCTGATAGCCTACTAGGAGGAGTGTTAATTTGTCTATCAGGACTTGCATGCATGAAACGCAGTGTCCCCAGGAAATACAAATAAAGTACCGAGTATGTAAGGCTAGAAAGCATAAATAAAAATGGGAATGTAAAGAGAGATAGAGGAGATACAACCTATAACATTTGAGTACCTCTGAGGAATGTGTGTGTATAGACACATATACACACACACATAAGCTTTTAAAAACATTCGCCTATATTGGCATCATCATTATTATATCATACCTGGCCTTAATAGGCTCGGTAAAAATGTACGTGGTCATCATCGAGCTTGGTAGAATCTTACCTAGCCTCGTGGAGCTCGGTAAAATCCAACTAATCAGTAGTTGTACAATATGTGTCGTACTAGGCTGACTATTCTGCGGCTCGGTAGAGTAAAATAGATACATATATAATGTTGTTGGACTCATGGTGTCACGACCCAAACTAACCCGATCGTGATGGATCCTATCGGAGTACTAGGCAAGCCGACACATTTCCAAAATAAAATGATATTTTTCATTAAAAGGCAAATCCCAAGCTATATAATATAAAACCTTAAATAAGGAATTCAAATAAAAATAGAAGTGCGGAAAAGAAAGCCCGACATTGGAGTGTCACTAAGTCATGAGCAAATACTACAATTATTCTGAAATATAACAAGACTAACATATAATGAGAGTATCCAAAATACAATAAAAGGAAGATAAAGAAAGAGAAAGGCATGGCTGCGATCGCCAGACAGCTACCTCGCTATCTCCAACAAAAGTCCGCGACTAGAATAGTCAACAGCCGCTACCGCGGCCTGAGATACCTGGATATGCACACAAGGTGCAAGGGGTAACGTGAGTACACCAACTCAGTAAGTAACAACTCCAAACTACGGACGGCTAGGTAGTGACGAACGTAAGCTCAATAGGTAATAGAATTAAACTATACAGGGAAGTAGGCATGCTATCTGTTCAAGTATACAACTCAAACTGTAAAATAAATACAGATCTAAACGATGTGAAGTATAAAGCTCAACTAACTGTACATGCTGATGCACAAAATGTATGAAATGCACTATGTGCTCCCACTCTCAAGGGCTCAACCACTTGATACTGTATATGGACATTCAGCCTAGGGAAATCCATCCCGAAACATATATAACACTGACTGTAAGTCAAACAGTAACGAGGAACAAGGGTAATCCAACCCTGAGGAGAAATTGATCTCCCTGTAAAATTTCTGGTCATTCGGAAGTGATTTGATAGGTTTCGGCATCGTTTGCGGAAATTGGAAGTTTAGAAGTTCTTAAGCTTGAATCCAAGGATGATTTGGTGTTTTGATATTGTTTTGAGTGTTCCGAAGGTTCGACTAAGTTCCTATGTTGATATTTGACTTGTTGGTATTTTTAGTAGTGGTCCTGAGGGCCTCAGGTTAAATTCAGGTGATTGACGGAACAAGATTGGAATTTGAGGAATGCTAAAGATTGAACTTAGCTGTCATAACCGCACCTGCGGAGTGAGGACCGCAGGTGCGAGCCCATAGAAGCGGAGAAGGGGCATCAGATACGGCCAAGGCTGAGGTTGGCTGGGAGCTGTAGGTGTGAGAATTGGACCGTAGAAGCGGGTTTTGAGGGCTTAAGTGAGAACCGCACATGTGATGGATTTTCCACAGGTGCGGCATCACAGAAGCGACTGTTGGACCGCAGATGTGGATGTTTTGGGCAGAAAGTATAAAAGGTGGACTTCACAAATTTTGGTTCACTTTCCACCATTTTTAGTCGGTAGTGGAGATTTTGAGAATGATTTTGAGGAGGAATTCAAGGGTTTATCAGTAAGTAAGTGGCTTTAGCCCTACTACTCGTATATGTGATGATTTCTCATTGTTAAATCATGTAATTAGTGAAGATTAGGGGTGAAAATGAGGGGTTACGGCTTGGGATTTTAGGAGAGTTTGATTGAGGTTTTGAGGGGCCAAATGGGGTCGGATTTTGATAAATCTTGTATGTATGGACTCGTGAGTGAAAGGGCTTTCTAGTTTTGTGATTTTTGTCAGATTCGAAAATGCGGGCCCGGGGGCCGGGTTTGGGTGAATTTCGGGATTTTGGTCTAAATTGATAGTTTTTCGTGTGGAATTGGTTCCTTGGCCTATATTGATTGCATTGTATTGCTTTTGGTTAGATCCGGGATGTTTGGAGGCTGATTCCAGAGGCAAGGGTGCCGCGGAGTAAGATTTTGGCTTGGTTTGAGGAAAGTAACGCTTCCAAACTTGGTTCTGAGGGTTCGAAACCCCGAACTATGTGCTATATGAGTAGTATTGAGGTGGCGCACAAGCCAAGTGACGGGCATGCGGGCGTGCACCATGAGACTTGTGGCATGGTTCATTCCATGGCACCGCTTAGTGTCTCTTTCTTGCTGATATCTGTGTTTCTATTATGTGATTAAGTAAAGGAGCTGTAAATCATGCTAATTATCATGTTAGGGATTCACGCCAATACTGTTGAGACCCTAATGGTTGTTTCTTGCTGTCATCTCATTAGTTTCATTGATATTCTATACTCAGCCCCATTTATTCATATCATATCATGTCTCAGTTTCAGTTGTTATTATTTTGGCACATCATATCATTGTTTTAGGCTAGTTTCATGGCATTGTGAGCCCGTGTGTGAGAGTGGAGAGTGATGACTGAGTGAGGTTGAGAGCCTGATTATGAGTGACAGTTATGGGATCGAGTTGCACGCCGCAGTGGCTATGTTGATGATTATGATAGCGCTTGGGCTGTAGGAGCCCCTCCGGAGTATGTAACACACCCCCAGCGAGCACATATGTATTTTCAGGGATGAATTTCCCTAGACATGGATTTGTCCGAAGTATGGATATCTAGAGATAAATTTCTCCATAGGGTTGGATTACCCTTTTCCTCGGTACCGAGTGACTTATAGTCAACGATGAGTATGTTTCAGGATGGATTTCCCTAGGCTGGATGGCCATATGCGGTACCGAGCGGTTGAGTGTGTATATATATATATATATATACCTGGAGATGGATTTCTCCTCATGGTTGGATTACTCTTATTCCTCGGTACTGGTTGACTTGCAATCAGTGTTGTATATGTTCCGGGATGGATTTCCCTGGGCCGAATAGCCATATACAGTATCGAGTGGTTGAGCACATGAGAGTGGGAGCACATGGTGCATTTCATACATTTTGTACATCGGCATGTAGATTTAGTTGAACTTTATACTTCACATCATTCAGATCTGTATTTATTTTACAGTTTGAGCTGTATACTTGAACTGTTAGCATGCCGACATCCCTGTACAGTTTATTTCTATTACCTATTAAGGTTACGTTCGTCACTACCAACCAGTCTATAGTTTGGACTTGTTACTTACTGGGTTGGTGTACGCACATTACCCCCTACACCTTGTATGCAGATCCAGGTATCTCAGGCCACTATTCCAATCACAGACTTTCATCGGAAATAGCGAGGTAGCTGCCTGGCGATCGCAGTCCTGCCTTTCTCCTTCTTTATCTTCCTTTAGTGTATTTTGGCTACTCTCAGACTATGTTAGTCTTGCTATATTTCAGAATAGTTGTAGTATTTGCTCATGACTTAGTGACACCCGAGGTCGGGCTTTTATTTCTGTATTTTAGTTTTTGAATTAATCTTTTTTATGGAATTTCACTATGAAAATGGCTATTATCTAATTTTTAATGAAATATGGAATTATTTGGGAGTGTGTCTGCTTGCCTAGTTCTCGATAGGTGCCATCACGATAGGGTTAGTTTGGGTCGTGACAAGTTGGTATCAGAGCCTAGGTTACATAGGTCTCACGAGTTATGAGCAGGTTTAGTAGAATCTCGTGGATCGGTACAGAGACATCTGTACTTATCTTCGAGAGGCTGTAGAACCTTTAGGAAAACTTCACATTCTTGAATTCTTGTCGTGCGAATCTGTTGATTATGGTAAGTAAATATCTGTTATTCTATTCTCTCATAGATGGTGAGGACACGTGATACTGGTCAGGACGGACGACCACTAGTACCACCTATTAGGGCCGCTAGAGGCCGAGGTTGTGGTCGAGGCCGTGGTAGGGGCAGTGGTATAGAGCCCGCACAGTAGCTAGGGCAGTTCATGATCAGGCTCCAGTTGTGGATGCTCCAGCAGGACCATCTCAGGCACCGACTGTGCCTATTGTTGTCCCGGGTCTTCAGGAGACATTAGCTCAGATTTTGACCGTGTGCACCAGTCTTTCTCAAGCGCTCGCTGTATATACTACAACAGATGCTTCCCAGGCCGGGGGAGGCACTCAGACTCCCGCTGTCCGTATAGCCGAGCAGGTTGTTCAGGGACTTCAGACATCGGAGGTACCACCAGCCCAGTTGGTTGCACCTGCTCAGGATTATGTGTCAAGTCATGCCTGATGAAAAGTAGCGTAAATTGGAGAGATTTGGTGGACTTCAGCCTCCGACTTTCAGTAGTGCAGAGGGTGAGGATGCCCAGGGTTTCTTGGATAAGTGTTAGAGGATTCTCTGTATAGCAGGTATTCTGGAGACCAGTGGGGTCTCGTTCACTACTTTTCAATTCTCAGGAGCTGCCTTTACTTGGTGGGAGGCTTATGAGAGGCATAGGATTGTTGGTGCAGCGCCCTTTACCTAGAAGCAGTTCTCCATTCTTTTTTTGGAGAAGTATGTGCCGTAGTCCCATAGAAAGGAGCTGCGCAAATAGTTGGAGCAGTTACGTCAGGATGATATGACTGCGATGCAGTATGAGATGAGGTTTTCTGAGTTAGCCCGTCATACTGTTTTGTTGGTTCCTACAGACAGAGAGAGGATCAGGAGGTTCATGGATGGCCTCGCATATCAGCTACAGATTCTTATGACCAGAGAGAGGGTGTTTGGTGCTTTTTTTGAGGAGGTGGTTGACATTTCTTGGGAGATAGAGTTAGTTCGCCGCCAGGAACGAGTTGAGAGGGAGGCCAAGAGGCCTTGGGGATATGGTAGTTTTGGTGGTGTTCCTTTTGGAGGTCAGTTCCAGCATGACAGAGGCTATCCATTCAGACATGCTCAGTCAGCTCATCAAGGTCATCATGATGGATCATTGAGCCATAGTTCTCACAGTTCACATCAGGGCCACTCATCAATTAGTGCCCTTCTAGCTCAGGGTTCGACTCATGCACCATCAACTTAGGGCTCATCTATGCCTGGGTCTTCTAGTGGGTATCCAGGTTCACGGGGCTCCCTCCAGTCCCCATTTCTAGTGGCCGGTAGAGGTTACTTTGAGTGTGGAGATTTGGGTCATTTCAAGAGGTTTTGTCCCCGCCTTACGAGAGGTTCGTCGTAGTAGAGGAGTTAGACTTCGACTTCAGCACCAATTATTTTCCCACCCACCCAGCCAGCTCGGGGTAGAGGTCATTCATCTAGGGGTCTCCCTAGAGGGGGAGGCTGATCAGGTGGCGGTCAGGCCCGTTTCTATGCACTCCCTGTCAGACCGGATGTTATTGCTTTAGATGTTTGTCAGATTCAAGCTTAAGAACTTCTAAACTTACAATTTCCGCAAACCAAATTGGAACTACGGACCTACTACAATTTTTGGAATTCCATTCCGACCCCAATATCAAATTTTCCACTGCCGACCAAAATCGCCAAATTTTCAACTTTTGCCAATTTAAGCCTAATTCTACCATGGACCTCCAAATCACATTCCGGATGCCCTACTAAGTCCAAAATCACCTAATGGAGCTAACGGAACCATCAGAATTTACAACCGAGATTGTTTGCACATAAGTCAACATCTGGTCAACTTTCCAAACTTAAGCCTTCATAAAAGAGACTAAGTGTCTCAAATTCTCTCCGAATCCACTCCAGACCCGAACCAACTAACCCAACATATCATAATATAGCTGAAGAGCACAAAAGGAAGTAGAAATGGGGAAACAAAGCTATAACTCTCGAAACAACCGCCGGGTTGTTACACATGGAATCACGTTCTAAGCTTTCGTAATGACGTAGTGTCGTTGCACCTTCGGGTAACGTTATGGGCATCCATACCATCAATATCGACCTCAATAGGATTCAAGCATCGTACATACATGCTTAGAATAGCTTTATTAGGAAAGAACAATATAGACGACATTAGTTCCTAGGAATAGATCCGTTATGAAATAGCGTATCGTTTATTTTCATTTCATTTCAGATCATGTCAAAAGAAAGAAGGATGTACCTTAATATACCTATATGATCTCCTCCATATTCTTGAAACAATCTCAACACAATTTCTTGCATCTATAACGAGTGAAATGATATTGTCGTCAACTTATAATGTCATACCATCGTATTTGGCTAGTCGTATAGCTTACGGAAAATAGGGCAGCATCTCCCCTGTTTATACTATATCCCAAAGATTACTAAGGGTCATCAACAACCCACAAAAACAACAACTATAACCAACAATAGCAACAACAACAATATAATCCAATATGAGCTTCTTTGATTATCTTAACAATCATATTGAGAAGCAAGCTCGTTTTTACTAATAACCAAATATAGATTGAATCCAACTATTATTCCATAAATTAGTTTACAACCTTCAGAACATCATACTTATATGTACTATATTATTCCTAGTTCAAAACATCCACAAAATGCCTTCCAAAACAGCCTCATACGCCTAATACCTTAATGTTTATCGTCAATCACTTGTTTTTCATCTTTTATTCTTCAATCAACTTAATTAATACCTAGAAAAGCTTAACAACAGTAGACACAACATTATCAAATTATTTCTCATAATTTCCATCCACCACAAATGATATATTTAGCCACAAAACAGTCCATCCAAAAAGATAATCATATCCCATGTTCTTTCAAGTGCTATCTTATGGTTTTTCACTCAACAAACACAAGATTAACCTTAGGCACAATCAATAAGATGTTAATAAATATCTTGGAAAATATCTACAATTCGAAACCTCATCTCAACTTTGCTCACAATAGCCCTCAATCACACCACAACATCATAGAAGCATTCTCTTGTGGTCTTTAACGCTTTTGATGATGATTTGAGTTGATTACCCTAGAGTTTGGTTATTGGGATCTTAGGGTATGTTAGATAGGGTTTTGGAGAGATTTTGTATGAATTTTGGGTGATAAATGACCTGAAATGAGGCGAAAACATCTTTTAAAAGAAGTATGGTCGGTGGCGGTCACAAGTGGATCCCAACCGAAGCTAGTTGCGTAGTCTCACGAAAATACGAATATCTCTCTATTTCGACGTCGTATCAATGAACGGTTTAATGCATTAGAAACATGACTCATATGTTTTAAATTTGGTAGGTAGAGAATGCCATAAATCCAAGTATATTGATATAAAATCTTAGTAACATTAGACATAAATTTTTAGTGAAATAATAAATGTAACTTGGGACAACTTTTGTCGACTTTTGTTTCATAACACGCTTGACTTCAAAACTTAACACACGACTATCAAACGACTAAAATACCTCATAACATTACCTTTTTATCAGCTTAATCACCTTAGTCTCACCCCACAAGTACACATTATAACATTCCCAACTTGTCGATTTTCGACGAAACTTATTTTCTTCGATTCGATTAGCTTCTTAACCTTCCAACCCTCACAATACTCCTAAAAACTTATTTAACACATAATTATCTTTGTTAAAGGTCCTTTAATTCTCTAAATCATATTGATTCACTTAATATGAATTCTATCTTGAAAGTACGGGGTGTAACAGTTGTATAAGGTAAGTATATTATCTCCTTGCTTGTTCAAGATAGCATTGAAATAGCCTAAGATATGGCTACTGTTTTGTTAAGCGATTTTGAGGTGATAAATATGATTTGTGATGGATGGAAATTAAGGAATATAACATGATTATGTTGTGCCTGTTGTTTGTAAAATTATTCATGTATCAATTACGTGAAATAAAGAAGAAAATATGTAAAAACTATGAATTGAAAGTGAAGGTGGAAGTGTAGGCACCTGGACTATTTTGGAAGGGGTTGGAGCTAGGTTTCAGTTGGTTCTTGATGTAGTAGCTTGGGTGTGTTATTGTTGATATTGTTCTTATTTTTTGTATGCTGGCTTGAGTTGGATGGAAGTGAAATTTTATAGGGAAAATGTTGTCAGATATTCTATAAGTGACCTACTAGCTTAGAAACATGTTTGTAAATCCTTCAATGTCATTAACTACAAATTTTATTGTCTTAATGTAGATTAAAGTCATTGGGAAGATATACATTGGGTCGTTATATAAACGGAAGTGTAGGTCACCTATAAGGTGATTTGATGTTGGAGAATCTAGGTTACATGGGCCAGACCTTGTTCAGCAAGCCATAGAAAAAGTGAAGCTTATCCGGGATCGACTATTGACATCTCAGAGTCGTCAGAAGTCATATTCTGACATGCGGTGACGAGATTTAGAGTTCGGGGTTGATGACTGGGTATTCTTAAAGGTGTCACCTATGAAGGGTGTGATGAGGTTTGGCAAGAAAGGCAAACTTAGCCCATGGTATATTGGGCCCTGTAGGATCAATCGGAGAGTGGGCCAAGTAGCTTATGAGTTAGAATTGCCCTCGGAATTAGAGTTTATCCATCCGATTTTTCATGTATCTATGTTACGGAAGTGCATGGGCGATCCTACCTGAGTGGTGACCACGGATGACATACATATTATAGAGGACTTGTCATACGAGAAAATTCTGGTTGCCATCCTAGACTTATAAATCCGCAAGCTACGGAATAAGGAGGTAGCCTCCTTAAAAGTATTTTGGAGAAACAATAATATGGAAGAAATGACTTGGGAGGCCGAAGAAGACATGAAGTCTAGATATCCTTACTTATTTCCTCCTCCAGAGAAGGGTCTGACTAAGACATCACAACCATAAGGTACGTGTATAAATTTTTGTATTGGTTATTGCCATTGGTCGTGTGAGGCCATTATCATTATTGATGATTATGGTCCTATTTGGCATTAAATTATTAAGTTTCTACAGGAAGAGTGGGTAGTAGCATTGTTACAAAAGTGACCCTCCAAAGTTATATAGATCCCGAGGAGTTGAACATTTGAGGACGAAGGTTTCTAAGGGGGGAGGATATTACATCTGATGTTTTCGTACATTAAAAGTTTCGTCTTCAATTAATTGATGTAGACTCGGAGATGAGATCATCTTGACGTTAACGTATTTACGCTATTTAGAACAAGCAATAAATAAGTGTCATGAAGGATAAAGGGTCCACGAATTAAAGAAAATGAGTTTCGTTGAAAGTGGCCAATTTGGGATAAAATACGAGTCGAACGATAATACCCGATAATGATGAACTAATACCATGCAAGGTGCCATATGACCACGGTAGTATAATGCATAAAATATATATAAAGTATATTAAAATAAGTAGAATTTTAAGCAATTTGTGATAATTTTTAAATTATACGGGTAATTGGTTAATTACCGAGTAACGGGACATTACCCAGTTAACTAGTAAGTGGATAAAAATTTATAAAATACACCCATCTAAAATGCGACACAAAGGCAACATGACAAAAAAAAATGACTCTTAGTCATTATGCCATGTGACTACGTAGGATTTCATTTAAAATCTAACCAAGTAAGACTTGATTATAAGTCTTACCTAATTAGGATAAGAACATTCATAACTCATTCTTGATATATCAATCTTAGTTCAAAAGAAACGCTAGAATCAGAAGTAATTTCGTTCCAAATTTCAAAGAATCCAAAGCAAAATTCGTTCATGAATTTCAAAGAAGCAGAAATAAATTTCATTCAAGTATTTCAAAAAGCAGAAGCTTAATCCGATTTTTTGAGTTCTAAATTCAATCAATGAAGGTTCTCCAACGGAATATTATACGGAGTTTTTCCTACTCCAGGTATGTTAAGGCCATCCCTTCTTTCTTTTGGCATGGTCCAAATTATACTGAAGAAACGAACAAACGCACAGTTTCCACAAAATACTCTATTCATAGAAATACTAGGGTTGTCTATATTCTTGATTCCCCATGTGAATTATTATTATCTTCTGTTCAGGGGTCTCAGAATAATACGCAATTGAAAAAAGTTTATCCGGAAGGAATATTGAGATTTTTATGTATTTTTCATGCATTTCACCCATTTATATATGTGCATTGACCCATGACCAGATGGAGTTATATACGCGTATATATGTAAATATTTGTATATGGGATATGAGAAAAGGTTAGGCGTTATATATGCACCACCACCTGATCAGCTGGTATATGTTGATGATGTTACCCACAGTGGACGAGATGATATGATGGGATGTCCTCAGTTGCTTGATGATATTATGTACCCCATACCTATGTATGACACAACATTTATACGCACGTGCATGACCTTATAAATGTTTCAGAATTTACAAAGTTATTCAGATTTAAAGTTGTGTTTCTTTATTCCATGTTTCATCTATGTCTTTTACGTATTAATTTTCATGCCTTACATACTCAGTACATTTTTCGTACTGACGCCCTATTTCACGGGGCCTACGTTTCATGCCCGCAGGTGCAGGTAGGCAAGCTGACATTCCCCATTCTTAGGATCCCTGATCAGCGAGAGTTGGCGTGCTCCACTTGATCTGGAGTTGCTTTTGATTTTAGTACGATATGTTTGTATATACATATATGGGTATGACGTGGCTCAATCCCATCTTTATAAAGTTATGTTTCTATTAGAGGTCTGTAGACAGTATGTCTAGTTGGGTTGTATGTGGCCTTGTCGGCTTTTAGTTTTGGACGTACAGTTGTCTATAGCAGCCTTGTCGGCTTGCCCACTGTATTCTGCATGACTACGTACATATGCCTTTTGGGCAGGTTTCCTTCATGTATGTTATTTTCGTAATTCAGCAGATGTTATTCAGGTTCATCTCTTAGACGCATGCTTAGGGGTATTTCATAGGTAGGACTCAGGCACTCGTCGCGGCCCATCGGTTTGGGTCGTGACAGCAATTTTCGGAGATGAAAACTCATCATGTGCCTCTTCATCCTCATGCTCTACATATTTATCTTCATCTTATTCTTCAAGTTCAGAAGATTCGGAGAAGGATTTTGAAGAACTTGAAGCAGTGGGCCGGACAAGTATATTCTTAAAAGATTTTTTTTATAGTACGGGCTTCGGTAATGGAGTTTATATTTTCAATGCCAATTTTGGCAACCTCTAAAATCTTCCTCCACATGATGTAAACAACATAAGTATTCTCAAGAATGAAGGAGTCTTGAGCTCGAAATCTTGCTCAGAGTTCTTGGATTTTGCATATTCTCAGTTTTGTTCCATGACCTTTTGGAGCCTTTTCTCCATTTTGGTCCTTTTCTCTTCGGCCATAGTAGCTTCTTCAGTTTTAGAATGCATGTCAGCTATAAAGGCTCGAACCTTTTTCATGGAAGCAAACTCCCGTTCAGCAGCCGAAGTTAGAGAATCTTGCAGCTCCGCCTACTTGCCCCTTGACTCAGAAAGTTTAGAATGTAGTTGAGTGGCTTGTTGACCATGAGACCTCTTTTCTTGTTTCGTCTATTCCCAACCTCGAGCTTTTCTATTTGTGTAAGCTTGGCCTCTAAGGCCGGAAGGAGCTCAGCAAGTTGGTCCTGCTCAGACCGAAGTTATTCCTTCTCTATTATCATCAGTTAGAGTCTCTCAAAGGCAAAAATATTACCTTAAAAAGTAAATTTAAAGTTTTCAGAGAAGGAAGTAAAAGATGAGAACAGGAGAAATGAGGAGAAGACAAAAGGTACCTGATTAGAAAGGTGCATGACGTTGTTGATTAGACACTCAGTAGAAAGAGCATCCATTTTTCTCTAGTCTTTTCTTGTGGCCAGAAGCTTCAAATAATTGGCTACCCCTACCGGTTTGGAAAGAATGTGCATTCACTCGGAATTGTAATGTTACTAACACTACATTTGCCATTATGTTCCCAGACTAAAGCCGGAAAGGTGTTTTCTATTTTCCCATGCTCTGGTGACCGGGGGAATGAATACCTTGTTCTCGGTCAGTGGTGGTGGAGTAGAAGTTGGGGCAGCACTATGAGTAACAACCTTCTGACTACTAGAAGCTACCGGAGTTCGAAAGAGAGAGTCAGTTATTTCAGCTAATTCGAACTCTTGAAAGAGTCTATCTGTTTCCTCCGGGTGGACTATTGGAGCTCTATTTTTTCTTCTTTTTGAAGGGAAACCATTTTAACATCATGCTCGGTTTCCTCCTCATCAAGTACCATTCGCTGATTCAGGAATTGCTTAAGTGACCGGAAGTTCCACATTCTCCCAGTTTTATAGGAGTGTCTTTTTGTAGCACTTTCTTTATGGGCTAGGGACTGACAGATGATGTAGCTTCATCGGAAGCAGATGCTGCATCACAATCCCTTTTCCGATCAAGACTTCCTAAATCTATTGTTGGGCCACCTTATGGTAGAGTGAAACATCAACCACCGGACAGGCAGATGATCCTTTGGGAAGGTCCGAGATTGTAATACAAAGTGGAAAGTCAACAGTGTATTATTGAATGAAGATACACATAAATGAGAAGGGTGGACGAAGGAATTCCCACCATGATTCTTCCACTTCCAGTTTTTCTTTATTTAAATTTCTTTTTACGCGAAGAGTTCCAACGTAAAAGTGTCCAAAATCTTTTGAACCAACTAGGGTAGGTTTTCAACTATGGGGGGGAACCTAACAAGCGGCTAAAAAGAAACAAGAAAATCCAACAGGATGAATTTTTTTCTCAAAAGATGATAAAGAAAAGTATGCAATTAAGAGAACGTATGCGTATAATTTCAACTCTCAGGATTTAGAGATACATACGAGGGTATAATAATCCCAGGAGCAACATCAACGAATCTCTCCATTAAACCACAGTCATTGTCATCATCTAAGCTGGTGATGATAGCATTGGGACCACGTTTACTGAGTTTGATCACGCCTCCTCGAAAGATTTTGGGAGCATAAAGGCGGATCAGGTGTGCAAGGGTAAGATCTTCTTGTGCCTGGGAACATATATACCAGAGATATTGTAAGGCCCCGTAAAATTTTACCTAAAAACCCGAGATTTTGTGGTGCTGAGATAGGCTTACGTGTTCATAATGATAGAGATTCTTCGTGGCTCGCAAGCTCACTATAGTACACATTTTTTGGATTGAACAGTACAGTAGGGAGTTAAATGAAAACGTTTGGCAGAATTGGGTATTTTTGCAGCCCATTATGCAGCCGCATAATCACTATGCGGGTCGTAGAATGGCCACAAAGTAAGGCAGTCTTTTGGACCATTTTTTATGTCATTTTCGCGGCCCATTATGCGATTGCAAAACTATTCTGTAGGGCGCATTCTGATCGCATATCCAGCCTTGAAATTTTTCAGAAGGAGGTTTTACGGTGTATTATGTGATCGCAGAATAGGTCTGCGGACTGCAGACCGGTCGTAGAGTGAAGCAGAAAATGTCAGATTTGGAGGGACAATTATGCGGCCCATTCTGCGGACTGCAGAAGCATTAATATGCGACCGCAGATCCTGTTTTGGGGCTTCATTTTTGGATTTTTATAACCCGACCCTACTTCATTAAAATAGATGCCATGGTCCATTTTAAGCAAAAATCTGATACTTTTAGAGTGAGAGAGAGTGTGCTTAGATTGGGGGGGTGATCTTCAACCAATTATCCATCAATTATTGCTCAAATCATTGAATATTAACAAGGGAATATTCACTAAGTCTTCATCCTAGAGGTAAGAATCTATACACTAACCCTTAATTTCGAAAATTAACTAAAATGAGTAATTAGCAACACAATTCTGGGGTAGGGGAGTTGTTTATCTTGCATGCATATGTTATCATAGAGTGTAGGAAAATTGTGAGCTAAAAATGGTAAAGAATGGGTTGTGGGATGATGAAGTCTTTCATAAAAGGACCTTGAACCCCTATACACACTTAGTGGTTGATAAAATGCTCAAATGAAATGGAACCATGATCATCTTCCTAATTTTGGTTCAATTTGTCATATTTCTAAAATAGATTGAAGTTGCTAAGAAATTCCGAAATATTTTAGTGTTAAGGAAGCTCAATTGAGGTATGTTGGCTAAAACTCCTCTTCTTAGAATTGATTCTCACGGTGTTCATGTAATTGGTGTAAGTCCCAAATTTGGTCATTATAAAATTGGCTTTTCCGAATAAACTGGTGGTGAAAGATATGTGTTCAATATGTGTTCCAAATGCTTTTATCATAATATGTTATCACTTGAGAATATGTTCAAAGTATGGACTGTGTGTTATAAATGTCATGACTTTGGTTTGAATGAAGATTGTTATGCCAAATTATGTGAAAATCTCCATATGCCTAAGACCCTTAATTGCTCACATGTGTACTTAATGTCTTGAATTGAAAGGCTTTGTTGTTTACAATGATGATGATGTTTGAAAACGAATAAGGTAAGTACGAAATATGAAATACGTCCATGTGCCAAGGATGACATTATCATTGTGGCCACTAGTGCCAATGAATCGAAAAGATGTGAAAGAGGTATGATGTTAGATTAATGATAGAAAAAGGTAATGTCTTAGGGAAGACGGCCTAGCCGATGGCGCCGTGATCGGACATCATGCTACACACATGGCGGTAACTGTGTTGGAAATTGAAATTGGAATTGGGATTGTGGTGGATGTCTCAAATGAGATGACCTAGCTGATCGAGTCATGATCGGACTCTGTGTAAAAGTACGATGGTATTGTGAATGATGGCATATCAGTAATAAAAAATCTCCCAACCTAAAAACATGAAAATTTACTTGAAGGCTTATGTTGTTCCTAACTTGATGTTTTGGTATTGTTTGAGGCTTCTATTGACTTCATTAATGATTGTTCCTCCTTGTATTATTATTCATTCTATTGAGATGGTGTTTAGTTATACATACTAGTACTATTCGACAGTACTAATATCCTTTTTTTTGGGGCACTACATCTTTAATGGATGCAGGTGGTTACATAGCAGATGGCGTTGATCAGCGATAGTGGTACACCCTCCTCCCAGCAGACTTGGTGAGCCCCACTTCATCTCAGGGTCATGTATTGTATCTTTTATTTATATTATTACCATGTTTTGAGGTATAGCTGGAGCCTTGTCTCTGGCACTATCATAATACTCTTTTGTATCTTTTACAGGATCCATAGACTTAGTGTAGGTTGCATGTCGATGTTGGGGAAAGTCAAACAATTCATGTTATGTGTAAATCACTTGTTCTATTTCACTCTTTGAAAGTGCATTTATTTTTAGACATTAAAAATGAAGCAACCAATGAAAATGACTTGGTATTGGATACATGATTTCCCTATTATCTAATTAATGAAAATATGTTTTCCCTTTTTCATGAGTGAGTTTGGGTAGAAAGAATCTAATAGGTTTGCTCCGTTAGGTTCACTCGGTTGAGCGCCGGTCGCGTTCCCCGAGTTTGGGGTGTGACAAACACGGTACCATATGCCATATCGCTAGACCCACTTGAGCCAAATAGACATGGTAACTCCAGTGAAATTCTAGAATAATAGGGTCGATCTCCTTTCCAAGACTGAGGGTAAAATGATATGTGTAAATAAAAACATACCCTGGCTTACTGAAAGTTATGCTCTCCACGTCAAAGGGGGCCAAAACCTCAATATTTTTCCAACCGCAGTCCTCCTTCACAATAAGAATGTTGGCTGGCCGAATAGACGAAGGATACTCGCCAACTACTCTATCTCTATCGTTGTTGGGATTAGAGGAAGGGTTTTGGATTTGGAGATCCTTGTTGAGGACCACTCTTTAAAAATAATAATACATGTAATAAGGTGATAATCATCGGGACTTTTGGGTTTGCTTTTTTTGGACGCCCCCCACCGATGTAAGTCCCGACTCTGGCAGTTGAAGAAAGGGATGAAGCCACGTCCGTCACAAGACCGTATTTTTTAGCGGCAGAAGATGAGTTGCCGGAGATGGAAATAGCAGAAGGCATGATGGTAAAAGTAGTGAAGTTTGTTGTTGAAAGTCGAAAGTTTTGCTGAGAAGGGGAAGTTGTAGAGAATTGAAGGATTTGTTGAAGAGATTCAGAAGAGTAAAGTAAAAATTGATGAGAAGGGTAAGTTTATAGGCAGTTCAGTGAAGCCATCATTACCTTGGTAATTGTTGAAACTGTTCATCAAATCGAGGAGAAACACGTATTAAACTTAATAGATACAAAGAGACGTGTGTCCTTTCAAGTGTTAGAAGTTAATCTAGGAAGCTTGAAATCCATCATATGGATTTAGAAAGTCTGATAAAAACACTCTCATTCTCAGGGACGGGATAACAAGAAAGGATAAGAAAGAATAAAAAGTGCTTGCAAGAGAATACTTAGATGCACCGAATCAATCGCTTGCCGAATCACCTGAGAAATTTCCCGCAAAGAAAAGAGAAGGTATAATCTAATTCCCAATCACATCAAGTTGAGTCATTGGAAAGTAGAGGTATTAACTATATTGGATAGAATTTAGAGTTTACAAGTGGACGTCTCTAGAGCAGACATGTTGCATTGATGATAGAGTGGAGATGAGTTAGTAGCTAGCTAATATCGGATACAGATATATGACTGGTTGTTACATCCCATGTTTTCGTACGTAAGATTACGTCTTAAATCAATTAATGCAAGCTCATAAATGAGATCATCTTTGAAAGAACATAAATTAAGTTAATCATGTTACTATGGAGGTTACAAATATTTAAGATCATGAATACCAAGTACCAAGAGGGTTGGAAGGCTTAGAAGCTAAACGAACTGAAGAAAATAAGTTTCATCGAAAGTCGACAAGTTGGAAATGTTATAATATGTACTTTTGGGGTAAGAATAGGGTGCTTAAAATTATAAGGATATTATTTTATGAGTTATTTTAGTCGTATGATAGATGTGTGTTATGTTTTGAAGTCAAGTGAGTTGTGGAACAAAAGTTGGAAAAGGTCATCACAAGTTACATTCATAAATGTGCTCAAACTTAGGTCAAATTTAGCTGACAAGTAGGTGTGTCACTAAGGCTTTTTGAGCAATACATTTCGTGTGTTATATGAGGTCTTTTTGGGACATATTATATACCAAATTGAAGGTCTTAGAATGTAGTTTCTAATGCTCATAACCTTTCATCCATACGACATTTGTATATAATGATATAAGCATCGGAAGAAGGGCCAATGCTAGGGTGCCAAGCTAGCACCTCTTGGTCTTTTCAAAAGTTGATATATATAGGGTTTTAAATCGTCTTTCCCTTCATTTTTCATAGAACACGACCAAAGAACCCCCAAAAACTTACCCTTAGTCTCTCTACAAGGGTTCCACATAATATTAACATCCCGGATACAAAATCAAGAAGCGATAACATTAGAACGATCCCTACGACATAAGTATCGCAATATCACCTCTCTTTTTCTTTGTAGTTTGAGTTTTGGGAATGTACTTAATAGTTAATAAAATGCCTACTTTCTGTATTTAAGCTTTTGAATGTCAATTAATGCTGATAAATTTATTTTCTAATTGTTAGAACTCACGGGACGGTGATCGGAAGCCGTGAGTTCGATTTATTTCACTTTTAGTGGATTGTTTTGTAGTCCACTCGTGTTGGCCTCTTTTGCTTATGTTTTATGGAGTTTTGGAGTACAAAAGAAGTGGAGAAACACCACATAATGATGTAGTGGTGGGCTGATCATTTGTCGTTATATTTTTACGCTTGACACTACTTTGGTTGTCGTTGTATGTACAAAGTGATTAGGGTGTGTGTGTTGTTTTGGGGTATATTGTGATGGACATAAGGTTGGAAATGATGCATACATGTTATTATTTTTGTGTTCTTGTTGTTGTTGGTATATAGTATTTGAGGAGGGCCTTGTTATCGGGGAGATGCTGCCTAAATTTACGTAAATGAGCTACTAGTTTAAGTTTCAGTTATTTTGTTGCCTTACATACTTGGTACATTATTTCGTAGTGATGTCCCTTTTTCGAGGGACGCTGCATTTCGTGCATGTAGGTCCTGATTGATAGTTGGATGGACCCTCTCGGTAGACAGAGTCAAACATCAGCTTGGTTGGTAAGCTCCACTTCCTCGGAGTTAGGTTTAGACCTTGGAGTCCATTTTATGTATACAGGTTTGATGGCTAGGTCGAGGCCCTGTTGTGACCATGGTAAATTTCAATTATCTCTAGAGGATTATAGATGGGTATGTATATTTTATATATCAGTAGATGTTCATGGCGACTTTGTTGGCCTGCACAGTTATATATACTCAAGTTTTGGGTATGTTTGCCCTAGCGATAAGAGAGGCGTTATTTTCAGACAATTCAGAATATGGCCTCATCGGCCTATGTTGAGGGTTACCCCTCCAGAGTTTACAGTTATAGAGTGGTACGCTCGGGCTGAGTATGGAACCGAGTGCCAGTCATGCTTCTTCAGGTTTGGGGCGTGATAAACTTGGTATCAGAGCAGTTTTATCCTAGGGAGTCTACAAGTCGTGTCTAGTAGAGTCTTGTTTATGGGTGTATTGTGCACCACACTTATAAGTAGGAGACTACAGGGCATTTAGGATTGTCACTCTTTCTTCTTACTCTAGATCGTGTGGTAGAGCTTAGTTGTAAGAAATCAAACTCCTAAATTCTATTATTCATAATACAACGATACCTTCATCTAGAAAGACAATTGGTAAGAGATTGAATGTGGTTGTGTCAGAGTTCAGTCAAAAGAACTTGATTTTGCATCATGCTTACGATGAGTAAATGTGACGTCTTCAAGAGATCATGTGTGTACTAAGATGTGTAAGCATCTTCAAAAGGATCCCTATGGCATTTATATCTATCCACCCACATGTTAAAAAGAAACGAGAGAATTAGAAGGTAGATACAAGTTTCAACAAATAAAAGAAGCAATGCGAAGAAGGGTACGAGGTACCCAGTTAGTGGAGATTATCAGGTTTTACAATTCAGACAGAGAAATATAAGCATTCTGAGTTACTTTTAACAGTAACAGAGATATATACACTTGATAACACCCATCTCTATTATGCCTTATGGAAGCTAACAAATATATTTTAAGACAAGGATGGGATATAATGATCCAGCTGGGCTTAGAGTAACCCAAAATGGTGGATGGATTGTTAGCATTAGCTGACATTTCCGAAGGATATTATAAACATGGTAATAGTTCTCCGTGTGAGACACCCCGATGGTGAACTCTAGAATAGTACATTTAGATATGAATACTAGAATGTCCAGAAAAATTTCAGAAGATAGGTAATGGTATCCTAGAAGGGATAAATATTTACCTTTGTATGGCTCCCGTCCTTAGTAAAGAGAGAATGCTAGGTGACCTGAAGAGATAGTGGATAGAGCAAGAGGAGCTAAAAACGATAGAATATTTTGTTGAAGTTTTCAGAATAAGGTAATAGATAAAAATATTAGCAGGAGAATAAGAAGAGAGTAAATAAAGTATTATGAGTAAGATATGATAAATGGGTGATAATGGTAAATCAAAATATGATATGATGACAGAGTCTATAGTCAAGTGAAGGTAAAGAATAGGTGACGTGCCTTGAAACAAATAAAAGAGTGTAGGTCAAAAGTTATATCCTCATTTCGAGATATGAGTTGGTGAGTCCAACGTGATTACCAGAACAAAAATTTAAACCCCCCGAGTAAGTGAAATTACCATGGGCTAGTGAATAAGATAAACTGAACATCAATTAGGGATCGAACGATGTGATAATAGTCGATATCAAAAGAATTTCAAAGATCACATTCCAGCAATAATAAATTGGACAACAAAAGAACAACATTCCCTAAAGCAAGCAGTGTGAGTACAGTTAAGCTTAAGGGACTAAGTGTACCAGTTACACTAGGTGTCATCTTCATAAGTAAGAAATTTTGTTATCCTTGGTACATAAGTGTTACCGTTAGGCGAGTAAGGGTCATTGATGATATTAAAAGACGCCAAAAATGATAAGGTAACTATAGAATAGAAAAGGAAGAATTCGGTAAAAAGGCAAAATGAATAAGATTTCATTTATTCAGACCCTACAGATATGTTACGACTCCAAAATATTATGCAAGCACGACACCGGGGAGAGGAAGTAAGGGTTCCCGCACCAGATGTTATTGATAAATAAGTGCGAATGAACATTTGATACATTAGGAGCCAATGCAAAAGGTAAGTTAAGACAAAAGACATAACCCAAGAGAGGTTACGCAAAATATAAATATGAGCATGGACTGACGAATAGTTAGTAGTTGATTAAGGAAGAGCTTAGTTATGGCTAGACAAGAGGTCTCAGATAAACCAGTAGATCATGGAAGATAACTGTAGTGAAACTTAGCATAGGAAATTCAGTCTCGCCGATACGACATCATAATCCTTGAGAAATATTCATATAGGGTTGGGGTAGTAGAATCAAAATTTCAATTTAGAAGCAATCCTACGAGCACAAGGGCATGGAGGTAAGTAACTAAGGATAATGATAGGCGAGTGAGAACATCAAAAATTTGATGGGGTATACAATGTAATAAGCTCGTAGCTTTACAAGAGTCAGAAGGTCTTCCCTAAGGACTGCAACGAAAGACTAGATCCAAATCCCGAAATTTATTGATAAAACTAACAATAGATTAATGTATTAGAACCAAATTAGGGTTAGGATTCATTACCCAATCTTCCTCCTTCAAAATCTCTCAAAAAATCACACTCTACCGAGCTCCAATTCGATTTTCCAAGTTATGAACTTAAACCCTCGATTTTCTCTTTTTCTGCCCAGCGATTTCCGCATCTGCGAGGGTCCTACCGCACATGCGGTTCCGCTTCTGTGGTCCTTGGGCCGCATCTGTGACCAACTTCACTATCGCCTTAGACCGCACCTGCAATTCCCAAACCGCTCCTGCGGCGCCGCACCTACGGTCCAATCTCCGCAGGTGCGAAATCAACATGTTCAGCAAAGTTCAGAAATTCCTAAGTCCAATTCAATTTCCATTAAGCATCAAAAACTTACCCGAGGCTCCCAGGACCTCAACCAATCATGCCAACCAATCCTAAAACATCATACAGACTCAGTCCAACTCTCAAATCACATCAAACACCGCAAAACCACGAATCACCCTCCAAACCAAGCATAATGAACTTGAAATCTCAAGAATTCTACAACTGATGCCGAAACCAACAAACCATGTCTGATTGACCCCAAATTTTACACAGAAGTCTAATTCAACACTACAGAGCTATTCCAATATTCGGAATCGGATTCTGACCCCGATATCAAAATCTCACTATCGATCTAGACACTTCAAAAATTTAACTTTCGGCATTTCAAGCCTAAATAAGCTACGGACCTCCAGAACACAATCCGAACATGCCCCTAAACCCAAAATGACTATGGAGCTAATGGAATAGACGAAATTCCATTCCATGGATGTCTTCACACTGTTCCGACTACGGTCCAAATTCTAAAGCTTAAGCTCTCATTTAGTGGCCCAAAACACTCCGAAACTCAGAACGAATCTTCCCGGCAACTCACAATATCTGAAACATACACGAGTAAAGCAATTAATAGGGGATCCAAGTGTAAATTCTTAAAACAACCGGCCGGTCGTTACACCTCACCCACTCTAAGCATGAGTTTTCTCTCGTGTATATCTAATATCTATCCGTTGCTAAAAATGGTCTTCCTAGAATAAGGGGTGCATCCTTGTTTTCCTCTATATTTACCACTATAAAATCTATAGGAAATACAAACTTATCCACCTATACTAAGACATCTTCTACTATCCCATCTAGTATTATAGTCGTTTGGTCTGCCAGCTATAAAGATATTGGTGCAGAACTTATCTCTCCAATCTATTTATCTAGTTTCCTATAGATAGACAAAGGCATTAAGTTAATTAAGGCACCAAAATCATACAAAGACTTATCAAAATTAATAGAGCCTAAAGAGCAAGGTATAGTAAAACTCCCTGGATCTCCACACTTTTGTGAGAGTTTGTTTTGCAAAATTGCACTGCAATGCTCTGTGAGCTTGACCATTGAGGTCTCTTCTATCTTCCGCTTCTTTTTAAGGATCTCCTTCAATAATTTAGCATAAGAAGGCATTTGGGAGAGCACTTTTGTGAATGGAAAATTGACATTAACATGTTTTAGCATATCCAGAAATCTTTCAAACTTTTTTTAGCTGTTCTCTATACAACTTTTGGGAAAAAGGTAGAGCAGGCATGTGCTTTCTCTCTTTATGTTCCTCCTTTCTCGAACTCTCTTCCTTCTTCTTTTTGTTAGCTCCTTCTTACCTTTCTTCTTATTTTCAATATCATTCTTCAGCTGCTCCCCATTTTCTTTTTCAGATATCACATCCTTTTTGGATCGAGTGGGATCTTTCAACACTTTCCCGCTTCTCAAGGTCACAACATTCACCGTTCATTTGAGATTTCTCTCAGTATCAGCAGGGATAGTTCTTGGAACTATAAGGCCCCGTAAAATTTGACCTAAAATTCAGAATTTCGTGGTGCAGAGTCAGGCTTATGTGTCAAAGATGTTTGGGACTCTTTGGAGAGCACAAAACACACACTTAAACAAACTATTTCAAATACTATTGATTTCCAATGTCCAACAACAACGCCAAAATTTGACGAGCGCAAAACACACACTTAAATATGCTCGCTAGTCAAATATAGTATAATATAATAATATCGTATTCATAGGAATTGGCGTTAAACAATATTCTTGTAGATTATAGCTTGATTGCTATCCAAGATGATCAACCGTTGAGAGTTATGTGATTAAAACTAAAATTAACTAAGAGTCTAAACTATTGGCTAATGACAATCAATGCATGGAATGAGTAAAGAAGGTTGTCACTGGGAGAAGATAGGGTTTTGATAGGATAAGTGCAAGACAAATATTTGGCATCTAACTCTAGATAATTCACTACTAATGTTCAAGTGAGTTTCTCGAATTCACTCGATTATAAGTTTAAAAATTTAGTAGAAACTCCTATCTCGATTAAGTTTCAACCTCACAAGATGAACCAATTTAAGCTTTGTGAATATATGCAAGAATTCGTAGTGGATTGGTCTTTAGTAGAACCTCTCTTGATTATCCTCCTAACTCGATTTAATCAATGATTCAACTAGCCTCTTTCGATTACTAAGAAGAATGAATGAATTCAACCAACAAAATAATGCAAAGATATCACAAGTTATGCCTCTCTCGAGTACATGAATAAGTGAGTATAAATGCAACAATTAAATCATCCAAAATGATTCAATACATAAAACTTGTGTTATAATCCACAAATAAATGTCAATACACCAAATCAATCAAACCCTAAAGATAACTACTCCATAGATATGGAGCAATTCATCACAAATATGTTTAAAGTATAGAAAAACATTAAGCAATCCAAACTCGTGTCTTTGAATAATGAATTTCTTGTGCTTTTGCTTCTCCAACTACTTCTTATCCTCCTTAGGTCTAACATGTGTCAAAAGTCCGGAAAATAATGTTTTCCCATGTATATATACCAAATAGGGTCAGGCCCAGACGAAAACACCTTCTCCTAGATAAATTTGGATTTTCACTTTGTAAAAATTGCACAGGCATGCCGCATGGGGCGACGCGCCAGACGGGGCATCAGTGGGAAACTTTATAGAGCTTGTAATTTGAAAGGGAGTAGAAAATAGGCAGCCGCGGCGCCCCACATGCCGCTCCACGTGTCGCGGCCATGGAGATTTCTCAAATTGAACTTTTTTCTCTTGCTTTTTGATATCCATGCTAGGTCCTTGACCCCCGAACACGATCCCGGCTAGGTCCATAGCTCAAACACAATTAAAATGAACTAAATTAGAGTGCAATAAGCAAATAATACATGTAATTATAGCCTACCATCATCATCATCACAACATCATAAAATCACTTTCCACTACTTTTACAGGGTTCTTGATGTTAGATATAGGCGGTTTACCTTAGAAATCACCCTTAAACCTTTGAGAGCTATTAGAGAGCCTTTGGAGAGATATGGGGTCCTTCCGATTTGGGCTTTGATAACAACAACTACAACTCATAATCGAAGCTTCTCTTAGCTCACAACAACCCTTAATGTCATCACACCATCATAAAAGCTCTTTCCACTACTTTTACGGGTTTCTTGATGTTAGATATATGTGGTTTACCTTAGAAATCACCCTTAAACCTTTGAGAGTTGTTAGAGATCCTTTCGATAGATATGGGGTCCTTCCGATTTGGGTCGATACAAAAATGACAACAACTTGAAATCCAAGCTTCTCTTAGTTCACAACAACCCTTAATGTCATCACAACATGATAAAAGTGCTTTCCAATACTTTTACGAGGTTCTTGATATTAGATATAGGTAGTTTACCTTAGAAATAACCCTTAAACCTTTGAGAGTTGTTAGAGAGCTTTTGGAGAGATATGGGGCATGCTCTAGTCAAAAAATGAGAGAGATTAGGGCTTCCCCCATTTTTATAACAAAAGGATAAACTTCCACCGCCTAGGTGGGTCCCATAGGGGCTGCCTATGCGGTCTCACAAAAATGGAAATATCTCTCTCAATATCGTATAGATGAATGGTTTAATGAGTTGAAAACTAGACTCATGGACCTTCAATTTTTTTGGTGGTTCACCCTATAAATACCAGTATTGATAGAAAATCTCAGTAAAATTATGAACGTAACTCGCTTAACTTAAACACCATAAATCCCCCATTTCTGCTTCTTTATATCTTGTTCAGCTGTATTATGTGGTATCGGGTTGGTTGGTTCGGGTTCGGAGTGGTTTTTGTAGAGAAATGAGACACTTAGTTTCTTTTGAGTAAGCTTGAGTTGGAAAAGTCAACCAGATATTTACTTATGTGAAAAAGGTCTCGGATGTGAGTTCCAATGGTTCGAATAGCTTCGTTAGGTGATTTGGGACTTATGAGCGTGATTGGAATGTATTTTGGAGGCCCGTGGTAGATTTAGGCTTGAATTGGCAAAATTGAAATTTTGGCATTTTCTAATTGGTAGTGAAAATTTTGATATAGAGGTCGGAATGGAATTATGGAAATTAGAGTAGGTCTGTTGTGTCATTTGTGAGGTGTGTGCAAAATTTTAAGTTATTCGGACGAGGTTTGATAGAATTTTTGATCAAAAGCAAAATTTGGAAGTTTTGGAATTTCTTAGGCTTGAATCCGAGAGTGATTTGATGTTTTGATGTTGTTTTGAGCATTCCGAAGCTTGGAAAAAATTTGAGTGATGTTATGGGAAGTGTTGGCATGTTTGGTTGAGGTCCCGAGGGCCTCGAGTGAGTTTCGGGAGGTTAACGGACCAAGTTCTTGTTTTGGAGAGTTGCAGATTTCTGGTAGTTTGTTGTAGAAGAATTGCCCTTCGCGTTCGTGAAGGGGGCTCGCTTTCGTGAAGGTATGGCCAGTCAAAGATATGTGAATACGAGGAGATGTACACGTTCGCAAAGAGGAAAGTGGAGCATCTAGGCCCCTAGATGTTTGTACTTCACGTCCACGTTGAAGGTGTCGCGTCGCGAAGGCCTGGACAGCTGAAGCTCCGCATTTGCGAGATGGGAATCGCATTCGCGATAGAGGATTTTGGTCGATGAAATTTTTGTGCTTCGCGAATGCGAGGCTTTGACCACATTCGCGAAGAAGGAAATCGCACTTGGGCAGAATGTTTAAATAGTTGCCTTCGCAATTTTTTGGTTTATTTCCTCCATTGTTGAGCGGTTTTGGAGCTTTTGAGAGGGATTGAAGAGGGAATCGAAGGAAAACACTTGGAGGTAAGATTTGTGAACTCAATACTCAATTCTATGATGATTTCTACCCAATTAAACATGAAATTAGTGGGATTTAAAGCCTAAAATTGGGAAGTTAGGGCTTGAAATTGGAGACTTTGATTTGAGGATTTGAGGGATCGTTTGTGGTCAGATTTTGAGGTATTTGGTATGTATGAACTCATGAGAGTGTAAGTAATCTAGTTTTGTGATTTTTATTGGAATTCGAGACGTGGGGTCCAGGGGTCGGGTTTGGCCAATTTCGGGATTCTTGATGTAATTTGATTATTTTCGCATGGGCTTTATTCCCTTAGCATATATTGATATTATAATTCTGATTTTGGATAGATTCAATGCGAGTTGAGGCCGAGTCGAGAGGCAAGGGCATCGTGGAGTAGTATTTCATCCGATTTGAGGTAAGTAACCATTGTAAATCTAGACCTGAGGGTATGAAACCCCAGAATTTCGTACTGTTTTGATAAAGGAGGTGACGAGCGTGTGGGCGTGCACCCATGGGGATTGAGACTTGGTCCGTCCTGTGGCGACTGTACAATTGCATATTTTGATATATTATATATATGATATCCATGTGTTTTAGAAATTAGCTTGTTAACTTGGGTTAAATGCCATGTTTGAGGCCTTGTGCCCACCTGTTTAGACCCTTAGGGGTATTTTTACTACTTTCCTCACTCTGTTTTATTTGAAAGCATATCCTAAGTCATGTTTTACCTGTTTATTGTTTAAAAACGGTTTCATCACTCTATTTCTTAATATATGAAAACTGTTTGGGCTGAGTTCCCTGATTTTCACTGATATGCCCGAGTGGCCGTGAGGTTAATGATTGAGAGAGGTTGAGGACCTAATGGTGAGGATTATATATATATATATATATATATATATATATATATATATATATATATATATATATATATATATATATATATATATATATTATGGATCGGGTTGCACGCCGTGAGGAATATATATATATATATGGATCGGGCTGCACGCCGCAGCGATATAATGCTTGGGCTGTAGGAGCCCCTCCGGAGTCTGTACACCCCCAGTAAGCATAGTCGATTATATACTATGGATCGGGTTGCATGCCGCAGCGGTTATTATTACTATTATGAGATATCTATTGAGCTAGAGTGCTGAGTGCGAGTACTGTTTGACGAGAGTTTAGTTACGAGTGACTGAGAGGCTTGCCCGAGAGGTTATACTTATGAGTGATACCTTGCCCGAGGGGCTTGTTTATGACATTTTCTCTGTTTTCACTCTTTTTTATTAGTGAGCCTCTATCGAAGAATGTTGAATAGATGTTTTCAAAATATTTCTAACTGAAACTAGAGTTTTTCGAGATAACTGGCTATCGAACTGCAGATTTTGCCTTGATACTTCTGTTGAGATTTCTTATATGATTTTAAATGCTCGTCACTGCACTCAGACTTTATTTACTTTAGTTACTTACTGAGTTGGCATACTCACATTACTCCCTGCACCTTGTGTCTAGATCCAGATGCCCTAGCATCCGAGTGAGAGCTCCAAACACTCTTAGAGTCGTATCCGGAGATCGCAAGGTAGCTGCACGACATTCACAGCCCTGCCTTCCTCCTTCCTATCTTAGTATTTTGTTATTTCAGACTATTTTGTATTACTCAGACAGTGTTTGGGTTGTACTTAGAGGCTCATGACTAGTGACACCAGATTCGGGTTGTATTAGTATATTTTGTACTGCTTTCCGCGTATTTTTGTTGATTTATAGATTACATATGAAAGATTTGAGACTTATTCAATTTTAGAAATATGATTTATTGAAAAGAATTCGATGTGGTAAATGTTGGTTTGGCTTGCCAAGTAATGTGATAGGCGCCATCACGATCAGGGTGGTTTGGGGTCGTGATAGTTGCATGCACTTAGACACAATCATTTCCTCTTCCCAAACCCCTCCTATTTTAGTTAGCAACAAACACATTGAAAATGCCCACATTCCCTCCACACAATCGGAGGGGATACTATCTCATCCAAATCCTCCATCAACATCGTCCATCCAACATGAACAACCTTCCACCATTACCCAACAAATCCAAAATCCACCGCTAATGTCCAACCTCCACTACCACAAGACCATCAGCCAATGTCTTGGATTGAATTAGTTCTAATCGGGAGGTGTCTTGGATAGAAATATGTCTAATCGGGAGGGGTCTAGTATTCGATGCCACAATAAATGGCCAAGAGAGTGTGATCCTGATTCAAAATCCAAGATATCTAGCACAACTAGTGGCCGAGGGACTCTATCTTGCAATGAGCAACTATTGGAATCATGCAACCACTAGCTCCACAAATAAATCAAAACCTAGTGGAGGAAATGAGAGCTCATTGGAACCTCCCTCCCCACTTCAATCATGTTCCCATACTCCCTCAATACCTAGGGTTGGACCTTCCATTCTTTCCCCCGGAAGCCCTAACTGCCATCAACCCTATTTTGATGCCTTGGGAGGCACCACATCAAGCATCATCTCCTCAACCACAACCTCAAGCACAAACTTTAAACATGAAAATGCCTATGGAGGAAATGAATCTCAACCCACCAGTAGCTCCAAACTTAGGCAATCCAATAGAAGAAGAAGTAAATGAACAAATAGACTTAGTGGCGGGATCAATGGTGGAATTGTCAAACCTAGACGAGTTAAAAGTATTTCTCTTCAAGGAAGCACTAGAGAAGAGGAACATACTTACTTGCCCTCAGAACTTTCTCAAATGTTCAATGGACATTCGTCCTCCACACGATCCAACAGTGGGCAACAGGGCAATGATTCTAGTTCCCTCCCTAAGGAGAATCTCAACAACCCCTAGGGACTTTTTATTTAATGGTCACTATCATGCACGAAGATTTTAACATGATAAGTCATGTTAATATAATAGTTTGGAATATAGGGGGGGATAATGAAGACTTTAGAAGAAATTTTAGAGATCTAATGATGCAGCATCACCCAAGTGCCCCCTCCCCCCTTTGTTTAAGGTGACTCATTGTTCACCTTTACATGTGCCTTAAAAGTTTCAAAGACTAAATTATAAGTCTTATCAAGAAGACTTTTGTAAGCATTATCCAAACATTATGCCTTTGATTTTAAAAACCAAGAACCTTATCTACTAAGGATTCGAGTGAATCAAAGTAAATTCTTTCAAGTATTAGAAAGAATCAGAAACATTTTCCACCTAGGATTTCAAACCAAAAAAATGACGTTGGAAACCAAGAATCCAAATCTGTCTTTGACCTCATTTCAAAGACATTGAAGCCATCTATGAGCATGAGTGTGAGAAGGATGGAGTGACTAAAGAGTCCTCCAATTCTTGGGAAAAAGAGATATTGGAAACTGCTAGTGATCTCAAAAATTCTAGTGAAGAGGATACTTCTATTTCTGTAAGCCAAAAATGCTAAGAGCACAAGACAATTTCGTTCCAATTTCAAATCCAAGTATAACTTTCGTTCAAGAATTTCGCAGAAACAGGTATGTTAAGGCTAATCTTTTCCTTCATTTTAGCATGATATCATAGTTACACAAGCCTGATAACGAGGCATACAGAAAAATTCATATCCCGAAATTTACGTATATTTTGCTAGTCTCGCAAATTACATATATTTTCCTAGTTTTGTAAGTTACCATATTCTTCTTATCAGGACTGCATATTTAGTTGAGTATTTCCTTCTTCCGGTCAAAAGAGCAGAGAGTTTACATATATACAGTATTAAAAGTATTTTCATTACTATCGAGCTATAATCGATAGACAGGCCTCTATTGGGCAACCTCTAATCAGATGGTAAGTTATATACCAATCTTGTTGTGGCCGAGCGCCTATGAGCGAGCCCAGTTAGTCGAGATATAGAGCCTAGTATGGGCGAGCGCTTATGAGTGAGCCTACTACGGCAGAGCAGATATATATGTATACCGAGCCTTATAGGGCCGAACATCTATTTTACTCACTATATTGAGAGAATTGAGTCAATATGAGCAGATGAGCATATCTTCAGATTTTCTTTGACTCCCAGTTGTTTTCAGTTATTATATTCTCAGTTAAGTTTCAGCTTCAGTATATTTCCTTACATACTCGGTACATTATTTCATACTAACGTCCCTTTCTGGGGGCGTTGCATTTCATGCATACAGGTTCGGACATACAGATGAGTAGACCTTCTCAGTAGGTGTATGCCCGAGTTTAGCTTTATCGGTAAGCTCCCCGTCTTTTGAAGTTGCCAGGTCTAGCAGTTTGGAGTATATCTTGTGCCTATATGTAGATGGGTTAAGGGTAGGTCGGGGCCCTATTCCGATCACAGTACATCTATTAGTAGAGGCTTGTAGATATATCCTGTGAGTTAGTGCAGTATGTTGGGCTTGTAGGCCCTATACGTATATTTTGTTGGCTTGTCAGTTGTAGTAATTATGACAGCCTTGCCGGCCCAGCTTTATGTTGACATTTAGTCAGCGTTAGTCTCTATTCAGTTTTATATTTTGCATCGCATATTATCTTGAAATGTGGCCCATGGCCAAAATATGACATTACATGTTCAGAGTCTCTTAGTCGCCAGTGGTATGCAAGGATAGGTGAGGCACTGGGTGCCGATCTCGCCCCCAGGCCCGGGGTGTGACAAAAGTGATATCAAAGCAGTTCTGTCCTAGGGAGTCTACAATCCGTATCTAGTGGGGTCTTATTTATAGATGTGTGGTGCACCACATTATATAAGTAGGGTACTACAGGGCATTTAGGAGTTGGTTACCCTTTTTTCAAATTTGAATCGTGATGTAGCACTGAGTTATAGGAAATTTGAGTTAAATTTATGTGTTGACGTTTGTATGCATAGATGACGGTAACTAGGAAAACTACAACTAGCTAGAGGAGAGAAACAACAGTAGGTAAGGGGACTAGCAGGGTACCCCAAGCAGATGAAGCCCAATCGGAGTCGCAGGGAGAGACCCTTACCTAGCGATTACCGGCTCCTCCGCCACCTAAGGAGATTCCTAGGGAGACCGCACATCCAGTTCCCCCTTGGCTTCCATTAGATTAGGACTTGAGGAGTGCGGTTCATTTGTTGGGACAGTTGGTAGCTACCCAACACGCTAGTGCAGGACCTTCTGTGGGATCTGGGAGTTCAAGGGTCCAAGAGTTTATTGCTTTGAATCCCCAAGAGTTCACGGGGACAGATCAGAGGGAGGACCTGTAGGATTTCATAGATCAGCTTCATAGGATCCTTCGGGTTATGCATACCACGGAGAAAGAGGCAGTTGAGTTAACAGCTTTTCGACTCCGAGATATAGCCATCCTTTGGTATGAGGGATGGAAAAAGTCTAGGGGACGTGATGTACCTCCTAGTATTTGGGAGAATTTTTCAGATGCCTTCCTTGACCAGTACTTACAGTGAGATATCCGACAGGCCCGACTCGATAAGTTTCTAGACCTCAAGCAGGGCAATATGAGTGTTCGAGAGTATAGTCTCCGTTTTGACTCATTGGCCATATATGCACCATCCATAGCTGTTACTATATGGGACATGATCCATAGGTTTATAGTAGGGTTGGCACCAGAGTTGACCGAGGCATGTGCCACCGCTGCATTACAGTATAATATGGATATATCCTGGATTCAGGCATTTGCCTAGAATATAGAGAGGGGTAGGCATCGGCAGTAGAGTACGGAGAGGTCTGAGTCAGGGCAGCGTAAGAGGATGAGATTTGCCAGGTCTCAGGAGCAGTCTTAGGGTAGTTACAGGCCCCAGTACTTCGAACAACTACCTAGACCTCTGCCACCTTAGCTACAGGGTTACATGTATGACCACCATACTTAGTCAGGACCAGCTGAGAGTTCCTAGGCATCAAGTTTGCAGCGATAATGAGGTTCGAGGTAGTTATGGCCAGTTCCGTCGAGGTGTGCCATCTGCGGTAGAGGACATTTGGGCCAATGCCGAGCCGGTTCCGATGCTTGTTATACATGTAGAAGTCCATGGCATATAATGCGAGATTGGCCAAATAGAGATTCTGGGGATATGACGCAACCAGCAAATTCAACAACAGGATCAGTTATGTCCGTGCATCCTTCAGGGCACGAGTCTTAGTCTTCGACTGGTAGAGGTCGAGGCAGAGGTAGAGGGTCCAGTTTAGGTGGTAACCAGAATTGTATTTATGCGCTAGCAGGTCGACAGGACCAAGAGTCCTCACCAGACGTTGTGACAGGTATGTTGACCATTTGTTCTCACGATCTTTATGCCTTGATAGACCCAAGATCTACTTTATTATGTATTACCCCATTTGTCGCGGGGAAATTTGGTATAGTGCCTGAAATACTAAGTGATCTTTTTGTGGTATCTACACCGTTCGAAGAATTGATTATTGCTAGATGCATTTACCGAGGTTGTACGGTATCGATTTGTGGTCGTCAGACCTCAACCGACCTAGTTGAACTAGAGATATTCGATGCTATCTTGGGGATGGACTAGTTGGCAGCTTGTTATGCCACGGTTGATTGTCGAGCAATGACAGCTAGATTTCATTTTCTGGGTGAGCCTGTCCTTGAATGGGTAGGTAATACAGTGACACCCAGAGGCAGGTTTATTTCCTATCTGAAGGCGAGGAAAATGATCGCAAGAGGGTGCATTTATCATATTGTGTGAGTTAAAGATGCGAATGCTGAGATACCTACACTTCAGTCTATTCCAGTTGTCAAAGAGTATGCGAATGTATTTCCAGATAAACTTCCAGGTATCCTCCAGAGCGAGAGATTGATTTTGGCATATATTTGATTCCAGGAACGCAACCAATATCCATCCCTCCATATAGAATAACATCTACCGAATTGAAGGAGTTGAAGGAGTAGTTAAAAGATTTATTGGAGAAGGGTTTCATCAGACCCAATACCTCACCTTGGGGTGCACCTGTATTGTTTGTACAGAAGAAAGACGGCTCGCTAAGGATATGTATCGACTATAGGCAACTGAACAAGGTAACTATTAAGAATAAATATCCACTTCCAAGTATAGATGACTTGTTTGATCAGTTGCAGGGAGCTAGATGCTTTTCAAAAATAGATTTGAGGTCGAGGTACCACCAGGTCGGAGTTTGGGAGAAAGATATTCCCAAGACGGCCTTTAAGACCCGATATGGACACTTTGAGTTCCTTGTTATGTCCTTCGGGTTGACAAATGCACCTGCCATATTTATGGACTTGATGAATAGCCTATTCCGGCCATATTTGGATCTGTTCGTGATAGTCTTTATTGATGATGTCGCAACCCCTTTTTCTCCTTCCCTTTTTACAGGCAAGAAAAGGTCCGGGTTTCGACATTTATGGGGGTAATAACTCATTTCCTTTTAGGAATTAGGTATTTTGAAGAGTCGCCACCTAACGGATTATGGTGCGTTAGGGCACCTAGAGCAATTAACTCTTGGATTGGTTTGCATTACCAGATATTTAGGGTAAGGGCTCGAAATAACCTCGAGGGGAAGGTGTTAGGCACCCCTCTCGGTCCACAACTGTGGGTCCCAGCCGAACTTATATTTATGAATTAGTCCTTTAACAAATAAATAGTTGAAACAAATAATTGCAAGTAAAGCACGTTGGACGTTGTATAATTCAAGTAATGAGACAAAGATTGTGTACATATAGTAAAGCAAAAGGTTTTGGAAAATGAGGGGTCCTAGGTTGATTAGCCTACAAGATCACCCCACGCAATGCCCGTGTAAACACTTCTCAATGAGGGGCTACACATGACATTAGCGCGTAGTCATCATATACCATTCTACCCAAGTCCCTACCCTTGGTCATAGCCTAAAGCATTCTAGTAACCTTGACAATGCCTATGCGTGCACTACCCGTCCCTTCCTTGTGGCCCTGGAGGTATTTTAGGACCTCTAAATCTGGGCAGTTCTAGACGACCCCTAAGGTGCTTAAAAAGGAGAAAATTCTAGGCGACAGGCAAGAACACATAGGACTTAACAACTAAATACAGAAAGAGATAGTTAAAAAGCCCAGGTTTACCTCCATAACTAATACACATAGGCAGCACATCTCAAACACAAACAAGATCAGTTTTTTATTTGGACACGATTTCTATTACTTGGAATCATTTACACCCTATAGGCATGATTTCTTGCATGCTGAGGCAAACATAACAATTATATAAAATCCTATAGGCATGGTTTCTAACATGGTAGGGCAGACATGGCAAATATAAGATCCTATAGGCATGGTTTCTACCCATATCACCCCACAAATATGTAACTACCCACCCCTTGTCACTAACCCCCAATATTCGTTTACAAATTATTAAAACCAGATGAATGAATTATGTAGATAAAGAAAAAGAAGAAGTTACACTATAGGGAGCCTGAAACAGGCCGTACACACACTGGAGGGGGTAGAACTTAGGGACTTAGGAGTAGAGTGAGAGTGCTTGACATAGTTTGTAAGGGATTTTAGTAGGAAAACAATGTTAAAATAGATTTTCCTGAAATAGCTTTGTAAAAACAACATAGGGAGTTATTTAATAAGACAATTTTGAAAAGGGTAAGGTGATCAACCAAATACAGAACGAGAAGAGGTTCATCAGCACTTCAATACATAAAATCAAACAGGTACACACATTCACTCAGGGGTAATGGGGAATTTAGGGTAAGTATAGGGCACATAGTAAGCACAGAAGCACATAGGTACAGAATCATAGAGGCCTTGAAAGGGGTTCAAGGGATTTACGGTACAATTAACTTCAGAGTTAATACAGAATCAAATAGACTTAGGATAGCCAACTACTTTACACAGGCAGGTGCATGCCAGAAATCAGAGAAACATAGTCATATTGTGGTATACTAGAAATGGATTCATGAGCAAGCTAATCCTATGAGGTATATTCAGAAACGGGCAGTAAAGAAGATGTGAAGTAAACATGTTAGTTGCAGGTTGAACAACAAAACCATAAGTAGAAGCATATTAGAAACATGACAAATTGAAGTACTAGGGGAAGCATATTGTTTTGGGACTTGAATAGAAATTAGAACATACCAGTAAATAGATATTAAGCACAAAGTGAAGGAGAATCCAATAGTTAGCCTTGGCTTGCAGCCGGCTAACTCAAAACAGTAGTAAGTAACACAAAAGGGAGCAGAAAGCTTTGAGTGTGAGAGAGAGTTTTTTAAACCAATGTGTTCGTGTCTGTGTTAATGAAAGAGCAGGTATTTATATTTTGAAAACATGTAGAAAATAAGCCAAGAATCAAGTTCAGCAATAATTATGGAACCATGTACTAATCAGAATCAAATCAATGTAAGTACTTCCTTTCAATTAAGGAGTCAAATAACAAGTAAGGAAATAAATCAATGTACGACCAATAAGGAAAGATTTCAAATATAGTAAGTATAAGGTAAACAATTAGGGCTATGTTTAGAAAAACTCTAATTAAGGAGATAGTCAGTAAAAATCAAGTACCAATGCAGACAAGGTAAGCAAATCAATCAAATTGAATAGAAAGGGTAGGAATCAAAAGTTTAAAAGTAGGTCTTCCAATCAAACCAAGAAATAGGGGATCTAGAATCAATCAAAGAGAAAGTCATGAATTAGATAGGAACCTTTCTGCAATTTTTGTCATGAATCAAAGAGAGAGTCATGAACCTTTGTGTGCAATTTTGAGAATTTTTATGGCATTTTTGGTTAATTATTTGTATTTGTCTGTGCATGTTTATTTTGTTTTAATTAATGAAAAATACAAAAATTACAAGTTTCATGGGAATTTAGGATCTAATTTTTACAGATAGGATTAATTAAGTAACTCGTTTTACGAAAATGAAAAAAAATCACAAAAGATAATGTACTTTGCATTTTTTAGCATTTGATGTCGAATTGTGTGATTTTATTGTTAATTGGTATTTAATTATATGTGATAAATGTTATTAGAAGATAATTAGTATTTTTAATTTGGGTTTGTAATTTAATCTAAAATTTTAGTTAGGAAATAAGAAAAAAAAGAAACAAATAAGAAAGATGGGAAGTGAAATTCGGACCAGGCCCATGCCAAAATGGCTTTTACAACTGTAAAGAGAAAAAAGGGGCTGGAAAGGGGTTCAAGAGTTGGGTATAAATATGGGGGATCAATTTTAGAGGGGGGAGGAGAACATTTTGGAGAGTATTGTAAGAGCATTGTTAACAGAGTCTTTGAAGCTGAAAAAAGGCTGAGAATATAGGCATACACACTTGGGTTCTACTGTTCCATTCAGGCCAGGTCTTAGATAATATTCTTAAAAGTTATAGCATTGAACCCTAGAAGGAGCTACTGTTCCATAAAAATAAATGCTGTTACATTGGTTTAGAGTTTCATGCTGAGTAATTTTGTTCAAAGTTGAGTAGATTTTCGATTGAGTTTTGTTGCTGTCGAGATTTCAAAGGTTTTGAGACTGCTTGAGATGAGTTTGGGTGTAGTGTTGCAGTAGTGTGTTTTTCTGATTTCATTTTCTGAGGTCGTTTGAGCTGTTTAAGTTTGAGTGTCCCGGTTTTGACTGGTTTCAAATTCACCTGGGTTTGCTGTATATGTTACTGGGTTGTTTGTGGATGGCTGTTTGTTGTTGTTGTGTTATCTGCTGCTGCTGACTATTCCTTCTCCTCTTCTTGTATTGCCATTTCCAGGTACACAGCTTGATCCTGGTTAATTGTGAACTGAAATGTGAAGAATGGCATAGAAACTGAAGCATGAGATTATGTGATTTAGTCATTTGATTTATGTATCAGAATGTTTGATTTTTTAATGTATTAAGACCTTTGCTTGAAGTTGTACTAGTAGGACTTAAATTAGTTATGTAACAATAAACTGAAAAACTGTTGGTATTAGCACGGACTGTCAATTGTTTTGTCCTGAAATGTATGTAAGTTTTCTGCTTTAGTTTGAGTGTTAGTTGTAATTAGGTTCAATATAAGTTGGTATAATAAGTTAGGTTAGCTTCAACCAGTTTCCTATCATGTGTTTCCTTTGTAAATATGTTTGAAAAGCCAAACCAACAATAAGATAAACTTTCAGTAGTTATCTTTCCTTTCATTTGTAATTAAAAGGAATTTGGGGTATCTCATTTCACATCTGCTCTAATAACTGGAAGCTGAAAAAAGAAAGTATAACTTACAAAGCAAAATGAGTCCATTGCTTAATTATGTCTGATTAAATGACGAACACATCGGTGAGCCATTTCGTGGCTTGCCAGGCTACAAGGGTTCGACTCCTTAACCTCGCCTGGGCGGTTCCACCCCATCCAACATGGGTCCCGTCTCAAGCCCAATACCATGCCCATTAATCTGACTAAGTTCAGACATCTTCTTAAACTGGACCTTAAGCTTTCGAGCACTTTAATTAATTAGGTTTTATTTTCTTTGAGAGACAAAAATAGAAAATCATAGTCACTTTAGGATTGACCTTTGAATAAAAATGAGACGAGCCTCGCCAAATAAAAATGCAACTTTGCGGGGCCCTCAATATATGGTTAAAATAAAACATTTAGAATTCGGGACGGGCCGTTTAGTGAATTTTACGGCCTTCCCCAAAATAATAATGTGTTAGTTTCTTTAGGCGCATATTTTAATAACATTATCTCCCTAAACTCGGGTGCACATTTATGTTACCCAAATCGAAATCTCAACGGAGTCGAGATGTGTCAACAACCACAGGTACATTGATGTGACGTGGTTCGAGACGCGTTTTTACGACGTTGCAATTATCTTTTAAAATAATAATAATAAAGCGGTAAAAAGTTAGAATTTGCACATAGGTTCAACATGTATTAAAATCAGATAAATAAGCCGAATATGACAGTTGAGCGACCGTGCTAGAACCACGGAACTCGAGAATGCCTAACACCTTCTCCCGGATTAACAAAATTCCTTACTCGGATTTCTGGTTCGCGGACTGTAATACAGAGTCAATCTTTTCCTCGATTTGGGATTCAACAGGTGACTTGGGACACCATAAATCTCCCAAGTGGTGACTCTGAATCTTTAAATAAAATCCCGTTTCGATTGTTCTTTAATTGGAAAAACTCCCTTATGCCCTTGCGGGTGTAGGTAAAAAGGAGGTGTGACAGCTCCGGCGACTCTGCTGGGGAACGAACCCAGAATCTCTGGTTCAGGGTTCAGAATTCGAGCTTAGATGAATTGTTATATTTGACTATATCTATTATCTGATTTTATTACATGTTTGGGCTTAATGTGCTAAATATTGCTTTTACCGCTTTGATATTATCTGAACTGTATATAAACTGCTACAAAACCCTTCACTTCTCATCTTCGGGGATGTGCTCGCTGGTCGAGACTCCCTATTCTCCTTAGTGTCATACCTTGAAATAAGAAAGAGGCTCGGACAAGTTACTAAGCTGTATGGCCTTTTGGTTCCCGGTACGTAGCCCCCTCCTCGGCTCGAGTTGTCCGCTCAGGTACACAGTCTAGAACAAATACCTAGGTTTTGAACCTAGAATAACTCAGCCTCATGCCGGATCCCTAGTAGGAACATTTGTTTGTATCATGTACATTTTGACTTTGGAGACTCAACACAGGGGTTGGGTCCGTCTAGGACAGGTATACCCGAAATAAAAGACCATCCTGATGCATCTTACTTTCTACTTGTGCATTTGTTTGCTTCGGACTTGCATGCTAACCGGCTTTTGAAAACTTTGAGGAAAGAGAAATAGAGGTATGAGGGTTAAAGGGAGTTAATTGCCTGTTTTGAAGAAAAACCAATGTCCAAATAGTGTCGAAACTATGCCAAATTTTTGAGAAAAAAAAAAGAAGAAAAAAGGGGGTTTTTGTTTATGAAAAAAATAATAGTTTTATTTGCCAAAAGATTCTTGTTTTCAAAGAGAAGTATGTTTTATCTGCCCGAACTACACCAGTTTGATTCTCACAGGGCGTGAGATACGTAGGCAAACCCCGTCGGGTCCAACTTCCTTTTGCGAGAATATCCAGAAATTCTTTAGTTAGGGTAATGCCATTTTTGTCAAAAATAGCCGAATATTCCCGAAAGGGACGCCGGAAGACTGATTTTGCATAAACAGCCACCTTTGGGCTTTTTCCAAATTTTGGCCAGTTAGCAGGCACATCTTTAAAATCTCCCTCCGGAAGTGCTGAAAGGCCGTATTTGCAAAATCCGGACTTTGGTCTAAGTCAGTTTTGAATTTGAGTCAAAATAGATCAAATAATGATTAATCACCTTAACAAATGTGCAGAATCAGCACAAGCCAGAGTTTACCAATAACAATTATGAACAAGATCCCTTTGGAGTTGCGCATGTGGTGGGATGACTTGGGCGAATCAGGGCGAGACACGGTCAATCTATATTTGGGAGGCCTCGCTGGGTTGCTGAAAATTAATCCTAGAGGGGATATCATAAAGGCATTGGTCACGTTCTGGGACCCGGCTCACAACGTATTTCATTTCTCAGATTTTGAACTTACCCCAACATTGGAAGAAATAGCCGGATATATTGGGGGTCCCAAAGTTCCTTTGAGACACCAGTACCTAATTGCTCCGAGGTCCATAGCCGTACACAGGTTCCTAGACCCTTTGAAAATAAGTAGGGGGGTCCGCAACCCAGACTTGGCAGCTGGATTTTGTACTTTGAAGTTTATATACAATAGATATGGTCACATAGGGGGTTCAACAAGCCAAAGAACAAAATCTGTAGCAAAGGAAACCGCCTTAAGTGGGAAGAACATGGGTGTTTTGCATTCATGGTAGCCTTTTTGGGACTCCTAGTGTTTCCTAGAAAAGACGGGAATATTGACATACGAGTATCTGGGGTTGTCAGCACTTTGCTTACTCAGGCCAACAGCACCCTCGCACCCATGATAGTAGCTGAAATCTTCCACGCTCTCACAGCCTGCAAAGCCGTGGGAAACTTTTTTGAGGGGTGCAACGTGTTGCTGCAGATGTGGATGATCAAACACCTATATCGTTGTCCTCAATTTATGAGTTATGGGTCGACAGAGAAAACGTGCATAGAGGAATTTTCTACGAGGGTTGACGGAATCATCTTACCAGAAGGGGTCACAGGGTGGACAACGCGCCTTCGTTCTGTCACTGCAAGCCAAATAGAATGGACATTTGGATGGTTGCCCGTGGATGAAATCATATATATGCCAGCCACTGGACCCCATTTCCTTTTGATGGGACTCAGGAGTATCCAGCGCTATGCCCCGTATTGAGTTTTGAGGCAGTTGGGGAGATTCCAGATAGTTCCGAAAGATGAAGACCTTGGTGGCCAAATAGTCGAGATCGGGCCTAACGGATAATTTCACAAAGCAGCGGTTCGCCAAATTTGGAGCGAGTGTCAATACTTGACGGTGAATACATGTGTATGTGATCGATCCAAAGGTGAAGTTTCGCCAGAGTACCTTGCTTGGTATAGGAGAGAAATCGAGTTTGGGAGGTCGGCCAAATGACCCCATCTCCAGGAGTTCGTCGAGGTGCCGCAAGAACCGTGGGCTTGGTTGGCCAAAGAAAACGAGTACAAGGCCACAATAGGAAAGCTGGAAAAGCAAGTCAAAGACCTTCAATTTGAGAATGGCTTACAAGCAATGGCAGATGAGGGTGAAAAGAAAAGTCTAGCCAAAGAAAATGAGGCCCTCCGAGCTCAAATTTAGAAACTGAAAGTAGTGGCAGAAAATCCAGTCTAAAGTAATAGAGATGAAAAGCTCGTAGCTAACCTGAGGCAGAAATTGGGCGAATATAATTTTTATCTGAACAAGGCAGAAAGTGAATTAACCAAGGCTCGAAAACAATTGGCCGAAAACTCGGTAGAACGAACACATCTAATTAAGCAGCTGAGAGAAAAGTATGACAATGAGGTTGCAGGGCTAAAGAAAAGGGTCATCGCCACAGAAAACAAAATGATCAAGCAGGCAAAGGACTTCAGGGTTGAAAGGGAACATTGTTATACAGCCTTGGCGCAATTAGAAATAGATCTGCAACGACTTCAGAAGCAGAATAATGTGGTCGAGCAAACTTTGGAAGCCAGGGCCCAGTAGATTAGGTGTTTGTTAAAAGAAAAAAGCATCGTAAAAGAGAAAATTAGGAACATCACCGACTACATCGTCATGAAATGCCAGATCTGTGACGATATGACCCGCACTACCTTCTTCGCAGCAGTGATGACATTTGTTAAGCAGATAATGAGTGACTTGGACCGACTTCAAAGGGATCTTGCGTATAGGCCTGCGGCGAGACCGAATGATGTCCCACGGGCACCAGGAGCATTGATGTACTCAAGATTTTCCGTTTGAGTCTGTATTTCCTTTTCTGTTAGAGTCTGGGAGTCATGTTGGGTTTGTATTTTCTTTTTGTTTTGAGTCTGTATTTCTTTAGAGTATGATAGTTTAATTTCGGAGTCTGTATTTTGTCTTTGCCTTAGAGTCTGTTAGTCTTTTGAAATTTGTTAGTATTGAGTCTTTGTGATCGAAGCATCTGTTTTTATAAAAGCTGAAAATCCCAAAAATATTTTATTTACTTTCACACTTATCTGTTAGAACTACGCACGGTCTGATTCATGCGGGGACATGATACCTGGGCAATCTCTATAGGATTCGACCATCACTAAAAAGAAAAGGGGAAATGAAAAATAAATAAATAAAGGATAGAACAAAAGAAGCTTAAAAGAAGGGGCACAATCATGGGAGGCCGGAATGACGCACACAACCGAAGCAAATGCATGATAGAAAATGGTTAATTGCCTAGGTGCATTGCATCCCAACTTGTGATTGCATATGTGTTAAATTCTAAAAAGCTAACTAGTTTGTTGATTTCCAGAGAATTCAAGCAGTTAGTTTATTTAGAGGATACTGGCACATTATCATTACCAAACCAGATCGAAGGGACCAATACCGGAAATCATGTCTATCCCAGATGTCGACACTAGTGTTGAGGTAGAGGAGTTGGACGTCAATAAAATGAAAGAGGAGATGCTCAAGCTTAATGAATAGACGGCCGAAATGTACCAGGCCTGGTCCAAAGGGCAATCACCGCCAGCTTACCATGCTAACCCTACTTTTACCCCACCATTAGCTCAGTCTCAGGATCATCCCGCCACCGATCCAAGTTTTCCCATTTATCAACACTACCATGGCACTACTTCTCATACTCCACAAGCTCCACCACCAAAATCAATTCCATACCCTCCTCCGCCGATCACCCCTGTCTTTGTGGCATCTCCACCAGCTGCACTCCATAAATCCTCGAGTGAACCTGTGTTCCAAGCTCAGGACAACCAGTATTATCCCCCGGAGCTTACCTTCAAAGCGCCCGAAACCTATCCATATGATCCACATTCTGACATACCGGGGAAAGCAAAAAAACCGGCCAGGAATCCTGAACCGGAAGAGATGTTAAGAAAAATGAAAAGCATAGAACAATCCTTCAGGGATATGAGAGGGCTAGGAGGTCAGGTAAGTGTAGCTTACAAAGACCTGTGTTTGTTACCAAATGTACAACTACCGGCGGGGTTCAAAATGCCCAAATTCGACTTGTACAACGGACACGATGATCCGGTGGCTCATCTGAGAGGTTTTTGTAGCAAGATGAGGGGAGCAGGCAGAAGAGATGAGTTACTGATGGCGTATCTCAACCAAAGTTTGAGTGGATCGGCGTTAGAATGGTACACCAGACAAGATCATAGCAGGTGGTACATATAGGACGATTTGGCCCAAGCATTCGCTTGTCACTTTCAATATAATCTTGAGATCATTCCGGACCGACTGTCCCTGACCAAACTGGAAAAGAAGCACAATGAAAGCTTTAGAGAATATGGTTTCCGGTGGAGGGAGCAAGCAGCAAGGGTAGACCCCCCAATGAAAGAGAGCGAGATGGTTGATTACTTTTTGCAAGCTTTGGAGCCGACCTACTTTGGTCATCTGGTGTCCGTAATTGGAAAATATTTTAATGAGGTTGTAAAAATGGGAGGCATGGCCGAGGAGGGGCTTAAGTCAAACAAAATCATGAGTTATTCAGCGATCAAGGCAACCACTCAGGCTATTCAAAGCAGCACTGAGGGTATACTTGGGAAAAAGAAGAAAGAAGATGTCACGACTGTTGAGTCCGGAGCCTGGTTCGGATCTAAAGGCCCGTCATCCTACTATAGCCAACCACGACCCTACCACCAAAATTACCCCCACACTCAATATAGCCCTCCATAACATTACTACCCACTGCCAGATCCCCATTTTTCTGTCCATTATGCACAAGCCTATACCCAAACCCCGGCACACGCACAATGGCGTGTGCCGGCTCCACAAAATCCATACCCAACTCCACAAAGCACATATCCACCCCAAGAGCCTACAGAAACCCCCCCGGAACGGGTTTCCGACCAAACCAAGCCTTCAAGAATGAGAGGTTACAGAAGCAAAAGACTTTCACTCCACTGGGGGAATCATATACCAGTCTTTTCCACAGGTTGAGGCAGTTGGGCATGCTGAATCCAATTGAGCCTAAAATGCCAAATCCTCATCCTAGAAATCTTGACCACTCAGTGAGTTGTGAGTACTGTTCAGGAGCCCCAGGGCATGATAGAGAGAAGTGTTGGAAACTAAAAACAGTTGTGCAAGAGCTTATTGATACTCATCGGATCGAGGTTCAAGCCCTAGAAGCACCAAATATCAATTAGAATCCACTGCCAGCTCACCATGAGACCCATATGATTGAGTTGATACACAAAGGAGAGGATCCCAAGAAGCCCTCACAGACGGTAATGATGGTCCGTTCCAGTGAAACCAGCTCAAAGGAAAAGGTAACTAGTGAGAAATCAATGGTCCAGGACAATAAGCCAGCTGTGGTAGCCAAGAAAGGGTAGTCAAGCATTGTTGCAGTGAAACCCGAGAAAGCTAAAGTGGTAGTGCCAGGGGTCGCAAGTAAAACTATTGTGGTCGTGAAGGGTGCTCGCACCGAGCCTGTTATTATAAAACCAGTAACTCAGCTTCCAGTGATCAACAACAAGGCTGTTCCTTGGAATTATGAACGGGTGACGGTGATTTACAAAGGGAAAGAAATTAAGGAAGAAGTTTGTGAAGCACAAGGTTTGACTCGCTTATGAAGGTGTTTTACTCCCGAGGAGTTAAGAAGAACTAAAAATGATCCAACGCTGGTGAAGAAAGCTGTAACTAAAGAAGAGGCAGAGGAATTTTTGAGGAAAATGTAAGTGCATGACTATTCTGTTGTAGAACAGTTGAGGAAAACGCCCGCTCAGATTTCATTACTCTCATTGCTAATCCATTCAGATGAGAACCGCCAATCACTGATGAAAATCTTGAATGAGGCCCATGTTCCCGACAAGATCTCGGTAAACCATCTGGAAAAGATAGCCAACAAGATTTTTGAAGTAAGCAGAGTCACTTTTTCCGATGATGAATTGCCGGTAGAGGGTACTGAGCATAACAAAGCCCTTTACCTTACAGTGAAATGCGAGGATTTCGTGGTTACCCGGGTATTGGTTGACAATGGTTCAAGTGCAAACATTTGTCCTCTCTCCACTCTAAGCAAGCTGAAAGTAGAAGATGAGAGGATCCATAAGAACAACATCTGTGTGCGGGCATTTGATGGCGGAGGCAAAGACTCAGTCGGGGACATAATGTTGGAGCTAACCATAGGTCCAGTAGAATTCACAATGGAATTCCAAGTGCTGGATATAGCTGTTTCCTACAATTTGCTATTAGGGCGACCGTGGATTCACGCCGCTAAAGCAGTGCCATCAACACTCCATCAGATGGTCAAGTTTGAATGGGACAAATAGGAAATAGTGGTGCACGGCGAAGATAATTTGTGCGCTCACAACAACACCATTGTGCCATTCATTGAAGTGGAAGATGACAAGGGACCATGAGTCTACCAAGTTTCTGACGCAATGTCAGCCGAGAAAGTTCCAGAAAAGAACTGTATCCCGAATCCGAAGATAAACGCCGCATCAGTCATGGTAGCGTATGAAATGTTGAAGAATGGTTTTGTGCCAGGATATGGTTTGGGATCAGCATTGCAAGGCATTATACAACCCGTGTCTGTTCCCGAGAACTTGTGAACATTTGGTCTGGGATTCAAGCCCACAGCCGCAGATATAAAAAGAGCCAGGAACTTGAAACAGAGGGCATGGGTCCTTCCAAAGCAGGTCCCACGTCTTTCTAGATCATTTGTCAAGTCCGGTACGAGGAGTCGCCTAGTGACAGCAATTCCCAGTTCTATGATTAATCCTGACAAGGAGTTGATTGAAAGATTTGAGAAGTTGTTCGATAGTGTGAACATGGTGGAAATTGGAGAAGGTTCTAGCAATGCGGAAATGCAATTTGTCGGGCAAAAAACAAAGCTTAATAATTGGAAGGCTACTCCTTTCCCTACTCGGAAGGAGTCTTGGTAGTTCGCTTTAATTTTCCTTTAAGTTTGTACGGATTATTCCAGCGTTGTAATCCAGATTTCATTTTTTCAGTCTGTTTGAGTGTGCAAACCTTACTATCTTTTATCATTCAATGAAATACAATTTCCCTTTCTTCATCATTCCTGATGGTTTTTCTTTTGTTTTTGTTTTCCTTTCTATACAGTCTTTTTACGCCGGTTCTAATGACATGGCATGCATAAGGAATCCTCAGCCCTGTCTTAAAAATCAATCTGACTCCGAAATATTAGTTCAAGAAGTAGATTGTACTTATGAATCAGAATACGAGGATGAGGATGAAGCCTTCGAAGAGATTAGTAAGGAGTTAATTCACTTCGAAGAAAAACCCAAACCCAACCTGAATGACACAGAAGCCGTCAATTTAGGGGACACAGACAATGTCCGAGAGACTAAAATAAGTGTCCACATTGAGCCAAAAATCCGGGAGGAGTTAATCAAAGCACTCATCGAGTACAAATATGTTTTTGCATGGTCATATGACGACATGCCAGTTTAAGCACCGATTTAGTAGTTCACAAATTGCCCACTGATCCGGCATTCCCTCCCGTCAAGCAAAAGTTGAGGAAATTCAAAACTGATATGAGTGTAAAGATTAAAGAAGAAGTTACCAAATAGTTGGATGCAAAGGTTATTTGGGTCACCCTATATCCTGTTTGGTTGGCTAATGTCGTGCCTGTGCCGAAGAAGGATGGCAAGATCAGAGTATGCGTCGATTATTGAAATCTTAACAAAGCATATCTGAAGGATAACTCCCCACTACCCAATATCCACATTCTGATTGACAATTGTGCCAAGCGCGAGATTGGATCTTTTGTGGATTGCTATGTCGGGTATCATAAGATTTTAATGGACGAAGAAGATGCGGAAAAGATAGCCTTCATCACGCCATGGGGAACTTATTGCTACCGGGTAATGCCATTTGGGTTGAAGAATGCTGGGGCAACTTATATGAGAGCAATGACTACTGTGTTTCATGATATGATACACAAAGAGATTGAGGTATACGTAGATGATGTGATCATAAAATCAAAACATCAGGCCGACCACGTCGAGGATTTGAGGAAATTCTTCCAGAGGCTTCGTAGGTACAACCTCAAGCTTAACCCCGCCAAGTGTGCATTTGGTGTTCCATCCGGAAAACTATTAGGATTCATAGTCAGTCGGCGAGGCACCGAGTTGGACCCATCAAAGATCAAATCCATACAAGAATTGCCCCCTCCGAGGAACAAGACTAAAGTGATGAGTCTGTTAGGAAGGTTGAACTACATCAGCAGGTTTATTGCTCAGCTCACGACAACTTGTGAGCCTATTTTCAAGTTGTTGAAGAAGGACGGTGCGATCAAGTGGACTGATGAGTGTCAAGAAGCGTTTGATAAGATAAAAGGTTACTTGTCAAACCCACCTGTGCTGGTTCCGCCAGAACTAGGGAGACCTTTGATTCTTTACTTGACAGTCTTGGAAAATTCATTTGGTTGTGTACTGGGGTAGCATGATGTCACCGGCAGGAAAGAACAAGCCATCTATTATCTTAGCAAGAAGTTCACAGCTTATGAGGTTAAGTACACTCACCTGGAAAGGACATGTTGCACCCTAACTTGGGTGGCACAGAAATTGAAACATTATTTGTCATCCTACACTACTTACCTCATTTTGCGTTTGGATCCATTGAAGTATATCTTTCAGAAGCCTATGCCGATAGAAGACTTGCAAAATGGCAGATTTTGCTCACAGAGTTTGACATAATCTATGTGACTCGGACTGCGATGAAAGCCCAAGCATTGGCCGAGAACCCGGTCGATGAAGAGTATGAGCCACTGAGGACTTATTTTCCTGATGAAGAGGTGATGCATATTGATGAACTAGAACATGCCGAAAAACCAGGTTGAAAACTTTTCTTTGATGGGGCTGCTAACATGAAAGGAGTCGGAATAGGAGCTATGCTTATTTCTAAAATAGGGCATCACTATCCTGTTACGGCTCAGCTTCGTTTTTATTGTACCAACAATCCCATACTTGATAGGTGCAAAAGTGATTGTTCATATGGATCATGCGGCACTCTGTTATTATCTCATGAGAAAGAAAGATTTCAAAGCCTGTTTGATGAGATGGATACTTTTGTTGTAAGAGTTTGATATTGATATCCAAGATCGAAAAAGGGAGTGAAAACCAAGTGGCGAACCGCTTGTCTCATTTGGAGGAGGAGGCAAGGGCATATGATGGCCTTGAAATCAATGACTCCTTCCCCGATGAGCAACTCTTGGCTATTAAAATAAAAAAGGTGCCTTGGTTCATGGATCTAGCTAACTATCTTGTGAGTGACATCATTCCGGTTGAGTTCTCTTAAAACCAAATGAAGAAGCTCAAACGGGATTGTCAAGACTACTATTGAGATGAACCATACCTTTTTCGGATTTGTACTGATGGAGTGATTAGAAGATGTGTACCGGATGAGGAAGAAGTTGAAATTCTTGGGGCTTGTCATTCTTCACCATATGGTGGTCATCATGGTGGAGCAAGAACGGCGGCCAAATTGTTAAGTTGTTGTTTCTATTGGCCCACACTTATAAGGATGCAAGTGATCTTGTTAAGCATTGTGATGAATATCAAAGGGCCGGTGGAATCTCAAAGAAAAATGAAATGCCCATCACCACCATATTGGAGATTGATATTTTCGATGTGTGGGGTAATGACTTCATAGGTCCTTTTGTGAGTTCTTGTAGAAACACCTACATCTTAGTCGCAGTTGATTATGTGTCCAAATGGGTTAATGTCGTTGCTTTGCCCAACAATGAAGCGAAAAGTATGGTGTTGTTTTTGAAGAAGAACATCTTTACAATATTTGGTACTCCAAGGGCTATCATAAGTGATGGAGGATCACATTTTTGCTACAAATCTTTTGATACCTTACTCACCAAGTATGGTGTCACTCAGAAAGTCACGACCCCCTATCACCCTCAAGCAACTAGTCAAGTGGAAGTCTCCAGCCGGGAGATAAACAGTATTTTGTCAAAAATAGTGAATGTTAGCCGGACGGATTGGTCAAAGAAACTTGATTATGCTTTATGGGCTTATAGGACGACTTACAAAATACCAATTGGAATGTGACATACCGGTTGGTGTTCGAGAAATCTTGTCATCTTCCGGTAGAACTTGAGCACAAATCCATGTGGGAATTAAAGAAGTTGAATCTTGAATGGGATATCACCTCCAACTTAAGGGTGGCAAAATTAAATGAGCTAGATGAGTTCCGGTACCATGCATATGCAAGTTCGTCCTTATACAAAGAGAAGATAAAGTACCTCCATGACAAGTACATTTGGAATAAGGAGTTTAAATAAGGTGATCTTGTGTTGTTGTCCATTCTCGATTATGGATGTTTCCGGGAAAGTTGAAGTCCAAATGGAGTGGCCCATTTGAGGTTTTGAGTGTGACACTCTTTGGTGCATTAGACTTGAAGAATAAAAATTATGAGGTGTTTAGAGTCAATGGTCATCGGGTGAAGCATTATCTGGGAAAAGTTGATGATGGCCACATTGTGGCGGTGATTCATTTCAAATGATGATGGTAATCTGCATCATGCCACGACGTTAAATCAGGCACTTCTTGGCTGAATACGAAGCATGCATTTTGGGTTTAAGGCTAGCTGCAGACATGGGTGTCCAGGAAGTCTTGGTCTTGGGAGACTCGGACCTTCTGGTACATCAAATTCAAGGAGAATGGGAAATGCGAGATCTGAAGCTCATACCATACTGACAATACTTGCATGATCTTTGTCAACGGTTTAGATCAGTGGAGTTCAGGCATATTCCAAGGGTTCATAATGAGGTCGCCGATGCTTTGGCTACCCTAGCGTCAATGCTGCACCATCCGGACAAAGCCTATGTCGATCTTTTGCACATTCAAGTGCAAGATCAGCATGCTTACTGCAACATGATTGAAGAAGAATTTGATGGCGAACCATGGTTCCATGATATCAAGGAATACATCAGAATGGGGATATACCCAGTGCAAGCCACGGGGGATCAAAAGAGAACAATTCGAAGGTTGGCGAGTGGATTCTTCTTAAGTGGAGGAGTTTTGTATAAAAGAACACCAGACCTTGGATTGTTAAGATGCATAGATGCTAGACAAGCTACGACTGTCATGTACGAAGTACATTCAGGAGTTTGCGGACCACATATGAGAGGGTATGTGCTAGCAAAGAAAATTCTCCGAGCAGGTTATTATTGGCTCACCATGGAGCGAGATTTTATCAGTTTTGTGCGCAAATGTCATCAATGCCAGATACACGGAGATTTGATTCATTCTCCACCATTGGAATTGACACGATGTCAGCACCATGGCCCTTTGTTGCTTGGGGCATGGATATCATTGGACCAATTGAGCTAGCAGCATCCAACGGGCATAGATTCATTCTGGTAGCCATTGATTATTTCACCAAGTGGGTTGAGGCCAAAACATTCAAATCGGTGACCAAGAAAGTAGTGGTCGATTTTGTTCACTCAAATATCATTTGTCGATTCGGCATCCCAAAGGTGATCATCACGGATAATGGTGCTAATCTTAACAGTAAATTGATGGAATAGGTATGCCAACAGTTTAAGATTACACATCGCAATTCTACCCCATATCGTCCTAAGGCGAATGGAGCAGTTGAGGCCGCCAACAAAAACATAAAGAAGATACTTCTGAAATGGTAGAAAATTCCAGGCAATGGCATGAAAAATTACCGTTTACATTGCTGGGCTATCACACTACTATCCGTACTTCAGTACGTGCGACTCCTTATTTGTTGGTATATGGAAATGAAGCAGTGATACCTGTGGAAGTTGAAATCTCGTCTCTTTGGATTGTCGCTGAGGCTGAAATCGATGATAATGAGTGGGTCAAGGCCCGTTTGGAGCAGTTGAATTTGATTGATGAAAAAAGATTAGCAGCAGTGTGTCATGGCCAGTTGTATCAAAAGAGAATAGCAAGAGCATACAACAAAAAGGTACGTCCCGGGAAGTTTGAAGTAGGCCAGCAGGTGCTGAAACATATCCTTCCACACCAGGTTAAAGCGAAAGGCAAGTTTGCCCCAAATTGGCAAGGGCCATTCATTGTGACCAGAGTATTGTCCAATAGTGCTTTATGTTTAACGGATATCGAAGGAAAATGCATAGACATGGCTATAAATTCTGATGCAGTAAAAAGATATTATGTATGATTTTTTTGTTATAACTGTTGATTGTTTGTATATGGCATTATTTCGAAGATTGGAATGACGAAGGCAATTTGTTCTGCTATCTAAACACTTCACCCTTTGTTCCCCCTTTTGAGCCTTATTTCTTTCTTTCATACCCCTCTTTTGGAATCAATAACGAGAAAGAGAGAAAAGAAAGAAAATAAAAAGAGAAAAGAAAAGAAGTAGAAAGAATAACAACAAGGAAATTCATGTGTGAACTACGTTTGACCTGATCCCTGTTAAGGGTACGTAGGCAGCTTTACGGCTCGGTCATAGTAAAATAAAATATCTAAAGATCTCCAAGCAAGAAACTGGGGCAGAGGTTGTATTTGTAATAAGAAATGTGATTCCAAAAGTTGTAATTTTAAACCTATGTCAAATTATTTTGAGTCTTTGATACCCTTTCTTTCTAATCCCATCCAAAAGCCCACATTACGGTCCAAAGAAAGACCTTCTGATCAGTTTTTTGAGAGATGACAAGTCGAGCAAATAGAAGTGATTCATATCAGGGTAATACTCCGGTCCAAGCAAGGAAATTAATGAAAATGAGAGAGACTTATTGGTGAAAACCTTCACAGACACCATAAGGCGACAGAAGTTGAGAGAAATAAAATGAGAGAGTCTTATCGGTGAAAACCTTCACAGGCACCATAAGGCGACGGGAGTTGAGAGAAACGAGAGAGTCTTATTAAGTGAAAACCCCTCAAAGGGCACTATAAGGCGACGGGGAATTAAAAGGGGGCAAACGAGATAAGCTTGAGGGAAAGGATCCATCGAGACATCAAGCAGAATCAAGATGTTGTTTCGACAAAAGCAGATGGGTTGCGGGACCTGTGAAATGCAAAGTAGGGACATCAGAAAGATTGATTGATGTAAATAGACTGGGTTGATTGATCCAAAAATGCACGACATGACCATTGGGATCGGTTATACCATTCAGATAAGTTATTTTCTCTTCAAAAAATTGTTTAGAAAGATTTTTCTTGTTCTATCTTTCGAAGTCATCATTTTCCATTTCTTTTTGATCAATAGTAGTTTGTTTATAAGAAGGATTTTCAGAGCTAACTACCAGTTGCCAACGTGGTGTAAGGTAAATGGGGATAAGACATGCGAGGATAATGTGATGGGATGAGAAAGACGTCGTTGTAAGACCAAATGATGGATTGGTCTAAGATTTCGGGACAGTATGGAGCAAAGGTGGAAAACAACGGTCGAGAAATTGGTGAATACAGAATCATCAAGAAGGTCGGAAGTTATCGACCAAGTTTCAAGATGGTCGAACAACGCAGAACATGGAAAACAGCGAAAGGGAAAACCGTCCCCAGCAGAAGCATCCCCACATTTTAAACTAACAAATTCTCTTTGATTTTAAGCAGGGACGGGAAATGTTATTGATGACAGAAAGACATGCCACAAGGAAGATTGTCAAACTGGGGCAGAAAATTTTCTTTCATTTTGAAAATTTTCTGGAAGTCAGGTATCTACTTGGGGAAGAAGGAAGATAACACAAGTTTGGAGAAAAGTGGTATCCCCAGCAGTTTTCGGAAGAAGGCAAAACAAGTTTTAAAGAAAGCAATTTCGGGAGGAAGATAACACAAGTCTTAAGGGAAGTAGTTCCAGAGGAAGGAAAACACCAGCTTTAAGGGAAGTAGTCTTTGAAGGAGGAAAATAACATATTTTTGAATGAAACACCGGTGTTATCCCCAGCAGTTTTTAGAGGAATCAAACACCAGTTTTGAGGGAAGCAGTTCTGAAAGAAGATAATTCAAGTTAGAAGTTGACGAAGTTAGGAGCCCGCCTGGAGAATGGAGGTGTTATATTTTTAAGAAGTAGTTGAAGTCAGGAACCCGCCTGGAGAATGGAGGTGTTATATTTTTAAGAAGTAGTTGAAGTCAAGAGCCCGCCTGGAGAATGGAGGTGTTATATTTTTAAGAAGTAGTTGAAGTCAGGAGCTCACTTGGAGAATGGAGGTGTTATATTTTTAAGAAGTAGTTGAAGTCAGGAGCCCGCCTGGAGAATGGAGGTGTTATATTTTTAAGAAGTAGTTGAAGTCAGGAGCCCGCCTGGAGAATGGAGGTTGTTATATTTTAAGTCATAATTGACGTCAGGAGCCCGCCTGGAGAATGGAGGTATTATCTTTTTAAGTCGTAGTAGAAGTCAGGAGCCCGCTCGGAGAGCGGAGGGTTACAACAAAAATCCCCAACATAAACTCAAGTGCAGAAGTCAAAAGAGAGGCAACAATGGTCAAAGGAAGATAATTCGCGTGTCGAAGGAGAAACAATTTGAATTTCACAAGAAAGAAAGAAACATCAGAGGAAACAAAAGCCAACAAGAAAGCAAGGCAACAAGAGCAAGTTTGAAGATCTAGATAAGATTTTGTAATTCCTAGTTTAGTCTAGCTTCTTGTTTTCTTAGCATGGTGTAATAAGGAGGTCAGTAAGCAGGTAGCAGCAGCAGAAATAGCAGTAACAACAAAACCACAACTTCATGGTAGTCCCAGCTACCGAAACTTCCCGAACTACATTGACCTGATTCCCTTTTAGCCAGGGATATGTAGGAAACCTTTGAAGCAGAGGTTCGGTCAAATCTTTCAAAAAATGCTTCACACGAAATAGCCGAACGGGCAAAAATCGCTTGTATCCGCTCACTTTATCTTTGCACGAAAACTCTTCGTGTTTCCGGACAAAGAGGGGCAGCTGTGAGCACGTAATTTTTTCCCTATGAGAATTACTCCCAGACATTCAAAATAAATTTTTTTCATTTGTGTGCAATTTTGAGAATTTTCGTGGCATTTTTGGTTAATTATTTGTATTTGTCTATGCGTGTTTATTTTGTTTTAATTAATGAAAAATACAAAAATTACATGTTTCATGGGCATTTAGGATCTAATTTTTATAGATAGGATTAATTAAGTAACTCGTTTTACGAAAATGAAACAAACATCACAAAAAATAATGTACTCTGCATTTTTTAGCATTTGATGTCGAATTGTGTGATTTTATTGTTAATTGGTATTTAATTATATGTGATAAATGTTATTAGAAGATAATTAGTATTTTTAATTTGGGTTTGTAATTTAATCTAAACTTTTAGTTAGGAAATAAGAAAAAAAAGAAACAAATAAGAAAGATGGGAAGTGAAATTCGGACCAGGCCCATGCCAAAATGACCAAATCCAACCCAAAACAACTCCATACCCGGCCCAAGTCATCAAAATCTCACAGACATGCAAAACGACGTAGTATGGTGATGGAACTACGTCGTTTCAAGGTCAATCGTTCCCAGCCGTCCATCTAGCCCTCATCCAACGGACACAACTCAGTACCCATATCCAAAAGCCAAACCCGACCCATTTACCAAAGATTGATCCGGTCTCAAAAGTGTCTAAACGACACCATTTCGTTAAGTGAGTTGATCCGAGCCGTTGATCTTAATTGATCCAACGGCTAGGATTCAACCTCTTGCCCAATATATAAACGATCCAAATGAAACCCACCCCCCTTAGAGCTCCCACCCCAATCTCGTCTCTAGCAACTAAGAGACAGCCCTGTCTCTCACCACCTTGCACCGCCGCCCTCCGCCCATCGGAAATCGCCTCACGGCGGTTCCGGTGACCCAAATTGTCTCAAAGTTACACCCTAGCCTCCCTTCCACCTCCTCATTCCAATTACACACTCCATTAACCTCGAATCATCCTATAACTTCTTGAATCTTCGATCGAAGATCCCCGTCCCAAACCCTAGCCTGTCCGCTTAACCCTAAAATCACACCTAATAATCCCCTTGACCTCCTCGTCGCTAATCCCTAACCAAATTGGCTCGAATCCGAGTAAAACTCGTCGAATGGCAGATCTAGGGTTCAACGGTTCGAGACTGTTTCGAAGCTGTCAGGGTTGAATGAGTTCTAGTTAGTATTATAAGCCTATTTCTGACGAAATAGACGTATAATGCTAACTGGAACTCAAGTTCGAAAGGGCATGTTGGTAGGATCCGAGAAAAGAGCAGTAAGTTCTTCTTAGCTTCTTCTTTTCCTTTTTCTATATGTTTATTTTTCTATGTTAAGTTGTAATTAGTCGCTTCTTTAGGTTTTCAGTTTAAGTTAATTCTTAATCCAGTAAATATTCCGCCTCTTGTCCTGATTCTGGTTAGATTAAATACTCTAATGTTCATTTGGGTAGTTCAATCGATTATTCGTGTGCCTAAATTTGGTTCGTTGTAATTCGTCTTTGTCCGTCATTTTCTCTCTTCTCCATCAGACCATTTACTTAGTCCAGTTTTCTTCTGTCAATTAATAACATATGTTATAAATAGTTTCGTCGATTAATTCATTCTTGTTTGTAGACCAGTAGTTTTCGTCAAATGGTTTGATGTCGAGTGTTGTATGTACTGATCCTTAGACACTTAGCTTCAGGGCTCATTGTCAATATACTGACAGTGATCCTGCATTTTGTATAGATTTGACTTAGAATTGTGTCGCTTAATCCCTGTATCAACGTGATTTTGATTCAGTTTCAGCTTCAGCTTCAATGATTCTGTTGGGTTTTGTGTGGTGTTAATATGATTTTGGTTTAAATTCAGTCCATTTGTTCCAATTAGAATTCAGCTTTAGTCATTCAGTTGTTAGGCATTTGATAGGCTGGATTGGTTATAGATAAGGTGTTTAGAGTTTAAATTCAGTTCATTTAGATAATAGAATTAGGAATCAGTGTAGTTAATGGTTAGTTGAATTGGTCATAACTGGGGCAGGATAGGAATTCCAGGTAACTCAGGGGGTAATTGGGAAGTTTGAAATTAGAAAATGGCTTAGTTGAATATTCTGTCAGGAAGTACTAATGGACCATTAAATTATTCTATTTACTTAATGATAGTGGGGAACAAGACATAATGGTATGGGGGGAGGGTAATGATAAAAGCTAAAAAGATACACATAGTAGAGGAATATTACAAGCTGGAAAGTAAAAGAAACATGTGGGCAATAATAAAAGATCTCTTTTACAACTGTAAAGAGAAAAAGGGGGCTGGAAAGGGGTTCAAGAGTTGGGTATAAATATTGGGGATCAATTTTAGAGGGGGAGGAGAAAATTTTGGAGATTATTGTAAGAGCATTATTAACAGAGTCTTTGAGGCTGAAAAAAGGCTGAGAATATAGGCATACACACTTGGGTTCTACTGTTTCATTCATGCCAGGTCTTAGTTAATATTCTTAAAAGTTATAGCATTCAACCCTGAAAGGAGCTACTGTTCCATAAAAAAAATGTTGTTACATTGGTTTAGAGTTTCATGCTGAGTAATTTTGGTCAAAGTTGAGTAGATTTTCGATTGAGTTTTGTTGCTGTCGAGATTTCAAAGGTTTTGAGACAGCTTGAGATGAGTTTGGGTGTAGTGTTGCAGTAGTGTGTTTTTCTGATTTCATTTTTGAGGTCATTTGAGTTGTTTAAGTTTGAGTGTCCCGGTTTTGACTGGTTTCAAATTCACATGGGTTTGCTGCATATGTTACTGGGCTGTTTGTGGATTGATGTTTGTTGTTGCTGTGTTATCTGCTGCTGCTGACTATTCCTTCTTCTCTTCTTGTATTGCCATTTCCAGGTACACAGCTTGATCCTGGTTAATTGTGAACTGAAATGTGAAGAATGACATAGAAACTGAAACATGAGATTATGTGATTTAGTCATTTGATTTATGTATCAGAATGTTTGATTTATTAATGTATTAAGACCTTTGCTTGAAGTTGTACTAGTAGGACTGAAATTAGTTATGTAACAATAAACTGAAAAACTGTTGGTATTAGCACAGACTATTAATTGTTTTGTCCTGACATGTATGTAAGTTTTCTGCTTTAGTTTGAGTGTTAGTTGTAATTAGGTTCAATATAAGTTAGTATAATAAGTTAGGTTAGCTTCAGCCAGTTTCCTATCATGTTCTTCCTTTGTAAATATGTTTGAAAAGACAAACCAACAATAAGATAAACTTTCAGTAGTTATCTTTCCTTTCATTTGTAATTAAAAGGAATTTGGGGTATCTCATTTCACATCTGCTCTAATAACTGGAAGCCGAAAAAAGAAAGTATAACTTACAAAGCAAAATGAGTCCATTGCTTAATTATGTCTGATTAAATGAAGAACACATCGGTGAGCCGTTTCGTGGCTTGCCAGGCTACAAGGGTTTGACTCCTTAACCTCGCCTGGGTAGTTCCGCCCCATCCAACTTGGGTCCCGTCTCAAGCCCAATACCATGCCCATTAATGTGACTAAGTTCAGACATCTTCTTAAACTGGACCTTAAGCTTTTGAGCACTTTAATTAATTAGGTTTTTTTTTCTTTGAGAGACAAAAATAGAAAATCATAGTCACTTTAGTGTCGACTTTTGAATAAAAATGAGACGAGCCTCGCCAAATAAAAATACAACTTTACGGGGCCCTCAATAAATGGTTAAAATAAAATATTTAGAATTCGGGACGAGCCGTTTAGTGAATTTTACGGCCTTCCCCAAAATAATAATGCGTTAGTCTCTTTATACGCGTATTTTAATAATATTCCCTAAACTCGGGTGCACATTTATGTGACCCAAATCCAAATCTCAACGGAGTCGAGATGTGTCAACAACCACGGGTACATTGATGTGACGTGGTTCGAGACGCATTTTTACGACATTGCAATTCTCTTTTAAAATATTAATAATAAAGCGGTAAAAAGTTAGAATTTGCACATAGGTTCAACATGTATTAAAATCAGATAAATAAGTCGAATATGACAGTTGAGCGACCGTGCTAGAACCACGGAACTCGGGAATGCCTAACACTTTCTCCCGGATTAACAAAATTCCTTACTCGGATTTCTGGTTCACGGGCTGTAATATAGAGTCAATCTTTTCCTCGATTTGGGATTCAACCGGTGACTTCGAACACCATAAATCTCCCAAGTGGCGACTCTGAATCTTTAAATAAAATCCCGTTTCGATTGTCCTTTAATTGGAAAAACTCCCTTATGCCCTTGCGGGTGTAGGTAAAAAGGAGGTGTGACACCTGGTGCACAAGCAAATCTGAATCACCGATCACCAGCAGCTCCTGAATGTTCATATCGACTACCATGTTGAGTCCTAGTATGCAGGCTTCATACTCTGCCATGTTGTTGGTGTAGGGAAATATAAGTTTAGCAGATACCGGATAATGCTGACCTATTTCTGCTACCAAAACTGCTCCAATGCCTCCAACCGTCATATGCCTCCTCCTTTAAAATTTGCAGCCACGTCAAAGAACATCCTCCAACCGTCATACGCCTCTATAATGTCCTCTCCTACGAATGATACTTCTTCATCAGAAAAATATGTTTTCAAGGGTTCGTATTCTCCTCCCACTGGATTTTCAGCAAGGTGATCTGCCAATGCTTGTCCCTTGACCACCTTTTGAGTTACGTAGATGATATCGAACTCATTTAATAGTATCTACCATTTAGCCAACTTCCTAGAGGATCCATCTTGGATATGAGTATATAGTGTAGGCACAGAAGTAATGCCTCAATTTTTGAGCTGTCCAGGTCAAAGCACAACAAGTGCGCTGAAGCAGAGAATACCGTGCTTCATAAGGTGTGAACTTCTTACTCAAGTAATATATGGCCTTCTCCTTTCTTCTTGTCTCATCATGTTGTCCCAAAACACATTCTAAGGCTCCATCTAATACAGATATATAGAGTAGCAAAGGTCGTCCTAGTTCTAGCGAGACTAGAACTGGTGGCGTGGACAGGTACTCCTTGATCTTGTCAAAAGCCTTCTGACAATCCTCTGTCCAGCTTGTTTCAGCATCTTTCCTTAGCATTTTGAAAATGGGTTCACATATGACTGTGGATCGTGCTATGAAGCGACTGATATAGTTGAGACATTCTAGGAAGCTCATCACGTCCTTTTTTGTTCTTAGGCGGTGGTAACTCCTGAATAACCTTGACTTTGGACGGATCCAGCTCGATCCCCCGGCGACTGATGATGAATCCCAATAATTTTCTTGTGGGAACCCCGAATGCACACTTTGCAGGGTTCAATTTCAAATTGTACCTCCTTAGCCTGTCAAAGAACTTTCTCAGGTCCGCTATGTGATCTGCAACCCTCTTGGATTTGATAATGACGTCGTCTATGTTGATACCTAATTTTTTCCTATATATTTTTATATACAAAATACTTTTAAAATAGCATGTACATGCATATATAAGCATGCCCAAGAGTTTTGGTATTTTTTCCTAATTCTTAAGATTTTAACATTTATTTATTGTCTATTTTTAGCAGTACAAAATCCAATAATTATTCCCAAGATTATTATTTTGGTGAATAACTTATTTTATTCTTATATTTACACCAAAATATAATTAAGGTGATTTTTGTATATTTTTTACAAATCTATTTGGTATTTTTAAGCTAAATTGCATGTAATTGTAATTATAGCCTATTTCACGATTAGTAGCATTTTATAATTATAAAATTATTTTCAGTATTTTTAAATTAATATTTATATAGTATTTGTTGGCTCAGTGTTTTTAATTTACTTTTAAAATTATTATTACTATTTTTATAAAATAAAAAGGGAAAATAGGCTATTTAACACTTAGCCCATTTCTATTTCAATTACAGCCCTTTTACCTTTCAATTTTGGCCCTCAATTCGACCAAATTCCGCCCCCAAATCAACGGCCGTAATTCACCCTTTCCTTTTTTTTAAACCCCCCTTGACCTAATTCATTTCACCTGGGATGCCGCCTTTGAACCCCTTCATCTCTCAAATCCTCTCGAGCCTCTCCGAAACCCTAATCGTCTCCCACTTTATCTCACCATGTTTCGTCCGGAATCCATGGTGTCACCGGCCATGGATGGTCTGTACTAATCCTTTCTCACCATCAGACCTAAACTATTCAAGGTTTTGAAGCCCGACTTCAATGGCTCTCTTTAGATCCTTCTCAAATCTGTAGATATATGGCTTCTCCGGCCATTACCCCGGCATGTTCAAGCAATATGAGTCTTTTCGACTCAGGATCTGACTTTCCTCAAGACCTTTCTCATTCTACGGTTTTCTTTGCAACTCTAAGCCATCTGAGGTTCTGTACTCGCCTATTTCTCTTAGATCTGTGATATGTCTGGGCTTTAGTTGACATTTTAAAAGGTTTTTCCCCAAATTTCTTTTTCAAAATTGCTCAATTTCAATTTTAGGGTTTCTGAAAAAGTTTCTTCAAATATCTTTCCGATTCTTTCTGTTCTTTATTCATGTGTGTTTACCTATGTAATACTCGTATGCTTTCTTTTCTACTATGCTTGAGTTTGCTCTCTTGTTTCCTTTCTATTATGCAAGATTCTTCTACTTTTGTTGTTATTCTTGTACTCACATGTTAATCCGTATTGTTAATATTTATTCTTTGCTATACGTATTTAGGGTTGAGTTCTTTGATTTAGTTCACTTTATTTAGCTCTGTTTGTGTTCTTGCTAAGCATATTTCACCTGTTTTTGTTTAAGCTCGTATCATCTCTTTCTTCTAAACTTGTTTAAACTACGAGTTTTCTCAAACATGTTCTCATGACCTTGAATCAGTTCTTTCTATCATGTATGTTTTTTTCTCATAAAGTCTTTGGAAGAGACTTCTGAGCCTCTTTTAATGACCGACTCTCTCACCTCTATGTCTGACTCAATTCGAAACCCTAGGATTTGGGGGTTTCTTTGGCAAGTGATATCAGGGTTCCACTTTGGGACCCTAGGCTTTCAGACTCACTATGAGTCTGTAACTGAACTTGATTCTCTTTTGTTTGTGACTCTAAGGCTTTCAATGTTAGACTTTTTTTCTGAGTAACCTGACGATTCCTTTCGTTTGATTGGTATGCTTTATATATGTGAAATTGCTCTTTCAAAAGGCTTTTACCAACTGATTAATTGATTCTGAAATCCTTTTAATAAGGCTGGCAAATTGTCAATGATTTCCTTTAATTGAACCCTCTTTACCTATTCCTGACTTGGTTCATTCGAACTAAGCCTGTAATGTTGATTTTACTGGTTGTCTGATTGATTCCCTTTCCTTTTTCTTTACAAACCAAGTACCAATGGATTTTTTCCTTAAATAAACTCTATGTATTTACCCTTTTTATGCTACTGTGAAAAGATTTTAATCAAATTTCTTTCCTCAATTGTATTCTAACCGTTTGAAATCAAATCCCTTAACTGAAGGAAGATCATATGAGACTGATTTCAAAGTTATTTCCTTACCTTTCTTACTCGTTTTCTGCACTATAAAAGGGACTACCCTTCTGCACTTTTGACACCACTTCGAGTATAATACCTTGAACTTTTAGATCAATACTTTCAAATTACTTACACACTTTATTGCTTTAAGTTCAATACTCTTACAACATTCTGCTCTTTTCTGGGATCTTTTGGAACTTTTGCTTGCAACTTGGCTTTTTCAAGACTAATTTTACTTGTTTGTTTTCTCTGAAACAGGTATGTTCTAATTTAGCTTTCCTACCTCACCCCAATGTGTTTATTTACAGTTTTCTGCAATCCTGTTTACTTTGTTGTTCATGATTAATGTTAACTATATGTGTTCTTTCCTTGCATCTATGTTGTGTTAGTAATTCCTACCCCTATTCCCTTCTATGTGTTTGAGTTAAGGTTCATGGCCTGGCAGTATCCAAATTACTGCCCAGGTCCAAGCCTGATCCTTAATGGATCCTAACTCCCAATTTTGGCTGACAGGCTGGTCAGGGGTGTGCCAGCACTCCTAATTGCTGGGCATGACCACTAGCCTGCCATGGCTTTCCCTGATCCCCCTTATGCACTAACACTTACTCTTAGACTCTTAAGTTCTGCCCCCTCTTATGAGCCTTACTTTGGGACCTTGAGTTCCCTATAAACTTTGACATCTGAGGGATGGCTCTTCCACACTGCACTATGATTTTAATTCTGCAATGTGTTTGGGGTGTAAGCACTGTCTGGAGCCCCTTTGAGACTCTTAGGAACTTTGACACATCCCAAGTATGAGAACGGCTTTTGGAAATCTGATCCTGGAAGTTGGTTTATCTCATATTGTTGGACTTTGAGTCTGAATTAGGCTGTTTGGTTGTAGCGGGAACTTCTGATGTGATTTTTTACCTTTTTTTTTCTGAGTCATTCAGGTCTGTAATAATTTGTAATAACTATTGGGGATGGCTAGTGGAGAGGGATGGGATGAATGTATGTAGAGGGGTAGATAACGTGCCTATAGGATATTCTGATTCCTGCATTCACATAAACATCATGCCTATAGGTTACTTATAAATTTCTGCATATAGAAATCATGTATCTATGTTTCTACATTTCTGCATATAGAAATCCGGTATCTAGGTTTCTGCATTTCTGCATATAGAAATCCTGTCTCTAAGTTTCTGCATATAGAAATCATGATCATAGGTTTTCTGCATTTCTGCATATACATGTCATTTGGCAAAGAATCATAGGTTTAACAATAATCAACTTCATTCTAGATATCATGCCTATAGGACTCTTGCATTTTTGCAATTGTTTAAAAACCAATAACGCTTAGAAATCATGCCTATAGGAGTAATCAATTGAATCAGGTTCGCTATTCCATCTCTAAGTTTAAAATCAGTAGTAATAAATCTGCAGAACTCTTGTTTATAAAACCAGTAACCCTTTCTTTAAAATTAGTATTGTTAGATGTCATGCCTATAGGTCTCATCTAGGCAAACCATTAGGTGATTAATTAACTGTGTCAATTTTGATAAACTACAATCAGACAAGGCTAATTCGAACTCCTCATCTGAGAAATATGTGATAAATCAGCATGTCCTAACGCTTTAATTCAGACCATAACCAGTATTTGAAGTCATGCTATACATTTGCTTCTCTGGGTGAGGAGGCTTGTTTGAGCCTTAAGTGCTATTTGTTTTCCCCTAATTGCTTATGCGTTTTGTTTGTTGCCAAGACTTTTTATCCTCTTAAAACTCTAAAAAGCCCAACTCCCTCCCCTTTAGGATTAGCAGTCTCAAATGCCTCCGAGACTGATAGGATTGGGATGGGTAATAGCATGCAATAAGAAACGATACTATTCCGCGCTTTAGTACCTTAACGGGGTGGGAAGGATAGATATGGATATGATGACCGGTGCGCTAATACCACGTGTAACCCCTCTTTTGAGGAGTGATTACCGGGTATTGCATTGATGTGATCCATATTATTTGTAAACCTAGAACCCCCTTTCCTTTGTTTGTTTATTTTATTCTCAAACTATTTCTTTAAAATTTATGCTTTCTTTACTTTCGTCAAACTCTCAACTTGCTTATTATGTGAAAACCCCCCTCTACTTGAGACTTCTATTTGCTTACTTGTTATTAAAAGTCACAATTGTAAAATGGTCAGGAACCACACTAGTGGATCTTGGGGGGTGCCTAACCCCTTCCCCTCGAGATAATTTCTAGCCCTTACCCGAACTCTGGTTTTCCAACTCGAACTATTCTTTAGTGTCTTAATGCACTTTAATCATTAGGTGGCGACTCTTCAACCCAAAAAAACCCAATTCCTAAGAGGGAACGAGTTGTCCTCCCAAATGTCATGAGCCCAATTTCGCCTTAGAAAAAGGGGGCGCGACAGCATGAGGACTCTGCTGGGGACTTCTTTAGGTTTTTACCATCTCATGTTACTTGTGACTTCACTGCTTATTTATTACCTTTATTTAATGTCTATACCTCTTTTCTGCTATGAAACTGACTTGGCTCTTTGTTTCTTTTCTTTAATGTTTCCTTTTACTACTTTCCTTCAATGCCGTTGTAATTATGAGCAATTATTGTAATCATTACTTTATGAACGTGCAAATACGTGACAACTTGTTTCATTCTTGTAATTGCATATTCAACATCATATTCCACTCGTGCCAAACAAAATACCATAGCAACGCTTATAATGAGTGGTTGCGCCCTTCCAATATTATCACCCCTAAATTTGGCAAAGACATATTTGCGATAAAACCAGTCGATCAGCGGTGCAGTCGACGGTTCCGTGCCTTTCTCTCTTGAATTGTCCACTCAAGGGTACCTGTTTAATAACCATAGAAACCTTACTCTGTTCAATTGTCCATGCACCACTGTCAAACCTAGTCGAGTCAGTTATGTTGTCCGCATAATGACTCTATAAGATAGCCTTGTCCAAAGTCCACTAGGTTTCCTTGAAAGCCAAACGGACGCTACCATGTCTGTGCATTTAGTTGGAGAACTAAATGCTACCCATGCTAATTGTTGATATTTAATAGCTGAATCTATCAGAAGTATGGCCTCACCCTTTTGTTTTGAAGAAATGAATGACAAAGTTCCCGAATTTGGTATGGTCAACATACCCTCACTCTTGCTGACCTGGTGGAGGAACCTTCCATCAAGTAACCAAATCAACGAATGGAAAGAGAGAGTCACCAGGGCTAGTAAGAAGCTAGAATATCTGGAATACAGTCTGCTGGAGTTGGAAGGGAAAGTGAGGAAAAGAGTCACCGACTGTCAAAACGCTGAGGAAGGCAAAGGAGAACGCCTGGCGAAGGCATTTTTACTAGAAAATCTGCGCGAGCTGGAGGATCTGATCAACGAAAAGATTCAACCTGAAGAAGATCCTTCTAGGACCAAGTAGTTATGATCATTTCATTTTGCTTTAAATGTCATAAGGCCAATGGCCATTAGTGACATTTTATTTTCTTCTATTTTTAGTGTCGTTTTGGGATTCGTCTTATTTTTATCAATAAAATGAGGCATTCCAAATCAACTTGTCGCTAGGCCTACCTCGGGCACAATGAGACTCCCAAATTAGGACACAAATTATATTTTCGCACTATGTGTTTAAATATCGCAACTTCTTTTTCTTACAACCCGCACTAACTTGCTACCTTTTTTTTTATTCCCCTCCCCAAAGGTTAGTTCGTGCACTCTGGCATCATCATCATACTTACAAGATCTAAGGGCCCTCTGCCTCCTCCTCCTCCGAGTCCTATCAGAAACAAGAACAAGGGAAAAATGGATGATTTGAGTAACATCAGAAAGGAGAACTCAGTTGAAAAGGTAGAGGTTCCTCAGGGTATTCAGGTTTCCAAGGAAAGTGCCTCCCAGCTCGAGCAAAAGTTGTTGAAATTTCAGAAGAACTGGACCAAGTTCGGAACTTGGCAAGCTTGTTGTTTTCCCTCACCATCCCAGATGTCAACTTTCCCAACACTCAAAACCCCACACCTCCACAAAACATCCCGAAACCACAAAACCAACCCGCTCCCCATCACCACTGCAACATATGACACACTTCAAACAACACCCCACTGCTCATCCCTGAACCACTAAAATCCATAAATGATCATCTCCACAACACCCCCATCTATGTGGAAACCATACCACACTATACTCAACCTATTTCAAGCACACCTGAATCTGATGACAAAGACTCTCTTATCAGGAATTTGGCCGCAAAACTCAAGAAGCTGACTAGCCAAGTTCAGGGTGTTGAAGGAAGCAAGGGGATCGAGGGATTGAATTACGAAGACCTTTGCATTCAGCCAGATGTTGAACTACCCGAGGGGTACAAACTTCCCAAATTCGAGATGTTTGATGGCATAGGGGATCCCAGAGTCCATTTGAGGACCTATTGCAACAAGCTGGTTGGAGTAGGGAAGGATGAAAAGATTCGCATGAAGCTCTTTATGAGAAGCCTAAAAGGGGATGCTCTATCTTGGTACATTAGCCAAGACCCGAAGAAGGTGTCAAATTAGGTAAGTATGGCGTTCGATTTCATGGACAGATTCAGATTCAACACGGAGAATGCGCTAGATGTGTTATATAACCAGAATTTAAAGAAGAAGCCTATGGAGACATTCCGTGAGTATGCTACTTGTTGGAGATCAGAAGTTGCCAAAGTAAGGACGGCTTTGGAAGAAGAACAGATGAACAGGTTTTTCGTCCGGGCTCAAAACCCATAATATTATGAGAGGTTGATGCTGATTGAATGCTAGAAATTTCCGACATCATTAAGCTAGGGGAAAGGATCGAGGAAGGTATTAAAAGTGGTATGGTCACAAACTTTGAAGCATTACAGGACACCAACAAGGCTCTACAGTCTGGTGGCACGTCCAAGAAAAGGGATGTGAGTACCGTGATGGTTGCACAGAGAACAAAGTCCCCAATCAAATACCAAACCTACCCATTACCTCCACTCACATATCAGCCTACCCCAAATTACCAAGCACCCTTGCCCTCTTACCAAGCTCCACCGCCTACTTACCAATCATCTCCACCTCCCACATATCAGCCCACTTCGCCCAGATACTCTCAACCCGCACCTGTCTACCAAGCCCACAACACCCAACAAGCCCACTATCAATCACCTCCCCTTCGCCAAAATCTCCCTAGACCCCGACCAAACTTTGACCGCAGACCCCCCAAATAGTATATCGCCATTGCTGAACCTATCGACCAGCTGTATGAAAGGCTCAAAGCTTCTGGTTACGTCACCCCTATCCCTACCGTAAACCCCGAAAACCCCTCCAAATGGGTCAACCCAAACAAAACCTGTGCATACCATTCCGGCATGAAGGGGCATACCATTGATGAGTGCCTCTCTCTAAAGGATAAGATCCAAGCTTTAATTAACAACAAGACCATTGTGTCAAAGGAGCCTACTCCGAATGTTCGTAACAACCCTCAACCAGACCACAAGGGTGGAGGTGTTTACATGATTGAGATAGAAGACGATTGAGACCCCAAAGGGTCAATTAGATTGATCGTTGAAGGTAACAAGCCAAAGAAACCAACAGTCACCCTTAACCCGATTGTGGTCCAGATGTAACCTTCTGGAGATGCCGAAATGAACATGTCCATACCACTTGAGTTCGAAGCACCTTCTTCTGCAAAGACGCCAGGGCCTATTGAGGTCGAGTTTGGGTCCCCAAAGCAACATGTACCATTTGAGGTTGTTGTATTACCTCCCAAAGCAAGGGTGCCCATTCCGGTGGCCATGATAGCCGTAACACTGTTCCACCCAAAGGCCATACCGTGGGATTACACCGCCGAGGTGAGAAGGAAAGGGAAAACCAAATCTAGAGAAGTAATTGTAGCACAGGGTATGACAAGAACCAGCAAGGCTTATACTCCAGAACATCTAGCTGAGTCCAGTAAGTAGGCCTCTGGACGACCAACCATCACTGAAACCGGTCCTGATAATCTCTGGAGGAAGATACAAGCCAAAGAGTATTCGATCATTGATCAGTTGAACAAAATGCCAGCCCAGATCTCTATTTTGGCTCTGCTACAAAGCTCTAACGCACGTAAGAAAGACTTATTGAAGGTGTTGAGCGAGGCATATGTGCCCAGCAACATAACTGGAGGAGAAATGACAAACATGGTAGGGCAAGTATTGGAGAGTCACAAAATCACTTTCCACGAAGATGAGCTGCCACCTGAAGGGCTAAGCCACAACAAGGCATTGCACATCACTGTGTAGTATGAAGATTATTTCATCACCAGAATCCTAATTGACGGAGGGTCCAGCCTCAACATTTGTCCCTTGGTGACTCTCAGAACATTGGGAAAGTGCCTGCATGAGATCAAGGATGGAGCCATCAATGTCAAAGTTTTCGATGGATCCCAAAGGTCCACTATTGGGGAAATCAGTTTATGTCTGCAAATGGGACTGACTTGGTTCGACGTTGATTTTCAAGTGATAGACGTCCCGGCATCTTACAACTTGCTATTGGGACGACCCTGGATCCATGCCGCTGGGGCTGTAGCATTAACCCTACATCAAGCAGTGAAATACGAATGGAATCACCAAGAGGTAATTATTCACAGCGACGGTAGCAATCCCATATACAGTCGCTAGACCATCCCAGCAATCAGAGGAAGAAGGAAGATAGGCGGAGAAACCTACCATCACATTGAGCGAGTCAACGCCGTGGACAAGGATAAATGGTAGGATAACAAAATTGAAAGTATACTGAATTGGTATGGATACGAACTTGCCAAGGGACTTGGCAAGAATCTCCAAGGAATCGCTAAGCCTATCAAGTTGAACAAACACGGTACCACTTTCGGTTTGGGATATGAATACACTTGGGAGGAGTTCAACCACTGGTCGCCACCATGGCGCAGTCCCTACTACCCGCTGGAGTATCTGATACCTCTCTTAGAGCAGACCTTCCAGCCAACCGATGTCATATATGGGTCAGAAGAAGAGGAAGCACTGGCGGCAATGAGGTATTTGTTTTTGGAAGATGATAATATGGACTGTTGTGTCATTTTCAAGGAGTAGAGGGAGAAGGCCCTTCTATACAAGCTGTGACCCGAGGAGCACGCCTCAACAATTGGTCCATCATAACCACCAGGGACCGGAAAGCTTCGGGGTAGCAAGGCTGAACAAAGAACCATGCATTATCTTTATTTTTCGCTAGTTGACTTTCTTTTTGCATTTTTAATATTGAAATAAGAGCTCCAATGTTCAAAAAAATTATGAAATTTATCAAAGCATTTCAGTTTCTTATAAATCTTGCTCTTATTACTTTTTATCGTTTACTTTATTTACACAGCATTACTATTACTTATCTTGATGAACCGATGATTGTGACATGCAACGAGACAACGCAACAAACAGATATAGACTCAGAAGAAGATGATATACCAGAAGAGGTTGTTAAAGAGGTTGAGGATTTTGAGAACAGACCTAAGTATAACTTGGACGAAACTAAGATTGTCAACCTGGGAGATGCAGAAAATGTCCAAGAAACGCGCATCACTGTTCATCTGTCACCATCAGAAAAGAAAGAGTACACGAAATTTCTAAAGGAATATGAGGACATATTCGCCTGATCTTATGATGACATGACTGGTCTCAGTACATCTATTGTAACTCACAAAATGCCAACCGATCAGACATGTCCACCAGTAAAACAGAAGCTCAGGAAGTTCAAACCTGACATGAGTTTGAAAATCAAGGAAGAAGTCACCAAGCATGTCAAAGCCAAGGTTCTCAGGGTAGTAGAGTATCCAACATAGTTAGCCAATATTGTGCCAGTGCCAAAGAAGGACGAGAAGGTTAGAGTCTATGTCGACTACCCGGATCACAACCGGGCCAGTCCGAAAGATGACTTCCCCTTGCTGAACATACACATTCTAATTGACAACTAATTGATTGTTTTTCTGGGTATCACAGATATGGATGGATGAGGAAGACGCGGAGAAAACGGCTTTCATTACGCCGTGGGGGATGTATTGTTACAAGATGATGCCGTTTGGGTTAAAGAATGTTTGGGCCACCTACATGAGGGCCATAACTATTATTTTCCATGACATGATACACAAAGAGATTGAGGTGTATGTAGACGACGTCATCATCAAATCCAAGAGAGACACTAACCACATGGAAGATCTGAGAAAGTTCTTCAACAGACTAAGAAGGTACAACTTGAAGCTGAATCCCGCCAAGTGTGCATTCGGGGTTCCTGCTGGAAAACTACTTGGGTTCATTGTGAGTCGCCGAGGAATAGAACTGGATCCGTCAAAGGTCAAAGCCATCCAAGAATTGCCACCACCGAAGAACAAGAAAGAGGTTATGAGTTTCTTGGGAAGACTTAACTACATTAGCCGGTTCATAGCTCAATCCACTGTTATTTGTGAGCCAATCTTTAAGATGTTGAAGAAGGATGCCGCCACCAAATGGACTGATGATTGTCAGAAAGCCTTTCACAGAATCAAGGAATGTATGTCAACACTGCCAGTTTTGGTCACGCCCGAGCCGGGTAGACCTCTATTACTCTACCTTGCAGTATTGGATGGAGCTTTCGGTTGTGTTCTGGGGTAGCATGATGAAACGGGAAGAAAGGAGCAGGCCATTTATTATCTCAACAAGAAGTTCACCCCGTACGAGGTCCGGTATTCTTTATTGGAATGCACCTGTTGTGCTCTGACTTGGGTAGCTCAGAAGTTGAGGCACTATTTCTGTGCCTATACTACTTATCTCATATCAAGAATGGATCCTTTGAAGTACATTTTTCAGAAGCCCATGCCCACTGGCAAGCTAGCCAAGTGGCAAATCCTACTGAGTGAATTCGACATTGTTTACGTGACTCAGAAGGCAATCAAAGGACATGCACTGGCAGATCATCTTGCTGAAAATCCCGTGGATGGAGAATACGAGCCTCTAAAGACATATTTTCCTAATGAAGAGGTATCTTTCATAGGGGAAGATATTGCAAAATCCTATGATGGTTGGAGAATGTTTTTCAACGGAGTAGCAAACTTCAAAGGAGTTGGCATAGGAGCGGTCCTAGTATCAGAAACCGGCTAGCATTATCTGGTGTCTGCCAAGCTCAGGTTTCCGTGCACCAACAACATGACCGAGTACGAAGCCTGCATCTTAGGGCTTAAGCTGGCCATTAACATGAACATTCAAGAATTGCTAGTGATCGGAGATTCAGACCTGCTTATACATCAGGTCCAAGAAGAATAGGTTCACAAAGACAGAGTTCCAACATGTTCCCAGAGTTCAGAATGAGTTTGCCGATGCATTGGCTACCCTAACGTCCATGATACAGCACCCAGACAAAAATTTCATTGATCCTATTCCGATAAAGATCTATGATCAGCTAGCTTACTATGCTCATCTAGAAGAAGAAGCAGACGGAAAACTTCGGATTCATGATATCAAGGAATATTTGACAAAGGGAGAATATCCAGAACGCGCAAATCCTACTCAGAAGCGCACACTTCGGAGATTATCTAACAACTTCTTTCATATAGGAGGAATCCTGTATAGGAGGACTCCTGATTTGGGATTAGTAAGGTGTGTCGACGCAAAGGAAGCATCCAGGCTATTGGAGGAAATTCATGAGGGACCTGCGGTCCACATATGAACGACTTTGTCTTAGCCAAGAAAATACTCCGAGCTGGTTATTTTTGGATGGCTATGGAAATGGACTGCATCCAGTATGTCTGAAAATGCCATTGCTGTTAGATACATACAGACATGATAAAGGTGCCTCCAAACGAGCTTACTGCAACAAGCTCACCATGGCCGTTCGCCGCTTGGGGAATGGATATTATCGGACCTATCGAGCTGCCGCATCAAACGGGCACAGGTTCATTCTAGTGGCAATTGATTATTTCACCAAATGGGTTGAAGCAACATCGTACAAAGCAGTGACTAAGAAAGTGGTAGCAGATTTTGTCCGCGACCGTATTGTTTGTCGGTTCGAAATTTCGGAGTCAATCATCACTGATAATGGTTCCAATCTCAACAACGACTTGATGAAAGCCATGTGTGAAACCTTCAAGATCAACCACAAGAATTCTACAGCTTACAGACCTCAGATGAATGGAGTTGTAGAAGCCACCAATAAGAATATCAAGAAGATACTAAGGAAGATGATAGAGAAGCATAAGCAGTGGCATGAGAAGTTATCATTTGCTTTATTGGGATACCGCACCACATTTCGTACATTAACCGGGGCAACTCCCTATATGTTGGATTATGGTACAGAAGCAGTCATTCCCGCCGAGGTAGAAATTCCCTCCTTGAGAATCATACAGGAAGCAGAACTTGACGATGTAGAATAGGTAAGGAGTCGCTACGAGAAGTTAGCTCTTATAGATGGGAAAAGAATGAATGCAGTTTGCCATGGTCAACTTTATCAGAACAGAATGTCCAGAGCCTTCAACAAAAGAGTCAAGCCGAGACAGTTTACACCTGGGTAGCTGGTGTTAAAGAAGATTTTCCTGCATCAAGATGAAGCCAAATGGAAGTTCTCTCCCAACTGGCAGGGTCCATACATAGTTCACCAAGTTCTAACCGGAGGAGCCCTCATACTTGCAGAAATAGACGGTGAAGTTTGGCCGAAGCCGATCAATTCAGATGCAGTAACTCTTATGATTTTCTATATGATGTAATTTGAACTACGCCTAACCTGATTCCCGTTTAAAAGGGGATACATAGGCAGCCCTATGGGTTCGGTCACAATTCAATAAAATTTTCATTTCCCCCCGCTATTGGAAACTGGGGCAGAATTTTGATGAGGACCTCAAAATTCCGAAGTTGATTTCAGCCATTTATCGCATGCAGCCATCAGAAGCACCAGCCCAGTGAACTGGGGCATAATTTTAAGGAGGACCCTCAAAATTCTGGAGCGAGAGAGGTTGCAATATCTTGAACCGCGTCGCATTCGTCGGTTCATCTAAAGAAAACTATTTTAAATTATGTATTTATGTTACATTTTTTCTAAATCATGCATGTCTGGTATCAAAATTGCTTTGTTTAGCAATGCTACCCCAATGATACACAACTCTAAGCAGGACAAGCGAAGCTCATGGGGAACGAACTAACCTTTCCCCCTTTACAAAACTCACGATTTTTCTTTGGATGCAGGCACTCAAGTCTTAAAATCATCAGATATATTTATACACTCATCTTCCCGGGAATACAACTCTCGGAATCATCACCTATTTACAGTTTCTATCCATACACGACATCCACAGCAACCACAATATAGCAATCAACTATCAGCTATCATCTATCAGCTAAGAGATTTCATTACTATTCGCCTTTTATTTTTTGCATTGCATAAGGCTACCTTTCTGCCTTCCGAGGTTAAGCTCTACCTCCATCTGCATTTCTCTGCATTACATAAGGCTACCTTTCTACCTTCCAAGGTTAAGCTCTGCCTCCATCTGCATTTCTCTACATTGCATAAGGCTACCTTTCTGCCTTTCGAGACTAAGCTCAGTCTTCATCTGCATTTTCTGCATTGCATAAGGCTACCTTTCTGCCTTCCGAGACTAAGCTCTGTCTCCATCTGCATCTTCTGCATTGCATAAGGCTACCTTTCTGCCTTCTGAGGTTAAGCTCTACCTCCATCTGCATCTTCTGCATTGCATAAGGCTACCTTTCAGCCTTCCGAGACTAAGGTCTGTCTCCATCTGCATTTTCTGCATTGTATAAGGCGACCTTTCTGCCTTCCGAGGTTAAGCTCTACCTCCATCTGCATCTCCTGCATTGCATAAGGTTACCTTTCTACCTTCCGAGGTTAAGCTCTACCTCCATCTACATGGATGAAATACCGCCACCTTAATTCTCTTGCATGGGTGAAATACCGCCACCCTTTATTTACGTCTTGCATTGGCTGAAAGATCGCCACCTTCTGCATCTTCATGGGCTGAAAGATCGCCAAATTGTCCAAAGGCATCATTGTTCGGAGGCACCATTTTCATATCCTGAGAACGCCATGCCATGGCATGAGGACCACATTTTATCTTTTGCATATCATTATTCAAAGGCATCATGGTTTGGAGGCATCATCCTCATAGCCCGAGAACATCATTTCATAGCCTGCGAATCCTTTATCATACGCTTCATGGCCCAGGACATCATGGTCCGAGGACATCATCCTAACCGTCCAAGGACAGCATTCACGGTCCAACGGGAACTTGCATTACGTTTAAATTTATGCACAATATATATGCTGGTATTGTTCATTCGCAGGTACACCAGCTAGCAACGGCCGTCTCAGCGGAGCGATCCCGCTCCATTTCCCGCAGTCTATCAGACTCTGACCATCCTTTCTCAACCTGAACATCGCGTCCGCTTTTCGAAAATCTCCATTGGCATACTCCGCCGATGGATCTCGAACTACATATGGCCTGATTCCTGTAATACCGGGGATATGTAGGCAGCTAAAAAACCAGAGCTCGGTCAAAACTCTTCAAAATCATTTCATTCGGTCAAGATTGGCCATCATATCTTTACCCGGCAACTCTTTCATCCTTCCCGGGTAAAGAGGGGCAGTTGTTGATACCCAATTTTTCCTTATGTATTTTTATATAAAAAATATTTTTAATATAGTATGTACATGCATATATAAGCATGCCCAAGAGTTTTGGTATTTTTTTCTAATTTTTAAGATTTTAACATCAATTTATTATCTATTTTTAGCTGTACAAAATACAATAATTATTCCCAAGATTATCATTTTGGTAAATAACTTATTTTATTCACATATTTACACCAAAATATAATTAAGGTAATTTTTGTATATTTTTTACAAATCTATTTGGTATTTTTAAGCTAAATTGCATGTAATTGCAATTATAGCCTATTTCACGATTAGTAGCATTTTATAATTATAAAATTATTTTCAGTATTTTTAAATTAATATTTATATAGTATCTGTTGGCTCAGTATTTTTAATTTACTTTTAAAATTATTATTATTATTATTATAAAATAAAAAGGGAAAATAGGCTATTTAACACTTAGCCCATTTCTATTTCAATTACAACCCTTTCAGCTTTCAATTTTAGCCCTCAATTCGACCCAATTCCTCCCCCAAATTAAACCAACCCAATCCCCAAATTACTCGACCCCTGACCCGATTTAAAAGAAAACCCACTTGGCTCCCCTTTGATCCAGGCCGTTGATCATTTTGATCAACGGCCGTAATTCCCCCTTTACTTTTTTTTCCAAACCCCCCTGACCTAATTCATTTCACCTGAGATGACGCCTTTGAACCCCTTCGTCTCTCAAATCCTCTCGAGCCTCTCCGAAACCTTAACTGTCTCCCACCTTATCTCACCATGTTTCCACCGGAATCCATGGCGTCTCCGGCCATGGATGGTCTGTACTCATCCTTTCTCACCATCAGACCTAAACTATTCAAGGTTTTGAAGCCCGACTTCAATGGCTCTCTTCAGACCCTTCTCAGATCTGTAAATCTATGGCTTCTCCGTCCATTACCCCGGCATGTTCAAGCAATATGAGTTTTTTCGACTCAGGATCTGACTTTCCTCAAGACCTTTCTCATTTCTAGGGTTTTCTTTGCAACTCTAAGCCATTTGAGGTTCTGTACTCGCCTATTTCTCTTAGATCTGTGATATTTCTGGGCTTTACTTGACATTTTAAAAAGTTTTTCCCCAAATTTCTTTTTCAAAATCGCTCAATTTCAATTTTAGGATTTCTGAAAAAGTTTTTTCAAATATCTTTCCGATTCTTTCTGTTCTTTCTTCATGTGTGTTTACCTATGATATACTCGTATGCTTTCTTTTCTACTATGCTTGAGTTTGCTCTCTTGTTTCCTTTTTATTATGCAAGATTCTTCTACTTTTGTTGTTATTCTTGTACTCACATGTTAATCCGTGTTGTTAATCCTTATTCTTTGCTATACGTGTTTATGGTTGAGTTCTTTGATTTTATTCACTTTATTTAGCTCTGTTTGTGTTCTTGCTAAGCATATTTCACCTACTTTTGTTTAAGCTTGTATCATCTCTTTCTTCTGAACTTGTTTAAACTCCGAATTTTCTCAAACATGTTCTCATGACCTTGAATCAGTTTTTACTATCATGTATGTTTGTTTCTCATAAAGTCTTTGGAAGAGACTTCTGAGCCTCTTTCAATGACCTGCTCTCTCACCTCTATGTCTGACTCAATTCGAAACCCTAGGATTTGGGGGTTTCTTTGGCAAGTGATATTAGGGTTCCACTTTGGGACCCTAGGCTTTCAGACTCACTATGAGTTTGTAACTGAACTCGATTCCCTTTTGTTTGTGACTTTAAGGCTTTCAATGTTAGACTCTTTTTCTGAGTAACCTGACGATTCCTTTCGTTTGATTGGTATGCTTTATATATGTGAAATTGCCCTTTCAAAAGGTTTTTACCAACTGATTGATTGATTCTGAAATCCTTTTAATAAGGCTGACGAATTGTCACTGATTTCCTTTAATTGAATCCTCTTTACCTATTCCTGACTTGGTTCATTCAAACTAAGCCTGTAATGTTGATTTTACTAGTTGTCTGATTGATTCCCTTTCCTTTTTCTTTACAAACCAAGTACCAATGGACTTTTGCCTTAAATAAACTCTATGTATTTACCCTTTTTATGCTACTGTGAAAAGATTTTAATCAAATTTCTTTCCTCAATTGTATTCTACCCGTTTGAAATCAAATACCTTAACTGAAGGAAGATCATATAAGACTGATTTCAAAGTTATTTCCTTACCTTTCTTACTCGTTTTCTACACTATAAAAGGGACTACCCTTCTGCACTTTTGACACCACTTCGAGTTCAATACCTCAAACTTTTAGATCAATACTTTCAACTTACTTACATACTTTATTGCTTTGAGTTCAATACTCTCACAACATTTTGCTCTTTTCTGGGATCTTTTGGAACTTTTTCTTGCAACTTGGCTTTTTCAAGACTAATTTTACTTGTTTGTTTTCTCTGAAACAGGTATGTTCTAATTTAGCTTTCCTACCTCACCCCAATGTGTTTATTTACAGTTTTCTGCAATCCTGTTTACTTTGTTGTTCATGATTAATGTTAACTATATGTGTTCTTTCCTTGCATTTATGTTGTGTTAGTAATCCCTACCCCTATTCCCTTCTATGTGTTTGAGTTAAGGTTTATGGCCTGGCAGTATCCAAATTACTGCCCAGGTCCAAACCTGATCCTCAATGGATCCTAACTCCCAATTTTGGCTGACAGGCTGGTCAGGGGTGTACCAACACTCCCAATTGCTGGGCATGACCACCAGCTTGCCCTGACTTTCCCTGATCCCCCCCTATGCACTTACACTTACTTTTAGACTCTTATGTTCTGCCCCCTTCTTATGAGCCTTGCTTTGGGACCTTGAGTTCCCTCGGAACTTGGACATCTGAGGGCTGACCCTTCCACACTGCACTATGATCTTAATTCTACAATGTGCTTGGGGTGTAAGCACTGCCCGGAGACCCTTTGAGACTCTTAGGAACTTTGACACATCACAAGTATGAGAAAGACTTTTTAAAATCCGATCCTGGAAGTTAGTTTATCTCATATTGTTGGACTTTGAGTCTGAATTAGGCTGTTTGGTTGTTGCTGGAACTTCTGATGTAATTTTTTACCTTTTTTTTTCTGAGTCAATCAGGTCTGTAATAATTTGTAATAACTATTGAGGATGGCTAATGGAGAGGGATGGGATGAATGCATGCATAGGGGTAGATAACTTGCATATAGGATTTTCTGATTCCTGCATTAACATAAACAACATGCATATAGGCTACTTATAAATTGCTGCATCTTAGAAATTATGCCTAGGTTTCTGCATTTCTGCATATAGAAATCCTATATCTAGGTTTCTGCATTTCTACATATAGAAATCCTGTATCTAGGTTTCTGCTTTTCTGCATATAGAAATCCTGTCTCTAAGTTTCTGCATTTCTACATATAGAAATCATGATCATAGGTTTTCTGCACTTCTGCATACACATGTCATTAGGCAAACAATCATAGGTTTAATAATAATCAACTTCATTCTAGAGATCATGCCTATAGGACTCTTGCATTTTTGCAATCGTTTATAAACCATTAACGCTTAGAAATCATGCCTATTGGTGTAATCAATTGAATCAGTTTCGCTATTCCATCTCTAAGTTAAAATCAGTAGTAATAAATCTGCAGAACTCTTGTTTATAAAACTAGTAACCCTTTCTTTAAAATCAGTATTGTTAGATGTCATGCCTATAGGTCTCATCTAGGCAAACCATTAGGTGATTAATTAACTATGTCAGTTTTGATAAACTACAATCAGACAAGGCTAATTCGAACTCCTCATCTGAGAAATATGTGATAAATCAGCATGTCCTAACGCTTTAATTCAGACCATAACCAGTATTTGAAGTCATGCTATACATTTGCTTCTCTGGGTGAGGAGGCTTGTTTGAGCCTTAAGTGCTATTTGTTTTTCCCCTAATTGCTTATGTGTTTTGTTTGTCGCCTAGACTTTTTATCCTTTTAAAACTCTGAAAAGTCCCAACTCCCTCCCTTTTAGGATTAGTAGTCTCAAATGCCTCCAGGACTGATAGGATTGGGATGGGTAATAGCATGCAATAACGATACTATTCCGCGCTTTAATACCTTAAGGGGGTGGGAAGGGTAGATATGGATATGATGACCGGTGCGCTAATACCACGTGTAGCCCCTCTTTTGAAGAGTGATTGCCGGGTATTGCATTGATGTGATCCATATTATTTGTAAACCTAGGACCCCCTTTCCTTTGTTTGTTTATTTTATTCTCAAACTATTTCTTTAAAATTTCTGCTTTCTTTACTTTCGTCAAACTCTCAACTTGCTTATTATGTGAAAACCCCTCTCTACTTGAGACTTCTATTTTCTTACTTGTTATTCAAAGTCACAATTGTAACATGGCCGGGAACCACTATAGTGGATCTTGGGGGATGCCTAACACCTTCCCCTCGAGATATTTCTAGCCCTTACCCGAACTCTGGTTTTCCAACTCGAACTCTTCTTTAGTGTCCTAATGCACTTTAATCATTAGGTGGCGACTCTTCAACCCAAAAAAAAAACCAATTCCCAAGAGGGAATGAGTTATCCTCCCAAATGTCATGAACCCGATTTCGCCTTAGAAAAAAGGGGCGCGACAATCTACATACGCCTCTATTTCCTTGTGTATCATATCATGGAAGATGGTTGTCATGACTCTCATGTAAGTGGCCCCAACATTCTTCAGGCCGAATGGCATCATCTTGTAACAGTACACACCCCACGGTGTGATGAAAGCTTTCTTCTCTGCATCTTCTTCATCCATCCAAATCTGGTGATAACCTATGAAGCAATCCATAAAGGATTGGAGTTCATGCTTGGCACAATTATCGATCAGGATGCGTAAAACAAAATTACGGGAAATCTTAAATGCCTAGAATGGCTATAGAAGTAAATTCTGCCAAGCTACCCAGGGACTCGGAGAGCTCAGGATGGTGTGGCGGTCCAGTTTCTTAGAACAACTCCCTTCTCCACAGTCTGGATAGTGAGGCCTTCTTCCGCCTCCTCCTCAATTATGGCACCGCAGTCCATGTCCTCATCCTCTAAGAACAAATTCTTCAACCCAGCTAGTGCTTCTTCTTCTGCAGTCCCCCTATTGTATCAGCCTGGTGAAAAGCTTGTTCCAAACGTGGCACTGGCTGCTCAAGAGGGTAATACGGTCCACGCCATGGAGGCAATCAATCATTGTACTCTTGCCATGTATACTGCTATCCGAGTCCAAAGGTGGTATCATGATTTTTTAGCTGTATTGGTTTAGTGATATCTTGGAGGTTCTTTCCCAACCATTTGCCGGGTCCATATCCAGACCATGCTAGTATGCTTTCTATTTTGTTACTCCTCTACTTATCCTTCTCGACGGCGTTGACACGTTCAATATGATGATAGGTCTCCCCTCCTAGCCTCTTTCTATGTCCAATGACCGGGATGGTTTGACTAGTATAAATGGGTTTGCTTCCATCTCCGTGAATGATCACCTCCTGAAGATTCCATTTGAATTTCACAGCTTGATGTAGTGTGGAAGGCACGACCCCAGCAGCATGGATCCATGGTCTGCCCAACAGAAGGTTATATGAGGCAGGTATGTCGAGTACCTGAAATTTGACGTCGAACCAAGTTGGCCCCATTTGTAAGCAAAGATTGATTTCCTCGATCGTGGCCCTCTAGGACCCATCGAAAGCTTTCACATTCATGGAAACCTTTGTCCAACCTTTTTAGAGTGTCCAGTGGACAAATATTTAGGCTTGAACCTCCATCAACCAAGACCTTGGCAATGAAATTTTCTTCAAATTGCACCGTAATATGCAATGCTCTATTGTGCTCTATTTCACCGTAATAATCCCAGGGTATTGCTTTTGAGTTGAATGGGGGTGTGGTTGATACCGTGACAGTGAAAGGTGTGACCACTTCTACTTCAAATGGAGCGGGGGTGACTTTAGGCGGAGCCACCTCCACCTCGAATAGCACTGATGTAGTTACCTCCACCTCGATTGGCGCCTGAGTCTGTACCACAATAGGAGTAAGTGTGACTGCAACTTTAAAGTCATCACCTTCTCGAATAAGTCTGATCGACCCCTCAGGGTCACATTCTTCATTCATCTCTATCACATGTACAACATCACCTTTATGATTAGGGAGGGGATTGTTGCGGACATTAGGTGCGACTTCCTTTGCTTGTATGACCTTATTGTCAATTAGCGTCTGGATCTTATCCTTCAATGTTCAGCACTCAGCAGTGATGTGCCCCTTCATACCAGAATGGTATGCACAAGTTTTGTTTGGATTGACCCATTGGGATCGGTTTTCTAATGCCACAGTGGGAACAGGAGTGACGTAATCTGCGGCTTTCAACCTTTCATACAGTTGGTCAATGGGCTCAGCAATGGGGGTGTATTGTCTGGGTGGCTTGTGGTTGAAGTTGGGTCTTGGTCTTGGAAAGTTTTGGCGAGTTGGAGGCGATTGGAAATGGGATGGTTGGGAATTATAGGTGTGATGAACAGTGGCTGGTTGGGAATATCTGGGAGATGAAGGCTGATATGTAGGCGATGATGCTTGGTATATGGGTGGAGGTGTTCGATATGTTGGTAGAGGTGTTTGATAGACAAGTGGAGATTTTTGACCCTGGGCCACCATTACTTCCCCAACGTCTCTCTTCTTTGACATGCCACCTGATTGTAGTGCCTTATTTGTGGCTTATAGTGCCTCGAAGTTTGTTACTATCCCGCACTTGATTCCTTCTTCGATTCTTTCCCCAAGTTTGATGATGTCAGAGAATTTGTGATTTTCGATAACCATCAACCTTTCATAATATTGAGGATCCTATGCTCTAACGAAGAATTTGTTCATTTGTTCTTCGTCCAAAGATGGCCTATCCTTGGCTGCTTCCGACCTCCAATCCGTAGCATACTCACGGAAAGCCCTATTAGGTTTCTTCTTAAGATTTTGAATGTATAAAACATCTGGTGCACTTTCTGTGTTGAACCTGAACCGGTCCATGAAATCTGACGCCATGCTTACCCAATTGGACCATTTCTTGTGGTTTTGGCTGATATACCAGGACAAAGCATCCCCAATAATACTCCTCATAAAGAGCTTCATCCGGATTTTTTCATATTTCCCGACCCTGACAAGCTTGTCACAATAGGTCCTTAGATGAGCCCTGGGATCACCCCAGTATGCATAGGTCTTTGTAGTTTTATACCCTTCAAGCAATTCCACATCTGGTTGTATGCATAGGTCTTTGTAGTTTAATCATTCTATTCCTCTGTCGCCTTCAACACCTTGAACTCAGCTTGTTAACTTCTTGAGTTCTTCAACCATATTTTTAATGAGTAGGTCCTTCTCGGAGGATTTCCGTGTATATGAGATTGGTTGGGTAGAGTGAGGTACAGTTTTCACATATATAGGGTTGCTTTGATGGGTGCCAGGGACTTGGGTGTAATGATGGTCGTTGGTGGAGTTTTGGGGATCGGGAATGAGTGGTGGTGTGTTTTGAGGAGTGTGGTAAGTGGTGTTTGGTGGGTACTGAATTGATTGATAGTGATGTTATGGCGGAGTCCGTATTAGCAATGGATTGAGATTTTGGGGTGGAGTTGCGTATTGATTCGGTGTGGTATGATTTTGTGGATGTTGATTTTGTGTGCTTTGAGGAGGAGTTGGGTTCTTTTGTTGGTTGATGTCAGGGACATTCAGAGTAAGTGACAAGTTTTCCAAGTTGCAAACCTGCTCATGTTCTCCTTGCAATTCCAGTATCTTTTGTTTCAATCTCAGGACTAGATCGTTTGGGGCCGAAGTACTACGGCCATCTGAGGTTTCTGCATTCTCGACATTCTCTTTTTGGATACCACTTAAGTCGTCCATTTTTGCTTTTCCTCTGCCTTTTGTGTTTCTTGGAGAAGGAGGAGGTGGAGGGCCTCTGGATCTAGTATGATATGTTGATGAGGCCAGTATGAGTGAACCAACCTAAGGGGATGGGAATAATAAAACTAAGGAAAAACAAAAAGGTAAAAAGTCAGTGAGGATTTTGAAATGTTTGCAGTATTTAAACACATATTGCGAAAATGTAAATTCGTGTCCTACTTTGGGAACCTCGTTGTGCCCGAGGTAGGCCTAGCGACAAATAAATTTGGAGAACTTTTAATGCCAATAAATGCTTCATTTCATAATATAAAAATAGACGAATCCCAAAATGACATTAAGATAAGAAAATAAGTCACTACTGGCACTTGACCTTATTACATTTTAAGAAAAAAGCAAATAAATCTAGCCTATTTGGTCCCAGAAGGACCTTTCCCAGATTCGATCTTCCAAACTCCATCATATAGATCCCCCAGCTCGCGCAACCCCAGCAGCAATTAGGCTCTGGCCATATATCCTCCTTCAGCGTTCTGGCAATTTTCAATCCTCTTTATGACTCTACATTCCATCTCCACCATTCCTCGCTCCAGATATTCCAGTTTCCTGTTGGAAGTAACTGCCATTTATTTCCATTCCTCGATCAACCTTGCATTCCACTCATGTATTTCCCGGAGTTCATTTCCAGAGTCGTGGACCCTCTTGCGTAGCCTGTTGTATTTGACTTGAGCTTCAGCTTCTTCATATATGATTCTATTCCCTCAACCAGCCTCTGGTGTCACCATTTCTTTCAGATTGTCCTCTAACCATGCCAGGTACAGAGGCTCGCACCCTACATGATACATGTCCGGCTCAACGGTGTTCTTCTCCACAATGATTTTGTAGTGCCACATGTGCTGAACTCGGCACTTGTAAGGGACGTCGTTGTCTTGAAAGTTTGCCCTGAAATGACTCATATTGACAACCCTTGGTACAACCTGTTTTCTACCTGCTTGCCTCATAACTCGTACAGGGACATATGGGTATATCCTTCTCAACCCGATCAGCACCAAGTGTGGAGCATCCCTGGATATGATAATAAATTGGTCTGTTGGGAACCATTCAAACATCCATTGCACATGTTCCTCGGTCAGATTTTCGAAGAACTCTACCCATTCTTTGGAACTTTTTGGCTGAGCAAATCTGTCTAGAATGCAAGTCATCCACTTGGGGTGATGGAAGGAAATATGGTCGTTCCAAGATGGAAATTCTTGGCGATAGCGGCCCTTCACGGAAATTCTTCGCGATAGCGGCCCTTTTGGAAATGCTCCAACAACCATAACTGCAACAACAAGTTACAACCCTCGATATAGGCTATGATCATGGGGACTATGATATATTTTTGTCCATTAATCCCTTCCATAAAAGTCTTGGCGACCATGTCCAACTTAGTGTGGATTCTTTTTTATTAGGAACACTATCAGGCCTAAGGAGCATACAATGAATACAAACACTCTACGGTAGATGTGACCCAGAGAAGTGAGAGAGATCTCATCATGATCGGTACAGAAAGACTTGCTATGGCCATACCTCTCATATAGGTATTCGAAAGGTATCTAAGATTCCTTCAAGCACACTAGGTCGACATTCTTCTTCAGCCCCATCATCTTTAAAAATCCCCTGCCAGTACGATTTTCTGTTACCAATAACCCGGGACTATCCCAAGTCAACCCCGCAAGCCCTCCAATTTTTCTAGGAGTGGTGTCATTTCTATGTCGCTGAAACGGAAACACAGCCCTTTCACTATCCCAAAATAAAGTGGCAGCCTCGATCAATTTGTCATTTGGCTCAACATCTAGCAAGGAAGGCAGGTTACCCAGGTACTTTCTCACATGTTTCTTGTGACTTGAGGAAAGGTCTCCCCACCAATCTAGCAGCAATGGTGAGATGTTGCTAACCATACCGAATCTGGGGACTTCATGCCTCACTTTTTGCAAAACAAAAGGGTTAGGCCTTACCCCCACTAGACTCGACTATTTATACATTTACGATCAACATATTGGCATTAAGTTCTCTAAATTAATGCACAGAACGTGGTGGTGTCCATTGGGATTATGGAAACCCAATGGACTTTTGGATAAGGCTTATCTTAAAGGATCATTATATGGACAACATATTGATCCGACTAGGTTTGACCATGATGCATGCACAATTTTAACCAGAGTAAGGCTTCTATGGGGTTTTAGACTGGTACCCTCGAGCGGACAACTTGAGGGGGAAGGCACAGAACCATCGACTGCACCGCTGATCGACTAGTTTTACTGCAAATAAGCCTTTTCAAATGTAAGGGTAGTAAATATGAAAAACGCAACCACTCATTTAAGCGTTTCTATAAGATTTGATATGCACGAGTGGAATATGATGTAGAGCATGATGTATGCAGCAATTAATAACATGTAGTCAAATATTTTCATGTAGGAAATAAATACAGTATTTAAATAATTGAAAGACAGTTACAGGAAAAAGAAAACCAAAGAGACAAGTCAGTTTCAGGGATAAAGAATCATAAATGCTTAAAAGAAAACGGACAGTTAAATTCAAATAAGGAAGAAGGGTACGGGATAAACCATGCTTGGACTAATTCATAAAATAAGTTCGTTATGGTAAGAGCCTAAAGGTATCCCCAGTAGAGTCGCCACGCTGTCGCCCCCTTTTTCTCCTTCCCTTTTTATGGGGAAGAAAAGGTCCGGGTTTCGACATTTATGGGGATAATAACTCATTTCCTTTTAGGAATTGGGTATTTTGAAGAGTCGCCACCTAATGGATTATGGTGCGTTAGGGCACCTAGAGCAATTAACTCTTGGATTTGTTTGCATTACTAGAGATTTAGGGTAAGGGCTCGAAATAACCTCGAGGGGAAGGTGTTAAGAACCCCTCTCGGTCCACAACTGTGAGTCCCGACCGAACTTATATTTATGAATTAGTCCATTAACAAATAAATAGTTGAAACAAATAATTGCAAGTAAAGCACGTTGGACATTGTATAATTCAAGTAATGAGACAAATATTGTGTACATATAGTAAAGCAAAATGTTTTAGGAAAGGAGGGTCCTAGGTTGGTTAGCCTACATGATCACACCACGCAATGAGGGGCTACACGTGACATTAGCACGCAATCATCATATCCCATTATACCCAAGTCCCTCCCCTTGGTCATAGCCTAATGCGTTCTAGTAACCTTGACAATGCCTATGCGTGCACTACTCATCCCTTCCTTGTGGCCCTGGAGGTATTTTAAGACCTATAAATCTGGGCAGTTCTAGACGACCCCTAAGGTGCTTAAAAAGGAGAAAAATCTAAGCGACAGAAAAGAACACATAGAACTTAACAGCTAAATACAGAAAGAGATAGTTAAAAGTCCTAGGTTTACCTCCACAAGTAATACACACAGGCAGCACGTCTCAAACACAAACAAGATCAGTTTTTTATTTAGAGAAAAGACCTAAACGAGACGTTTAAGTGGATGTCAATGCACAGAAACATATAACCTTGTTTTTTATAAACTCGACAGTGAGGCCCTAATCAGTTTGACTACTTATTTTAACCTGATTAATCTGAACAACTTCAACTAGTAGAAATACAGTTTGCAGAATTAAAATTTGCCCTATAGGCTCGCAGAACAATGATGTCCTAAAACATGATAGCTACGTTTGATATAGTAAAACAACGAGCAGATTTTAAAACAGACTCTTGAATTCCTATAGGCATGCTTTCTAATAGTAAATTAGGGTAGTTCTTGAAAGGATTCATTTAATGAAAGCAAACCACCGATTAGACCAATTTCGAAGTAAACTAATCATGAATTGGACTGACTTATTTAAACTAAACTGATTTTAGATCTATAGGCATAATTTCTGATGTTATTCCCTATAAGTATGATATCTAGTTGTTTAGAAACTTATAGATATGATTTCTAGTGGAAACAAATGTAAATACCCATTGGAATAAAAAATTGAACTTGATCACATGCTTAAGTATGATATCTATTTGTGAAGTTGATTTTAAATCTATGGACACGATTTCTGTTACTTGGAACCATTTACACCCTATAGGCATGATTTCTAGCATGGTGAGGCAAACATAACAATTATATAAAATCCTATAGGAATGGTTTCTAACATGGTAGGGAAGCCATGGAAAATATAAGATCCTATAGGCATGGTTTCTACCCATATCACCCCACAATTATGTTACTACCCACCCCTTTTCACTAACCCCCAATATTCATTTACAAATTATTACAAACCAGATGAATGGATTGCATAGATAAAGAAAAAAGAAGAAGTTACACAATAGGGAGTCTGAAGCAGGCCCAAGTGATTTCCCAAACCTCCAATAGCCTCAAATGCCAATTTCATAGACAACATCATTGTCTAGGTGCGTCAGAGTTCCCTAAGGATCTCAAGGATCCCTGGCATTGCTCACACCTAGACTTTGTAACCAAATTGAGTAAGTGCAGTGTGGAAGGGCCAGCCTCAGTGTGGCAAAGTTCAGAGGGATCTCAAAAGGATCCCAAGGCCGTATACACACTGGAGGGGCAGAACCTAGGGACTTAGGAGTAGAGTGAGAGTGCTTGATATAGTTTGAAAGGGGTTTTAGTAGGATAACAGGGTTAAAATAGATTTTCCTGAAATAGCTTTGTAAAAACAACATAGGGAGTTATTTAATAAGACAATTTTGAAAAGGGTAAGGTGATCAACCAAATACAAAACCAGAAGAGGTTCATTAGTACTTCAATAAATGGAATCAAACAGGTACACACATTCACTCAGGGGTAATGGGGAATTTGGGATAAGTATAGGGCACATAGTAAGCACAGAAGCACATAGGTACAAAATCAGAGAGGCCTTGAAAGGGGTTCAAGGAATTTTAAGGTACAGTATGAACTTCAGAGTTAATATATAATCAAATAGACTTAGGATAGCCAACTACTTTACACAGGCAGGTGCATGCCAGAAATCAGAGAAACATAGTCACATTGTGGTATACTAGAAAGGGATTCATGAGCAGGCTAATCATATGAGGTATAATCAGAAGCATGTAGTAAAGAAGATAGTGAAGTAAACATGTTAGATGTAGGTAGAACAACAAAACCATAAATCGAAGCATATTAGCAACATGACAAATTGAAGTACTAGGGGAAGCATATTGTTTTGGGACTTGAATTTAAATTAGAACATACCAGTAAAGAGATAGTAAACACAAAGTGAAGGAGAACCCAATAGTTAGCCTTGGCTTGCAGCCGACTAACTCAGAACAGTAGTAAGTAACACAAAAGAGAGCAGAAAGCTTTGAGTGTGAGAGAGAGTTTTTTGAACCAATGTGTTCGTGTCTGTTTTAATGAAAGAGAAGGGTATTTATATTTTGAAAATATGTAGAAAATAAGGCAAGAATCAAAGTTCAGCAATAATTATGGAACCATGTACTAATCAGAATCAAATCAATATAAGTACTTCCCTTCAATTAAGGAGTTAACTAACAAATAAGGAAATAAATCAATGTACGACCAATAAGGAAAGATTTCAAATACTATAAGTATAGGGTAAACAATTAGGGCTAAGTTCAGAAAAACTCTAATTAAAGAGATAGTCAGTAAGAATCAAGTACCAATGCAGACAAGGTAAGCAAATCAATCAAATTGAATAGAAAGGGTAGGAATCGAAGGTTTAAAAGAAGGCCTTCCAATCAAACCAAGAAACAGGGGATCCAGAATCAATCAAAAAGAAAGTCATGAGTCAGTATTTAGCATATAAATAAAGTAAGACATGGATAGTAAAAGGTCGACATACAACTCTAGCAAACATGAAGGTTAAACAACACTAATAGAAAGAGGCAAGTCTTGAACAGTTAAGATGAACACAAGCACATATAATTGATGTAAGTTAGGCTAAGAAACTCAGTAGAAACATATTCGAGGATAGATAGTCACATAAACATAAACTCAAATGAGAATCGGTCAGTCACAAAAACCAGACGAAGAACCCTAAAATTAGGGCTTTCAACATAGATGAGTTGAAGATGTAGTAAAATCATAGAATCAGTCAAAATATGCAAGAAATAGAAATATGCAAGAAATAGAAGTTTAAACACAAAGAATCAGTTAAACAAGGTTTTTAAAAGGATGTTCCGAAAACCCTTGTTTTAGAAGGAGGTGAAAAACACTTAAAATCAATGATTCTTGTAAAGAATCTCAAGGACAGTGTAAAATATTAAAGAAACAAACTCAAATCGTCCTAGATCTGTATAGATCTAGGAGGCATAGAAAAGAAATTAGGGGTTCGAAAGAAACCCATATAGAGATGAAGAACCTGCTTAGAAAACCTAAGGATCATTGCAAATACAACATGATTTTGCTTGAAATCACACTGGAGTAGCCAAGAATAGGTAGGTGACAAACCCTAGATGCAAGTCGGCATGGCCCTGGGCCCTTGAAGACCTTAGAGAGGGCAAGCATGGCATGAGAGAAGCCATTGGAGGCTCAGGCGACGATGAGAGATCACCAGAGATGACCGGAGATGGGAGGTCGGCGGTTGAAGACGAGGGTTAGGTTGAGAGTGTTTTGAGAGAGGAAATGATCTTAGGGCGGCGGATGTGGAAAAGTGATTAGGGTTAGGGGGTCGTTTGGAATTAAAAAGGAAAGAACAAATTCTGGTCGTTGATCTTTCAGATCAACGGTCATGATCTGATGGGTTCTTGTGGGGTGGGTGTAATTATGGCCTGGGTCAGGTATTTTAATCCGAAATTGGGCTGGGGTATTGGATTTAATTGAGGCTACAATTGAAACATAATCTGGCTAAGTTTTAAATAGCCAATTTAACCCTATATAATTTATAATAAATAACAGATGATTTCTAAAAATAATTTCATGTACTAAAATGATTTAAAATAGACATTTAACATTTTAAAAATATAGAAAATCATTTTGTGCATATAAAACATAATTGTACATTAATAAGGCTAATATTGCAATTATATGCAAATTGGCTTTAAAAATACAAATACAATTATAAAAATGCACTAAAAAATATTTTAATAATATTTTGGTATAAATATATAATTTAGATGACTAAATTATCACAACAATAATTTGAGGGATAATTATTGGAGATTTTATGAGTAAAAGGGGAGGAAATAAATCAATTTAAAATCTGTAAAATTATAGAAAAATTATAAAAAATCTTGTGCATGCTTATGTATGCATATATATGCTATTTTGAAAGTATTTATGCATATTAAAAATATATAGGAAAAAATTGGGTATTAACAGATGATATTCTGGTTTATTCACGCTCAGAGGATGAGCATGTGGATCACCTGCGAGCAGTACCCCAAACCCTCCACGATAATAAATTGTATGCTAAGTTTTCTAAGTGTGAGTTCTGGTTAAAGTTCGTATCATTCTTGGGGCATACTGTATCCAACGGAGGTATAAAGGTAGACACTCAGAAGATTGAGGTTGTGAAATCGTGGCATAGACCTACCACTCCGACAGAGATTCGTAGCTTTCTAGACTTAGCAGGATATTACCGGAGGTTTGTAGAGAGTTTTTCTTCTCTTTTAGCACCATTAGCAAAGCTGACATAGAAAGCGACTAAGTTTCAGTGGACAGAGGCATGTGAACAAAGTTTCCAAGAGCTTAAGAACAAGTTGACCTTAGCACCAGTTCTACCACTTCCAGATGGTTATGCCATGTATTGCGATGCCTCAGGTGTCAGGTTAGGATGTGTCCTGATGTAACATGGGAAAGTAATTTCATATGCTTCAAGGCAGTTAAGGAAACATGAGCAGAATTATCTGACCCACGACCTCGAATTAGCTGCGGTTGTCCATGCACTTAAGATATGGTGGCATTATTTATATGGTGTTAATGTTGATGTGTTCATAGATCACAAAAGCCTGCAATATATCTTCAAGCAAAAAGAGTTGAATTTGCAACAGAGGCGATGGCTTGAGTTATTGAAATATTACGATGTTAACATTCTCTACCATCCATGGAAAGCTAATGTTGTAGCAGATGCCTTAAGTCACCGATCTATGGGCAGCTTAGCACATGTAGAGGCCGAAAAAAGACAATTAACCAGAGAGATTCATCAATTGGCTTGTTTGGGGGTTCGATAGACTCTGGCAATGGAGGAGTTGTACTCCAAAATACTGCAAAATCATCTCTCATAGCTGAAGTAAAGGAGAGGCAGTACGAGGATCCAGAGTTAGTCAAGTTGAGAGAGCGGGTTCCACAATAGAACAAGTTGTTGTATAACTCAAAGTAGATGGGGTTCTTAGATACATGGGTCATTTATGTGTTCCAGATGTAGCAGGGCTACGAGACAGGATTATGTTAGAGGCACATTATTCATGGTACTTCATTCACCCTAGGTCGACAAAGATGTATCATGACATTAAGGATGTGTATTGGTGGAACGATATGAAGAAGAACATTGCTGAGTATGTCGCTTAATGCCCTAGTTACCAATAGGTGAAAATAGAGCACCAGAAGCCCAGAGGGCTAATGCAGACTATAGAGATCCCAACATAGAAATGGGAGGCGATAAACATGGACTTTATCACAAGCTTACCTCGTTCCCATCGTAAGTTTGATTCCATATGGGTGATAGTCGACAGGCTCATGAAATCAGCTCATTTTCTTCTGGTCAGATCTACATATACAACAGAATATTATGCAAAATTATATATAGTGCGACTACACGGAGTACCAATATCTATTATATCTGACCGTGGGGCCCAGTTTACAGCACATTTTTGGAGGTCATTTCAGAAAGGTCTAGGAACTCTGGTGAATCTCAGCATGGCTTTTCATCTACAAATGGATGGACAAGCCGAGCACATGATTCAGATGCTCGAGGATATGTTGTGAGCATGTGTGCTGGATTTTAAAAGAAGTTGGGATGAACATCTACCTCTTATCGAGTTTGCATATAATAACAGTTATCACTCCAGTATCCAGATGGCTCCGTATGAGGCTTTATATGGGCGCAGGTGTAGATCTCCCATAGGGTAGTTTGATATTGGAGAATCTAGGTTACATGGGCCAGACCTGGTTCAGCAGGCCATAGAAAAAGTAAAGCTTATCCGGGAGCGACTGTTGATAGCTTAGAGTCGTCAGAAGTCATATTCTAACGTGCGGCAATGAGATTTAGAATTCGGGGTTAATGACTGGGTATTCTTAAAGGTGTCACCTATGAAAGGTTTGATGAGGTTTGGTAAGAAAGTCAAGCTTAGACCACGGTATATTGGACCTTATAGGATCATTCGAAGAGTGGGCCAAGTAGCTTATGAGTTAGAATTTCCCTCGAAATTGGAGTCTGTCCATCTGATTTTTCACGTATCTATGTTATGGAAGTGCATTGGCGATCCTACCCGAGTAGTTCCCATAGATTATGTACAGATTATATAGAACTTATCATACGAGGAAGTTCTAATTGCCATCCTAGACCGACAAATCCGCAAGCTGCGGACTAAGGAGGTAGCCTATGTGAAAGTACTTTGGAGAAACAACAATGTGGAAGAGATGACTTGGGAGGCCGAGGAAAATATGAAGTCTAGAAATCCCTACTTATTTCCTCTTCCAGATAAGGGTCCAACTGAGACGTCATAATTATAAGGTACGTGTACAAATTCTTATGTTGATTATTGTCATTAGTCATGTGAGGCCATTGTCGTTATTGATAATTGTAGTCCGGTGTGGCGTTGGATTATTAAGCTTCTACAGGGAGAGTTGGTAGTAGTGTTGTTATAAAGGTGACCCTGCCAAAGTTATATGGATCACGGGGATTTGAACATTCAAGGACGAATGTTTCTAAGGGGGGAAGGATATTACATCTCACGTTTTTCGTACATTAAAATTTCGTCTCCAGTTAATTGATGCAGACTCAGAGGTGAGATCATCTTGACGTTAATGTATTTATGCTATTTATAACAAGCAATAAATGAGTGTCATAAAGGATAAAGGGTGCACAAATTAGAGAAAATGAGTTTCGTTGAAAATGGCCAATTTGGGATAAAATACGGATCAAGTAATAATACCCGATAATTATAAACTAGTACCATGGAAGGTACCATATGACCACGGTAGTATAATATATAAAGTATATTGTCACGCCCCAACCTCGGGAGACGTGACCGGTGCTCAATCGAGTGAACCCAACTGAGCAAGCCTTTTTAACAATTTCTACCCAACTCAATACGATTAAGAAACCATGCTTTCATTTATTTAGACAATAGCAAAATCGAACATTCAACATTGTTAATTCATTTTCATATCACGGACCTTAAGTCGTGGTTAAGTTTTTAAGATTTCATACAGTTACCGCTTAGAAGAACTATAGTTTAGAATGTCAATACAGTACATTGTCCCATCCGACATCCGAACACAACCCACCCAAATGTCTACGGAGCCTCTAAAGATACAAAAGACAATTATGACAACGCCGGCAACAAGGCCCCGGCTATGCCTCAAAAGTGGAAGTCTACAACAAAAGATGTACAACATAACTCCTTGGAGGAGAAAGAGGGGCTCACCAAGACTTTAAGAGGAGGATACTTCGCTACGCATGATCAACATTGTCCGCTATGGATCCACCTTCATTCATTCAAAAATGTAGCACCCCCGGCAAAAGGGACGTTAGTACCATGGAATAGTACTAGTATGTATAACTAAACACCATCATGTTAGAAAGAACAACCATACAAGAGTAAAAAGAAATCATAAGGACTACAAAGCTTCAAACAAACACCACGTCATCAATATAAAAGGTTCACATAGTTTCCGAAATTTTAGGTTGGGGCATTCCATATTGTTGCATCATCATCCACAATACCACCGTTTCCTTGAGCGGAGTCCGATCACGGCCCGATAGGCTAAGTCATCTCACCAAGACACTACCCTTATTTCATTCTCACTTTCCAGTTTCAATTATCAATACATTACCACCATGTGTGTTTAACATGGCATCCAATCACGGCCCGATCGGCTAAGATGTCTTACCAAGACGTTACCCTTTTCCGTTAGTCATCTAACTTCAAACTTTGGTTTCACATGTATTAGTTCATCGTCACTTGGGGCCATAATTACCACATTCCGTAACTCACATTTCACATTATTCCCATTTTCAACATTAACCTTGCCATTTAGGATCATAGGCACATACAAAAGCAATTTAAGTTATAAGCATAGAGAGGAATGCATCTAGTTCGGCATATTAATCACAATGTAACCTTGACTTGACACTTAGGCATTTAGCACATAGCTCATGTTCTCTACACATCCTCAATTTACAAAGAATAACACATTAAACACATGGAGAAGCACCTTCCACATACATTCTCACAACATTAATTCATTTGACATAACAAGTACTACATCAATCAGATTTCAGACTTACAACATTTGCACGGGCACCATGGAGGCTCAATTTCTAAGAGGAGGGAGTTTTAGCCATACATACCTCAATAGTGTTTTCCTTAAATCCTTCCGGAATTTCCTAGCAACTTCGATCTATTTTATAAAAATTACAAATTGAACCAAGAATTAGAGACATGAATAAGATTCTAGCTCATTTAAGTAAATTATCAAGCACTAAGTGTGTACAGTGATTTTAGGACTCTTTTGTGAGATATTTCTATCATTTTACACCCTAATTGCTATCTTTTTAGTTCACAACCTCCCCATACCCTATTATCTTTTATGCATGCAAGAAAATCCATTATTATACCCATGAACCCCCAAGCTAACTCATTCTAGTGTGAATTTCAAAACCAAAGGTTAGGGCTCAAGTTCTTACCTCTTGGGGGTGAAGGCCTAACAAATTTTATTTGATAATCTTCAAGGGTTTCAGCAAGAATTGAATGGGGATTTGATGAAGATCACCCTCTCTCTCTAGAACTTCCCCTCTCACTCTTTTTGTAGAAGAATATCTTAAAAGGGGTCTAATGGGGTGTTTTAATGGGATGGGGTCGTGTTTTAAAAGTTAGAAAATAGGAGCCCCGACACGATCTGCGGTCGCATATGCGATCACATAATGGACATGCGGCCCGTAGAATAGACCAAAAAAATGGCCCCAAAACCTGAACAAACTACCCGGGTATGTGATAAAAATGCGGGCTCGCACACCTGTTCTGTCGCATAATGCACCGCAGAACTGCCCCTCACAAAATTTCAAAGGGGATTATGCCATGACTATGCGGCCCGTATATTGATTATGCAATCGCTTAATTGGCCACATAGTTGACCTCAAATTAACCATCAAACAGCTTGACTCTGTGGCGACTATGCGGTCCGCATAGCTATTCTGCGATCGCATAATGGACCGCAGAAATGCACTTTTCTAGTTTTGAGTAGAAATTTTCACGGGTCCTTATATATATATGAAGTATTTTGAAAAAAAAAAGAATTTTAAGTAATATGTGGTAATTTTTAAATTATGCGGGTAATAGATTAATTAACGGGTAATTAAACATTACCCGATTAACTAATAAGTGGATAAAAATTAACAAATCACCACCCAAGAGAACGTGGCAGCCCCCCCTCCCCCCTTTGTTTAAGGTGACTCATTGTTCACCTTTACTTGTGTCTTAAAAGTTTCAAAAGACTAAATTATAAGTCTTATCAAGACGACTTTTGTAAGCATTATCCAAACATTATGCCTTTGATTTTAAAAACCAAGAACCTTATCTGCTAAGGATTCAAGTGAATCAAACTAAATTCTTTCAAGTCTTAGAAAGAATCAGAAACATTTTCCACCTAGGATTTCAAACCGAAAAAAGGACGTTGGAAACCAAGAACCCAAATCTGTCTTTGACCTCATTTCAAAGACATCGAAGCCATCTATGAACGTGAGTGTGAGAAGGATGGAGTGACTGAAGAGTCCTCCAATTCTTTGGAAAAGGAGATATTAGAAACTGCTAGTGATCTCCAAAATTTTAGTGAAGAGGATACCTCTGTTTTTGAAAGCCAAAAACGCTAGAAGCACAGGACAATTTCGTTCCAATTTAAAATCCAAGCATAAATTTCGTTCAAGAATTTTGCAGAAACAGGTATGTTAAGGCTAAGCTTTTCCTTCATCTTAGCATGATATCGTAGTTACACAATTCTGATAATGAGGCATAAAAAAAATTCGTATCCTGGAATTTACGTATATTTTGCTAGTCTCGCAAATTACATATACTTTTCTAGTTTTGTAAGTTACCATATTCTTCTTATCAGGACTGCATATTCAGTTGAGTATTTCCTTCTTCCGGTCAAAAGAACAGAGAGTTTACATATATACAGTATTAAAAGTATTTTTATTACCATTGAGCTATAATCGATGGGCAAGCCTCTATTGGGCAACCTCTGATCAGATGGTAAGTTATATACCGAGCCTGCTGTGGTCGAGCGCCTATGAGCGAGCCCAGTTGGTCGAGATACAGAGCCTAGTATGGCCTAGTGCTTATGAGCGAGACTACTACGGCAGAGTAGATATATATGTATACTGAGCCTTAAGGGTCGGGCAGCTATTTTACTCACTATATTGAGAGAATTGAGTTAGTATCAGCAGATGAGCATATCTTCAGATTTTCTTTGACTCCCAGTTGTTTTCAGTTATTATATTATCAATTCAGTTTCAGCTTGAGTATATTGCCTTACATACTCGGTACATTATTTTGTACTAACGCCCCTTTCTGGGGGCACTGCATTTCATGCGTACAGGTTTGGACATACAGATGATTAGACCTTCTTAGTAGGTGTATGCCCGAGTTCAGACTTATCGGTAAGCTCCCCGTCTTTCAGAGTTGTCGGGTCTAGTAGTTTGGAGTACACCTTGTGCATATATGTATATAGGTTAAGGGTAGGTTGGGGCCCTGTTCCGATCACAGTACATCTATCAGTAGAGGCTTGTAGATATACCCTGTCAATTATTACAGTATGTTAGGTTTGTAGGCCCTGTACGTATATTTTATTGGCTTGTCAGTTGTAGTAATTATGACAGCCTTGCCGGCCTAACTTTATGTTGACGTTTAGTCAACGTTAGTCTCTATTCAATTTTATATTTTGCATCGCACACTATCTTGCAATGTGGCCCATGGCCAAATTATAACATTACATGTTCAGAGTCTCTTAGTCGACAGTGGTATGCAAGGATAGGTGTTGGTCTTGCCCCCAGGCTCGGGGCGCGATAGTTGCACGCCGCAACAGGTGTAATAAGGGTGGATTGTGGTGAGATAAGGGTGAACTATGATTGTATTATTGTGATACTATGGGATCGGGTCACACGCCGCAACAGGTGTAATAAGGGTGGATTGTGGTGAGATAAGGATGAATTGTGATTGTGATTATTGTGATATGGTGGGATCGGGTTGCACGCCGCAATAATCTTTATGTTTATATTTTCCCTTGACTGTGTTAGCTGAACGGTAGTCTTAAACTGTACTTAAGGATTGGTTATAGCCGAGCACTATGATATGTTTCGAGAACTGTATTCATTCCTTGCAAGTTACTGCTTTATTTTTATCCTATCCTTCTTTCTGCTTTTATTATACACTGTATGCAGGTTATATTGTAAATTCCCCGCCGTAGCCTTATCACTACCTCATTGAGGTTAGGCTTGGCACTTACCAGTACATGGGGTCGGTTGCACTGATATTGCACTCTGCACTTCCTGTGCAGATTTTGGAGCAGGTTAGTGCTGATCGAGTGATTGGCTGTAGTATTTACTTGCTTGGAGACCCAACGTAGTCTTGTTGGCATCCGCAGGCCCTGGCGTCCCCTTCTGTACCCCAAACTTTGTTGTTTTCCTTATTTCATAAACATTCATATTTTTCTTCGGACAAATGCTTGTAGTAAAATCTTAGAATGTTCATGGATTGTGACACTGGATTCTGGGTAGTAACAGTAAAAGTATATAAACAAAGAGGCTATTTACTTACTTCCGAATTTATTTACTTGTAGCTTGTTTATTGTTAATCACTGAAACGTAAAGGATTTGGCTAATAAAAACTCTAACGTTGGCTTGCTTAGAAAGTGTGATGTTAGGTGCCATCACGGTCCCGATGGTGGGGATTCCGGGTCGTGACATACTACAACCACAACAGACTTAGCTAAAGATAAGACACGGCCGTCACACCTCCTTTTTCCTACACCCCCGAAAAGGGATATATAAGGGAGTTTTTCCAATTAAAGTGACAATCGAAATGGGATTATTTATATTAAGAAATTCAGAGTCTCCACTTGGGATAATTTAGGGTGCCCCAAGTCACCGGTTCAAATCCCGAATCGAGAAAAAGATTGACTTTATTTTACAGTCCGAGAACCAGAAATCTACGTAAGGAATTCTGTTAACCCAGAAGAAGGTGTTAGGCATTCCCGAATTTCGTGGTTCTAGCACGGTCGCTCAACTGTTATATTTGGCCTATTATCTGATTTTAATACACTTTTAAACGTATGTGCATTTTAACTTTAAAACCGCTTTTATTTATTTTTTAGGAAGATTGCAACGTTATTAAAAACACGTCTTGAACCACGTCACATAAATGCACCCGCGGTCCTTGACATATTTTATCTAACATTGTTGAGATTTGAATCTGGGTCACATAAATGCGCACCCGAGTTTAGGAAGGTAAATTAATTAAATAACGCGCCTAAAGAAACTACGCGTTTGCAACTTTGCGAGAGCCATGAAAATTTGCTAAATGACATGCCTCGATTTCTAAGGATAAACAAGATTAATTAAATGAGGCCCATGCAATTAAGATTTTATTTGGCATGACGCGCTTCGATTCAATTTTTTAAAGGAAGTTCAAGCTAAATGTTTGAGGGCCATAAACTATTTTTGTTGTTTAATATGGCTCACCTCCACCAATTAATTAAGGAAAACTTAAAGGATTCTAATTATTTTAGGCTAATGTTTGAGCTTGGCCTAGTAGTTAGAGGTCTGCATTAAACTAAAACAAAGATTCGACTTTCAGGGCTTGGGCCGACAATGGATCCAATTGCAATTCGATAACTCCTTAACGAGCACAACAACACAACTAGGCTTAACGTGAAGCCCAGGTCAAGAAACACTGAATGTTGATGAACATAACTGGGCCAACATTGGCAGCCCAGATTCGATTCTGCACTAATACTTGGTGTGGAAACAATCTTTCTATGAAAATTTTGAATTAAAACAAATACAAAGGTGCAATAAATGCCAACATAGATTCTGAAATGAGGATTCAATTCCTGATGTGGTAGCAACTCTTACACAAGTTATTTCATCATTTAACATTGCAAATTCATTAATTACAACTCATGCGTGCCCTGGTTCAAACCAACGTCCTTGACTCAAACTTTTCGAGAATGAACAACCTATAAAGAGTCAAGCTAAGTCTAAAAAATCTCAGATTTGAAATCAAATTCAAATTCCATTCTTGAAAGTCCTTTTGAAATTCATAGCTTACATATGAACAGAGGCAAAACTAAACTATAAACTTCTGAACTTAGTAGACTACGCTTCAGGCTGCATATAAACAAGTCTAAATGCACGATCAATGAAAGGCAAACTCAGCTCAGATTTACTAAACTAGGGCAGAAATGGTTTGAAATGATCAACATGCAACCCATAGCTATGAAACACATTCAGAGCCAACCAACTTCACAATCAAACTAAGAAGTGCAGCCTCCAGTTCATACATATTACACTAAATCTTGAAGGCTTTCATGAATCAACTACATTCAAGCAGAAAACTCGTATCTAACCCTTAGGACAAAACATGTAGCCATGGTGACATGAATGACTCATAAGAAGGCTGAGCTAAAAGAAACCCAGAACAAAATACAAGAAACTAGTAAAAAATGAAGAATCAACAGAGAATTAACAATGGTCATTTCATCAACATGAGTTACATGGCTTCACATACAGCTCAATCGAGCTTCATTTCCATTCATGGTTTGAAGGAATACCTGGAAATGAATAGAAATAAGAAGTGAAGGGTCAACAGTAGCAATAGCAAAAGTCAGCACCAGCAGAACCAATTTCAAACAGAAAAATGATGTGCAATAGTCCAAAAACCAGTTTCAATCGAGCAATAACCACAACAAACTTCAAACCAAACTTTTTAAAACCCAAATTCAGTCCATTTTTTCCCCAAATGAATCAGAAATTATTTCAGAAATCGAAAACTTCAGAAATCACAGAAGAAGTTCAATGGAACAGTGATTCTTATGAAATTTTTAGCTGTTTTTGATTTTTCTGAATTTTATGCCTTTTTTCTCTGACTTGAGTGTCAAGCTATGATGCCTTTATAGGCAAGCTACTAGGGCTGCAGAAATGCCACTAGTTTTGCACTTAAAACCTTCTGGAATTTTTGTTTTTGCTTAGGAATCCTTTGTTTAAATTTCAGAGCTTCAAGTCAGTCCCCTTCCCCAGCTTCCTAGAAGCTTAATATTCAGTTACTAAAATATTCCCTACTTAGATTTCCCAAATTGCCCCCATGAACCCTTGTTATTACCCCTGAAATCAAAATGTGCGTCAAATTAACCCAACCAAATTTGGTATGGGTCTATAAACCCAAACTAAATCCCCACTTGAGCTCTTTGAATTTCAGAATCCAATCAAAATCAATCAGGGAATCCCAATTTTAAGAACTGACCCAAAATTTCCAAAAGAAGAAACTCGGAACCTTTTAAAAAATGCAACCAAAACAAAACAAAAGTGAACGAACTAATTAACCTAACTACATAACAGGAAATTAGCTAGGTTATGGGCCTAATTACATTAACTATGTGATTAAACAGTTGGTGAAATGAGAACAGTAATCCTGCTATTAACAAAAAGCAACTAAACAAACAAAATAAGATTGAAGAACAGACTTGAGAAGAACAAACGAACAATATCAATTTCGGCTATTGAGTCGAATTAACTGAGTTGTCCAAAGAAAAAAAGAAGAAAAGAAGAGGAAAGAAAACAAAATGAATCGAGATACAAAAAGAACTCATCGCACCAAACTCGAACTCGAGACTTGACACTCCGACTTCATCCCCAAATAATGTTAGTCGCTTGTTCTTTGTCAAGAATAAGTGAACAACACTATTTCGTGACAAAACCGGCTCTAAAAACTCATGAGAGTTAGAGGAATCATCCTGTATGCCCAGGTTTGGATTTGGCTCTTAGAAACTCGGATTTTGAATTTAAGATTCGAGAAGTTTAAGGAGGATTTAAGGGAAATGAATTGTGGATTCAGAATGAGGGGGTCTTGGTGGTTCCGTGATGTTATTTTGGTGGAGTTTGGAGCCAGCGCCGCCACCCTAAAGTAGTGGGAAAAGGGGGAGGCTGCTAGGGTTTCAGGGGTGGTCTCTGAAGATTTGAAATGAAAGAGACGATGAGAGGGGGGCTGAAGGGGTTCAGACATTATTATACCTATCAAACCCCACTTCCGGACTGTTGATCAACAAAGATCAACGGTCCTGATTTGGTCTGTTAAAACGGGGTTGTTTTGGTTAAGTGGAGACCGGACCGGGTGGGAAACGGGTTTGGGCCTCAATTAAACGGGTTATGGTGGAAATCATTTGGGCTAACACAGATTTGGCCCAAATACAACCTCTATTTTTCACTTCTTCTTTTTCAAATTAGTTCCTTTTAATTTCAAACTCTTTTTAATTTCCTTTTCTTCTCTTTTTTTTTCTCTCTTTTTTTGAAATAAAAATAAACCTATACTAATTCCTAAATTAAATTAATCCTAACAACTTAAATTAATTAATTAAAAACCAAATTAAAGGAAACTATCAAAATTCGAAGCTAAAATTAAAAGTGAAAATAAATTATTTTTTTGTGATTTTTCCATTTTTATAAAACAACTAATTTGCTAATTAGTCTAACAAATGTAAAATTAAATCCTAAATGCAAATGCAACGTATTTTTATATTTTTCACTAATTAAATAAAATAAACATGCACAGACAAATGCAAACAATAACAAAATGCTACAAAAATTCATGAAATTGTAAGAAGTGGAAAAATTATTTTATTTTGTATTTGTGGGAGTGATTCATATAGGGCAAAAATCACGTGTTCACAGTTGCCCCTCTTTGATCGAAAACACGGAGAGTTTTAGTGCAAAGATAAAGTGAGCGGATACGAGCGATATTTGCCCGTTTGAATACTCTGTTGGAAGCATTTCTGAAAAATTTGACCGCACCTTGTTTCCGAGGTTGCCTACATATCCTTGGCTATAAAGGAATCAGGTCAGTGTAGTTCGGGAAGTTTCGGTAGTTGGGACTACCATGAAACTGTGATTTCACTATTGTTGCTGCTGCTGCTTACTGAATTCCTTATTACACCGTGACAAAACAAAGGAAGGTAGACTAAACTATGATCTATGAATTACAAGAATCCTATCTATATCTTCAAACTTGATCTTGCGATTCTTGTTGCATTGTTGACTTGTATTGTCCAAGTGAAGTCTCTTTGTTGCCGACTCGAATTGTAATCTGGGATGCTTTTCCCTTTTCTCCAGGTGGGCGTCTGATTGCTGAACTTGAACTGTCTTCCTTCGAATATTGCTGCTTTCTCTTCATTCTCCAGGTGGGATCCTGATTACCAATACTTTGAGTTACTTTGTTCTCCAGGTGAGCTCTTGATTACCGACACTTAAATTGTTTCCCTTCCTTAAAACTGGTGTTGTTCTCCCTTGCTCTCCGGGTGGGCGCCTGATGGTCAAAACTCTAACTGTATTGCCTTGCTTTCCAGGTGGGCGCTTGATTTCCAAAACCATCGCTGTATTACCTTGCTCTCCAGGTGGGCGCCTGATTGCCAAAACTTCAACTGTATTACCTTGCTCTCCAGGTGGGAGCCTGACTGCCAAAACATGAACTGTACTCCCTTGCTCTCCAGGTGGGTGCCTGATTGACAAAACTTTAAATGTATTCCCTTGCTCTCCAGGTGGGCGCCTGATTGCCAAAACTTTAATTGTATTCCCTTGCTCTCCAGGTGGGCGCCTGATTGCCAAAACTTGAACTGTTTTTCCTCAAAACTTGACCTGTTTGCACTTGTTCTCAAGGTGGGTGTCTAATTGCCAAAGCTTTAATTGTATTCCCTTGCTCTCCAGGTGGGCACCTGATTGCCAAAATTTTAATTGTATTCCCTTGCTCTCCAGGTGAGCGCATGACTGCCAAAACTTGAACTGTATTCCCTTGCTCTCCAGGTGGGCGCCTGATTGCAAAAACTTGAATTGTATTCCCTTGATCTCCAGGTGGGCGCCTGATTGCCAAAACTTTAATTGTATTCCCTTGCTCTCCAGGTGGGCGCCTGATTGCCAAAACATCAACTGTATTCCATTTCAATCCAGGTGGGTGCCTGATTGCCGAAACTTGAACTGTACTCCCTTGCTCTCCAGGTGGGCGCCTAATTGCCAAAACTTGAACTTTATTCCCTTGCTCTCCAGGTGGGAGCCTAATAGCCAAAGCTTTAATTGTATTCCCTTGCTCTCCATGTGGGCGCCCGATTGCCAAAATTTTAATTGTATTCCCTTGCTCTCTAGGTGGGCGCCAGATTGCCAAAACTTGAATTGTATTTCATTGCTCTCCAGGTCGGCGCCTGACTGCCAAAACTTGAACTATATTCCCTTGCTCTCCAGGTGGGCTCCTGATTGCCAAAACTTTAATTGTATTCCCTTGCTCTCCAGGTGGGCGCCTGATTGCCAAAATTTTAATTGTATTCCCTTGCTTCCCAGGTGGGCGCGTGATTGCCAAAACTTCAACTGTATTCCCTTTCTCTCTAGGTGGGCGCCTCCCTTGCTCTCCAGGTGGGCGCCTGACTGCCGAAACTTGAACTGTATTCCCTTGCTCTCCAGGTGGGCGCCTGATTGCCCAAACTTAAACTATACTCCCTTGCTCTCCAGGTGGGCGCCTGAATGCCAAAACTTGAACTATATTTCCTTGCTCTCCAGGTGGGCGCCTGATTGCCAAAACTTCAACTGTATTCCCTTGCTTTCCAGGTGGGTGCATGATTACCAAAACTTGAACTGTATTCCCTTGCTCTCCAGGTGGGCACCTGACTGCCGAAACTTGAATTGTACTCCTTTGCTCTCCAGGTTGGTCCCTGATTGCCAAAACTTGAACTGTATTCTCTTTCTCTCCATGTGGGTGCCTGATTGCCAAAACTTTAATTGTATTCCCTGAAACTGCTGCCTTTGAACCTGATTACAACAAAACAAACAAAACAAACAAAACAAAAGAAATTTTCCTGCCCCAGTTTGGTAATGGGCGCATCTATGAGTGTTAATTGAATCATGTCACCAAATATCTCTATGTATTTGATAACTAAATCTCATTATCCAGGAGGGTCCTGAAAACTCCTAGTTAAATGACAGCTTTACATCTAAATTATATCTTCTAAAGGTATGACTCCCACTAAACCTTGTTATCTAAGAGGGTCTTAAAACTACATCCCATTATTCAGGAGGGTCCTGAAAATCAAAAATCAAGTCTTATCTTAAGAGTGACAACTTTTACGGCTGAATTATACTACCCTACAGCAGAACTTATGCTAAATCTGTTATCTAATGGAAATCTTAAAGCTAAGTCCTATTATTCAGGAGGGTCCTGAAAGCTCTTAATTGAATCCTATCTCAAGCATGAAAACTTTGAAGCCAATTTATATTCCTTTGGGGTACATTTATGCTAGATTTTGCTACTCATGATTGTTTTGAATATTAAACTAGGTCCCATTTTACAGGAGAGTCCTGAGAATTTATGATCAAACCTGTCTGGTGCTTGTTTTCCCCTTACGAAGGGTTTTTCCAAAACAAACAAAATTTCCTGCCCCTGTTTCAATCAAAGAAAAATCTTGTCAGTTTAAAATGTGGTGGTTAGTTTGTGGCATTCTTGCTGAAGGTGGCCTCTCCGCTGCCATGCTCTGTTTTGACTGGCTTCCCCGAGCCAGCCAAGAACCGCTTGACTTTCTGACTGACTTTTACCCACATGACCTTGGATAACCCGAGTGTTCTATACCCAGCTGTTGTGGTATATCTCTGACCCATCTATCTGCACCTATGCATCTCCCACGAAATTACTAAACCATTTCACCGATGGAACGTTTACTGACCATTTATATCCCACTTCACATCATACTATCTCTAACAATGCTTTGGTTGCGCTATGCTTTTGTGCAATTTTGGAAGTTAGTAAAGAGCTTTGAAATCCTTTCTTATTCACTGACATTGGAAACATCTTAGAGAAATACACCCAGAGGAAATCAAATGCAATGACTTTGAGAGTTAGGGATAAGAAAAATCCAAAACTGGAAGACTGTCTAAAAGGGAAAAAGAAAAGAGACTTATCTGAGTGGAGCAACTGGCACCAATGATCATGACATGCATTTCGGATTAATCATCCCAGTCTGTCCAACCAATCAACTTTCAATTGTCGTACTTTACGCCCCAAGATCTTCAAAACCCAATTTCTTCACCAAAACCTTATCCTTGTTCGGCCTGCGGTGCCCCGAAGGATTTTTACCAACAAACCTCTCTCATTTGTTCATCTCTCACTTTTGCCTTAAGGTGCCCGTGAAGGTTTTCACCAATAAGACTCTCTCATTTTGATTTCTCTCAGCTTTCGTTGCCTAATAGCGCCCGCGAGGGTTTTCACCAATAAGACTCTCTCATTTTCATTTTCTTTGTTTGGACCGGAGTGGTGCCCCTAATATGAATCGCCTCCACTTACTCGACTTGGCATCTCTCGAAGACTGATCGGAAGGGCTTTCTTTGGACTGTAATGTGGGTTTGGATGGGGTTAGAAAGAAAGGGTATCAAAAGGCTCAAAACAATTCAAATGGGTTCAAGATTACAACTTTCGAAATCAGATTTCTTACAACAACCACAACTTCTGACCCAGTTTCTTTGCTTGGGGGATTTTTGAATTTTTACTTTGATAGGACCGAACCATGAGGCTGCCTACGTATCCTTAAAAGGAATCAGGTTGAACGTAGTTCATGACATAAGAATTGCTTTATTTTGTTGTGATTTTCTCTTTTCTTTTCTTTTTCTTTCTCTTTTTCCTTCTTCTTTATTCTCTTTTTGTTGTTGTTTTTTTTCTTTCTCTTTTCCTCTCTTTTACGTTGCGTATCTTTTGCGCTCGTGTTTTTGAACTTTGCTACTGATTCCAAAAGAGGGGTATGAAAGGAAATAAATAAGGCTCAAAGGGGTAACAAAGGATAAAGTGTTTAGATAGCAGAACAAAATGTCTTCGTCATTTCAATTTTCAAGACATGCCAAGTACAAACAAATGCAATTTAACCAAAGAAATCATACATAATATCTTTTGATCGCATCAGAATTGATAGCCATTTCTACATATTTGCCTTTTATATCTGTTAAATACAAAGCACCATTGGACAACACTCTCGTTACGATGAACGGCCCTGCCATTTTGGGGCGACTTGCCTTTTGCTTCAGCCTGATGTCGAAGGATATGTTTCAATACATGTTGACCCACTTCAAACTTTCGTGGACGCACCTTCTTGTTATATGCTCTTGCCATTCTCTGTTAATACAACTCGCTATGACATATTGCTGCCAATCTTTTCTCATCGATCAAACTCAATTGCTCCAGGCGGGCTTGACCCACTACTCATAATCAATTTCTGCTTCAGCGACAATCTGGAGGGATGGGATTTCAACTTCCACGGGTATCACTGCTTCAGTTCCATATACCAATAAATAAGGTGTTGCACCTATTGAAGTGTGAATAGTAGTGCGATAACCCAACAATGCAAATGAAAGCTTTTCATGCCATTGCCTGGAACTTTCCACCATTTTGCGAAGTATCTTCTTTATGTTCTTGTTGGCTGCCTCGACTACTCCATTCTCCTTGAGGCGGTATGGGATGGAATTGTAATACGTGATCTTAAACTGTTGACATACCTCTTTCATCAGATGACTGTTGAGATTAGCACCATTATCTGTGATGATTACCTTTAGGATCCCAAACCGACAAATGATATTTGAGTGCACAAAATCGACCACTACTTTCTTGGTCACAGACTTGAAAGTTTTAGCCTCCACCCACTTAGTGAAATAATCAATGGCCACCAGAATGAACATGTGCCCATTGGACGTTGCTGGCTCAATTGGTCCAGTGACATCCATGCCCCAAGCAACAAATGGCCATGGTGTAGACATTGTACGCAATTCAGATGACGGAGAATGAATCAAATCTCTGTGCACTTGACATTGATGACACTTGAGCACAAAACTGATACAATCTCGCTCCATAGTGAGCCAGTAATAACCTGCTCAGAGAATCTTCTTTGCCAGAACGTACCCACTCATATGCGGTCCACAGACCTCAGAATGTACTTCTGTCATGATAGCGGGGGCCTGTCCAGCATCTATTTATCTTAACAATCCAAGATCTGGAGTTCTTTTGTACAAAACTCCCCCACTGAAGAAAAATCCACTTGCCAAACGACGAATTGCTCTCTTTTGATCACCTGTGGCTTGTACCGGATATACTCCCATTCTTATGTATTCCCTGATGTCGTGGAACCATGGCTCACCATCAAGTTCTTCTTCCACCACATTACAGTAAGCATGCTGATCATGGACCTGAATATGCAAAGGGTCAACATAAGCCTTATCTGGGTGATGTAACATTGACGCTAGAGTAGCCAAAGCATCGGCAACCTCATTATGGATCCTTGGAATATGCCTGAACTCTACTGATCGAAACCGCTGACAAAGATCATGGAAACATTTTCGATACGGTATGAGTTTCAAATCTCGTGTTTCCCATTCTCCCTGAATTTGGTGCACTAGAAGGTCCGAGTCTCCCAAGACCAAGACTTCCTGGACACCCATGTCGGCAGCTAACCTCAAACCCAAAATGCATGCCTCGTACTCATCCATGTTATTAGTACAATAGAAATGAAGCTGAGCCATAATAGGGTAGTTAAATAAGTATAGCTCTTATCCCAATGCCTTTCATGTTAGCAGCTCCATCAAAGAAAAGTTTCCAAACTGGCTCTTCAACTTGTTCCAACTCATCAATGTGCATTACCTCTTCATCAGGGAAGTAAGTCTTTAGAGGCTCATATTCTTCATCCACTGGATTCTCGGCCAAATGGTCGGCCAATGCCTGGGCTTTTATCGTAGTCCGAGTCACATAGACGATGTCAAATTCTGTTAGCATGATCTGCCACTTTGCGAGCCTCCCTATGGGCATAGGCTTCTGAAAGATATACTTTAACGGATCCAAATGAGAGATGAGGTAAGTAGTGTAAGATGACAAATAATGCTTCAACTTCTGTGCTACCCAAGTTAGGGCGCAACATATCCTTTCCAAGTGAGTGTACTTAACCTCATAAGATGTGAACTTCTTGCTGAGATAATAGATGGCCTGCTACGTCCTACCGGTGATGTCATGCTGACCCAACACACAACCAAATGAATTGTCCAGGACCGTCAAATACAGAATCAAAGGTCTCCCCGGTTCTGGTGGCACCAACATAGGTGGGTTTGACAAGTATCCCTTTATCTTATCAAACGCTGCTTGACACTCATTTGTCCACTTGACCGTAGCATCCTTCTTCAACAGTTTGAAGATAGGCTCACAAGTTGTTGTAAGCTGAGCAATAAACCTACTGATGTAGTTCAACCTCCCTAATAAACTCATCACCTCAGTCTTATTCCTTGGGGGTGGCAATTCTTAGATAGATTTGATCTTTTATGGGTCCAATTCAATACCTCGACGACTGACTATGAATCTCAACAGTTTTCCAGACGGCACCCCGAATGCGCACTTTACAGGATTGAGCTTAAGATTGTACCTACGAAGCCTTTGGAAGAACTTTCTCAAATCTCTAACATGGTCAGACTGCTTTTTAGACTTTATGATTACATCATCCACATAAACTTCGATCTTCTTGTGTATCATTTCATGGAATATGGTCGTCATTGACCTCATGTAAGTTGCCCCAACATTTTTCAAATTGAAAGGCATGACCCAGTAGCAGTATGTTCCCTATGGCGTGATGAATGCCGTTTTTTCTGCATCCTCCTCATCAATTAGGATTTGATGATAGCCCGCATAGCAATCCACGAAAGACCCAATCTCATGTTTGGCACAATTATCAATCAAAATGTGGATGTTTGGCAGTGGGAAGTTGTCCTTTGGACTTGCCTTGTTGAGATCACGGTAATCAACACACACTCTGGTCTTATCATCCTTCTTTGGCACAGGCACAACATTGGCTAACCAAGTGGGATACCGCGTGACTCGAATGACTTTTGCATCGAACTGCTTTGTGACCTCTTTTTTGATCTTCACAGTCATATCGGTTTTGAACTTCCTCAAATTCTATTTGACGGGAGGAAATGTTGGGTCAGCGGGCAATTTGTGAACTACCAAGTCAGTTCTTAGACCCCGCATGTCGTCATATGACCATGCAAAAATATCTTTGTACTCAAACAATGCTTTAATTATCTCCTCCCTGAGTTGCGGTTCAAGAGGGACACTTATCTTAGTTTCTCTGAAATTATCTGGGTCACTAAATTGATTGTTTCGGTATCACTCAGGTTGGGCTTGGGTTTTTCTTCAAAATGGCTTAATTCTTTACTAATCTATTCAAAGGTCTTATCCTCATTGTATTCGGATTCATCATTCCATTCTATTTCTTGAATTATTATTTCAGAATTAGATTGGCTTTTAAGACTGGGACGAAGATTCCTCATGCATGTCATGTCATTGAAACCAGCATGAAAAGAACTGTACAAGGAAGAAAAGAAAAACAAAAATAAAACTATCAAGAATGATGGAAAAAAGGGAAATTGCATTTCATTGAAATCAAAAGATAACAAGGTTTATACATCCAAACGGATGGAACATAGAATTGGAATTACAACCCTGGAATAATCCAGATAAACTGAAAGAAAATCAAAGCAAACTATCAAAACTCCTTCCTGGTGGGGAGAGGAGTAGCTTCCCAATTGTTAATCTTTGCACTGGGCCCAACAAATTGCACATCCGCCTTGCTCGAACCTTCTCCAACTTCCACCATGTTTACATCATCGAACAACTTCTCGAACCTTTCAATTAACTCTTTATCAGGGCCAAACACAGAACTGGGAATTGTTGTTACTAGGCGTTTCTTGGTGCCAGGCCTGACAAATGATCTGGAGAGACGTGGGACAGGCTTTAGAGGACCCATGCCCGCTGTTTCAACTTTCTGGATCTTTTCACGTCTACGACGGTGGGCTTGAATCCCAAACCAAATGTATCCAAGTTTTTGGGAAGAGACACCGGTTGTACGATACCTTGCAGAGATGCACCCAAACCCTTGTCAGGCACAAAACCATTCTTCAACATTTCAAAGGCTACCATGACTGATGCGGCAGTTACTTTCGGAATTGGAACACATTTCCCTTCTGGATTTTTTCGACTGACACTGTGTCAAAAACCTGGTAGACCCAAGGCCCCTTATCGTCTTCAACATCAATGAACAGAACAATGGCATCACTAGGAGCACACAAATTATCCTAGCCGTGCACAACGATTTCCTGTCTATCCCATTCAAACTTGACCATCTGGTGCAGGGTAGACGGCACTGCTTTGGCGGCATGAATCCAAGGTCGTCCTAATAGCAGATTGTAGGAAACAGCTACATCCAGCACTTGGAATTCCATGGTAAATTCAACTGGCCCTATCGTCAGCTCCAGCACTATATCACCGACTGAATCTTTCCCTCCACCGTCGAACCCCCGAATGCAAATACTGTTCTTGTGAATTCTTTCATCATCCACTTTCAACTTGTTCAGAGTGGAGAGAGGGCAAATATTTGCACTAGAATCATTGTCGACCAATACCCGAGTAACCACGGAATCTTCGTATTTCACTGTAAGGTAGAGGGCTCTATTGTGCTCAGTACCCTCCACGGGCAACTCATCATCAGAAAAAGTGACTTTGTTTACCTCACATGCTCAACTGCTCATCACATACTCGTCTGAATGGATTAATAACGACAGCAGTGAAATTTGAGCAGGCGTCTTCCTCAACTTCTCTACAATGGAATAGTCTCGCACCTTCATCTTTCTCAAAAACTCTTCTACCTCTTCTTCGTTCACAGCTTTCTTCGCTAGCACTGGGTTATCTTTGGAGGTTTTAGCTTTTCTTAACTCCTCGGGGGCAAAGCATCTCCCTGACTGAGTCAATCCATGGGTCTCATAGACTTCTTCTTTAACTTCTTTTCCTTTGTAAGTCACTGTCACCCGTTCATAATTCCACGGGATAGCCTTGCTGTTGACTCTTTGTAACTGGGTTACAGGCTTGATAATGACCGAATATGTGCGGGCACCCTCCACAATTATGACAAGCTTGTTCGCAACTCCTAGCACAACCACTTTTGCCCTTTTATGTTTCGCTGGAACATCACTTGAGAACCCCTTATTGACTACCGCAAATGGTTCACTGTTTGTCCCGCTCAATTTGACCACTGATCTATCACTTGTTGATTTTTCAACCGGCTTGACCTCGCTGGACCGAATCATCATGATGGTCTGTGAAGGTTTCTTGGGCTCCCCTCCCTTATGCACTATATCGATCATATTCGTCTCCTGATAGGCTGGCAACGAGTTCTGGTTTATGTTGGGCGCCTCCGGAGCTTGGACTTCAATCCGATTCATATTAATGAGCTCTTGGATAGCATTTTTCAATTGCCAGCATTTCTCTGTGTCGTGCCCCGGAGCACCAGAACAATATTTGCAACTTACATAATAATCAAGATTTCTCGGGGGAGGATTTGGCAATTTTTACTCGATCGGCCTCAGCATATCCAATTTTCTCAGCCTGTGGAACAAACTAGTATAGGAATCTCCCAATGGAGTGAAGGTTTTCTTTTTCTGCAACCTCTCGTTCTTATATGCTTGATTGGGCTGGAAAGCTGGTCTAGTAGGGTTTTGGTAGGCTCGTGGGGGTGGGTAGGCATTTTGTGGAGCTAGGTAGATATTTTGTGGGGCTGGCGCACGCCATTATGCGTGGGTGGGGAGTTGGCTATATGCTTGGGCATGGTGGACAGAAAAATGAGGGTTTTGTGGTGGGTAGTAGTGTTGGGGTGGATTATACGAGGTGTGGGGGTAGGTTTGGTGGTGGGGTCGAAGATGATTATAGTGGTGAGGTGAGTCCCTGGGTCCGAACCAAGCTCCTGAATCAATCGTTGCTACATCCTCTTTCTTCTTCTTTCCAATTACTCCCCCAGTTCCATTTTGAATGGCCTGGGTGGTTGCCTTAATAGCCTAATAGCTCATGATTTTGTTTGACTTGAGACCTTCTTCTACCATACCGCCCATCTTCACCACTTCATTAAAGGACTTGCCTATAGCTGATACCAAATGACGGTAATAAGTAGGTTTTAAGGCTTGCAGAAAATAATCCACCATTTCACTTTCTTTCATTGGAGGGTCAACCCTTGCTGCCTGTTCTCTCCACCGAAAACCATACTCCATGAAACTCTCATTATGCTTTTTCTCAATCTTTGTCAAGGATAGACAATCCGGAATAATCTCGAGATTGTACTGGAAGTGACAAGCGAATGCTTGGGATAGATTATCCTATGTATACCATCTTCCGTGATCCTACCAAGTGTACCACTCCAGCACCGAACCACTCAGACTCTGACTGAAATATGCCATTAGTAACTCGTCTTTCTCGCCAGCTCCCCTCATTTTGCTACAGAAACTTCTCAAGTGCTCCACTGGATCACCATGCCCATCATACAAATCAAAATTGGGCATCTTAAACCCTGCTGGCAATTGAACATCTGTAAATAGACATAGATCTTTGTAAGCCACGCTTACCTGACCTCCCAACCCCCGCATGTCTCTGAATGAGTGTTCCAGGCTTTTAACATTCCTGAACATCTCCTTCTGTTCAGGATTTTTAGATGGTTTCTCAGTTGCCACAGGGAGATTAAAGCGAGGAGTGTAGGAATAGGGTTCTGGAGCATTGAAAGTGGGCTCCAGGGGGTAATATTGGTTATCATGGGCTTGGAATAAGGGCTCGCTGGAGGATCTGTAGAGTGTAGCAGGTGGGGGTGCCACGAAGACAGGAGTGGCTGGTGGAGGAGGGCATGGAACTAGTTTGGGTGGTGGTGCTTGTGGTGTTTGGGAGGTGGTGCTCTGGTAGTGGTGGTAAATGGGAAAGCTCGGGGATGAATCGGTAGCAGGAGGTTCCTGAGACTGAGCTAATGGAGGGACGAACGCAGGGTTGGCGGGATAAAATGGTGGTGGGTTCCCTTTTACCCATGCTTGATACATCTCGACCATCTGTTGTTTCAACTTATACATCTCTTCTTTCAAATTGATATCCAACTCTTCCCCCTCCCTTGAAGGATCGATAACACTCACATCAAGTTCCTGGTTAGCCATGATCGACTTGTTTTTGGATCGGGTGTTGTATTGGTGAGTTGCCAGAATGCCAAACAAACTAATCACTTGCCTGTACTGGGTTGTCAATTACAAACTTGTTAGTGATTAAAGCTTAAGAGAGAGGCAATCGCACATTGGGGAATGTAATGCACCTAGGCAGTTAATCAATTCTATCATGCATTTGATCGGTTGTTTGCGTCATCCCGGTTTTCTCTTATTTCCATTTGCGACTTCTTTTTCTTTCTTTTTTTTCACTTTTTATTTTCTTCTTTTTTTTCTTTTCAATCCCGCCTTTCTTTGCTCAATTTATCGTTGTTCTTTATCCTCTCATTTTTCTCTCTTGTTTTGCCATTGTTTTCTCCGCACAGTTTCTTGTTTTCTCTCTCTTTTTCTTTTCTTTTTCTCTCTCTCTCTTGTTTTTCCTCTCTTTTTCTTTTTATTTTCTCTCTTTTTTTTCTTTTGGTTATGATCGAATCCTATGGAGATTGCCTACGTATCATGACCCCGCATGAATTAGACCAAGCGTAGTTCTGGGGGATAAATGTAAAAATAAGTAATAAAACATTTTGGGATTTTCAAATTTTCATAAAAGAAAATGCTTTGATTACAACGACTCAAAATCTAACAGACTCAAAAAGGAAACTAATAGACTCTGATGGAAAAATGAAAATACAGACTCAAAACAAACTAGCAGACTCTAACAGAAAAAATGAAAATACAAACTCGAAAACAGACTAATAGACTCCAATGAAAATCATGAATATATCAATGCCTCAACTGCTCCTAGGGCCCGTGGGACATCATTCGTTCTCGCCACGGGGCTACGTGCTAATTCCCCTTGGAGGTGGTATAGATCTTCCATATCTGGCGGACAAAAGTCATCATAGTGGCGAAGAATATGGATCTAGTCATGTCCTCACACTTACTGCATTTCATTGTGATGTAGTCAGTGATCCTTCTGACCCTTTCTCTTATGACGCCCTTTTCTTGCAACAAACGCCCAATCTGTTGGGCCCTAGCTTCCAAAGTTTGTTCAGCTACTTGATTCTATTTTTGAAGTTGTTGCAAATCTCTTTTTAACTGTGCCATTGCTGCATAACAGTGTTCTCTTTCAGCCTTAAAGTCTTTCGCCTGCTTGAACATTTTATTCTCAAAGATGGTGACCCTTTTCTTCAACCCCACAACCTCATTGTCATATTTCTCTTTTAACTATTTAACCAAGCGATCTCATTCCTCCGCATTTTTAGCCAATTTGTTCGAGCTCTTGCCAATTCACCCTCTGCCTTATTCAAATCAAAAACATACTCACTCACCTTCTGCCTAAGTTTCTTTATAAGATTTTCATCTTTTGCACGTCTGGCAGGATTTTCAGCTGCTATTTTCATTTCCCGAATCTGGGCTCGAAGGGCATCATTTTCCTTGGCTAGCTTTTTCTTCTCACCCGCATCCACAGAGACTTGCAAACCATTCTCAAATTGAAGGTCCTTGACTTGCTTCTCCAGCTTGCTTATGGTGGCCCTGTACTCATTTTCTTTGGCCAACCAATCCCATTGCGCTTGTGACACCTCGACAAATTCTTGAAGATGGGGGTTTTTTGGCTAGCCTTCCAAACTCAATTTCCCTTTTATACCAAGCAAGGTACCCTGGTGAAACTTCACCTTTGATAGATCACGCACACAGGTATTTGCCGTCCTGTACTGACACTCGCTCCAGATCTGGCGGACTGCTGCTTCATGAAACTGACCATCAGGACCAATCTCGACTACCTGAGCACTAAGGTCGTCATCTTTTGGAACTATTTGACATCTCCCCAGCTGTCTCAAAACCCGGTGTGGGGCATAAGGCTGGATACTTCTGAGACCCATCAGGAGGAAGTGAGGTCCGCTAGCTGGCATGTATACGGTTTCATCTATAGGAAGCCACCCGAACGTCCATTCTATTTGGTCTGCAGTGATGGAACGGAGATGTGATATCCATTCTATGACCCCTTCTGGCAGGCTAAACCCGTCGACCCTTGTATAAAGTTCCTCTATGCAGTTTGTCTCTGTTGACCAATAGCTCATGTATTGAGGACAATGACATAGATGTTCAATCATCCACATCTGAAGCAACAAGTTGCACCCTTCAAAAAAGTCTCCTCCGGCTTTGCAGGCTGTGAGAGCGCGGAAGATTTCAGACACTATCATGGGTGCGAGGGTGCTTTTGTCCTGAGTAAGCAAAGTGCTGACGACCACAGCTATCCGTATATCGATATTTCCATCTTTCCTAGGAAACACCATAAGACCCAAGAATACCACCATAAAGGAAAAGCACATGTGTTCTTCCCATTTGAGGCGATTCCCTTTGCTACAAATTTTGCTTTCTGGATTATTAAATCCTCCTATGTGTCCGTATCACTGGTATATAAACTGCGGAGTAGAAAAACTAGCTGCCAAATCTGGGTTGTGGATCCCCCTGCTTATCTTTAAGGAATCTAGGAACTTGTGCACAGCGACGACTCTTGGAGCAATCAGATATTTGTGTCTCATAGGAACCTCAGTGCTCCCAATATATCCGGCTATTTCTTCCAAAGTTGGGGTGAGTTCAAAATTTGAGAAGTGAAACACGTTGTGGGTTGGGTCCCAGAATGTAACCAACGCCTTTATGATATCTCTTTTAGGCCTGATCTTCAACAACCCAGTGAGACCTCCCAAGTAAAGATTGACCTTATCTTGCCCTGATTTACCCAGATCTTCCCACCACATACACAGCTCCAAAGGGATCTTGTTCATGACAGTTATTGGAAAACATTGACTCGTGCTCATTCTATACATTTATTAGGGTGATTAATCAAAATCATGACTCATTTGACTCAAGAAAAGCTAATATATTTTTTTTCAATTGTCATTTCAAAAATAAAAACCGGCTTTGAAAATACGGCCTTACAGCACTTCCAGGGAGAAGATTTTAAGGTTGTGCTTGCTAACCGGCCAAAAATTCGAAAAGGGACCAAAGGTGGATGTTCTTGCAAAAACAGCCTTTCGACGTCCTTTTGGGAACATTCGGCTATTTTAGACAAAAATGGCATCACTTTGCTTATTTAAAATAAAAATAAAATTTTTGTTCTTTTTGGTCTATTTTTGCAAAAGGGAATTTGGACCCGATGGGGGTTGCCTACGTATCCCACATCCGGTGAGAATCAAACTAGCGTAGTTCGGGCAATTTTGACGAAACAAAAACCAAATGTTCAGGGTTCAGTATATTTCAGACATTAGTTTTTCAAAAACAGACAGTTATCTCTCTACGCCCTCACATTGACTTTCCTTCTCTCAACCTTTCCCCTATAAGCCGGTCAACATGCAAATCCGAAGCAAATGAATGCACAAGTAGCAAGTAAGATGCATCAGAATAGTCTTTTCATTTCGGGTACACCTGTCCTAGACAGACCCAACCCATGTGTTGAGTCTCCAAAGTCAAATATAACAAGTCATCAGATTCGAGCTTATTAGGCCCAAACATGTAATAAAATCAGATAATAGATAAAGCCAAATATAATAATTCATCTAAGCTAGAATTCTGAACCCTGAACCAGAGATTCTGGGTTCGGTCCCCAGCAGAGTCGCCAGAGCTGTCACACCTCCTTTTTCCTACACCCCCGAAAAGGGATATATAAGGGAATTTTTTTCAATTAAAGTGACAATCGAAACGGGATTATTTATATTAAGAAATTCAGAGTCGCCACTTGGGATAATTTAGGGTGTCCCCAGTCACCGGTTCAAATCCCGAATCGAGAAAATGATTGACTCTATTTTAATTTCCTTTTCTTCTCCTTTTTTCTCTTTTTTTTTGAAATAAAAATAAACCAATACTAATTCCTAAATTAAATTAATCCTAACAACTTAAATTAATTAATTACCACAATTAATTAAAAACCAAATCAAAGGGAACTACAAAAATTCGAAGCTAAAATTAAAAGTGAAAATAAATTTTTTATTTTTTATTTTTCCATTTTTATAAAAAACTAATTTGCTAATTAGTCTAACAAATGTAAAATTAAATCCTAAATGCAAATGCAACGTATTTTTCTATTTTTCACTAATTAAATAAAATAAACATGCACAGACAAATGTAAACAATAACAAAATGCTACAAAAATTCACGAAATTGCAAGCAGTGGAAAAATTATTTCGCTTTGAATTTTTGGGAGTGATTCATATTTAGGCAAAAATCACGTGCTCACATCGGCGAAAGAGAAAATCCATATAGGTGATACCTACTAATTGGCAATATGCTTTAGATATGGTAGAAAAATTCTATTATTATTATTGTTGTTGTTGTTGTAAATGAAAGGAATGAGGATTCATATTTTTTACCCAACCTTATTTTTATAGGAGAGTTCTTGAAGCCTTAAAGTCGGTGGAATAGGCCCCTAAGTAGGTGGGGCATTGGGCAGCCCCTATTGCCCAAGGGCATGGCCACGCTAGGCCATTCTAGAACCTTCTATTGAATGCTAGCTTCTTGTAGCTTGTATGACAGCCCATTTGGCCAACCTAGGCAGCTTCCTAGGACTCTCTGGAGTCCTCTAAGATGCCACCACTCCTTTGTGCTTCCATGGAGCTTCCACCAACATAGTCGGGATTGAGGTATAATTACTGTTTGTTGTTGTAGTTGTAGTATTACTGTATTCTTGTGGAAACATGACAAGTGGAGCTTCTATGATCATGTATTTATCGAATCAACTATTGTAAATGTAGCTAGTGATGAAAGGCCTAATCCGTAATCATGGACATATGATAAATGTTTTTTATTTCTTCCACCTTCCATTGATAGTGAAATTAATAGTTGGTTGTCAAACAGTATCAAGATTACTCTTATTTTGACAATATTATTAAAGCTAGAATAATTCAAAGAAAAGTTGATATGTGCTTTATTTCCTTTGGTTAATATTCAACTTAGTCAAATATGTTTGGTAAATTTGGATATGTTGACATCAAGCCTAGCACCCACAATATATTTCTATATATATCACTATGAAAGCACTCTTTATTTGTGTGGTAGCCTGCATTTCCAAGTAGAACAAACTATTCTTGAAAGAATCATAAAAGCATAAGAGATGGCAGCCATAGTGGAGATCATATCCAAAGAAATGATCAAACCATCATCTCCAACAACTTGTACCCTTAAAACCCACAAACTATCACTTCTCGATCAAATTTCACCCCCAGTTTTCATCCCTCTAATTTTCTTCTACCAAGATGAACTTGGAAATATCAATCGTTCAAGAAATATACAGATCCTGAAGAAATCTCTATCCGATGCTTTAACGCGATTCTACCCATTGGCCGGAAGGTTCAATGATAACAATTTTATTGATTGCAATGATGCTGGAGCCGAGTTTATTGAAGCTCAAGTTCATGGTTACCTTTCACAAGTTATAGAAACTCCAAAAACGGAAGAAGTAAGAGAATTTCTCCCAAGAGAAGCATGTGAGGTAGAGAATAATGATGTTCTTCTAGCAGTCCAAGTTAATATATTTAATTGTGGAGGAATTGCCATTGGTGTGTGCATGTCTCACAAAGTTGGTGACGGTTCGTCCATAGTAACGTTCATCAATGCATGGGCAGCCATTGCTCGGGGAAATCACACTGGAATTGCGCAACCTAATTTTCACCTGTCAAGTATTTTTCCACCATTAGACTTGTCTAAGTCAAGTTTCAAACCATCTATCGGAATAAAGAACGATAAATTTCTGTCAAGAAGATTTGTTTTTAATAAGGAAAAGCTTGATGCAATCAAGAAGTCGGCTTCAGGATCATAAGTGAAGGATCCCACTCGCGTGGAAGCTCTCTCGGCCTTTTTATGGAAGAACTTAATGAAAGTTTCAAAGTTGAACAGAGACTCTACAAAGATGTTTGCCGCGGTGCATGCAGTGAATATAAGATCGCGAATGAATCCAACCCTATCAGACAACTCCTTTGGGAACCTTTGGACAACTGCACCAGCATTCTTAAGTCCAAAAAGTGAAGAAATATTCGGAATTGATGATTTGTTATACCACTTGAGAAGTGCAATAAAAAAATTAACAGTGACTATACTGAGATATTACAAAACGGGGAAGAGTTTTTGAAACATATAAGTAAATTTGCAGAGCTATTCTCGAAGGAGGAAGTTGAGTTTTATAATTTTAGCAGTTGGTGTAGATTTCCTGTGTATGAAGTGGATTTTGGATGGGGAAAGCCAGTATGGGTATGTACTACAACTTTTCCTTTTAAGAATGTGGTCATCTTTATGGGTACAAAATGTGGGGAGGGAATAGAGACATGGGTTAACATGCTCGAGGATGATGACTTTTTTGAAATTTCGACATGATCATTTAGCCACTGTTGCACCAACCATGATTTGTCACCGCATTTTATTGCTTATTGTTTTAGATGATTAAACTAGGTGTGAAAGAATAAGGATATAATAAAGTGTGGACTTCCACTGTCTATGTTCGTTTTTTTTCCTAGAAAATAATTATGTACATACAATATTCTTTCTGTTTTTAAAATTGAGTGTGTTTAGTATTATGGAAAATATTTTCCTTGGATTTACCTAAAAATAATTGAGTTTTTTATTTTTTCGGTGCTTGGTAAGGTAGCGCAGAAAATATTTTTGAGATATAATTTAGGCAAACACTATATGAAAATAGATAAAGGCAAAGAGGGTAATCGGTAAGGGTCTAAGGGCCGAAGTAATGATGGCGATATTGGGGGAGAGAGGGGTGGTTGTGGGGGTGGGGTGGGGATGGGTAATGAAGATTGAGGTAGGGTGAGGTAGGAAATAAGGCGGGAAAAATTGAGAAAGAGTTTTAGAAAATATTTTTTCTTATTTTGACAGGGAAGTCATGTTCCTCCAATTTGAGAAAATGAGTCATGATTTTCAGAAATATTTAAACCAACTAAACATGAAAAATATTAGAAAACATTTACATTCATATCAAACACACCCCCAAGTGTTCAATGCTTCGTCGTCGTAGCAAACGTTTCTTTGGTGTTATTTCTGCATTCTCTTTCATGCATATTTTTAACTATCAGTCGTCGGGCACGTGTTTTCCATATGTATCTTATCTTATGTCACCAATTTAAGAAATTGTATCCCAAAATAAAATCCAACCAATATATCTATATTATATTAAAAGAAGAGTAGTGAAACATGTGGTTAAGCCAAGTGGCAAGCTAAAATGAAGCCACTTGACAATTTTAAGACAACATTAAAAATTTGAATTATAAATGAAAATATATTTAATGGAAGTAGTAGTACAAGATTTTCTATAGTTATATTTAATTAAATTTGTGTATAATTTAGTTATGGTAGGTATCCTTTTTTGAGCAAGAATCAATTAAAATTTCGTTGAAAATCTTATACACTAATTTTAAGTTGAAATAATAATTCTTTATTTAGTACAAGTTTTGTATCTAACCTTATTTATGAACAATATACATTATTATAGGTATCTTTAATTAGTTTTTGTGTACAATTCAGTTATGATAAGTATTCTTTTTTAAGAAAAAAATATATAGATAAACATTTTGTATCTTACAAAATCGGTAGTTCATATCCAACGATCCCTTACTATTGAAAAAATATTTATTATGAATTTTACTTTAGAGCTAAAAACAATTTTTTTAGAAACATGTGATGTAATTAAATTATTGAATTCCAAATGTTTGTTAATGCAGACTTTATATGATGAAGTTTAAATTTATTAAAATGAATCTTGCAAATGTTTTGAAAAATAATTTTTAAGGAAAAAAGATTCCTAAACTGCCATATCTCTTGCATATCATTTAGACTATTATCCTTAATGAAAAATAGAGTTAAATAAATCACTCAGATAATTAAATATTAAATCTTGAGATTCAAAAATCAAGTTTGATTGAAAGAAGCATTATGATACTATTATTAAAAATTGCAAATCTTATTGATTTTTCTTCGTGCTTCATTGTTGTTGGATTTTCTTTTATGAATCAAGATCTGTAAATGTGTAAATATAGTATTTCTATATTGTGTATCCATATTTGTTAGAGATGTGACACTATATGATATATTATAGGAATATGATATTATTAGAATATTCTTAGGAGAGATTTTAGGAAGTATGAGCTTAATCTCATGTATATATAATCTTCTTTCTGGGAAAGAAAAAGCAAGTCCGATCCATCTAAAAGTTGTGCAATCTTTAATGTATTATTTTTCCCATTGAAGCAGTGGTAGTACGGTGAATTCTCCTTTTCTTTCTTATCTATGAAGCTTTGAAAAAATTCTATAACCATGATGTGATACTGTTCTTAATGTTTAATTCATTCATTTTCCAGAAGTATATCATCATTTCTTAAAAGTAATTAGTATGATTTTCTGGTGAATTTGAATATTATAAGGTTCATCAAGTTGATATAAAATGAAGGCATTCTGCATTGTTCATAATTGGATAATGTGTATGCGCTATATGTAATTACAAATAATTATTGTATTTAAATTTTCAGTCAAATATTTTATAATATCATCTATCATTTATTTTGATTATTTTGATTCCAACAGACTTCCTGTTTGGTTAAAGAACATAGAAAATACTCTTTAGAATATCTACAAATAAATAGTAATAGCTACAACTATTAAATTTTAGAGAACCCGTGATCTTTGTATGGTAATTATCTTAATTGATTGGATCCATTTGATGCATTGTTCTTTAAAAAAGAGCACCAAGGACCGAGAACAACTTCTTTGTAATATAAGATGGTATCGATTATCTCCCGAGTTATTTTCTCATTAGTGTACCCATTGAAAGAACATGATTTGAAATGGTATATATGTCTAGAAATAATGTCAAATTGAATTGTACTTTGTCTTTACTATGACTTAATTCTCATTTGCTTATTTTCAAACCTTTTTATGCATTTTTGTTTTTTGCTTTTGCAAATAATAGAAGATGTTGCTTGTATGGTATGCCAGGAATACAATTATTCAGATTTTTACTACTTTTATTTTTTTAAATAGTAGTAATTTAACAGTTACAAAATTATTGAACATTTAGAAAAACAAAGATTAAATTACTTTTAAACAAAAATTATGTTGTGTTGTTCTATCATAGCTAAACTTAATTTTATTCTTCTTTTTACCATTTTTTTTGCCTTCTCAACCGATTGAATTTTACTGAATCAATGAATTCCTAGCTATAAAATAAAAGTGTGAAAACAAATTAAATTTAAGAGTTAGACTAAGTATTGCATAATGCAACAACGAACTAACATGGTTTAAAAGGTTGAAAGAATAATACTTATTTTAGTTTGAGATGAGGAGTTATTTTTGATTTGTGAAGAGCAACGATATATAATAAATAATGTTACATATCTCGAATTTCATTAAGTAAAGTCAATAATAAAAATATGTAATAATAAAAGTCCTCTGAGCAACATAGTGAAATGTTAAAAATAGAAAAAAATTTCTCATGTAGAAAGTTTTCAATAATTAAAATAAAATAAAAAAAATATCGTTAATAGACGTAATACAAAATAAAAAATATTAAAATATTAGATAAAAAAATAAATGAGGAAAACTAATCAAAACATCATAGTATAAAAAATATACAAAATAGGGCACAGAAATTTTACAAATAAAATAAAGTAGGAAATACAAAATTATTATTTATATATTAAATATTCGAAACAAAATGTTAACATTATAAGAAACAAAAAAATTTAAAAAGTAGGAGAAATAAAAATGTATATCAATATATAAAATGGAGTAATGGACAAGGATACTAACCCATTAATAAAAGCTTTTATATCTATGTAATAATACGAAATAGACGATAATGTAATAAATTAAAATAATAAATAGAAAAGTTAATTAAAGCTATATAATTAGTTTCCTTTAATTTTATTATTTTATTTTTGGTTACACTGCATTAAAGATACAAAATAACAGTTGAAATTTTATTAAAATAATATGATTAATATTTTTTTAATGTTATTCGCGCATCGCGCGAGTTCTAATACTAGTATTCCATTAAAAGGATTTACTATTTGAAAAATCGCTCAATTGAGCCCATTTGGACATAAGAAATTTTTTCATTTTTTTTTCAAAAAAAATTTCAAAACCATGTTTGGTTAAGGAAATGTTATATTTTTTTTAAATCCAACTTGAAAATGCATTTTCGAATTTGACAAACTACTGCGAACCAGTTTTTCAATGAAAAATTGGAACGTTTGTATTTTTAAGTTAAACAAATTTATCCTATATTTTTGAAAATTATAAAAGGACTCCAATCAGTTATTAAACCTTGGTAACACCTACAACTACTCCCTTCCAAATAGATTAATATCAACATCAAGTAGTCGTAATTGAGCGTAACTAGTGCTTGATTTTATTGACCTTCCTTTGCCCCTTCACCATCTTATTGAGTGGCCTTGGACTATATTTTGACATACAATGTTGAGATCTATAATTATACTTTTTACTGAAGGAGCCACTGCAACTTCCATTATAGATTGTTCATACAGTTAAACAATCAACATGTTTGATTGTTTGTTTCAAGTAAGATAATTAAGTTGCGGTGATTTTGATATTTTTTTTATAAATTGTGGGGTATAAATTATGTTTTATGGTTTTGAAAAAGATACATCCAAATATGTTGTAAAAAATATAATCAAACATAACTTCATCTTCAAATCAAATTTTAGAAATTCCAAATTTGGAAAAAAATCTTGAATTTTGTGTCCAAACGCCCACTTTATCTTGCGTTTCAATTTAGCTTAATATTTTTACTTGAGGCTCGGGCATTTACCGAATAGGCTATATAGTAGTATATGTTTTTGAACAAACTCGAATTAACCAATTCACGCACAAGGAAACTTGTAGTATTGCAATCACTAAACGAAATTACATGAAAATAGTGATAGTAGGCTATATAGTAGATATTTACACCTTAATATGATCATATTTTGTTATTGTTTTATAGATAAATGGCCAACAAAATACTATAAATAGTGTTTTTTTGTTTAGCAGGGAATATTATATGAGAGGAAGCAACATGGAGTGTTTTTGAGGCGATAATGTGAAGAAAAACGCCCACTCGAGAAGTACCCAAACACAAAGAAGCATAAATGGCCTGGGCAAGAAGGTCACCGCGACAGTGATGGAACCGCGGTGAACCGCGGTAAATTAACAACGCAAGGCAGAAAGGTCAGCATTCACTGCGGCCAACCGCAGTGCACTGTTCACGCTGCTGGAAAGTTTGAGGACCAAAGTGTAAAATCGGAAAAACTTTTGAAAACCCTTATATGCTTTAGAAACTCGCCCAAGATTGTGCTAAGCTGATTTTAGACTACTTTTGGAGCAAGAACAAGAGTGAGAAGATCAACCAAACATTAGAGTTTTTCTATCTCCTTTTAATTCTTGCAATTTTACATTATGAACAATTTAGTAGTTTTCTCTTATTTTGTTATGAGTAGTTAAATACTTATCTAGGGTTGATGGAACCAATTGTTGGTTGAAGTTTTGACTCAAGTTGTTATAATCAAGCCGGATTTATGATATGATTGTTCAACTACGTTTTGTATGGTGATTAATTGAATGAGCCATTGATTAATTGTGTCTAATTACCTTATATTGCTTGAGAAAGAATATTAGGTTAGATAGTTGTTGAACAACACCACTTTTGGATAATTGAAGAGATTCATTACTTGAACTTAAAAGTGGGTTTAGAGATAACAAAACTTTGGTGGGATAATTTAGAGTTGCATAACTCTTGTCAGTTAGAGTAGTTCGAGAGAATGCTCTAGTAAATTATTGTAGTTGATCGAGAGATAATTACGATAACCCATAACTCTTAATCCTCATAGAGTATTACGGCAAGATTATAGCGGAAGAGTCAAGACCTAAGCTAGCAATTGGGGAAATCATTGCCCTAGACCTTTTTACCATTGAATTATCTTTGTTTTAGCTTACTGTTGTTTTTAATAGTAGTTAAAGTAGTTAAATAAAAACCCAATCTTTATTGATCAAAAATCTGCATCTAGAGATTGATTGAGTTGATAATAATATTGCCGGAGAGTGTAATAGATAGGTTAGTTCCCTGAGGATTCGATTCCGGACTTAAAATCAGATTATATTTGCAGCGACCGCTTTGTCCTTTAAAAGGCATAGTTGGGCGTTATCAAATTTTGGCGTCGTTGCCAGGGAACTAACGGTGTTATTTATTACAACTTAGGAGTAGTGTTAAAATTATTAGTTCAAATCAATTTCCAAAGGTGTTAAATAATTTTCATTGAAATTCTAACGTTTGAACTCTTGTGGAATTCAGGTGTATGCCTAGAAACTCTTCGAGGACTGGAGAACTGCTTGAAGGACTTTCAGACCCCGACAAAACATTCAGGGCATTGAACCGTGCCAACAAGTGGATCCAACAATCACAACAACCACACCAACTTGAAAATGACATGGGTGACGTAGAGAGCGTCAACGAAAACATCAGGGATGATCCAGCTGACCCAAACGTTAGAGTGGTGGCACCTCTGTGCCAGAAGATGCACTTTATGATTGGGCTCAACCCACAACTGACAACCTGGCAACTGCCATAGCTGTGCCCGCAATTCAAGCGAAGACATTCCAGATCACCAACAATATGCTGCATCTGATACAGAATAAAGGATTTTTTCCGGGTCACATATCGAAGACCCTCAGCAACATTTGAAAATTTTTCTGTCAATTTGTGTAACTCAAAGGCAGCCAAACGTGACCCCAGAAGCTATAAAGCTATTACTGTTCCCGTTCTCTTTGACTGGGAATCTCAGACTTGGCTGAATTCACTCCCAATCAATTCCATTGTCACCTGGGAGGAATTAATAAAGCAGTTCCTAAATAAGTTCTACCCGCCCAACAAGACTGCAAGGCAGATTGATGAAATATTGCAGTACAAGCAGCAGCCGACTTGAGACCTTGCAAGAAACTTGGGAAAGATTTAAAGGGATGCTGGTGAAGTGTCCTTACCATGGTATTCCAGACCAGATACTTCGCCAGAGATTCTACATGGGGTTAGCTAAAAATCTAAAGGCCAATGTAGATGCTTCAGCTGGAGGTGCATTTTTGAGTAAGACATTCACCGAATGCAAAGTCCTTCTTGACAAGATGTCCCAGAATTCGGGGTGGATGACTAGAGGTACAACACTGGCACCCATAGTGCATTCAGTTTCTCTTGACCCAAATAATTCGCATGCAGAGAACATGGCCACACTCATGACTCAGATGAGTATTTTGACAAAGAAGATAGATGAGATGGGTACCAAACAGGTGCATATTGTTGACATGACAAATGGAGGACTGTGTACACCCTGTGTTAATCAATCTTATGTGTGTTCATAGAGCGGAGAAGGTAAAAATCAATGGGCAAGGGAAGATATGAATTATGTTAACAACTTTGGGGGTCAGAGACAAGGAGGACAGAAGTGGAGACCGGCACCAAATCAGCAATACAGACCTAACATGCCTCAGCCTGGGGGCATGCAAGTTCAAGGCCAAATGGTGCCATACCATCAGAGACAACAGGGCTACCCACAGCAAAACCAGCAATAGTTGACATATCAGCCACCTCCTCAGCAGCAAGATAACAATATGGTAGAGATCAGGGGGATGCTCTAGCAACTCATTGGGACAAATGGTAAGATGCAAAAAAAGTTGGCAGTACATGATTCAGCTATAAAGAACATTGAAACTCAGTTGGGGCAGTTGTCTATGGCTTTAAACAACCGCCCCTAGGGAACATTGCCAGCGGACACTAATATTAACCCCAAGGAGCAAAACCCAAATCAGCTGATGGTAGTAAGTCTCCGGAATGGGAGAGATTTAGACAAAGAGCAGGAGGTTGCACAAGCCAGCAAAGAGCCTACGCCAGCCACTCCAATTCCACTAGAGGTAGATGAACCATCAAATCTGACTGAAGTGGTGGTTGAACAGGGTCAAGATGAAAAGGGTAAGACTAAGGTAATTGAACAAGTTGCAGAATAGGTGGTGCCTCTTATGCCACAGAACCCCAACAGAGAGAAGCCAGCAAACAGTGCACAAAGGGTGATACCTGCACCATTCCCTCGGAGACTGGTAAAACAAAAGAAGGAAGATCAATACAAGAAATTCATGGAGATGCTGCGTCAAATTCAGCTGAATATTCCTTTGATGGATGCCTTGAGGGAGATGCCAGGTTATGCGAAGATGATGAAAGACCTAATGTTATGGAAGTTTGATTTTCAGGACCTATCTACAATGACTCTAACACAGACCTGCAGCGCAGTAGTGACCAAACCGATGGCTCAAAAGATGTCAAACGCAGGTAGCTTCACTATTCCATGCACGATTGGGAGTTATGCCTTTGCAAAGGCATTATGTGATTTAGGAGCTAGCATAAATTTGATGCCTCTGACTGTATACACCAAAATGGGCATTGGCAGAGCTAGACCGACCTCGATGCTGCTGCAGCTGGCTGACCGCATGGTAAAAAGGCATACTAGGATTCTTGATGATGTGTTGGTGCAAGTGGGGAAGTTCGTGTTCCCTGCAGACTTTGTTATTCTGGACTGTCAGGTAGATGAGGAGATACCTATCATTTTAGGTAGGCCATTTTTGGCCACTAGGAGAGCACTGATCGATTGTAAGACTGGGAATTAAAAATGAAACTAAATGATGAAGAAGTCATATTCAATGTTCATCAATCTATGAGGAGACCCAGTGAATATGCTAATTGCTCTCTAGTAGAGGTAGTGGATGTGATCTTGTAAGAAGATGATGTGACCCTGACTGCTAAAGATCCATTGGAGGCATGTCTGACAAATTTAGAAGAGATGGATGGTGAAGGGTTAGCTGAGTGGGTCATGGCACTTGAAGGCTAAGGATTCTAGAAAAGGGAACCTTAGTTCGAGTCCCTTGAGTTATAAAAAAGGGTACACCTCCAGCAAAGCCATCAGTAGAGGAACCACCCAAGCTGGAGCTGAAGCCGCTCCCAGCTCACCTCAAGTACATTTTCTTAGGCCCTGATTCTACTTTGCCTGTTATTATATCATCCGGTTTGCTAGATGTGCAGGTAGAACAGCTCTTACAAGTACTGCAGGAAAGCAAGACTGGCATTGGCTGGACCATGGCAGACATAAAGGGTATCAGCCTAGCCTTCTGTATGCATAAGATTCTCTTGTAAGAAGGGCACAAACCTTCCAGAGAACATCAACGAAGGCTGAACCCGAACATGAAAGAGGTAGTAAAGAAGGAAGTGATCAAATGGTTAGATGCGGGAATCATCTTCCCTATCTCTAATAGCAATTGGGTCAGCCCTGTCCAATGTGTGCCGAAAAAAGGGGGAATTACTATTGTGCAAAATGAGAACAATGAGTTGATCTCAACTCGTACAGTTACGGGATGGTGGATTTGCATGGATTGCCGAAAATTGAACACAGCCTCCTGGAAGGACCACTTCCCCTTGCCTTTCATTGACAAAATGTTGGACAGGCTGGCTGGGCGATCGCACTTCTATTTCTTGGATGGATATTCGGGGTACAATCAGATATCAATAGCCCCCGAAGATAGAGAGAAAACATAATTCACTTGTCCTTATGGCATCTTCGCCTTTCAGAGAATGCCTTTTGGGCTTTGCAATGCACCGACAACATTTCAACGGTGCATGTTAGCCATTTTCACAGACATGGAGGAGGATATTATGGAGGTCTTTATGGATGATTTCTCCGTGGTGGGAGATTCATTCGAGGACTGTCTTCACAACTTAAGAAGATTGCTCAAAGATGTGTGGAGACAAAATTAGTGTTGAATTGGGAGAAGTGCCAGTTTATGGTACAGGAAGGGATAGTCCTGGGGCATCGAGTGTCCAGTAAAGGAATTGAGGTCGACCATGATAAGGTTGACGTGATTGAAAAACTACCACCGCCCACTTCAGTCAAGGCGGTGAGAAGTTTCCTTGGGCACACCGGGTTCTACAGGCGATTCATAAAAGATTTCTCCAAAATTGCTAACCCATTATGCAAACTCCTTGAAAAGGATCACCCCTTTGTGTTTTCTAATGAATCCAGGTTGGCATTCAAGGAGCTGAAGAAGCGATTGGTGACTGCACCCATCATTGTTGCTCCCAACTGGGAGCAGCCATTTGAGCTCATGTGCGACGCAAGTGACTATGCCAAAGAAGCAGTCTTGGGGCAGCGAAAGGATAAACTAACATTCCCGGATGAACAATTACTGGCAATGACAATGGAGGAGGCACCATGGTATGCTGATATTGCTAATTATTTAGCAAGTGGTATTATACCTTATGAACTCTCCTCAATACAGAAGAAAAAGTTCTTTCGTGATTGTCGGTATTATTATTGGCATGAACCTCTGTTGTTTAAAATATGTGTAGATAACATGATCTAGCGGTGTATCCCCGAGAAAGATCAACATTTTGTTTTGCAGGCTTGCCATGATTCACCATATGGTGGACACTTTGGAGGAATTCGGACAGCAGCTAAGGTGTTGGATTCAGGCTTGTACTGGCCTACTATGTTCAAGGATGCCCATGCTTGGGTTAAAAGCTACGATGAATGCCAAAGAACTGGCAACATATCTCGTAGACACGAGATGCCAATGGCCACAATTCAAGAGGTGGAGATTTTTGACATGTGGGGGATTGACTTCATGGGGCCATTCGACAGCTCGTATGGTAACAAGTACATATTGGTAGCAGTTGACTATGTCTCCAAGTGGGTTGAAGTAGTGGCTCTTCCGACCAATGATGCTAAAGGGGTACTAGGATTTTTAAAGAAGAACATTTTCACACGTTTTGGTACCCCAAGAGCTATACTCAGTGATAGTGGAACCCATTTCTACAATAGAGCATTCGCACGACTGTTGGAAAAATATGGAGTTCGTCATAAAGTGACCACCCCGTACCACCCACAATCGAGCGGGCAAGTTGAAGTGTCCAACAAGGAGATTAAAAGTGTCCTCACAAAAATAGTGAATGCAACAAGGACTGAATGGGCAAAGAAATTGGATGATGCATTGTGGGCGTACCGCACAGCCTTCAAAACCCCAATTGGTATGTCACCGTACAAGTTGGTGTTTGGCAAGGCATGCCACCTCCCAGTTGATCTAGAGCATAAAGCAATTTGGCCATTGCGGCAGTTAAACTTAGACAGGGAGACAACAGGTACTAACATAATCACTGGTTTACATGAGCTCGAGGAATTCAGGTTCTAGGCCTTTGAGAGTGCTATATTATACAAAGAAAGGATTAAATTAATGCATGATAAGCACATCTTGGATCGAAACTTCAAACCTGGAGATCTAGTGTAGTTATATAACTCGAGATTGAGATTGTTCCCAGGTAAGTTAAAGTCCCGATGGTCAGGACCCTTTAGAGTGGTGCAATTGTTCTTAAGTGGAGCTGTCGAGATTGAATTAGAAGGTGGGACAAATAAGTTCACAGTAAATGGGCAAATGTTGAAACATTACTTGGGAATGGCTGAAGAAAAAGGGGATAGAGTGGTAATCACTTTGGAAGAGCCCCAGTACGCGAATGAGGAGTGATGATCAAATGATTGCATCGTACCGCGACGTTAAATCAGGCGTTGCATGGGAGGCAACCCACGAGTGTTGTTGTTAGTGTGTTCATAAAATATTAATAATAATAATAAACAACGCCAGCACCGCGACCGCGGTGAACCGCGGTAAACCGCGGCAGAAGGCAAACATTATGCCTCAAATTTTTCATCTCACCGCAACCGCGGTGAGGGGTAAACTTTTTGCCTCAATGATTTTAAACCCACTGCGGGGGTACCAGGTATTATTAATTTTTTTTGTTTTACTTATTCTTTTCCTCTTCTTTTAATTTAATAACCCCCTACTATAACCAAACCCCCTCCCCCAAATATCAAAACAACCAACCCCCCCCCCCCCCCCCATTCTAATTCTTCATCTCCCTCTCTTCATAACTCTAACCCCCAAATCCTTTCTTCTTCTCCTTCTTCTTCACTCATACTAACATCACCCACCAACATTCGTCTCACCCATTCCTTAACTAAGGTACAATATAGCATCCGTACACAATATACAACTCTCGGAATCATCACCTATTTACAGTTGCTATCCGGACACGACATCCACAATAGCCACAATATAGCAATCAACTATCAGCTATCATCTATCAGCTAAGAGATTTCATTACTATTCGCCTTTTATTTTTTGCATTACATAAGACTACCTTTCTGCCTTGCGAGATTAAGCTCTACCTCCATCTGCATTTTTCTGCATTGCATAAGGCTACCTTTCTACCTTCCGAGGTCAAGCTCTGCCTCCATCTGCATATCTCTACATTGCATAAGGCTACCTTTCTGTATTTCGAGACTAAGCTCTGTCTCCATCTGTATTTTCTGCATTGCATAAGGCTACCTTTCTGTCTTCCGAGACTAAGCTCTGTCTCCATCTGTATCTTCTGCATTGCATAAGGCTACCTTTCTGCCTTCTGAGGTTAAGCTCTACCTCCATCTGCATCTTCTGCATTGCATAAGGCTACCTTTCTGCCTTTCAAGACTAAGCTCTGTCTCCATCTGCATTTTTTGCATTGCATAAGGCTACCTTTCTGCCTTCCGAGGTTAAGCTCTACCTCCATCTGCATCTCCTGCATTGCATAAGGCTACCTTTCTGCCTTCCGAGGTTAAGCTCTACCTCCATCTACATGGATGAAATACCTCCACCTTAATTCTCTTGCATGGCTGAAATATCGCCACTCTATTTCTCTTGCATGACTGAAATACCACCATCTTATTTCTCTTGCATGGCTGAAATACCGCCACCCTTTATTTACGTCTTGCATTGACTGAAAGATCGCCACCTTCTGCATCTTCATGGGCTGAAAGATTTCCAAATTGTCCAAAGGCGTCATTGTTCGGAGGCACCATTTTCATATCCTGAGAACGCCATGCCATGGCCTAAGTACCCCATTTTATCTTTTGCATATCATTATTCAAAGGCATCATGGTTTGGAGGTATCATCCTCATAGCCCGAGAACATCATTTCATAGCCTGCGAATCCTTTATCATACGCTTTATGGCCCAGGACATCATGGTCCGAGGACATCATCCTAACCGTCCAAAGACAACATTCACGGTCCAACGGGAACTTGCATCACGTTTAAATTTATGCACAATATATATGCTGGTATTGTTCATTCGCAGGTACACCGGCTAGCAATGACCGCCTCAGCGGAGCGATCCCGCTCCAGTTCCCGCAGTCTATCAGACTCTGACCATCCTTTCTGAACCTGAACATAGCGTCCGCTTTTCGAAAATCTCCATTGGCATACTCCGCCGATGGATCCCGAACTACATATGGCCTGATTCTTGTAATACCGGGGATATGTAGGCAGCTAAAAAAAAGAGCTCGGTCAAAACTCTTCAAAATCATTTCATTCGGTCAAAATTGGCCATCATATCTTTATCCAACAACTCTTTCATCCTTCCCGGGTAAAGAGGGGCAGTTGTTGATACCCAATTTTTTCCTATGTATTTTTATATACAAAATACTTTTAAAATAGCATGTACATGCATATATAAGTATTCCCAAGAGTTTTGGTATTTTATCTTAATTTTTAAGATTTTAACATCAATTTATTGTCTATTTTTAGAAATACAAAATCCAATAATTATTTCCAAGATTATCATTTTGGTGAATAACTTATTTTATTCTCATATTTACACCAAAATATAATTAAGGTGATTTTTGTATATTTTTTACAAATCTATTTGGTATTTTTAAGCTAAATTGCATGTAATTGCAATTATAGCCTATTTCACGATTAGTAGCATTTTATAATTATAAAATTATTTTTAGTATTTTTAAATTAATATTTATATAGTATTTGTTGGCTCAGTGTTTTTAATTACTTTTAAAATTATTATTACTATTTTTATAAAATAAAAAGGGAAAATAGGCTATTTAATACTTAGCCCATTTCTATTTCAATTACAGCCGGTTCACCTTTCAATTTTAGCCCTCAATTTGACCCAATTCCTCCCTCAAATTAAACCAGCCCAATCCCCAAATTACCCGACCCCTGACCCGATTTAAAAAAACCACTTGGCTCCCCTTTGATCTAGGCCGTTGATCATTTTGATCAACGGCCGTAATTCACCCTTTCCTTTTTTTTCCAAACCCCCCTTGACCTAATTCATTTCACCTGAGATGCCTCCTTTGAACCCCTTCGTCTCTCAAATCCTCTCGAGCCTCTCCGAAACCCTAACTGTCTCCCACCTTATCTCACCATGTTTCCACCGAAATCCATGGCGTCTCCGGCCATGGATGGTCTGTACTCATCCTTTCTCACCATCAGACCTAAACTATTCAAGGTTTTGAAGCCCGACTTCAATATCTCTCTTCAGATCCTTCTCAGATCTGTAGATCTATGGCTTCTCCGGCAATTACCCCGGCATGTTCTCAAACATGTTCTCATGACCTTAAATCAGTTCTTTTTATCATGTATGTTTGTTTCTCATAAAGTCTTTGGAAGAGACTTCTGAGCCTCTTTCAATGACCTGCTCTCTCACCTCTATGTCTGACTCAATTCGAAACCCTAGGATTTGGGGGTTTCTTTGGCAAGTGATATTAGGGTTCCACTTTGGGACCCTAGGCTTTCAGACTCACTATGAGTTTGTAACTGAACTTGATTCCCTTTTGTTTGTGACTCTAAGGCTTTCAATGTTAGACTCTTTTTCTGAGTAACCTGACGATTCCTTTCGTTTGATTGGTATGCTTTATATATGTGAAATTGCTCTTTCAAAAGGTTTTTACCAACTGATTGATTGATTCTGAAATCCTTTTAATAAGGCTGACGAATTTTCACTAATTTCCTTTAATTGAACCCTCTTTACCTATTCCTGACTTGGTTAATTCAAATTAAGCCTGTAATGTTGATTTTACTGGTTGTCTGATTGATTCCCTTTCCTTTTTCTTTACAAACCAAGTACCAATGGACTTTTGCCTTAAATAAACTCTATGTATTTACCCTTTTTATGCTACTGTGAAAAGATTTTAATCAAATTTCTTTCCTTAATTGTATTCTACCCGTTGGAAATCAAATCCCTTAACTGAAGGAAGATCATATGAGACTGATTTCAAAGTTATTTCTTTACCTTTCTTACTCGTTTTCTGCACTATAAAAGGGACTACCCTTCTGCACTTTTGACACCACTTTGAGTTACCTCGAACTTTTAGATCTATACTTTCAACTTACTTACACACTTTATTGCTTTGAGTTCAATACTCTCACAACATTCTGCTCTTTTCTAGGATCTTTTGGAACTTTTACTTGCAACTTGGCTTTTTCAAGACTACTTTTACTTGTTTGTTTTCCCTGAAACTGGTATGTTCTAATTTAGCTTTCCTGCCTCACCCCTATGTGTTTATTTATAGTTTTCTGCAATCCTGTTTACTTTGTTGTTCATGATTAATGTTAACTATATGTGTTCTTTCCTTGCATCTGTTTTGTGTTAGTAATCCCTACCCCTATTACCTTCTATGTGTTTGAGTTAAGGTTCATGGCCTGGCAATATCCAAATTACTGCCCAGGTCCAAACCTGATCCTCAATGGATCCTAACTCCCAATTTTGGCTGACAGGCTGGTCAGGGGGGTGCCAACACTCCCAATTGCTGGGCATGACCACCAGTCTGCCATTGCTTTCCCTGATCCCCCCCTATGCACTTACACTTACTCTTAGACTCTTAAGTTTTGCCCCCCTCTTATGAGCCTTGCTTTGGGACCTTGAGTTCCCTCTGAACTTGGACATCTGAGGGTTGGCCCTTCCACACTGCACTATGATCTTAATTCTGCAATGTGTTTGGGGTGTAAGCACTGCCCGGAGACCCTTTGAGACTCTTAGGAACTTTGACACATCCCAAGAATGAGAAAGACTTTTGGAAATCCGATCCTGGAAGTTAGTTTATCTCATATTGTTGGACTTTGAGTCTGAATTAGGCTGTTTGGTTGTCGCTGGAACTTCTGATGTAATTTTTTACCTTTTTTTCTGAGTCATTCAGGTCTGTAATAATTTGTAATAACTATTGGGGATGGCTAGTGGAGAGGGATGGGATGAATGCATGCATAGGGGTAGATAACTTGCCTATAGGATTTTATGATTCCTGCATTCACATAGACAGCATGCATATAGGCTACTTATAAATTTCTGCATCTTAGAAATTATGCCTAGGTTTCTGCATTTCTGCATATAGAAATCCTATATCTAGGTTTCTGCATTTTTACATATAGAAATCCTGTATCTAGGTTTCTACATTTTTGCATATAGAAATCCTGTATCTAGGTTTTTGCATTTCTGCATATAGAAATCCTGTCTCTAAGTTTCTGCATTTCTGCATATAGAAATCATGATCATAGGTTTTCTGCACTTCTGCATATACATATCATTAGGCAAACAATCATAGGTTTAATAATAACCAACTTCATTCTAGATATCATGCCTATAGGACTCTTGCATTTTTGCAATCGTTTAAAACCCAATAACGCTTAGAAATCATGCCTATAGGAGTAATCAATTGAATCAGTTTCGCTATTCCATCTCTAAGTTAAAATCAGTAGTAATAAATCTGCAGAACTCTTGTTTATAAAACTAGTAACCCTTTCTTTAAAATCAGTATTGTTAGATGTCATGCCTATAGGTCTCATCTAGGCAAACCATTAGGTGATTAATTAACTATGTCAGTTTTGATAAACTACAATCAGACAAGGCTAATTCGAACTCCTCATCTGAGAAATATGTGATAAATCAGCATGTCCTAACGCTTTAATTCAGACCATAACCAGTATTTGAAGTCATGCTATATATTTGCTTCTCTAGGTGAGGAGGCTTGTTTGAGCCTTAACTGCTATTTGTTTTTCCCCAATTGCTTATGTGTTTTATTTGTCGCCTAGACTTTTTATCCTTTTAAAACTCTGAAAAGTCCCAACTCCCTCCCTTTTAGGATTAGTAGTCTCAAATGCCTCCAGGACTGATAGGATTGGGACGGGTAATAGCATGCAATAACGATACTATTCCGTGCTTTAATACCTTAAGGGGGTGGGAAGGGTAGATATGGATATGATGACCGGTGCGCTAATACCACGTGTAGCCCCTCTTTTGAGGAGTGATTACCGGGTATTGCATTGATGTGATCCATATTATTTGTAAACCTAGGACCCCCTTTCCTTTGTTTGTTTATTTTATTCTCAAACTGTTTCTTTAAAATTTCTGCTTTCTTTACTTTCGTCAAACTCTCAACTTGCTTATTATGTGAAAACCCCCCTCTACTTGAGACTTTTATTCGCTTACTTGTTATTCAAAATCACAATTGTAACATGGCCGGGAACCACACTAGTGGATCTTGTGGTGTGCCTAACACCTTCCCCTCGAGATAATTTCTAGCCCTTACCCGAACTCCAGTTTTCCAACTCGAACTCTTATTTAGTGTCCTAATGCACTTTAATCATTAGGTGGCGACTCTTCAACCCAAAAAAAACCCAATTCACAAGAGGGAACGAGTTATCCTCCCAAATGTCATGAACCCGATTTCGCCTTAGAAAAAAAGGGGCGCGACAATCTACATACGCCTCTATTTCCTTATATATCATATCATGGAAGATGGTTGTCATGGATCTCATGTAAGAGGCCCTAGCATTCTTCAGGCTAAATAGCATCATGTTATAACAGTACACACCCCACGGTGTGATGAAAACTTTCTTCTCTGCATCTTCTTCATCCATCCAAATCTGGTGATAACCTATGAAGCAATCCACAAAGGATTGGAGTTCATGCTTGGTGCAATTATCGATCAGGATGCGTATATTTAGCAGTGGGAAGTCATCCTTGGGAATTGCTCTATTTAAATCCCGATAGTCAACACATACTCAGACCTTTCCATCCTTCTTCGGAACTGGCACAATGTTAGCTGACCAGGTTGGGTACTCAACTACCCCGAGAACTTTGGCTTTGATCTGTTTGGTAACTTCCTCCTTGATTTTCAAGATCATGTATGGTTTGAACTTTCAAAGTTTGTGCTTGACTGGCGGATACATGGGATTAGTAAGCAACTTATAAGCCACTATAGATGTGCTCAAACCACTCATATCGTCATATAACCACGCGAAAATATCCTCATACTCTTTTAGGAAGCGAATGTATTCTTCCTTCTCGGTTGGTGACAAGTGAATGCTGATGCAGGTCTCCTTGACGGTCTCGCCGTCTCCCAAATTTACTGCTTTGGTCTCATCCAGATTGGAGTTAGGCTTATTCTCAAAGTTTTCAACCTCCCTAACAATTTCCTCGGGTATCTCATCTTCTTCATCTGAATTACTATTCTCATGTTTCGTTGCCTCATATATATCACAATCACTGGTTCATCAGGAAAAGTATTAATAACGTTGTAGAAAGAAAAGTGTAAAGATAGTAGTGAATAATAAAGAGCAAATGAATTTGATTAAAACTAAAAAATTATCCAGACAAATTACGGCTCGATGAATCGAGCATTTATTTTGAAACAAGTAAAGCTTAAAACAAAATTACGGGAAATCTTAAATGCCTAGAATGGCTATAGAAGTAAATTCTGCCAAGCTACCCAGGGACTCGGAGAGCTCGGGATGGTGTGGCGGTCCAGTTTCTGAGAACAACTCCCTTCTCCACAGTCTGGATAGTGAGGCCTTCTTCCGCCTCCTCCTCAATTATGGCACCGCAGTCCATGTCCTCATCCTCTAAGAACAAATTCTTCAACCCAGCTAGTGCTTCTTCTTCTGCAGTCCCCCATATTGTATCAGCCTGGTGAAAAGCTTGTTCCAAACGTGGCACTGGCTGCTCAAGAGGGTAATACTGTCCACGCCATGGAGGCAACCAATCATTGTACTCTTGCCATGTATACTGCTATCCGAGCCTAAAGGAGGTATCATGATTTTTTAGCTGTATTGGTTTGGTGATACCTTGGAGGTTCTTTCCCAACCCTTTGCCGGGTTCATATCCAGACCATGCTAGTATGCTTTCTATTTTGTTACTCCTCTACTTATCCTTCTCGACGGCGTTAACCCGTTCAATATGATGATAGGTCTCTCCTCATAGCCTCTTTCTATGTCCAATGACCGGGATGGTTTGACTAGTATAAATGGGGTTGCTTCCATCTCCGTGAATGATCACCTCCTGAAAATTTCATTTGAATTTCACGGCTTGATGTAGTGTGGAAAGCACGACCCTAGTAGCATGGATCCATGGACTGCCCAACAGAAGGTTATATGAGGCAGGTATGTCGAGTACCTGAAATTCGACGTTGAACCAAGTTGGCCCCATTTGTAAGCAAAGATTGATTTCCTCGATCGTGGCCCTCTAGGACCCTTCGAAAGCTTTCACATTCATGCTTCCTGCCTGTATTTCATGGAAACCTTTGTCCAACCTTTTTAGAGTGTCCAATGGACAAATATTTAGGCTTGAACCTCCATCAACCAAGACCCTGGTAATGAAATTGTCTTAAATTGCACCATAACATGCAATGCTCGATTGTGATTCAGTCCCTCAGGTGGTAACTCATCTTTGTGGAAGATGATCTTATGACTTTCTAGTACTTTCCCAACCATGTTGGCCATTTCTCCACTGGTAATGTTGTTGGGTACATAAGCCTCACCCAAAACTTTCATTAAGGCATTCTTGTATACCTCTGAATTCTGCAACAGTGACTAGATAGATATCTGAGTAGGGACTTTGTTCAGATGATCAACAACAGAATACTCATTTGCCTGTACTTTCCTCCATAGCTCATCTATCCTGGTCTAAGTGATAGGCTGCCCAGTAGTGGCCTCCTTACTTGAACCTCCCAAGTGTTCAGGTGTATAGACTCTTCCGGTTCTAGTCATTCCTTGTGCAACATCAGATTCCTCTACCTTGGTCTTCCCTTTTCGTTGAGCCTCGGCAACATAATCCCAGGGTATTGCTTTTGAGTTGAATGGGGGTGTGGTTGATACCGTGACAGTGAAAGGTGTGACCACTTCTACTTCAAATGGAGCGGGGGTGATTGTAGGTGGAGCCACCTCCACCTCGAATAGCACTGATGTAGTTACCTCCACCTCTATTGGCGCCTGAGTCTGTACCATAATAGGAGTAAGTGTGACTGCAACTTTAAAGTCATCACCTTCTCGAATAAGTCTGATCGACCCCTCAGGGTCACATTCTTCATTCGTCTCTATCACATGTACAACATCACCTCTATGATCAGGGAGGGGATTGTTGCGGACATTAGGTGCGGCTTCCTTTGCTTGTATGACCTTGTTGTCAATTAGCGTCTGGATCTTATCCTTCAATGTTTAGCACTCAGCAGTGGTGTGCCCCTTCATACCAGAATGGTATGCACAAGTTTTGTTTTGATTGACCCATTGGGATCGGTTTTCTAATGCCACAGTGGGAACAGGAGTGACGTAACCTGCAACTTTCAACCTTTCATATAGTTGGTCGATGGTCTCAGTAATGGGGGTGTATTGTCTGGGTGGCTTGTGGTTGAAGTTGGGTCTTGGTCTTGGAAAGTTTTGGCGAGTTGGAGGCGATTGGAAATGGGATGGTTGGGAATTATAGGTGTGATGAACAGTGGCTGGTTGGGAATATTTGGGAGATAAAGGCTGATATGTAGGCGGTGATGCTTGGTATGTGGTGGAGGTGTTCGATATGTTGGTAGAGGTGTTTGATAGACAAGTGGAGATTTTGGACCCTAGGCCACCATTACTGCCCCAACATCTCTCTTCTTTGACATGCCACCTAATTGTAGTGCCTTATTTATGGCTTACAGTGCCTCGAAGTTCGTTACTATCTCGCACTTGATTCCTTCTTCGATTCTTTCCCCAAGTTTGATGATGTCAGAGAATTTGTGATTTTCGATAACCATCAACCTTTCATAGTATTGAGGATCCTGTGCTCTAACGAAGAATTTGTTCATTTGTTCTTCGTCCAAAGATGGCCTATCCTTGGCTGCTTCCGACCTCCAACGTGTAGCATACTCACGGAAAGCCCTAGTAGGTTTCTTCTTAAGATTCTAAATGTAGAAAACATCTGGTGCACTTTCTGTGTTGAACCTGAACCAGTCCATGAAATCTGACGCCATGCTTGCCCAATTGGACCATTTCTTGTGGTTTTGGCTGATATACCAGGACAAAGCATCCCCAGTAATATTCCTCATAAAGAGCTTCATCCGGATCTTTTCATCTTTCCCGACCCTGACAAGCTTGTCACAATAGGTCCTTAGATGATCCCTGGGATCACCCAAGTATGCATAGGTCTTTGTAGTTTTATACCCTTCAAGCAATTCCACATCTGGTTGTATGCAAAGGTCTTTGTAGTTTAATCCTTCTATTCCTCTGTCGCCTTCAACACTGTTACACCCTATGTTTTTGTATATTTGAGTATCCGTAAGTCAATTGATGTAAGCTCAAAAATGAGATCAACTTTGAAAGTAAGTAAAGTAAGTTAATCCTTTTATAATGGAGGTTACAAATCTTTATGATCATGAATAACGAGTACCAAAAGGGTTGGAAAGCTTAGGCGCTAAATGAATTAAAGAAAATAAGTTTCGTGAAATGTCGACAAGTTCTGAATGTTATAACCTATACTTTTGGGGTGAGACAAGGGTGATTAACATGATGATGAGGTTATGTTATGAGTTAGTTTAGTCGTATGATAGTCGTGTGTTATTTTTTTAAGTCAAGCAAGTTGTGGAACAAAAGTTGGAAAAGGTCATCACAAGTTACATTCAAAAATGAGTTGAACCTTAGGTTAAATGTAGCTGAGCTTTTCTACCAACATACTTTGAATCAAGGGATGATATACATATGAAATTGAATATCTATGAGTCTAGTTTTCAACTCATTAAACCGTTTATCAATACGATCTCGGAGTATAGAGATATTCGCATTTTCGCGAGACCGCGCAGCTAGTAGGTGACAAGTAGGCGCATCACCTACTTGCCAAAAAGAGAGGCCTCAACGAAGTCGTTCAAGAGGGAACTTTTAAGGGATTATAAACTCAGTTATTTCACCTATCTTTCAGACCAAGAAAACCTAATTGAACCCCTGCAACCCTAGGGTATTCCGGGTGTTACGATACGATTCTAGTGCTGAAAAGTTCGGACAGCTTGCTAGTTTCTCTTTCTCCTTCTTGTATCCATGTTGAAGAACATATTTTTGATGAAAACGGACCAGGTTTCGTGGGTTATACTCAGTACAAGGTAAGTTTATTCTTCTCCTTCTATTATCTATGCGTTTGCGAGTTGTAACTCGATCGTAAAGAATAGACCTAGCTAGTTTCGAAAGAATGGTATGTTGTTTGTTCTTGTGTAATGGTTGGCTGGTTATAAACTTATTTTTAAGTTGAATTCATGGCTGGTTTATTGGATAAGAGGTATAATGATGTACTTTTGGTTGTATTTCCCAATTTGAAAGAAAAGACAAGTCGAAACGTGTTTAAGTAAACTGAAAAATTATTTTTGAGTTGATGAACTTGTGAGAATATTTTTGGGCTGTTTCGTGTTGGTATTGGGTTGTCTCTTTTACTACTATTTTTATGGAGTTGAGAGGAGGAAGGTTGTGGAGAAACACCACATAATGGCAAGGTTGTTTGTTGGTCGTTCGTCGTAACATTTTCGGGTTGGTTGACACTATTATGGTTGTCGTGTTGTGTATGAAGTGATAGGGGTATGTTGGGCTGTTTGTGATTGTTTTGACTAGTTTGAAGTCATACATATAGGGGAGGTTCTATCTGTTTCATTGTAAAATAGGTTGTGGTCGATACATAATAGTTATGACGCTTAAACGATAACGAGAGTGTCATTTCTCTTATTGTAGACTAAGGAGCCGTGAAATTGCATAGCTTGAGGTTGGGAAGAATATACAAGGTATGTTAAGGCACTTACCTCTTTATTTTGGCATGATCTAAAGTGACATGAACATAAACGGTCGCTAATTCATAACGGATCTACTCCTAGAAACTAAGGTTGTCCATGTTGTTCTTTCCTTATAAAGTTATTCTAAACAAGTGTGTATGATCCATAAATCCCACTAAGGTTCATATTGATGGTAGGGACCTTACATCACTCCGAAAGTGTGCAATGACCTTACATCACTCCGAAAGGGTTGGAACGTGATTCCATGAGTCGAGCATGCATTATATATATGTATCTATTTTACTCTACCGAGCCGCGCTATAGTCGGCAGGGTATGGCACCTATTGTGCAACCACAGATCAGTTGGGTTTACCGAGATCCACATGGCCGGGTATGATTCTACCGAGCCTTATAATGGTCGGGTACGTTTTTACCGAGTCCTCTTTGAGGCCGGGTACGATATGATGATGATGATGCCCATAGAGGCGAATGTTTTTAAAAAAGTTCATGTATATATATGTATTATGCATTTCATGTCAGTAGCCCCCAGAGGCACTCAGATGTTACAAGTTGTATCTCCTCTATCTCTCTTTACATTACTGTTCTTGTTTATGCTTTCCTACCTTACATACTCGGTACTTTATTCGTACTGACATCCCTTTTGCCTGGGGATGCTGCGTGTCATGCCCGCAGGTCCCGATTGATAGGTTGACAGTCCTCCTAGTAGGCTATCAACTCAGCGAAGGTGTTGGTGCACTCCACTTGCTCCGGAGTTGCCTAGTTGGTCAGTATGCTTTGGATATGTATTGATTGGTATGGTGGGGCCCTGTCCCGATCTTTATGATTTTATGTACTCTTAGAGGCTTGTAGACAAATGTCAGGTGTAGGGACACTTGTATGGCCTTGTAGGCCTAAGTTTTGAGTTTACAGATGGTCATGTCGGCCTTATAGGCCCGTATGTCACATATATAAGTTTGTATATCATTTTGGGTCTTCATATGTTGAGTACTCCCTTATGTTTTATTCTTGTTATCTCATGACCGGTTTTCTGGCTCATTTACTCATGATAGTATGATAAGAAAGATATGTTACGTTGGTACTCGGTTGAGTAAAGCACCGGGTGCCCGTCGCGGCCCTCTGATTTGGGTCGTGACAAAAGTGGTATCAGAGTAGTTCTGTCCTAGGGATTCTACAAGCCGTGTCTAGTAGAGTCTTGTTTATGGGTGTGTAGTGCACCACACTTATAAGCAGGAGGCTACAGGGCATTTAGGACTGTCACTCTTTCTTCTTATTCTAGATCGTGTGGTAGAGCTCTGTTGTAAGAATTCAAACTCCTAAATTTGACTTTAGTCGTAATACAACGATACCTACATTTAAAAAGATGGTTGGTAAAAGATTGTATGTGGCTGTGAAAGAGTTGAGTTAGAGGAGCTCGATTTTTGCATGATGCATATGATGGGTAAATATAAGGTCTTCAGTAGATCATGTGTGTACTAAGAAGTGTAAGCTTCTCGATAAGGAGCCTTAAGGCAAAGAATATCTATCCACCCCTAAAGGCAATGAAAGATTCAAAAGATAGATACAAGCTTCAACAAGTAAAAGGAGCAAGATGGGAAGGGTACAAGGCACCTAGTTAATAAAGATTATCGGTATTTTCATCTCCGGCAGAAAAATATAAGCATTGTAAGTTACCCTCAACAGTAACAGAGGTATGTATAATTGACCATACCCATCTCAGTTATACCCTATTGGGGGCTAACATGTGTAGATTAAGAAAAGGACGAGATATCAGGATCCGGTTGGGGTTAGGATAACCCATAATGGTGAATTGATTGTTTGTGTTAGTTGACAATTTCTGAAGCATAATGCAAATGTGCTAATAAATCTCCTTGTGAGATACCCAGATGACGCACTCTAAAATAGTACAACTAGATATGAGTACTATAAAGATAGTCACTGAAAGCCTTGAAGGGATAAATATTACCTTAGCATGGCTCGTGTCCCTAGAGAAAATTTTAAGCATCCCGAAGAGCCAGTGAGATAAAGCAAGGGGAGCTAAAAGCAAAAGAATGTCTTGTTGATGTTTTCAGAATAAAGTGATAGACATAAATGTTAGTAGGAAAATAAGAATAGAGTTAATGAAGAATTATGAGTAAGATGTCCACATGGATGACAACGGTGGAAAAAAATGATGATGAAAATGACAGAATTATAGAGTCTATAGTTAAGTGAAGGAAAATGATGAGAGGTGACAGGCCTTGAAACAACAAAGGAGTATAGGCCATAAAGTCATATCTTCTTTTCGAGAAATAAGTTCGCAACTCTAACGCGATTACCAGCAGGAAAAGATATACCCCCAGAGTAGTAGAAATCAGTATGGGCTGGTAAACAAGATAAACTACACGTGAACTAGGGACTAAATGATATGATAATAGTCGGCATTGAGAATTTCAGAGGTTGCGTTCCGGCGATGATAGAATGGATGACAAAAGAATGCCCTTTAATGGTCATTCAGGAAGTCGCTTCCCTAAAGCAAGTAATATGAGCAAAGTTAAGCTTAAGGGACTATGTGCGCCAGTTACACAAAGTGTCATCCTCGCGAGCAAGGAATTTTATTATCCTTGGTACAAAAAGCATTACCACAAGGAGAGTAAGGGTAATCGATGATGTGAAAAGACGTCAAATATATAGAGGTAAAATATCTATAGGTAGATCGTCGTAGCTCCAGCTCTTAGTACTCCTTTAAAGGGGGGAATATGGAGTGATGTGGCATGAAGTCAGAATTTAGTGGTTCTACTAATCATGGAGTGGTAGAAGAATAATGTGGTAATGTGAAAAAGGGATGAGATTGTACTTATTCAAAGCCTACAGATATGTTAAGATATCAGTGCATTATACAAACACGACATCAAGGAAAGGAAGTAAGGGTTCCTGCCCGAAATGTCATTGATAGATCAGAGGCCAGTTCATGAGGTAAGTTAAAACAAAGGAAATAACCCAAGAAAGATTACACAGAAAATTGATGTGAGGATAGGCCAACGAGTATTTGGGATTTGATTAAGGAAGATCCCAGTTATGGCTAAATAGGAGGTTATAGACGAGTCAACAGATCATGCAAGATAAACGTAGTGAATCCTAATATAGTGAATTCAGTCTCGTAAATATGACATCATAAACCTTGAGAAATGCTCAGATAGGAGTTGGGGTATTTAAAGGTATTAAATAAGTATTACGGGAATAATGGAGGGTGCCACTAAGGAGATAATCAAAATCTATTTTTATAAGTAATCCTACGAGCACAACGACACGGAGGTATGTAAGTAAGGATGTTTGTAGGCGAGTAAGAATATCAAAAATTCCTTCGAGTATACAGTATAACAAGATTACAACTTTACAAGATCCAAAAGGTCTCCTAAGTACTACCACGAAAGACTAGCTGAGGAAATAAGGAAGAAGGTTTCCACCTAAGCATAGTGACCTAAAAAGGAAATGATCTTTGATCTTGTAACAGCAGTCTCATTATAATATTGCATGCACTCCATAAGAAAGTGGCACCTATCATGGCTAATGAACAGAAAAAAAGGAAAAAAAAACATCGAAGGTGATACTTGAGAGCATACGAGTTACAAGGAATTCTAGTGTTCATGGGCACTATGATAAGCCAAGTATCCATGTAGCAAGTGGCAAAACGACCAGAAAAAGTAATTATTTACATTTAAAGACAGCTGAGAATGCGCAAAAGGGAATCTAAGGTGCTAGCAAGTTAAAGGAAGGTTCTGAGTAGAATAAATAAATATGTGTAGGTCGCAAGCGAAAGTATAGTAGAGTGAAAAGATTTTGGGTAGATGTGAGTAAGGGTGAGAAAAGGTGAGTTAGAAGCTGATAAGAATAGGTAAGACCTCGGTATTAAGCCCATCAAACAAGAGAGCTGATAGTTTATATATGTTATAAAAGGCTCAATATAGCTTGAATTAACACGGAGGAGTCTAAGACTAGGAGAATTTGGAAGAGATGGAATGCTCCTCTGGTCGTAATGTAAGGATGTAATAGTGGTAAATTATAAAAGGATGATATATAGGCCTTTATTTGAGTAATGATTCAAAGAGAAGAGATTTCATGGATGGCACGGTACTAGGATACCCCAATAAGACGAATCACATTGGGATGCTATGAAATACGGTTATTGAAGTATAGTATTTGTGAGCACGTGATTTTTTTTTCTCGGAAGCTATTCCAAAAGAAATCGAAAAATAAATAAAACAGGTTGCCTTCGGGAACAATTTTAAGAATTTGCGTGACATTTTGATAATTGTTTTGTCCGTAAATGCTCGCCTTGCTATAGTCAAAAAATACATGGAGCATGCATTTAGGAAAATGGTACATTTGGGAATTAATCAACCGCTATCCGGTTTTTAAAAGAGAAAATCACAAAAATAAGTGTTTTATTCTATTTTGTTGTCATGGTAATTTTATTGAATGCTTAATTCGTGCGATAATTGTTGTTTGGTGTTAATTAATATTTATGTAGTCTAATTTTCGTTTTAGGAATTTTTTTGGGTTTTATTTAAGAAGAAAATACCCGATTTGGGCCAAAAATGAAACCCAAATCCAGGCCCAAAACAACCAGACCCGGTCCAATTTGGTCAGACCGCGAGACGCCCCCAACGGCGTCGTATCAACCTTCTTTAATCAAAACCGTTGGTTTAAATCAATCTAACGTCCAGGATTCCATCTCCATACCCATTCCAAACCCGACCTACTTACCCGGATCAACCCGGCCCTTCATTAAAACCAAACGACCCCGTTTCTATACCAAACGACCCCGTCCTGTCCCTCACCAATTAATCCAAGCCGTTGAGATCATTTGATCTAACGGCTCAAATTAATTACCACACTCTGTATATAAGCCCCTCATCACACCCCACGCCTCATCCGAACACCCCCCCCCCTTTCATCGTCCTAAACACAAACCCAAACCCTCGGTCCAAACCCTAGCCGCCCCTGTGGACTCTCACCGTGAACCCGGCAGCAACGACGCCGGTGACCACCAAAGTAACACCCCTGATGCACCTCACCACCCTGAACACGGATCTGTTACCCCCTTGCCTCGAATCATTCCCCATCATCTCGAATCTTCGTTTGAAGGTTCGAGCAAAATCCCGACCTACACCAACCCACCCCAGATTCACACCAGTCATTACCCTAGCCTCACTCGTGACCAAACCAAGCTTGGTTTGGTTCGAATCTACCCACAAATCCCAAAACCCCAAATCTGACTGTTCGAACCCTAGAACTCAAGAATTTTTGGAATCCGGTCGGATTAAACGGAAGGTTGGGGTCTAATAGACCTTAATCGAAGTGTTCTCGGTCGAGAACACCTCGATTAAGATCTGTTCGACTTCAAATGGGCAAATCCAGCTCGGTCCTGGGTCATCTGTGTTTAAGCTTTTCAGAGTAAGTTCACTTTTCCTTTTCTGTTGTTTGTTTTAGTTTATCGGCATGGTTAATTAGTTTGTTTGTTTATTTCTGGGATTTTCTGTCAGTTGTTCTGCATCTCCGTAGGACCTTTTATTCGATCGATTGTTATTCTGTTTATGGTTGAATACGTATAGCGATATACATGTTTCAAATTGATTAATATCGTCGAATCGATAATGCCTGTAGTTTCCCTGTGTCGTGCAAAATTGTCAAAGACAGTTGATGCCTTATTTGTGTTGTTTGTTTGGTCGACTGTTTGTTCCATGTTATGATTAGTGTAGTCGATTAAATAAATGATGTCGATTAGTTTCATAAGACTAAATGTACAAAGATTCTGATTTGTATAGCTTCATATGACTGATCGAATCATTATCGTTTAGTTGATTGCTTATCTGTGAATGGATTGTAGCTGCACTATAATAGCTAGAGTTTAGTTTAGGGCAGCTTGAATTAGAACCTTCAGAAGTCCAAAAATTCCTGCTACTAAAGTAGGGTAATACAGTAATAATCAAGGGTTGATAAGGGTAGTTTGGGGGTGTGAAAAGAGCAGAAATGATTAGTTTAAGTGAGCTGACAATAGGTTACTGAAATAGGATTAAACTAATGCAATAGTGGGGAACCAAACTTGGTAGCATGGGGGTAATTAAATATTATAGGCTGCCCATGCCTTTGGGCAGAAAACACATGCTAAGGGGCTGCCAGGAGGATGGGCCTTGGGCATTTTTGATTAGTTTAAAGGAGTTATGGGCAGAGTTAAGGGCTGGGGAAACGAGGCAGCCTGGGGCTGGCTTGTATTTAGCCTATAAATAGGCTCATTTAAGGTGGGGAAAATGGGGTTAGAGATCAGAGTTTAAGGGCTGAAAAATCAGATATTAAGGTAGAGGAAAATGACTTCAGAATTGAAAAGAAAAGGAACAAGAGTGTGAGGGCTGTTTGATCCTCATTCTAGGTTAAGCTTTACATCAAAAGCTTCAACTTGTCTTTGACTTTGAGTGTTTAACAAAAATCAGAAATCCATGTTGCTTGCCCCTGTTTAGTTTTCTGCTTGTTGAGTACTGTTCCATTAGGTCACTCCTGGTTTTCTGTTTTTGGTTCAAACTTGTCGCTGGTTTCCCTGTTTGGCTGTCATTGGATCTTTCTGGCTGGGGTTTGTCTTTTGGTTCTTTGAATTTGCCTGCTGGGTTTGTTTGGTTGCTGAGTGCTGCTTGTGTTGTTGCTGCACTGCTGACTTCTTTTCCACTATATCTTTGTTCTTCTACCAGGTACACAACTTTATCATGGTTGTTGTAGGTCTTAAAATATGAGATGAAGAACTGAAATTTTAACGTTTGGTTTCATGTATTCTGAAATTTTAAGTTGTGTAAAAGGATATATAGTTTCATTTGTTAGAAGCATGTAGTAGTTTTGCTATGTACAATTGAGTATCAAGTAGTAATAGTATATAAAACTCCTCGCATGTTATTCTACAAAAACCAATAATGTAATGATAGCATTCTGTTATTTCAGCTCATTTATGTGCCAAGCATGTTTCAAATACGTATAAAGGCTATTTTAATCAGTAGTTTAAACTATTTTAATTAACAGGTTTGTTTATTTAGAGGCATAAAAGGAGTTTGGTATTTGTCGATTCCATTTCCGCCTTATTGTGAATACTAAAAATGTAAAAGTAAGCCGCAGGTCGGACGTAAAAATATATATATAGAAATGGCCCCGGTCCAGTTTCGTGCCCGGTATGCTGGACCTGGGGCCCCAAAACTGTGCTAGCCCCCATGTTCCTATCTATCTTCGATGTTAACTATTTAGGTTCGAAATTTCTTTTAATAATAACTCTCAAGCATGTAAATAAATTAGGTATCTTTTTCTTTCATTATTAGAGACAAATTCAATAGAAAACATAGTCACTATAGGACGACCTTTTAAATAGAACGAGACGAGCCTCGCCAAATAAAAAGGCAAGTCGCGGGGCCCTCAATAATTGGTCAAAAATAAATACTTAGAATTTGGGATGGACTGTTTAGTGAATTTCACTGTTTCCCCCAAAGATAATAACGCGTTAGACTCTTTAGGCGCGATTTAATTAATCTTACCTTCTTAAAACTCGGGTGTGCATTTCATGCGACCCAAATCCAAATCCCAAAACATTGAATAAAAATGTGTTCCGGATTGCTGGTGCATTTCATGTGACTCAATCCAAAGACATGTTTTAAACGATGTTCACATTCTTTAAAAATATAATAATAAAGCGGTAAAGATTTAAAACTTGCACATGAGCGCATAATTATATAAAATCAGATAAACAAGCCAAATATGACAGTTGAGCGACCGTGCTAGAACCACGGAACTCGGGAATGCCTAACACCTTCTCCTGGGTTAACAGAATTCCTTATCCGGATTTCTGGTTCGCGAACTGTAATACAGAGTCATTCTTTTCCTCAATTCGGGATTAAATTGGTGACTTGGGACACCCTAAATCTCCCAAGTGGCGAATTCAAAGAGAAGAGATTTCATGGATGGCACGGGACTAGGATACCCCCATAAGACGAATCACATTGGGATGCTATGAAATACGGTTATTGAAGTATAGTATTGTCCCTAGGTGGATTAGGAAAACCACTTCAAATGTTCCCCGATGAGACGTGAGACTTGTGGCAATGTATTACGTAAGAGGTTTCAAGTTATCAGTGGTGGATTATAGATTAACATTAAGGTAAATCAATAATAGATGGATAAAGATTCCAAAGTATGAGAGGAGATTATGATGTCATTCTTTAGATGAACAGTAATAAGGATTATACATATAGGATAAGCGGTGAGAGAGTAACCTGGAGTTGGGTGGCAGACCTCGGTAATAGTAAACCGAAGTAAGAGTTATTGTATAATATGACCTACCTAGTTGTATTAAAGCCATTAGCATAGATAACTGAGGCTATGAAACAAGATATAGCAAAAGTCGTAAGTTTAACAAAGTACCGAGTGAAGAACTTCAGTATACCCATAGATGCCTAGACGGACAACATATCAGGCTTTGTATATGTTTACAACGTGCTACCTAGAGATTGGATAAAAGCTGGAGAAAAAAAAAGAGTTGCATAGGCACACATACAAGGAAAAAGTCGTACAGGCTGCATGACTAAAAGGAGCAACAGTTACGAGATTGGAAGGGGTTCGACCACAAGTCGTGGTATGAGAAGGAGGCCTAAAGGGGGAATACCCTAGACTTTGGATTTATTCAAAGAATAGTTGCCTATATGGTTAGAAGAGTATTAAAGTGTTCACAAGAGCTATGGTTTATGAAAATGATAAGTGGATCAGTCAACATTCGAGGACGAATGTTCCAAAGGGGGGAATGATGTTACACCCTATGTTTTCGTATGTTAGAGTATCCGTAAGTCAATTGATGTAAGCTCAGAAATGAGATCAACTTTGAAATTACGTAAAGTAAGTTAATCCTTTTATAATGGAGGTTACAAATCTTTATGATCATGAATAACGAGTACCAAAAGGGTTGGAAAGCTTAGGCGCTAAATGAATTAAAGAAAATAAGTTTCGTCGAATGTCGACAAGTTTGGAATGTTATAACCTATACTTTTGGGGTGAGACAAGGGTGATTAACCTGATGATGAGATTATGTTATGAGTTAGTTTAGTCGTATGATAGTCGTGTGTTATTTTTTTAAGTCAAACAAGTTGTGGAACAAAAGTTGGAAAAGGTCATCACAAGTTACATTCAAAAATGAGTTGAAACTTAGGTTAAATATAGCTGAGCTTTTATACCAACATACTTTGAATAAAAGGATGATATACATATGGAATTTAATATCTATGAGTATAGTTTTCAACTCATTAAACCGTTTATCAATACGACCTCAGAGTATAGAGATATTTGCATTTTCGCGAGACCGCGCAGCTAGTAGGTGACAAGTAGGTGCATCACCTACTTGCCAAAAAGAGAGGCCTCAACTAAGTCAGTCAAGAGGGTACTTTTAAGGGATTATAAACTCAGTTATTTCACCTATATTTCATAACAATAAAACCTAATTGAACCCCTGCAACTCCTCCCCAAAAATCCCACACAAACCCTAGGGTATTCCGGGTGTTACGACTCGATTCTAGTGCTGAAAAGTCCGGACAGCTTGCTAGTTTCTCTTTCTCCTTCTTGTATCCGTGTTGAGGAACTTATTTTTGATGAAAAGGACCAGGTTTCGTGGGTTATACTCAGTACAAGGTAAGTTTATGCTTCTCCTTCCATTATCTATGCGTTTGCGAGTTGTAACTCGATCGTAAAGAATAGACCTGGCTAGTTTCGAAAGAATGGTATGTTGTTTGTTCTTGTGTAATGGTTGGCTGGTTGTAAACTTATTTTTAAGTTGAATTCATGGCTGGTTTATTGGATAAGAGGTATAATGATGTACTTTTGGTTGTATTTCCCAATTTGAAAGAAAAGACAAGTCATGAATTCAACTTAGAAAAATTATTTTTGAGTTGATGAACTTGTGGGAATATTTTTGGGCTGTTTCGTGTTGGTATTGGGTTGTATGTTTTACTACTATTTTTATGGAGTTTAGAGGAGGAAGGTTGTGGAGAAACACCACATAATGGCAAGGTTGTTTGTTGGTCGTTCGTCGTAACATTTTCGGGTTGGTTGACACTATTATGGTTGTCATGTTGTGTATGAAGTGATAGGGGTATGTTGGGCTGTTTGTGATTGTTTTGACTAGTGTGAAGTCATATATATAGGGGAGGTTCTATCCGTTTCATTGTAAAATAGGTTGTGGTCAATACATAATAGTTACGATGCTTAAACGATAACGAGAGTGTCATTTCTCTTATTGTAGACTAAGGAGCCGTGAAATTGCATAGCTTGAGGTTGGGAAGAATATACAAGGTATGTTAAGGCAATTACTTCTTTCTTTTGGCATGATCTAAAGTGACATGAACATAAACGGTATGCTAATTCATAACGGATATACTCCTAGAAACTAAAGTTGTCCATGTTGTTCTTTCCTTATAAAGTTATTCTAAACAAGTGTGTATGATCCATAAATCCCACTAAGGTTCACATTGATGGTAGGGATGTCCATAATGTTAATCAAAGGTGCAATGACCTTACATCACTCTGAAAGCGTTAGAACGTGATTCCATGAGTCGAGCATGCATTATATATATGTATCTATTTTACTCTACCGAGTTGCGCTATAGTCGGCAGGGTATGGCACCTATTGTGCAACCACTGATCAGTTGGGTTTACCGAGCTCCACATGGACGGGTACGATTCTACCGAGCCTTATGATGGCCGGGTACGTTTTTACCGAGTCCTCTTTGAGGCCGGGTACGATATGATGATGATGATGCCCACAGAGGCGAATGTTTTTAAAAAAGTTCATGTATATATATGTATTATGCATTTCATGTCAGTAGCCCCCAGAGGCACTCAGATGTTACAAGTTGTATCTCCTCTATCTCTCTTTACATTACTGTTCTTGTTTATGCTTTCCTACCTTACATACTCGGTACTTTATTCATACTGACATCTCTTTTGCCTGGGGATGCTACGTGTCCTGCCCGCAGGTCCTGATTGATAGGTTGACAATCCTCCTAGTAGGCTATCAGCTCAGCGAAGGTGTTGGTGCACTCCACTTGCTCCGGAGTTACCTAGTTGGTCAGTATGCTTTGGATATGTATTGATTGGTATTGCGGGGCCCTATCCCGGTCTTTATGATTTTATGTACTCTTAGAGGCTTGTAGACAGATGTCAGGTGTAGGGATACTTGTATGGCCTTGTAGGCCTATGTTTTGAGTTTACAAATGGTCATGTCGGCCTTATAGGCCCCTATGTCACATATATAAGTTTGTATATCATTTTGGGTCTTCATATGTTGAGTACTCCCTTATGTTTTATTCTTGTTATCTCATGACCTGTTTTTTGGCTCATTTACGCATGATAGTATGATAAGAAAGATATGTTACGTTGGTACTCGGTTGAGTAAAGCACCGGGTGCCCGTCACAGTCCTCTGATTCGGGTCGTGACAAACACCTTAAACTCGGCTTGTTAACTTCTTGAGTTCTTTAGCCATGTTTTTAATAAGCAGGTCCTTCTCGGAGGATTTCGATGTATATGAGATTGGTTGGGTAGAGTGAGGTACAGTTTTCACATATATAGGGTTGCTTTGATGGGTGCCAGGGACTTGGGTGTAATGATGGTTGTTGGTGGAGTTTTGGTGATCGGGAATGAGTGGTGGTGTGTTTTTGGGAGTGTGGTAAGTGGTGTTTGGTGGGTACTGAATTGGTTGATAGTGATGTTGTGGCGGAGTCCGTATTAGCAATGGATTGAGATTTTGGGGTGGAGTTGCGTATTGATTCGGTATGGTATGATTTTGTGGATGTTGATTTTGTGTGCTTTGAGGAGGTGTTGGGTTCTTTTGTTGGTTGATGTCAGGGACATTCAGAGTAAGTGACAAGTTTTCCAAGTTGCAAACCTGCTCATGTTCTCCTTGCAATTCCAGTATCTTTTATTTCAATCACAGGACTAGATCGTTTGGGGCCGAAGTACTACGGCCATCTGAGGTTTCTGCATTCTCGACATTCTCTTTTTGGATACCACTTAAGTCGTTCATTTTTGCTTTTCCTCTGCCTTTTGTGTTTCTTGATGAGGCCAGTATGAGTGAACCAACCTAAGGGGATGAGAATAATAAAAATAAGGAAAAACAAAAAGGTAAAAAGTTAGTGAGGATTTTGAAATGTTTGCAGTATTTAAACACATATTGTGAAAATGAAAATTCGTGTCCTACTTTGGAAACCTCATTGTGCCTGAGGTAGGCCTAGCGACAAATAAATTTGGAGAACTTTTAATGCCAATAAATGCTTCATTTCATAATATAAAAATAGACAAATCCCAAAATGACATTAAGATAAGAAAATAAGTCACTACTGGCACTTGGCCTTATTACATTTTAAGAAAAAAGCAAATAAATCTAGCCTATTTGGTCCTAGAAGTACCTTCCCCAGATTCGATCTTCCAAACTCCATCATATAGATCCCCTAGGTCGCGCAACCCCAGTAGCAATTAGGCTCTAGCCATATGTCCTTCTTTAGCGTTCTGGCAATTTTCAATCCTCTTTATGACTCTACTATCCAGCTCCACGATTCCTCGCTCCAGATATTCCAGTTTCCTGTTGGAAGTAACTGCCATTTATTTCCATTCCTCGATCAACCTTGCATTCCACTCATGTATTTCCCGGAGTTCATTTCTAGAGTCGTGGACCCTCTTGCGCAGCCTGTTGTATGTGACTTGAGCTTCAGCTTCTTCATCTATGATTCTATTCCCTCAATCGGCCTCTGGTGTCACCATTCCTTTCAGATTGTCCTCTAACCATGTCTGTCACAGAGGCTCGCACCCTACATGATACCTGTCCGGCTCAACGGTGTTCATATCCATAATGATTGCTGCGCTTGACACTTGTAAGAGACGTCGTTGTCTTGAAAGTCTGCCGTGAAATGACTCATCTTGAAAACCCTTGGTACAACCTGTTTTCTACCTGCTTGCCTCATAACTCGTATAGGGACATAGGGGTATATCCTTCTCAACCCGATCAGCACCAAGTGTGGAGCATACCTAGATATGATAATAAATTGGTCTGTTGGGAACTATTCAAACATCCATTGCACATGTTTCTCGCTCAGATTTTCGAAGAACTCTACCCATTCTTTTGCACTTTCTGGCTGAGCAAATCTGTCTAGAATGCAAGTCATCCACTTGGGGTGATGGAAGGAAATATGGTCGTTCCAAGACCTTCACGGAAATTCTTGGCGATAGCGACCCTTTTGGAAATGCTCCAACAACCATAACTGCAGCAACAAGTTACAACCCTCGAAATAGTTGACCCCTCTTTGACAGCTCTCCAGAGCCCTGTAGATATAGGCTATGATCATGGGGACTATGGTATATGTTTGTCCATTAATCCCTTCCATAAAAGTCTTGGCGACGATGTCCAACATAGTGTGGATTCGTTCCTTTTTTATTAGGAACACTATCAGGCCTAAGAAGCATACAATGAATACAAACACTCTACGGTGGATGTGACCCAGAGAAGTGAGAGAGATCTCATCTTGATCGGTACGGAAAGACTTGTTATGGCCATACCTCTCATATAGGAATTTGAAAGGTATCTAAGATTCCTTCAAGCACACTAGGTCAACATTCTTCTTCAGCCCCATCATCTTTAAAAATCCCATGCCAGTACGATTTTCTGTTACCAATAACCCGGGACTATCCCAAGTCAACCCCACAAGCCCTGCAATTTTTCTAGGAGTGGTGTCATTTCTATGTCGCTGAAACGAAACACAGCCCTTTCACTATCCCAAAATAAAGTGGCAGCCTCGATCAATTTGTCATTTGGCTCAACATCTAGCAAGGAAGGCAGGTTACCCAGGTACTTTCTTACATGTTTCTTGTGACTTGAGGAAAGGTCTTCCCACCAATCTAGCAGCAATGGCGAGATGTTGCTAACCATACCGAATCTGGGGACTTCATGCCTCACTTTTTATAAAACAAAAGGGTTAGGCCTTACCCCCACTAGACTCGACTATTTATACATTTACGATCAGCATATTAGCATTAAGTTCTCTAAATTAATGCACAGAACGTGGTGGTGTCCATTGGGATTATGGAAAACCTGATGGACTTTTGGATAAGGCTTATCTTAAAGGATCATTATATGGATAACATATTGATCCGACTAGGTTTGACCATGATGCATGCACAATTTTAACTAGAGTAAGGCTTCTATGGGGTTTTAGACTGGTACCCTCGAGTGGACAACTTGAGGGGGAAGGAACAGAACCATCGCCTGCACCGCTGATCGACTAGTTTTACCGCAAATAAGCCTTTTCAAATTTAAGGGTAGTAAATAGGAAAAACGCAACCACACATTTAAGCGTTGCTATAGGATTTGATATGCACGAGTGGAATATGATGTAGAGCAGGATGTATGCAACAATTAATAACATGTAGTCAAGTATTTTCATGTAGGAAATAAATACAGTATTTAAATAATTGAAAGACAGTTACAGGAAAAAGAAAACCAAAGAGACAAGTCAGTTTCAGGGATAAAGAATCATAAATGCTTAAAAGAAAATGGACAGTTAAATTCAAATAAGGGAGAAGGGTACGGGATAAACCATGCTTGGACTAATTCATAAAATAAGTTCGTTATGGTAAGAGCCTAAAGGTATCCCCAGTAGAGTCGTCACGCTGTCGCGCCCCCTTTTTCTCCTTCCCTTTTTACTGGGAAGAAAAGGTCCGGGTTTCGACATTATGGGGATAATAACTCATTTCCTTTTAGGAATTGTGTATTTTGAAGAGTCGCCACCTAATGGATTATGGTGCGTTAGGGCACCTAGAGCAATTAACTCTTGGATTTGTTTGCAACTAGAGATTTAGGGTAAGGGCTCGAAATAACCTCGAGGGAAAGGTGTTAAGAACCCCTCCCGGTCCACAACTATGAGTCCCGACCGAACTTATATTTATGAATTACTCCATTAACAAATAAATAGTTGAAACAAATAATTGCAAGTAAAGCACGTTGGACATTGTATAATTCAAGTAATGAGACAAATATTGTGTACATATAGTAAAGCAAAATGTTTTTGGGAAAGGAGGGGTCCTAGGTTGGTTAGCCTACAGGATCACCCCACACAATGAGGGGCTACACGTGACATTAGCACGTAGTCATCATATCCCATTCTACCCAAGTCCCTTCCCTTGGTCATAGCCTAAAGCGTTCTAGTAACCTTGACAATGCCTATGCATGCACTACTCATCCCTTCCTTGTGGCCCTGGAGGTATTTTAGGACCTCTAAATCTGGGCAGTTCTAGACGACCCCTAAGGTGCTTAAAAAGGAGAAAATTCTAAGCAACAGAAAAGAACACATAGGACTTAACAGCTAAATGCAGAAAGAGAGAGTTAAAAGGCCCAGGTTTACCTCTACAAGTAATACACATAGGCAGCACGTCTCAAACACAAACAAGATCAGTTTTTTTATTTAGAGAAAAGACCTAAACGGGACGTTTAAGTGGATGTCAATGCACAAAAACATATAACCTTGTTTTTTATAAACTCAACAGTGAGGCCCTAATCAGTTTGACTACTAATTTTAACCTGTTAAATTTGAACAACTTCAAGTAGTAGAAATACAGTTTGCAGAATTAAAAATTGCCCTATAGGCTCGCAGAACAATGATGTCCTAAAACATGATAGCTACGTTTGATATAGTAAAACAACGAGCAGATTTTAAAATGGACTCTTGAATTCCTATAGGCATGCTTTCTAATAGTAAATTAGGGCAGTTCTTAAAAGGATTCATTTAAGGAAAGCAAACCACCGATTAGACCAGTTTCGAAGTAAACTAATCATGAATTGGACTGGCTTATTTAAACTAAACTGATTTTAGATCTATAGGCATAATTTCTGATGTTATTCCCTATAAGCATGATATCTAGTTGTTTAGAAACTTATAGATATGATTTCTAGTGGAAACAAATGTAAATACCCATTGGAATAGAAAATTGAACTTGATCACATGCTTAAATATGATATCTATTTGTGAAGTTGATTTTAAATCTATGGACACGATTTCTATTACTTGGAACCATTTACACCCTATAGGCATGATTTCTAGCATGGTGAGGCAAACATAACAATTATATAAAATCCTATAGGAATGGTTTCTAACATGGTAGGGAAGCCATGGCAAATATAAGATCCTATAGCATGGTTTCTACCCATATCACCCCACAAATATGTAACTACCCACCCCTTTTCACTAACCCCCAATATTCGTTTACAAATTATTAAAACCAGATGAATGGATTGCATAGATAAAGGAAAAGAAGAAGTTACACAATAGGGAGCCTGAAGAAGGCCCAAGTGACTGCCCAAACCTCCAATAGCCTCAAATGTCAATTTCATAGACAACATCATTGTCTAGGTGCGTTAGAGTTCCCTAAGGATCTCAAGGATCCCCGACATTGCTCACACCTAGACTTGTAACCAAATTGAGTAAGTGCAGTGTGGAAGGGACAGCCTCAGTGTGCCAAAGTTCAGAGGGATCTCAAAAGGATCCCAAGGCCGTACACACACTGGAGGGGCAGAACCTAGGGACTTAGGAGTAGAGTGAGAGTGCTTGATATAGTTTGAAACGGGTTTTAGTAGGAAAACAATGTTAAAAGAGATTTGCCTAAAATAGCTTTGTAAAAACAACATAGGGAGTTATTTAATAAGACAATTTTGAAAAGGGTAAGGTGATCAACCAAATACAAAACCAGAAGAGGTTCATTAGTACTTCAATACATGGAATCAAACAGGTACACACATTCACTCAGGGGTAATGGGGAATTTGGGATAAGTATAGGGCACATAGTAAGCACAGAAGCACATAGGTACAGAATTAGAGAGGCCTTGAAAGGGGTTCAAGGGATTTTAAGGTACAGTATGAACTTCAGAGTTAATATAGAATCAAATAGACTTAGGATAGCCAACTACTTTACATAGGCAGGTGCATGCCAGAAATCAGAGAAACATAGTCACATTGTGGTATACTAGAAAGGGATTCATGAGCAGGCTAATCATATGGGGTATATTCAGAAGCATGCAGTAAAGAAGATAGTGAAGTAAACATGTTAGATGTAGGTAGAACAACAAAACCATAAATCGAAGCATATTAGCAACATGACAAATTGAAGTACTAGGGGAAGCATATTGTTTTGGGACTTGAATTTAAATTAGAACATACCAGTAAAGAGATAGTAAACACAAAGTGAAGGAGAACCTAATAGTTAGCTTTGGCTTGCAGCCGGCTAACTCAGAACAATAGTAAGTAACACAAAAGAGAGCAGAAAGCTTTGAGTGAGAGAGAGAGTTTTTTGAACCAATGTGTTCGTGTTCGTGTCTGTGTTAATGAAAGAGAAGGGTATTTATATTTTGAAAACATGTAGAAAATAAGGCAAGAATCAAAGTTCAGCAATAATTATGGAACCATGTACTAATCAGAATCAAATCAATGTAAGTACTTCCCTTCAATTAAGGAGTTAAATAACAAATAAGGAAATAAATCAATGTACGACCAATAAGGAAAGATTTCAAATACAGTAAGTATAGGGTAAACAATTAGGGCTAAGTTCAGAAAAACTCTAATTAAGGAGATAGTCAGTAAGAATCAAGTACCAATGCAGACAAGGTAAGCAAATCAATCAAATTGAATAGAAAGGGTAGGAATCGAAGGTTTAAAAGAAGGTCTCCAATCAAACCAAGAAACAGGGGATCCAGAATCAATCAAAAAGAAAGTCATGAGTCAGTGTTTAGCATATAAATAAAGTAAGACATGGATAGTAAAAGGTCGACATACAACTCTAGCAAACATGAAGGTTAAACAACACTAATAGAAAGAGGCAAGTTTTGAACAGTTAAGATGAACACAAGCACATATAATTGATGTAAGTTAGGCTAAGAAACTTAGTAGAAACATATTCGAGGATAGATAGTCACAGAAACAGAAACTCAAATGAGAACCGGTCAATCACAAAAACCAGACGAAAAACCCTAAAATTAGGGCTTTCAACATAGACGAGTTGAAGATGTAGTAAAATCATAGAATCAGTCAAAATATGCAAGAAATAGAAGTTTAAACACAAAGAATTAGTTAAACAAGGTTTTTAAAAGGATGTTCTGAAAACCCTTGTTTTAGAAGGAGGTGAAAAATACTTAAAATCAATGATTCTTGTAAAGAATCTCACGGACAGTGTAAAATATTAAAGAAACAAACTCAAATCGTCCTAGATCTGTATAGATCTAGGAGGCATAGAAAAGAAATTAGGGGTTCGAAAGAAACCCATATAGAGATGAAGAACCTGCTTAGAAAACCTAAGGATCATTGCAAATACAACATAATTTTGCTTGAAATCACACTGGAGTAGCCAAGAACAGGCAGGTGATGAACCCTAGATGCAAGTCGGCATGGCCCTGGGCCCTTGAAGACCTTAGAGAGGGCAAGCATGGCATGAGAGAAGCCATTGGAGGCTCAGGAGATGATGAGATATCACCGGAGATGACCGGAGATAGGAGGTCGGCGGTTGAAGATGAGGGTTAGGTTGAGAGTGTTTTGAGAGAGGAAAGGATCTTAGGGCGGCGGATGTGGATAAGTGATTAGGGTTAGGGGGTCGTTTGGAATTAAAAAGGAAAGAACAAATTTTGGATCTGATGGGTTCTTGTTGGATAGGTGTAATTAGGGCCTGGGTCAGGTATTTTAATCCGAAATTGGGCTAGGGTATTGGGTTTAATTGAGGCTACAATTGAAACATAATCTGGCTAAGTTTTAAATAGCCAATTTAACCCTATATAATTTATAATAAATAACAGATGATTTCTAAAAATAATTTCATGTAATAAAATGATTTAATATATATATTTAACATTTTAAAAATATAGAAATCATTTTGTGCATATAAAACATAATTGTACACTAATAAGGATAATATTGCAATTATATGCAAATTGGCTTTAAAAATACAAAATACAATTATAAAAATATACTAAAAAATATTTTAACAATATTTTGGTATAAATATAGAATTTAGATGACTAAATTATCACAACAATAATTTGAGAGATAATTATTGGAGATTTTATGAGTAAAAGGGGAGGAAATAAATCAATTTAAAATCTTTAAAATTATAGAAAAATTATAAAAATCTTGTGCATGCTTATGTATGCATATATATGCTATTTTGAAAGTATTTATACATATTAAAAATATATATGAAAAAATTGGGTATTAATAGATGATATTTTGGTTTATTCACGCTCAGAGGATGAGCATGTGGATCACCTGCGAGCAGTACTCCAAACCCTCCACGATAATAAATTGTCTGCTAAGTTTTCTAAGTGTGAGTTCTGGTTAATGTTTGTATCATTCTTGGGGCATATTGTATCCAACGGAGGTATAAAGGTAGACACTCAGAAGATTGAGGCTGTGAAATCGTGGCCTAGACCTACCACTCCGACAGAGATTCGTAGCTTTCCAGGCTTAGCAAGATATTACCGGAGGTTCGTAGAGAGATTTTCTTCTCTTTTAGCACCATTAGCAAAGCTGACACAGAAAGCGACTAAGTTTCAGTGGACAGAGGCATGTGAACAAAGTTTCCAAGAGCTTAAGAACAGGTTGACCTTAGCACCAGTTCTACCACTTCCAGATGGTTATGCCATGTATTGCGATGCCTCAGGTGTCAGGTTAGAATGTGTCCTGATGCAACATGGGAAAGTAATTGCATATGCTTCAAGGTAGTTAAGGAAGCATGAGCAGAATTATCCGACCCACGACCTCGAATTAGCTGCGGTTGTCCATGCACTTAAGATATGGCAGCATTATTTATATGGTGTTAATGTTGATGTGTTCATAGATCATAAAAGCCTACAATATATCTTCAAGCAAAAAGAGTTGAATTTGCAACAGAGGCGATGGCTTGAGTTATTGAAAGATTATGATGTTAACATTCTCTACCATCCATGTAAAGCTAATGTTGTAGCAGATGCCTTAAGTCGTCGATCTATGGGCAGCTTAGCACATGTAGAGGCCGAAAAAAGACAATTAACTAGAGAGATTCATCAATTGGCTTGTTTGGGGGTTCGATTAGTAGACTCTGGCAATGGAGGAGTTGTACTCCAAAATATTGCAAAATCATCTCTCATAGCTGAAGTAAAGGAGAGGCAGTACAAGGATCCAGAGTTAGTTAAGTTGAGAGAGCGTATTCCACAATAGAAGAAGCCATTGTTAGAACTCAAAGGAGATGGGGTTCTTAGATACATGGGTCATTTGTGTGTTCCAGATGTAGCAGGGCTACGAGACAGGATTATGTTAGAGGCATATTATTCATGGTACTCCATTCACCCTAGGTCGACAAAGATGTATCATGACATTAAGGATGTGTATTGGTGGAACGATATGAAGAAGAACATTGTTGAGTATGTCGCTCAATGCCCTAGTTGCCAATAGGTGAAAATAGAGCACCAGAAGCCCGGAGGGCTAATGCAGACTATAGAGATCCCGACATAGAAATGGGAGGCGATAAACATGGACTTTATCACAAGCTTACCTCGTTCCCCTCGTAAGTTTGATTCCATATGGGTGATAGTCGACAGGCTCATGAAATCAGCTCATTTTCTTCCGATCAGATCTACATATACAATAGAAGATTATGAAAAATTATATATTAAAGAGATAGTTCGACTACACGGAGTACCAATATCTATTATATCTGACCATGGGGCCCAGTTTACAGCACATTTTTGGAGGTCATTTCAGAAATGTCTAGGAACTCAGGTGAATCTCAGCATGGCTTTTCATCCACAAACAGATGGACAAGCCGAGCGCATGATTCAGATGCTCGAGGATATGTTGTGAGCATGTGTGCTGGATTTTAAAAGAAGTTGGGATGAACATCTACCTCTTATCGAGTTTGCATATAATAACAGTTATCACTCCAGTATCCAGATGGCTCCGTATGAGGCTTTGTATGGGCGCAGGTGTAGATCTCCCATAGGGTGGTTTGATATTGGAGAATCTAGGTTACATGGGCCAGACCTGGTTCAGCAGGCCATAGAAAAAGTAAAGCTTATCCGGGAGCGACTGTTGATAGCTCAGAGTCGTCAGAAGTCATATTCTAACGTGCGGCAATGAGATTTAGAATTCGAGGTTAATGACTGGGTATTCTTAAAGGTGTCACCTATGAAAGTGTGATGAGGGTTGTCAAGAAAGGCAAGCTTAGACCACGGTATATTGGACCTTATATGATCATTCGGAGAGTGGTCCAAGTAGCTTATGAGTTAGAATTGCCCTCGGAATTGGAGTATGTCCATCCAATTTTTCACGTATCAATGTTATGGAAGTGCATTGGCGATCCTACCCGAGTAGTGCCCATAGATTATGTACAGATTATAGAGAACTTATCATACGAGGAAGTTCTAATTGCCATCCTAGACCGACAAATCCGCAAGCTGCGGAATAAGGAGGTAGCCTCTGTGAAAGTACTTTGGAGAAACAAAAATGTGGAAGAGATGACTTGGGAGGCCGAGGAAAATATGAAGTCTAGAAATCCCTACTTATTTCCTCTTCCAGAGAATGGTCCAACTGAGACGTCATAATTATAAGGTACGTGTATAAATTCTTATGTTGATTATTGTCATTAGTCATGTGAGGCCATTGTCGTTACTAATAATTATGGTCCAGTGTGGCGTTGGATTATTAAGCTTCTACAAGGAGAGTTGGTAGTAGTGTTGTTATAAAGGTGACCCTGCCAAAGTTATATGGATCACGGGGAGTTGAACATTCAAGCACGAATGTTTCTAAAGGGGGAAGGATTACATCTCACGTTTTTCGTACATTCAAATTTTGTCTCCAGTTAATTGATGCAGACTCAGAGGTGAGATCATCTTGACGTTAATGTATTTATGCTATTTATAACAAGCGATAAATGAGTGTCATAAAGGATAAAGGATGCACAAATTAGAGAAAATGAGTTTCGTTGAAAATGGCCAATTTGGGATAAAATACGGATTAAGTAATAATACTCGATAATTATAAACTAGTACCATGCAAGGTACCATATGACCGCGGTAGTATAATATATAAAGTATATTGTCACGCCCCAACCTCGGGAGGCGTGACCGGCACTCAATAAAGTGAACCCAACTGAGCAAGCCTTTTTAACAATTTCTACCCAGCTCAATACGATTAAGAAACCATGCTTTCATTAATTTAGACAATACCAAAATCGTACATTCAACATTGTTAATTCATTTTCATATCACGGACCTTAAGTCGTGGTTAAGTTTTTAAGATTTCATACAGTTACCACTTAGAAGAACTAGAGTTTAGAATGTCAATATAGTACATTGTCCCATCCGACATCCGAACACAACCCACCCAAATGTCTACGGAGCCTCTAAAGATACAAAAGACAATTATGACTACGCTGGCAACAAGGCCCCGGCTATACCTCAAAAGTGGAAGTCTACAACAAAAGATGTACAACATAACTCCTTGGAGGAGAAAGGTGGGCTCACCAAGACTCTAAGAGGAGGATACTCCGCTACGCGCGATCGACATTGTCCGCTATAGATCCACCTTCATTCATTCAAAAATGTAGCGCCCCTGGCAAAAGGAACGTTAGTACCATGGAATAGTACTAGTATGTATAACTAAACACCATCATGTTAGAAAGAACAACCATACAAGAGTAAAAAAGAAATCATAAGGACTACAAAGCTTCAAACAAATACCACGTCAGCAATATAAAAGGTTCACATAGTTTCCGAAATTTTAGGTTGGGGCATTCCATATTGTTGCATCATCATCCACAATACCACCGCTTCCTTGAGCGGAGTCCGATCACGGCCCGATAGGCTAAGTCATCTCACCAAGACGTTACCCTTATTTCATTCTCACTTTCCAGTTTCAATTATCAATACATTACCACCATGTGTGTTTAACATGGCATCCGATCACGGCCCGATCGGCTAATCCATCTTACCAAGATGTTACCCTTTTCCGTTAGTCATCTAACTTCAAACTTTGGTTTCACATGTATTAGTTCATTGGCACTTGGGGCCATAATTACCACATTCAGTAACTCACATTTCACATTATTCTCATTTTCAACATTTACCTTGCCATTTAGGATCATAGGCACATACAAAAGCAATTTAAGTTATAAGCATAGAGAGGAATGCATCTAGTTCGGCATATTAATCACAATGTAACCTTGACTTGACACTTAGGCATTTAGCACATAGCTCATGTTCTCCACACATCCTCAATTTACAAAGAATAAAACATTAAACACATGGAGAAGCACCTTCCACATACATTTTCACAACATTAATTCATTTGTCATAACAAGTACTACATCAATCAGATTTCAGACTTAAAACATTTGCACGGGCACCATGGAGGCTCAATTTCTAAGAGGTGGGAGTTTTAGCCATACATACTTCAATAGTGTTTTCCTTAAATCCTTCCGGAATTTCCTAGCAACTTCGATCTATTTTATAAAAATTACAAATTGAACAAAGAATTAGAGACATGAATAAGATTCTAGCTCATTTAAGTAAATTCAAGCAGTAAGTGTGCACAGTGATTTTAGGACTTTTTTGAGATATTTCTATCATTTTACACCCCAATTGCTATCTTTTTAGTTCACAACCTCCCCATACCCTCTTATCTTTTATGCATGCAAGAAAATCCATTCTTATACCCATGAACCCCCAAGCTAACTCATTCTAGTGTGAATTTCGAAACCAAAGGTTAGGGCTCAAGTTCTTACCTCTTGGGGTGAAGGCCTAGCAAATCTTATTTGATAATCTTCAAGGGTTTCAGCAAGAATTGAATGGGGATTTGATGAAGATCACCCTCTCTCTCTAGAACTTCCCCTCTCACTCTTTTTGTAGAAGAATATCTTAAAAGGGGTCTAATGGGGTGTTTTAATGGGATGGGGTCAGGTTTTAAAAGTTAGAAAATAGGAGCCCCGACACGATCTACGGTCGCATATGCGATCACATAATGGACATGCAGCCCGCAGAATAGATCGAAAAAATGGCCTCAAAACCTGAACAAACTACCTGGGTATGTGACAAAAATGCGGGCTCGCACGCCTGTTCTGTCGCATAATGCACCGCAGAACTGCCCCTCACAAAATTTCAAAGGGGATTATGCGATGACTATGCGGCCCGCATATTGATTATCCAATCGCATAATTGCCCGCATAGTTGACCTCAAATTAACCATCAAACTGCTTGACTCTGTGGCGACTATGCGGTCCGCATAGCTATTCTGCGATCGCATAATGGACCGCAGAAATGCACTTTTCTTGTTTTGAGTAGAAATTTTCACGGGTCCTTATATATATATGAAGTATTTTGAAAATAAATTGAATTTTAAGTAATTTATGGTAATTTTTAAATTATGTGGGTAATAGATTAATTAACGGGTAACGAAACATTACCCGATTAACTAATAAGTGGATAAAAATTAACAAATCACCACCTAAGAGAACGTAGTAGCCCCCCCTCCCCCTTTTGTTTAAGGTGACTCATTGTTCACCTTTACATGTGTCTTAAAAGTTTCAAAAGACTAAATTATAAGTCTTATCAAGAAGACTTTTGTAAGCATTATCCAAACATTATGCCTTTGATTTTAAAAACCAAGAACCTTATCTGCTAAGGATTCAAGTGAATCAAACTAAATTCTTTCAAGTCTTAGAAAGAATCAGAAACATTTTCCACCTAGGATTTCAAACCGAAAAAAGGACGTTGGAAACCAAGAATCCAAATCTGTCTTTGACCTCATTTCAAAGACATTGAAGCCATCTATGAACGTGAGTGTGAGAAGGATGGAGTGACTGAAGAGTCCTCCAATTCTTGGGAAAAGGAGATATTAGAAACTGCTAGTGATCTCAAAAATTCTAGTGAAGAGGATACCTCAATTTTTTAAAGCCAAAAATGCTAGAAGCACAAGACAATTTCGTTCCAATTTCAAATCCAAGCATAAATTTCTTTCAAGAATTTTGCAGAAACAGGCATGTGAAGGCTAAGCTTTTCCTTCATTTTAGCATGATATTGTAGTTACACAATTCTGATAATGAGGCATAAAGAAAAATTCGTATCCTGGAATTTACGTATATTTTGCTAGTCTCGCAAATTACATATACTTTTCTAGTTTTGTAAGTTACCATATTCTTCTTATCGGGACTGCATATTCAGTTGAGTATTTCCTTCTTCCGGTCAAAAGAGCAGAGAGTCTACATATATACAGTATTAAAAGTATTTTATTACCATTGAGCTATAATCGATGGGCAAGCCTCTATTGGGAAACCTCTGATCAGATGGTAAGTTATATACCGAGACTGTTGTGGCCGAGCGCCTATGAGCGAGCCCAGTTGGTCGAGATACAGAGCCTAGTATGGCCGAGTGCTTATGAGCGAGACTACTACGACAGAGTATATATATATGTATACTGAGCCTTATAGGGTCGGACAGCTATTTTACTCACTATATTGAGAGAATTGAGTCAGTATCAGCAGATAAGCATATCTTCAGATTTTCTTTGACTTCCAGTTGTTTTCAGTTATTATATTATCAGTTCAGTTTCATCTTCAATATATTGCCTTACATACTCGGTACATTATTTTGTACTAACACCCCTTTCTGAGGGCGCTGCATTTCATGCGTACAGGTTCGGACATACAGACGAGTAGACCTTCTCAGTAGGTGTATGCCCGAGTTCAGCCTTATCGGTAAGTTCCCCGTCTTTCAGAGTTGTCAGGTCTAGCAGTTTGGAGTAAATCTTGTGCATATATGTAGATAGATTAAGGGAAGGTTGGGGCCCTATTCCGATCACAGTACATCTATCAGTAGAGGCTTGTAGATATATCCTGTCAATTATTACAGTATGTTAGGTTTGTAGGCCCTGTACGTATATTTTGTTGGCTTGTCAGTTGTAGTAATTATGACAGCCTTGCCGGCCCAACTTTATATTGACGTTTAGTCAATGTTAGTCTCTATTCAATTTTATATTTGCATCGCACATTATCTTGCAATGTGGCCCATGGCCAAAATATGACATTACATGTTCAGAGTCTCTTAGTCGATAGTGGTATGCAAGGATAGGTGACGCACTAGGTGCTGGTCTTGCCCCCAGGCTCGGGGCGTGATAGTTGCATGCCGCAACATGTGTAATAAGGGTGGATTGTGGTGAGATAAGGGTGAACCGTGATTTTATTATTGTGATACGGTGGGATCGGGTGACACGCCGCAACATGTGTAATAAGGGTGGATTGTGGTAAAATAAGGGTAAACTATGATTGTGGTTATTGCAAAATGGTGGGATCGGGTTGCACGCCACAATCTTTATGCTTATGGTTTACCTTGGCTGTGTTAGCTAAACGGTAGTCTTAAACTGTACTTAAGGATTGGTTATAGCTGAGCATTGATGATACATTTCGAGAACTTTATTCATTCCTTGCAAGTTACTGCTTTATTTTTATCCTGTCCTTCTTTCTGCTTTTATTATACATTGTATGCAGGTTATATTGTAAATGCCCCGTCGTAGCCTTATCACTACCTCATTGAGGTTAGGCTCGGCACTTACCAGTACATGGGGTCGGTTGTACCGATATTGCACTCTGCACTTCTTGTGCAGATTTTGGAGCAGGTTAGTGCTGATCGAGAGGTTGGTTGTAGTATTTACTTGCTTGGAGACCCAACGTAGTCTTGTTGGCGTCCGCAGGCCCTGGAGTCCCCTTCTGTACCCCAAACTTTGTTGTTTTCCTTATTTCATAAACATTCGTATTTTTCTTTCGGACAAATGCTTGTAGTAAAATCTTAGAATGTTCGTGGATTGTGACACTGGATTCTGGGTAGTAATAGTAAATGAATATAAACAAAGAGGCTATTTACTTACTTCCGAATTTATTTACTTGTAGATTGTTTATTGTTAATCACTGAAACGTAAAGGATTTGGCTAATAAAAACTCTAACGTTGGCTTGCTTAGAAAGTGTGATGTTAGGTGCCATCACGGTCCCAATGGTGGGGATTCCGGGTCGTGACATATTGGAACCACAGCAGACTTAGCTAAAGATAAGACACGGTTGTCACGCCTCCTTTTTCCTACACCCCCGAAAAGGGATATATAAGGGAGTTTTTTCCAATTAAAGTGACAATCAAACGGGATTATTTATATTAAGAAATTCAGAGTCACCACTTGGGATAATTTAGGGTGCCCCAAGTCACCGGTTCAAATCCCGAATCGAGAAAAGATTGACTTTGTTTTACAGTCCGCGAACCAGAAATCTACGTAAGGAATTCTGTTAACCCGGAAGAATGTGTTAGGCATTCCCGAATTTCGTGGTTCTAGCACAGTCGCTCAACTGTTATATTTGGCCTATTATCTGATTTTAATACACTTTTAAATGTATGTGCATTTTAACTTTAAAACCGCTTTTATTTATTTTTAGGAAGATTGCAATGTTATTAAAAATACGTCTTGAACCACCTCACATAAATGCACCCGCGGTCCTTGACATATTTTATCTAACATTGTTGAGATTTGGATCTGGGTCACATAAATGCGCACCCGAGTTTAGGAAGGTAAATTAATTAAATAATGCGCCTAAAGCAACTACGCGTTTGCAACTTTGCGAGAGCCATGAAAATTCGCTAGATAGCATGCCTCGATTTCTAAGGATAAACAAGATTAATTAAACGAGGGCCATGCAATTAAGATTTTATTTGGCATGGCGCGCTTCGATTCAATTTTTTAAAGGAAGTTCAAGCTAAATGTTTGAGGGCCATAAACTATTTTTGTTGTTTAATATGGCTCACCTCCACCAATTAATTAAGGAAAACGTAAAGGATTCTAATTATTTTAGGCTAATTTTTGAGCTTGGCCTAGTAATTAGAGGTCTGCATTAAACTAAAACAAAGATTTGACTTTCAGGGCTTGGGCCGACAATGGATCCAATTACAATTCGATAACTCCTTAACGAGCACAACAACACAACTAGGTTTAACGTGAAGCCCAGGTCAAGAAACGCTGAATGTTGATGAATATAACTGGGCCAACATTGGCAGCCTAGATCCGATTCTACACTAATACTTGGTGTGGAAACAATCTTTCTATGAAAATCTTGAATTAAAACAAATACAAAGGTGCATTAAATGCCAACATAGATTCTGCAATGAGGATTCAATTCCTGATGTGATAGCAACTCTTACACAAGTTATTTCATCATTTAACATTGCAAATTCATTAGTTACAACTCATGCGTGCCCTGGTTCAAACCAACATCCTTGACTCAAACATTTCGAGAATGAACAACCTATAAAGAATCAAGGTAAGTCTAAAAAATCTCAGATTTGAAATCAAATTCAAATTCCATTCTTGAAAGTCCTTTTGAAATTCATAGCTTACATACGAACAGAGGCAAAACTAAACTATAAACTTCTGAACTTAATAGACTACGCTTCAGGCTGCATATAAACTAGTCTAAATACACGATCAATGAAAGGCAAACTCAGCTTAGATTTACTAAACTAGGGCAGGAATGGTTTGAAATGATCAACATGCAACCCATAGCTATGAAACACATTCAGAGCCAACCAACTTCACAATCAAACTAAGGAGTGCAGCCTCCAGTTCATACATATTACACTAAATCTAGAAGACTTTCATGAATCAACCACATTCAAGCAGAAAACTCGTATCTAACCCTTAGGACAAAACATGTAGCCATGGTGACATGAATGACTCATAAGAAGGCCGAGCTAAAAGAAACCCAGAACAAAATACAAGAAACTAGTAAAAAATGAAGAATCAACAGAGAATTAACAATGGTCATTTCATCAACATGAGTTACATGGCTTCACATACAGCTCAATTGAGCTTCACTTCCATTCATGGTTTGAAGGAATACCTAGAAATGAACAGAAATAAGAAGTGAAGGGTCAACAGTAGCAATAGCAAAAGTCAGCACCAGCAGAACCAATTTCAAACAGAAAAATGATGTGCAGCAGTCCAAAAATCAGTTTCAATCGAGCAATAACCACAGAAAACTTCAAACCAAACTTTTTAAAACCCAAATTCAGTCCATTTTTACCCCAAATGAATCAAAAATTGTTTCATAAATCGAAAACTTCAGAAATCACAGAAGAAGTTCAATGGAACAGTGATTCTTATGAAATTTTTAGTTGTTTTTGATTTTTCTGAATTTTATGCCTTTTTTCTCTGACTTGAGTGTCAAGCTATGATGCCTTTATAGGCAAGCTACTAGGGCTGCAGAAACGCCACTAGTTTTGCACTTAAAACCTTCTGGAATTTTTGTTTTTGCTTAGGAGTCCTTTGTTTAAATTTCAGAGCTTCAAATCAGTCCCCCTCCCCAGCTTCCTAGAAGCTTCATATTCAGTTACTAAAATATTCCCTACTTAGATTTCCCAAATTGCCCCCATGAGCCCTTGTTATTACCCCTGAAATCAAAATGTGCGTCAAATTGACCCAACCAAATTTGGTATGGGTCTATAAACCCAAACTAAATCCCCACTTGAGCTCTTTGAATTTCAGAATCCAATCAAAATCAATAAGGGAATCCCAATTTTAAGAACTGACCCAAAATTTCCAAAAGAAGAAACTCGGAACCTTTTAAAAAATGCAACCAAAATAAAACAAAAGTGAACGAACTAATTAACCTAACTACATAACAGGAAATTAGCTAGGTTATGGGCCTAATTACATTAACTATGTGATTAAACAGTTGATGAAATGAGAACAGTAATCCTGCTATTAACAAAAAGCAATTACACAAACAAAACAAGATTGAAGAACAGACTTGAGAAGAACAAACGGACAATTATCAATTTCGGCTATTGAGTCAAATTAACTGAGTTGTCCAAAGAAAAAAGAAGAAAAGAAGAGGAAAGAAAACAAAATGAATCGAGATACAGAAAGAACTCACCGCACCAAACTCGAACTCGAGACCTGACACTCCGACCTCATCCCCAAATAATGTTAGTCGCTTGTTCCTTGTCAAGAACAAGTGAACAACAGTATTTTGTGACAAAACCGGCTCTAAAAACTCATGAGGGTTGGAGCAATCATCCAGCATGCCCAGGTTTGGATTTGGCTCTTAGAAACTCGGATTTTGGATTTAAGATTTGAGAAGTTTAAGGAGGATTTGAGGGAAATGAATTGCGGATTCAGTATGAGGGGGTCTTGGTGGTTCCGTGATGTTATTTTGGTGGAGTTTGGAGCCAGCGCCGCCACCCTAAAGCAGTGGGAAAAGGGGGCGGCTGCTAGGGTTTCAGGGGTGGTCTCTAAAGATTTGAAATGAAAGCGACGATGAGAGGGGGGTTGAAGGGGTTCGGACATTATTATACCTATCAAACCCCACTTCCGGACTATTAGATCAACAAAGATCAATGGTCCTGATTTGGTCTGTTAAAACGGGGTCGTTATGGTTAAGTGGAGACACGACCGGGTGGGAAACGGGTTTAGGCCTCAATTAAACGGGTTATGGTGGAAATCGTTTGGGCTGACACAGATTTGGCCCAAATACAGCCACTATTTTTCACTTCTTCTTTTTCAAATTAGTTCCTTTTAATTTCAAACTCTTTTTAATTTCCTTTTCTTCTTTTTTTTCTCTCTTTTTTTGAAATAAAAATAAACCTATACTAATTACTAAATTAAATTAATCCTAACAACTTAAATTAATTAATTACCATAATTAATTAAAAACCAAATTAAAGGAAACTATCAAAATTCGAAGCTAAAATTAAAAGTGAAAATAAATTATTTTTTTGTGATTTTTCCATTTTTATAAAACAACTAATTTGCTAATTAGTCTAACAAATGTAAAATTAAATCCTAAATGAACGTATTTTTGTATTTTTGCCCGTTTGAATTCTCTGTTGGAAGCATTTCTGAAAAATTTGACCGTACCTTGTTTCCGAGGTTGCCTACATATCCTTGGCTATAAAGGAATCATGTCAGTGTAGTTCGGGAAGTTTCGGTAGCTGGGACTACCATGAAGTTGTGATTTCATTATTGTTGTTGCTGCTGATTACTGAATTCCTTATTACACCGTGACAAAATAAAGGAAGCTAGACTAAACTATGATCTATGAATTACAAGAATCCTATCTATATCTTCAAACTTGATCTTGCGATTCCTGTTGCCTTGTTGACTTGTATTCTCCAAGTGAAGTCTCTTTGTTGCCGACTCGAATTGTAATCTGAGATGCTTTTCCCTTTTCTCCAGGTGGGCGTCTGATTGCTGAACTTGAACTGTCTTCCTTCGAATATTGCTGCTTTCTCTTCATTCTCCAGGTGGGATCCTGATTACCAATACTTTAGTGTATTTGTTCTCCAGGTGGGCTCCTAATTACCGACACTTAAATTGTTTCCCTTCCTTAAAACTAGTGTTGTTCTCCCTTGCTCTCCGGGTGGGCGCCTGATGGCCAAAACTCTAACTGTATTCCTTGCTTTCCAGGTGGGAGCTTGATTGCCAAAACCATCGCTGTATTCCCTTGCTCTCCAGGTGGGCGCCTGATTGCCAAAACTTCAACTGTATTCCCTTGATCTCTAGGTGGGCGCCTGACTGCCAAAACATGAATTGTACTCCCTTGCTCTCTAGGTGGGTGCCTGATTGCCAAAACTTGAACTGTATTCCCTTGCTCTCCAGGTGGGCGCCTGGTTGCCAAAACTTTAATTGTATTCCCTTACTCTCCATATGGGTGCCTGATTGCCAAAACTTCAACTGTATTCCCTTGCTCTCTAGGTGGGCGCCTGATTGCTGAAACTTAAATTGTACTCCCTTGCTCTCCAGGTGGGCGCCTGATTGAAAAAACTTGAACTTTATTCCCTTGATCTCCAAGTGGGCGCCTGATTGCCAAAGCTTTAATTGTATTCCCTTGCTCTCCAGGTGGGTGCCTGATTGCCAAAATTTTAATTGTATTCCCTTGCTCTCCAGGTGAGTGCCTGATTGCCAAAACTTGAACTGTATTCCCTTGCTTTCCATGTGGGTGCCTGACTGCCAAAACTTGAACTGTATTCCCTTGCTCTCCAGGTAGGCGCCTGATTGCCAAAACTTGAATTGTATTCCCTTGCTCTCCAGGTGGGCGCCTGATTGCCAAAACTTTAATTGTATTCCCTTGCTCTCCAGGTGGGCGCATGATTGCCAAAACTTCAACTGTATTCCATTTCTCTCCAGGTGGGTGTCTGATTGCCGAAACTTGAACTGTACTCCCTTGCTCTCCAGGTGGGCGCCTGATTGCCAAAACTTGAACTTTATTCCCTTGCTATCAAGGTGGGAGCCTGATAGCTAAAGATTTAATTGTATTCCCTTGCTCTCCATGTGGGCACCCGATTGCCAAAATTTTAATTGTATTCCCTTTCTCTCTAGGTGGGCGCTAGATTGCCAAATTTGAATTATTTTCCCTTGCTCTCTAGGTGGGCGCCTGACTGCTGAAACTTGAATTGTATTCCCTTGCTCTCCAGGTGGGCGCCTGATTGCCAAAACTTTAATTGTATTCCCTTGCTCTCCAGGTGGGCGCCTGATTGCCAAAACTTTAACTGTATTCCCTTGCTCTCCAGGTGGGCGCCTGATTGCCGAAACTTGAACTGTACTCCCTTTCTATCCATGTGGGCGCCTGATTGCCAAAACTTAAACTGTATTCCCTTGCTCTCCAGGTGGGCGCCTGACTGCCAAAACTTGAACTGTATTCCCTTGCTCTCCAGGTGGGCGCCTGATTGCGAAAACTTGAACTGTATTCCCTTGCTCTCCAGGTGGGCGCCTGATTGCCAAAACTTGAACTGTATTCCCTTGCTCTCCAGGTGGGCACCTGACTGCCAAAACTTGAATTGTACTCCCTTGATCTCTAGGTAGGTCCCTGATTGCCAAAACTTAAACTGTATTCCCTTGCTCTCCATGTGGGTGCCTGATTGCCAAAACTTTAATTGTATTCCCTGAAACTGCTGCCTTTGAACCTTATTACAACAAAACAAACAAAACAAAAGAAATTTTTCTGCCCTAGTTTGGTTATGGGCGCATCTATGAGTGTTAATTGAATCATGTCACCAAATATCTCTATGTATTTGACAACTAAATCTCATTATTTAGGAGGGTCCTGAAAACTCCTAGTTAAATGATAGCTTTACATCTAAATTATATCTTCTAAAAGTATGACTCCCACTAAACCTTGTTATCTAAGAGGGTCTTAAAACTGCATCCCATTATTTAGGAGGGTCCTGAAAATCAAAAATCAAGTCTTATCTTAAGAGTGACAACTTTTATGGCTGAATTATACTACCCTACAGCAGAACTTATGCTAAATCTTGTTATCTAATGGGAATCTTAAAGCTAAGTCCCATTATTCAGGAGGGTCCTGAAAGTTCTTAATTGAATTCTATCTCAAGCATGAAAACTATGAAGCCAATTTATATTCCTTTGGGGTACATTTATGCTAGATTTTGCTACTCATGATTGTTTTGAATTTTAAACTAGGTCCAATTTTCCAGGAGAGTCCTAAGAATTTATGATCAAACCTGTCTGGTGCTTGTTTTCCCTTACGGAGGGTTTTTCCAAAACAAACAAAATTTCCTGCCCCTGTTTCAATCAAAGAAAAATCTTGTCAGTTTAAAATGTGGTGGTTAGTTTGTGGCATTCTTGCTGAAGGTGGCCTCTCCGCTGTCGTGCTCTGTTTTGACTGGCTTCCCCGAGCCGGCCAAGAACTGCTTGACTTTCTGACTGACTTTTACCCACATGACCTTGGATAACCCGAGTGTTCTATACCCAGCTGTTGTGTTATATCTCTGACCCATCTATCTGCACCTCTGCATCTCCTACGAAATTACTAAACCATTTCACAGGTGGAACTTTTACTGACCCTTTATATCCCACTTCACATCATACTATCTCTAACAATGCTTTGGTTGCGCTGTGCTTTTGTGCAATTTTGGAAGTTAGTAGAGAGCTTTGAAATCCTTTCTTATTCGCTGACATTGGAAACATCTTAGAGAAATACACCCAGAGAAAATGAAATGCAATGACTTTGAGAGTTAGGGATAAGAAAAATCCAAAACTGGAAGACTGTCTGAAAGGGGAAAAGAAAAGAGACTAATCTGAGTGGAGCAACTGGCACCAATGATCATGACATGCATTTCGGATTAATCAGCCCAGTCTGTCTAACCAATCAACTTTTAGTTGTCGTACTTTACGCCCCAAGATCTTCAAAACCCAATTTCTTCACCAAAACCTTATCTTTGTTCGGCCTGCGGTGCCCGGAAGGATTTTTACCAACAAACCTCTCTCATTTGTTCATCTCTCACTTTTTCCTTAAGGTGCCCGTGAAGGTTTTCACCAATAAGACTCTCTCATTTTGATTTCTCTCAGCTTTCGTTGCCTTATAGCGCCCGCGAGGGTTTTCACCAATAAGACTCTCTCATTTTCATTTTCTTTGTTTGGATCGGAGTGTTGCCCCTAATATGAATCGCCTCCACTTACTCGACTTGGCATCTCTCGAAGACTGATCGGAAGGGCTTTCTTTAGACCGTAATATGGGTTTGGATGGGATTAGAAAGAAAGGGTATCAAAAGGCTCAAAACAATTCAAATGGGTTCAAGGTTACAACTTTCGAAATCAGATTTCTTACAACAACCACAACTTCTGCCCCAGTTTCTTTGCTTGGGGGACTTTTGAATTTTTACTTTGATAGGACCGAACCGTGAGGCTGCCTACATATCCTTAAAAGGAATCAGGTCAAACGTAGTTCATGACATAAGAATTGCTTTATTTTGTTGTGATTTCTCTTTTCTTTTTTTTTCTTTCTCTTTTTTCCTTCTTCTTTTTCTCTTTTTGTTGTTGTTTTTTTTCTTTCTCTTTTCCTCTCTTTTACGTTGCTTATCTTTTGCGCTCGCGTTTTTTAACTTTGCTACTGATTCCAAAAGAGAGGTATGAAAGGAAATAAATAAGGCTCAAAGGGGTAACAAAAGATAAAGTGTTTAGATAGCAGAACAAAATGTCTTCGTCATTTCAATCTTCAAGACATGCCAAGTACAAACAAATACAATATAACCAAAGAAGTCATACATAATATCTTTTGATCGTATCAGAATTGATAGTCATTTCTACATATTTGCCTTCTATATCTGTTAAATACAAAGCACCATTGGACAACACTCTCGTTACGATGAACAACCCTGTCAATTTGGGGCGAACTTGCCTTTTGCTTCAGCCTGATGTGGAAGGATACATTTCAATACATGTTGACCCACTTCAAACTTCTGTGGATGTACCTTCTTGTTATATGCTCTTGTCATTCTCTGTTGATACAACTGGCCATGACAAATTGCTACCAATCTTTTCTCATTGATCAAACTCAATTGCTCCAGGAGGGCTTGACCCACTCCTCATCATCAATTTCTGCTTCAGCGACAATCCGAAGGGATGGGATTTCAACTTCCACAGGTATCACTGCTTCAGTGCCATATACCAATAAATAAGATGTTGCAACTGCTGAAGTGCAAACAGTAGTGTGATAACCCAACAATGCAAATGACAGCTTTTCATGCCATTGCCTAGAACTTTCCACCATTTTGCGAAGTATCTTCTTTATGTTCTTGTTAGCTGCCTCGACTACTCCATTCGCCTTGAGGCGGTATGGGATGGAATTGTGATGTGTGATCTTAAACTGGTGACATACCTCTTTCATCGGATGATTGTTGAGATTAGCGCCATTATCTGTGATGATCACCTTTAGGATCCCAAATCGACAAATGATATTTGAGTGCACAAAATCGATCACTGCTTTCTTGGTCAAAGACTTGATAGTTTTAGCCTCCACCCACTTAGTGAAATAATCAATGGCCACCAGAATGAACATGTGCCCATTGGACATTACTGGCTCAATTGGTCCAATGACATCCATGCCCCAAGCAACAAAGGGCCACGGTGCAGACATTGTACGCAATTCAGATGGCAGAGAATGAATCAAATATCTGTGCACTTGACATTGATGACACTTGAGCACAAAACTGATACAATCTCGCTCCATAGTGAGCCAGTAATAACCTGCTCGGAGAATCTTCTTTGCCAGAACGTACCTACTCATATGCGGTCCACAGACCTCAGAATGTACTTCTGTCATGATAGTGGTGGCCTGTCCAGCATCTATGCATCTTAACAATCCAAGATCTGGAGTTCTTTTGTACAAAACTCGTCCACTGAAGAAAAATCCACTTGCCAAACGATGAATTGTTCTCTTTTGATCACCTGTGGCTTGTACCAGATATACTCTCATTCTTATGTATTCCCTGATGTCGTGGAACCATGGCTCACCATCAAGTTCTTCTTCCACCATGTTACAGTAAGTATGCTGATCATGGACCTAAATATGCAAAGGGTCAACATAAGCCTTATCTGGGTGATCTAACATTGATGCCAGAGTAGCCAAAGCATCGGCAACCTCATTATGGATCCTTGGAATATGCCTGAACTCTACTGATCGAAACCGCTAACAAAGATCATGCAAACATTTTCGATACGGTATGAGTTTCAAATCCCGCGTTTCCCATTCTCCCTGAATTTGGTGCACTAGAAGGTCCGAGTCTACCAAGACCAAGACTTCCTGGACACCCATATCGGCAGCTAACCTCAAACCCAAAATGCATGCCTCGTACTCATCCATGTTGTTAGTACAATAGAAACGAAGCTGAGCCGTAATAGGGTAGCGATGCCCTGTTTTAGAAATAAGTATAGCTCCTATCCCAATGCCTTTCATGTTAGCAGCTCCATCAAAGAAAAGTTTCCAAACTGGCTCTTCAACTTGTTCCAACTCATCAATGTGCATTACCTCTTCATCAGGGAAGTAAGTCTTTAGAGGCTTATATTCTTCATCCACTGGATTCTCGGCCAAATGGTCGGCCAATGCCTAGGATTTTATCGCAGTCCGAGTCACATAGACGATGTCAAATTCTGTTAGCATGATCTACCACTTTGCGAGCCTCCCTGTGGGCATAGGCTTCTAAAAGATATACTTTAGCGGATCCAAACGAGAGATGAGGTAAGTAGTGTAAGATGACAAATAATGCTTCAACTTCTGTGCTACCCAAGTTAGGGCGCAACATGTCCTTTCCAGGTGAGTGTACTTAACCTCATAAGATGTGAACTTCTTGCTGAGATAATAGATGGCCTGCTCCTTCCTGCCGGTGATGTCATGCTGACCCAACACACAACCAAATGAATTGTCCAGGACTGTCAAATACAGAATCAAAGGTCTCCCCGGTTCTGGTGGCACCAACATAGGTGGGTTTTACAAGTATCCCTTTATCTTATCAAACGCTGCTTGACACTCATCTGTCCACTTGACCGCAACATCCTTCTTCAACAGTTTGAAGATAGGCTCACAAGTTGTCGTAAGTTGAGCAATAAACCTGCTGATGTAGTTCAACCTCCCTAATAAACTCATCACCTCAGTCTTATTCCTTGGGGGTGGCAAATCTTAGATAGATTTGATCTTTGACGGGTCCAATTCAATACCTCGACGACTGACTATGAATCTCAACAGTTTTCCAGACGGCACCCCGAATGCGCACTTTGCAGGATTGAGCTTAAGATTGTACCTGCGAAGCCTTTGGAAGAACTCTCTCAAATCTCTGACATGGTCAGACTGCTTTTTAGACTTTATGATTACATCATCCACATAAACCTCGATCTTCTTATGTATCATTTCATGGAATATGGTCGTCATTGACCTCATGTAAGTTGCCCCAACATTTTTCAAACCGAAAGGCATGACCCAGTAGCAGTATGTTCCCTATGGCGTGATGAATGTCGTTTTTTCTGCATCCTCCTCATCCATTAGGTTTGATGATAGCCCGCATAGTAATCCACAAAAGACCCAATCTCATGTTTGGCACAATTATCAATCAAAATGTGGATGTTTGGCAGTGAGAAGTTGTCCTTTGGACTTGCCTTGTTGAGATCACGATAATCAACACACACTATGGTCTTACCATCCTTCTTTGGCATAGGCACAACATTGGCTAACCAAGTGGGATACCGCGTGACTCGAATGACTTTTGCATCGAACTGCTTTGTGACCTCTTTTTTTATCTTCACACTCATATCAATTTTGAACTTCCTCAACTTCTATTTGACGGTAGGAAATGTCGGGTCAGCGGGCAATTTGTGAACTACCAAGTCAGTTCTTAGACCCCGCATGTCGTCATATGACCATGTAAAAATATCTTTGTACTCAAACAATGCTTTAATTATCTCTTCCCTGAGTTGCATTTCAAGATGGACACTTATCTTAGTTTCTCTGATATTATCTGGGTCCCTAAATTGATTGCTTCGATATCACTCAGGTTGGGCTTGGGTTTTTCTTCAAAATGGCTTAATTCTTTACTAATCTCTTCAAAGGCCTCATCCTCATTGTATTCGGATTCATCATTACACTCTATTTCTTGAATTATTATTTCAGAATTAGATTGGCTTTTAAGACAGGGACGAAGATTCCTCATGCATGTCATGTCATTGAAACCAGCATGAAAAGAACTGTATAAGGCAGAAAAGAAAAACAAAAATAAAACTATCAGGAATAATGGAAAAAAGGGAAATTGCATTTCATTGAAATCAAAAGATAACAAGGTTTATACATCCAAACGGACGGAACATAGAATTGGAATTACAACCCTGGAATAATCTAGATAAACTAAAAGAAAATCAAAGCAAACTATCAAAATTCCTTCCTGGTGGGGAGAGGAGTAGCTTCCCAATTGTTAATCTTTGCACTAGGCCCAACAAATTGCACATCCGCCTTGCTTGAACCTTCTCCAACTTCAACCATGTTTACATCGTCGAACATCTTCTCGAACCTTTCAATTAACTCTTTATCAGGGCCAAACACAGAACTGGGAATTGTTGTTACTGGGCGTTTCTTGGTGCCAGGCCTGACAAATGATTTGGAGAGACGTGGGACAGGCTTTGGAGGACCCATGCCCGCTGTTTCAACTTTCTGGATCTTTTCACGTCTGCGACTGTGGGCTTGAATCCCAAAGCAAATGTATCCAAGTTTTTGGGAAGAGATACCAGTTGTACGATACCTTGCAGAGATGCACCCAAACCCTTGTCAGGCACAAAACCATTCTACAACATTTCAAAGGCTACCATGACTGATGCGGCGGTTACCTTCGGAATTGGAACACATTTCCCTTCTGGATTTTTTCGACTGACACTATGTCAAAAACCTGGTAGACCCAAGGCCCCTTATTGTCTTCAACATCAATGAACAGAACAATGGCATCACTAGGAGCACACAAATTATCCTCGCCGTGCACAACGATTTCCTGTCTATCCCATTCAAACTTGACCATTTGGTGTAGGGTAGACGGCACTGCTTTGGCGGCATGAATCCAAGGTCGTCCTAATAGCAGATTGTAGGAAACAGCTACATCCAGCACTTGGAATTCCATGATAAATTCAACTGGCCCTTTCGTCAGCTCCAGCACTATATCACCGACTAAATCTTTCCCTCCACCGTCGAACCCCCGAATGCAAATACTGTTCTTGTGAATTCTTTTATCATCCACTTTCAACTTGTTCAGAGTGGAGAGAGGGCAAATGTTTGCACTAGAACCATTGTCGACCAATACCTGAGTAACCACGGAATCTTTGTATTTCACCGTAAGGTAGAGGGCTCTATTGTGCTCAGTACCCTCCACGGGCAACTCATCATTAGAAAAAGTGACTTTGTTTACCTCACATGCTCAACTGCTCATCACATTCTCGTCTGAATGGATTAACAATGACAACAATGAAATCTGAGCAGGCATCTTCCTCAACTGCTCCACAATGGAATAATCTTGCACCTTCATCTTTCTCAAAAACTCTTCTGCCTCTTCTTCGGTCACAGCTTTCTTCGCTAGCACTGGGTTATCTTTGGAGGTTTTAGCTTTTCTTAACTCCTTGGGGGCAAAGCATCTCCCTGACCGAGTCAATCCATGGGTCTCATAGACTTCTTCTTTAACTTCTTTTCCTTTGTAAGTCACTATCACCCGTTCATAATTCCATGGGATAGCCTTGTTGTTGACTATTGGTAACTAGGTTACAGGCTTGATAATGACCGAATCTGTGTGGGCACCCTCCACAATTATGATAGGCTTGTTCGTCACTCCTGGCACAACCACTTTTGCCCTTTCATGTTTCGCTGCAACATCACTTGAGAACCCCTTCTTGACTACCGCAGATGGTTCACTGTTTGTCCTGCTCAATTTGACCACTGATCTCTCATTTTTTGATTTTTCAACCGACTTGACCTCGCTGGACCGAATCATCATGATGGTCTGTGAAGGTTTCTTGGGCTCCCCTCCCTTATGCACTATCTCGATCATATTCGTCTCCGAATAGGCTGACAACGGGTTCTGGTTTATGTTGGGAGCCTCCGGAGCTTGGACTTCAATCTGATTCGTATTAATGAGCTCTTGGATAGCATTTTTCAATTGCCAGCATTTCTCCGTGTCGTGCCCCGGAGCACCAGAACAATATTCGCAACTTACAGAATAATCAAGATTGCTCGAGGGAGGATTTGGCAATTTTGACTCAATCGGCCTCAGCATATCCAATTGTCTCAGCCTGTGGAACAAACTAATATAGGACTCTCCCAATGGAGTGAAGGTCTTCTTCTTCTGCAACCTCTCGTTCTTAAATGCTTGATTGGGCTGGAAAGCTGGTCTAGTAGGGTTTTGGTAGGCTCGTGGGGGTGGGTAGGCATTTTGTATAGCTGGGTAGATATTTTATGGGGCTGGCGCACGCCATTATGCATGGGCGGGGGGTTGGCTATATGCTTGGGCATGGTGTACAGACAAATGAGGGTTTGGTACTGGGTAGTAGTGTTGGGGTGGATTATACGAGATGTGGGGGTAGGTTTTGTGGTAGGCTCGAAGATGATTATAGTGGTGAGGTGAGCCCCTGGGTCCGAACCAAGCTCCTGAATCAATCGTTGCTACATCCTCTTTCTTCTTCTTTCCAATTACTCCCCCAGTTCCACTTTGAATGGCCTGGGTGGTTGACTTAATAGCCGAATAGCTCATGATTTTGTTTGACTTGAGACCTTCTTCTACCATACCGCCCATCTTCACCACTTCATTGAAGGACTTGCCTATAGCTGATAACAAATGACGGTAATAAGTAGGTTTTAAGGCCTGCAGAAAATAATCCACCATTTCACTTTCTTACATTAGAGGGTCAACCCTTGCTGCTTGTTCTTTCCACCGAAAACCATACTCCCTAAAACTCTCATTGTGATTTTTCTCAATCTTTGTCAAGGATAGATGATCCGGAATAATCTCGAGATTGTACTGGAAGTGACAAGCGAATGCTTGGGCTAGATCATCCCATGTATACCATCTTCTGTGATCCTGCCAAGTGTACCACTCCAGCACCAAACCACTCAGACTCTGACTGAAATATGCCATTAGTAACTCGTCTTTCTCGCCAGCTCCCCTCATTTTGTTACAGAAACTTCTCAAGTGCTCCACTGGATCACCATGCCTTCATACAAATCAAACTTGGGCATCTTAAACCCTGCTGGCAATTGAACATCTAAAAATAGACATAGATCTTTGTAAGCCACGCTTACCTGACCTCCCAACCCCCGCATGTCTCTGAATAAGTGTTCTGGACTTTTAACTTTCCTGAACATCTCCTCCTGTTCAGAATTTTTAGATGGTTTCTCAGTTGCCATAGGGAGATTAAAGCGAGGAGTGTAGGAATAGGGTTCTGGAGCTTTGAAAGTGGGCTCCAGGGGGTAATATTGGTTATCATGGGCTTAAAATAAGGGCTCACTGGAGGATCTGTAGAGTGTAGCGGGTGGGGGTGCCACAAAGATAGGAGTGGATGGTGGAGGGAGGTATGGAACTGGTTTGGGTGGTGGTGCTTGTGGTGTTTGGGAGGTGGTGCTCTGGTAGTGGTGATAAATGGGAAAGCTCGGGGATGAATCGGTAGTAGGAGGTTCCTGAGACTGAGCCAATGGAGGGACGGAGGCAGGGTTGGTGGGATAAAGTGGTGGTGGGTGCCCTTTTACCCATGCTTTATACATCTCGACCATTTGTTGTTTCAACTTATACATCTCTTCTTTCAAATTGATATCCGACTCTTCCCCCTCCCTCGAAGGATCGATAACACTCACATCAAGTTCCTGTTAGCCATGATCGACTTGTTTTTGGATCGGGTGTTGTATGGGTGAGTTGCCAGAATGCCAAACAAACTAATCACCTGCCTGTACTGGGTTGTCAACAACCAACTTGTTAGCGATTAGAGCTTAAGAGAGAGGCAATCGCACATTGGGGAATTTAATGCACCTAGGCGGTTAACCATTTCTATCATGCATTTGATCGGTTGTTTGCGTCATCCCGGTTTTCTCTTATTTCCATTTGCGACTTCTTTTTCTTTCTTTTTTTTCACTTTTAATTTTCTTTTTTTTTCTTTTCAATCCCGCCTTTCTTGGCTCAATTTATCGTTGTTCTTTATCCTCTCATTTTTCTCTCTTGTTTTGCCATTGTTTTCTCCGCACAGTTTCTTGTTTTCTCTCTCTTTTTCTTTTCTTTTTCTCTCTCTCTTGTTTTTCCTCTCTTTTTCTTTTTCTTTTTCTTTTCTCTCTTTTTTTTTCTATTGGTTATGATCCTATGGAGATTGCCTACGTATCATGACCCCACATGAATTAGACCAAGCGTAGTTCTGGGGGATAAATGTAAAAATAAGTAATAAAACATTTTGGGATTTTCAAATTTTCATAAAAGAAAATGCTTTGATTACAACGACTCAAAATCTAACAGACTCGAAAAGGAAACTAACAGCCTCTGATGGAGAAATGAAAATACAGACTCAAAACAAACTAGCAGACTCTAACAGAAAAAATGAAAATACAGACTCGAAAACAGACTAATAGACTCCAATGAAAATCATGAATATATCAATGCCTCAACTGCTCCTGGGGCCCGCGGGACATCATTCGTTCTCGCCACGGGCCTACGTGCTAAATCCCCTTGGCGGTGGTATAGATTTTCCATTATCTGGCGGACAAAGGTCATCACAGTGGCGAAGAACATGGATCTAGTCATGTCCTCACACTTACTGCATTTCATTGTGATGTAGTCAGCGATCCTTCTGACCCTTTCTCTTATGACGCCCTTTTCTTACAACAAACGCCCAATCTGTTGGGCCATAGCTTCCAAAGTTTGTTCAGCTACTTGATTCTATTCTTGAAGTTGTTGCAAATCTCTTTTTAACTGTGCCATTGCTGCATAACAGTGTTCTCTTTCAGCCTTAAAGTCTTTCGCCTGCTTGATCGTTTTATTCTCAAAGATGGTGACCCTTTTCTTCAACCCCACAACCTCATTGTCATATTTTTCTTTTAACTATTTAACCAAGCGCTCTCATTCTTCCGCATTTTTAGCCAATTTTGTTCGAGCTCTTGCCAATTCACCCTCTGCCTTATTCAAATCAAAAACATACTCACTCACCTTCTGCCTAAGTTTCTTTATAAGCTTTTCATCTTTTGCACGTCTGGCAGGATTTTCAGCTGTTATTTTCATTTCCCGAATCTGGGCTCGAAGGGCATCATTTTCCTTGGATAGCTTTTTCTTCTCACCCGCATCCGCGGAGACTTGCAAACCATTCTCGAATTGAAGGTCCTTGACTTGCTTCTCCAGCTTGCTTATGGTGGCACTGTACTCATTTTCTTTGGCCAACCAATCCTATTGCGCTTGTGACGCCTCGACAAATTCTTGAAGATGGGGTTTTTTGGTTGGTCTTCCAAACTCAACACTTCTTTTGTACCATGCAAGGTACCCTGGTGAAACATCACCTTTGGATAGATCACGCACACAGGTATTTGCCGTCAAGTACTGACACTCGCTCCAGATCTGGCGGACTGCTGCTTCATGAAACTGACCATCAAGACCAATCTCGACTACCTGAGCACTAAGGTCATCATCTTTTGGAACTATTTGACATCTCCCCAGCTATCTCAAAACCCGGTGTGGGGCATAAGGCTGGATACTTCTGAGACCCATCAGGAGGAAGTGAGGTCCGCTAGCTGGCATGTATACGATTTCATCTATAGGAAGCCACCCGAACGTCCATTCTATTTGGTCTGCAGTGATGGAACGGAGATGTGGTATCCATTCTATAACCCCTTATGGCAGGCTAAACCCGTCGACCCTTGTATAAAATTCCTCTATGCAGTTTGTCTCTGTTGACCAATAGCTCATGTATTGAGGACGATGACATAGATGTTCAATCATCCACATCTGAAGCAACAAGTTTCACCCTTCAAAAAAATCTCCTCCGGTTTTACAGGCTGTGAGAGCGATGAAGATTTCAGACACTATCATGGGTGCGAGGGTGCTTTTGGCCTGAGTAAGCAAAGTGCTGACGACCCCAGCTATTCGTATATCGATATTTCCATATTTCCTAGGAAACACCAGAGGACCCAAGAATACCACCATAAAGGCAAAGCACATGTGTTCTTCCCATTTTAGGCGATTCCCTTTGCTACAAATTTTGCTTTCTAGATTATTAAACCCTCCTATGTGTCTGTATCGCTGGTATATAAACTGCGGAGTAGAAAAACTAGCTGCCAAATCTGGGTTGTGGATCCCCCTACTTATCTTTAATGAATCTAGGAACATGTGCACAGCGACGACTCTTGGAGCAATCAGATATTTGTGTCTCATAGGAACCTCAGTGCTCCTAATATATCTGGCTATTTCTTCCAAAGTTGGGGTGAGTTCAAAATCTGAGAAGTGAAACACGTTGTGGGCCGGGTCCCAGAATGTAACCAACGCCTTTATGATGTCTCTTTTAGGCCTGATCTTCAACAACCCAGTGAGACCTCCCAAGTATAGATTGACCTTATCTTGCCCTGATTTACCCAGATCTTCCTACCACATACATAGCTCCAAAGGGATCTTGTTCATGACTGTTATTGGCAAATTTTGACTCGTGCTCATTTTACACATTTATTAGGGTGATTAAGCAAAATCATGACTCATTTGACTCAAGAAAAGTTAATATATTTTTTTTTCAAATTGTCATTTCAAAAATAAAAATCGGCTTTGCAAATACGGCCTTACAGCACTTCCGGGGAGAATATTTTAAGGTTGTGCTTGCTAACCGGCCAAAAATTCGAAAAAGAGACCAAAGGTGGATGTTCTTGCAAAAACAGCCTTCCGGCATCCTTTTGGGGACATTCGGCTATTTTAGACAAAAATGGCATCACCCTGCTTATTTAAAATAAAAATAAAATTTTTGTTCTTTTTGGGCTATTTTGCAAAAGGGAAGTTGGACCCAATGGGGGTTGCCTACATATCCCACATCCGGTGAGAATCAAACTGACGTAGTTCGGCCAATTTTGACGAAACAAAAACCAACTATTTTCAAAACACCTTCTTTTTTTAAAAAATTTTGGCAGACTTCAGTATATTTCAGACATTAGTTTTTCAAAAACAGACAGTTATCTCTCTACGCCCTCACATTGACTTTCCTTATCTCAACCTTTCCCCTATAAGCTGGTCAACATGCAAATCCGAAGCAAATGAATGCACAAATAGCAAGTAAGATGCATCAGAATAGTCTTTTCATTTCGGGTACACCTGTCCTAGACAGACCCAACTCATGTGTTGAGTCTCCAAAGTCAAATGCACATGATGCAAACAAACGCTCCTACTAGGGATCCGGCATGAGGCTGAGTTATTTCTAGGTTCAAAACCTGGGTATTTGTTCTATACTTGTGTACCTGATCGGACAACTCGAGTCGAGGAGGGGGCTACATACCGGGAACCAAAAGGTCATCCGGCTTAGTAACTTGTCCGAGTCTCTTTCTTATTTCAAGGCATGACACTAACAGAATAGGGAGTCACGGCCAATGTGCACATCCCCGGAGATTAGAATAGAAGGATTTCAGAACAGTTTATATACATTTCACGTAGTACCAAAGCGGTAAAAGCAACATTTAGTACATTAGGCCCAAACATGTAATAAAATCAGATAATAGATAAAGCCAAATATAACAATTCATCTAAGCTCGAATTCTGAACCCTGAACCAGAGATTCTGGGTTTGGTCCCCAGCAGAGTCGCCAGAGCTGTCACACCTCCTTTTTCCTACACCCCCGAAAAGGGATATATAAGGGAGTTTTTTTCAATTAAAGTGACAATCGAAATGGGATTATTTATATTAAGAAATTCAGAGTCGCCACTTGGGATAATTTAGGGTGTCCCAAGTCACCGGTTCAAATCCCGAATCGAGGAAAAGATTGACTCTGTTTTACAGTCCGTGAACCAGAAATCTGGGTAAGGAATTCTGTTAACTGGGAAAAGGTGTTAGGCATTCCCGGATTCCGTGGTTCTAGCATGGTCGCTCAACTATTATATTTGGCCTGTTATCTGATTTTAATACACTTTTAAACCTATGTGCATTTTAACTTTAAAACCGCTTTTATTTATTTTTTAGGAAGATTGCAATGTTATTAAAAACATGACTTGAACCACGTCACATAAATGCACCCGCGATCCTTGACATATTTTATCTAATATTGTTGAGATTTGGATTTGGGTCACATAAATGCGCACTCGAGTTTAGGAAGGTAAATTATTAAAATAATGCATCTAAAGCAACTACGCGTTTGCAACTTTGCGAGGGCCATAAAAATTCGCTAAATGACACGCCTCAATTTCTAAGAATAAACAAGATTAATTAAACGAGGGTCATGCAATTAAGATTTTATTTGGCATGGCACGCCTCGATTCCATTTTTAAAAGGAAGTTCAGGCTAAATGTTTGAGGGCCATAAGCTATTTATGTTGTTTAATATGGCTCACCTCCACCAATTAATTAAGGAAAACTTAAAGGATTCTAATTATTTTAGGCTAATGTTCGAGCTTGGCCTAGTAATTAGAGGCCTGCATTAAACTAAAACAAAGATTTGGCTTTCAGGGCTTGGGCCGACAATGGACCCAATTGCAATTCGATAACTCCTTAACGAGCTCAACAACACAACTGGGCTTAACGTGAAGCCAGGTCAAGAAACACTGAATGCTGATGAACATAACTGGGCCAACATTGGCAGCCCAGATCCGATTCTGCACTAACACTTGGTGTGGAAACAATATTTCTATGAAACTCTTAAATTAAAATAAATACAAAGGTGAATTAAATGCCAACATAAATTCTGAAATGAGGATTCAATTCCTGATGTGATAGCAACCCTTACACAAGTTATTTCATCCTTTAACATTGCAAATTCATTAGTTACAACTCATGCATGCCCTGGTTCAAACCAACGTCCTTGACTCAAACTTTTCGAGAATGAACAACCTATAAAGAGTCAAGCTAAGTCTAAAAAATCTCAAATTTGAAATCAAATTCAAATTCCATTCTTGAAAGTCCTTTTGAAATTCACAACTTACATACGAACAGAGGCAAAACTAAACTATAAACTTCTGAACTTAGTAGACTACGCTTCATGCTGCATATAAACAAGTCTAAATACACGATCAATGAGAGGCAAAACTCAACTCAGATTTACTAAACTAGGGCAGGAATAGTTTGAAATGATCAACATGCAACCCATAGCTATAAAACACATTCAGAGCCAACCAACTTCACAATCAAACTAAGGAGTGCAGCCTCCAGTTCATACATATTACACTAAATCTAGAAGACATTCATGAATCAACTACATTCAAGCAGAAAACTCGTATCTAACCCTTAGGACAAAATATATAGCCATGGTGACATGAATGACTCATAAGAAGGCTGAGCTAAAAGAAACCCAGAACAAAATACAAGAAACTAGTAAAAATGAAGAATAATAGAGAATTAACAATGGTCATTTCATCAACTTGAGTTACATGGCTTCACAAACAGCTCAATCGACCTTCATTTCCATTCATGGTTGGAAGGAATACCTGGAAATAAATAGAAATAAGAAGTGAAGGGTCAACAGTAGTAATAGCGGAAGTCAGCACCAGCAGAACCAATTTCAAATAGAAAAATGATGTGCAGCAGTCCAAAAACCAGTTTCAATCGAGCAATAACCGCAGAAAACTTCAAACCAAACTTTTTAAAACCCCAAATTCAGTCCATTTTTACCCCAGATGAATCAGAAATTGTTTCAGAAATCGAAACTTCAGAAATCACAAAAGAAGTTCAATGGAACAGTGATTCTAATGAAATTTTTAGTTGTTTTTTATTTTTCTGAATTTTATGAATTTTTTCTCTGACTTGAGTGTCAAGCTATGATACCTTTATAGGCAAGATACTAGGGTTGCAGAAATGCCACTAGTTTTGCACTTAAAACTTTCTGGAATTTTTGTTTTTGCTTAGGAGTCCTTTGTTTAAATTTCAGAGCTAAAAATCAGTCCCTCTCCCCAGCTTCCTAGAAGCTTCATATTCAGTTACTAAAATATTCCCTACTTAGATTTTCCAAATTTCCCCCATGAGCCCTTGTTATTACCCCTGAAATCAAAATGTGGGTCAAATTGACCCAACCAAATTTGGTATGGGTCTGTAAACCCAAACTAAATCCCCACTTGGGCGCTTTGAATTTCAGAATCCCATCAAAATCAATCAGGGGCTCCCAATTTTAAGAACTGACCCAAAATTTCCAAAAGAAGAAACTCGTAACCTTTTAAAAAATGCAGCCAAAATAAAACAAAAGTGAATGAACTAATTAACCTAACTACATAACAGGAAATTACCTAGGTTATGGGCCTAATTACATTAACTATGTGATTAAACAGATGATGAAATAAGAACAGTAATCCTGCTATTAACAAAAAGGAACTAAACAAACAAAACAAGATTGAAGAACAAACTTGAGAAGAACAAACGGACAGTTATCAATTTCGGCTAAGAATTGAGTCCAATTAACTGAGTTGTCCAAAGAAAAAAGAAGAAAAGAAGAGGAAAGAAAACAAAATGAATCGAAATACAGAAAGAACTCACCGCACCAAACTCGAACTCGAGACTTAACACTCTAAATTCATCCCCAAATAATGTTAGTCGCTTATTCTTTGTCAAGAACAAGTGAACAACACTATTTCGTGACAAAACCGGCTCTAAAAACTCATGAGGGTTGGAACAATCATCCTGAATGCCCAGGTTTGGATTTGGCTCTAAGAAACTCGGATTTTGGATTTAAGATTCGAGAAGTTTAAGGAGGATTTGAGGGAAATGAATTGTGGATTCAGTATGAGGGGGTCTAAGTGGTTCCGTGATGTTATTTTGGTGGAGTTTAGAGCCGGCGCTACCACCCTAAAGCGGTGGGAAAAGGGGGCGGCCGCTAGGGTTTCAGGGGTGGTCTCTAAAGATGTGAAATGAAAGAGACGATGAGGGGGGGCTGAAGGGATTCGGACATTATTATACGTATCAAACCCCATTTCCGGACCGTTAGATCAACAAAGATCAACGGTCCTGATTTGGTGATCGGTCCTGATTTGGTCTGTTAAAACGAGACCGGACCGGGTGGAAAATAGGTTTGGGCCTCAATTAAACGGGTTCTGGTGGAAATCATTTGGGCTGACACAGATTTGGCCCAAATACAACCTCTATTTTTCACTTCTTCTTTTTCAAATTAGTTCCTTTTAATTTCAAACTCTTTTTAATTTCCTTTTCTTCTCCTTTTTTCTCTTTTTTCTCTTTTTTTTTGAAATAAAAATAAATCAATACTAATTCCTAAATTAAATTAATCCTAACAACTTAAATTAATTAATTACCACAATTAATTAAAAACCAAATCAAAGGAAACTACCAAAATTCGAAGCTAAAATTAAAAGTGAAAATAAATTATTATTTTTTTATTTTTCCATTTTTATAAAACAACTAATTTGCTAATTAGTCTAACAAATGTAAAATTAAATCCTAAATGCAAATGCAACGTATTTTTCTATTTTTCACTAATTAAATAAAATAAACATGCACAGACAAATGTAAACAATAACAAAATGCTACAAAAATTCACGAAATTGCAAGCAGTGGAAAAATTATTTCGTTTTGAATTTGTGGGAGTGATTCATATAGGGCAAAAATCACGTCCTCACATCGGCGAAAGAGAAAATCCATATAGGTGATACCTACTAATTGGCAATATGCTTTAGATATGGTAGAAAAATTCTATTATTATTATTGTTGTTGTTGTTGTAAATGAAAGGAATGAGGATTCATATTTTTTACCCAACCTTATTTTTATAGGAGAGTTCTTGAAGCCTTAAAGTCGGTGGAATAGGCCCCTAAGTAGGTGGGGCATTGGGCAGCCCCTATTGCCCAAGGGCATGGCCACGCTAGGCCATTCTAGAACCTTCTATTGAATGCTAGCTTCTTGTAGCTTGTATGACAGCCCCTTTGGCCAACCTAGGCAGCTTCCTAGGACTCTCTAGAGTCCTCTAAGATGCCACCACTCCTTTGTGCTTCCATGGATCTTCCACCAACATAGTCGGGATTGAGGTATAATTACTGTTTGTTGTTGTAGTAGTAGTATTACTGTATTCTTGTGGAAACATGACAAGTGGAGCTTCTATGATCATGTATTTATCGAATCAACTATTGTAAATGTAGCTAGTGATGAAAGGCCTAATCCGTAATCATGGACATATGATAAATGTTTTTTATTTCTTCCACCTTCCATTGATAGTGAAATTAATAGTTGGTTGTCAAACAGTATCAAGATTACTCTTATTTTGACAATAATATTAAAGCTAGAATAATTCAAAGAAAAGCTGATATGTGCTTTATTTCCTTTGGTTAATATTCAACTTAGTTAAATATGTTTGGTAAATTTGGATATCTTGACATCAAGCCTAGCACCCACAATATATTTCTATATATATCACTATGAAAGCACTCTTTATTTGTGTGGTAGCCTGCATTTCCAAGTAGAACAAACTATTCTTGAAAGAATCATAAAAGCATAAGAGATGGCAGCCAAAGTGGAGATCATATCCAAAGAAATGATCAAACCATCATCTCCAACAACTTGTACCCTTAAAACCCACAAACTATCACTTCTCGATCAAATTTCACCCCCAGTTTTCATCCCTCTAATTTTCTTCTACCAAGATGAACTTGGAAATATCAATCGTTCAAGAAATATACAGATCCTGAAGAAATCTCTATCCGATGCTTTAACGCGATTCTACCCATTGGCCGGAAGGTTCAATGATAATAATTTTATTGATTGCAATGATGCTGGAGCCGAGTTTATTGAAGCTCAAGTTCATGGTTACCTTTCACAAGTTATAGAAACTCCAAAAACGGAAGAAGTAAGAGAATTTCTCCCAAGAGAAGCAAGTGAGGTAGAGAATAATGATGTTCTTCTAGCAGTCCAAGTTAATATATTTAATTGTGGAGGAATTGCCATTGGTGTGTGCATGTCTCACAAAGTTGGTGACGGTTCGTCTATAGTAACGTTCATCAATGCATGGGCAGCCATTGCTCGGGGAAATCACACTGGAATTGCGCAACCTAATTTTAACATGTCAAGTATTTTTCCGCCATTAGACTTGTCTAAGTCAAGTTTCAAACCATCTATCGGGATAAAGAACGATAAATTTCTGTCAAGAAGATTTGTTTTTAATAAGGAAAAGCTTGATGCAATCAAGAAGTCGGCTTCAGGATCACAAGTGAAGGATCCCACTCGCGTGGAAGCTCTCTCGGCCTTTTTATGGAAGAACTTAATGAAAGTTTCAAAGTTGAACAGAGACTCTACAAAGATGTTTGCCGCGGTGCATGCAGTGAATATAAGATCGCGAATGAATCCAACCCTATCAGACAACTCCTTTGGGAACCTTTGGACAACTGCACCAGCATTCTTAAGTCCAAAAAGTGAAGAAATATTCGGAATTGATGATTTGTTATACCACTTGAGAAGTGCAATAAAAAAATTAACAGTGACTATACTGAGATATTACAAAACGGGGAAGAGTTTTTGAAACATATAAGTAAATTTGCAGAGCTATTCTCGAAGGAGGAAGTTGAGTTTTATAATTTTAGCAGTTGGTGTAGATTTCCTGTGTATGAAGTGGATTTTGGATGGGGAAAGCCAGTATGGGTATGTACTACAACTTTTCCTTTTAAGAATGTGGTCATCTTTATGGGTACAAAATGTGGGGAGGGAATAGAGGCATGGGTTAACATGCTCGAGGATGATGACTTTTTTGAAATTTCGACATGATTATTTAGCCACTGTTGCACCAATCATGATTTGTCACCGCATTTTATTGCTTATTGTTTTAGATCATTAAACTAGGTGTGAAAGAATAAGGATATAATAAAGTATGGACTTCCACTGTCTATGTTCGTTTTTTTTTCCTAGAAAATAATTATGTACATATAATATTCTTTCTGTTTTTAAAATTGAGTGTGTTTAGTATTATGGAAAATATTTTCCTTGGATTTACCTAAAAATAATTGAGTTTTTTATTTTTTCGGTGCTTGGTAAGGTAGCGTAGAAAATATTTTTGAGATATAATTTAGGCAAACACTATATGAAAATAGATAAAGGCAAAGAGGGTAATCGGTAAGGGTCTAGGGGTCGAAGTAATGATGGCGATATTGGGGGAGAGAGGGGTGGTTGTGGGGGTGGGCGTCGGGTGGGGTGGGGATGGGTAATGAAGAATGAGGTAGGGTGAGGTAGGAAATAAGGCGGGAAAAATTGAGAAAGAGTTTTAGAAAATATTTTTTCTTATTTTGACAGGGAAGTCATGTTCCTCCAATTGGAGAAAATGAGTCATGATTTTCCAAAATATTTAAACCAACTAAACATGAAAAATATTAGAAAACATTTTCATTCATATAAAACACACCCCCAAGTGTTCAATGCTTCGTCGTCGTAGCAAATGTTTCTTTGGTGTTATTTCTGCATTCTCTTTCATGCATATTTTTAACTATCAGTCGTCGGGCACGTGTTTTCCATATGTATCTTATCTTATGTCACCAATTTAAGAAATTGTATCACAAAATAAAATCCAACCAATATATCTATATTATATTAAAAGAAGAGTAGTGAAATATGTGGTTAAGCCAAGTGGCAAGCTAAAATGAAGCCACTTGACAATTTTAAGACAATATTAAAAATTAGAATTATAAATGAAAATATATTTAATGGAAGTAGTAGTACAAGATTTTCTATAGGTATCTTTAATTAAATTTGTGTATAATTTAGTTATGGTAGGTATCCTTTTTTGAGCAAGAATCAATTAAAATTTCGTTGAAAATCTTATACACTAATTTTAAGTTGAAATAATAATTCTTTATTTAGTACAAGTTTTGTATCTAACCTTATTATGAACAATATACATTATTATAGGTATCTTTAATTAAATTTTGTTTACAATTCAGTTATGACAAGTATTCTTTTTGAAGAAGAAAATATTTAAATAAACATTTTGTATCTTACAAAATCGGTAGTTCATATCCAACGATCCCTTACTATTAAAAAAATATTTATTATGAATTTTACTTTAGAGCTAAAAACATTTTTTTAGAAACATGTGATGTAATTAAATTATTGAATTCCAAATGTTTGTTAATGCAGACTTTATATGATGAAGTTTAAATTTATTAAAATGAATCTTGCAAATGTTTTGAAAAATAATTTTTAAGGAAAAAAGATTCCTAAACTGTCATATCTCTTGCATATCATTTAGACTATTATCCTTAATGAAAAATAGAGTTAAATAAATCACTTAGATAATTAAATATTAAATCTTGAGATTCAAAAATCAAGTTTGATTGAAAGAAGCATTATGATACTATTATAAAAAATTGCAGATCTTATTTATTTTTCTTCGTGCTTCATTGTTGTTGGATTTTCTTTTATGAATCAAGATCTGTAAATGTGTAGATATAGTATTTCTATATTGTGTATCCATATTTGTTAGAGATGTGATACTATATGATATATTATAGGAATATGATATTATTAGAATATTCTTAGGAGAGATTTTAGGAATTATATGCTTTGCTATGTGAAGAATATCCCAAAAATACCCCCTCATCACTTCTGGGATCAAACTTACCTAGGGAGTCCCCCATTGAAGCAGTGGTAGTACGGTGAATTCTCCTTTTCTTTCTTATTTATGAAGCTTTGAAAAAATTCTATAACCATGATATGATATTGTTCTTAATGTTTAATTCATTCATTTTCCAGAAGTATATCATCATTTCTTAAAAGTAATTAGTATGATTTTCTGGTGAATTTGAATATTATAAGGTTCATCAAGTTGATATAAAATGAAGGCATTCTGCGTTGTTCATAATTGGATAATGTGTATGCGCTATATGTAATTACAAATAATTATTGTATTTAAATTTTCAGTCAAATATTTTATAATATCATCTATCATTTATTTTGACTATTTTGATTTCAACAGACTTCCTGTTTGGTTAAAGAACATAGAAAATACTCTTTAGAATATCTACAAATAAATAGTAATAGCTTCAACTGTTAAATTTTAGAGAACCCGTGATCTTTGTATGGTAATTATCTTAATTGATTGGATCCATTTGATGCATTGTTCTTTAAAATAGAGCACCAAGGACCGAGAACAGCTTCTTTGTAATATAAGATGGTATCGATTATCTTCTGAGTTATTTTCTCATTAGTGTACCCATTGAAAGAACATGATTTGAAATGGTATATATGTCTAGAAATAATGTCGAATTGAATGGTACTTTGTCTTTACTATGACTTAATTCTCATTTGCTTATTTTCAAACCTTTTTATGCATATTTGTTTTTTGCTTTTGCAAATAATAGAAGATGTTACTTGTATGGTATGCCAGGAATACAATTATTCAGATTTTTTTACTACTTTTATTTATTTAAATAGTAGTAATTTAACAGTTACAAAATTATTGAACATTTAGAAAAACAAAGATTAAATTACTTTTAAACAAAAATTATGTTGTGTTGTTCTGTCATAGCTAAACTTAATTTTATTCTTCTTTTTACCATTTTTTGCCTTCTCAACCGATTGAATTTTACTGAATCAATGAATTCCTAACTATAAAATAAGAGTGTGAAAACAAATTAAATTTAAGAGTTAGACTAAGTATTGCATAATGCAACAATGAACTAACATGGTTTAAAAGGTTGAAAGAATAATACTTATTTTAGTTTGAGATGAGGAGTTATTTTTGATTTGTGAAGAGCAACGATATACAATAAATAATGTTACATATCTCGAATCTCATTAAGTGAAGTCAATAATAAAAATATATAATAATAAAAGTCCTCCGAGCAACATAGTGAAATGTTAAAAATAGAAAGAAATTTCTCATGTAGAAAGTTTTCAATAATTAAAATAAAATAGAAAAAAATATCGTTAATAGACGTAATACAAAATAAAAAATATTAAAACATTAGATAAAAAAAATAAATGAGGAAAACTAATCAAAACATCATAGTATAAAAAATATACAAAACAGGGCACAGAAATTTTAAAAATAAAATAAAGTAGGAAATACAAAATTATTATTTATATATTAAATATTCAAAACAAAATGTTAACAATATAAGAAACAAAAAAATTTAAAAAGTAGGAGAAATAAAAATGTATATCAATATATAAAATGCAGTAATGGACAAGGATACTAACCCATTAGTAAAAGCTTTTATATCTATGTAATAATACGAAATAGCTGATAATGTAGTAAATTAAAATAATAAATAGAAAAGTTAATTAAAACTATATAATTAGTTTCCTTTAATTTTATTATTTTTATTTTTGGTTACACTGCATTAAAAATACAAAATAACAGTTGAAATTTTATTAAAATAATATGATTAATATTTTTTTTAATGTTATTCGCGCATCGCGCGGGTTCTAATACTAGTATTCCATTAAAAAGATTTACTATTTGAAAATTCGCTCAATTGAGCCCGTTAGGACATAAGAAATTTTTTCATTTTTTTTTCAAAAAAAATTTCAAAACCATGTTTGGCTAGGGAAATGTTATATTTTTTTAAATCCAACTTGAAAATGCATTTTCGAATTTGACAAACTACTGCGAACCAGTTTTTCAATGAAAAATTGGAACGTTTGTATTTTTAAGTTAAACAAATTTATCCTATATTTTTGTAAATTATAAAAGGACTCCAATCAGTTATTAAACCTTGGTAACACCTAGAACTACCCCCTTCCAAATAGATTAATATTAACATCAAGTAGTCATAACTGAGTGTAACTAGTGCTTGCTTTTGTTGACCTTCCTTTGCCCCTTCGCCATCTTATTGAGTGACCTTGGACTATATTTTGACATACAATGTTGAGATCTATAATTATACTTTTTACCTGAAGGAGCCACTGCAACTTCTATTATAGATTGTTCATACAGTTAAACAATCAACATGTTTGATTGTTTGTTTCAAGTAAGATAATCAAGTTGCGGTGATTTTGATATTTTTATAAATTGTGGGGTATAAATTATGTTTTATGGTTTTGAAAAAGATACATCAAAATATGTTGTAAAAAATATAACCAAACATAACTTCATCTTCAAATCAAATTTTAGAAATTCCAAATTTGGAAAAAAAACTTGAATTTTGTGTCCAAACGCCCACTTTATCTTGCGTTTCAATTTAGCTTAATATTTTTACTTGAGGCTCGGGCATTTACCGAATAGGCTATATAGTAGTATATGTTTTTGAAAAAACTCGAATTTACCAATTCACGCACAAGGAAACTTGTAGTATTGCAATCACTAAATGAAATTACATGGAAATAGTGATAGTAGGCTATATAGTAGATATTTATACCTTAATATGATCATATTTTGTTATTATTTTATAGATAAATTGCCAACAAAATGCTCTAAATAGTGTTCTTTTGTTTAGCAGGGAATATTATATGAGAGGAAGCAACATGGAGTATTTTGGAGGCGATAATGTGAAGAAAAACGCCCACTCGAGAAGTACCCAAACACAAAGAAGCATAAATGGCCTGGGCAAGAAGGTCCCGCGATGAACCACAGTAGATTAACAACGTAAGGCAGAAAGGTCAGCATTCACCGCGATCGACCGCGGTTGGCCGCAACCGCAGTGCACTGTTCACGCTGCTGGAAAGTTTGAGGACCAAAGTGTAAAATCGGGAAAACTTTTGTAAAACCCTTATATGCTTTAGAAACTCGCCCAAGATTGTGCTAAGCTGATTTTAGACTACTTTTAGAGGCAAGAACAAGAGTGAGAAGATCAACCAAACATTATAGTTTTTCTATCTCCTTTTAATTCTTGCAATTTTACATTATGAACAATTTAGTAGTTTTCTCTTATTTTGTTATGAGTAGCTAAATATTTATCTAGGGTTGATGGAACCAATTGTTGGTTGAAGTTTTGACTCAAGTTGTTATAATCGAGCCGGATTTATGATATGATTGTTCAACTACGTTTTGTATGGTGATTAATTGAATGGGCCATTAATTAATCGTGTCTAATTACCTTATATTGCTTGACAAAGAATATTAGGTTAGATAGTTGTTGAACAACACCACTTTTGGGTAATTGAAGAGATTCATTACTTGAACTTAAAAGTGGGTTTAGAGATAACAAAACTTTGATGGGATAATTTAGAGTTGCATAACTCTTGTCAGCTAGAGTAGTTCGAGAGAATGCTCTAGTAAATTATTATAGTTGATCGAGAGATAATTACGATAACCCATAACTCTTAATCCTCATAGAGTATTATGGCGAGATTATAGCGGAAGAGTCAAGACCTAAGCTAGCAATTGGGGAAATCATTGCCCTAGACCTTTTTACCATTGAATTATCTTTGTTTTAGCTTACTGTTGTTTTTAATAGTAGTTAAAGTAGTTAAACAAAAACCCAATCTTTATTGATCAAAAATCTTGCATCTAGAGATTGATTGAGTTGATAATAACATTGTCGAAGAGTGTAATAGATAGGTTAGTTCCCTGAGGATTCGATTCCGGACTTAAAATCGGATTATATTTGCAGCGACCGCTTTGTCCTTTAAAAGGCATAGTTGGGCGTTATCAAATTTTAGCGCCGTTGTCGGGGAACTAACAGTGTTATTTATTACAACTTAGGAGTAGTGTTAAAATTATTAGTTCAAATCAATTTCCAAATGTGTTAAATAATTTTCATTGAAATTCTAACGTTTGAACTCTTGTGGAATTCAGGTGTATGCCTAGAAATTCTTCGAGGACTGAGAACTACTTGAAGGACTTTCAGACCCCGAGAAAACATTCAGGGCATTGAACCGTGCCAACAAGAGGATCCAACAATCACAACAACCACACCAGCTTGAAATTGACATGGGTGACGTAGAGAACGTCAATAGAAACATCAGGGATGAGCCAACTGACCCAAACATCAGAGTGGTGGCACCTCTTGTGCCAGAAGTTGCACTTTATGATTGGGCTCAACCCACAGCTGACAATCTGGCAACTGCCATAGCTGTGCCCGCAATTCAAGCGAAGACATTCCAGATCACCAACAACATGCTGCATCTGCTACAGAATAAAGGATTGTTCTCCGGGTCACACATTGAAGACCCTCAGCAACATTTGAAAATTTTTCTGTCAATTTGTGTAACTCAAAAGCAGACAAACGTGACCCCAGAAGCTATCAATCTATTATTGTTCCCGAGAAATCTCTGTGACTGGGGAAGCTCAGACTTGGCTGAATTCGCTCCCAATAAATTTCATTGTCACCTGGGAGGAATTAGTAAAGCAGTTCCTAAATAAGTTTTACCCGCCCAACAATACTGCAAGGCAGATTGATGAAATATTGCAATACAAGCAGCAGCCAACTTGAGACCTTGCAAGAAACTTGGGAAAGATTTAAAGGGATGCTGGTGAAGTGTCCTTACCATGGCATTCCAGACCAGATACTTGGCCAGAGATTCTACATAGGGTTAGCTGACAATCTAAAGGCCAATGTAGATGCTTCAGCTGGAGGTGCATTTTTGAGTAAGACATTCACCGAGTGCAAAGTCCTTCTTGACAAGATGTCCCAGAATTCAGGGTGGATGACTAGAGGTACAACACTAGCACCCATAGTGCATTCAGTTCCTCTTGACCCAAATAATTCGCATGCAGAGAACATGGCCACACTCATGACTCAGATGAGTATTTTGACAAAGAAGATAGATGAGATGGGTACCAAACAGGTGCATATTGTTGACACGACAAATGGAGGACTGTGTACACCCTGTGTTAATCAATCTTATGTGTGTTCATATAGCGGAGAAAGTGAAAATCAAGGGGCAAGGGAAGAAATGAATTATGTTAACAACTTTTGGGGTTAGAGACAAGGAGGGCAGCAGTGGAGACCGGCACCAAATCAGCAATACAGACCTAACATGCCTCAGCCTGGGAGCATGCAAGTTCAAGGCCAAATGGTGCCATACCATCAGAGACAATAGGGCTACCCACAGCAGAACCAACAACAGTTGACATATCAGCCACCTCCTCAGCATCAAGATAACAATATGGTAGAGATCAGGGGGATTCTCTAGCAACTCATTGGGACAAATGGTAAGATGCAAAAAAAGTTGGCAGTACATGATTCAGCTATAAAGAACATTGAAACTCAGTTGGGGCAGTTGTCTATGGCTTTAAACAACCGCCCCCAGGGAATATTGCCAGCGAACACAAATATTAACCCCAAGGAGCAAAACCCAAATCAGCTGATGGCAGTAAGTTTCTGGAATGGGAGAGATTTAGACAAAGAGCAGGAGGTTGCACAAGCCAGCAAAGAGACTACGCCAGCCACTCCAATTCCACTAGAGGTAGATGAACAATCAAATCTGACTGAAGTGGTGGTTGAACAGGGTCAAGATGAAAAGGGTAAGGCTAAGGTAAATGAACAAGTTGCAGAACAGGTGGTGCCTCTTGTGCCACAGAACCCCAATAGAGAGAAGCCAGCAAACAGTGCACAAAGGGTGATACCTACACCATTCCCTCAGAGACTAGTAAAATAAAAGAAGGAAGATCAATACAAGAAATTCATGGAGATGCTGCGTCAAATTCAGTTGAATATTCCTTTGATTGATACCTTGAGGGAGATGCCAGGTTATGCGAAGATGATGAAAGACCTAATGTCACGGAAGTTTGATTTTCAGGACCTATCCACAATGACTCTAACGCAGACCTGCAGCGCAGTAGTGACCAAATTGATAGCTCAAAAGATGTCAAACCTAGGTAGCTTCACTATTCCATGCACGATTGGGAGTTATGCCTTTGCAAAGGCATTATGTGATTTAGGAGCCAACATAAATTTGATGCCTTTGACTGTATACACCAAACTGGGCATTGGCAGAGCTAGACTGACTTCGATGCTGCTGCAGCTAGCTGACCACACGGTAAAAAGGTCTACTGGGATTCTTGATGATGTGTTGGTGCAAGTGGAGAAGTTTATGTTCCCTGCAGACTTTGTTATTCTGGACTGTCAGATAGATGAGGAGATGCCTATCATTTTAGGTAGGCCATTTTTTGCCACTGGGAGAGCACTGATCAATTGTGAGACTGGGAATTAAAAATGAGACTGAACGATGAAGAAGTCATATTCAATGTTCAGCAATCTATGAGGAGACCCAGTGAATATGCTAATTGCTCTCTAGTGGAGGCAGTGGATGTGATCATGTAAGAAGATGATGTGACCCTGACTACTAAAGATCCATTGGAGGCATGTCTGACAAATTTAGAAGAGATGGATGGTAAAGGGTTAGCTGAGTGGGTCATGGCACTTGAAGGCTAAGGATTTTGGAAAAGGGAACCTCAGTTCGAGTCCTTTGAGTTATAAAAAAGGGTACACCTCCAGCAAAGCCATCAGTAGAGGAACCACCCAAGCTGGAGCTGAAGCCGCTTCCAGCTCACCTCAGGTACATTTTCTTAGGCCCTGATTCTACTTTGCATGTTATTATATCATCCGGTCTGCTAGATGTGCAGGTAGAACAGCTCTTACAAGTACTGCAGGAAAGTAAGACTGCCATTGGCTGGACCATGGCAGACATAAAGGGTATCAGCCTAGCCTTCTGTATGCATAAGATTCTCTTGGAAGAAGGGCACAAACCTTCCAGAAAACATCAACGAAGGCTGAACCCGAACATGAAAGAGGTAGTAAAGAAGGAAGTGATCAAATGGTTAGATGCGGGAATCATCTTCCCCATCTCTAATAGTAGTTGGGTCAGCCCTGTCCAATGTGTGCCGAAAAAGGGGGGAATGACTGTTGTGTAAAATGAGAACAATAAGTTGATCTCAACTCGTACAGTCACGGGATGGTGGATTTGCATGGATTACCGAAAATTGAACACAGCCACCCGGAAGGATCACTTCCCCTTGCCTTTCATTGACCAAATGTTGGACAAGCTTGCCGGGCGATCGCACTTCTATTTCTTGGATGGATATTCGGGGTACAATCTGATATCAATAGCCCAGGAAGATAGAGAGAAAACATAATTCACTTGTCCTTATGGCATCTTCGCCTTTCAGAGAATGCCTTTTGGGCTTTGCAATGCATCGGTGACATTTCAACGGTGCATGTTAGCCATTTTCACATACATGGTGGAGGATATTATGGAGGTCTTTATGGATGATTTCTCCGTGGTGGGAGATTCATTCGAGGACTGTCTTCACAACTTAAGAAGAGTGCTCAAAAGATGTGTGGAGACAAAATTAGTGTTGAACTGGGAGAAGTGCCATTTTATGGTACAGGAAGGAATAGTCCTGGGGCATCGAGTGTCCAGTAAAGGAATTGAGGTCGACCATGCTAAGGTTGACGTGATTGAAAAACTACCACCGCCCACTTCAGTCAAGGCAGTGAGAAGTTTCCTTGGGCACACCGGGTTCTACAGGCGATTCATAAAAGATTTCTCCAAAATTGCTAACCCATTATGCAAACTCCTTGAAAAGGATCACCCCTTTGTGTTTTCTAATGAATGCAGGTTGGCATTTAAGGAGCTGAAGAAGCGATTGGTGACTGCACCCATCATTGTTGCACCCAACTGGGAGTAGCCATTTGAGCTCATGTGCGACGCAAGTGACTATGCCATAGGAGCAGTCTTGGGGAAGCAAAAGGATAAACTGATGCACCCAATTTACTATGCAAGCAGAACGCTAAGCGGTGCACAACTCAATTACACCGTGACGGAAAAGGAAATGTTGGTCGTTGTTTTTGCATTCGACAAATTCAGGTCATACTTGATTGGCTCGAAAGTTATTGTTTACACTGACCATGCAGCAATTAGGTACCTGATAGAAAAGAAGGATTCAAAGCCACACTTGATTCGCTGGGTTCTTCTGTTACAAGAATTCGATCTGGAAATACGTGACCGAAAAGTGACAGAAAACCAAGTAGTTAACCACCTCTCAAGGTTGGAAGGAGCTGAAAGGAAGGTAGAGGTTGAGGATATAATAGATACATTCCCGGATGAACAATTACTGGCAATGACAATGGAGGAGGCACCATGGTATGCTGATATTGCTAATTATTTAGCAAGTGGTATTGTACCTTATGAACTCTCCTCAATACAAAAGAAAAAGTTCTTTCGTGATTGTCGGTATTATTACTGGCATGAACCTCTATTGTTTAAAATATGTGTAGATAACATGATCCAGCGGTGTATCCCCGAGAAAGATCAACATTTTGTTTTGCAGGCTTGCCATGCTTCACCATATGGTGGACACTTTGGAGGAATTCGGACAACAGCTAAGGTGTTGGAGTCAGGATTGTACTGGCCTACTCTGTTCAAGGATGCCCATGCTTGGGTTAAAAGCTGTGATGAATGCCAAAGAACTGGCAACATATCTCATAGACATGAGATGCCAATGACCACAATTCAAAAGGTGGAGATTTTTGACATGTGGGGGATTGACTTCATGGGGCCATTCGTAAGCTCATATGGTAACAAGTACATATTGGTAGCAGTTGACTATGTCTCCAAGTGGGTTGAAGTAGTGGATCTTCCGACCAATGATGCTAAAGGGGTACTAGGCTTTCTAAAGAATAACATTTTCCCACGTTTTGGTACCCCAAGAGCTATACTCAGTGATAGCGGAACTCATTTCTACAATAGAGCATTCGCACGGCTGTTGGAAAAATATGGAGTTCGTCATAAAGTGACCACCCCGTACCACCCACAATCGAGTGGGCAAGTTGAAGTGTCCAACAGGGAGATTAAAAATGTCCTCACAAAAACAGTGAATGCAACAAGGACTGAATGGGCAAAGAAATTGGATGATGCATTGTGGGCGTACCGCACAACCTTCAAAACCCCAATTGGTATGTCACCGTACAAGTTGGTGTTTGGCAAGGCATGCCACCTCCCAGTTGAGCTAGAGCATAAAGCACTTTGGGCATTGTGGCAGTTAAACTTAGACATGGAGACAGCAGGTACTAACAGAATCACTGGGTTACATGAGCTCGAGGAATTCAGGTTCCAGGCCTTTGAGAGTGCTATATTATACAAATAAAGGATGAAATTAATGCATGATAAGCACATCTTGGATCGAAATTTAAAACCCGGAGATCTAGTGTTGTTATATAACTCGAGATTGAGATTGTTCCCAGGTAAGTTAAAGTCCCAATGGTCAGGACCCTTTAGAGTGGTGCAATTGTTCTTAAGTGGAGCTGTCGAGATTGAATTAGAAGATGGGACAAATAAGTTCACAGTAAATGGGCAAAGGTTGAAACATTACTTGGGAATGGCTGAAGAAAAAGGGGATAGAGTGGCAATCACTTTGGAAGAGCCCCAGTACACGAATGAGGAGTGATGATCAAATGCTTCCGTCGTACCGCGATGTTAAATCAGGCGCTGCATGGGAGTCAACCCACGAGTGTTGTTTTTAGTGTGTTCATAAAAAAAATAATAAACAACGCCAGCACCACGACCGCGGTAAACCGCGGTGGAAGGCAAACATTCTGCCTCGAATTTTTCATCTCACCGCAACCGCGGTGGACCGCGGTAAACTGCGGTGAGGCGTAAACTTTTTGCCTCAATGATTTTAAACCCACCGCGGCCGCGATGGACTGCGGGGGTGCCAGGTATTATTAATTTTTTTTTGTTTTACTTATTCTTTTCCTCTTCTTTTAATTTAATAAACCCCTACTATAACCAAAACCCCCTTCCCCAAATATCAAAACAACCAAACCCCCTCCCCTCCCCCATTCTAATTCTTCATCTCCCTCTCTTCACAACCCTAACCCCCAAATCCCTTCTTCTTCTCCTTCTTCTTCACTCATACTAACATCCCCCACCAACATTCCTCTCACCCATTCCTCAACTAAGGTACAATATAGCATCTGTACACAATATACAACTCTCGGAATCATCACCTATTTACAGTTGCTATCCGTACACGACATCCACAGCAGCCACAATATAGCAATCAGCTATCAGCTATCATCTATCAGCTAAGAGATTTCATTACTATTCGCCTTTTATTTTTTGCACTGCATAAGGCTACCTTTCTACCTTCCGAGGTTAAGCTCTACACCCATCTGCATTTCTCTGCATTGCATAAGGCTACCTTTCTACCTTCCGAGGTTAAGCTCTGCCTCCATCTGCATTTCTCTGCATTGCATAAGGCTACCTTTCTGCCTTTCGAGACTAAGCTCTGTCTCCATCAGCATTTTCTGCATTGCATAAGGCTACCTTTCTGCCTTCCGAGACTAAGCTCTGTCCCTATCTGCATCTTCTGCATTGCATAAGGCTACCTTTCTGCCTTCTGAGGTTAAGCTCTACCTCCATCTGCATCTTCTGCATTGCATAAGGCTACCTTTCTGCCTTCTGAGACTAAGCTTTATCTCCATCTGCATTTTCTGCATTGCATAAGGCTACCTTTCTGGCTTCCGAGGTTAAGCTCTACCTCCATCTGCATCTCCTGCATTGCATAAGGCTATCTTTCTACCTTCCGGGGTTAAGCTCTACCTCCATCTATATGGATGAAATACCGCCACCTTAATTCTCTTGCATGGCTGAAATATCGCCACTCTATTTCTCTTGCATGACTGAAATACCGCCATCTTATTTCTCTTGCATGGCTGAAATACCGCCACCCTTTATTTACGTCTTGCATTGGCTGAAAGATCGCCACCTTCTGCATCTTCATGGGCTAAAAGATCGCCAAATTGTCCAAAGGCATCATTGTTCGGAGGCACCATTTTCATATCCTAAGAACGCCATGCCATGGCCTAAGGACCCCATTTTATCTTTTACATATCATTATTCAAAGGCATCATGTTTTGAAGGCATCATCCTCATAGCCCCAGAACATCATTTCATAGCCTGCGAATCCTTTATCATATGCTTCATGGCCCAGGACATCATGGTCCGAGGACATCATCCTAACCGTCAAAAGACAACATTCACGGTCCAACGGGAACTTGCATCATGTTTAAATTTATGCACAATATATATGCTGGTATTGTTCATTAGCAGGTACACCGGCTAGCAATGGCCGTCTCAGGGAGCGATCCTGCTCCAGTTCCCGCAGTCTATCAGACTCTGACCATCCTTTCTCAACCTGAACATCGCGCCCGCTTTTCGAAAATCTCCATTGGCATACTCCGCTGATGGATCCCGAACTACATATGGACTGATTCCTGTAATACCGAGGATATGTAGGCAGCTAAAAAACCAGAGCTTGGTCAAAACTCTTCAAAATCATTTCCTTCGGTCAAAATTGGCCATCATATCTTTACCCGGCAACTCTTTCATCCTTCCCGGGTAAAGAGGGGCAGTTGTTGATACCCAATTTTTTCCTATGTATTTTTATATACAAAATACTTTTAAAATATCATGTACATGCATATATAAGCATGCCCAAGAGTTTTGGTATTTTTTCCTAATTTTTAAGATTTTAACATCAATTTATTGTCTATTTTTAGCAGTACAAAATCCAATAATTATTCCCAAGATTATCATTTTGGTGAATAACTTATTGTATTCTCATATTTACACCAAAATATAATTAAGGTGATTTTTGTATATTTTTTACAAATCTATTTGGTATTTTTAAGCTAAATTTCATGTAATTGCAATTATAGCCTATTTCTCGATTAGTAGCATTTTATAATTATACAATTATTTTTAGTATTTTTAAATTAATATTTATATAGTATCTGTTGGCTCAGTATTTTTAATTTACTTTTAAAATTATTATTACTATTTTTATAAAATAAAAAGGGAAAATATGCAATTTAACACTTAGCCCATTTCTATTTCAATTACAGCCCTTTCACCTTTCAATTTTAGCCCTTAATTCGACATAATTCCTCCCCCAAATTAAACCAGCCCAATCCCCAAATTACCCGACCCCTGACCCGATTTAAAAAAAACCCACTTGGCTCCCCTTTGATCTAGGCCGTTGATCATTTATGATCAACGGCCGTAATTCACCTTTTCCTTTTTTTTCAAACCCCCCTTGACCTAATTCATTTCACCTGAGATGCTGCCTTTGAATCCCTTCATCTCTCAAATCCTCTCGAGCCTCTCCGAAACCCTAACTGTCTCCCACCTTATCTCACCATGTTTCCACCGGAATCCATGGCGTCTCCGGCCATGGATGGTCTGTACTCATCCTTTCTCACCATCAGACCTAAACTATTCAAGGTTTTGAAGTCCGACTTCAATGGCCCTCTTCAGATCCTTCTCAGATCTGTAGATCTATGGCTTCTCCAGCCATTACCCCGGCATGTTCAAGCAATATGAGTCTTTTTGACTCAGGATTTGACTTTCCTCAAGACCTTTCTCATTTCTAGGGTTTTCTCTATAACTCTAAGCCGTCTGAGGTCTGTACTCCCTATTTCTCTTAGATCTGTGATATGTCTGGGCTTTACTTGACATTTTAAAAAGTTTTTCCCCAAATTTCTTTTTCAAAATCGCTGAATTTCAATTTTTGGATTTCTGAAAAAGTTTCTTCAAATATCTTTCCGATTCTTTCTGTTCTTTCTTCATGTGTGTTTACCTGTGTTATACTCGTATGCTTTCTTTTCTACTATGCTTGAGTTTGCTCTCTTGTTTCCTTTCTATTATGCAAGATTCTTCTACTTTTGTTGTTATTCCTGTACTCACATGTTAATCCGTGTTGTTAATCCTTATTATTTGCTATACATTTTTATGGTTGAGTTCTTTGATTTTGTTCAGTTTATTTAGCTCTGTTTGTGTTCTTGCTAAGCATATTTCACCTGTTTTGTTTAAGCTCGTATCATCTCTTTCTTCTGAACTTGTTTAAACTCCGAGTTTTCTCAAACATGTTCTCATGACCTTGAATCAGTTCTTTCTATCATGTATGTTTGTTTCTCATAAAGTCTTTGGAAGAGACTTCTGAGCCTCTTTCAATGACCTGCTCTCTCACCTCTATGTCTGACTCAATTCGAAACCCTAGGATTTGGGGGTTTCTTTGGCAAGTGATATTAGGGTTCCACTTTGGGACCCTAGGCTTTCAGACTCACTATGAGTTTGTAACTGAACTCGATTCCCTTTTGTTTGTGACTCTAAGGCTTTCAATGTTAGACTCGTTTTCTAAGTAACCTGACGATTCCTTTCGTTTGATTGGTATGTTTTATATATGTGAAATTGCTCTTTCAAAAAAAATTTACCAACTGATTGATTGATTCTGAAATCCTTTTAATAAGGCTGATGAATTATCACTGATTTCCTTTAATTGAACCCTCTTTACCTATTCCTGACTTGGTTCATTCAAACTAAGCCTGTAATGTTGATTTTACTGGTTGTCTGATTGATTCCCTTTCCTTTTTCTTTACAAACCAAGTACCAATGGACTTTTGCCTTAAATAAACTTTATGTATTTAACCTTTTTATGCTACTGTGAAAAGATTTTAATAAAATTTCTTTCCTCAATTGTATTCTACCCGTTTGAAATCAAATCCCTTAACTGAAGGAAGATCATATGAGACTGATTTCAAAGTCATTTCCTTACCTTTCTTACTCATTTTCTGCACTATAAAAGGGACTACCCTTCTGCACTTTTGACACCACTTCGAGTTCAATACCTCAAACTTTTAGATCAATACTTTCAACTTACTTACACACTTTATTGCTTTGAGTTCAATACTCTCACAACATTCTGCTCTTTTTCTGGGATCTTTTGGAACTTTTGCTTGCAACTTGGCTTTTTCAAGACTACTTTTACTTGTTTGTTTTCCCTGAAACTGGTATGTTCTAATTTAGCTTTCCTGCCTCACCCCTATGTGTTTATTTACAGTTTTCTGCAATCCTGTTTACTTTGTTGTTCATGATTAATGTTAACTATATGTGTTCTTTCCTTGCATCTGTTTTGTGTTAGTAATCCCTACCCCTATTCCCTTCTATGTGTTTGAGTTAAGGTTCATGGCCTGGCAGTATCCAAATTACTGCCCAGGTCCAAACCTGATCCTCAATGGATCCTAACTCCCAATTTTGGCTGACAGACTGGTCAGGGGTATGCCAACACTCCCAATTGCTGGGCATGACCACCAGCCTGCCATGGTTTTCCCTGATCCCCCCCTATGCACTTACACTTACTCTTAGACTCTTAAGTTCTGCCCCCCTCTTATGAGCCTTGCTTTGGGACCTTGAGTTCCCTCTGAACTTGGACATTTGAGGGCTGGCCCTTCCACACTACACTATGATCTTAATTCTGCAATGTGTTTGGGGTGTAGCACTGCCCGGAGACCCCTTAAGACTCTTAGGAACTTTGACACATCCCAAGTATGAGAAAGACTTTTGGAAATCCGATCCTGGAAGTTAGTTTATCTTATATTGCTGGACTTTGAGTCTGAATTAGGCTGTTTGGTTGCTGCTGGAACTTCTAATGTAATTTTTTACCTTTTTTTCTGAGTCATTCAGGTCTGTAATAATTTTTAATAACTATTGGGGATGGCTAGTGGAGAGGGATGGGATGAATGTATGCATAGGGGTAGATAACTTGCCTATAGGATTTTCTGATTCCTGCATTCACATAAACATCATGCATATATGCTACTTATAAATTTCTGCATCTTAGAAATTATGCCTAGGTTTCTGCATTTCTGCATATAAAAATCCTATATCTAGGTTTCTGCATTTCTACATATAGAAATCCTGATCTAGGTTTCTGCATTTCTGCATATAGAAATCCTGTATCTAGGTTTCTGCATTTCTGCATATAGAAATCCTGTCTCTAAGTTTCTGCATTTCTTCATATAGAAATCATGATCATAGGTTTTCTGCACTTCTGCATATACATGTCATTAGGCAAACAATCATAGGTTTAATAATAATCAACTTCATTTTAGATATCATGCCTATAGGACTCTTGCATTTTTGCAATCGTTTAAAAACCAATAACGCTTAGAAATCATGCCTATAGGAGTAATCAATTGAATCAGTTTCGCTATTCTATCTCTAAGTTTAAAATCAGTAGTAATATTGTTTACAATCTGCAGAACTCTTGTTTATAAAACCACTAACCCTTTCTTTAAAATTAGTATTGTTAGATGTCATGCCTATAGGTCTCATCTAGGCAAACCATTAGGTGATTAATTAACGGTGTCAGTTTTGATAAACTACAATCAAACAAGGCTAATTCGAACTCCTCATCTGAGAAATATATGATAAATCAGCATGTCCTAACGCTTTAATTCAGACCATAACCAGTATTTGAAGTCTTGCTATATATTTGCTTATCTGGGTGATGAGGCTTGTTTGAGCCTTAAGTGCTATTTGTTTTTCCTCTAAGTGCTTAAGTGTTTTGTTTGTCGCCTAGACTTTTTATCCTTTTAAAACTTTGAAAAGTACCAACTCCCTCCCTTTTAGGATTAGTAGTCTCAAATGCCTCCAGGACTGATAGGATTGGGATGGGTAATAGCATGCAATAACGATACTATTCCGCACTTTAATACCTTAGGGGGGTGGGAAGGGTAGATATGAATATGATGACCGGTGCGCTAATACCACGTGTAGCCCCTCTTTTGAGGAGTGATTATCGGGTATTGCATTGATGTGATCCATATTATTTGTAAACCTAGGACCCTCTTTCCTTTGTTTGTTTATTTTATTCTCAAACTATTTCTTTAAAATTTCTGTTTTCATTACTTTCGTCAAACTCTCAACTTGCTTATTATGTGAAAACCCCCCTCTACTTGAGACTTCTATTTGCTTACTTGTTATTCAAAGTCACAATTGTAACATGGTCGGGAACCACACTAGTGGATCTTGGGGGGTGCCTAACACCTTCCCCTCGAGATAATTTCTAGCCCTTACCCGAACTCCGGTTTTCCAACTCGAACTCTTCTTTAGTGTCCTAATGCACTTTAATCATTAGGTGGCGACTCTTCAACCCCAATAAAACCCAATTCCCAAGAGGGAACGAGTTATCCTCCCAAATATCATGAACCCGATTTTTCCTTAGAAAAAGGGGGCGCGACAATCTACATACGCCTCTATTTCTTGTGTATAATATCATGGAAGATGGTTTTCATGGCTCTCATGTAAGTGGCCCCAGCATTCTTCAGGCCGAATGGCATCATCTTGTAACAGTACACACCCCACGGTGTGAGAAAGCTTTCTTCTCTACATCTTCTTCATCCATCCAAATCTGGTGATAACCTATGAACCAATCCACAAAGGATTGGAGTTCATGCTTGGTGCAATTATCGATCAGGATGCAGATATTTAGCAGTGGGAAGTCATCCTTGGGAATTGCTCTATTTAAATCCCGATAGTCAACAAATACTCAGACCTTCCCATCCTTCTTCGGAACTGGCACAATGTTAGATGACCAGGTTGGGTACTCAACTACCCCGAGAACTTTGGCTTTGATATGTTTGGTAACTTCCTCCTTGATTTTCAAGCTCATGTCTGGTTTGAACTTTCAAAGTTTGTGCTTGACTGGCGGATACATGGGATTAGTAGGCAACTTGTGAGCCACCATAGATGTGCTCAAACCGCTCATGTCGTCATATAACCATGCGAAAATATCCTCATACTCTTTTATGAAGCGAATGTATTCTTCCTTATCGGTTGGTGACAAGTGAATGCTGATGCAGGTCTCCTTGACGGTCTCGCCGTCTCCCAAAGTTACTGCTTTGGTCTCATCCGGATTGGACTTAGGCTTATTCTCAAAGTTTTCAACCTCCCTAACAATTTCCTCGAGTATCTCATCTTCTTCATCTGAATCACTATTCTCATGTTGCGTTGCCTCATTACATGTCACAATCACTGGTTCATCAGGAAAAGTATTAATAACGTTGTAGAAAGAAAAGTGTAAAGATAGTAGTGAATAATAAAGAGCAAATGAATTTAATTAAAACTGAAAAATTATCCAGACAAATTACGGCTCGATGAATCGAGCATTTATTTTGAAACAAGTAAAGCTTAAAACAAAATTACGGGAAATCTTAAATGCCTAGAATGGCTATAGAAGTAAATTCTGTCAAGCTACCTAGGGACTCGGAGAGCTCAGGATAGTGTGGCGGTCCAGTTTCTGGGAATAGCTCCCTTCTCCACAATCTGGATAGTGAGGCCTTCTTCCGCCTCCTCCTCAATTATGGCACCGCAGTCCATGTCCTCATCCTCTAAGAACAAATTCTTCAACCCAACTAGTGCTTCTTCTTCTGCAGTCCCCCATATTGTATCAGCCTGGTGAAAAGCTTGTTCTAAGTGTGGCACTGGCTGCTCAAGAGGATAATACGGTCCTCGTCATGGAGGCAACCAATCATTGTACTCTTGCCATGTATACTGTTATCCGAGCCCAAAGGTGGTATCATGATTTTTTAGCTGTATTGGTTTGGTGATACCTTGGAGGTTCTTTCCCAACCCTTTGTCGGGTTCATATCTAGACCATGCTAGTATGCTTTCTATTTTGTTACTCCTCTACTTATCCTTCTCGACAGCGTTGACCCGTTCAATATGATGATAGGTCTCCCCTCCTAGCCTCTTTCTATATCCAATGACCGAGATGGTTTGACTAGTATAAATGGGGTTGCTTCCATCTCCGTGAATGATCACCTCCTGAAGATTCCATTTGAATTTCACGGCTTGATGTAGTGTGGAAGGCACGACCCCAACAACATGGATCCATGGTCTGCCCAACAGAAGGTTATATGAGGCAGGTATGTCGAGTACCTGAAATTCGACGTTGAACCAAGTTGGCCCCATTTGTAATCAAAGATTGAACTCGATCGTGGCCCTCTAGGACCCATCAAAAGCTTTCACATTCATGCTTCCTGCCTGTATTTCATGGAAACCTTTGTCCAACCTTTTTAGAGTGTCCAATGGACAAATATTTAGGCTTGAACCTCCATCAACCAAGACACTGGCAATGAAATTGTCTTCAAATTGCACCGTAATATGCAATGCTCGATTATGATTCAGTCCCTCAGGTGGTAGCTCATCTTCGTGGAAGATGATCTTATGACTTTCTAGTACTTTCCCAATCATGTTGGCCATTTCTTCGCCGGTGATGTTGTTGGGTACATAAGCCTCACCCAAAACATTCATTAAGGCGTTCTTGTATACGTCTGAATTCTACAACAGTGACAAGATAGATATCTGAGCAAGGACTTTGTTCAGATGATCAACAACAGAATACTCATTTGCCTGTACTTTCCTCCACAGCTCATCTGGCCTGGTCTAAATGATAGGTTACCCAGTAGTGGCGTCCTTACTTGAACCTTCCAAGTGTTCAGGTGTATAGACTCTTCCGGTTCTAGTCATTCCTTGTGCAGCATCAGATTCCTCTACCTTGGTCTTCCCTTTTCGTTGAGCCTCGACAACATAATCCCAGGGTATTGCTTTTGAGTTGAATGGGGGTGTGGTTGATACCGTGACAGTGAAATGTGTGACCACTTCTACTTCAAATGGAGCGGGGGTGACTGTAGGTGGAGCCACCTCCACCTCGAATAGCACTAATGTAGTTACCTCCACCTCGATTGGCGTCTGAGTCTGTACCACAATAGGAGTAAGTGTGACTGCAACTTTAAAGTCATCACCTTCTCGAATAAGTCTGATCGACCCCTCAGGGTCACATTCTTCATTCGTCTCTATCACATGTACAACATCACCTCTATGATCAGGGAGGGGATTGTTGCGGACATTAGGTGCGGCTTCCTTTGCTTGTATGACCTTGTTGTCAATTAGCGCCTGGATCTTATCCTTCAATGTTCAGCACTCAGCAGTAGTGTGCCCCTTCATACCAGAATGGTATGCACAAGTTTTGTTTGGATTGGCCTATTAGGATCGGTTTTCTAATGCCACAGTGGGAACACGAGTGACGTAACCTGTGGTTTTCAACCTTTCATACAGTTGGTCGATGGGCTCAGCAATGGGGGTGTATTGTTTGGGTGGCTTGTGATTGAAGTTGGGCCTTGGTCTTGGAAGGTTTTGGCGAGTTGGAGGCGATTGGAAATGGGATGGTTGGGAATTATAGGTGTGATGAACAGTGGCTGGTTGTGAATATCTGGGAGATGAAGGCTGATAAGTAGGCGGTGATACTTGGTATGTGGGTGGAGGTGTTCGATATGTTGGTAGAGGTTTTTGATAGACAAGTGGATATTTTGGACCCTGGGCCATCATTACTGCCCCAACATCTCTCTTCTTCGACATGACACCTGATTGTAGTGCCTTATTTGTGGCTTACAGTGCCTCGAAGTTCATTACTATCCCGCACTTGATTCCTTCTTCGATTCTTTCCCCAAGTTTGATGATGTTAGAGAATTTGTGATTTTCGATAACCATCAACCTTTCATAGTATTGAGGATCCTGTGCTCTAACAAAGAATTTGTTCATTTGTTCTTCGTCCAAAGATGGCCTATCCTTGGCTGCTTCCGACCTCCAACGCGTAGCATACTCACAGAAAGCCTTAGTAGGTTTCTTCTTAAGATTCTGAATGTAGAAAACATCTGATGCACTTTCTGTGTTTATCCTGAACCGGTCCATGAAATCTGACGCCATGCTTACCCAATTGGACCATTTCTTGGGGTTTTGGCTGATATACCAGGACAAAGCATCCCCAGTAATACTCCTCATAAAGAGCTTCATCCGGATCTTTTCATCTTTCCCGATCTTGACAAGCTTGTCACAATAGGTCCTTAGATGAGCCCTGGGATCACCCCAATATGCATAGGTCTTTGTAGTTTTATACCCTTCAAGCAATTCCACATCTGGTTGTATGCATAGGTCTTTGTAGTTTAATCCTTCTATTCCTCTGTCGCCTTCAACACCTTGAACTCGGCTTGTTAACTTGTTGAGTTCTTCAACCATGTTTTTAATGAGCAGGTCCTTCTCGGAGGATTTCGGTGTATATGAGATTGGTTGGGTAGAGTGAGGTATAGTTTTCACATATATAGGGTTGCTTTGATGGGTGCCAGGGACTTGGGTGTAATGATGGTCGTTGGTGGAGTTTTGGGGATCGGGAATGAGTGGTGGTGTGTTTTGGGAAGTGTGGTAAGTGGTGTTTGGTGGTACTGAATTGGTTGATAGTGATGTTGTGGTGGAGTCCGTATTAGCAATGGATTGAGATTTTGGGGTGGAGTTGCGTATTGATTCGGTGTGGTATGATTTTGTGGATGTTGATTTTGTGTGCTTTGAGGAGGTGTTGGGTTCTTTTGTTGGTTGATGTCAGGGACATTCAGAGTAAGTGACATGTTTTCCAAGTTGCAAACCTGCTCATGTTCTCCTTGCAATTCCAGTATCTTTTGTTTCAATCTCAGGACTAGATCGCTTGGGGCCAAAGTACTACGACCATCTGATGTTTTTGCGTTCTCGACATTCTCTTTTTGGATACCACTTAAGTCGTCCATTTTTGATTTTCCTCTGCCTTTTGTGTTTCTTGGAGAAGGAGGAGGTGGAGGGCCTCTGGATCTAGTATGATATGTTGATGAGGCCAGTATGAGTGAACCAACCTAAGGGGATGGGAATAATAAAAATAAGGAAAAACAAAAAGGTAAAAAGTCAGTAAGGATTTTAAAATGTTTGCAGTATTTAAACACATATTGTGAAAATGTAAATTCGTGTCCTACTTTGGGAACCTCGTTGTGCCCCGATGTAGGCCTAGCGACAAATAAATTTGGAGAACTTTTAATGCCAATAAATGCTTCATTTCATAATGTAAAAATAGACGAATCCCAAAATGACATTAAGATAAGAAAATAAGTCACTACTGGTACTTGGCCTTATTACATTTTAAGAAAACAAACAAATAAATCTAGCCTATTTGGTCCCAGAAGGACCTTCCCCAGATTCGATCTTCCAAACTCCATCATATATATCCCCCAGCTCGCGCAGCCCCAGCAGCAATTAGGCTCTGGCCATATGTCCTCCTTCAGCGTTCTGGCAATTTTCAATCCTCTTTATGACTTTACCTTCCAGCTCCACGATTCCTCGCTCCAAATATTCCAGTTTCCTGTTGGAAGTAACTGCCATTTATTTCCATTCCTTGATCAACCTTGCATTCCTCTCATGTATTTCCCGGTGTTCATTTCCAGAGTCGTGGACCCTCTTGCGCAGCCTGTTGTATTTGACTTGAGCTTCAGCTTCTTCATCTATGATTTTATTCCCTCAACCGGTCTCTGGTGTCACCGTTCCTTTCAGATTGTCCTCTAACCATGCCAGGTACAGAGGCTCGCACCCTGCATGATACCTGTCCGGCTCAACGGTGTTCTTCTCCTCAATGATTTTGTAGTGCCACATGTGCTGAGCTTGGCACTTGTAAGGGACATCGTTGTCTTGAAAGTCTGCCCTGAAATGACTCATCTTGACAACCCTTGGTACAACCTGTTTTCTACCTGCTTGCCTCATAACTCGTATAGGGACATAAGGGTATATCCTTCTCAACCAGATCAGCACCAAGTGTGGAGCATCCTTGGATATGATAATAAATTGGTCTGTTGGGAACCATTCAAACATCCATTGCACATGTTCCTCGGTCAGATTTTTGAAGAACTCTACCCATTCTTTGGCACTTTCTGGCTGAGCAAATCTGTCTAGAATTCAAGTCATCCGCTTGGGGTGATGGAAGGAAATATGGTCGTTCCAAGCCCTTCGCAGAAATTCTTGGCGATAGTGACCCTTTTGGAAATGCTCCAACAACCATAACTGCAGCAACAAGTTACAACCCTTGAAATGGTTGACCCCTCTTTGACAGCGCTCCAGAGTCCTGTAGATATAGGCTATGATCATGGGGAGTATGGTATATGTTTATCCATTAATCCCTTCCATAAAAGTCTTGGCGACCATGTCCAACCTAGTGTGGATTCTTTCCTTTTTTATTAGGAACACTATCAGGCCTAAGAAGCATACAATGAATACAAACACTCTACGGTGGATGTGACCCAGAGAAGTGAGAGAGATCTCATCATGATCGGTACGGAAAGACTTGCTATGGCCATACCTCTCATATAGGTATTCGAAAGTTATCTAAGATTCCTTCAAGCGCACTAGGTCGACATTCTTCTTCAGCCCCATCATCTTTAAAAATCCCCTGCCAGTACGATTTTCTGTTACCAATAACCCGGGACTATCCCAAGTCAACCCCGCAAGCCCTCCAATTTTTCTAGGAGTGGTGTCATTTCTATGTCGCTGAAACGAAACACAGCCATTTCACTATCCCAAAATAAAGTGGCATCCTCGATCAATTTGTTATTTGGCTCAACATCTAGCAAGGAAGGCAGGTTACCCAGGTACTTTCTCACAAGTTTCTTGTGACTTGAGGAAAGGTCTTCCCACCAATCTAGCAGCAATGGTGAGATGTTGCTAACCATACCGAATCTAGGGACTTCATGCCTCACTTTTTGCAAAACAAAAGGGTTAGGCCTTACCCCCACTAGACTCGACTATTTATACATTTACGATCAGCATATTGGGATTAAGTTCTCTTAATTAATGCACAGAACATGGTAGTGTCCATTGGGATTATGGAAAACCCGGTGGACTTTTGGATAAGGCTTATCTTAAAGGATCATTATATGGACAACATATTGATCCGACTAGGTTTGACCATGATGCATGCACAATTTTAACCAAAGTAAGGCTTCTATGGGGTTTTAGACTGGTACCCTCGAGCGGACAACTTGAGGGGGAAGGCACAGAACCATCGACTGCACCGCTGATCGACTAGTTTTACCGCAAATAAGCCTTTCTGAATTTAAGGGTAGTAAATAGGAAAAGCGCAACCACTCATTTAAGCATTGCTATAGGATTTGGTATGCACGAGTGGAACATGATGTAGAGCATGATGTATGCAGCAATTAATAACATATAGTCAAGTATTTTCATGTAGGAAATAAATACAGTATTTAAATAATTGAAAGACAGTTACAGGAAAAAGAAAACCAAAGAGACAAGTCAGTTTCAGGTATAAATAATCATAAATGCTTAAAAGAAAACGGACAGTTAAATTCAAATAAGGGAGAAGGGTACGGGATAAACCATGCTTGGACTAATTCATAAAATAAGTTCGTTATGGTAAGAGCCTAAAGGTATCCCCAGTAGAGTTGCCACGTTGTCGCGCCCCCTTTTTCTCCTTCCCTTTTTACAGGGAAGAAAAGGTCCGGGTTTCGACATTTATGGGGATAATAACTCATTTCCTTTTAGGAATTGGGTATTTTGAAGAGTCGTCACCTAATGGATTATGGTGCGTTAGGGCACCTAGAGCAATTAACTCTTGGATTTGTTTGCATTACCAGAGATTTAGGGTAAGGGCTCGAAATAACCTCGAGGGGAAGGTGTTAAGAACCCCTCCCGGTCCACAACTGTGAGTCCCGACCGAACTTATATTTATGAATTAGTCCATTAACAAATAAATAGTTGAAACAAATAATTGCAAGTAAAGCACGTTGGACATTGTATAATTCAAGTAATGAGACAAATATTGTGTACATATAGTAAAGCAAAATGTTTTGGGAAAGGAGGGGTCCTAGGTTGGTTAGCCTACAGGATCACCCCACGCAATGAGGGGCTACACGTGACATTAGCACGTAGTCATCATATCCCATTCTACCCAAGTCCCTCCCCTTGGTCATAGCCTAAAGAGTTCCAGTAACCTTGACAATGCCTATGCGTGCACTACTCGTCCCTTCCTTGTGGCCCTGGAGGTATTTTAGGACCTCTAAATCTGGGCAGTTCTAGACAACCCCTAAGGTGCTTAAAAAGGAGAAAATTCTAAGCGACAGAAAATAACACATAGGACTTAACAGCTAAATACAGAAAGACATAGGTTAAAGGCCTAGGTTTACCTCCACAAGTAATACACACGGGCAGCACGTCTCAAACACAAACAAGATCAGTTTTTTATTTAGAGAAAAGACCTAAACGGGACGTTTAAGTGGATATCAATGCACAAAAACATATAACCTTGTTTTTTATAAACTCGACAGTGAGGCCCTAATCAGTTTCACTACTGATTTTAACCTGTTAAATCTGAATAACTTCAAGTAGTAGAAATATAGTTTGCAGAATTAAAAATTGCCCTATAGGCTTGCAGAACAATGATGTCCTAAAACATGATAGCTACGTTTGATATAGTAAAACAACGAGCAGATTTTAAAACGGACTCTTGAATTCCTATAGGCATGCTTTCTAATAGTAAAGTAGGGCAATTCTTGAAAGGATTCATTTAAGGAAAGCAAACCACCGATTAGACCAGTTTCGAAGTAACCTAATCATGAATTGGACTGACTTATTTAAACTAAACTGATTTTAGATCTATAGGCATAATTTCTGATGTTATTCCCTATAAGCATGATATCTAGTTGTTTAGAAACTTATAGATATGATTTCTAGTGGAAACAAATGTAAATACCCATTGGAATAGAAAATTGAACTTGATCACATGCTTAAATATGATATCTATTTGTGAAGTTGATTTTAAATCTATGGACATGATTTCTATTACTTGGAACCATTTACACCCTATAGGCATGATTTCTAGCATGGTGAGGCAAACATAACAATTATATAAAATCCTATAGGAATGGTTTCTAACATGGTAGGGAAGACATGGCAAATATAAGATCCTATAGGCATGGTTTCTACCCATATCACCCCAAAAATATGTAACTACCCACCCCATTTCACTAACCCCCAATATTCGTTTACAAATTATTACAAACCAGATGAATGGATTGCATAGATAAAGAAAAAGAAGAAGTTACACAATAGGGAGCTTGAAGCAGGCCCAAGTGAACAGTTAAGATGAACACAAGCACATATAATTGATGTAAGTTAGGCTAAGAAACTCAATAGAAACATATTCGAGGATAGATAGTCACAGAAATAGAAACTCAAATGAGAACCGGTCAGTCACAAAAACCAGACGAAGAACCCTAAAATTAGGGCTTTCAACATAGACGAATTGAAGATGTAGTAAAATCATAGAATCAGTCAAAATATGCAAGAAATAGAAATATGCAAGAAATAAAAGTTTAAACACAAAGAATCAGTTAAACAAGGTTTTTAAAAGTATGTTCCAAAAACCCTTATTTTAGAAGGAGGTGAAAAACACTTAAAATCAATGAGGGACTGGGTAGGTGTAATTAGGGCCTTGGTCAGGTATTTTAATCCGAAATTGGGCTGGGGTATTGGGTTTAATTGAGGCTATAATTGAAACATAATCTGGCTAAGTTTTAAATAGCCAATTTAATCCTATATAATTTATAATAAATAACAGATAATTTCTAAAAATAATTTCATGTACTAAAATGATTTAAAATAGATATTTAATATTTTAAAAATATAGAAAATCATTTTGTGCATATAAAACGTAATTGTACACTAATAAGGCTAATATTGTAATTATATGCAAATTGGCTTTAAAAATACAAAATGCAATTATAAAAATGCACTAAAAAATATTTTAACAATATTTTGGTATAAATATAAAATTTATATGACTAAATTATCACAACAATAATTTGAGAGATAATTATTGGAGATTTTATGAGTAAAGGGGGAGGAAATAAATCAATTTAAAATCTTTAAAATTATAGAAAAATTATAAAAATCTTGTGCATGCTTATGTATGCATATATATGTTATTTTGAAAGGATTTATGCATATTAAAAATATATAGGAAAAAATTGGGTATTAACAGATGATATTCTGGTTTATTCACGTTCAGAGGATGAGCATGTGGATCACCTGCGAGCAGTACTCCAAACCCTCCACGATAATAAATTGTATGCTAAGTTTTCTAAGTGTAAGTTCTGGTTAAAGTTCGTATCATTCTTGGGGCATATTGTATCCAACGAAGGTATAAAGGTAGACACTCAGAAGATTGAGGCTGTGAAATCGTGGCCTAGACCTACCACTCCGACAGAGATTCGTAGCTTTCTAGGCTTAGCAGGATATTACCGGAGGTTCGTAGAGAGTTTTTCTTCTCTTTTAGAACCATTAGCAAAGCTGACACAGAAAGCGACTAAGTTTCAGTGGATAGAGGCATGTGAACAAAGTTTCCAAGAGCTTAAGAACATGTTGACCTTAACACCAGTTCTACCACTTCCAGATGGTTATGCCATGTATTGCGATGCCTCAGGTGTCAGGTTAGGATGTGTCCTGATGCAACATGGTAAAGTAATTGCATATGCTTCAAGGCAGTTAAGGAAGCATGAGCAGAATTATCCGACCCACGACCTCGAATTAGGTGCGGCTGTCCATGCACTTAAGATATGGCGGCATTATTTATATGGTGTTAATGTTGATGTGTTCATAGATCATAAAAGCCTACAATATATCTTCAAGCAAAAATATTTGAATTTTCAACAGAGGCGATGGCTTGAGTTATTGAAAGATTACAATGTTAACATTCTCTACCATCCATGGAAAGCTAATGTTGTAGCAGATTCCTTAAGTCGCCGATCTATGGGCAGCTTAGCACATGTAGAGGCCGAAAAAAGACAATTAACCAGAGAGATTCATCAATTGGCTTGTTTGGGGGTTCGATTAGTAGACTCTGGCAATGGAGGAGTTGTACTCCAAAATACTGCAAAATCATCTCTCATAACTGAAGTAAAGGAGAGGCAGTACGAGGATCCAGAGTTAGTTAAGTTGAGAGAGCAGATTCCACAACAGAAGAAGTCGTTGTTAGAACTCAAAGGAGATGGGGTTCTTAGATACATGGGTCATTTGTGTGTTCCAGATGTAGCAGGGCTACGAGACAGGATTATGTTAGAGGCATATTATTCATGGTACTCCATTCACCCTAGGTCGACAAAGATGTATCATGACATTAAGGATGTGTATTGGTGGAACGATATGAAGAAGAACATTTTTGAGTATGTCGCTCAATGCCCTAGTTGCCAATAGGTGAAAATAGAGCACCAGAAGCCCGGAGGGCTAATGCAGACTATAGAGATCCCGACATAGAAATGGGAGGAGATAAACATGGACTTTATCACGAGCTTACCCCGTTCCCATCGTAAGTTTGATTCCATATAGGTGATAGTCGACAGGCTCATGAAATCAGCTCATTTTCTTCCAGTCAGATCTACATATACAACAAAAGATTATGCAAAATTATATATTAAAGAGATAGTGCGACTACACGAAGTACCAATATCTATCATATCTGACCGTGGGGCCCAGTTTACAGCACATTTTTGGAGGTCATTTCAGAAAGGTCTAGGAACTCAGGTGAATCTCAGCATGGCTTTTCATCCACAAATAGATGGACAAGCTGAGCGCATGATTCAGATGCTCAAGGATATGTTGTGATTACGTGTGCTGGATTTTAAAAAAGTTAGGATGAACATCTACCTCTTATCGAGTTTGCATATAATAACAGTTATCACTCCAGTATCCAGATGGCTCCGTATGAGGCTTTGTATGGGCGCAGGTGTAGATCTCTCATATGGTGGTTTGATATTGGAGAATCTAGGTTACATGGGCCATACCTGGTTCAGCAGGCCATAGAAAAAGTAAAGCTTATCTGGGAGTGACTGTTGATAGCTCAGAGTCATCAGAAGTCACATTCTAACGTGCGGTAATGAGATTTAGAATTTGGGGTTAATGACTGGGTATTCTTAAAGGTGTCACATATGAAAGGTGTGATGAGGTTTGGCAAGAAAGGCAAGCTTAGACCACGGTATATTGGACCTTATAGGATCATTCGGAGAGTGGGCCAAGTAGCTTATAAGTTAGAATTGCCCTCGGAATTGGAGTCTGTCCATCCCGTTTTTCACGTATCTATGTTATGGAAGTGCATTGGCGATCCTACCCGAGTAGTGTCCATAGATTATGTACAAATTATAGAGAACTTATCATACGAGGAAGTTCTAATTGACATCCTAGACCGACAAATCCGCAAGCTGCGGAATAAGGAGGTAGCCTCTGTGAAAGTACTTTGGAGAAACAACAATGTGGAAGAGATGTCTTGGGAGGCCGAGGAAAATATGAAGTCTAGAAATCCCTACTTATTTCCTCTTCCAGAGAAGGGTCCAACTGAGACGTCATAATTATAAGGTACGTGTATAAATTCTTATGTTGATTATTGTCATTAGTCATGTGAGGCCATTGTCGTTATTGATAATTGTGGTCCGGTGTGGCATTGGATTATTAAGCTTCTACAGGGAGAGTTGGTAGTAGTGTTGTTATAAAGGTGACCCTGCCAATGTTATATGGATCACGGGGATTTGAACATTCAAGGACGAATGTTTCTATGAGGGGAAGGATGTTACATCTCACGTTTTCCGTACGTTAAAATTTCGTCTCCAGTTAATTGACGCAGACTCAGGGGTGAGATCATCTTGACGTTAATGTATTTATGCTATTTATAACAAGTGATAAATGAGTGTCATAAAGGATAAAGGATGCACAAATTAGAGAAAATGAGTTTTGTTGAAAATGGCCAATTTGGGATAAAATACGGATCAAGTAATAATACCCGATAATTATAAACTAGTACCATGCAAGGTACCATATGACCACGGTAGTATAATATATAAAGTATATATGAAGTATTTTGAAAAGCGTGACCGGCACTGAATCGAGTGAACCCAACTGAGCAAGCCTTTTTAACAATTTCTACCCATCTCAATACGATTAAGAAACCATGCTTTCATTTATTTAGACAATAGCAAAATCGTACATTCAACATTGTTAATTCATTTTCATATCACGGACCTTAAGTCGTGGTTAAGTTTTTAAGATTTCATACAGTTACCTCTTAGAAGAACTAGAGTTTAGAATGTCAATACAGTATATTGTCCCATCCGACATCCGAACACAACCCACTCAAATGTCTACGGAGCCTCTAAAGATACAAAAGACAATTATGACAACACCGGCAACAAGGCCCCGGCTATACCTCAAAAGTGGAAGTCTACAACAAAAGATGTACAACATAACTCCTTGGAGGAGAAAGGGGGGCTCACCAAGACTCTAAGAGGAGGATACTCCGCTACGCGCAATCGACATTGTCCGCTATGGATCCACCTTCATTCATTCAAAAATGTAACGCCCCCGGCAAAAGGGACGTTAGTACCATGGAATATTACTAGTATATATAACTAAACACCATCATGTTAGAAAGAACAACCATACAAGAGTAAAAAGAAATCATAAGGACTACAAAGCTTCAAACAAATACCACGTCAACAATATAAAAGGTTCACATAGTTTCCGAAATTTTAGGTTGGGGCATTCCATATTGTTGCATCATCATCCACAATACCACCGCTTCCTTGAGCGGAGTCCGATCACGGCCCGATAGGCTAAGTCGTCTCACCAAGACGTTACCCTTATTTCATTCTCACTTTCCAGTTTCAATTATCAATACATTACCACCATGTGTGTTTAATATGGCATCCGATCACGGCCCGATCGGCTAAGCTGTCTTACCAAGACGTTACCTTTTTCCGCTAGTCATCTAACTTCAAACTTTGGTTTCACATGTATTAGTTCATCGGCACTTGGGGCCATAATTACCACATTCCGTAACTCACATTTCACATTATTCCCATTTTCAACATTAACCTTGCCATTTAGGATCATAGGCACATACAAAAGCAATTTAAGTTATAAGCATAGAGAGGAATGCATCTAGTTCGGCATATTAATCACAATGTAACCTTGACTTGACACTTAGGCATTTAGCACATAACTCATGTTCTCCACACATCCTCAATTTACAAAGAATAACACATTAAACACATGGAGAAGCACCTTCCACATACATTTTCACAACATTAATTCATTTGACATAACAAGTACTACATCAATCAGATTTCAGACTTACAACATTTTCACGGGCACCATGGAGGCTCAATTTCTAAGAGGAGGGAGTTTTAGCCATACATACCTCAATAGTGCTTTCCTTAAATCCTTCCGGAATTTCCTAGCAACTTTGATTTATTTAATAAAAATTACAAATTGAATCAAGAATTAGAGACATGAATAAGATTCTAGCTCATTTAAGTAAATTATCAAGCACTAAGTGTGCATAGTGATTTTAGGACTCTTTTGTGAGATATTTCTATCATTTTACACCCCAATTGCTATCTTTTTAGTTCACAACCTCTCCATACCCTATTATCTTTTATGCATGCAAGAAAATCCATTATTATACCCATGAACCCCCAAGCTAACTCATTCTAGTGTGAATTTCGAAACCAAAGGTTAGGGCTCAAGTTCTTACCTCTTGGGGTGAAGGCCTAGCAAATTTTATTTGATAATCTTCAAGGGTTTCAGCAAGAATTGAATAGGGATTTGATGAAGATCACCCTCTCTCTCTAGAACTTCCCCTCTCACTCTTTTTTGCAGAAAAATATCTTAAAAGGGGTCTAATGGGGTGTTTTAATGGGATGGGGTCGGGTTTTAAAAGTTAGAAAATAGGAGCCCCGACACGATCTACGGTCGCATATGCGATCACATAATGGATATGCGGCCCGCAGAATAGACCACAAAAATGGCCCCAAAACCTGAACAAACTACCCGGGTATGTGACAAAAATGCGGGCTTGCACGCCTGTTCTGTCGCATAATGCACCGCAGAACTGCTCCTCACAAAATTTCAAAGGGGATTATGCGATGACTATGCGGCCTGCATATTGATTATGCAATCGCATAATTGGTTGCATAGTTGACCTCAAATTAACCATCAAACTGCTTGACTTTGTGGCGACTATGCGGTCCACATAGTTATTCTGCGATCGCATAATGGACCGCAGAAATGCACTTTTCTGGTTTTGAGTAGAAATTTTCACGGGTCCTTATATATATATGAAGTATTTTGAAAATAAATAGAATTTTAAATAATTTGTGGTAATTTTTAAATTATGCGGGTAATAGATTAATTAACGGGTAACGAAACATTACCCGATTAACTAATAAGTGGATAAAAATTAACAAATCACCACCCAAGAGAACGTGGCAGCCCCCCTCCCCCCTTTGTTTAAGGTGACTCATTGTTCACCTTTATATGTGTCTTAAAAGTTTCAAAAGACTAAATTATAAGTCTTATCAAGAAGACTTTGTAAGCATTATCCAAACATTATGCCTTTGATTTTAAAAACCAAGAACCTTATCTGCTAAGGATTCAAGTGAATCAAACTAAATTCTTTCAAGTCTTAGAAAGAATCAGAAACATTTTCCACCTAGGATTTCAAACCGAAAAAGGGCGTTGGAAACCAAGAACCCAAATCTGTCTTTGACCTCATTTCAAAGACATTGAAGCCATCTATGAACGTGAGTGTGGGAAGGATGGAGTGACTGAAGAGTCCTCCAATTCTTGGGAAAAGGAGATATTAGAAACTGCTAGTGATCTCCAAAATTCTAGTGAAGAGGATACCTCTGTTTTTGAAAGCCAAAAACACTAGAAGCACAAGACAATTTCGTTCCAATTTCAAATCCAAGCATAAATTTCGTTCAAGAAAATTTGCAGAAACAGGTATGTTAAGGCTAAGCTTTTCCTTTATTTTAGCATGATATCGTAGTTACACAAGTCTGATAATAAGGCATAAAGAAAAATTCGTATCCGGGAATTTACGTATATTTTACTAGTCTCGCAAATTACATATACTTTTCTAGTTTTGTAAGTTACCATATTCTTCTTATCGGGACTGCATATTCAGTTGAGTATTTCCTTCTTCCGGTCAAAAGAGCAGAGAGTTTACATATATACAGTATTAAAAGTATTTTCATTACCATTGAGCTATAATCGATGGGCAAGCTTCTATTGGGCAACCTCTGATCAGATGGTAAGTTATATACCGAGTCTGTTGTGGCCGAGCGCCTATAAGCGAGCCCAGTTGGTCGAGATACAGAGCCTAGTATGGCTGAGTGCTTATGAGCGAGACTACTACGGCGGTGTAGATATATATGTATACTAAGCCTTATAGGGTCGGGCAGCTATTTTACTCACTATATTGAGAGAATTGAGTCAGTATCAGCAGATGAGCATATCTTCAGATTTTCTTTGACTCCCAGTTGTTTTCAGTTATTATATTATCAATTCAGTTTCAGCTTCAGTATATTGCCTTACATACTCGGTAAATTATTTTGTACTAACGCCCCTTTCTGGGGGCACTGCATTTCATGCGTATAGGTTCGGACATACAAACGAGTAGACCTTCTTAGTAGGTGTATGCCCGAGTTCAGCCTTATCGGTAAGCTCCCCGTCTTTCAGAGTTGTCGGGTCTAGCAGTTTGGAGTACATCTTGTGCATATATGTAGATAGATTAAGGGTAGGCTGGGGCCCTGTTCCGATCACAGTACATCTATCAGTAGAGGCTTGTAGATATATCCTGTCAATTATTACAGTATGTTAGGTTTGTAGGCCCTGTACGTATATTTTGTTGGCTTGTAAGTTGTAGTAATTATGACAGCCTTGCTGGCCCAACTTTATGTTGACGTTTAGTCAACATTAGTCTCTATTCAATTTTATATTTTGCATCGCACATTATCTTGCAATGTGGCCCATGGCCAAAATATGACATTACATGTTCAGAGTCTCTTAGTCGACAGTGGTATGCAAGGATAGGTGAGGCACTGGGTGGTGGTCTTGCCCCCAGGCTCGGGGCATGATAGTTGCACGCCGCAACAGGTGTAATAAGGGTAGATTGTGGTAAGATAAGGGTGAACTGTGATTGTATTATTGTGATACGGTGGGATCAGGTCACACGCTGCAATAGGTGTAATAAGGGTGGATTGTGGTAAAATAAGGGTAAACTATGATTGTGGTTATTGCAAAATGGTGGGATCGGGTTGCACGCCACAATCTTTATGCTTATGGTTTCCCTTGACTGTGTTAGATGAACGGTAGTCTTAAACTGTACTTAAGGATTGGTTATAGCTGAGATGATACGTTTCGAGAACTATATTCATTCCTTGCAAGTTACTCCTTTATTTTTATCCTGTCCTTCTTTCTGCTTTTATTATACACTGTATGCAGGTTATATTGTAAATGCCCCACCGTAGCCTTATCACTACCTCATTGAGGTTAGGCTCGGCACTTACCAATACATGGGGTCGGTTGTACTGATATTGCACTCTGCACTTCCTGTGCAGATTTTGGAGCAGGTTAGTGCTGATCGAGAGGTTGGCTGTAGTATTTACTTGCTTGGAGACCCAACGTAGTCTTGTTGGCGTCCGCAGGCCCTGGCATCCCCTTCTGTACCCCAAACTTTGTTGTTTTCCTTATTCATAAACATTCATATTTTTCTTTCGGACAAATGCTTGTAGTAAAATCTTAGAATGTTCGTGGATTGTGACACAGGATTCTGGGTAGTAACAATAAAAGAATATAAACAAAGAGGCTATTTACTTACTTCCGAATTTATTTACTTGTAGCTTGTTTATTGTTAATCACTGAAACGTAAAGGATTTGGCTAATAAAAACTCTAACGTTGGCTTGCTTAGAAAGTGTGATGTTAGGTGCCATCACGGTCCCGATGGTGGGGATTCCGGGTCGTGACATACTACAACCACAACAGACTTAGCTAAAGATAAGACACGGCCGTCACACCTCCTTTTTCCTACACCCCCGAAAAGGGATATATAAGGGAGTTTTTCCAATTAAAGTGACAATCGAAATGGGATTATTTATATTAAGAAATTCAGAGTCTCCACTTGGGATAATTTAGGGTGCCCCAAGTCACCGGTTCAAATCCTGAATCGAGAAAAAGATTGACTTTGTTTTACAGTCCGCGAACCAGAAATCTACGTAAGGAATTCTGTTAACCCGGAAGAAGGTGTTAGGCATTCCCGAATTTTGTGGTTCTAGCACGGTCGCTCAACTGTTATATTTGGCTTATTATCTGATTTTAATACACTTTTAAACGTATGTGCATTTTAACTTTAGAACCGCTTTTATTTATTTTTCAGGAAGATTGCAACGTTATTAAAAACACGTCTTGAACCACGTCACATAAATGCACCCGCGGTCCTTGACATATTTTATCTAACATTGTTGAGATTTGGATCTGGGTCACATAAATGCGCACCCGAGTTTAGAAAGGTAAATTAATTAAATAACGCTCCTAAAGCAACTATACGTTTGCAACTTTGCCAGAGCCATGAAAATTCGCTAAATGGCATGCCTCGATTTCTAAGGATAAACAAAATTAAATAAACGAGGGCCATGCAATTAAGATTTTACTTGGCATGGCGCGCTTCGATTCCATTTTTAAAAGGAAGTTCAAGCTAAATGTTTGAGGGCCATAAACTATTTTTGTTGTTTAATATGGCTCACCTCCACCAATTAATTAAGGAAAACTTAAAGGATTCTAATTATTTTAGGCTAATGTTTGAGCTTGGCCTAGTAATTAGAGGTCTACATTAAACTAAAACAAAGATTCGACTTTCAGGGCTTGGGCCGACAATGGATCCAATTGCAATTCGATAACTCCTTAACGAGCACAACAGCACAACTAGGCTTAACATGAAGCCCAGGTCAAGAAACGCTGAATGTTGATGAACATAATTGGGCCAACATTGGCAGCCCAGATCCGATTCTGCACTAATACTTGGTGTGGAAACAATCTTTCTATGAAAATCTTGAATTAAAACAAATACAAAGGTGCATTAAATGCCAACATAGATTCTGAAATGAGGATTCAATTCCTGATGTGATAGCAACTCTTACACAAGTTATTTCATCATTTAACATTGCAAATTCATTAGTTACAACTCATGTGTGCCCTGGTTCAAACCAACGTCCTTGACTCAAACTTTTCGAGAATGAACAACCTATAAAGAGTCAAGCTAAGTCTAAAAAATCTCAGATTTGAAATCAAATTCAAATTCCATTCTTGAAAGTCCTTTTGAAATTCATAGCTTACATACGAACAGAGGCAAAACTAAACTATAAACTTCTGAACTTAGTAGACTACGCTTCAGGCTGCATATAAACAAGTCTAAATACACAATCAATGAAAGGCAAACTTAGCTCAGATTTACTAAACTAGGGCAGGAATGGTTTGAAATGATCAACATGCAACTCATAGATATGAAACACATTCAGTGCCAACCAACCTCACAATCAAACTAAGGAGTGCAGCCTCCAGTTCATACATATTACACTAAATCTAGAAGACTTTCATGAATCAACTACATTTAAGCAGAAAACTCGTATCTAACCCTTAGGACAAAACATGTAGTCATGGTGACATGAATTACTCATAAGAAGGCTGAGCTAAAAGAAACCCAGAACAAAATACAAGAAACTAGTAAAAAATGAAAAATCAACAGAGAATTAACAATGGTCATTTCATCAACATGAGTTACATGGCTTCACATACAGCTCAATCGAGCTTCATTTCCATTCATGGTTTGAAGGAATACCTGGAAATGAACAGAAATAAGAAGTGAAGGGTCAACAGTAGCAATAGAAAAAGTCAACACCAACAGAACCAATTTCAAACAGAAAAATGATGTGCAGCAGTCCAAAAACCAGTTTCAATCGAGCAATAACCACAGCAAACTTCAAACCAAACTTTTTAAAACCCAAATTCAGTCCATTTTTACCCTAAATGAATCAAAAATTGTTTCAGAAATCGAAAACTTCATAAATCACAGAAGAAGTTCAATGGAACAGTGATTCTTATGAAATTTTTACCTGTTTTTGATTTTTCTGAATTTTATGCCTTTTTTCTCTAACTTGAGTGTCAAGCTATGATGCCTTTATAGGCAAGCTACTAGGGCTGCAGAAACGCCACTAGTTTGCACTTAAAACCTTCTGAAATTTTTGTTTTTGCTTAAGAGTCCTTTGTTTAAATTTCAGAGCTTCAAATCAGTCCCCCTCCCCAGCTTCCTAGAAGCTTCATATTCAGTTACTAAAATATTCCCTACTTAGATTTCCCAAATTGCCCCCATGAGCCATTGTTATTACCCCTGAAATCAAAATGTGCGTCAAATTGACCCAACCAAATTTGGTATGGGTCTATAAACCCAAACTAAATCCCCACTTGAGCTCTTTGAATTTCAGAATCCAATCAAAATCAATCAGGGAATCCCAATTTTAAGAACTGACCCAAAATTTCCAAAAGAAGAAACTCGGAACCTTTTAAAAAATGCAACCAAAACAAAATAAAAGTGAACGAACTAATTAACCTAACTACATAACAGGAAATTAGCTAGGTTATGGGCCTAATTACATTAACTATGTGATTAAACAGTTGATGAAATGAGAACAGTAATCCGGCTATTAACAAAAAGCAACTAAACAAACAAAACAAGATTGAAGAACAAACTTGAGAAGAACAAACAGACAATTATCAATTTTGGCTATTGAGTCAAATTAAATGAGTTGTCCAAAGAAAAAAGAAGAAAAGAAGAGGAAAGAAAACAAAATGAATCGAAATACAGAAAGAACTCACCACACCAAACTCGAACTCGAGACCTGACACTCCGATTTCATCCCCAAATAATGTTAGTCGCTTGTTCTTTGTCAAGAACAAGTGAACAACACTATTTCATGACAAAACCGGCTCTAAAAACTCATGAAGGTTGGAGCAATCATCCTACATGCCCAGGTTTGGATTTGGCTCTTAGAAATTCGGATTTTGGATTTAAGATTCGAGAAGTTTAAGGAGGATTTGAGGGAAATGAATTGTGTTTTCAATATGAGGGGGTCTTGGTGGTTCCGTGATGTTATTTTGGTGGAGTTTGGAGCCGGCGCCGCCACCTTAAAGCAGTGGGAAAAGGGGGCGACTGCTAGGGTTTCAGGGGTGGTCTCTGAAGATTTGAAATGAAAGAGACGATGAGAGGGGGGCTGAAGGGGTTCGGACATTATTATACCTATCAAACCCCACTTCCGGACTGTTAGATCAACAAAGATCAACGGTCCTAATTTGGTCTGTTAAAACGGGGTCGTTTTGGTAAAGTGGAGACCGGACCGGGTGGGAAACGGGTTTAGGCCTCAATTAAACTGGTTATGGTGGAAATCGTTTGGGCTGACACAGATTTGGCCCAAATACAGCCTCTATTTTTCACTTCTTCTTTTTCAAATTAGTTCCTTTTAATTTCAAACTCTTTTTAATTTCCTTTTCTTCTCTCTTTTTTCTCTCTTTTTTTGAAATAAAAATAAACCTATACTAATTCCTAAATTAAATTAATCCTAACAACTTAAATTAATTAATTATCACAATTAATTAAAAACCAAATTAAAGGAAACTATCAAAATTCGAAGCTAAAATATAAAGTGAAAATAAATTATTTTTTTGTGATTTTTCCATTTATATAAAACAACTAATTTGCTAATTAGTCTAACAAATGTAAAATTAAATCCTAAATGCAAATGCAACGTATTTTTGTATTTTTCACTAATTAAAAAAAATAAACATGCACAGACAAATGCAAACAATAACAAAATGCTACAAAAATTCACGAAATTGCAAGAAGTGGAAAATTATTTTATTTTGAATTTGTGAGAGTGATTCATATAGGGCAAAAATCACGTGCTCACAGCTTCCCCTCTTTGATCGAAAACACGGAGAGTTTTAGTGCAAAGATAAAGTGAGCGGATACGAGCGACTTTTGCCCGTTTGAATACTTTGTTGGAAGCATTTTTGAAAAATTTGACCGCACCTTATTTCCGAGGTTGCCTAAATATCCTTGGATATAAAGGAATCAGGTCAGTATAGTTCGGGAAGTTTCGGTAGTTGGGACTACCATGAAGCTGTGATTTCACTATTGTTGTTGCTGCTGCTTACTGAATTCCTTATTACACCGTGATAAAATAAAGGAAGCTAGGCTAAACTATGATCTATGAATTACAAGAATCCTATATATATCTTCAAACTTGATCTTGTGATTCCTGTTGCCTTGTTGACTTGTATTCTCCAAGTGAAATCTCTTTGTTGCCGACTCGAATTGTAATCTGAGATGCTTTTCCCTTTTCTCCAGGTGGGCGTCAGATTGCTGAACTTGAACCTCTTCCTTCGAATATTGTTGCTTTCTCTTCATTCTCCAGGTGGGATCCCGATTACCAATACTTTGAGTTACTTTGTTCTCCAGGAGGGCTACTAATTACCGACACTTAAATTGTTTCCCTTCCTTAAAACTAGTGTTGTTCTCCCTTTCTCTCCGGATGGGCGCCTGATGGCCAAAAATCTAACTGTATACCCTTGCTGTCTAGGTGGGCGCTTGATTGCCAAAACCATCGCTGTATTCCCTTGCTCTCCAGGTGGGCGCCTGATTGCCAAAACTTCAATTGTATTCCCTTTCTATCTAGGTGGGCGACTGACTGCCAAAACATGAACTGTACTCCCTTGCTCTCCAGGTGGGTGCCTGATTGCCAAAACTTGAACTGTATTCCCTTGCTCTCCAGGTGGGCGCCTGATTGCCAAAACTTTAATTGTATTCCCTTGCTCTCCATGTGGGCGCCTGATTGCCAAAACTTGAACTGTTCCTCTAAAACTGCTGCGTTTGAACCTGATTGCTGAAACTTGAACTGTACTCCCTTGCTCTCCAGGTAGGCGCCTGATTGCCAAAACTTGAACTTTATTCCCTTGCTCTCCAAGTGGGCGCCTTATTGCCAAAGCTTTAATTGTATTCCCTTGCTCTCCAGGTGGGCGCCTGATTGCCAAAATTTTAATTGTATTACCTTGATCTCCAGGTGAGCGCCTGATTGCCAAAACTTGAAACTGTATTCCCTTGCTCTCTAGGTGGGTGCCTGACTGCCAAATCTTGAACTGTATTCCCTTGCTCTCAAGGTGGGCGCCTGATTGCCAAAACTTTAATTGTATTCCCTTGCTCTCCAGGTGGGCGCCTGATTTCCAAAACTTCAACTGTATTCCATTTCTCTCCAGGTGGGCGCCTGATTGCCGAAACTTGAACTGTACTCCCTTGCTCTCCAGGTGGGCGCCTGATTGCCAAAACTGGAACTTTATTCCCTTGCTCTCCAGGTGGGAGCCTGATTGCCAAAGCTTTAATTGTATTCACTTGCTCTCCATGTGGGCGCCCGATTGCCAAAATTTTAATTGTATTCCCTTGCTCTCTAGGTGGGCGCCAGATTGCCAAAACTTGAATTATATTCCCTTTCTCTCCAGGTGGATGCCTAACTGCCGAAACTTGAACTATATTCCCTTACTCTCCAAGTGGGCGCCTGATAGCCAAAACTTGAACTTTATTCCCTTGCTCTCCAGGTGGGAGCCTGATTTCCAAAGCTTTAATTGTATTCCCTTGCTCCCCATATGGGCGCTCGATTGCCAAAATTTTAATTGTATTCCCTTGCTCTCTAGGTGGGCGCCAGATTGACAAAACTTGAATTATATTCAGTTGCTCTCCAGGTGGGCGCCAGATTGACAAAACTTGAATTATATTCAGTTGCTCTCCAGGTGGGCGCCTAACTACCGAAACTTGAACTGTATTCCCTTGTTCTCTAGGTGGGTGCCTGATTGCCAAAACTTTAATTGTATTCCCTTGTTCTCCAGGTGGGCGCCTGATTGCCAAAACTTGAACTGTATTCCCTTGTTCTCCAGGTGGGTGCCTAATGGCTAAAACTTGAACTGTATTCCCTTGTTCTCCAGGTGGGCGCCTGATTGCCAAAACTTGAATTGTATTCCCTTGCTCTCCAGGTGGGCGCCTGAATACCAAAACTTGAACTGTATTCCCTTGCTCTCCAGGTGGGCGCCTGATTGCCAAAATTTGAATTGTATTCTCTTGCTCTCCGTGTGGGCGCCCAATTGCCAAAATTTTAATTGTATTCCCTTTCTCTGTAGGTGGGCACCAGATTGCCAAAACTTGAATTATATTCCCTTGCTCTCCAGGTGGGCGCCTAACAGCCAAAATTTGAACTGTATTCCCTTGCTCTCCAGGTGGGCGCCTGATTGCCAAAACTTGAACTTTATTCCCTTGCTCTCCAGGTAGGAGCCTGATTTCCAAAGCTTTAATTGTATTCCCTTGCTCTCCATGTGGGCGTCCGATTGCCAAAATTTTAATTGTATTCCTTGCTCTCTAGGTGGGTGCCAGATTGCCAAAACTTGAATTATATTCCCTTGCTCTCCAGGTGGGCGCCTAACTGCCGAAACTTGAACTGTATTCCCTTGCTCTCCAGGTGGGCGCCTGATTGCCAAAATTTGAACTTTATTCCCTTGCTCTCCAGGTGGGAGCCTGATTTCCAAAGCTTTAATTGTATTCCCTTGCTCTCCATGTGGGCGCCCGATTGCCAAAATTTTAATTGTATTCCCTTGCTCTCTAGGTGGGCGCCAGATTGCCAAAACTTGAATTATATTCCCTTGCTCTCCAGGTGGGTGCCTAACTGCCGAAACTTGAACTGTATTCCCTTGCTCTCCAGGTGGGCGCCTGATTGCCAAAATTTTAATTGTATTCCCTTGCTCTCCAGGTGGGCGCCTGATTGCCAAAACTTTAATTGTATTCCCTTGCTCTCTAGGTGGGCGCCTGATTGCCAAAACTTCAACTGTATTCCCTTGCTCTCCAGGTGGGCCCCTGATTGCCAAAACTTGAATTGTACTCCCTTGCTCTCCAGGTGGGCGCCTGATTGCCAAAACTTGAATTGTATTCCCTTGCTCTCCAGGTGGGCGCCTTACTACCGAAACTTGAACTGTATTCCCTTGCTCTCCAGGTGGGCGCCTGATTGCCAAAATTTGAATTGTATTCATTTGCTCTCTAGGTGGGCGCCTGATTGCCAAAACTTTAATTGTATTCCCTTGCTCTCCAGGTGGGAGCCTGATTGCCAAAACTTCAACTGTATTCGCTTACTCTCCAGGTGGGCGCCTTATTGCCCAAACTTGAACTGTACTCCCTTGCCTTCCAGGTGGACGCCTGAATGCCAAAACTTGAACTATATTCCCTTGCTCTCCAGGTGGGCGCCTGATTGCCAAAACTTTAACTGTATTCCCTTGCTTTCCAGGTGGGTGCATGATTACCAAAACTTGAACTGTATTCCCTTGCTCTCCAGGTGGGCACCTAACTGCCGAAACATGAATTGTACTCCCTTGCTCTCCAGGTGGGTCCTTGATTGCCAAAACTTGAATTGTATTCCCTTGCTCTCCATTTGGGCGCTTGATTGCCAAAACTTTAATTGTATTCCCTGAAACTGTTGCCTTTGAACCTGATTATAACAAAACAAACAAAAGAAAAGAAATTTTCCTGCCCCAGTTTGGTGATGGGCACATCTATGAGTGTTAATTGAATCATGTCACCAAATATCTCTATGTATTTGACAACTAAATCTCATTATCCATGAGGGTCTTGAAAACTCCTAGTTAAATGACAGCTTTACATCTAAATTATATCTTCTAAAGGTATGACTCCCACTAAACCTTGTTATCTAAGAGGGTCTTAAAACTATATCCCATTATTCAGGAGGGTCCTGAAAATCAGAAATCAAGTCTTATCTTAAGAGTGACAAATTTTGCGGCTAAATTATACTACCCTACAGCAGAACTTATGCTAAATCTTGTTATCTAATGGAAATCTTAAAGCTAAGTCCCATTATTCAGGAGGGTCCTGAAAGCTCTTAATTGAATCCTATCTTAAGCATGAAAACTTTAAAGCCAATTTATATTCCTTTGGGGTACATTTATGCTAGATTTTGCCACTCATGATTGTTTTGAATTTTAAACTAGGTCCCATTTTCCAGGAGAGTCCTGAGAATTTATGATCAAACCTGTCTGGTGCTTGTTTTCCCTTACGGAGGGTTTTTCCAAAACAAACAAAATTTCCTGCCCCTGTTTCAATCAAAGAAAAATCTTGTTAGTTTAAAATGTGGTGGTTAGTTTGTGGCATTCTTGCTGAAGGTGGCCTCTCTGCTGCCGTGCTCTGCTTTGACTGGCTTCCCCGAGCTGGCCAAGAACCACTTGACTTTCTGGCTGACTTTTACCCACATGACCTTGGATAACCCGAGTGTTCTATACCCAGCTGTTGTGTTATATCTCTGACCCATCTATCTGCACCTCTGCATCTCCCACGAAATTACTAAACCATTTCACCGATGGAACTTTTACTGACCCTTTATATCCCACTTCACATTATACTATCTCTAACAATGCTTTGGCTGCGCTGTGCTTTTGTGCAATTTTGGAAGTTAGTAGAGAGCTTTGAAATCCTTTCTTATTTGCTGACATTGGAAAGATCTTAGAGAAATACACCCAGAGGAAATGAAATGCAATGACTTTGAGAGTTAGGGATAAGAAAAATCCAAAACTGGAAGACTGTCTGAAAGGGAAAAAGAAAAGAGACTTATCTGAGTGGAGCAACTGGCACCAATGATCATGACATGCATTTCGGATTAATCGGCCCAGTCTGTCCAACCAATCAATTTTTAGTTGTCGTACTTTATGCCCCAAGATCTTCAAAACCCAATTTCTTCACCAAAACCTTATCCTTGTTCAACCTGCGGTGCCTCGAAGGATTTTTACCAACAAACCTCTCTCATTTGTTCATCTCTCACTTTTGCCTTAAGGTGTCCATGAAGGTTTTCACCAATAAGGCTCTCTCATTTTGATTTCTCTCAGCTTTCGTTGCCTTATGGAGCCCGCGAGGGTTTTCACCAATAAGACTCTCTCATTTTCATTTTCTTTGTTTGGACCGGAGTGTTGCCCCTAATATGAATCGCCTCCACTTACTCGACTTGGCATCTCTCGAAGACTGATCGGAAGGGCTTTCTTTGGACCGTAATGTGGGTTTGGATGGGGTTAGAAAGAAAGGGTATCAAAAGGCTCAAAATAATTCAAATGGGTTAAAGATTACAACTTTCGAAATCAGATTTCTTACAACAACCACAACTTCTGCCCCAGTTTCTTTGCTTGGGGGACTTTTGAATTTTTACTTTGATAAGACCGAACCATGAGGCTGCCTACGTATCCTTAAAAGGAATCAGGTCGAACGTAGTTCATGACATAAGAATTGCTTTATGTTGTTGTGATTTTGTCTTTTCTTTTCTTTTTCTTTCTCTTTTTCCTTCTTTTTTCTCTTTTTGTTGTTGTTTTTTTTTCTTTCTCTTTTCCTCTCTTTTACGTTGCTTATCTTTTGCGCTCGCGTTTTTGAACTTTGCTATTGATTCCAAAAGAGGGGTATGAAAGGAAATAAATAAGGCTCAAAGGGGTAACAAAGGATAAAGTGTTTAGATAGCAGAACAAAATGACTTCGTCATTCCAATCTTCAAGACATGCCAAGTACAAACAAATACAATTTAACCAAAGAAATCATACATAATATCTTTTGATCGCATCAGAATTGATAGCCATTTCTACATATTTGCCTTCTATATCTATTAAATACAAAGCACCATTGGACAACACTCTCGTTACGATGAACGGCCCTGCCAATTTGGAGCGAACTTGCCTTTTTCTTCAGCCTGATGTGGAATGATACGTTTCAATACTATCTCTAACATGTTCTCCAGGCGGGCTTGACCCACTCCTCATCATCAATTTCTGCTTCAGCGACAACCCGGAGGGATGGGATTTCAACTTCCACGGGTATCACTACTTCAGTGCCATATACCAATAAATAAGGTGTTGCACCTACTGAAGTGCGAACAGTAGTGTGATAACCCAACAATGCAAATGGTAGCTTTTCATGCCATTGCCTGGAACTTTCCACCATTTTGCGAAGTATCTTCTTTATGTTCTTGTTGGCTGCCTCGACTACTCCATTCGCCTTGGGGCGGTATGGGATGGAATTGTGATGCGTGATCTTAAACTGTTGACATACCTCTTTTATTAGATGACTGTTGAGATTAGCACCATTATCTGTGATGATCACCTTTAGGATCCCAAACCGACAAATGATATTTGAGTGCACAAAATTGACCACTGCTTTCTTGGTCACAGACTTGAAAGTTTTAGCCTCCACCCACTTAGTGAAATAATCAATGGCCACCAGAATGAACATGTGCCCATTGGATGTTGCTGGCTCAATTGGTCCAATGACATCCATGCCCCCAGCAACAAAGGGCCATGATGCAGACATTGTACGCAATTCAGATGGCGGAGAATGAATCAAATCTCTGTGCACTTGACATTGATGACACTTGAGCACAAAACTGATACAATCTCGCTCCATAGTGAGCCAGTAATAACCTGCTCGGAGAATCTTCTTTGCCAGAACGTACCCACTCATATGCGGTCCACAGACCTCAGAATGTACTTCTGTCATGATAGATGTGGCATATCAAGCATCTATGCATCTTAACAGTCCAAGATCTGGAGTTCTTTTGTACAAAACTCCTCCATTGAAGAAAAATCCACTTGCCAAACAACGAATTGTTCTCTTTTGATCACCTGTGGATTGTACCGGATATACTCTCATTCTTATGTATTCCCTGATGTCGTGGAACCATGGCTCACCATCAAGTTCTTCTTCCACCATGTTACAATAAGCATGCTGATCATGGACCTGAATATGCAAAGGGTCAACATAAGCCTTATCTAGGTGATGTAACATTGATGCCAGAGTAGCCAAAGCATCGGCAACCTCATTATGGATCCTTGGAATATGCCTGAACTCTACTGATCGAAACCGCTGACAAAGATCATGCAAACATTTTCGATACGGTATGAGTTTCAAATCCCGTGTTTCCCATTCTCGCTGAATTTGGTGCACTAGAAGGTCCGAGTCTCCCAAGACCAAGACTTCCTGGACACCCATGTCAGTAGCTAACCTCAAACCCAAAATGCATGCCTCGTACTCATCCATGTAGTTAGTACAACAGAAACGAAGTTGAGCCGTAATAGGGTAGTGATGCCCTGTTTCAGAAATAAGTATAGCTCCTATCCCAACACCTTTCATTTTAGCAGCTCTATCAAAGAAAAGTTTCCAAATTGGCTCTTCAACTTGTTCCAACTCATCAATGTGCATTACCTCTTCATCAAGGAAGTAAGTCTTTAGAGGCTCATATTCATCATCCACTGGATTCTCGGCCAAATGGTCGGCCAATGCCTGGGCTTTTATCGCAGTCTGAGTCACATAGACGATGTCAAATTCTATTAGCATGATCTGCCACTTTGCGAGCCTCCCTATGGACATTGGCTTCTGAAAGATATACTTTAGCGGATCCAAACGAGAGATGAGGTAAGTAGTGTAAGATGACAAATAATGCTTCAACTTCTGTGCTACCCAAGTTAGGGCGCAACATGTCCTTTCCAGGTGAGTGTACTTAACCTCATAAGATGTGAACTTCTTGCTGATATAATAGATGGCTTGCTCCTTCCTGCCGGTGATGTCATGTTGACCCAACACACAACCAAATGAATTGTCCAGGACCGTCAAATACAGAATCAAAGGTCTCCCCGGTTCTGGTGGCACCAACATAGGTGGGTTTGACAAGTATCCCTTTATATTATCAAACGCTGCTTGACACTCATCTATCCACTTGACCGCGGCATCCTTCTTCAACAGTTTGAAGATAGGCTCACAAGTTGTCGTAAGTTGAGCAATAAACCTGCTGATGTAGTTCAACCTCCCTAATAAACTCATCACCTCAGTCTTATTCCTTGGGGGTGGCAATTCTTAGATAGATTTGATCTTTGACGGGTCCAATTCAATACCTCGACGACTAACTATGAATCTCAACAGTTTTCCAGACGGCACCACGAATGCGCACTTTGTAGGATTGAGCTTAAGATTGTACCTGCGAAGCCTTTGGAAGAACTTTCTCAAATCTCTGACATGGTCAGACTGCTTTTTAGACTTTATGATTACATCATCCACATAAACCTCGATCTCCTTGTGTATCATTTCATAGAATATGGTCGTCATTGACCTCATGTAAGTTTCCCCAATATTTTTCAAACTGAAAGGCATGACCCGGTAGCAGTATGTTCCCTATGGCGTGATAAATGCCGTTTTTTCTACATCCTCCTCATCCATTAGGATTTGATGATAGCCCACATAGAAATCCACAAAAGACCCAATCTCATGTTTGGCACAATTATCAATCAAAATGTGGATGTTTGGTAGTGGGAAGTTGTCCTTTGGACTTGCCTTGTTGAGATCACGGTAATCAACACACACTCTGGTCTTACCATTCTTCTTTGGCACAGGCACAACATTGGCTAACCAAGTGGGATACTGCGTGACTCGAATGACTTTTGCATCGAATTGCTTTGTGACCTCTTTTTTGATCTTCACACTCATATCGGTTTTGAACTTCCTCAACTTCTATTTGACGGGAGGAAATGTCGGGTCAACGGGCAATTTGTGAACTACCAAGTTAGCTTTTAGACCCCGTATGTCATCATATGACCATGCAAAAATATCTTTGTACTCAAACAATGCTTTAATTATCTCTTCCCTGAGTTGCGGTTCAAGATGGACACTTATCTTAGTTTCTCTGAAATTATTTGGGTCCCCTAAATTGATTGCTTCGGTATCACTCAGGTTGGGCTTGGGTTTTTCTTCAAAATGGCTTAATTCTTTACTAATCTCTTCAAAGACCTCATCCTCATTGTATTCGGATTCATCATTACACTCTATTTCTTGAATTATTATTTCAGAATTAGATTTCTTTTAAGACTGGGACGAAGATTCCTCATGCATGTCATGTCATTGAAACCAACATGAAAAGAACTGTACAAGGAAGAAAAGAAAAACAAAAATAAAACTATCAGGAATGATGAAAAAAAAGGGAAATTGCATTTCATTGAAATCAAAAGATAACAAGGTTTATATATCCAAACGGACGGAACATAGAATTGGAATTACAACCCTGGAATAATCCAGATAAACTGAAAGAAAATCAAAGCAAACTACCAAAACTCCTTCCTGGTGGGAGAGGAGTAGCTTCCCAATTGTTAATCTTTGCACTGGGCCCAACAAATTGCACATCCGCCTTGCTTGAACCTTCTCCAACTTCCACCATGTTTACATCGTCGAACAACTTCTCGAACCTTTCAATTAACTCTTTATTAGGGCCAAACACAGAACTGGGAATTGTTGTTACTGGCATTTCTTGGTGCCAGGCCTGACAAATGATCTGGAGAGACGTGGGACAGGCTTTGGAGGACCCATGCCCGCTGTTTCAACTTTTTGGATCTTTTCACATCTGCGACTGTGGGCTTGAATCCCAAACCAAATGTATCCAAGTTTTTGGGAAGAGACACCGGTTGTACGATACCTTGCAGAGGTGCACCCAAACCCTTGTCAGGCACAAAACCATTCTTCAACATTTCAAAGGCTACCATGACTGATGCGGCGGTTACCTTCGGAATTAGAACACATTTCCCTTCTGGATTTTTTTGACTGACACTGTGTCAAAAACCTGGTAGAGACAAGGCCCCTTATCGTCTTCAACATCAATGAACAGAACAATGGCATCACTAGGAGCACACAAATTATCCTCGTCGTACACAACGATTTCCTGTCTATCCCATTCAAACTTGACCATCTGGTGCAGGGTAGACGGCACTGCTTTGGTGGCATGAATCCAAGGTCGTCCTAATAGCAGATTGTAGGAAACAGCTACATCCAGCACTTGGAATTCCATGGTAAATTCAGCTGGCCCTATCGTCAGCTCCATCACTATATCACCGACTGAATCTTTCCCTCCACCGTCGAACCCCCGAATGCAAATACTGTTCTTGTGAATTCTTTCATCATCCACTTTCAACTTGTTCAGAGTGGAGAGAGGGCAAATGTTTGCACTAGAACGATTGTCGACCAATACCCGAGTAACCACGGAATATTCGTAAGGTAGAGGGCTCTATTGTGCTCAGTACCCTCCACGGGCAACTCATCATCAGAAAAAGTGACTTTGTTTACCTCACATGCTCAACTGCTTATCACATGCTTGTCTAAATGGATTAACAATGACAACATTGAAATCTGAGCAGGCGTCTTCCTCAACTTCTCCACAATGGAATAGTTTTGCACCTTCATCTTTCTCAAAAACTCTTCTACCTCTTCTTCGGTCACAGCTTTCTTCGCTAGCACTGGGTTATCTTTGGAGGTTTTAGCTTTTCTTAACTCCTCGGGGGGAAAGCATCTCCCTGACCGAGTCAATCCATGGGTCTCATAGACTTCTTCTTTAACTTCTTTTCCTTTGTAAGTCACTGTCACCCGTTTATAATTCCACGGGATAGCCTTGCTGTTGACTATTGGTAACTGGGTTACAGGCTTGATAATGACCGAATCTGTGCGGGCACCCTCAACAATTATGACAGGCTTGTTCGCCACTCCTGGAACAACCACTTTTGCCCTTTCCTGTTTCGCTGCAACATCACTTGAGAACCCCTTCTTGACTACCGCAGATGGTTCACTGTTTGTCTCACTCAATTTGACCACTGATCTCTCACTTGTTGATTTTTCAACCGGCTTGACCTCGCTGTACCGAATCATCATGATGGTCTATGAAGGTTTCTTGGGCTCCCCTCCCTTATGCCCTATCTCGATCATATCCGTCTCCTGATAGGCTGGCAACGGGTTCTGGTTTATGTTGGGCGCCTCCGGAGCTTGGACTTCAATCTGATTCGTATTAATGAGCTCTTGGATAGCATTTTTCAATTTCTAGCATTTCTCGATCGGCCTCAGCATATCCAATTGCCTCAGACTGTGGAACAAACTAGTATAGGACTCTCCCAATGGAGTGAAGGTCTTCTTCTTCTGCAACCTCTCATTCTTAAATGCTTGATTGGGCTGGAAAACTAGTCTAGTAGGGTTTTGGTAGGCTCGTGGGGGTGGGTAGGCATTTTGTGGAGCTGGGTAGATATTTTGTGGGGCTGGTGCATGCCATTATGCGTGGGCGGGGGGTTGGCTATATGCTTGGGCATGATGGACATAAAAATGAGGGTTTGGTGGTGGGTAGTAGTGTTGGGGTGGATTATACGAGGTGTGGGGGTAGGTTTGGTGGTGGGGTCGAAGATGATTATAGTGGTGAGGTGAGCCCCTGGGTCCGAACCAAGCTCCTGAATCAATCGTTGCTACATCCTCTTTCTTCTTCTTTCCAATTACTCCCCCAGTTCCACTTTGAATGGCCTGGGTGGTTGCCTTAATAGCCGAATAGCTCATGATTTTGTTTGACTTGAGACCTTCTTCTACCATACCGCCCATCTTCACCACTTCATTGAAGGACTTGCCTATAGCTGATACCAAATGACGGTAATAAGTAGGTTTTAAGGCCTGCAGAAAATAATCCACCATTTCACTTTCTTTCATTTGAGGGTCAACCCTTGCTGCCTGTTCTCTCCACCGAAAACCATACTCCCTAAAACTCTCATTGTGCTTTTTCTCAATATTTGTCAAGGATAGATGATCCGGAATAATCTCGAGATTGTACTAGAAGTGACAAGCGAATGCTTGGGCTAGATCATCCCATGTATACCATCTTCCGTGATCCTGCCAAGTGTACCACTCCAGCACCGAACCACTCAGACTTTGACTGAAATATGCCATTAGTAACTCGTCTTTCTCGCCAACTCCTCTCATTTTGCTACAGAAACTTCTCAAGTGCTCCACTGGATCACCATGCCCATCATACAAATCAAACTTGGGCATCTTAAACCCTGCTGGCAATTGAACATCTGGAAATAGACATAGATCTTTGTAGGCCACGCTTACCTGACCTCCCAACCCCTGCATGTCTCTGAATGAGTGTTCCAGGCTTTTAACTTTCCTGAACATCTCCTCTTGTTCAGGATTTTTAGATGGTTTCTCAGTTGCCACAGGGAGATTAAAGCGAGGAGTGTAGGAATAGGGTTCTGGAGCTTTGAAAGTGGGCTCCAGGGGGTAATATTGGTTATCATGGGCTTGGAATAAGGGCTCGCTGGAGGATCTATAGAGTGTAGTGGGTGGGGGTGCCACGAAGATAGGAGTGGCTGGTGGAGGAGGGTATGAAACTGGTTTGGGTGGTGGTGCTTGTGGTGTTTGGGAGGTGGTGCTCTGGTAGTGGTGGTAAATGGAAAAGCTCGGGGATGAATCGGTAGCATGAGGTTCCTGAGACTGAGCCAATGGAGGGACGAAGGCAGGGTTGGCAGGATAAAGTGGTGGTGGGTGCCCTTTTACCCATGCTTGATACATCTCGACCATCTGTTGTTTCAACTTATACATCTCTTCTTTCAAATTGATATCCGACTCTTCCCCCTCCCTCGAAGGATCGATAACACTCACATCAAGTTCCTGGTTAGCCATGATCGACTTGTTTTTGGATCGGGTGTTGTATGGGTGAGTTACCAGAATGCCAAACAAACTAATCACCTACCTGTACTGGGTTGTCAACAACAAACTTGTTAGCGATTAGAGCTTAAGAGAGAGGCAATCGCACATTGGGGAATGTAATGCACCTAGGCAGTTAACCATTTCTATCATGCATTTGATCGGTTGCTTGCGTCATCCTGGTTTTCTCTTGTTTCCATTTGCGACTTCTTTTTCTTTTTTTTTCACTTTTTATTTTCTTCTTTTTTTTCTTTTCAATCCCGCCTTTCTTTGCTCAATTTATCGTTGTTCTTCATCCTCTCATTTTCTCTCTTGTTTTGCCATTGTTTTCTCCGCACAGTTTCTTGTTTTCTCTCTCTTTTTCTTTTCTTTTTCTCTCTCTCTTATTTTTCCTCTCTTTTTCTTTTTCTTTTCTCTCTTTTTTTTCTTTTGGTTATGATCGAATCTTATGGAGATTGCATATGTATCATGACCCCGCATGAATTAGACCCAGCGTAGTTCTGGGGGATAAATGTAAAAATAAGTAATAAAACATTTTGGGATTTTCAAATTTTCATAAAAGAAAATGCTTTGATTATAACGACTCAAAATCTAACAGACTCGAAAAGGAAACTAACAGACTCTGATGGAAAAATGAAAATACAGACTCAAAACAAACTAGCAGACTCTAACAGAAAAAATGAAAATACAGACTTAAAAACAGACTAATAGACTCCAATGAAAATCATGAATATATCAATGCTTCAACTGCTCCTGGGGCCCGTAGGACATCATTCGTTCTCGCCACGGGCCTACGTGCTAAATCCCCTTGGAGGTGGTATAGATCTTCCATTATCTGGCGGACAAAGGTCATCACAGTGGCGAAGAACATGGATCTAGTCATGTCCTCACACTTACTATATTTCATTGTGATGTAGTCAGTGATTCTTCTGACCTTTTCTCTTATGACGCCCTTTTCTTGCAACAAACGCCCAATCTGTTGGGCCCTAGCTTCCAAAGTTTGTTCAGCTACTTGATTCTATTCTTGAAGTTGTTGAAAATCTCTTTTTAACTGTGCCATTGCTGCATAACAGTGTTCTCTTTCAGCCTTAAAGTCTTTCGCCTGCTTGATCGTTTTATTCTCAAAGATGGTGACCCTTTTCTTCAACCCCACAACCTCATTGTCATATTTCTCTTTTAACTATTTAACCAAGTGCTCTCATTCCTCCGTATTTTTAGCCAATTTTGTTCGAGCTCTTGCCAATTCACCCTCTACCTTATTCAAATCAAAAACATACTCACTCACCTTCTGCCTAAGTTTCTTTATAAGTTTTTCATCTTTTGCACGTCTGGCAGGATTTTCAGCTGCTATTTTCATTTCCCGAATCTAGGCTCGAAGGGCATCATTTTCCTTGGCTAGCTTTTTCTTCTCACCCGCATCCGCGGAGACTTGCAAACCATTCTTGAATTGAAGGTCCTTGACTTGCTTCTCCAGCTTGCTTATGGTGGCCCTGTACTCATTTTCTTTGGCCAACCAATCCCATTGCGCTTGTGAAGCCTTGACAAATTCTTGAAGATAGGGTTTTTTGGCCGGCCTTCCAAACTCAATTTCCCTTTTATACCAAAGCAAGGTACCCTAGTGAAACTTCACATTTGGATAGATCACGCACACAGGTATTTTCCGTCAAATACTGACACTCGCTCTAGATCTGGCGGACTGCTGCTTCATGAAATTGACCATCAGGACCAATCTCGACTACCTGAGCACTAAGGTCATCATCTTTTGGAACTATTTGACATCTCCCTAGCTTTCTCAAAACCCGGTGTGGGGTATAAGGTTGGATACTTCTGAGACCCATCAGGAGGAAGTGAGGTCCGCTAGCTGGCATGTATATGATTTCATCTATAGGAAGCCACCCAAACGTCCATTCTATTTGGTCTGCAGTGATAGAACGGAGATGTGATATCCATTCTATGACCCCTTCTGGCAGGCTAAACCCGTCGACCGTTGTATAAAATTCCTCTATGTAGTTTGTCTCTGTTGACCAATAGCTCATGTATTGAGGACGATGACATAGATGTTCAATCATCCACATCTGAAGCAACAAGTTGCACCCTTCAAAAAAGTCTCCTCTGGTTTTGCAGGCTGTGAGAGCACGGAAGATTTCAGACACTATCATGGGTGCGAGGGTGCTTTTGGCCTGAGTAAGCAAAGTGCTGACGACCCCAGCTATCCGTATATCGATATTTCCATCTTTCCTAGGAAACACCAGAAGACCCAAGAATACCACCATAAAGGCAAAGCACATGTGTTCTTCCCATTTGAGGTGATTCCCTTTGCTACAAATTTTGCTTTCTGGATTATTAAACCCTCCTATGTGTCTGTATCGCTGGTATATAAAGTGCGGAGTAGAAAAACCAGCTGCCAAATCTGGGTTGTGGATCCCCCTGCTTATCTTTAAGGAATCTAGGAACCTGTGCACAGCGACGACTATTGGAGCAATCAGATATTTGTGTCTCATAGGAACCTCAGTGCTCCCAATATATCCGGCTATTTCTTCCCAAGTTGGGGTGAGTTCAAAATCTGAGAAGTGAAACACGTTGTGGGCCGGGTCCCAGAATGTAATCGACGCCTTTATGATGTCTCTTTTAGGCCTGATCTTCAACAACCCAGTGAGACCTCCCAAGTATAGATTGACCTTATCTTGCCCTGATTTACTCAAATCTTCCCACCACATACACAGCTCCAAAGGGATCTTGTTCATGACTGTTATTGGCAAATTTTGACTCGTGCTCATTCTACACATTTATTAGGGTGATTAAGCAAAATCATGACTCATTTGACTCAAGAAAAGTTAATATATATTTTTTTCAAATTGTCATTTCAAAAATAAAAACCGGCTTTGCAAATACGGCCTTACAGCACTTCCGGGGAGAAGATTTTAAGGTTGTGCTTGCTAACCGGCCAAAAATTCGAAAAAGAGACCAAAGGTGGATGTTCTTGCAAAAATAGCCTTCCGGCGTCCTTTTGGGGATATTCGGCTATTTTAGACAAAAATGGCATCACCCTACTTATTTAAAATAAAAATAAAATTTTTGTTCTTTTTGGGCTATTTTTGCAAAAGAGAGGTTGGACCCGATGGGGGTTGCCTACGTATCCCACATCCGGTGAGAATCAAACTGGCGTAGTTTGGCCAATTTTGACGAAACAAAAACCAACTATTTTCAAAAAACCTTCTTTTTTTTCAAAATTTCGACAGAGCTTCAGTATATTTCGGACATTAGTTTTTTAAAAACAGACAGTTATCTCTCTACGCCCTCACATTGACTTTCCTTCTCTCAACCTTTCCCATATAAGCTGGTCAACATGCAAATCCGAAGCAAATGAATGGACAAGTAGCAAGTAAGATGCATCAGGATAGTCTTTTGATTTCGGGTACACATGTCCTAGACAGACCCAACCCATGTGTTGAGTCTCCAAAGTCAAATGCACATGATGCAAACAAACGCTCCTACTAGGGATCCGGTATGAGGCTGAGTTATTTCTAGGTTCAAAACTTGGGTATTTATTCTAGACTTGTGTACCCGAGCGGACAACTCGAACCGAGGAGGGGGCTACTTATCGGGAACCAAAAGGCCATCCGGCTTAGTAACTTGTCCGAGCCTCTTTATTATTTCAAGGTATGACACTAACAGAATAGGGAGTCACGGCCAGTGTGCACATCCCCGGAGATGAGAAGAGAAGGATTTCGAAACAGTTTATATACAGTTCACATAGTACCAAAGCGGTAAAAGCAATATTTAGCACATTAGGCCCAAACATGTAATAAAATTAGATAATAGATAAAGCCAAATATAACAATTTATCTAAGCTCGAATTCTGAACTTTGAACCAGAGATTCTGGGTTCGGTCCCCAGCAGAGTCGCCAGAGCTGTCACACTTCCTTTTTCCTACACCCCCTAAAAGGGATATATAAGGGAGTTTTTTTCAATTAAAGTGACAATCGAAACGGGATTATTTATATTAAGAAATTTAGAGTCGCCACTTGGGATAATTTAGGGTGTCCCGAGTCACCGGTTCAAATCCCGAATCAAGGAAAAGATAGACTCTGTTTTACAGTCCGCGAACCAGAAATCTGGGTAAGGAATTCTGTTAACCTGGGAGAAGGTGTTAGGCATTCCCGGATTCCGTGGTTCTAGCATGGTCGCTCAACTATTATATTTGTCCTATTATTTGATTTTAATAAACTTTTTAACCTATGTGCATTTTAACTTTAAAACTGCTTTTATTTATTTTTAGAAAGATTGCAATGTTATTAAAAACACGTCTTGAACCACGTCACATAAATGTACCCGCGGTCCTTGACATATTTTAGCTAATATTGTTGTGATTTGGATTTGGGTCATATAAATGCGCACTCGAGTTTAGGAAGGTAAATTATTAAAATAACGCGTCTAAAGTAACTACGCGTTTGCAACTTTGCGAGGGCCATGAAAATTCGCTAAATGGCACGCCTCGATTTCTAAGAATAAACAAGATTAATTAAACGAGGGCCATGCAATTAAGATTTTATTTGGCATGGCGCGCTTCGATTCCATTTTTAAAAGGAAGTTCAAGCTAAATGTTTGAGGGCCATAAGCTATTTATGTTTTTTAATATGGCTCACCTCCGCCAATTAATTAAGGAAACTTAAAGGATTCTAATTATTTTAGACTAATGTTCGAGCTTGGCCTAGTAATTAGAGGCCTGCATTAAACTAAAACAAAGATTCGACTTTCAGGGCTTGGGCCGACAATGGACCCAATTGCAATTCGATAACTCCTTAACGAGTACAACAACACAACTGGGCTTAACGTGAAGCCCAGGTCAAGAAACGCTGAATGCTGATGAACATAACTGGGCCAACATTGGCAACCCAGATCCGATTCTACACTAACACTTGGAGTGGAAACAATCTTTCTATGAAAATCTTGAATTAAAATAAATACAAAGGTGCATTAAATGCCAACATAAATTCTGAAATGAGGATTCAATTCCTGATGTGATAGCAACCCTTACACAAGTTATTTCATCCTTTAACATTGCAAATTCATTAGTTACAACTCATGCATGCCCTGGTTCAAACCAACGTCCTTGACTCAAACTTTTCGAGAATGAACAACCTATAAAGAGTCAAGCTAAGTCTAAAAAATCTCAGATTTGAAATCAAATTCAAATTCCATTCTTGAAAGTCCTTTTGAAATTCACAACTTACATACGAACAGAGGCAAAACTAAACTATAAACTTCTGAACTTAGTAGACTACGCTTCAGGCTGCATATAAACAAGTCTAAATACACGATCAATGAAAGGCAAAACTCAACTCAGATTTACTAAATTAGGGCAGGAATGGTCTGAAATGATCAACATGGAACCCATAGCTATAAAACACATTCAGAGCCAACCAACTTCACAATCAAACTAAGGAGTGCAGCCTCCAGTTCATACATATTACACTAAATCTAGAAGACTTTCATGAATCAACTACATTCAAGAAGAAAACTCTTATCTAACCCTTAGGACAAAATATGTAGCCATGGTGACATGAATGACTCATAAGAAGGCTGAGCTAAAAGAAACCCATAACAAAATACAAGAAACTAGTAAAAATGAAGAATCAATAGAGAATTAACAATGGTCATTTCATCAACTTGAGTTACATGGCTTCACATACAGCTCAATCGACCTTCATTTCCATTCATGGTTTGAAGGAATACCTAGAAATGAATAAAAATAAGAAGTGAAGGGTCAACAGTAGCAATAGCAGAAGTCAGCACCAGCAGAACCAAATTCAAACAGAAAAATGATGTGCAGCAGTCCAAAAACCAATTTCAATCGAGCAATAACCGCAGAAAACTTCAAACCAAACTTTTTAAAACCCCAAATTCAGTCCATTTTTACCCCAGATGAATCAGAAATTGTTTCAGAAATCGAAACTTCAGAAATCACAAAAGAAGTTCAATGGAACAGTGATTCTAATGAATTTTTTTAGTTGTTTTTGATTTTTCTGAATTTTATGCCTTTTTTCTCTGACTTGAGTGTCAAGCTATGATGCCTTTATAGGCAAGCTATTAGGGTTGTAGAAATGCCACTAGTTTTGCACTTAAAACCTTCTGGAATTTTTGTTTTAGCTTAGGAGTCCTTTGTTTAAATTTCAGAGCTTCAAATCAGTCCCCCTCCCCATCTTCCTAGAAGCTTCATATTCAGTTACTAAAATATTCCCTACATAGATTTCCCAAATTGCCCCCATGAGCTCTTGTTATTACCCCTGAAATCAAAATGTGGTCAAATTGACCCAACCAAATTTGGTATGGGTCTGTAAACCCAAACTAAATCCCCACTTGGGCTCTTTGAATTTCAGAATCCAATCAAAATCAATCAGGGACTCCCAATTTTAAGAACTGACCCAAAATTTCCAAAAGAAGAAACTCAGAACCTTTTAAAAAATGCAGCCAAAACAAAACAAAAGTGAACGAACTAATTAACCTAACTACATAACAGGAAATTACCTAGGTTATGGGCCTAATTACATTAAATATATGATTAAACAGATAATGAAATAAGAACAGTAATCCTGCTATTAACAAAAAGGAACTAAACAAACAAAACAAGATTGAAGAACAGACTTGAGAAGAACAAACAGACAGTTATCAATTTCGGCTAAGAATTGAGTCCAATTAACTGAGTTGTCCAAAGAAAAAAGAAGAAAAGAAGAGGAAAGAAAACAAAATGAATCGAAATACAGAAAGAACTCACCGCACCAAACTCGAACTCGAGACCTAACATTCCGACTTCATCCCCAAAAAATGTTAGTCGCTTATTCTTTGACAAGAACAAGTGAACAACACTATTTCGTGACAAAACCGGCTCTAAAAACTCATGAGGGTTGGAGCAATCATCCTGCATGCCCAGGTTTGGATTTGGCTCTTAGAAACTCGGATTTTGGATTTAAGATTCGAGAAGTTTAAGGAGGATTTGAGGGAAATGAATTGTGGATTCAGTATGAGGGGGTCTTAGTTGTTCCGTGATGTTATTTTGGTGGAGTTTAGAGTCGGCGCTACCACCCTAAAGCGGTGGGAAAAGGGGGCGGCCGCTAGGGTTTCAGGGGTGGTCTCTAAAGATGTGAAATGAAAGAGACGATGAGGGGGGGCTGAAGGGATTCGGACATTATTATACGTATCAAACCCCATTTCCGGACCGTTAGATCAACAAAGATCAACGGTCCTGATTTGGTGATCGGTCCTGATTTGGTCTGTTAAAACGAGGTTGTTTTCGTTAAGTAGAGACCGGACCGGGTGGGAAACGGGTTTGGGCCTCAATTAAACGGGTTCTGGTGGAAATCATTTGGGCTGACACAGATTTGGCCCAAATACAGCCTCTATTTTTCTCTTCTTATTTTTCAAATTAGTTCCTTTTCATTTCAAACTCTTTTTAATTTCCTTTTCTTCTCTTTTTTTCTCTTTTTCTCTTTTTTTTTTGAAATAAAAATAAACCTATACTAATTCCTAAATTAAATTAATCCTAACAACTTAAATTAATTAATTACCACAATTAATTAAAAACCAAATCAAAGGAAACTACCAAAATTCGAAGCTAAAATTAAAAGTGAAAATAAATTATTATTTTTTTATTTTTCCATTTTTATAAAACAACTAATTTGCTAATTAGTCTAACAAATGTAAAATTAAATCCTAAATGCAAATGCAACGTATTTTTCTATTTTTCACTAATTAAATAAAATAAACATGCACAGACAAATGTAAACAATAACAAAATGCTACAAAAATTCACGAAATTGCAAGCAGTGAAAAAATTATTTTGTTTTAAATTTGTGGGAGTGATTCATATAGGACAAAAATCACGTGCTCACATCAGCGAAAGAGAAAATTCATATAGGTGATATCTACTAATTGGCAATATGCTTTAGATATGGTAGAAAAATTCTATTATTATTGTTGTTGTTGTTGTTGTTGTAAATGAAAGGAATGAGGATTCATATTTTTGACCCAACGTTATTTTTATAGGAGAGTTCTTGAAGCCTTAAAGTCGGTGGAATAGGCCCCTAAGTAGGTGGGGCATTGCGCAGCCCCTATTGCCCAAGGGCATGGCCACGCTAGGCCATTCTAGAACCTTCTATTGAATGCTGGCTTCTTGTAGCTTGTATGACAGCCCCTTTGGCCAACTTAGGCAGCTTCCTAGGACTCTCTAGAGTCCTCTAAGATGCCACCATTCCTTTGTGCTTCCATGGAGCTTCCACCAACATAGTCGGGATTGAGGTATAATTACTGTTGTTGTTGTAGTAGTAGTATTACTGTATTCTTGTGGAAACATGACAAGTGGAGCTTCTATGATGATGTATTTATCGAATCAACTATTGTAAATGCAGCTCCTTTGGGAACCTTTGGACAACTGCACCAGCATTCTTAAGTCCAAAAAGTGAAGAAATATTCGGAATTGATGATTTGTTATACCGCTTGAGAAGTGCAATAAGAAAAATTAACAGTGACTATACTGAGATATTACAAAACGGGGAAGAGTTTTTGAAACATATGAGTAAATTAGCAGAGCTATTCTCAAAGGAGAAAGTTGAGTTTTATAATTTTAGTAATTGGTGTAGATTTCCTGTGTATGAAGTGGATTTTGGATGGGGAAAGCCAGTATGGGTATGTACTACAACTTTTCCTTTTAAGAATGTGGTCATCTTTATGGGTACAAAATGTGGGGAGGGAATAGAGGCATGGGTTAACATGCTCGAGGATGATGACTTTTTTGAAATTTCGACATGATCATTTAGTCACTGTTGCACCAACCATGATTTGTCACCGCATTTTATTGCTTATTGTTTTAGATCATTAAACTAGGTGTGAAAGAATAAGGATATAATAAAGTGTGGACTTCCACTGTCTATGTTCGTTTTTTTTTCCTAGAAAATAATTATGTACATACAATATTCTTTCTGTTTTTAAAATTGAGTGTGTTTAGTATTATGGAAAATATTTTCCTTGGATTTACCTAAAAATAAATGAGTTTTTTATTTTTTCGGTGCTTGGTAAGGTAGCGCAGAAAATATTTTTGAGATATGATTTAGGCAAACACTATATGAAAATAGATAAAGGCAAAGAGGGTAATTGGTAAGGGTCTAGGGGCCGAAGTAATGATGGCGATATTGGGGGAGAGAGGGGTGGTTGTGGGGGTGGGAGGTAAGGGGTGGGGGTGGGGTTGGGGTGGGGTGGGGTGGGGATGGGTAATGAAGATTGAGGTAGGGTGAGGTAGGAAATAAGGCGGGAAAGATTGAGAAAGACTTTTAGAAAATATTTTTTCTTATTTTGACAGGGAAGTCATGTTCCTCCAATTGGAGAAAATGAGTCATGATTTTCCAAAATATTTAAACCAACTAAACATGAAAAATATTAGAAAATATTTTCATTCATATCAAACACACCCCCAAGTGTTCAATGCTTCGTCGTCGTAGCAAACGTTTCTTTGGTGTTATTTCTGCATTCTCTTTCATGCATATTTTTAACTATCAGTCGTCGGGCACGTGTTTTCCATATGTATCTTATCTTATGTCACCAATTTAAGAAATTGTATCACAAAATAAAATCCAACCAATATATCTATATTATATTAAAAGAAGAGTAGTGAAATATGTGGTTAAGCCAAGTGGCAAGCTAAAATGAAGCCACTTGACAATTTTAAGACAACATTAAAAATTTGAATTATAAATGAAAATATATTTAATGGAAGTAGTAGCACAAGATTTTCTATAGGTATCTTTAATTAAATTTGTGTATAATTCAGTTATGGTAGGTATCCTTTTTTGAGCAAGAATCAATTAAAATTTCGTTGAAAATCTTATACACTAATTTTAAGTTGAAATAATAATTCTTTATTTAGTACAAGTTTTGTATCTAACCTTATGTATAAACAATATACATTATTATAGGTATCATTAGTTAAATTTTGTGTACAATTCAGTTATGATAAGTATTCTTTTTTAAGAAAAAAATATTTAAATAAACATTTTGTATCTTACAAAATCAGTAGTTCATATCCAACGATCCCTTACTATTGAAAAAATATTTATTATGAATTTTACTTTAGAGCTAAAAATATTTTTTTAGAAACATGTGATGTAATTAAATTATTGAATTCCAAATGTTTGTTAATGCAGACTTTATATGATGAAGTTTAAATTTATTGAAATGAATCTTGCAAATGTTTTGAAAAATAATTTTAAGGAAAAAAGACTCCTAAACTGTCATATCTCTTGCATATCTTTTAGACTATTATCCTTAATGAAAAATAGAGTTAAATAAATCACTCAGATAATTAAATTTAAAATCTTGAGATTCAAAAATCAAGTTTGATTGAAAGAAGCATTATGATACTATTATAAAAAATTGCAGATCTTATTGATTTTTCTTCGTGCTTCATTGTTGTTGGATTTTCTTTTATGAATCAAGATCTGTAAATGTGTAAATATAGTATTTCTATATTGTGTATCCATATTTGTTAGAGATGTGATACTATATGATATATTATAGGAATATGATATTATTAGAATATTCTTAGGAGATATTTTAGGAAGTATGAGCTTCATGTATATATAATCTTCTTTCTGGGAAAGAGAAAGTAAGTCTGATCCATCTAAAAGTTGTGCAATCTTTAATATATTATTTTTCCCATTGAAGCAGTGGTAGTACGGTAAATTCTCCTTTTCTTTCTTATGTATGAAGCTTTGAAAAAATTCTATAACCATGATATGATATTAAAGTAATTAGTATGATTTTCTGGTGAATTTGAATATTATAAGGTTCATCAAGTTGATATAAAATGAAGGCATTCTGCGTTGTTCATAATTGGATAATATGTATGCGCTATATGTAATTACAAACAATCATTGTATTTAAATTTTCAATCAAATATTTTATAATATCATCTATCTTTTATTTTGACTATTTTGATTTCAACAGACTTCCTATTTAGTTAAAGAACATAGAAAATACTCTTTAGAATATCTACAAATAAATAGTAATAGCTACAACTGTTAAATTTTAGAGAACCTGTGATCTTTGTATGGTAATTATCTTAATTGATTGGATCCATTTGATGCATTGTTCTTTAAAATAGAGCACCAAGGACCGAGCAGCTTCTTTGTAATATAAGATGGTATCGATTATCTCCTGAGTTATTTTCTCATTAGTGTACCCATTGAAAGAACATGATTTGAAATGGTATATATGTCTAGAAATAATGTCGAATTGAATTGTACTTTGTCTTTACTATGACTTAATTCTCATTTGCTTATTTTCAAACCTTTTTATGCATTTTTGTTTTTTGCTTTTGCAAATAATAGAAGATGTTACTTGTATGGTATGCCAGGAAAACAATTATTTAGATTTTTTTACTACTTTTATTTATTTAAATAGTAGTAATTTAAGAGTTACAAAATTATTGAACATTTAGAAAAACAAAGATTAAATTACTTTTAAACAAAAATTATGTTGTGTTGTTCTGTCATAGCTAAACTTAATTTTATTCTTCTTTTTACCATTTTTTTGCCTTCTCAACCGATTGAATTTTACTGAATCAATGAATTCCTAGAAATAAAATAAGAGTGTGAAAACAAATTAAATTTAAGAGTTAGACTAAGTATTGCATAATGTAACAACGAACTAACATGGTTTAAAAGGTTGAAAGAATAATACTTATTTTAGTTTGAGATGAGGAGTTATTTTTGATTTGTGAAGAGCAACGATATACAATAAATAATGTTACATATCTCGAATCTCATTAAGTAAAGTCAATAATAAAAATATGTAATAATAAAAGTCTTCTGAGCAACATAGTGAAATGTTAAAAATAGAAAGAAATTTCTCATGTAGAAAGTTTTCAATAATTAAAATAAAATAGAAAAAAATATCGTTAATAGACGTAATACTAAATAAAAAATATTAAAACATTAGATAAAAAAATAAATGAGAAAAACTAATCAAAACATCATAGTATAAAAAATATACAAAATAGGGCACAGAAATTTTAAAAATAAAATAAAGTAGGAAATACAAAATTATTATTTATATATTAAATATTCGAAACAAAATGTTAACAATATAAGAAACAAAAAAAATTAAAAAGTAGGTGATATAAAATGTATATCAGTATATCAATAACAGTTGAAATTTTATTAAGATAATATGATTAATATTTTTTTTAATGTTATTCGCGCATCGCGCGGGTTCTAATACTAGTATTCCATTAAAAAGATTTACTATTTGAAAATTCACTCAATTGAGCCCGTTTGGACATAAGAAATTTTTTCATTTTTTTTTCAAAAAAAAAAATTCAAAACCATGTTTGGTTAAGGAAATGTTATATTTTTTTAAATCCAACTTGAAAATGCATTTTCGAATTTGACAAACTACTGCAAACCAGTTTTTCAATGAAAAATTGGAACGTTTGTATTTTTAAGTTAAACAAATTTATCCTATATTTTTGAAAATTATTAAAGGACTCCAATCAGTTATTAAACCTTGGTAACACCTACAACTACCCCCTTCCAAAGAGATTAATATTAACATCAAGTAGTCGTAATTGAGTGTAACTAGTGCTTGCTTTTATTGACCTTCCTTTGCCCCTTCACCATCTTATTGAGTGGACTTGGATTATATTTTGACATACAATGTTGAGATCTATAATTATACTTTTTACCTGAAGGAGCCACTGCAACTTCTATTATAGATTGTTCATACAGTTAAACAATCAACATGTTTGATTGTTTGTTTCAAGTAAGATAATCAAGTTGCGGTGATTTTGATATTTTTTATAAATTGTGGGGTATAAATTATGTTTTATGGTTTTGAAAAAGATACATCCAAATATGTTGTAAACAATATAACCAAACATAACTTCATCTTCAAATCAAATTTTAGAAATTCCAAATTTGAAAAAAAATCTTGAATTTTGTGTCCAAACGCCCACTTTATCTTGCGTTTCAATTTAGCTTAATATTTTTACTTGAGGCTCAGGCATTTACCGAATAGGCTATATAGTAGTATATGTTTTTGAACAAACTCGAATTAACCAATTCACGCACAAGGAAACTTGTAGTATTGCAATCACTAAACGAAATTACATGGAAATAGTGATAGTAGGCTATATAGTAGATATTTACACCTTAATATGATCATATTTTGTTATTGTTTACCGATAAATTGCCAACAAAATGCTCTAAATAGATTTCTTTTATTTAGCAGGGAATATTATATGAGAGGAAGCAACATGGAGTGTTTTGGAGGCGATAATGTGAAGAAAAACGCCCACTCGAGAAGTACCCAAACACAAAGAAGCATAAATGGCCTAGACAAGAAGGCCACCGCGACTGCAGTGAACCGCAGTGAACCGCGGTAGATTAACAACGTAAGGCAAAAAGGTCAGCATTCACTGCGGCCAACCGCAGTGCACTGTTCATGCTACTGGAACGTTTGAGGACCAAAGTGTAAAATCGGGGAAACTTTTGTAAAACCCATATATGCTTTAGAAACTCACCCAAGATTGTGCTAAGCTAATTTTAGACTACTTTTGGAGGCAAGAACAAGAGTGAGAAGATCAACCAAACATTAGAGTTTTTCTATCTCCTTTTAATTCTTGTAATTTTACATTATGAACAATTTAGTAGTTTTCTCTTATTTTGTTATGCGTAGCTAAATACTTATCTAGGGTTGATGGAACCAATTGTTGGTTGAAGTTTTGACTCAAGTTGTTATAATCGAGCCGGATTTATGATATGATTGTCTAACTACGTTTTGTATGGTGATTAATTGAATGGGCCATTGATTAATCGTGTCTAATTACCTTATAATGCTTGAAAAAGAATATTAGGTTAGATAGCTGTTGAACAACACCACTTTTGGGTAATTGAAGAGATTCATTACTTGAACTTAAAAGTGGGTTTAGAGATAACAAAACTTTGGTGGGATAATTGAGAGTTGCATAACTCTTGTCAGCTAGAGTAGTTCGAGAGAATGCTCTAGTAAATTATTGTAGTTGATCGAGAGATAATTACGATAACCCATAACTCTTAATCCTCATAGAGTATTACGGCGAGATTATAGCGGAAGAGTCAAAACCTAAGCTAGCAATTGGGGAAATCATTACCCTAGACCTTTTTACCATTGAATTATCTTTGTTTTAGCTTACTGTTATTTTTAATAGTAGTTAAAGTAGTTAAACAAAAACTCAATCTTTATTGATCAAAAATCTTGCATCTAGAGATTGATTGAGTTGATAATAACATTGCCAAAGAGTGTAATAGATAGGTTAGTTCCCTGAGGAGTCGATTCCGGACTTAAAATCGGATTATATTTGCAGCGAACGCTTTGTCCTTTAAAAGGCATAGTTGGGCGTTATCAAATTTTGGCGTCGTTGCCGGGGAACAAACAGTGTTATTTATTACAACTTAGGAGTAGTGTTAAAATTATTAGTTCAAATCATTTTCCAAAGGTCTTAAATAATTTTCATTGAAATTCTAACGTTTGAACTCTTGTGGAATTCAGGTGTATGCCTAAAAATTCTTCGAGGACTGGAGAACTGCTTGAAGCACTTTCAGACCCCGAGAAAATATTTAGGGCATTGAACCGTGCCAACAAGAGGATCCAATAATCACAACAACTACATCAGCTTGACTTTGACATGGGTGACGTAGAGAACGTCAACGGAAACATCAGGGATGAGCAAGCTGACCCAAATGTTAGAGTGGTGGCACCTCTTGTGCCAGAAGCTGCACTTTATGATTGGGCTCAACCCACAGCTGACAACCTGGCAACTGCCATAGCTGTACACGCAATACAAGCGGAGACATTCCAGATCACCAACAACATGCTGCATCTGCTGCAAAATAAGGGATTGTTCTCCGGGTCACACATTGAAGACCCTCAGCAACATTTGAAAATTTTTCTGTCAATTTGTGTAACTCAAAGGTAGCCAAACGTGACCCCAGAAGCTATCAAGCTATTATTGTTCCCGTTCTCTGTGACTGGGGAAGCTCAGATTTTGCTGAATTCGCTCCCAATCAATTCCATTGTCACCTGGGAGGAATTAGTAAAGCAGTTCCTAAATAAGTTCTACCCGCCCAACAAGATTGCAAGGCAGATTGATAAAATATTGCAGTACAAGCAGCAGCCGACTTGAGACCTTGCAAGAAATTTGGGAAATATTTAAAGGGATGTTGGTGAAGTGTCCTTACCATAGCATTCCAGACCAGATGCTTGGACAGAGTTCTACGGGTTAGCTGACAATCTAAAGGCCAATGTAGATGCTTCAGCTGGAGGTGCATTTTTTAGTAAGACATTCACCGAGTGCAAAGTCCTTCTTGACAAGATGTCCCAGAATTCGGGGTGGATGACTAGAGGTACAATGCTGACACCCATAGTGCATTGAGTTCCTATTGACCCAAATAATTTGCATGCAGAGAACATGGCCACACTCATGACTCAGATGAGTATTTTGACAAAGAAGATAGATGAGATGGGTACCAAACAGGTGCATATTGTTGACACGACAAATGGAGGACTGTGTACACCCTGTGTTAATCAATCTTATGTATGTTCATGGAGCGGAGAAGGTAAAAATCAACGGGCAAGGGAAGATATGAATTATGTTAACAACTTTGGGGGTCAGATACAAGGAGGACAGCAGTGGGGACCGGCACTAAATCAGCAATACAGACCTAACATGCCTCAGCCTGGGGGCATGCAAGTTCAAGGCCTAATGGTGCCATACCATCAGAGACAACAGGGCTACCCACAGCAGAACCAGCAATAGTTGACATATTAGTCACCTCCTCAGCAGCAAGATAACAATATGGTAGAGATCAGGGGGATGCTCTAGCAACTCATTGGGACAAATGGTAAGATGCAAAAAAAGTTGGAAGTACATGATTCAGCTATAAAGAACATTGAAACTCAGCTGGGGCAGTTGTCTATGGCTTTAAACAACCGCCCCCAGGGAACATTGCCAGCGGACACAAATATTAACCCCAAGGAGCAAAACCCAAATCAGCTGATGGTAGTAAGTCTCCGGAATGGGAGAGATTTAGACAAAGAGCAGGAGGTTGCACAAGCCAGCAAAGAGATTATGCCAGCCACTCCAATTCCACTAGAGGTAGATGAACCATCAAATTGACTGAAGTGGTGGTTGAACAGGGTCAAGATGAAAAGGGTAAGGCTAAGGTAAATGAACAAGTTGCAGAACAGGTGGTACCTCTTGTACCACAGAACCCCAATAGAGAGAAGCCAGCAAACAGTGCACAAAGGGTGATACCTGCACCATTCCCTCAGAGACTGGTAAAACAAAAGAAGGAAGATCAATACAAGAAATTCATGGAGATGCTGCGTCAAATTCAGTTGAATATTCCTTTGATGGATGCCTTGAGTGAGATGCCAGGTTATGCGAAGATGATGAAAGACCTAATGTCACGGAAGTTTGATTTTCAAGACCTATCCACAATGACTCTAACGCAGACCTGCAGCATAGTAGTGACCAAATCGATGGCTCAAAAGATGTCAAACCCAGGTAGCTTCACTATTCCATGCACTATTGGGAGTTATGCCTTTGCAAAGGCATTATGTGATTTAGGAGCCAGCATAAATTTGATGCATCTGACTGTATACACCAAACTAGGCATTGGCAGAGCTAGACCGACTTCGATGCTGCTACAGCTAGTTGACCGCACGGTAAAAAGGCCTACTGAGATTCTTGATGATGTGTTGGTGCAAGTGGGGAAGTTCGTGTTCCCTGCAGACTTTGTTATTCTGGACTGTCAGGTAGATGAGGAGATACCTATCATTTTAGGTAGGCCATTTTTAGCCACTGGGAGAGCACTGATCGATTGTGACACTGGGAATTAAAAATGAGAATGAACGATGAAGAAGTCATATTCAATGTTCAGCAATCTATGAGGAGACCCAGTGAATATGCTAATTGCTCTCTAGTGGAGGCAGTAAATGTGATCCTGTACGAAGATGATGTGACCCTGACTGCTAAAGATCCATTGGAGGCATGTCTGACAAATTTAGAAGAGATGGATGGTGAAGGGTTAGTTGAGTGGGTCATGGCACTTGAAGGCTAAGGATTCTGGAAAAGGGAACCTCAGTTCGAGTCCCTTGAGTTATAAAAAGGGATACACCTCCAGCAAAGCCATCAGTAAAGGAACCACCCAAGCTGGAGCTGAAACCGCTCCCAGCTCACCTCAGGTACGTTTTCTTAGGCCCTGATTCTACTTTGTTTGTTATTATATCATCCGTTTTCCTAGATGTGCAGGTAGAACAGCTCTTACAAGTACTGCAGGAAAGTAAGACTGCCATTGGCTGGACCATGGCAGACATAAAGGGTATCAGCCTAGCCTTCTGTATGCACAAGATTCTCTTGGAAGAAGGGCACAAACCTTCTAGAGAATATCATCGAAGGCTGAACCCAAACATGAAAGAGGTAGTAAAGAAGGAAGTGATCAAATGGTTAGATGCAAGAATCATCTTCCCTATCTCTAATAGCAATTGGGTCAGCCCTGTCCAATGTGTGCCGAAAAAGGGGGGAATGACTGTTGTGCAAAATGAGAACAATGAGTTGATCTCAACTCGTACAGTCACGGGATGGCGGATTTGCATGGACTACCGAAAATTGAACACAGTCACCCGGAAGGACCACTTCCCCTTGCCTTTCATTGACCAAATGTTGGACATGTTGGCCGGGCGATCGCACTTCTATTTCTTGGATGGATATTCGGGGTACAACTAGATATTAATAGCCCCCGAAGATAGAGAGAAAACATAATTCACTTGTCCTTATGGCATCTTCGCCTTTCAGAGAATGCCTTTTGGGCTTTGCAATGCACCGGCGACATTTCAACGGTGCATGTTAGCCATTTTCACAGACATGGTGGAGGATATTATGGAGGTCTTTATGGATGATTTCTCTGTGGTGGGAGATTCATTCGAGGACTGTCTTCACAACTTAAGAAGAGTGCTCAAAAGATGTGTGGAGACAAAATTAGTGTTGAACTGGGAGAAGTGCCATTTTATGGTACAGGAAGGGATAGTCCTGGGGCATCGAGTGTCCAGTAAAGGAATTGAGGTCGACCATGCTAAGGTTGACGTGATTGAAAAACTACCACCGCCCACTTCAGTCAAGGAGGTGAGAAGTTTCCTTGGGCACGCCGGGTTCTACAGGCGATTCATAAAAGATTTCTCCAAAATTGCTAACCCATTATGAAAACTCCTTAAAAAGGATCACCCCTTTGTGAGGAGCTGAAGAAGCGATTGGTGACTGCACCCAACTAGGAGTAGCCATTTGAGCTCATGTGCGATGCAAGTGACTACGCCAAAGGAGTAGTCTTGGGGCAACGAAAGGATAAACTGATGCACCCGATTTACTATGCAAGCAGAACGCTAAGCAGTGCACAACTCAATTACACCGTGACGGAAAAGGAAATGTTGGCTATTGTTTTTGCCTTCGACAAATTCAGGTCATACTTGATTGGCTCGAAAGTTATTGTTTACACTAACCATGCAGCAATTAGGTACTTGATAGACAAGAAGGATTCAAAGCCACGCTTGATTCGTTGGGTTCTTCTGTTACAAGAATTCGATCTAGAAATACGTGACCGAAAAGGGACAGAAAACCAAGTAGCTGACCACCTCTCAAGGTTGGAAGGAGCTAAAAGGAAGGTAGAGGTTGAGGATATAATAGATACATTCCCGGATAAACAGTTACTGGCAATGACAATAGAGGAGGCACCATGGTATGTTGATATTGCTAATTATTTAACAAGTGGTATTATACCTTACGAACTCTCCTCAATACAGAAGAAAAAGTTATTTCATGATTGTCGGTATTATTATTGGCATGAACCTCTGTTGTTTAAAATATGTGTAGATAACATGATCCAGCGGTGTATCCCCGAGAAAGATCAACATTTTGTTTTGCAGGCTTGCCATGCTTCACCATATGGTGGACACTTTGGAGGAATTCGGATAGCAGCTAAGGTGTTGGAGTCAGACTTGTACTGGCCTACTCTGTTAAAGGATGCCCATGCTTGGGTTAAAAGCTGCGATGAATGCCAAAGAACTGGCAACATATCTCGTAGACACGAGATGCCAATGACCACAATTCAAGAGGTGGAGATTTTTGACATGTGGGGGATTGACTTCATGGGGCCATTCGTCAGCTCGTATGGTAACAAGTACATATTGGTAGTAGTTGACTATATCTCCAAGTGGGTTAAAGTAGTGGCTCTTCCGACCAATGATGCTAAAGGGGTACTAGGCTTTCTAAAGAAGAACATTTTCACACGTTTTGGTACCCCAAGAGCTATACTCAGTGATAGCAGAACCCATTTCTACAATAGAGCATTCGCACGGCTGTTGGAAAAATATGGAGTTCGTCATAAAGTGACCACCCCGTACCACCCACAATCGAGCGGGCAAGTTGAAGTGTCCAACGGGGAGATTAAAAGTGTCCTCACAAAAACAGTGAATGCAACAAGGACTGAATGGGCAAAGAAATTGGATGATGCATTGTGGGCGTACCGCACAGCCTTCAAAACCCCAATTGGTATGTCACCGTACAAGTTGGTGTTTGGAAAGGCATGCCACCTCCCAGTTGAGCTAGAGCATAAAGCACTTTGGGCATTGCGGCAGTTAAACTTAGACATGGAGACAGCAGGTACTAACAGAATCACTGGGTTACATGAGCTCGAGGAATTCAGGTTCCAGGACATTGAGAGTGCTATATTATACAAATAAAGGATGAAATTAATGCATGATAAGCACATCTTGGATCGAAACTTCAAACCCGGAGATCTTGTGTTGTTATATAACTCGAGATTGAGATTGTTCCAGGTAAGTTAAAGTCCTGATGGTCAGGACCCTTTAGAGTGGTGCAATTGTTCTTAAGTGGAGCTGTTGAAATTGAATTAGAAGATGGGACAAATAAGTTCACAGTAAATGGGAAAAGGTTGAAACATTACTTGGGAATGGCTAAAGAAAAAGGGGATAGAGTGGTAATCACTTTGGAGGAGCCCTAGTACGCGAATGAGGAGTGATGATCAAATGCTTGCATCGTATCGCGATGTTAAATCAGGCGCTGCATGGGAGGCAACCCATGAGTGTTGTTATTAGTGTGTTCATAAAAAATAATAATAATAATAATAATAAACAACGCCAGCACCGCGACCGCGGTGGAAGGCAAACATTCTGCCTCGAATTTTTCATCTCACCGCAACCGCGGTAAACCGCGGTGAGGCGTAAACTTTTTGCCTCAATGATTTTAAACCCACCGCGGCCGTGGTGGACCGCGGGGGTACCAGGTATTATTAATTTTTTTTTCGTTTTACTTATTCGTTTCCTCTTCTTTTAATTTAATAACCCCCTACTATAACCAAACCCCCTCCCCCAAATATCAAAACAACCAACCCCCCCCCCCCATTCTAATTCTTCATCTCCCTCTCTTCACAACCCTAACCCCCAAATCCCTTCTTCTTCTCCTTCTTCTTCACTCATACTAACATCCCCCACCAACATTCCTCTCACCCATTCCTCAATTAAGGTATGTACTTATCTCTCCTCTCTCTTTCCTCTGGTTCTGTGTTGTATTGTGTTGTAGCTTATGTAGTTTTATGTTGATATGGTGTTGTAATTGTTGGTAGATTTTTATAGTTTCTTTTGTTTTTATATTAAATTTCGTTTTTGACCATGATTGATGAAGGGGATGTGTAATTAATATTTGGTACGGTGTTTGTTGATGGGTGATTGAATGAAGTGAGTGTGGGGTGTGTTGGTGTGGTAGTATACTTGATTGGGGAGGAACTTTGATGTACCCATGAGGGCTATATGTGTTTGGATACTTCCCTACTCACAAGGTGTTTGGGAAATTTCCCCAATGGAGATATAAGGAGCTATTGTGACATGGTTATGGTGAAGTCTGAGTAACCATCCATAGTCATATATTTTGCGCACTCACTAATAAGCGTTTCGTTGTATAACAGGTACAATGAGTTCTTCCAGGAAGAGACAAAACACCGGACCCTCCACTAGGAGCCAAGTCAGTGCACCTCAGTTTGATAGCACTCGGATTGTATCCAAATCAGCGGAGGATAGGTACAACCAGAAAGCAGCTAAGAAGTTGCAACCTGAGGTGCACATTGATCGAACGGCTTTGGAGGTGGAATGCCCCAATATGTTTAATGAGCTGAGGCGGTGTCAGCTGGACATCCTCTTCGAGGTACCGGAGGAGGCTAATGTTCAACTAGTAAGGGAGTTCTATGCGAACTTGCCAGAACATGAGAATGGGGTTGTGACGGTGCGCAACACCCCGGTAAATACATCCCTCGACACCATCTGCAGGGTATACAGGCTTCTAGTGTTTAGGGGTGAATTTGATCCTTGTCGTACTTTTAGCGGTACACGGGCCTTGTGGGGAACTCTTCTCGATAATAGCTGTGTGTCGTATAGAGAACACCTATGGATCAAGCACATGATTACTCTTAACTCCCACTGTCTGAATTGGGAGGCTAAGTGTTGGCTCACCATTGTCACCAGTCGATTGTTGCCATCCAGCAACACGACAGATGTTAATCTACCACGAGCATCTGCAATCCACTGTTTCATGTCCCACAGTGATTTTGATGTGGCCCGGCTCATCCATGAAGAGATGTTCATTAGGTCACCTGAGCTAACCAAGGGCCACTACTTTCCTTCACTGATCACCCGGTTGTGACGTATTGCTCGAGTCCCTGAAGACCCTTGGGTTGATGGGAGATTGCCACTAAAAGCCCCATTTCGGGTGAGAAAAATTGGAATTGGATGAGAGTCGGTGGTGAATGTTGATGACTCTGATGATGATTCAGCTAATGATGATGATGAGGCTGAGGTAGCTGCGGTTCCTCCTCCTCCTAGAGTTGATGTGGCAGGCCCATCACAGCCACGCCGGAGCACCCGTATGACAGCTTTGGAGCAGGATATGGCTGGGTTGCGTACCTCGGTCACTGATTTGGGTGCATGTGTTGATACGGTGGCTGAGAGGCAAGTGAAGTCGGAGAAAAAATTCTTGGGTTGGTTGAGAGCGCTGGGTCATGCGTGCAACGTGAACCCAGACACTGTCTCCGATCAGAAGTGAGCCTTCAAGGAAGTTCCTTAACCTCACTGTTCTTTAAGTTTTTAAGCCATGGGGACATATCTTCATTTTAAGTGTGGGGTGGGGGATACTTCATTGTATGTTTGTAATTGTAACAATTGACTGTTTGATTTTGTTTATTTTGTCTTGCTTTGATTTTTTTGATGTTAGAGTAATAGTTCATTAGGAAAGTTAAAATAGTAAGTGACTTGTCCCGATGACAGATCTCGTTCGGTGGGGTTCTTGAGGGACTAAGTCGGAAAAGAAAATTGGAATATGGAGACTCTTCCTGATGACGGATCCTTTAGACAATTTTCTTGAGGGAAGTTAGCCTAGAGAAAAAACCAAAAAAAGATTTTTTTTTATTTTAATTTTAGGTAGTATAGTAACCCCCCCCCCCCTTGGTTTTTCTTTGGGCCACGGTTCTTTTCCAAGGGTTTAGCTTGAACCGGATATAGGTAGTTTTTATTTATTTTTGTTTTTTTTATTTTTTAGAGTAGGACTAATGGGATGCGAGCTAAATTTGAAGGAAAACCCTTAGCGTTGATACACCTGAGCACAATAGACACTAGAGTATAACGCCTAGCTTCATTGGTTGAATCCTGTTAGAGTGCCTTAAAATTGTACGTTTGTATCTAACTTGAACACTCAAAAGAGAATGTCTTGATAAACCAATTCCGGAGTGAGTCATGTGCCATGTGTGTGTGAGTTTTACTGTGTTCCATGTTTCATATTTGATGCCTAGAACTTGCCATGTGTGTTTGCAAAGCGAAATAGTAGTTTCTTTCAGTTTTAGAAGTGATATAGGCATTTCTTTGTTGAGCCAGACATATAAAGTAAACCCACTTGAATGCAATACATCTTAGTTAACCCCGTTGATCCTATAAGCTATTTCTTTGGCAACCACATTGCGAACCTTACCCAATTATTTGAATAGCTTGCCGTTTGAACCCTTTTACCTCCCAACAAGCACTTGAATGGTAGTGGAAATATGCAAAAGCAAAAGTGTGGGGTGGTGGTTTGGTTTTTGAGTGGAACCATTGAGATAGAGAAAAGGTGTGGAATTTTGAAGCATAAAAGAAAAAGCACCACGAAAAAAAAGTAAAAAAAAATATATGGGTTATAAATAATTATAATGGTTGATGGGTGGTGGCTTGTACAAATTGCACCTAATGGATGGGGATGTTTTAAAAAAATGAGGTGGAGTGTTTGGTTGGCACAATTATGATCTTTAAGTTTAATGTAATTGTATTAAAAATGCTTAGGGAGGTTAGTCACTATATCTAAATATATCCTACCCGTCCCTTAGCCTACATTACAACCAAGTATATTGATCTTAGACTAAATGGGCTCAATTAGTAAAGTATTACACTACGGGCGAGCCTATGGTTCATCTTTGTGGCATGTGAACGCTCTTTCTAAGAGTGAGCGAATTTTGTCTATCTTAGTTCCTACTTGTTCTAATTATCATCATATGTGGAACAACTCTCTTGTATGATGTGAGGGCATGTGATTCACGAAGGAAAGGTAAGTCTTGACTCTTGTAAAGAGTGGTTTGAGTAAGTGTTGATGTTGCATGGCATAAAAGGTTTGACTCTTGAGGTAAAGGTTGTTCACTACTAGGTACAAGTTTTGTAAAATGTTCATGGTGTGAGTCGTAAGGGAAAAGCTTAGGGAAGGAATTTTGATGGAGTGTGGTGGATTGCTCGAGGACTAGCAATGATTTAAGTGTGGGGTGTTGATAGTAGGCTATATAGTTGATATTTACACCTTAATATGACCATACTTTGTTGTTGTTTTATAGATAAATTGCCAACAAAATACTCTAAATAGTGTTCTTTTATTTAGCAGGGAATATTATATGAGAGGAAGCAACATGGAGTGTTTTGGAGGCGATAATGTGAAGAAAAACGCCCACTCGGGAAGTACCCAAACACAAAGAAGCATAAATGGCCTGGGCAAGAAGGCCACCGCGACCGCGGTGAACCACGGTAGATTAACAACGTAAGGAAGAAAGGTCAGCATTCACCGCGGTCGACCGTGGTTGGCCGCGACCACGGTGCACTGTTCACGCTGCTGGAAAGTTTGAGGACCAAAGTGTAAAATCGGGAAAACTTTTGTAAAACCCTTATATGCTTTAGAAACTCACCCAAAATTGTGCTAAGCTAATTTTAGACTACTTTTGGAGGCAAGAACAAGAGTGAGAAGATCAACCAAACATTAGAGTTTTTCTATCTCCTTTTAATTCTTGCAATTTTACATTATGAATAATTTAGTAGTTTTCTCTTATTTTGTTATGAGTAGCTAAATACTTATCTAGGGTTTATGGAACCAATTGTTGGTTTAAGTTTTGACTCAAGTTGTTATAATCGAGCCGGATTTATGATATGATTGTTCAACTACGTTTTGTATGGTGATTAATTGAATGGGCCCTTGATTAATCGTGTCTAATTACCTTATATTGCTTGAGAAAGAATATTAGGTTAGATATCTGTTGAACAACACCACTTTTGGGTAATTGAAGAGATTCATTACTTGAAATTAAAAGTAGGTTTAGAGATAACAAAACTTTGTTGGGATAATTTAGAGTTGCATAACTCTTGTCAGCTAGAGTAGTTCGAGAGAATGCTCTAGTAAATTATTGTAGTTGATCGAGAGATAATTACGATAACCCATAACTCTTAATCCTCATAGAGAATTACGGCGAGATTATATCGGAAGATTCAAGACCTAAGCTAGCAATTAGGGAAATCACTGCCCTAGACCTTTTTACCATTAAATTATCTTTGTTTTAGCTTACTGCTATTTTTAATTGTAGTTGAAGTAGTTAAACAAAAACCCAATCTTTATTGATCAAAAATCTTGCATCTAGAGATTGATTGAGTTGATAATAACATTGCCGAAGAGTGTAATAGATAGGTTAGTTCCCTGAGGATTCGATTCCGGACTTAAAACCGGATTATATTTGCAGCACCTGCTTTGTCCTTTAAAAGGCATAGTTGGGCGGTATCAAATAGCAACTTAAATGACACAAAAGAAGTAATAAGAAGAAGGAGGTGAGAAACAGAGATTTATATAGAAAGAGATGAGGAATTCAGAGATACAGAGCCGAGATGATAGAGATAACACTGAACAATTGTGACGACCCGATCGGTCGTTTTAAGAATTTATGCCCCGATCCCCTGCTTTCCCCATGTTTATTTCCACTATTTTGAGTTGTCGGGAGGAATAGTTTGGAGTTTCAGAGAGTTTTGGGACACTTAGTCCCTGAATGAGAGCTTAAGTTTTGGAAATTTGACCATAGACGGAACAGTGTGAAGGCATCCTCGGAATGGAATTTCAATGGTTCCGTTAGCTCCGTTGGGTGATTTCGGGTTTAGGAGCGTATTCGGATTTTGTTTTGGAGGTCCATCGCTAATTTAGGCTTGAAATGCCGAAAGTTAAATTTTTGAAGTTTCCGATTTGATAGTGAGATTTTGATCCGAGGGTCGGAATGGAATTCTGGAAGTTGGAGTAGCTCCATAGTGTTGAATGTGACGTTTTTGCAAAATTTCAAGTCATTCGGACGAGGTTTGATAGACTTTTTGATTGAAAGCGTATTTTGAGAGTTTTTGAAGTTTTTAGGCTTGAATCCGGCGCTAAATTGGTGTTTTGATGTTGTTTTGCGCGTTCGGAAGGTTGGAACAAGTTTGAATGATGTTATGGGATATGTTGGTAGATTTGGTTGAGGTCCCGGGGGCCTCGGGTGTATTTCGGATGCTCAAACGGGCACTTTTGGTCTTTGGGAGATTGCTGGTTTTCTGGTATTTTAGCAGTAGCGATTTGTTCATTGCGATCGCGTGAGTCCATCCGCGATCGGTAGAGTAAGTTGAGACTAGATGATTTTTGTGAATCGCGATCGCAAAGGTAGGAGTGCGATCGCATAGGGTGAGCCGTGTTGGTCACTGCGTTCGCATAGAGACCTTTGCGTTCACGTAGAAGAAATTGGAGTGGCAATGGGGTGATGAAATGTCTTTATGTGATCGCATAGAGCTGGTCGCGATCGCATTGTTTTGAGGAAGTTTTCTTATGCGATCGCATAGGTATTTCTGTGATCGCATAGGGATAAATTTGGGCAGTATTTAAATAGCCCATCCGCGACCTTTCTTCATTTTTTCACCATTTTTGAACGGAATTGAAGCTTTTGAGGGAGATTTTTGAGGAAACAAAAGGGAAATCACTTGGAGGTAACATTTTTGACTTTATAACTCATTTATATGTGATTAAAGGTCTAATTGGTGATGAAAAATTAGGGAAAATCAGTGCAAAATAGGTAATTAGGGCTTGAGATTTAGAGACCTTAAAATGGGTATTTGAAGGGCCAATTGAACTCTGATTTCAGTGTTATGATATGTATAGACTCGTGAGAGTACGAGGATTCTGAAAATATAAATTTTACCCGATTCCGAGATGTGGGGCGAGGGGCATTTTGGTCATTTTACCTAATTTCGCGTATTAGCTTAGAGTTTATTTGTAGAATCAGTTACTTGAAGTGTTATTTACATTATACAATTGAATTGAATAGATTTGGATCATTTGGAGTCGAGTACTTGTGGCAAAAGCGAGGTTTCGGGTTGATTTTGAGCTGGTTTGAGGTAAGTGACTTGCCTAACCTTGTGTGGGGGACATTCCCCGTAGGATTGGTATTGTGATAGTTGAAATGCCTTGTACGTGAGGTGACGAGTGAGTACTTGTGCTAATTGTTGAAAATCATGTTTTCACTAAAGTAGCTTTAATTGTGTTTTTCCTTTCCTGCCTACATTACTTGAAATTTAAGTCTGCTGTTAGCTTAGAGAAGCATGTTTAATTGACTTAACTGTTTTATTTGCTTAAACTGTCTTAATTGTATTATGTGAAGAATGCGAGGTTATAATTACCTGTTTTACCTTGGTATGAAGTTGAGTTTAATTGAGTATTCTTTGTGTTATTGTCGTGTACTCTACTTTGGGACTACGGGACAGCATCCCGGAAGATCCTCTGTACGTATTTGATTTGAACTGAAGTGCGAAATACCGAGAGATCCCCAGCATGCATATTGAGGATACTAAAAGATCCTCGGGATACCAAGAGATCCCTATATATTGAAGATACCAAGAGATCCCTAGCATACATTGAGGATACCGAGAGATCTTCGAGATACCAAGAGATCCCTGGCGTATATTGAGGGTACTAAGAGATCCTCGGGATGCTGAGAGATCCCCGGTTATTATCTTGTGAAGAGTGGTATTCCTTGTGAATGTTGTGCCTCTATTTCAATTGTTGTTATCCGTGTTATCCTGTATTTAATTCTTATTATTATCTTTCAAATGAACTGCTTTTTCTTATGCTGTCATACCTTATATTTTATTTAATCTCAGTAGGGCCTTGACCTTCCTCGTCACTACCCGACCAAAGTTAGGCTTGGCACTTACTAAGTATCATTGTGGTGTACTCATGCCCTTTCTATACATGTTTTTCATGTGCAGATCTAGGTACCTCCACTCAGACTTATCACGTTTGAGACGAGGCGCTTGTAGAGACTCCGAGGTATATCTGCCGCGTCCGCAGACCGAAAAGTCCCTTTCTACTCTCCCTTTTAAGTATTAGCCCTTCTGTATTTTCTTTCCTTTGTTAGATATTCTGAAGTTAGATACTTTTAGACATTCAAAGGTTTGTGATCATGAGATTCCGGGCTTTGGGAAATGTATTTAGTTTTCGAGAGTTAATATTGTCTATGTCGAGCGGCATTTTTAAACACTGTTTATTTCACTATTTCGGTTTTTATTATTTCTTCCATAAATTGGTTTATTTTCCGCATTGTTAGACTTACCTAGTCGTAGAGACTAGGTGTTGTCACGATGGTTCACTGAAAACGAACCGGGGTCATGACAATAACACAATTCATAGTAATCCCCCCTTCTTTTTAGCTCCTAGTTCTTTTTAACTATTTCCTATTTACTAAATGGTCATGGATCGCAAATAAAACTGTCCAATATTTTAGTCAGCCCAATAATTCCAACTGACTCACTCTCATTCTCCTTGGTTCATAACAATACTCTTGCCATCTAAAAGAACCTTATCCTCAAGGTTCGGGTCAAAAGCAATGTTAGTTGCGCGTGCTTCTGTGATTATCTGAACTTCATCAACGTGACGTGAACTGGTGATCATAGATACATTCACAATCATTGGCACAACTTCACCACAGAACATAGGGCAACAAGATAGGTACTTATCGTGGAAAGGGTCACACTTGACGTGAGCTTCCTAGAAAATGTTCTCTAAACTAGTAGCAAGAACATTTATACCCCCAAGCAAGCAAGATAGTCTTGTTCTTTAACAGAATTCTTTGTGCACAGAGATTATAAAATTTTCCATCATCATCAAATACCAATTGGTGGACAAGAAACTATCTTGCAGCGTCATTGAAAAAATATGTAGATCATAGTTTCGCCCAATAGATAACTGTTATACATAGTCCCTGCTAGAACCAGAGTAACAAGGTGCATAACTGACATATAACTACTCCGACAAGAAGGTGCATGTATAAATTTCCTTTTCCAAAGATTTTCAGTCAATAAAGATGAGTCAGGTGACTCATTCTCACTAACAATTTCACAACGGAGTCCTTTAGAGAAATAAGCTGGACAAGAGTCAGAGTAACTCCCATTTTCCTCTGATAAATGCTCAACCATATACATAATATAGTATGAACGGCACCTGTACAAGCTTAGAAAATAGCATCCTGGCATAAATGATTTGACCCTTCATGACAGACTTACTAAGAGCAGTAGTCACAAGATCATTAACCCAAATCACTAGCTTAGATGACATATCATGATATAACATACTAAGCGCTAGTCCACTCCGAAAATGCCTAAATTGATCAATGATGTATTGCTTGGCAACACCTTCATCGGCATAACGAGTAACAATCTTGTTTATATCTAGCCACAACTTGCTAGCAATCTTAGCTTCCCTAGGCGCAATTAGTAGACATATAAGGGGACAGTATATCTTGTCCTCCTTGTGAAATTGCAGTTGCAACATCAAGGTCAGGCAATTAACACCCTAGACTATCTTCTTCTTTTTTGTAAACCTCTTCGTTAGAAAATAGAACATACTCCCCTGCATCAAAAGCAAATTCTGTGGCAAAAGCAGTATTTGCATCCTCAATTGCAAGGCTAATAACAACATCACTTGTTGAGAAGCCAAAATAATTGGCATGTAATCCATAAACATAGAGCCAAACTACAAGAGCATCATCCAAATATAATGTAGTAGCAAACCCCCTAATATCTTTGTGTAACCAAGCTATTCATACCACTACCAAGAAATCTGCTTATAAACATGGTATAATTGCAAGCGGAAAGAATACAAGGCATCTTCTCCAAGTGTTGATCAAGCTCGAGTCCATGTTGAGGGTAGACTTTACCGGAGTGTCCAACAAATGATTGATTCCAACGGTCATCTAAAACTTTCTGAATATCAAACATGGCCATGTCACAGGGAATAAAGAATGTAGAATTAATCCCTAATGGAGGCTTCTTTTGCAATTGCAGCAACACCCTATAAAAGTTTATCTCTATTGATAATAGTTTCATTAACCCATAGTACCATTGTGAAAAGTTAAAGCTTGGTATAACTCACTTAGCTCAAGAGCCTTTCCACTCTGTAGCTGATCAATTAGGTATTCATACTCAATTTGAGTAGTAGCATCATCAAAAGAACATACAAATGAATTTGCTATAGACTCTCCCCATAGCTTGTATATTGCACAAGACTTGATAACATTACCACTGTGTGCAACTTCCATTTCAAATCTACTTGAAGCAACCTTAAATTCCTGCCTAATGTCAAACAACTTGTCCACATAACTAAAAATTGGTAAGCCAGTATCGCTTGCATCAGTTCTATGATCTGAATATATATGATAGCCCTTTCTTCGTTTTGCAGTCAATAATTGGGAATCATACTGTCCAGTAGCAACCAAATTGTATTTGTGTAAGCCAAAATTATAGTGAAGAAACAATATATTTTAAGAAGCCCCAACAAATGGAAATGCTATTCCAGTAAATCTCCCAATAGCATTTGACATGACATATCCTTGACTACCAAAAGAAATCTGATAACCTATTGAATCCTCTAGAGGAGAATCTTCACTCCCAAGCTACATTGTTTCGTGCATTTCCCTCTTCCTCATGTTTAGATACCAATGGTGGAGTTATATTCTGATTGTAACCAATTGAAACCACTAAGGAAGTAATGGTAACAAAGTTCAAAGAAATACTAGTAGCATCGTCGAATGCTACAGCAGTCACCTCGGTTTGCAAGGTCTCACAGCTAGACTGAGCAAAGCTATCATTCTCTCAAATATTGTCATTGATCACCTTGTCAATGGTCGTGGTTGAATTTTCTTCATCAGCTACATGAACCAGAGGATTAGGAATGCTTGAGCTAGCTCTTTTACTGGAAGCGTTGTCATCCAGTGCTTGTCCAGTTTTAAAAGTGGATACCGACTCAAATTTGTTTATGTGAGATCTTCCATCAAACACTTATACATCCTCTGATTTTGCAATGTTTAAAGCTGATTTTTTGTATCAGTAAGGATTTTAACATTTGATTTCTCAGAGTCAAACACCTTGGAACAACAACCATGTGACATTTTGTCGAGCACCTAGGCTTTGATCTCTGTGGAATATTCCTTGATTGCATCCGAATGACCTTTCGGCAACTCAGGACGTTGTTTACGGAAGCGAATCAACACTTTTGCAGTAAGATGTTCCCATTCCACCAATGGCTTATTTCGAGAAAGCCATTGCTATCGCTTCAAAACTTCTCCATAGAGATAGGACGAGACGAGAAGTAACTTGTTGTTTTCTAAAATTTCATAGAATTTAAAGTATCTTTCAACTTGAGAAATACATAATTCTGGATTCTCGCCATAGAATGTCGAAATTCCAACCGAGTAGGCTTACTCGTTTCAACATTTCCCACCAACTCATGTAACAATGAATAAATTTCAGCAATCATGACCTTAATTGAATCTTCGTTAGTTTGACATATTTGGTCCTCCATTCGGGACATATGGTTGAAAGAACCAATGAAACAAGCTCAAATTAACCAATTCACACACAAGGAAACTGACTTGTAGTATTGCAATCACTAAACAGAATTACAAGAAACAGCAACTGAAATTGTAACAAACTAAAAGTAGACAACTCTCTTTCAATAGAACTAGCCGATTATATTGAACACTAAACTGGAATTACAAAGAAAACACTAACTAAAGTAAGGAAGATTGCAACACAAAGCTAAGAAGAAAGGAGATAAGAAATACTTAGACAGAATTCGGGATGGGAAGATATCAAAAATGCCTTTGCATATATTTCACGATAGCCTACTGATAGCGTTACCATGTACTATTCAACGAATACAAATTTCCCTCAACTCGGATCCTAGAGTAACCTTTATGAAGGCCTGGCGCAATTGCTTCTTCTCGGCCCAATATCAATTTGTGTGACATCTTTGTTGCTATTCATATTGGACTGGTCTAGATTATTCACAACAATACCATCCTCCTCAATAAGAACCTTGTCCTCAAGGTTCGAGTACATCAATACTAATAAGGAAAGACAATTGATATATGTTTGCTTTTCACATGGTAAAGAACATTTTGAATTATCTCTCAAAAGAAATCCCAAGACTTTCATTAGGACTTCTACAACCACCAAAGGAATTGATGCAATCGTTTTAGAGATATCAACTAAATCAAAAATAGGACTTGCATAATATGTCGTAGCAGTAATCCATCCAATCTGATGAAATAGACTTAATACCACTTCCACTACAAGAGAACGAGCATATTTCTTTTGAAATAATTCAAGAATCTTAGCCATGGAGAGTATTTGAATGACTTCTCTGTATTTTATAATTGCAGCAACTTCTATGGATATGTTGGAATTCTTTCCCCTAGGAGACATTGGTATGAAAAATAGGTGGAGAAGTTGTATTATAAATGTGTCATCCTTGTCTTCCTGGACACTCATTTGAAGGAAACATAGAAAAATTTGTTTTATAGTAGAAACATTGAATAAGGAATCCAAAATGACATGAGCATTGCAATTGATCTCTTCCCTTGGTCTGCGCATAACGGGTTTGAATAAGCAGAAAACATGCTGAAATTTCTGGTCTGCCACCAATAAACTCCTCCGCTAGCAAAAGGAACCCAAAAACTGATTACAATATACACATAATTCCAACTAGCAGCTTCCGGGGTGTCAACAATAGCCACACCAGGTGCACTTAGCAATTTGCAGCGAAATAGTAACTCAAAATCATAGGTACAGCCAGCATCACTACTCTGTAAAGAAAGCAAAAGATTGGCAGCAGTTCCTTTCCTACATATAGGACCATAAATGGTAGGTAGTTGAATAATGGGTCCTGGATCATAGGGGTAAAGGTTAAAGCATTGACTCGCAACCTGCCTAAATAGCCATGCGTCCTTACACATTGCAAGAATAAGAGCAGAACATGATGCTGACTTCCCATCACTATAAACCCAATCATCCTAAATTGTAATTGTTGGATCATAAGTACAAAGAATACTACTGCTTACAAACATATTTAGGTTGATAGCAAAGTCTATAGGGATATCATGTATACCAGGATCAAATTAAAGATTTGAAAAGGTAATATAAACGACGAAACCTGCAGAGGAACAAGAATGAAGTTCCAGACTCACGCGCCAATTAGAATAAGTGTTCGGTGAAAGGCTTGCTAGAGTCTTCATGAGAATATTGCACCCAAAATAAGCAGGAGAACTCCATGTCGTCCATTTGTTTTGTCTTTGCGCATTCATCAAATGGCTCCCCACTTTCTGCTCCGAAAGTTCGGACTCAATCTTTGCTGACACAATAAATCTAGAGATTTGCATCTTGTCATCATTAGAATGAAGTTCTTTTACTGGAAGGCCATGCTCATACTCAATAGAAGATTTATCAAGAAATCGATTTTCAATATTCTCAGGTGCCTGGAAATATTCATCAAGATACATGGCATCAAAGGACTCAACACCCAATTTAACTCCACCTAACAGCTGCAAATCATACGACTCTACAAATAAAGCACTCCATCTTTTTCGAATTACTTCAAATAGTCTATGTGCATATGACTCAGAACTTAAAGGAATATGCAGAAGAGATACACACCATAAAGCAATGATATATTTCTGCCCTGTGTCAAACCACTTGTCCACATAACTAGAACTGATAGTCCAATATCCCTTGCATCCATAGCCCAATTATCAGAGTGTGGTACCAATGAAAGTACTTGACTGGAAAACCCTAAGGTGTCTGCCATCGGGCAATTATTTTTAATAATTAACGCGATCCTATTTTTAACATTATACTCACGTGCAGTAAAAGAAATCAGAAATGAAGTCGTATTGACAATTTGACAAGGCAACCTGTATGCATCTTCGTGGAAATTTTCATCAGGCACCATGTCATCCTCTGAGCCCCCATCATCCAAATCATATTTATCAGTGCATACCTTGGAGAAACAGTTATGCGAATTTTCTCGAATGCCTTTACGGCAGTCTTTACTGAATCTTTAAAGTCCATGTCAATTTCTCTATCGATTATTTCAACGAACACCTTGCAGGCATAGTTGCTTGAATATTCCACCTTGCTAATTTTAATTTTTAGTGGTGTATACACATCACAATTGCCACCAATTGAAACTATTGAAGAAACAAAATCAGCGGGATTCGACAACTTACCGATTGGAGATTCTAACATCTGAAGAGGGACCTCGGAATTGTCTTTAGGGCGTGAGTTGCCATCTTCCAAATCGGATTTTTCAATTCGGTGGTCTTCTCTGGTTTTGCATTGTTTAAATCAAATTCCATAATAGCTGAAAGAACTTCTGCTAGGGCTATAGGTGCAATGTTAATGGAGTCAAAACAGGCTAGACTCTCCACCGAACTTGAGAAGCTCCGCTGCCGAAATCGCATTAGCAATTTTTCCTTGAAATGATTCCAATCATAGAATTGTTTGTTGCAATGTAACCACTCAAACCAAATGAGGGCGTCGCCTTCAAGGTAGAAGTATGGGAGAGGTAATCAATATTCTTTCGAGAATCCAAGGAAGGTGAAGTACCACTCGGCCCGAGAAACCCAACCCTCTGGGTTGTCGTCCCTGAATTTATCTAATACCATCGCTATCATTGGAGTTGGAATCGATGAAAGCACCAATGTAAAAAACTAAAAGTAGACAACTCTCTTTTAGTACAATTGGTCGATTATATTGAACACTAAACTGGAATTACAAAGCAAACACTAACTAGAGTAAGGAAGACTGCAATACAAAGCTAACAAGAAAGGAGATGAGAAATACTGAGACAGAATTCGGGATGGCAAGATACCAGAAATGCCCTTGCACATAATTCACGATAGCCTGCTGATAGTGTTACCATGTACTATTTAAGGAATACAAATTTCCCTCAACTCGGATCCCAAAGTAACCTTTATGAAGGCCTGGCCTAATTGCCTCTTCTCGGCTCAATATCAATTTGTGTGACATCTTTGTTGCTATTCATATTGGGCTGTGCTAGATTATTCATAACAGAAATCACATAAAAGAACTAATAAGAAAAAGGAAGTGAGCAACAGAGATTGATACAGAAATAGATGAGGAAATCAGAGATATAGAGCCGAGATGAGAGAGATAACACGAAACAACACAATTTGTAATTTCGTATGAATCCCCCTTCTTTCTAGCCCCTAGTCCTTTTTAACTATTTCCTAAATGGCCTGGATACCAAATAAAACTCTCCAACATTTTACTCAGCCCTATAATTCCAATTGACTTAGTCTTATTCTCCTCTTCTAATCCATAGGCCTTTATGGAGTCAGCTTGGTTCACAGCGGTTTTATTGACCAATTTAAAATTTTAAACTTTGTCTCACTATCTTCTTACTACATTTATTGATAGAATCTACTTGCTTTTATTGATAAATTTCGGTATAAATTAACAAAATATTCATTTGATGTACTAAGACCTATAATCAAATTATAAAATATACTACTAGGTTGTAATTCATTTTCAATATCATTTTCTCATTTTTTCTCTACTAGAAATTGGGGTTGCTGCATCATAATATTTGCTAAGGTTGTGACCAAAGTAAAGAAATAGCTTCTTTTTCATTCCCTCATTTCTTGTATCTCTTCATAGCTGCAACTGTGAAGAGAGATTTTGTTTGTGATATTTGCGCCTAGAATCCCCTTCCTTCTCCAAGTGAGAAACTTATAGCATTACATTATCGTTCTAAAATCGCAGATCTTGAAACCCTTTACAAGATTACGTTAAACATGACTACCAAGCTTTCTCAAATCAACATTTAATATGGTTTCTTCTCTTCATGAAAATGTAATAGACCCAACACTAGAGAGACTATATGAGACATGTCAGTAATATTCAATTGATGACTTATGTGTATGTGACACCAGCTTTTCATATCATTCAGTGGTTGTAGACGAGAAGCTAAGACATGCTAGTTTGGCGCTAACAATATTGTAGTGCTATTAATGTTCTGTCATTCGTTTCTTGTTCATGAATCTATAATTTTTTTTTTACAATTTTTTTTAAATTATAATATAAACTAGTAGGTTCTTGATTATGCTTACGTTAATTTCTCATTATTTGTGTAACATCTCAACTCCTCATTATGAGTGTTAACACCCCCGTTCCTTGATTTGAGACTTTATATAGGTTCATATGATGTATTTGGCTTGTTTGAATGGTTGGGACTTGAGGTACTCGGGGGTGTTTTAAGACATCAAGAACCAACATTGTAGTTGTTGAACTTGAAGGTGCCAATACAATACATTGCTATCGCGAGGCATTGGTTTGCGATCACAGAAGGTAATCCTTCTAAGCTTCCCAATCTCATGCGTATGGGATCGTAGACATATAGCTTTGGGGTGGGATCTAGGTCAGGTTTGTTCTTTGTAGTCACATGATTGAGTGGTCGCGGTCGCGAAGGGTCTCGCTCGATTGCAAACCTCGAGGGCTCTGGTTGAGATCTCGATAAAGGATTCTGCCCAGGTATAATGGCTGACTTTCAGGATTTATTTGTTAATTCCACTATTTTTTAGGCCTTGAGAGTTTGAGTTGAGGAAATTTTATAGGAAATATTTATTTATTGTGACGACCCGTCCGGTCGTTTTGTGTATTTGAGCTCCGTTCACCTACTTGATGTTTCTCGTATGTTTGGTTGTTCATTTGTGACTTGAAGGGATAATTGGTTTGGTTTTCATGAAAGTTGAGAGGGATTTGAGACACTTAGTCTCATTTTGGAAGCTTAAATTGTACGAGTTGACCACGGTTAGACCTTTATAAAATGACCTCAGATGGTGATTTGATGGTTATAATATGTTCGTATGATGATTTTGGGCTTGGACGTATGTTCATACTTAAATTTGGAGGTTCTCGTGATGTTTTGGCGCTATTTATCGAAAGTTGGAATATGAAGGGTTGGAGAGTTCCTAAGTTTGATCGGAATTGGCTTTAATGATATCGGATTTAATTTTTTTTTTAAACTTGGAGTAGTTTCGTTTTGTCATTTGGGATTTGAATGTAATCCGGTGTCACGATCCGAAAATCCCACCTTCGGGACCGTGATGGCGCCTAATATTTCACTTGCTAGGAAAGTCAATGTTAGAGAATTTTCAAATCGACCTCAGTACACTTTTAATAACATAATTAATTAGTTAAACAGAAGATATAACAAAGTTTGCGGAATATTATAAAAACTTCTATATTTACTACCACCCGGATATAGAGTCATAATTTACGAACTTCTAGGATTTACTACAAATAAAAGTTTGAAAGGAATACGACTATTTGAGTGAAAGAAACAATAATAACAGAAAAGATAGACGGGGACTTCGAGGTCTACGGACGCTGACAAATCTATCTTAAGTCTCCGATGAACCAGTCTGAGCTGCTATACCTCACGATTAGCTAGGACCAATACCAAAATCTGCACAGAAGTGTAGTGTAATATCGGTCCAACCGACCCCATGTACTGATAAGAGCCTAACCTCGACGAAGTAGTGATAAGGCTATGACAAGACACCTACATAATAAACCTGTGCAATTTAACAGTATTTGTACAAAATAATGGCAAGTAAAAGATAAACAGGTAATAACGGGAGGGGGAAACATGCTTTTAATACCCTAGATTTTAGACAAAGACCCACATTGGCAAAACACAAGAGGGATGCTGGTTATATAAGATAACAAGCCTTAGACCCTAGTGACGCGTTTTAAACCCGTGAGGGCCTAGGCCCAGAGCGGACAATATCACTAGCGGGCTGGGCTGTTATAGATGGTATTAGAGCCACTCTTGTGTCAACCTTGCCGATGGTGGGTCAGAGTTCAATTGAGTTTAGGCAAATCCCGATTAGGCGGGGCAAACCTCAGTGTTGAGTTTAGGCAAATCCCATACGGTGGGGCGAGTCAGAGTTCAACTGAGTTTAGGCAAATTCCGATTAGGCGGGGCAAACCTCAGTGGTGAGTTTAGGCAAATCCCATGCGGTGGGGCAAACCTCAGCGAGGACGCTGAGTCCATAAGAGGGGGTCTATGTAACACCCCAGACTTTAGACAGAGTCTCACATCGGCAAAACACAAGAGGGATGTTGGTTATATAAGATAACAAGCCTTAGACCCTAGTGACGTATTTTAAACCCGTGAGGGCCTAGGCCCAGAGCGGATAATGTCACTAGCGGGGTGAGCTGTTATAGATTTGGAGGCCCATAGCTGAATTAGTCTTAAAATAGCGAAAGTTAAATTTTTGAGAAGTTTGACTAGAAGTGGACTTTTTGATATCAGGGTCAGATTCTGATTTCGGAAGTTGGAGTAGGTCTGTAATGTTAAATATGACTTGTGTGCAAAATTTAAGGTCAATCGGGCATGATTTGATAGGTTTCGGCATCGGTTGTAGAAGTTTGAAGTTTCAAAGTTCATTAAGTTTGAATTGGAGGGTGATGTGTATTTTTAGGGTTGTTTGATGTGATTTTAGGGCTCGACTAAGTTCGTATGGTGTTATAAGACTTGTTGGTATATTTTGTTGAGGTCTCGGGGGCCTCGAGTGGATTCCAGATGGTTAACGGACTAGTTTTCGACTTGTTAGTGTTGCAGAAAAATCTGCTATCTAGTTGATGGTTTCCTTCTTTGCGTTTGCAAGGGGAGTTCTGCGTACGCGAAGAGAAGCTGGAGGTAGGAGAGATTTTGTGTTTCGTGTTCGCGAAGTGGGGGCCATATTTGCGAAGGTATGTTTACATCACAAACGCGTGAAGGGTATCGCGTTCGCGTATAGGAAGTAGAGCAACTGGGACCCCAAGGAATTGTTCTACGCGTTCGCGTAGTAGGCTTCGCGTCCGTGAAGGAGCAGACAGTGGAAGCTCCACATTCGCGAAAGGTCGCTCGTGTTCGCAAAGGAGAAACTTTGGTCAGTAAATTATTTGTTCAACGCGAACGCGAGAGTGAGGTCGCATTCGCGAAGAAGGATTTACATGAGCAGACTATAACATTTCAAAATCGAGAATTTAGCCATTTTTATCAATACTTGAGATAGAGAGCTCGGATTTGGATGAAATTTTGATGTATTTTCAGAGGCATCGATTGGGTAATGATTCTTCACTTGTTTTTTGTTATATTCCACTAATCTATCGTTAATTTCATCATTTAATTTCGGATTTGGGTTGAGAAAAATTTGGAAAAGTGGGAAAAGTTCTTCAACCAAATTTTTGAGTTTTGATTGAGATTTTGCTATCGGATTTGAATAATTTTGGTACGAATGTACTCGTGGTCGAATGAGTGTTCGTATTTTGTGACTTTTACTCAATTCTGAAATGTGGGCCCAGGTCAACTTTTTGGGGCGAATTTATAATTTCTTGCTAAAGTCTTGATTTCATTAATTAGATTAGTTTCTTATAGTTATATTTATGATATGCAATTGCTTTTGGCTAGATTTGGGCCATTCAGAGTCGGAAAATCGAGGAAAAGGCATTCTTGCTGATTGATTGAGCATGTTTCGAGGTAAGTGACTTGTCTAACCTTGTGTGAGGAAAATCCCCTTAGGATTGGTACTATTGTGATACTTCTGTGATATGTGAGTGTCGTGTATGTGAGGTAACGAGTGCGTACACGGGCTAATTATTGAAAAATCCAATTTTACTGAGTAGTAGCCTGTTTCATCTTAATTGTGTTATATTAGCATGTGTGGTTATCCTGTTTATCCTAATATCGCATGTCTACGTGTCTTAAATGCTTATTTAAACTCTATGCAGCATGCTTAGTTAATTTTCTATTATTCCTTGATCTGTATTAGTCTTAACTATAGAGCTCTTGTTGTTAATTGTTGTATTCATCGATTTCGAGCTGTGTGTTTACTTTTGGGACTACGAGGTGGTACTTCGAGAGATTCCCCTGCACATTTACTTTTGGGACTACGAAGCGGTACCTCGAGAGATGCCCCTTCACATTTACTTTTGGGACTACAAGGCAGTACCTCGGGAGATCTCCTTGTACATTTACTTTTGAGACTATGAGGCGGTACCTCGGGAGATTTCCTTGCATATTTACTTTTAGGACTACGAGACGATATCCGGGAGATCCCCCTACTGTTTATTTCTACGTACTGTGCTGCTATTTTTCTGTGGTTTTCTCCTTGTTAAATTCCCAATCTCTTATTACATTGATATATTCTTCTGCCTTATTTATTATATACCAGTAGGGCCTAACCTGACCTCGTCACTACTCGATTGAGGTTAGGCTTGGCACTTACTGGGTACCATTGTAGCGTACTCATGCTACTCTTCTGCATATGTTTTGTGTGCAAATCTAGGTACCTCTTATCAGCCTCGATATTAGTGAGCAGTGAGACTGTAGAGACTTTAAGGTATATCTGTCGCGTCTGCAGGCCTCGGAGTCCCCTTCTATTCCCTCCTATGTCATTTATCTTTCCATACTTTTTTATACTCTGGTGTATAGAGATATTTAGTTTTTCTTCAACAGTTTGTGCCTCATGATTACCGAATTTTGGGAATACTGTGTATACTCGAGTGTTGGGTTACTTGTATATGTCGAGCGCCATTTTATCATATTATAGTTATCGGCTGTAGTCTAGTTGTTAAATTCTGTTTTCTTTTCTATTATTCCGCAATTTGTTAGGCTTACCTAGTCGTAGAGACTAGGTGCCATCACGACGTCTTACGGAGGAAGATTTGGGTTGTGACAACTAATGTGATGGTTATGTATAGCAAATGATCCACATTGAACATCTTTAGTTGTCATTAAACACTAAACCTAAAGAGAATAACAAGTGTCAGTGAATTAAGGGCTAAGGAGAGAATTCCACTCAAGGTCTATACCCTCTTTGAATTCCCAACACTTAAAAGTTCCAAGGGTCTCAAGGCCCAGGGAGATGCTTGTGTCAGGGAGAGTAGCCCAACCAAGAGTTAAATTCTACTCCCAAATACCCTCAACCACTAACGACTCATTCTTCCCTATAGGTTTGAGTGTCAATGAGGCTCTTTCAATGTAAACCAATTACCATAACATGCCCTACCACATAAAAATACCCTTTTCTTGATAGAATAATATAAGTAACACTGAAACAGTTTTATTTTTTCATGACTAGGTTTCCAGTACTAAGTGAATGAAATACACATTGAACAAGTCTAAAAGTCAAGTTTTCAAACACATATAGAGGCAAGAACAATCATACTGTTATTGCTAAAGAATCAAACAAACTAGGATCATATATATTCAAGAACAGATAAAGATAACATAGTTCAGAGCAGCTACAACTTAGGGTTATAGATGCTTTTGCCCTAATAGACTAATCACATATTAGTTTAACTCAAGTCTTGCACACATAGGTTAACAAAACTGTTTGGGACTTTTAAAAGTATCAATAAAGGTTCAGGCAAGCAATTATAGTTAGAACTTCTATATAGTTTATTAGAGCTACCAGAATATAATTAGAAACTTTAACATGATCACAGGTTTACAGATTCAAATGGAACATCTAAGTATGCTTAACAAGATCACATACTATCAGTCTTACTTAACCTTGAAATTGCTGACAGAACCAACCCTTTATAAGAGTATTAATCTTGTTATGAAATAAGTTAACTATTATGTCCAAACAGTAGCAACAAGGAGCTTCTCTTAAACTTCATAGACTGGGTTCAATTCAGATTAAAGAGGAAAGAGAAGATTGTATGTAGTTTCAAGATAGTGCACAGAAGCATAACATCTAAGCATGATTTAGTTATATTCAGCTTGTAAAACGGTTAACATTCAACTACAGTAGACATGATTATAACCAATTTTATGAGAGATAACTTAATCACAATAGAACACATGCAAGATGGTTGTTGATGTTCACAAAGGTTTTCCTTAATGAGACTGTTTCATGCAAAGAGACTCAGAGATGTAAATAACAATTAGGCATGGGCATAAGACTTTCATAGTGATGACTCAAAGAATGCTTACAGGTTAACAAACACTTATACAAAGAAGGAGAGCATTTAAGCACTTAAACTTCACATCCTTCAATTAAGTGATGAAAAATTAAACTGCGAGCTTTCATGCTTGTTCTAGTTAGGATTATCAAACAACAACCTTAACAAAAAATGTAGAAACAGTATGACATGGATAAAGATCATAGCAGAATCATTAAAAGAAAACATAAAGCCTATACATACATGAAAAGTTATTAAGGCATATTAAGTAGCTTAATCACATAGGTTGTTTGATACAGAATAGAAAATATTAAGATCACATTGCAACTCGATCCAATACTGATGAAAGCATGATAGCTAATCACATATCAGTAACAGGTCATGGTGAACCAAAATAAACAATTATAGACTAGTAACAAACACTATAAATAAAACAATTAACTAGAAGACAGTAGTATGTTCATGGTCTTTGAATAAAACAATCAAAGAGGGAAGGTGGAGGCACACTGACCTTTTCTAGGGCAGAAAACCAAATAGGATTTTTACTTAGCCATATGAAAACCAAAGCTTCACTCTTTTTGCAGTGCATGAACTCGGAAACAAAGGAAAATAGAGATCAATCAGAAAAGATACCTAGATTCTTAGTTTGTATGAGATTTTAGGCTAGTGTTAAGTCCAGTAGGTCTGGTTGGTAATTGTTAGCTGAGAGCAATCAAGGCTCTATTTATAGTGCCATTAATGTCTTAGGATTTCAGCAAGATTCAAACATAGGTAGTGGAGAGTGACGACTACCAGATGATGCAAGAATAGGAGAGTAAAAATTAGAGAGACAGAAGGAAATCAGTGAGAGTTTTTTTACCTAAAAGAAGAGTTGTTGACCATTGAATCCAATCAATGAAATGGAAAGTGAATCACAGGTCTCAATAGCCTAAGGATGAAGCGAATGATTCATTGAGTTTGGACTTGAGAGAATGAAGATGAAACGGTGTCTCAATGCTAAGGTCAAAGTTTGGTACTTCAGATTTGAAGAACAAAAAGGGAAAGGCCGGCGGGATTCTTTGACATGGAAGCAGGAAAGGACGAGTTGGTGAGAGGTTTCATGACTTTGCACGAATTTGTGCAAGGTCTGTTGATTGACATTCATGAGAGATTGAGAGAAATGAGAGGGAAAGAGGAAAGGGAGGCAGCGGAAGGAGTTTGCAAATGAACTAGAGTTAGATGATTAGGAAAGGCATCTAAGGGTTAAAGTTTGGAGATGGAATTTGTGTCGTTGATTATTTAGATCAATGGCCCTGATAATTCAGGGATTAAATAGTAAAACTGAAGAATTATGGAGGCCGTTGGATCTTCTGCTTTTAACAATTGAGATTAAATCAAATAGGGTATTAAAATTAAAATAAAAGCGAAGATAAATGAGGGTCTTCGATCTGTAGGATGGACGGTTGGGATCTATTGTACTTCTTTTGTGAGTAATAGAGATGGGTGACGTGGCATGTTTTGATTAGTTCAAACGGGTTGGGGCGGATTGCGAACTTGGAGAGAGGGGGTTGTTTGGACTGGGCCATATCCGGATTTGGGCCTCGTATTTGGGGTGGAAATATTTTAAAGATAGCCATTGTGTAATAATTCTGGAATTGCAATTGTAGCCTTTTAGTTTTTAACCTTTTTAAAATTAATTTAATTAAGATTAAATAATTTCCAATAAAATATAATAAAATCATAAATATCAAATGTACTACCAATTATTATAATTAATTATTTATGAAATACTTTGTTTTCGAAATTATGACACCAATTTCAAATTATTAACATAGCAGCCTATTTAACTAAAATTAAAAATTAATTTGTTAAATTAATTATAAAGCCTATATGGTGTGCATAAAAGATTATTTTAATAATATTAAAATAATAAGTACATTCGTAATTACATAATACTAATACTAGGTGATTAATTTCAAAATTAGTAATTAATTAATTTGTACAATAGGTATTTTGTTGTACCCCATATTTTCGTGCGTTAAAGTACATTGTAAGTTAATTAATGTAAGATTATAAATGAGATCATTTTTGAAAGTACATAAAGTAAGTTAATCATGTTAACCTGGAGGTTACAGATATTTAAGATCATGAACTACAAGTACTAAGAGGGTTGTAAGTATTAGAAGCTGAACTAATTGAAGAAAATAGGTTCATCGAAAGTCGACAAGTTGAGAATGTTATAATATGTAATTTTGGGGTGAGACTAGTGTGCTCAAAATGATAAGGAGGTTATGTTATGAGTTGTTGTAGTCCTATGATAGTTGTGTATTATGTTTTGAAGTCAATCGAGTTATGGAACAAAAGTTAGCAAAGATCATCACAAGTTACATTCACAAATATGATGAAAATTAGGTCAAATGTAGCTGAGTACTCCCAAATGTACTTGGAATTATGGGATGATCTACCTACAAAATTAAAAATCTACGAGTCTAGTTTCCAATGGATTAAATTATTCATTGATACAATATTGGAGTAGAGAAATATTCACATTTTCGTGAGATTGCGCAGATTGGTAGGTGACAAGTAGGTGCATCACTTACTTGCCAAAAAGAGAGGCCTCAATCAAAAGCTCCAAAATAGGCTAAGAGAGGACTTTTAATGGCTTATAAACTCATTTATTTCAGCCATCTTTCAGACCAATAAAACCATATTGAACCCCTGTAACTCCTCCCCAACAATCCCACACATACCCTAGGCTATTTCGGGTGTTACGATGTGATTCTAGTGCCGAAAAGCCCGGACAGCTAGTTTCTCTTTTTTCTTCTTATAGCTGTGTTGGGGGAATAATTTTGGATGAAGAAAGTCTAGATTTCATGGTTTCTACTCAGTCCAAGCTAAATTTATGCTTCTCCTTCCATTATCTAGGCTTATACGAGTTGTAACTCGATCATAAAGACTAGACCTAACGAGTTTTGAAAGAATGGTATGCTGTTTGTTGTTGCGTCACTGTTGGCTGGTTGTAAACTTATTTTCAAGTTGAATTCATATATGGTTTATAGGATAAGAGGCTTAATTATGTATTGTTGGTTGTGTTTCTCAATTTGAAAGAATAGACAAGTCGAAACGTAATTTAGTAAACTGAAAAATTAATTCTGAGTTGCTGAACTTGTGGGACTATTTTGTGGGCTAGTTTTATGTTGTTGTTGGGTTGTCTCTTTTGCTACTATTTTTATGGAGTATGGGAGGAGAAAGGGTGTGTAGAAACACCACGTAATGTTAGGGTAGTTGGATGGTCGTTCATCATTGCATCGGTTGTTTGACATTACTAGGGTTGTCAGTTTGTGTATGAACTAATTGGAGTGTGTGGGCTATTTTGTGGCATATTGTGATGGAGATAAGATTGGAACATGATGCAGACATGTTGTTATTATTGTGTTCTTGTTATTTTTGGTATATGGTATTGGAGGTGGACCTTGTTATAGGGAAGATGTTGCACAAATTTACGTAAACGAGCTACTAGTTTAAGTTGCGGACTTAGCCTTTATTCAACACTGATTTTGAATCTCCTTATGTTGTGGTAGATTGAGTTGAGTTATTTGAAACATTTCTTGGAAGGTATTAAGGACTCAATGGAGTTAAGGTATATTAAGGCTAAACCTTTCTTTCATTTTGGCATGATCCAGTAACTACATGCATTTTATAATGAGGCATAAGGAGAAGTTCTTATTCCTGAATTTATGTACATTATCCTAGTCTCATAAGATACAGTATTCTCCCTTATCGGGACTTCACATATAGTTTAGTTTTATCTTCTTACAGCCAAGAGAGTAGAGAGTATATATATACAGAGTATTACAATATTTTCACTACCATCGAGCTATAATCGATGGGCAGGCCCCTATTGGAATACCTCTGGTCAGATGGTAAGTTATATACCAAGACTATTGTGGCCGAGATCCTATGAGCAAACCCAAAATGGCCGAGATATAGAGCCTAGTATGGGCGAGCACCTATGAGCGAGCCTACTACGACAGAACAGTTACACATACCGAGCCTTATAGGGTTGGAATGTTATTTTACATACTATATGGAGAGAGTTGAGTCAGTATTAGTAGGTAAGCATATCTTCATATTATTTTTGATTCCCAGTTATATTCAGTTATTATATCATCAGTTTAGTTTCAACTTTTAGTTATTTTGTTGCCTTACATACTCAGTATATTATTTTTTACTGACGTTCCTTTGTTGGGGTGCTGCATTTCATGCATGCAGGTTTGATAGACAGCTGGATAGACGTTCCCAGTAGACAGAGTCAAACATTAGCTTAGTTGGTAAGCTCCACTTCCCCGGAGTTACCAAGTATAGACCTTGGAGTATATATATTGGTTTTATGGGTAGGTCGAGGCCCTGTCCCGACCATGATACAGTTCAGCTATCTCTAGAGGCTTGTAGATAAGTCCTGTATAGTTTGTATATCAGTAGATGTTCATGGCGGCCTCATCAGCCTGCACAGTTATATATATATATATATATATATATATAAGTTTTTAGGTATGTTTACCCCTCATATTAGAGAGATGATAGCAAGATATCATTCAGAATATGGCCTCATCGGTTTAAGTTGAGGGTTACCCCTCTAGAGTTTACAATTACAAAATGGTAAGTCGAGCCAAGTGTGGCATCAGGTGTCGGCCATGCCTCGTCAGGTTTGGGGCATGACAAACTTGGTATCAAAGCAGTTTTATCCTAGGGAGTCTACAAGCCGCGTCTAGTAAAGCCTTGTTTATAGATGTGTTGTGCACCACATTATATAAACAAGAAGCTACAAGACATTTAGGAGTCTGTTACCCTTCTTTCAAATCCAAATTGTGTTATAAAGCTCAGCCATATGAGTTCAAGCCATGACTTATGTTTTCTAATGATATAGAGATGCTTGCAATTAGAAAAATTACAATTATCTAGAGGGCTAAAAGAGCAGCAGGGAAGGGCACTAGTAGAGAGAGAATTCTTGACAACATGGCCCAGATTGAGGCCCTATCAGATCATGCATACCAGATGTGCAAATTTCAAGCTTAAAGCCCTAAGATGTGAATATCAAACACACCTCGTGAATAGCAGGCCATGGGAGTATCAGAAGGTAAAAGTATAAGTTTCAACAGATAATAGAAGCAATGTGAAGGAGGGTACGAGGTACCCAATTAGTGAAGATTATTAGTATTTACAATTCAGACAGAAAAATATAAGCATTTTGAGTTACCTTTAACAGTAATAGAGGTATGTACAATTGGCCACACCCATCTCAGTTATGCTCTATGGGAGCTAACATATACATTTTAAGAGAAGATGGAATATCAAGATCCAACTTGGGTTAAAGTAACCTAAAATGGTGGATTGAGCTAGGGGAGTTAAAAGTGAAACAATGTTTTGCTGTGATTTTTAGAATAATGTGGTAGACAAAAATATTAGCAGGAGAATAAGAAGAGATTAAATGAAGTATTATGAGTAAGGTATGATAAATGAGTGATAACGGTAAATCAAAATATGGTAGGATGACAGAGTCTATGGTCAAGTGAAGGAAAATACAAGAGGTGATAGGTCTTGAGACAATAAAAGAGTATATGCCATAAAGTCATATTCTTATTTCGAGAAATGAGTTGGTGAGTCCAACATGATTACTAGAAAGCTAAGTTAGACCCCCCGGAGTGATAAAAATCAGCATAGGCTAGTAAACAAGATAAATCGAACATGATTTAGGGACCGAAGTGTAAGGCCCCGGAAATTGTTTCCAAGTAATTTGAGATTTCGTCGTGCCAAGGTAGGCTAATTATTTCATTTTGTGTGCAAATGAGGATTCATGATATAATGCGTATCAATTGTATATGTTAATAAGCATATAATTCATATTAGAGGTGAATTGGGGTCTAAGGAGAGGCCTAAGTCTAAGCCAAGTTAGAAAAGTTTCATATTAGACGAAATTTCTAAATGAGTGCGCACAAGACCTCACTTTGAATGATCATATCTCCAGTTATATAAGGAGTTGTGTGATGAATAACCTATCAAATTAAATCCCTTTGAGTCTAGTTTCCAACGCAATACACCGTTTGTCATTTGGAGGTGTATACGGAAAGTTAAGACATTTTACTCAGCAGGTGTCTCTAGCGCGAACATTAGCGCGAAGTCGCGCATTATGCTGAGTATTCTGCCTCCTGCGCGCAAACATAGCGCAAGCACGCACGCCTGGAAGGTTTTAAATATCCTAAAGACCGGAAATAAGAGAATTTGAGTCATTTCTCAAGCTTAGGGCTTCCTCTACACCCCCAACTCGACCAAGGCATCCAATTGCACACCTAAGGTGAGTTTTTAAGTGTGTTTTCATGGTGATTTCACTTCTCAATCACTAGTTACAACATGATTTTGATTGGGTTTCATAGGGTTTCTTCAAAATCTCAAGAACACCCCAAATTTGTCTTTCAAAATTTGGTCTACAAGAGGTAATCCTACACCTTAGACTTACATATATGGAGTTATTATGGAAATATGAGTATGGATTAAGTATTGTAACTCATGGGATGGGGATTGGAAGTCATAGGTGCCTAACCTAGGTTGTGTTGGTATTGTAGAGATTGTGAGGTGGGTTATTGGGGTATGATTCTTGGGGTAATAGTATTATGTATACATGCATGTACAAATTAGGTTTGTGGGAAGGTTGATGAATATAAATAAGTAAAGATTGGGTTGAGAAAAGAAGAAAATCTTGTAAAAGGAATTTAAAATCAAGATGCTCAACTAGTGTTTGATAAAATGCTCAAATAAGCTGAAACCATGAATACCTTCCTAATTTGTGTTAATTTTGTTATGTCTCAAGTAGATTGGGATTGCTAGAATTTTCGAAACGTCGTAGTAACTTAAGGAAAGCTCAAACGAGGTATGTATGGCTAACTTTGACCTTTGTAAAGTCATTTTGTTTGGTGTACGAATATTTGCTATGTGATATCTACGTGGATTATTTGTGGAATTCTTGTGATTGGTATGATTTGATTGTTCGTGGTTAAGTCTCCCGATATAATGGTGTACGTAATTGGCAATAAACCAAATGTGTGATTGTGAATGTGTTATGTGGTAAGAGTTGAGAAACAAATGATGGAAGTAAATCGTAAATGATGCAGTTGGAACAACTCTGGTAATAACATATATGGCTTGTATTAGCAATTATCGCGGTGACATAAAATGCATATGAGTTGTTGAATATGATGGAAATAGTATTGATGGCTATAGTAATTCTTTAAGAATTGTTGTTGTTGTTCTTTGTGAATTATTGTTATTGTTGCTGTTGTGTTGTTTGTGAATTGTGATTGTTCGGTGGGATCGGGTTGCGCGCCGCAACACGAAGTAATAAGGTGTGGGTTGTGGTGATAAGGGTGGCCGAGGTAATAAGGGTGGCCGAGGTAATAAGGGTGGAAAAGTGATCGAAATCACTATTGAAATGAAAATATGAGAAAGTTGTGAAATCATTGATGTGAAAATGTTGAAGGGGAAATGGAGAGATTGTAACTTGTTTGGCTTGATGGTTTTCTTTCATGTGTATTTGATTGTTGGTTCCATTACTACTTGTTACTTGTGTATGGTTTGAGTTTACTTAGGGCAAGTTTGTTCATACATACCAGTACAATTCAAATGTGTTGACGTCCCTTTTGCCGGGGGCGCTACATTCATGTTATGATTGTAGGTGGATCCATAGCAGGTACTCCAGTCCACCGACCGTAGCTCCCCCTCCACTTTTCGTCAGCTGTATTGGTGAGCCCCTTTCCTCTCAAGGCCCTACGTGGCTCATGCCACTTTTCTTCCCGGAGTCTTATTTTGGTATTTGTGTAAGGTACAGTCGGAGCCTTATTGCCGGCATTTTCGTATTATTCTTCAGTTGTATTTAGAGGCTCCGTAGACAGGTTGTGGGTAGTGTCGGGTGTTGGAATTTAAATAGAAATATTGATGTTTGGCAAGGACTTATGAAACTTGTAATATTTTGATAATTATGATTTAAGTTGCTAATGAAAGTTGTTAATGAAATACTTACTAAATCTGATTAAAGGAGTCCATCTCCTATTTAATCATGAAGTTGTTTGGGTAGAATGAAACCTATCAGGCTTGCTCAGTCGGGTTTACTCGGTTGAGCGTCGGTCGCGCTCCTCGGATTTTAGGGCATGACAAACTTGGTATCAGAGCCTAAGGTTTTAAAGTGTCCTAGGATGTCTCGGAGCCGTGTCTAGTAGAGTCCTTCTTATCGGTGGGTTGTCGACCACATCTATAAGTTGGAGGCTATTCGGACATTTAGGAATTTCACCCTTCTTTGATACTTCAATCGTGCGATAGAGCTCAAGTTAGGGAGATGAATTCCTCTCTAAGTCTTATTCTCAAGATTGGTAACCTTGATACCATAATCCACGAATTAGAAGCATGAAAGGAGGGATTGATCCCACCATTGAGTCCGAGTGGATTGCCCAAGGACTTGTAGGTGAATGTATTGAGTTGTGGATGGATTGGTAAAACATATCGCTAAGAGGGGAGTGTCCTTGTCCCTATTGATGTCTCTTCACCATCAGATCATATAGTATATCAGTATGTTACCTACGTACGTTAGGGATGTGGAGTCGATGGGTATCGATTAAGCTATTGCCCTATCAACCTAACGTCATTAAGGGAGTCAAATGAAAATTTCTACTCATTGTATATGTACATCCATATTGAAAAGTTCTCATCAACATGGTCTTAACAAGGTGTTGAATAACAAAACATAGCGTGTATCGACTCTTTGAACGAGACGCACTATTCGTGAATCCACTCTATTATGAATTCTCTTATTTACATTCTTGTGGAATTAAGTTCTATAATTATGCCCTTGAATTGAGTTATAACTCTAAGATTGATACTTCCCACTTGATTTTCCTAAATTCTCACCAAGGGACTATATCCGATGAATTTCTTGCAGAATCTTTTATTTAAATGGACAAAATCTACTCGTTTGTGCCTATACTTGCACCGTCGTAAAGTTTACCTATGTGGTGTCAAGTTCCATGCAAAGCGTCCCAGCATTGCGATCCTGCTCGAGTCACTCCTTTCCTCAGTTGTTTATATGGCTTATATGGTTTGAACAGTCAATCTACTCTCTTGCGAATATCATCATGAAAGCTTCTCACTGCCTAGTAACATAAGAGCATACCTTAAACACCTCAGGTTAGTGCATGTCAATCGAAATGGTCACCGTGTGCATAAATCTCTCTGAAATTTGAGATCCTCATATCCACGTCATAGGAAGATCATGTGTCGCCATAACTTTCGTGTCCACTTGGGACGTGCCGCAGTAAGTAGCTCAATTTGTCCTAGTATTGTGGTTGCTCATGGCATGGTCGTATATTGCAGTTGGGAATTAATATAGCAGAAGCATGTCCATCTCATAACAAATGTTTACCTTCTCCTTACACCTCCATAACATGTGTTCATTGTGTTCTTTAGTTAGTGAATTCATTGTGCCAGTTTCCCCACACTTGTTCGATAACCATGAGAGAACATATCCTTCTATGAGTCATTGTAACACTTTTTGTCTCGTAAGGACCCTTACTAGGCTCTCCGTCAAGACCAAGTACACCTTTGGGGGTTATTATAGCACAACGCCTATTTCTCATATTCTTCTGTATTTCATTAGCATCTGGGTAGTTCTCAAGTTAAAATCATGAAGAACTCATTATGAACATATGCAAACCCTCCATGATTATTCTATACTATCTCATTGGGATCTCATATCACTTCAAGTTCATTAAGGGTTGATAGCATGCCGCAATTACTGAAATTGAATGATCTCTTTTCGATAATGGATTATCTACACTTGTGCTAGTCCAACGATCTGCTTATCAGTCTAACTCCCGCCTTTAGGTTTTGGGTTGACAAAGGAGAAATACACCTAGTAACACATTCATATGTCAAAGCCTTTCTCTCCGTTAAGTCTTATAGCATCTCCCAAAGTGGTTTGCAATAGTTGGTTGTATGGAAGTGTGTTGTAGTGCTTCATTATGAAGTAGATTTGCTAAACATAATTGGATTTTAGAATTCCAGAGCTATACATTTGCTACACTAATATCTATTTCATTTGTTAACTCTCATTGTAAAATTCATTTATGTTTCATGGCATCAAAGAGGAAGTCTGGTAGCATTAAGGAAGGGGACATATTCCTTTAGTTGGAATAAGTAATTATTGTTGGTATTCTTTGTAGGTGTTCTTCTAACAACCATTTACCTGCTCTGCTTATCCATGTGACTAGATAACCCAAGTTACTGCTCCTCGATAAATGCATGAAGACGTCCCATTCATCCAAACTTATCCATGTGTGCACTTTGAGGCCTTGTTTCATACCAACTCGTAATGGTTTTAAGTACTTTATTGCCATTGTTGACGATTTTCTAGGATTACGAGGGCTTGTCTCTTGGATTTCAAAAAAAAAAGTAAGCAATGATTTTCCTTAAAGTTCGAGATTTAATTGCCATAATTTCAAACCAAAATGTATACCTTTTTCCAAAATTTTAAATGGGTCGAATTGGATGGGTTACGTGGCTTTCTTCTCACACGGCCTCTAGAATAATTGACTATATCATTGTCATGAGAGGGGAGTTTTTCTACCCTTGGTATTACACCTCCTTGGGTGAATAAGAGTGTCATTTGTCTTTCTCCCCGGGGCATCATGTTTACCATTAGAATGCCTCTAACCAGTACATGATTTCATCCCAACATTTAGATGTCCGAGCTATGTGGTTTTACTCGTGAAAGGGGGGTGAGATTAGATGCCCTCAGATTTTTGCACATATCATGAGCATGTTGATTTGGAAGACAAGTTGCCGTATCTTTAGTTCTATCATATAGGATCAACTATCAGGATGGGTTAAGCTGTTTGAAATATGATAATCTCATAAGTGTTCCACTTCATTTTCATCCTCATGGGCTTACGGCATAGATTCCTTGTGTCAGCTAACGTCAGGAGTGTAATTACACTTCATGTATTTTGAATCCCATATCGCATTCAAGGTACCAGAGCATGAATTGATTTTCCCTTCACCCTAGGAAACGACTGGGTCATGTACTTGAATATTCCTCCTTAATGATTCCTATTGCCAATGTATTACTTACCTCTATGCCACATTTGTGTAATAATTGACGTCGTCATAGTAATTAACCATGTCAGCATTATTAGTCGTAACTTTCGTGTCCCTTAGCATATAACCTCAAAAAAAAACTCTACTCAACGCATTAATGGATTCCTGAATAGCTCCAGCCTAATCTTGAACTCTATTGTTCCTCATTGTATTAGGTCCATTGGGTATTGTAAGATCAGACAAGTCAAATAGGAAGCTTCGCAGTGTGATCACATATATATTTGATAGGTATTTCTATGGTCAGTTATAATAGCACATCTTAGAGTAATTGTTGAAGGTCATCATGGGTTTAGTGTGAGTGTTCGCCTAGAGATTTAGAATTTGGAGGGTGAGCAGGCTATTCTCAATATTTTCCCCTGAAGATGTTATGTGAGTTGATAATAAAGATTGCATAAGTGTATTCCACATTAGGCCGCACTAGGAGTATGAAGTGTTCCCATAGTTGTCCGCCATATATCTTGTGGATTCATATGTCTATGTCTAAGAAGGTAGGTGGAGATCATTGTGTATCATTCCGGTGGAAATTATTGAAGGTGAAGTTAGTGGATGGTTAGCTTATACGAAATATCTACTTGTTATCCTTGTTAAGTAAGTTTAGGGGTCGAAATTACTCCCGTGAATGTGTTCTGGCGAAGTCTGTAGATATGAGAGGCCATTGAGGGCCGAGAGTGTTGTGGGAATAAAATATTTTCTCTTGATTGCATAGCAGTTGGTTTTGATTTGAAAGGTACCTTCTAGGTGATATGATTTAAAAATGTGCAGTCCATGCCCAGGTATCATCGTGATAAAGTAGTGTTTGTAATGATGAGGTTCTTGTCATTGATATATACATTATGGTGCTTTGTAGAGCTATGGATGAGTTTTTAGGATGGTTTTGGGTGATTCTCTGACAGGTGGATAGGCCTAGTTACAAAGGGAACTCAACCGAAATTTTCGAAAATTTAAGGAGTTAGCCAAATTCGGGGCTGTTGATATATTTCATAATGTGAAAAAGCAGAAGTTACATAAGGATGACTAATGAGTGAACATTGATCCTCATTCGAGGACGAATGATCCTAAGGGGGGAGAATGTAAGGCCCCGGAAAATTTTTCCAAGTAATTTGAGATTTCGTCGTGCCAAGGTAGGCTAATTATTTCATTTTGTGTGCAAATGAGGATTCATGATATAATGGGTATTAATTGGATATGTTAATAAGCATATAATTCATATTAGAGGTGAATTGGGGTCTAAGGAGATGCCTAAATCTAAGCCAAGTTAGAAAAGTTTCATATTAGACGAAATCTCTAAATGAGTGCGCACAAGACCTCACTTTGAACGATCATATCTCCATTTCTATAAGGGGTTGTGTGATGAATAACCTATTAAATTAAAGCCCTTTGAGTCTAGTTTGCAACGCAATAAACCGTTCGTCATTTGGAGGTATATACGGAATGTTATGACCATTTTACTGGGCAGGTGTCTCTAGCGCGAACATTAGCGCGAAGTCGCGCATTATGCTGAGTATTCTGCCTCCCGTGCGCGAACATAGCGCGAGCTCGCGTGCCTGGAAGGTTTTAAATATCCTAAAGACCGGAAATAAGAGAATTTGAGTCATTTCTCAAGCTTAGGGCTTCCTCTACACCCCAAACTCGACCAAGGCATCCAATTGCACACCTAAGGTGAGTTTTTAAGTGTGTTTTCATGGTGATTTCACTTCTCAATCACTAGTTACAACATGATTTTGATTGGGTTTCATAGGGTTTCTTCAAAATCTCAAGAACACCCCAAATTTGTCTTTCAAGATTTGGTCTACAAGAGGTAATCCTACACCTTAGACTTACATATATGGAGTTATTATGGAAATATGAGTATGGATTAAGTATTGTAACTCATGGGATGGGGATTGGAAGTCATAGGTGCCTAACCTAGGTTGTGTTGGTATTGTAGAGATTGTGAGGTGGGTTATTGGGGTATGATTCTTGGGGTAATAGTATTATGTATACATGCATGTACAAATTAGGTTTGTGGGAAGGTTGATGAATATAAATAAGTAAAGATTGGGTTGGGGAAAGAAGAAAATCTTGTAAAAGGAATTTAAAATCAAGATGCTCAACTAGTGTTTGATAAAATGCTCAAATGAGCTGAAACCATGAATACCTTCCTAATTTGTGTTAATTTTGTTATGTCTCAAGTAGATTGGGATTGCTAGAATTTTCGAAACGTCGTAGTAACTTAAGGAAAGCTCAAACGAGGTATGTATGGCTAACTTTGACCTTTGTAAAGTCATTTGTTTGGTGTATGAATATTTGGTATGTGATATCTACGTGGATTATTTGTGGAATTCTTGTGATTGGTATGATTTGATTGTTCGTGGTTAAGTCTCCCGATATAATGGTGTACGTAATTGGCAATAAACCAAATGTGTGATTGTGAATGTGTTATGTGGTAAGAGTTGAGAAACAAATGATGGAAGGAAATCGTAAATGATGCAATTGGAACAGCTATGGTAAGAACATATATGGCTTGTATTGGCAATTATCGCGGTGACATAAAATGCATATGAATTGTTGAATATGATGGAAATAGTATTGATGGCTATAGAAATTTTTTGAGAATTGTTGTTGTTGTTCTTTGTGAATTGTTGTTGTTGTTGTTGTTGTTGTGTTGTTTGTGAATTGTGATTGTTCGGTGGGATCGGGTTGTGCGCCGCAACACAAAGTAATAAGGTGTGGGTTGTGGTGATAAGGGTGGCCGAGGTAATAAGGGTGGCCGAGGTAATAAGGGTGGAAAAGTGATCGAAATCACTATTGAAATGAAAATATGAGAAAGTTGTGAAATCATTGATGTGAAAATGTTGAAGGGGAAATGGAGAGATTGTAACTTGTTTGGCTTGATGGTTTTCTTTCATGTGTATTTGATTGTTGGTTCCATTACTACTTGTTACTTGTGTATGGTTTGAGTTTACTTAGGGCAAGTTTGTTCATACATACCAGTACAATTCAAATGTGATGACGTCTCTTTTGTCGGGGGCGCTACATTCGTGTTATGATTGTAGGTGGATCCATAGCAGGTACTCCAGTCCACCGGCAGTAGCACCTCCTCCACTTTTCGTCAGCTGTATTGGTGAGCCCCTTTCCTCTTGGGGCCCTGCATGGCTCATGCCGCTTTTCTTCCCAGAGTCTTATTTTGGTATTTGTGTAAGGTACAGCTGGAGCCTTGTTGCCGGCATTTCCGTATTATTCTTCAGTTGTATTTAGAGGCTCCGTAGACAGGTTGTGGGTAGTGTCCGGTGTTGTAATTTAAATAGAAATATTGATGTTTGGCAAGGATTTATGAAACTTGTAATATTTTGATAATTATGATTTAAGTTGCTAATGGAAGTTGTTAATGAAATACTTACTAAATCTGATTAAATGAGTCCATATCCTATTTAATCATGAAGTTGTTTGGGTAGAATGAAACCTATCAGGCTTGCTCAGTCGGGTTTATTCGGTTGAGCGCCGGTCGCGCTCCTCATATTTTGGGGCGTGACACGAAGGATTCGATAATAGTCTACATCATGAGAATTTCAGAGGATGTATTCCGGCAAAAATAGGATAGACAACAGAAGAGTAACCTTTAAAGTTCATTCACGAAGGCGTTTTCCTAAAGCACTGTGACATAGTTAAAATTAAGGAACTAAGTGTGCTAGTTACACTAGGTATCACCCTTATGCGTAAGAAATTAGTTATCCCTGGTAGAGAAGGGCTACCGCAAGGCGAGTAAGAGTCAGTGAAGATGTGAAAAGACGCCGAAGATGAAGAGGTAAAATATTTGTAGGTGAATCTTCATAGCATTAAATGTTAGTACTCCCCTAAGGGGGAGATGGGGTGATATGGTATTAAGTCGGAGTTAAGTGGTTCAGGTAACTACGGAATAGTAAAGGAAGAATGCAGTAAAAAAGCGAAAGGAATGAGATTGAATTTATTCAGATCATACATATATACTACGACTCCAGAACACTATGCAAGCATGATACCTAGGAGAGGCAGTAATGGTTCCCGCCCAGGATGTTATTGATAAATAAGTGTGAATGGGCACTTGATACATAAGGAGCCAGTGCGAGAGGTAAGTTAAGACAAAGGAAACAACCCAAGAGAGATTATGTGGAATATACATATAAGAATGGACCAACGAGTAGTTATGGCTAGACAAGAGGATACAAATAAATCAGCAGATCATGCAAGATAAACCTAGTGAACCCCAGCATAGGGAATTCAGTTTTGCAGATACGACATTGTAATCCTTGCGAAATATTCAGATAGGATTGAGGTAGTTATAGTTTCCGTAAAAGTTTTACGGAAATAAAAGAGTGTCACAGGGGAGACAAAAAAAATTTGAGTTCAGAAGTAACCTTACGAGAATAAGGGCACAGAGGTATGTAACTAAGGATATTTATAGGTGAGTAAGAGCATCAAAAAATTTCGTCAGGTTTATGATGTGATAAGCTCACAGCTTTACAAGAGTCAGAGAGTCTTCCCTAAGTACTACAATAAAAGACTAGCTGAGGAAATAAGAAAGAAGGCTTCAACCTAAGCATAGTAACCTGAAGAAGAAATGGTCTTGTAACAACAGTCTCACTACAATATTGTATGCACTCCATAAGAAAGTGGCACCTATCGTGACCGATGAACAGGAAGTAAAATCAAAAGAAATATTCGTGATCATATGAGTTACACGAAATTCCAGCATATGTGGGCACTAGGGTAAGCCAAGTATTCATGCAACAAGTGGCAGAATGACTAGGGAAGGTAATTGCTTACTTTTTTAAAAATATTGAGAAGGCACGAAAGAAATTATTCAATCAATGATGCAGAGTTAGTTATGTTATGAGGGAACTTAAGATTTGGATTGTTATCCATGCAGCAAATATATATATTGACATTCCTACAGCTATAGGGGACTCCAGTATACATTAAAAGAAAGAATTAAGTCAACATTACAGACAAAAGCTTGAATTGTTAGAAGGTTATCATGAATGTTCCATAGCGTCCATGAAAGGCTAATGTAATAACTAATACCCTGAGCTACAGATCGAAAGATAGCTTAAGCCTACTTAAAGGCTGAGAGAGAAGAAGAATCTAAAGAGCTATATCAGCTAAGTGAATCAGGAGTCTAATTATTACACCTAGATAATTACAGAAATTATGACTGAGAATATTGCATAATCACTCTTAATATTAGAGGTACAAAAGATATAGTACAACCGTCATATTCTATAACATCTCTACAATAAAGCCAGTTAGAAGAGTACCGACCCCATAAGAAGTCAGTATGGAGCTCCCACCCAATTGTGTATGCACCAGAGGTGCATGTTTTATACTAGAGCTTCAAGTTGTGGATGTGAATTCCACCTATGTGGAAGGGTGTTTATTAAAAAAGACCAAAAATATGATGCAAGATTTAAAGGTAAGTAAGGTAAAGGTGAAGAAGGTACGGGATACTCAAGTGCAGAAGGTTGTGAATAGTCCAGACTCTAGATGGAGGGGTAGAAGCACTGTGATTCAGTATCCACAAATGATAGTGGTGTCGTCAGTGGCATATATTCTAGCATATGGTTTTCAGGTACCGAGAGGTCTAGCTAAGAGAGTAAAGAAGTTAGAGATGATGTGATGTCTCAATTGAGGTTCCATAAGTAACATAAGGAAATCTATGGTGCTAGCAAGTTAAAGAAAGGTTGCGAGTAGTATAAATAAATATGTGTAGGTCGTAAGCTAAAGTATGGTAGAGCAACAAGGTTTTATATAGAAATGAGTAAGGATAAGAAAATGTAAGTGAGAAGGTGATGAGAATAGGTAAGGCCTAAGGATTAAGCCCATCGAAACAAGAGAGCTTATGGTTCCCGTAAGTTATAGAAAGCTCTATATAACTTGAATGAATTTGGAGGAGTTTAAAACTAGGAGAATTTAAAAGAGATGGAATGCTGCCATGGTAGTAGAATAAGGGTGTAATTGTGATAGATAAGAGGATGATGTTTAGGCCTTTGATTGAGTAATGATTCAAAGAAAAAGGATTTCATGAATTGCACGGGATTAGAATACCACCCATAGGATGAACCACATTGGGATGCTATGAAGTACGATTATTAAAGTATAGTATCGCCCCTGGTTGGATCAAGCAAATCACTTCAGATGTTCCCCAATGAGACATGAGCCCTAGTGACAATATGTTACGTAAGAGATTTCAAGTTATTAGTGGTAGATTATAGTTCAACATTAAGGTGAATGAACTATAGATGGATAAAAGTTCCAAAGTATGAGATGAAATTAGGTTGTCATTCTTAAGATGAACAGTAGTAATGAGGAAACATTAAAGAACTTAGATTTATACATATAGGAAAATCAGCGAGAGAGTAACCTAGAGTTGGATAGCAAACCTCGGTAATAATAAATTGAAGTGTTATGGTATATATAACCTGCCTAGATGTAGTAAAGCCATAAGGATAGATAATCGAGGCTATGGAACAAGATGTAGCTATAGTCATAAGTTAGACAAAATATCAAAGAAGGACTCTAGTACACCTATAGATGCTTAAAGGGATATATTGTAATAGTTCTATGTAGGTTAACAAAATGAGGCCTCGATATTGGCTAAAATATGGAGGAAGAAGGATAGAAGAGTCGCATAGGCACACATACATGGATAGAGTCGTACAGGCTGCACGACAGAAGGTAGCAACAGTAATCAGATTGGAAGAATTTCGACCACAGGTCGTGGTGCAAGAAAGAGTCCTAAAGGGGGGAATGTCTGGGCTTTGGATTTATTCACAGAATAATTGCCTAGATGTCAAGAAAAATACCAAAGTATTCATAAGAGCTATATGTTATGAGACTGATAAGCACATCAGTCAACATTCGAGGACGAATGTTCCAAAAGGGAGAATGATGTTACACCCCATCAGAAATAATATCATCTTTGAAAGTACATAAAGTAAGTTAGTCATGTTAACTTGGAGGTTATAAATATTTAAGATCATGAACTGCAAGTACCAAGAGAGTTGGAAGGCTTAGAAGCTGAATGAATTGAAGGAAATAGGTTTCGTCGAAAGTCGACAAGTTAAGGAATGTTATAATATGTAATTTTGGGGTGAGACTAGGGTGCTCAAAATGATAAGGAGGTTATGTTATGAGTTATTTTAGTATTATTATAATCGTGTGTTATGTTTTGAAGTCAAGCAAGTTGTGGAACAAAAGTTAGCAAAGATCATCACAAGTTACATTCACAAATATGCTGAAAATTAGGTCACATATAGCTGAGCATTTCTCCCAATGTACTTGAAATTACGGGATGATCTGCTTACCAAATTAAAGATCTACTAGTCTAGTTTTCAAACGGTTAAATCGTTCATTGATACAATATTGGTGTAGAGAGATATCCTCATTTTTGCGGGACTGCACAAATTGGTAGGTGACAAGTACGTGGTAGGTGCATCACCTATTTGTCAAAAGGAGAGGCCTTAATTAAAAGCTCCAAAGTCGGTCAAGAAGGGACTTTTAAGGGATTATCAACTCATTTATTTTAGCCATCTTTCAGACCAAAAAAACCATATTGAACCCATGCAACTCCTCCCCAAAAATCCCACACAAACCCTAGGTTATTTCGGGTGTTACGATGTGATTCTAGTGTCGAAAAGCCCGGATAACTTGCTAGTTTCTCTTTCTCCTTCTTGTAGCTGCGTTGGGGAACTAATTTTGGATAAAGAAAGGCTAGATTTTGTGGGTTATAGTCAGTCCAAGGTAAATTTATGTGTCTCCTTCCATTATCTAGGCTTGTATAAGTTGTAACTCGATCATAAAGACTAGACCTAGCGAGTTTCAAAAGAATGGTATGTTGTTTATTGTTGCGTCATCATTGGCTGGTTGTAAACTTATTTTCAAGTTGAATTCATGGTTGGTTTATAGGATAAGAGGCTTAATTATGTATTTTTGGTTGTGTTTCTCAATTTGAAAAAGAAAAGATAAGTCGGAACGTGTTTTAGTAAACTGAAAAATCAATTTTGAGTTGCTGAACTTGTGGGGCTGTTTTGTGGGTTGGTTTCATATTGATGTTGGGTTGTCTATTTTGCTACTTTTTTTAATGGAGTTTGGGAGGAGAAAGGGTGGGGAAAAATACCATGTAATGTTAGGGTGATTGGGTGGTCGTTCATCACTACATTTTCAGAGTTGTTTGACACTACTAGGGTCGTCCGTTTGTGTATGAACTAATTGGGGTGTGTGGGCTATTTTGTGGTATATTGTGGTGGAGATAAGGTCTGAACATGATACATACATATTGTTATTGTTGTGTTCTTGTTATTGTTGGTATATGGTATTGGAGGAGGGCCTTGTTACCGGGGAGATGTTGCCCAAATTTACGTAAACGAGCTACTAGTTTAAGTTGCGGACTTAGCCTTTACTCAGCACTGATTTTGAATCTCCTTATACTGTGGTAGATTGAGTTGAGTTGTTTGAAGAATTTCTTGGAGGTATTAAGGACTCAATGGAGTTAAGGTATGTTAAGGCTAAGCTTTTTTTTTATTTTAGCATGATCTAATAACTACATGTGTTTGATACCGAGGCATAAGGAGAAATTCTTATTCCTGAATTTATGTACATTATCCTAGTCTCATAAGCTACATTATTCTCCCTTATCGAGGCTTCATATTTAGTTTAATTTTGTCTTTTTTCAGCCAAGAGAGCAGAGAGTCTATATATATACAAAATTACAGTATTTTCACCACCATCGAGCTATAATCGATGGGTAGACCCCTATTGGGCAACTTCTGATCAGATGGTAAGTTATATACCGATCCTACTGTGGCCGAGCGCCTATGAGCGAGACCAGAATGGCTGAGATACAAAGCCTAGTATGGCCAAGCGCCTATGAGCGAGCCTACTACGGCAGAGCTATTACACATACCAAGCCTTATAAGGCCGGACATCTATTTTACATACTATATGGAGAGAGTTGACTCATTATCAGCAGGTAAGCATATTTTCAAATTATCTTTGACTCCAAGTTACATTTAGTTATTATATCATCAGTTCAGTTTCAGCTTTTAGTTATTCTGTTGCCTTACATACTCAGTACATTATTTTGTACTGATGTCCCTTTGCTGGGGACGCTGCATTTCATGCTTGCAGGTCTGATAGACATCTGGATAGACCTTCCCAGAACAGAGCCAAACATCAGCTTGGTTGGTAAGCTCCACTTCCCCGGAGTTACCAGGTATAGACTGTGGAGTCCATTTTATATATACCGGTTTGATGGGTAGGTCGAGGCCCTGTCCCGACCATGATACAATTCGATTATCTCTAGAGGCTTGTAGACAAATCATGTATAGTTTGTATATTAGTAGATGTTCATCGCAGCCTCATCAGCCTGCACAATATATATATATATATATATATATATATATATATATATATATATATAGCTTTTGGGTATGTTTACCCCTCAGATCAGAGAGATGATGTTTTCATATGGTATAATACGTAAATAAGTTATTTTTGGGCCTTTATAGAGAAAAGAAAAATTGATCCTAAATATTTATAATCAATCATTTATCACTTGGTGGAGGAATATAGTGGTAAATCTTGCTTATTTTGTGCTCAAAGAAATTGGGAGCTTAGTGTGTTTATGTTGTGAAGGTTGGGGTTTGGTTCAATACAAGTGTGAGGTTGAAGGGTTATTATTATGTATTAAAGTGCTCAGGAAAATGTAGTCTCTATTATTCAAATTGTATCATATCCGTCATGCAATCTATATTACAACCAAATGAAGTCCTACTTTATCCTTGGTTGAATGAGCTCAAATTAGTAGAGTATTACACTATGGGAAAGCCTATGGTACGTCTTTTGTGACACATGAATTTTATTTCTGAAAGTGAGTGAATCATTCTATCTTGAGTTCCCAATTGTTCTTGAATTTTGTTGTGTGTGGAACTACTCTCTATCTTTGGTATGAGGTCACATGATTTGCGAAGAAAAGGTAATGTCTTTGGCCTCTATGTTAGAGTAAGTGAGCAGGTTTTCAAAAATACGTGGTGCTTGTTAGTTGAGTCTTAAGGCTGATTGGTTGTGGTATGGTGCTTAGTCTGCTTGAAATATTCTTGGCATGATGAGTTACGAATGTTGTTTGATGAAAAAGTTTCCTATATGTGAAGTGTAGTTTGATTGCTCGAGGACAAGCAATGGTTCAAGTCTAGGGTATTAATGGTAGGCTAGGAACCCATTGAGCTTAAATAATGATGATTTGCACTTATTACATATTTTATGCCTAGTAGGAGATGATTCTGAGTTAACAAGATATTTTGGAGCTAAATTGAATAATTTGGAACTTTGAAGTCTGAGTAAAAGCCTAAGGAATTAACTAGTATCACGTTAGGGGGTCGAGGACCAAGTCTGGATAACAAAAAGTGAGAAAAAATCCCAGTCTAAGAAAATTTCACTACAGCACCGCATGGGGCGCCGCGGTGCGACAATGTATTTGGAGATCTTTGACAGAAGTAACCTCTCTAAACTTCCACAATGGACGCGATGCATGGTGTGTCGCAGGACACGTCATACCTATGCAAATCCACTGAAGAATTTTTTTCACTTCAGCTTGAAAAGTATAGTTTTGTCCGGACCTGCTTCTACATGGTATAAATACACCAAAAGTACAATTTTGAGAGGATTTTTGACCTATGGAAGATTGTAAAGCATTGAAAACTCTAAGGAACAAGAATTCATCATTCTTCCATCAACTCAATACCCGAGTTTGGATTGGATTCATGTTTTCTTACTTAAATTTATCTATTATGAGTTCTCTTACTGTTATGGAGCAGTTTTCCCTTAGGGCTTTGACAGACATGGTATATTGGTTATTCAATTAGGGATTCGATTCTTGATATTTGCTTGAAGTTATTGATGGAGTTTTGAACTATATTGTGAAGTTGTTCATTATTTTGATTAATCGAAAGAGGAGTTTGATATTAAATTTCTTTGCATCATATGCTCTAGTTTAAATTTTTATGTAATCTAGGTAATCGAAAGAGTCTTTTGAATTATTAAATAAACTAAAAAATAGGAAAATATTCATGAGAAGTTACCTTTTAGACTAAAATTAACATCATATTCATAACAGTTTTTCATAGTGCTTCAATATGATTATTTTTGGGATTTAAAGTTTAATAGCAAGAGGAACCTTAAATTCAAGTGTAATCTAATTATCTGGTGAATTCCTGAGAATCAACACTATTTTAGAATTGAATTAATTTAACAATTGGATCCCGAGTAAATTATCTTGCACCTATCTAGTCAATTGCCTTTATTTCTTCCACTGATTTTCTGTGTTGCTCAATTCTTGTCTTTCGTGATCAATTGATAATTGATTTAATTTAAGTAGTTAATTGTAGTTATAATTATTCAAATCAAAGTGTTAATCCTCCTGAATAGTAATTATCTAGAGATTATTCGAACATTATTCAAATCCAATCCCTGTGGAGACGATAATTAAACTATACTATCTTTGACTAGCGAGCTTTAATTTTATGTGGTGTTTTGCGCTCGTCATTGGCTATTGAAAATGAGCATTAGAGTGCCAAACTCGTCACTACTTACAGCCCGAGTTTAGGCTTGTTACTTGTTGAGTACATGATGTCGATTGCACTAATACTATACTCTGCACTTTATGTGCAGTTCCAGGTGCTGCTGAGAAAGAAGATTGCTAGAAAGTGGCATTGGTACCTGTTGGAGATTTTGAGGTAGCTGTTGTTCCGTCAGCAGGCCTTGAAGTCCCTTTTCTCTTAGTTCATGCTATTACTGTTTTATCTTTCAGACAATACTATATATTGGTTCCGAGTCTATATTTAAGTTTTGCAGAGCTCAAGTACTCAACGACACCAGATCGTGGGATGGTTTTCAGTTATATTGTTGCTATTGACTTCAGTTATATATGTTATTCTGCTGCTGAGACTATTTCATACTCTTACTGAAGTTTATTTCTGCTTATTCGTTGTTGGCTTGTGTAACAAGCGATGTTAGGTGTCATCACGGTTCTGGTGAGATTTTGGATCGTGACGATTCTTTATATAGGTGTTTCACTAGATGGATATGATCTACTAAGCTGGATTGGATGAGGTATTACGATGCACACTCTAATTTACACACTTGATGCTTTTCAACTATCAAGTGGAGTAGTGCAAATTGCTCTCTCTAGTAGATAGAATTGCATTAAGTTTAGGCATTGTTGTATCCAAGTCAAGAAATCCCTATCTCTAGTTTACTCTCTTTAGTTTGGTTTAAATAAACTCTCAATTAGTCTAATTCCAACCAAATTACCCAAACTCAACTCCTCTTTCTCAAGTAAGAATCGAATCAAAAGGGAATGAATCAATGTTTGCAACCATTAATTCACAATTTAAGCATAAAAATAATTAAATAATAAATAACCCACTCTCAACAAGCTTAATAGTAAATACCCATAATGTTTCACACATGTGGGTTGAAATACAAACCAGTTATAAGTCTAGTTACTCATTACTAAGAAAAGAAAAACACAAATAAATGAAAAATAAAAGAGAATTAAAGTGATCTTCTCCAAATTGTAGCTTAAACTTGCTAAAAAGGATAAAATCTCCAAATCTCAATGGCTGCTACAATGAAAAATACCTAAAAGATTACTGAAAAAACTATTTATATCGCCTTGAAACTTGTTCCAAAAATGCCCTTTACGTTGGATTGTGGTCACACTAGATGGATTGTGCTCCACATCTTTCTTCATTTCTTTAGCAACATTTCTAGGTTAAGGATTACAGATGCATAGAAGATATTACGACCGTAGTGAAGATGTTGCATCCATAATTATCCCCTACGGTCCGTACTTAGAACATTGCGGCTGCATTGACTAGATTCCAGAATCTTCAAAATGCCAACTTTTAGATCTTTTGAGCTTTAGCAGACATATTGTCTTGTGGACCTGAGTGTAACTTCACATTATACATTGCGGTTCGCAATTAGTTACTGCAAGTGTCGGCTATAGAAGGCATCGGGTTCTCCACTTGCGGCCGCAATGGCTACTTTTGTGTGCCACACGAGATGGATTATGGAGCGCACTATAGGACTATAAAGCGCACTGGTTTCTTCTCTCCTTTAGCTTCCAATTTGAGTTCTTTAATTCATATTGTCCTTCATTCACTCAACCACTCACCATAAACCTAAATTTCAAAATATTACGTTATAATTGGATATTACACTATAATATAGCAAACATGTATTACTACGCGGATAAAAGTATCACTTATCAGAGATAAACCCTAGAATATAAGGATTTCAGGTGGAGCAAGACTAAGACATAATACTTGGAGTGTAAGTTTAGTAACGTGACTCATGAAACTGAAGTAGAAGTGAGGCTTGATACACAAGTCATCCATAAGAAAGGAAGTTTCAAGTATCTTCAGTCAATAATCAAAGGTAATGAGAGATTGACAAGGATGGCATACATCATATTGGAGCGGGGGTAGATAAAATAAAGGCTCACACCCGCTATCTTATGTGATAAGAATGTGTCAACAAGACTTAAAGGTAATTCTATAGAGTGATTACTAGACCGACTATGTTGTGTGGGATGGAGTGTTGGATATTCAAGAACTCGCATGTTCAAAAGTTGAAAGTAGCGGAAATAAGGATATTGAGATGGATGTGTGGGATACAATGAGATATAAGATTAGGAATGAGGATAATTAATACAAGGTGAGAGTGACTCCTGTGGTGGGCAAGATGTGGGAAGTGAGGCTGAGATGGTTCGGGCACGTGAAGAGAAGGTTCCTAGATGCCCAGTGAGAAGGTGTGAAAGGTTGACCATAGTGGGTATGATAAGAGGTAGAGGTAGCCAAAGAAGTATTATGAAGATGTGATAAGGCAGGACATGACATATTTGCAGCTTACCGAGGACATGACCCTTGATAGGAGATTATGTAGGTCGAGAATTAGGGTAAAGAGTTAGTAGGTAGTCGAGCTTTTCCCTTTTTTTATACCTGTAGTATCATTATTTTTCGCGAATTTTCTTACACTTAGATTTCTATAACTGCTAGTTATATCTTTTGCTTTGGTTATCTTATTATTATGTTGTTGTTACTGCTTCTTGTTACTGTTCTTTTTCATGTCTTCCGCGATACTGTATTTCTTTTCAACTATGCTGTAACTATGTTTTTCCTAAGTTGAATATCTATCAGAAACAACCTCTCTACCTCCAAAAGATAGAAGTAACGAATGCATACACACAATCCTCCCCAGACCCCATTTGTCGGATTACACTAGGTTTTTTGTTGTTGTTGTTGACATAGACCAAAATGCACATTTTTACAAGACTAGAGGATCAATAATGCTCAAGAGTATATTTAATGGACTGGTTTTAATCTACCTCCAAACGTGAGAGACCATTTTTGTTATTTCCTCTGCAAAGTACTCATAATGTAAAACCAAACCGGCAAAACTACTGGAAAACAAAAAAGAAAGACAAAACTCCTCTAGGGTCGAAGCGTTTCGTCAGCGTCAATGGAGAAGGAAGCAGAATCAAGGCGAAAGAGAGAGGTGGAGATAACAGTGCTAGAGAGGGTCGGTCAGGTCACTGCTTCTATCAAAGATTCCAAACACGTCGACCAAGTCATTTGCGCTCTTCATTCCCTCGCCCTTCTTGTCTTCCCTCTCGACTCCCGCTCCCTCGCAGGTGCGATAAAAAAAACTCATACCAGTATTAACGAGAAAATAAAGTTAATTACTGGGCAATAATCCTCTATTTTTTGGGCAATTCTATAGGTAGTGTTAACGAGCAGTACAGGGAACAGGTACTACGCTGTACATGCTAATTTTTATTGATTTCTTTTTCTTATAATGTTTTAATTGTTTTTACTAAAGTTAACAAGTTTGAGACTCCCGGCTACACACGAGAGAAAGGAATGGTGGCAGATTTTCTACAAAGGCCCTGCATTTTCAACATTGGCCAGGGTTTTGTTATATGGTAAGTTTGATAGTCCTGGATAATTAGTCAAATGATAAGATCCCTTTGTTTATTAACATGAATTGAAAATAACAGCGCCACACTTCTTTGCGCTGTAGTTATATCTTAATTCTTTAGTTTTTATGGGTCTGTTTGTGTATGGGATGAGAAAAAACTTAAAACCAAGATTAAGAAGTAACTGTGAATGCAACTTTTACTTTCCTTGATACATGTTGCTCGTTGTATTTGTTGTATTCAATTCGCTCTTTGCACAGTTAGATTTGTTTTTACTTTGACATATTATTGGAATAATCATTGTTGTAATGATGCTTTTGCGTGAATTGAAATGCTTCCTTTTACAGAGAGCGAGGCTTGCATTATCATTTTAATGTCTTAGCTCTTGCTTTTTAGTTGTTTAATAACGTGACTAATATTTTTTTTGCAGATGTGGCTTTTGATTGGCTGGCATGTATCCCCATTTCTGCGAGGATGCACGTCTATGATGTGTTCTTTTTGAGAGGCCAAGTCATTGAGGTTGTTCAAAAACTGGTTCCTTGTCTGCAATGGAGAAGTAGTAGTGATCATGGAACCCGTGCCGTCCACTCAAATGCTGAAAGGTAGCAAAGCATCTTCCACTTTGTGTTAGAGTTGCTTTTTTAGTACGTGTCATCTCTTTTTGCGTGGCGAATTCAGGCCAAACAGAGAATGCAGTCTTAACAGTTTTCTGCTGCCATTGACATGCCCATGGAATAATTTTGTCATTGTCATTTTTTTCTTGCAATATATTTCACTAAATCAGACCATGATGAATAGAAGTCTAGAAATGTGCAGGTGCAAGACTGTTACATCATGTAGGCAATTATTACTTCAGAAATAGTTCGGATCAAAACTGAACGTGTTTATTTAGTTATAGTCTCAAGATGAACTTGGTGGGAAGCTATACGAGATGTGAGCGGTTTTATTGATGGTGTGAGTGTTAGGACATTGCTTTGTTCTGCCTAGCGCATGTTCTGCTCGTCTTGCTGGAATGCTTTTCTTGCTGCAATGTTTGAGTATTATCTTGATCAGTGATGTCTAATTCATACAAAGAATATGTAGACTTGTTTGATGGTGCAACACTCTCCCTCCTGAGATATGCTCACAAAGTAATGGCATACCTTCTGATATTTTGAGTTCTGAGTGCAGATTACTTGTGCTTTGTTTGCTTGACAATAAGGGAGTTACCCAGATTGCTCGAGAATTTTATACTTACTCTCATGATCTTGCCCAAGAAGAGCTCAAGCAGATTATATCCTGGGTGGTCCAACTCCTTACGTCTATACCTGATAAAGCACAAGCGGGAACCCCTAATGCATTATCATCACAGTATCCTTTTTGTTTTCTTCTTTGGGGTAAATTTGCCTCTGACTAGGTTATTTGCTTTTATGCATTAAGTACTTGTTGAATCTATCGTGATTTTGAGTTGATCTCCGCAAAATGAGCTGGAAAATTTCCAATTGTCTTTTTGTTATGGGCGGAAAGAACTTAACGGCAGCTCTCTCTCTCTCTCTCTCTCTCTCTCTCTCTCTCTCTTCCTCCTTCCCGCACTTGTGGGCTGTAAGGGGTTGTTCACTTAACAATTGAATTTCATTTTCAATTCTTTTTTCATCTAGTCCGGCTGTGGACACTTGTGTCAATTAGAGGTTTCTTTGAAAACTGCATGGTGGACTACATAATGTAGTTTGCTTTTCTTTGTTCTTTGTTCCATTTGTTGCCCCTCTTGGTCTTGTTCCACTCTTCACCAGTGAATTTCAGCCTCTTCTTCAAGCATATCACTGCTCAACTTCTTGCTGGAGCACAGGAATGGGACGAGCTTTTAGATGGAGGAACTAATGTTGATAAAAACAAATTAGGTGGTGGCATCCTGTTAATGGGTGAAGCATTTGCTCGTATTAGTCGGCGAGGATCAGCAGGTACATTTGATCAAGCACAAGCAAATTGTTCAAAGAATCTTATTTTTTTATTAGTACAAATAATTTGATATATGAGTTTATAAAGTGGAATCAATTTGTAATTTGATATATGAGTTTATAAAGTGGAATCATTTTGTGCAAGTAGATGTGCTGTTAAGTGTATTGGTTCCTGAGTTACTTAAACATGTGCGGAGCTCCTTGCCATTGAATTCGGATATTCCCGTTGGTGAAGCATTTGAATCAACACCTGGTTTGCGATTTTGGTTGAAGATGATAGAGTCAATCAAAGACCCTTACTCTGTAGAAAGAATGACTGAAGAGCTATTTAAACAATTAGCAGCTCAAAATACAGGAGATATTGAAGCTCACTTGATTTTGTGGATATTGTTTCATCAGATTTTCCAGCAACAAGCCTCGATTAGGTTCGTGAATATTCACTATGCATTATTATGATAGAATATGGATTCCGTTTTGATTGTCATGAAAAGATTGTTAACTTTGAGGGGTACGATATCCTTTTTTATATTTTTGACCGGTCTTTTCTTCAATTTTCTCTTTCAGGTCCATGTTTCTTGAGAAATTTTTACTGTGGAAAGTATTCCCTAGCAATTGCTTGAGATGGATTCTTCACTTTGCTGTTTTTCAGTGTTCTCCTGAAAATTCCTCATCAGTGAAAGCTTGTAACCTCCGTAGTCTCTCAGAGACTGTCCAGCATCTTGTCACGGCTTGGTCTAAACGAGAATTTGTGCAATCAACTTCTATTGAGCAGCAAGCCTGTATTCTTTTTCTTTTCTTTGAGCAGTAACATTTACACCTTTTGTTGAGGAAAATTATAAGATCTGTAATTCTTTAGTCTATTCAACGATTTTGTGCTTCCTTAACTTAAGATCTAGATATAACTGCTGCATTAGGCCTTTGCCTAGAGAAGATGTCTAAAGAAGATTTAGATGCAACCAAGGATGCAATGCACTGTATTCTTGAAGGAGTTAGCTGTAAAATTTTGCTCTTACTGTTGTAAAATTTTACAATATAATCTTTCTATATGACTACTGACTAGTTAATGTAAATCTTCTTATATCTTTTGTGTTTGCTGACAGGTAGGTTAGAAAGTGCTGATCATTTGGTCCGTAAAATGGCTAGCAGCGTTGCTTTAGCATTTTCCAAAGTAATTGACCCCCAGAATCCTCTCTACCTTGATGATAGTTGCCGCGAGGAATCTATTGACTGGGAGTTTGGTTTATTAACACCCGAAAAAAGATTATTGGCTAGGTCAACAAACATAGATGGAGATACTAAGAGCTGTTCAAGCACAGTAATTGCAAATGAATTAAATACCATAGCTGCTACCAGCACACATGATAACGTGATGGGCAAAAAGAAGAAATTGTTTGAATTTGAATCCGTTGATCCAGATGAGATTATTGATCCAGCATCCCTAAATAATGAGGTGGACTCTTGGGAAGATGATGATGATGATAATGCAAGTGAAACCTCCGAGTCCTCAAATGACTCGTCTCTACAGCCATATGACTTGTCAGATGATGATGCAGATCTGAAAAGAAGTTTCTCACAGTTAGCGGATGTGATTGGAGCACTAAGAAAATCTGATGATGCTGATGGAGTGAGTTCAAATTCTTAAATCACCCTATCAGACAATTCTGCAGAGTTTTAAATTGTATCAGTCTTCTAGGAAATGAACAAGCTTTGATACCCTTTTTTTGCTCCGAAAGATCTGTATCAGTTTTTATAGTAGACCGAGAATTGGTCGTGACAATTAGTTTGTAGTTACCAAGATTACTAGAAAATAGTTCGATATCTAGTAATACAAATTAGTAGCTCCGGCGCTATCACTGAAAAGTAGGTGAAAAAAGTTCCCCCCTGTACCATTTTTGACGTCTTTCCTCTTAGCAGGTTGATAAGGCTATTGATGTTGCTGAGAAGCTTGTACGAGCATCACCTGATGAGCTCAAGTTTGTAGCTTCTGATCTAGTCAGAAGTCTTCTACAAGCCCGCTGCTCTGATTCAACTATTGAAGGGGCGGAAGAGTCCGCTGAAGAGAAGAGACAAAAAGCACTTGTTGCTTTGATTGTCACATGTCCTCATGAATCGCTCAATACACTAAACAAATTGCTTTATTCACCAAATTTAGATGTCAGCCAGCGGTTAATGATACTTGATGTAATGACAGAGGCTGCACAGGAGCTCGCAGGTACAGGGATTTCAAGATTTAAGCAACGGTCTGGCGCTCTCATATCATCCATGTCCGATCAAGCATGGTTCATGCCAAAACCTGTTGGTCCTCCAGGAACTGGTCCTTGGAAGGAGATCTCAACACCAGGAACTCCTTTGAATTGGTCTCACTCGTATAAGAGAGAACTTCCCCCTAAATCAGGTCAGATCAAGAAGGGAAAGACTCGCCGTTGGGGCCTTCATTCAGCTGTACCAGAAAATCACCTTGAATGGTCCCAGAATAAGTTTCCCCAGTATGCAGCGGCATTTATGCTTCCAGCCATGGAAGGATTTGATAAGAAAAGGCATGGTGTAGATTTGCTTGGCAGAGACTTTCTCGTTTTGGGGAAGCTTATCTACATGCTCGGTGTCTGTATGAAGTGTTCAGCCATGCATCCAGAAGCATCTATTTTGGCATCTCCTCTTTTGGAATTGTTAAGATCAAGGTAGTAACCCTTGTATATGATACCAGAGAATATACCTTCTTGCATAACTAGCAATCTAATCTTGCAAATGTCTTGAAATAGAAGATGAGTTGCTTACAGGAGAAAAAATGCGTATCTTCTTTTAACTTCTAAAATTAAATGTGTTTATCTTTTTTGGGACTGAGGCTTGGTTGTTGTTGGTAGAAGTGACCTGCTTCCATTTGTAATTTTTACTGTGGTATTGGACAATGCACTAGTCTGTCAGTGGGAATTCCTGTCTTGTTTCGATTTTTCTGTTTACGTTTAGATGCCCACTTAAGTTTTCACTCTCTATACTACCAGGGAGATATCTCATCATGTGGAAGCTTATGTTAGGAGATCTGTCCTGTTTACTTCTTCATGCATATTGATTTCTCTTCATCCCTCCTATGTGGCGGCTGCCTTGTTTGAGGGAAATTCTGAAATTTCAAAAGGACTTGAGTGGGTTCGCAGCTGGGCACTTCATATTGCTGAATCTGACACCGACAGGGAGTGCTACACAGTAAGTCAAACGAGCTGTATGCCCCTCTCAGACTTCATGCATATTCTGTTCTGTTTGTTTTATGCGTACCTATTACTCTGTAGATTGTTAGCGGACTATGTCATAGACACAACTAGTACCTTCCTCCTGTTCTAATGTACAAATGTAAGTCCAGATAGAGACTAAAGTGTTCAATGGCACATTATAACATTGCATAGGATAGGATTTGTTTTTTCTGAAGGTGCTCATAGACGGACAGAACTTGACTGGAAGCTTTATAAAAAGGCAAGCAGAAGAAAAAGTAAGGCCAAAATCCTGAAGTGTAAGAATTGTGTACATGAAGCCCTTTGCAGAAAGTCAGTAGAAATTTAACTGTTAAAACTCGCAATTTGTTTGTTCTAACTTCATGAGTTGTTAGCTACCAAATCAAACTATTTGCTTTGTTTTGGGTTATGTTGTGTGTCAGGCATGAACAGTTATCTAGTATTATTTCCAGGTTACTTGTTAGTGATTGCCCTTTGCTTGTTCAGATAAATGTTTAACGTTATTGGTATCTGTTGCAACTGATATATCAAAGGCTTAGTTCTTATCACCATCAATTAGTCATTGTGAACAGAATTAAACTCTGTTTAGTTTCGTTTTCTGATCTTTTAATCTTGATTTCCAGTTTTTATATTCTCGTATAATACACTGTTTGAGTTGCTTTACATAGCCACCCTAATTACTTCTAATCTTGCAGCTGGCTATGACTTGCCTCCAACTCCATTCAGAGATGGCTCTTCAAACTTCTCGGGCACTTGAATCACCAGAAAGCTTACCTGGATCGAATAGCAGCAGTCTACCATCAAATGTATTGAGGGGGTTTATCAAAATCCCCAATTCAAGTGGTGGCATTCTGAATGCCCCTTAGATATTATTGACATGTTTATTCTCTGGCACGATCTGTATATTTCTGAAATATCCAACCTCGCCTTCCTATATGACATCCCTCAGCACGAAAGGTACAATGATCCTGCTTTTGTTCTTGCCTATTTTTTTTGTTGTATGCCATGCAAATGGTTTTACTTAATGATTTTTCATATTGTATCCCTCACCTTCATATTTGTATATTTTTGTTTATAATAGGATGAAAAAAATATGTAATAGCAATTATAGAGAATAGACATACATATGAAAAGTATTAAAAGGAAAAAATCAAATGTGTATGAATATACTAAATTAGCCAAGCATGTGAAAAACACTGCATATAAATTCTTAGTAACCCTTTCACATCTTGTTTTTTTATCATCCAAATAAAATAAAACAATGAAACTTTAGTTTATTGTTATCCTTCCAAATTATGAAAAATTAAACAATCGGTCTATCACTGTTGGCAGAACTAACCGCAATAATAACAACATGGAAGCCCCTCAGATTTGTTTGAAATTGCCAAAATAAAAATGTCATTCACATTGTTAAACGTAAAGTTATGCCGTTCAATCCCTGAAGCCTTATTGAACCTCGGCTGTAGAATTGCTGTCCCTATGCATCAAGAAGAATGAAACTTTACTGTAATCCCACCCCATGGAATAAAATTAGCAATTTCAAAATACAGAACCTCTTGCAGTTATATATAAAAATATGTGGTTAAAAAAGGATGGAAGGATACGCCCTCTCATTTTAGGACACAACTTGTAGTTTAAAACTTCATTTTCTTAAACTTCTACTTTAAAACTTAATTTACTAAGAATGAAGTTATCTGGAATGGGAGTGGCCCCAATGGAGGACAAGATGAGGAAAGCGAGGCTGAGATGGTTCGGACATGTGAAGAGGAGGGGTGCAGATGCCCCCGTGAGGTGGTTTGAGAGGTTAGCCTTGGTGGGTCCGAAGAGAGGTAGAGGTAGGCCTAAGAAGTATTGGGGAGAGGTGGTTAGGCAGGATATGGCGCGCCTTCAGCTTACCGAGGACATGACCCTTGATAGGAGGGTGTGGAGGCCGATAATTAGGGTAAGAGGTTAGTGGATAGTCGAGCTTATTTCTATGTCGTACCAATAGATAGTAGTATTAGAATTGTACTCTCGTATTCATAGAATTCTATTTTACATGTTTCTTTCGCTTCAGTTAGCTTATTATCATGTTGGTCTGCATGTTGCTGCTTGTTTATTTTTGCCCCCTTTTTTCGTTTTCCTTGAGCCATGGGTCTTTGGAAACAATCTCTCTATCTTTACAAGGTAGAGGTAAGATCTGCGTACACACTATCCTTCTCAGACCCCACTTGTGGGATTAGATTGGGTATGTTGTTGTCTAATATCTACAAAATCTCAAACCCAGTAAATGGTGTTTCTTATTAACAATGAATTGAGCAAATTGAAATGATGGGAGGGTTCAAGTTTTTGAATAACCTTAACTAAATTTCAGGAAAAAAATGTACATTAACTAAAAATTATCAGCAATCTTTTCATGTTCTTTTGTGAACATCCAAATCAAAGACAGTTACCGAATGCTTGTAGCACAATACTATTGTCTCCACTAAAATTCAACCTAGAGAATATAGTTTCTTGTCATCCAATAATGTAGTCAACAGTAAAGCATCCTAACTACCAAAAAATAATTACAGATATGGAAGAAAAGGCAGACAAAGTGTGATACGACATACAACATCTCTTTGCTGCAACTGATAATTGAATTTCTTGGCCAAAGAGAAGTGCCAAGTCTCCTTGTCTACGTCCTCCTTTCTATACAACAACAACATACCCAGTATTATCCTGCACCGAGGTCTGGGAGGGTAGTGTGTATGCAGAGCTTACCCCTACCTTGTGAGAATAGAGAGGTTGTTTCCAGTAGACCCTCGGCTTAGGAAAGCATAAGCACCACATTAATGAAAATATAGCCAAGAAGGAACAGTATCAAAAAGCCATATAAAAACAGAATAAAAACAACAAGACAATAAGGTAATCAACAATGAAATAAAACAATGGTTAGTCATTAAAACCTACTACCAACAGAAAGCGAGATTGCATGCCAATACTACTGTTATGAACACTCTAGACTACTTACTCTACTACCCTAATCCTCGACCTCCATACCTTCCTATCAAGGGTCATGTCCTTGGTCAGCTGAAGCTGCGCCATGTCTTGCCTAATCACCTCTCCCCACCTCTTCTTTGGCCTACCTCTACCTCTTCGTAGGCCCTCCAATGTCAACCTTTCACACCTCACCGGGGCATCTGTGCTCCTCCTTCTCACATGACCAAACCACATAAGCCGCGCTTCCCGCAGCTTGTCCTCAATAGGGGCCACACCCACCTTGTCGCAAATAATGTCATTTCTAATCCTATCTAACCTGGTGTGGCCGCACATCCATCTCAACATCCCATCTCTGCTACCTTCATCTTCTGGACATGAGCGATCTTGACTGGCCAACACTCAGCCCCATACAACATCGTTGGTCTGACCACCACTCTGGAGAACTTACCTTTAAGTTTCGGTGGCACCATCTTATCACACAAAGTCCTCATTTCGGTGCAGAGCCCACGACAGATCACATAAGATCAAAAACACAAATGGATCTATAAGAATTGCATTCACTTGTGCACAATTTGAAGTGTGATATGGAGGATTGGTTGGTAGTCGACAACTGCAGGGGATCCCTATTTTTATTAGTGCTACGAGCAACATCCAATTTAGTTGGTATTCACCGTTGAGCAAAATCCAATTTAATAAGTTGTCAAATTATGTATGCGAATCTATGAGATACGGGTAGATAGAGGAGGTGAAAGGGTATATAATTGATATGAAATTATTGAAATCTTCAAGAGGTGTCTTTTGGGCAGAGAATTTAATATGTGCATTTAAGAGGTGTTTTTGGGGGTTTTAAGAGGTGTATAGCACAAAAATTGAAGAAAATGGTGGGAAAATCTGAAAATTTGAGATAAAAGATATAAGGCTTTCTTGGCTATAGAGAGTGCCAAGTCATCTCTCCTATATCCTTCCTTTATATAGATTTTCAGGCCTTGCTCAAGCCATCTGATGCATCTTATAGTTTGGTTTAAGAAGGTGAATGTCTTGGGATCAAAAGAATGATGTATGTTTTATTTCTTTTTGTTTTCTTTTTAAATTAAGTAGTAATTTCTTAAATCAAATGCAGCATAAAACTTCGCAATGCTTACAAGAGCTGGCGTGAGATGCTAGATTTTGACAATGAGGCATCTTCCGAAAAGAACATAATATTGGCATGTCATCTGATGAGGTTTTTCATCCAAAAGATTTTAGTGCAGCCTTGAGTTTAAATGTGTTTCGACAGTATGCCTTCCTTTTCCCATACATGCACTCTGGAATTTCAATCATGCACGTACAAAATGTATGCCTCTAAATAGATTGCAAGTCCTTGGCCATGGAAACAAGACTTTGAGATCTAAAGCTCTATCCAAGGTAGCTTGTTCCGACTAGCACGAAGATAATCAAGAAACAATAGAGGGTCTCAACACTGTTTCTTGTTGCTTTTGAAAAATTGGAGTTCTTGTTTTTTTTTCCCCTCTTCTTAGTCTGTTTAGTAGGCTTTTCAAGAAGGGTTATCTGGTTTCCTTTTCTTGGGATGTAATAGATATAAATACTTGGTAGACTCGTTCTTGAGGAGAGACTTTGCATATTGTGATTCCAAAAATTGAACTTGGCAATTACTTTCAAGTTTGAGTTCTTGATGCCCGAATCGTGATTAGTGGTTTCTGAGTAGATGTAGTAATGTTATGACAAACGTTAGTTGACTTCTCCATCGAAGCAAGGCATATTTCTTACTCAGTCGTATTTTTATAGTTTTTCTCTAAATCATGAGAGAGGATATATGATTAGACCAGACGTCAAGCTGCCGTACTTACGACTTTGTGTTATTTGAGTTGCTTACCCAAAGGACATGTGGAGTCCATAGAGAAGCTTGTAAAGTTGGTCCTAAAAGCAATAACTGATAGCAATACCTGTGTGGTAGGCTACCATTCGTACAATTGGCCAATTCTACAAGTTTTGGATCCAGCAGTTGTAAGAAGTGTTTCATGAGGAGCTCCTCTCTTTTGGTAAAATTCTAGGATGGTGTCAATCCCTAGTAGCAGAAGCAAACAATTTCAACTATACTGCTCCTTAGTTGCAATTTCAGTTTAGATTTCTTGGAACGACACTTGAGCTAGATACCAAAGAAATTAATTGAGTTCCTAAATGAGTGACATTATTATGATGAAGGAAGCTGCTTTGCTTACTTTTGCCTCGTTACATGTAATTGAATATATATTTGTGATACTACTACGAATCTCATTCTCCTTCTCGACTCCTGATAGTGCGTGATTACTTTGGATGGTGGAATACTACTACCCAATAATTATGCAGACCAAGCGACTCAAATCTATTCATAGCCAAAAGCATTTATCTGAATGCATTAGATCTAACGAGGAATGTTTTGTTGCAGGCATGGGCTAGACTTTGCGATAGCTTGGAATAGGCTCTGAAGTGCATTGGCTTGTAATGTGATATGTCACTTTGTAGCTAAGTTTAAGGGTAGATTTTCAATCGACTTTTACACAATTTACTATAACAAACTCTTCCTCTACAGTTGAATGCAATAGTAATGTCATGGCGGTAATTGCAAGCCGGGCCTTTTTCTTCCAAATCAGTAGTTCTTATCCTGATATCCTCAATAATGACTCCAATCATTTTGCGTGAAACTCTTAAACTACTTTCGGAGGAATCACTCTGTTCCAAGACAAGCTCTCTGGATTGAACACTCCTATTTCTATAGGCACTTTAGCTGATTTTAGAACAATAACATGACAATGTTCACGTAACGAAGAAAATTTGACCCCAAGCTATTGCAGAGTCTAGCTTATGCCAGCAACAAAACGCTTGTTAAATCTCCAGCATTTTGATGAGGGCTTGGCTATGAGAATGCTTAAGTGGCATGGTCTGCATAATGATTGGCGGGCAGTATTTTACCTCCCAAAGTAATCATGCACTCCAAAGAGTAGCATGAGAATGAGACTCGTAATAGTATAAATTAAGGTTTTTAGGGTTTAAGGAGATATCATTCCAAGAAATCCGAATTGTAACTAACGAGTAGTATAGCTGAAATAGTTTGCTTTTGCAATTTGAGATTGACAACATCATCTATAAATTTTACCAAAGCATAGAAGAGCTTTTAATGAATACCTCTTGCATGGATCCAAAACATGGAGAATCAGATGAACGGTAGCTCACGGCACCCTTGTATCGTTATCATTAATTGCTTTTAGGACCAACTTTACCAGCTACTTTATTAACTACATGCCTTTGGGCATACGATTGAATGCTTTGTCCAATCATTATCATCTCTAAAGAACAAAACTATTTGAGTACAAATGAGTCAGAATTATGTCTTGCTTTGATGTAGAAATGAGTCTGCTAAGGCTGTCATAATATAACTATATCTACTCGGAAGCCACTTGGTACGATTCAGATGTCAAGAACTCAATCTTAGGAATATACACAACAAAACCACAAAATTTGCACTCTGGTTCCGCTATTTTTGAGTTTTGACACAGCAGTGTTGCTAAATGCTAAACAATTTGGTCATTCTATGGGTTGAACCCATCACTTAATGATTTTCCAGCTGTTAATTTATCTAGTTAGCTAAGGCTGGGGGTGGCAAACTGGCGGGTCAGGTTAGATATAGGCGGGTCGAAAACTAGTAATGCAAAAACGGATAAAATATCCCTTCTGTCCATATTTAATACGAATAGGAAATAGGTCACAGTGATAATATGAATATCCATATTATCTATGCCTTCTTGAATGTGATCATTTTGGGAAAAGTTCTATTGTGTGTTTGGTATGAAGGATCAATTTTTTTCATGTTTGGTTGGGTTAAATATTTTTGAAAATATTTTCTTCATTAACTTATTTTTCTCCAATTGGAGGAAAACGACTTCCCTATCAAAAGGAAAGAAAATAGTTTCCAAAATTCTTTCTTAATCTTCCCCATTTTATTCCTCGCTCCCACCCTTATTCCCACTCACCCCACCCCTAACCGCAACCCCTACCCCACCCTCCACCCCCTCCCCCTTTAACATCGCCACCGCCACTTCAGTCCCTAGACCCCGACTTACCATCCTCTCCGCCCTTACTCATTTTGTCTCATATAATGTTTGCCTAAATTATATATATTTTTATGCTACTTAATCAAATATCGAAAAATAAGCAAGAAATTTACTTTATCTTCCAAGCAAATATTTTCCTTTCCTTCATATCAAAACACAACCGTAGTCTCCCAAATTCGAAAAATCTTCAATTTGAGTCTTTGCAAATTTAAAAGTTAAGCCCATTGGTTATCCGTTAAGTATCCATTTTGTAAGGGGAAAATTACCCAAACTGCCAGTCTATAAAACTTTCCCAACCAAAAATAGCCCAAAACAAAATATCTACTAAAAAGAAAAATGTCAGTTTAAGCCCAAATAGTTTCAATTAATGTCAGTTTTTTTATCCGTTATTTTTATTTTACAGACTTAGAAAAGGGACCGTTCTCTCTCTTCTCTAAGTTTTTATTCTCTCTCTCTCTGCCTCTGCGATTTTTTGCTAAATTGAACTAAAATTGCTGAAATTGACGACAAAACAAGATACATTTGCTATGATTTTCGTTTGATTCCAGATAATTTGGACTAGAAAATCTCTTGTTTTGTATATTTTTTCGGATTGCATGTATTTCTTGGAGAAGCAATGTTGCTTTTTTTTAGGCTTTTGCAACTGAATTATTTAGTTAGAGTTCATTGCAGGTATCTGTTTTAGATGATTTTGTTAGTTTTTGTTGAGTTATGTATCAATTTCTTCACAAAAATCTGTAATTGTTTGTTCATATAATTTTTTTAAGCAGTTTCTCATTCAACCTAGTTTCAATTGTGAAACAGAGCAATATGACAAGATAAACTCGTTTGGTGAGTTCATCTCCTTATTCAACGCCGGTTTCAATTGAAGATATCGAGCAACATGAGAAGAGAAACTAGGTTGATGAGTTTATATTTTCATTCAACCCCGATTTTAGTTGAGAAATCGTTTGATGAACGAAATATGGGAAGACAAAATCGTTCCAACAACGATAAAGTGTTAGAATCTCGAAAGGATGTTATTGGTCAATCTGAGAAAAAGCAGAGCAAAAGGGTTAGAGTGGATGATGTTGAAGGTAAGAGAAAATGTGTCATGGAGGACAAAGTGAATTTGGGTGTCAATCCACAAAAGAGTAAGGTTCAAAAGGCAGAAAAAATTAAAATTCTTAACAAAGTTTGTAAGGTACATACAATTTAAGTTATATTTTTTGTATTGTTGAATCTTATTTTAAAATTGGATCTAGTTTGTATTTGTTTGTTGTTAATTCATACCATTTATTTGTAGCCTTGGAAGCTTTATATTCCAGTTGGTGAGCCTTTTCCTGTTACTCATTGGACATCATATCAGTTTTACAGTCAAAGTTGACTGATGTCCGGCTTCGGATGTTTAGGGAAAGCTGTTTTGGCTATTTTCTTGATTTACCTCAAGTTGTTATCCAGACACAACTGGTTGCTCTTTAATTTTTAGGGAGTTAGTTCAAGATAAGTGTGATCAATTTTATGTAAAATTGAATGACGAATATGTTTTACGTTTTGGTCTTCGAGAATTTGATGTTGTAAGTTGTTTAAACTTTTGTGGCAATGAACATGCTGACGGTAACTTTAGTGGACCCAATAGGTTGGTGAATACTTATTTTTCTAGTTTTGAAGCGGTGCCAAAGAAGTCATTTATTGATTGTATTAAGAAGAAGAAATGACAGTCTAATGAAGACGCAGTTAAGATTGAAATCATTTATTTCATAAATATGTTTCTAATGTCCACTCAGGCTCAGAAGACATTTATAAATAAACGTGATTTTCATCTTGTTGAGAGTGATAAGTGTGTGTCCTTTCCATGTGGTAATATTGCGTTTCGAGCTTTAATTGTAAGGCCCTGTAAAATTTTCCCTAGAACCTGAGGTTTTGTGGTACCAAGGAAGCTCGCCGCGGTACAGACTTTTAGGGTTGCTTAGTGCTTCGAGGAGTTGAACGAATTTTTTGCAGAACATGGTAGTTCTGCGGTCCACTATGCTACCGCAGAACCAGTTTGTGGGCTGCAGATCGGCCACGAACGAATCAGAAAGATTTGCCAAATTTGAGGACCATTATGCGGCCGTAGATCCCATCACATAACCAACATGAGAAATTTTGGAAGAAGGTTCTGCGGTCCATTATGTGACCACAAAATTAGTCTGCGGACCGCAAACCTGTCGTAGAGTGAAGCAGAAACGCCCAGTTTTGGAGATCCATTATGCGGTCCATTTTGCAGGCCGCAAAAGTGTTATGCGGTCGCATCTGTATCGGAACTCCATTTTTCCAATCTTACAACCCGACCCCCATTTCGTTTGTCTAGCCCGAGGGTTCATTTTTAGGTGATTATCTGATATTTTAGAGAGAAGAGAGAGCTATTCTAGAGAGAGGAAAGGGAGGACTAAGGATTTCACTACTCTACCTTGATCAAACCTTGGGAATTTCATCAAAAGTAACTTGCTAGGGCTTCAAAAATATTGGAATCATTAGGAGTGTTAGGACATTATTGTGGCACTACAAAAAGCTCTTTCAAGGTATGAAGGCTAAACTCTTTTATTGGTATTGGAATTCTCGTATTCTTACAAAGCTCCATTGTCTGAAGTTCGAACATGGGGCGCTATTGATGTGGGATATTCAAACCAGGAAAAAAATTTGATTCCCGATTGGCATAACGCGTTAGAACCCTCATGTGTTAATGATTCTCTATTTTTGACTTAATTATGTTATACCCCTTTTAGAGAAGAAAAAACTTGTATGAAATCAATATGATTAAATACTTATTTCTCATATGATGAAACCTTATAAACTTACACTACTAAGGCCAAAAGTGCCAAATGGTTGATTGGAAGATAACTCTTTTGTACAAACTATTATCTTTTTGGGAACCCGAAGTGTGGCATTGTGAAAATACCTCCACCCGCATATATTGGGGTGAGGCGGCGGGGCCGCTTTGTGTAGAGTTGTGGTATTGTGATTACACCTCTATCCACATACATTGGGGTGACGCAGCAGGGCCACTTTATATAGAGTTTATGGTATTGTGATTGCACCTCCACCCGCATACATTGGGGTGAGGCGGCGAAGCCGCTTTGTGTAGAATTATGGTATTGTGATTACACCTCCACCCGCATATATTGGGGTGAGGGGGCAGGGCCTCTTTGTGTAGAGTTTCTGGTATTGTGATTGCACCTCCACCCGCATACTTTGGGATGAGGAGGTAGGACTGCTTTGTGAAAAAGGTGGTTACAGAGGATCCCCGACTTAAAAATTTATAAATGTTATTGAAAGCTCTTAACAAATTTGCTATGGATTTAACGACTATCTAAGCCTTTTATTGTTACCATGATTCATCATATTCACGTTGTATTTCCAAGTGCTTGTATAAGTGTTTGCTTTATGTACCAGTACTATTCGACATGTACTAACGTCCCTTTTGCCGGGGGTGCTGCATCTTTAATGAATGAAGGCGGTTCTACAGCGAAAGGCATTGACCATTGATAGTGGTACACTCTCTTCCCAGTTTACTTGGTGATCCCCACTTCACTTCGGGGTCGTGCATCTACAAAATCTGTGTGTATTATGTTTTGAGGTATAGCCGGAGCCTTGTTACCGACACTATCATTGTACTCTTTTGTATCTATTAGAGGCTCCGTATACATGGTGTGAATGGTGTACTGGTATTGGAAAGGTCAAGCTAGTAATCTCGTATATGTATTACATATTCCATTTCAAACTATGAAAGTGTATGTATTTTGAGAATTTATAAATGAAGTAACTAATGGTAATGAAATTGGTGTTGTTTGTGAATTCTCTTATTGTTAATTAATGAAATTTATCTTCCCTTCATTTATGGGTGAGTTGGATAGAAGGAAATCTAGTAGGCTTGCTCGGCCGGGTTATCTCGGTTGAGATCCGATCGCGCTCCCCGTGGTCGGGGCATGGCATTAATGATGTCGGCGACGGACAGGTTGAGGGGAAACTCTGAGTTTTATAGGATTGATGGAATTTCTCTTGCACTACAGGTGTTGTTCTATGATGTCACGATCCAAAAACCAACCCTGTCATGATGACGCCTATCGTGGTACTAGGCAAGCCGACACATTACCAAAACAAAACGAGATTTTCATTTTCAAAATAATTTCCAAAACTATTTAATATAAAACCTTCATAAAGGGGTTCAAAACAAAACAAAAGTGCAGAAAGAAAACCCGACGTCGCGGTGTCACTAGTCATGAGCATCTACTACAATCGTCTGACAATATTAAGACTAACAAAGTCTAGAAAATAACTGAATACAACTAAGGGAAGATAAATAGGGAGGAAAGCAGGGCTGCAATCGCCAGGCAGCTACCTTGCTAACTCTGATGGATCTGCAACTAAATAATCAACACCCGCTACTGGGTCCAGAAATACCTGGATCTGCACACAAGGTGCAGATAGTAACGTGAGTATGCTAACTTAGTAAGTAACCAACGTAAATAAAGGCTGAACAGTAGTGACGAGCAATAAAGCATGTAAAGTTCATATCATGAAATCTTAGTAAAAATACAACAGGCTTTAAAAGCAGAGTTTGAATTAAATCATTTCATTTAAACTCAGTTCCAGTAAAATCATTTGAAAATATTTTTCAAAAGTTCTCAAACAGAGGCTCAATGCAATAGTGAGCAAAATGATGGAATCATAAACAACCCCTCAGGCAAAATATCACTCATATACTGCCCCTCGGGCAAAACATTACTCATATACAGCCCCTCAGGCAAACCTCACAGTCACTCGTATACAGCCCCTCGGGCATACCTCACCATCACTCATATACAGTCCCTCAGGCAAAACATCACTCAGTAAGTACCTACGCTCACTGGGGGAGTACAGACTCCGGAGGGGCTTCTTCAGCCCAAGCGCTATAATAAACCACCTCGTGGGATAAATCAATCAGGCCCTCGGCCTCACTCAATCATGAATCAGTAACAACATGTTGTGGCATGCAGCCCGATCCCACAAATATCCTCACAAATCAGGCCTCAGCCTCACTCAGTCATAAACCTCTCAAGCCACTCGGGCTCTCAGTAAAACACGGTACTCAGCCCAAAACAACATTTATATGCATCAAAACAGAGTAATAAAGACTGAGTTATGAAATCAATAAGTATAACATGACTGAATATAGATTTTCAATCGAAAACACTGAGAGGATCGTAAGAAAAAAGACCCTAAGGGTCCAAACAGTTCTGGCACAAGGCCCAAACATGGCATTCAACCCAATTTATAGAAACTCTTTCAAAAACACATAAGTATCATATAGTTTCAACCAAATACGCAACTTTAAAGTTGCTACGGGACGGACCATGTCACAATTCCTAACGGTGCACGCCACACACCCGTCACCTAGCATGTGTGTCACCTCAAAATAGTAAAACGATACAAAATATGGTGTTTCATACCATCGAGACTAGATTTACAATCGTTACTTACCTCAAACAAGCCAATTCCAATACCGAGCAAGTCAAGCGATGCTCCAAAAATGCCATCTCGCGCGTTCTGACCTCCGAACGGCTCCAAACTAACCAAAAACAACTCAAATACATCAAACAATACTAAAGAAACTAATCACAATCGAAAAAGATCGAATCTTTAATCAAAAGCCCATAATCGGCCAAAAAGCCCAATTCGGGCCCGCATTTCGAAACCCGACAAAACTTATAGAATCCAATAACATATTCAATTATGAGTCCAACCGTACTAGTTTCATCAATTTCCAACTCCGAATCGATGTTCAAAACTTAAAAATTCACTTTAAGAAACTTTAGGCAAAAAATCCCAAATTTCACTTTGAAATCATCAATCAAATGCCAAAAACGAAGATGAATTCATGAAATATAACTCAAACCGAATAGAGAACATTTACCCCAATCCATATGGTGAAAATTGCCTCCAAAATTGCCCAAATCCGAGCTCTCCAACTCAAAATATGACCAAATGAACAAACCCTTGTTTTATATATTTTTCTGTCAGCTATTCTGCCTCGATTCTTATGTCATACCATCCCGAAACTCGCTTTTGATACCTCCAATGGATTCCTTGTAAAATTTTAGTCAAGTTAGACTCTTGAATCATTTGACCTTATATTGAAGGAGATATATTGGTTTCAATATTTAAAAATAGTGCAGATTTTTAAATACGAATTCAGTGCAATTTCGTAATTAATCTGAAAAATCTGGCAACATAATCCTTAGTAAAATGACCATAAAATCCTCATACGATATCCAAATTCGACGATTCATTTTGATATGGCTCCATAATTACGATACGGATCTAATGCTTCAATAAAAAAAGAAATCGGAGCTCATTTGCTTAATGTAGTACCATTTATTCTTTAAAAACGACGTCAAAACATTAAATAAACGAGCGCAACACAACCCAAACCTATACGAAACTCACCCGAACCCCTCAGGACCCTGTTTGAACATACCAAAAAGTCCCATATCATAATATGGACCTACTCGAGGCCTTAAAACACACATAACAACATCGAAACGACGAATCACACCTCAATTCGGAATCAATGAACTTGAAACTTCAAACTTTCACAACTGATGCTGAAACCTATCAAATCACGTCTGATTGACCTCAAATTTTGCACACAAGTCACATTTGACATTGGACCTGATCCAACTTCCAGAATCAGAATCCGACCCCGATATCAAAAAGTCCACTCCCGGTCAAACTTTCCAAAATTTTAACTTTTGCTATTTCAAGCCAAATTCTACTCGGATCTCCAAATTACAATCCGGACGCGTTTCTAAGTCCAAAATCATCCAACGGAGCTAACGGAACCATCGGAAATCCAATCTGAGGTCAAATTCTAGAAAGTCAAAACTTGGTCAAACATTTCAAATTTAAACTTTCTAGCTGAGAATCATTCTTCCAAATCAATTCCAAATAACCTGAAAACCAAAACTGACGATTCTCATAAATCATAATACTTCATACGGAGCTACTCATGCCTTTAAACAACCAAACTAAGTGAAAATGCTCAAAACGATCGGTCGGGTCGTTACATCCTCCCTCACTTAAACATACGTTCAATGCTCGAACGTGCCAAGAGTTGTTCCAAAAGCCATCAAATCGCCGTGTAACCTTACTATGCTCATACCCGGGGGTGATCCCACATCACTCTATCCCATATAAGTTCGATAACACAACATGACTGAAATTTCTTAATCCAACCTAGTCCATAAGTCATAGGGCCCAATTTCCAACATCCGAAATTTTCTATAAGATCAGAACCTCACATCTACACACTGTATAAGTCCGAACAAGCTGTATCAAACTATATCCGTAACCCAAGATGTAATCACATGATATACCACATAACTCAAACACTCATGGCGATAACTCCTAATCACATTAGCTGCTCAAAACAACCATATACCGGTAATACACCTCTTAACAAACAAAGCCTTGTTCTAACACTTTCATATAATGCCAATGATGAAAGAAACACGTAGAAACTCATAATCATTCGTCAGATCAACAAGTCATGGAGCTCCATCTTCTCCGACAGGAACTATAGCAGATTTCTAATTCGACTTCCGATATTATCTTTCCAACTATGATGTAACCAATTCTGATAGTATTCATTCTAGGTCCAATGACCTCATCTCATCCAACATGACCACTCTGATGACATGACACATCAATACAATCCAACGCCATAACCTGTGCAATTCGTGCACCCATAGCAACATCCCAAATGTACTCAAATCATGAAAAAAATGATTCAAACGAGAGAACTGTCCCGCAAGCTTAACAAGTACTACCACAACAAAATACTGAAAATCCATCACACCCCGTAGGACCATCACACGAATCTAACACAAAGGTTCATACCTCAACATAATTTTATTGCAATGCGTGCCCCATCCAAACACTAATCTATGACATATACCTCAAGCCACCTTGCTCAAAATCCATAACCACGCGCAATTCGACATCAAGTACTCAAAGTGCATTACCATAACCACGGAGAAGCTAATGACATAACGCCACACAAAACTAGAAAGAGCATAACCAATACGCCATCCATCAAGCAATACCCAATACTCTTCCCGCTCAAATTCCGTTATAAGACCCCAATAAAACCGCACCATATGTGCCTATAACCAACAAATCATAACCCCTCGTAACATAGAAGAGTAACTCATAGATCACTCTAGAACACGAATAAGCTCAACAACAATCGAATGGCACATCCCTCAACAATAGCAGTTCAGAGTCAATAAATCTGACCCGGTGCAAAACACACATCCATATTAGGCCTACAAATGAACCCCAAATCAACTCTGGTCACCCACAACCGATAAATAACCCTCCGAAAGTCCACAGTGATTGAATCACAACACACACTACCCTCTGACTAACCTTAGCTACATTTTCACAGTCCACAACCATAAAACAATCTACTCATGAGAACTCCCAGTCTCCAAATCCATAGAACACACGAATCACCATAATTGATCCCAACTCCACCGACCGAATATCTGACCCATATCTAATACACGATCATCCCACGAGGAATGCTTCTCTGATTCTTCTGTGCCACATCACAAAATCTGAGTATCAGCAGTCGATCAATTAGACGAGTACCATAATACCGATGGAGTATCCATATTTCAAAACACATTGCCCCTTTCTGAATTGTATATTCTCATCAATCCATACTAAATAGTAATATCATTCACCTAGTCATATGAAACTGTCCATGCGGCCTAAGAATTTATGACCTTTCTTTCAAAACTGAACCGTGACCTTACACATACAAATCTTAACCCTACACAACATACCGCATATACCATGTCATCCTATGATAAATATAAGAACTTCATAATCCACTCCAAGCTACAATCAACTACGTACTCAACCAGCCAAGAACTTTTCAATTTGATCCTATCTAGGAGAAAATCACTATACATCCCATACTCCTCACGCCAGTAGAAAATATACTCCTCCAACTGTGGTAGAAATCATCAACAACTCTCCGAACCCCCTTGCACAAAACCAAACCGTCAGGACTGACTCCTTCTAACTCAACCAAGCTACGCAAGCCATTAAGACCTAAGAGCATTGACACGAAACACATGTAGAAATCCACCGCATCATAAGCACCCAAGAACCGATCATATCCATTACCATGCCGATCCAACCTACTACCAAGCTGTCCTAATTCTCTGAGTTCCTTCCGAATTACCTTCAAATTGATATGTTTCCTTGCTAGTACACCACTATCCTTAACTAAAACTTGCCCCACGAACTTTAGCATAAAACCACACCGTCCTAAGGCTTATAAACCATTGAATTCTTCTGAAGAACCTCCAAAAGTACCACAACCGCGATACCCGCTCTGAAGAGACCCTCTGCGAATCTAAAGCCATTACCTTCGCCTTCCTGATACTGATATATGGAATCCATAATGATATAGAAATGCCACAAGTCCTGACATCCTCCCATATAAATCTCAGTTTCTAGCCAACACACCAATTGTCACGTATAAATCTTGAATTCATTGGAACCATTCTCGAGAGTCATCCACTCTGCTCAAATCTCAATTAGATTGACCAAACAGACTTAACGACCTGTGCCCCATTAGCACTCTAACAACTAAGGAAGTAACCCATTATTCTAAGCCACCGAGCGATTTTTCCTACTCCATCACGTTACATTCCTTACAAGTAGCAACTAAATCATCTAATGTTTATCATATACCCATAAAGCATAACACAACTGTCACCTGAAATTTCCTTTACTCAAGTCATCCTCGATCTCAACCTCTGTAAGCATAACTGATTCACTAGTATACCTCAAATTGGAACCAACACAACACATAACCGTGCAATCAACTGATCAATAGCAGACTCCCCCACTTAGCTCAAAGCCATAAATCAAAACACACAATAACTCACAATGCGCATACTCTATCACTGCCATAATACCATAGTGAGAGTCAACTAAATCCCTTCAAAAGCTCATGCAACACATCCATTTAGTATTTAAAATCATCTGCAAATCTCGCGTTCACCCTCATAACAGATAAGCCACTCTCATAAGAGATCTAAACTCAAATTGTAACACATATATTTCACTAGTAAAAGAGGACTCCCAGCGAACTACATAAGGATCACACAAACCTCAGAACACCCCGTAAGAGATAATCCACCTTCTTAGCCTCAAACTGGTATCTCTCTATACTCTTCTATAATCATAATTATTACACAATCACTTAACCCCCTGAGTCTAAACTCATAACATAACATGAAGATCTACTCCACTCCATAACTAAACTACACGAGAGATCCTTCAACACACCCATAGCAAGGCTATACGCCAACTCAAGACAAAAGTCAAGCACCCAATAGTCCTTTCTACATCTTTAGCAAACTTTTCTTGCCACATTCGAATAATCTGAACATATATCGCAATCAAATCATACTCACCCCATAGTCATCCAGTCACAAATCCCATCAATAAGAACACAAATAGGCATATAAGTCCCAAATGCACGTGCTCACACAATCGGAATCTTAGTGTTCAAGCTACAGTCAAACCCGACCTCAAGCCCTCCAGACTGACCCAACATCAACACACAGAAATCACATCTCGCACCTCATTCAAGGAATCTCCAGCCGTCGATGCACAGCTGATACCGAGCACTCATGTGTGCACACGAATGCGTGGAAGGAATTCAAGGAGTTACGCTTCAAGCTGAATTAATATCGCACGATAAGGATTCAAGAATGTGGAATTTTCCTAAAGGTTCTGCAGCCTCTCGATGATAAGTACAAACGTCTCCGTACCGATCCACAAGACTCTACTAAACCCGCTCATGACTCGTAAGACCTATGTAACCTAGGCACTGATACCAACTTGTCACGACCCAAAAACTAACCCTGTCATAATTACGCGTATCGTGGTACTAGGCAAGCTGACGCATTACCAAAACAAAACGAGATTTTCATTTTCAAGATAGTTTCCAAAGCTATTTAATATAAAACCTTCATAAAAAGGGTTCAAAACAAAATAAAAGTGCGGAAACAAAACCCGACATCGGGGTGTCACTAGTCATGAGCATCTACTACAACCGTCTGACAATATCAAGACTAACATAGTCTGGAAAATAACTGAATACAACTAAGGGAAGATAAAGAGGGAGGAAAGTAGGGCTGCGATCGCCATACAACTATCTTGCTAACTCCGATGGATTTGCAATTGAGTAATCAACACCCGCTACCGGATCCAGAAATACCTGGATCTGCACACAAGGTGCAAGGAAAAACGTAAGTACGCTAACTTAGTAAGTAACCAAAGTAAATAAAGGATAAACAGTAGTGACGAGCAATAACGCATGTAAAGTTCATATCATGAAATCTCAGAAAAAGACAACAAGCTTTAAAAGCAGAGTTTGAATCAAATCATTTCGTTTAAATTTAGTTCCAATAAAATCATTTGAAGATATTTTTCAACTATTCTCAAACAGAGGCTCAATGTAATAGTGAGCAAAATGATGGAATCATAAACAGCCCCTCGGGTAAAATATCACTCATATACTGCCCCTCGGGCAAAACATCACTTATATACAGCCCCTCGGGCAAACCTCACAGTCACTCATATACAGCCCCTCGGGCATACCTCACCATCACTCATATACAGCCCCTTGGGCAAAACATCACTCAGTAGGTACCTACACTCACTGGGGGCGTGCAGACTCCGGAGGGGCTCCTTCAACCCAAGCGCTATAATAAGCCACCTCGTGGCATAAATCAATCAGGCCCTCGGCCTCATCAATCATAAATCAGTAACAACATGTTGTGGCGTGCAGCCCGATCCCACAAATATCCTCACAAATCAGGCCCTCAGCAATAAACCTCTCAAGCCACTCGGGCTCTCAGTAAAACACGGTACTCAGCCCAAAACAACATTTATATGCATCAAAACAGAGTAATAAAGACTGAGTTATGAAATCAATAAGTATAACATGACTGAGTATAGATTTTCAATCGAAAACACTGAGAGGATTGTAAGAAAAAAACCCTAAGGGTCCAAACAGTTCTGGCACAAGGCCCAAACATGGCATTCAACCCAATTTACAGAAACTCTTTCAAAAACACATAAGTATCATATAGTGTCAACCAAATACGCAACTTTATAGTTGCTACGGTACAGACCAAGTCACAATCCCTAACGGTGCACACCACGCGCCTGTCACCTAGCATGTATGTCACCTCAAAATAGTAAAACGATACAAAATACGGGGTTTCATACCCTCGGGACTAGATTTACAATCATTACTTACCTAAAACAAGCCAATTTCAATACCGAGCAAGCCAAGCAATGCTCCAAAAATGCCATCTCGCACGTTCTTACCTTCGAACGGCTCAAAACTAACCAAAAATAATTCAAATACATCAAATAATGCTAAAGAAACTAATCCCAATCGAAAAAGATCAAATCTTTAATCAAAAGCCCATAATCGGCCAAAAAGCCCAATCCGGGCCCGCATTTCAAAACCCGACAAAACTTATAGAATCCAACAACCTATTCAATTATGAGACTAACCATACTAGTTTCATTAATTTCCGACTCCGAATCGATGTTCAAAATTTAAAAATTCACTTTAAGAAACTTTAGGCAAAAATTCCCAAATTTCACTTTGAAATCATCAATCAAATGCCAAAAACGAAGATGGATTCATGAAATATAACTCAAAACGAGTAGAGAACGTTTACCCCAATCCATATGGTAAAAATTGCCTCTAAAATCGCCCAAATCTGAGCTCCCCAATTTAAAATATGACCAAATGAACAAACCCTTATTTTATATATTTTTCTGCCAGTTATTCTGCCTCGATTCTTATGCCAAACCATTCTGAAATTTGCTTTTGATACCTCCAATAGATTCTTTATAAAATTTTAGTCAAGTTAGGCTCTTGAATCGCTCCATTTGACCTTATATTGAATGAGATATGTTGGTTTCAATACTTAAAAATAGTGCAGATTTTGAAATACGAATTCAGTGGCAATTTCGTAATTAATCTGAAAAATTTGGCAACCCAATCTTTAGTAAAATTATCATAAAATCCTCATAAGATGTCCAAATTCGATGATTCTTTTTGCTATGACTCCATAATTATGATACGGATCTAATGCTTCAATAAAAATGAAATCGGAGCTCATTTACTTAATGTAGTACCATTTATTCTTGAAATACAACGTCGAAACATTGAACAAACGAGCGGAATACAACCCAAATCTATCCAAAACTCACCCGAGCCCCTCGGGACCAACCCTATTCGAACATACCAACAAGTCTCATATAATAGCATGGACCTAATCGATGCCTCAAAACACATATAGCAATATCGAAACGACGAATCACACCTCAATTCAGAATAAATGAACTTGAAACTTCAAACTTTCACAGCCGATGCCGAAACCTATCAAATCACGTCCGATTGACCTCAAATTTTGGACACAAGTCACATTTGACATTGGACCTGATCCAACTTCTGGAATCAGAATCCGACCCTGATATCAAAAAGTCCACTCCCGGTCAAACTTTTCAAAATTCCAACTTTTGCTATTTCAAGCCAAATTCTACTACGGACCTTCAAATCACAATCTGAGCGTGCTCCTAAGTCCAAAATCACCCAACGGAGCTAACGGAACCATCAGAAATCCAATCAGATGTCAAATTCTAGAAAGTCAAAACTTGGTCAAACCTTTCAAATTTAAAGTTTCTAGTTGAGAATCATTCTTCCAAATCAATTCTAAATTACCTGAAAATCAAAACCGACGATTCTCATAAGTCATAATACTTTATACGAAGCTACTCATGCCTTCAAACAACCGAGCGAAGTGCAAATGCTCAAAACGACCTATCGGGTCGTTACATATGAATGTTGCACTGTAGTGGATAAAAAATATGTTCTCTTTGAAGATCATACCCCGCACATATTGAATTGGGAAATGATAGACATGCCAACGCATGAGGACTTCTCTACCGATTTATTCAACAGCACATGGAATAAGATACCAGATTTTATTTATTGATTAATTATACATATATGATATACCGTAATTCATTGTGATACATCAAATATACAATTTTTATACCTTTTTGATACATCTAGGACTAAACTATTTTTTGTTACATTTGCAGTTTAAAAATATTTCTCCTACGACTGAAAAGCTAAAGAGATTTACTTTGCTTGTTGAAGTTAACGATGAGTATCAAAAATATTTGACATCACGTAACAGGGGAAAACTTCCTATTGATGATTTTGTCACGTCACCCCCGAAATAAATTAAGGAGTATGTCCCACTAAAAAAGGCGCTGGGTGTCCAACCTATTGATTATGATCTTGAGTTGCAGAAGTTGAAGGGAGATATTAAACAAATGTCTTTTGGTCTTATATATATATATATATATATATATTGTTTTAAATTCAAAGTCTATTATTTTTCTTATTTGTTTCCTTTTGTAGCTCCTTAAACGTTAAGGTCCTTCATGGAATATGTTTCTGATAAATTCAAGGATGTCTTTGAGTTGATAAATTCAAAAGTATGTGTTTCTTTTTCATTGTGCATTTCCTTTTATTTTTTAGTTAACTTACTGTATCTTTTTTTTTTAAAATAGCTTGATGCAAGCGAAGACAAATATGGTCCACATCTAGAGGAAGAAACCAGTGGTCGTTAGGACAATAATAATTTTCTGAACAATATAAAGTTTGGTGGCAACGAAGATGTTGACATTGATGGTTGTAAGGTGTGTTTAGTTGTGCATTCTGCCCTTTTCCTTTTTCTTTTCTTTGTTATTTTTTATAATGCGATTATTTTTTTTAAAAAAATAGGCCGGTGAAAGTGAAGAAAAAGATGTTCCACATTCTTAAAAAGATACCCGTGAGCATCATTCTAATAACTTTGTGCTCGATGACGTAGATCAGTTAGGTGTCAATATCATAGGAGAACCTTCTGGTAGTGTCCCCATTATATTTGTTTCTAAAGTAACTTTCACATCAGATGTAGCGCGTGGTGGCGCTATTGGTGAGACTGCAGATGAGGCAACAAAGAAGATGGAGGAAGAATCTGAGAAAGAAAAGGTTCCCGAATCTCAGACTAACACTGTTGGTGTGACTGTAAGTATTGATAAAGCGGCAGAGGATATGAAGGAACAATCTGAGAAAGAGGTTCCCGAATCTCATATTTTTATGTATCAGCCTGAATTACTTCATGAAGTTTTGCCGGAAATGTAAAAAAGAAAGAGAATGTCCTGCAAAGGCTGTGTAAACTCCGTTCATTACTGTATTTAATTCAGGATCTAGTAGTGGTGTTGTTTCAACAAAAGAAAAAAGCAAATTTATGCTATTAAGCATCCTTTTCAAAGCAAAATCGGAAATGGCATTAACAACTCTTTATTAAATGTATTTGCTGCGTGGGTCAAAGAAGGGAAGTCCAGAAAGAAGTATATTTTCAACTTCTGACTTTTGTTCAATTTTATATTTAATGTATTGTCATTTGTAGCATTACTTTATTTCAAATCACTGTATCTCTTTTGTGTATATTTGTTACCAGGAATGAAATTTACCCGAACAATGTTAGTGAACTGAATCCTACTTATGATCTTGGTGTATATCATGTTGAAGACAAAAATAATTTCACACTTTGTCATATAATGGTCAGCCTTTGGATGGGTATGTAAGAAATTATTTTTATAATTTTTTTAATTTTAGATTTGGTTACCTATTTTGTATTATTACAGTAATTAATTATTTGTTATGTTTTGATTCAGTACGTTAATGTTTTGTTCTATTAGTTGAGGAAGAAGGGGAAGTATGACAAAGACCTACCTACAACATTCACCACCACATATTGGTACTTCGACGAGAATATTAATGAGTTGTGGCATGCATTTATTGATACAGATGGAGATAGTGAAGTGTGCAATCCGAAACATATCATTGTAGAGTATATTCAGGGGTATGTCTTGGATGCCAACATTCCATGGCACACTTTGGAGCACGTCTTAATTCCAATTAATATTGCGGAACAATGTCATTTGATAATGGTTGTGATGCCTTCAAGGATATGTGCATTTATGTGTATGACTCTATGTGCGGTGGAGCTGCTCATCAAGAAAAGTTCATAATGTAATGCACAAGTATTTTGTGTTGCTGCCTCATTTTTTCGCGCACACGCATTTTTTTTAAACAAAAAAAGATATCAATTGGCGCATTGGTGTCTACAAATCAAAGGACATGAGCTCCATTTGATGTAAAACTGGTTGAAGGATTGCCTCAACAAGTAGAAGCATATGAATTTCTTTAAACACAATCAGTTTTTTTAGATTCTACAGTTTGATAATTGTTGTTATTTTCATTTTTATAGTGATTGAGGTATATTTGCAACATCATTTGCTGAGTATTTCATTAAGGGCAATACGCCTCCTAAAAAATTCAACGCCTATGCACGCCGACGCTGATTTGGTGCTCTCTTGTGGGATTATGCTATAAAGAAGATGCAACTGAACGCGTAAAGTAATAATGAGATTATTGGCAGATAGAATAAGTCACGGAAGCGGAAGAAGTAATTACCTTTTTGGATGAACTCAATAATTTTATTTTGTATTGTGTTATGTTATTTTGTCATTGTTGCAAGATGAATTAGATTTGTTTGTGTTTGAAATTTATGAGTACTTTTAAGATTTGTAAGGCAAATGAGGTGTCTACTATGTTATAAAGGTTTAATGAGTTTTAGTGCAATATTAGAGTATTTGCAGTTTAGTTTAGTTTATTTTGGTATTTTCTCCCTTGATTTTGTGTTGTGAATTCAAGATATAAAAAATATACAGTAGTTTATGATACACTATTTCTTCCAGATACACATATGATACATAGACGATATAATTATTTTGGATTGCTGCACAGTTAGTTTCTTCACAATGAGTTCTGCAGTTTGTTTGGTTTCCAAATCTATATTGACGAAGCCACACTCTTATGTGCAAATTTCTAAAACTATTTGCACAGTTTTCTAGCTGCTACAACTATTTTCCATTAGTTAGCTTTGTTATTTCACAAATACAGATATGAGTAACACCTGATACATAGAGATACATAGGTGATATATGAGAGATATGTAGATGATACATATACATAGCTGATACAACTTCTTTTTTAATCAAACAGATGTATAATTTAAAAACTACACTTGTAACACGTTTTTAAATGATAGATAGAATATTTATTTATATCTAAAAGTCAAATGACATTCTGCATTGATACAGTTCTTGATATATTGGATTCTTGTAAATCAATATGATATTCAATAAAGTAAAATAACAAGTAATTCTAAGTTTGACATATTTCATCCTCTCTTTGGATTATTTCTACAAGTTTTTCTGTTGTGACCTTCTTCTCCACACTATCCACATAAAATAGACCTTTTTGTTCCCTTTTAGATACTGGCTTGCACCTCCCCTTCCTTGGCCTTCCTATTGATTTAGTCACGTCTGGTGGCAAGACTTTTTCATCTAGAACTTCTGAAGGAATTTTTCATGCGCTTTCATCAGGAACCGGATAAATTGAAATTTTATAGGTCTTTAATAGATACTTCCTAGTGTAGTACACAGAGCAATACTTAATGTGATCTATGTATTTGTATTTTAATATTGTCCAAGCATGTGCCCATGGCTGTTCATCCAACTGAAACCTTCTACCGCGGTAAGTTCGATCTTTTAGGAACACCATTTTCTGCTTACCCTTATCAAGTACTGAATATAAGTAACTCGTCGAAGGAGTCACCTATAAAATTTATTAACTATCGTTAGTGGTGACAAAGTAGATTCCCTCAAAATACATACACTGGAGAGTCTACAAGATTCAAAAGAGCTTAATATCATGTCAAACCAAGAAATCTTTCAGCAATGAGGTAGGCATAGATGCTACATTAAATTGAAAGCCTTATATACATATTGCTAGTCGCCTAAAAGTTGAACAATTTGCTTAAGTAATGACTAATTTCTCACATGCCTCAGAAGAAACAAAGAATGGAGGTAGACCAATCAACTTTGAAAAGAAATAGAAAACCTGAAGCCTCGGGTAACTTTGATAAGACCCTCCATTACTTGAACGCTATAATATTGCTTTTGTGCGAACACTGAATATTAGAAAACATTAGCTTTAATCAATTGGTCTCCCTGTGCCGTACATGTGGACACTGGTTTAACAGAATCATATAAAGGGTTCAAGATATAACATATCCGTGAATTCAACATGATTACATATTATATGCAAAAGTAAGTATCTACAGATTCTAGTCATACCTTCATCCGATGTGACAATTCGAGATTCTACATCAGCATTGTATCATATTTTTTTCCAAGATCAGTAAATGACTATTGTATTCTTTTGGTTTGTAACATTTCATCATCCGATCAATTGCCTTATGTACTCCAGCAAAGGCAGTACTGGAGTTCCCTAGCAGCCTTGAGTGCTGCATTGATCGATCTGGACCATCTTTCATACCCAACGTTGATTAAGGACCCTCTTATACTCTCTCTATCTCTGCCATGTGGTAATCAAACTTCTCAACTATGTATGCTTTGGCCATAGCAAAAAATATATCTTTGAGCTACAAATGTTTCTTCTTGTAATTTTTCTTTACATTATTCCACAGATGTCATATGCAGATATAGTGAGGTACTTGTGGATAAAATATTTCCGTAACATTTTCAATTCCTTCGTGTCTGTCCGAGACTATGTACATTCACTCCCTTTCCCCAAATACATCCTTGAAACTCGCGAAAAATCACTCCCATAAAGCATTATTCTCTGAATCTACTATGACATATGCGAGTAGTAGGATATTACCTAATAAATTGAATCATATAAATATATGTGAGTATATACATTTAATAATATATATTTTTTACATTATTATTCTTATTTTGCTTGCTGGATCTTGTGTGGATGCTATCAATAACGTTCATATGTATGTCAATTTGAGAAAGATTATATCTACACCAACAACCGGCTTGCAATACTGCCATCCTTTTATGGATGAATATAGTGCAATGAAAGCATACATGAACATGTCTTCCTCTATTTTTTTCAAACTTCCCATCGATATAGGATTTGTAAGAACCAACATATAAAAGTAGCTTGGCAACTTTTCATATGATTCACTCGAGTTCCCTCTCAGTAGTTGAACTGCATATTCCTTCGATCTTCATGCTTGCATAAATGTCATTTAAAGAACATACTACTTGTTCATGTCTTCAATTATGTCATTAAGAGTATATATTATTTTTGTGTCTTTCTTTGTACTTGTCGTTTAGAAGGCTGCTGATGAGTTTTGCAATTGCTTAATGTTGTGCATAAGATCTGTCTTTCAGCAGGCATGAGTGCAGTTTAATGAAATTTTTGACTTTGAAAAGCTTTGCTATTTTCAAGCTCGAAGACTTAAAACACCAATCGCAATTATTGTTGATGCATACTAGGCAATACCCACAACAAGGATATAAACTTTTCCATTAATAAATAGAGCGACATGAAATATAATGATATATAGTGATACACACTGCCATCTACAATATGAGATGAAAAAAATACAATGACTATACAGTACTACACGGTGACAACCACAATTTAAAAGTGTACATTAACAAACTTAAAAGCAGCAACTTATTTTCTGCATAATTATGCTTCTAACATCAACTACAATATATATTGAGATACATAATAATACAGTAAATATTTGATACCTGCTTTCTCTTGATCTATGCAGCTTAAACTGAAAATTTTCATTTACTGCCAAGTGCTTCATGAGTTTGACTATCATAGCCTTGTGTCACGTCCTTAGTTGTTAACTAAGTACACGTGTGGCACTTGACAACTCACTTACGATCTTGCATAAATTGCTCACGTTCTTGCTATGTCAAGTCAGCCTTACTACACTCAAGATCGCTAAGAGAATGGAGGAAAGAACATAAGAGAATTGTTAAAGGAAGCTTTGTATTAGAGAGAACTTGAATTGTTTGATTGATGAATTACAAATGAATGGCCCCTTTATATACTAGTCTCCTAGGGGCTAGTGTGTAAATATTAATTATTACACAAGTCCTTGATATTTACAAGATAAGGACTTTTTCTAGAATTCTCTACAAGCCTAGAAGATTCCAAGGACTTTTCTAGCAAATCCATAAGGATCTAGGTTCTTCCTAAGGAAAAATCCATACCTCTCTAGAATCTTCTCACAAATGCTAGCCTTCTTCTTATGTAAGCTTCCACATGGCATTAATATATGCTAAATGGCGCCTATGTGGCATGATGACATGGCGGGTCATCACACTCTCCCCCACCCAATATTGCGACGACCGCGGCGCAATGCTGCTGCATAAACTCTCGGATCTTATCTTTGAATTGCCACAAGTCTTCATATCGTTCCCACGTGGCCTCCTCCGGTGATTGCCCTTTCCAATGGACGAGGAACATAGCGGTGGCTTTTTGCCCTTGTTTTCGCCTGGCCTGGTAATCTATGATAGCCTCAATCTCCCGATCATGCGAGGCGGTGATAGTCATTGGCACCCGAATTGATTGGCCCCTACTTGTATCATCCTTATCTTCATGATATGGCTTAATCATGCTGGCACGGAAAACAGGGTAGATCTTAAGATACGATGGCATGTCAAGCTTGTATGAGATCTTGCCTACCTTGGCGATGATCTTAAATGGCCCCTCATACTTGCGAATCAGATTCTGATGCATGCCCCATAGTGCCTTGAACTGTCTTGGGTTAAACTTCACCATGACCATGTCCCCAACTCTATAGTATGTGGGATGCCGCTTACGGTCCGCAAACTTCTTCATCTTCTTAGCTGCCTTATCCAAGTAGGACTTAGCAGTGTCGAGCTGCTCCTCCAATACTTTGGCCATATGATAAGCCCCCAAACTCTTTCCCTCGAACGCAGCTGGTAAGGAATATGGAGTTTGTGGTTGTTGGCCTGTGGCTAGCTCAAATGGTGTCCGTCCTGTGGACTCACTCCGCTGCAAGTTATAAGAAAATTGGGCGATGTCTATGAGCCTTGCCCAATATTTCTGATGCGCGCTTACATAATGCCTCAAGTAGCATTCTAGTAAGGCATTGACTCATTCCGTTTGTCCATCTGTTTGTGGGTGGGAACTAGTAGAAAAGTGCAGCTCCGTACCAAGTATGTCAAACAACTCTCTCCAAAAGTTTCCAGTAAAGCGGGGGTCTCGATCACTGATTATATGCCTTGGTAAGCCTCAATACTTCACCACGTTCTTAAAGAATAGCTTGGCAGCTTCCTTGGCTGTGCAACCTGGTGAGGCGGGCATGAAGGTGGCATATTTGGAAAATCTATCCACGACCACCATAATAGTACCATAACCGTCGGACCTTGGTAGGCAAGTGATAAAGTCCATAGTCACGCTCTCTCATGGATGCTCTGCAACTGATAGTGGATCCAAAAGTCCTCCGGGCTGTTGTTTCTCAACCTTGTCCTGCTGACATACAAGACAAGTCTGCACATAACATTCTATATCATCTTGCATGCGTGGCCAATAGTAGACTGACTCAACCAAGGCCCTAGTGCAACGTTGGTCTGGATGACCAGCCCACATTGTATCATGACTCTCCCTTATGATCCTCCGTCTAATGTCTCCAAACTTAGGCACGTAGACCCGCCGACCCGTGGTAAGCAATATGCCGTCTTCTACCCAAAAATGTCTCGTCTTGCCCTGGTTGGCTAACTCGATAAGTTGTTTGGCTGCTGGATCATGTTGCATGCCTTCTTTTATAGCCTATCAAATATCCCATCTCGCTGAAGTGATTGTAGCAAGCTCGGCTTTCTGGCTCAAGGCATCGGCTACAATGTTACCTTTGCCCGGCTTATACTCTAGCACATAATCAAACTCGGCCGAGAAATCCTGCCACCTAGCCTGCTTTGGTGTGAGCTTCTTCTGTGTCTGAAAGTAGCTAGTAGCCACATTATCAATCTTGACCATGAACCTCGACCCGAGCAGATAATGTCTCCATGTACGAATGCAATGCACAATGGCAGTCATTTCCTTCTCTTGTATCGTATAACACCGCTCCGTTTCATTTAACTTGCGACTCTCAAATGCTATGGGATGCTTATCCTACATTAGGACACCCCCAATGGCAAAATCTGAAGCATCTGTGTGCACCTCAAAAGTCTTGGAAAAGTTAGGTAATGCCAAGGCTGGCTCCTCTATTATAGCTGCCTTAAGGCCTTCAAATGCCTTTTGACAATGCTCCGTCCAAACCCATGGCTTGTTCTTCTTTAGCAACTCAGTCAATGGTGCGGCCTTTGCTGAGTATCCACTGATGAACTGACGATAGTAGTTAACAAGGCCAAGGAAGGATCTCAACTCAGTTACCTTTATGGGTGCCTCCCACTCCTGGATAGCACGTACCTTAGCCTCGTCCATGCGTAGCTCGCCATTGCTAATGACATGGCCCAAGAAGTGCACCTTTGATTGTTCAAACTCGCACTTCTCTCTCTTGATGTATAGCTCGTTCTCCCGCAAGACTTGGAAAACCTTCCATAAGTGCTCCATGTGTTCCTCCAAGGTGTTGCTTTCGAAGATCTACCTTGGTAAAGTACTTGGCTTGCCCAAGTCTATCAAACAAGTCAGCAATGAGCGGGATCGGGTACTTATTCTTCATGGTGACCTTATTAAGTGCTCGATAGTCTATGCACAAACGCATTGATCCACCCTTCTTCTTCTGGAACAATACTAGTGTGCCAAAAGGTGCCTTTGATGGGTGAATGTGACCAGCATCTAGCAGCTCCTTCAATTGTTTCCTGAGCTCCTCTAGCTCGGGAGGTGCCATACGATATGGGGCAAATGCGGGTGGCTTAGCCCCTGGCTCCAACTCAATCTTGTGATCCACCTCTCGCCTGGGCGGCAAGTGCTTAGGTAACTCCTCGGGCATGATATCTTTATTTTCCTTAAGCAACTTCTCTATGCAAGGCGACACTATCTCTTGAGAATTTTTGTCTTTCTCTAGACTTGCAATGGTTGCCACGAATGTCGGCTCCCCCTTCTTGATCCCCTTGACAACCTGCATAGCTGAGAGTTGTTTTTGGATCTGTCCGTGTGGCATAGTCACTGTAGGTACCATGCAAGCTCCTTCTCGCTCCATAACCAAGAGACATTGGAGGTAGGGGTCGATTAAAGTATGACAATGTCTAAAGAACTCTTGCCCTAGTATGATGTCAAAGATATCCATAGCGGTTACGGTAAAGTTTGTCATACCTTTCAAAGTTCCCAATTTGACACCAACTCCATTAGCTACCCCACGAGCATTCTGTATCTCGGCATTCACGGTCTTGACGCGAGAGTTGGTTGGAGCAAGCTTCAATTCTAGTCTCTTTATGGAAGCCTCAGGCACGAAATTATGAGTTGCTCCAGTATCCACCATTGCACGAGCGAGCTTGTTGTTGATGGTGAGATCCACGTACTGATTGCCATTCTCGGTAGGTTGGATAGCCTGCTTCATGACAACACCACATAATCCGATCATACCCAATTGTGCGGTTCCTGGACTCTCTCTTTGTGGCTGCTCCTTTTGCTCACGTACCATGGCACTGAGGCTCTTGAGGTCAGGACAATTCCTGAAGCCATGTGGCCCTCCACATATATAGCATCCCTTCTTCTCGACCTGCGCCTTCTTCTCGGCGTAGCCCTGACGACCACTCGACGTTTTGAAATCTTGAGTCTTGGAGTATTGTTGTTGTATCTCCTTGACTTTGCCACGGTCTCCCTAACCTTTGGCATTATTAACCTTTGACTCTTTGTCATTGCCTTTGTCGTGCTTGTCATGCCTGAAATCCATTAATGATTCGGCCTCCACTATGGCTTGGTCTATATCAGTGACTTGTCGGCGTTATAACTCCTTCTTAGCCCAATTTTGCAACCCGTCCATGAAGTGGAACAACAAGTCATCATTGGTCAGGTTGGGGATTTGAAGCATAAGGGTAGTGAACTCCTTGACATAGTTACGTATGCTCCCTGTTTGCTTCAATTACCTAAGCTTGTGCCTTGCCTCGTACAAGACATTGTTTGGAAAGAACTATCGCTTTAACTCTGCTTTGAACTGATCCCATGTGGTAATAGTACATAGACCTTTATCCACGTCGGCCATTTTCCTTATCCACCATAGCATGGCAATCTCTGAGAGGTACAATAGCGCAGTGTTGATCTTGGCCTCGTCGTCCCTCACTTTGGCGTGCCTGAAGTAGTTCTCCAAGTGCCAAAGGAAGTTTTCCACTTCTTGTGCATCACAAACACCTTTGAACACTGGGGGTTTGGGAGCATAGATCTTGGCCTCCCTCATCACCACAACATTGCTGGCTACCTCGGTCACGCCAGCATTGACATGCTCCTCAAGTGACTCTATCTTTGCCTTCATAGCATCGATAGTACTCAAAGCCTCCATGAGTCTGCACTCTAAGGCAGTGATAGTTTGCCTTAGTTCCATCTCAGTCTGTGTACATCCCTCCAAGTCATTTCGGATACTCTCAATCTCTTCAAGAGTGTGCCCGTCAGGAACGTTAAGGGTGCCTTCCACCTTCCCCAAGCGTTGGCCAAAGATCTCCACGGCGTCCATCCTCGCGTTCATCTTCATCACCCACTCTTTACCGAGCGAGACGTCCTCTGGAAGGACCTCCACTTCATCCTCGTTTGCCTCAGTGGTAGATGGTTCTTGGGATGTAAGCCCTTCGTTAGACACAACCTCAGGTAACACCTCCTGGCTCTTGTTGGTGGCATTCCTCTTTTTGCTACGGCCACTCTTGCCAACAACATCCTGGATGACGTTGGCTTGGGTGTTGGCAGCGTTAATTTCTCCGCCGTTCGCTATTCCCTTAGTTGAAACCTTCGCTCTGATACCACGTTGTCACGTCCTTAGTTGTTAACTAAGTACATGTGCGGTACTTGACAACTCGCTCACGATCTTGCACAACTTGCTCACGTTCTTGCTATGTCAAGTCACCCTTACTACACTCAAGATCGCTAAGAGAATGGAAGAAAGAACACAAGAGAATTGTTAAAGGAAGCTTTGTATTAGAGAGAACTTGAATTGTTTGCTTGATGAATTACAAATGAATGACCCCTTTATATACTAGTCTCCTAGGGGCTAGTGTGTAAATATTAATTATTACACAAGTCCTTGATATTTACAAGATAAGGACTTTTTCTAGAATTCTCTCCAAGCCTAGAAGATTCCAAGGGCTTTTCTAGCAAATCCATAAGGATCTAGTTTTTTCCTAAAGAAATGTCTATACCTCTCTAGAATCTTCTCACAAATACTAGCCTTCTTCTTATGTAAGCTTCCACATGGCATTAATATATGCCAAATGGCGCCTATGTGACATGATGACATGGCGGGTCATCACACTTGTCTTTATAAATTTGACCTTCTTCTACATCTATGTGTTGCGGGTCAATTATTACAAATGGGCTTGTAGTAGAGTTACTACAAGTTAATGAGGAATTAAAAGGTTAGTTCCTAGGTTGCAATAGTTCGTAATCTGAAGTTTGCTTAGTAGTGAAGTTGAAATCCTACGAGGGTAGGTCGTGATTTTTAATCCAGTGAGGTGAGAGTTTTCCATGTAAAATTTTACCGTGTTATTTACTTACTGCTGTGTGTGTGTTCTGTGAAAACTAATAGAGAACTGGTGGATCCTTAGTTTCTATCGTCAAGATATTGGTAAATTGGTTAAGAGCACAAACCACCCAGTCAGAGACTGTTGTGTTAAACGGAAACATGCCCAATCTGAAACACACCACCCATATAGTTTCAAATAAAATACATTAGGCAATAAAATACTTTGTCCCAGTTTTCCTTTCAAAAATCGAACAACCCGTAGTGCAGCTTTCCAGTGTTCTTCTCTTGGGCATTAGTATATGCACACAGTAGGACAACTCTAGTCTAGTAAGCACAAATATATAAGACAACCTATCAACCATCGATACCTCTTTGGATTAGCAAGTGACGTCTTTAAGCCAATGCTAACTTATGATTTGACTCCACAGGAATATTTGCAGGTTTTGTTCCTAGTAATCCAACTTCAAAAATAATATCCAAGGGATACTTGTGTTGGAAAATACCTTGTGGATTTTGTGAGCGTGTGATTTTTGCCCTATATGAAATACTCCTATAAAATCCCAAGAAAATAGGTTTTCTGTTAATTATTTGTCATTTTAGGAATTTTTATAGAATTTTTCTTAATTATTTGCATTTCTGTGCATGCTTAATTTTTATTTAAATCATGAAAAATACCAAAATATCATGCATTGCATTTAGAATTTATTTTTACATTTTTAGAATTAATCAATAATTATTTGCTTTATAAAAATTTGAAAATCACAAAAATAGCTCATTTTTACATTTTTGTCTTTTAATTTTTAGTTTATTGATTTTCTCTTTTAATTTGGAATTAAGTGATGATTATAATTTTTTATAATTATTTAACTAGTTTAATTTCATATTTTAGATAATTTAGGATTTTTAATTATTGGGATTTTTAATTAAAAAAAAAGAGAAAGAGAAAGAGAGATTAAAGATATAATAAAAGAAAGAGGGAAAAGGGGCATTTGCATTTATACCCGCTTTTTGTGTCACGTTTTAACTTGTGCCCTCTTTGCGAAAAAAATTGTAAGCGTACCCGTTTTTTCGCATAATTTCAGCATACGAGGCTAAAGTAGCAAGGACAATCGCGCAAAACTTCAGCATTCTAGTAGTCGGGCCTGAAGTTCAACTCTAGAGCTGAAGTTTTTGTTTGTAATTGGCGAAGTTTTTGTTTGTAAGCTTCAGCTCTAAAGCTGAAGTTTTTGTTTTTTAACTATCGAACTTCAGCTCTAGAGTTGAAGTTTTTATTTGTAAGTTTCAGCTTTAGAGGTGAAATTTTTGTTTGTAAGCTGAAGTTTTTGTTTTTTAACTATCGAACTTCAGCTCTAGAGCTGAAGTGTTAGTTTGTAAGCTTCAGCTCTAGACCTGAAGTTTTTGTTTTTTAACTATCGAACTTTAGCTCTAGAGCTGAAGTTTTTGTATTGTAACTGGGAAACTTCAGCTTTAGAGCTGAAGTTTTTGTGTTGTAACCGGGAAACTTAGAAATTTAGAAGGATCCAAGCCGAAGTTGGAAACCTTTTATCAAAATACAGTTAGCCAATCTATCTTTTTTGCTTTTAACAGCATTAGGAAGAAAGAGGCGAAAATCAGACCAAGTTTTAGATGATCCAGAATGCAACAAAGCATTCAAGCACAAAAAGCAGTTACACGATTTAAGATCAACAAAAATAACCTATATCAGGTTCATGGGAACTTACTTGGATTTGGCAGACATATTGTTGGCTGACTTTTCCAGCAGATAAAGAAACAAGAATGCTGCTTTATCTAAAGAGAACACAACATACGCTGCTAAATTGCTGACATTAATTGTCGTCGTCGTTTGTAAGATATCACAGCAGTAGTACTATTCTTCAGTATATTTGCTTTAGCTTCATTAATCAAAGAGAGCAATGTTGAAGTCATCGTTGCAGAAGAAGAAAAAAGAAAATGAAGGAGGAGAAGGGGAGGAGAAAGAGAGCTGAAGTTGTTTAAAGAGTGGGTACAAGTTAAAAGTTTTTTCAAAATGGTTATAGATTAAATGGGGGCGACCAAATAGGGCGCTCCGTGCAATTTTTAAGAGGGAAAAATAATTTTTAAAGTGGGTCTAGCCCTTGGGCTGCACCCTTCAAAACCTCATCCCAAATAACTTCCCTCTACCGCCCCAGCCCAAGAGGAAACGGGCCAAACCCACCTATTTTGACCCACCCGTCGCCCTTACTATATAACATCTTTATATTATTTTCCCCATTTCAAACCCTAAACCTAAGTAACATAGAAACGGCGCCCGTTTGCACTGTTCATGGTCTTCTTCACTAAGCCCAATTTCAAATGGGTCCCCCTCTTCTCAGGCGAGTTCACTCAAATGGGCCCCCTCTTCTCCATGTTATTTTATTCCAAACGGTCTTTTGTCAGAAAGGAACGAATATTCTCTCCGAATTGTATGATTTTTGTACGAAAGAACGATTCGCTAGATGAATGGGAGATCGATCCATGCCTTCCATTTGTCCCAAAAATCGTTCAAAAACGTGAGGATTTTCGGATATTTGGGGAGAAGCTTCGAGATTATTTTAAGGATTATATATATGAGGTGAGTTTTCTTGTTCTAAAGAGAAGAAAAAAACAGATAAAGATCTAGGAAAAAATTTCGAAAATCAAAAAGGATAAAAAAAATTCTAGGGTTCTTGAGTTTTTTTAGCTTGAGTCTGTTTCTCTTCAGAAAACACAAAAAAAAAGAAGCATAAATGGTCTGAGTTCATTTTTATCCGAGCTTACTTCATTTCAAGAGAAAATTTCAAACAAAAATCGCTAAAACATATTTCATTTAGCATTTATTCTTTCTCTTGATTTCTGGTTCTCAAAAGGAAGCTTGATTTAAAGTTTAAGTTGGGTTTGAGCGTGGGGTTCGAAATTTCAGTATTGATTTGGTTCAAATTCGTCGATTCCTGTTTTCTTGCTGCTGTTCGTTTCAAGTTTGGAGCCGTGGCTTTGTTCGAGTCGGTTTAATTTGTTGTAATCACTGAAGCTTTGTTAATTGAAAGCTCTAATTTCAGGTTCACTCTTTTTTTTTTCCCTATTATCAGATGATTCTGTGCAGTGATTGCTTTCTTTGAGCTTATGAGTAATGTACTTCAAGTGCTGAAATGTAAATTTTTGTGCTTCGATGAAACGAGCAAGTCTGTCTATTCTTGTCTTGAGATTGACCTCTTTTCTGAGCCGGATTTGTGACTTTCTGTAGATGTCTCCTTATTCTTCTGAAATTCTTACTTTTGTCTAGTTGTCTTGAGGTGTCCATATTTCCGGTAAAAATCTTGTTTGGTGTTTGCTGAAAAGGAACTAAAATTTTATCTTTAGATTGTAAATTCCATTTGATTTTCTGGGCTAATTTTTCGAGTGTCGGAAGTAAAACTGTGGTGCCATGGTGAAATATTTGAAATGGTCATGCACTTTTGTTTTCTGTGATCAGGCATTGTTATTCCGTTCCCAGATATGCATACTTTCTTGAAGCATATGGTTTAGGAAGTTTAATGTTATCAGAATCATGACTTATGAGTTGTGTTTGGCGTGGTTTAGAGTACCCTTACAAAAATAATGTTTTCCCTTGGGTAACTGCATTTCCTACTGTCTGAATGTGTTAAGATAACTCCTGCTAAAGCTAAGAGTATAAAGCAGTCCTTGGCTTATGGGCAATATATATAACATAAGTGAAGAGGAGAATTGCTTTTGGCACAAGATTCACATTATAACATTGTTGTTCCTAAGTCCTGCCATCCAAATCTCAGTTTACTTCTTGTCACAAAAGCATGGAGTTTGTTTCTTTTATACTCAAAGTGCAACCTGAAGTTCTCAAGAAACAAGCTATATAAAGTTGGATGATTGTTAAGAGTATGTTTCTTGTTAATATAAGGTAGGACTATCAAGTTCAACACTTGGTTGATGTATAGTGTTAGGAAAGCATTTCTCGCATAGCCCCAGCAGTATTTGACAGCCTTGGAGCAATCTGGATAATAGTAAAAATGTAACTGATTTGGAAACTCCATGAATTTAGCATGAAAAATGTCGAATTGGCCTAAGTCTCCTCTCTCTAATTAACTTCTGGTGTTAGCAAGTCACTCTTGATTAAGATTACTTATCGCTGATGGCAATTCATATGATGACCAAATGATCAGCATGCCTAACGTGATGACAACAGTAGCGAGATTGACTTAATGTCATTTGATTTGCTGTGCAGCCTATCTGATTTTACAAGAGTAGCCTATCCCATCTTTATAGCTAATTGAATTGCACACTGTATTTGTGCTTTTAATTGTCCAATTAATCTCATTACTCCTAGAGTTTATAGATGCCTATGTGACTGTACTGAAGCTACAGACTCTTCTATCGTTCTTCCTTGCTGTATAAAGGGAGTTTTTCCCTATTGCTCACACCTCCTTTTTCACACCTCCTTTTTCACTACAAGCTACAAACTATTGCTCACACCTCCTTTTTCACTACACCCCCAAGAGGGGTGTATAAAGGGAGTTTTTCCAATTAAAGGACAATCGAAACGGGATTTATTGTCAAAAGATTCAGAGTCGCCACTTGGGAGATTTATGGTGTCCCAAGTCACCGGTTATATCCTGAATCGAGGAAAAGCTTGACTCTGTTTAACAGTACGCGAACCAGAAATCCGGGTAAGGAATTCTACTAACCTAGGAGAAGGTGTTAGGCACTCCCGAGCTCCGTGGTTCTAGCACGGTCGCTTTGATTATACTTGGCTTGACTAAATTGTCTAATTACTGATTTCGGAACCTATATGCTTTTACCTTTCACCGCTTTTTAATTAAGAAGATTATGTTGAAAAAGGTCACGCGCACGTGTACCCATTTGTTTGGCACGTCGAAAATCATGTCACGCGAACGTGTTCACAATTAATAACGCATTGTTATTATTAGGAAAGTTTGACCAAAGTTGCGCGAACGCATACTCCGGTTTTGTTTTTACAATCATAATCATGTCACGCGAACGTGTCCACGACCATGATAATATGTTAAACATGCCTAAAGCAAACTACGATAACTTGTCATATTTACATCTAAATCATAAGAAATTAGTAGAGGGTCGTGCATTTTAATTTTGTTTGGCACAACGTACCTCAATTTATTCTACTTGAAAAGTCTCTAAGCCAATTAGAAATTCCCTACATAGCTTACAAGAGAATGTTAATTTTAAAACAAGTGGGGTTCAATTCAGCTCTTAAGCGAACTAACGTTTTAAAGGGCAAAAGCTGCTTCCTTTGGGCCCAGGGCGAGCCCAACAGCACGATGGGAGCTATCCCAGCTTAAATTCTTGTGGCCACTTGCACTGGCCCGATTGATGGAGCTGGCAACTTCAACTCAAGTGGACTTATGATCCAAAATCCACAAAGGCCCAAATCATAGAACCAGACGCATCAATGTACCCCTTAGAATTATTGAGCCACACGCTATAGTCCAATTTAGGGATCCAAATTATTCCCGTCACAATCATAACCATATTGCTTCAAAATATTCCAGAAATGCTAGACTAGAATTGATTATCCTTAAGCATGATCAAAATGCATTTTGATGTCAAAACCAAACTTGTAATGAGGGTATTATCCTATGAGACTTATTCATTATCACCTTGTTACCCAGAAATTAATACTCTCTCTTGACTTTTAAACAAATAGTATTGTATGGTTTGGATTTCAGGCCTAACGAAACAATCCCTAACATGAATTCCAATTGAGATATGGTACCTTGTCCTATACTTGTTATTTCAGCAAGCTGGACAGTAATGAATACCAAAGCACAAACTAGCTTCGAGTTTGACTGAAACAAATATGAACATGCATTTAATTAAACCCTCTAACATCACAATTTCGAAAATCCAGATTCAAAACATGCTATACCAGATTCAGTACCAAAACTTCTTCATACTAAATCCTAGTTTCAAACTACAGAGAAACAAACAAACTAAGATATTTAGGCAGTCAATCCTTGTAAAATGTTTAACAATCCATTTACATAGCCAGAATCCAAATGTTCTTTCTAAATGGCCAAAAACAAACCCAAGTCATTGAGCATGGGTGAACGACTTAACATATTTGAAAGAGAAGATGATAATATGCTTCATAACAGGGAAATTAAAGGTGTAAAGTGCAAAAGCTAATAGAATTTAACATTTAAACATGATTTCTATTCAAATTCCAGCTTAGATCTCCAACTTTATGTACAGATTCAGTCTGGTTCTAACTTGTAGCACCTCATTTGTTAGCAAATGGTATGAATAAATACCTGGGAAAAACAAAATAAGCAGAAAGCAGGGAATCAACAACAACAAAACAGTATCCAACAATAGAAATCAGCTTAAACCAAGCTTGAATGCCAAGTTTAAAACCCAAAAGACAACCCCAGGAACTTTAAAATAACTCCATACGCTAACCACAGGAATGCTTAAACCATTTCCAACTCAATATAAACTAGAGATTTTGATTCAGAACTGGGAAAGCTTCAAAGTCCCCCAATGAATTTCAATAGAGCAATAGTTTTTCTCTTTTAGCCGTTTCTTTTCTATATTTTTTCAGCCCTTCCCCCAAAATCTGCCTTGAGTATCAAGTTAGGATGCCTTTATAGGCAAACTATTAGGGTAGCATAAAAAGAATTCAAATTTGCATTTTTAACCTTTTGATATTTTCGTTTCTGCTCAAATACCCTTAGCTTAAAACTCAGATTTTCATATTAGCCCCTACCCTAGCTTCCTAGAAGTTTCCTTAGGTTGTTACAAAAGATTCTCTTACCTATACTACCCATATTACCCTTAACAACCTTGTTTATTACCCCTGGGACCTCAAATGGGTCATGGGTAAAATGACCCAATGATCAAACCAGACCTGGGCTCAAAAAATCCATTCGAACTCTTTAGAATGGTTTATGAAATAAATTCAGAACCCAAATGAAATGAACCCAGGTTGAGCAGACTATGGCAAACAACAGGAAAAATGACTAAAACATCTTTCAGAAAACTTAAAACCTAAGCTAAGGGACTAAATTGTCATATAATTCTAATTAAACTAACAGGGCTAAACAAACAAAATGAAATCAAAAATTAATCGTGCTGTCAACAAAAGAACTAGACCGACCAAACAAAAATCACAAAACCAACTTGGAACGGAAAACTGAGACGAAACAAAGCGGACAATACTCGATCTCAGCTAGAAAACTCGTTCAATTTTATTTTAATTAACCGGAGGGAAAGAGAAGAAGAGAAGAGGAAATAAAGATGAAGGAATCACAAGCGTAAACAAAAGGAAAGAAAGAAACTCACCAACTCGGGCTCGACCCTTAGACCGACTTTCCAATTTAAACCCCGAATATCGTCAACTACTTGTTCTTTGTCGAATAATGCTATTCCGTGGTAGAACTGGCCCGGAACACTCATAGTAACTGGGAAAACACCATTGCATGCACAGCTTTAGCTTTGGCTTATGGGGCTCGAACCTTAGACTTAAGATTCGAGATGTTCTAGCAAAATTCGAGGGGAACGGAGTGTGGATTTGGTACAAGGGGGTCATGGCAGTTCTATGGTGTCAATTTGGTGGTGAACAGAGGCGCCGCCGCCACCGGAGGAAATGAGGGCGGCGCTAGGGTTTGTGACTTCAACCTTAGATTCGAGGGATTCTGAGTGTGTTCGAACGAGGTTGGTTGTGGATTGGGATTGTGGAAGGGATGAGGAGTTTAAGGTGTGAATATAGTGGTCATCGGAGGTGGCACCGCCGGTCTGAGGTGGTGGGAATTTGGGGCAGCTCAGTTAGGGTTAGTTGGGGATTAGCCTCTAAAAGAGACGAGATGGGGGGTAATGGCGTTCAGACAGATATATACCAATAATACCCTAGTTCCCAGCCGTCTGATTAACCAAAAAACAACGGCCCAGATCAAAGAGCTTCAAAACGGGGATGTTTGGATCAGGAACGGGGTCGTTTGGTTAAGTGGTAGGGAGGCCGGGTTTGGACAAATTTTGGGCTAAGCATGCCCAGATTTTTAAAGGGGAAAGGTTTGGGCTAGTTTTGGCGGATTGGGGGATTTGGGCCTGGGAAATTAATTTGAAAGTTGGCCCAACCCTTTTCATTATACAAAGCCAATTTTAGTTCAAAAACTCTTTTTTCCCTTTTTCCCTTTTTTCCTTTTTTTTCGAAACTTAATGAAAATCAAAATTAATTCCTAGAACTAAAAAAAAACTAATTAACCCTAAAATGATAATTAACTCAATTAAGTAAAAACAAATTAATAAAAGAAAACTATTCAAGATCAAAGCTAAAATTAAAAGTGCAAATTTAAACTATTTTTTTGTGATTTTTCCATTTTTATAAAATACTAAATTACTAATTAATTCAAAAATGCAAAAATTAAATCCTAAATGCAAATGAAACATATTTTGTATTTTTTATTAATTAAACAAAAAATAAAAATGCGCAGACAAATGCAAACAATTAACAGAAAATGCCACAAAATTCACAAAAATGGCAAATAATGAAAGAAATTATTTTGTTTTGAATTTGTTCGAATAATAAATATAGGGCAAAAATCACGTTCTCACAGCTACCCCTCTTTGCCCGGAAACACGAAGAGTTTTTGCGCAAAGATAAGTGAGCGGATACGAGCAATTTTTGCCGGTTTGAATACTCCGTGGGAAGCATTTTTGAAAATGTTGACCGCACCCTGCTTCTGAGGTTGCCTACATATCCTTGGCTAAAAAGGAATCAGGTTAGTGTAGTTCAGGAATATTTGGTAGCTGGGACTACCATGAAGTTGGGATTCCACTGTTGCTGCTGCTGCTGCTTACTGAACCCCCTTATTACACCATGTCAAAATTAAACAAAAAGTTAGACTAGACTATGATCTATGGATTACAAAAGTCCTATCTATATCTTCAAGCTTTCTCTTGTGTTTCTTGTTTCCTTGTTGTCCTCCATTCTCTCGGAAACATCCGTTTATTACCACCTTGAATTGTAAACTGAAATGTTTTCCCCTTCTTCAGGTGGGTGCCTGACTGTTGAACTTGATATGTATTCCCATGCTATCCAGGCGGGCTCCTGACTTCAAAACGTGAATGTATTTTCATGCTATCCGGGCGGGCTGCTGACTGCTAACTTGAAATGTATTCCATGCTCTCCAGGCGGGCTCCTGACTGCTGACTTGAAATGTATTCTCTGCTCTCCAGGCGGGCTCCTGACTGCTAACTTGAAATGTATTCCCTGATCTCTATGCGGGTTCCTGACTTACACTTGAAATGTATTCCCTGCTCTCCAGGTGGGCTCCTGACTGCTAAACTTGAATGTATTCCCTGCTCTCTAGGCTGGCTCCTGACTGCTAAACTTGAATGTATTCTCTGCTCTCCAGGCGGTCTCCTGACTTCAAAATAGACAAAGCAAAGAATTTGAAAGCTAAATTTAAATTATACTCCCTTGTTCTCCAGCCGGGCTCCTGACTGTTGCGCTTGAAAGTATTCCCTGCTCTCCAGGCGGGCTCTTGACTGTTGCACTTGAAAGTATTCCCTGTTCTCCAGGCGGGCTCCTAACTTCAACATAGACAAAACAAAGAATTTGAAAGCTAAAATTTCAATTGTACTCCCTTGTTCTCCAGGCGGGCTCCTGATTTCAACTTGAAATGTGTTCCCTACTCTCCAGGTGGGCTCCTGACTTCAACATAGACAAAACAAAGAATTTGAAAGCTAAAACTTAAATTGTACTCCCTTGTTCTCCAGGCGGGCTCCTGACTGCTGCGCTTGAAAGTCTTCTCCCTGTTCTCCAAGCGGGTACCTGATTTCAACAAAATAGACAAAAACAAAGAAAAATTTTCTACCCCAGTTTGGTAACTGTGCACATATGTGAGTGTTAAACTGAATCATATTACCAAATATTACTAAGAATTTGAAAGCTAGGTCCCATTATGCAGGGAGGTCCTAACAACTCTTAACTGAACGACAATTTTAAATCTAAGTTATATCTTCTATAGGTGTGACTTCTGCTAAATCTTGCTATCTAAGAGAATATTTAAACTACTCCCCATTATCCAGGAGGGTCCTGAAAATCAAAGGTCAAATTTTATCTTAAGGGTGACAACTTTCATGTCTGAATTATACTACCATACAACAGAGTTTACGCTAAATATTGTTATCTAATCGAAATCATAAAGTTAAGTCCCATTATTCAGGGGGATCCTGGAAACTCCTAATTGAATCCTATCTCGAACATGCAAACTTCTAAGCTAACTTATATTCTTTTGGGATACATTTATGCTAGATTATGCTATTTCTGAACTTTAAACTAGGTCACATTTTCCAGGAGGGTCCTGAAAATCAAAAATCAATCCTGTTTGGTGACTGCCTTTCTCTACTGAGAGTTCCTCTGAAACAAACGAACTTTTCTACCCCTGTTTCAATCAAAGAAAATTTGTCTGTTTAAAATGGTGGTTAGCCGATGACATTCTTGCTGAAAATCTTTCTGCGGCATTGTTTTGTTCTGACTGGCTTCCCCGAACTGGCCTTGAACCGCTTTGACTTTTTGACTGAATTTCATGCCCCATGACCTTCGACGAACCGAGTGTTCTATACCCATGCTGTTGTTTTACCTCTGACCTTTTTATTTGAACCTTTGCATCTCCCATGACATTACCAATCCACTCCACCGATGAAACTTTCGGTGATTCCTTGTACCCCTCTCTTATATCATGTTATCCTTAGTATGCTTTGACCACTCTGTGCTTTGTAATTTTGAAGTTGGTAGTGAGCTTTGAAATCCTTTTCACTTGATTTGAACAAGACTGACATTGAAACATCTTTAGATAAATACCCAAAAGAAAATGAAATGCAATGACTTTGCGGGTTAAGGATAAGAAGAATCCAAAACTAGATGACTGCTAAAAAGAAAAAGAAACTTATCTGAGTGGAACAACCGGTACCAATGATCATGACATGCATTTCGGATTAATCGGCCCAATCTGTCCAACAAATCAACTTTCAGTTGCCGTACTTCGTTGCCCCAGAATTTCCATGACCTGATTACTTTACCCAAACCTTGACCTTGTTCATCCTGCGGTGCCTTGAAAGGTTTTCACCATAAATACCTCTTTCATTCGTTCATCTCTCAACTCACTTTAGCCTTACGGTGCCCGTGAGAGTTTTTACTAATAAGACTCTCTTATTTTAATTTCTCTCAACTCCCATCGCCTTACGGTGCCCGTGAGGGTTTTCACCAATAAGACTCTCTCATTTTATTTCCCTCCTTGCTTGAACCAGAGTGTTGCCCCCGACATAAATTACCTTTACCTGCTTGACTTGGCATTTCTCAAAGACTGATCAGAAGGTCTTTCTTTGGACCGTAATGTGGGCTTTTGGACAGGGCTAGGAAGGAAGGGTATAAAAGGCTCAAAACAATTTAAATGGGTTAGAATTACAACTTTCAGAATCAGGTTTCCCACAACAACCACGACTTCTGCCCCAGTTTCTTGCTTGGGGACTTTTGGATTTTTGTTTCGATGAGACCGAACTGTGAAGCTGCCTACGTATCCTTAAAAGGAATCAGGTCGAACGTAGCTCATGTCGTAGAAATTACTTTGTTGTTGTGATTTTATTTTCTTTCTTTCTTTTCTTTCTCTCTTTTTCTTCTGTTGTTCTTATCTTTTTTTCTTCTTCTTTTTTCTCCTTTTTTTCTTTTTGCTTTTCTCTTTTCTTTTCTTTTCTTTCTCTTTCTTCTCTTTTTTCATTTTTCTTTTCCCTTTTCCTTTATTGTTCATTCTTTATTTTCTTTTTACTTACTTATCCTTCGCACTTGCATTTCTGAATTGTGCCGTTGATCCCGAAAGAAGGGTATGAAAGAAAATAAATAAGGCTCAAAAGGGGGTAACAAAGGATAAAGTGTTTAGACAGCAGAACAAAATGCCTTCGTCATTTCAATCTTCAAAATGTGCCAAATACAAACAAGTACAATCAAAGGAAGAAATCATACATAGTATCTTTTGACTGCATCGGAATTGATAGCCATTTCTACACATTTCCCTTCTACATCTGTCAAATACAACACGCCATTGGACAATACTCTGGATACAACAAATGGCCCCTGCTAGTTTGGGGCGAATTTTCCTTTTGCTTCAGCCCGATGAGGCAAAATACGTCTCAACACTAACTGACCCACTTCAAACTTCCATGGACGCAACTTCTTGTTATATGCTCTCGCCATTCTCTGTTGGTACAATTGGCCATGACACACTGCTGCCAATCTCTTTTCATCAATCAGACTTAATTATTCCAAGCGGGTTTTGACCCATTCAACATCATCAATTTCTGCCTCAGCGACAATCCGAAGGGATGGGATTTCAATTTCTGCGGGTATCACCGCCTCCGTGCCATACACCAACAAAAAAGGAGTGGCCCCTACTGAAGTACGGACAGTAGTGCGATAACCCAGCAATGCAAACGACAACTTTTCATGCCACTAGCTAGAACCTTCCACCATTTTTCGAAGTATCTTCTTTATATTCTTGTTGGCTACCTCGACTACTCCATTTGCCTTAGGGCGATATGGGGTGGAATTGCGATGTATAATCTTAAACTGCTGACATGTCTCCGTCATCAGATGGTTGTTGAGATTAGCGCCATTGTCCATGATGATTACCTTCGGAATCCCAAACCGACAGATGATATTTGAATGCACAAAGTCAACCACTGCTTTTTTGGTCACAGATTTGAATGTTTTCGCTTCAACCCACTTAGTGAAATAATCAATGGCTACCGGAATAAACCTGTGTCCGTTCGATGATGCTGACTCGATTGGCCCAATGACATCCATGCCCCAAGAAACAAAAGGCCATGGTGCAGACATTGTATGTAATTCAGATGGTGGAGAATGAATCAAATCTCCATGCACTTGGCACTGATGACATTTACGCAAAAAACTGATGCAATCCCGCTCCATAGTGATCCAGTAATAACCTGCTCGGAGAATCTTCTTTGCCAGAACGTACCCACTCATATACAGTCTACAAACTCCGAAGTGTACCTAAGTCATGATTGTTGTGGCCTGTCTTGCATCTATGCATCTTAGCAATCCCAAATCTGGAGTTCTTTTGTACAATACCCCTCTACTGAAGAAAAATCCACTCGCCAATTGTCGAATTGTTCTTTTCTGATCACTAGTGGCCTGTACCGGATATACCTCCATCCTAATGTATTCATTTATATCATGGAACCATGGCTCCCCATCCAGTTCTTCTTCCACCATATTACAGTAAGCATGCTGATCACGGACCTGAATCTGCAAAGGGTCCACATAAGCCTTATCTGGATGATGTAACATTGATGCCAGAATAGCCAAAGCATCGGCGACTTCATTATGGATCCTAGGGATATGCTTGAATTCTATCGACTGAAACCGCTAACAAAGATCATGCAAACATTGTCTGTACGGTATGAGTTTCAAATCCCGCATTTCCCATTCTCCCTGAATTTGGTGCACCAGAAGGTCCGAGTCACCCAAGACCAAGACTTCCTGGACACCCATATCCATAGCTAACCTCAAACCTAGAATGCAGGCCTCGTACTCAGCCATGTTGTTGGTACAATAAAAATGAAGCTGAGCCATAACAGGGTAGTGTTGCCCTGTTTCAAAAATAAGTACCACTCCTATTCCTACACCCTTCATGTTTGCAGCCCCATCAAAGAAAATTTTCCATCCAGGCTTCTCGACTTGCTCCAACTCGTCAATGTACATCACCTCTTCATCGGGGAAATAAGTTTTCAAAGGTTCATAATTTTCATCAACCGGGTTCTCGGCCAAATGGTCCGCCAAGGCCTGTGCCTTCATTGCAGTTCGAGTCACGTAGACAATGTCAAACTCTGTGAGCAGGATCTTCCACTTTGCAAGCCTCCATGTGGGCATAGGCTTCTGAAAGATATACTTCAATGGATCCAAGCGAGATATGAGATAGGTAGTGTAAGATGACAAATAATGTTTCAGCTTCTGCGCCACCCAGGTTAGGGCACAACATGTCTTCTCAAGCTAAGTGTACTTGACCTCGTACGGTGTGAATTTCTTGCTGAGATAATATATGGCCTGCTGCTTCCTACAAGTGATGTCATGTTGACCCAATATGCAGCCGAATGAATTATCCAAAACTGTCAAATATAGAATCAACGGTCGCCCTGGTTCTGGCACGACCAACACGGGTGGATTTGACAAATACCCCTTTATCTTATCAAACGCCTCCTGACATTCATCTGTCCACTTGACCGCAACGTCTTTCTTTAACAGTTTGAAGATTGGCTCGCAAGTTGTCGTGAGCTAAGCGATGAACCTGCTGATATAATTCAATCTCCCCAACAAACTCATCACCTCGGTCTTGTTCCTCGGAGGTGGCACTTCCTGGATGGCCTTGACTTTTGATGGATCCAGTTCAATGCCCCGGCGGCTGACTACAAACCCCAACAATTTTCCAGATGGCACCCCAAAAGCACACTTTGCAGGATTAAGCTTGAGATTGTACCTGCGAAGCCTCCGGAAGAACTTTTTCGGATCCCTGACATGGTCAGACTGCTTTCTAGACTTCATGATCACATCATCCACATACACCTCGATTTCCTGGTGTATCATATCATGGAATATTGTTGTCATTGCCCTCATGTAGGTTGCCCCAACATTCTTCAAATCGAATGACATGAACCGATAGCAGTACGTTCCCCACGGCGTGATGAATGGCGTCTTTTCTACATCTTCCTCATCCATTAAGATCTAATTATAACCCGCGTAGCAATCCATAAAAGAGCCAATCTCATGTTTAGCGCAATTATCAATCAAGATATGGATGTTCGGCAACGGGAAATTGTCTTTTGGACTTGCCTTGTTGAGATCCCAATAGTCAACACACACCCTGGTCTTGCCATCCTTCTTCGGTACATGCACAACATTGGCTTACCAGGTGGGATACGGGTGACCCTAATGACTTTGACATCGAACTGATTGGTGACCTCTTCCTTGATCTTTACACTCATATCCGTTTTGAACTTTCTCAACTTCTGTTTGACAGGAGGGAATGTCAGGTCAGTGGGCAACTTTAGAACCACTAAATTGGTGTTTAGGCACGGCATGTCGTCATAGGACCATGCAAAAACATCTTTGTATTCGAACAGTGCTTCAATTATCTCCTCCTTGAGTTGAGGCTCTAGATGGACACTTATTTTAGTTTCACGGACATTTTCTTGGTCCCCTAGATTAACTGCTTCTGTGTCATTCAAATTAGGTTTGGGCTTTTCCTCAAAATGACTTAGTTCCTTACTAATTTCTTCATAGGCCTCATCATCATCAAATTCCAACTCGTCATCACACTCAATTTCTTGTATTATTATTTCAGAGTTAGATTGGCTCTTAAAACTGGGCCGAAGATTCCTTATGCATGTCATGTCATTGATGTCAACATAAAAAGAACTGTACAAAAGAAGAAAACAAAAATAAAATTAGAAGAAATGAAGGAAAAGGAACAATTGCATTTCATTGAATTTAACAATAATAGGGTTTTAACACATCCAACTGGACGGAACATAATATCTGAATTACAGACCCTGGAATAATCTAGACAACTAAAAGAAAATCAAAACCCACTACCAAGACTCTCTCCGGGTAGGAAGAGGAGTAGCTTCCCAGTTGTTGACTTTTGCATGTGGTCCCACGAATTGCACATCTACCTTGCTGGACCCTTCCCCAGCCTGAACCATGTTGACCTCGGCGAATAACCTTTCGAACCCCCTCTCTAAGTCTCTATCGGCACCAATCAGTGGTCCAGGGACCTTTGACAATAGTTGCTTTCTGATACCCGGCCTGACGAATGACCTAGACAGACGCGGGATTGGCTTTGGCAATGCCCATGCTTTCTGTTTCATTTTTCTAGCTCTTCTCACGTCTGTAACGGTAGGCTTGAACCCCAGACCAAAAGTATCTAGATTCTTTAGAAGAGAAACTGGCTGCACAATACCTTGCAGAGATGCACCTAAACCCTTGCCCAATACGAAACCATTTTTCAACATTTCAACAGCTACCATAACTGATGTCGTAGCCATCTTTGGAGTTGGAACGCACTTTCCTTCCGGAATTTTCTCTACCGATACTGTGTCGAAAACCTGATAAACCCATGGTACCTTGTCATCGTCAACCTATATGAACGGAACAATGGAACCGTTGGGCACGCACAAATTATCTTTGCCATGTACAACAATTTCCTGTCGATCCCATTCAAACTTGACCATTTGATACAGAGTAGACGGGACTGCTTTGGCCGCATAGATCCAGGGTCGTCCTAACAACAGATTGTACGAAACAACCACATCGAGCACCTGGAATTCCATAGTAAATTCAACTGGCCCTATTGTGAGCTCAAGCACTATGTCCCCGACTGAATCCTTCCCTCCACCGTCGAATCCTCGAACGCAAATACTGTTCTTGTGAATTCTTTAATCCTCCACTTTCATCTTGGTCAATGTGGAGAGAGGACAAATGTTTGCGCTAGACCCATGCCAACCAATACTCGAGTAACCACGGAATCTTTGCATTTCACCGTCAGATAAAAGGCTCTATTGTGCTCGGTACCCTCCACGGGCAACTCATCATTAGAAAAAGTGACTCTGTTTACCTCAAATATCTTGTTAGCTATCTTTTCCAAGTGGTTTACTGAGATTTTGTCAGGAACGTGGGCTTCTTTCAAGATCTTCATCAAAGTGCGATGGTGCTCGTCTGAATGGATCAATAATGACAGGAGCGAGATCTGAGCTGGTGTCTTCCTTAACTATTCCACAATGGAATAGTCTTGCACTTTCATCTTTCTCATAAATTCTTATGCTTCTTCCTCAGTCACCGCTTTCTTCACCAATACTGTATTATCATTTGAGGTCTTAGCTTTTCTCAGCTCTTCGGGGGAAAAGCATCTCCCCAATCGAGTCAAACCATGAGTCTCACACACTTCTTTTTTAACCTCTTTCCCTTTGTAAGTCACGGTCACTCGTTCATAATTCTATGGGACTGCCTTGCTATCAACTATCGGTAATTGAGTTACTGGTTTGATAACAACAGGATTTGTGGGGGCGCCCTTCACAATTACCACAGGCTTGTTCGTCGCTCCTGGCACAACCACTTTTGCTCTTCCATGTTTTCCTGCGACGTCATTGGAGGACCCCTTCTTGACCTCCACAGATGGTTCATTATTTGCCCTGTTCAACTTGATCACAGACTTCTCACTTGTTGACTTTTCAAATGGTCTGGCTTCACTAGCCCGAATCATCATGACGGTTTGCGAAGGCTTCTTAGGCTCCCCTCCCTTATGCACTATCTTAATCACATTTGTTTCATGATGGGCTGGCAAGGGATTCTGATTGATATTGGGCACCTCCGGAGCTTGGACCTCAATCCTACTGGTGTCAATGAGTTCTTGAATAGTTGTTTTAAATTTCCAGCATTTCTCTGTGTCATGTCCCGGTGCCCCTAAACAGTACTCACAACTCACCGAGCGGTCAAGATTTCTGGGAGGGGTATTCGACAATTTAGCCTCGATCGGATTCAACATACCCAACTGTCTTAGTTTGTAGAATAGGCTAGTATAGATTCTCCCAATGGAGTGAAAGTCTTTTGCTTCTACAACCTCTCATTCTTAAAGGCTTGGTTGGGTCGAAAACCCGTTCCAGGAGGATTTCTATGGGTTTTTGGGGGTGGGTAGTTATTTTGTGGAGCTTGGTATGGGTTTTATGAAGTTGGCACGCGCCATTGTGAGTGAGCGGGCGGCTGGGTATAGGTTTGTGCGTGATGGACAGAAAAATGGGGATCTGGCGGTGGGTAATAGTGTTACGGTGGGTTATATGGAGTATGGGGGTAAGTTTGGAGATAGGGTTGCGGCTGGTTGTAGTAACGGGGAAGGTTCTTGGATCCAACCCAAGCTCCTGACTCAATTGTCGCAATATCCTGCTTCTTCTTCTTCCCGAGCACTGGCCTGAGTGGTTGCCTTGATTGCTGAATAACTCATGATCTTGTTGGACTTGAGTCCCTCTTCAACCATGCCTCCCATTTTCATGACTTTATTAAAGGACTTACCTACTGCTGACACCAAGTGACCGAAATACGTGGGTTCCAAAGCCTGCAAGAAATAATCAACCATCTCGCTTTCTTTCATCGGAGGGTCAACCCTCGCTGCTTGCTCTTACCGGGCTTCTTTTCCAGCTTTGTCAATGACAGACGATCTGGGATAATTTTGAGGTTGTTGAAAATGGCAGGTGAAAGCTTGGGACAAGTTGTCCCATGTGTACCACCTGTTGTGATCTTGTCTGGCGTACCATTCCAAGGCCGATCCACTTAAACTTTAGCTGAAATATGCCATCAGCAATTCATCTCTTCCACCTGCTCCTCTCATTTTGCTACAAAATCCTCTTAAATGCACTACTGGGTCACCATGCCCATCATACAGATCAAACTTGGGCATTTTGAACCCTGATGGCAACTGAACATCTGGGAACAGACATAAATCCTTATAGGCCACACTCACTTGACCTCCCAGTCCCTTATATCTTGGAACGATTGCTCTAAGCTTTTGACCTTTCTGATCATCTCTTCATGCTCGGGATTTTTGGGCGGCTTCTCGGTCTTTACCGGGATATCAAGATGAGGGGTGTAAGGATATGGTTCTAGAACTTTGAAGGTGGGTTCAGGGGGATAGTACTGGTTGTCATGAGTTTGGAATAGGGGTTCACTGGAAGATCGGTGTAATGTAGCAGGTGGAGGTGCCACAAAAACAGGTGTAATTGGTGGAGGAGGGTATGGGACTTGTTTGGGTGGTGGAGCTTGAGAAGTGTGGGAAGTGGCGCCATGGCGTTGTTGGTAGAGGGGAAAGGCTGGAGATGAGTTCATAGTGGGAGGCTCCGGAGGTTGGGCTGATGGTGGGATATAACAGGGTTGGTGGGATAAACTAGTGGTGGGTGCCCCTTCGCCCAGGCTTGGTACATTTCAGCCATCTACTACTTCAGCTTATACATTTCTTCCCTCATCGCATTAACGTCCATTTTTTCTACCTCTTTCGATGGGTCAACAATACTTGTTTCCGGTTCCTGGTCAACTATATTCAGCCTGTCTTTCGATCGGGTGTTGTAGGAGTGAGTTGCCAGAATGCTAGTCAACTAACCACCTGCCTGAGCTCAATACATCAACAACAACCTTGTTAGCGATTAGGCTTTAACATATTGGTAACCACACATTGGGCATGAATGCACCTAAACAGTTAACCGACTCTATTATGTATTTGATCGGTTGCATGCGTCATCCCGGTCTTTTCTTTCTTTCGATTGCAAACTTCCCCTTTTCTTTCTTTTCTTTTCCTTCCTTTCGTTCTCTCTTTGTTTTTATTCTCTCTTGATTTTTATTTTCTCTCTTTTCTTTCTTGTTTTTCCGCTCTTTATTTCTCTCTTTTATTTGGTTACGGTCGAATCCTATGGAGATTGTCTACGTATCATGACCCCGCATGAATCGGACCAAGTGTAGTTCTTGGGGATAAGTGTGAAGTAAAACATTTTGGGATTTTTAGTTTTCATATATATATATATATATATAATGCTATTACAAAGACTGAAACTAATAGACTCGAGATACAGACTCAAAAATAAACAACCAACATACTCTGATAACAGAAATACAGACTCCAAAACAACTGGCATACTTTAACGGAAAGAAAACACAGACTCAAGAAATCACGAATACATCAATGCCTCAATTGTCCCTGGGACCCGCGGGGCATCATTCGGCCTTGCTGCGGGCCGACTCACTAAATACCCCTGAAGGTGGTAGAGATCTTCCATTACCCGGCGAACAAAAATCATCACAGTAGCGAAGAACATAGATCTCGTCATATCCTCACAGCTACTGCACTTTATTGCGATATAGTTGGCGACCCTTTTGACTCGCTCTCTTATGACGCCCTTCTCTTGCAACAAATGCCCAATTTGTTCGGTTCTAGCTTCCAAAGTTCGTTCGGCTACCTGGTTCTGCTCTTGGAGTTGTTGCAAGTCCCTTTCTAGTCGTGCCATTAAGGCGTAACAATGTTCTCTTTCAGCCTTAAAATTTTTGGCTTGTTTAGCCATTTCACCCTCGAGGTTGCCAATTGCCTTTTCCCAACCTGTGACCCCTCTTTCATATATTTCTTTCATCTGTTGAACGAAAGTTGCACGCCCTTCAGCGTTTTTAGCCAACCTTGCCCGTGCTTTTGCTAGTTCAGACTCAACTTTCTACAGGTCATCTTCGTAGTCACATACTGTAAATGAGCCTCTCATCTTTCCTGCTTTGGCCTGGGTTCTCGGCTTCAATTTTCAACTATCGAACCTGAGCTCTGAGGGCCTCATTTTCTTGCACCAATATTCTCCTTTCACCTTCGGCCTCTTGTGCCTGCAAATCATTGTTGAAGGTGACATTTCTCAATTCTTCTAGAAGACCATGAATAATGGCCTTATATGCCTTTTCCTTCTCCCCCAAGCTAACCTCTCTTGAATTTTATCATCAAAGGCTTAAACATGAGGTCTTTTGGCGGGCCTCTCAGGCTCTGGCTCGTTGTTTACATAAGACATTTTCTCAAACCAAGCGACATAATTTGGATCTACTTCCCCCTTGGCGATGTCTGGTACCTGGGTGCCATTTTTTAAATACCAACAGTTATTCCAATCCTGCTGAACTACAGCCTCAGGCAATACAGCTTCTAGATGCAACTCTACGACTTGGGTGCTTAGATCTTCATCTTCAGGCACAATTTGATACCTTCCCAATTGCCTCAAGACCCTCTGCGGTGCATATGGCTGAATACTCCTTACGCCCATTATCCTCAGGTATCCTTTGGTAACAGTCATATAGATGGCTTTTGTCCTCGGGAGCCATCCTATAGTCCACTCGACCTGACCTGTGTCAAGAACTTTCAAATGAGAAACCCATGTTTCAAATCCTTCTGGTGTGTTGTAATCTTTTATCCTCTCCTCATAACTAATGATGAAGTTGTTTGGGCTCGAACCGTAACTCATGAATCTGGGATGATGGCGAAGATGCTCGATCAACCATATTTGCAGAATGATACTGCAACCTTCAAAAAATTGAGCCCTTACTTTGCACAAAGTCAATGCTCGATAGATATCTTCCAGCACCAACGAGGCAAGTGTATGATTTTCCTTGGTAGTAAGGATTTGTGCAATTCTAGCCATCTCATTTGGAAAAACCATGATCCCCAAGAATGCCACAATAAATGCGAACTGGCGATGAACTTGCCAAAGACCCTTGTTTTGTTTATTGCTTAGACCCTTTTCATGCGTTTCAAAACCAGCAGAATGCCCGAACCTGAAGTATAAGAAATGGAAAACACAACACTCGTTGCTCACACGTTCCTTATTTGTCTATTTACTAATATTCAAGAGGTCAAAGAACTTGTGCACCGATGGAGCCCTTGGAAATATAAGTTGTTGCTTCCTCAAGTCCCGTCCGAATTCAATGTACTCAGCTATCTCCTCCAAAGTAGGAGTGATCTCAAAATCCGAGAAACGGAAGACATTGTGGACAGGATCCCAGAAAGTTACCAAAGATTTGACCAGATTTTCCTGCAGTTTGATTTCAAAGATGTCTATAAGAGCACCCAAGTGCTTTTTCACCCATTTCTGACCATCTTCGTCTAGATCATTCCACCACATACGCAAGTGTAGCTGAGCCTGTTCCCTGACCACTTCTGACGGCTCCTAGATGGTATTCATTTGTTCCTGTGGAAGATTAAGGTTAGGGTTGACTCGAGTTGACCTTTTTGTAAACAGTTTTTTGAAGAAGAAAAGAAAAAAAAAGAGAAAAAAAAAAGAACCATAATCTCTTCCCCTGTTTGTCAACTTTAGCCAAATGGTTGTTTTTACAAATGTGGCCCCTTTCCAATTTCACGCGAATTTTGAGGCCGGGGGAATTATTTTATGACCCCTCACAAACTTGTCCATCCTTTTACGAAAATAGCCTTTCGACAACTGAAAAATACTCTGAGGCTACCTCGGCAAGAACGGTTTTAGACATAGCCGAAGCTGGATCGGCTTATTTTGACCAAAATCAAGATTGCATTCACTCGACCACTGACTCTCTTTTCTTATTTTTCTTCTCTTTTTTTTTTTCAAAAATAAGGCCAAACCTTATGTAGGTTGCCTACGTATCCCATATCCGGTGAGAATCAGACCTGCGTAGTTCGGTCAGTTTTGACACATTTGAAAGAACACAGTGTTTGACTCTTTTAAAATAATTCTTTTTTTGAAAAATTTTGGGCAGAGTTTCAGGACGCTTTTCAAATACCAGGATGTTTAGAACCGGGTTTTATTTCCTTCCCTATAACACTCTTGGTTTCTGGTTTTCCCTTTTTTTCTTTATTTTCCCTGGCCGGTCAGCATGCAAGCCAAAATAAATGTTCACATAGCACGTAGAATGCATCAGGATGGTCTGTTCTTTCGGGCATACTTGTCCTATACGGACCCAACCCCTGTGTTGAGTCCCCTAAGTCAAATGCACATGATGCAAACAAACGTTCCTACTAGGGATCTGACATGGGGCTGTGTTTTTCTAGGTTTAAATCCTGTGGTTTTGGTCTAGACTTAGGGTACCCGAGTGGACAACTGGGGCCGAGGAGGGGATGACGTACCGGGAGCACTAAAGTCTACCCGTCCTTGTCGCTTGCCCAGCCTCGTTCTATTTGGTATAATCTCTACAGAAAAACGGGATGCGCGAACGTATGCACTATTTACAGAAGGCTCAGATGGGTGGCGTAAGAAGACAATTATATACAATCCAGATAATATTAAAGAGGTAAACATATAACATTTAGCACAAAAAGTTCACAGAATACAGTAATATCAACAATAAATAAAACCAAGCAAAATCATATTAACAAGCTCGAATTCTTGAACCCTCAACCAGAGATTCTGGGATCGATCCCCAGCAGAGTCGTCAGAGCTGTCACACCTCCTTTTTCACTACACCCCCAAAAGGGGTGTATAAAGGAAGTTTTACCAATTAAAGGACAATCGAAATGGGATTTATTGTCAAAAGATTCAGAGTCGCCACTTGGGAGATTTATGGTGTCCCAGGTCACCGGTTGAATACCGAATCGAGGAAAAGTTTGACTCTGTTTAATAGTCCGCGAACCAGAAATTCGGGTAAGGAATTCTATTAACCCGGGAGAAGGTGTTAGGCACTCCCGAGCTCCGTAGTTCTAGCATGGTCGCTTTGATTATACTTGGCTTGACTAAATTGTCTAATTACTGATTTCGGAACCTATATGCTTTTACCTTTCACCGCTTTTTAATTAAGAAGATTATGTTGAAACAGGTCACGCGCACGTGTACCCATTTGTTGGCACGTCGAAAATCATGTCACGCGAACGTGTTCACAATTAATAATGCATTGTTATTATTAGGAAAGTTTGACCAAAGTTGCGCGAACGCATACTCCGGTTTTGTTTTTACAATCATAATCATGTCACTCGAACGTGTCCACGACCATGATAATATGTTAAACATGCCTAAAGCAAACTACGATAACTTGTCATATTTACATCTAAATCATAAGAAATTAGTAGAGGGTCGTGCATTTTAATTTTGTTTGGCACAACGTACCTCAATTTATTCTACTTGAAAAGTCTCTAAGCCAATTAGAAATTCCCTACATAGCTTACAAGAGAATGTTAATTTTAAAACAAGTGGGGTTCAATTCAGCTCTTAAGCGAACTAACGTTTTAAAGGGCAAAAGCTGCTTCATTTGGGCCCAGGGCGAGCCCAACAGCACGATGGGAGCTATCCCAGCTTAAATTCTTGTGGCCACTTGCACTGGCCCGATTGATGGAGCTGGCAACTTCAACTCAAGTGGACTTATGATCCAAAATCCACAAAGGCCCAAATCATAGAACCAGACGCATCAATGTACCCCTTAGAATTATTGAGCCACACGCTATAGTCCAATTTAGGGATCCAAATTATTCCCGTCACAATCATAACCATATTGCTTCAAAATATTCCAGAAATGCTAGACTAGAATTGATTATCCTTAAGCATGATCAAAATGCATTTTGATGTCAAAACCAAACTTGTAATGAGGGTATTATCCTATGAGACTTATTCATTATCACCTTGTTACCCAGAAATTAATACTCTCCCTTGACTTTTAAACAAATAGTATTGTATGGTTTGGATTTCAGGCCTAACGAAACAATCCCTAACATGAATTCCAATTGAGATATGGTACCTTGTCCTATACTTGTTATTTCAGCAAGCTGGACAATAATGAATACCAAAGCACAAACTAGCTTCGAGTTTGACTGAAACAAATATGAACATGCATTTAATTAAACCCTCTAACATCACAATTTCGAAAATCCAGATTCAAAACATGCTATACCAGATTCAGTACCAAAACTTCTTCATACTAAATCCTAGTTTCAAACTACAGAGAAACAAACAAACTAAGATATTTAGGTAGTCAATCCTTGTAAAATGTTTAACAATCCATTTACATAGCCAGAATCCAAATGTTCTTTCTAAATGGCCAAAAACAAACCCAAGTCATTGAGCATGGGTGAACGACTTAACATATTTGAAAGAGAAGATGATAATATGCTTCATAACAGGGAAATTAAAGGTGTAAAGTGCAAAAGCTAATAGAATTTAACATTTAAACATGATTTCTATTCAAATTCCAGCTTAGATCTCCAACTTTATGTACAGATTCAGTCTGGTTCTAACTTGTAGCACCTCATTTGTTAGCAAATGGTATGAATAAATACCTGGGAAAAACAAAATAAGCAGAAAGCAGGGAATCAACAACAACAAAACAGTATCCAACAATAGAAATTAGCTTAAACCAAGCTTGAATGCCAAGTTTAAAACCCAAAAGACAACCCCAGGAACTTTAAAATAACTCCATACGCTAACCACAGGAATGCTTAAACCATTTCCAACTCAATATAAACCAGAGATTTTGATTCAGAACTGGGAAAGCTTCAAAGTCCCCCGATGAATTTCAATGGAGCAATAGTTTTTCTCTTTTAGCCGTTTCTTTTCTATATTTTTTCAGCCCTTCCCCCAAAATCTGCCTTGAGTATCAAGTTAGAATGCCTTTATAGGCAAACTATTAGGGTAACATAAAAGGAATTCAAATTTGCATTTTTAACCTTTTGATATTTTCGTTTCTGCTCAAATACCCTTAACTTAAAACTCAGATTTTCATATTAGCCCCTACCCTAGCTTCCTAGAAGTTTTCTTAGGTTGTTACAAAAGATTCTCTTACCTATACTACCCATATTACCCTTAACAACCCTGTTTATTACCCCTGGGACCTCAAATGGGTCATGGGTAAAATGACCCAATGATCAAACCAGACCTGGGCTCAAAAAATCCATTCGAACTCTTTAGAATGGTTTATGAAATAAATTCAGAACCCAAATGAAATGAACCCAGGTTGAGCAGACTATGGCAAACAGCAGGAAAAATGACTAAAACATCTTTTAGAAAACTTAAAACCTAAGCTAAAGGACTAAATTGTCATATAATTCTAATTAAACTAACAGGGCTAAACAAACAAAATGAAATCAGAAATTAATCGTGCTGTCAACAAAAGAACTAGACCGACCAAACAAAAATCACAAAACCAACTTGGAACGGAAAACTGAGACGAAACAAAACGGACAATACTCGATCTCAGCTAGAAAACTCGTTCAATTTTATTTTAATTAACCGGAGGGAAAGAGAAGAAGAGAAGAGGAAAGAAAGATGAAGGAATCACAAGCGTAAACAAAAGGAAAGAAAGAAACTCACCAACTCGGGCTCGACCCTTCGACCGACTTTCCGATTTAAACCCCGAATATCGTCAACTACTTGTTATTTGTCGAATAATGCTATTCCGTGGTAGAACTGGCCCGGAACACTTATAAAATCTGGGAAAACACCATTGCATGCGCAGCTTTAGGTTTGGCTTCTGGGGCTCGAACCTTAGACTTAAGATTCAAGATGTTCTAGAAAAATTCGAGAGGAACGGAGTGTGGATTTGGTACAAGGGGGTCATGGCGGTTATATGGTGTCAATTTGGTGGTGAACAGAGGCGCCGCCGCCACCGGAGGAAATGAGGGCGGCGCTAGGGTTTGTGACTTCAACCTTAGATTCGAGGGATTCTGAGTGTGTTCGAACGAGGTTGGTTGTGGATTGGGATTGTGGAAGGGATGAGGATTTTAAGGTGTGAATATAGTGGTCATCGGAGGTGGCACCGCCGGTCTGAGGTGGTGGGAATTAGGGGCGGCTCAGTTAGGGTTAGTTGGGGATTAGCCTCTGAAAGAGACGAGATGGGGGGGCGTAATGGCGTTCAGATAGATATATACCAATAATACCCTAGTTCCCAGCCGTCTGATTAACCAAAAAACAATGGCCCAGATCAAAGGGCTTCAAAACGGGGACGTTTGGATCAGGAACGAGGTCGTTTGGTTAAGTGGTAGGGAGGTCGGGTTTGGACAAATTTTGGGCTGAGCATGCCTGGATTTTTAAAGGGGAAAGGTTTGGGCTTGTTTTGGCGGATTGAGGGATTTGGGCATGGTAAATTAATTTGAAAACTGGCCCAACCCTTTTCATTATACAAAGCCAATTTAATTCAAAAACTCTTTTTTCCCTTTTTCCCTTTTTTCCATTTTTTGAAACTTAATGAAAATCAAAATTAATTCCTAGAACTAAAAAAAAAAACTAATTAACCCTAAAATGATAATTAACTCAATTAATTAAAAATAAATTAACAAAAGAAAACTATTCAAGATCAAAGCTAAAATTAAAAGTGCAAATTTAAACTATTTTTTGTGATTTTTTCATTTTTATAAAATACTAAATTACTAATTAATTCAAAAATTAAATCCTAAATGCAAATGCAACATATTTTGTATTTTTCATTAATTAAACAAAAAATAAAAATGCGCAGACAAATGCAAATAATTAACAGAAAATGCCACAAAATTCACAAAAATGGCAAATAATGAAAGAAATTTATTTGTTTTGAATTTGTTGGAGTAATACATATAGGGCAAAAATCACGTGCTCACACTACTCCAGCACTTCAGGAGACTCTAGCACAGTTCATGAGCATGTACACCACTTTGGCTCAGGCAGGGTTGCTTCCCCTTGCTGCAGCTACATCTCAGGCTGGGGGAGGAGCACAGACTCCCACCGCCCGTACTCCTGAGTAGCGAGTGCACGTGGATTAGGTTCCAGAGGTTATTCCTGTACCACCAGCAGCCCCAGGTCAGCCGAGGACAAGGCAGCGGTTTCAGAGGATGAGCAGCGGAAGCTTGAGAGGTTCAAGAAGTATGATTCTCCTATATTCAGTGGGTTAGCCTCAGATGATGCCCTGGGATTTCTGGAGGAGTGTCACCGTATCCTCTGCACTATGAGTATATCGGGATCGAGTGGGGTGTCTTTCACTGCCTTCCAGCTTTGAGGATCCACCTATGAGTGGTGGCACACCTATGAGTTAGACAGTCCAGATGAGGCAGCTTCACAGACTTGGACTCGATTTTCAGATATGTTCCTGAGGGAGTTTGTTCCTCAGAGTCTCAGGGATGCATGTCACGCAGAGTTTGAGCATTTGTGCCAGGGTGCTATGACTGTCTCAGAGTATGCTGTCTGTTACACCAGTTTGGCTAGACATGCCCAACCTTGGTTTTTACTGTTTGCGAGAGGGTTCGCCAGTTTATTGAGGGGTTTATTCCCAGCATCAGGTCTAGCATGGCTCGTGAGTTAGAGATGGTTATTTCTTATCAGCAGGTGATGAGCATTGCTAGGAGGATTAAGGGTATGCATGCTAGGGAGAGAGAGGATAGCAAGGCCAAGAGGTCTTGAGAGTCGGGCAATTATTATGGTGCCCATGCCCGAGCTGTAGGTCGTCATGGTAGGGGTTACATGAGTCGCCCTATTCATTCAGCTCTTCCAACAGCCAGTGATATTCCAGCTCATCCTAGTCCTCAGGAGCCTTATTATGCACCTCTGGTATCAAGCGCGCCTCCTGCGTGGGTGCTTTCAGAGGTCAGTCCAGCAGACCTGGACCGAGCCAGTCACAGCCACCACGTCCTCCCAGGTCTTGTTTTGAGTGTGGTAACACACGCCATATGGTGAGGGATTGCCCTAGACTTGGGAGGAATGCACCTCCACAGACTTCTCAGCTACAACGTGCCCCGCAAAGTTCTCAGACTATGGTTACAGCTCCAGTTGCTACCCCACCTACTCAGCCAGCTAGAGGTGGAGGTCAGGGAGGTAGAGGTCAGGGAGGTAGAGGTCACCCTAGAGGGGGAGGCCAGGCCCGATACTATGCCCTTCCTGCCTGTACCGAGGTTGTTGCCTTCGTTCTGTCATCACAGGTATTATACTGGTTTGTTACAGAGATGGATCGGTTCTATTCGATCCAGGCTCCACTTACTCTTATGTGTCTTCTTATTTTTCTCTGCATTTGGCTGTACCTCGAGATTCTTTGAATTCCCCTGTTTATTTTCTACTCCTGTGGGAGATTCTCTTGTTGTGAACCATATTTATCGGTCATGTTTGGTTGCTCTTAGTAGTTTTGAGACCAGAGCCGATTTATTGTTGCTCAGCATGATAGATTTTTATATTATCTTGGGCATGGACTGGTTATCGCCCCATTATGCTATTCTTGATTGTCATGCCAAAACCGTGACGCTGGCTATACTAGGTTTACCGCGTGTTGAGTGGAGGGGTACTTTAGATCACACTCCTAGTAGAGTTAATTCTTTCCTTAAGGCTCATCGAATGGTTGAGAAGGGGTGAAACACGTATTTAGCTTATGTGAGAGATGTCAATATTGATACCCTTCAGTTGACTCAGTCCCAGTAGTACGGAATTTTCCTTATGTGTTTCCAGCTGACCTTCCGGGCATGCCTCCTGATAGAGATATTAATTTTGGCATTGATCTGTTGCCGGGCACTCAACCCATTTCTATTTCTCTGTATCGTATGGCTCCTCCTGAGTTGAATGAGTTGAAGGATCAATTACAGGAATTTCTTGATAAGAGATTTATTAGGCCCAGTGTATCACCTTGGGGTGCTCCTATCTTGTTTGTGAAGAAAAAGAATGGTTCTATGCGTCTGTGTATTGATTGTCGTCAGTTGAACAAAGTTACAGTGAAGAACCATTATCCTTTGCCTCGTATTGATGATCTGTTTGACCAGCTTTAGGGCGCACGTGTGTTTTCTAAGATTGAATTGCGCTTAGGTAATCAGTTGAAGATTCGGGAGCCAGATATCCTGAAGACTGCTTTCAAGACTCGATATGGTCATTACGAGTTCCTTGTTATGTTATTTGGGATGACCAATGCCCCAACAAACTTTATGCATTTGATACATAGTATGTTCCAGCCGTATCTTGACTCGTTTGTCATTGTCTTTATTGATGATATTCTAGTGTATTCTAGGAGTCGGGAAGATCATGAGCAACACCTGAGGACAGTGCTTCAGACCTTGAGAAAAAAGAAGTTATATGCTAAGTTCTCTAAATGTGAGTTTTGGTTGGATTCTGTAGCATTCTTAGGCCATGTAGTGTCGAGTGAGGGTATTCAAGTGGATCCAAAGAAAGTAGAGGCAGTTGTCACACCTCCTTTTCCCGCGCCAGAGGGGCGCAGGGGAGTTTTTTCCAATTAAAGGACAATCGAAACGGGATTTGTTTATTTATTTCAGAGTCGCCACTTAGGAGATTTAGGGTGTCCCAAGTCACCAATTTTAATCCTGAATCGAGGAAAAGAATGACTCTATATTATGGTCTGCGTACCAGAAATCCGGATAAGGAATTCTGTTAACCCGGGAGAAGGTGTTAGGCATTCCCGAGTTCCGTGGTTCTAGCACGGTTGCTCAATTGTTATATTCGGCTTGATTATCTGATTTTATACAAGTATGAACTTATGTGCCAATTTCATCTTTTAACCGCTTTTATCATTCACTGTTATTTTTATAGGACTTGCAACGTCGTGAAAACATATCTCGAACCACGTTGCATCAATGCACCCGTGGTTATTGATATATCTCGACTCGGTTGAGATTCGGATTTGGGTCACATAAATGTGCACCCGAATTAAGAAAAATAAATTATTTAAGACGCGCCTAAAGCAACTAACGTATGGTTGTTTTGGGGAAGGCCGTAAAATTTGCTAAACGGCATGTCCCGAATTCTAAGTATTTTTAATATATATGCATTTAGAGGGCCCCGCAGCTTCTACATTTTTGTTTGTCGAGGATCGTCTCATTTATTATTAAAAGGAATTTACAACGTCATGGAAATGCATCTCGGGCCACGCCATAATCAATGCGCCCGTAACTAAAGACATATTTCGACTCCGTTGAGATTTGGATTTGGGTCACATAAATGTGCACCCGAGTTTAGGGAGATAACATTATTAAAGGCGCGCCTAAAGCAACTAGCGCATTATTATTTTTGGGGAGGGCCGTGAAATTCGTTAAACGGCCCATCCCGGAATCTAAGTATTTAATACATATATTTTGTGAGGGCCCCGCAATTTGTCCCTTTTATTCGGCGAGGCTCGTCTCATTTTATTCTTTATTATTATTATTATTATTATTATTATTATTATTATTATTATTTTTTTTTTTTAATAAAGGATGCCATTTTTATGTCTTTAACAATACTAAAACTTACGGCCTCTTTACAACTAAAATCTCATGACTTGTTAGAAGTTTAATAAAAGGAGTTTAGTGAATGAGTGTTTCGGCAGTAGTAGCAGCATGCACTAATACTATTTTTTCGAATGATCTAACTGAAGGAAAGGACGAACAGATTAACGTCAAACTTGTGTCATAGAACGACTAGTCCAACTTAATTAAACGACATCAAATAAACAAGAATAACATAACATGAGAATGAACCAAAATGCAGACAATGAAACATAGGCAGAAAATTTCCATACCAATTTTTATATTGCATCTCAAACATTCAACGTAAGTTTATTTATCTAATACATCGAGGTTTACTAACCTTAGCACCTCGACAAACTCAGAGCGACAAACACGATTCCGACGGAACTTAAGCCGGACCTTTCTGAACGAAGAACAACGACGGAACCTCGGACAGCGCCTCGACGTACCGGACCTCGACTCAACCTTTGGACCTTGGACTGGAACTCGACCTCAACACAAGGCAGTGACGCAGCAACAGCTGCTGTATTTTTCGACGCAGCAACTGTTGCGAGAAGCTGCAACAAAGGGGTCGTTGGAGGTGATGAAAGGAGCAGCTATGGAGGTCTGTTTGGTTGTTGACGGAGGTGGAGGAGTGACGATGATTATGGGTGGTCGGAGGTTTTTGTGGACTGGTTTTTGTCGACTGCTCCTTTTGACGTGGGGTGGCGTTCAGACAGTGGAGGTCGTTGATGGAGCTTGGGGCTGTTTGGACAGTGGTTTGGGGTAAGGGTTATCATCGCCGGTGGTTTAGCGTCGGGGGAGTGGTGGCTTTTTGGTAGGTTTCCGCTAGGGTTCCGGTCTTCTTCCAAACGAGGAAAAGATGAACAGTGATGACGAGGGGGAGGGGGACTGGTGGTGATGGGAGCTGAAGTTTTTTTGTTCATCCGTAGGGTTTTTGCTTCTTCTTCTTCTTGAAGAAGAAGCGTGAACAGTAGTATGCCCTTCAAAATTTTCCAAGAGTCCCCCTTTCCTGTTTGCTTTCCCGTGTTTTGTAACACAATGCCCATGAAAATGAGCCCCACGCGTGGTGGGGTTCGAGGCATATGTCCCCCACGCGTGGTGGGGTTCCCCATGTGTCCTGGACACTGTTTATTATGGGCTAGGTCCGAAAATTAGGCCTAAAACCGGGTAGTTTAAACCCGAATATTATTCTTTTGCCCGGACCCGAGAAATAGGAACACGTTGCTTAACTAGTCCTATGTAAGCAAAATAACTACCAAAAATAAGACTAGTATTTAAACAAAACTATATCTTTTTAAATATTTTTCAAGGTTTAAAATAGCTACAAAATATTAATAAAACTATTTTTTTTTGTAATTTTCGTTTTAAAATATTAAGATAAAATATGAGGTAATATTTTTGTATTTTTTCAAAGTTAAAAATGCCTATAAAACTTTAATAGAATTATTATTTTTGTATTTTTTCGAAATTATATAAGGTACAAAAATAAAGTGCAATTTTTTGTATTTTTCAAGTTTATGAGAAATACATAAACTAAAATTTATATATATATTTTTTGAAATTTTCTTTTTGCAACGAAATAAAGTAAAAATAGTTAAAATAGCTATACTAGACCCAATTTCACATATTCACGCTAAAAATGTGAAAATTCTCGGGGAGGGTCAAAAATCACGTGCTTACAGCTGCCCCTCTTTGACTGGAAACACGAAGAGTTTTCCGACAAAGAACGACTAGACGTGTTTTTGACCCGACCATTACTTGGACGGACTACACTTAAGGAAAGGGAGGGATTGTGACCGAGCCCTGGTATCTGAGCTGCCTACATATCCTTGGTTATACAGGAATCAGACCACGTGTAGTTCGGGATATGAGAGAGATAGTGAAGTGTACCGAGGTGGAGAGCCGATCGAGGTGCCGTTCCGTCGAGGTTCCGGTCCGCGGTCCTGTCATTACAACAAAAATGAAAACTGAAAAAGACTAACTAAGCCTATCAGCTACTTGTTACAAGGATTCCTATCTCTTAAGTCTTCTGAAACTTGGTCTTGAGTCTTGAATGGTGCTTCATGCAGACTTTGGATCTGAACCTTGATACTTGCTAGTTGTAGGTGCTAGTTCTTGAGCAGACCACATTCGCTCTCCACTTCCGTAATTTGGGTTCTTTTTCTTTTTTTTCTTTTTTTTCCTTTTTTCTTCTTGTTTTTTTTTGGTGACCAGCTTCTGTTGATCATCCCAGACTGTGGACTTGCATTCTTGGGGCGAGCTTCTTGTTGCTTCTATCTTGGATTGAGTGCTGGGGATTTTTGTTGTAACCTTCTGCTTTCCAGTGGGTCACTGCTTGATCTTGAAAAATGTTTCCTCGTTCTACAAGCGGACTCCTGACTTCTTCTATCTTCGACACGCAACAACCTCTGTTCTACAGGCGGGTCCCTGACAATCAAAACAAACAAAACAAACAAAATTTCCTAACCCAGTTTGTACTGGGAAGATTTGTGAGTCGTTAGCAAAATCGTAACTCACTTACACTACTGATGCAATGATGAGAGTAAACTAAAGACTAGGCTAGGATGTGCATCTCTTATGAGTAAAACCAAAAATCTTGCTAGCAAATGTGTCTGCTAAAATAAAAACCTCAATGACTCAAATTAGAAAGTGTGTCTTCTATGGTTGAATCGGAATGAGCTAAACTAGGAAGTGCGTCTCCTAAGGGTGAAAACTTCAGTGACTAGAACTAGGAAGTGTGTCTCCTGTGAATAAAATCTCGATTAGGAAGTGCGTCTCCTATGGGTAAACTTCAAAAACTGGACTAGGAATTGTGTCCCCTATGGTCGAACTTAAAATGAATCAAACTAGGAAGTGCATCTCCTAGGGGTGAAATCTTTTTAGGAAGTGCGTCTCCTATTGGTGAAACTGAACTTAGAAAGTGCGTCTCCTACTGGTGAAACTTATCTTAGGAAGTGCATCTCCTACTGGTAAAACTTGCTTAGGAAGTGCGTCTCCTACTGGTGAAATATTTTTAGGAAGTGCGTCTCCTATTGGTGAAACTGAACTTAGGAAGTGCGTCTCCTACTGGTGAAACTTGTCTTAGGAAGTGCGTCTCCTACTGGTGAACTTGCTTTAGGAAGTGCGTCTCCTATGGTGAAACTGAACTTTAGGAAGTGCGTCTCCTATGGTGAAACTGAACTTTAGGAAGTGCGTCTCCTACTGGTAAAACTTGTCTTAGGAAGTGCGTCTCCTACTGGTACAATGGATTTAGGAAGTGCGTCTCCTATTGGGAAAAACTGTTCTTAGGAAGTGCGTCTCCTACTGGGTGAAACTATTCTTAGGAAGTGCGTCTCCTATTGGTGAAGCTGAACTTAGGAAGTGCGTCTCCTACTGGTGAAACTTATCTTAGGAAGTGCGTCTCTTACTGATAAAACTTGCTTAGGAAGTGCGTCTCCTACTGGTGAATCTTAACTTAGGAAGTGCGTCTCCTACTGGTGAAACTTGCTTAGGAAGTGCGTCTCCTACTGGTGAAATATTTTTTAGGAAGTGCGTCTCCTATTGGTGAAACTGAACTTAGGAAGTGCGTCTCCTACTGGTGAAACTTTCTTAGGAAGTGCGTCTCCTACTGGTGAAATATTTTTAGGAAGTGCGTCTCCTATTGGTGAAACTGAACTTAGGAAGTGCGTCTCCTATGGTAAAACTGAACTTAGGAAGTGCGTCTCCTATCGGTGAAATATTTTTAGGAAGTGCGTCTCCTATTGGTGAAACTGAGCTTAGGAAGTGCGTCTCCTACTGGTGAAACTTATCTTAGGAAGTGCGTCTCCTACTGATAAAACTTGCTTTAGGAAGTGCGTCTCCTATGGTGAAACTTGCTTAGGAAGTGCGTCTCCTACTGGTGAAACTGAACTTAGGAAGTGCGTCTCCTATGGTGAAACTTGTCTTAGGAAGTGCGTCTCCTACTGGTACAATGGATTTAGGAAGTGCGTCTCCTATTGGGAAAAACTGTTCTTAGGAAGTGCGTCTCCTACTGGGTGAAACTATTCTTAGGAAGTGCGTCTCCTATTGGTGAAGCTGAACTTAGGAAGTGCGTCTCCTACTGGTGAAACTTATCTTAGGAAGTGCGTCTCCTACTGATAAAACTTGCTTAGGAAGTGCGTCTCCTACTGGTGAAACTTGCTTAGGAAGTGCGTCTCCTACTGGTGAAACTTGCTTAGGAAGTGCGTCTCCTATTGGTACAGTGGATCTAGGAAGTGCGTCTCCTATTGGTAAAACTTAACTTAGGAAGGAAATGTATGCCTCTGTTATTTGGGCGGGCTCCCAACTTCAACACTTGAAAAAAAAAGACTGAATGTATGCCTCTATTATCTGGGCGGGCTCCCAACTTCAACAATTGAAACAAAAAGACTGAATGTATGCTTCTGTTATCTGGGCGGGCTCCCAACTTCAACACTTAAAAGTAAAGACTGAATGTATGCCTCTATTATCTGGGCGGGCTCCCAATTTCAACAATTGAAATAAAAAGACTGAATATATGCCTCTGTTATCTGGGCGGGCTCCCAACTTCAACACTTAAAAAGTAAAGACTGAATGTATGCCTCTATTATCTGGGCGGGCTCCCAATTTCAACACTTGAAAGTACAGACTGAATGTATTCCTCTGTTATTATGGGCGGGCTCCCAATTTCAACACCTAAAAGTAAAAAGACTGAAATGTATTCCTCTCGTTATACAGGTGGGCGCCTGGAACATGAAATGCAAATACTGAAATGTATTCCTCTGGTTATACAGGTGGGCGCCTGGTTGTAAAAATATGAAAAATGATATGCCCGTATTATACTGGTGGGTGACCTAGAACAGAAATGAAAAGACAGAAATGTATTCCCGCATTATACTGGTGGGTGACCCAGAACAAAAAATGAAAAGACAGAAATGTATTCCTCTCGTTATTCAGGTGGGCGCCTGTTGGTAAAGATATGAAAAATGATATGCCCGCGTTATACTGGTGGGTGACCTAGAACAAAAATGAAAAGACAGAAAAGTATTCCCGCATTATACTGGTGGGTGACCTAGAACAAAAAATAAAAAGACAGAAATGTATTCCTCTCGTTATTCAGGTGGGCGCCTGTTGGTAAAGATATGAAAAATGATATGCCCGCGTTATACTGGTGGGTGACCTAGAACAAAAATGAAAAGACAGAAAAGTATTCCCGCATTATACTGGTGGGTGACCTAGAACAAAAAATAAAAAGACAGAAATGTATTCCTCTCGTTATTTAGGTGGGCGCCTGTCTTTAACAATAACTTTGAAAATAAGATCCTATTTGAGGGCGGATGAACCCGACAGATCCTATTTGAGGGCGGATGAACCCGACATATCCTATTTGAGGGCGGATGAACCCAACATATCCTATTTGAGGGCGGATGAACCCAACAAATCCTATTTGAGGGCGGATGAACCCGACAGATCCTATTTGAGGGCGGATGAACCCAACAGATCCTATTTGAGGGCGGATGAACCCGACATATCCTATTTGAGGGCGGATGAACCCGACATATCCTATTTGAGGGCGGATGAACCCGACATATCCTATTTGAGGGCGGATGAACCCGACATATCCTATTTGAGGGCGGATGAACCCAACATATCCTATTTGAGGGCGGATGAACCCAACAGATCCTATTTGAGGGCGGATGAACCCGACATATCCTATTTGAGGGCGGATGAACCCGACAGATCCTATTTGAGGGCGGATGAACCCGACATATCCTATTTGAGGGCGGATGAACCCGACATATCCTATTTGAGGGCGGATGAACCCGACATATCCTATTTGAGGGCGGATGAACCCGACATATCCTATTTGAGGGCGGATGAACCCGACATATCCTATTTGAGGGCAGATGAACCCGACATATCCTATTTGAGGGCGGATGAACCCGACAAATCCTATTTGAGGGCGGATGAACCCAAAATATCTTTAAGACTTGAAAATGTCTTACCTCAAATACTTGCTGGGGATTGGGAGGAATTTTCCTTTTCTACCTTCCCCATTTTTTATTATTATTCTTTTTTTTTATTCCTTTTTTGTTTTGTTTTTGCATAGCTTCATCCTTTAAAAGACTACCTCCCTTGACTTACTTACCTGTTGGGGGGGTAAAATGTTATCAGCTGGGGGTACCTGACTTCCAGAAAATTTTCTAAATGGAAGGAAAATTTTCTGCCCCAGTTTGATAATATCCCTTGTGGCACGCAGTTCTGGCATCAATGCCATTTCCTTTACCTGTTTCAAATCAAACAAAATTGTTAGTTTAAAACATGGTGGTTGGTTGTGATACTCCCAACGGGATGGCTTTTCCTTTTTTCCTTCCTTGCTTTGCGTTGCACAACTTGTTGGGTATGATATTATGTGCTGGGGATAATCCCTTCCTCCTGGGGGATATCCCTCTTCTTTTGTGGCATAGCTTGGAAACTGGCATTTCCCCGACCTTTTAGTCTAGTATGGATTTCGCCAAATCATGCTCACTGCTTTCCTTGCTTTGTTCATGGGCCTTGGCTTTGAGGTGTATAACCTTGGTTTTGGCAAGGGCATCCCTCTTGACACTCGTCAATCCTTTTGTCAATTTCCTTTTGCTGGGGATATCTTTTTGACACTGGCCTCGCGCTTGTTCCTCGCTGACTATACCATTTGGATATACTAGTCAGATCTCATCTCGGAAAGCTGATGGCATATTTGAAGTCATTTCATACTTGTTCTGGCCCGACAGACTCTATTGGGGAATTTTTCTATGAAAGGAGAAAGATAAAAGAAACAAAATGAAAGACAAAGGAAACGAATGACTCTTTTACAAAAGAAACTATAAATAAAAATCTATCAAACGCAGATACCGACTCTAATGGCCATGACATGCGTATGTGGCCTATCCTCTGCCGTCAATCATCTTTTAAGATCTTCAATTGGCGATTCCCCCTCTGATTCTCAATCTTATTCGACTTGTAGTGCCCGAAGGGTTTTCACTATCAAGTCTCTCTCATTTTTGGGTTCTTCTCTCAGCTTTCATCGCCTTATGGTGCCTGTGAAGGTTTTCACCAATAAGACTCTCTCGTTTTATATCTCTCTCCAGCTGGGGGGATTTGGAGTGTTGCCGGTATGACTCTTTCTGTTGGAGATTAGAGTCCTTTCTGATGTGGAACAGAATGTTATGTTTGCCGGTAAGACTCTTCATTTGTCCGACTTGGCATTTTTTAAAGACTGATCAGAAGGTCTTTCTTTGGACCGTAACGTGGGTTTTGGATAAGGCTAGAAAAAAAGGTATTAAAGGCTCAAAAATGCATTAATTTTGGGTTATTAATTACAACCTTTGGAATTAGATTTATTTACAACAAACGCAACCTCTGCCCCAGTTTCTTGCTTGGGGATATCTTAATTGTTTTTTTTCATTTTTCAAAACTATGACCGAGCCGTGAAGCGCCTACGTATCCTCTTTGAGGAATCAGGTCAAACGTAGTTCCCAATTCCTCTTTTTCATCTGACTTCTTTTTTTTTCTTTTTGTTATCACTTTTCTTTTCTTTTCTCTTTTCATTTCTCCTTTCTTTTTGTCGTCTTTCTTTCTCTCTTTTTTTCTTTTATTCTTCTTTTTCCATTTTGTTGTTTTCTTTTCTTTCTTTTCTCTTACCTGCCATGCTCGCGTATTTTATTCGTTGCTACTAATTCCGAACGAGGGGTATGAAAGAAAATAAATAAGGCTCAAAAAGGGGTAACGAAGGATAAAGTGTTTGGGTAGCAGAACAAAATGCCTTCGTCATTCCAGTCTTCAAAACATGCCAAGTGCAAACAACACAACTTAAATTCGTAGTCTCTTCTGATGGTGCTGGACTTGACAATTATATTCAACATCTGTTTGGTCATTTGTCACTTCTAAAGCACCGTTGGGCGACACTCTCATTCTCATTATTATGAATGACCCTCATGCCAATTTAGGCGAATCTTTCTTTAACGGTTTTCTTTGTGTTTAACTTGCCCCAGTTCCACATGACTCAGGCTCCAAATAATCTCAAACCGTTCTTATTTCCTTTAAATGCTTTGATCACCTTCCCAGGGTTTTATGATTAACTTTTAAGATTAGGCCCAAACTGGGTGCGCGTGTCATGTCCCTAGAATCGGCATTGAACGAAATGATAAAAAGGACTAAACAAAAAGACGACTGGAACTTAACAAAAGACCGGCTTTGCATTAGACTACCAGCGAAATGGTTTGAATAATAAAACAAACAAAACAACCAAAGTAAAATCCTAACACAACCTCGACAAAGCTTAGACAAACTGACATGACAAAATGGAAAGATAAAAAGGTTTGACGCCAGAAAATATTCGGATTACAACTCTAAGAATAATCCGGACAACAGAAATGACAACAAAATAAGCCACCACCAGCTTCTCTTTCGCTAACCAAGGAACGGAGCGTGCTCCCACTTTATCAAAACTGGCATCTTAGCCACTGAGCTTCGCAGCAATACTGTCAAGACCATTACCAGCTTCCATATCTCCGTCAACAAGTTTCCAACAGGATTCGAATGCTTCTGTCACCAGGCCTGATCCTCGCAGAGTGTGCGTCATGAGGTGCAAGTAAAGGATTCTGGGTGTCACTGTCTGGCTTACCACAAACCAACCACCTTAATTTTATTTGCAAAACAAACAGGTTAGAATGGACTCAGTCGGTCCTCATTATTAACAACATCTTTTTTCTTTTTCTTTTTCGATGTTTTTCTTTTTTTCGATTTTTTTCAAATTTTTTTTTCTTTCTTTTTTTCTTTTTCATTTTTTTTTCATCATTTTTCATTCTCTTTTTTCTGTCTTTTTTTCATTTTTCATTTCTTTTTTCATTTCTTTTTTTCATTTCTTTTTTTTTTGCTTTTTTTTTCATTTCTTTATTTTTTTTTTTGCTTTTTTTTTCTTTTCGTTGTGGTCGAATCTTATGGAGATTGCCTACGTATCATGACCCCGCATGAATCAGACCTTGCGTAGTTCGGACCAATAAAATAAACAATAATGAACATTTTTTCTTTTCACTTTCATATTAAAACAAACTGGGTTTCAAAGGTTTAAAGATGACCTACAAACTTGAAAATCAAACAACCCGCCTATTTTAATCAAAAGGTTTACAAACTTCAAAAACAAAAGGCTAGCTCCCTTTCTCTGTTCAACAAATGCAACCAAACGGTTATTTTTGCAAATGTGGCCCCTTCCAAATTTCACATGAATTTTGAGGCCGGGGAGGATTATTTATGACACTTTACAAACTTGTCCGCTCTTTTACGAAAATAACCTTTCGACAACTGACAGGTACTCTAAGGCTACTTCGGCAAGAACGGTTTAGGACGCGGCCGAAACTGGCTCGGCTTATTTTATTTTTTTTCATATTTTTTTTGACTAAACATCCAAACGGCATTCACCCGACCGTTGACTCTTTGTTTTTTTTTCAAATTATGATAAAAACCTTGTATTGCAAACACGGCCTTTCGACGTCTCGGGGACGAAGCTTTTTAAGGCTGTGTGGGTCCATATCTCAAAATGACCCAAAGGTGGCTGCTTATGCCAAGTCAGCCTTCCGGCGTCCCTTTCGGGAACATTCGGCTGTTTATGACAAACGGTCTCCTGACTTAGTTATGACTCTTTTATTGTTTTTCAAAAATAGGAAACTCAATATTGCAAACACGGCCTGTCAGCGTCTCGGGGACAAAGATTTTTAAGGCTGTGTGGGTCAACTGGACCAAATCTTAAAATGACCCAAAGGTGGCTGTTTATGCAAAGTCAGCCTTCCGGCGTCCCTTTCGGGAACATTCGGCTATGTCTTGATAAAACAGCGTCACCCGACTTCTTTATGACAAAAACTAAAATTTGACATGTATTTTTTTTATGATTATTATTTGTTTGTTTTTGGCTTTTTAGCAAAACGGTGGGGTTGGACCCGATGAGGGTTGCCTACGTATCTCACATCCGGTGAGAATCAAACCCGCGTAGTTCGGGCGAATAAACTATTTTTGAGAGGACCCTTTTCCATTTTCTATATTTTTTTTTGTTTTTATTATTTTTCCCACAACAATCAAATAGACTATTATTTTTCATTCATAACAAACAAACAAACTAACGAAAAACATAAAACATTCCTTCTTCTTCTTTTTTTTTTTTGAGAAGGTGGGGTTGGACCCGATGAGGGCTGCCTACGTATCTCACATCCGGTGAGAATCAAACCCGCGTAGTTCGGGCCAATAAGAATAAGTAGGCAAACAATAATAAGCAAATGAACTAACCTTTTTTGAATTTTCGTTTAAAAGAACTACTTTAAAAGAAACAAGGAAATATTATTTTTGATTGATTTTCTTTTTAAAAGAAAGACTAATATTTTGAATTTTCGTTTTTTTTTATTCTAAAGAAAAGAAGAAAATATTTTTCGGAATTTTACCTTTAAAATAAGAAATGCTCCTAAAATGTTTTTTTTTTTGAATTTTGAATTTTCTTTTCAATTTCTGAAAGAAGAATCAAAATATTTTCGGATTTTTTTTATTATTTTTTTTTAAAAAAAAAATATTTTTTTTGAATTTTGAATTTTGAATTTTCTTTTGATTTTTTTTTTGGATTATATATATATTTATTTTGGAACAAATAACAAAATCACGTTCAACGCCCGACTCTTTTTGTTTTTATTTTTGGCATATTCACAAACAAACAAAATAAAATAAAATAAAACATTTTAAACCAGACTCTTTTTCATTTTCATTTTCATTTTCATGGCAAAACAAACTATTTTCTTTAATATTTTAAAAAAACCAGACAGAACAATGATGATCTTTTTTTTATTATTATTTTTATTTTTCCTTTGCTTTCAATATAACAAACTAACAAGACATTTTTTCATTTTCAAAATTTCGTCAGAGTTTCGACTCTACTAGGACTTCTATGCTGTTATTTTCTCCTTTTTTCACGATTTTCTTATATGTGGAAAATGATGACAACATACAAAATCTTTTTTGAATTTTCATGCTTTGTTTTTATTTGTAATTTTATTTTTTATATTTATTATTTTTTCAAAAATGTGGCATGAGAGACATAATGATTTCCAAGACTTCTTGGATTCCGCGAATGCTCCCCATGCGCTTTTACCAACATATGAAGCGTGGGGGACATATGGGAATTCCAAGACTTCTTGGATTCCACAAATGTTCCCCATGTGCTTTCCCAAAAAGCAAGCGTGGGGGACATAGGGAATTCCAAGGCTTCTTGGATTCCACAAATGTTCCCCATGCTTTGATTAAAATAACATCATGCTGGAAATGACCAAATGACTCATACACCCTTGACTAAATACAACATGTAGCACATAGGATGCCGAAGACGGTCTATTATTTTCAGGTTGCTTGTCCTAGACGGACCCAACCCCTGTGTTGAGTCCCCTAATTCAAATGCACATGATGCAAATAAACGTTCCTACTAGGGATCCGGCATGAGGCTTTGTTATACTAAGTTTTAAAACCTAGGTGTTTGTTCTAGACCTGGCTTACCCGAGCGGACAACTCGAGCCAAGGATGGGAGCTGTGTACCGGTAACCAAAAGGCCATCCGATTTTGCAACTCCTCCGAATCCTCGTTCTATTTTTGGCATATGACACTAACAGAAAGAAGACACGACCAGCGTGCGCTCCTCAAGAGAGAAGAGAAGGGTTTCGGCACAGTTTATATGTACAGTTCCAACAATATCAAAGCAGTAAAAGCAGCATTTAGCACATTAGGCTCAAAACATGTAATAAAATTAGATAATAAATAAAGCCAAATAATAACAATTACACTAAGCTCGAATTCTTAACCCTGAACCAGTGGTTCTGGTTTATATTCCCCAGCAGAGTCGCCAGAGCTGTCACACCTCCTTTTTCCGCTCCCGAGGGGGCGCGAGGGGAGTTTTTTCCAATTAAAGGACAATCGAAACGGGATTTGTTTATTTATTTCAGAGTCGCCACTTAGGAGATTTAGGGTGTCCCAAGTCACCAATTTTAATCCTGAATCGAGGAAAAGAATGACTCTATATTATGGTCTGCGTACTAGAAATCCGGATAAGGAATTCTGTTAACCCGGGAGAAGGTGTTAGGCATTCCCGAGTTCCGTGGTTCTAGCACGGTCGCTCAATTGTTATATTCGGCTTGATTATCTGATTTTATACAAGTATGAACTTATGTGCCAATTTCATCTTTTAACCGCTTTTATCATTCACTGTTATTTTTATAGGACTTGCAACGTCGTGAAAACATATCTCGAACCACGTTGCATCAATGTACCCGTGGTTATTGATATATCTCGACTCGGTTGAGATTCGGATTTGGGTCACATAAATGTGCACCCGAATTAAGAAAAATAAATTATTTAAGACGCGCCTAAAGCAACTAACGTATGGTTGTTTTGGGGAAGGCCGTAAAATTTGCTAAACGGCATGTCCCGAATTCTAAGTATTTTTAATATATATGCATTTAGAGGGCCCCGCAGCTTCTACATTTTTGTTTGTCGAGGCTCGTCTCATTTATTATTAAAAGGAATTTACAACGCCATGGAAATGCATCTCGGGCCACGCCACAATCAATGCGCCCGTAACTAAAGACATATTTCGACTCCGTTGAGATTTGGATTTGGGTCACATAAATGTGCACCCGAGTTTAGGGAGATAACATTATTAAAGGCGCGCCTAAAGCAACTAGCGCATTATTATTTTTGGGGAGGGCCGTGAAATTCGTTAAACGGCCCATCCCGGAATCTAAGTATTTAATACATATATTTTGTGAGGGCCCCGCAATTTGTCCCTTTTATTCGGCGAGGCTCGTCTCGTTTTATTCTTTATTATTATTATTATTATTATTTTTTAATAAAGGATGCCATTTTTATGTCTTTAACAATACTAAAACTTACGGCCTCTTTACAACTAAAATCTCATGACTTGTTAGAAGTTTAATAAAAGGAGTTTAGTGAATGAGTGTTTCGGCAGTAGTAGCAGCATGCACTAATACTATTTTTTCGAATGATCTAACTGAAGGAAAGGACGAACAGATTAACGTCAAACTTGTGTCATAGAACGACTAGTCCAACTTAATTAAACGACATCAAATAAACAAGAATAACATAACATGAGAATGAACCAAAATGCAGACAATGAAACATAGGCAGAAAATTTCCATACCAATTTTTATATTGCATCTCAAACATTCAACGTAAGTTTATTTATCTAATACATCGAGGTTTACTAACCTTAGCACCTCGACAAACTCAGAGCGACAAACACGATTCCGACGGAACTTAAGTCGGACCTTTCTGAACGAAGAACAACGACGGAACCTCGGACAGCGCCTCGACGTACTGGACCTCGACGAACAAAACAACCTCACCGGACTGAAGCAACGGCTGAGCTACTCAGCAACGCAGCGACGCAGCAACATCTGCTGTATTTTTCGACGCAGCAACTGTTGCGAGAAGCTGCAACAAAGGGGTCGTTGGAGGTGATGAAAGGAGCAGCTATGCAGGTCTGTTTGGTTGTTGACGGAGGTGGAGGAGTGACGATGATTATGGGTGGTCGGAGGTTTTTGTGGACTGGTTTTTGTCGACTGCTCCTTTTGACGTGGGGTGGCGTTCGGACAGTGGAGGTCGTTGATGGAGCTTGGGGCTGTTTGGACAGTGGTTTGGGGTGAGGGTTATCGTCGCCGGTGGTTTAGCGTCGGGGGAGTGGTGGCTTTTTGGTAGGTTTCCGCTAGGGTTCCGGTCTTCTTCCAAACGAGGAAGAAGATGAACAGTGATGACGAAGGGGAGGGGGACTGGTGGTGATGGGAGCTGAAGGTTTTTTGTTCATCCGTAGGGTTTTTGCTTCTTCTTCTTCTTGAAGAAGAAGCGTGAACAGTAGTATGCCCTTCAAAATTTTCCAAGAGTCCCCCTTTCCTGTTGGCTTTCCCGTGTTTTGTAACACAATGCCCAGAAAAATGAGCCCACGCGTGGTGGGGTTCGAGGCATATGTCCCCCACGCGTGGTGGGCTTCCCCATGTATCCTGGACACTGTTTATTATGGGCTAGGTCCGAAAATTAGGCCTAAAACTGGGTAGTTTAAACCCGAATATTATTCTTTTGCCCGGACCCGAGAAATAGGAACACGTTGCTTAACTAGTCCTATGTAAGCAAAATAACTACCAAAAATAAGACTAGTATTTAAACAAAACTATATCTTTTTAAATATTTTTCAAGGTTTAAAATAGCTACAAAATATTAATAAAACTATTTTTTTGTAATTTTCGTTTTTAAATATTAAGATAAAATATGAGGTAATATTTTTGTATTTTTCAAAGTTAAAAATGACTATAAAACCTTAATAGAACTATATTTTTTTGTAATTTTCGAAATTATATAAGGTACAAAAATAAAGTGCAATTTTTTGTATTTTTCAAGTTTATGAGAAATACATAAACTAAAATTTATATATATATTTTTTGAAATTTTCTTTTTGCAACGAAATAAAGTAAAAATAGTTAAAATAGCTATACTAGACCCAATTTCACATATTCACGCTAAAAATGTGAAAATTCTTGGGGAGGGTCAAAAATCACGTGCTTACAGCTGCCCCTCGTTGGCCTAGACCATCCTCAGCTACAGAGATCCGCAATTTTCTTGGCTTGGCGGGTTATTACCATCGTTTTGTGGAGGGGTTTTCATCGATTGCAGCCCATATGACCAGACTAACCCAGAAGGGTGCTCCATTCCAGTGGATGGAAGAGTGTGAGGCGAGCTTTCAGAAGCTTAAGACAGCTTTAACTACAACCCCAATTTTGATATTGCCTACAGGTTCAGGGTCTTACACTATCTATTGTGATGCCTCGAGGATTAGCCTTGGAACGGTTTTGATGCAGGACGGTAGGGTGATTGCCTACGCGTCCAGACAATTGAAGGTTCACAAGAAGAATTATCATGTCCACGACCATGAGTTAGCTGCCATTGTTCACGCCCTAAAGATGCGTCATTATTTGTACGGTGTTCCTTGTGAGATTTATACCGATCATCGGATCTTGCAGCACCTGTTCAAGCAAAAGGATCTAAATTTACACCAGAGGAGATAGTTAGAGGTGCTGAAGGACTATGATATCACTATTTTGTACCACCTGGGCAAGGCCAATATGGTGGCCTATGCCTTGAGTCGCCGGGCAGAGCGTTTGGGGAGTTTGGCTTATTTACCAACATCGGAAAGGCCTATGGCGATGGATGTTTAGGCCTTAGCTAGCCAGTTTGTGAGATTGGATCTTTCGAAGCCTAGTCGGGTTATAGCTTGTGTGGTTTATCGGTCTTCCTTATTTGATCGTATCAAAGAGCATCAGTTTGATAACCCTCATTTGCTTGTCCTCAAGGACAAGGTTCACCACGGTGATGCCAGAGATGTGACTATTGGTGATTATGGGGTATTGAGGATGCAGGGTCGAATTTGTGTACCCAATGTTGATGGGCTTCAGGAGTTGATTCTAGAGGAGGCCCATAGTTTGCGATATTCTATTCATCCGGGTGCCGCGAACATGTATTAGGATTTGAGACAGCACTATTGGTGGAGGGGGATGAAGAAAGATATAGTTAGATTTGTAGCTTGATGCCTCAACTGTCAGCAGGTGAAGTATGAGCATCAGAGACCGGGTGGGTTGCTTCAGCAGATAGAGATCCCGGAGTGGAAGTGGGAGCGGATCACCATGGACTTTGTAGTTGGGCTCCCACAGACTTTGAGAAAGTTTTGTTGCTAATTGGGTGATCGTGGATCGGCTGACAAAGTCCGCTCACTTCATTCCTATGTGTACTACTTATTCTTCGGAGGGGTTGGCGGAGATTTATATCCGGGAGAATGTTCGTCTGCATGGTATTCTAGTTTCCATCATTTCCGATAGGGGTACTCAGTTCACATCACTATTCTAGAGGGCCATTCAGCATGAGTTGGGTACTCGAGTGGAGTTGAGTACAACATTTCACCCTCAGACGGACGGACAGTCCGAGCGCTCTATTCAAATTCTTGAGGATATACTTTGTGCGTGTGTGATTAAGTTTGGAGGGTCTTGGGATCAGTTCTTGCCATTGGTAGAGTTTGCCTACAACAATAGCTATCAGTCCAGCATTCAGATGGCACCATATGAGGCTTATATGGTAGGCGGTGAAGATCCCCTGTCGGTTGGTTTGATCCAGGTGAGGCTAGATTATTGGGCACAAACTTGGTTCAGGATGCTTTGGAAAAGGTTAAGGTGGTTCAAGATAGACTCCGTACAACCCAGTCAATACAAAAGAGTTATGCGGACCGGAAGGTTCATGATGTTTCCTATATGGTTAGAGAGCGGGTTCTACTTCGAGTTTTGCCTATGGAGGGCGTTATGATATTTGGGAAGAAGGCGAAGTTGAGCCCGAGGTTTATTGGCCCTTTTGAGAAATTGAGGCATGTTGGGGAGGTTGCTTATGAGCTTGCCTTACCTCCCAGCTTGGCAGGAGTTCATCCGGTATTTCATATTTCTATGCTCCAGAGGTACCACGGTGATTCGTCACACATGTTGGATTTCAGTTCAGTCCAGTTGGACAAGGATCTATCTTATGTTGAGGAGCCAGTGGCAATATTGGACAGACAGGTTAGAAAGCTGAGGTCAAAGAACATTGCATCAGTAAAGGTTCAGTGGCGGGGTCAGCCGATCGAGGAGGTGACCTAGGAGATCGAGCAGGATATGCGCAGCCATTACCCTCATCTTTTCACTACTTCAGGTATGTCTCTATGCTCGTTCGAGGATGAATGAATGTTTAAGTATAAGAGAATGTAACGACCCGGCTGGTCGGTTTAAGAATTTATGCCTCGATCCCCTATTAACTGCTTTCCCTGTGTTTGTTTCTGCTGTTGTGAGTTGCCGGGGGAATTATTGAGAGTTTCGGAGAGTTTTGAGACACTTAGTCCCTAAATGAGAGCTTAAGTTTTGAAAATTTGACCATAGTCAGAACAGTGTGAAGACGGCCTCGGAATGGAATTCCAATGGTTCCGTTAGATCCGTTAGGTGATTTCGGATTTAGGAGCGTGTTCGGATGGTGTTTTGGAGGTTTGTAGCTAATTTAGGCTTGAAATGCCGAAAGTTGAATTTTTGAAGTTTCCGGTTCGATAGTGAGATTTTGATTCGAGGGTCGGAATAGAATTCCGGAAGTTGGAGTAGCTCTATAGTGTTGAATATGATGTGTGTGCAAAATTTCAGGTCATTCGGACGAGGTTTGATAGACATTTTGATCGAAAGCATATTTTGAGAGCTTTTGAATTTCTTAGGCTTGAATCCGATGCTAAATTGGTGTTTTGATGTTGTTTTGAGCGTTTCGAAGATTGGAACAAGTTTGAATGATGTTTTAGGATTGGTTGACATGTTTGGTTGTGGTCCCGGGGGCCTTGGGTGTGTTTCGGATGCTCAACGGGTCATTTTTGGAACTTAGAAATTTCAGAAATAATTTACAGCAATCAGTTCTGGTTTCCTTCTTCGCGTTCGCGAGTGGGGTCTCGTGTCGCGAAGAGGAGCTGGGGCTGGTAAGAAATTAATGTTTCACCTTCACGAAGTGTCTCCCGCGTTCGCTAAGCTGGGAGGTTTCATGCCTAAGCGTTCGTGATGTTGTTCCCGCGTTCGCGTAGGAGAAGGAGGTGTTGCATCGCGTTCGCGACCTAGGCATCGCATTCGCGATGAAGGAATCTAGACCCAAGTGAATTTGTGCTTCGCGAATGCGAGAGGCCATCCGCATTCGCGAAGAAGGGATATCTGGGCAGTATTTAAAAAGCCCATCCGCGACCCTTCCATTTTTCCACCAGTTTTGAACGGGATTGAAGCTTTTGAGGGTGATTTTTGAGGAAACCAAAGGGGAATCACTTGGAGGTAACATTTTTGACTTCATAACTTATTTATATGTGACTAAAGACCTAATTAGTGGTGAAAACTTTGGGGAAAATGGTTAATTAGGGCTTGAGATTAAGAGACCTTAACATGGGTATTTGAGGGGTTAATTGAATTCCGATTTCAGTGTTCTTGTTATGTATAGACTCATGAGAGTAAGAGAATTCTGACAATGTAAATGTCACCCGATTTTGAGACGTGGGCCCGAGGGAGGTTTTGGTCATTTTACCTAATTTCTCGTATTAGCTTAGAATTTATTTGTAGAATTAGTTACTTGAAGTGTTATTATATTATGTAATTGAATTGAATAGATTTGGTCCATTTGGAGTTGAGTACTCGTGGCAAGAACGTGGTTTTAGGTTGACTTTTGAGCCGGTTCGAGGTAAGTGGTTTGCCTAACCTTGTGCGGGGGAGATCCTCCTTAGGATTTGGTATTGTGGTAATTGAAATGCCTTGTACGTGAGGTGACGAGTGCATACTTGTGCTAATTGTTGAAAATCCTGTTTTCACTTAAGTATCTTTAATTGTGTTTTTCCTTTCATGCTTACTCTACTTGAAATTTAAATCTGTTGTTAGCTTAGAAAATATCAGGACCCAGATTTTCCGCCCTCGGAAGTCGTGATGGAGCCTACTCGTGGAAAATAGGCAAGCCGAATATTGCAAATTTATCTCCCTTTTTATTTAGACATATTAAACAATGTAAAATACTAAGTGATTAAACAACGGAATAAGATTAAACAATCGGAAATGGGGAAGCCGAAACTTAATATTCCAACCAAACACTGCTACATAATTTGAAGTACAATACTACCCAAAATTTGGGGTCACAAGTCACGAACTGTCTAAGAATACTACAAACAAGGTCTGAATGAAATACATAAGTCTATCTCTGAATAAGTAAAAACAGAAAGAGAAAAGATAGGAGGAGACGCCAAGGCACGCGGACGTTTGCAGGACTATCTCGGGTCGCCTGTATGGACTGAAGATAGCACCCTCACTGCGGTCCAAATGCTCTGGTATCAGTATCTGCACACAGTGCAGAGTGTAGTATCAGCACAACCGACCCCATGTGCTGGTAAGTGCCTAGCTTAACCTCGGCGAAGTAGTGACGAGGCTAGGACCAGACTACCAAATAAAACTATGCAGTTAAATCATATACAACGAAAATAGAAGCAGATAATTACAACTAAAGTTGGGCGGGGGAAACATACTGCGGAGAGTAGCAGGTAACAACAGAATAATAGTGGAGAAATGTAAGGACGCCATAACTAAAATACCAGCAAAAGATAAGGAAACAATGAACAAGTACACATGTAATACCGTTGCAGGCGTGCAACTCGCTCCCAAATCACATAGTACCATTGCCCATTCCCATTTCATATAATACCATTGCAGGTGTGCAACCCGCTCCCATTTTATATGTTAACGTTGCAGGGCCCTCTTGGTCAAAGCACGAGGTTCAGACCAAAACTCAATCACCCATTCACCCACGAACCCGAATATATAATTAGTTTCAAAATCCGACCCCAAAACAAGGTCTAAATTCCATTTATACAAAAAGCCCTAACTCTACCCAAATTCCTAATTTTCTACCCTTAAGAACATGGTTTAGGCCTAGAAATCTAATGAGTGTTAATGGAAATTGAAGAAAATGAGTCTAAGATTATATACCTATGAATTTGTGGTGAAGTTCTCTTTCAAAAATCGCCCAATTTGGAGTTTGGAAGAAGAATTTATGAATTTTGGGTTTAATCCTGAATGTTCTATTACTGTTTAAAATCACTGTGCAGACCATCACCCCGTTCGCGATGGGTCTGCCACATTCGCGAAGAGCAGCCTTCCTCAGGCTTACGCGATCGTGAGTCCTCTTACGCGTTCGCGAAGGGTTGGCCCCCCTGACCTTCGCGTTCGCGGGCCTATGCACGCGTTCGCGTAGAGGAATGATCACTTCCCAGACCAACCCCCCATTTACACTATGCGTTCCCGTCCTTTACCTCACGTTCGCATTGAACAAATCCACCCCTGCCCAATTTTCCCTTTTGCGATCGCGTGAAGGGCTTTGCGATCGCGAAGCACAGAAGGCCTGTGCATCAGAACAACAGTTTCTACAATTTTCCTATGTTCAAAAACCTTTCGAGACCTATCCGAAACTCACCCGAGCCTTCGGGGCTCCAAACCAAACGTGCACACTACCTTAAAAACACCCTACAGACTTGCTTCTGTGATCAAATGGCCAAAATAACATCAACAACTATGAATTTAGCATCAAAATCATGAAATCACTTAAGAACTTCAAAATTTTCAATTTTCTCAAATACGGTCCGATTCACGTCATTTAAAGTCTATTTCTTACCAAATTTCACAGACTTATCTTAAATCACATATAAGATCTGTACCGAGCTCCGGAACCAAAATACGGGCCCGATACCATCAAGTTTTAAACATATTTCATTTCCAAAACTCATAAATATTCCAAAAAACAATTTTCTTTAAAATTTCATTTCTCGGGCTTGGGACCTTGGAATTTGATTCGGGGCAAACGCCCAAGTCCCATATTTTCCTACGGACCCTCCATGACCGTCAAATCACGGGTCTAGGTCTGTTTACCCAAAATATTGATTGAAGTCAACTTAAATTCATTTTAAAGTCAAAATTCATCATTTTTTTTTACATATTTTCACATAATGGCTTTTCGGCTACGCGCTCAAACTGCGCACGCAAATCGAGGTGATTCTAAAAGAGGTTTTTATGGCCTCGAATTGCAGAATTCATTTCTAAAACAAGTGATGACCTTTTGGGTCATCACATTCTCCACCTTTAAAACAATTGTTCGTCCTCGAACGGACATAAGAAGGAAGTACCTGAGTCGGGAAAAAAATGGGGATAATGGCTCCGCATATCGTACTCGGACTCCCAAGTCGATGCCTCAGCAGGCTGACCTCTCCACTGAACACAAACAGAAGGGAAACTCTTCGATCTCAACTAATGAACCTGCCGGTCTAGAATGACTACCGGCTCATCCTCATAGAACAAGTCCTTGTCCAATTGGACAGTGCTGAAATCTAACATGTGGGATGGATCGCCGTGATACTTCTAAAACATGGACACATAAAACACTGGATGCATGGCTGATAAGCTCGGCAGAAATGCAAGTCTGTAAGCCATCTCCCCACGATTAAGAATCTCAAACGGGCCAATGAACCTAGGGCTAAGCTCGCCCTTCTTCACAAATCTCATCACGCCCTTCATAGGCGACACTCGAAGCAATACCCGCTCACCGACCATGAATGCCAAGTCATGAACCTTACAGTCCGCAAAACTCTTTTGCTTGGATTGAGTTGTACGAAACCTATCCTAAATGATCTTGACCTTGTCCAAGGCATCCTGCACTAGATCCGTACCCAACAACTGAGCCTCTCCCGGCTCAAACCATCCAACCGGTAACCGACACCGTCTACCATACAAAGCCTCATAAGGAGTTGTCACGACCCAAACCAAAGGGCCGTGACGGGCACCTGGTGCCTTACTCAACCGAGTACCAACATAACATATCTTTCTTATTATACTATCTTGAGTAAATGAGCCAGAAACCCGTCATGAGATAACAAGAATAAAACGTAAGGGAATACTCAACATATGACGACCCAATATGATATACAAACTTATACATGTGACATACGGGCCTATAAGGCCGACATGACCATTTGTAAACTCAACACATAGGCCAACAATGCCATACAAGTATCCATAAACCTGACATCTGTCTACAAGCCTCTAAGAGTACATAAAATCATAAAGGTCGAGAAATGGACCTCCATACCAATCAATACATATCCAAAGTATACTGACCAAATAGGCAACTCCGGAGCAAGTGGAGTGTACCAACACCTCCGTTGAGCTGATAGCCTACTAGAAAGACTGTCAACCTATCAATCGGGACCTGCGGGCATGAAATGCAGCGTCCCCAGGCAAAAGGGACGTCAGTACAAATAAAATACCGAGTATGTAAGAAAGGAAAGCATAAACAAGAACACTAATGTAAAGAGGGATAGAGGAGATACAACCTGTAATATATGAGTGCATCTAGGGGCTACTGACATGAAATGCATAATACATATATATACATAAACTTTAAAAACATAAGCCTCTGTGGGCATCATCATTATCATATCATACCCGGCCTCAAAGAGGACTCGGTAAAAACGTACCCGGCCATCAAAAGGCTCGGTAAAATTGTACCCGGCCACGTGGAGCTCGATAAATCCAACTGATCAGTGGTTGCACAATAGGTGTCATACCCGACCTACTATAGCGCTGCTCGGTAGAGTAAAATAGATGCTATATATAATGCATGCTAGACTCATGGAATCATGTTCTAAACCTTTTGGAGTGACTTAAGGTCGTTGCACCTTCGATTAACATTATGGACATCATACCATCAATATAAGCTTCTATAGGATTCAAGGATCATACATACTTGCTTAAAATAACTTTATAAGGAAAGAACAACATGGGCAACCTTAGTTTCTAGGAGTAGATCCGTTATGAAATAACGTATTCATTTCACTTTAGATCATGCCAAAAGAAATAAGGAAGTGCCTTAACATACCTTAACCATGGTGAGTCCTTAATACCTCCCAAGCTACTCTTCAAACAACTCAACTCAATCTACATTTGCATAAGGAGATTCAAAATCAGTGTTGAATAAAGGCTATGTCTGCAACATAAACTTGTAGCTCGTTTATATAAATCCGGGCAGCATCTCCCCTATAACAAGATCCTCCTCCAATATCATATACCAACAACAATTACCAGAGAAATCCAGCAATACATAATTATCAATAACAAGACACCATAAAACAACAACAAGTCATAACTATTTTACGACGAGCGACAAGCTCCAATTGAAATTCGTGTACCCCATATCATCCCTTATAGACTTTTTACTTTAACTTAATAGTATCATTAACATGATAATGAAGTCATTCATTAATAATTCCAGCCTTATACCATATATCCATAACAAAGAAAATGATCCACAACTCCAATTATTCTTAATTAGCAACTTTATTCAATAGTTCATGTCTAGTTCATCCATTTAACTTAACCAATGCCAAGATAACCGTAAGAACCTGTAGGAACACAATATAATTACCTCATACAATATATGTAAGTTGAAATCAATATTATATTTAGCTTACAATAGCCCAACATACCCCAATCAATTCATACCAAAAACGACAACTATAGTAGTGTCCAACACCCCGAAAATATTACAAAGAATGACTAATTCATAATTTTGCCATTACGTGGTGTTTCTACACACCATTTATCCTCCAAAAACTCCATTAAATAGCAGCAAAATATATAGACAAAAAGCTACACGAAACATCCCACAAAACAGACCATTACAAATCAAATAACTCGAACTCACGGCTTCCAATCACCATCCTGTGAGTTCTAACTATTATGAAATAAATTAATCGATCTTCCTTGATGTTTAAGAGCTTGAAACCAGAAATTAGGCATTTTTATTAACCTCAAAATACCTTCCAAAACTCAAACTACAAATAAAAAGAGAGGTTATATAGCGATGCTTACGTCTTGGGGATCGTTCTAATGTTATTGCTTCGTGATTTCGTGCCTCGAACGATAATCTTGTTGGATAACCTTGTGGAAAGCTTAAGGGTGAGGTTAGGGGTCTTATTTGGTCGATCTCTCTAGAATTATGAAGAAAGAGACGACATAGGAAGATATATATCCATTTTGGTTGAAAAGTCAAAAGGTGCTACTTGGCACCATCTCATTGGCCCTTTTTCAAATACTTATATCTTTTTATCCGGATGTCGTATAAGTAAACGGTTAAATGCGTTGGGAACTACATTTCAAGACCTTCAATTTGGTATATAATATGTCCCAAAAAGACCTCATATAGCACACGAAATTTATTACTCAATAAGCTTCATTACAAGGCAAATCCTTAGTCGGTTTTTCCGCAACTCAAATCCGATTTTTCTCAAACTTTATACTTCATGTACAAACATCATATATAGTCATATCATGGCTTTAAACTCATTTAAATCATGTTTAACAAGTCTCATATTCATCTTAACTTACTTAACACTTCGGTAAACCTTTCTTATCCTTGTAGAAAGATTTCATCCTTTTTGAGTTTACATTAGATAATCCTATAATGATAGTAACATCTGAAGTACGGGTGTAACAATATGTACCCTTATAAACATTTATCCTTGAATATTTAACTCTCAAAGGTTTGAAAAAAATATGGGACGTAAAATCACTTTATATACTTTCCAAGAGGATCTCATTTCTGAGCTTACATCAACAGACTTACGACGTACTTTCACGTACAAAAACATGGGTTATAACATTATTCCCCCCTTTGGAACATTCATCCTCGAATGTTGACTGATGCACTTCTCATTCTCATACCATGTGGCTCTTATGAATACTTTAATATTGTCCTTTGTTGTCTAGGCAATTGTTCTGTGGATAAATTTAAAAACCAAGGCATTTCCCCCTTTAGTCCTATTCTCACCCCGAGAATTATAGTCGGAGTTCTTCCAATCTTGTAACTTCGACTACTTTCTATGATGTATCATATATGACTATGTCCTTTTATTCACGACTCTTCTCTCCTTTTTTTCCTCCAGCTTTTTTCCAATCTCTTTGCTTCACTTTGTGAATACATATATAGAACTAAGATATGATCTCCCTCTGGGCATATATAAGTATATTTAAGCTCTTCACTTGGTACTTTGCTGAATGTACGACTATTGCTATATTTCGTTTCATAGCCTTGGTATTATTACCGAGGTATGCTACATAACTCTAGGTTTCTTTCTCATTGCTTGTCCCATAACCTGCCGGCGCAACCCTGCCATATTAGGAACATATAATTGACCTCGATATCTGATTACTCCATCTCACCCAGCCACATTAGGAACATATAATTGACCTCGATATCTGAGGACTCTGTCTCCTGTAATCTCAAATAGTGTCTTCTCATTTTGAGGGGTTGTATCTCTTTAATAATCTAGCACATGATCTTCATACTGACATTCCTTCACTTCAGTTACTAAAGAGGAGGTTTCCATGTCCTAAGTAGTAATTCTGGTACCACCTGCATCTAGTAATCGAATTCCAAGATTAGTTAGCAGATGAATCTCACAAGCTATCTCACTCTTCTATGCCTGTGCTAAACATAGATCTACGATTGGGGGCGTTGACTACTACATTCGCCTTCCCTGGATGATATAAAATATAAACATCATAGTCTTTTACTAACTCCAACCATCACCTCGGATGTAATACATTGTCACTAAGGCTTGCGTCTCATCGGGGAACATCTGAAGTGATTTTCTTGATGCACCTACGGACGATACTATACTTCAATAACTGCATTTTCATAACATCCCAACGTATTCATCTTATGGGGGCATTCTAATACCGTGCCATCCATAAAATCCCTTTTCGTTAAATCATTACTCAATCGAAGGCCCAAACGTCATTCTCTTAACTATTAAAATTACACCTTTATTCTACTACCAGGGCAATATTCCATCTCTTCTAATTGCTCATGTTCTTAGACTCCTCGGAGTTCATTCAGAGTGTACCGAGCTTTCTATAGCTCATGGAGAGCATCAGCCCTCTTGTTTTGACGGGTTTAATCTTGAGACCTTGCCTATTATTATCACCTTCTCACTCACATTTACCATACTTACCTTTAAATCTTGCACCGTATCTTCTACCGATTTCATAACCTCCCTTCTACATTGGTGGAATTCACATCCATACCTTAAAGCTCTACTATATTACTTGTAACCCTGGTGCATACACAATCTGGTGGGAGCTTCGTATTAACGTCTTATGAGGCTGATACTCTTCTAATTGCTTTGTCGTAGAGCTTTTATAGAATATGATTGTTGTACTATCTCTCTTATACCTCTGCTATTAAAAGTGCTCCTGCTATGGTTTGAGTCACGATTTCTATAATCGTCTGGGTCTAACAATCGGACTCATGATGTAACTTTCGAGCTTCCTCTTCCTTCTCAGCCTTTAATTAAGCTTAGGTTATCTTCTAATCTTCAGCTTAGGGTATTAGCTATTACATTAGCCTTTCATAGACTCTATGTAGCATCCATGATATAATCTTCTAACAATTCAAGCCTTTATTGATGACGTGGACTTAATTCTTTCTTTTAACTTATACCAGAGTCTCTTATAGCTGTATGAATGTCAACATATATGCTGCATGGATATAACTCTGAAGTCTTAAGTGCATTCACAACGTAATTAACTCTGGATCATTGATTGAATAATTCCTTTCGTGCCTTCTCAGCGTTCTTTAAATGTAAGCAATCACTTTTCCTGGTCATTATGCCTCTTGTTGCATGAATACTTGGATTATCTTATTGCCCACCAATACTTGAATTTCCTATAACTCATATGATCTCAAATATCACTTTTGACTTCCCGTTCATTAGTCACGATAGGTGCCACTTTCTTATGGAGTGTATACCATATTGTAGCGAGACTGTTGTTACAAGACCATTTCTTATTTATATCGTTATGCTTAAGTTGAAGCCTTCTTCCTTATTTCCTCAGCTAGTCTTTCTTTGTAGTACTTAAGGAGACCTTCTGGATCTTGTAAAGTTACAATCTTGTTATACTGTATACCCGAAGGAATTTTCGATGTTCTTACTCGCCTACAAACATCCTTAGTTACATACCTTCGTGCCCTTGTGCTCGTAGGGTTACTTCTAAACTCAGATGTTGATTGTCTCCTTAGTGGCACTCTCCATTATTCCCGTAACACTTATACGGTACCTTTAGTAACTCAACTCCTATCTGAATATTTCTCAAGGTTACGACATCATATCTGCGAGACTGAATTTAGTAGATTATGATTCACTACGTTTATCTTGCATGATCTGTTGATTTGCTTATACCCTCTTATCTAGCCATAACTAGGCTCTTCCTAAATCAACTACAAACTACTCGTTGATCCAATCTCATATCTATATTCCGCGTAATCTCTCTTTAGTTATTTATTTTGTCTTAAGTTACCTCTCGCACTGGCTCCTTATGTATCAAGTGTTCATTTGCACTTATTTATCAATGTCATTGGGTGCATAACCCTTACCGCTTCTCTCCGGCGTCATGCTTGCATAATGTTCAGGAGTCATATCATATCTATGGGATTTGAATAGATGCAATCTCATTCCTTTCACCCTTTTACCGGTTCCTCATTTACTATTCCATAGTTACCTCTTCATTTTTCCACATCTTCACTAACATCCTACTCGCCTTGCGGTAACCTCTCTATACCAGGGATAATTGAATTTATTACGCACAAGGGTGACACTTAATATAACTGACACACTTAGTCCCTTAAGCTTAACTTTGCTCCACGTGCTTGCTTTAGGGAAGCATCTTCCTAAATGAACCTTAAAGGTTATTCTTTTGTTGTCCATTTTATTATTTTCGGAATGTTATCTCTGAAATTCACATGATATCAACTATTATAAAATCCTTCAGTCCCTAATTCATGTTCAGTTTATCTTGTTCACCAGCCCATACTAATTTCTACTACTCTGGGGTCTAACCTTTCCTCCTGATAATCACGTTGAAGTCACCAACTCATTCTCGAAATAAGGATATGACTTTATGGCCTATACTCATTTATTGCCTCAAGTCCTGTCACCTCTTGTATTTTTCTTCACTCGACTATAGACTCTATCATCGTGTCATATTTTGATTTACTATTATCACTCATATATCATATCTTACTCATGATGCTTCATTTACTCTCTTCTTATTCTCCGGATAATATTTTTGTCTATCACTTTATTCTGAAACTTGAACAAAATGTTCTTTCACTTTTAGCTCCCCTTGCTTTATCTCACTGGATCTTCGGAATGCCTAACATTCTTCCCCCTTTTTTTACTCGGGGCTAGAGTCATACTAAGGGAAATATTTTTCCCTTCTAGGATCCCACTACCTATCTTCTGAAATTTCTGAATATTCTAGTATTCATATCTGATTGTACTATTCTAAAGTTCACCATCTAGGTGTCTCACAAGGAGATCTATTACCACATTTGCACTATCCTTCGGATACATTAGTTAATGATAACAATCCATCCATAATTTTTGGTTACTCTAACCCGAATTGAATCTGGATATCACCTTCTTCTTTTAAACTATATTTGTTAGCTCCCATAAGGCACAACTGAGATGGGTGTGGTCAATTGTATATATCACCGTTAGTATTGAAGGTAACACTAGTACTTATATTTCTCTACCTGAATTGTAAATAATGATAATCTTCATTAACTAGGTACCTCGTACACTTCGTCATCTTGCTTGTTTTACTCGCTGAAACTTGTGTCTAGTTTCCGATTCTCTTATTCCTTTTTACCATACGAGTGGATATATATTCTTGCCTTATGACTCCTTATCAAGAAGCTTACACATCTTAGTACACATATGATCTGCTGAAGACCTCATATTTAGTCATCATAAGCATTGTGCAAAATCGAGTTCCTCTGACTCAACTCTTTCGTATCAAAATTCAATCTCTTACCAACTATATTTCTGGATGTAGGTATAACTGTATTATGAATAAACAAAATTTAGAAGTTTGAATTCTTACAACTGAACTCTATCACACGATCTAGAACAAGAAGAAAGAGTGACAGCCCTAAATGCCGTGTAGCCTCCTGCTTATAAGTGTGGTGCACAACACACCCATAAACAAGACTCTACTAGACACGGCTTGTAGACTCCCTAGGACAGAACTGCTCTGATACCAATTCTGTCACGACCCAAACCGAAGGGCCGTGACGGGCACCTGGTGCCTTTCTTAACCGAGTACCAACATAACATACCTTTCTTATTATACTATCTTGGGTAAATGAGCCAGAAACCCGTCATGAGATAACAAGAATAAAATGTAAGGGAATACTCAACATATGATGACCCAACATGATATACAAACTTATACATGTGACATACGGGCCTATAAGGCCAACATGACCGTTTGTAAACTCAACACATAGGCCAACAAGGCCATACAAGTATCCATAAACCTGACATCTGTCTATAAGCCTCTAAGAGTACATAAAATCATAAAGGTCGGGATAAGGCCCGCCATACCAATCAATACATATCCAAAGTATACTGACCAAATAGGCAACTTCGGAGCAAGTGGAGTGCACCAACACCTCCGCTGAGCTGATAGACAACTAGGAACACTGTCAACCTATCAATCGGGACCTGTGGGCATGAAACGCAGTGTCCCCAGGCAAAAGGGACGTCAGTACAAAAAAAGTACCGAGTATGTAAGGCAGGAAAGCATAAACAAGAACATTAATGTAAAGAGGGATAGAGGAGATACAACCTGTAACATATAAGTGTCTCTAGGGGCTACTGACATGAAATGCATAATACATATATATACATAAACTTTAAAAACATAAGCCTCTGTAGGCATCATCATCATCATATCGTACTCGGCCTCAAAGAGGACTCGGTAAAAACGTACCCGGTCATCCTAAGGCTCGGTAAAATTGTACCCGGGTACGTGGAGCTCGGTAAATCCAACTGATTAGTGGTTGCACAATATGTGTCATACTCGGCCTACTATAGCGCGCTCGGTAAAGTAAAATAGATGTTATATATAATGCATGCTAGACTCATGGAATCATGTTCTAAACCTTTTGGAGTGACTTAAGGTCGTTGCACATTCCATTAACATTATGGACATCATACCATCAATATGAGCATCTATAGGATTCAAGGATCATACAACTTGCTTAAAATAACTTTATAATGAAAGAACAACATGGGAAACCTTAGTTTCTAGGAGTAGATCCATTATCAAATAGCGTATTCATTTCACTTTAGATCATGTCAAAAGAAATAAGGAAGTGCCTTAACATACCTTAACCATGGTGAGTCCTTAATACCTCCCAAGCTACTCTTCAAACAACTCAAATCAATCTACATTTGCATAAGGAGATTCAAAATCAGTGTTGAATAAAGGCTAAGTCTGCAACTTAAACTTGTAGCTCGTTTATATAAATCCGGGAAGCATCTCCCCTATAAGAAGAGCCTCCTCCGATATCATATACCAACAACAATTATCAGAGAAATCCAGCAATACATAATTATCAATAACAAAACATCATAAAACAACAACAAGTCATAACTATTTTACAACGAGCGACAAGCTCCAATTGAAATTTGTATACCCCATATCATCCCTTATAGACTTTTTACTTTAGCTTAACAGTATCATTAACATGATAATGAAGTCATTCATCAATAATTCCAGCTTTATACCATATATCCATAACAAAGAAAATGATCCACAACTCCAATTATTCTTAATTAGCAACTTTATTCAATAGTTCATGTCTAGTTCATCCATTTAACTTAACCAATGCCAAGATAACCGTAAGAACCTGTAGGAACACAATATAATTACCTCATACAGTAGATGCAAGTCGAAATCAATATTATTTTTTGCTTACAACAGCCCAACACACCTCAATCAATTCATACCAAAAATGACAACTATAGTAGTGTCCAACACCCCGAAAATATTACAAAGAATGACTAATCCATAATTTTGCCATTACGTGGTGTTTCTACACATAATTTATCCTCCAAAAACTCCATTAAATAGAAGCAAAATATATAGACCAAAAGCTACACGAAACAGCCCACAAAACAGTCCATTACAAAATAAATAACTCGAACTCACGGCTTCCGATCATCGTCCCGTGAGTTCTAACTATTATGAAATAAATTAATCAATATTTCTTGATGTTTAAGAGCTTGAAACCAGAAATTAGAAATTTTTATTAACCTCAAAATACCTTCCAAAACTCAAACTACAAAGAAAAAGAGAGGTTATATCGCGATACTTACGTCGTAGGGATCGTTCTAGTGTTATTGCTTCGTGATTTCGTGCCTCGGACGATAATCTTGTTGGATAACCTTGTGGAAATCTTAAGGGTGAGGTTAGGTATCTTATTTGGTCGAGCTCTCTGGAATTATGAAGAAAGAGACGACATAGGAAGATAAATATCCATTTTGGTTGAAAAGTCAAAAGGTGCTACTTGGCACCATCTCATTGGCCCTTTTTCAAATACTTATATCTTTTTATCCGGATGTCGTATGAGTAAACGGTTAAGAGAGTTGGAAACTAAATTCCAATACCTTCAATTTGGTATATAATATGTCCCAAAAAGACCTCATATAGCACACAAAATTTATTACTCAATAAGCTCCATTATAAGGCAAATCCTTATTCGGTTTTTCCGCAACTTAAATCCGATTTTTCTCAAACTTTATACTTCATGTAAAAACATCATATATAGTCATATCATGACTTTAAACTCATTTAAATTACGGTTAACAAGTCTCATATTCATCTTAACTTACTTAACACTTCGGCAAACCTTTCTTATCCTTGTAGAAAGATTTCATCCTTTTTAAGTTTACATTAGATAATCTTATAATGGTAGTAACGTCTGAAGTACGGGGTGTAACAACATGTACCCTTATAAAGATTTATCCTTTAATATTAACTCTCAAAGGCTTGAAAAAAAATATGGGACGTAAAATCACTTTATATACTTTCCAAGAGGATCTCATTTCTGAGCTTACATTAACGGACTTATGATGTACTTTCACGTACAAAAACGTGGGTTGTAACAGGAGCAATTTGGATGCTCGACTAGTAGTTGTTGTTGTAGGCAAACTCCGCTAAAGGCAAAAACTAATCCCACGAGCCTCCAAAGTCAATGACACAAGCTCGGAGCATATCCTCCAAAATCAAAGTGGTCTGCTCGGACTACCCGTCCGTCTGAGGATGAAACGCTGTGCTCAACTCCACCCGTATGCCCAACTCTCGCTAAACTGCTCTCTAGAAATGTGAGGTAAACTACGTACCTCAATTCAAAATGATATAAATCTCAGCTAACCTCTCGGAAGAATAGGAGACTGCCATAGGAATGAAATGTGCTGACTTGGTCAGCCTATCAACAATAACCCACATTGCATCGAACTTCCACTGAGTCTGTGGGAGTCCAACAACAAAGTCCGTAGTGATACGCTCCCACTTCCATTCAGGAATCTCAATCTTCTGGAACAAACCGTCGGGCCTCTGATGCTCGTACTTAACTTGCTGACAGTTCAAACACCGAGCCACGTGTGCAACAATGTCCTTCTTCATTCTCCGCCACCAATAACGCTGTCGCAAATCCTGATACATTTTAGCGGCACTCGGATGAATAGAGTACCGAGAACTATGGGCCTCCTCTAAAATCAACTCTCGGAGTCTATCCACATTAGGCATACAAACTTGACCCTGCAATCTCAGAACTCCATTATCTCCTAAGGTAACTTGCTTGACACCTCCGTGTTGCACCGCGTCTCTAAGGACACACAAATGAGGATTATCAAACTATCGATCTCGAATACACTCCAATAATGAAGAACGAGTGATGGTGCAAGCTAATACATGACTAGGCTCAGAAACATCCAACCTCACGAACTGATTGGCCAAAGCCTAAACATCCAAAGCAAGTGGTCTCTCACCAATCGGGATATAAGCAAGACTACTCATACTGGCTGACTTCCTACTCAAGGCATCGGCCACCATATTGGCCTTTCCCGAATGATATAATATGTTGATATCGTAGTCTTTCAATAGTTCCAACCACCTTCTCTGCCTCAAGTTTAGCTCTTTCTGCTTGAACGAGTACTGCTGACTCTTGTGATCTGTGAACACCTCACATGCCATGACATATAGATAATGCCTCCAAATCTTCAACGTGCGAACAATGGCTGCTAACTTCAAAATCATGAACCGGATAGTTTTTCTCATAAATCTTAAACTGCCGTGAGGCATAGACAATGACCTTGACATCTTGCATCAACACCGCACCTAGTCCAATACGAGATACATCACAATAAACTGTATATGGCCCTAAACTAGTGGGCAAAACCAACATTGGTGTCGTAGTCAAAGCTGTCTTGAGCTTCTGAAAGCTCGCCTCACACTCGTCCGACCACCTGAACTGGGCACCCTTCTGGGTCAACTTGGTCATCAGGGCTGCAATAGACGAAAACCCCTCCACAAACCGACGATAATAGCCTGTCAATCCCAAGAAACTCCGATTCTCTGTAGCTGATACTGGTCTAGGCCAGTTCTTGACTGCCTCAATCTTCTTCGGTTTAACCTGAATACCCCCTACGGATACAACATGACGCAGGAATGCAACTGAACTCAACCAGAACTCACACTTCGAAAACTTAGCATACAACTGACTATCCCTCAAAGTCTGAAGAACCACTCTAAGATGCTGCTCATGCTCCTCCCGGCTACGGGAATAGATCAAAATATCATAAATGAAGACTATTACAAACGAATCCAAGTAAGGCCTGAACACTCAGTTCATCAAATGCATAAAAACAGTTGGGGCAATTTTCAACCCGAATGACATCACCAAGAACTCATAATGCCCGTACCGAGTGCGGAAAGCTGTCTTAGGGACATCGGATGCCCTAATCCTCAACTGGTGGTAGCCAGATCTCAAGTCAATCTTTGAAAATACCTTGGCACCCTGAAGCTAATCAAACAAATCATCAATCCTTGGCAATGGATACTTATTCTTGATTGTAACCTTGTTCAACTACCGGTAATCTATACACATTCGCATCGATCCATCCTTCTTCTTAACAAATAACACCGGCACACCCCCAAGGCAAAATACTAGGTCTAATGAAACCTTTTTCAAGCAAGTCTTGCAACTGCTCCTTCAACTCTTTCAACTCAGGTGGGGCCATACGACATGGAGGAATAGAAATAGGCTGAGTGCCCGGAGCCAAATCAATGAAGAAGTCAATATCCCTGTCGGGTGGCAAACCCAGCAGGTTTGAAGGAAATACCTCAGGGAACTCACGGACAACAAACACAGAATCAATAGAAGGAACCTCGGCACTAGAGTCACTAACATATGCCAAATAGGCCAAATACCCATTTTCGACCATATGCCGAGCCTTCACATAAGAGATAACACTACGGGTAGAATGACCAAGAGTCCCTCTCCACTCTAAACGAGGCAAACCAGGCAAGGCTAGGGTCACAGTCTTGGTATGACAGTTCAAGATAGTGTGGTTAGGTGATAACCAGTCCATCCCTAATATGACATCAGAATCAACCATGTCCAGAATTATCAAATCTATACGAGTCTCAAGACCCTCAATCACAACTATACACGAATGATGGACTCGATCTACCACAATAGAATCACCCACCGATGTAGACACATATACAAAGGCACTCAAGAAATCACTAGGCATGACCAGATACAGTGTAAAATAAGATGACACATAGGAGTATGTAGACCCTGGATCAAATAGGACTAAAGCATCTCTACTACAAACCAGAATATTACCTGTGATAACTATATCGGAAGCCTCAGCCTCAGGCCTGGCTGGAAGAGAATAACATCAGGGTTGGGCCCCACCACCCTAAACTACATCTCTGGGACGGCCTGCTGCTAGCTGGCCTCCACCTCTAGTTGTCTGACCTCCACCTCTAATACCTCTACCTCCACCTCTAGCACCTCTACCCCCACCCCTAGCTGGCGGAGCGGGTGGTGGAATGCCTGGTGCCTGTACCATAGCACAAGAACCCTGTTGTTGAGAACTGCTTGGTGTTCGAGGGAAATATCTAGCAATGTGCTTCGTGTTGCCACAATTAAAACAAGCCCTCGGCTGCTGGGGCTGACGACCCTAAAAACTCTAAAGCGGCGGTGCACTGATAGGAGCTGGTGGTGCACTATAGGATTGCTGATCAGAATACTGCATATGAGAACCACGGCCACTTGAAGCGCCGTGAGATACCTGAAGTGCTGACTGAAAGGACCTAGGATGATGGCCTCTACCATACGAATCCCTTCCTCCAGACGAGGCACCACTGAATCTGCCTGAATGATGAGGCCTCTTGTCAAACCCCTGACCACCTCCTTGCGACAGAACCATCTTAACTCTCCTAGCCACATTGGCCGCCTCCAGGAAAGAAATCTCACTCCCTGTCTCCTTATCCATCTGAAGTCGAATCGACTGAATATGTCCCTCAATGAACCTTCTCACCTTCGCTCTCTCTCGGTGGGAAGTATGATAAGAACATGACGGGCCAAGTTGATGAATCTAGTCTAATACTGAGTAACGGTCATAGAACCCTGCTGGAGATGCTCAAACTGCCTCTGATAGGCCTCTGTCTGAGTGATGGGGAGAAACTTCTCTAGAAATAAATGAGTAAACTGCTCCCAAGTCAAAGCTGGTGATCCGGCTGGCCTAGCCAAACAATAATCTCTCCACTAAGTCTTGGCGGATCCAGACAAGAGGAAAGTAGCAAAGTCGACTCCATTGGTCTACACTATCCCCATGTTCCTGAGAACCTTATGACAGCTGTCTAGATAATCCTGGGATCCTCTGAAGATGCACCACTAAAAGTAGTAGTGAAGAGCTTGGCGAACCTGTCCAATCTTCATAAAGCATCGGCAGATATAGCTGTTCCATCACCGGTCTAAGCTACCACACCCGGCCGAACTGCTCTAACTGGCTGAGCTACTGAAGTCTGAAACTGGGGAGCCATCTGCTCCGGAGTGCGAGTAGCAGAAGTCTGGGCTCCTCCTCCAGCCTGAGAGACGGCTGGTGCTACAGGAAGCAAGCCTGCCCGGGTAACACTCTCTATAAGGCCCACCAGATGGACTAGAGCATCCTAGAGTACTAGGGTAGCAATAAACCCCTCTGGGACCTGAGCTGGGCCCACCGGAACTGCCTGGGCTGAACCTTATCATCAAAGTCAACATGAGGCTCCGCCGCTGGTGCTACTACTCTAGGTTGAGCTCTATCCCTAGCTCGGCCTCTAACACGGCCTCGGCCTCCCCCTCTGCCCCTCGTGGGAGTTGCTTCTAGGGGCTCGGGCTACTGATCGGTGGATGAGGAAGCACGTGTTCTCGCCATCTGCGAAAGAACAGAGTAGAAATTCAATTAGCATTGAGAAACCAAACCGCACGACAAGAAAGAATAAATGTGAAGTTTTTCCTAACTCTATAGCCTCTGGGATAAATACAGACGTCTCCGTACCGATCCCTCAGATTCTACCAAGCTTGTTCGTGAATTGTGAGACCTATGTAACCTAGAGCTCTGATACCAACTTGTCACGACCCGGATTTTCCGCCCTCGGGAGTCGTGATGGCACCTACTCGTGGAAGCTAGGCAAGCCAAATATTGCAAATTCATCTCCCTTTTTATTTAAACATATTAAACAATGTAAAATACTAAGTGATTAAACAATGGAATAAGATTAAACAATCGGAAATGCGGAAGCTGAAACTTAATATTCCAACCAAACACTGCACATAATTTGAAGTACAATACTACCTAGAATTTGGTGTCACAAGTCACGGACTGTCTAAGAATACTACAAACAAGGTCTAAATGAAATACATAAGTCTGTCTCTAAATAAGTAAAAATAGAAAGAGAAAAGATAGGAGGATACGCCAAGGCCCGCAGACATCTGCAAGACTACCTCGGGTCGCCTGTGTGGACTGAAGACAGCACCCTCACTGCGGTCCAAACACTCCGGTATCAGTATCTGCACATAGTGCAGAGTGTAGTATCGGCACAACCGACCCCATGTGCTGGTAAGTGCCTACCCTAATCTCGGCGAAGTAGTGACGAGGCTAGGACCAGATTACCAAATAAACCTATGCAGTTAAATCATATACAGTGGAAATAGAAGCAGATAATTACAACTAAAGTTGGGCGAAGGAAACATACTGCGGGGAGTAGCGGGTAACAACGGAATAATAGTGGAGAAATGTAAGGACGCCATAACTAAAATACCAGCAAAATATAAGGAAACAAGGAACAAGTACACATGTAATACCGTTGCAGGAGTGCAACTCGATCCCAAATCACATAGTACCGGTGCAGGCGTGCAACCCACTCCCATTTCATATAATACCGTTGCAGGCGTACAACCCACTCCCATTTCATATGTTACCGTTGCAGGCGTACAACCCGCTCCCATTTCATATGTTACCATTGCAGGCGTGCAACCCGCTCTCATTTTATATGTTACCGTTGCAGGCGTGCAACTCGCTCCCTTTTCATTTAACAATACCAATCATAAAAGAATCCCGGCAAGGGAACAGGACTATAACAACAACATCCCGGCAAGGGAGCAATAATTTAACAACAACGTCTCGGCAAGGGAACAAAACTATAACAACAACATCCCGGCAAGGAGCAATAATATGACAACAAAATCCCGGCAAGGGAACGATAATGATCATCCTCATATGAAGCACAATAAACTACTACGGAGTCACAACAATTATAATACAAGACTTACAGGCATGCTTGACACCAACATTTAGATACTCGTTACCATGCCTATACGTCATACTCCACAATTAGCATGTAGCAAATAAGACTCAACTCCTAATCCCTCAAGATAAGGTTAGACCAAACACTTACCTCGAACTTCCACGGCCAACTCAAGCCTCAAACACCGCTTGTCCTTCAGAATTCGCCTCCGAACAACTCGTATCTAGCCCAAATTGATTTAACAATATCAATAAATGCTAAAGAATTCATACCCAGTGCTTAATTATAGATTTCCTATCATTCTTCCCAAAAGTCAAAAATCGACCCCAGGCCCGCTTGGTCAAAATACGAGGTTCGGACCAAAACCCAATCACCCATTCACCCACGAGCTCGAATATGTAATTAGTTTCAAAATTCGACCCCAAAATGAGGTCTAAATTCCATTTATACAAAAGGCCCTAACTCTACCCCAAATCCCTAATTTTCTACTATTAAGAACATGATTTAGGCCTAGAAATCTAATGGGTGTTAATGAAAATTGAAGAAAATGAGTCTAAGATTACATACCTATGAATTAGTGGTGAAGTTCTCTTTCAAAAATCGCCCAATTTGGAGTTTGGAAGAAGTAGTTAAGAATTTTGGGTTTAATCCCGAATGTTCTGTTACTGTTTAAAAATCACTAGGCAGACCTTCATCGCGTTCGCGATGGGTCTACCACGTTCGCGAAGAGCAGCCTTCCTCAGGCTTACGCATTCATGAAGGGTTGGCCCCTCTGACTTTCGCATTCGCGGGCCTGTGCACGCGTTCGCGTAGAGGAATGATCACTTCCCATACCAGCCCCCCATTTACACTACGCGTTCGCGGGAAATGGCTCGCGTTCGCGTAGAGCAACCCCCCAGTGCTCCGCGTTCGCGTCCCTTACCTCACGTTCGCATTAAACAAATCCACCCCTGCCCAATTATCCATTTCGCGATCACATGAAGGGCTTCGCGATCGCAAAGCACAGAGGGCATGTGCATTAGAACAGCAGTTTTTGCAATTTTCCTAGGTTCAAAAACCTTTCGAGGCCTATCCGAAACTCACCCGAGCCCTCGGGGCTCCAAACCAAACATGCACACTACCTCAGAAACACCCTACGGACTTGCTCGTGTGATCAAATCGCCAAAATAACATCAACAACTATAAATTTAGCATCAAAATCATGAAATCACTTAAGAACTTCAAATTTTCCAATTTTCTCAAATACGGTCCGATTCAAGTCATTTCAAGTCCGTTTCCTACCAAATTTCACAGACTCATCTTAAATCACATAAAAGACATGTACTGGGATCCGGAACTAAAATACGGGCCCGATACCATTAATAAACACATTTCATTTCCAAAAACTCATAAATATTTCAGAAAACAATTTTCTTTAAAAATTCATTTCTCGGGCTTGGGACCTCGGAATTCGATTTCGGACATACACCCAAGTCCCACGGGTCCGGGTCCGTTTACCCAAAATGTTGACCAAAGTCAACTTAAATTCATTTTAAAGTCAAAATTCATCATTTTTCACAAATTTTCACATAATGGCTTTCCGGCTATGCGCCTGAACTGCACACACAAATTGAGGTAATGCTAAAAGAGGTTTTAAAGGCCTTGGAACGCAGAATTCATTTCTAAAACAAGTGATGACCTTTTGGGTCATCACATAAAAGCATGTTTAATTTCCTTAATTGCTTTATTGCTTAAACTACCGTAATTGTATTATGTGAAGCATGTTAGGTTAGAATTACCTGTTTTACTTGGTACGAAATTTAGCTTAATTGAGTATTCCTTGTGTTGTTTCTGTGTGTTTTACCTTGGAACTACGGGATGGCATCCTGGGAGATCCCCTGTACGTATTTATGATTTGAGTTGAGGTGCGGGATACAGAGAGATCCCTAGCACGTATATTGAGGATACCAAGAGATCCTCGGGATACCAAGAGATCCCTAGCATATATTGAGGATACCAAGAGATCCTCGGAATACCAAGAGATCTCTGGCATGTATTGAGGGTACTAAGAGATCCCCGGTTATTATCTTTGAGAAGAATGGTATTCCTGGTGATTGTTTCTGTTTCTGTTTCAGTTGTAGTTATCTTTATTATCCTGTATTGGTTCTTATTGTTATCTTTCAACTGTACTGTTTTATCTTATACGGTCTCACCTTGTATTTCATTTAATCTCAGTAGGGCCCTGACCTTCATCGTCACTACCCGACCGAGGTTAGGCTTGGTACTTATTGAGTACCGTTGTGGTGTACTCATGCCCTTTCTGTGCATTTTTTTCATGTGCAGATCCAGGTACCTCCACTAAGACTCATCACGCTTGAGACGAGGCGCTTGTATAGACTCCAAGGTATATTTGTCGCGTCCGTATACCGAAGAGTCCCTTTCTACTCCCCCTTTTTTAGTATTTAGCCCTTTTGTATTTTCCTTTCTTTTGTTAGATATTCTGGAGTTAGATACTTGTAGACATTCAAAGGCTTGTGATCATGAGATTCCGGGTTTTGGGAAAAGTATTCAGATTTTGAGAGTTGTTATTGTGTATGCCGAGCGGCACTTTTAAACACTATTTATTTCACTATTTTGTTTTTATTATTTCTTCCGTAAATTAATTTATTTTCTACATTGTTAGGCTTACCTAGTCGTATAGACTAGGTGCCGTCACGATGGTTCATGGAGGGTGAACCGGGGTCGTGACAGTTCATCTATATTATACAACTATATGTTTTATAGGCCGTCAATAGGGTTCATCTACATTATACGCCTATGTGTTTCATAGGCCATCCATAGGGTTTACAACCCTATACTATACACTTATGTGTTTCATAAACCGTCCATAGGATCTATCCATACTATGCACATATGCGTTTCATAGACCGTCCATAGGTTCATAACACATCATTATGCACATGATCATATATAAACTCAAAGTGACATGATTATTATTACATTTAAGGTCGTAAGTTCCCACATCATTGGAATACTTCATGTTCGTGCTCATCATGAAGAAACTCAACTCATTACATTAGCACATATATGGTAGATAAATGAGTAGATTTCAGTGGCACATGGGCCAAATTCTTTTTCCATAAGGTTCATCCTCATTTAGCATATGGCATCTCTATTTCATCTTGTTATGTACTTTCTTGTCATCTTAAGGTCATTAGCTAAGTTCATGATTCTTGGGGACTTAAATCAAAGTCATTTGCATTTATTATTTTAGAATCACACACACTATGATTGAATCTATTGGAACATACAATACCTTAAAATTCTCATTTTTGACAAGCAACCACATTTCATGTTCATAGTATCACTCCCTTTTACTTGCCATGGGTGGCTGTATAACATTTAAAACATTTCGGAACACTATAGACTCTACTCATGAGGACGTAAGAGCTTATGACACATTGAAAACATTTACAAGGAAGTTATACTCATTTTATTTGAAACATAAATTGGAGTCATAGACATTCGTTAAATCAACTTCACGTGAAGTATCTTTATGGGAGTGAATGAGGATAAAAATTGAAACAAGACTTAATTATATTGGCATATGATAAATCATGTGTTCAAGACAATCTAACATGATAAGAATTGGTACTCTGGGCAACCGTACTCGGAGTTCACAATGAGATCATGAAATCTGATTTTATGGAGGGAGTTTAGACAACATACCTTGCTTAAACTTCCCTTAGATTACTACAACGTCCCAACGCTTCTAGCAATTTCAATCAACTAGAGATATGACAAAATTAAATCATAATTAGGAAGAGATTCATAGTTTCAGCTCACCTAGGCATTTCATCAAGCACTAGGTGTGCAAATTTCACTACAAGGTTTCTATGGTGGAATCCCTTCATCCCACAACAAATCATTCACCCAATTTAGTTCAACAACCTCCTTACCACCCATGCATGCACAAAGACACAACTCCCACACCTAAGAATTATACTTCTCATTACCTACTTTTAGTCCAAATCCTGAAATTTAGGGCTAGGGAGAAGAACTTTACCTCTTAAATGAAGATCTTGTGATTTCCTCCCTTGAATCCCAAAGCTTAAGCAAGAATTTGAAGCATGAAGATATTGGTTCCTTTCCTTCTCTCTCTAGATTTCTTTTCCTCTCCCTAAAATATCAGATTTTTTTGCTCCCAAATGGCCCCCTTATGCCTTTTTATTAAAATAGGGTCAGATTAGAAAATCTTCAAAAATAACTTCCGAAGTCAATTTTGTGGTGCAATTCCGTGATAGCAGAATAGATATGTGGCCAGCAGAATGGTCACAAAATGGTATGTTAATTTCGCGATGCTATTTTGCGATAGCAGAATGGTTATGCGGCCAATAGAACGGTCACAAAATGGTTTTCACAAAATGGTATGTCAATTTTGCGATGCAATTTCGCTGTAGCAGAATGATTATGCGGCCAGTAGAATGGCCACAAAATGGTTTTCAAATTTGAGTTGCTTCTGATTCATTCTGTGGTGATTTTCTGGTCAGCGGAACAGATCATCTATAGCATAATGGGCCACATAATCGTCGTTTTTTGCAAATTCTTCTACCAACTCCACTATCTATTGCACAATCCAAAAATTCGTGTTGTGGCACATTAGCTTACCTTTGCACCATAAAACTTAAATTCTTGGCAAAATTGTACAGGACTTTACATCCTGCCCTGCTTAGGATCATTCATCCTAGAATGAGGGTTAGGGTCCGCCACAAAATACCCAATATGACTTAGCTCTTTATTCCCAGAAATTTTGGTAGAATTTCCCATGTAATTGAGCCTATCCACGTGTTAGAGAATCCCATAAATCAATCCTAATAACATATAGATAACACCACACTGCACCATAGACATAAAAACAACACCAACTATGATATAGTAGGCATTATATTACCAAAATGGGGCATTTGCATAAACTGTACAAGTTTGAACATAACTTATAGAAAGTAAACTCCTAACATTCTTTTAACACGCAACAATTTCATGATGATCTTGACTTCTAAAAGTTAACTGAGAGATCCTCCAGGGCTAGCTGGCTCATGATTCTAAATCCGGTGGATAATGGGTCCATCTCACTAAAATTGCCACTTTGGATATGGTGCATCCTTAAATGCTTTGTTCCAAAAAAACATGGTTTTCTTCTATAATCCACAATTATGCATGATATTTTGAATCCGATCATGTCTCTTGAGTCTATTTCAGAGCTCAAGAGGTGCAAAAGTGTATTTAGGGAACTCTATGAACTTTTACTGCATATAGTAGATCGTGGATATGCATGCCATATTTGGTCTTGGAAGGGAAGGTATTGCAAGTGCCAGATTGGGTTGCTTGGGATGTAAATGTCAAAAATGTATTCATCAGTCCGGCACTCTGAACTAGTGATTTGAGTTTCTAAAAGTTAGCTTAATAATTAATTAGTAATATTATTTTGGAACATGGAATTAATCTTACTCATTGAACCAGCGGTAGCTAAGATTGTTTTAACTTTTTGTACATCATTATTCTGGTTTTACCATCTTCAGATGGCTCAAAAGTTAGCTACTAGAGAAGCTATATAGTAATAACTACTCAGCATTGATTATTACTTTTGAAGTTAATTATTAAGTTGATTGAGCTTAAGGTTGGAAGTGGAAGAAGAGGTTGGTTTACATGCATTAGTTAAGGAAGAACAGAAGTGGTTTTGGTTGTAATTAAAAAAACAATAGAGTGTAGTATGCATATTGAGAAGCGCGAAATTCCTTAAAAGGTAGTGTAGTAAGTTAGGTTCTTCAGGTCAATTTTTCATATATATATATATAGAGAGAAGTATGTGATGCTTTGGGAACTTGACGAATTTCAAGGAAAAGATTGATGAATTAATTGGCTAGAAGAGTTCTGTCCAATATATACTGGATGCATGCATGTTCCCTCACACTTGTGCTTTGCATTGTGACATTTGCGGAACAAATTAAATGGTGAGACACACTTGAACACTTTCCTGATCGATGAAGCATGCACCAATATAATTAATGTTTTTTTTTTTGGAAATCAATTTTAAAGATCACCTTTTTAACCATTACCTTAATATATCCTTCTTTTAGTTCCTATTCAAGCAGCAACAGCAGCAGAACGAGCAGTCGGGGAAGGGATTTACATAATCATTAGCAGATATTATGAAATTACAGAACATGACAAGTTCACACAGATCTTCTCACTTGAAATTATGGACTTACATATCCAGCTCACGTGAATCACATTTCAGACTTTATATTTTTTGCACTACGAAGGGGAGCCTTGGCGTAACTGGTAAAATTGTTGTCATGTGACCAGGAAGTTACTAGTTCGAGCCGTGGAAACAGTTGGGTAAGGATGCGTACAATACACCCTTGTGGTCCGGCCCTTTCCCGGATCCCCGCATAGCGAAAACTTAGTGCACCGGCGTGCCCTTTATATTTTTTGCACAACTTTAAGTCTCTTCAGCACTGGCAAAATCATGCACAGACCACAAAATTAATGGTTTCCCCTTTCAGATCCCTTTAATAATAAAGAGAAAGACCAGAAAAGAATAGGAAAAAAACTTCATATCTTTCACAATTCATTCCTGTAAAAAGAAATGGAAATTGGAATCTCAGATAAAACATAATTAGCATCAATCCAAATAGCTCATCTGTTTGTTAGATTTTGCTGAAATAGAGTAAAGAAACTTCCTAAAAACTAAAATTTGTCATATCTTAATTACTTTCCTTAAATCACTCTAGAATTGAGTATGTTCTTATGTTTGTAAAACCTAAAGTATATTTTAAAAGTTTAAACAAGTCATGATTCTACTATCCAAAAGAAGTCAGTACAAATACATGAAGGAATAACTTGTACGGGAAATTTACATATACTAAAATATTTTGGAAATTTCGTTTTGTTAACAAATATTCAGCAAATTACATTCTCTAAATTTCAGACGGAGGCTAATCTAACCATGGTTAAAAATTAACCACATGGTTAGGGCGTAACCTCCAAAATAACAAAATATAAATGGCCTGGCTACAAAGAAATTGCTTTCAACTCTGTTATTTTGAAATAAAATAATTCATATATATTTGCAAATTCCTCTAGGGTTAAAATTATTGTTGGGAGATTCGACGGGCGAGTGACTTTATGCTGTTCAGATTATTGGGTTGATACGTATATTTTTATCTGATCAAGTTATAGTGTGTTATGCTGTAAATATTTTCTGCATTGTTTTTTCTCCTCTTTTTTTCCCCCTTCTTTTGTTCTTTTGTGTTTCAAGCTGAGGTGACTTGGAATTTAGGGTTTTATAAGCTTTCTAATTTCATGAACCTTATATGTTGTTGCTCCTTTAAATTTGTTGGTTTGATGTATCTATTGCTTCATAGTTGATTTGTCGAGAGAGAGAGAGAGAGAGAGAAGACGAGAGATTAGTTTTCATGCCAATATGGGTTGGTTTCCGTAAGTTTGTTAATGCAGTATGTGAATTTCTTGTTGGTTCTTCATGCACCTTTTATTAGACCATAGGTGGAATTAAATTGCAGAATTGGAAAATGGAGTTAATAATATTTAGGAACTTGGGTTCAAAGTAGATGCATTTATTTGGTGGCGAGTAATGTGAGAGATTTTTTGTTATTACTTTGCATCTGTTCTATCATTTTAACTGTTTTGTCGGTTTCTTTGATTTGGCTTCCCCTTAAACCCGTAATTTAGGGATAAGTTTTAATATTCGGTTTATATCAATCATTGACTGGATAATGCAAAAGTTTTTGGAATTCATAAATAGGAAAGATATATTCATCTTTGTTAGTCTCTTATGGTGTTTGCCAGCAGCTTCCACAAGCCATATGCAGTTTGCTAAGTGATGAATTAAATTTGGGTTTCACAGATTTGGAATTATACACTTGTGATAAAGTTCATATAATACACATCATTGAGTCATGTTCGTAGCAATCAATCAACAGTTTGAGTCTTAAGGCAAATGGAGTGTAATAAAGATGAAGCCATTAGGGCCAAAGAAATTGACCGAGCAGATGTTAAGCAACAAGGACATTGATGGAGCTCAAAAATTCGCTATGAAGACTCAAAACCTTTTCCCAGGCGTTGATGGCCTTTCTCACTTCATATTTATGTAGCTTCGGAAAAGAAAATAAATGGTGAAGTTGATCTCTATGGAATCCTTTCTGTAGATCCCTCTGCTGATGTTGAAACAATAAGAAAACATTACAGAAGGCTTGCTCTAGCTCTTCACCCTGATAAAAACAAATCCGTAGGAGGCGGATGGGGCATTTAAGATTCTCTCTGAAGTCTGAAGCATGGAATTTGTTGTCTGACCGAGCTAAAAGGATGACTTATGACCAGAAACACGCTATGAGGAATGTTGGCGTTGGAAATCCATCAATGCGAGGCAGGTCAAATGGTTTTCATAATTTCACTATCGATCCAGCAAGGGCAAGAAATTCAACTACTGCTAATTTCCACCCTGTCCCCGTGGCTTCTCAGCCATCAAAACCTGCTACATTCTGGACCTCTTGCGATCGATGTTCGATTAAATATGAATATTGGAAAGTTCACCTCAACAGAGTTCTTGTCTGCCCCAACTGTCACCAGCCATTTTGGGCTAAGGAGCTAGGTGCTCCTCCTGTAAATGGACATGCATCATCTAATACAGGGCCTTTCTTCCAGCAGCAGCAGCAGGGTACAAATTGTCATGCTGCTAATGGATCGTCTGCTTCAGCTTTCAATATGGGGATACCTGGACATTCTGGCTTTGGCTCAAACATAGGAGCAAACAGTCAGCAGGCTCAGGATTTTAAGTTAAGAGGTTGTAATGGGGTGCCCCCCTATGCTGCTTCCCCTACGCACGTTACATCCAATGGCCACCCGGCTGGTCAATTCTTGGAAGAGAGTACATGAATAAGCAGCTGTAAATACACCAAACATGGAGGATTTTCCTCAGAAAATTAATAAAACTTATACTGGTTTTTACCCTAATTTGGGTTCCCATTCTGCACAAGCTGACAGGGTAAAGAAAAAGAGACACATAAATGAGCAGAAAGCAACTAGTAAAAGAAGAGCAACGATGAATCAATTGGTAGGAAAAGCTAGATCTGGCAGCCATGGAATCGTGCATGGAAATGAGAATGGTGTTTTGAGAGCTGAGCGAGTTGTTGTTGTGGGTAGCAATAAGCCTCAGAGTTCAAGAGAGTTGTCTCAGTCAGAAGTTCGCAATATGCTGGTGGAGAAGGCTAGGACGGAGATCTGCAAGAAGCTGAATGAATGGAGCACAACTTCTGCATCTAGGATGTCATATAAGGAGGACAAGGAAACAGAAAAGAAGCAAACTGCTGCTGCCCATACTGCACAAGGATTTCACAAAAATGATTTGAGAAGAGAGGAAACTGTGAATGGTGTATTAGTGAACTCCAGCAAATCATGCAAGCACAAAGAGTCTAGTGTCGTCTCTACTACAAGTGTTGATTCAGAACCAGAAGATACTGAAATTAAGTCTATGAGGGTTCCTGATTCAGATTTTCGAAATTTTGACGAGGATAGAACGGAGAAATTATTTGAAGATAATCAAGTTTGGGCTGCTTATGATAATGATGATGGCATGCCCCATTATTATGCTCTGATTCACAATGTCATAAGTAGAAAGCCATTTAAAGTGCGAATCAGCTGGTAGACCTCTAAAAACAACTCTGAATTTGGGCCAATTAACTGGGTTGGTTCTGGGTTTCTGAAAACAAGTGGAAACTTCAGAATAGGCAAGCATGAAATTAATAAGACACTCAATTCTTTCTCCCACATAGTTAAGTGGACAAAAGGAACCAGAGGCGTTCTCCAAATTTTCCCAGGAAGGGGGATGTAATGTTATGAACTCAACAAAACGATACCTTGATTAAACTTCCAAATAAACTGATTACAATAGAAATGCAAAGGATATAGTCATGAACTAAGGAAATAGTAGTAGAAAGAAAGGAGATGAGGAGACAGAGCCACAGAGAGAAATAGACGAGGAAGAGAGAGACCATGAGAGGGGAGTTTTCCAGATAACAATTCGCCTTACCGTATACTTGCACGAATTGGTAATTATAGTAACTATATTCCTTCTTGTCCAGTAATTCCTTGACACATGTACCTCTAACCTGGGTCCCAGTTGCAGCCCAATAACCTCTTGTTGGGCTATTTCACATCCTGACTCGTGTGCAACCCACTCCCTGGCACAAGTACTTCATTTTGGTTTAGCCCTTTCATAACAGTGGGCTCTGTATAGGAATTGGTTTCCCGAATGGAACGAGCAAACTCAGGATGATGTGATCCACAAATATGATATGGTGGAAGTGCTTGAAGACTACAGTGAGGACGAAGGTGTCAGAGTTGCTCCATTAGCCAAAGTAGCTGGCTTCAAGTCAGTAATCCATCAGCATCAAGACCCTAAACTGATGATGTCCATCTCATTGAAGAAGTATTAGGCATGTGCCTAATAAGAGTTTTCTTTGGTTTGGTAGCCAACCTTGTTGACTTGGTTTGGTTGGTAGCCAACCTTGTTGAATTTCTTTGGTTTGGTAGCCAACTTTGTTGAATTGTGAAAAGTGTGTGTAAATTGTCAAATATGGTAGGCTTTAGAGAGTGAAACTTTGGCTATAAAAGGAGAGCTTCAACTCTCATTTCTACACACCAACAAAGAGAGAAAGAAAGAGTGAGGTTTCACAGACAAGGTATAAGAAAATAGTCTGTGAGGAAAATAGAGAGTGAGCGATATTGTAGTGAGGTGAGAATATCAAAAGAGGGTTATTTCTTTTGAGTGTTGTAGTGGTCTTTGGAGTATTTACCTCCGACCTACAAAGTGTAAAATTCCTTACTATAGTGATATCAGTTGCTCCTCTCGGGGTCGTGGTTTTTTCCCTTATTCAGAAGGGTTTTCCACGTAAAAATTTTGGTGTCATTATTACTCTTTTATTCTTGTTAATTACCGTATCTCGGTGCTACATTATTATTCCGCTTTATTACCGTGAATATTATTTTGGTAAGGGGTTTATTCCCAACAACTGGTATCAGAGCACAGGTTCTGCTCGTTCACTGAAATACTATTCACTGTCGGTAGTACTATACTTGGTGAAAAATAAAAATGTCCGGAGTAAAGTACGAGGTAGCAAAATTCAACGGAGATAACGGTTTCTCAACATGGCAAAGAAGGATGAGAGATCTGCTCATCCAACAAGGATTACACAAGGTTCTAGATGTTGATTCCAAAAAGCCTGATACCATGAAAGCTGAGGATTGGGCTGACTTGGATGAAAGAGCTGCTAGTGCAATCAGGTTGCACTTATCAGATGATGTGGTAAATAACATCATTGATGAAGACACTGCACGTGGAATTTGGACAAGGTTGGAAAGCCTATACATGTCCAAAACGCTGACAAATAAATTGTACCTGAAGAAGCAGTTATACGCCCTACACATGAGTGAAGGTACGAATTTTTTGTCACATTTAAATGTGTTTAACGGACTAATCACACAGCTTGCCAACCTCGGAGTGAAAATCGAGGAAGAAGATAAAGCCATCTTGCTATTGAACTCGTTGCCATCTTCGTACGATAATTTGGCAACAACCATCCTGCATGGTAAGACTACTATTGAGTTGAAAGATGTCACATCAGCTCTTCTACTCAATGAGAAGATGAGAAAGAAGCCTGAAAATCAAGGACAGGCTCTCATCACAGAAGGTAGAGGCAGGAGTTATCAAAGGAGTTCGAACAACTATGGTAGATCCGGAGCTCGTGGGAAGTCAAAGAACCGATCCAAATCAAGAGTCAGAAATTGCTACAACTGTAATCAACCAGGTCACTTCAAAAGAGATTGCCCAAATCCAAGGAAGGGCAAAGGTGAAACCAGTGGCCAGAAGAATGACGACAACACAGCCGCCATGGTGCAAAATAATGATAATGTTGTCCTCTTTATAAATGAGGAAGAGGAATGCATGCACCTGTCAGGTCTAGAGTCGGAATGGGTGGTTGACACAGCGGCATCTCACCATGCCACACCGGTAAGAGATCTTTTTTGCAGATATGTAGCAGGTGATTTCGGCACAGTGAAAATGGGTAACACAAGTTACTCAAAGATTGCGGGGATTGGTGACATTTGTATCAAGACAAATGTCGGATGCACATTGGTTCTAAAGGATGTGCGGCATGTACCTGATTTGCGGATGAACTTGATCTCGGGAATTGCTTTAGACCGAGATGGATACGAGAGTTATTTTTCAAATCAAAAGTGGAGACTCACTAAGGGATCATTGGTGATTGCAAAGGGAGTTGCTCGTGGCACGTTGTACAGGACAAATGCAGAAATATGCCAAGGTGAATTGAACGCGGCACAAGATGAGATTTCTGTAGATTTATGGCACAAAAGAATGGGTCATATGAGCGAGAAGGGATTGCAGATTCTTGCCAAGAAATCACTCATTTCTTATGCCAAAGGTACAACTGTAAAACCTTGTGACTACTGTTTATTTGGTAAGCAGCATAGAGTCTCATTTCAGACATCGTCTGAAAGAAAATTGAATATACTTGATTTAGTATATTCTGATGTTTGCGGCCCAATAGAAATTGAATCAATGGGCGGTAACAAATATTTTGTTACTTTTATTGATGATGCTTCACGAAAATTATGGGTTTATATTTTGAAAACCAAAGATCAGGTGTTTCAAGTTTTCCAGAAATTTCATGCTCTAGTAGAAAGGGAGACGGGTCGAAAGCTAAAGCGCCTCCGAAGTGACAATGGAGGTGAGTACACTTCAAGGGAATTTGAAGAGTATTGTTCAAGTCATGGGATCAGACATGAAAAGACAGTTCCTGGAACCCCACAGCACAATGGTGTAGCCGAGAGGATGAACCGCACCATTGTGGAGAAGGTGAGAAGCATGCTCAGAATGGCTAAACTGCCTAAGTCATTCTGGGGTGAAGCAGTTCAGACAGCCTGTTACCTGATCAATAGGAGTCCATCAGTTCCGTTGGCGTTTGAAATCCCAGAGAGAGTTTGGACCAACAAGGAGGTGTCCTACTCGCATCTGAAGGTGTTCGGTTGTAGAGCTTTTGCACATGTACCAAAAGAGCAGAGAACAAAGCTGGATGATAAATCTGTTCCCTGCATATTTATCGGATATGGAGATGAAGAGTTCGGGTACAGACTGTGGGATCCTGTAAAGAAGAAGGTCATCAGAAGCAGAGATGTAGTCTTCCGAGAAAGTGAAGTTGGAACTGCTGCTGATATGTTAGAAAAGGCGAAAAATGGTATAATTCCTAACTTTGTTACTATTCCTTCTACTTCTAACAATCCCACAAGTGCAGAAAGTACAACCGACGAGGTTGCCGAGCAGGTGGAGCAACCTGGTGAGGTTATTGAGCAGGGGGAGCAACTTGATGAAGGTGTCGAGGAAGTGGAGCACCCCACTCAGGGAGAAAAACAACCTCAACCTCTGAGGAGATCAAAAGGCCAAGGGTAGAGTCATGCAGGTACCCTTCCACAGAGTATGTCCTCATCAGTGATGAGGGGGAGCCAGAAAGTCTTAAGGAGGTGTTGTCCCATCCAGAAAAGAACCAGTGGATGAAAGCTATGCAAGAAGAGATGGAATCTCTACAGAAAAATGGCACATACAAGCTGGTTGAACTTCCAAAGGGTAAAAGACCACTCAAATGCAAATGGGTCTTTAAACTCAAGAAAGATGGAAATGGCAAGCTGGTCAGATACAAAGTTCGATTGGTGGTTAAAGGCTTCGAACAAAAGAAAGGTATTGATTTTGACGAAATTTTCTCACCTGTTGTCAAAATGACTTCTATTCGAACAATTTTGAGCTTAGCAGCTAGCCTAGATCTTGAAGTGGAGCAGTTAGATGTGAAAACTGCATTTCTTCATGGAGATTTGGAAGAGGAGATTTATATGGAGCAGCCAGAAGGATTTGAAGTAGCTGGAAAGAAACACATGGTGTGCAAATTGAATAAGAGTCTTTATGGATTGAAGCAGGCACCAAGGCAGTGGTACATGAAGTTTGACTCATTCATGAAAAGTCAAACATACCTAAAGACCTATTCTGATCCATGTGTATACTTCAAAAGATTTTCTGAGAATAACTTTATTATATTGTTGTTGTATGTGGATGACATGTTAATTGTAGGAAAAGATAAGGGGTTGATAGCAAAGTTGAAAGGAGATCTGTCCAAGTCATTTGATATGAAGGACTTGGGCCCAGCACAACAAATTCTAGGGATGAAGATAGTTCGAGAGAGAACAAGTAGAAAGTTGTGGCTATCTTAGGAGAAGTACATTGAACGTGTACTAGAACGCTTCAACATGAAGAATGCTAAGCCAGTCAGCACACCTCTTGCTGGTCATCTAAAGTTGAGTAAGAAGATGTGTCCTACAACAGTGGAGGAGAAAGGAAACATGGCTAAAGTTCCTTATTCTTCAGCAGTCGGAAGCTTAATGTATGCAATGGTATGTACTAGACCTGATATTGCTCACGCAGTTGGTGTTGTCAGTAGGTTTCTTGAAAATCCTGGAAAGGAACATTGGGAAGCAGTCAAGTGGATACTCAGGTACCTGAGAGGTACCACGGGAGATTGTTTGTGCTTTGGAGGATCTGATCCAATCTTGAAGGGCTATACAGATGCTGATATGGCGGGTGACATTGACAACAGAAAATCCACTACTGGATATTTGTTTACATTTTCAGGGGGAGCTATATCATGGCAGTCTAAGTTGCAGAAGTGCGTTGCACTTTCAACAACTGAAGCAGAGTACATTGCCGCTACAGAAACTGGCAAGGAGATGGTATGGCTCAAACGATTCCTTCAAGAGCTTGGATTGCATCAGAAGGAGTATGTCGTCTATTGTGACAGTCAAAGTGCAATAGACCTTAGCAAGAACTCTATGTACCATGCAAGGACCAAACACATTGATGTGAGATATCATTGGATTCGAGAAATGGTAGATGATGAATCTCTAAAAGTCTTGAAGATTTCTACAAATGAGAATCCCGCAGATATGCTGACCAAGGTGGTACCAAGGAACAAGTTCGAGCTATGCAAAGAACTTGTCGGCATGCATTCAAACTAGAAGACAGTGCTACCTCCTCTGGATGAATGAGACTGGAGGGGAGATTGATGATGTCCATCTCATTGAAGAAGTATTAGGCATGTGCCTAATAAGAGTTTTCTTTGGTTTGGTAGCCAACCTTGTTGACTTGGTTTGGTTGGTAGCCAACCTTGTTGAATTTCTTTGGTTTGGTAGCCAACTTTGTTGAATTGTGAAAAGTGTGTGTAAATTGTCAAATATGGTAGGCTTTAGAGAGTGAAACTTTGGCTATAAAAGGAGAGCTTCAACTCTCATTTCTACACACCAACAAAGAGAGAAAGAAAGAGTGAGGTTTCACAGACAAGGTATAAGAAAATAGTCTGTGAGAAAAATAGAGAGTGAGCGATATTGTAGTGAGGTGAGAATATCAAAAGAGGGTTATTTCTTTTGAGTGTTGTAGTGGTCTTTGGAGTATTTACCTCCGACCTACAAAGTGTAAAATTCCTTACTATAGTGATATCAGTTGCTCCTCTCGGGGTCGTGGTTTTTTCCCTTATTCAGAAGGGTTTTCCACGTAAAAATTTTGGTGTCATTATTACTCTTTTATTCTTGTTAATTACCGTATCTCGGTGCTACATTATTATTCCGCTTTATTACCGTGAATATTATTTTGGTAAGGGGTTTATTCCCAACATAAACATATTCGTGGAATTCCAAGGGAGGAGATGTTCAGGTTCTCTCATCAGGTCCCTTCATACGTGCTCACAGGCAAAGAAGCTCTAAATGCTCCCAAGGGCTGTCGGGAGTTGGATCCTGCAGCCATACCCTTAGAACTTCTTCAAGTCATGATACAAGCTGAGATAGACGCACAGAGAAAAACTGCAGAATCTTCAAAATTAGAAAGGGCAGACCGTGAAAGCCAAGTTAAGGAGAGGTATGGTATTGGCAACGTGATCAACGATAAGGAGGCTACAGTAGAATCCAATACTGTTATCAGAAAACCCCTTTTGACATATTCCAGAAAAAACAAAGCAAAGAAGGTGGAAGGAAAAACAAGTTTGGCAGGTGCACAGATCTCCGGCCTATGAATCACGTAATGTTTTGGCGCTCCGAATAGTTTAAGCTTGCCAGTGATAGAGTAGAATAGATAAAAGATGATGAATTTTTTGTTTCTCTTATTGGTTTTTGCCAATCAAGCAGGGAGCTAAGAGTACAAGTACCTGAATACATACGGAAATTTAAGAACTTTATACAGGATACTTTTGGATAGTAGACCTTGTTCATTATATAATATCTTTTCTTTTCTGTTTGTGATCGCTGTGCGTACTACTTTGACCCTCGCGAAGATGGACTACTGAGGCTTGAAATCACTTTCAACCTAAAATTAAAGTTCTCTGGCTCAGTTCTGGTTTAGTGTTGCAGTCCAAAAGTAAGCTTTAGTTTCCAGGCTTTCATTCATAGGGATAGACTAACCAACACTAAAGCAGCAGACTTGATTGGCGCACTTCGCAATAGCCTTGCATGGTAAAGTCAATTTGGCTTTATGTGCTAAGATTTTTGGGTGTGGGTTTAAATTGCATGCATTAATGTGTATAAATCTTTTAACTATCAAGTTAAGTTGACTTACTAAATAGGTAATTCTTCATAGCAAGCTTGATAGAGTAATAAGCCGCTACAGCAGAGTAAGTTATAAAACTTCTTTATGTTGTTAGCATGTATAACTTGAATCTTTTTGGTATCTATTTCTTTCTTAGCTTTTCTTAGTTGTTTGTTCTTACATTCTTGCTTTCTGCGTGGTGCTCGGAGATCAACCATCTTTGCATGCGTACGGATTGTTATACCTCGTCTACAGAAGACTCATCGTTTTGCTCCACCTTATACCTCTTGTCTAGGGAAGCTCCATCAAATTAATGATAATAGTTGCCTTGTTGAAGATCCTATTGTGGGGAAAAACTCGAGATCATAAAAAATATGTCAGTCAACCTAATTGTAACAAAAACAAACATTGGAAACATTGAAACTTTAGACAGACGAATTGCAAGCCCAAGCCCATAAACACCCATGTTGAATATGGAATTAAATTATCTTGAGAGGTGGAGATGTGGTTATGCCATTTTGGGCTTTGCTCTAATCGACAACCCCACATTCTTCAAAAACCTTTTTGTAAGTTTGAGGTATTTGACTTGTACAAAATATTCTTTTTGGTGTTGGATTTGTGAGTTGTTTCATGAAAGCTCCTACCACCTCTCATTTAAAGGTAGCTAAAGAACACTACAGTCTTGTAACGACCCAACGGTCGTTTTGAGCATTTGTATTTCGTTCAGTCGTTCTAGTCTCGAGTAGCTTCATATAATGTATTATGACTTGTGAGAATCGTCGATTTTAGTTTTCAGGTGTTTCGGGATTGATTTGGAAAAATGATTCACAACTAATAAGTTTTATGTTGGAAGAGTTAACCAAGTTTGACTTTTGTATATTTGAACCTGGATCGAAGTTTTGATGATTCCGTTAGGCTTAGATGGTTATTTTGGACTTGGACGTAATGCCTGGATTTGCATTTGAATGTTTTTAGAATGTTTCAACACTATTTGGTGAAAGTTGGCAATTTGAAGGTTCGGAATGTTCATAAGTTTGACCGGGAATTGACTTTGATGATATCGGCTTGGGATTGTGGTTCCGGGAATTGGAATAGATTCGTTATGTCATTTGGGACTTGCGTGAAAAATTTGAGGTCATTCCGAGTTGATTTGATAGGTTCGACACGAGTTTTGGAAGTTGAAAGTTCATTAAGTTCGATTTGAGGTGCGATTCGTGATTTTGATGTTGTCATGCATGATTTGAGGCCTCGAGTTAGTCCGTGTTATGTTACGGGACTAGTTGGTACGTTTGGACGGGGTCCCGAGGGGCTTAGGTAAGTTTTGGATGTTGTTTGGATCATTTTAGATGGTTGTTGTATTGATGATTACTGGTGTGTCTGCAGAGCATCGCAATCGCGTAGGAGAATTCTGGAGCTGAGTGATTTTCTTTTTCGCGTCCGCGTCAACAGTAAGTAGGTTTGTGTTCGTTACTGTTCGCATTCGCGTATGAGGCATCGCGTTCACATAGAGCTTAGCTGAGAGCTAAGAGCTAGTGATTTCTCTTTCGTGTTCATGTGGGATTGTCCGCATTCGTGGAGAGTTGGCATCTGTGGGCATCCCGTTCGCGCGAGTAGGCTCGCGAACGCGTAGAGTATTTCATGGCAGAGTGATTTTTCTTCTTCGCGATCACGATGGTATTCTCGCGATCGCGATTTCATATATCTGTCCAGTGATTATAAGTACTCTATTTTCGAAGGTTTCAAACATGTTAGCATATTTTGAGCTATAGAGCTCGGATTGGGGTAATATTTTAGGCGATTTTCACCACATGGATTGGGGTAAGTGTTTTATACTCAGTTGTAATTATATTTCTTGATTTCATCTTTGTTTTGGCCATTTGATTGACGATTTTAAAAGAGAAATTGGGGGATTTTGTCTAAATTTTCCTAAAGTGAATTCTTGAGTTTTGAATATCGATTCACTGTCGGATTTGAGTGAAAGTATTATGGTTGGACTCGTAATTGAATTACTAGTCGGATTTTATGAGTTTTATCGGGTTCCGACGTGTAAACTCGGGTTTGACTTTTTGGTTGAATTTGGGCTTTTGATTAAAAATTCAACCTTTATCGATTGGGTTTCCTTTGGCATTATTTGATGTTTTGTGTTACTTTTGGCTAGTTTCGAGCCGTTTGGAGGTCGATATGCGCGGGATGACGTTTTTGGAGTATTGTTTGGCTTGCTCGATATTAGATTTGACTTGTTCAAGGTAAGTAATATATCTAAACTTGGATTTTAGGGTATTTAACTCGAAGAACTATGTTATAAGAGATGTATTGAGGTGACGCATATGCTAGGTGACGAGCGTGCGGGTGTGCACCTAGGAAATCATGATTCTAGTTGACTATTAAGCAGTGACCGAACTTATTTTGCTATTATATCTTGTTACATCCATGTTCTCCCTACTTGTTTGATTATATGAGTTGTGAATCATGTTAGAAATCATTTTTAGGTTATGTGCTTATTCGGTTGAGACCTAATGAGGCTATTTCTATTGTTTTGAGTTATTTGCTCTGGCTGTAATTATATACTCAGTCATGATTCTTTATTTGCATATTATATCCCAGTCTCTGTTCATCATTCCCTATTATTATTATTATTATTATTATTATTATTATTATTATTATTATTATTATTATTATTATTATTATTATTATTATTATTATTATTATTATTATTATTATTATTATTATTATTATTATTATTATTATTATTATTATTATTATTATTATTATTATTATTATTATTATTATTATTATTATTATTATTATTATTATTATTATTATTATTATTATTATTATTATTATTATTATTATTATTATTATTATTATTATTATTATTATTATTATTATTATTATTATTATTATTATTATTATTATTATTATTATTATTATTATTATTATTATTATTATTATTATTATTATTATTATTATTATTATTATTATTATTATTATTATTATTATTATTATTATTATTATTATTATTATTATTATTATTATTATTATTATTATTATTATTATTATTATTATTATTATTATTATTATTATTATTATTATTATTATTATTATTATTATTATTATTATTTGTGATGAAGTGCGCATTTGAGACAGACAATTTGAGTAAGTTTGAGGGTGAGATTACCTGGGAATATCACCGTGAAATCATTCATTTGACATACATACTTGGCATGTAGGCATAGAGATGCATTTTTCTCATGTTATACGGTATTGTGACATTTATGATCTCGCATGTACATTTGACATGTAGGCATTGAGATGAATATTCCTCATGCTAGACGGTATATGATAATTGATAACTTGACATGCATATGGACATGTAAGCATATAGATGTACTTTCCTCATGTTATCTGATATGAAATATCTTATCTGTTGTTGAAAGTTTGGAAAAAATCACAGTTTTCTAATATACCCTCATATTTGATGATTTCGGTGAAAGACTCCGGTTTTACTGTTCTACCTGAAAAGCATGTCTATTTTCCGTAACTGTGAACGAACTGAGCATAAGCATAATATCTTTTGAGTTATTACTTGTATTGCTTTTATTATATTGTTACGAGTTGTCCTTGGCTATTGGTTTTGGACTCTGATCATTTTTCGAGCTCGTCACTGCTTAAAACCTAAGGTTAGGTTTATTACTTAGTGAGTACATGAGCTCATTTGTACTCATACTATACGTGCAGATTTTGGAGCTGACGTTGTTGTGTATGGCGGGAGCTGGCATTGAAGATATACCTGCATTCTCGTTATAGCTTTCTTTTGCTCTTGGTAGCTTTAGATTTTTAAATTTGTTTATGTATAACTCGAACAGATGATGTATTTATTTTATACCAACTTTGTAGACTCTAAATCTTAGAAGCTCATGATTTACTACCAGTCCTTGAATTATTGTATAAGAATTCAGTTATTTCATCATTTATTTCCTGTTAATCTCATTTGAATTGGATTATTGTTAATTGGCTTACCTAACGGGTCGAGTTAAGTGTATAATTTTGAATCGTGACAAGTATATTAATATACGCTTGATTATGGAATCTTTTATTCATCTTCCAAGATTTTAAGCTTGTTGATTATTGTCACAGTACCACTAGGTTGTTTTTTTTCTCGGGATTCAGAATTTACATGGAATTCTAAAAGCAATCAATTGTATCTAATAGCTGCTTCTTGTGTTTGTATGCAATTTGACTTAGAAGTTTATAATTTATTGAAAGAACTTCATCAATCACAAGAAGATGCAACAAAGACTTTTCTCGATTACACATTTGTCGTTGAATTGGCTAACAACTCGATATTTCATGAAAGAACAAGCATATTGATACAAAACACTATTTCATTAGAGATTTCATATCCAAGAACAAAGTGGAGCTTGATTCATGAAATCACAAGAGCAAGTTGCTAGCATTTTATCAAGCCATTGATAATTTTATTATTTTTCAAACGTTACGGATGTCACCTTTTGTCTTAAATATACAGATTAAATGGCACAACTTATGCGAGTCTAAGATGAACTAAAACTGTTTATTTACTTATTAAGCAGTATTCTTTTGGCTGTCGTAGCTTAATAGGCAGTAAATTAAATAGGAATCTATTTTAGAAATGCAATGTTATAAACTTTGAATATCAAGATTTTATATGTCAGAAATGTTTAGTTTCTGACGTTATTTGGTTGGATGGCAAAGAATTTTAATGTTTGTTTCTACCATTTGATAGAGGAATGGATGCAGGCAATACATTGTTATTTGTAGGGTAGTTCCTTTTTCATTTCTTTGGATGGTTATTCATAACCAACATCTGATTTCAATTTTGGTTGCTGGAACGAATGCTTTTTAATGTTTCTTCCATTAGATGAGAACGTCTTATGAAAGCCACCAATTTCATGGGTTGGGTATTAAAATGGGTTAAAAACATACCACCATTTTACTAAGCCTGTAAATGATTCAGATTTTTCTGTTCAATTTACTAGGCTTTAGTTAGGTAACTTTTATGTGGAGTGTGGACTTCTGTATTATAAGTTTCCCTAAATAAAAGAAAACAAATGAAGGATGACTTTCAGCTTATCTTGACAAGTGCTCTTCTCAAAAGTACTTTTGATGAAAAGCAATTTGTGTTTGACTAATTAATTTAAAAACTATTTTTAAGCAACAATTAATGTTTGGTCAAGCTTTTAAAAAGTGCTTCTAAATATATTTTTCTCCAAAAAAGTACTTTAGGAGATAAATTACTTTATTTTGCTTCTAATCAAAAACACTTTTTTCTTGGCCAAACGCTACCAACTTTGGGGAAAATAAATCTTAGAGAACCTGGGCCAAAGAGGCTAGTAAAATATAAGATCCCAAACCAATAACATGGATAGAAGTAAAAGTCAGCTGCTGAACTAATATACGTTATATATGATACGTCAATCTGCACTAATAACAAGCCACAACCCCAAACTAATTTAAGATGTCGTTCCATTCAAAAGATCACATGACTTAATGGACTAAGATCCATATAAGAATTGCTCAATTTTTCGTTACAAAGCTAATTTGGAAAGTTAATGTAAATTAAGGACAAATTAATTTTCTATAAATCTCCACTACCAACTCCAAAGGTTATCTCTGGATGCCTTTGGAAATGCAACAGCCTAGAGCTCAAGACATTCATGCAGATGACTCTCTCTTTTTGCATAATTAAGCAAATTCGTTTTATGTGCAAATAGCTTTACACATTTTCTACTCAAGAAATTATGATTTAAAAAAGCAGTGTTCTGACTTGAAAAATAAGTATTGAGAAACTAGAAATCTGAACGTTCAGAATAAGATGTCCAACTGCTACTCATTACATAGTGAAAACTAAAATTTGCCGATTGGCATATCTTTCTGGCTTATGCATCTCCAAATTCCAATTAGTTTCTCCTTCGCTAGGCCTGCATTTTAACAAAATCAATTCAGCGGAGGTCACCATAATATACACTCGACCATGAATGTGATCAATGCAGCATTTCCCACGCTACTGGAATTCAAGAAGCCCCAGCTTAACAACGCATGGAGTAGAGCATCAAAAACAACTAAAGATCGGGCAAGGCTAAATGGCAAATATCACCAAGATTTTCATGTATCATGCTTGAGGAAAGAAAAAACATTAGAGATGGACATATTGCATGTGGTTGTCTATCTTCCTATTTAGCTAATAAGCTATAATTATTGGCTGGTGAGGAGAGAGAGATGACAAAAAATCTTCTTTTTTTCTTTTTCATTTTATTCTATTTAAAGGGGTGGGATGGGATTGGAATTGCCACCCATGAGAACCAATGTGAACATGAAACCACACAAACAGAGAGAAACAAACCGCACCAACAGCCAATTTGTTTCTACACTGTCCAGTAGCTGCAGATGTGTGGAACATGTTTCTCTCACTTTTTGGACTCAACTGGATCATGCTCAGAGAACCAAGGAAGCCTTTAGAAACTGGAACACATGGAAAGTTGATAAAGCCATCAAACAAGTCTGGAGAATGATCCTTGCTAGTATTTTTTGGTGTTTATGGATAGGAAGAAATAGGAGATGCTTTGATGGTGTATCAACTCCAATTCACTCTATTAAGGCTAGGTGCTTAATGTTTCTTTTTAGTTGGCACAAAATGTCCCCTGTAGACACCCCTACACCCTTGTCTACACCCCTGATAGCTTTCTGAACTTTGTCAGCACCTTGGTCTTAGATTAGCATTTCTTGTGTTAGAGTTGGCTTAGTTCTTTTTGCTGTATTATCTTTTGTACTACTGCATCTTCTTGATGCCATCAATGAACAAATTACTTCATCAGCAAAAAAAAAAAAAAAAAAAAAAAAAAAACCAGAGAAACAAACCGAAGCACAACCATCAACAACAGTAATAGAACAGACTACCATGAATCTGGAAGAAAATATAAATTCCATTTATGACTGGAATATAAACATGCAAACCAGTGACAGAGTGAGACCTTTTCAACGGAACAAAATGAAATGAATATTACAGCTTTCAGGATGATCACATTTTGTATATGTTCTTCCATGCAAGATCACATGAAGTGGTACTTCGCTCAGCAACTTATAACTAAAGCGCATGATGTAGGTTGTGGAACCATCAAAGTTGAAGGCTAGGCAGCCATTGGACAAGCATTTTGCATAAGAATTTCATCAAATGGTTCACATAAGATATCAACTCAGATGTTACATGCATTTTCTAGTCATCACATTTCATATACCTCCATATAGAACAATTTCTTTTCTTTGATAACGGCCTCCTTACAGATCAATTAATGGATACAATTGCTGAATTTATAACCAAAGGCCCAAAGTGAAATGCGCTTTCACCCCCGAGTACTATTGACAAAAAACAAAGAAGATGAAGATAGGAAGCTTTTTCTTCCTAGGAAAAGTTCAAATTCGGAAACCTATTCTTCACACAGGCTCCAACCACCCACTTATTGACAATCCATCAATCAATCAATTATATCTCAATTCAAAACTAGCTGGATTGGCTATATGAATCCTTTATATCCATGCGCTCAATACGCATCATGCAAATATCCCCTTCTAAAGGTTACCATAAAACAAGGGTCTCACATCCTTTTAGGGAACAAAAAAATTCTAAATGTTACTCATTAGACAAAGCTCTTTGCAGTAGCTGAATGATTATGTGCAGCCTTCAACAAAAGAATACTACTTTAATATAATCCAGAATGCATATCTAAACATAGAAAATCCGTGAATGCAAATTCATGTAACACAATTCAATAAAAAACCATTTCTGGGATAGAATTTATTATTTAGCCCATAATAAACGACAGATCCAGCAATAATTATCAAGGAACTCCATAAGAAAAAGTGTCAAAATCCTAAAACGATTACCAGTTAAGAAGCACCAACGATGATGTTGTTGATAGGAATAAAAATCAACTTGACGAAAAATCCAACAAACCCCATGACGACGAAACCGATGGCGGTACGAGTCGCAACCTTTGTGAATTCTGCACCAAATAATCAAAAAAAATCAGGAAACGGGCATATAAAAATAGATCGATGCCTAGAAAAAGAAAATAGTACCTTTGCGATCAGGCTTGTGACATCTTTTGACAAGTCTAACGCTGTCTTTGGCGAAATCTCTAAGAGGATCGAAAACAGAGTCTAAGGCGTCCATTTTAGCGCTGAAAGAGGAGTGCGGATCTGGTTTGAGGAGAAAGGGGTTTTGGATTTTTTGATATATAAATGACTCGATCGAGAAAAGGAATGTGATTGGTGAGGTGACAGCTGAGTGACGCTACCTAAATCCCCTAAAGTACCCACTTCTTTCTTTCCAAATCCATTTTCTTTTCTTTCCCATGCTTGTTTGCAAAAAAATTGTTACCAGCGAATAAAAGAACCTGTCTAATTAGAATTATAACCCGGCCAAGCTGTAAAAATCAACTTATTTTGAGAAGTATTTTTTTTTTTAAATTGCTTTTCTCAAAAGTGCTTTTGGTGAGAAGCAGTTTGCGTTTGGCTAATTAGTTTGAAAAGCATTTCTGAGTAGTAATTAGTATTTGGCCAAGCTTTAAAAAACTGCTTCTAAGTGTATTTTTCTCAAAAGTGTTTCTCAAAAAAATACTTTTGGAGAGAAGCTACTTTTTTTTGCTTCTCCAAAATTGTTTCTGCTTCTCCTCAAAAGCACTTTTTTCCTTCCAAAAGCTGGGTCAAACACCTCAATTTTTGGCCAAAAATGCTTTTGGCAAAAAAAAAACATTTTTGGCCAAAAAAAAGCTTGGCCAAACAGGCTATTAGTATTAGATTTGAATTTGTGCAATTCAATTTCAATTGAAGTGTAAAATGAGAGCAAAATAGAATAAAACAGAAATGGAGGTAAAAGATATTTTGGCAAGAATTTAAATATTTCTTGTTCAAGTATAACTATTTATGTAACGTCCCCGCCGGTCGTTTCATGAGTTACCGCTCTGTTTCTCCCATTTCTGCTTCTTTATGTCTTGTCCAGCTGTATTATATGGTATGCATTGGTTAGTTTGGGTTCAGAGTGGTTTTGTAGAGAAATGAGATACTTAGTCTCTTTTGAGTAAGCTTGAGTTGGAAAAATCAATCGGATGTTGACTTATGTGAAAAAGGTCTCGGATGTGAATTCTGGTGGTTCGGATAGCTTCATTAGGTGATATGGGACTTAGAAGCGTGATCGGAATGTGTTTTGGAGGTCCGGGGTAGATTTAGGCTTGAATTGGCGAAATTGGAATTTTTGCGTTTTCTGGTTGGTAGTGGAGATTTTGATATAGGGGTCGAAATGGAATACCAAAAATTGGAGTAGGTTCGTTGTATCATTTGTGACGTGTGTGCAAAATTTCAGATTATTTGGACAATGTTTGATAGACTTTTTGATCGAAAGCGGAATTTGGAAGTTTTGGAATTCTTAGGCTTGAATCCGAGGGTGATTTGATGTTTTGATGTTGTTTTGAGCGTTCCGAAAGTTGGAACAAGTTTGGATGATGTTATGGGATGTGTTAGCATATTTGGTGGAGGTACCGAGGGCCTCAGGTGAGTTTCGGGAGGTTAACAGACCAAATCCTTGTTTTGGAGAGTTGCAGATTTCTGGTATTTTGTTGCAGAAAAAGTGTTCTTCGAGTTCGCGATGGGGGCTCGAGTTCGTGAAGGTATGGCCAATCAAAGGAACGCGAACGCGAGGAGATGGACGTGATCGCGAAGAGAAGTGGAGCAGCTGGGTCCCCTAGTAGTTGTTCATCGCGTTCGTATAGGTGATATCGCGTTCGCGAAGGCTTGGACGGTTGAGGCTTCGCGTTCGCGAAAGAGGAATATTTGGTTAGTGAATTTTTGCGCTTCGCGAACGCGAGACCACATTCGCGAAGAAGGAATTTTTGCCTGGGCAAAATGTTTAAATAATTGCCTTTGCGATTTTTGGTCAATTTTCCTCCATTGTTGAGCGGTTTTGAAGCTTTTTGAGAGGGATTGAAGAGGGAATCGAAGGGAAACACTTGGAGATAAGATTTTTGAACTCAATACTCGATTCTACGGTGATTTCAACCTAATTAGACATGAAATTAGTGGGGTTTAAAGCCTAAAATTGAGGGATTAGGGCTTGAAATTGGAGACTTTAATTTGAGGATTTGAGAGGTCGTTTGTAGTCGGATTTTGATGTATTTGGTATGTATGAACTCGTGAGATTGTAAGGATTCTAGTTTTGTGATTTTTATTGGAATCCGGGACGTGGACCCGGGGTTCGGGTTTGGCCAATTTCGGGATTCTTGATGTAATTTGATTATTTTCGCATGGGCTTCGTTCCCTTAGCATATATTAATGTTATAATTCTGATTTTTGATAGATTTGACGCGAGTTGAAGCTGAGTCGAGAGGCAAGGGTGTCTCGGAGTAGTATTTCATCCTATTTGAGGTAAGTAACGATTGTAAATCTAGGCCTGAGGGTATAAAACCCCGGAATTTCGTAATGTTTTAATAAATGGGGTGACGCACATGCTAGGTGACGGGCATGTGGGCGTGCACCTGTAGGGATTGTAAATTAGTCTGTCCCGTGGTGACTGTATAGTTGCGTATTTTGATATATTGTATATGATATCCATCTGTTTTAGAATTGGTTTGTTAACTTGGGTTGAATGCCATGTTTGGGGCCTTGTGTCGGCCTTTTTAGACCCTTAGGGGTATTTCACTACTTTCCTCACCCTATTTGATTTGAAAGCATATCCTCAGTCATGTTTTACCTTTTTTATTGTTTAATCCGATTTCATCACTCTACTTCTTAAAATATGAAAACTGTTTGGGCTGAGTTTTCCTGATTTTTACTAATATGCCCGAGTGGCCGTGAGGTTAATGACTGAGAGAGATTGAGGACCTAATGGTGAGGAGTATACATATATATTATGGATCGGGTTGCACGCCGCAACGATATTTATATGGATCGGGCTACACGTCGTAGTGATATGTATTGGATCGTGCTGCGTGCCGCAGCGATATGACATTTGGGTTGTAGGAGCCCCTCCGAAGTCATGTACACCCCAATGAGAGTAGTCGACTATATATTATGGATCGGGTTGCACTCCGTAGCGGTTATTATTATGGGGTATCTATTGAGACAGAGTGCTGAGTGTGAGTACTGATTAACGAGAGCTGAGTCACGAGAGACTGAGAGGCTTGCCCGGGAGACTATACTTATGAGTGATACTTTGCCCGAGGGGCTTGTTTGTGAGATTTTCCTGATTTCTCTCTTATTTTATACTGAGACTCTCTTGAAAAATGTTGAATAAATGTTTTCAAAGGATTTTTAATTGAAATTGGAGTTTTACGAGATAACTGGCTATTCAACTGCAAATTTTGACTTGATATTTCTGTTGAGATTTCTTATATGATTTTAAATGCTCGTCACTGCACTCAGACTTTATTTACTTTAGTTACTTACTGAGTTGGCGTACTTACGTTACTCCATGCACCTTGTGTGTGGATCCAGGTGCCCGAGCATCAGAGTGAGAGCTTCCAGCACTCTCAGAGTAGTATCTGGATATCGAAAGGTAGCTGCTCGGCATTCGCAGCCCTACACTTCTCCTTCCTATCTTAGTACTTTGTATTTCAGACTTATTTCGTATTATTTAGACAGTGTTGGGTTGTACTTAGAGGCTCATGATTAGTGACAACAGATTCGGGCTGTGTTAGTGTATTTTTGTACTGGTTTTCGCATATTTTTGTTGATATATATATATATATATTGCATATGAAAGATTTGAGACTTGATTTATTTTGGAAAAATGAATTTATAAAAAGAGTTCGATGTAGTAAAAGTTGAATTGGCTTGCCTAGTACTGTGATAGGCGCCATCACGACAAGGGCAATTGGGGTCGTGACACTTGTCACGACCCCGGTTTGCCCTTTGGGAATCATCGTGACGACACCTAGTCTCTACGACTAGGTAAGCCTAATTTGCGAAAGAAAAACCAAAATTTGCGGAAGTAAACAATTTAAAACAGAAATAAAGCAGTAACAATGTTTAAATGTGCCCCTCGGTATACACCATGTTTAACTCTCAATACGAAACATAAATCCAAAACCCGGAAACCCATGAATCACAAGCTAAGATCAATATTACATAGCTCTAACTCTGGAATGTCTAATAAGAACAGGAAGGTGCAGAAGGGCTAAATACTAAAAGTAGGAATAGAATGGGACTTCTCGGTCTGCCGACGCGGCAGATGTACCTCGAAGTCTCTAGAGCGGTTACCTCCCTCAAGGATAGTACACCTGATCAGCGGTACCTGGATCTGCACATGAAAAACAAGCTCAGAAGAGGCATGAGTACACCACAGCGGTACTCAGTAAGTGCCAAGCCTAACCTCGTTTGGGTAGTGACGAGGAAGGTCATGACCCTACTGAGGTTAAATAAAATATAAAGATCAGCAGTATAGAACGGATTAGTATAAATAAGTACAACAGTAAAATAACACAGGATGAAAAGAACAGCAACAACTACTACAGAGGCAAAGTAAACACAGAAAGAAATATAGCTCACCACAAATATAACAACCGGGGATCTCCCAGGATACCGTCTTGTAGTCCCAAATATAAATATCCAGTGGATCTCCCGGGATATTATCCTGTAGTCCAACTCATAATGCGAGGGGATCTCCCAGAATACCGATCCGTAGTCCCAAATGTAAATATATATATATATATATATGTTCGAATGGATCTCCTGGGATCCCATCCCGTAGTCCAACTCATAGTGCGTGGGGATCTACCAGAATCTCATTCCGTAGTCCCAAATGTAAATACCCAGAACTGGGGGAATCTATCAGGTGCATTACCGTAGTTCCATATAACTGTGTAGGGGGATCTACCGGGAATCTAACCCGTAGTCCCAAAGTAAATGTGTATGGGGGATCTATCGGGAATTTAACCCGTAGTCCCAAAGTAAATGTGCAGGGAGATCTACCGGAAATCTAACCCGTAGTCCCAAAGTAAATAGACAAGGGGGAGCTACCAGAATCCCACATCCGTAGTCCCAAAATAAATACACATTAGCAGTAGAAAAGTATACAGAAATGGCAAAATTTCATATTAAGGCAATAAGTGATTCTAGCCTAGCATGCTGCACAGAATTTAAGTTAGGTAGGTTGAATCAATTAAAGCAATTAACTCACTTAGACATGCTTTCCTAAGCTAACAACAGGCGTAATAGTGCAAGAAATAGAAACAGGAAAAGAAACATACTAGTAATTACTTAAGAAAACCGGATTTCCAACAATTAGCACAAGTATGCACTCGTCACCTCATGTATAAGGCATTTCAATTACCAAATATACCAATCCTAAGGGGAAGGTCCCCCCCCCCCAAGTTAGACAAGCCACTTACCTCGAACCGGCTCAAAAAATCAACCCAACACCACGTCTTTGCCACGAGTACTTGACTCCAAATGGCCCAAATCTATTTAATTCAATTGCATAATGTAAATAACACTTCAACTAACTGATTCTACAATTAAATTCTAAGCTAATATGTGAAATTATGTAAAATGACCAAAACACCACTCGGGCCTACATCTTGGAATCGGTTGAAATTTACATTTTCAGAAACCTCATACTCTCACGAGTCTATAAATAACAAGAACACTGAAATCGGAGTCCAAATGGCCCCTCAAATCCTTATTTAAAAGCCTCTTAAACTCAAGCCCTAGTTACCCATTTTTCCCAAATTTCTCACCACTAATTAGGTATTTAATCACATAAAACGAGTTATGAAGTCAAGGATGTTACTTCCAAGTGATTCCCCTTTGTTTTCCTCAAAAATCTCTCTTAAAAGCTTCAAACCCGGATGAAAATGGTGAAATGATCCCTTAAATTCGCGAAGGCAACTATTATATGTTCTGCCCGGCGATTATCCGTATTTGCGGTCCTGGGATCGCATCTGCGGAACAAGTGTCGCATATGCGACTTTCACTTAAGGACTTAGCTTTCGCATCTACGGAACTCTAACTGCAGGAGCGGTTCCGCTTCTGCGGACATCTCACCGCATCTGCAGTTCCTGAGGGAAATCCCAAATTTTGCTTTTGCGGTCCTCTTCGCCGCATCAGCGGTCCCCAAACTGCAGATGCGAAAATACCAGAAGAACGGCTGCTGCAGCAACTTCAACTTTAAAATTTCCTCTGTTAACCATCTGAATTCATCCCGAGGCCCCCGGGACCTCAACCAAAGGCATCAACATATCCTAAAATCTTATTCAAACTTGTAAAAATCTTCAAAACACTTCAAACAACCAAAACACATCAGATTCAAGCCTAAGTTTCTAAAATCTTCCGACTTCCGCTTTCGATCAAAACCCAACCAAAACATGTCTGAATGACCTAAAATTTTGCACACACATCCCAAATGATATAACGGAACTACTACAACTCTCGGAATTCCATTCCGACCCTCGGATCAAAATCTCACTATCGAACCGGAAATTTTCAAAATTCAACTTTCGGCATTTCAAGCCTAAATTAGCTACGGACCTCCAAAACACAATCCGAACACGCTCCTAACCCCAAAATTACCCAACGGAGCTAGGAGAACCATCAGATTTCCATTTCGAGGCCGTCTTCACACTGTTCTGACTACGATCAATTTTTCAACACTTAAGCTCTCATTTATGGACTAAGTGTCCCAAAACTCCCTGAAACTCAAAACCGAACATCCCGGCAAATCACATTAGCAGAAATAAACTTGGAGAAAGCAGTTAATAGGGGATTGGGGCATTAATTCTTAAGACAACCGGCCAGGTCGTCACATCCTCTTACACTTAAACATTCGTTCGTCCTCGAACGAGCATAGAGCCATACCTGAAGTAGTGAAAAGATAAGGGTAACGGCTACGCATATCCTGCTCGGTCTCCCAGGTCGCATCCTCAGCTAGCTGACCCCGCCATTGGACCTTCACTGATGCAATGTTCTTTGACCTCAGCTTTCTAACATGCCTGTCCAATATTGCCACTAGCTCCTCAATATAAGATAGATCCTTGTCCAACTGGACTGAACTGAAATCTAACACATGCGACGGATCGCCGTGATACCTCCGGAGCATCGAAACATGAAATACCGGATGAACTCCTTCCAAACTGGGAGGTAAGGCAAGCTCATAAGCAACCTCCCCAACACGCCTCAATATCTCAAAAAGGCCAATAAACCTCAGACTCAACTTCCCTTTCTTCCCAAATCTCATAACGCCTTTCATAGGCGAAACCCAAAGCAGAACATGCTCTCCAACCATATAGGAAACATCACGAAACTTCCGGTCCGCGTAACTCTTCTATCTGGACTGGGCTGTACGAAGCCTATCCTGAATCACCTTAACCTTCTCCAAAGCATCCTGAACTAGGTCCGTGCCCAATAATCTAGCCTCACCCTGCTCAAACCAGCCCACTAGGGATCTACACCGTCTCCCATATAAAGACTCATATGGTGCCATCTGAATGTTGGACTGATAGTTGTTGTTGTAAGCAAACTCTACCAATGGCAAGAACTGATCCCAAGACCCTCAAAACTCAATCACACACACACAGAGCATATCCTCAAGAATCTGGTAGTGCGCTCGGACTGCCTGTCCGTATGAGGGTGAAATGTTGTACTCAACTCCACCCGAGTACCCAACTCATGCTGAACGGCCCTCCAGAACCGTGATGTGAACTGAGTACCTCTATCTGAAATGATGGACACTGGAATACCATGCAGGTGAACAATCTCCCGGATATAAATCTCCGCCAACCGCTCCGAAGAATAAGTAGTACACACGGGAATAAAGTGAACAGACTTGGTCAATAGATCCACAATCACCCAAATAGCATGAAACTTCCTCAACGTCCGCGGGAGCCCAACTATAAAGTGCATGGTGATCTGCTCCCACTTCCACCCCGAAATCTCTATCTGCTGAAGCAACCCACCCGGTCTATGGTGCTCATACTTCACCTGCTGACAGTTGAGACACCGAGCTACAAATCCAACTATATTTTTCTTCATCCGCCTCCACCAATAGTGCTATGTCAAATCCTGATACATCTTCGCGGCACCCGGATGGATGGAATACCGCGAACTATGGGCCTCCTCTAGAATCAACTCTCGAAGCCCATCAACATTGGGTACACAAATTCGACCATGCATCCTCAAAACCCTATCATCACCAATAGTCACATCTCTAGCATCACCGTGCTGAACCTTGTCCTTGAGGACAAGCAAGTGAGGGTCATCATACTGTCGCTCCCTGATACGATCAAATAAGTAAGACCAAGAAACCACGCAAGCTAGAACCCGACTGGGCTCCGAAAGATCTAATCTCACAAACTGGCTGGCTAAGGCCTGAACATCCATCGCCAAAGGCCTTTCCGATGCTGGTAAATAAGCTAAACTCCCCAAACTCTTTGCCCAGCGACTCAAAGCATCGGCCACCACATTGTCCTTGCCCGGGTGATACAAAATAGTGATATCATAGTCCTTTAGCAACTCTAACCACCTCCTCTGACGCAAATTTAGATCCTTTTGCTTGAACAAGTGCTGCAAGCTCTGATGGTTAGTATAAATCTCACAGGGAACCCCGTATAAATAATGATGCCAAATCTTCAGGGTATGAACAATGGCAGCTAACTCAAGGTCGTGAACAGGGTAGTTCTTCTCATGTATCTTCAACTGTCTGGACGTGTAGGCAATCACCCTACCGTCCTGCATCAACACCGCTCTAAGGCCAACTCTCGAGGCATAACAATAGACCGTATAAGACCCCGAAACTGTAGGTAGTATCAAAATTGGGGTTGTGGTCAAAGCCGTCTTGAGCTTCTGAAAGCTTGCCTCACACTCCTACGTCCACTGAAACGGAGCACCTTTCTAGGTCAACCTGGTCATAGGGGCTGCAATCGATGAAAACCCTTCCACAAAACGATGGTAGTAACCCACCAAACCAAGGAAACTATGGATCTCTGTAGCTGAGGATGATCTGGGCCAACTCTGCACGCCTCTATCTTTTTCGGATCCACCTGAACATCCTCACTCGATACCACGTGGCCTAAGAATGCCACTGAATCCAACAAAAACTCACATTTTGAGAATTTAGCAAACTTCTTCTCTCTCAAAATCTGAAGCACAGTCCTCAGGTGTTGCTCATGATCCTCCCGACTCTGAAAATACATCAGAATATCATCAATAAAGACAATGACGAACGAGTCAAGATACGGTCGGAACACATTGTGCATCAAATGCATAAAGGCTGTTGGGGCATTGGTCAGCCCAAATGACATAACAAGAAACTCGTAATGACCATACCGAGTTCTGAAAGCAGTCTTCGGGATATCTGGCTCCCGAATTTTCAACTGATGGTAACCTGAGCTCAAGTCAATCTTAGAAAATACCTGTGTGCCCTGAAGCTGGTCAAACAGATCATTAATATGAGGTAAAGGATAACGGTTCTTCACTGTAACCTTGTTCAACTAGCAATAATCAATACACATATGCATAGAACCATCTTTTTTCTTCACAAACAAGATAGGAGCACCCCAAGGTGATACACTAGGCCGAATAAAACCCTAATCAAGCAATTCCTATAATTGATCCTTCAACTCCTTCAACTCAGGAGGAGCCATACGATACAGAGGAATAGAAATGGGCTAAGTGCCCGACAATAGATCAATTTCAAAATCAATATCTCAATCAGGCGGCATGCTTGGAAGATTAGCTGAAAACACATCGGAAAAATCCTGTACTACTGGAACTGAATCAACTGAAGGGTATCAATACTAACATCTATCACATAAGCTAAATATGCGTCACACCCCTTCTCAACCATACACTAAGCTTTAAGAAAAGAAATAACTCTACTGGGGGCGTAATCTAAAGTACCTCTCCACTCAACACGTGGTACACCTGGCATAGCTAGTGTTACGGTTTTGGCGTGACAATCAAGAATAGCATAATGGGGTGACAACCAGTCCATCCCATATAATATCGAAGTCAACCATACTAAGTAAGAATAAATCGGCTCTGGTCTCAAAACCACTAAGAGCAACCAAACATGACCGATAAATACGGTCCACAATGAGAGAATCTCCCACAGTAGTAGAAACATAAACAGGGGAACTCAAAGAATCCCAAGATACACCCAAATGTGGAGCAAAATAAGAATAGACATAAGAATAAGTAGAGCCTGGATCGAATAGAACCGATGCATCTTTATGGCAAACCAGTATAATACCTATGATGACAGAATCGGAGGCAACAACCTCGGTACAGGCAAGAAGGGCATAGTATTTGGCCTGGCCTCCCCACCTCTAGTTGGCTGAGTAGGTGGGGTAGTAACTGGAGCTGTAACCATAGCCTGAGAACTCTGCGGGGCACGTTGTGGCTGAGAAGTCTGTGGAGATACACCCCTCCCAAGTCTGGGGCAATCCCTCACCATATGACGTGTGTCACCATACTCAAAACAAGCTCTGAGAGGACGTGGTGGTTGTGACTGGCTAGGGCCAGGTCTACTGGACTGACCTCTGAAAACACCCCGCGCCGGATGCGGGCTAGAAACTGAAGGTGCATAATAAGGCTCCTAAGGCCTAGGAGGAGCTGGAATACCACTGGCTGCTAGAAGAGCCGAATGAACAAGGCAATTTATATAACCCCTGCTATGAAGACCTAGAGCTGGGGTACGGGCACCAGAATAATGGCCCGACTCTCAAGACCTCTTGGCCTCCCTCTCCTCTTTCTCCCTAGCATGCATACCCTCAATCCTCCTAGCAATGCTCACCACCTGCTGGTAAGAAATATCTATCTCCAACTCATGAGCCATGCTAGATCTGATGCTGGGAATAAGGCCCTTAATAAACTGGTGAACCCTCTCGCGGATAGTAGAAACCAAGGCTGGTGCATGTCTAGCCAAGCTGGTGTAACAGACAACATACTCTGAAACAGTCATAGCACCCCGGCGCAAATGCTCAAACTCTGTGCGCCATGCATCCCTGAGGCTCTGAGGAACATATTCCCTCAGGAACAGATCTGAAAACTGAGCCCAAGTCAGTGAAGCAACCTCATCTGGACTGTCTAGCTCATAGGTGCGCCACCACTCATAGGCGGCTCCTCGAAGCTGGAAGGTAGTGAAAGAAATCCTGCTCGATCCTGAAATACCCATGGTATGGAGAATGTGGTAACACTCATCAAGAAATCCCAGAGCATCCTCCGATGCTAGACCACTAAATATAGGGGCTTGTACTTCTTGAATTTCTCAAGCCTTAACTGCTCATCCTCGAAAGTGGCTGCCCTGTCCTCGGGCTGAACTGTCACTGCAGGCAGTACAAGAATAATCTCAAGGACCTGCTCAACATGCACTTGCTACTTAGGAGTGCGGACGGTGGGAGTCTGTTCTCCTCCCCCGATCTGAGACGTAGATGCAGCAAGGGGAAGCAACCCTACTTGAGCCAAGGTGGTGTACATGCTCATGAACTGTGCCAAAGTCTCCTAAAGATCTAGAGTGGTAGTAGCAGTATGCGTGTCAGGTGCCTGGACTCCGGCTGGATCCGCTGGTGGTACCTCGAGTGCAGCTCGCGCAGGTGCTCTGGCTGCACCACATGCGCATCCTCGGCCTCTACCCCGGCCCCGACTTCTAGCGACTCTCGTAGGGGTGCGGGTGCCTAATCATTTCAGGTAGCACATGTCCTCACCATCGGTGAGAGAATAGAATATAGAAGTTCAGAATTCGTGATGTCAAAAATCTCGCACGACAGGGAAATCAAATGAAGTGGAATTTTCCTAACGGTTACATAGCCTCTCGTAGATAAGTACAGACGTCTCTGTACCGATCAGTGAGACTCTAATAAACCGGCTTGTGATCTATAACTCCTATGAACCTAAAGCTCTGATACCAACTTGTCACGACCCTGGTTCGCCCTCTGTGAACCATCGTGACGGTAACTAGTCTCTACAACTAGGTAAGCCTAATTTGCGGAAAAAAACTAAAATTTGCGGAAGTAAACAATTTAAAACAGAAATAAAGCAGTAACAATGTTTAAATGTGTCGCTCGGTATACACCATGTTTAACTCTCAATACCAAACATAAATCCAAGACCCGGAAACCCATGAATCACAAGCTAAGATCAATACTACATAGCTCTAACTCCACAATGTCTAATAAAAATAGGAAGGTACAAAAGGGCTAAATACTAAAAGCAGGAATAGAAAGGGACTTCTCGGTCTGCGAATGCGGCAGATATACCTCGAAGTCTCTAGAGCGGTCGCCTCCCTCAAGGATGATAGGCCTGAGTAGCGGTACCTGGATCTGCACATGAAAAACATGCTCAGAAGAGGCATGAGTACACCACAGCGGTACTTAGTAAGTACCAAGCCTAACCTCGGTTGGGTAGTGACGAGGGAGGTCAGGGCCCTACCGAGATTAAATAAAATATAAAGATCAACAGTATAGAACGGAATAGTATAAATAAGTACAACATTAAAATAACACAGGATGAATAGAACAACATCAACTATATAGAACAAGGTAAACGTGAAAATAAAGTACAGTTCAGCACCAATAGTAACAATCGGGGATCTCCCAGGATACCGTCCTGTAGTCCCATCTTTACATATCAAGTGAATCTCCCGAGATACCATCCGCAGTCCATCATATATATATGTCCGAAGGATCTCCCGGGATCCCGTCCCGTAGTCCAACTCATAGTGTGCGGGGATCTACCGAAATCCCGTTCTATAGTCCCAAATGTAAATACCCAGTACTGGGGGAATCTACCGGGTGCATTCCCATAGTTCCATACAACAGTGCAGGGGGATCTACCGAGAATCTTACCTTTAGTCCCAAAGTAAATGTGCAGAGGGGATCTACCGGGAATTTAACCCGTAGTCCCAAAGTAAATGTACAAGGGGATCTACCGGAAAACTAACCCGTAGTCCCAAAGTAAAGAGACAAGGGGGAGCTACCGGAATCCAACATCTGTAGTCCCAAAATAACTATACAGCAGCAACAGGAAGGTATACATAAATGGCAAAATTTCAAATTAAGGCAATAAGTGATTCTAGCCTAGCATGCTGCACAGAATTCAAGTAAGGCAGGTTGAATCAATTAAAGCAATTAAGTCACTTAGATATGCTTTTTTAAGCTAACAATAGGCTTAATAGTACAAGAAATAGAAACAGGAAAGGAAACATACTAGTAATTACTTAAGAAAACCGGATTTCCAACAATTAGCACAAGTACGCACTTGTCACCTCATGGATAAGGCATTTCAATTACCAAATATACCAATCCTAAGGGGAATGTCCCCTACACAAGGTTAGACAAGCTACTTACCTCGAACCGGCTCAAAAAATCAACCCAACACCATGTCTTTGCCACGAGTACTCGACTTCAAATGGCCCAAATCTATTCAATTTAATTGCATAATGTAAATAACACTTCAAGTAACTAATTCTACAATTAAATTCTAAACTAATACGCAAAATTATGTAAAATGACAAAAATGCCCCTCGGGCCCAAGTCTCGGAATCAGTTGAAATTTACATTTTCAGAAACCTCGTACTCTCACGAGTCTATACATAATAAGAACACTGAAATCAGAGTCCAAATGGCCCCTCAAATCCTCATTTAAAAGTCTCTTAAACTCAAACCTTAATTACCTATTTTTCCCAAATTTCTTACCACTAATGAGGTCTTTAATCACATAAAAATGAGCTATGAAGTCAAGGATGTTACCTCCAAATGTTTCCCCTTTGTTTTCCTCAAAAATCTCTCTTAAAAGCTTCAAACCCGGATGAAAATGGTGAAAGGATCCCTTAAATTCGCGAAGGCAACTATTTATATGTTCTGCCCAGCGATTTTCCGCATTTGTGGCCCTAGGACCGCATCTGCGGCCCTAGGACTGTATCTGCGGTCCCGCTTCTGCGGAACAAGTATCGCATCTGCGACTTTCACTTAAGGACCCAGCTTTCGCATCTACGGAACTCTAACCACAGGAGCGGTTCCGCTTCTGCGGACATCTCACCGCATCTGCGATTCCTGAGGGAAATCCCAAATTTCGCTTCTGCGGTCCTCTTCGCCGCTTCTGCGGCTCCTCATCTGCGGTCCCCAAACCGCAGATGCGAAAATACCAGAAGAACAGTTGCTGCAGCAATTTCAACTTCAAAATTTCCTCCGTTAACCATCCGAATTCATCCCGAGGCCCCCGGGACCTCAACCAAAGGCATCAACATATCCTAAAACCTTATTAAAACTTGTAAAAATCTTCAAAACACTTCAAACAACCAAAACACATTGGATTCAAGCCTAAGTTTCTAAAATCTTCCGAATTCCGCTTTCGATCAAAACCCAACCAAAATACGTTCGAATGACCTAAAATTTTGCACACACATCCCAAATGATATAACGGTACTACTGAAAAACACAATCCGAACATGCTCTTTACCCTAAAATCACCCAACGGAGCTAACAGAACCATCGGATTTCCATTCTGAGGTCGTTTTTACAATGTTCTGACTACGGTCAATTTTCCAACACTTAAGCTCTCATTTAGGACTAAGTGTCCCAAAACTCCCCGAAATTCAAAACTGAACATCCCGACAAATCACATTAGCAGAAATAAACTTGGGAAAAGCAGTTAATAGGGGATCGGGGCGTTAAGTCTTAAGATGACTGGCTGGGTCGTCACAATAAGTTTGTATCAGAGACTAGGTTACATAGGTCTCACGGGTCATGAGCCGGTTTAGTAGAGTCTCGCGGATTAGTACAGAGACATTTGTACTTATCCTCGAGAGGCTGTGGAACCTTTAGGAAACTTCACATTCTTGAAATTCCTGTCGTGAGAATATGTTGATTCTAGTACTAAACTTCTGTTATTCTATTCTCTCATAGATGGTGAGGACACGTGCTACCAGTCAGGGCACATGACCACCAGTACCACCAGTTGGGGCCACTAGAGGCCGAGGACGCGGTCGAGGCCATGGTAGGGGCAGGGGTGTAGCCTGCACAGTAGCTAGGGCAGCACCTGCAGATTCACCAGCCGCCCCAATTCATGATCAGGTTCCCATTATGGATACTCCAGCAACACCAACTCAGGCATCAGCAGTGCCTATTATGATTCTAAGCCTTCAGGAGGCCTTAGCTTAGATTCTATCAGTGTGCACTGGCCTGGTTCAGGCGGTCTCAATTACTATGGCCGCAGCTACTTCTCAGGCTGGGGGAGGTACTTAGACTCTCGTTGCTCGTACACCTGAGCAGGTAGTGTATGGACTTCAGACACCGGGGGCACCTCCAGCCCAGCCGGTTGCACCAGCCCAGGATTATGTGGTACCAGTTATGCCTGACGACGAGCAGCGTCACTTGGAGAGGTTTGGTAGACTTCAGCCTCTGACTTTCAGTGGTACAGAGGGCGAGAATGCCCAAGGTTTCTTGGACAAGTGTCAGAGGATTTTTCGTACAACGGGTATTCTAGAGACCAATGGGGTCGCATTTACTACTTTTCAGTTTTCTGGAGCTGCCTTTACTTGGTGGGAGGCGTATGAAAGGCGTAGGCCTGTTGATGCAGTGCCCCTTACCTGACAACATTTCTCTGTTCTCTTTTTGGAGAAGTATGTACTATAGTCTCGTAGGGAGGAGCTGCGTAGGTAGTTCGATAAGTTGTGTCAGGGAGATATGACTGTGATGCAGTATGAGATGAGGTTCTTGGAGTTAGTTCATCATGTTATTTTATTGGTTCCTACGGATAGAGAGAGGATCATGAGGTTCGTTGATGGACACACATATCAACTTCGGATTCTCATGACCAGGGAGAGGGTGTCAGGTGCTACTTTTGAGGAGGTTGTTGATATAGCTCGCGAGATTAAGTCAGCTCGTCGCTAGGAGCGAGATGAGAGGGAGGCCAAGAGGACTCGGGGATCTGGTAGTTTTGGTGGTGCTCCTTCAAGAGGTCAGTTTCAGCACGACAGAGGTCGTCCATTCAGATATGCTTAGTCAGCTTGACCAATTCACCATGGGGCATCATTGGGCCATGGTTCTCACAGCTCACATCAGGGCCATTCATTATTCAGTGCCCTACCAGCCTAGAGTTCGTGCCGTGCTCCATCGGTTCAGGGTTCTTCCATGCCAGGTCCTTCTACTGGTCATTCCGGTGCTAGGGGTTCCTTTTAGTCCCCCTTCCCCGTACCAAGGAGTTGTTACGAGTGTGGAGAGTTTAGACATATGAGGAGACACTGTCCTCATCTTCTTGAGGGTCCATCTAAGCATAGGAGTCAGCCCTCGACCTCAGCTCCAATTACTTCACCACCCGCCCAGGTAGCTAGAGGTGGGGGTCAGTCAGCTAGGGGTCGCCATAGAGGGGGAGGTCGATCAGGTGGTGGCTTGCCCCGTTTCTATGCACTCCTAGCCAGACCAGATACTATTGCTTCAGATTCTGTGATTACAAGTATTGTCTCAGTCTGCCACAGAGATGCCTCTGTATTATTTGATCTTGGTTCCACTTTTTCATATGTGTCATTATATTTTGCTCGTTATCTGGATACACCCCGTGAGTCTCTTGTTTCATCTATTCGTGTATCTACTCTGATAGGCGATACTATAGTTGTGAACCGTGTATATCGATCGTGTGTGGTGACTATTAGGGGTCTGGAGACCCGAGTGGACCTTTTTTTGCTTTGTATGTTGGACTTTGATGTGATATTAGGTATGGATTGGCTATCTCTGTGTTGGGCTATATTAGACTGTCATGCTAAGACAGTGACGTTGACTATGCCGGTTGTGCCATGGATTGAGTGGCGAGGTTCGACTGATTTTGTCCCCAATAGGGTGATTTCATTTCTGAAGGCCCAGCGGATGGTTGGGAAGGGTTGTCTTTCATACTTAGCCTTTGTGAGGGATGTCGGTGCAGAGACTCCCAATATTGATTCTGTTCCTATAGTGAGGGATTTTCCCGATGTGTTTCCTGTAGACCTGCCGGACATGCCACTAGTGTCACGCCCCAACCTCAGGAGGCACGACCGGCGTTCAATTGAGTAAACCCAACTGAGCAAGCCTTATCAAACACTTCCTGCCCAACTCGATACGAATAAGGAAACCACGCTTTCATTCAATTATTTAGACGAGAAAAGATAGTGCATTCTACAAGGTTAGTTCATTTTGAATCACAACATTAATCCGTAGTTAAGTTTCCAAGATTACATACAATTACACCTTAGAGAAGCGAGAGTTAGGATTACAACGTAATTCATAGACCCATCCAACACCTGTACATAACCCACACATATGTCTACGGAGCCTCTAAGGATACAAATGACAAGTATGACAACGCCGACAACAAAGCTCCGGCAATACCTCAAAAGTGGAAGTCCACAACAAAAGGTATACAATATAACCCCTTGAGGGAAAAAGGGGCTCACCAATACTTTGAGAAAAAGGTAATCCATTATGCGCGATCGGCACTATCCGCAATGGAGCCACCTACATTCATTTAAAAAATTGTAGCGCCCCGGCAAAAGGGACATTAGTACCATGGAATAGTACTAGTATGTATAACTAAACACCATCTAGTTAGAAAGAACTTTTATACCAAACATAAGGAAATCAAAAATATAACTCAAAAGCTTCAAACGATCACAACATTATCAAGGTAAAAGAATCATACAATTTTCACATTTTGTTTCCATAGCCTTTAGTTTGGGGTACTTCATATTGTTCATCATTGTTCACAATATCACCGCTATCTTGAGTGGAATCCGATCTCTACCCGATCGGCTAGGTTGCCTCACTAGAGACATACACTCCAATCACAATATCATTTCCCCTTTTTATCCGGGGTTCAATATCAACATAATACCACCATGTGTGTGGCATGGCGTCCGATATCGGCCCGGTCGGCAAGGCTGCCTTACCAAGGCATTTTCCTTTTCCATCAATTATCTCAATTCAATCTTTGTTTCACATATGTCATTTCATAGTCACTTAGGGCCATAACTATCACGTCATATATTTGGCACTATGCCACATTTCACATCATTCCCAATTTCAATATTAGATTTGTAATTAGGATAATATGTGCACACAAGAGCGATTCAAATTGTGAGCATAGATAAGACTTCACATAGATGGCACATTATATGCAGCTTCAATCTCAATTTAAGGTCTAAGCATTTCAATACACAATTCATACCTTTTGCCCCTTTCAAGTTATCAAGATAGCACGTTGATCATGTTGAGGCACATCTTTCACGCATATAAGGTTACAACACCAATTCATGTAAAATAACAATTGATGCAACCATTCAACTTTAATCTTACCATATTCACACAAACATCGATGAAGCTCGATTTCTAAAAGACGGAGTTTTAGCCATACATACCTTGTTTAAGCTTTCCTTAAGTTACTACGACATTCCAGACATTCTAGCAATCCTAATCTACTTGAGACATAACAAAATTGAACACAAATTAGGAAGGTATTCATAGTTTCAGCTCATTTGAGTATTTTATCAAATACTAGTTGAGCATCTTGATTTCAAATCTCTTTTACAAGATTTCCTTCATTCCCCAACCCAATCTTTTCTTATTTATGTTCAACAATCTTCCCACAAACCTAATTTGTACATGCATGTATACATAATACTATTACACCCAAGAATCATACCTCAATAACCCATCTCACAATATCTACAACACCAACACAACCTAGGTTAGGCACCTATGGCTCCAATCACCATCCCATGAGTTAAAATACTTAATTCATACTCGTATTCCCATAATATATCCATATATGTAAGTCTAAGGGTATAGGATTTACCTTTTAGAAGAAATCTTGCAAACCCTCCTTTGAGTTCTTGAAGGAATTTCTTGAAGATCTATGTGTTTTATGAGTAGATTTCATCAATACTAGTGTAGGAATGATGGAATTTCACACCAAGTTAATGGAGGTTGCTTACCTTGAAGATTGGGGGAGTTGAAGGTCTTGAGAGGGTGAAGGAAGACCCCAAAGTTCGTCCAAGATGAATAGGTAAAACTGAACCCCGAAATGGGTATATAATATTTTGGGTGCCACAGGGGGCGTTGGGCGCTGCCTGTGGCGCTGATTCCAGTATCTAAAAAATTCCCGGCGCCACGGCTAGCGCCCGACACTACCCAGGATGTTGTCGATGGAAGGGACACAAAAACGGTCATAACTTTCTGTATACACCTCCAAATGACGAACAGATTGATGCGTCGGAAACTAGACTTAAAGGGCTTTAATTTGATAGGTTGTGCATCGAACAACACCTTATATAAATTGAGATATGCTTGTCAAAGTGAGGTCTTGTACATACTCATTTACAACTTTAGTCTATTATGAAATTTTCCAACTTGGCTTAGACCTAGGCCTCTCCTTAGACCCCAAATCATTTATAATATGACTTATATGCTTATTAACATTTCCAATTGATATCCATTATATCATGAATCCTTATTTGCACGCAAGATAGAATGATTAGCCTACCTTGGTACCACGAGATCTTAAATTACTTTAGCAAAATCTTCTGGGGCTTTACATTCTCCCCCGCTTAAGATCATTCGTCCTCGAATGAGGATCAAGGTTCATTCATTAGCCATTCTTATGTAACTACAGCTTTTTCACATCATGAAATATATCAATAGCCCCGAATTTGGCTAACTCCTTAAATTTTCAAAAATTTCGCTAGAGTTTCCTTTGTAACTAGGCCTATACACCTGTCAGAAGACCCCAGATACACGCTTCAACAACATATATGTTATCAAATGACGCAACAAAACATAAAACAACACCAACCGTAGCCCTATAATGAACATATAATTGGAAAGGAATGCCTTTACATTAGCTGAACAAGTGATACAAAATTTATGTGAAACAACTTCATAGAACTATTTCATTGCTATTCAAACAAACGGGGGTACTTCTTTTTCATTTCTTCCTCGGCTTCCCAAGTGGCTTCCTCACTTTGCTGGTTCCACCATAACACTTTCACGGAGGCAATTTCTTTATTTCTCAACTTTCGGACTTCTCTATCAAGGATAGCAACTGGAATTTCTTCGTACGATAATTCTTAATTAACCTCAATAGTCTCAACTGGGATAATAGCGGACGGGTTTTCCACTACATTCTTTAACATAGATACATGGAATACTGGGTGTACCAATGATATCTCGGATGGTAACTCGAGCTTGTATGCCACCTGACCGATCCTTTGAATGATTCTATATGGCCCCACATACCTCGGACTTAATTTTCCTTTATTTCCAAACCGCATAACACCTTTTCATAGGGGAAACTTTTAGGAATACCCAATCATATTCTGTGAACTCTAAATCTCTGCGACGAACATCTGAATAAGACTTTTGGCGACTCTGAGCAGTTTTCAACTGCTCCTTAATGACCTTAACCTTCTCTATAGCCTGATGCACAAGGTCTGGACCTATCAATTTAGCTTCTCCAACCTCGAACCACCCAAAGGGAGATCTACATCTCCTACCATATAATTCTTCAAATAGTGTCATCTGAATACTAGCATGAAAGTTGTTGTTATAAGCAAACTCTATGAGGGGTAAATGATCATCCCAGCTACTTTGAAATCAAAAACATAAGCACACAACATATCCTCAAGCGTCTGAATGGTCCGCTCTGCCTGCCCATCAGTTTGTGGATGAAAGGTTATACTAAAATTTACCTGAGTACCCAAACCTTGCTGAAATTTCTTCCAACAGTTTGCCATGAATTGAGCCCCTCGATCTGAAATGATTGAGACTGGAGTACTATGCAACCTGACTATTTCTTTGATATAAAGTTGAGCATATTATTCCGTTGTGTCAGTAGATTTGACTGGCAAGAAGTGCGGATTTCGTGAGTCGATCCATGATTACCTAAATTGAGTCGAACTTGCACGTAGTGTGCAGTAATCCTACCACAAAATCCATGTTGATCATTTCCCAATTCCACATTAGAATCTCTATGCTTTGGGCCAATCCACCGGACCTCTAATGTCCGGCCTTCACTTGCTGACAGTTTAGACATTTTGCCACAAAGTCCGCCACATCCTTTTTCATGTTATTCCACCAATAAACTTCTTTGAGATTGTGAGCACCTAATTTTTGATAATATTTAATTTTTTATCATTTCTTCTATGTAAATATTTTAGGGTTTTTTTACCGACAATTTTTAGTTTTGTTACACTTTTTATTATAGGGTAAAAATACAAAATTTAAAAGGTGAATTATTACTATTAATATTATTTTATTTTTATTTTTATTTTAAAATAATAAAAAATTCCGAAAAATATTAATTTTTTTTTAATTTTCAGGAGTGATTTAAAAAATAAGAAAAAGGGAAGTATTGAATAAAAAAAATAAAAGTAAAAGTAGGTGGAATTCTCTTTTAAAAAGTAAAAGAAAGTAGAAAATTAAAAAAATAAAAGTAAAGTTTTGTGGAAATTTTAGAAAAATAAAAAGTAAAAGAAAGTTGGAATTAAAAAATAAATATAAAGGTATCTGAAAATTAAAAAAATTTAAATTAAAGGAAATTGCATTTTTAAAAGAAAAGCAAAAGAAAGTGGATTATTTTTTTAAGAAAAGTTAAATAAGTGGAATTCTCTTTTAAAAAGTAAAAAAATGGGATTTTAAATAAGATAAAAGTAATTAAAGTTGGAATTCAAAAAATAAAAGTAAAGAAAGGTGGGATTTCATTTTATAAAAAAAATAAAAGCAATTTGTAAGTGGGAATTCTTTTAATTAAAAAATAATAAAATAATAAAATATTTTTAAAAAAAAAATCTCGAAAATTTTGCTATAAATAGAAGGGAAAATTTGAGAAGAAAAAAGAAAAAGAAGAAGAGAGGGGGAGGAGAGAAATTTAGGTTGAAAATTTTCATTAAATTTTTCTTTCAATATTTCGGGTCTTGAATCTTGGGTTTGAAGAAGAGTTGATAGAGATTTTGTTATTGCTGCTGTATTGACTCTACAACTTTCAGATTTTATTCATTTGAATTCACTCTCTTGTAGGTATGTAATTCAAGCTCTTGAGTTAAAAAATGTCGGAGCATCTTTATTGAAGCAGAAGCAAATTGATTCGGTTCTTTTGATAAAGTTTCTTTCGTATTTAATCTGTTCGCATGAATGATGTTTCTTTGATTGAGTGAATTGAGATTTGCAAATGTTAACGTTATTTTAGTATGTTCATGACTCTGTCTCGTTATTTTTCTTTTCTTTTTTTTACTTTTTTTTATTTTTCTTGGCTCATGACTTGTAACCAGCAGGTATTTGTTTTGTTTACATTTAGATTTCAAGCTCATGTAGCACCATGTTCATATTTTGAAATTTAAAGAAGTATGTGAAGTTGAACAATTTGTCAACATTAAAATGTAAAAGAAAAAAAATAGATTGCGTTAGTGGAAGGATCATATCTTCAGTTTATATTATTGGCTGCATATTTTCTTAAATTAACCATGTGAAGATTCAACTTACTCTACTTCAAAATGGTACTGTAGAAGTTATAGTGGTGATACTACAACTTTCTCTTTTGCATAGTGTTAAATAAATTAATTACTTTAAGTGTTCTTTGTTATAATCAAGTTTAAAATGCATTTTTGTATATCCATGTTTGTTTTATTCCTTCTGGTTCATCCGAATATTTCTCAGCATGGTTTTTTTTGTTTGCTCATATGGTCATTTACGATTCATTATTTTGTTATAAAATTTTGTTAGTTTCTTTCTAGAATTTGAAAACGAAAGTCGGTCTTTTGAAGATGATATGGAGATGAACCCAAAGCTGGCACCTGTCTTTTGTTATTTTCACATAAATGCCAACTCCACCTTTCTGAATTGTAGTATGCTATAACAAAAGGCTCCAGTGATATACATGTAGCTAACCCATTTCTTTAGGCCTTTTGTACTTATCAATTTATACCTCTCCATCCACAATAAAACATCAAAACTCATGACCCTCATTTAATTAATTTTAAATCCTTAGAATTCGAAGCATGCCATTTAGCGAATTTTCTATGGCTCACGCAAAGTTGAAAAATGTGTAGTTGCTTTAGGCGCGTAATTTGAAATTACCTTCCTAAACTCGGGTGTGCATTTCATGTGACCCAAATACAAATCCCAACAACGTTAAATAAAATATGTCGTGGACCGCGGGTGCATTTATGTGACGTGGTTCAAGACATATTTTAAATGACGTTGCAATCTTCCTAAAATGAATAAGAGCGGTTAATAAGTTAAAATTGAACCATAGGCTAAAACATGTATTAAAATCAGATAATAGGCCAATTATAACAGTTGAGCGACCGTGCTAGAACCACGGAACCCGGGAATGCCTAACACCTTCTCCCGGGTTAACAGAATTCCTTACCCAAATTTCTGTGTTTGCGGACTATAAAACAGAGTCAATCTTTTCCTCGATTCGGGATTTGAACCGGTGACTTGGGACACCATAAATTATCCCAAGTGGTGAATCTGAATTGTTAATAATAAATGAATCTTGTTTCGATTGTCACTTTAAGTTGGAAAAAACTCTCTTATACCCTTTCCGGGGTGTAGGAAAAAAGGAGGTGTGACAGCCTGGCGACTCTGCTGGGGACTGGAACCCAGAACTTCTGGTTCAGGGTTCGAGAATTCGAGCTTGGAATAATTGTTATAATTGGCTTTGTTTATTATCTAATTTTTACATGTTTGGGGATAATGTGCTAAATGCTGCTTTTACTGCTTTGATATTATCTGGACTGTATATAAACTGCTACGAAACCCTTCTCTTCTCACCTTCGGGGATGTGCTCGTTGGTCGAGACTCCCTATTCTGTTATTGTCATACCTTGAAATAAGAAAGAGGCTCGGACAAGTTACTAAGTCGGATGGCCTTTTGGTTCCCGGTACGTAGCCCCCTCCTTGGCTCGAGTTGTCCGCTCGGGTACACAGTCTAGAACAAATACCCAGGCTTTGAACCTAGAATAACTCAGCTTCATGTCGGATCCCTAATAGGAACATTTGTGTGCATCATGTGCATTTGACTTTGGAGGCTCAACACAGGGGTTGGGTCTGTCTAGGACAGGTGTACCAAAAATGAAAAAAATCATCCTGATGCATCTTGCTTGCTACTTGTGCATTTATTTGCTTCGTACTTGCATGCTGACCGGCTTTTGAATATTTTGAGGAAAGAGAAATAGCAGTATGAGGGTTAAAGCGAGTTAATCGCCTTTTTGAAAAAAAACAATGTCCAAATAGTGCCGAAACTCTGCCGATTTTTTGAGAATTTTTTTTAAAAAAAAAAAGAAAAAAAAAGGAGAAGGAAAAGAAAAAAGATTTGTTTTCAAAAATAGTTTGTTTATTTTGCCAATAAAATGAAAAAAGAATCTTGTTTTCAAAAATAGTTTGTTTTATTTGCCGAACTACGTCAGTTTGATTCTCATAGGGTGTGGGATACGTAGGCAACCCTCATCGGATCCAACTTCTTTTTGCCAAAAATAGCCCGAAACGAAAAAAAAAATTATTTTACTGTAAATAGGTAAGGTGATGCCGTTTTTATCAAAAATAGCCGAATGTTCCCGAAAGGGACGCCGGAAGGCTGATTTCGCACAAACAGCCACCTTTGGTCTTTTTCCAATTTTTTGCCAGTTAGCAGGCACAGCCTTAAAATCTCCCTCCGGAAGTGCTGAAAGGCCGTATTTGCAAAGTTGGGCTTTTGGTTTTAGAAAAAAAAATCTGAAAAAGGGTCAGTTTTGATTCAAAATAGAGTAAATCATGATTAATCACCTGAATAAATGTGCAGAATGAGCACAACCCAAAATTTACCAGTAACAATTATGAACAAGATCTCTTTGGAGTTGCACATGTGGTGGGATGACTTGGGGAAATCAGGGCGAGACACGGTCAATCTATATTTGGGAGGCCTCGCTGGGTTGCTGAAAATTAATCCCAGAGGGGATATCATAAAGGCATTGGTCACATTCTGGGACCCGGCTCACAACGTATTTCATTTCTCAAATTTTGAACTTACCCCAACATTGGAAGAAATAGTCGGATATATTGGGGGTCCCAAAGTTCCTCTGAGATACCAGTACCTAATTGCTCCGAAGGCTATAGCCGTGCACAGGTTCCTAGACTCTTTGAAAATAAGTAGGGAGGTCCACAACCCAGACTTGGCAGCTGGTTTTTGTACTTTGCAGTTTATATACAATAGATATGGTCATATAGGGGGGTTCAACAAGCCGGAAAACAAAATCTGCAGCAAGGGAAACCGCCTTAAGTGGGAAGAACACAGATGTTTTGCATTTATGGTGGTCTTTTTGGGACTTTTGGTGTTTCCTAGAAAAGATGGGAATATTGACATACGAGCAGCCGGGGTTGTCAGCACTTTGTTTACTCAGGCCAACAGCACCCTCGTACCCATGATAGTAGCTGAAATCTTTTGCGCTCTCACAGCCTGCAAAGCCGGGGGAGACTTTTTTGAGGGGTGCAACGTGTTGCTGCAGATGTGGATGATCGAACACCTATGCCGTCGTCCTCAATTTATGAGTTATGGGTCGACAGAGAAAACATGCATAGAGGAATTTTCTATGAGGGTTGATGGAATCAGCTTGCCAGAAGGGGTCACAGAGTGGATAGCGCGTCTCCGTTCCGTCACTGCAAGTCAAATAGAGTGGACATTTGGATGGCTTCCTGTGGATGAAATCATATATATGCCAGCCACTAGACCCCATTTCCTTTTGATGGGACTCAGGAGTATCCATCCCCATGCCCCGTATCGAGTTTTGAGGCAGTTGGGGAGATGCCAAATAGTTCCGAAAGATGAAGATCTTAGTGGCCAAGTGGTCGAGATCGGGCCTAACGGACAATTTCACGAAGCAGCAGTCCGCCAAATTTGGAGCGAGTGTCAATACTTAACGGCAAATACATGTGTACGTGATCGGTCCAAAGGTGAAGTTTCGCTGGGATACCTTACTTGGTATAGGAGAGAAATCAAGTTTGGGAGGCCGGCCAAGAGACCCCATCTCCAGGAGTTCGTTGGGGCGTCGCAAGAACAGTGGGATTGGTTGGCTAAAGAACATGAGTACATGGCCACAATAGGCAGATTGGAGAAGCAAGTCATGGAGTTGCAGTTTGAGAAAGATCTGCAGGCCGCCGCAGATAAGGGGGAGAAAAAGAAACTAGCTAAAGAAAATGAGGCCCTTCGAGCCCAAATTCAAAAGATGAAAATAGCTGCAAAAAACCCCGCCCGAAGTGCCAAAGATGAAAAACTTATAGATAACCTGAGGCGGAAAGTGGGCAAATATAATTTTGATCTGAACAAAGCAGAAAGTGAATTAACCAGGGCTCGAAAACAATTGGCTGAAAACTCGGCAAAACGTGCACGTCTGGTTAAGCAGCTGAAAGAAAAGTATGACAATGAGGTTGCAGGGCTAAAGAAAAGGGTCATCGCCACAGAAAACAAAATGATCAAACAGGCAAAAGACTTTAGGGTTGAAAGGGAACATTGTTATACGGCCTTGGCGCAATTAGAAATAGACTTGCAACAACTTCAGGAGCAGAATCATATGGCCGACCAAACTTTGGAAGCCAGGGCCTAGCAGATTGGGCGTTTGTTACAAGAAAAGGCGTCATAAGAGAGAGAATTAGAAACATTGCCGACTATGTCGTTATGAAGTGCCAGATCTGTAAGGATATGACTCGCACTACCTTTTTCGCAGCAGTGATGACATTTGTTAAGCAGATAATGAGTGACTTGGATCGACTTCAAAGGGATCTTGCATATAGGTCTGCGGCGAGACCGAATGATGTCCCGCGGGCACCAAGAGCATTGATGTATTCATGATTTCTCATGAAGTCTGTATTTCCGTTTCGGTTAAAGTCTGTCAGTCATGTTGAGTTTGTATTTTCTTTCTGTTCTGTATTTCCTTTTGTTGGAGTATGATAGCTTATTTTCGGAGTCTGTATTTCGTCTTTGCATCAGAATCTGTTAGTCTTTTGGAATTTGTTAGTTTTGAGTTTTGTAATGGAAGCATTTGTTTTTTTAGAGCTGTTTACTTGTGCACTTATCTACCAGAACTACGCACAGTCTGATTCATGCGGGGACATGATACGTAGGCAATCTCTATAGGATTCGACCACTACTAAAAAGAAAAGGGGGAAATGAAAAATAAATAAAGGAGGATAGAATAAAGGAATCTTAAAAGGAGGGGCACAATTATTAGAGGCCGGAATGACGCACGCAACTGAAGCAAATGCATGATAGAAAATGGTTAATTGCCTTGGTGCATTGCATCCCAACGTGTAATTGCATATGTGTTAAACTCTAAAAACTAAAAAGTTTGTTGTTTTTCAGAGAATTCAAGCAGTTAGTTTATCTAGAGGATACTAGCACATTATCATTACCAAACCAGATCAAAAGGACCAATACCAGAAATCATGTCTATCCCGGATGTCGACACAAGTGTTGAGGTAGAGGAGTTGGACGTCAGCAAAATGAAAGAGGAGATGCTCAAACTTAAGCAACAGATGGCCGAGATGTATCAGGCCTGGTCTAAAGGACAATCACCCCCAGCTTACCCTGCTAACCCTGCTTCCACCCCACCACCGGCTCAGGCTCAGGATCATCCTGCCATCGATCCAAGCTTTCCCATTTACCAACATTACCATGGCACTACTTCTCATATGCCACAAGCTCCACTACTAAAATCAATTCCATAACCCCCTCCGCCAGTCACCCTTGTCTTTGTGGCATCTCCACCAGCTGCACTCCATAGATCCTCGAGTGAGCCTATGTTCCAAGCTCAGGACAACCAGTACTACCCCCCGGAGCCCACCTTCAAAGCTCCCAAAACTTACCCCTATAATCCACGTTCTGATCTCCCGAGAGAAGCTGAGAGACCAGCCAAAAATCCCGAACATAAGGAGATGTTCAGGAAAGTTAAGAGCCTAGACAGTCATTCCGGGACATGCGAGGATTAGGAGGTCAAGTAAGTGTGGCCTACAAGAACCTATGTCTGTTTCCAAATGTGCAATTGCCGCCAGGTTTCAAGATGACCAAGTTTGATCTATACAATGGGCACGGTGATCCAGTGGCACATTTAAGAGGTTTTTGCAATAAGATGAGGGGAGCCGGAGGAAAAGATGAATTGTTAATGGCTTACTTCAGTCAGAGTTTGAGTGGATCAGCATTGTAATGGTACACCCGCCAAGATCACGGAAGATGGTACACATGGGATGATCTGGAACAAGCATTCGCTTGTCACTTTCAGTATAATCTTGAGATCATTCCGGACCGACTGTCCTTGACTAAACTGGAGAAGAAGCATAGTGAAAGCTTCAGAGAATATGGTTTTCGATGGAGGGAGCAGGCAGCAAGGGTAGATCCCCCAATGAAAGAGAGCAAGATGGTTGATTACTTTTTGCAGGCTTTAGAGCCGACCTACTTTGGTCATTTGGTGTCTGCAATCGGAAAGTCTTTTAATGAGGTTGTAAAAATGGGAGGCATGGTTGAGGAGGGACTTAAGTCCAACAAGATCATGAGTTATTCAGCAATCAAGGCAACCACTCAGGCCATCCAAAACGGCACTGGGGGTGTATTTGGGAAAAAGAAGAAAGAAGATGTTGCGACAATTGAGTCCGGAGCCTTGTTCGGATCTAGATGCCTATCACCCTACTATAAGCAACCCCGACCCTACCACCAAAATTACCCCCACACTCTATATAGCCCTCCACAACAATACTACCCACCGCCAGATCCCCATTTTTCCGTCCATCAGGCACAAACCTATACCCAATCCCCGGCACACGCACAATGGCGTGCGCTGGCTCCACAAAATCCATACCCAGCTCCACAAAACACATATCCACCCCCAAGAGCCTACAGAAATCCCCCCGAAATGGATTTCCGACCAAGCCAAGCCTTCAAGAATGAGAGGTTACAAAAGCAAAAGACTTTCACTCCACTTGGGGAATCGTATACCAGTCTTTTCCACAGGTTGAGGCAGTTGGGCATGCTGAATCCAATTGAGCCTAAAATGCCAAATCCCCCTCCTAGAAATCTTGACCACTCGGTGAGTTGTGAGTACTGCTCAGGGGCCCCTGGGCATGATACAGAGAAGTGTTGGAAACTGAAAACAGTTGTGCAAGAGCTTATTGATACTCATCGGATCGAGGTCCAGGCCCCAGAAGCACCAAATATCAATCATAATCCACTGCCAGCTCACCATGAGACCCATATGATTGAGTTGGTACACAAAGGAGAGGAGCCTAAGAAACCCTCGCAGACGGTAATGATGATCCGTTCCAGCGAAACCAGTTCAAAGGAGAAGGTAACCAGTGGGAAATCAGTGGTCCAGTTGAAAGGGGTAGACAATAAGCCAGCTGTGGTAGCCTAGAAAGGGTCGTCAAGCACTGTTGCAGTGAAACCAAAGAAAGCTAAAGTGGTAGTACCAGGGGTTGCAAGTAAACATGTTGTGGTCGTGAAGGGTGCTCGCACAGAGCCTGTTATTATAAAACCAATAACTCAGCTTCCAGTGATCAACAACAAGGCTGTTCCTTGGAATTATGAACGGGTGACAGTGATTTAAAAAGGGAAAGAAATCAAAGAAGAAGTTTGTGAAGCACAAGGTTTGACTCGCTCAGGAAGGTGTTTCACTCCCGAGGAGTTAAGAAGAGCTAAAGATAATCCAACGCCGGTAAAGAAAGTTGTAACTAAAGAAGAGGCAGAGGAATTTTTGAGGAAAATGAAAGTGCATGACTATTCTGTTGTAGAGCAGTTGAGGAAAACGCCCGCTCAGATCTCATTGCTCTCATTGCTAATCCATTCAGATGAGCACCGTCAGTCGCTGATGAAAATCTTGAATGAGGCCCATGTCCCCGACAAGATCTCGGTAAACTATATGGAAAAGATAGCCAACAAGATTTTTGAAGTAAATAGAGTCCCTTTTTCCGATGATGAATTGCCCGTAGAGGGTACTGAGCATAACAAAGCCCTTTACCTTATAGTGAAATGTGAGGATTCTGTGGTTACCCGGGTATTGATTGACAATGGTTCAAGTGCGAACATTTGTCCTCTCTCCACTCTAAGCAAGCTGAAAGTAGAAGATGAGAGGATCCATAAGAACAGTATCTGTGTGCGGGGATTTGACGGTGGGGGCAAAGACTCTGTCGGGGACATAATATTTGAGCTGACTATAGGTCCAGTAGAATTCACAATGGAATTCCAAGTGCTGGATATAGCTGTTTCCTACAATTTGCTATTAGGGCAACCGTGGATTCACGCCGCTAAAGTAGTACCATAAACACTCCATCAGATGGTCAAGTTTGAATGGGACAGACAGGAAATAGTTGTGCACGGCGAAGATAATTTTTGCGCTCACAGCAACACCATTGTGTCATTCATTGAAATGGAAGATGACAAGGGACCATGGGTCTACCAAGTTTTTGACGCAATGTCAGTCGAGAAAGTTCCAGAAGGGAAGTGTATCCCAAATCCAAAGATAACCACCGCATCAGTCATGGTAGCGTATGAAATGCTGAAGAATGGTTTTGTACCAGGAAAGGGTTTGGGATCATCTCTGCAAGGCATCATACAGCCCGTGTCTCTTCCTGAAAACTTGGGAACATTTGGTTTGGGATTCAAGCCCACAGTCGTAGACATAAAAAGAGCCAGGAAATTGAAACAGAGGGCATGGGTCCTTCCAAAGCTGGTCCCATGTCTTTCCAGATCATTTGTCAAGTCCGGTACGAGGAGTCGCCCAGTAACAGCAATTCTCAATTCTGTGATTGATCCTGACAAGGAGTTAATTGAAAGATTTGAGAAGTTGTTCGACAGTGTGAACATGATGGAAATTGGAGAAGGTTCTAGTAACGCGGAAGTGCAATTTGTGGGGCCAAAAACAAAGCTTAATAATTGGAAGGCTACTCCTCTCCCTACTCGGAAGGAGTCTTGGTAGTTTGCTTTGATTTTCCTTTAAGTTTGTACGGATTATTCCAGGGTGTTAATCCAGATTTCATTTTTTTTCAGTTTGTTTGAGTGTGCAAACCTTGTTATGTTTTATCATTCAATGAAATACAATTTTCCTTTCTTCATCATTCCTGATGGTTTTCCTTTTTGTTTTCTTTTCTTTTCTATACAGTTCTTTTTACGCCGGTTCTAATGACATGGCGTGCATAAGGAATCCTCAACCCAGTCTTAAAAATCAATATGATTCTGAAATATTAGTTCAAGAAGTAGATTGTGATTACGAATCAGAATACGATGATGAGGATGAAGCCTTCGAAGAGATTAGTAAGGAGTTAATTCACTTCGAAGAAAAACCCAAACCCAACCTGAATGATACAGAAGTCGTCAATTTAGGGGACACAGACAATGTCCGAGAGACTAAAATAAGTGTCCACCTCGAGCCAGAGATCTGGGAAGATTTAATCAAAGCACTCATCGAGTACAAAGATGTTTTTGCATGGTCATATGACCGCATGCCGGGTTTGAGCACTGATTTAGTGGTCCACAAATTGCCTACTGATCCAGCATTCCCTCCCGTCAAGCAAAAGTTGAGGAAATTCAAAACTGATATGAGTGTGAAGATTAAAGAAGAAATTACCAAGCAGTTGGATGCAAAGGTTATTCGGGTCACTCGATATCCTGTTTGGTTGGCTAATGTCGTGCCTATACCGAAAAAGGACGGCAGGATCAGAGTATGCGTCGATTACCGCAATCTCAACAAAGCAAGTCCAAAGGATAAATTCCCACTACCCAATATCCACATTTTGATTGATAATTCTACCAAGCATGAGATAGGATCTTTTGTGGATTGCTATGCCGGGTATCATCAGATTCTAATGGATGAAGAAGATGCAGAAAAGACGGCTTTCATCACGCCATGAGGGACTTATTGCTACAGGGTAATGCCATTTGGTTTGAAGAACGCTGGGGCAACTTACATGAGGGCCATGACTACCGTGTTTCATGATATGATACACAAGGAGATTGAGGTATACGTAGATGATGTGATCATAAAATCAAAGCGTCAGGCCGACCACGTTGGGGATTTGAGGAAATTCTTCCAGAGGCTTCGCAGGTACAACCTCAAGCTTAACCCTGCCAAGTGTGCATTTGGTGTTCCATCCGGAAAGCTGTTGGGATTCATAGTCAGTCGGCGAGGCATCGAATTAGACCCATCTAAGATCAAAGCTATACAAGAATTGCCACCTCCGAGGAACAAGACTGAAGTGAAGAGTCTGTTAGGAAGGTTGAACTACATCAACAGGTTTATTGCTCAGCTCACGACAACTTGTGAGCCTATTTTCAAGTTGCTGAAGAAGGACGCTGCGATCAAGTGGACTTATGAGTGTCAAGAAGCATTCGACAAGATAAAGGGGTACTTGTCTAACTCGCCTGTGCTGGTACCACCAGAACCAGGGAGACCTTTGATTCTTTACTTGACTGTCCTGGAAAATTCATTTGGCTATGTACTGGGGCAGCATGACGTCATAGGCAGGAAAGAACAGGCCATCTACTATCTTAGCAAGAAGTTCACGGCTTATAAGGTTAAGTACACTCACCTGGAAAGGACATGTTGCGCCCTAACTTGGGTGGCACAGAAATTGAAACATTATTTGTCATCCTACACTACTTACCTTATTTCACGCTTGGATCCATTTAAGTATATCTTTCAAAAGCCCATGCCGATAGGAAGACTTGCGAAGTGGTAGATTTTGCTCACAGAATTTGACATCATCTATGTGACTCGGACTGCGATGAAAGCCCAAGCATTGGCCGATCATTTGGCCGAGAACCCGGTCGATGAAGAGTATGAGCCACTGAGGACTTATTTTCCCGATGAAGAGGTGATGCATATTGACGAGCTAGAATAGGCCGAAAAACCATATTGGAAACTTTTCTTTGATGGGGCTGCTAACATGAAAGGAGTGGGAATAGGAGTCGTGCTTATTTCTGAAACAGGGCATCACTATCCTGTTACAGCTCAGCTTCGTTTTCATTGTACCAACAATATGGCTGAATACGAAGCATGCATTTTGGGTTTAAGGCTAGCTGTAGACATGGATGTCCAGGAAGTCTTGGTCTTAGGAGACTCGGATCTTCTGGTACATCAAATTCAAGGAGAATAGGAAACACGCGATTTGAAGCTCATACCATACCGACAATGTTTGCATGATCTTTGTCAATGGTTTCGATCAGTGGAGTTTAGGCATATTCCAAGGGTCCATAATGAGGTCGCCTATGCTTTGGCTACCCTAGCGTCAATGTTGCACCATCCGGACAAAGCCTATGTCGATCCTTTGCACATTCAAGTACGAGATCAGCATGCTTACTGCAACATGATTGAAGAAGAACTTGATGGCGAACCATGGTTCCATGATATCAAGGAGTACATCAGAATGGGGATATATCCAGTACAAGCCACGGGGGATCAAAAGAGAACAATTCGACGGTTGGCAAGTGGATTCTTCTTAAGTGGAGGAGTTTTGTATAAAAGAACACCAGACCTTGGATTATTAAGATGCATAGATGCTAGTACGGCTGTCATGTCCGAAGTACATTCAGGAGTCTGCGGACCACATATGAGCGGATATGTGCTGGCAAAGAAAATTCTCCGAGCAGGTTATTATTGGCTCACCATGGAGCGAGATTGTATCAGTTTTGTGTGCAAATGTCATCAGTGCCAGATACACGGAGATTTGATTCATTCCCCACCATCGGAATTGCACACGATGTCGGCACCATGGCCTTCGTTGTCTTGGGGCATGGATATCATTGGACCAATTGAGCCAGCAGCATCCAATGGGCATATATTCATTCTGGTAGCCATTGATTATTTCACCAAGTGGGTTGAGGCCAAAACTTTCAAGTCTGTAACCAAGAAAGCAGTGGTCAATTTTGTTCATTCAAATACCATCTGTTTATTTGGAATCCCAAAGGTGATCATCACGGATAATGGTGCTAATCTTAACAACAATTTGATGAAAGAAGTATGTCAACAGTTTAAGATTGCACACCGCAATTCCACCCCATATCGTCCCAAGGTGAATGGAGCAGTTGAGGCAGCCAACAAAAACATAAAGAAGATACTTCGGAAAATGGTAGAAGGTTCCAGGCAATGGCATGAAAAATTACCATTTGTGTTGCTAGGTTATCGCACTACTGTTCGTACTTCAGTAGGTGCAACCCCTTATTTGTTGGTACAGTGATACATACGGAAGTTGAAATCCCGTCCCTTCGGATTGTCGCTGAGGCTGAGATTGATAATGATGAGTGGATCAAAACTCGTTTAGAGCAGTTGAGCTTGATTGATGAAAAACGATTGGCAGCTGTGTGTCATGGCCAGTTGTATCAAAAGAGAATGGCAAGAGCATACAATAAAAAGGTGCGTCCCCGGAAGTTTGAAGTAGGCCAGCAAGTGCTGAAACGCATCCTTCCACATCAGGCTGGGGCAAAAGGCAAGTTCACCCCGAATTGGCAAGGGCCATTCATTGTAACCAGAGTATTGTCCAATGGTGCTTTATGTTTAACAGATATCGAAGGAAAATGCATAGACATGACTATCAATTCTGATGCAGTAAAAAGATATTATGTATGATTTCTTTGTTATAATTGTTGATTGTTTGTATTTGGCATTATTTCGAAGATTGAAATGATGAAGGCAATTTGTTCTGCTATCTAAACACTTTACCCTTTGTTTCCCCTTTCTGAGCCTTATTTATTTCTTTCATACCCCTCTTTTGGAATCAATCACAAAAAAGAAAGAAAAAGAAAGAAAAGAAAAAGGGAAAAGAAAAGAAGTGAAAAGTATAACAACAAGAAAATTCAGGTGTGAACTACGTTTGGCCTGATTCCTGTTAAGGATACATAGGCAGTTTTTTATGGTTCGGTCATAGTAAAATAAAAGTCAAAAGATCCCCAAGCAAGAAACTGGGGCAGAAGTTGTATTTGTAATAAGAAATGTGATTCCAAAAGTTGTAATTTCAAACCCATGTCAAATTGTTTTGAGCCTTTGATACCCTTTCTTTCTAACCCCATCCAAAAGCCCACATTACGGTCCAAAGAAAGACCTTCCGATCAATTTTCGAGAGATGCCAAGTCGAGCAAACAGAGGTGATTCATATCAGGGTAACACTCTGGCCCAAGCAGGGAAAGTAATGAAAATGAGAGAGTCTTATTGGTGAAAACCCTCACGGGCATCATGAGGCGACGAAAGCTGAGAGAAAATAAAAATGAAAGAGTCTTATTGGTGAAAATCTTCACAGGCACCATTAGGCGACAAAGCATTGAGGAATTAACAAATGAGAGAGGTTTGTCGGTGAAAACCCTTTAGGGCACTGCAAGTCGAACAAGATCCGTAAAGTTTCCGGAAAGTAAATTGGGTTGTGGAACATCTTGGAGCACAAAGTAAAACAATTGGAAAAGAGATTGGTTAAATAGATTGGGTCGATTAATCCAAAATGCATACCATGATCATTGGTGCCAGTGACTCCACTCAGATAAGTTCCTTTTTTCCTATCTCCAACAGTCATCCAAATTCGGATTTTCTTCTTTATTCTTAATTCCCAAAATCATTGCATTTCATTGCTGTTAATTTTTCCAAGTTTAGCCTTGTTTCAACAAATAAGAAGGAATTTCAAAGCTTACTACCAGTTTTGAAATTGCACAAAGCAAAATACGGCTAGAACATGCCAGAGATGATATGATGAAAAGTGGGACATATGGTGTAAGCAAAAGTTAAATCGGTGGAATGGTTCAGTAATGTCATGGGCGATATATGAGTTCAGACAGAAAGGTCAGAAATGGAGAACAATAGTTGGGGATCCTGCAGTTAAGGATCAGTCAGAAGGTCAAAACTATCCTTCGACCATGTTCAAGGCAGTCGAAATGAAGCAGAGCCTAGCAAAGAGAAAACCACCCCCAGCAAGAATGCCACAACTAACCGCCACGTTTAAACTGATAAGATTTTCTTTGATTTGAAACAGGGGAAAAGATGGCATTTGTTTCAGGAAACACCTGTAAGGAAGAAAAGTACCATGCAGGTTTGATCGCAGAATTCTCAGGACCCTCCTGGAAAATGGGACTTAGTTTAAAATTCAATATACACGACTGAGTAGCAAGATCTGGCATAAATGTACCCCCAAAAGAATATAAGTTGGTTGCAAAATTTTCATTCTGGAGATAGAATTTAGTTAGGAGTTGTCAGGACCCTCCTGGAAAATAGGACCTAGTTTAAAATTTAAAACAGTCATGAGTAGTAAAATCTAGCATAAATGTATCCCAAGGAATAAGATGGTTTTAAAGTTCGCATGTTTAAGATATGATTCAATTAGGAGTTTTCAGGACCCTCCTGGATAATAGGACCTAGCTTTGAGATCTCCATTAGATAACAAGGTTTAGCATAAGTTCTTGTTGTAGGGTAATATAATTTAGTCGTAGAATTGTCACTCTTAAGATAAGACTTGATTTAAGAATTGTCAGGGCCTGCATGGATAATGGGACGTAGTTTAAAACTGGTTTGGATAACAAGATTTAGCATAAGACATACCCTTCAGTAGATATAATTTAGCTCTAAAATTGTCGTTTAATTAAGAATTGCCAGGACCCTCCTGGATAATGGGGAGTAGTTTAAGACCTCCTTAGATAACAAGATATAGCTTAGATTTAAAATCGTCGTTTAGTTAAGAGTTGTCAGGACCCCCCCTGGATAATGGTACCTAGCTTTCAAATTCTTAGTAATATTTGGTGATGTGATTCAGTTTAAACTCACAGATGCGCCCAGCTACTAAACTGGGGCAGAAAATTTTCTTTGGTTTTGTCTATTTTTGTTGAAGTCAAGGGCCCATCTGAAGAATAGGGAGAACAACACGGATATCAAAGATAAGAGCGTGACCAAGTACTAGCAATCAGGCGTCCACCTGGAGAACAAGAACAACAGTTTAAGTATCAGCAATCAGGCGTCCACCTGGAGAACAAGGAACAACAGTTCGACTTTCGGTAATCAGGAGCCCACCTAGAAAACAAAGGAAAACAAATCAGGTTTCAAAGAAGATTGGCACAAGTATTGGTAATCAGGCGCCCACCTGGAGGAACGAGGGAGAACAAGTCAAAGAAAAGCAGTTTCAAGAAGAAGATGGACCAAGTTTAAGAAATCAGGCATCCACCTGGAGAACAAGGAAGGACGGTTGAAATTTCAGCAGTCAGGAGCCCACCTGGAGAACAAGGGAATACATTCGAGTTTTAGCAGTCAGGAGCCCACCTGGAGAGCAAGGGAATACATTTCGAGTTCAGCAATTAGGAACCTACCTGGAGAACAAGAGAATACATTTCAAGTTTCAGCAGTCAGGAGCCCACCTGGAGAACAAGGGAATACATTCGAGTTTTAGCAGTCAGGAGCCCACCTGGAGAGCAAGGGAATACAATTCCATTTTTGGCAATCAGGCGTCCACCTGGAGAACAAGGGAATACAATTCAAGTTTTGGCAATCAGGCGCCCACCTGGAGAGCAAGGGAATACAGTTCAAGTATTGGTAATTAGGATCTCACCCGAAGAACGAAGGGAAGCAGCAAGTCAAGTGTTGGTAATCAGGAGCCCACTTGAAGAACGAAGGGAATCAGTTCAAGTTTCGAGGAAAAGCAGTGCAAGTATTGGCAATCAGGAGCCCACCTGGATAACGAAGGGAAGCAGCAAGGTTCAAAGGAGTTCAGCAATCAGGAAACCACCTGAAAAATGAAGGGAAGCAGTTCAAGTTTCGAGGAAAAGCAACGCAAGTGTTGGTAATCAGGAGCCCACCTGGAAAACGAAGGGAAGCAGCAAGGTTCAAAGGAAGACAACAATCAGGAGCCCACTTGAAGAACAAAGGGAAAGCATCTCAGAATGCAATTCAAGTCAGTAACAAAGGAATCTCAATGAGAAGTACAAGTCAGCAAGGCAGCAGAAACTGCAAGTTCAAGATATAGATATGATTCTTGTAATTCGTATATCATAGTTTAGTCTGGCTTCTTTTATTTTGTCATGGTGTAATAAGGAGTTCAGTAAGCAGAAACAGCAGCAATAGCAGCAAAATCACAGCTCTTCGGTAGTATCAGCAACCAAAACTTCTTGAACTACATGCAACCTGATTCCCCTATAACCCGGAATATGTAGGTTGTCCAAAACCAAGACTCGGTTGCACCCTTTCTCTTTTCTCTTATCCTTATTTCTTCCCTTTTGAATAAAAATATGTTCAAAAATTAGTCACATGGCTCACCTTATCTTTGCTTGAAAACTCTTCATGTTTCCAAACAAAGAGGGGCAGCTGTGAGCACCTAATTTTTGATAATATTTAATTTTTTATCACTTCTTCTATGTAAAATTTTTAGGGGTTTTAACCTACAATTTTTAGCTTTGTTACACTTTTTATTATAGGGTAAAAATACAAAATTTAAAAGGTGAATTATAACTATTAATATTATTTTTATTTTTATTTTAAAATAATAAAAAATTTCCGAAAAAATATTAATTTTTTTTTAATTTTCAGGAGTAATTTAAAAAATAAGAAAAAGGTAAGTATTGAGTAAAAAAATAAAAGTAAAAGTAGGTGGAATTCTCTTTTAAAAAGTAAAAGAAAGTAGAAAATTAAAAAAAATAGAAGTAAAGTTTTGTAGAAATTTTAAAAAAATAAAAAGTAAAAGAAAGTTGGAATTAAAAAACAAATATAAAGGTATCTGAAAATTTAAAAAATTTAAAGTAAAAGAAAGTAGCATTTTTAAAAGAAAAGCAAAAGAAAGTGGATTGTTTTTTTAAGAAAAGTTAAATAAGTGGAATTCTCTTTTAAAAAGTAAAAAAAGTGGGAAAAAGTAATTAAAGTTGGAATTTAAAAAATAAAAGTAAAGAAAGGTGATATTTATTTTTATAAAAAAATAAAATCAATTTGTAAGTGATTTCTTTTAATTAAAAATAATAAAATAATAAAATATTTTTTAAAAAAAACAAATCTGAAAAATCTCGAAAATTTTGCTATAAATAGAAGAGAAAATTTGAGAAGAAAAAAGAAAAAAAAGAGAGGGGGAGGAGAGAAATTTAGGTTGAAAATTTTTATTAAAATTTTCTTTCAATATTTCGGGCCTTGAATATTGGGTTTGAAGAAGAGTTGATAGAGATTTTGTTGTTGCTGCTGTATTGACTCTACAACTTTCAGCTTTTATTCATTTGAATTCACTCTCTTGTAGGTATGTAATTCAAGCTCTTGAGTTAAAAAATGTCGGAGCATCTTTATTGAAGCAGAAGCAAATTGATTCGGTTCTTTTGATAAAGTTTCTTTCGTATTTAATCTGTTCGCATGAATGATGTTTCTTTGATTGAGTGAATTGAGATTTGCAAATGTTAACGTTATTTTAGTATGTTCATGACTCTGTCTCGTTATTTTTCTTTTTTTTTTTTACTTTTTTTTTATTTTTCTTGGCTCATGACTTGTAACCAGCAGGTATTTGTTTTGTTTACATTTAGATTTCAAGCTCATGTAGCACCATGTTCATATTTTGAAATTTAAAGAAGTATGTGAAGTTGAACAATTTGTCAACATTAAAATGTAAAAGAAAAAAATAGATTGCGTTAGTGGAAGGATCTTATCTTCAGTTTATGTTATTGGCTGCATATTTTCTTAAATTAACCATGTGAAGATTCAACTTCCTCTACTTCAAAATGGTACTGTAGAAGTTATAGTGGTGATACTACAACTTTCTCTTTAGCATAGTGTTAAATAAATTAATTACTTTAAGTGTTCTTTGTTATAATCAAGTTTAAAATGCATTTTTGTATGTCCATGTTTGTTTTGTTCCTTCTGGTTCATCTGAATAGTTCTCAGCATGATTTTTTTTTGTGCTCATATGGTCATTTAAGATTCATTATTTTGTTATAAAATTTTGTTAGTTTCTTTCTAGAGTTTGAAAATGAAAGTCGGTCTTTTGAAGATGATATGGAGATGAACCCAAAGCTGGCACCGGTCTTTTATTATTTTCATATAAATGCCAACTCCACCTTTCTGAATTGTAGTATGCTATAACAAAAGGCTCCAGTGATATACATGTAGCTAACCCATTTCTTTAGGCTCTTTGTACTTATAAATTTATACCGCTCCATCCACAATAAAACATCAAAACGCATGGCCCTCATTTAATTAATTTTAAATCCTTAGAATTCGAGGCATGCCATTTAGCGAATTTTCTATGGCCCTCGCAAAGTTGAAAAATGCGTAGTTGCTTTAGGCGCGTAATTTGAAATTACCTTCCTAAACTCGGGTGTGCATTTCATGTGACCCAAATCCAAATCCCAACAACGTTAAATAAAATGTGTCGTGGAACGCGGGTGCATTTATGTGACGTGGTTCAAGACATATTTTAAATGACGTTGCAATCTTCCTAAAATGAATAAGAGCGGTTAATAAGTTAAAATTGAACCATAGGCTAAAACATGTATTAAAATCAGATAATAGGCCAATTATAACAGTTCAGAGACCGTGCTAGAACCACGGAACTCGGGAATGCCTAACACCTTCTCCCGGGTTAACAGAATTCCTTACTCGGATTTATGTGTTTGCGGACTGTAAAACAGAGTCAATCTTTTCCTCAATTCGGGATTTGAACCGGTGACTTGGGACACCATAAATTATCCCAAGTGGCGACTCTGAATTTTTAATAATAAATGAATACCATTTCGATTGTCACTTTAAGTTGGAAAAAACTCTCTTATACCCTTTCCGGGGTGTAGGAAAAAAGGAGGTGTGACAGAGATCATGATACATTTTTGTAGAACCTGGGTATACGGAATACCTGGAAGTGTGAGATTTTGCCAAAATCCTTTCCCCAACACTATTAGTATCTGGAACACATAGGCGCCCTTGGCACCATAGGGTACCATTATCATTGCCAAAAGAAAAAGATGTGGTCATGTGCTTATGAATTCCCTCCTTCAACTATACCAACAATGGATCGTTGTATTGCTTCTCTTTTACTTCTGCCACGAGTGACGATTCAACTATATTCCGTGCAATTACTCCTCCTTTATTAGAGTCCGCAAGACGAACTCCCAAACTAGCCCACTGGTGAACCTCCCTGGCCAACGGCCTATGATATGTATTCAAGTAAGCCAAAATTCCCATAGATTTCCGGCTAAGAGCATCTGTCACAACATTGGCCTTTCCCGGGTGATAAAGAATATCGATATCATAATCCTTGAGTGACTCAAGCCATCTTCTTTGCCTCAGATTCAACGCTTTTTATTTGAAAATGTATTGAAAGCTCTTGTGGTCCGTAAATACATCCACATGGACTCATACAAATAATGTCACCAAATCTTTAGTGCAAATACTACCGCCGCAAGCTCTAAGTCATGTGTTGCATAGTTCTTTCCATGGTTCTTGAGTTGCCTAGAGGCATAAACTATCACCTTAACATGTTGCATCATTAGTGGAACATCTTTATCATATTTCTCTTACATAAGACCTCCCACGAATTGAGTTCTATAATAACTTCCCTGATATGGTTACAATCTCTTGTGAATACTTGCAACTAATTCTTCAAAATTCTCAACAAGAGACATTACTGGATGAGTTTTTTTTCATAGGACCTTCTGTCTCAAATGAATAACACCTGCTAATTTGCGCACATACCCTAATAACATCAACCTGCACATTGCATCAAATGTAAGGTAACATTGTGCTCCGACTTTTCTTAGCCAACCTCTTCTCCCCATATGTGCCTTATAGAATTTAAGAAACCGCACTACTTCCCCTGTGAATATTCTCATGATCCCTCTTTACAGTTAAACACCACCCAAAACACATATCAACACCCTTTATATGTATACAATTTAGGAAGAGTCACTGGCCCGAGAAGGGCATTCTCTGAAACTTGAGATCCTCTTCAATTCTTCAACAACGACTTTTGGTTTTACTCTTAAGTGTAACACTTAGTCCACCTGATTCTATCCTCGATGAGTAACTCACCTCATTCCTCGTATTGTAGCTACCAATAGAGTTCCCTGATATTGCGGTTTAAGAGTTACCATGTTAAACATGTCTGGTCCGTAACAAGTGTTCATCCTCTTTCAATTTATTTTGAACCTTTCATTTGCCCTTTGGGTAGATTGTGTTGTCTTTCCCTTTTTTTTATCGCCCTTTGTCTTGGACAATATGCTGGTACCATCTTTTCTTTCTAACTGGAACATTCATTCCCATTCTATTTTGCTCATAGTGCATAGTTGATAGCCTTATTGTGCCACACACTTGTCTATCTCCTATGAACTTGTAATATCATTATGCCTGGTTTAGTGAGTTTATCATACCACAACTTCACCTCTACTAGTCTCACTTTCCATTGTATGTAGACATAGACTGTCTCTAGATCCTTTAGTTGATATTCAGTGTCACCCAAGTCGGTTGCATTACGGTTAGTCCTTTATAACTTTTATTAACACGTATGCTCTAAGCAAGTCCACCATTCTGATACAAGATATTTTATGATAACCATGACCATCTCAATTTATAGGTTTTCTCTCCATTTCTTCGCACCTCATTCTTCCTAGCTAGTGAATGGTCATACACTCTTCCATATGTTACGTGGTCTTTTCCCTTAGTTATTTCGTCCCGCTCACCTCTTAACTCTTATTAGGATATCCGTGGGAAAATTTGTTCATCCACATATCACTTAACACTTCTTTGCTTGTAAGATTTTTTTCTGAGCCTCTCCATCAATCCCAAATACCCTCTTGGGTTATTTTAGCATCACATCTATTTCTCCCACTCGTTCTTCCTTTCTTAACGTCTTGGAACTTTGGTTAAATCACAAATCTATGGTTAACCCATTCTAAAAACTCGCAACCTTCCACATTTGACCTATAGTACTTCCTTAGGTTCCATTGTTCCTGACCCTCTAACAAGTATAAAATCCCTTAACAAACATACTCATAGTTTCTAGGATCGTTGAACCTATCATTCACATTGCCATGTATGAAGAATTTACCTCCCTTAACCTTCCACCTTCTTGGGGGTACTAGCGGTCCAATCCGACCGGCATGGTTACATGCTCGATATCACAATTCACATAGCGTGGTCACGTGTTCAATATCACAATTCGCCCAACGTGGTCACATGCTTAATATCACAATTCACATGATGTGGTCATATGATCAATATCACAATCCATTCAACATTATCAAGGTAAAAGAATCATACAATTTTCACATTTTGTTTCCACAACCTTTAGTTTGGGGCAATTCATATTGTTCATCATTGTTCACAATACCACCACTAGCTTGAGCGGAGTTCGATCTTGACCCGATCGGCTAGGTTGCCTTACTAGAGACATACACTTCAATCACAATCTCATTTTCCCTTTTTATCCGGGGTTCAATATCAACACAATACCACCATGTGTGCGGCATAGCGTCCGATCTCGGCTCGATCGGCTAGGCCGCCTTTCCAAGACATTTTCCTTTTCCATCAATCATCTCAATTCAATCTTTGTTTCACATATGTCATTTCATAGGCACTTGGGGCCACAACTATCACGTCATATATTTGGCACTAGGCCACATTTCACATTATTCCAATTTCAATATTAGATTTGTAATTTAAGATAACATGTGCACACAAGAGCAATTTAAATTGTGAGCATAGATAAGACTTCACATAGATGGCACATTATATGTAGCTTCAATCTCATTTTAAGGTCTAAGCATTTCAATATACAATTCATACCTTTTTCCCCTTTCAAGTTATCAAGATAGCACGTTGATCATGTTGAGGCACATCTTTCACGCATATAAGGTTACAACACCAATTCATGTAAAATAACAATCGATGCAACCATTCAACTTTAATCTTACCATATTCACACAAACATCGATGAAGCTCGATTTCTAAAAGATGGGATTTTAGCCATACATACCTTGTTTAAGCTTTCCTTAAGTTACTACGACGTTCCAGAAATTCTAGCAATCCTAATCTACTTGAGACATAACAAAATTGAACACAAATTAGGAAGGTATTCATAGTTTCAGCTCATTTGAGCATTTTATCAAATACTAGTTGAGCATATTGATTTCAAATCTCTTTTACAAGATTTCCTTCATTCCCCAACCCAATCTTTACTTATTTATGTTCAACAATCTTCCCACAAACCTAATTTGTACATGCATGTATACATAATACTATTACACCCAAGAATCATACCTCAATAACCCATCTCACAATGTCTACAACACCAACACAACCTAGGTTAGGCACCTATGGCTTCCAATCACCATCCCATGAGTTACAATACTTAATTCATACTCATATTTCCATAATAACTCCATATATGTAAGTCCAAGGGTAAAACATTACCTCTTATAGACCAAATCTTGAAAGACAACTTTTGGGATGTTCCTGAGATTTTGAAGAAATCCTATGAAATCCAATCAAAACCATGTTTTAACTAGTGATTGAGAAGTGAAATCACCATGAAAACACACTTAAAAACTCACCTTAGGTGTGCAATTGGATGCCTTGGCCGGATTGGGGATGGAGAGGATGCCCTAGTCTTGAAAAATTACTTAAAAATGAGTATATAATGTTTTGGGCGCCATAGGGGGCGATGGGCGCTGCCTGTGGCACTGATTCCAGTATCTCAGAAATTCCCGGCGCCACGGCTAGCGCCCGACGCTACCCAGGACGCTGTCGATGGAAGGGACATGAAAATGGTCATAACTTTCTGTATACACCTCCAAATGACGACCGGTTTGATGCGTCGGAAACTAGACTCAAAGGGATTTAATTTGATAGGTTGTGCATCGAACAACACCTTATATAAATGGAGAGATATGCTTGTCCAAAGTAAGGTCTTGTGCATACTCATTTACAACTTTAGTCTATTATGAAATTTTCCAACTTGGCTTAGACCTAGGCCTCTCCTTAGACCCCAAATCACTCATAATATGACTTATACGTTTATTAACATTTCCAATTGATATCCATTATATCATGAATCCTTATTTTCACATAAGATAGAATGATTAGCCTACCTTGGCACCACGAGATCTTAAATTACTTTAGCAAAATCTTCTGGGGTTTTACAACCGGACAGGGATATTGACTTTGGTATTGATTTGGTGCCGGGCACTCATCCCATTTCTATTCCACCGTATCGTATGGTACCAGCGGAGTTGAAAGAATTGAAGGAGCAGCTTTAGGAGCTCCTTGAGAAGGGGTTCATTCGGCCTAGTGTGTCGCCTTGGGGTGCGCATGTTCTATTTGTGAAAAAGAAGGATGGAATGATAAGAATGTGCATTGATTATAGACAGTTGAACAAAGTTACAATTAAGAACAAGTATCCTTGCCTCGTATTGATGATTTATTTGACCAGCTTCAAGAAGAGAGAGTGTTCTCCGATATTGATCTCCAGCTAAGGTATCACCAGTTGAAGATCAGGGACTCGGATATTCGTAAAACAACTTTCAGGACCCGATATGGTCATTATGAGTTCCTTATGATGTCTTTTGGGATGACCAATGCCCCAGCAGCGTTCATGCATTTGATGAATAGTGTGTTTCGGCCTTATCTCGACTCATTTGTCATTGTGTTCATTGATGATATTTTGGTGTACTCGCGTAGTCAAGAGAAGCACGCGAAGCATTTGGGAGTTGTGTTGCAGAGATTGAGGAAGGAAAAGCTTTATACAAAGTTCTCCAAGTGTGAGTTTTGGCTCAGTTCAGTGGTTTTATTGGGGTGTATGGTGTCCAGTGAGGGTATTCAGGTGGTCGGATGAATGTGAGGTGAGCTTTCAGAAGCTCAAGACTGCATTGACCACAACTCTAATATTAGTTTTGCCATCAGCTTCAGGTTCATATACATCGTATTGTGATGCTTCGGGAGTTGATTCTAGAGGAGGCTCATAGCTCGTGGTATTCCATCCATTTGGGTGTCGCGAAGATGTATCAGGATTTGAGACAGCACTATTGGTGGAGGAGAATAAAGAAGGATATTATGGGTTTTGTAGCTTGATGTCTCAATTGTCAGCAGGTGAAATATGAGCATCAGAGACCGTGTGGCTTGCTTCAGTAGTTAGATATTCTAGAGTGGAAGTGGTAGCGGACCACCATGGATAGTTGGGCTCCCACGGACTTTGAAGAAGTTCGATGCTATTTGGATGATTGTGGATCAGCTGACCAAGTATGCGCACTTCATTCCTATGTGCACTACCTATTCTTCAGAGCGGTTAGTAGAGATTTATATCCGAGAGATTGTTCGCTTGCATGGTGTCCCGGTTTCCATCATTTCAGATAGAGGTACTCAGTTTACTTCACAGTTTTGGAGGGTCGTGCAGCGAGAGTTGGGTACTCAGGTTGCATTGAGCACAACTTTTCACCCATTGACGGACGGGCAGTCCGAGCGCACTATTCAGATATTGGTGATATGTTGCGTGCTTGAGTCATTGATTTTGGAGGGTCATAGGATCAGTTTATACCGCTCGCATAGTTTCTTATAACAGCAGTTATCAGTTGAGTATCAGATGGCTCCATATGAGGCTTTATATAGGATGCGGTGTAGATCTCCAGTTGGTTGGTTTGAGTCGGGCAAGGCTAGACTGTTGGATACAGACTTGGTGCAGGATGCTTTGGACAAGGTGAAGGTGATTCAAGAGCGACTTCGTACAGCACAGTCGAGACAAAAGAGTTATACTGATAGGAAGGTCTGCGATGTGTCTTACATGGTTGGGGAGAAGGTTCTACTAAAGGCTTCACCCATGAAGGGTGTTATGAGATTTGAGAAAAAGGGTAAATTGAGTCATCGGTTCATTGGGCCTTTTGAGGTGCTTCAGAGGATTGAGGGGGTGGCTTATGAGCTTGCTTTGCCACCTAGTTTGTCGAGTGTGCATCCGGTATTTCATGTTTCTATGCTCCTAAAGTATATTGGCGATCCGTCTCATGTTTTGGACTTCAGTACAGTTCAGTTAGATGATTATTTGACTTATGATGTGGAGCTAGTGGCTATTTTGGAGCGTCAAGTTTGAAAGTTGAGATCAAAGCATATAGCTTCAGTGAAAGTGTAGTGGAGAGGTCGGCCCGTAGAGGAGGCTACCTGGGAGACCGAGCGGGAGATGCAGAGCAGATATCCTCACCAATTTGAGGCTTCAGGTATGTTTCTTAACTCGTTCGAGGATGAACGTTTGTTTAAAAAGGGGAGAATGTAACGACCTGGCCGGTCGTTACCACTCCATTTCCCTCATTTCTGCTTCTTTATGTCTTGTTCAGCTGTATTATATGGTATCGTGTTGGTTAGTTTGGGTTCGAAGTGGTTTTGTAGAGAAATGAGACACTTAGTCTCTTTTGAGTAAGCTTGAGTTGGAAAAGTCAACTGGATATTGACTTATGTGAAAAAGGTCTCGGATGTGAATTCTGATGGTTCGGATAGCTTTGTTAGGAAATTTGGGACTTATGAGCGTTATCGGAATGTGTTTTGGAGGTCCGGGGTAGATTTAGGCTTGAATTGGCGAAATTAGAATTTTGGCGTTTTCCAGTTGGTAGTGGAGATTTTGATATAGGGGTTGGAATGGAATCCCGAAAATTAGAGTAGGTCCGTTGTGTCATTTGTGACGTGTGTACAAAATTCCAGGTCATTCGGATGAGGTTTGATAGACTTTTTGATCGAAAACAGAATTTGGAAGTTTTGGAATTCTTAGGCTTGAATCCGAGGGTGATTTGATGTTTTGATGTTGTTTTGAGCGTTCCGAATGTTGGAACAAGTTTGAATGATGTTATGGGATGTGTTGTTATGTTTGGTTGAGGTCCCGAGGGCCTTGGGTTAGTTTCGGGAGGTTAACAGACCAAATCCTTGTTTTGGAGAGTTGCAAATTTCTGGTATTTTGTTGCAGAAAAAGTGTTCTTCGCATTCGCGATGGGGGCTCGCATTCACGAAGGTATGGCCAGTCAAAGGAACGCGAACGCGGGAAGATGGACAAGTTCGCGAAGAGGAAGTGGAACAGTTGGGTCCCCTGGTGGTTGTTCATCGCATTCGCGTAAGTGATATCGCGTTCGTAAAGGCTTGGACGGTTGAGGATTCGCGTTCGCGTGAAGGATGTCGCATTCACGAAAGAGGAATATTTAGTCAGTGAATTTTTGTGCATCGCGAATGTGAGGATTTGACTACATTCGCAAAGAAGGAATTTTTGCCTGGGCAGAATGTTTAAATAGTTGCCTTCACGATTTTTGATCCATTTTCCTCCATTGTTGAGCGGTTTTGAAGCTTTTTGAGAGGGATTGAAGAGGGAATAAAAGGGAAACACTTGGAGGTAAGATTTTTGGACACAATACTCCATTCTATGGTGATTTCTACCTAATTAAACATGAAATTAGTGGGGTTTAAAGCCTAAAATTGGGGGATTAGGGCTTGAAATTGGAGACTTTAATTTGAGGATTTGAGGGGTCGTTTGTTGTCGGATTTTGATATATTTGGTATGTATGAACTCGTGAGAGTGTAAGGATTTTAGTTTTGTAATTTTTATCAGAATACAAGACGTAGACGGGGGTCGGGTTTGGCCAATTTCGGGGTTCTTGATGAAATTTGATTATTTTCGCATGGGCTTCGTTCCCTTAGCATATATTGATATTATAATTCTGATTTTTGATAGATTCAATGCGAGTTGAGGGAAAATCAAGAGGCAAGGGCATCGCAGAGTAGTTTTTCATCCGGTTTGAGGTAAGTAACGATTGTAAATCTAGACCTGAGGGTATAAAACCCCAGAATTTCGTAATGTTTTGATAAATAGGGTGACGCACATACTAGGTGACGGGCATGTGGGCGTGCACCCATAGGGATTGTGACTTGATCCATCCCATGGCGACTGTATAGTTGCGTATTTTGATATATTATATATGATATCCATGTGTTTTAGAATTGGTTAGTTAACTTGGGTTGAATACCATGTTTGGGTCCTTGTGCCGACCTGTTTAGACCCTTAGGGGTATTTTACCAATTCCCTCACCCTGTTTGATTTGAAAGCATATCCTCAGTCATGTTTTACCTGTTTATTGTTTAATCCGGTTTCATCACTCTACTTCTTAAAATATAAAAACTGTTTGGGCTGATTTTCCCTGATTTTCACTAATATGCCCGAGTGGCCGTGAGGTTAATGACTGAGAGCTCTCTCTCTCTCTCTCTCTCTCTCTCTCTCTCTCTCTCTCTCTCTCTCTCTCTCTCTATATATATATATATATATATATATATATATATATATATATATATATATATATATATATATATATATTATGGATCGGGTTGCACACCGCAACGATATGTATTGGATCGGGCTACGTGCCGGAGTGATATGACGCTTGGACTGTGGGAGCTCCTCCGGAGTGTGTACACCCCTCGTGAGCGTAGTCGACTATATATTATGGATCGGGCTGCACGCCACAGCAGTTATTATAATTATGAGGTATCTATTGAGCCTGAGTGCTGAGTGTGAGTACTGATTGACGAGAGCTGAGTCACGAGAGACTGAGAGGCTTGCCTAGGAGGCTATACTAATGAGTGATACTTTGCCCGAGGGGCTTGTTTGTGAGATTTTCCTGATTTCACTCTTCTTTTATACTGAGCCTCTTTTGAAAAATGTTGAATAAATGTTTTCAAAGGATTTTTAATTGAAACTGGAGTTTTATGAGATAACTGGCTATTCAACTGTAGATTTTGATTTGATATTTCTGTTGAGATTTCTTATATGATTTTAAATGTTCGTCACTGCACTCATACTTTATTTACTTTAGTTACTTACTGAGTTGGCATACTCACGTTACTTCCTGCACCTTGTGTGCAGATCCAGGTGCCCAAGCATCAGAATGAGAGCTTCCATAACTCTCAGAGTAGTATTCGAAGATCGCAAGGTATTTGCTTGGCATTCGCTACCCTGCCCTTCTCCTTCCTATCTTAGTACTTTGTATTTCAGACTTATTTTGTATTATTTAGACAGTGTTGGGTTGTACTTAGAGGCTCATGACTAGTGACACCAGATTCGGGCCGTGTTAGTGTATTTTCATACTGGTTTCTGCATATTTTTGTTGATATATATATATTGCATATGAAAGATTTGAGACTTAATCTGTTTTGGAAAAATGAATTTATAGAAAGAGTTCGATGCGGTAAAAGTTGAATTGACTTGCCTAGTATTATGATAGGTGTCATCACGACCAGGGTAATTAGAGTCGTGACAATTTAAAAGGTGAAGAACATTTCTTATAGGGTGTAAGAACCATTCAAAAGTTACACCTCTTTAATAAAGTATTGAATAAGTACATAAATTCATCAAATGAAATGATAGAAGATTTGCACTCATATCCATATTAGTTTATCTTATTCATAACACTCCTCATTGGACGTTCATTTTAAAATAATGCATCTTGTTAAATCCTTATTAGAAAAAAACCAGTGAGAAAAAGCACAGCTAAGAATATAAAGTGCACTTGTTTTGTAATACACATTGAGAGATGCCTCACTAAAAATCTTGTCATAAAAATCCAATTAGGATAAAATCTTGATTAAGAAAAATTTAGTGCATCAAATATTTATTACCCCTAGTGAAAATATTGTAAGATATCTCGAAGACGGCATATTCCAATCTTGTAGATCAACTTCTCAAATTTTGATGTTGCAATTCCTTAGTGAACATATTATGAGCATGTAATTTTTTTCCGATGTGAAAATTGCTCCTAAAAAACATTCCAAAAGACCTTTTAATTATTTAATAAAATTGTAAGATTTTTCAATATTCTCTTTAATTCATTTTTGTGCGCATTTGAATTTTGTGCATTTAGTGTTTTAAATCGTAAAAATGACAAAAATATTTGATATTTATGTTTTTACATTTTTAGATCTTAATTGTATGATTAATTGCATCTCTATGTCACGACCCAAAAACCCCTCTGATGGAGTCGTGATGGCACCTAGTCTCTAAACTAGGTAAGCTTAACATTAACTGAATAACATTGATATTTACTAACTTTAAATTAATTTACTCTAAACAAATTACAATTCCCAAAACTGGTGATACAAGTCATAAGCCTTTCTAAGAGTAGTTATACAAAATAAATACAACACAGCTCTAGAAGAAGAAGGAATCAATGGAACGTAAATACAAACGAAGGTGACTCCGAGGCCTGCGAACGCAGCTACAGGTTACTGTGACTCTCCACCGCGATGACCCGCACAGCTACTATCGATCAATACCTAGATCTGTACATAAAAATGTACAGAAGTATAGTATGAGCACACCACGGCGGTGTGCTGTAAGTATCAAGACTAACCTCGGTGGAATAGTGACGAGGAACAATCAAGACACCTACTAGTCAAATGAAATGAACAAGCTATGATAATGAAATATCGAAATAAAGATAATGAGGTAATATCAACAGCGGAGATAAATCAAAATACAAACAGTAGGAACAATAAAGGGAGAACACGGGTAGTAACAAACAATAACCAAGTAAATCAGATGACCTAGTAAATCAGATAACCAAGTAAATCAACACTGACATAACAGGAACAGAGACAAGTGAGAATGTATTCAAATAAAGAAGGCAATGCCAAATCAATCAATCACATCATGTCTAATACACAATGCCGACCATCTCAATCCTCAGTTTCTCATATCATAATCTCAACTTCCGAACCTTCAGCACACTGGCACCTTGTGCCCCCATATTTTCCATCTCTCTTTTAACAACAAAATCCACATGTTATACAATACATAATATCCGTACAAATACACTTAAGATGTTCAAGAAGTCTCATTTACCTAATATAAGTAAATTACAATTTCTAAACTAATTAGAAAAGCAAACGAGAAAAGATAAAGTTGTTTCTTTTGAAATCATTTGAGAAAAGAAAGTACCTCTTTCAATTAAAATAAAACATCGAATGGATTATTACTTTTAACAAGGGATTTAATAAATTAACTTAGTATAAATTCTATTTTTAAGTAAAATACAACCTCAGACGATTTAAGGAAATTTAATTGAGTAACTAATTGAATTGAAGATGAAACAATTATTGAAATTTGAAGTATTGAAAAATATGTATATAAATATAACGAAGTATTGAAAACACTATGGGGTTCCACCACAAAGGATCACATCGGTAAAGGAATCTGAACAGTTAAAACACTTGAATTGGTGACAACAAATAAGCATAGCAAACAGAAAGTGCACGACATCACCCTTCGTGCTTTTACTCTCGTTCTTACCATAAGAATCAATATATTCGGCACGACATCACCCTTCGTGCTTTTACCTCACGTAATCATGGCACAACATTATCCTTCGTACATTATCACTCATATCATGGCACGACATCACCCTTCATATTTTTACCTCACATAATCATGGCACGGCATTATCCTTCGTGCATTATCACTCATATCATGGCACGGCATCAAACTTCATGCTTTTACATTCACTCACAAATATCACGCACGGCATCACCCTTCATTCTTTTACACTCTTCCTTACCCAAGAAAAAATCACAAAGCAATTCCGGCAAGGGAATCAATAAAATCAGAATAGAATTCTGGTAAGGGAACAATAGTATAATAATAATATCCTGGTATGGAAAACAATATCATAAGCAATAACATCCCGGCAAGGGAAATAATATCATAAACAATATATCCCGGCAAAGGAAACAATACATTCCGGCAATGGAATCAACAATAACCAATCTTGTCCCAACAATTAACTTCACAAAATGAATCCCCACTTGAGCAATACTCAACAACAGTCAAATACCAAGGAACTACCATAAGCTTGGTCCGACATGAATACTCATCAAGTCAAGCATGAATAGTACATAATAAGGATCACGAAAAGAAAATCAAGAAGCACACTAACCTTAACAAAGCAACAAGACATAATAAGCACGTAATAATTATACCGATAACCACAACAAATGGACATGTAACATATTTTCATGAAGTCATAGGGGAACTCACAATCAAGAAGTATCAAAACAATAAGGAAGGCAATCACTTCAATTAAGGCAATTAGGGGTCAAGTAATACGTAAGAATTAGAGGAAAACTAGCAACATCATATGGAGCATATAGAGGTAATTTAAGAAATTAGGAAACTCAAGCATGACGGAATACTTTGCACATAATGAACATAAGGACCTAAGAACCCTAGATGCAAATTTCCCACAAATAAGTTCGAGCACACACTTGTCACCTCGCGTGCACGGACTACAATTAGCATAGAAGACTCAAACCCTAAGGGGAAGTCCCCTACACAAGGTTAGGCAAGATACGTACCTCAATTCGGCCAATTCAATGCTCAATTTACCTTTTTTCTTTACCAATTCATTTACGCTCGGCTCAATCTAGCCAAAAACGACTTGAATACATCTAACAATGCAAGAGAAAACAATTCCAATTAACAAAACTATGATTCTTATACAATTTGCAAAAAGTCAATGCCCCGGGACCTCACCTCGGAACCCGACAAAATTCACAAAAACCAAATACCCATTATGATACGAGTTCACGCATACAAATATTTTCTAATTCCGATACCATTTTGTCCTTCAAATCATCATTTTACATTTTTGAAAAACTTTACAAATTTTTTTTAACAAATTTTCCCAAATTTCATCCCAAATCACGAATCAAATGATGAATTTAATGATAGATTCATGTATTTTAGCCAAATCCTAGTTAGAATCACTTACCCTGATGAATTTCTTGAAAAACCTTCGAAAAATCGCCAAGATCCGAGCTCTCTAGGTCAAAATATGAAATAAACCCCTAAATCTTGTATTTATAGTGCACCTCTCAGATTTCCATCACCGCTGACCGCGAAAAAACTACCGCTGGTCGCGAAAAATCTACTGCTACAGTGGAAAATGTTGACTGCAGTGACATGCTTTAGTATTTTGGCCATAACTTTCTTTACAGATGTCCAAATTGTGATTTCTTCAGCTTTATGAAAACTAGACACGAAGGGCTACAACTTTCTCTTTGAATCATCTCAAAATTCCTTATAGATAAAAAGATATAGGCTTCCGAAGTCAGACCAATGAACCTGCAGATTCTTCCTCACCGCGAACCGCGGACTATTTTCTGCCTCAGCGGAAAAACATCCGCCTCAACGATAAGACTTCTGCCCCAAGCAAAGATTTAAGCATCAGAACCATTTTCTAAGTTCTGGAATGTCCGAACTCGCTCAAAACTCACCTGAAACTCATCCAAGGCCCCAGAACCTCAATCAAATGTACCAACACATCCCATAACATCATACAAAATTAGCCCCACTCTCAAATCATGTCAAACAACGCTAAAACCATGAATCAGATGCCTAAATGCATGAAAATCACTATGAACTTCAAGAACCTCTAGAACTGCAACCAAGCGTTCAAACCACATCAAATCAACTCCAAACGACACCAAATTTTGTAGGCAAGTTTCAAATGACATAACAAAGCTTTTCCAACTTTCAAAATCGCATTCCGACCTCTATAACACAATAGTCAACTATGGATCAAACCTCTCCATTTTTCAAACTTCCACTTTTCCAACTTTCACTGAAATGCCTCAAATTACCCTATAGGCCTCCAGATCCAAATCCGAACACACGCCCAAGTCCAAACTCACCATACAAAGCTACTGACATGATCCAAAACCCATTCCGAAGTTGTTTACTCAAAAGTCAAATTCCGGTCAAGTTCTCTCCGCTTAAGCTTCTAGAACTATATTCCTTCTTTCCAATTCGACTCCGATTCATCCGGAAACTGAATCCAACCCTGCACACAAGTCAATATACATAATGTGAATCTGCTCTTGAACTCAAACTGTTGAACCAGGTGCAATTGCTCAAAACGACCAGTCGGGTCGTTACACTCTAAAATATGAAAAATCACATAATACTTTTAATTACTCTTATTATATGATCTTAGGTTAATTAATTAGTTATTATGCCACAAGTTTCATTAGTTTAGTAGGTCAAATCTACAAAATAGTTTCAATTAGAATTAAGTTGGCTAGACTTGAAAATTGAATAAAGAAAAGAAAGAGGTCCATTTTCAGTTTCAGATCGATTTGGGCCCAAAATCCGGTAGTCTAGTTTTGCCAAAGCCTACTTGTGACCCAATCCAAGAATCCCACCCCTTCAGATGGCCAAATGATGTAGTCTTCGCTCTAAACTACATTGTTTTGCCAATGACCTCCTTTTAATAAAACAAATTCATAAAAATTCAGTCTTTACACTCATTCCCTAAATTCTCTCAAACCCTCCGCCTAATTTTAGAATTTAGGGGGGCTGGAATTCATTTCCACCGCCCCTTCCGCCGTTAGCCGTCGTGTTGACCACCATTGACCTTCACTGAAAATAGCCTCACAACAGGGGTCCATCTCTAAATCACTCCAAATTTTCACCGAACACTCCTTACTACCTCCCTATCCCTAATCCACCATCATCTTCCTCAAAAATTGAACTCGATGGGTCATCTAGTGTTTTAAACCTTAATTATGTGTCTCAAAACCTCAAATACCTCATTTTAGCCTTTCTCGATTTGCATGCACAGACTATGTCTTTTTCTGGTAGGCTTTTATGTTAAAAATTGATAAAATATAAAAATATGCCTTAAAATCTATTTTGAGTTAACTTTGGTAAATGTTTCGAGCAAACAAATTTGGATTCATGTCTTAATGGTATCGATGGGTCCGTATCGTAATTTAAGACTTGGGTGTATGTCCAAAATCAAATTCGGAGGTCCCTAGCTTGAGTTATCGCTTATTTTTGTCGAAATTTAAAGTTTAAAGGTTTAAAGGATTTAAAGATTTGACCAAGGTTTGACTTTATTGCTACCGGGTTTAGATTTTGGTTTTGGAGCTGATATATGTTCATTACTAAATTTAGGACTTGTCTGCAAAATTTAGTGAAAAACGGAGTTAGTTTGACATGATTCGAACATCCAGTTGTATAAATAGAAATTCTAAAGTTTCATTAAAAGTTTCATTTGATTTGGTGTCCGATTCATAGTTCTAGGTGTTATTTTGGTATTTTGATTGCGTGAGCGAGTCCGTATAATATTTTTAAACTTGTGTGCATATTTGGTTTGGAGCCCCGAGGGCTCGGGTGAGTTTCGGATAGGCTACGAATGGTTTGAACTTGGAAATTTTCTGGTTTTAAACTTCTACTGGTTTCTCGTGTTTTCTTCTTCACGATCATGAAGTTACTCTTGTGATCGCGAAGAGTGATCTGGGCTGGAGAAGGAATAAGCCTACGCGAACGCGAGGCGTAGGACGTGATCGCGGAGCAGTGGGGGGGACTACCCTTTACGAACGCGTCCACATCTATGCGAAAGCGTAGTGTTGTGACGTGGGGGCTGGGAACTGACCATTACTCTTCGTGAATGCGGCACAAGGCTCACGAACATGTATCCAGGTGGGTGTAAGCCTTCACGAACATGAAGGATATCTCGCGAATGCGTAGGCTATTTGAGGTGCTGCTTCGCGATCGCATCAGGCCCTTCACAAACGCGAAGAAGGCCTGACGCCCAATAATTTAAATGTTCAAAAACAAAATTTCTTCCATTTTTCATAAACCTTCCGCTAGATCTCGGCCTAGAGGCGATTTAGAAGAGAAAACTCAACATCAATTCATAGGTTTGTACACTCTAACTCATTTTCTTCCATTTCTAACATCACCTGTTAATTTATAGCCCTAATCTTTGTTCTTCCATGGTAGAAAATTAGAGATTTAGGAAGAATTGGGAGTTTTTGTAAATTAGGGATTTAGACCTCAATTTGAGGATTACATAATCGGGCTCGGGGGTGAATGGGTAAATAAGCATTGGTTCAAACCTCGGGTTTTGACCAAGGGGGCCTGAGGTTGATTTTTGGCTTTTTGGGGAAAAGTGTGGAAACCTTAAAGTTATGCATTGTAATTGATTTCTTTAGCAATATTTGACATTATCGAGTCAGTTGTGGTTAGATACGAGTGATTTGGAGGTAAATTCTTGGGAAAAGGCCCCGGTAGAGCTCTGAGTTGACTGCAGAATGAGGTAAGTGTTGAGTTTAACCTTGATTTGAGGGAACTAGGAACCCCCGGACTATGTGCTATGTGACTTTCATGTATTGTGGCGTATATGCAAGGTGACGAGTGCTTATACACCGCCGGATTACTTGTTTCCCCGATTTTTTGCTTTTCCTTAACTATTTCCTTCCATGCCTTAATTGTTATGTGCTTTAAATGCCTCTCACACTTTATTTGCTACTTGTTAATCAATGTTTCTCCTGTTAAAAATGTTAGACCTTTCCATGCTTTTATGACTCATTTTTATTGCCTTAATTGACTCATTTGCACCTTTTAATTGTCATTTACCGGGCTTTTCTTGCTGTGTAATATTACATATGTGAATTCTCAATTTGGTGCGAGGCTTCCTTTCTGATTTAGCTTCATATTCGTCAATTGTAGAGGTTCTTGTGATTTGAGTTATTGATTTGATTGTGCTCATGGAATATTTAATACTGATATGGGGGGATCGGGTTGCATGCTGCAATAAGTGAAATAAGGGTGAATTGACATGGTGGAATAAGGGTAAATTTGTACTGATATGGTGGGATCGGGTTGCACGCTGCAACAGGTGAAATAAGGGTGGATTGATACGGTAAATAAAGGTGAATTGTGATACTGATTTTGTAATATAGTGGGATCGGGTTGCACGCCACAACATATATTTATTTATGATTGTTGATATTGTTATGATGGAATAAAGAAGGATTGTGTTGTACAGTGCGATCGGGTTGCACACCGCAACAATCTATGTGTTTGTATTTCCTTAAGTTGTGTTGGTTTTCGGTGTTTTTCATATGAAACTCTAAGGATTGGTAATTCTGAACATCACTAGTTTTCTTTCAGGATTTAGCTATTTTCTTCAGTTAACTATCTCATTTAGTTTCGTATCTTCTTCTCCTGTATTTATTATATGATGCGTACAGGTTATATTGTAAGTGACCTGCCGTAGCCTCGTCATTACTTCGTCGAGGTTAGGCTCAACACTTATTGAGTACATGGGGTCGGTTGTACTCATAAAACACTCTGCACTTTTTGTGCATATTTTAGAGTCGGTCCTAGCGATGGTTATTAGCGTGCTCGGATTGGCCAGCTTTGTGGAGACTTGAGGTACAGCTGCTCAGCGTCCACGACACCTAGAGTCCCTTTTCCTTTTTATTAGCTGTGTATTTTTCCCTCAGACAACTTCATATTTTATTCAGATATTTAGCTCGTGCACTTGTGATACCGGGTCCAGGGTTGTTTAGATATTTTAGTCGTTATGGCTTCCGTATTTTTACTTTGGATTATTACAGTTATTTCAGTTTCTTTCTTATTTAATTTAAATTATTGTAAATTGATAAATTATTCTAATATTGGCTTACCTAGAAAGTAAAATATTAGGCGCCATCACGAGCCCGAAGGTGGGAATTTTGAGTTGTGATAAAAACTCACTCAAACTCCACGATTAGTGGATCTGGAAATGCAAGTGAATCTAAAATTGCCCCTTTTCAATTTCCTTTCAAACCTTACCCGTTTGAGGCTAATATTCACACCAATCAACATCTCTTGATGAGTATATCCAGCTGATGGCGGTCCCGTCCCATTTTTCATGGTCGTCGAAGTCCAACCATTTTCTCATTGACCGGCCAGCAATAACTTCTTCCTCCTCTAGCAAAGCAAGAGGCATTGCTACACATAGCATTGGCCCCTGAAAAGGTTCCGATCAGTGCTTGTGTAACAATCTCTCCGGCTTACCGGAATCCACTATTGTCAAATAAATTGAGCTCTAATAGGTATATTTCTATACCTCATTTGCTCGTGACTGTTGGTTTTGAGTTTTTTTCTCTCATGCCTTTCATCTTGCTAATTCTGTGACCTTAGTTTCTTAAATTGTTAGTTAGCTAGGCCCACATGCCATTCTTAGGTGTTAATTATTTGTTGCTTATTGTTAATTACCAAATTATAAATTCACTGGAATTCATCTTTATTTTACTTTGTTCCATCACGTTTTTAGTTAATCAAGATGGGTTCTAAATTTGATTAATCAATTTAGGATAGTTTAACTCTGGTTAGAGATAGTGTGATTGGGCATGGGTAGTGTGTTTGAAATTGTTCGACCCAGTCCCATTTAAAGAGCTTTGATAAGTAAATTAGAAAGGGGTAAAAGAAGAAAGTAACATAAAAGGAAAGAGTAATTAACAGGGGCTGGAATGGTAGTTTAAGGTTTTAACTTAGGGAATCTTTTGTAACTGATTGAGGAGTTTCTAGAAAAAAGAAAAAGGATTGAACTGTAAAAGGAAAAGAGGAGCAAGTCGCGTGGGAGGAAAGTGAGGCAAAAACAGAAAATAGAAGGGATTTTAAAGAAAAAGAAATCTGAAGGCATCCCCCTAGAATCAGTTATAAAAAGAGCATCATCATCACACTTTTCTCACGCATTCTCATTCATTCACATTCATACATACTCTTACACACACTTACACATGCTCAAACACCTTAGTAGCAATTGGGAATTCAAAATCCAGATCTGAACTCCAAAATTTCAACAAAAGGAAAAGAGTTACAATGCTAATTCAAAATTTTAGTTCTTCAGCTTTATATGCTCTGGGAATTTCAAAGTTTAATCACGTTGTGAGGTTTCATTGTTTGTTGAGTTGTTGTTCTTTGCATAGCCAAGTTCTAGCTTGCTGATTTTAGTCCATGTTTGATTGTTCTAGTTTGATTTACTGCAGATAAGGTACTTATGCCAAGCTTCCAATAATGTAATTGCTATTTAGATATTATAGTGTTATAAAACCTACACTGATTTGTTCATCTGTTATTTATTGAATGCCTTTTGCATATTGATTATGATATTGCATTAATCAGCGACTTCGTCTCCCTTTCCACGGAGTGCGTCTCCTAGCATTTCTAGACTTCGTCTTTGAGATATTAGCTTTAAGCCGGATGTATCCCCTTCTATGCATGCTTCAAATACACATGAGGATGATGATCCAGATTAAGTGCGGTATGATCGTTATCATAGGATGATCATAAGTTCTAAGGGCAATGGGTAAGATTTATTTATTACTTCTTTATTTTTCCTAAATTATAATAGCTAGTCTTATTTTTTTAATATAATTGTTATAGTGCAGGTTCATACCTAGTCATGAGACTACAAAAATAATCACTGAAGCTCTTGTCCGGTTGTATGATGCACCGCATGCGACTTGGAGTGATTTTCCACCGGAGCTCATGGAGCAAATTTTCAACCAATTTTAAGGTTTTAATACAATTCTTATTTGTTTAAGCGTTATATTAATAATATTTTCATCTAATGTTACACATTTTATTTCCAGACTAAGTGTGCATGGGAGGACCGGCATAACAATGCAATTCTTACAAATTTTGAGTTCAAATGTCGTAAGAAACTAGCTGATTCCTTCTGTTCTGCTTGAAAGAAAAACAAGAAGCCTTCATGGGTTTTATCTCATTTATGGGAGGATCTACTGAAGCAGATGGCCACTGAGGATTTCAAGAAGAAGAGTGAGCAAGGAAAGAAGGCCTGAGCATCTGAGAAGGCTGGCTCCTTGTACTGTATGGGTGCAAGGAGCATAGGGATTGCGAGGAGACTACTGGTAATTCCTTAAAGCATTTAAATCTATTTTTATCGAACTATACTTATTTAAATTTACTTAACAGGTTTTATTATATTGTATGAAACAAATATGGGAGGAAGGTGACTCACGATGAGTTCTTCATGGAGACTCACATCCGGAAGAAGAAGGCACCGACAGATCCAAGTAGATGGGTCGAGGACCGGGCATAGACTACCTATGTAAATTTAATAGCTACTATAAATTAAATTAATGTTTATAATATTATAAAATTAATAATTTTCTATCTTCTAAATAAGGGGTCGCTATAAGACTACTGTGGAGGAGTACAATAAGAGATTACCACCGAATAAGCAGGGCGACCCACCTTTCATTTCAGACAAATAAGTGCAGAAGATTTGTTGGATGTTGTCGGTGGTCGTAAAAAGGGGATAGAATACAGCCTTCTAGAGAGATCATTTTGGCGCTACAGGGCTGGATTGCAAGGTATAGACTTCCGCCCAGGGCGAGGCACTTGATAGGTCGACTCTCTCGGCTATGGAGAAGAAGATCGCAAAGCTATCAGCAGAGGTTGTATAGGCAAAAGCTAGAAAAGAAAAGAGAGATCAACAATTTAATAGCCTTCAAAGTCAGCTAGAAAAGAGAGACAAACAATTTAATACCTTCAAAGAGCTAGTCAATCTTCTTGCTAGTGGGGCTTTCCTGGTTCCCCGGTCTCATGAGTCTTCCCTAGATGCTGCTCCTTCTCATCGTGATCCTTCGAACCGTGCCGACAATGAAGTTTCTAGCAGTGAAAATGATGCAGTACAAAACACTCTATAAATGATGTTTATATTATATTTGAAGTTTTAACTTGTGAAAAGTTTAGTTATTGGAATTTTTAACTTTATAAATGTTGTTAATATAGTTTTGATATTGTTGTTATTGTTTTAGAAATTGTCATTGGCTGAATGGTAGAAACGCAATACTACCACTATAGGTTGTTATTGGTTGTTGGCAGGTGGTGCAGCCATAAAACAATAATATTATGCTAAATTTTTAACCAAAAAACCGACCGCATACCGATCGAAGTTGGTCGGAACTTTTAAAATTAAATTCCCAGAAATTTGATGTTACCGACCAATTTCGGTTGGAAATATGTAATTTTAAAAAAATAAAAATTATAATATCGACTGATCTCGGTTACTAATGTAAAAAATAATTAAAAATTATTTTTCAGAATACCGACCAAGCTCGGTTGGTATTTTTAGTTTTCCAATAAAACATGTCAGATAATTTGGTCAAAGTTTGGTTGAATTTACCTGTCGTCGTCAATCGATTTTGATCGGTTTTCGTGAACAATTTTTTGCAGTTTTCTGGTAGTGTTAAAAGAAAAAGAACCACTTGACAACTGCTCCATAGTTCAATCTTGTTTCAAGTGATTTCATTTCCCCCTTCAGTATGTGGAGTGTGGAGTATACTAATATTCTGAGATTTTTACATGGATAATCTTTTATTTAATAATATTTTTATTAATAACATTACTTTTTGTTTATTCCATAAATAACCTCTTGATTATCTACTCTTCCGGAAGTGCGATAGGAATCTGTGCATGGATTGCAAGGTTATACCAAGTGAGAATCTCACGACTCAGCATAGATTATTGGTGATGGACTTAGAGATTGTAAGGAAGAGGAGGGAGACGACCATGTATGGTCAACCCAGGATCAGGAAGGGTTCTTTGACTAGTGACAAAGCACATGAGTCGGGGAAAAGTTGTTGGCTATGGGAGCATGGAGGAGCAATGGGGATGCGAGCTGTATGTGGACCCCGACAGTGGAGTATATTAGAGTAGTTGTGAGAGAAGTGTTAGGGGTCTCGAAGGGTTTCTCTGGTGGCCATAAAGGTGATTGATGGTGGAGTAAGGAGGTACAATAGAAAGTAGAAGCCAAGCAAGTGGTATACTTGACGCTTATAGAGAGCATGGATGAGGAGACGAAGAGGATGGACATGGAGGCGTATAGGAGGGCTAAGAAGGAGGCGAAGTTAGCAGTTACTACGGCTAAGACTGTGGCGTTTGGGCATTTGTATGAAGAGCTTGAGGCCATATGCGGGGACAAGAAGCTATACAGGCCAGCCAAGGTGAGAGAGAGAAAGGCCCGTGATCAGGACCAAGTTAAGTGTATAAAAGATGAGAAAGGTAGAGTTTTAATGGAATAGGCTCAGATTATATTAAGATGACAGACATATTTCCATAAACTCCTGAACGAAGAGGGTGATAGGGACATTGTGTTGGGTAACGTGGAGCACTCCGAGATGCGTCAAGATTTTGGGTATTGTAGGCGTATAAGAGTAGAGGAGGTCGAGAGGGTTGTGCGTAAGATGCATAGGGGTAGAGCTATTGGGCTAGATGAAATACCTTTGAAATTTTGGAAGACTGCTAGTAGGGCAAGTTTGGAGTGGCTCACTAGGCTGTTCAATATCATTTTTAGGACGAAGAAGATGCCCAATGAATGGAGGTGGAGTACGATGATTCCTTTGTATAAAAACAAGGGCTGTATCCAAAGTTGCAATAATTATAGGGGGATTAAGCTGCTAAGCCATACTATGAAGGTTTGGGAGAGGGTGGTAGAAGCAATGGTGAGGACTAGTATGTCTATTTCTGAGAACCAATTCGGTTTCATGCCAGGGAGTTTGACTAGGAAGCCATTCACATTATGAGGAGATTGGTGGAGCAATATAAGGAAATGAAGAAGGACTTGTACATGGTGTTCATTGACCTAGAGAAAGCGTATGACAAAGTCCCGAGGGAGGTGCTCTGGCGATGCTCGGAGTCTAAAGAGATCCTAATAGCCTATATTAGGGTGATTAAGGACATATATGATGAAGCTAAGACTCGGGTTAGGATAGCAAGAGGAGACTCGGAACATTTTCCGGTTATGATGGGATTGCACTAGGGATCAGCTCTTAGTCCATTCCTATTTTCCTCGGCGATGGACACATTGTGGTGTATGTTATTTGTTGATGACACAGTTTTGATTAACGAGACGCGGGGTGGTGTTAACGAGAGGTTGGAGGTTTGGAGGCAGACCCTAGAGTCTAAAGGTTTCAAGTTGAGCAGGACCAAGATAGAATACTTGGAGTGAAAATTTAGCAACGGTACCCAGGAAAGGGATATGGAGGTGAGGCTTGATACACATGTCATCCCCAAGAGAGGTAGTTTCAAGTATTTTGGATGTACAATACAAGGTAATGGGGAGATTGATAAAGATGTCACTCATCATATCGGAGAAGGATGATAAAGTGGAGGCTCGCTTTCGATGTTTTGTGTGATAAGAATGTGCCGCTGGGACTTAAAGGTAAGTTCTACAAGGTTGTAGTTAGACCGACTATGTTGTATGGAGTAGAGTGTTGGCCGGTCAAGAACTCTCATTTAGACCGACTATGTTGTATGGAGCAGAGTGTTGGCCGGTCAAGAACTCTCATACCTAGAAGCTAAAAGTAGCTGAGATGAGGATGTTGAGGTGGATGTGTGGACACACCCAGTTGGATAAAATTAGGAATGAAGTTATTCGGGAAAAAGGTGGGAGTGGACTCTGTGGAGAATAATATGCAGGAGGCGAGGTTGAGATGGCTCAGGCATGTTAAGAGGAAAAGTATAGAAGCCCCAGTTAGAAGGTGCGAGCGGTTAGCCTCGGTGGGTAGCAGGAGGGGTAGAGGTAGGTCTAAAAAGTCTTGGGGAGAGGTTATTAGGCGAGACATGGCGCAACAGGAGCTGTGAGCACCTAATTTTTGATAATATTTAAATTTTTTTATCACTTCTTCTATTTAAATATATTAGGGGTTTTAACCTACAATTTTTAGCTTTGTTACACTTTTTATTATAGGGTAAAAAAACAAAAATTAAAAGGTGAATTATTACTATTAATATTATTTTATTTTTATTTTTATTTTTATTTTTAAAATAAAAAAAATCCAAAAAAATATTAATTTTTTTTAATTTTTGGGAGTGATTTAAAAAATAAGAAAAAGGAAAGTATTGAATAAAAAAAATAAAAGTAAAAGTAGGTGGAATTCTCTTTTAAAAAGTAAAAGAAAGTAGAAAATTAAAAAAATAAAAGTAAAGTTTTGTGAAAATTTTAAAAAAATAAAAAGTAAAAGAAAGTTGGAATTAAAAAATAAATATAAAGGTATCTGAAAATTAAAAAAATTTAAAGTAAAAAGAAAGTAGCATTTTTAAAAGAAAAGCAAAAGAAAGTGGATTGTTTTTTAAGAAAAGTTAAATAAAATGGAATTCTCTTTTAAAAAGTAAAAAAAAAGTGAGATTTTAAATAAGATAAAAGTAATTAAAGTTAGAATTTAAAATATTAAAAGTAAAGAACGGTGGGATTTCTTTTTATAAAAAAATTAAAGCAATTTGTAAGTGGGATTTATTTTAATTAAAAAATAATAAAATAATAAATTTTTTTTTTAAAAATATCTGAAAAATCTCGAAAATTTTGCTATAAATAGAAGGAAAAAAAAAGAAGAGAAGAGAAGAAAAAAGAAGGGGGCGGAGAGAGCGGTATACACTCGATATACACTCTGGATACACTGGATATACAGGGGCAGAATTCATTTTGGAGAGAGTAAAAAGATAGAACCAAATTTTCTGAAATATTGAGAGCGGAAGAACACCAGAGAGAGTTCAAATCTAGAAAGAGAAAACAAAGAGAGATTTCCGGACTATTTTTTTTCTCCATTTTTACTGGTTTTCTCCGTGTTGCTGGGATTTCTGGATTGAGGTGTTGAAGCTACTGTGTTGGGCTTTCTGCTGCTGTATTTTGCTGTTTGCTGTTGTTGATTGCTTACCCCATTTTTCTGTTCTACATACCAGGTACATGTCCTGAAACTCGATGTATGAAAATATTCTGTTGAAAATGAATGAAGTGGAGGCCTATTGTTGATTTACTGCTTTCATTATACTGTAATAACCGTACTGATGGACTGTTAATTATAAGTTTGTGCATTTGAACCGTTAAGTGTGTGTTAGATATTTAGAAATGCATATGAGTTTAGTTGAGTATTCGTTGTAATAATTCCATGCTGGACTAACAGAATAGTTTCTATTAGTTTAGTTAATTTCCGGTTTTCCTAGATCTGTATAAATGGTATTTTCAAGCTGTGATTAATTAGGTTGTAGACTTTTAAAGTAGTGTGATACTTCTTCTGATAATGGGAGCTTTATATTTAGTAGTGATGATGTGAGTTAATCTATAATTCTGAGTTTGAGTGGTTGTGTGTGGGTTCAAAATCAGAAAGATAAAAGTAGATATGAGATATGTAATTCGTAAGGTTAATTTAGGCAATCCATTTTCGTCCAGCATCCTTAATTCTTGAGTTACAATTCTCATATGTGGTCACTTTAGTATTTAATCAAAGTTCATGAGTCAGCATTTTAATAAAAATGAGTCATAGTAGGGAATTTGAAATTTGAACTAGTATGCACCATGTTTGAAATTGTGATCATAGGTAGTTTACGTGGGTCATGAAATCTGAAATCAGTTGTTTTCCAACTCATGTTTAATGTTGCATTGAATGTATTTTACTGGCTAGTTAATTTTAGTAGTAGATTCATCAGATTTGTGTTCATAATTAAATTAAAATTCCATTTAGTGTAAAAGACAGGGCTTAACAGGCTAGTCCCTAGACGTTTGGGCCTCAGGATAATTGATGCATGGCCCATGCCAGTTTTGGCCTCTTTCTTATTTAGGCCTGGGCCAAGGTCTGTTTTGGCCGATTTTATGGTGTATATCTGGTTATAAATTCCCTCTGCTGGGCTCACATCGGAGCCCAATGGTCGGATGTTGGTGCAAAAATATTACTTAGTTTGCATCAGTCCAGTAATAAATTAATTAGGGCATTTCTTTTATTTTAGAGACAAATTAAGTAGAAAACTATAGATTGCTCTAGGTTTGCACTTTAAAATAATAAAACGGGATGAGCCTCGCTAAGCAAAACACATAAATTGCGGGGCCCTCGATAATTGTATATATTAAAATACTTAGATTTCGGGACGGGCCGTCAAGCGAATTTCACGGTCTCTTTAGGCGCGTATTTTAATAACATTACCTCCCTAAACTCGGGTGCGCATTTATGTGACCCAAATCCAAATCCCAACGATGTTAAAGTATGTCCAAAAACCACGGGGGCATTTATATAACGTGATTCAAGACTTGTTTTAATGACGTTGCAATTTTCTTTAAAAATAAATAAAAGCGGTTAAGGTTAAAATTTGCACATAGGTTCATAATTGTTAAAATCAGATAATTTAAGCCAAATATAACAGTTGAGCGACCGTGCTAGAACCACGGAACTCGGGAATGCCTAACACCTTCTCCCGGATTAACAGAATTCCTTACTCAGATTTCTTGTTCGCGGACTGTAATACAGAGTCAATCTTTTCCTCGATTCGGGATTCAACCGGTGACTTGGGACACCATAAATCTCCCAAGTGGCGACTCTAAATCTTTAATAATAAATCCCGTTTCGATTGTCCTTTAATTGGAAAAACTCCCTTATGCCCTTGCGGGTGTAGGAAAAAAGGAGGTGTGACAGCTCTGGCGACTCTGTTTGGGATCGAACCCAGAATCTCTGGTTCAGGGTTCAAGAATTCGAGCTTAGAATAATTGTTATATTTGGCTTTATTTATTGTCTGGTTTTATTTACATGGTTGGGCCTAATGTGCTAAATGTTATTTTTACCGCTTTGATATTTGGTTGGATTGTATATAAATTGTTACGAAACCCTCCTCTCTCTGAGTCTTCTAAATCATCTGGGAAGTGTGCACTTCGTGTGACTTCTTTTCTGTTAGAGTCATATCCCAATTTTAGATCGAGGTTCGGACAAGTTGCAAAGCCGGTGAAGCTTCTGTATTCCCGGTACGCTGCCCCCCCCCCCCGGCTCGATTGTCCGCTCGGGTAAGCCAAGTCTAGAACAAACAAACCCAGGTTTTTAAACCTAGTATAACAATACCTCATGTCGGATCCCTAGTAGGAACGCTTGTTTGCATCATGTGCGTTTTGACTTTGGGAACTCAACACAGGGGTTGGGTCCGTCTAGGACAGGTGTACCCAAAATAACAGACCATCTTGATGCATCTTATGTGCTACATGTTGCATTTCTTCGAGGATAAAAGGGTCATTTGGCGAACTAATGATAGTTGAGGGCAAATGAAAAAAATGAAAAAGAAAAAAAAGAAAAAAAAAAGAGAGGGTGAAGTGTGAAGATAAAGCGAGTGGGGCCTAATTATGTTTTCTGTTACATTTTGTTAAGAGAAAAGAAAAAAAAGAGATTGGAAAATTCAAAAGATTTTTATACTTTTTCGTCATTTTTCAAAAATCAAAAATCAAAAAAAGGGAAAAAAAAAAAGAGTTTACATGTTTCATCATTTTTAAAAAAAAAGAGAAAGAAAAAAAAAATTCTCTAAATTAGTTGTTATTTTTACTTCTCGCTCGTGTCCTATCAGTTCGAACTACGCGAACCTGATTCTCGTCTCTCGGGGCGGGATACGTAGGCAACCCACATAGGGTCCGGTCTTCCTAGTAAATCTTAGATTCTTGGCTTTGCGGGGTCTTAGCCAAATTTTGCACTTCTAGCCACCTTTTGGCCAAATAAGCCATTTTGCAAAAATAGCCTCAATCATGTCTTGCATGTGTCCAGTAGGGAGTGTTATTGTATCACATAGTATTGGTTTAAAGTTTTCTCATACAGGTGTGGATTTATTTACCGGAGTTTGAGCATGACAGACACCCTGTGACCATCCAGTCAGGATCGCTCAATCAGGAGTTGCTTAAGGAGATTTGTTTTATTTTTATGTTTTGAGTCTGTTCTTCATTTTATGTCTGTCTTTTACTTTCTAGTTTTGTACAATAATGTCAAGTCTTTTGTTATTGTATTTTCTTCTTTATATTTGAAAAACATGTGTTGTAACTCAAAAATCCAGAAAAAAAAAAAGATATTGCATTCTATATTTCCGTTATAAGTTTTCTTTAGATTACTAATTCTAGAAATGGGAAAAAGAAAAATTTTTAAGGTTGTTTTTCCTTAAGGCAATCAATATCTAGGACTTAAAATGAATTGTTTTTATGTTTCCTTTAAGTATATTAGGACCAAAATTCCAAAACAAAAAGAGAATTTTCTTTTAGTACTTCTTTAAAAGCTTTATTTAAGGTGTTAATTCAAAATCTAAAAAGATTTTCTTTTGAGAAGTTTCTTTGGGAAACTAGTGAAAAATGAAAAAAAATTATTAGGATATTGTACATAGAAGAGAAAAAAAGACAACATACTTTACCTTTGATTTATTTTCGGAGTTTCTCTTTTAGGCAATCAAAATTGAAATCAAAAATATTTTTTTTGCTTGTTTCGAAATCTTGCGTCAAGATATCAAATGAAAATTCAAAATATTTTTCTGTGGTTTATTCTTTAGATTTTCTTCCTAAAAAAAAAGAATCAAAAAAAATTCTCTTCTATGATTTTTCCTTAATAATTCCCATAGAGTATTTGTTTCCAAAAGAGAGAAGAAAAATGTGTTCGTTAAGCTTGAGTTTGGAATAGGTTATAGAACATTCAGTTTAGAAAATTCAAATTCTTTTAGTTCTTTTTCTCATCAGAGTAGTCATTAAGGTAAAAAAAATGTCAGTTTGTTTACTTTATTCCCGATCTTCCAGAACTACGCAAAGATCTGATTCATGTGGCGTCATGATACGTAGGCAACCTACATAGGGTTCGATCAAATCATTTTATTTTATTTTTAAAAGAAAAAAAAGAAGGAAAAAAAGGGGGGAAAAGAAAATAAAAAAGGGTGAAATTATGGGACGTGAGAAATGAGAGGAAAGAAAAAAGTGATAATTAGAAAGAAAAAAAAAAGAGGAAGGAAAATGATCAAGCAAGTGCTAGAAAAACAAAGAAAAGGGAGGTTGAAATGAATAAATTGAGATGATGTCAAGTGACCTTATGACCCTCGAAATCATTCTAGAACCGTTAATTGTGGCTAGGTGCATTGTACGCAATGTGATATTTTTGTTGTTAAATGCCCTAACACTAAAGTGATGGCCTCATTTTGTTATATTTATAGCAGAAGGGTGGTTGGCTTGTGGTTTTTAAAGTGGTAACTCTTCTCTACAACACAAAGTCAAAAGACAATGGCAGACAATAACAGAACTGAGTTGGTTGATACCGGTGCCCGAAAGCAGCTGGTTGAACAGGACAATGGGTTGGTTGAAGAGGTAGAGATGTTAAGACAATACATGGCGGACATGTATCAGGCTTGGATGACTGGGAAGGCACCACCCCCGCCACCACCTAGCTTCCTAGATGCTGCCCTTACCCAAACTCCGGACACAATGCAGGATGATCCTCCATACTCTCCAGATATACCCACTTATCACAACTTTCCCAACCACCCTAGTAGCTCCATCACTCGTCCTCCAACTATTCTTTCCCAAAAGTGCCCTCCTGTCATATCCACTATTCCCAACAATGAATATCCACTCAAAGCTCATGACCAAAACTACCCCGTAGAGGTTGCCTACAAGGTTCCTGACTCATACAAGAAGAGCCCTCGGGATAAGCTTCATGTTGAAAATGAAAGGTTCATAAGAAGAGAAGGGAAAGAAAGGATACCCAGGAGGCTGAAAGGCATAGAAAAATCCTTGAAGAACAAATAAGGAAGGGAAGACCAGGGTAGCATGGCTTACAAAGAACTGTCTGTGTCCCCTGACGTTCGCCTGCCCGCGGGGTTTAAAGTGCTAAAATTTAACTTGTATGATGGGTGTGGAGATCCGGTAGCCCACTTGAGGGTCTATTGTAGTGAAATGAGAAGCGTTGGAGATAAAGATGTCCTGTTGAGGGCATATTTCGGTAAGAGCCTAACTGGGGCAGCTTTGGACTGGCATATTCGTCAAGATGTTGGTAAGTGGCCTACATTGGGAGACATGGCTCAAGATTTTGTTTGATACTTTCAGTACAGATCAGGTGTTACCCCAGACTGCTCCTCCCTATCCATAATGGAAAAGAAGCCGGAGGAAAGCTTTAGAGAATTTGGACTCAGATGGAGGGAACAGGTTCCTCGAGTCAATACCCCGATTGGTGAAGAAGAAATGGTTGAGCTTTTCCTACGAGCCCAAGGGCCCACCTACTTCAGTCATTTGATCTCGGCCTTGGGAAAGCCTTTAAAAGATGTGTTAAAAATGGGGGAGCTAGTAGAAGAGGGAATCAAGTCAGGCAAAATCATGAGTTGATCGAAAGACATTCAGAACATCCCAGTAAGCTTGGGTGGAAGAAAGAGAAACAGAAAAGATGATCCGATGGGCTTTCCCGATCAACACTTCTAGCCTCGACATCGTCCCCGTGGATATCCTTGTGCGCCAGATGATCCTCCCCAATGCCACTTCTCTCCACGGAACTCCCAAAATCATACATCATTTTCCCAGTACCCAGCTCCACAAAATGCCTATCCACCCCCATGAGCCTATCGAAAACCCCCTGGATCAGGTTTCCGGCCCAATCAAGCATTTAATAATGAGAGGTTGCTGAAAAAGAAAAGGCTTTCACCCCATTGGGAGTGTCATACGCCAGTTTGTTCCAAAAGTTGAAGCAATTGGACATGTTGAAGCCGATCCAGATAAAAATGTCAAACCCTCTTCCAAAGAAGTTTGATTTTTCTCAAAGGTGCGCATATTGCTCAGATGCCCCGGGGCATGACATAGAGAAGTGTTGGAATCTGAAGAAAGCAATTCAGAAGCTTATTGATGCAGGCAACATTGTTGTGCAAAATCCAGATACAGAAGACACTAGCCAAAGTCCATCGCCTATGCATAATGAGACACATATGATGGGTATGATTTATTTTGAAAAGGAATATGAGAATTCTTCTGAGAACCTCGGAGGTCCACATGCTACAAAGCTTTTAGCGCTATTAGAGGTTGATCCTAAGAAAGAGCATGCAAAGGGAACCCAAAAGAAATTTGCTAAGAACAATGTGATGGAGACTTGTGAAGGTCCTAGTATTGTTGATGCAGAAGTCAGTGGCTAAGATGTTGAGTTTGGTGATTGGAAAGACGCTCTTTTCTTAGTTAGCCAGGGAGGAATTTGGTAGTTTATTTTATTGTCATTTCTGTTTTCCGGATTATTCCAAGGGTTGTAATCCGGATATGGTCTTGTGACTCAAACCCTTCTATCCTTTTATTTTTGCCTGGTTTGTTTAGTCGTAGTAACTCTTTAGTGCTGTCTAGGTTGTTCCAGGTTTGTAACCCCAGTTTAGTGCTTGTTTTGTTGTTCAAAAGCCTTCACCATCTATCTAATGCAAGTTTCCGTTTTATGTTATTTATGGTCATTTTGTTTAGTTCTCTTTTCTTTTTACATTTCATTCCCTGTTGACTCTAGGGACATGACATGCATGCGTAATTCTCAGCCTGGTCTTAAAAAAAGAGTCAGTTTAGTCATGAAGCAATGAAACAATTTTATAGATGATAGGGATATTTGAGGGAAATAAGTAAAGGCATTTTGAGATCATTTCAAGCCCGATTTGCGTGAAACTGGGACAGATAGAACATAGAGAACCCCTATTGAAATGCATCCTGCCGTATCAGGTTGAAGCCAACGGCAAGTTTGCCCCAAATTGACAGGGGTCGTTCATGGTAATGAGAGTGAGGGTATTGTCCAATGGTGCTTTGTAGTTAACAGATGTAGAAAGCGAATACGTGGATATGGTTATCAAGTCTGGTACAATCAAAAGATGATACAAATGTTTTCCTTGGTTTGTTTAATTGTGTAGTTTGCACTTGACATGTTTTGGAGATTGGAATGACGAAGGCATTTTGTTCTGCTATCTAAACACTTTATCCTTCGTTACCCCTTTGAGCCTTATTTATTTTCTTTCATACCCCTCTTTCGGAATTAGTAGCAAAGATCAGAAACGCAAGCATGAAAGATAAGTGAAGGAAAAAGAGAAAAGAAAAAGAATGAAAAAAAATAGAAGAAAAAGAAGAAGAAAAGGAAAAAAAAGAGAAGGAAAAAGAAAAAAGAAAAAAAAAATAAAACAACAAAAAGAGAAAAGGAAGAAAGAAAAGAAAAGAAGAGGAAGAGGAAGAAAAAGAAAAGAAAAATCACAACAACAAAGTAATTTCTATGTTATGAACTACGTTCGACCTGATTCCTTTTAAGGATACGTAGGCAGCCTCACGGTTCGGTCCCATCAAAATAAAAATCCAAAAGTCCCCAAGTAAAGAAACTGGGGCAGAAGTTGTGTTTGCTGTAAGAAATCTGATTCCAAAAGTTGTAATTTTAAACTCATGTCGAACTATTTTGAGCCTTTGATACCCTTTCTTTCTAAGCCCATCCAAAATCCCACATTACAGTCCAAATAAAGACCTTTCGATCAGTCTTCGAGAGATGCCAAGTCGAGCAAATAGAGGTGATTCATATCAGGGTAACACTCTGGTCCAAGCATGAAAAGTAATGAAAATGAGAGAGTTTTATCTGTGAAAACCCTCACAGGCACCGTAAGGCTATGGGAGTTGAGAGAAATAAAAATGAGAGAGTGTTATTGGTGAAAACCTTCACGGACACCTTGAGGCGACGAAAGTTGATAGAAAGAATCAAATGAGAGAGGCTTGATGGTGAAAACCCTTTAGGCACTACAAGTCGAATAAGGATTGTAAATCAGATTGGATAATCGGAGCATTGAAGCCCAGTTTCACGGCTTAGAGAGTACAACAATAGTTGAACATCAGACTTGCTTGACAGAATAGGCCACATGTACATGTCATGGTCGATAGAGTTGGTATCCAATCTGATAGGTTTCTCATTTGTAGTTTTCTTGTTAGGAATCATCTCTTTCCCTTGTCCTTTACTTTGTTTCTTTTGTCGTGTTTACTTCCTTTTTCTGAGTCTGTTTGGTCCAAACAAGTGAGAAATGACTTCAAAATTTGCCACCAGCTTTTCAAGTGCACAAAATGAGATCTGGCTAGCACATCAAAGCATCATAGTCAGTAAAGAACAACAAGTGCACTGAACTAGTAACAATCAACTTGCTTTGGGATCCTTGTGAAATACAAAGCTTTGGTACATATCAATCCATAGACAATGCAACAAATAGAGGGTGTTAGGTGAATGGATCAAATGTATATTCTGTGTTAAGATTGACAAAAGTGGTTAACTAGTGGCAAGCGAGGTCTTCCAAGCAGAAATCAAAGTTATCATAGCAAGCGAGGGAGCAGTAGACCTCAAGGCCAGGGCCAGTGGTTTAAGTCAAGGAAGAACAACATATACACTGAGTTGGTAACAATCAACATACGTTGGGATCCATGTGAAATACAAGGAAAAAAAGGTGGTAAACCAGTGACAATCAAGATCTTCCATGCAGAAATCAAAGCTATCATGGCAAGCAATGGAGCAATAGACCTCAAGACCAAGGCCAATGGTTTAAATCGGGAAAGAACAATGTGTACATTGAAGTTGGTAATAATCAATATACCGTGGGGATCATGTGAAACACAAAGGTTTGGTAGATGCCGGTTCATGAGCAATGCAACGGATAGAAGGTATTGGGTCTGAACGGACCAGAGGTATTTTCTGTGATAAGGGTGACAGAGAAAGTGGTCAGTCAATAAACAGGCAAGGTCTTTCAAGTTGAAACCAAAGTTATCATGGGAAGTGAAGGAGCAATCGCCTTCAAAGTCAATGCCACAAAGCAACCACCATATTTATAAACTCACAAGTTTTCTTTGTTTGAAACAGGGACAAATATTGTGTCCAAATCAAAGCTTGGAAGATTGAATTTTTTTCAAATGTCATGCCCAAATTTTGTCAGCACAAAGGCGGTTTGAGAAGGGGAAAGGAAAATTTGTTCGATCTGTAGGAACCCTCCATGAGGAAAAGCATCGTTCAGAGGCAAGGAATTTTGTTCGTCATGCAGAGATCCTCCAGAAAGAAAGCATGGCTCAGATAAGTTCATTCTCGTCTCTTCAGGACCTTCCTGGATAATGGGATTTAGTTTTAAGTGTTCAGGACCCTCCTGAACAATGGGATTTAATTCTAAGACCTTCATAGAAAATAAGATTTAGCGTAAGTTTTACCTTTAGGAAATATGATTTAGCTTTGAAGTTGTCACTCTTAAGGTGAGATTTAATTTGAAATTTTCAGGACCCTCCTGGAAAATGGGACTTAGTTTAAAATTCAAAACAATCATGAGTAGTAACATCTAGCATAAATGTACCCCAAAAGAATATAAGTTGGTTTCAAATTTTTTTTCTGTAGATAGAATTCAGCTAGGAGTTGTCAGGACCCTCCTAGAAAATCGGACCTAGTTTAAAAAACGAAACAATCATAAATAGAAAAATCTAGCATAAATGTACCCCAAAGGAATATAAGTTGGTTTCAAAAATTGCATGTTTAAGATAAGATTCAATTAGGAGTTTTTAGGACCCTCCTGAATAATGGGACCTAGCTTTAAGATTTCCTTTAGATAACAAGATTTAGCATAAGTTCTGTTGTAGGGTAATATAGTTTAGCCGTAAAATTATCACTCTTAAGATAAGACTTGATTTTTGATTGTCAGGACCCTCCTAGATAATGGGACGTAGTTAAAACTGGCTTGGATAACAAGATTTAGCATAAGACATACCTTCAGTAGATATAATTTAGCTTTAAAATTGTTGTTTAATTAAGAGTTGTCAAGACCCTCCTGGATAATGGGGAATAGTTTAAGATCGACCCTTTTAGATAACAAGATTTAGCGGAAGTAACACCTTTAGAAGATATAACTTAGATTTAAAATTATCGTTTAGTTAAGAGTTGTCAGGTTCCTCCTGGATAATGAGGAGTAGTTTAAGACCCTCTTAGATAACAAGATTTAGCGGAAGTCATACCTTTAAAAGATATAACTTAGATTTAAAATTGTTGTTTACTTAAGAGTTGTCCGGATCCCCCTGGATAATGGGACATAGCTTTCAAATTTTTAGTAATATTTGGTAATATGATTCAGTTTAACACTCACATATGCGCTCAGCTACCAAACTGGGGCAGAAAATTTTCTTTGTTTTGTCTATTTTGTTGAAATTAGGGACCCGCTTAGAGAACAGGGAGAAGCAAGTCAATTTTCAGCAATCAGGCGCCCACTTGGAGAGTAAGGGAATACAATTCAAGTTTCAGCAATCAGGCGCCCACCTGGAGAGCAAGGGAATACAATTCAAGTTTTGGCAATCAGGCGCCCACCTGGAGAGCAAGGGAATACAATTCAAGTTTTGGCAATCAGGAGTCCACCTGGAGAACAAGGAGTAACAATTCGAGTTTCAGCGATCAGGAGCCCGCCTGGAAAGCATGGGAACACATTCAAGCGCAGCAGTCAGGAGCCCACCTGGAGAACAAGGGAGTATAATTTAAGTTTTAGCTTTCAAATTCTTGGTTTGTCTATTTTGAAGTCAGGAACCCGCCTGGAGAGCAGGGAATACTTTCAAGCGCAGTAGTCAGGAGCCCATCTGGAGAACAAGGGGATACCATTCAGATTTCAAGTAATCAGGAACCCGCCAGAAAAACGAAGGGAAGAAGCAATTCAAGATCAAGCAATCAGGCATCCACCTGGAGAACAAGGAAGAGCAATGGAAGATTCCGCAATCAGGCGTCCACCTGGAGAACAAGGGAATACGATTCAAGTTCAGCAATCAAGCGTCCACATGGAGAACGATGGGAACAAGCAATTCAGGTACCCTCCTGAAGGAGAGGGAGAGCATCTCAAGAATACAATTCGAGTCAGCAGCGAAGGAACGACTGAGGGAAATGCAAATCAACAAGGCAACAACAGTCACAAGACCAAGTTTGAAAATAAATCTTTGTAAAGCATAGATTATAGCTTAGTCTAGCTTCTTCATTTTTGTCATGGTGTAATAAGGAGGACATTAGGCAGTATCAGCAGCAGCAACAGCAATAACAGTAAAACCGCAGCTTCATGGTAGTCCCAGCTACCAAACTTCTTGAACTACACGCAATCTGATTCCCCTATAACCCGGGATATGTAGGTTGTTCAAAACCAAGACTCGGTTGCATCCTTTCTCTTTTCTCTTATCCTTATTTCTTCCCTTTTGAATAAAAATATGTTCAAAAATTAGTCACATGGCTAGTATAACTTTGCTTGAAAACTCTTCATGTTTCCAAACAAAGAGGGGCAGCTGTGAGCACCTAATTTTTTATAATATTTAATTTTTTTATCACTTCTTCTATGTAAATATTTTAAGGGTTTTAACCTATAATTTTTAGCTTTGTTGCACTTTTTATTATAGGGTAAAAATACAAAATTTAAAAGGTGAATTATTACTATAAATATTATTTTATTTTTATTTTTATTTTAAAAAAAAAGAATTCCGAAAAAATATTAATTTTTTTTAATTTTCGAGAGTGATTTAAAAAATAAGAAAAAGGGAAGTATTGAATAAAAAAAATAAAAGTAAAAGTACGTGGAATTCTCTTTTAAAAAGTAAAAGAAAGTAGAAAATTAAAAAAATAAAAGTAAAGTTTTGTGAAAATTTTAAAAAAATAAAAAGTAAAAGAAAGTTGGAATTAAAAAATAAATATAAAGATATCTGAAAATTAAAAAAAATTAAAAGTAAAAGAAAGTAGCATTTTTAAAAGAAAAGCAAAAGAAAGTGGATTGTTTTTTAAGAAAAGTTAAATAAAGTGGAATTCTCTTTTAAAAAGTAAAAAAAGTGAGATTTTAAATAAGATAAAAGTAATTAAAGTTAGAATTTAAAAAAATAAAAGTAAAGAACGGTGGGATTTCTTTTTATAAAAAAATAAAAGCAATTTGTAAGTGGGATTTATTTTAATTAAAAAATAATAAAATAATAAAATATTTTTTTTTAAAATCTGAAAAATCTCAAAAAGTTTGCTATAAATAGGAGGAAAAAAAAAAGAAGAGAAGAGAAGAAAAAAGAAGGGGGCGGAGAGAGCGGTATACACTGGATATACACTCTGGATACACTGGATATACAGGGGCAGAATTCATTTTAGAGAGAGTAAAAAAGATAGAACCAAATTTTCTAAAATATTGAGAGCGGAAGAACACCAGAGAGAGTTCAAAGCTAGAAAGAGAAAACAAAGAGAGATTTCCGGACTATTTTTTTTCTCCATTTTTACTGGTTTTCTCCGTGTTGCTGGGATTTCTGGATTGAGGTGTTGAAGCTACTCTGTTGGGCTTTCTGCTGCTGTATTTTGCTGTTTGTTGTTGCTGATTGCTTACCCCATTTTTCTGTTCTACATACCAGGTACATGTCCTGAAACTCGATGTATGAAAATATTCAGTTGAAAATGAATGAAGTGGAGGCCTATTGTTGATTTACTGCTTTCATTATACTGTAATAACCGTACTGATGGGCTGTTAATTATAAGTTTGTGCATTTGAACCGTTAAGTGTGTGTTAGATATTTAGAAATGCATATGAGTTTAGTTGAGTATTCGTTGTAATAATTTCATGCTGGACTAACAGAATAGTTTCTATTAGTTTAGTTAATTTCCGGTTTTCCTAGATCTGTATAAATGGTATTTTCAAGCTGTGATTAATTAGGCTGAAGGCTTTTAAAGTAGTGTGATACTTCTTCTGATAATGGGAGCTTTATATTTAATAGTGATGATGTAATTTAATCTATAATTCTGAGTTTGAGTGGTTGTGTGTGGGTTCGAAATCAGAAAAATAAAAGTAGATATGAGATATGTGATTCGTAAGGTTAATTTAGGCAATCCATTTTCGTCCAGCATCCTTAATTCTCGAGTTTCAATTCTCATATGTGGTCACGTTAGTGTTTAATCAAAGTTTATGAGTCAGCATTTTAATAAAAATGAGTCATAGTAGGGAATTTGAAATTTGAACTAGTATGCACCATGTTTGAAATTGTGATCATAGGCAGTTTACGTGGGTCATAAAATCTGAAATCAGTTGCTTTCCAACTCATGTTTAATGTTGAATTGAATTTATTTTACTGGCTAGTTAATTTTAGTAGTAGATTCATCAGATTTGTGTTCTTAATTAAATTGAAATTTCATTTAGTGTAAAAGACAGGGCTTAACAGGCTAGTCCTGAAACATTTGGGCCTCAGGATAATTGATGCATGGCCCAGGCCAGTTTTGGCCTCTTTCTCATTTAGGCCTGGGCCAAGGTTTGTTTTGGCCGATTTTATGGTGTATATCTGGTTTTAAATTCCCTCTGCTGGGCTCACATCGGAGCCCAATGGTCGAATGTTGGTGCAAAAATATTACTTAGTTTGCATCAGTCCAGTAACAAATTAATTATGATCTTTCTTTTATTTTAGAGACAAATTAAGTAGAAAACTATAGATTGCTCTAGGTTTGCACTTTAAAATAATAAATCGGGATGAGCCTCGCTAAACAAAACACATAAATTGCGGGGCCCTCGATAATTGTATATATTAAAATACTTAGATTTCGGGACGGGCCGTTTAGCGAATTTCACGGCCTTCCCCAAAATAATAACGCGTTAGTCTCTTTAGGCGCGTATTTTAATAACATTACCTCCCTAAACTCGGGTGCGCATTTATGTGACCCAAATCCAAATCCCAACGATGTTAAAGTATGTCCAAAAACCACGGGGGCATTTATGTGACGTGGTTCAAGACTTGTTTTAATGACGTTGCAATTTTCTTTAAAAATGAATAAAAGCGGTTAATGTTAAAATTTGCACATAGGTTCATAATTGTTAAAATCAGATAATTTAAGCCAAATATAACAGTTGAGCGACCGTGCTAGAACCACGGAACTCGGGAATGCCTAACACCTTCTCCCGGGTTAACAGAATTCCTTACTCAGATTTCTGGTTCGCGGACTGTAATACAGAGTCAATCTTTTCCTTGATTCGTGATTCAACCGGTTACTTGGGACACCATAAATCTCCCAAGTGGCGCCTCTAAATCTTTAATAATAAACCCCGTTTTGATTGTCCTTTAATTGAAAAATTCCCTTATGCCCTTGCGGATGTAGGTAAAAAGGAGGTGTAACATGAGCTGACTGAGGACACGGCCCTAGACAGGAGAGTGTGGAGGTCAAAGATTAGCGTAGAAGATTCGTAGGTAGTCGAGTGTTTCTCTTTATCTTACTCAGTTCGCTAGCATTAGTGTTAATATGATATTTTTTATCCATAAATAGTTATTACTACATAGAGTTTGACTGCATTCTTGGATTCAACCTTATTTCATCTATATATCCCCATTCTCGAAGGACTCTTCCCCTCTTTTCTACACTATATCGTAGTGTTTATATATATAAACTATGTATTTTTGCATTATAAGATTTGGTACTTTTGACTCATATCATATGTTTTTTAACTTTATATATTTTAATTCACATTCAAATACACCTTATATCATTATTATACATTGTATAAAAATTATTTCACTATTATACTATTTATATGACATGCATTTTAAACTTATATAGTATGTATTTTAAATTTATATATTTTGATTCACATTTTAAATACACATTACATCATTATTATACATTGTATAAAAAAATTCCATTATTATGCAATTTATATGACATGCATTTTAAGGCATATCTCCTTAAAAACACATTTAAATACACATTATACCATGTATATAAATAAACACAATCATTTAGATATGCAATAACAGATAATGCATATAAATTTCGACAACTATTACAGACGTATAATAATAAATTAAAATCGTTAATTTGCACACACATATAAAAGAGGCCAACTAGATGGGATCTGATCCCTTTTAATGAATATCTATTAAATAGGAAAGGTTTAATGTGCTGGGTGAGAGATATTTGTGGATACCGTTTCTTGCTTTTTATTTTATTTTTTTTAATACCATTTCTTGTTAGTTGCTAATTTTGTAACTATTTTGCTGCTCCTTTTATTTATTAAGTAATTGTGCTAGGTATGTGTATTTAATTCTTAAATATTGCCCACTTATGAAACTGTCTCTAATATTTTTGCTTAAAACTATATTTCACTTATGTAAATAGTTCTTTCTCAGCAAAGTGGGTTTACGTGAACTCATTAAACTAAGGATTAATTACCTCCTGTAGCAAAGGTTGATACCTTATTTATTTTAAATAAATACTTTTTTAAAAAATTATATTCATAGTTATCTTTTGATTTTTTATAGCCAAATATCTATTTATGGTCACCTCCTACCCTTAAGCCATAAAATAAGCTTCCTCAAATTTCTCCTATCCCCTACCCCATATCTATTCTCCCTCTCTCTCTCTACTTCCCGACGTCTTCTCCTCCGCCGGACGCTGGAGCAATTGCCACCATCACTGTTCGATCATGGTCGTTATTCATTGATACCGCCGCCCTCAGCCTCCCAATCTCATTCTCTAACGCAACATATCGGATAAACAAAAACCTCTGTTATTTCGCCGACGATTAGCACATAAACAAAAACCTCTGTTATTTCGCCGATAATTACGTGCTAATCGTCGGCAACCAGAGGCAACGGTGACGGCGAGTGAGGACTGGATACTGATGCTGCTTCAACGAGACGACATTAGGGTTGTTCTTGAACAAAGACGACGGAGTTGGGGGTTGAGCAACTTTGAATTTTCTGTTAATATATTTTAATGTATCTCGCTGTATTTTTTTTTTAGTCCGCTTGGCAAATGCCTAGGGTTAGTTTTATTTATAATCAGAAAAAATACGAAATACAACGACATGATATCCTACGAACTGAATGAAATAAAGTTGGAACTTAACAACTATCATATTATCAAAATTGAGTGATGCACTCAACATTGATATCACATTAATGCTATTAAACTTTGTAATACAATTCTGCATCCCAGAATGTGCATTTGAAAGGCATAATGCAACGTCCCTTGTATTAAAAAACCCGTTTATTTGTTGCAATTCTCTTTCGACACTTGATTTCTCTTTTGTTTCACAAAAGCATGCTGTTTGCAACTGTCATTTGGTATCCTCCGATGTACTTTGGTATGCCATTTGCGTTCCTCCATACGCTTCCAACATCCTTTCGTGAAGTCCCATATGCTGGTGGCATACCAGTGCACAACATTAAGCTTGCACGACATCTGCTTTGTGCTCAACGTCTGCTCGTGATGGAGTCGACATCTGCTTCGTCCTTGTTGCACGACAGCGCTGAAGTCGAAGAGTGAAGACATCTTTGTGGAAGCACGTGAGCTTCACCTACAACCATGTGATCCCTTGTCTCAACAACATGTGTTGTCTGCCATGCCTTTCACATTAAACCATGTGTGCACATTAAAATATTCAGAAAAAGCCACAATGCACGGTTAGAAGTAGTCCTTTGCGTGCTCATTGTCCCTTGGCATTTTCCAGTTGTTGTGTTTAATTACCTTCGCGCGTGCATTAATGCTGTTAGTGTCGATCTTCTGTAGCCATATGCTTGTTGTTGTTGCTGTAAATTCCACTCCAAAAAAGAGTACTTCTCTCGCCCAAAATCAGCATAATATTTGAATCTCACATGTTGATCTCATGAAGTTTGACAACAGTTATCGTGCATGGCAGCTGCACCTTCTTTCTCCTTGCTGCATTACTTTTTCTTCGTCCATTGAGCTGATGAAAGGAGACAGCTTTGTGCTAGAATGCACGTGAGCTCCACCTACAGTTGCATCATAAAGAAATATATCCCATAGTACCTTCTTCCTAGAGTTATGTATCCTAGATAAATTTCCATGTGCATTCCACTTTTACATTTGATTCCTTTGCTCACCAGCATGTGTTGTCTGCCAAGCCTTCCACATTAAGCCTTGTGTGCCTATTAAAAGATTATTTAATCCAAAAGTGGATTGAAGCATGCGTTAATAAAACACATTGGCCTTTGTTGCCTGCTTTTCTCGAAAAAATATTTGTTGCACATGCTAGTTGTGTTTCCAATGCCATTTGCTTCTTGTTGTGCTCGAAATGAGTAGGAATCATTTTTATATTCCCAAATCCTGCTTGTAACTGAACCATGCGTGTGATATTAAATACTTTTGCACCATGCTGGTTGTATATCCAATGAACTGAAAGCACGCTTTCACCCCATGCTGGTTGGGTTGCCAATGCCATTAGTCCTTGTTGTTGTGCTCGCTTATTTATGTGTTTTTGTTCTTTAGCATCAATTATCTCGAAAGTTGCCTCATGGAGTGCCTTAAGCATCGTAGTGGCACCTGCAGAAGAGAAAAGATAGTTAGAAATACCAACCATTATATCCTTCTCCCTTAGGATTTGAATATATTGGTCGATTAAGTTGACATGCCTCTTGCTCTTCCTTTTCTCTTTACTTCCTATCTCCTGTTCACCTTCACCCTTAGATTTGGACATTGCAGCTTATCTTCATTAACCAACCTCCTTCCTTGTGCATCTAGATGCCAGAATTGTTGGCATTCTATTTCTCCATGATCTAAAGCATGATTAGCCAAGTGATCTGTCAGCTTGTTGCCCTCCCTATGAATATGAGTAACTGTGTAATTGCCCCCATTCATTAGTTGCATCATTTCCTCTACCTGCTCATATATGATCCATGGTGGTTTCCAGATCCCATCCATTATCTTTTTTAATAACATTGAGTCAGTTTGAAGTCATACATAAGAGTATTGTTTTAATCTGCAGAACCTTAGTGCTTCTACCATGGCCTTCACTTCAGCTACTGTGTTTGTTGTCTCCTCAATCTCTTTCCCTACTGACTTGACTATGTCACCATTTTCATTTCTTATACAAAACCCTATTGAGCTCCTGCCTGGATTTCCCCTCGATACACCATCCGTATTAACTTTTAGCCATCCTGCACTTGAAAATTCCCACATGACTTTTGTAACCTTAAGTTTAGGAGTGAAATTTTCCATCATAGCTAATAGATCTTGCCATTTGTGAGATACCTTGTCCATCCCGGGCTTTCTCACTTTTACCAATGCCTGTAGATTTGATGAAACTTGATAAATCACCTAGCTTGTTGTCACTGCATCACCATACTTCATACTATTTTTTCTTTTCCAAAGTTCCCAGACTACGCATGAGGGGAGTGCTTGCATTACTAGTTTTAGCCTTAAGCACACATTTGCAGTCCAACATTTTGTGATTGCTTGGTGCAGTGTAAGTCCCTCCATATCTATTCCTGCCCTCGATAGAAAATACTTCCAAGTTGTCTTTGCAGTTTCTGATTTAAAAAACAAGTGCTGAAGAGATTCCTTGTCAGTTGTACACAACACCAACATTTTGATGGCATGCAGTAGCCTACCCTTTTCAAGAAATCATCTAAAGGTAGCTTTGCTTTCCACACTTTCCACATGAAAATGCTATTTTAAAAGGCAGTCCCTTTACCCAAATCATTCTATAAGTTTTTCTTGGTTCGTCTCTTCTTCTCGTATACTCCCATGCTGACTTAACATTGAAATATCCTCTTGTTTCCAGCATCCAAAAAGGCCTGTCAAGAACCTGCATCGGTGAAGGTGGTTTGATTTTCTCCATAATGTGTACTGCTAAGTCTTTAGGAAGCATTTCAAATAGCCTGTCCACATCCCACTCACCATCTAAGGTAACATCATTTACATTATGTACATTTTCATCAATGCCAAAGTCCTGAGGAACTAAAAAATATAGTGGTCCAAGTTTTCATACCAAAATAGTGAGGATCCCATTTTTGTTTGCCAAAGGATTTGATGTTCAATCAGATCTCTGCATTCCAACATTTTTCTCCAGATGTGAGACCCCCTTTTCCACGGAACAATTACAGGATTTAATTTTTTACAGTATTTCTGACATACGAAAGAGCTCCATAGGCTCAGTTTTGTTCTGAAATTCCACCACAACTTGCTGAATAATGCCTTTGCTACATCATGCATTGACCTGAAACCTATTCCTCCTTCCTCAATTAGCATGCATAAGGTATTCCATAAAGCCCAATGCCTACTAGTTCCTCCTACAGTGCTGCTCCAGAAAAACTGAGCAAACAATTTGTGCAACCTATTTATCACATACTTTGGAGGGTTTACAGCTGATAGTAGATGCATAGGCATGCTTTGAAATACATGGGATATGAGAACTGCCCTGCCCCTACTGATAATAACTTGCCCTGCCATGATTGCAGTTTGTCCATTACCTTAGTAATTAGGGGCTGATAGAATTCCAGCTTTCTCCTTGCATAAAATATCGGACAACCTAGATATATGATAGGGAAATCATTCCTATGAATGCCTGTGATGCTTTCCACCTTGCTGACCACTTCCATGTCTGTTAAATGATGCAGGTACACAGCTGATTTGTTCTTGTTAACAAGCTGCCCCGATGCATTTTCATATGCCTTCAGCACTTGCATAATCAGCATCAGAGATGTTTCATCTAAGGATGAGAAGATAATCATGTCATCTGCATACGCCAAATGATTGATCTTTGGACTCCACTTTGGCATCCCGAATCCACAAAAATACAGGTTAGTATGTAGTGCATTGAGACCCCTAGATAATGCTTCTGCTGCCAATATAAACAAAGATGGAGATACAGGATCACCTTGTTTTATTCCCCTTGAGGACTTAAAGAACCCATGAGCTTGACCATTTATTAGAATAGAATACCAATTGTTTGAAACTAATCCAAAGACAATCCCTATCAACCTTTCTGTGAATCCCATCTTTCTCAGTACCTTGGTTAGGAATAGCCAAGATATTCTATCATAAGCTTTGGTCATATCTAGCTTCAGGATGACATTAGGTCTAGCCTTAGTTCTAAGCCTAATGTCAGTCACTATCTCCTGAGTTAAAAGGATGTTTTCTACTATATTCCTTCCCTTAACAAAACCTGCATGTTCCTCCGATATCAGACTTAGGAGAAATTTCACTAGCCTTTCATGAACCACCCTTGATATAACCTTATTAGAAAAATTACTGAGGCTTATTGGTCTTAAATCAGAAAAGGTGGTAACTTCTTTTTTCTTTGGTAGCAGAACTAGGTTTGTGTGTGTTACACACTTGGGTAGCTCATCACAATTGAAAAAAGCCCTCACCATGTCGTACAGGTCATCCCCTATTAAGTCCCAACAAGAATGATAAAATTTTCCTGACATACCATCTGGCCCCCCAGCACTATCACCATTAAGTCCAAGTACTGCCACTTTAACCTCCTCTTTTGTTGGTTGCTTAATCAATTCTGCATTCTGCTCAGTGTTAATCAGATTAGGAACATGCTCTACGATATCAAATGATGAAGGAGTAGCTGCTTCTGTGAACTGTTCCTCGTAGAATTTGATAGCCTCTTCTGCAATTTCTTGTTCTTCTTCAATCCAGGTTCCTCCACTGTTTTGAATTCTTTTAAGCTGAAGTCTCTTCCTCCTGCCTCTCACTTGTGCGTGGAAGAACTTAGTGTTCCTATCCCCTTCCTTGAACCAAGTCATGCCTGCCTTTTGTTGCCAATATTTCTCCTCTAGTGCAAGACATTTGATCAATTCTGCCTGAACCTTTTGTAGTCTTTCCATGTTCATCCTTGTAGGATTTGCTTCAAATTCTGCTTCATGAACCATCACTACCTCTTCCATACTTGCTATCTTTTGGAAAATATCTCCAAATGTAGCCTTACTCCACAATGAAAGGGCCTTCTTTAATTTTTTTAACTTGTGATTAAAAAGAATAAAAGGATTTGCACTGAAATCAGCAGACCAATTCTCTTTCACCACATCTTTAAAAGTTGTATGTTCCACCCAAAAATTCAAGAACTTAAAAGGTTTTTTTATAGGTGGAGTCTCAATATCACACTTCAAATACATTGGACTATGATCAGAGCCAGTCTTTGACAAATGTTGCACCTCTATTCCTGGAAATGTTTGTTGGAACTCAACATTGGCCAAACATCTGTCTAGTCTTTTGAATATACAGTCTTCCTCTGCTCTCCCATTCCACCATGTAAATATGTTGCCTTTAAATCCAAGGTCGAATAGATTGCAAGTGTTGATGTAGTGTCGAAAATCATCAATTTCATTCAATGACACAGGTAACCCACCAAACTTCTCTTCTTCGTCCCATATTACATTGAAATCACCTCCTACAAGCCATGGTGCATCCATATCCCTTGCCATTGCATATAATGAATCCCATAATTCTATCCTCTCAATTGCATCACATTTTGCGTATATCAATGTTAGGACAAACTCCACATGCGATTCAGTATGAAACAATCTTAGTGTTAATTGTTGCACCATATTGTACATAATAGTTACCTCAAATACCTCATCTATAAAAGCCCAGATCTTGTTGGAAACATTTGAAATTGCATGTGCAAGTCCTATCTTGTTTCTGTACCTTTCCAATTTTTTTGCGTGTTGCTTTGGCTCCATTAATCCTACAAAATCATAGTGATTTTGCCTATGCATTTTTGTCAACCTTTCAAAGGCCTGCTGTGTGTTGACTAACCTTATATTCCAAATGAGAGCATTCATCACTGATTGTTGGATTTAGTTAGCATTCTCCTTGTGTGCATCCCAGCTTTTGGTGCTGCAAAATTATCTTTTTGATGCTTCTTCTTACCTTTTGCTGCTGATTTTGCCTTTTCCACTTGTGTAGGTGATAAGTCACCTTTCCTTGCAGCATTCATAAGGTGTTGGGTAGTTGATTCTTGATCCATGTCGTATCCTGATTTACCAGGTTCTTCTCCTTCTTCATTGTCTTCCTTCCCTCCTGATGTAGCTCCAAATGCATTCTTTTTAGGGACCAAGGCTTTCTCTTCTCCTCTTTTTAATAGCTGCATCTGGTTTTTCTCTAATGTAACAATAATATTTACTATTTCTGTTTTTTGTTTTGGTTGTTTCTCCTTCTCTGTTGTGTTGTGTCCTTGTGGGTCTTCTTGTGATTTCTGAAGTTGATCATCTTCTGTTCCTCCAGGATCATTTACCTCTGGGCCTCTTCCTTCATAGTTACTAATTTCTGTGACTTCTGCTGTCTGAAAATTATTGATGTGCTCAACATTTTCTGATCCTTCCTTTATTAAATAATTACCATTTGTATTGTTGTCATTGGCATAGATCTCTCCATTTACACTTTGCTCATCTTCTTCTTTGTCATTCTCATTTGGTTCCTCATCAACTTGTGCTCCTAGCGGTACTTCGTTCTCCTCTGAATCGTATTCCCTTTGTGCCTCCCATAGCCTGCCTCCACATTCTTGCACTCTTTCTTTAAATATAGACGATTTTGACCCTTCTGCTTGAGAATTTGGATTTTTATTATTAAGTACCTTGTTTACTAATGTATCTTGTGATGGGATTTCCTTGCATGGTTTATTAATCTTCACTATTCCTTCTCCTGTTTTATCCTTGAAGCTTCTTTCTACCCATTGTGCGGTATCGTTTTTTGCTTTTGATGCCTCCTTTCCATTGATTAGACCATTAGTCGAACTAATCCCCGATGAGTTAAGTTGAAAAGCTTGTGATGCTGGATTTAACTTTCCCTCATTATTGACCATATTTTTTGGTTTTTGCTTTGTAGATGCTTGGTTATGAAGTGCTGAACTGTTTGTTGCTACATTAGCTGCCACCATTGCCAATTGATTAACAGGTTCTTCCTCTTCATCCATCCCTTGTAATATTGCAAACTTGTTAGCTAGTTGAATATGATCATTATCTTCATTGTCTACTGCCACCAAATCCTTACCACTGTTGCTATGTGCTTCTACTTGTCTCCCTACAGTGCTTGTACCCTCCTTGTTCTTGTTGTTTTCAAAATGCTTAGCTGATGCCATCTCCATTCCATTATTAGTGAGACTAGTATTTTGATTTACTACATTTCTAACTCTGTTGTCCTTCACTTCCTTCCATTGCTCTTTTGTTGTAACATTCACATTACCCACGACCTTTCCACTAGATAGCATCATTATAGGCTGTGAGTTCCCTATGTCCTGTTTCTTAGCTGTATCTGCTTGGTTATCATTCTCCTTCTCCACATATAGTTCAGGGTGTATCCTCCAACATTCAAATTGATCATGGCCTTGAAGTTTACAATGTCTGCAATATTTAGGCAGCATGTCATATTGAATTCTCACCCATTCAGTTCTTGTTGTTCCTTTAGCTTCGTTGACTATGTCCATCCTCACCTTTTTAGGCAGATCTGCAAGTAAGTCAACTAGTACCTTCACCCTAGCACAACTAGGTCTAGTTTTATTAATTGTTGCCATGTCTAGATGCATAGGTTTACCTACTGCTGAAGCTAGAGAAAATAGACATTCCTTAACAAAAAAGGTTGGCAATAGACCTGGGAATGAAATCCAAGCCATTGCCTTGGGTGTTTATTCATCTGCTCTAAACTTTGATTCATAAATCAACGGCCTAAGCTGATATTGATAGCCATCCCTGTCCTTTATGTAATGAGTTTTTGATGAGAAATGAAGATAGTCCTGGCTTAACATCATTCTAATTAAAATATGTTTATCCCTTAGAAAACCAATGCTACATTCACCTTTAATACCGCATTGAATTGGTATTAACTTACGCAGTTGTTGAATTTCTAGGCTTCCATAAGAACATTTGCCAACTATTGCATATTGTAATCCTTCGATGATATCCATCCTTTCTACTTCTGCTTCTGTGAACTGAATAACATGTTCTCCATTCAATATTGTAGGTGGACGAATAGGAATTGGCTCAATTTCCTGTTGCTCCTGCATTGCAGCATTTAAAGTGAAAGGTTTCAGAAATTTGGAGTAATCCATCAGCTGTTTGTTGTTATTTGTGTTCCCTGATGTTTGTGCAAAGTTTGGAGGAGGTTGTTTAGGCAGCGCAACCTCCAAATGTGGCTGGCCACCTGCCTGTGTGTCCATTACAGTTGTAATTCTTTAGCACTTTACTTGCATGACACAGGTGCAACAGCTTTGCAAGAAAACGATGCTACTGTAATTTGAACTAACTTCACTTTACTTACTGTATGGCTGTGAATCTAATTTCACAGTCCGAAATGAAGCTTAGAAATCAAACCAATCTTAGAAGAGAAGAGAACACTTTCACGTTATCAAAATAAGCTATTGTGCTCAACAGTAGTGCTGGAATTAGCTGAAATGCTAAAATTGAAAGAAGAACACTGTCTGCTACAGTAACTCGTGAAAATGAAATTAAGATCTACAAAAATTGACTATAGATCTGAAGTTGAAACCAATTAGGTATTATTCGTAAGGAAATTATGTATCTTTTGACACCAAGATTGGTTAGTTCCACCACCGGATTCCGAAGTTATGACCGAAAAATGATGACGAAATTACTATTCCTTCTCTTCCTAGAGAGAAGGCAGAATGCAGAACCAACTAGCCGTTTTTTTCCTTCTCGATCTCGCTGTATTTCAGTGTATTCACTGTCTTTTTTTCATTGTATTCACTGTTTTTTTTCATTGTATTTCAATGTATCTCGCTGTATTCTATGTATTTTATTGTATTCATTATCTTTTTTTCATTGTATTTCAATGTATCTCGCTGTATTCTATGTATTTCATTGTATTCACTGTCTCTCTATATTCCATGAATGTATTCATATGTTTTTTTAATTAATATAATTTATGTATTCAGATGTATTATATAATTTCTCTGAAGGTTGCTATGTTTTTGGGGTATTTTTCGGTTGAGAATCTTTGTTATAACTGGAAATACAAAATTTGTGTGTTATAATTGAGTTTGTTGAGTTATATTAGGAGTCTATTATGTTAATTGATTCACTTTCCATTTAAAAACAGTGTAATCCCATGTTTCACGTCGTGAATACAGTCGAATACGGTCGAATACAATATCTATCCAATTGTAACCCCATGTTTCACGCCATGAATACACTCGAATACAAAAATCTGTCTAGCTATAATCCTTTGTTTCACACCTAGAAATGCTACTGTATTCATGAATACAATAGCTTAAATATATTGAATGCACTCTAAAAAATCTCAAAATATAGCTATAGGAAGTAATATAGTAAATGGTAGCTACAACTCGCTAATAACCACTAAAACACAGTGATTTCTGAAAGTTTAAACTATCTAATTTTGCTGCTATCCATCTCATAAAGTAATGGGTTGAGGCAACATGAGCAAAATATTCATTTTGGGATAAATTTCACTTTCGTCCACCCTCACCATATTTATAATACAAGAATGATTTAGCTTGTCAAGTAATAAAATAAATACATTATTGAACATTTAGCTATATTAAAGTACTACAATAAAGTTTCACAATCCGTAAGCAATTAAAACATAATGGTATATAAATTGAATATACCTAAAATGCCCACAACTGTCGATATGTCCGAGTGGTTAAGGAGACAGACTTGAAATCTGTTGACTCATAATAACAAGTTCTCTCTTGTCCAACCTGAGGAGTGATTGACATCAAAAGGAACTAAAACAACAACAAAAACTACGAGGCTCTAAGCAAGTTGGGGAAATTTTATACTTTTTCCTCTTACCTCCAAAGTTAGGAAAAAGAAAAGAACCTTGGAATGGAAGAAGAACTGGACAAGGTGGACGGAGGGCAGAGGCGGACCTATGCTATACCGAGAGAGGTCATCAGCATACATGTATATATTTTTAGATAATAGTGATATATCAGTAGTGGCCATCTAGATACAAAGCGGATTTTGGTTGAATCTAAAAGTGCACCCGACCTTTAAGTCCTGGGTCCGCCTCGGTGAGAGGGAGATGACAAAAGCTACTATGACAGAAAAAATTCAAAGGTTTCTTTTATAATAAATTGTTATGATTCTCGGACCTTTAACAACTAGAAGGAGCAATAACTTCTCGTGATTAAAAAAAAAAAACAAAGAAGAAGAAGAAGAAAAGAGTCCAAGCACGTTTAAAGTTTACTACAAGTAAATTGGGCAAGATTTGCAGTCAATTGTTATCATCAAACAAAGACTAGTGCCATACACGAGTTTTGCCTAATAAGAATATGTAAGCGTGCAGGATGATTATATTAGAAACTCATGAGCTGACATCCATTGTTACATTCATCTAGCTCAGATACTTAAAAACCTCATCCATTAACATTCAAAAAGGGTTAAACATTGCTAGATCAGAGGTACTAAAACTCTTGCAACTTCTTGTTGTATGGATTTAGAGGATAAACCTAGGAAGTAATTAACTACATGGGCACAAATACACCATGCATGCATATTCTAACTATAGGTTCATTAATTTACTAGTTGTGGAGTGAGGTAAGAGCAGATCGCATGCCAACAATTGCAGACACACAAAGAGGCGGATCTAAGATTTTTATAATATGGGTACACCACTAAATAAAAAAGAAAAAACAGTATTCAATGGGAATTAATCCTTGCTCCTCTAGGTAATTAACTCAACATTTAACCAAGTGCATCATTTAGGTTCTTTAGAGCATGTGTGCAGCAGACTATTAATATTAGATCAATTCTAGAAAATATGTACATAAAATATCTAGTTTGACGGAGAGACCATGAGTTCATGTGCCCATAAAATGAGCTATAAATCCACCCCTGCAGACACATCAGTTCCTAACTTAATAGCCTCTTGAAACTGCACCTCTTACATACTCATGAGCTTCCTTCACATTCATTTTCTTTGACATTTCATGCTCATGAAATGTTCACCATTCAGGACTGCAGCCAAATGCACTATCAAATCAAGAAATTAAAGCATATTACATTCAACTCAGCAGGTGTAGAACTAAAATGGATATTCCTTCTAATCTTTCCACAAGGACATGGAATCAAGAAATATACAATAGCAATCAGCAACGAGGGAAGAGAAATTTAAGCTTACCAGTTCCTTTTTTGATTTGGTCCATTATTCCCATCTGGATTTGGTCCATTAACATATATAAGGAGTTTGGACATGATCATAAAAACCACCATGTTCATCACAAAAAGTGTCTCATGTGATGACTTGCTCTAAGTGCTTCATAAACCTCCTTCACTAGCTTCTGCCCATTAGAAACATCATGAGATAGCCTGTTTGGTTGTGTTGGACGACCAGGAATTGAAGAGAATTAAAACATTTCATAACAACTGCAAACAAAAACATGGACATTCATAACAGTATCTAAGGGACAGACATTGTGAGTGCTTGTTCAACAATGAAAGAATGGAACCAGTTTCTCCAGAGTGACCAGGATCTGGATCCACATACTAATTAGCATCATCATATTGAGACAGTGACTCCATTTAATTATATTTGGATTCACAGATTTCTTTATCCATCCAAGCAATCATTTTTGATAGGCTGCCGTTGCTGCCCGTGAGTGTGCAGGAAAAGAGTAAAAAAAAAATACTACTCGTACAGAAAAATGGAAAACAGAATGAAAGAGTGTGCAGGAAATGTTGGGGATTTTAAGAATAATGAGGCTTAAATCAGGGTGAATGGGAAATGGAAGAAAATGAAATTTTTAAGCGAAATTTTAAATTTCCCCCCTTAGCAAAGGGATATTGTCCCATATTGAAAAAGGAAGAGGTTTTTTATGGATATATAAGCAATTGCTTTTCTTCTAGCCCTTAAAGAGTTGAGAAGAAGGCAAGCCTCGCGCCGTCGTCGTCGCTCGCTCGGCTTCGGCTTCGGTCAAATGATTGATTGATTAATTTTTTGGACCAAATTTATTTGTTAATAGTAAAATATTAACAGAAATGTTATTAAATATTCGTTTTAATAACAGAATATTAATATTAAAATAAATATTAATATTAAATTCAATCCGTTTTTCAGTTGTGTAACTGAAAATTAAACTATCCTCTTCAATTTTCCCTCTTTATTATTGAGTAAATAGCCATGGAATTTATGTTATGGCCGTTTTGCATAAACAACCATTCTGAAGAGTTGCACCTCTTTAGATTTCAGCCCAACTTTGGCTATAAATACAAGTCTATTCTCTCAGAATTTTCATACAATTTTCTGAGTTTCTCCTCCTTCTTCTGCATTGTTTTAACTTCAAAGAAAGCAACAATAAGTGTGATTTGCCACCGAACTTTGTGTTCGCTGAAACACTAGGGTTTGAAGTACCACTACACCAGTGTATAATTCGTTCTATCATGGGAGGAAATAATCCATAACTTTGGGTATTAGGAGAAGATTAAATTCCTTAAGGAAACAATGTGAATTCAGTGAGCTCGGATTAATTTTTGTTTCGTTTATATTTCTGTTTATGTTATTTTTTATTTTCTAGAATTATTTTACAAATACAGTTTACTAACAAGCGTAAGGAATTTAGTTTGTATTCTGTATTTGTGTTATATTCACTGTTTTGGAGTTTAAAACCTTTGTGGTTTTCTACTCCGTTGGAGATTAAAATCTACGTAATTTTAACGTTTGTTGTGTCATGCTTTTACAAAAATGACTAATGATAACGGGAACCAGGCTGTTCCAATGGTGACTGTCAATGCATCAACAAGCCGAACACCGGCGTTGGCACCGGCGGAGAAACCCGAAAAAAATTTTGGGTTAGATTTCAAGCGGTGGCAGCAGAAGATGTTCTTCTACTTGACTACTTTAAGTTTGCAGAAGTTCATCAAGGAAGATGTTCTTGTTCTGCCTGATAAAAGGCCAAAGAATGAATGCTTTCTCGTGATTGAGGCGTGGAAGCATTCTGATTTTCTGTGCAAGAATTATGTTCTTAGCGAACTGGAGGACGATTTGTATAATATCTACAGTGGCATGTCAAAAGAAATGGACTGCGCTTGAAAAAAAATACAAAACTGAAGATGCCGGGTTGAAGAAATTCGTTGCCGCCAAGTTTTTGGACTACAAAATGGTAGATAGCAAGTTTGTTAATCTCAAGGTCTTGTCATCAATGAAGCATTCCAAGTAGCAGCGATGATTGAGAAGTTGTTTCCTTTGCGGAAGGACTTCAAACACTACTTGAAACACAAACGCAAGGAGATGTCCCTTGAAGATCTCATTGTTCGATTGAGAATCGAAGAGGACAACAAAGATGCTGAAAAGAGAGGCCGTGGAACCTCAACAATAATGGAGGCAAACATTGTTGAGGATACTTTTCAAAATAAGAGAAAGAGGAAGCATGCTTCTGGACCAAAAATCAACCCAAGAAAGAAGCGGTTCAACGGAAATTGCTACAACTGTGGAAAAGCCGGGCACAAATCTACAGAGCGTCGCGCTCCGAAGAAAGACAAGAAGAAGGGTCAAGTAAACATGGTTGAAAAGCATGAAGATGTTGATGACTTGTGTGCCATGCTTTCTGAATGCAACCTGGTGGGAAATCCTAAGGAGTGGTGGATTGATTCTGGAGCCACTCGCCATGTTTGTGCTACTAGGGAAGCCTTTGCAACATATGCTCATGTTGGACCCCGAAGAGACTCTTTCTATGGGAAATGTTGCAACCACCAAGATTGAAGGATGTGGGAAGATCTTTCTAAAGATGACTTCTGGCAAGGTGGTGACTTTGAACAATGTCCTACATGTTTCCGAGATGATGAAGAATTCAGTCTCTGCTGGACTTCTTGTTAAGAATGATTTTAAGTGTATTTTTGTTTCTGATAAGGTTGCAATAAGTAAGAACGAAATGTTTGTAGGAAAAGGTTACCTCACTGAGGGCTTTTTCAAGCTGAATGTAATGGTTGTTGAAAATAATAATAAAATTTCAGCTTCGTCTTACTTACTTGAGTCAAAAGAATTATGGCATATATGTTTGGGGTCATGTTAATTATAAAACCTTGCGAAAAATGATTAATTTGGAAGTATTTTCTAAATTTGAATACGACAAATCAAAATGTCAAATATGTGTGGAATCTAAGTATGTTAAACATCCTTATAAGTCAATTGAAAGGAATTCAGATTCTTTAGACTTAATTCACACAGATATTTGCGATATAAAGTCAATACTATCTCGCGGTGAAAAGAAGTATTTCATAACTTTTATAGACGATAGTACTCGATATTGCTATGTTTACTTACTTAATAGTAAGATGAAGCAATAGATGCATTCAAGCAATACAAAAATGAAGTTGAAACGCAACTTAACAAGAAAATCAAAATGATAAGAAGTGTTAGGGGTGGTGAATATGAATCTCCTTTTGAACAAATATGTTTAGAATATGGAATTATTCATCAAACAACGTCCCCTTACACGCCCCAATCCAATGAGATTGCATAAAGAAAGAATCGTTCATTAAAGGATATGATGAACGTATTATTGATAAGTTCTGGTTTGCCACAGAACTTGTGGGAGGAAGCCGTTCTTACGGCTAACCGAATACTAAATTGAGTACCCCATAGCACAACACAATCCATTCCTTATGAAAAATGGAAAGGAAGGTAGCCCAACTTGAATTATTTTAAAGTGTGGGGGTGTTTGGCAAAAGTGCAAGTTCCTAAACCCAAAAGGATAAAAATAGGACCGAAAATCATTGATTGTATTTTCATAGGATATGCGACCAATAGTAAAGCATATCGATTTCTGGTTCATAAATCAGAAAACCCCGACATTTATAATAAAACGATTATAGAATCAGATAATGCTGAGTTCTTTGAAAATATATATATCCGTATAAAAAGGAATGTGAGTCAATTGGTGAAGGATCTAAACGACCCCAGGAAGAACCAAAAAAAAAGTTCATTTAATCAGGAGGATCCAAGACGTAGTAAACGTCAAAGAATGTCTACTTCATTTGGACAAGATTTTGTGACTTTCTTATTGGAGAATGAGCCTCAAACATTTAAAGAAGCTATGTCTTCTTCAGAATCATTGTTTTGGAAAGAGGTATTCAATAGTGAAATAGAATCCATATTGAACAACAATATATGGGAATTGGTTGATCTTCCTCCTGGAAATAAACTGTTGGATTCTAAATGGATCTTTAAGAAGAAAATGAAAGATGATGACACTATTGACAAATATAAGGCAAGCTTATGGTCAAAGGGTATAGACAACGAGAAGGTCTTGACTATTTTGATACATACTCTCCAGTTACAAGAATTACGTCCATACGAACGTTAGTAGCGTTAGCTGCAGTTTATGGTCTTGAAATTCATCAAATGGATGTTAAGATGGCATTCTTAAATGGAGAGTTGGAGGAAGAAATCTACATGGAACAACCTGAAGGGTTTTGGTTCCAGGTAAAGAAAAGAAAGTATGTAGACTTGTTAAGTCCATTTACGGACTAAACAAGCACCTAAACAATGACATGCGAAATTTGACCAAACAATGTTGTCAAATGGTTTTAAAATAAATGAATGTGATAAATGTGTATATATTAAAAATGTTCCAAATCACATAGTCATTGTTTTCTTATATGTGGATGATATGTTGATAATGAGTAATGACATTGCCAACATAAATGCGACTAAGTGTATGCTAACTGGCAAGTTTAATATAAAAGACTTGGGAGTTACTGATTTAATTCTGGGAATTAAGATCCATAAGACTTCTCAAGGTCTGGAATTGTCACGATCTCATTATATTAAGACAGTACTTGAAAAATTCAAGCACTTGGGCTTTAAAGTTGCAAAGACTCCAATTGACATGAATATTGCATTAGCAAAGAACAAAGGCCAAAACATATCACAATTGGATTATGCTCATGTGTTAGGATGCTTAATATACATCATGAATTGTACATGACCAGATATAGCTTGTGCTATAAGTATATTGCGTCGATATACGAGCAATCCAGGTCAATCTCATTGGATGGAAATGAAACGAGTTTTGGGATATTTAGAACATACCTAGGACTTTGTTTTGCACTACAGTAAATATCCTGCGGTGATTGAGGGATATTGTGATGCAAATGATCATCGGTTCAGCTAATTCGAAGTCCACAAATGGATATGTATTCACTATTGGTAGAGGAGCGGTATCTTGGAAGTCGTCCAAACAAATTTGTATTGTCCGCTCTACAATGGAGGCTGAGTTTAGCCTTAGATAAAGCCGGTGAAGAAGCTGAATGGCTCCGGAATTTTTTGGAAGATATTCCACTTTGGACCAAACCGTTGGCACCAATATGTATACATTGTGATAGTCAAGCAGCAATTGGAAGGGTTGGGAGCGTTATGTATAACAGTAAATCTCGTCATAAACGACGAAGACATAAAACCGTTAGGCAATTACTCTCTAGAGGAATTATCATGATTGACTATGTAAAGTCAAGTGATAATGTGTCGGATCCACTTACAAAAGGCCTAACTAGAGAGGTAGTTAAGAAATTATCAAGGGGAATGGGACTATGGCCGAGAAAAAGTCATAGTGGCGGTAACTCTACCTAGAAGACTGGAGACCCCAAGATCTAGGTTCAAGGAGATCAAACAAAGTCATTAATGATGGTTCAACATTGTCAACTAAACTTTTGATCCATTCTCGTGATGAGACAATGTTCAGTACCAAGGATAAAGCATTAAGGCTTTTTAATGATTTCTAAATTTGATACGGAGTATATCAAATAGTGTATCTACGGGATGACACGTTTAGGAATCACCTATGTAAGTGTGAAGTGTTAGCCGCTTCAAGGAGAACTTTGTAAGGCCAGTTCTCTATGCACTTATGAAACCAGGCGGTGTTCATGGCTGAAACGAACATAACAATGAGAACCAAAGACGGTTAAGGGTTGGTTATGTGACTTATGATTGTCTAGGTATACACCAAAGTTCGACGGTTCAAAGATATCAAATCTATCAATTGATCGAGTATATCCGACATAAGTTCACTACGAAAAGTTCAAAGGGAAACCTACTTATCCAAATGCAGTTAATCCTTGCTTGCGAATCACACAGTTTTTCCATGCGTATTTTCGTGATATGGTCATTCCCCATTCATGTGGGGGATTGTTGGGGATTTTAAGAATAACGAGGCTTAAAATAGGGTGAATGGGAAAATGGAGAGAAATGAAATTTTTAAGTGAAATTTTAAGTTTTCCCCTTGGCAAAGGGACATTGTCCCATATTGGAAAAGGAAGAGGTTTTTTATGGATATATAAGCAATTGCTCTTCTTCTAGCTCTTAAAGAGTTGAGAAGAAGGCAAGCCTCGCGCCGTCGTCGTTGCTCGCTCGCTCGGCTCGGCTTCGGCTTCGGATTCAATCCGTTAATAGTAAAATATTAACAGAAATGTTATTAAATATTCGTTTTAATAACAGAATATTAATATTAAAATAAATATTAATATTAAATTCAATCCGTTTTTCAGTTGTGTAACTGAAAATTAAACTACTCTCTTCAATTTTCCCTCTTTATTGTTGAGTAAATAGCCATGCCATTTATGTTATGGCCGTTTTGCATAAATAGTCATTCTGAAGAATTGCACCTCCTCAGATTTTAGCCCAACTTTGGCTATAAATACAAGCCTATTCTCTCAGAATTTCCATACTATTTTCTGAGTTTCTCCTCCTTTTTCTGCATTGTTTTAACTTCAAAGAAAGTAACAGTAAGTGTGATTTGCTACCGAACTTTGTGTTCACTGAAACACTGGGGTTTGAAGTACCACTACACCAGTCTGTAATTCGTTCTATCATGGGAGGAAATAATCCATAACCTTGGGTACTAGGGGGGATTAAATTCCTTTAGGAAATACTGTGAATTCAGTGGGCTCGGATTAATTTTTATTTCGTTCATATTTCTATTTATGTTATTTTATATTTTCCAGAATTATTTTACAAATACAGTTTACCGAGAGGAAAAGAGTGAGAATAGTAAATTTATCTCCTACAAAGGCAAAAGGGTGTCTACTCCTAGTTACTACAACTTGCTACACTAGAAAACAGAAAAGGTATCACTTACTCTCACAGGTGTGAACTGGGAAAGTAAAGCAACTGTGAATTTCTTATACGAAAGAGTAGATGGAAATATTATCAAGGCTTCAGTTGAATTGGCAATGAAATGATTCCTCAACTTTTTAGGATGGTACAACTTCAGTGGGTAAATGAGGTAAACACGTGAAAGAAAAGTGGACACCAAAAGAGTGATGTGGGATGGTAGCTAGAAATTTTTTACTTACTATAAGATTTTGGGTTTGAACCTTAACAACAAACCTTTTTTTTAATCTCTTTTCACTCTCTCGTTGAACTTACTTGACAAATCACGAGAGTGAAATTTTATTATCCAAAGTCATGTGGTAAGGAGTGGAAAAATTTATCCACGGTCAGAGTGAACTAAAGCTGATGATCTGATAGGTCATTTTAGCTTTTATTTTTGTATTTCGAGACCTCGACTAGTTCTGTTTAATAAATTTTAATTTGTGTGCGCAGTCTGTATCTTGTTCCAAAAAGTTTTATGTGGAAAATCTAAGAGAATGTGAAATTTTACCTTAAAACTCATTTGAGTTTGACTACGTTCAATATTTTGTGTAAACGGACTTGGATCTATGTTTTGACAATCCCAATGGATCCGTATCGTGATTTGGGACTTGAGCGTATGTCCGGAATCGAATTCAGAAGTCCCTAACTTGAATTAATGTGATTTGTTAAAAATTAGCAATTGGAAGGTTTAAAGAATTTCAAAATTTGACCGTAGGTTGACTTTATTGCTACCGAGTCCAGATTTCGGTTCCGGAACTTAGGATAGGTTCATTTCACCATTTATGAATTGTCTGCAAAATTTGGTGTAAAAGGGAGTTGATTTCGTGATTCGGACGTTTGGTTGTAAATTTGCTCGTTCTTAAGTTTCTTTAAAAATTTCCTACATTTTGATGTTCGATTCGTAGTTCTAGGTATTATTTTAGTATTTTGATCAAGCGAGCAAGTTCGTATGATATTTTTAGACTTGTGTTGATATTTGGTTTGGAGCCTCGGGGGTTCGGGTGAGTTTCTGATAGGCTACAGAGTGATTTTGGACATGGGAGAATAGCTGATGACCCTCTGTTAGTGGTGTGGTCTCAGACCTCGCAATTGCGAGGTGGGGGATCGCATTTGCGATGTTTGGCCAAGTCTGTTATGATTGCATTTACGAACATTTTGTTCGCAATTGCGAAAGGGGCCTGGAAACAACAAAGATCACATCTGAGATCATTTGATTGCTTTGGCGAAGTTCCAGTGTTTGCATTTGCGAACATATCATCTCAACTGCGATGACAACAGAGATATGAGTTTCTTCGTATTTGCGAACTCTAGATCGCAATTGCGATATTTGCGACTGGACAAAAAGATGAGAAAATGGGATTTAGCTCATTTCTAACAAACTCTCTACCCTAAACACCCTAGAGCGATTTTCTAAGAGGATTTTCTTCCCAAAATAATGGTAAGAAACTTTAATCCATTTCTTTTCAATTACTCATTACTTTTTAAGTGTTTTCAATATTAAATCTAGAATTTTTATGATAGAAATTGGAAATTTTGTAAAATTGGGATTTGGACCTCCAATTGAGGTCGGATTTCGAAACTAATCACATAATCGGGCTATGGGGTGAATGGGTAATTAAGTTTTGGTCCGAATTTCGGGTTTTGACCAAGCGGGCCCAGAGTTGACTTTTTGGAAAATGTGTAAAACTCTTTTGCTTTATTTGTTGTAATTGATTTCCCTAGCATTGTTTGATGATATTAAGTCGATTTTGGTTAGATTAAATTATTTTAGAGGTGAATTTTAGAGAAAAGGCCCCGGTTGAGCTTTGAGTTGATTGTTGAGCGAGGTAAGTGTTGGGTCTAACCTTGATTTGAGGGAATTAGGAACCCTTGAACTATATGTTATGTGAATTATGTGTGTAACATCATATATGTAAGGTGACGAGTGTATATACGCTGTCAAAATCATTGTCTCCATGCTTTCTCGTATTTTATAAATTATTTTATTCCATGTCTTAACTATTACATGCTTTAATTTATTTCTATGCATAACTTATTACATGTCATTTGTTATTTTTATATTGAAATGTTCGTTTTTTCCACGACTCCATGATTAATTGATATTTGCCCTAATTGTCTTACTTGTGCACTTTGACTATCACAAACTTGGCTTGTTTTGTTGCTCTTGTATTATTTGTAGCATTCCTTTGATTAATACGTGGTGCCTTTATTGATTTGCTTTCATATTCTTTAATTGTAGAGATTCTTGTGAATTGAGTTGTTGGATTGATTACCTTTATTGAATTTATTTATGAATCGGGTTGCACGCCACAACGGTTGTGATATGGTAGAATAAGGGAGGATTTTGATATTGATATGGTGGGATCGGGTTGCGCGCCGCAACGGTTGTATACGTAATACTTGATATTGATAAATTATGACATAGTGGAACAAGGGAGGATTATAATATTGATTATAATAATATGGTGGGATCCGGTTGCGCGCCGCAATAGATTTTATATGTGATTTTGATATTAATATGGTGAAATAAGAGAGGATTGTGTGTGTACGGTGGGATCTAGTTGTGCGCTGCAACGGATTGTGTGTGTTGTATTCATTGTTATTATCGTGTTGATTTCCATTGTTGTTACATGAAATTATGATATCGGTGATTCCGGATTCTCTGATCATCATTATCATTATCATTATCATCATCTTCATCGTCATCGTCATCATTATATTGTGTACAAGTTATTGTAAGTGACCCGCCTGAGCCTTGTCACTACTTCGTCGAGGTTAGGCTCGACACTTACAGAGTACATGGGGCCGGTTGTACTCATACTATACTCTGCACTTTTTATGCAAATTTTGGAGTCGTTCCTAACGGCAATCAGTAGATTGCTCGGATTCGATGCTTGATGGAGACTTGAGGTACAGTTGCACAGCGTTCGCAACCCTGAAGTCCCCTTCTACATTGTCCTAGTTGTTATTTCGATTCAGATAGTTATGCTTTCATTTAGACTTCTATTTTGTAGTACTCTAGATGCTCGTGTATTCGTGACACCGGTTCTAGAATTTGTATTTGGTTATCGCCGTATATCAAATTTATTTACTTTATTTTAGTTTATTTAGCTTATTGATTTTCATTTGGTTTGAATTATTAAAACTGTTAATAACTACATCTAACATTGGCTTGCCTAGCAAGTGAAATGTTAGGCACTGTCACGATCCTGAAGGTAGGAATTTCGGGTCGTGACAATTATGTCTTTTAAATCAAATTTTCTTATTTAATTATGATTAATTAGTATATATTCCTAGTTCCCTTTAGACTTATAGCCCGTTTGGCCAAGCTGCAAAAAATCAGCTTATTTTGAGAAGTGTTTTTTTTCAAAAGTACTTTTGGTGAGAAGCAGTTTGTGTTTGACTAATTAGTTTGAAAAGCACTTATAAGCAGCAATTAGTATTTGGCCAAGCTTTAAAAAAACTGCTTCTAAGTGTATTTTTCTCAAAAGTGCTTCTCAAAAAAGTGCTTTTGGAGATAAGCTACTTTTTTCTGCTTCTCCTCAAAAACACTTTTTTCATTCCAAAAGCTTGGCCAAACACCTCAATTTTTGACCAAAAGTACTTTTAACAAAAAAAAAAACACTTTCAAAAAGACGCTTGGCCAAACAAACTATTAATCATATGACAAAACTCATATTGTTTGCTGCAAATTGCGTAATAAAAGGTATATAAAAGACATGTGTGATGTATTCGTTAGTCCTCGTCATTTTTTTTCTAATCTTTACCATGACTTCACATTCCCCGAATGTCCTCCTCTCATGATTAGCTTGCAGGAAGGTTCCTAGTTGGTGTGAAAGTGGGATAAAATTTTGTCCGCGCCTTCTGAAATCCAAATAAGAAAAAGAGCTTTTTTGATGACTCATTTAGTTTATAAGATAAAAACTATTTAACTCAATGATTTTTTTATTTAGCTAGGATTTTGAAATTGTTATTGACTTAGTGATTAGTCATTGTTGTGTTCTGCATTACTGGTGTCCCGTTGTATAAGTATTTTTTTCTTTTTGGCGTATAAACAAGCTTTCACAAGTGACTAAGAAAATTGAAAAAATAAAGTTATCAGAATTTATCAAAGGACAACTTTATTAAAGGTTTCTAGTAGAGTAAATAATTAAAAAATAATTGGTCAAATTAAGATAATAATTATAACGGAAAAGTGTCAAAGTTGTCCCTAAACTATTGAAGATAGAGCAATTTTGTCCTCCGTTTCATTTTGGTATCAAAAATGTCCTTACCGTTGACAAACCAGCTCACTTATACCCTCAAAACTAACGGTTACTCCACATAGGCACAAAGCACCTGAAAAATATTATTTGTGGCTGAATTGGATCTCCACGTAGGATAGATATTAGTATCTTCTTTTAATTTTGGAGGATAATAATAATTATTCAACTACTCCAAAAATCACCATTGTTGTTGTTTATCCACCAAGACGTCACCAGTACCCCTTGCCAGTTATTCCAGCTCATTCTCTTTTATTTCATCTTCTCTTCCTTGCACGAATCACCAATTAATACCAGAAAAAAGGGGCAGCAACCTAGGCGGAAAAAGATAACTCGCGCCATAAAAGCCTCGTCCAGATCTAAAGGTTTTCCAGTCGGGGTTTGTGCTGAGGGCGATATTGCCAGCCAGATCTGAAGCTTTTTCACGAAGAAATTTAAGGTTTTGAAAATGGGTTTAGATTGTAGCTCACTGGTAGTGTTTTAGAGGTGATGGAGAAGGTCGACACCTTCAGTGTTCTGATAGACTATTAATAATGAAAGGTTACCTTTTTCAGCAGTAGAGCTCTGTGGACTGTGGTCATGAGTTGTCTTATTGTAGTGGGTGTTATTTCTTTGTTTTCATCTATATCTGAATGACATGTTGAATTTGGTGAACACTTCTATTAAAGGATTATGTGTTATAATTAGTGTTGTTTGATATTTTTGTTTTTAGTTTTGCAGATGAAGAATTGATTAGATAAGCATTTCACAATTTTGAACTTCACATCTTGAATTTCTAACTCAAAGTTATTTTTTAGATTATTAGAATTGTGACAGCTCCAATGAATATCTAGGTGGTGAAAAGGTAGATTTGGGTCTTTGTCGTTGTGGATGGTTCTCCTCCTAGTGCAATTTTTGATGATCGGCCATGGTTTTCTTTAGGTTGGAGAAGATAATGTCGATCCTCTGTGGAGATCCAACTCAGCAAAATATAATTCGTTTTAGATGCTTTGTGCCTATGTGGAGTACCGTTAGTTTTGAGGGTATAAGTGAGCTAATTTGTCAAGGATAAGGATATTTTTGATACCAAAATGAAAGGGAGGACAAAATTGCTCTATTTCCAATAGTTTAGGCATAATTTTGGCCCTTTTTCGTAGTTATAAACACCTTAGTCAATTGAACTTTCTAGGATAACCAGATATTTAATAAGAGTCTACGGTTAACTTAATAGAAATTTCTATTGAGTAAAGAATCCAAACCAACAAATTTTAGCAAAATCACAACTCAGTGAATAAATCTCTTTTATAATTCAACTTATAACGTATACAACAACAACAACAACTCAGTACGCAGACCTTACCCCTACCCTGGGGTAGAGAGGTTGTTTCCAAATAGATCCCCGGCATCCTTCCCTCCAAGAACTTCCCACCTTGCTCTTGGGGAGTCTCGAACTCACAACCTCTTGATTGGAAGTGGGGATTGTTTACCATCAGAGCAACCCCTCTTGTCACTCAACTTATAATGTATGAATAATAATAATAATTGTCTATGTCCAGATTTGTTATTTTTTTCTCCCTAAACATAATGTAAAATATACCAGCCTGTAAGAGTTATGTTTCAGTTGTGCAAGCGTTTTCAAAGGGGTTTAAATGGTCTTGGACTACTCTATCAAATGCTTTAAGGTTTTGAGTTGAATGCTCAGATTACTTTATATGGTGTCAGAGCAAACGTTGGTAAGCCCATTTGTATAATTGTCTTCTCTTTGTTTATTGTCAATCTTGTGGGATTTTTTCTCAATGGAACACATCAAGCCGCTCTATGCTTCTTCTTATGATTTGCATGCATAGTCCGTGCCAATTTCCAAAAAAATTAAATGCAAATTTTAAAAGAAAATATGATTTTTAAATTTGAAAGTGGCTAAAGTTGACCACGGTAAATATTTTTGGTAAACGATCTCGGATTAATGTTTTGATGATTCCGGTAGGTTCATATGATGATTTTAGATTCATACGCGTGTTTGGTTGGGGTCCCGGGGACCCAAGGCCGTTTTAGCGTTTTATGTGAAAAGTTGAAAAGTTGAGTTTGAACTTTGAAAATCTTTAATTTTGATGATCAATTCTTGATTTTAGATATTATTTTGATGAATTGAACTTGCGAGCGAGTTTGTATGATGTTAATATACTTGTGTGGATATTTGAATTGGAACCCCAGGGACTCAGGTGAGTTTTTAGATAGGTGGTGGACTATTTTGCATAACTATTGTGTTTGCTGGTGTTGCTAGACTGCAGATCTCGCATTTGCGAGGTTTTGTTCACATATGCAAGCCTTGTATTTGCAAGATCATACTTGCATTTGCGATACTGGAGGGGGATGAGATTTGTGAAGCTATGTTCGCTTTTGCAGGGGGTGTCCTTCGCAATTACGATGGGTTGGTTGCATTTATAACTCTGGAGAATAGGGGACAATTTCGCTTTTGCAAAGCCAATTACGCATTTGCAATGGTCCCAGTGTTCGCATTTGCGGTCATTGTGTCGCATTTGCAACAATCAAAGGAGATCATGCACTAATCGCATTTTGCATTTGGATCTTGTTCGCAATTGCGATATCTGTAGCTGGGTAAAAGATGAGAATTTGGGGACCTAGCTTATTTTATTCTATTTTTGAGACCTAGACTCCATAGAAACGATTTTTGGAGTGAAATTTCTTCCCAACTTCATAGGTTAGTAATTTTAACTTATTTTTATTTAATTTTTATTACTTTTTCTTGAATTTTATTATCAAATCTAAGATTGGCAGAGTAGAAATTGAGGGTTTTAGATAGAAACTAGAAATTTTGCAAAATTAATATTTAGACCTCAAATTGGAGTCTGGTCTCGAAACAGATCACATATTTGGAATCGGAGATGAATGGGTAATCAAGATTTGGTCTTAATTTCGGATTTCGCCCAAGTGGGTTTGGCTTGACTTTTTGTTAATTTTTTAATTATGTTAAAGATTGAACCTTTTTCGTACGAGGGTAGTTTCTAAAGCTTGTTTTAACTTATTTGAACAATAATTGACTAGATTCGGGTGGTTCGGATGCTTGTTCTAAAGGAAAAGTCATGTTGGATTGTTGACCTTGTTCCGAAAAGAGGTAAATATGGTGGTTAACCTTGATTTGAGGGATTAGGACATAATTGATCAATTTGCTATGTGATCTGTACGTGGAGTCGACGCATATGCAAGGTAACGAGTGTATATGCGCTGTCATGAGTTTAAGCATGCAGGATGTATTGCTTTATTTTACATCTTTAATTATACCATGTGTTTACTTATTTCATATTATTATTTGCTAGGTTACATGATACATGTTTTAATTGATATATGTGTCCTTCTTATGGCTTATTTCATATTTTTAATTATTGTACGTCCTTAATTGTGATGTGCTCTTACTTTCCTTATTAGATAGATGCTTTTATCTATCTCATGCCTTTACTTGCTTTATTGCCTTTATTTGTTTTATGTTTCACTCTACTATGTTATATCGGATTACCTTAGAGAATTATGCATTTTAGTTCCTTTTATGTTATATTGTGAGATTCGCCATACTAGGTTGTTATTGGCAGTGTTTTAAAAGGTGTGGGCATAAGGGGAGACATTTTACATATGTCTCAGCGAGGCCTAAGCCCCAAGGCACGGGCGTAAGCCCCATAGGTATTTAATTTTTAATATTTTAAAAAATAATATAATGACAGTAAATATTTATAAATAGGTAAAATTACATAAAAATTGAAGGAATATATATATATATATATATATATATATATATATATATATATATATATATGTCACATATTTATAGATGTGCTCAATCCCCATAAAAAACTAGTCAAAACAATCAATTATATGATACTTCAAAGAATAAAAGTTTCGACATTGAGGAATAAAAATGATGACTAACATGCAATTTGAACTTTGAACTTGCTGCTATGAAGGAGAATGAAGTTCTCTTTGTATTTATAAAAAAAAAAATTGTTTCTTTTGGGAGATATTAGCAGACTAGCGGACAAGATAAAGAATTGAGAAAGACCATGAATTAACGCTTCAGTCAATAAAAACGTTTTGACTTTTAAATTTAATATACTTGAGTTCCTTTTTAAACCATTTGAGTAATTACCAAGCTGACTTTTGAGAATTTGGATATCATATGAAGGACTTATTCAACCAATTTTGTTTTAATTTGTAAAAGTCTCTGGGGCTTACGCCTCACTACAAAATACTCCTCAAATGCCCGGGCATATGCCCCGAATGCTCGGGAATAGGCCCCGAATGCTCGGGAATAGGCCCCGAACGCCAGGGCGTACGCCCCGAATTGCTGGTCGTACGCCTCTTGAGACTTTCGCCCCATACCATCGCCTCGTGGCATTTTTGGTGCGTTTCACCCCGAAAATACCTTTTAAAATACTGATTACTGATATATTGAATAGGGCTGTGCGCCGCAATAATATTAATATATATATTGGATCGTTTGCACGTCGCAACATTATTATTATATATGGATGGAGTTATAGTAATATTACTATATATATTGGATCGGGTTGCACGTCATAACAATATTGCTATATATATATATATATATATATATATATATATATATATATATATATATATATATTGGATCGGGTTGTGCGCCATAATAGTATTGTTATACATATAGGACCAGGTTGCACCGCAACGATGTTGTTATTTATATTTTATGTAATTGTTCTTGGGTTTCATGCACCAGTACCATGTTGTGTTTCGAGGTTGTGACATGATGTTATTCTAGGGCCCTATATTATCTACTTCTTTACTTCTGTTCGTTATGTAGTTAACCATTTCTATGTACTATTATTACTTATTTACTTATTACTCGTACAAGTTTATAGTGAGTGTCTTCATAGTCTCGTTACTACTTCGTCGATGTTATGTTTGATACTTACTGAGTACACGGTGTTGATTGTACTCATACCACACTTTTATATTTTTTGTGTAATCTGGGTGTTGATCTCAGCAACGTTCAGAGGTAATTGCTAAGACCTTGTCCAGGAAGATTTGAGGTAGTACTGCTTAGCGTTCGCAGGCCCTGGAGTCTCCTTCCTACCTTTTACTACTATTTATTGCACCAGAAAATAATGTATTTTCTATTTAAGACTTGTAATTAGCATTGTTAGTGGCTCATGTTCTTGTGACATTAGATTATGGGGAAAGTATTAGACAGACTATTCGCTTTGGTGGCACACCATCTAAGGACCCACAGGATTTCATAGATCATTTTCGCAAGGTGTTGCACAATATGGGTATAGTGGAGTCCAATGGAGTTGACTTTGTAGTATTTCAGATGCATGGCTCCGCCAAGAGGTAGTGGCAGGACTATATTAGAGGCATGCCAGCAGGTTCACCACCACTCACTTGGGATTAGTGTTTACAATTATTCTTGGAGAAGTTTGTCCCTTTTACTCTGAGAGAGAAGTACCACAACCAGTTTAAACGCCTCAATCAGGGTAGCATGACTGTTACCCATTATGAGACCAGATTCCTAGATTTATCTCGCCATGTAGTTGTCTAGATCCCTACTAAGGGGGACAGGGTAAGAAGATTCATTGATGGCCTTACTTTTGGTATCAGGCTACAAATGTCCAAGGAGAATGGGAATGATATTTCTTTCTAGCGGTTGTAGAGATTTCTAGACGGATCGATAGGATTCGTGGTCAGGGTAGAGAGGCGGCATCTGAGAAGAGGCCTTGTCATTTTGGTGGCTTCAGTGGTGCCTCATCTAAAGGCAGGGCTTTATTTGGTAGAGGTCATCCTCATAGGTCGATTCATTCGGCACTTCAGGTAGCACACTGTGCTTCGGGCAGTCGTGGTTCTTATGGGTCTCGTTCTAAGCAACTATCCTACAGTGCAGCTCCACCTCCCATCAGTGCATTGTCGATTTAGATCTATCATAGTAGTTATTCGGGCCGTCAGGGTCAGTCCCAAATTTAGCAGCCATAGTAGCAGAGAGAGTGCTTTGAGTATGGAGGTATGGTTAATATTACGAGGTACTGTCCCAGACATTAGAGTAGTGTGCCTTAGTAGGGTTCTTGTATAGTTCAGGCACCGGTTGCTTTATCGCCTGCTTAGCCACTAGAGGAGGGGGTCAGGTAGCTAGAGGTAGTGTCAGGATATTAGAGGTGGAGGCCAGCAAGTTAGAGGTTGTCTAAGAGGCGGAGGTCAAAGTGGTAGAGCTCAGCCTTGGTTTTATGCATTCCCAGGTAGACCTGAGGCAGAGTCATCGAATACGGTCATCACATGTATTATTCTAGTTTGCTATAGAGATGCATCAGTTCTATTTGATCTGGGTTCCACTTATTCAGATGTGTCAAGGTGGAATCTCAGATTGATCATGAGGAGAAGGTCCCATCTTAGACCGCACCAGTCGGACTCGCTCAGGTCCTAAAGGGATTTAATGCCACTATTCTACTTCAGGATGCTCTAGTCTGCTTAGTTAGACTCATGGAGAGTGTCGCTCAGACTGGGGTATTTCTAATGGCACCAACCATCTCTCAGGCTGGGGGAGGAGCACAGACTCCCGCCGCTCACATTCCAGAGAAGATGGCTCCCCTATACCAGACTTTAGCAGCTCCAGTAGTTGGGGTAGTTCAGCCCATTGTTGCTACATAGCCTGTGGAGAGGCCCGCAATGTCTTCTGAGGAATTGATAAGGTTGGTTAAGTTCACCAAGCTCTTTCCTGTTCATTATGGCGGTGCATCCTCCGAGGACCCACAAAAGTGTAAAAAAAAAGAACAGTATACAGTAAAATTGACAAACTTTGATCTTTCACACTGCATGCGGACTTCCCATTAGCAAACCAACGATAAAGATTGTTGATATTGATAATTGTAAGCACGTGATTTTTGCCCTATATGAGAATTACTCCCAAAAATTTAAAACAATAAAATGATTTTCCTTGGTGTGCAATTTTGAGTATTTTTGTGACATTTTTGGATAATTATTTGTATTTGTCTGTGTTTGTTTATTTGCTAAATTAATAAAAAATACAAAAATATGTCGCATTTGCATGTAGGATTTAATTCTATAATTGGTAGTAATTAAATTTGTTTTACAAAAATTAAAAATTACAAAAATAGGCATCTTTTGCATTTTTAGCATTTAATGTCCAAATATACAATTTTATGCTTAATTATTACTTAATTGTGCGTTAATTGTTATTGAGAGGTAATTTGTGCTTTTATAACTTAATTTAGTTCTTAATAATAATTTAAGTATTTTTAGAATTTAGTTTTAAAAAAATAATAAAAGAAGAAAAGATAACAAAAAAACAAAGAAAAATCGGATTGGGTCACTTCTTCAATTTCAAACCACAGGCCCAAATAATTCCCCATGACCCGGTCCACTTCAAACCGGGTCGACCCGGTCTGCCCCATTAACCCAAAGACCCAAACCCCCTTTCATTTTTCATTGTTCAAACACAAAACAAAAACAAAAAATAAAAAAAAATAAAAAACCCTAAAAAAGACCTAAACCATCCCCCCCCCAACTCTTCTTCTTCACTTCTCCTCCTTCCTCTGTCTGCTACATCCAAACAGCCCCCATAACTACTGTTCATCTTCCCCGGCGACGAGCTGGAAGCACGACACCCGTGGTTGCTGATGCCTTAGCTTCGACCTCCATCCTTAGCTGTTACTGTTTCTTCTTCGCCGCGTCTTCATCTTCTTCGTTCTTCGTCAAAGCCCGAGCTTCTTCCGTTGCTGCTGCTGTTCGTAGCTATTGTTCATGGCTCGAGTTTCGACCTCCATCAATGGCTGCCGTAGCTACTTCTTCTGCTTTCAGCTTCATCGTCCAAACGGACCCAGCCGCGCTGCTGCCTCACTTCGTCTTCTTTAGCTTGAGCATCGCCATGGAAGCTGTCTCCGAGCTGCTCCTTCTGTTTCACTTCATCTCCTTCGGCCTCACCAATGATCAGTTGTTTCTTGCTGCTTTCGTTGTGTCCAAACAGACCCATCACGCCATGTTTCTGCTTCATCTTCTTCGGCGATAAAACTACAGTCCAACAATCATTTCCCGAAGGAGCAAAAGATCCACTGTCGAAGCTTCTTCATTTGCTCTATAGAACAGTTGGTCAGAAGCTCAAAAGTGCTGCTCAGGACCTCAAAGAAACGATTGAGAAGGAAACATGGGCTTGCGACGCTGCTTCCCATGGACGTTGTTGCTGCTCGAGCAACGCTTCTGCCGCGTCGACTGTTGATGTTGCTTCAGTTGCTTCGTAGGTTCGTGTTCGTCGTCGTTTGTTCGAGCCTTGGTCGAGGCTCGTCAAAACAGTCCATACAATCGAATTCGTCGTTGTTCATCTCCGGTTAGTAGTTTTTGAGTTTTATTTTGTCCGCATTTTGTTTTGATATTTTCGAATCTAAAATCGGCAAATGTTTGTTTTGTTCATGTCTATGGTTAGATATTTGATTTTTGGTTTTGTTCATATTCATATGTTTTGTTGAATTAATTTTCAGATTTCAAATGGAAATTAATTAATTTGTTTTTCATGTTTATTTCATGTTTGTTTTGTTGTTTAGATAAAAATTGTTAGTTTAATTATATTGTTGTTAGATTTAAGTTGAAGATTCAATTTAATTATTTTCAGCTTGTTTTATTAATTTTAAGAGGATTTAGTTTTAAAGTAGAAAGGTGTTAGTTTAAATCGTTTAAATCCGTTGTTTGTTGTTAATATAGATTTAATTCGTATTCATTTTTTGAAGTTGGTTTTAATTCAGTGATTTAATGTGAAGTTACGTTTTGGTTTTAATTTTTGGATCATGTATCTTTGTTATAATTTTTATTGGATTTAATTAAGAAGATTAATTGATTATTTGAAGATTAGTGATTTGAATATATTTATTTGTTTTGTTTAAGTTTAATTCAAAGTTTGAACAAAGTTTGTTTGTTATTGTTATTGAATATTTTCATTCATGTTCATACTTTGTTTGGTTGATCTTGAATCCGAAATTTGTATAGTTTGATTTCTTGTTTATCATTTATGATTATTTCTTGAATTTGTCTCATAATCTTATTTAAGTTTAATATAGGAATTGTTAGTTGTAATGTTGTTAGATTTAATTTTAAGTTCAATATGATTGAATTTAGAAATCTAAATATACTTGTTTGTTGTTGTTGTTGAATCCGAAAATAGGATTGTTTGTTGCTAAAATATTGTTCAATCAAATTTTAGTTGTTCTTTGTTGTTCAATTTGTGTTCATGTGATTTGTTGTTGAAATGTTGAAGAAATCATGTTCATGTGATTTGTTGTTGAAATATTGAAGAAATCATGTTCATGTGATTTGTTGTTTAAACATTGTTAGAAATTGATCATATTGTCTATATTTTGGTTAAGTTTGATTAATTGATTGTTATAGCTGATGGGGTAGTTTGGTAATTTGTAGTACGTTCGGGGGTAAAATAGTAATTTGCAATAAGGTCGGAGGGGTAGTTTTGGTAATTGAACATTTTGTAATTCTTTATGTTAAGCATGGGGGACAAAATGTAATGGGGTGGGTTGTGATATAATTGTTTAATATAAAGGGGGGACAAGACAAAATTTAGTGGGGAGGAATCTTGTATTTGTTTAGTGAAAGCATGGGGGACAAAATATAATAGGGTGGGGTTGATATATTTATTTAATGTAATGGGGATGAGTGGGAAGATATTGGGTTTGGTAGGAGAAAATGGGTTAATTTTAATTGATTAAAAGATTTATGGGATGAGATATATATAGAAGTCTTGAAATCAGATTTGAAAAAAAAACAGAGAACAGAATACAGATAGAGAGGAAAAAATCTGACAGAAAGAGAATAAGAGAGAGAAAAAAGGGCTGAACATTTAAGAGAGAGAAAATTCCGAAAAAATATTTAAACTTTCAAATAAAAAAAAAACTAAAAAAAATCTTCTGCTTTCTTTCATTGTTTGAAATCAGAATTAATTGTTGTGTCATCAAAGCTTGAAGTTTTTTTTTATTTTGGGATTAATACTCCACCGGTTTGCAAAATCTGTTCCTGGGTTGTTACTGTTGCTGGATTGTTGCTGCTGTGTTGTATTGTTAGTACTGCTGCTGATTCTCATCTTCATTTTCTTTTGCTTCCAATATCAGGTGCACAACTGACACGCTGGTTATTGTAATCCGAAATATGAAGCATGAATACGAAAAAATGAAGAGTTGAAATTCTGAATTATATTTAATTATATTCTGAATTTTATTTGTATGTATAAATTATGTAGCTTGCAAAAAATCAGAATCATGTAGATATTTAATACATATAGTGGAACATTCGACGATAGCTTAACAAATGAACTATCTACATCTATTGCCTAAAAATAAATAAATGGTGTAGTAATTCCGTCGAATCAAAAATCAAACGAATAGGCCATCTAGTAGGAAGTTGGTAGAAATTTGTTTAGTTAAATAATATTGGTTAATTTCAGCATGTAAATGGTCTAGGATTAAAATTAGAATTGCTATGTTTTTTTTTTAATTTGACAAACTGAGAACATGCCTAGTATAATGTAACTAGGTAATAACATGTAAATAAATTAAGATATTTCTCCTTTATTTTGTAGAGACAAATTTCAATAAAAAATGTAGGCATTTTAGGACTGTCCTTTTAAAAATAAAATGAGATGAGCCTCGCCCAATAAAATGCACTAATTGCGGGGCCCTCAATAAATATTTAATTGAGTATTTAGAATTCGGGATGGACTGTTTAGTGAATTCCACAGTCTTACCCATAAATAATAATATGCTAATCGCTTTAGACACGATTTAAATAATAATACATTCTTAAACATGGGTGCGCATTTATGCGACCCAAATCCAAATCCTAAAACATTGAATAAAAATACGTTCCGGATCGCGGGTGCATTTTATGTGACGCAATCCAAAGACATGTTTTTAAACGATGTTCACATTCTTGTAAAAATAATAATAACAATTATGAAAGCGGTAAAAAGATAAAATTTGCACATAAGTTCATATTTGTATAAAATCAGATAATCAAGCCGAATATAACAGTTGAGCGACCGTGCTAGAACCACGGAACTCGGGAATGCCTAACACCTTCTCCCGGGTTAACAGAATTCCTTATCCGGATTTCTGGTGCGCAGACTATTAAACAGAGTCATTCTTTTCCTCGATTCGGGATTAAAATTGGTGACTTGGGACACCCTAAATCTCCCAAGTGGCGACTCTGAAATAAATAAATAAATCCCGTTTCGATTGTCCTTTAATTGGAAAAAACTCCCTACGTACCCCCGCGGGGGCGGAAGAAGGAGGTGTGACACCTTTGGCGACTCTGCTGGGGATATCTTTTTGGTAACCCAGAACCACTGGTTCGGGGTTAGAGATTTGAGCTTAGATAAATTGTTATATTTGGCTTTATCTGATTTTTACATGTTTGAGACTAATGTGCTAAATGCTGCTTTTACCGCTTTGATATTATTTGACTGTACATATAAACTGTGCCGAACCCTTCTCTCTTCACCTCCGGGGATGTGCTTACTGGTTGAGACTCCCTGTTCTGTTAGTGTTATACCCTGAAATAAGAAAGAGGTCGGACAAGTTACGAAGTCGGATGGCCTTTTGGTTCCCGGTAAGTTGCCCCTCCTCGACTCGAGTTGTCCGCTCGGGTACACAGTCTAGAACATATATCCAGGTTATAAACCTAGTATAACGAAACCTCATGCCGGATCCCTAGTAGGAACGCTTATTTGCATCACGTTGCATTTGACTTAGGGGACTCAACATAGGGGTTGGGTCCGTCTAGGACTAACAACCTGAAATGAAAAGACCATTCTGATGCATTCTACTTGCTCTGTACATATATTTGTTTCGAACTTGCATGTTGACCGGTTTCTGAATCTCGGGAATGTTGGAAAATTGAAGGAAAAAGAAAAGAAAAAAGGAAAAAAGAATATATCAGTTAGGGAGTTAATTGATTATTTTAGAAAAAAAATTAATGACCAATTACTGGCGAAACTCTGCCGAAATTTTGAGGAAAAAAAATATTTTATTTTGTTTTACTAAAAAAAAAAAGCAAAGAGAAATAGAAAAAAAAAGTCTTTTATTTTTGGAAAGTTGGTTGTTGAAAAAGAAAAGGATAAAAAAAAAAGTTTTTATTTTAGTTTGAAAAACATAAGTTGTTTCATTATTTGTTGAAAAAGGAAAGTAAAAAGAGTCTTTTATTTTTAGTTTGGAAAACAGGTTGTTTTATTGTCTTTGGAAAATGAAAAAGAAAAAAAAAGAGTCTGTTATTTTTATCTTGGAAAAATAGGTTGTTTTATTTGTTGAAAAGAAAAAGAAAAAAAAGAGTCTCGTTGCTAAAAATAGTTTGTAGTCGCTTATGAAATGCCAAAAAATAAAAATGGAAAAGAGTCATGTTTTAAAATAGTTCGGTTAATTTGCCCGAATTACAAGGGTTTGATTCTCACCGGATGTGAGATACGTAGGCAACCCTCATCGGGTCCAACCCCCCTTTTGCTAAAAAGCCAAAAACAAATTAAAAAAAACAAAAAAAAACATGTCAAGATTTTTAATTTTGTCATAAATAAGTCTAGTGATGTCCAACTTCCCCTTTTACAAAAAAAAAATAGCAAAAATATATATGTCAAATTTCTAAGAAGTCGGGTGACGCTGTTTTATCAAGACATAGCCGAATGTTCCCGAAAGGGACGCTGGAAGGCTGACTTTGCATAAACAGCCACTTTTGGGTCATATTTAAGATTTGGTCCAGTTGACCCACACAACCTTAAAAATCTTCGTCCCCGAGACGTTGAAAGGCCGTGTTTGCAATATTGAGTTTTCTAATTTGAAAAACGATAAAAAGAGTCATAAATAAGTCAGGTGATGTTGTTATGTCATAAATAGCCGAATGTTCCCGAAAGGAACGCCGGAAGGCTGACTTTGCATAAACAGTCACTTTTGGGTCATGTTTAGGATTTTTGGTCTAGTTGACCCACACAGCCCTATAAATCTTCGTCCTCGAGGCGCTGAAGGGTCGTGTTTGCAACACCAGGTTTTTATTATAATTTTAAAAGAAAAAAAAACAAAGAGTCGGCGGTCAGGTGAATACCGTTTGAATTTTGTCATAATAAGCCGAGCCAGCTTCGGCCGCGTCTTAAACCGTTCTTGCCGAAATTGCCTTAGAGTATCTTTTAGTTGTCGAAAGGTTATTTTCGTAAAAGAATGGACAAGTTGGTAAAGTGTCATAAAATAATCCTCCCCGACCTCAAATTCATGTGAGAATTGGAAGGGGCCACATTTGCAAAATAGCCGTTTGGTTGCATTTGACAAACGCGGAGAGGAAGTTGGCCGTTTGTTTTTGAGTTTGTAAATCTTTTGATATGAATATGCGGATTGTTTGATTTCCAAGTTTGTAGGTCATCTTTAAACCTTTGAAACCCAGTTTGTTTTAATATGAATTAAAAAAAAATGTTGAGTATTGTTTGTCTTTATTGGTCACGAACTACGCGAGGTCTGATTCATGCGGGGTCATGATACGTAGGCAATCTTCATAAGATTCGACCACAAAAAAAAGGAAAAATGAAAAAAAAGAAAGGAAAAATGAAAAAAAAAGAAATCGAAAAAAAAAGAAAAAAGAAATCGAAAAAAAAATGAATGAAAAAAATCGAAAAAATGAAAAAAGAAAAGAAAAGAAAAGATGTTGTTAATAATGAGGACCGACTGAGTCCATTCTAACCTATTTTGTTTTGAATCACAAAGAAAGTTAAGGTGGTTGGTTTGTGGTAAGCCGGAAATACAAGACCCAAAAGCACACTTTGTGGGGATCAGGCCTGATAACAGAAGCACTCGAATCCTATTGGGACTTATTGACTAAAGTTGATGATATTGAAGTTGGCAATGGTCTGGACAATACTGATGCGAAGCTCAGTGGCTAAGATGCCAATTTTGATAAAGTAGGAGGACACTCCGTTCCTTGGTTAGCAAGAGAGAAGCTTGTGGTGGCGTATTTTGTTGTCATTTCTGTTGTCTGGATTATTCTTAGGGTTGTAATCTGGATATTGTCTTGTGTCAAACCTTCTTGTCTTTTCATTTCGTCATAACGGTCTGTTTAAGTTTTGTCCAGTTTGTTTAAAATTTTATTCTGGTTTGTTTTGTTTGTCTTGTCATTCAAACCATTTCACCGGTAATCTAATGCAAAATCCGGTCCTTTTTATTTCCATTCATCTTTTTGTTTGATCCTTTTATCATTTTGTTCAGCGCCGATTCTAGTAACATGACATGCGCACACAGTTTGGGCCTAGTCTTTAAAGTTAATCATAAAACCCCGAAAAGGTGATCAGACCATTTAAAGGAAATAAGGACGGTTGAGATTATTCAGAGCTCGAGTCATATGGAACTGGGGCAAGTAAAATATAAAGAAAACCGTTAAAAGCAAGATTCACCAAATTGGCTACAAATCTTTGTTTAAATTGTGTTGTTTGCATTTGGAATGTTTTGAAGACTGGAATGACGAAGGCATTTTGTTCTGCTATCTAAACACTTTATCCTTCGGTACCCCCCTTTGAGCCTTATTTATTTTCTTTCATACCCCTCGTTCGGAATCAATAGCAACAACTAGGAAATACGAGCCTGGAAGGTAAAGAAAAAAAATTAAAAAAAAACGAAAAAAAAGAAGAAGAGAAAAATGATAACAAAAAAAAAAGTCAAATGAAAACAGAGGAATTGGGAACTACGTTTGACCTGATTCCTCAAAGATGATACGTAGGCGCTTCACGGCTCGGTCATAGGGTGCATAATGGCCACAATGGTCACAGTGTACATGGTGTAATAAAAATAATAAAAAATAAGTAAATAATCCCCAAGCAAGAAACTGGGACAAGGGTTGCGCTTGTGGTAAGCAAAATTGGTTCCGAAGGTTGTAATTTTAAAACCCCAAATTTATTTTGAGCCTTTAATACCCTTTCTTTATAGCCTGTCCAAAAACCCACATTACGGTCCAAAGAAAGACCTTCTGATCAGTCTTCAAAAGATGCCAAGTCAGACAAATGAGAGTCTTACCGGTGAACATAACACTCTGTTCCACAGCAGAAAGGACTCTAATCTCCAGCAGAGAGAGTCATACCGGCAACACTCCAAATCCCCAGCTGGAAAGTGATACAAATGAGAGAGTCTTATCGGTGAAAATCTTCACGGACACCATAAGGCGATGAAAGCTGAAAGAAAAACCCAAAATGAGAGAGGCTTGATAGTGAAAACCCTTCGGGCACTACAAGTCGAATAAGATTGAGAATCAGATGGGGAATTGCCAATTGAAGATCTTGAAAGATGATTGGCGGTAGAGGATAGGCCACATGCGCATGTCATGACCATTAGAGTCGGTATCTGCATTTGATAGATTTTTATTCTTTTGTTAAAGAGTCATTTTTTCCTTTGTCTTTTTATTCTGTTCCCTTTTATCTTTTTCCTTTCATAGAAAAATCCCCAATAGAGTCTGTTTGGTCAGAACAAGTGTGAACTGACTTCAAAATATGCCATCAGCTTTCCAAATATGCAAGATGAGATCTGACTAGTACATCCAAGTGGTATAGTCAGCAAGGAACAAGCGCGAGGCCAGTGTCAAAAAAGATATTCCCAGCAAAAGGGAATTGACAAAAGGATTGACGAGTGTCAAGAGGGATATCCTTGCCAAAACCAAGGTTATAAATCTCAAGGCCAAGGCCCATGAACAAAGCAAGGAAAGCAGTGAGCATGATTTGGAGAAATTCATGCGAGACTAAAAGGTCGGAAAAATGCAAGTTTCCGAGCTATGCCACAAAAGAAGAAGGATATCCCCAGCAGAAAGGGATTATCCCCAGCAAATAATATCATCCCCAACAAGTTGTGGAGCACAGAGCAAGGAAGGAGAAAGGGAAAATCATCCCAGCAGGAGTATCACAACCAACCACCGCATTTTAAACTAACAAATTTTGTTTGATTTGAAACAGATAAAGGAAATGACATTGATGACAAAAATGCATGCCACAAGGGATATTGTCAAACTGGGGCAGAAAATTTTCCTTTCATTTAGAAAATTTTCTGGAAGTCAGGTACCCATTCGGGGAAGAATAATGATAACGCCAGTCTTAAGGGAAGTGGTCTTAAAACCAGTGTTTCCCCCAACATAATAAGTTTCAATGGAGAAAGTTGTTCCCCAGCAAAGGGATGAAACTTGAGCTCAGAAAAAGCAAGAGGCCAGCATCATTCCCAACAGCCTTTCGAAGAGTGAAGCACTAGTTCTGAAGGAATCAAAATCCCCCAGCGGTGTTACCCTCGACAGTGTTATCCCCAGCTGATAACATTTTATCCCCCAATAGGTAAGTAAATAATTCCCCAACAGTGTTATCCCCAACAGTCTCGAGGAGTCCAACACAAGTTTAGTGAAAATCGGTATCCTCAGCGGTTCCTTTCGGGGAAAGGCAAAACGAGTCGTAAGGGAGTTAGTCTTCGAAGGATGTAAAAAAAAGAGAAAAAAAGAAAAGAAAGAATAAAAAAAAAAGGGAAGTAGTTTGCAGAGGAATGAAACATCTTACTCAAAAGGAAGTAATTTTGGAAGGAGTAAGATAACATATTTACTCAGCAGAGTTATCCATAGCAGTGTTATCCCCAGTAGAAAATCAAGATGTAGAAGCATCCTCGACAGAGTTTCGGGCAACCCAGAGTGGGTAAGGAAGAAAAGGAAAAGTCATCCCCATCAAAATAATCCCCAGCAGTTTCGAGGGAAGACACCACAGGTAAGTAAATAATTCAGGAAGAAGGAAATGGTTCACGCATAGGAGAGGCATTTCCTCCTAAGTTTATTTTTACCCATAGGAGAGGCATTTCCTCCTAAGTTTATTTTTTTTACCCATAGGAGAGGCATTTCCTCCTAAGTTTGTTTTTACCCATAGGAGAGACATTTCCTCCTAAGTTTACTTTTACCCATAGGAGACACATTTCCTCCTAAGTTTAGTTTTGCTCATAGGAGATGCATTTCCTCCTAAGTTTGTTTTAGTTTCACCCATAGGAGATGCATTTCCTCCTAAGTTTGTTTTTACCCATAGGAGACGCATTTTCTCCTAAGTTTAGTTTTGCCCATAGGAGATGCATTTCCTCCTAAGTTTGTTTTAGTTTCACCCATATGAGATGCATTTCCTCCTAAGTTTACTTTTACCCCATAGGAGATGCATTTCCTCCTAAGTTTAGTCTTACCCATAGGAGAGGAATTTCCTCCTAAGTTGTTGTTTAACCAATATGAGAGACATTTCCTCCTAAGTTTAGTTTCACCCATAGGAGATACATTTCGTCCTAAGTTTACTTTTACCCCATAGGAGATGCATTTCCTCCTAAGTTTAGTCTTACCAATAGGAGAGGCATTTCCTCCTAAGTTTAGTTTCACCCATAGGAGATGCATTTCCTCCTATGTTTACTTTTACCCCATAGGAGATGCATTTCCTCCTAAGTTTAGTCTTACCCATAGGAGAGACATTTCCTCCTAAGTTGTTGTTTAACCCATAGGAGAGGCATTTCCTCCTAAGTTGTTGTTTAACCAATAAGAGAGGCATTTCCTCCTAAGTTTAGTTTCACCCATAGGAGATGCATTTCCTCCTAAGTTTACTTTTACCCCATAGGAGATGTATTTCCTCCTAAGTTTAGTCTTACCCATAGGAGAGACATTTCCTCCTAAGTTGTTGTTTAACCAATAGGAGAGGCATTTCCTCCTAAGTTTAGTTTCACCCATAGGAGAGGCATTTCCTCCTAAGTTTAGTTTCACTCATAGGAGATGCATTTCCTCCTAAGTTTAGTTTCACCCATAGGAGACGCATTTTCTCCTAAGTTTGTTTTTACCCATAGGAGAGGCATTTCCTCCTAAGTTGATTGTTGAAATCAGGAGTCCTCCTGGAGAACAGAGACATACTTTTCAAGTTTGACATCAGGAGTCCGCCTGGAGAATAGAGACATTCAATTTCAAATTTAGCAGTCAGGAGTCCGCCTGGAGAACAGAGACATACTTTTCAAGTTTGATGTCAGGAGTCCGTCTGAAGAACGGAGACATACAGTTTAAATTTTAAAAGTTGGGAGCCCGCCCATAGAACAGAGGCATACATTTCAGTCTTTATATTTCAAGCATTGAAGTTGGGAGCCCGCCCAGATAACAGAGGCATATATTTCAGTCTTTACATTTCAAGTGTTAAAGTTGGGAGCCCGCCCAGATAACAGAGGCATACATTCAGTCTTTTCATTTCAAGTGTTGAAGTTGGGAGCCCGCCCATAAAACAGAGGCATACAGTCTTTTCATTTCAAGTGTTGAAGTTGGGAGCCCGCCCATAGAACAGAGGCATACATTTCAGCCTTTTCATTCCAAGCGTTGAAGTTGGGAGCCCGCCCATAGAACAGAGGCATACATTTCAGCCTTTTTATTCCAAGCGTTGAAGTTGGGAGCCCGCCCATAGAACAGAGGCATACATTTCAGCCTTTTCATTCCAAGCATTGAAGTTGGGAGCCCGCCCATAGAACAGAGGCATACATTCAGTCTTTTCATTTCAAGTGTTGAAGTTGGGAGCCCGCCCATAGAACAGAGGCATACATTTCAGCCTTTTCATTTCAAGTGTTGAAGTTGGGAGCCCGCCCATAGAACAGAGGCATACATTTCAGCCTTTTCATTCCAAGCGTTGAAGTTGGGAGCCCGCCCATAGAACAGAGGCATACATTCAGTCTTTTCATTTCAAGTGTTGAAGTTGGGAGCCCGCCCATATAACAGAAGAATACAGTCTTTTCATTTCAAGTGTTGAAGTTGGGAGCCCGCCCATAGAACAGAGGCATACATTTCAGCCTTTTCATTCCAAGCGTTGAAGTTGGGAGCCCGCCCATAGAACAGAGGCATACATTCAGTCTTTTCATTTCAAGTGTTGAAGTTGGGAGCCCTCCCATATAACAGAGGAATACATTTCAGTCTTTACATTTCAAGCATTGAAGTTGGGAGCCCGCCCAGATAACAGAGGCATACATTTCAGTCTTTAATTTTCAAGTATTGAAATTGGGAGCCCGCCCATATAACAGAGGAATACATTCAGCATTAATTTTCAAGTATTGAAGTTGGGAGCCCGCCCATACAACAGAGGCATACATTTCAAAATCAAGTCAGAGAACAATAAAACAGAGGGTTACAACAGGAATCCCCAGCAGGAAGCAATAAAAATCCCCAGCACCGGGAAACAGAAGGTTGCAATAAGAGGTCCCAGCAAAAACTCAAGTGCATGTGTCAAAAGGAAGAAAAGCATCAGAAGAAAAGCACCGAAAAAAATGCAAGCAGACAAGAAAGGAAGGCAACAAGAAAAATTGCAGTATAGCCTAGCTTCTTGTTTTCTTTTAAGTAAGGTGTAACAAGGAGATCGGTAAGCAGTAGTAATAGCATGCAACAACAGTAACATGGCAGTCCCACGGTAGTCCCAGCTACCAAAATTTCCCGAACTACATTGATCTGATTCCTGTTTAGCCCAGGATATGTAGGAAACCTTTGAAGCAAAGGTTCAGTCAAATCTTTTTCAAAAAATGCTTCACACGGAGTACTCGGATGGGCAAAAATCGCTCGCTTTATCTTTGCACGAAAACCCTTCGCGTCTTCGGGCAAAGAGGGGCAGCTGTAAGCACGTGATTTTTGCCATATATGAGAATTACTCCCAAAATTTTTAAAAAATAAAATGATTTTCCTTGGTGTGCAATTTTGAGTATTTTTATGACATTTTTGGATAATTATTTGTATTTGTCTGTATTTGTTTATTTGCTAAATTAATAAAAAATACAAAAATATGTCGCATTTGCATGTAGGATTTAATTCTATAATTGGTAGTAATTAAATTTGTTTTACAAAAATTAAAAATTACAAAAATAGGCATCTTTTGCATTTTTAGCATTTAATGTCCAAATATACAATTTTATGCTTAATTATTACTTAATTGTGCGTTAATTGTTATTGGGAGGTAATTTGCGCTTTTATAACTTAATTTAGTTCTTAATAATAATTTAAGTATTTTTAGAATTTAGTTTTAAAAAAAATAATAATAAAAGAAGAAAAGATAACAAAAATACAAAGAAAAATCGGATTGGGTCACTTCTTCAATTTCAAACCATAGGCCCAAATAATTCCCCATGACCCGGTCCACTTCAAACCGGGTCGACCCAGTTAGCCCCATTAACCCAAAGACCCAAACCCCCTTTCATTTTTCATTGTTCAAACACAAAACAAAAACAAAAAATAAAAAAAAAACCAAAAAACCCTAAAAAAGACCTAAACCATCCGCCCCCCAACTCTTCTTCTTCACTTCTCCTCCTTCCTCCGTCTGCTACATCCAAACAGACCCCATAACTACTGTTCATCTTCCCCGGCGACGAGCTGGAAGCACGATACCCATGGTTGTTGATGCCTTACCTTCGACCTTCATCCTTAGCTGTTACTGTTTCTTCTTCGCCGCGCCTTCATCTTCTTCGTTCTTCGTCAAAGCCCGAGCTTCTTCCGTCGTTGCTGCTGTTCGTAGCTGCTGTTCAAGGCTCGAGTTTCGACCTCCATCTATGGCTGCCGTAGCTACTTCTTCTGCTTTCAGCTTCATCGTCCAAACGGACCCAGCCGCGCTGCTGCCTCACTTCGTCTTCTTCAGCTTGAGCATCTCCATGGAAGCTGTCTCCGAGCTGCTGCTTCTGTTTCACTTCATCTCCTTCGGCCTCACCAATGATCAGCTGTTTCTTGCTGCTTTCGTTGTGTCCAAACAGACCCATCACGCCATGTTTCTGCTTCATCTTCTTAGGCGATAAAACTACAGTCCAACAATCATTTCCCGAAGGAGCAAAAGATCCACTGTCGAAGCTTCTTCATTTGCTCTATAGAACCGTTGGTCAGAAGCTCAAAAGTGCTGCTCAGGACCTCAAAGAAACGATTGAGAAGGAAACATGGGCTTGCGACGCTGCTTCCCATGGACGCTGTTGCTGCTCGAGCAACGCTTCTGCCGCGTCGACTGTTGATGTTGCTTCAGTTGCTTCGTAGGTTCTTGTTCGTCGTCGTTTGTTCGAGCCTTGGTCGAGGCTCGTCAAAACAGTCCATACAATCGAATTCGTCGTTGTTCATCTCCGGTTAGTAGTTTTTGAGTTTTATTTTGTCCGCATTTTGTTTTGATATTTTCGAATCTAAAATCAGCAAATGTTTGTTTTGTTCATGTCTATGGTTAGATATTTGATTTTTGGTTTTGTTCATGTTCATATGTTTTGTTGAATTAATTTTCAGATTTCAAATGGAAATTAATTAATTTGTTTTTCATGTTTATTTCATGTTTGTTTTGTTGTTTAGATAAAAATTGTTAGTTTAATTATATTGTTGTTAGATTTAAGTTGAAGATTCAATTTAATTATTTTCAGCTTGTTTTATTAATTTTAAGAGGATTTAGTTTTAATGTAGAAAGGTGTTAGTTTAAATCGTTTAAATCCGTTGTTTGTTGTTAATATAGATTTAATTCGTATTCATTTTTTGAAGTTGGTTTTAATTCAGTGATTTAATGTGAAGTTACATTTTGGTTTTAATTTTTGGATCATGTATCTTTGTTATAATTTTTATTGGATTTAATTAAGAAAGATTAATTGATTATTTGAAGATTAGTGATTTGAATATATTTATTTGTTTTGTTTAAGTTTAATTCGAAGTTTGAACAAAGTTTGTTTGTTATTGTTATTGAATATTTTCATTCATGTTCATACTTTGTTTGGTTGATCTTGAATCCGAAATTTGTATAGTTTGATTTCTTGTTTATCATTTATGATTATTTCTTGAATTTGTCTCATAATCTTGTTTAAGTTTAATATAGGAATTGTTAGTTGTAATGTTTTTAGATTTAATTTTAAGTTCAATATGATTGAATTTAGAAATCTAAATATACTTGTTTGTTGTTGTTGTTGAATCCGAAAATAGTATTGTTTGTTGCTAAAATATTGTTCAATCAAATTTTAGTTGTTCTTTGTTGTTCAATTTGTGTTCATGTGATTTGTTGTTGAAATGTTGAAGAAATCATGTTCATGTGATTTGTTGTTGAAATATTGAAGAAATCATGTTCATGTGATTTGTTGTTTAAACATTGTTAGAAATTGATCATATTGTCTATATTTTGGTTAAGTTTGATTGTTATAGCTGATGGGGTAGTTTGGTAATTTGTAGTACGTTCGAGGGTAAAATAGTAATTTGCAATAAGGTCGGAGGGGTAGTTTTGATAATTGAACATTTTGTAATTCTTTATGTTAAGCATGGGGGACAAAATGTAATGGGGTGGGTTGTGATATAATTGTTTAATATAAAGGGGGGACAAGACAAAATTTAGTGGGGAGGAATCTTGTATTTGTTTAGTGAAAGCATGGGGGACAAAATATAATAGGGTGGGGTTGATATATTTATTTAATGTAATGGGGATGAGTGGGAAGATATTGGGTTTGGTAGGAGAAAATGGGTTAATTTTAATTGATTAAAAGATTTATGGGATGGGATATATATAGAAGTCTTGAAATCAGATTTGAAAAAAAAACAGAGAACAGAATACAGATAGAGAGGAAAAAATCTGACAGAAAGAGAATAAGAGAGAGAAAAAAGGGCTGAACATTTAAGAGAGAGAAAATTCCGAAAAAATATTTAAACTTTCAAATAAAAAAAAAACTAAAAAAAATCTTCTGCTTTCTTTCATTGTTTGAAATCAGAATTAATTGTTGTGTCATCAAAGCTTGAAGTTTTTTTTTGTTTTGGGATTAATACTCCACCGGTTTGCAAATTTTGTTCCTGGATTGTTACTGTTGCTGGATTGTTGCTGCTGTGTTGTATTGTTAGTACTGCTGCTGATTCTCATCTTCATTTTCTTTTGCTTCCAATATCAGGTACACAACTGACACGCTGGTTATTGTAATCCGAAATATGAAGCATGAATACGAAAAAATGAAGAGTTGAAATTCTGAATTATATTTAATTATATTCTGAATTTTATTTGTATGTATAAATTATGTAGCTTGCAAAAAATCAGAATCATGTAGATATTTAATACATATAGTGGAACATTCGACGATAGCTTAACAAATGAACTATCTACATCTATTGCCTAAAAATAAATAAATGGTGTAGTAATTCCGTCGAATCAAAAATCAAACGAATAGGCCATCTAGTAGGAAGTTGGTAGAAATTTGTTTAGTTAAATAATATTGGTTAATTTCAGCATGTAAATGGTCTAGGATTAAAATTAGAATTGCTATGTTTTTTTTAATTTGACAAACTGAGAACATGCCTAGTATAATGTAACTAGGTAATAACATGTAAATAAATTAAGATATTTCTCTTTTATTTTGTAGAGACAAATTTCAATAAAAAATGCAGGCATTTTAGGACTGTCCTTTTAAAAATAAAATGAGATGAGCCTCTCCCAATAAAATGCACTAATTGTGGGGCCCTCAATAAATATTTAATTGAGTATTTAGAATTCGGGATGGACTGTTTAGTGAATTCCATAGTCTTACCCATAAATAATAATACGCTAATCGCTTTAGGCACGATTTAATAATAATACATTCTTAAACATGGGTGCGCATTTATGCGACCCAAATCCAAATCCTAAAACATTGAATAAAAATACGTTCCGGATCGCGGGTGCATTTTATGTAACGCAATCCAAAGATATGTTTTTAAACGATATTCACATTCTTGTAAAAATAATAATAACAATTATGAAAGCGGTAAAAAGATAAAATTTGCACATAAGTTCATATTTGTATAAAATCAGATAATCAAGCCGAATATAACAGTTGAGCGACCGTGCTAGAACCACGGAACTCGGGAATGCCTAACACCTTCTCCCGGGTTAACAGAATTCCTTATCCGGATTTCTGGTGCGCAGACTGTTAAACAGTCATTCTTTTCCTCGATTCGGGATTAAAATTGGTGACTTGGGACACCCTAAATCTCCCAAGTGGCGACTTTGAAATAAATAAATAAATCCCGTTTCGATTGTCCTTTAATTGGAAAAAACTCCCTACGTACCCCCGCGGGGGCGGAAGAAGGAGGTGTGACAATAATCACTTGGATGAAGTGGAATATGTTGAGGATATTTACAAATTTTACAAGCTTATAGAGGTATGGTGAATTTAAAATTTTACAAGCTTGTAGAGATATGGTGAATATCATCCTGTCTCTGTGTTGATGTTCGAGTGACTTTACCATTATACTGGATAAAGTTCAAGTACTTTAATATGACAAAATATAGTTTATGAATTTGTTGTTATAGTCACAGGAGGACTTAGAGGGGGCAAATGGGTTCACCTGAACCTCCTTCGTCGGAAAATTATAATGTACACATAATCTCGTCAGTTTTTTCCCTATTCTATCACTAAATTCTAAATACCCAAAATGGTGTCCGGAAGCACTATGGTAGCATAGAACCCCTCTAGGACTTGAGTTGGTCTGACTAGCTCAGCCAAAATGGGTATCTCATCATCTCGCGCTACCTGAAGCTTGACAACGAGTGTCGCTGCACATGCCCTAGGTTGAGCTCTACCTCTACCTCTTCTCCGGCCCCGACCCTTACCTTGGATAATGGCTGCAATCTGGGGCTCTTGCTCCTGATCAACTATGGATGACGCACCTGCCCTTACCATCTGTGAGAGAAGAGAAGAATGATTGAAACTTATGATAGAACAAAGTTGCACGTTAGAGAAAGAAAGATAATGAAGTTTCATAAAGCCTTATAGCCTCTAGAAGATAAGTATAAACATCTTCGAACTAATCCTCAAACTTTATTAAGCTTGCTCATGACTGGTGAAATCTATGTAACCTAGGGCTCTATAAGCTTCTAGAGGATATGCTCAGAGCATGTTTCATTGACTTCAGAGGTCAGTGGCATAAATTCTTTCCCTTGGTCGAGTTTGCTTACAACAACAATTATCAGCCCAATATTGAGATGGCTCCATTTGAGGCTTTATATGGTCGGCAATGTCATTCAATCATTTGATAGTTCTAGCTAGGCGAGGCTAAGTTATATGAAACTGATTTAGTGAAGTATGCCTTGGAGAAGGTAAAGTTGATTTAGGAGTAGCTTCGCACAATACAGTCCAGACAGAAGAGCTATGCTAATCAGAAGGTGCGTGATTTATCATTTATGGTGGGGGATAAGGTTCTCTTGAAAGTCTCGCCAATGAAGGGTATCATGAGGTTCGGGAAGAAGGGTAAGCTGAGCCCAAGGTTTATTGGCCCATTTGAGGTGCTGAGGCGAGTTGGGGAGGTTGCTTATGAGCTTGCTTTGCCTCCCAGAATATCGGAGTTCATCCAGTTTTTCATGTGTCTATGTTCCGGAGGTACCATGCCGACATATCGCATGTGTTAGATTACCACATGGTTCAGCTAGATGAGAGTCTAGGTTATGAGGAGGAGCCAATTGCCATTGTTGATAAGCAGGTTCGCCAGTTGAGGTTCAAGAAAATTTATGCGGTAAAGGACCAATGGAGGGGTCAACTAGTCTAGGGAGCAACTCGGAAGGCCGAGGAGGACATGAGGAGCAGATATTCTCACTTATCAGCACTATTGGTATGATTATGGACCTGTTAAAGGATGAATGTTTATTTAAGAGGTGGAGAATGTAACAACCCTACTAGTCGTTTTGCTTACTAGATCTCCGTTCCCCTAATTAAGACTCCCTATTTGTACTTTTACTATTTTATAACTTTCGGGGATGGTTGGTTTAGGTTTGGAAGGGTTCGGGTTGAAATCAGAATACTTAGTTCCTTAATAGTGTGCTAAGGTGACCAAGTTTGACTTGAATCAACATTTTGAGTAAACAACCTCGGAACCGGTCTTTGAAGGTTCCAATAGGTTAGTATGATGATTTTGGACTTGGGCATTTGTTTGGATCGGGTTTCGGATGATCCAGGAGCGTTTCGGTGCTTAATGTAGAAAGTTGGTTCATTGAAGGTTTTCTAGTTCTTTAAATTTGGTTTGTAGTAGACGTTAGTGTTATTGAGGTCGTTTGAGATTCCGAGTCTGGGAATAGTTCTATATGGTGATTTATGACTTGTACGCAAAATTTGGTATCTTTTCAAATGTGTTCAGAGCTAATTGAAAGTTTGAAGTTCATATGTTGATTCAAGTTGGTTTTGGGGTACGATTCTTGATTTTGATGTTGTTTTACATGTTTTGAGGGTTCGAGCAGGCCCATATTATATTTATGGACTTGTTGGTGCGATTGGTCGGGGTCCCAAATGGCTCGAGTGAATTTCGGACCACCCAGAGCTAAGTCTAAAAATATGATGTTGCCGGTTCTTGTTCCCTTCTTCGCGAACGCAGAGGTGGAGTCGCGTTTGCGGAGAAGGAATTGGGGCTGGGCATTTTACCCTTCGCATTCGCATTCATAGGGCCCCGTTTGCGAAGGTCTGGGACTGGTAGCCTTCACATTCGCGTATAACGGCCCGCGTTCGTGTAGAACAAAGTACTTGGGATGGGTCAGTTATGTTTCCTCTTCACGTTCGCGAAGGATTGACCACGTTCGTGAAGCTCAGGCTGGGCAAGCCTTTGCGGTTGCAAGACTTCCTTCGCGTTCGCGAAGAAGGACTTCACTACCTGGGCCAGTTATGCCTTCGCAATCGTGAGGCTTCTTCCGCGATCGCGAAGAAGAGATCACCAGACATACTTGGTTTTTATTACGAAACTTAGTCTCTTTTCTCTCATTTCCCACTTTGTCTTGGGCGATTTTGAGAGCATTTTGTGGAGGAGTTTCCTCAACATCAAGAGGTAAGTGATCCATATCAATTCTTGAGTTAAATGCACGAATTATGGGTAGATTTAACGTGAGATTAAAGGAAAAATAGTGAGATTTTGTTGGAATATAGGGTTTGGTGAAAGTAAGATTTGAGAACAATTTATTATATAATTGGAAATAAATTATATATTTGAGTTCGTGAGGTCAAGAGTAACATTTATATTCGAAAAATTTCAGAATTCGGACATGTAGGTTTGGGGTGAATTTTAGGAATCTTCCAAATTAGGTTGGATAATTACTCTAATAGATAAATTATAAACTTTTGAGCATATATTTATGTAGTTTATAGAACTTTTGGTTAGTTTCTCAGTCCTCGACGTCGTTTGAGGAGTTCTAGTGAGGTTGAAGAACCGGATTGGGGACTTGGAACCGAGGTAAGTCTCTTGCCTAACCTTATAAGTGTAAACTTTTCCCCTTAGATGTATTAATTATTGTGTGCTACTTGTTGAGGGGAGCTACATATGCACGAGGTGACGAGAGCCCGACATAGCTATATTCACAATATGTCCGAGTAGACTTAAATTCGCATTATGCCTTTAATTTTGCTATTTTATGCATATCGTGTGTATTAATTATCTTGATTAGGACTGAGATTGAGGATTTTAATTAAAGATATAAACTTAGTCTCTTACTTTAGAAAAATTGGGAGTACTTGATACACTATAGATCCATGTCTTTTCCTTTCGCAAGTGTTTCCACGAGCGAGGTAAATTTCTCCACTCTTATGGGATCCGGCCATTCGCCTCGGCAGTGAAATAAATTACTCTTATGGGATCAGGCCGTTCTCCTCAACAGGATGGTAACACTACTCTTATGGGATCAGGCCTTTCGCCTCGGCAAGTTGGTAATACTATTCTTATGGGATCAGACCGTTCGCCTCGACAGTACTGAATACCACTATTCCTAAGGGATCGGGCCTTCGTCTCGTCAGCTTCATGCTTAATAATTGGAACTGGATTTGGTTTGGTAACAATTGAGTTAGCGCCTTCACGACCGGTTATGATATGTTTAGTGATTTGATATAGACTCCTGTGTGGAATTACTGTAGTTACATTTATTTGCTTCGTTGCTACTTGTACACTCACCATGTCTACTTTATGTATTTATATTATTATTTGACCTCTAGTAAGTGTCAAGTCGATCCCTCATCACTACTTTTTCGAGGTTAGACTAGATACTTACTCGGTACGCGTTGTTTTTCGTACTCATGCTACACTTTTGCACGAAATAAGCAGGTATTGAGACAGGTAGTACCAGTGGTCACACGTCGACCTTTTACAGAGTCTTAGTGGTGAGCTGCTTGCATTGTTACGATTTGCAGCACCGGGGTCTCCCTATGCCTTGTTTATTATTTCTGTCTATTACCTTTCATACAATAATTGTATTAATTTTGTATATTTTCTAGATTGTTCATACACTTGTCGCATTGGGTTTTCGGGGCTTTTAACATTTACTTACTGATGTGCTTATTATTACTGTCATTATTATAGTGAATGTATTTATTACGCTGGTATTTTATTGAAAAAAAGAGTATCTATAGTTGCATGAGATCTTATTTCGGTTTTTCTAAAAAGGAACTTTTATTTTCGCTTGTGGGTAATTAAAAAGGGGTAATTAAGTTGTAGTTTCACTCGTGGATACGATACAATAACAACCCTCTTCCAAGCAAGTTGTTAATTTGCTTTTTTCAATAATTCCTGGCAACTCCAACCGCACCCTAAACCTTCATTTCCATCTTCCGGTCGCCGTACTACCTCCGCCCTCAATTTCTCGACTGTCATTCCTCTTATTAGCCTCCGTGTGGATACCAAAGGTATACTTCTCCACTGATATTTCTTATTGTTCTGTTAAATTCCCCTAATTTCTATTTTCTTTCTTTGAATGTTTCTTTTGTTGAATATGTTTCTGAATTGAAGTGAAAAGTCCCACTCTATTTTCGTTTAAAGAAAACCTCATCACCGACTTTGAAAAGTCCCTTCGTTCCTTTTTCTATTTTCGTATAATAAGTAAACGGATTGCCATAAATCTCTCTGACTCTCTCTCTAAGACCGCCGCTTCATTTGCTCCTCCTTCCTCTCTCTAGGGTTTTGAGGTTTGAGCTTGTTCTATCGAAAAATCATATGATTCTAGGGTTCTTGAGTTTGCTACACGGTAAAACGAGAATCTTTCCTCTGGTTTCACGCTGAGTTGCTGTGATTTGTTTGCCCCTGCAATTGGTTTTCCCTCAAGGTATTGTTTCTTCTTTTCCTTTTGTTTAAGTTAATTCGGGCTTACTTTTTATTGATATAGAAATAGAATCATTTTTTAGCTTCTCTTTATTTATGTTCTTGTTCTTTTTGGATGAGATTTGGTAACAGCTTAATTTTGATTGTTCGAGCTAGATATTGTACTTTAGGGTTTATTTGTCATGTTCTTGCAGTTGTATGCATAGAGTTGGTGGGAAATCAATCCTCATTAGGTCTTTTTTCCCCGGAAATATTAGTTTTTATGTGGCTCAGACTGATGCTGGGTGCTAACTTTTGTATTTTCTATGTTGGTCCGATACATTCAAGGAGCATGTGGTGTTTGATCTTCCTTTTTCTTTTTGCGCTTAATTCACATCATTTTATCTTTTATTTTCTGTTTTTTCCCTTTTTGGATAATATCATGTAATGGCATAGTCCACGGTTTTTGTAGCTTGGAATCGCACATTAGGGTTCAATTGGTTTGTAACTTGCACTTTTCTGCATAAATTAATTGTGCAGCGTTTTCAAATTTTGGTTTCTGTAGTGATTGAGATTAATGCTCCATGATGATAACTCATTTTTTGGCTGCATCTGTCTGATTTCTTTGGGGAGCATGTGCTGTTTGTCTTTTTGCTGTAAGAATGTCTTAATTGTCTTTTGCTGTCTGAATTTCTTAATTGTGTTTGAATATTCTTAGAAAGCACTCAGCTTGGGCCTTGGAGGCCATTTTGGGGTGCGTTAATCTGCTCATCAGTATTACTGATTGATCTGCTGAGATTACTCTGAAAGGGCGTTTGGGAAGGGAAAGATAAGGCTACAAGAGATGAAATGCTTATATTTATATTGTCAGTTTTGAGTTTTTGGGATGAAGTTACAAACTTTAGGTCAATTACCCAATTCTTCTGAAGTATAATCTCTTCATGTCCAGCTACTTGGTATATCAACAATGTCCTAGAGAACTTGATGATTAATATTTTTTATCAGGAAAGAAATATTGTATCCAAGGGGCATTTTATCTATGTTAGGGTCTTAGGAAAATTCATTATGGAAAGAATCTTCTAATTAACAATTTTTTTTTGTCCCCCAAGGATTGCCTGTTGCATTGGTTAATTGGTTATGTTACCAATTACCTTTTATAACTTTTAATGGTTTTGCCTCATTCAAGGCTTCCACAAAGATTTGCCTCCGATTTTGAATTTCCAGTATAGAGATCATTGTTTTGTAGGCGGTCTGACACTGTATAATCATGTTTTCTGCAGTTCCACCACATGGATGATCATCAGGAAATGGAAAGGTTTGGCATGGAGAACGATTTTGAAGATGGTCAGTGGATCAGTGGTGAGTTCTACTACCGGAAGCGCAAAGAAAAGAAGCGTGTTCAAACCAAGGATGATGTCCTCTATGGTGTTTTTGCTTCCGACGATAGTGACTCTGACTATGAGGGATCCTGCAAGAAGCGGAAAAAAGGCCTTTCCACGAAGGCTGACCTTACCAAACCTGTCAACTTTGTTTCAACTGGAACTGTCATGCCCGACCAAGAAATAGATCGCAATTTCAAAGAGGAGAAGAACCAGAAAATGTCCGAAGAGAGCAAAGGTTTGGGATCCGGAGCATCTGTTGGCCTTGGATTTGGTACTAGTTCCTCGAAGAATATTGCTGCTGATGGATACACCAAAACACAGGCCCAGATTGAAATTGAAGAGGAAAACTTTCTGCCCACTGCTTTTGGGAGGATGATTAAAGAAGGTGCCCTAAGACGTGAGAAAGAAAGGGAAAAGGAGAAGTCTATGTTGGCCAAGAAATCATCTGAATCAGGGAGAAGGGAACCTGGTGGTGATGTTGGTGGCTTTGAGAAGCATACCAAGGGGATTGGGATGAAGTTGCTTGAGAAGATGGGTTATAAGGGAGGTGGGTTGGGAAAAAATGAGCAAGGAATTTTGGCTCCAGTCGAGGCAAAGCTTAGGCCCAAGAATATGGGAATGGGCTTCAACGACTATAAGGAGACTAGTGCACCAACTCTTCAAGAATCAGAGGGAAAGCCTGTTGCTCGTCCTGCTCAACCTGTGGAAGGCCACTCAAAAGAGAAGCTTTGGTCAAAGCAAGCTAAAAAACTGAAGAAGGTTTACATTACAGCTGAAGAGTTGTTAGCCAAAAAGCAGGAGCAGGGCCTGGAAGTTGTTCAGAAGGTCTTTGATATGAGGGGTCCACAGGTTCGAGTCTTGACGAATCTGGAGAACTTGAACGCTGAAGATAAAGCAAGGGAAAATGATGTTCCAATGCCTGAACTTCAGCATAATATTAGGTTGATTGTGGATTTGGCGGAACTCGACATACAAAAAATTGACAGTGATTTAAGAAATGAGAGAGAAACAGTTGTTGCTTTGCAGAAGGAGAAGGAGAAGTTCCAAGCTGAGGCAGCTCGCCAGAAAAGGCAGCTTGATAATATGGAAGAGATTGTCAGTGTATTGGACCGGATTGGGGAAGAGAGCACATCTGGTACTCTGAACCTAGACTCCCTTGCAGCAGCATTTGCAGATTTGCAGCAGCAGTATTCTGAGGAATACAAACTCTGCAACTTGTCAAGCATAGCATGCTCATATGCTCAGCCTTTATTTATACGTGTTTTTCAAGGATGGGATCCACTTCAAACTCCAACACATGGAATGGAGGTGGTTTCCAGGTGGAAGTATCTTTTGCAAGGGGATGACATTTTTACTATCTCTGATGCTGCATCTCCTTATACTCAAATATTCATGGAAGTTGTTTTCCCTGCCATTAGAATATCCGGCACCAATAACTGGCAGGCAAGGGACCCTGAACCAATGCTTCGTTTTTTGGAGTCCTGGGAGAAGCTGTTGCCTCCTGTAGTCCTTCAGACAATACTGGAAAACATTGTCTTGCCCAAGTTATCAGCTGCTGTGGACTCCTGGGATCCACGTCGAGAAACAATTCCAATTCATTCCTGGGTTCATCCATGGCTGCCCTTATTGGGTCAAAGGTTGGAAAGCTGCTATCACACTATACGTAACAGATTGGAAAGTGTACTGCATGCTTGGCACCCAAGTGATATGTCTGCGTACTACATATTGTCTCCTTGGAAGACCGTGTTTGATACAATTAACTGGGAAAAACTGATGGTCAGATTTATTGTTCCAAAGTTGTTAAATGTAATGCATGAATTCCAAATAAATCCAGCAAATCAGAACCTTGATCAGTTCTATTGGGTCCGTACTTGGGCTACTGCTATTCCCATCCATCACATGCTTCCAATACTGGATATATTCTTCAACAAGTGGGAAGTAGTTTTGTATCACTGGTTATGCTCAAAAAACCCGAACTTTGAAGAAGTGACAAAATGGTATTTGGGTTGGAAGGAACTTATTCCACCTGAACTTCTGGCAAATGAACACGTTCGCTATCGACTTAATGTCGGTCTAGACATGATGAACCAGGCTGTTGAAGGCTCAGAGGTGGCTGAACCTGGTTTGAGGGAGAACATACGTTATCTTAGGGTTCTTGAACAAAGGCAGTTTGAGACTCAGAAAAAAGCAGCAGCGCAATCTCAATCCCGTCCTTCTGTGGGCTCGAACAGTGGAATCCAAATGGACGGTACAGGTGGCGGGGATGAGATGAACTTGAAAAGAGTTATTGAAGTTTATGCACAACAGAATGATTTGTTGTTCCAGCTTAAGCCCGGGCGAATGCAAGATGGTCATCAGATATATGGTTTTGGTAAAATCAGCATTATTATAGATTCTCTCAATCAGAAGGTATTTGCACAAGTAGAGGACAGGTGGTCTTTGGTGTCACTTGAGCAGCTGTTGGACCTGCAAAAGTCAAAGAGCCGATAAGCGTCTTAAGTTCTTGAATTTTACAGTACGAAAGGAAATCCAAGTTTTCTTAAACTAATGTGTAGGCTTCACGTACCTTTCTGCACTTGGATCTTCATTGTTCTGCAGCAGGTCATGGGAAGATGAAGTGCTTCTTTTCTCCCTAGTGGCATTTTACTGCTTCTTTAGTGAGATTTTAACTTGTAAGTTTCCTTCGTCCTACAATGGCATTTGGCAAAATCACTAGAAATGAGAGAGACGTGAGTGTCAGCCTTTCTGGCTCAGATAGCAGCCCTTCAAATTTTTTACATAGATTTCATATTGTATTTGTTCGTGAATTTCTTTTTATAGAAGCACTAGATGTTCAATATCTATTTAATTATATAAATGTTAATCCTAACTTAGTTCATCCTATCAACACTTAATGTTCAACCATATTATAACTGTTTCATAGATTTGTTTTGATCGGCCACTAATCTGTTTTATTCTGTGGGGGGCTAAAGGCGGGTTGATTTTGAAATAATGATGATCGAATGCAAAGGAGTTACCTAACACCTTTAAGTCTATCTGATGCAAACCAGAGAAGAAGGGTGCTTATTATGTGTGAATAGTTGATGCATGCGGGCTTGTACTGGTAAAAAAGAAAACAAAAAGAGAGAAACTAAGGAATGCATCAGAGGCTGTCGAGAAAATTCCATTCTTCAATTAGGACAGCTGCTCCTTAGACTTAGAGAAAGATTAATGGATTGAATTGAAAAATGAACTCCTTGCTCTAAGGGTTGACCTCTATATGTCGTTTACTTTATAGTGAAAGATCAAAGACAAGCTATTAAGGTGTAAAGATAGGAGATTCGCGAAAGATTAGAGTTTAAACCTCCGTACCCCCCCCCCCCTCCCCCAACCAAAAAAAAAAAAAAAAACCAACCCATGTTGTCTTCTTCTATCTCCTCTTTCCTGTTAGGAGCTCTTACTCGAGCTTACTTTCCTGCTCAGTATGATATGAATATTAAGGTGCTGGAGCTGTGCCATTGCAATTCAATTCAATCTCTGCTGGCTGTTTCAGTATCTGACAGTCTTATCTCTGCTATTAACTTGGGTGTGTGATGGAGATATTAGGGTTCAATAGCGTTAGAGCTTTGCACAATTCACTTCCTCTGTACAATCTCTTTCCTTTTTTTTTTTGGGGTCAAAGCTACCAAGTGTTGGTGGGAGAGGTTTGGGCTGACCCCAACCTGTTCATTTCATTCAGCAGAAGTGCAAGGAGGTAGGATGTACAATCATTCTTCTCTTAACTTTTTCTTACTGTTCTAGATTTTGAATTTGTTCCCAAAAATTTTTAGTTTAAATTTATGTATAGTATCTAAAAGTTCCTGTGGTGCAAGGTTGCAGTTATGGTCCCTCAATTATTAGTCCTACTACAGATAAATGTTTCAAGATTCAGTGTTTTTAAATTATTAAATCGTGAGATTACTCATTTTATGCCTTGGAGAATTTTTGGTACCTTTTTTTTTTTATGATAATATCTTTTTCATTTGCAGAAATTTGGTAATGGAGGGGACCAATAGCTGACGGTATTATTAATAAAAGGATCTAAATGTTTCAAGTGTCAAGTATGCCAGAAATCAAAATTAGAATTTGCCACAATAAAAGCACAATTATCCCTTCTATGTATTTCTTTTGCTTTAGACAGAAATGTAAGATGGAAAAAGAAGGAAAGAAGCTTGTCTGAACAATTAGTTTTTTGTCCAGGTAGTATCAGATCTTAATGTATTTCTTTGATCCTAAAGTGGACTTTCTGGCATATTATATCGTGGTAATACGAGTAATGATACAGGTTTAAAAGTTTTCTTTAGACACGTGACACAATCTTTTGATTCCCCATCTTGCTTGGACTGAGACGTAGTAGTTGTTCTTCTTCTGCACATTTTTCTGATTATTGGTCAGATATTGTGGTAATTAGAAAGTAGAATGTGCAAGCACAAATTGGGTTCTCATATTCTAGGCCTTACTTCTTACCTTTTTTTAAGGTGTAACCTGATATTTCTACATCCCTACGTGATGCAGAAGCTAGTAGCTGATAGAGAGTAGCTGTTGGAGGTCTATAGTGAGGTTATGGGTTCACGACGATCAGCAAAACTTCTCCGTGCCTCAGGAGCTGTGTTTAAGTTAATTTATGTCTATTCTAATTTTGTAAATTCTCTGTTCTAATTCTAGTAAACTGTTAGCTTATTTTTAGTCTAGGTGTGTATCAGAAGTTCATGTGGTCTAAGTGTGTCTTTAATTCCTTATCCAAGATCAAAGAAGGAACTCCTCATTAAGCAAGAACCGTAACTAAGAACAGAGCAGTTCAATTTTGGGTACAGGAAAAACTCTGCTAGAACAATCTATTTTCATCGAATTTTTCCAATTGATCAGAACGGCTAGTCTGAAGTCTGATAAATTTCAATGAGTCATTTTGCCAAGTGAGTAATTATTTCCAGCTTATTATCATTCGCCTTCAGGTGATCATTCAACTATGTTGTACTACTTGTAAGTGTTACACTGTATCCAGTTTCTTGAGCAAATATATGAATGATGCTATGTTTTGATTGATTGTGTTGTCTTGATCCATTGTGAAAGGTGGGTTTCTATGAAAACTGAATGGTATTCCCCCCTTCTTCTATTGTTTTCTGCTCCACTTCTGCAACTTAATCCTTTCTATATTTGCGATAATTGTTTTGCTGCTGCTTCCTTTTTCTTTTCTTTTTCCCCTCTACACTGCTCGACGTTTTCTTTGCTTGACCTAAGGTATTGCCTTCTCCTTCAAACTAGCAGGAATGAGAAGCCATGTCCAGCTACTGGGCTTGCACATTTCTCCCTGCTGTATTTTGTAGCTATTCTTGAACCATAAGTTAGCTTCAAGATGGTGAAGGAATCATACCAGCAAATGTAACAATTAAAGTTAATAAGTGCTTAATTAGTACAGTAGTGTTTGACAGTCCAATGCTGATACTTAATGATTATGCCCAATTATGCCTTATAAAAAGGACTAAGCGGTCATTGCAAATATAATCCGGTTTACAAGTTCGGAGTCAAATCTCACAGAGAACTAAGGCTTAGCTATAGCTGTTCACTATCACCAAGAAGACAAACTTGAATAATTCCTAACTTATAGATATTAAGATTCTTGTGTTTAACTAATTAACTAAACAATTAAAATAGTAAATTAACAACTAAAGATACTAAGGGTTAGAGACAAGATTAAGGAGGTCTAGAGTTATGATTTCCCCTATTAAATCCTTTCCGCTACGTATTCTATAAATTTGCCTAAGTCTTCTCTACTGATCATGAGTGCTTTGAGTGTCGTAATTCTCTCCCGAGTAACTATCACAATTTACTAGACATATTCTCCCGAATTACGCTAGCTGGCATTAAGTACGGCTGACTCGGATCACACCCAAGGTTTCGTTATCCGTAGTCCTACCTTTAGACCCTCCGTATTGATCCTTTATATACGTTAGGAGTGATGTTGTTCAACAACTACCTAAATATGCACTCTCTCCCAAGTAATACACACTAAATGTCGATTGAGAGCTCTTCAACCAACCACAATAATAACGTAGTTGAATAAATAGAGAAAATACTAAGGCAAATCTATATTAACGTAATAGGAAAATAATCCTCCAATAGGCTCCATCAAAACCCTAGACAACAAATTAGCTATTCATAATAGTATGTAAAACTAGAATACTAGAATTCATAACCAATAACGGAAATAGGAAGAAAGAAGTGAAAAACTCGTAGAGGAATTCCCCGCCTTGCTCCTAGTGTGTTCTTGCCTCCTTAGGTCGAATCTCCGGCCTCCTTAGCCTCCTTAGGTCTAAATTATGTCAAAAGTATGTCAAAGGTATGTCAAAGGTACTCAAAATACTGTTTTTTCATGTATATATACCAAGTAGGATTGGGCCCAAACAATTACACCTTCTCCTACGCAAAAAAGGACACTTTTCCCGGACAGGACGTCCGCGGCCGCGGATTCAACCGCGGACCTGACTACGGATTTTGCTTAGTGTTCTGTCCGCGGCCGCAGATTCGACCGCGGACCGTTTGGAATTTGGAAAAACCTAAAACATAAAAGTTGTAGCTCTTTGAATTAGCTTTCGAACCATATATTGTGGAGCATAAATGGAGTTTTTAGCGAAAAGTTATGTGCATTTTACTAGACAGTGCGCAATATGCCTACTCGATTCTTCGTTCGTTCTTAACCATCATCCGTTGATCCCGAACACGATCCCGGCTTAATTACTTAGGCTTTTACTCAGACTTCAAAGCTCCAAATCATTTGAATTCATTCCATAACATCTACATAGCTCGGAATCACTCCTACAAGACATATAAAATACACAATTAGTGCAAAACACTAGCGATTAAACGCAAACTCAACTGAAGTGCAGTAAATTGGAATGTAATAATCGACTAAAATACATAATTATAGCCTATCACTTAACTTGCTGTCACAATGATCCCAAAGTTCTGCTCTGTCATTAACTAGCTGAAAGTGAAACCAGATATGCAGGAAGGAAGGATTCACAGATCCTCTCTGTCCTTAGCTAGATGGAACTGTAACGAGATACGAACTCCGGTTTAGGTCTCAGTGCTACAGGTCTGGGGACAGAGTTAGAGATTCAGCTCAGTAAAATCTGTTGTTCGAGAAGACGACGACAACAACAACAAACCCAACGAATTCTTTCTAGTGTTGTTCGAGAAGGAACTCTAGAAATTAGTTTCATGAAGAGATTCACTTATTGCATTATTTATTTACTACATGAGTGATAAAGCATACGAAACTTGCGGTGGTTTGTCTTACTTTTGCAAGAATCTAGATCTTTCCGTATGAAACATCACTAATCTATTGGATTCATGGCAATTGAGGGTTCTGATGTTGAAGTTGTAGAAGTGAAGGTTGACTTTGCTATACTTAGCCGCTTTGTCTTAGGAATAATAGTTCTGAATAGGATTAAATGTTTCTCTTATAGGCGATCTCTCATCATTTGTTCTCCTTATTGTGTAGGCGATCTTTTAGCACATCAGTCAAATGACATGGAAGGGTCCATTTTGTTCTTTTAGGAGTTAAATAGATAGCAATCTCTTTAATTGGTGTACTTTAATTGGTTAGCTGTAATGGATGCTGGAGGAAGAAAAAGAGACAGGTAGAAAGCCAAGATATAATGCTTAATTAAGATAACAATGCAAAGCCCGTCACTGGTAATGTACCATAGATGTAATTTTGTTTTTTGTTACCCTGGTAAAGCGGTCATCAATTTATTTTTGTGAGGTTATCTTTGTTGATTGAAAATAGCATGGACTAGCCAGTTTTCGAACTGATCATTCAAAAATAGCTAGCGTTTGTCAAGTTATTGAAAAATAACCACTATTTTGCTGCAATAAAGACCGATCCAGCATAATATATTGGAGTTCGGTGCACCTACGTATGAACTTTCAGCATATTATGCTGGACCGGTATACTTTATAGGCTCTATGCTGGAGTTCTTTTCGGATTTTGAACATTATTTTCGTTCAGATTTATCTTTACATGAAAAGTGACTAAATTACAGTTACTTTTGAAATTATGACTATTTTTGAATAACCACTTGTAAATCTGGCTATTTTTGAACTTCTTCCGATTTTTTTTGGTGACTCAAAAACTGATGTAGAGCGGAATTGTAAGAGGGGAACATTTTCTTAGGGCATGACGGAGAAAAAAGTAGTTTTAGGAAGTTAGATAATCTCATTTACTGGATCTGATCATAGAATTGATGCCAGTTCTCTCAGCATTTGTTCTCCTTATTGTGTTTGGCGATCTTTTAGCACATCGGTCAAATGACATGGAAGGGTAGATAACAATCTATCAGTACAACTTTATTCTCTCCAGAAGCAACTCATTTTTTTTTTGTACCCCAGCATTGTTTACTTAAAAATAAAATCCAAAAATGAAAACAATCTAAAGTAAGCCTAGTGCGGTTATATTTGTTTTTTTATCATACAAACAATTAAGACGTTTACCCGTAAAATGGTATATTAAATTTATTACGTGGTTTATAAACCAACAAATTGATTTAATCCAAAAGCGATAAAGAAATATGATTAAAATTGAGACTAGCAGTTAGAAATGAAAAAGATGACAAGCCTGGCTTCGAACGCAATGCCTCCGAAGATAAAAGTGAAAGTAACGATAAAATGCAAATAAAATTGTTTAATTAAGAGGAAAAGTAATAAAATAAAGCTTTTGTACGCAGAAAGTTTCGTGTCCTTACAATGGTTGCTTAGCCTGCTATTTATAGCTTTACCTAGGGAAACTAGATCTTAGGATCAAGCTCCTCTTAAATGATAATAAAAGAATCATTGATGAATGCGTAACGTGTTACACCCCATGTTTCCGTACGTGAAAGTACGCCATGAGTAAATTAATGAAACTCGAAAATAAGATATTACATCCCGCATTTTCGTATGTTAAAGTTTCGTCGTAAGTTAATCGACGTAAGTTCGGGAATGAGATTATTTTGAGATTATAAGCATTATACTATTTCAAACAAGTGATGAGTAAATTCGTGAAGGTGAGAGGGTAAGCAAATCAAAAAAAGTAAAGCAAAATCTCGAGGAGGGACCCTAATTTGTTAACAAAATAAATTTGTATATTTTTGTTTGAAATCTATTTTTTTAACTTTTTAAAATGATAATATAGGTAATCCGATCCATTTAGATTCTCCTAATACATTATTGATCCTAATGCAAAATTGTTATAGGATAGGTATTTAAAAAAAATAATTCTTGTTATCTTATTGGGTATACGGATCAGAGTATTATCTCCTACTTGTAATATTTCCTTTAACGTCGTCTTCCACCCTCCAAGAACTCCCCACCTTGCTCTTGGGAGGTGCTCACCACTAAAGCAACCCACTCTTGTCAAAAATAAAAGATATCTTTATACCCTTTAAATAAAAAATCAAATTTTACCCACTAAATAAAAAAATCAAAGATATCTTATACCCTTTAAATTATTAAAATCTCAACTATCAGCGCTAGTCACAAATTAAAATTTTCTTTTCCTTTTTGTATTAAGTTATTTACTTTTTAACATTAAGATACTCAATTTTTATATATAAAAAATTAAAATTACTACCAAGGGAAAGTGGGACCCCCAAAATTTGGGGGTCCTAAGCCATTGCTTGTGTTGCCTTACCCTTGAGCTGCCTATGAGGTGAGAGGGTAAGCAAATCGAAGAAAATGTGTTTAATCGAAGTTTGATATTTTAGGATAAAATACGGTCTAGGCTATAATACATCGTGTTTATGGACCAGTGCCATACAAGGTACCACATGACTATGATAGTAAAGTATATAAGGCGTGCTAAAAATGAGTAGTATTTTAATTTGAAATAATTCTTAATTATGTGGATGATTGCGTAATTATGAATTTTTAAGTGGGAGACTAATTTGTAAATTGGATTTTGTGGATGATTATATAAGTGAAGATTTTGGACAATTGCTAGGGGATAAATTCACGTGGGTTTATGGAAACTTGGCACCAAATTGTCATCTCTTAACCTTAAGAATGTGGTAGCAACATTTAAAGAGATTTGACATTCTTAAAAAGGTGAGTCACCTATCCATTTAGCATGTAAGTCTTGAAAATATGAGATCTATCCATTTAATATGTACGACTTCATTGGTGCCAAGTTTGTTTCATGATATTGAGAACGTGATTAGCTCAAATTTTTCTATAGTAACGTGAGGCTTTATCAAGTTCATATAAGAATTGATATGTTAGCAATGTGAAATTTTGCTACAAAAATCATACGAGACTACGTAATGTTATGGCAACAAGATTTTACAATTCTAAGGGAGTACAGTGCAATCTTTCTCAAAGAATATCATACGGATTTTCTCCCTACTTCGATCCGCCATTACATATTTTATCGCAATCAACATGTGTTGGAGAGATTGTCAAGAGAATCGGCTCAGGTATGTTAAGGCTATCCCTGATTTCTTTTGGCATGATCCATACGATACAAACGAAATGAGCAAATGCACAACTTCCATAAATAATTCTATTCATAGAAATACTAGAGATGCCTATGTTCTTGATTCCCTATGTGTCATATTATTTTATCATCTATTCATGGGTCTCAAAAATATGTAAGTTTGTAAAGTTTATTTCATGATATTAATCAGAGGCATAATGGTCTTATGACGTACCGAGAGATTTTATTAACATATTTTAAATGTATTTCATGCATTTATACATGCACATTGACCCATGACCAGATGACGTTATATACACACACACACACACACACACATATATATATATATATGGGAAAGATTCATTTCATGCATTTATACATGCACATTCAGCTGGTATACGTTGATGATTTTACCCACAATGGCCGAGATGATATGATGGGATGCCCTCAGAGACATGATGATGTTATGAATAGATGTACCTATGCATTACATGACATTCATACGTATATGCATGACACTATAAGTATTTCACGATTTACAGAGTTATCCAAACTTACAGGTTGAGTCATTTACCCTATATTTCTTCCATGTCTTTTATGTACTTATTTATGTGCCTTACATACTTGATACATTATTTGTACTGACATCCCTTTTGTCTGGGAACGCTGTGTTTCATGCCCACAGGTCCCGATATAAAGGTCGAGATTCCTCCAAGTAGGCTATTAGCTTCGCGGAAGATATTGGTGCGCTCCATTTGCTCCAGAGTTGCTTGTTTGGTCAGTATGATTTAGACGCGTATTGTTTGGTATGGCGGGGTCCTGTCCCGACATTTATGTTAAGTGTGTACTCTTAGAGGCTTGTAGATAGATGTCATGTATACAAATGCTTGTATGGCCTTGTCGGCCTATGTTTTGAGTTTACAAATGATCATGTTGGCTTTATAGGCCCGTATATTACATGTATAAGTTTTTATATCAGGTTAGATCGTGCTATATTGAGTATTCCTCTATGTTTATTCTGGCTAGCCCATAATGGTCTGTTTGGCCCATTTTCTAACGAAAAAACAATAAGAAAGTTATGTTATGTTGGTACTCGGTTAAGTAAGGTACCGGGTGCTCGTTGCGGTCCATAGGTTTGGGTCGTGACAAAAATAGTATCAGAGCAGTTCTGTCCTAGGGAGTCTACAAGCCCTGTCTAGTAAAGTCTTGTTTATGGGTGTGTCGTGCACCACACTTATAAGCAGGAAGCTACATGACACTTAGGGCTGTCACTCTTTCTTCTTACTATAGATCGTGTGGTAGAGCTCAGTTGTAAGAACTCAATTTCCTAAACTCTATCTTATTCGTAATACAACGATGCCAACATCCAGAAAGACGGTTGGTAAGAGATATAGCTGTGGAAGAGTTGAGTCAGAGGAACTCAATTTTGCATCATGCTTATAATGGATAAATATGAGGTATTCAACGGATCATGTGTATACTAAGATGTGTAAGCTCCTTGGTAAGGATCCCTAAGGCAAGAATACTTATCCACTCTTACGGTAAAAAGGAATAACAGAATCGGAAGGAAGACACAAGTTTCAACATATAAAAGAAGCAAGGTGAAGAAGGGTACGAGATACCCACTTAATAAATATTATCATTATTTACCATTTACGAAGGAAGATATAAGCATTTTGAGTTACCTTCAACAGTGACAGATGTACGTATAATCGGCCAATCTCAGTTATGCCCTATGGGAGCTAACAAATATAGTTAAGAGAAGGACGGGTTATTAGGATCCGGCTGGGATTAGAGTAACCCAAAATAGGGGATGGATTGGTAGAGTTAGTTGACATTTCCGAAGGATAGTGCAAACGTGGTAATGGATCTCCTTGTGAGACACCTAGATGGTGCACTCTAAAATAGTACAGCTAGATATGAGTGCTACAAAGATAGGCACTGGAAGCCTGGAAAGGATAAATATTATCTTAGTATGACTCATGTCCCTAGTCTATAGATAATGCTAGGCAACCCGAAGAGTCAGTGGATGGAGCAAAGGGGAGCTAAAAGCAAAAGAATATCTTGTTGAAGTTTTCAGAATAAAGTGATAGATAGAAATATTAACATGATATAAGAAGAGAGCTAGTGAAACATTAAGAGTAAGATGTGATACATGGATGACAACGGTAGGTCAAAAAGATGACAATATTATAGAGTTTATAGTCAAGTGAAGGAAAAGACGAGAGGTGATAGACCTTGAGACAACAACAGAGTATAGACCATGAAGTCATATCTTCACTTCGAGAAATAAGTTCGTGACTCCATCGCAACTACCGAAAGAAAAAGTTAGACCCCAGAGTAATAGAAATCAGTATGGGCTGGTGAACAAGATAAACTAAACGTGAATTAGGGACAATGTGATTGGATAATACTCGACATCATGAGAGTTTCAGATTTCATTCCGACAATAATAGAATGGACAACAAAAGAAGATTCATGAGAAATTCAGAGAATGGTCATTCAAGAAGACGCTTCCCTAAAGCAAGCAATATGAGCAAAGTTAAGCTTAAGGAACTATGTGTGCCAGTTACACTAAGTGACACCCTCGCGAGTAAGGAATTTTATTATCCTTGGTACAGAAGGATTACCGCAAGGCGAGTAAGGGTCATCGATAATGTGAGAATACGCCAACGATAAAGAGGTAAAACATCTATAGGTAGATCATTGTAGCGCTAAATATTAGTACTTCCCTAAAGGGGGGAATGTGGAGTGAGGTGGCATTAAGTCAGAATCAAGTGGTTCTAGGAATATGGAATGGTAAAGGAAGAATGCGATAGAAATGAGAAAGGGATGAGATTGCACTTATTCAAATGTTACAGATATGCTACAATACCAGGGTGTTATGCAAGCGCGACGTCAAGGATAGGAAGTAAGGGTTCCTGCCTGAGATGTTATTGATTAATAAGGAGCCAGTGTGAGAGGTAAGTTAAGACAAAGGAAATGACCCAAGAAATATTATGCGGAATATTGATACGGGAATGGGCCAACAAATAGTTAGTAGTTGATTCAGGAAGAGCCTAACTATGTCTAGACAAATAGACAAATCAACAGATCGTGCAAGATAAACATAGGGAACCCCAATATGGGGAATTCAGCCTCGCAGTTATGACATCGTGATCCTTGAAATATATCCATATAGGAGTTGGGGAAGTTAAAAAGGTACTGTATGAGTGTTACAGAAATAAAAAAGAGTGCCAGTGTGAAGACAATCAAAATATTAGTTTAGAAGTAACCCTACAAGCGCAAGGGCGTGGAGATAAGTAACTACGAGTAATTATAGGCGAGGAAGAACATCAAAAATTCTGTCAGGCATATGATGTGATAAGCTCGTAGCCTTACAAGAGTCAGAGGACCCCCCAAAGTACTACAATGAAAGACTAGTTGAGGAAATAAGGAAGAAGACTTCAACCAAAGCATAGTGACCTAAAGAGGAAATGGTTGTGTAACAACAGTCTAACTACAAAATTGTACGCACTTCAAAAGAAAGTTGCACTTACCATGGCTAATGAGCAGGGAGTAAAACCAAAAGTAATATTCGAACCATATGAGTTGCACAAAAACTTCGGCATGCGTGAGAACTCAGATAAGCTAAGCATGCACGCAAAAGGGGAAAAAAAACCCAGGAAAAGCAATTGCTTATGTTTGAAGAAAGTTGAAATGGAACAAGGAATTATTCGATTAATAATCAGCCATAGAAGACTCCGGTATAAGTTAAAGGAAGGAATTGGGTCCAGGTCATAGACAAAGGATTGAATCATTAGAAGATTATATCATGGTTTTCCATAGCGTACACAAAAGGCTAAAGTAATAACTAAATGCCATGGGCCACAGATTGGAAGATAGCTTAAGCCTACATAAAGGCTAATCAGAAGGAAGAGGAAACTAAAGAGTTACATCAACTAAGTAAATTAGGAGTCTGCTTATTGGACCCAAGAAGTTACAAACATCATGATTAAGAATATTGTAGAATCACTCTTAATATAAGGGGTACAAAAGAGATAGTACAATAGCCATGTTTTATAACGGCTCTACGATAAATCCAGTTAGAAGTGTCCCAACCTCATATGAAGTTAGTATGAAGCTCTCACGAGATTATGTAAAGAGGTGCTTGTATTATAATAGAAGTTCAAGACGTGGATGTGGACTATACCTATATGGAGGGGAGGTCATGAAAGAGATAGAAGATGTGATGTGAGGCTTTAAGGTAAGTAAGGTAAAAGTGGACAACATACGAGATAATCAAAAGCGGAAGGTTATGAATAATCCGTACTTCAGATAGAGGGCTAGAAGTGTCAAGATCCAGTATCCAGGAATAATAGCAATGTCGTTAGTGACATACCTTCCACCCCATGGTTTCTAAGTATCTAGAGGTCTAGTAAGGGAGTAAAGAAGAGTTAGAGATGACGCGGTGTCTTGCTTGATGTTCCAGAATAACATAAAAAGATTTATGGTGCAAACAAGTTGAAGGAAAGTTGCGAATAATATAAATAGATATGTATAGATCGCAAGCTAAAGTATGGAAAAGCGACAAGATTTTAGGAGGACAAGAGTAAGGATAAGAAAGGGAAAGTCAGAAGGTGACGAGAATGGATAAGTCCTCAGGATTAAGCCCATGTAAACAAGAGAGCTGATGGTTTCTCTAAGTTGTAGAAAGCTCAGTATAGCTGAATGAACTCAAAGAAGTCTAAGACTAGTAGCATTTAGAAGAAATGGAATACTGCCCTGGTAATAGAATGAGGGTGTAATTGTGATAAATAAAGGGATTTCAAGAATTGTACGAGACTAAAATACCATGTAAATGAATCACATTGGGATGCTATAAAATATGCTTATTGAAGTACAGTATAGCCGCTAAGTGGATCAGGAAAATTACTTCAAATATTCCTCGATGCAACATAAGCCCTAGTGGCAAGGTATTACGTAAGAAGTTTCAAGTTATCAGTGGTATATTGTAGATCAATATTGAGATGAATCAACAATGGATGGACAAAAGTCACAAAGTATGAGATGGGAATTAGGTCGTCATTCTTAAGATGAATAGTAATGAGGAAGCATTAAAAGACTTAGATTTATTGGGATAAGCAACAAGAGTAAGCTGGAATTTGGTAGCAGACCTCAACAACGATAAATTAAAGTAAGAGTTATGGTATATTATGACCTAACTAGATCCAGTAAAATCATGCGGATACATAACCGGGTCTATAAAATAAGATATAGCAATATTCATAAGTTCAAAAAAGTACTGAGCAAAGAAATCCAATCTACCTATGGATGCCCAGAGGGATATCTTGTCAAGCTCTGCATATGTTCACAAAGTGAAAACTAGAGGTTGGCTAAAAGTTGTAGGAAAAAGGGGAAAAAAGTCACATATGTGCACATACAAGGTCAGAGTCGTACAAGCTGCGTGATAGAAGGTAGCAACAGTTACGAGATTAGAAGGATTCCGACTACTACAAGTCGTGGTGTGAGAAAGAGGCTTAAAGGAGGGAATGGAGAAGAACTCCATGGCCTTTGGATTGATTTAAAGAACAATTGCCTAAATGGAAAGGAGAATATTAAAGTATTCGCAAGAGCTATAAGTTATGATAATGATAAATGCATCAGTCAACATTCGAGGAAAAATGTTCCAAAGGGGAGAATGATGTTACACCCCATGTTTTCGTGCATGAAAGTACGCCGTGAGTATATTAATGAAATCTCGGAAATGAGATGTTACATCCCATTTTTGTTCATATGTTGAAGTTTCAGTGTAACTTAATCGACGTAAGTTCGGAAATAAGATTATTTTGAGATTATAAGCATTATGCTATTTCAAACAAATGATGAGTAAATATGGAAGGTGAGAGGGTAAGCAAATCGAAGAAAATATTTTTCGCCGAAGTTTGACATTTTTGGATAAAATATGGTCCAAGCTATACTACACCGTATTTATGGACTAGTGCCATACAAGGTATCACATGACCATGATAGTAAAGTATATAAGGTGTGCTAAAAATGAGTAGTATTTTAATTTGAGATAATTCTTAGTTATGTGGATAATTGCATAATTATGGATTTTTAAGTGGGATATTAATTTTTAAATTGGATTTTGTGGATGATTATGTAAGTGAAGACTTTGGATAATTGCTAGGGGACAAATTCACGTGGGTTTATGGAAACTTGGCACCAAATTGCCATCTCTTAACCTTAAGAATGTGGTAGCAACATTTAAAGAGATTTGGCATTCTCAAGAAGGCGAGTCACCTATCCATTTATTATACAAGTCTTGAAAACATGAGAGCTATCCATTTAATATGTAAGACTTCATTGGTGCCAAGTTTGTTTCATGATATTGAGAACGTGATTAGCTCAAATTTTTCTATAGTAACGTGAGGCTTTATCAAGTTCATATAAGAATTGATATGTTAGCAATGTGCAATTTTGCTACAAAAATCATACGAGACTACGTAATGTTATAGCAACGGGATTTGCCATTCTAAGGGAGTATGGTACAATCTTTTCCAAAGAATATCATACGGATTTTCCCCCTACTTCGATCCGCCATTACATATTTTGTCGCAATCAACGTATGTTGGAGATATTGTCAAGAGAATCGGCTCAGGTATGTTAAGACTATCCCTTATTTCTTTTGGCATGATCCATACGATACAAACAAAACAAGAAAATGCACAACTTCCATAAATGACTCCATTCATAGAAATACTGGAGATGCTTATGTTCTTGATTCCCCATGTGTCATATTATTCTATCATCTGTTCATGGGTCTCAAAAATACATAAATTGGTAACGTTTATTTCATGATATTAATTTGAGGCATAATGGTCTTATAAAGTACCAAGAGATTTTATTAACGTATTTCATATGCATTTCATGCATTTATACATGCACATTGATCCATGACCAGATGACGTTATATATGCGTATACATATGTATATATCTGTATATGGGATATGTGAAAGGTTATGGCGTTATATACGCACCACCACCTGATCAGCTGGTATACATTTATGATTTTGGCCACAATGGCCGAGATGATATGATGGGATGCCCTCAGAGGCTTGATGATGTTATGAATACATGTACCTATGCACGACATGACATTCATATGTACATGCATGACACTATAAGTATTTCACGATTTACAGAGTTATCCAGACCTACATGTTGGTTATTTACTCTATATTTCGTCCATGTCTTTTATATACTTATTTATGTGCCTTACATACTCGGTACATTATTCGTACTGACATCTCTTTTGCCTGAGGATACTGCGTTTCATGCTTGCAGGTCCCCATAGACAGGTCGAGAGTCCTCCAAGTAGGCTATCAGCTTCGCGGAAGATGTTGGTGCGCTCCATTTGCTCCGGAGTTGCTTGTTTGGTTAGTATGATTTAGACGCGTATTGTTTGGTATGGCAGGGCCATGTACCGACCTTTATGTTAAGTGTGTACTTTTAGAGACTTGTAGATAGGTGTCATGTATACGAATGCTCGTATGGTCTTGCCGGCCTATGTCTTGAGTTCACAAATGATCATGTTGGCCTTATAGGCCCATATATCACATGTATAAGTTTTTATATCAGGTTAGGTCATCCTATGTTGAGTATTCCTCTATGTTTATTCTGGTTAGCCCATGACGGCCCGTTTGGCCCATTTTCCAATAAAAGTACAATAAGAAAGATATGTTATGTTGGTACTCGGTTAAGTAAGGTAGCGAGTACTCGTTGTGGCCCATAGGTTTGGGTCGTGACAAAAGGCAGACCATAAATGCAAATATTCTTTACAATGGTTGCTCATTTAATATTAATAAATATTTTCTCATTGAATGCTATTCGATGACAAACTCTTGATCTTTTCCCCGTCGACTACACTCTATTCGAGATTTATCCTATATTGATTAAATTCATTGTATCCGGTATTGGTTACTAACTGACTTGCGCTTTGCCTATCTTTATTTTGATGTGTCATGTTACTATTCGACCATTCGTTATAAATCAATTTTACGCCATACAGATAGTCCTCCTACTTTTCGGTGACATATCTTAGTGTTACCGGGAAGTTGGTGAATATTCCTTTCTTGGTGGGAAAGTTCCTGAACAGTCTCTGATGATTGAAGGGACGCACGTCTACTCACATTTAATAACCCAAACACGTGTTGCCCCATGATTCAGCGAATTTTTTTGCCGATTTTTTAGGTAATCATAACCATGATTTTTGCCATCTATAACTTCTCTAATGTTCATCATTTTTACTTCTTCACTTTTACAACTTTCATAAGTCTTTCTTCTTCTCTACATTTTCTTAGTAATCTCTCATAACCTTTAATTTTCTCAGTAAAAATCTTACTAACATTTTATTACCATGGCTTCTTCAACTGCTTTCTCTAGCAACGCTAGTCTTCTCTTCGGGGGAGGATCGAAGAAAAACAAGGACAAGGAGGTCTAAGTCGATTCTAAACCTCCCACTTTTAACACCATCATATCAAATCATCTTAGTGTTACGAATGATTTTCAAGAGAAGGCTTCTTCTGCATCTTCACAGACTTAGCCAGTTAGTAGATATCACTCCTCCATTCACCCTTCCAGTATTCCAATTGTGAAGGAGGACTGCAACTGCCCCAATCTTGAAATCCTTGCCCCGCATATGCTAGAGCGGGTTACCTTATCCAAGGAGGGATTTACATATGTTTATATGTATCCCTTTACCTTGTTTCCATTTACCCTAGGGTCGAGTAAAGGGCTAGACTCGATAATTTTGAATTTTTGCCACCAGTATCAAGTCTTCTTAGCACAATAGGCCCCTCTATATGGTGGATAGTAGCCTGCTTTCGCCAACTGTGCACAGAGATTGAGGAAACCTTAACCCTTGCTCACATGATGAACTTTTACTCTCCCAAATTTTTTTGTGGGGGAGTAATAATCTTTAGATGATGAAAATGATCATGGGTGGATTGAATGATTCGACATCATTGCTACAAGGAACATCATCCCGGCCACAACTCCAACTTTTCCCGAGTCTTGGAATCACTTCCCTAAGTTTTTGGTCATCCATTTCCTTTCTTCGTGAAAAGCTTGTTTCCCTTTATTACTAATTTTCTTGTTTCTTTTGTTTCAGCTAACCGATGGGAGCCACCACATGTTCAGGGCTTGGACCAATGGGTTCAAAAAATTCTAGACATCACAATTTCGTAATTCCGGTGGTGGAAGGAGAACTCTCTAAAATACGTCAAAGGCCAAGCATCATGGTAAGTCAAGCCCTTATTTCTGTTACTTCTACTTGAATACAAGAAATCTCTGTGATCAATTTGCTAACTTTATTTTTGGTCTAATACAGGACTTTCGAGGGGCTTTGTCATTTTGTCCCGACGTCGACGACTTAGTTGAACTCGAAGAGGCTAGGAGGATACTGCAAAATACCCTTGCCCGAAGCGGAGCTCGCGAATCTGCTTCCAGTGTGGGTGCCCCTTCTCGGAGTCCCCAGCCTAAGAAACTAAAGAGAAGACGCTCCTCCTCAGCTGGGACTCAATAGAAGAAACCAAGGAAAATGCAATCCGAGCCGATCACAGTGGTCCTCGTCGATGAAGGGGAAGCTAGTGACTAAGAGCCTTCCCTTATAAGGAGAAAAGGATCTTCTTTGGCTCAGTCGAATGCTAAGCCGGAGGAACCTCAAAACCCGACCATAGAAGAAACCCAAGAACTTTGGGGTGAGATGGACCTGGTAGAGAATGTTGATTCTCTCTTCCCGGCCCCTATTGCTATTTCTGATCCTAGGAGTTTGGACCCTGGGCCTCTTCTTCCTCCAACCACTGAGCAAATAACCATCAACACTTCTTCTTCCACCGTTGCTTCTTCACCTTCCACACCGATGGGTTCATGCCCATCAACACCAGTTGCTTTTTTGCCACCAGTAACAACTACATCTCCTCCACTGGTGCCGTCTAAACAATAAAGGGACACCTCTCATCCTTGGTCTCCTGACCGTGGGAGCTTGGGGCATGATTATTCACCCCCTTCCCTAGACCCTCGAGGGAGGAGAAGTGCCACTCTTTCGATTTTGAAAGAATGCCATCTTTTATCCAAGCCGGTAGAGCTTGTGAACTATATGATGCCGCTGGCTTTGGAGAAAGACCAGAAGAAAATGCGCTCCTTTTCTGGGAGTATCTAATGAACAAACCATGCATAGCGCGGCACAAGTACCATACTAGTTTCCTCGTATATTCTTTTCTACTTACATGCTGCAATGGAAATCTTGACTTTAATATTTTATTTACAGGCCAACTTTCTTGCTTCTAAAGGCATGCAAAGGTTGATCCTTGATAAGATAGGACTTGCTTCCGAGCGGGATCAACTTTTGGCCGAACAGAACCAGCTCGCCGTGTGATTCCTAGTGCTGGAGGCAAAATCTACAGCAATGGGCAAGCTTGAGGCTCGATTGTAGCAGAGTGAACAAGATAAAATGGCCCATGGCTAAGAAGCTGCTCAATTACATGAAAAACTTCAAGAGGCTAAGGCTAAGTGGGCCGAGCTTCATGATGTTATACTTGCCACTATCGAGCGCGAGTTTGCCTTTAAGGAACAAATCAAAAATTTGAAGGCAAAGTTACATTCAAAAATTGAAGAAGCCAATGTTGTCAAGGAGAAGAGAGCCAAAATGGAATAGAGACTCAAGAGGGCCATGGACCAAAACCGGCTCCACTCAACTACAAATGTTGAGTTCGATGCCCGCCTCCGTGCCATGAAGTCCGAAAAAATGAGCTTCAGGCTGAAATTGACAAACTCCAAGCAAAACTCTAGAACCAAGAGGATTCCCTTGTCTTTGACAAGACTTATGCTACATATCATATGAGAAGGAAAACTTTGGAAGAGGAAAGAGTCGGCATCGTCAAGGCCCGAGAATTGGAGCTAACTGCTCGTGAAAATCTTCTCGCTCGACTCACTGCAACTGACTCCTCAAGTACTCGTTCCGAGTACACAAGAAGCGGAGGGAGACTAGAGAAGATAAAAGCCCCGAATAAGTAGTGGATCTACCTTCCTTTACTAGGGGAAACGTAGACCCCTCTCTCCCTTCGAGTTTTGACAACAATGATGCATAACTTCTTTTTCTTTTCTTTTCTTTTCTCTTTTTTTTTTAATTTGTGATTGTGCCAAATCTTTCACCGAGTTTGGCACTTGATAATTATAAATAAAGATTTTTTTGCCTAAGTGTTGTGCAAATATGTTCATTTTGCGCTTAGTTGGTTAAATCTTCAGGTATATTTTCATCTGATAGCTTTTGATTCCGGGCATAAACTCTTTCGGAACCTATTCGTTACTATTTGGATTTCATAAGAGAGGATCCTTATGTTCACAGTGCTTTTGAAGATGACTTCTCCTGTTAATTCCAGCATAAGCATTTGAAGTTTTAGTTAACTTTCAAACTATAAAATTAACTCATCATTTGGATAAGAAATAAGATAAAAATAAAAGGACTTAACTTTATACCTTCTATCTTTAAAAGTACATAAGCATTCTTTTGCTAGAGTATAAAATTGCAAATATATATGGCTAACTTGTATAGCTTATTTCTTTGGGGCTGATCATGCAGCCCTCGATCCTGATAAAACATTGATCCCAATTCTCGCAGTCCTAATTTTTGTGGCACTCCCGGTGCCGTATCAGATATTATTCTCCTCCTAATGTTTGAATGCGAAGCATGCGAATTCAAACACTGGAAGTCTTGCTTCATCAGTGGAAATAACTTATGAATGGTTAAATAATCTCTTTTTAGTGATGAAAGGAAAAACTTGCCATTGAACCAAAGATTATTTAACCATACATATAGTCGTTTAACATCGACGATGTCTAAAAGTCTTTCTTTTTGCCGATGACGCTCCCTTTATAGTATATTTTTTGTTGCTACCTCGTCAAAAACCTTGTCAGAAAAACCCAATTGAGACAAAAACTGGTCTAAGGGAAAAATAGTGCATCATATAGTTTTAGTAAGGGTAGGATCTATCAACAATAATACCTTTTAAGGTGAGTCACGTTTCAATTGCTGGGTAATTTGACTCCATCTTGATTTTCCAACTTGTACGACCTTCCCGTGATAGCTGGAATGCAGTAAGGACTTTCCCATGTTGGTCCCAACTTCCCAGCATTGAATTCCCGAGTGCTATGAGTCACCTTTCTCAAAACCAAGTCTTCTACTGGTTAATGCATCAACTGTGCATGGCGTTGACATTTGTAATACTTCAGAATGAACGTCTTTACATCATGTTCCATCCGAGGCCAATAGTAACCTACCTTGATCAACTTTAGAACTAACGAATCTACACCAGAGCGATTCCCAAAAATTCCTTTGTGAACTTCCATCATCACGAAGTCCACCTATGAGGCCCCCAGACACCGGGACAATGGTCCTTGGTATGATATTCTGTATAAGTTCCCATCTACGAGGTAGTAATGATATTTGGTTCGTAGTACCCGGGACGCCTTCGAGTCTTTGGGTAATTTACAATGTCGAAGAAACTCGACGAATTCATTCCTCCAGTCCCAAACTAAGTTGTTTGATTTGACTTCGCACTAACCGTCCACATCCAATACTGAATGTAAAAGTTGAACGATAATTTCGGAGTTAGATCCTTTCATCTTTGTGGATGACCCCAAATTAGTCAATGCATCTGCTACCATATTTTCTTCTCTTGGAATGTATATGATTGATCATTCCCTGACTCATGCAAGCAATACTTGAACCTTTTTCAAATAATGTTGCATGTGCTATTCCTTTGTGTCGAAAATCTTGTATACTTAGTTTACTACCAGATGGGAATTGCACTTTATCTCGATGATCTTAGAGCCTAGTCCACGGGCTAGTTCAAGTCTTTCAACCAAAGACTCATACTCGGCTTCTGATGGGTTTACAATGTCTTAGCTTTATATTTTGATGATTTAACAAACTTACTGTCAAAGAACCAGATAAGGAACCTGACACACTTGGTACACATCGCAAATCAATGGACTCCAGCTAATGTGAACTGCTACAACTTCAGAAGATAGAGAAACAACATAAGGACCTGATACCCTTGTGTTTCCCTAACAGCAGTACGAAGTCAACTGTGTATAACTGGAAAGTGACTGCCTGCACTATACACAGAAACAGTGCAGCACAGTTCTGCAGTCACTTGTTCTTTGATCAACCAAGTGATTACATCATTCAAGTGATGTCATCCAATTTGTATTAACAAGAGTATTACAACAAAACATCACTTGAACACTTGAGAATTCATTCCAAGCATTCAAGCCAGATCATGGACTCTGTTTCTTAGAACAAAAGATGAAACCTTTGAAGTATTCGTTGCCTTTGTAAAGAAAATCCAAGTGAAGAAGGAATCGAGAGTAGCATGCATTAGATCAGATCATGGAACAGAGTTTGAAAATGCCAAGTTTGATGAATTCTGTACCGAGAATGGCGTTACTCACAATTTATCAGCTCCAAGAACTACCCAGCAAAATGGAGTTATGGAAAGGAAGAACAGAACTCTTGAGGAAATGGCAAGAATAATGCTGATTGACAGTGGGATTGCAAAGAACTTCCGGGCTGAAGCTGTCAACACTGCATGCTACTTGGTGAATAGGTGCATGATCAGATCTCTCCTGAACAAAACCCCTATGAGTTGCTAAATGTTAGGAAGCCCAAGCTGACTCACCTAAGAACATTTCGGTGCAAATGATATGTTCTCAATAATGGAAAGGATCATCTTGGAAAATTTTATGCCAAGAGTGATGAAGGAATCTTTTTGAGGTATTCTTCTTAAAGCAAAGCTTACAAGATATACAACAAGCGGACTTAGTGTGTTGAAGAAAGTGTTCACGTAATCTTTGACGAGTCCTATCCCTCATGTGAGAAAATCAACAAGGATTATCAAGATGGGGAGCCCTTACTGATTCCAGGTAAAGTCATTGACATGACAAATAGAAAGACAGACATGATGAGTCAAGTGAAGGAGCCAAGTGGAGACAATGCAGCTTCTTCCTCAAGGAAACCAGGTACCAAAATTACAACCACTAAAGCTGAAGAAAGAGTGGCTGATGGAGTGCAAAGTACTCCATAGGTAGCTGAGAGAAGAATACAAGGGAACCAGTTAGATCTACCTAGCTCCTCTACAAAAGAGGTTCAAGTGACCAACTGGAAACACAAAAGCTCCAATCCTCTTGACAACATAATTACCTCTCTAGATTCAGGTGTGCAAACCCGATCAAAAGCCAGAAATTCACTTGCCTTCTCAGCCTTTCTTTCCCAAATAGAACCCCAAAACATCAAGGAAGCCTTAAAAGATTCTGACTGGATCACAACCATGCAAGATGAGTTGCATCAGTTCGAGGTGTGGATAATAGGTTTCTGCTCCTGAAAATATTTTACTAACGTAATAAACGGGAAATTGCGTACCTTCTTCTTGTCGGACTAAAACGGCACATACTGCTACTTCCGAGACCGCTAGACATATTAGCAACTGCTCGCCTTCCCCCGATTTTGATAGTAAAAGGGGGCTTGATAGGTACCTTTTTAGGTCTTTCAAGGCCTGCTGGCATTCCAGAGTCCATTCAAAATTCTTCTTATTTTTCAAAAGTGAAAAGAAGTGATGGCACTTTTCAGAGGATCTCGAGATGAATCAATCATCTGATCAATGTTCGGCAATGGTAACAGTCACCTCGTTCATCTCTTTTGTCGCCGGTTGGTCTCCTCTTATTTGCTTGATTCCTTTTGGTGTTGGGAATTTCAACAATTGATGATATGTTCAGGATACGACTTTCATCTCATGTATCCACGACCTTCCGATGATTATATTGTAACCTATATCATGTACAACTTCAAATATATTGGTCATTGTTAATCCTTCGTCGTGTGTGGGCAGAAAAGTCTCTCATTGGGTTGTCACACTTATCAAGTTGAAGCCAACTAAGAGTTTTGTCACCGGAACGATGTTCCCGATTAATTTTGCTTGCTCCAAAACTCTCCATTGTATTATGTTGGATAAGCTTCCTAGGTCAACCAAAACACATTTAATTTTGAAATCTAAAACATTGAGAGTGATTACCAAAGCGACATTGTGCGGAAAAAGAAGTCCATCAACGTCTTCCTCCGTGAAAGTGATATCATCTTCTGTGACTTCCCGAAGTCTCTTGTTACGAATCATCGATATCTTCTTTTATGTTGCTGCTGAAAAGGCTACACCGTTGATTTCATTTCCTCCGAAAATTATATTGATAGTTAGCTGAGGGGAGGCTTTTGCTACCTTCGAAGTCTCTGCATTGTCTCGGCTTCGACCATAGTTATTCTTGGCTCGGTCACTTAAAAATTACCTAAGATGGCCATTTTTCAATAATGTCGCCACCTCTTCACAAAGATATCGACAGTCCCCAGTTCTATGGTCGTGAGTCCCATGGTATTCACACCATAAACTGGGATCCCTCTGGCTTTGATCGGATCTGATTGGCTTCGGGAATCATGCTTATTTGATATTCTTCATTGCCGATACCAGCTCTACTAAACTGATGTTAAAGTTGTAATCAGATAACCTAGGATATGTGGAGTCTCGAGCCCTTAGCACCTCCTTCTCCTGTAATGACCTGCCGCTCTAGCCTTGATCTATTCTTCTATCGGGAGCAACTTATCCAATGATCGAAACTCTTTGCTGCTACGACCTTCGCTTCTTTCATACGATAGAAAACAACCTCTTGAGGATCGATGATCCGCATCAAAGTTGCTTTTAAACTTGTCCTAGTTTTTGTCTCCATCCCGTCCCTTGGTTGATACCGGGAACCCGAGCTAATCGTCTTCTATCCTTATTTTTGACTCATAACGGTTATGGACATCCGTCCATGTGGTTTCTTAAAACTCGAGCAGGTTTTCCTTTAGCTTTTGGGAGGCGTCAGAGCTCCACGAATTTAGACCCTTTGTGAATGCCTCTGCTGCCCGCTCATCTGGTATCGCCGGTAACAACATCCTCTCTTTCTGGAATCGGATCACAAATTCTCGTAGAAGTTCAGACTCACCCTGTGCAATCCTGAATATGTCCGTCTTTCTGGCTTGAATTTTCATTGCTCCGACATGGGCCTTAATGAACGAGTCTGCAAGCATCTCAAAAGAGTCAATTGAATGCTCGGGTAAGAGAGAATACCATGTCAGAGCCTTTTTATGACGGTTTCACCAAACTTCTTCAGTAAAACCGATTCAATCTCATGTTGTGCCAAAGCGTTTCCTTTCACAGTCGTGGTGTAGGTTGTGATGTGCTCCTACGGATCTGATGTCCCATCGTATTTTGGTATGTCTGGCATCTTAAACCTTTTTGGAATTAACTTTGGTGCTTCGCTTTAATATGGGCCTTTTAGTATTGGTGGCGCGCCCGGAATCTGATCTATCCGAGCGTGAAACCCCTTCGCATTTTGATCCATTAGTTTGTTCATTTCCCTCATAAACCTCATAAGCTCGGTTTTTAAGGGATCATTCCTGTTGTTATTCCCAGATCCGATACTAGTCCCTCTAGCTTTTTCGAAACTGACTTCACCCCTTGGGGTGTTGTTATCAACCCTCTGAGCCATTTGGTTTGCAGGAAAACTAGGAGGAACCGGGCCCCTTCCGTTCGTGTGATTAGAAGTGCCTCACAATGCTTGTTTTAGCCCCGTCATCATCCGATCCTTCCTTGAGAGGTGTTTTGTGATTGCTTTATGTTGTTCTCTTAGGATTTTGACCATTTTGCACGACATGTTCCTCATCCGCATCATCGAGAGTTAGTTCCCACACATGCCGAGGATACTGGCCATCTCTAACCGGGGTCACCTCATCCCTTTTGTTGCGAGTCTCACTAATTGAGTCATAATATTGGGACAATTCTTCGTGCCCCTCATCATTTTGTGTGATGTTGTCATCATTAGCTGCCATATTATTTTTCACTAAGGAAATAATCAAAATAAGTTAGTAATAAACGTAAGGATCAAAGCAATTACACAACTATCTAAGCCCTACAGTGGGCGCCGAACTGTTTACCCGTAAAACGGTATAATTAAATTTATTACGTGGTTTATAGACAAACGAATTAATTTGATCCAAAATGATAAAGAGATTAAAATTGAGATTAGCAATTGAAAATGAAGAAGGTGACAAACTAGCTCCGAATGCAATGCCTCCAAGGACAAAAGTGAAAGTAACGATAAATTGCAAATAAACTTATTTAATTGAGAGCAAAAGTAATAAATAAAGCTTTTGTATGCATAAAGTTTCGTGTCCTTACAATGGCTGTTAAGCGTGCTATATATAGCTTTACCTAGGGAAACAAGATTCTAGGATCAAACTCCTCTTAAATGATAATAAAAGAGTCATTGATGAACGCGTAACGGCAGAACATGAATGCAAATATTCTCGCAACGGTCGCTCATTTAATATTAACAAATATTCCCTCATTGAATGCTATCCGATGACAAACCCTTTATCTTCTCCCATCGACTACGCTCCCTTTGGGATTTATCCGATATTGATTATATTTGTTGAATCCGGTATTGGTCGTTACTTGACTTGGCTTTTACCTATATTTGGTTCCACATGTCATGCTACCATTCGACCATTTATTATAAATCAATTTTACCCCATACAAGTAGACTGTAAGGATTTAAATAGGGTGTGCCCCAAAGTTCAGGCGTTCAGCTTTCATACTATTTTTCCCCCTAACAAAATTTAGTCCAACTCGGTTTCGGAAAAGGAAAGAGGCACGTTGTAGTGGTAACGTAACAATCCTTCTCCTACTTTACTTCAGCCTATTAAAAGCTAAATCTCGCACACCATTGGACTCGCTCTGCATTTGCAAATCCTCTATATAGCCTCAGTACCGCAACTGCTTTATAATTTGTCAAGAGGATTTACAAATTAGTAACTAAGTTGTAGAAGCCATGACAAGCCATGACGTTAAAGAGAAGCAGAGAAGAAGAATCAGTATCAGTGGAGAAACTAGCAATGGCGAATTGTGCGGATATCATGAAGAGGAATCAGTCATTAGGACGTAGAATCTTTGAGTGCAAGACATGCAAAAAACAGTTTGATTCGTTTCAAGCACTTGGTGGATACAGAGCAAGTCACAAGAATACAACAAATAAACTTATGATGACTCTTCTCCCTGTACCCATTGAGCCCAAGAAACACGAATGCTCCTTTTGCGGCGAAGAGTTCTCTCTGGGCCAAGCTTTGGGTGGTCACATGAGAAAGCACCGCGATCAGTTGAATCAAGTTCAGCATAAGAAGAAGAAGTTACAAGAAAAGTGTGATGAATCTGAACAACAAGTTGTTAAAGAAAAGAAGCATAATTCGAATAGTGAACGAATTTTGTTCTTGGGTTTGAATTTGACGGCATATGAGAATGAGTTGATGACGGGGGTAACTTCCATATAGCTAGCAAGAGATTATAGAAATTTAGTTAGACACTTAGAAAAATTTCAGATGTTGTTGTGGCTTGGTGTACATAAAAGAGCTACAAAAATTTTGTCCAATATAAGAACTAAAATAATCACATGATTGTTTTTCGTGCAAAAATTTCTCTCTTATCTGCAAATTTTTGTTTGTTCAAATAAATTTCAAAGAATTCAAGTTTTTGCACAATCAGCTTTACTCATATGGCAATTACAGCATACTAGCTTTTGAAGATGATAGTTTTTAAGTGTTGGGTTTTGGGTTAAGGGTTGAAGAAGTGTGTTTGGGATTGCCTTTAAGATAGTAAAAGGTCACAACCTGAACTACCATCATGCCTTTATGTTCAAGTTCTCCAATTTTATTTTTGTAGTAATTTATTCTCCTGGTTTGATATATACATTAAATGATATTGAACTATGCAAATGACTTGACTGGGAGTCTATTTCTTAAGTAATTAGCCATATGTGCACTTACTGATCACTCAAAAGATTGTGGAGTTGGAAAATACACGGTCTAATTATTTTATCGAGATTCATTAAGTATGCAATTACTCATGTATGTAAATTTTCTACATGGACGGTATATAATCCTTCTTTCTTATGGACGGTAAATTTATTCTTCAAGATACTTTAAATATGGTGTGATTTGGTTAGCTTTGGGCCAAGTTCGTACGGATTTCCTAAAAGGTCTCACACTATTAAGAGATCTCCACATCTTATATACAAGTTCCTAATCTTTTCAGCTAACAAAGTGAGACTTTATTCACACACCCAACTAGCTTCTTATTGTTTATGTACTTGCTACTTGCTTCTTCTTATATGTGTACGTTGCTACACTCGTAAGGTCATGTTTGGCGATAATTCAATATTTTATGACATTACTTGCCTTGCATTTTGAGGATTTAATAATAAATTGTGTGAAGTTTGGGATTAATTGAGTTGATTTTATGTTTAAAAACTTTGGAATGCGAAACAAGAAGAAAGGTGCACAAAATAACATTGAAGACGTGGAAGTATAGCACGAAAGGAAAGTCGGCAGAAGGCACGACAAAGTCGGAGCCCTGAATGGCGCCCCACTTCACCCAGGGCACCAAACCTGTCGTGCCCCATGGTGCTTCACGAGACCAGAAGTGTACTCCAGATGACGCCTAGCGAGATCCAAGCAGCGCCTCGCGCCAACACCCATGTGCCAGGAAAGAAATTGTTTCCTTGTTGATTATAGACTTGGACATTTTAACCCTCACATATAAATACCCCTAAACTCGTTTTGGACGAGGTTGGACACATTTTAGAGACAAGAAGAGCAATAGAATACACGTGGATACGGAATCATCGCATCCTCCATCCTTTTCTCTAGTATTTGTAGTTTTATGATTCAAAGCACTTTTGTGATTGTTCATACAATTATAAATAGCTAAAATCCATCATCTTCTGGGGTTATGGGTAGCTCTTGATTGTTAAAATTTAACTGTTGTTGAGATTGCGTGAGTATATCATATTTATTTGCTTTTTCACTCTTGTTCTTAATTATTTTACTGAGTAGCCAACTGTAAAATACTATCTATGACTCTATATTTGAACTCGAAAGAGGGAATTATAGATTGCATGTAAGATTCAACAGAGTAAGATCTTGAATTCGAACATTAGAGAATAGATTCACGAAGAGGATAGACATATGCTAATTGCCTTATTAGGTTCTTTTTGCAGGAATTACACATGTGTTCGAGTTAATTTTGATTCTATAGACATATAGTATTAGATTGGCTTGAATAGGCGAGCAAGCCGTCGAAAGAATCTTGTGAGCAAAATAAACCCTGTAAATCAACAAATCAGATAGATCGATTAGTTAAATCAACCGAAAAATTCAATAGAATAGACATTAATCCCATAACTCGAAAATATCTCCATCTCAATGAATTTTTTCCTAAGATATTCATATGCTCGACTTGCATCCTTGTTTCCCTGTTTACTTGTTAAATTATGTGGTAGTTTTAGTTAAGTAAAATCACAATCATATCTAACAAAATCACTAGAACAAATGGTCAGTAGCTAGTTTAGTTTATACAATAGTTAATCACAAGTTCTTGTAAGAATGATATTTTCTTATGACTTTATTACTTGTCAACAAAATATACTTGCGGAATCCGAAACCTAAATAATGACTTTTGAAACTTAAAATATGTTTATACGGTTTAAAAAAAGTTACTTTTTTACCTAAAACACGATATTATACTGCGTTTTAGTCTGTAATGCGTTTTACTTCTCTTTCTACAACAGTGAACTTTGGGACCCACTATTTGCAGGTTTTGTCTAATGAAATGGAAGCAAGAACTTTCTACCTGATTATTGTTGATGTTTGTTCTGCAGTGAGAATTAATTTACATTCACGCTGCGTAAGATTTATTAGAGAGCAAACCACTTTTTACAAAAATAAAAATTATTGTTAGGACTTAGGACACAAAATAATGATTTCTGATTAATAATTTTTTTTGTCAAATTTCTAAAAACAGCTTATTTTGAAAAATATTTTTACTAAAAATATTTTTTTTAAAGTATTTTGGTGAGAAGTCATTAGTATTGGACTAATTAATTTAAAAGGTAGTTTCGAGCTGCAATTAATATTTAATCAAGTTTTTAAAAATACTTTTAAGTGTATTTTTTTAAAATAATTTCGGAAAAAGCTATTTTTCTCCTGCTTTTACTTCTACTCAAAAATATTTTTTTCCTTCAAATATCTTAATTTTAAAAATAATAACTTTAACAAACAAAAAAAATATTTTTGGCCCAAAAAAACTTGGCCAAGGTTATAAGAATATAAGAATTATATTAATCTCAACATAATCTTAGGGTGATAAATGGGGTGAACTTCTGATATACATGAAGATGACGTGGTTCCTAAGAGTTATGGATAAGCTCACATCATCACTGACGCAAATATGAAATATGATGACATTAATTTCGAAATAATCTGTTAAGAGTTTATCTAAGATTACGTGGCATTTGGAAATTATTTGCAAGTTGGAGATGTGTTCAAAATGATGTCCACGTTTTGGACTTTGAGGAGATGAGTTTTGATTCTTACTTTTCTGATTTTCTCTCATTTGTATTAGACAAAACCTGCAAATAGTGGGTCCCAAAGTTGACTGTTGTAAAAGAGAAGTAAAACACATTACAATAATACGTTTTACTTTCTGTCAAAGTAAGATGCAATATAATACTGCGTTTTAGGTAGAAAAGTAACTTTTTTTTAAAAACTGTATAAACGTATTTTGAGTCCCAAAAGTCATTATTTAAGTTTCGGATTCTATATTTATGTGTGCGGTTGACCCCAACAAGTTTTTGGCATCGTTGTTGGAAATTTAGAAATTAGCTATCATTCTGGAATAAGTTGTTATTTGTTATTTGTTTAAGCTTTAATTTTTCTCTTGTTGTCTCTACATTTACAGGTGTTCTCCCGTGAATGCGGAGAAGCATGAGTTTTAACGTCATCACCCCTTGTGATGTGGAAATAGAAATAACTCTTCATAAGGTCAACGACGCCAATTTTGATGACGTCCAAATTCACTACTAAAAAGTAAATAGATACGGTCATATACAATATAATTTACCCAACTAAGAATCGGGGTTGAATCCCACAAAGAACAATATGTAGGCGATTACGTGTATACGAGAATTATCACTTATTATGCTAAGCCAAACACTTAGAATGGTTTTGAGAAAATATTTATATCTAAATGCGGAAATATAAACTAACCTAGAAAGCAAGTAAAATGATCAATGACTACAAGTATGGATACACGAGGAATTACACTCAAGTAACGATCCAATGTATTTCACGATTTTATAAATATGAGCGAGTTTATGTTAATTAGCCTCGGGTAATAATTCTATGTTAGCTTCTTCTAAAGACCAACAAGACTTTCTAATTGAATTATCCCTAAAACAATTAAGAGATTAAGCACACCCGATTATGGCTACAAGTAGTTCAATCCTATCCCTAGGTAGAATCTATAAAGTGAGAGTTAAAGCCTCAAGTTCTTGTTAATTAATCTTTTCCAAAATTAATTCGAAGTAACTCGGCGAGTCCTACGGTTAGCTAATCCCTTTGGAAACATTAAAGAACAAGGATAATTAAAGAAACAATAACTCATTTCATAATAAACAAAAATCGTTCAATACATAAGCACAATAAGATATTTAATCCACACTTTAAATATGAATATTCCCATAAACAAGATTCAAGTGCTAGAATAAATACTACACACTTAGATATACAATACAAAGAAAGAAAATAAAGAAATGAACATAAGTGGGTAAGAAATTCTCAACCAAAAGCTTCAAATCTTCAATACCAAAGTGTGTGTGCAAGAACCCTAGCTCCAAAACTTGTTTCTCTCTAGTCTAAGGATTGAAAAATAAGCCAAAGATATGCCAAAGATGAGCTAGGCCGTGTATTAAATGGTTTGGGGATCAAAACGTGAAATTCCATTTCTGCCTAGAATTTTTCCAGAAAACAAGCTATGCGTTCGCGTATAGACACCCGTGTTCGCGGTGAATAACTTCTCCAAAGGTACGCGATCACGTACAGTGTCCCGCGTTCGCGTAGCTTAGTTGACCAGCCGCTGACCAGGCTTTCTTCTTCGCGTTCTCAAAGCTTTAACCGTGTTCGCATAGGTTCAATCTGCTAAACTTACGTGATCTCATAGAGCATTCACTGGCAGCAATCCAATTTTCCCAATTTAACACATTTTGACTTGTTTTCTTCCGTATCTTCTCCAAATCATATGATACCTGAAATATGCCAATAAACCTTAGAAAATGCCTTAGTTTCTCAACAAAATCATATAAAAGCCTAAGTATTAAGAAGAGATAAGTTGGTAAAATACCAACTTATCAGAGGCTGAAGCTAGAGGTAGAATTGGAAAGTTGGGCATCATAGTCCCATAGCCAATAGAGATGGCAGTAAATGACGACCAACTGATGATAGAGGCTGCAAGGCTTAATCTTGCTTATATGACTTAGGCGATCATGAAGCTTGACATTACTAGTCACTTTAAGCCAAAACAATACACGGTGCAGTTGATTCAGTCCATAGGACAAGTTGTGGGTCTCTCTCATGAAGATCCACAGTGGCACATCTAGAACTTTCTTGAAGTTATGGATACTTACAATTATCTGAATATTTCCAAGGATTACGTCAGACTGACAGTGTTTCCCTTTTCACTATTGGGGGAAACTAAAGCATGGTCATAGAAGGAGCCCACAAACTCAACTAGAACTTGGGATGATTTACCACAAAAATTCTTGATCAAGTTCTTCGCTAGTAAGAAGACAAAGTCACTGAGAGGCCAGATTCTTGGGTTTCAGCAACGGGATAGCGAGACTCTTCGTCAAGCTTGAGAAAAATATAAGAAGCTACTCAGAGACTGCCGTTGTTGGGTCATACTTTTATTGATGGGTTGGACGAGGCATCAATGATAAATCTTGATTCAGTCTTCATGGGTAGTTGCATGGCAAAACCTTACAGCAAAATTCAGACCCTCTTGAAAACTTCACCGCGAATGATCACAATTGGCAAGGTGCTGGGGAATCATGAAGAACTAAATAGAGAGGAGCAGGTGTAATAGATCCAAATGAGCTTACAGCTATCATGACAAAAATAGCCATATTGACAAATCAGGTGGCAAAACTTTCAATGGGTCAGGCGCACCAGATACAACATGTACAATAGATGTCCATATATTGTGAGATATATGGATAGGGTCACAAAAGTGACCAATTTTCAGTAAATCCAGAGTCCATTTATTTTGTGGGGTAACAGAGCAGGGGGTCCAATAAATCAGAATGCCCAATATAGGAATACATATAATCCCAATTAGAGGAATCACCCTAATATTTTATGGGGTGGAAATCAAGGGACTCAAAATCAGTATAGACCCTAAGGAAGTTACAACCAACCGTAGAAGCCACTCCAGCAAGTAGAGGAGAGTATGAATTACTCGTCGAAGAAGCTTTTACTTGATAATCAACAACTCTGGACTGATTTTAAAAATTTGGAGAGACAAGTTAGACAGCTGGCTACAATCAAAATACAAGGCTTGCATGCGCTCTTCCAAGTGATATAGAGAAGAATCCTCAAATTAATGTTGTAACTTGGAGGAATGATAGAGAATTGGAAGAAGTACCAAAGAAGAAGAAAGAAAAAGTCACTCCTAAAGGTGAATTGATTTCTAAGCCTGTGGCAAAAAGCGATAAGGACGTCACTTCCTTTGAGAAAACACTGATTGCAAGGCATCCACCACCTTTTCCCTAAAGATTATAGAAAAATAATGACGATAGGATGTTTAATGAGTTTCTAGATATGCTGAGCCATGTCTAGTTGAACCTACCCCTTGTTAATGTGTTGCGCGAAATTCCAAAATATGCTAAGTACATTAAGGTTACAGTGGCAAACAAAATAAGGCTGAATGAGTTTGATACCGTGGCACTCATCGAAGAGTACCTCATGAATTCAAAGGAATTTTCCCCAAAAATTAAAAGATCCAAGTAGCTTTGCTATTCCGGTAAGAATTGGTAAAGTAGATGTGGGGAGAGCATTGTATGATTTGGGGCCGAGCATAAAGTTGATGCTCCTATTAGTCTTTTATTGACTAGGGTTGGGCACGCCAAGACCCACTGTAGTCATGTTGCGATTATGTGATAGTCCATTGTCCATCGCAAGGTGGTGATAGAAAATGTGTTGTTACAAATTTGTCTATTCATACTCCCTATAGATTTTATCATTTTGGACTATGAAGCCGATGAACAAGTACAGATTATATTAGGCAACCCCTCTTAGCCATCGCTCATGCAGTCATCAATGTCATAGAGGAAAAAATGATCATGAGAGTTGGTAATGTGGAAGCAATTTTCAATGTGTATAAGACAATCCATCTTTCTATCCATTATGAAGATCTTGCCATGTTATCTGTGATAGAGTAAGAAGAGAACATATATGACATGGGTGTATATCTAGATGATTATCTAGAAAAGCATTCATGTTATTTGACAACGTTATCTTAGATGAGGAAGTCAAGAAGATGGTGCACAATTTGAATGTCTGCAGTTTCAAAAAAAAAAGTAATCGATTTTGAGCCTCTAGATAGGCCCAATGGGCCACCACCCAGCTTAAGCCCTTACCCTCTTACGTTCATTATTCATTTTTGGGTGCTAATGAAACATTTCTAGTTATTGTTTATTTTAATTTGTCTGACTTACAAGAATAGAAATTATAAAGGGTTCTTAGAGCACATAAGCGCACTATTGGATGGACAGCGACAGATATACATTGAATTAGCTCGGCATTCTGTATGCATAGAATTCTCAAGAAGGACGGGCACCAACCAAGTGTGGAACACCGACACCGTTTGAATCCATTCATGAAAGAGGTTGTTAGAAAAGAAGTGATAAAATGGCTCGACTCATATATTGTCTTTCCTATCTCTGATAGTAAGTGGCTGAGCTCAGTCCAGTATGTGCCAGAGAAAGGTGGTATGACAGTCGTGGTAAATGAAAATAATAAATTAATTCCTACTAGAATTGCCATATGTTGAGAATTTTCATATATTATAGGAAGACAAAAATGCCACAAGAAAATGCCACTTTCTCCTCCCTTTTATTGATCAAATATTAGATAGACTAGTTGGACAAGATTATTATTATTTTTTGGATGGATATTCAAGCTATAAACAAATTTTGGTGCCACCTGAGGATTAAGAGAAGACTATTTTCATTTGTCCCAATGGCACATATACTTTTAAAAGAATTCCATTTGTGTTATGTAATGCGCCTGTGACTTTTCAAAGGCGTATAATGGCAATCTTCACTGATATTGTAGAAAATTTTGTTAAAGGATTTATGGATGATATTTCGGTCTGTGGACCATCTTTTGATGAATGTTTAATAAATTTTAGTAAAGTGCTTGCGAGATGTGAGGACACAAACTTTGTGCGAAATTAGGAAAAATGTTATTTTATGGTGCTAGAAAGCATAGTGCTCGAACACAAGGTTTTCAAAGAAGGTTTTGAGGTCGACAAAGCAAACATGGAATCAATTGAAAGATTGGCTCCTCCAACATCTGTTAAAGGAGTTAGAAGTTTCTTGAGCCATGCAGGTTTTTATCATCAATGCATTAAGGATTTGTCTAAGATTTCTACTCCTTTGTGCAAGTTGTTTGAAAAGGATACTTCTTTTAAATTTGATGACACTTTCTTGAAGCCATTTGAGGAGCTAAAGATGAGATTGGTGACTACACCAATTATCACAGCCCCAGATTGGGGAGAGACTTTTGAGCTTATGTGTGACGCTAATAATACTGCAATTGGGACCATCTTGGGTCAAAGGAAAAATAAAGCGTTTCACCCAATTTCTTATGCTAACAAAACTCTGAATCTGGTTCAAGTAAATTACACAGTCATAGAGGAGTTGCTAGTGGCAATATGGGCGATTGACAAATTCAGAGCCTAATTAGTGGGAACCAACGTCATCGTCAACACCGACCAAGCCACAATCAAGTATTTGTTTGAGAAAAAGGATGCTAAGTCAAGACTAATTCATTAGGTTCTTCTTTTTCAGGAGTTTGATATGATGATCCGAGACTGCAAGGGGAACGAAAAACAAGTGTTCGATCACTTGTTGTAATTAAAAGCTCATGAGCATGTAGCTAAATAAGGCAAGATCATGGAGAACTTCCCTGATGAGCGGCTATTGGTCATCACATATAAAGCAACATCATGGTTTGTAGATTATGTGAAATTCATTATATATGGGGTGATACCACCTAAGTTGTCGCTAGACGATAAATAGACGGTTTATTCATGATGTTCTATTTTATTTATAAGATGACCCATTTTTGTTTAAGCAATGTGCATATTACGTTGTGTACCTGGGGAGGAAATGAAAGTATTTCTACATAATTGACATGCATTGTCGTACGACGGGAATTATGGTGGTGATAAGACAATTGCAAATGTGCTATAGTCGGGATTTTATTGGCCTATATTGTTCAAGGATGCACATGCTCTTGTGAAAAAGTGTGATAGGTGTTAAAGGACAGGTACAACTTTGAGGAGGCATGAGATGCCTTTGAAGGCATACTTGAGGTTGAGGTTTTTGATGTTTAAGGCATAGACGTCATTGACATCAAGGGATCGTTCCTATATTCAAATAATCACACATATATTTTGGTAGCAGTTGATTATATATTCAAGTGGGTGGAAGTTGTTGCTCTGTCTACAAATGATACTAAGTTGGTGGTGCACTTTGTGAAAAAGAACATCTTCATGCTATTTAAAGATCCATGTTCTTTGGTTAGTGATATGGGCACTCACTTTTGTAACAAGTTGTTGGGTAATCTCTTGGATATGTATGAGGTAAAACACAAAACCACCACGACCTATCATCCACAGACAAGTATCCAAGTCGAGGTTTCGAATAGAGAAGTGAGGAAGATTCTAGAGAAAACTATTGAGTGCAAGTAGGAAGGAAGGGGCTGCCAAGCTTGATGATGCATTATCGGCATATTACATTGCGTACAAGACCCCAATTGGCACTTTAGCTTATAGGTTAGCCTATGAGAAAGTATGTCACTTGACCGTTGAGCTTGGGCATAAGGCATATTGGGAAATCAAGAAGCTCAACTTTTATATGGACTTAGCTGGTGAAAAGAGAATATTGTAACTCAATGAGCTTAATAAACTTCAGTTATACGCATACGAGAATACAAAGTTGTATAAGGAAAAGACAAAGAGATATATGGCATGAAAATCACATTATGCATCGTGAGTTTGAGCTAGGTCTGATCCGTTTAAATTTGTACAAGTTACCACTCATGGAGCTGTGGAATTACGGGATCCCGAGAATGGTGTACCTTCTTGGTTAATGGTCAAAGAGTGAAACACTATTGGGTTGCTGGCATTTGTCGTCACAAAACAACAATAGACTTAGTGTGCTTGAAGGTGTATTCTCCATTGTGTCGTGACGTTAGGTGCTTCATGGGAAGCAACGCATGATGGTGCTGTATTCGTCATGCCATAACGTTAATTAAGGAGCTCTTTGGGAGGCAACCTAATATGTAGAGTAGTTGTAGCATACTTTTTTATTTTGTTTTTGATGTTGAGGTGGACTTACGAGTTGTTATGGGTGAAATTCATGTTATTTTGATAGGCGTTGGAGCTACATGAAGAAAATATGTCATCAAGGGTCGAGACAAGAGACAAAAGCATGTAAAAGAGTGAAAAATGGAATTAGAAAATTCCCAATTCTCGCGGTGCGATGTCCGCCGTGTAGAGGTCTTTGTGACTAAGGGTTCCTCGCGCCCAAACATTCCCACCCCTAGCCTGACGAAGCACAAGCACACACATAGAGCACTATGCGACTAGTCCTTGGGTGCCAGATAAGTAATTTCTCCTTTTTCTCTATTTTTTATCGTAATTTTTTAAGAGACATAAAATACAGCCAACACAACAAAACTCTCATATACCTCTCTCTCGACTCTCCCCAATCCATTACTGCCCCATACTTTACAACACTTCACATGCACACACCACTTCCTCCCTCAACTACAAGATATATTTTCTTCTCTCTCTTAGCATGGTGATATAGTATAGCAAGCTTGTAAGCTTTTATGATCTAATATGGTGACTTGTGCTGACACTGCCCCAAACCCCTTAAACCCCATATGAATTGTTATTATTATTGAAAGAGTGTTTCACACTCAATTTCCAAACTAATTTGGGAGGGTGAGACAATCCCCCACCCATAAAGAAGCTCACATACAATTGGTGTATGCAAGGTGTTTGAGTAAATTACCTCAAAGGCAATCTTAGTCCCAATTAGAGCCTGAGCCTCCAGGTTTACAACTTTATATTATGTATTAGCATGGGAATTAAGTGTGGGGTGGCTCAACAAAGTCGGGGTACATTGACAAAGTGTGGATATTAATGGCTTTCTTGCTTGCATGCTACTCGATTCCTAATTGCTAATGTTTAACTGGTAACGGTGAAGTCTAAGTCACCTTCAAATTCTTTGAAATTGCACATGATGAAGCTTTAAGTGTTGTGTCGTTCCAACCGTTTTTGATGTAACTCTTTGTTCATTATATTGACTAGTGGTGTGCTCTCCAGGTGCTTCAATCATAGTGCGTCCAACACCTACTGCTAAGGCTCCAGCTAAAACCAAAGTTCAACCAAACGAGAAATCGTCCACCCCTGTACCACTGCCTAAGAAAATGAATAGAATTGAGGCTGCTTCTAGTAGCCAAATCAAGGGAAAGCAAGCAGTCATTGCTGTTGCTGCTTAACAACCACAAAAAAGGGTCAGGGAGAGTATGGCATCAAGAGTGTACCTTCATCAGGTCGTGCTTGGTATAGAACATGTTTCCCAAAAAACTACCATCGTGGCTTCGTGGTTGAGGAGAACATGTTGAAGTCTAAACACCTTCAGATATGGAAATATGGTTATGACCTTGTTTATCATGAAAATGGTAATAACAATTAAATTTGTTGATGAGACTCTAAAAATACGTGATCTATTTTATGCTAGTTGTTAAGCAGTTCATGCTCGATATGTGAAGATAAAAGATAAAATAAGAGCTAAAGTTGAGTTATAACCAAACCGAGGGGTTAGCGATTCAGGCCTCAGACTGACCGATGAGGGGCCTCGAGGTCGATGCCAGGGCTCGAGCTCGGGCTTGCGCTCGAGCTATCGGGGATAATCGGGAAAGGGCTAACAATTAGGATATAATTAAGGGAGGCTCTTTATGGCCAATGACAAGCAATAAATGAAGAACAAGTATGCAGGAAATAAATATGAGCAATAATACCGAGAGAATGTGTTAGAGAAAAAAGAGAGAGAGAGGGAGTTATTATTTATTTCGTGTAGAATAGTTGGAGCAATTGGGTTTACAAAGTGTCAAGGATCCCCCTTATATAAGAGGGGCAATACCAACATAGTACAAAATACATTAATGATAAAGAAAGTGGGATGTGACTAGGGGAGGGCATAATACCAGCCGAACCGAAAAGACTAGCCGAACCGTAAATTTTGGTTTTTCGGTTTTGGTTTATTCGGTCGGTATGCGGTTTACAGATTATTAAATTTCGGTGTTCGGTGCTATTTACGATTTTAGGGTCTCGGTTTTTCGGTAACTGAAAAACCAAACAATTCTATATGAAACAATTTATTTCCTATGGGCTGCTGGAACATATGGACTCTGGAGGACAGACTTTTGAAAGCCCAATTTGGAATTTGGACCCACTGGAATTTGGAAAGCCCAATCATTAACAAATAAAATAAAAAGTAAATAAGTAAATAGTCTTTCCTCTTTTAGTCTTTAATATTATCGAAGACGGAGACCAACAGTCCAACACGACAACACCCTTAATTTGATTTCATCAGATTTTTCATTTTAGAATTTAGGGTTCACTTCACTTCACTATTCTACGACTGGCGACTACTGTTGCTCATCCGAGTGACCGAGTCCGACTGCCAAGTTCCGGTTGTCGCTTATGTTTTTGCCCATTGCCCAGATGGAAACAACAATAGTCATATATTGTATGTTTTTTTTTTTTTTGCTTTTTGGGTTTCTGCCCAGTGCCCAGATGTTTCTGTCATTTGCTATTTTTCTTACCAAGGAGCAAATGAAGCTGCATGATCATGAGACATTTCTATTTGGTTGAGGAAGTAGAGGAGTGACTACGTTCATTTAGATAAAGTAGTGACAATATTTAATACCTAAAGGTTTTCTATACATGTGTGCAACCTGCTCCGGCAGCCATGTGTCCAAAGTTGTCGACCTTACCTATCACAAGCAAGAGCATGATAGCCATTAGCAAGGAAGATTAAGCATTCAGAGTCTATATCCAAATGTCTTTGTGTGCTTTCTTTGATATATTCAGAAAAAGCTGAACAACCTTCTGAAAACGCACTCAACTTTACGATTGCATATATACAGATAAAAAGGTAATTAATATATGCTTAATGTTGATAAACTAGGACAATAACCGACCGAACAAAAACGAAAACCAAGCGAACCATAGTTTCAAACATCGAACCAACCGAAGTTATATTGGTTCGGTTGTCGGTGCACCAAATCAATAACCGAACACCGAACAAACCGAACCGAACTTCTTGCAAACTGCACCGCACCGACCGACGCCCACCTCTAGATGGGACAACTGACTAGCTTCATAATGCAAGCGCAGACCAGCTTTATACTAGCCTGATAGATTTAACCGGCCTTGACTGTATTCTTCGGAAACTTCCCATGCCCGTTGGGGTTTCGGCCAACATTATCCCCAGGCCGGATATCGATAGATCTCGAGAGAGGGGGGGGGGTACTCCGTCCGTGCTCTCGAGCCTCCGAGGTGACCTCCCGAAATGCCTTATTAACGAGAAATTGGTTCCCTCGATTTCACCGTATACAGATAGTCCCCGCGTTTCTTAGAGAGAAGTGACAAGAAGCTATTTTGACATCCCACTTTTCAGGCTTCCCATAATGACGTCGTGCTGATGACACAAGCCTCCATAATTATCGAAATGTTCCGTCGTTTCGCTTTTCCAGGATCATTCAACGCATTGCAGTTCCTCATTCTTCAGAGCCATAATGTCGCCGTCGATTCAGCTTCCGTGGATGCATTGAATGCGCCCGTCGTTACGTTTTTTAAGGGTGATAATAGTGCCGTCGGTTGCGTTACCCCTCTTTCTATAAATGGGGGTCTCCTAGGATTAGCCTTTTACCCAAGTATCTTTCCATACCTATCCATTCCTCCTTTCTTGCTATCTTTATTGTTTGTCGTTCACCATGTTTGGGGCCCATGGCCTCAAGATTTTATAGCGATATCGGGCATGCAACGGCATATCTCCCAGACCTTCTTTGGTCGAGCGAGATTACGTTGTTTTTGTGTTGTTGTTGTCGTTGTCATCTTCGTCGGCTCGGGACGACGAAGCAGAGGACCGATTTCCTCCAACCTGAGGAAATATTAGAATTATACGCTGCTTCTCAAGATAGGGCTCAGATTATACACCGCTGCTCACCCTCCTCCCATGGTTTGGCGCATTACATCCCTTTTGGATTCCTTGGGGTGTGGCGGTGCTTCCTACTAACTGTTGCCTCCCATGTCGGGGAAACGTTTCAAAAAGTGGCTTTACAGTAATAGCCTGACAAAATCCATACTAGCCAGATTTTTTACCCAGCCTCTTCTTCATTCCTTCCTGCCTTCTCCGCATCACTTTGCTCTTCTCCATTGCTTTCCCCCTTCGTTGTCTCTCTTTTTGAAGATGCCATTCTGGGGAATCGAGATAAGACTTCCGAGGGGATTGTGCTTGGAAGATATTGTCCTTGAGGATGCGTGCTTGAGGAGACGATATCGAAAATGTTGTTATTGAGGACGCACCTTTGAGAATAGGCTAAGTTCTTAGGCTTTTATTGTATGTACACCCTTCTGCTTCTTTGTTCCCGTATAAGGACCCCTCGTGGGCTTTTGTAATCATATGTAAGGACCCCTTGTGGGTTTTTGTAATGGAATATTTCATGAATACAAAGATTTTTTCCCGATTTGTCTTTGATGTTTGGTACATTCTTTTATGTTTGTGGAGACTCTAAATGCATGACTCTGTCTGTTGTTGCTAATACCGAACCCAGACGCGAGTATACCTTCCGGCCTTTGGTCGATAAAAACGGCTTCGCGCGGAATCCTTTACGACCCCTTGGATCGAACCTGAATAGGGTTGATAGACTCGGGCCGCAGGGACCTTGACTCTGAGGAAAATGAGAATAATGTTTCGGGACATGGAATCATGACTTTCTAATTAAACTATGTGGTAACCTTTGAGAAGAAATTTGCTTAGGGGCCCGTGGATGGGGGCTGCCTTTGATCTCTTGAGGGCAGTCCCCGAGCAGAGATCCGTTCAAATTCGGACCACCTGGAAATGCGCTCTGGGCTTAGTGTGAATAGCCTTATGATGTTGTAGATAGATTTTGAAAGAGGGTTTGTCCGATCTTGGACAGTCGCCAAGCCCATACGGGTGGAGTTCAAATGCTCATTTCCTTGGAGCCTGATTCCCTTTTGACAAAATCCCCCGAGGTCGAGTATCACCTCGGGTGGAGTTCAAATGCTCATTTCATGATGCTATTGGCTTCCAGGAGTCTACACTTCCCTTTGATTTAGATCCTCGTTGTTGGCGAAGGCATCATCGACTGCTTGGAACCTAGCCTTATCTTGATAGAGGTCCTCGAGCTCGGATACCACCTCGGGGCTAGAGAGGGCATTACCGGTTAGTGTTCTAGACCGACTTTGAGGCAGGTGAATCGTCACCGTTTTTTCCACATATAAATAGGGTTGTTTCTGCCTTTTTGGGGGTTACCCCATTTTAAGCAGTTGTCCTTCTCTTTATGCACTATTCTTTCGGCACTCCAGCACTAACGCGTCTGCACGTATTCCTGGTTTTTTGTTCTCTAATTTTGTGACTGCCATGGCGGCTATGTCGGGGTCTGTTTGACAGGGAGGGGAGAGCTCCTCCTTCGGTCGTCAGGACCATCGAGGTCTACTGACTTTGCGGTGTCGATCGACTACGCACTTTGTTGTTATTGTCAGGGAAAAACAAAGATCGGGTATGGATGGGTCGCTTTGTCCGGGTGCAGACTGCTGACATTATACCCGAGGAGCTCATGTCATTCACTAAGGAATGGAGCTATACTCGTAAGTGGTGAATCTCATGCTTTATCAGTTCTGTTTATGGTGAAAGTTGGTTTCACAATTGTGCCTTCCTATCTTCCTCTACAGCGGTTTCATGGGTGCCAAGTGACGTTATTGATCTGTCGGACTGGGTTCGAGAACTGGCGACCCACTCGACCTGTGAGGAACGCGAGTGGCGAGCTTTTTCTCGGGGCAGATGGGAAACAAAATACCATGGTGAGTGTTGTGCTATTCCCTCATTTCCTTACTGAGTTTTCTTTTGTAGGCATCAGACAAGCTCGAGTCCGGGCTGCTTCGTTGTGAAGCTAGGCTATGGAAAACTCTGGATGAGGAGAGATCCCTGAGGCTCCTTTGTGGTGGAAAAGAGGTTGAGTTGGTACATTTCGCAGTATGAGGCGAGCCAAAACTTAAAATGCAAAAACCACCTGAAGGAGCAGGTAGTTCTCTATCCCGGATGAGTGTGCATTCCGCCTTCTGGATCCTGGGGCTAATACGTAGTTTATTTCAGTTGTAGAAAAAGACGGAGGCCTTGGGATGCCTTCGAGGTGAAGTTGGCCGGGCCAGGTGTGATTGTGATGAGTTGAAAGCTCGGGCGGAGGCTCAAGCTTTAGGGGGATGATCTCTGGCCAAAGTTCCTGCATTTGAAGCTCAACTTCGCCTAGCTCGCGATAGTTCTTTGGCTCAGAAAAAAATTATTGTAGATCTTGAGTCCGAGCTTCCAAAAGTCGGGGCTGAGGTCGCTGATGCCCGGGCAGAAGCTGCAATGAGACGGACTAAGGCTGACTAGGAGATGGCGATCTATTCAAGGGATGCTGCCGATACTCAAGCCAAGCTGAGAAGGATCCTCGATCGCTAAGGGAGGATTGCAGAATATGCTCGTTGTAAGTCTTGAAGAAAGACCCTCGAGGAGACCTGTGATCGGGGTTTCGCCCTCCCGGAGGAGCTGGCACTAGCAAAGGCGGATGAGCATGATGCTCGATTACTTTCGCTCGATGCCGAGGAAAGCGAGGATGATACCGGGGGGCCGTAGCCCCTATGGGGAGGGCATATATTTTTCCATTTTGTATGCAGTATCTTCAGAGCGTGTTTGTAGATGGAGAATGCACTTTTTCACGTACGTAAAATAGAAGAAAACTTGAGGCTTTATTTCTTCTGTAGCCTTTTCTACTTCGCGTTTTACCATGTGGACTGGTTTCAGAGTTGGTGAGAATTGTTGTATTCGTGATATGGCCCTGGGGATCATCAGGTAGGCCCGGGGGCTCTTACGCGCTCGGTCGATGTGACCTTTAGTGTAAGCTGACGTTAGAGCTCTTATGCTTTTGCTCAATTGTTTTGGGTTTAGTCTCCGAGTCGGGCTTCGGCTCGAGCTCATTCGACCCTCAAGCTTTTGTGTTTGTGTGGGCTGGAGACAATGACTCTTATGCCTTAGGTCGAAACGACCTTTTATATGCACGGCCCTGAGGCTCATTAAACTGGCAACAATGGCTATTACGCTTTTTCCTTAGGCATGTATAGTTAACTATTTTAGGTACAGTCTCCGAATCGGGTTACGACTTGAGCTCATTTTGACCCTCAAGCTTTCAAATTTTAAGCTGGCGATAGTAGCTCTTACACTTTTGGTCGTTGTGAATTTTTAATGTGTGTGGCCCTGGGGCTCATTACGCTGGCGAACATGGCTCTTATGCTTTACCCTTAGGCATATGTAGGCTTTGTTTTCCTCTCGTTAAGGACTATTTGAAATGATTTTTCCTGACCCATCGTCGGTTTGGGAAGAACCTCGATTTCAAGTCGTTTGTAGCAATGGTCGGGCGTCCCCGAGTCACGTTAATTCGGCTGGTACAACCGTATGACTTGTCAACTGTATGTGTTTGGCCAGAGCCATTTTTGGTCCTGAGTGTAGTAGTTTGGGCGTCTATATCGAGGGTATGCCTTTTTAGGGGCCTTACAAATTCGATATATAGCCTAAACTTTGGGATCGAGTTTATGCATGTAGTAAGGTCTTACAAAACTTCCATGTCGTTGAGGTCTTACAGGATTTCATGTCGTTGAGGTCTTACAGGATTTTCATGCCATCGAGGTCTTACAGTTTTTTCATGCCGTTGAGGTCTTATAGGTTTTTAATGCCGTTGAGGCCTTATAGTTTTTCCATGCCGTTGAGGTCTTATAGTTTTTTCATGCCATTGAGGTCTTACAAGTTTTTCATGCCGATGAGGTCTTACAGTTTTTTCATGCTATTGAGGTTTTCTTATAGTTTTTTCATGACGTTGAGGTCTTACAAATATAGTTGCTACCTTATGTAGGTCTTACAAGACTGTTGGCCCAAGAACAGGTGAAGTTTTGAAGATTGACAAAAGAACTCAGACATGGACTAGGTCTATCTTGTAAAGCACAGTCATGCTCAACTTGTACATATGAGATGCACGCGAAGGAGATAAATCTAACTTATCAAGAAGTGATATCTCTTGATCTGATCAAAAAGGTTGCATATTGGATAAGGAGAGAAAGACCCCTTACATGAAGAGAACACGGTTTAGGAAGAAGATAGTGTTAGAGTTTGAGATCAACTTGAACTCTTTTACGATAGAAGAGTAGTATTTGAATCCCAATCAATCTCTAATTACTAACCCATTAAATATCGGTGTTGTTCTCTTTTATAGATAATGCACATAAGCAGAAGTTAAACTTAAATTAAGAGCAAAAGAGCAAGGTGATTTTGCAAGCAATTTATGTGTGATTCGAGTGTGCAGTCCTGAAGCTACTTGAATGAGATAGAAGAACCAGTTCCAAGTGTCTATCTTTTATTCTAGTTCAATTGTAGTAGGTGATTTTACATTGTACCTTTCAACTTTCATAGAAGCAATTGTATTAGGTTCCTAGAGTGTTCAAGTTAGAGTTAACTTGAATTTGTCGCAATAGTTGAGGCTGTGTGCCACAACGGGATTAGAGTTAATCCTTAGGTTTACAAAAGAGTTTTTGTAAATGTTGTTTTTGGTTCAGTGATTTTAGTAGAAGTTTGGGAAAATCCTACTGAGTAGTAGGTCGTGGTTTTTTCACATTTTGAGCCAGGTGTTTTCCACATAAAAATCTCTGTGTTCTTTATTTCCTTTACTTATTATTTCGCAAATAGTAGTAGTTGGAACACATAGAAGAACCAGGTCCTTCTATTATTCAGTCAAGCAAAAATTGGGTACCACACAAATCACCCCCCTCTTGTGTGGTATTGACGTTTAAAACATCAATTGGTATCAGAGCGGGTTATCCTTGAAGAGGTTAACACCTTAGGAAAAGATCAAGATGAGTACACCACCTAGAAACTGGGAAGGGCAATCTACTGGGCCTCCATTCTTTAATGGTCAGTACTATTCTGGGTGGAAGAATAGGATGAGAGATCACATCATAGAAGAAGACTATGAACTCTGGGACATAGTCACTGTTAGAAACTAAGCGTCCACCAGACTTTATAGAGAACCGAGTTCTCTATGAGTTTCCAGTGAAGATACTAATGAACCGAACTGTATAGCCATCTGGTCCTATATCAGTTCCCACAGTACTAGCTACTGAACCAGTATGTAAATGAGACACAAGATAAGTTCCTACTATAAAGAGAACAAGATTCTCTATCATCTCCCACTGTAAGCAACATACTGTAAAACCAATCAGTGTAGGGAATCAGGTTCTCTAATTGTTCCACAGTAGCACGACAGTAACTAAAGAACACAGAAGATTTTTACGTGGAAAAATCCCAACTCAAGGGGACAAAAACCACGACCTACACTTGTAGGCTTTCAACTTCACTAACTTGTAAACACCTATTACAAGCCACTTTGTAATGACTCTATTACAAAGAATTTAACTAACTTGTGATGCTCTCACCACAAGCCACTTTGTCACTCTATAGTTACAAAGGCTTTTACACACTCTAACTTGTAATAACACTTATTACAAGCCACTTTGCAACTCTCTAGTTACAAAGACTTTAACTTATGACTAAACCGAGTCACAACATAAATTGAAAAGTTTACAGATTTTGGGTTACTAAAAATGACTTCTAAGAAAGCAAGATAGGAGTTACAATGAAGAACAAATAATAAAGACTCAACAAACCTAAGGATTTAAGATTTTTTCGATCATGGATCAGGTCCTTGAGGTTGAAGCAACTTTGTTCTTGAGAGAGGTTGTTGCAAGCACTTGAGAGAGTATTTTCGTTTCTGATTTTGCAAGTCTTGAACCTGAATCTTGTGCCTTGCATAAGGTTTATACTACACAAGACATTACCTTAGTGATGTCAATTCACAATGGTGATGTCCAATCTCAATAGGAAGTGATTGTTGCATTGTCTGCTACATTGTGGCAAGCATTCACTTTCGGCAGTTGCTTTCCAAATGTACAGTTGAGTTATACTTCTGTCAAGGGAACACCAAGGTTTCAGGTCCCTAATCTGGTTCCTATAAATCTAAAGCACACTGCCCAGATTATCTTGAGTTTGATTAGCTTGAATGATTGTACCAGACATGCTTCAGGTCCTTTATCTGGTTCTCTCATGAAGTAAGTCATTTTACCTTCCTTGATTGTATTTATACGTGTGTGACATCACTTACAATGATGTAATCAAGGCAGGTAAAAAGCCTTCCACAGAAAGTTGACTGTTGCACTGTTCTTGTACAATAGCGTATGCAGGCAGCAACTTTCCTGCTGGAGAGTTGAATTCATATAGTCTCCTCGGGAACTGGTAGGGACCTATTCCCTAAGTTGTTCCATCTACTCTTCCTTATTTGAGTCATTGCTATCAGCTTTGAGTACCAGGTTCTTTTCTTTCATTGGTTCTCTTCTTTCATTGTCTATCTTCCTCTTCATATCGTAGGTCTTCATATTTCCAACCAGCTCTTCTATGGTCAGCTTCTGCAGGTCCTTTAATTCAGTAATAGCATTCACCTTGCTTTCCCAAGGGCTGGATCCCAACCTGGAACTTTGTGATATCAAGGTCTTGTAGATGTGTAATAGGTTCCTTATTTGGTTCTGAATGGTAAGTTTGTTAGATTATCTAAATATAAAGTAAAGTACTTGTGCCCAAGGTACTTGTAACCTATCAATTTCTCCCTTTTTGATGACGACAAACTTATAATTGATATTCCCCCTGAGAACCAGATCTCCATATGGTTCCTCCTACGAATTAGCCATATTCCCCATGAAAACCAAACCTAGAGAGCCGATCACAACTGGTTCCTCAAGACTGTTTGGCAAATCATCAAAACTCAAAGTTCCATAACTTATAAATTTCCCCCTTTTTGATGATGACAAAGCCATAATTAATATTCCTCTTGAGAACCAGATTCCTCACATGTTTCATGCGGATCAGACCTATAATCAACATATTATCAGTAATGTTCACCCTACGAAGCAGAGCTATCTCTTGAGAACAACAGAACCAGATTCCTCATATGTTTACCTGCATTATCAGCAATGTTCCCCCTGCAAAGCAGATCCATCTTTCATGCACAACATTTGAGAACCAGAGAACCAAATTCCTCATATATTTCTTTGCATTATCAGCAACGTTCCCCCTTTTGGCATGATCGAAAAGAATAACAAAAGAAGTACTACCAAAAAGAAGTTCAACAACATTAACTCAGGCCACTTGGGAAACACAACATAAACAATAACAAGAACAATAAGTGAATGTCAGTGCATAAAATAGGGTGATTGCCCATAGTGGAGTAATTATAATAAAAGCGTAGTAGTTTTAACAATACATAATATGACAATTTAAACAACTAAAGTACCAATGTCATCAAATGTAGGGATCAAAAGAAGATAAGAATTTAAGGGAATTTGGAAGGAGTGAAGGACATGGATCACTGGGCAGGAAGAAAAGTAAGGGGCTAAGGCTTTGATGAGCTTGTCCATTCGTTCATTTACTCTCCTTTGATCAATAATCATCTGCTTTCTCGGTTCCTTCACCTGTTTCCTCAATCTTTCATTCTCACCCTTCAACTTAGTATTCTATTCTGCCGAGGGTCCTTGAGGACCAGGTTCTCAACCTATTTGAGTATGTTGAGTCATTAATCAGCTCACCAAGAATCTCCTCATGCTTCGTCTCATTAAGAACAGACTTCAGTCCCATGCACATATAGCATCATAGTATCACATAAAATATAGAAGTTTTTACTTCTTCTTCAGAAACATTGGGACTTGTAGGAAAAAAGAGGTGATTCCAATTTTTAGAACTCAACAATGTCGAGAAGTTCCTCCATTTTTCAACAATATCAGAGTCAACACTCTGCCTTACAGCACCTTTTGAGACTTCAACGTCTTCTCCCTCCAAACCTAATGGCTCAACCTTTTGCTTCTGTAAGGAACCAGGTTCCTCACTTACACTACCCTTTCTAACCCTGAGCAACCATGTCTCTCTCTTCTTCTTCTCAATCTGTTTACCCTTATCATCTGCTGCATCTCTCTCAGTCAACTTTCTTTTCTCCATTTTTTTTAATTCTTTCTCACAAATGGAGATTTTTTTTCACTTCATTCTCTCTTCCATAGTCACCACATCAGCAGGTCACTCCACTTCATCATCAATCAGCCTACTTTTCTCAATCCTCTTTATTAGATCAGAAGTTTGTTTAAACATAGAACTCAAAGAGAAAAAGATCATCATTAAAATTGACTTCATGAGAAGGACTTGAGGCATCGGGTCCCTCATTAAATCCTCACATTTACCAATTTCTCCATCCTTCAAAACTTCCACAAATCCAACCATAAATTCAGCCTCATAATCTAGAATATTAGATCTACCTTGTTCCTTTTCATTTAAACTTCCATCAAAATCTACCAAATACTTCTTGGGGATTTGAATATGATGGAGTTAGGTTTTTTGGAAAGTGAGAGAGCTAGGTTCACTTCTGGCATATTTGGAAAAAAGGATTATTTTGAGACAAGGTTGATTTTGGTTTTGAAGAAAAGAATAGGTTTTATTTGGGTGTAAGATAGAGAAGTGCCTTTTTTTGGGATAACAGGTTAGTTCAGAAAAAGGTTTAACATTTTGGACTTCAAAAGGTAGGAGGAGAGGCAGGAACAAATTAATGACATGACACTTCAGCAGCTTAAAAAGGCATAAGTAATGAAGAGACTACTAACCTGAGTCACATGAACTAGGTTCTGTGACAGTTTTTGAAAATTTTGAGCAAAGACTCCTAGAGGTGAAATGTCATTCTTACTTATTTTTGTCCTAAAACCGCCATATGTGTATACTTGTAACAGTATAAAGAAGAGTTAGATGTCGCCGAAAAACACTTTTTAGCATTGTACCTTTCCTTCTTAACATAGCCAATCATCGAGGAACCAGGTCCTCAGTTGAGCTTGATCAACCCCAACTCCAGACGATTTCTTTCAAAATATTCCCTGATCAGCGTCTTGGTGAAGATGTCTGCTACCTGATCCTTCGTCTTCCAGAACTTTATACAAATTAGAACCTTTTCAACATTGTCCCTGAGAAAGGCAGCTGCAATACATTCTACTTCAGCTGTTGAGAGAGCTGCTGAGTTTCGTTTCCTTGTACCCCATGAGATAAAACATGATCCAAGGAAATGATCCATTCCAGATGTGCTTTTCCTGTTCACCAGATAGCCTGCATAATCAACATCAGCATAACCAATCAAGTCAAAGTTAACAACCGAGGATAGTAGAGAACCAGGTCCTGCATCCCTCTAAGATATCTTAGGATTCTCTTGGCAGCTTTAAGATGAGATTCCTTTGGATTGGATTGAAACCTTGTACATAATCCCACACTAAATACAATGTCTGACCTGTTGATAGTAAGATAGAGTAGAGATCCAATGATTCCCCTTTGATGCTTCCATATCAAACCTTTTTAAGAGTTCTTTGATGCATTTCTGCTGACTGATACACGTTCCCTTTATGGAATGCTTCACTTGAAGACCTAGGAAGACATTCAGTTCCCCCAACATACTCATTTCAAACTCACTTCCCATGAGTTTAGCAAATTCTTCACAAAATGAGTCAGTTGTAGCTCCAAATATGATTCCATCAGCATAGATCTACACAATGAGTAGGTTCCTTCCTGCTTTCTTTCACACCAAGCACGGGGAGCCTGGCTTCCATAACAATTTTGTAAGCAGGTCATGGAACCAGGTTCCACGTTCTGTTCCTCTCAAGTTGACGGAGCTTTTCTTGCATAGCTGTAATCCAGTCAGCATCTTTCAATGCTTCCTTGATATTCTTAGGCTCTATTTGAGAGACAAAGGCTGAGAAGGCAAGAGTTTCTTGTCTTTGATCTGGTTTGAATTTCTCAGTAGCTGGAGTTCCATGTACGACATCCATAACTCTGTTTTCTGCTTCAGATATTGTGATTGAGGGACCAGGTTCCTCTATGTTGGCTGGAGTCTCATCTTCAGTTATAAGGAATACGGTCCATATAAATTTGGAGTAATCATCCATACTGACAAGAATATGCATATCCTTCCTCCTATACTTGGCATCCTCACATGTCCATATATATCCATATGGAGGAGATCACGTGGCCTTGAGATACTAACTTCCTTTTTGGGCTTGAAAGAGGATCTGACTTGCATTTCTTTTACACATGAATTACACACCCTGTGATCCTTGAAGCTTGATTTGAGCGGACCATGAACCAGGTCCTTTTTGACTAATTTGTTCAGCAGCGTGAAACTTGCATGACCGAGCCTTCTGTGCCATAGCTCAACATTATCATTAACAGCACTCAGACAACCAAGATCCCCTTGTCACATATTTGGAAAATACCCAGCAGAATCTCTTAGAGGACCAAGTACTCTACTGTTCAATGAAATCATACTGTTCCCGATCCTTCCAACTCCCATAATGTATCCTTTCTTGCCATTTTCAAAGGATACACTCCCTCCTTGCAGGGCCTTCAGTAAAAGGAAATCAGTTGTTCTTCCAGTTATGAGCTTCGAGCAGTCGCTATCCATGTGCCACTATTGACTTCTCCCTTTCACTGTTCCCTGCACACTTAAGTCAATGATTAGACTTAGGAACCCAAGCCAGCTTGGGTCCCTTATAATGATGGAACAGGCGGATCAAACTTCTTTTTGCCCATGCAGGCAACATATATTTTCTTTTCAGGGAACAGGTTCCTCATCAGTACGCCTTTTTTCAATAAAGACTTTGTTTTTATGCAAAGACTGATTTTTAACTTTACAAGAGTCCTTGTAATGACCGGTTTGACCACAGTGAGTGCATAACCTATTATCAGCCACAGTTACATACTTCCTATGGAGATTATATGAGGTGTTAGCCTTTTGGAACCCGATGCCTTGCCTGTTTCCATCATTACTACTTTACATAGACGTTATTACATCAGAGGACCGGGTCCATTTTAGTGACTTATCAAGATCATTTTAACCCTTTTTAAACCCCCCTGAAGTTGTCAATTTTTTTAAGCTCAGCAACCAGACTTGTTTTAACTTTTTTCAGCTCACTCTCAAGCTCAAGTTGAGCCTTTTTAGCCACTTCCTCTCCCTCAGTGTTGTCCATCCATTTCTTTGTTTGTTTTTTCAGCAAGCTGTGTTCTCTAGTTACTTCTTCCACTTGTTTCCTTAAATCTATAATGGAAACTACCATATCATCCCTTTCTTGCTCAGTAGCTGCAATTTTCTCTACTAGAGTATTCTTTTCTTTGCTAAGGGTTTCTATGGTTTCCTTCAAGTCATCAACCACTACCATCAAATCATCTCTAAATTATTCAACATCTCCTAGCTCTATGATTAGGGCATCATTATCATTAACAAAACTATAATATGTATCAATTAGAACATTTGCTAATGACATCAATTTCTTCGAAGAGTAGGACTTCAGATTTCTCTGAACATCCCTGAAATTTACCTCATCATTGTCATCTTCTTCATCCTCATCGGACTTAGCCATCAATGCAAACAATGAATCATATTCCTTTGCTTCATTTTGCATTGCCATCATGGAGCTGCTTCCTGCATCTGGTTCCTCTTCTGATTCACTGGAGGAGTCTCCCCATGCAGCAAGAGCTTGCTTCACAACATTGCCAGCTGCACTTTTTCCGCTGAATCGTTTGTTAGGAACCAGATTCCTTTTTGCTACTTTGTCAGAGTTGTGTTTATAATGCTCTTGTTTCAGAAGTGGGCAGTCTTTGATGAAGTGTCCAGGCTTTTCACACTTATGACATCACTCATTTCCTTTGAAATTCCTACTGGAACTTCCTTTATTTGGGATCCCACCATTTTTCCAATCCATCTTCCAAAATCTTTGTGGTCTATTAGTTGATTGACTTTCCTTGATGTTTGGTAGAGCAGTCATGTAGATCCTTTTTAGGTATTAACGTTTTAGAAAGAACCAGCTCTGATACCAATTGTTAGAAACTAAGCGTCCACCAGACTGTATAGAGAACCGAGTTCTCTATGAGTTTCCAATGAAGATACTAATGACCCGAACTGTATAGCGATCTGGTCCTATATCAGTTCCCACAGTGCTAACTACTGAACCAGTATGTAAATGAGACACATGATAAGTTCCTACTGTATAGAAAATCCTCTATTAGCTCCCACTGTAAGCAACAGACTGTAAAACCAATCAGTATAGGGAATCAAGTTCTCTAATTGTTTCATAGTAGCACGACAGTAAGTAAAGAATACAGAGGATTTTTACGTGGAAAAATCCCAACTCAAGGGGACAAAAACCATGACCTACAGTTGTAAGCTTTGAACTTCACTAACTTGTAAACACCTATTACAAGCCACTTTGTAATGACTCTATTATAAAGAATTCAACTAACTTGTGGTACTCTTACCACAAGCTACTTTGTGACTCCCTAGTTACAAAGAATTTAACTAACTTGTGATGCGCTCACCACAAGCCACTTTGTCACTCTACAGTTACAAAGGCTTTTACACACTCTAACTTGTAATAACACTTATTACAAGCCACTTTGCAACTCTCTAGTTACAAAGACTTTAACTTATGACTAAACCCAGTCACAACATAAACTGAAGAGTTTACGGATTTTGGGTTCCTAAAAACAGCTTCTAAGAAAGCAAGATAGGAGTTACAATGAAGAACAAATAACAAAGACTCAACAAACCTAAGGACTTAAGATATCTTCGATCTTGGATCAGGTCCTTGAGTTTGAAGCAGATTTGTTCTTGAGAGAGGTTGTTGCAAGCACTTGAGAGAGAATTTTCGTTTCTGATTTTGCAATCTTGAACCTGAATCTTGTGCCTTGCATAAGGTTTATACTACACAAGATATTACCTTAGTGATGTCAATTTACAATGGTGATGTCTAATCTCAATGTGAAGTTACTGCTGCACTATCTGCTGCACTGTTGTAGGCAGTTACTTTCTGCAATTTCTTTCCAACTGTATAGTTGACTTATGGGGAACACCAAGGTATTAGGTCCCTAATTTGGTTCCTGTGAATCTAAGGCATACTGCCCATATTATCTTGAGTCGATTAGCTTGAATGATTGTACCAGACATGCTTCAGGTCCTTTATCTGGTTCTCTTATGAAGTAAGTCATTTTACCTTCCTTGATTGTATTTATACGTGTGTGACATCACTTACAACGATGTAAGCAAGGTAGGTAAAAAGCCTTCCATAAAAAGTTGACTGTTGCACTGTTCTTGTACAATAGCGTGTGCAAGCAGCAACTTTCGTACTGAAAAGTTGAATTCATACAGTCTCCTCAGGAACTGGTAGGGACCTGTTCCCTAATCTATTCCTTCTACTCTTCCTTACTTAAGTCATTGCTACCAGCTTTGAGTACTAGGTTCTTTTCTTTCTTTGGTTCTCTTCTTTCACTGTCTATCTTCCTCTTCATTCCATAGGTTTTCAGATTTCCAACCAGCTTCTCTATGGTCAGCTCCTGCATGTCCTTTAATTCAGTAATAACATTCACGTTACTTTCCCAAGGGTTGGATCCCAACCTGGAACTTTGTGATCTCAAGGTCTTGTAGATGTGTAACAGGTTCCTTATCTGGTTCTAAATGGTTAGTTTATTAGATCATTAAAACATAAAGTAAAGTACTTGTGCCCAATGTACTTGTAACCTATCAGTCACTGATGGTCCCCTAGCAACTACAAAGAAGAATGCTGAAGGAGTGGACGTGCCAATGACAAGAGCTGACTACACTGCTGAAGATTTGAAGAAATGGGAAAAGAATGCCAAGGCCAAGAAATGGCTTGTGTGTGGACTGGGTCCAGATGAGTACAGTAGGATTCAATGTTGTACCACTACTAAGGAGATGTGGGACACTTTACAAGTGGCTCATGAAGGAACTCCTCAAGTAAAGAGATCAAGAGGAACACTGCTATATTCTCAATATGAGAATTTTACTATGAAGGAAGAAGAAAGTATCCTGGAGATGTACACAAGGTTCACAACACTAACAAATGAACTTAAATCTCTTGGGAGAATTTTTCTAGAAGAAGACAAGGTTGAAAAAATATTAACAAGGGTCTTACTAGTAACTTGGGAAAGCAAAATCACTGCCATTTAGGAATCAAAGAACATTGCTACTCTTAAGTTGGATGAACTGATTGGAATCTCACTGCCTATGAATTGAGAAGGCAAACCATGAAAATGGATACACCCAAGAAGGAAAGGAGTCTGGCTCTCAAAATAGCTGAAGGTGAAGATCTGGAGGATGATGAAATGTCCATGATCACAAGGGATTTCAAGAAGTACGTGATGAGTAGAAATGGTCCTTCAAGAGGTACTACCTTCAACAAACCAAGGGCTCCTAAGAAGCAGACAAACGAGGACTGCTACAAATGTGGCAAGACTGACCACATGATCAAGAATTGTCCTTTGTTGGAAATAGAATGGAAGAAGGAAAGGACTGAACGAAGGAACAAGAAGAAGGAACATGTTCAGCCCAAAGGTAACAAAGGATCAACAAAAGCTATGGTTGCTGATTGGGGAGAAACATCAGATGAGGATTCAGAAGATAAAGCTGGAGATGAACAAGAACTTATGGCCATCAGAGAGTCAGATTATGAACAAGAGGTAAGTGTGATTCATCTCAAAGACAAGATTAAATTTCTGTCTAAAGAAAAGTTGTCTGAACTATTGCTAGACTTCATTGATGAGTCTGAGATAATTAACAATGAGAAGGAACAACTGTCTAGGGAGTGTGTGATCTTAAAAGCCAAGTGGAAAAATCTAGAATCTAGGACAAATAAGAGTGACAGTAAAAATGGTGAGTTTGAAGAACCAGGTTCTTGAACTTGACACAAGTTCTTAGAACTTAGGTCTGAAAACATAAAAATTAGGAATAGGTAAGAAGAAAGCTGATCACACACATCTCACCTTAGAAGAAAATCTAGGAAAAATGAAGGATGAGTTGTACAAGAAAGATGAGCAGATAAGAGTCTTAAAAGAAGACCTAAGAAAGGTGAAGCATGAACTAGACAGAACTTGCAAATGGAATAAGGCCTCTGATGCACTATCCTGGTTACAAGAACACTACAACAACAACAAAAGAGGACTTGGCTATGGGACCCAAGCACCTAAGTGGGACCCCAAAATCAAGTAGATCACTCTTCCTGAAAATAGTATCTGCACACACTGTGGCAAGACTGGTTATTGCAAAAATGAATGTAATGCAAAAGAAAAGGCTAGTCGAAAGAACAAAATCTTTGTTCAAGAGAAACATAGGCCGCCTGGATGGGCCAAAAGGAATTTAATTTACCCATTTGCCTATATAAAGGGACCCAAACTAGTTTGGGTTCCTAAGACTAACCCTGGTTTCTTTTGGCAGGTCCAAGTGAAGGGAAGTAGCCAAATATGGTACATGGATAGTGGCTTCTCAAAACATATGATTGGAAGCAAGAACTAGTTCCTTTCACTTGAGGACTTAAAAGGAGGTAATGTCTCCTTTGGAAATGGGAAGAAAGATGAGATTATTGGGGTTGGAAAGGTAGGTAAGACAGACTCATACTCTATTGAGAATGTCTACTTGATAGATGGCTTGAAATATATCCTAATCAGTATATCACAACTGTGTGACAGAGGTAACCTTGTAGCATTTACCTCTACCAAATGATTTGTGATTAATCTTACCACTGGCAAGATTGTTTTACAGGAAAAAGAAGTTAACAATATTTCATTGTAGATATTTCCACTCTTTTAGAAAATGAACTCACTTGCTTGTGTGTGTTGGACAGTGATCCCTTCCTGTGGAACAAGAGACTTGGTTATGCAAGTCTGAATCAACTCAACAAATTAGTCTCCAAGGACTTGGTGATAGGGTTACCTAACATCAAGTTCAAGGAAGACAAAGTTTGTGAGGCCTGTGCAAGGGGGAAGCATGTAAGATCATCCTTTAAAAGCAAGAAAATGGTAAGCACAACCAGGACGTTGGAACTGGTTCATATGGATCTCTATGGTCCAATGAGAACATTGAGCAGAAGTGGTACGAAATATGTGATGGTACTTGTTGATGATTACTCTAGGTTTACATGGGTACTATTCTTAACATCTAAGGATGAAGTATTTGACATGTTTACTGCCTTTGTTAGAAAAACTCATAAACAACTAGGTAATCAACTTACATCAATCAGGTCTGATCATGGAACTGAATTTAAAAATACTAAGTTTGCTGAATTTTGTGATGAGCATGGTATAGATCATAATTTCTCTGCCCCTAGGACTTCTCAACAAAATGGAGTAGTTGAAAGAAAGAACAGGACTCTTGAAGATATGGCTAAAACTATGCTTCTTTCTAGTAAACTGTCCCATAGCTTCTGGGCAGAGGCTGTAAACACTTCATGTTATATCATTAATAGATACATGACTAGACCTCTTGTAGAGAAGACTCCCTATGAGTTACTTAAAGGGAGAAAACCAAATATATCCTATCTTAGGGCATTTGGATGCAAGTGCTTTGTGCACAATAATGGAAAGGACTCCCTAGGTAAGTTTGATCCCAGAAGTGATGAGAGAGTATTGTTGGTATATTCTTCACATAGCAAAGCTTATAAAGTGTTCAATAAAAGAACTTTGTGTGTAGAAGAAAGTGTACATGTAGTTTTTGATGAAACTTACATTCTTTCTAAGAGACAGGAATATGAAGATGAAGCTATTGGGCTGATAAAAGATTTGAGTGAAGTCTCAGCTTAAGCTAAAGTGGCACCAAAAGAAGGAACAGGTGATGGAACAGGTTCTTCCATCCAGGGCAACCTGACAGGGGGAACTGATCAAAGAGGAACTGAAACCAATCCCCTAAAGGAACCGGTTCATGACCCTATTCCTCAGCAACAGAACATGGGAGAAACATCAAGCAGAAATCAGTTGGTTGTGAAACCTCACAAGTATCAAAGTTCTCATCCCATTGAGAACATAATTATTGATCCAACCTCTAGAGTTAAAACTAGATCACAATTAAAGAATCTGTGTGATTTTGATGTTTTCCTATCTCTTATTGAACCTAAAAATGTTGTTGAGGCTTTGCAGGATGCAGATTGGGTAAATACAATGCAAGATGAACTCAATCAATTTGAGAGAAGTCAAGTTTGGCATCTAGTTCCAAGACCCAAGGACAAATCAGTAATTGGCACAAAATGGGTCTTCAGAGACAAGCTTGATAAAAATGGAACAATTACAAGAAACAAGGCAAGACTGCTAGTCCGAGGTTATAGCCAAGAGGAGGGTATATATTATGATGATACCTTTGCTCCAGTTGCAAGACTGGAGGTAATAAGACTCCTCATAGCTTTTGCAGCACACATGGAATTCCTTCATCAGATGGATGTCAAAAGTGCCTTCCTGAATGGCTACCTAAAAGAGAAAGTGTTTTTTAAACAACCTTCAGGGTTCGAGAGCAAGGAATGTCCTGAACATGTGTACAAATTAGACAAGGCTCTCTATGGACTCAAGCAGGCTCCTAGAGCATGGTATGAACGATTGTCCAAATTCCTGCTTAAACATGGCTACAAAAGAGGTAAAATTGACAGTACTCTATTTTTGAGGGAAAAAGGTAAGGATCTTCTTGTGGTACAAATATATGTTGATGACATAATTTTTGGGGCAACCACTGACAAACTAAGGATTTTGCCAAATTAATGGGGAGTGAGTTTGAAATGAGTATGATGGGTGAGCTTAACTTTTTTTTAGGCTTACAGATCAAACAAAAAATATATGCAAAAGAGTTGATCAAAAAGTTTAAAATGGATGAATCAAAGGAAATAGACACCCCCATTGCAACTGCCACTAAATTAGACATAGATGAACCTGGTTCATCTGTTGATCAGAAGTTGTATAGGGGTATAATTGGTTCACTTTTGTATCTTACTGCCAGCAGACCTGACATAGTTTTTAGTGTAGGGCTTTGTGCTCGTTTTCAGGATAATCCAAAGGAATCTCACTTGACTTCTGTCAAGAGGATACTGAGATATTTGAAAGGCACTACTGATCTATGTCTTTGGTACCCTAAAGGTAGTAATTTCAATCTAGTAGGCTATGCTGATGCTGATTATGTAGGTTTCCTTGTGGATAAGAAGAGAACCTCAGGTATGGCTCATTTTCTTGGTTCATGTCTTGTATCATGGGCCACTAAAAAGCAGAATTCAGTGGCCTTATCCACTGTTGAGGCTGAATATGTTGCTGCTGCCTCTTGTTGTGCTCAATTGCTATGGATCAAACAACAACTGATAGATTTTGGCATTGAAGTTGGTTGCATTCCTATCTACTGTGATAACACTAGTGCTATAAGTATGACAAAGAACCATGTTCATCATAAGAGGACTAAGCACATAGATGTTATACACCACTTCTCAAGAGATAACTATGAGAAAGGATTGATCTCCATAGAATTCTGTGCTACTGATAAACAAATTTCTAACAACTTTACTAAAGCATTGAGTAGATAAAACTTTGAGTGGAACAAGTTGGAATTAGGGATGATTAAGATCACCAGATAGAACTAGCTCAAAATGCATAATGAAAAAAAATATGAAAAATGAAAAACAAATTGGCTAGGAAATCTGAACTTGTGTAAATATCTAGATTAATTTTTACTCAGCTTTATATTGTAATTAGTATACTCCTGTGACATGTGTTAATATGACTCATTGATCTCTTACAAAATTTTCTCTATTATGGTAAATTGAGGCATGGTCAAGAGAATTCTAAATGAAGAACCTGGTTCATCAGTATGGGTTCATCTGAATGCTAAGATATGTTTTCTATACTCTGTACAATTTGAAATATAAATATTTAAATCATGAGAAGAAGTCCTACAATTGTTTAACTCCTTAGAAAATTCTATCCGTTTGTTTTTGAACCAGTTCCGTCAGCCTTAGAACTCTAAACCACAAAAATTGCCTAAAATCTAGGGAAGCCTAACCGTTCATTCAAACCTGAAATTTTAGGTTGATTAGACCTCTAATTGACTACTGCTAAAGCTGCTGTTATACATTAAATGTGCATTTCTCTTTAAATACACCTCATTACCTCATGCCATCTTCATAATTCTAAACCGTCAAAAACCCCTCTTCACTTTCACTTGCTCTGTTCTCCAAAGTTCTAACTTACCAAGTCTCTCAAGAAATCAGATATAATGACAAACCCACAAGACAACCCTGGAACTCCTCCACCACCCACTCCCTCAAATTCATCTACCCCTCCTCCACCCAGCAAATCACCCAAACCCAGGCTGAGAAGGGTAAAAATGCTTGCTCGAAAAATAGTAGCTTCTGGGGCCCTTTCAAAGAAATTGAATGAATAATTACAGGCAAGTCAGGTCCAAGACTCTAACTCTAACTCTGATTCTGAGTCATACAAATCTGCTAGTGAGGGGGAAGGACCTGGGTCGTCTGACTCGGAGAAGGCTCAAGAATCCCCTTCTAAGGTAAGTTCTTCTTTGACTGAGAATTTAGAAACTAGGTTTGTTCTGGTTGGGCCTATCAGGGATATGGAATTACCTGAGTTACAAAGGAGTGAAGGTAAAAAGAAATCTAAAAAAGAAAAAGAGAGAGAGGGTGCATGTGGTGATGAGAGGGAAAAAGGGGAAAAAGTAGTTGATCAATCACCCACTGTTGATTTGTCTGTACCTGCTATCTATGGGGTTGAACAAGAAAATGTTGAAGAGAGTGGCAAAAAGTCAGGGGAAGTGGTTATGGTGAAATTGCTGAAGGGTTAGTTAATCTAAGCGCACAAGGAGATGAACCTGGTTCATCAACTGAAGAGACCCTAGCAGACTTGTTGAAAAAGGTTGGAGCAAGTTATGATCCAAAGAAAAGAATAACTCCCACACCAAAAGCCCCTAGTGCTCCAAAACCCTCCAAGAAAAGAAAGGCTTCATCCCCAACAACTACTGAAACTTCCTTGCCAAAGGGAAGATCCACAAGAAGCAGGGTGAAATAGAGTGAGAGTGATCTACAAAAGGCTCTGGCTGAGAGTAAGAAGAAAAGGATGGATAAAGGAAAAGGGAAGGTTGCAGAGTTCTTAGAAGCTGTGGAAGTTGAGGAGATGGAACAGGTCCATCAGGAGAAAGTTACAACAGTGGAGGTTCAGACCCCCAAGCCCAAAAAGCCCAAGATTTCTTCCAAGAAGTCTTCCTTTATGTTTGAGGCTGCTAAACCCTCATTGGCCAAGAGGACAAGGTCTGTAGTGAAAAGTAAACAAGTAAGAATTTCTGAAGATGAGGAATGGAGTTGTGAAGAAGCAGAAGATGAGTCTGATGGTGAACAAGACAAGCTTGCCATGTTTGACAAAAGAAAAAATTTGAAGGGTAGATTTCTGAAAGACTTGGTGGAACCAGAAATGATAAGACTGGTGGATGCCTTAGCTGCTCAGGGCTGGAAGGACATGGTCCTTCAGATAAATGGAAGGCTAGCTTGTCTTTAGACAAATGGAAGACAAAGTCTTGTTTGAATTTGTCAACAAGTGCCTATTGCCCAGGCAGGAGAGAAGACATATTGCAAATTTTATGGATTTAATTCTGATGGAGTGCCTGGAAAGTGGAAGGCAAATTAATTGGCCTACATTCATCAATAAGCTAGTGGATAGGGTCATTAATGGCTCCAAGGCTCATGCTACCCCCTATGGCATTATTCTGACTACGGTTTTGGATAAGTGTAATGTGCTTCTAAAGAAATGGGAAATGGCCTCAAGCAAGGACCATTTTGGCATTTATACTCTGCTTGCTTGTGACTATTTAGTCAATGCCATCCCAAATGAACCTGGTTCATCCAATAAGACTCCTATCAATAGTAAAGTCAAGGCTCTTGTTCAGGAATGTGAAGCCAAGGATGCTGAGATAGCTAGGCTAAAGGCTCGTGTGGCAGAGGTGGAATCTGAGAGGGATGCTCTCAGAACTGAGCTTACCAAGGAAAAAGAGAAGAATGATGGAATTTTCACAATATGCTGAATCTTCTCCAAGCCCAAAACCAACCCTCTAGTTCCCTCAAGCCTTAGGAATTCTAGCCTTTGTCTCCTGAACCTATCTAGTACCTTCAGTGACCCGGATTAGGGATTTTTCTTTGTTTTTGCTCATGTTTTAAATGTTTTTTGCTTTCTGGTTGTGGATTGTGGTAGCAACATATCTTCTATCAATGATATCTACTATTTTTGCTATTGTTCAATGTTAATCTTTCCTTGATAGTTTAAATATGTTTGCTTGATTACTAATGATTAAACCATGATTGCACTTACAGTTTCCCCAGTGGCCATGAGTACTTATTAAAATCTGGGACTCACACTTTGCATGCACCTTTTCGATGATGCCAAAAGAGGGAAGAGATTGTGCTTTACACATTCTGAATAAGTGATATTTATAACCTAATTAACCTGGTACTTGATGATACGTGAATATTCTAAACTTTGTATTGACGGTTAACCTGAGTTCTTAGAGGATCCAAGTAAGTAAAAAGCACAAAGTTTGTCATCACCAAAAAGGGGAAATTTGTTGGACCAAGAATAGGTGAAGTTTTGAAGATTGACAAAAGAACTCAGATATGGACCAGATCCATCTTGTAAAGCACAGTCATGCTCAACTTGTACGTATGAGATACATGTGAAGGAGATAAATCTAACTTATCAAGAAGTAATATCTCTTGATCTGATCGAAAAGGTTGCATATTGTATAAGGAGAGAAAGACTCCTTACATGAAGAGAACATAGTTTAGGAAGACGATAGTGTTAGAGTTTGAGATCAACTTGAACTCTTCTACGATAGAAAAGTAGCATTTGAATCCCAGTCAATCTCTAATTACTAACCCATTAAATATCAGTGTTGTTCTGTTTTACAGGTAATGCACATAAGCAGAAGTTAAACTTAAATTAAGAGCAAAAGAGCAAGGCAATTTTGTAAGCAATTTATGTGTTATTCGAGTGTGCAATCCTGAAGCTACTTGAACGAGATAGAAGAACCAGCTCCAAGTGTCTATCTTTTATTCTAGTTCAATTGTAGTAGGTGATTTTACATTGTACCTTTCAGCTTTCATAGAAGCAATTGTATTAGGTACCTAGAGTGTTCAAGTTAGAGTTAACTTGAAGTTGTCGCAACAGTTGAGGCTGTGTGCCACAACGGGATTAGAGTTAATCCTTAGGTTTATAAAAGAGTTTTTGTAAATACTGTTTTTGGCTCAGTGATTTTAGTGGAAGTTTGGGAAAATCCTACTGAGTAGTAGGTCGTGGTTTTTTCACCTTTTGTGCCAGGTGTTTTCCATGTAAAAATCTCTGTGTTCTTTATTTTTTTTACTTATTATTCCGCAAATAGTAGTAGTTGGAACACATAGAAGAACCAGGTCCTTCTACTATTCAGTCAAGCAAAACTTGGGTACCACACAAATCACCCCCTCTTGTGTGGTATTGACATTTAAAACATCAAAGACCGAGTCTGCCCGCCCGGGGTCTTATGGCCTCGTGTTTTGATTAGTCAATGGAGGTGGTATTTTGATGGCAGTCCCCAAGTCATCGAGAGTTTCTTGACTCGGGAGCCATTTTTTGTAAACTTTGCATTCCCTTGTTGAGGGCTTATGATTTTGGAGATCTCGACCCTGAGCTCGTGCGCTTTTCTTTTGAGATTTTGTCGCCACTCCCCTAATACTCGAGGTGCTTTTGGCATTAGAGATGTTTAGCGATTTCCGCGTTGCCTTATCTGAGGGCTTATGATTTCGGAGCCCCGACCCGGAGGTCATTCAAGTGTTGAATTGTTGACGCCAGTCCCCGAGTATTCGGGACGTTTCCGGTGGAGGAGTTATTTTTGCGAAGGTGCCGAGTATCTTTTGGAGCGCGAGATGCCTTGACAAAAGATGTTCTTCAATTATTTGATACAAGCGTACATATGTTAACCATCGGGGGCCAGGCTATATGGACATGGTTTATTTGACCGTTTGTCCCGGTATATTATTTTCCTATAGGGACCCCGTTCGGCGTTTCTTGGTTTTTCCGAGCGGGTGGCTCCCGAGGGGGGGGGGGATGCCCCTAGTGTTCGGGGTTGATTGCAAAAGAAGCCTCAAATATTTGTTGAGTTTCCCTTAGGTAGTATGCAGATGTTGCCTCGTTAAAAACCTTGCCGGTAAAACCCTTTTTCGGGATAAAAACTCGATCGAAGAAAAAGAGTGCAATAGATGCTTTAAAACCTTAAGGTCTTCAAGATGGATTAGCGTTCTGGCCGCTTCGATCGGGCTCATGCATAAAGGTTAGTCTGAAATAAGAAATGAAAAAGGGAGATGGTCGTACCTTAATGCGAGATGCACCGGTGATATTTTGAGGATCGATGTTCCAATCACTCGAGATGAGGATGCGGTACGGTCCTTTATTTCGTTTAATCGGGCTTGATCGAGGGTGTGGCTCGATTACCTTTCGGCTCTTTTGTGGGCGGAGGTGCGAGTGCTGGTGTCATGTCGTGCACCGCAAACATTTCCTTTTCCATATGTTGTTCCCCGTAAACGGTTTTAATTCCGTCCTTTGTTGGAAATTTCATCATTTGGTGAAGAGTGGATGGTACCGCTCTCATGCAGTGTATCCATGGCCGTCCGAATGAGGCATCATACCTCATGTCTCCTTCAATGACATGGAATTTGGCATTTTGGGTCGTGCCGGCCACGGTGACCGGGAGGATGATTTCTCCTTTCGTTGTTTCACTTGCCATGTTGAATCCATTGAGGACTCGAGTGGCGGGCATGATTTGGTCGAGCAGTACGAGCTGCTCTATCACCCTCGACATGATAATATTGGCTGAGCTACCTGGATCCACGAGTACACGTTTTATTTGAAAAGAATTTGCAAGGAAAGAGATTACTAGCGCGTCATTGTGAGGTTGAGACAAGGTTTTAGTGTCCTCTTTGATGAATGTGAGGGCGTCCTTGGGAATATATCCCCAGGTCCGCTTTTTTCTAGTGATGGATATTTTTGTCCTTCTCTTTATGGGTTCCTGCGGGGTATCGACGCCTTCCATGATCATGTGGATGACATGTTGCGGCTCGTTTGCCTCATTCTTCTTGGTCACCTCTCTTTCCTGAAACTAATTTTTGGCTCGATCGCTAAGGAATTCCCGAAGATGCCCTTTGCTAAGTAGTCGGGCTACCTCTTCTCGGAGTTGGTGGCAATCCTCGGTCCTGTGGCCGTATGTGTTGTGAAACTCACACACTAAGTTGTGATTCTTTTGTGAGGATCCGATTATATAGGCCTGGGCCACTTGCCGTCTCTGATTTTACTGATGGCAAATACGATGTCTGATACATCGACGTTGAAGTTGTATTCCGACAAGTGGGGTGCACCCGTTGGCCCTGCATTCCTATCGAATCTAGCTTTGTTGATGAGTCCTCTGATCGTTGCGAGGTAGGTTGCGCCTCGGGGCGTTCCTCCTATCTTTGATGTACGACTGATATCTTTTTTTGTTTGGTTATGGTTCCTTTGCAAGGAGCCTGCTTAGGTATACTGAGCCCGAGGGGGCTCCCAACTAGTCATCCCCAGCCCTAAGTTTTGACTAATACTGATTGTGGACGTCCGACCTGGTCATAGCTGGATACTCGATCAAATTCTATTTCAACTGTTTTGAAGCCACTGAGCTTCGTTCATTCGGACCTTGAGTTAAAGCCTACACTGCCTAGTCGTTGGAGATTGGCGGTAGCTCTATCCGTTCCATTTGAAAGCAAGACATGAATTCCCGCAGCATCTCGTTCTCCTTTTGCTTAATATTGAAAACGTCGGACTTTCTCGTCACTACTTTGATGGCACCGACATGTGCTTTTACAAAGGAGTCTGCTAGCATGGTAAATGAATCTATGGAGTTTGGAGCCAAGTTGTGATACCACGTCATGGCCCCATTCGAGAGTGTCTCCCCCATCGTTCTTTATATCGTTGTCCTTTACCATGCAAGTGTAGGCAGTAACGTGTTCATTGGGGTCTGAGGTCCTATTATACTTTGGGAGTTCTGGCATTTTGAACTTCTTTGGAATAGGTTTCGGGGCCGCTCCTTCGGGGAACGACCTTTGTATGAACTTCTTCGAATCCACACCTTTCAGGACCGGGGGTGCGCCCGAGATCTTGTCGACCCTGGAGTTGTAGGTCTCAACCTTTTTATCGTTGGCTGCTATCATTTTCTCGCCCGATTCGATCCTTTTGGTGAGGTTTTCGAGCATTTTTATGATGGTAGGGTCAGCTATCGATCCGTTATTTCTCGATATCTCAGGTATCTGTTCGGCTGGAGGAGCTGTCCCCGGTGCTACCATGATGGGAGTCTCAGGTGGCTTTGTAGCCGAGCGATAGCCCGCTGTTGTGCCTGCAACATTTCAAAAATAACATGAAGGCTAACTTCCCGTTCTTCTCGAGCTGAGGTTTTTTGGGCTTCCTGTTGGTCGTTGTGCTGTATGCTCCTGTCGGTGTGTGAGGTTTTGTCGACCTACTATGCGTCTTGCGAACACGCGTCCGCTGGAATCGATCCAGGTGGGTTATCAGGGTTATCCGGTGGCGCGCCAATAATTGGAACATCCACACCATTTTCTCCATGGTTCTCAAGGTTGTCGTTATCAACTCTGTTCACTAAGCCATACATTTTGACCTGAATCGAAGATCTTGGATAAGAAAAAGTGTGAAAGATAACTTGCATCGTATAATAAAACCAGCAAGAAAATAATCACTATTATTTTTAGCCCTATGGTGGGCGCCAAACTATTTACCGTGAAAATGGTAATAACAATTAAGTTTGTTGATGGGACTCTAAAAATACGTGATCTATTTTTATGCTAGTGGTTAAGTAGTTGATGCTAGATATGTGAAGATAAAAGATAAAATGCGAGCTAAAGTTGAGTTATAACCAAACCGAGGGGTTGGCGATTCGGGCCTTAGATTGACCGATGAGGGGCCTTAAGGTCGATACGTGGGCTCGGGCTCGAGCTATCGGGGATAACCGGGAAAGGGCTAACAGTTAAGATATAATTAAGGGAGGCTCTTTATGGCCAATGACAAGCAATAAATGAAGAACAAATATGCAGGCAATAAATATGAGCAATAATATCGAGAGAATGTGCTAGAGAGAGAGAGAGAGAGAGAGAGAGAGAGAGAGAGAGAGAGTTGTTATTTATTTTGTGTAAAATTGTTGGTGCAACCGGATTTACGATAAATCCCAACATAGTACAAAATGCATTAACGATAAAGAAAGTGGGATGGGACAACTGACTAGCTTCATGATGCAGGCACATACCAGCTTTATACTAGCCTGATAGACTTAACCGGCCCCGGCTGCATTCTTTGGAAACCCCCATGCCCGTTGGGGTTTCGGCCAACATTATCCCCAGGCCAAATATCGATAGATCTCGAGGGGGGGTACTCGGTCCGTGGTCTCGATCCTCCGAGGTTACCTCTCGAAATGCCTTATTAATGAGAAATTGGTTCCCTCGATTTCACCGTATACAGACCTTAGGTTGGGCTTTATGTTCAAGAATCCAGGGGATGATAATTTTAGCCTTGTTTTGGCATTCTACGCCAAGTGGAACCTTCACAAGGAATATCAACTAGTGTCAATTCGAGGGAGGTTAATTGATATTTCTGCTGGTTCTTCGTATAGATATTTGGGGGAAACCAGTGTTCCGCCTGAGCCATTGTGTGAGTTCATTGCTCAGACTTCTTACAGGGATACTAGACATATTTTGTATGGTTTCAATTCACGAATGGCCACATAACCTTGCCAACGAAGAAGTTCACTAAAGTTTGCAAAAGTTTGGCCAAGGCTGGTGAACACGAGGCTACTAACATGTGATCAGATATTCTTTGATTATATGTTGATGAAATACTTGCGGGAGGAGATGGTAGACGAGGAGCCGGAGTTTGACATGGTAATATCCACTGCACCGCAAGCTATGAACATTACTAGTACTCTTGGGAAAGATGAGGATGATGGGACCACATTGAACATTGTTGTGTCTTAGGCTAGAGCTGAGAGATTCATGGATCATTTTATGGGATGTTACACTTGCAGTTGACTGCTGGGGGTAGATCTGCTACTCCGGAGGATTAGACCCAGTTTAATGACTGATTTCCAATAAATAAATATGCATATCAACTGCTAGGGATTGGTGCGAGCTAAGGTGTGACTTTTGATGAGGATATCAATATCCCTGAGCACGGTTCAAGAGGAGGAGCCGACAGTCGATGATGATGATGCCACTGGAGAGGACCTAGGAGTTGAGCCTGATGATTTGGTAGAGGCTCACAGAGACTTCTTTGACAAGGGAGATCACCTTGATGATTGGTTAGGGAGTTTCTTGACAAACCTTACTATTTTTGTTCAAGTTGTGTATTAGGGATACTCCACTCTTTTAAGTCTAGGGTAGGGGACTTCCTTCGGATAATTATTAGTAGTTTGTAGTAATAATGTTAAATTCTTATTTTTTATGTCACGACCCTAATCTCAGGATCGGTCGTGATGGCGCCTCTCGTGAAGACAAGGCCAGCCGACACACTCCCAATTCATTTTAAGCAATTAAAAATCATACAAATTAAGTCTTTAACATAATAATAATCCCAAAATAAGGTGAAACAGTACAATTGTGGAATAGACATAGCCCGACATCGGGGTGTCACCAGTCATGAGCATCTACTAACCTATTTGAAACAGAAAGAGTCTACATAGTCTATTATAGAACTAAAACAGGAGAAAATAAGATAGAGGGTGAAGAAGCGCTGGGCTGCGCATGCCGAGCAGCTACCTAGTGAATCTTCGGAATCTGTTGGAAGCTCTCAACCCTCGCAAGCAGGACCTGAAGCGCCTAAATCTGCACACGAGGTGTAGGGAGTAAAGTGAGTACTCCAACTTAGCGAGTAATAATAATAAATGAAGACTGAGTGATAAGAAATCACGTAAAGGCACATTAACAGGCTATAAAGAAGTAGTAAAAGCCAGTAAAAGCAATGAAACAGTGAAAACATGTAAAGTCACCTTAGTTCAGTTTAAGCTTCTTTAAGATACCTTTTTAACAGTTTAGCAAGTAAATGATAGGCAGCTAGAAAAGATAAACACATAATGAACCGCCCTTCGGGCACAATACCAATAGAATCAGCCCCTCGGGCAACACATGAAACAATACCAGCCCCTCGGCCTATATCTCATATCACAATGGGTACCCGCGCTCACTGGGGTTGTGCAGACTCCTGGAGGGCCCCTTACGTCCTAAGCACAATATCAAGCCATCACGTGGCATAATCAATAGGCTCTCGGCCTCATATCAACAAGCCACCTCGTGGCGTACAATCTCAGGCCCTCGGCCTCATAATCATGAATCATCTCAATAACCTCACAACATAGGCCCTCAGCCTTACTTAGTTAGAATCTCATAAGTCACTGGGGCAACAGTAAAACATGATGCTCAGCCCAAAACATCATTTAAATACCAGTTTAAGTGTTAAAACAGAGTAAATCTAGCTGAGTTATGAAAATAGTAGAATATAACATGAGTGAGTACAAGTATAAAGCTAAAACATTGAGGAAATATCAGTAAAAATCCCCTAAGGGTTCAAATAGTTGGCAGGAGGCCCAAATATGACATTCAGCCCAAAACATGATGATAACAAATAGTTTTCAATCAAGTACGCAGTAAAACAGTCATTCGGGATGGACTAAGTCACAATCCCCTACAGTGTACGACCCCACACTCATCAACTAGCCTGTGCATCACCTCAATATAGCACAACGATGTGAAGTCCAGGGTTTCATACCCTTAGGACAATATTTACAATCATTACTCACCTCTATTCGGTCCAATCTCTAGCCCGCGATGCTTTTGCCTCTCGAATCGACCTCCGGATGCTCCAAATCTAACTAAAATCAATGCAAAACCATCAAAATATGCTAAGGGGACAAAGCCCACTTGAAAGAAATCAAATTACAACACAAATCCCGAAATTGGCCAAACCCGACCCCCGGGCCCACATCTCGAATTCCGATACAAATTACATCAATAGACTCCTTATTAATCCCCGAGTTCATTCATACCAAAAGCATCAAAATCCAACAACAAGCAACCCCTCAAATCCCAAACTTTAGGTCTCCAATACAAGCCCTAGTTTTTCAATATTAGGCTTAAATTCTATGATTAATTAGGTGGAATTAACATTAGAATCGAGTATTAAGTCCATAAATCTTACCTCTAAGTGTTCACCCGTGAATCCCTTTTCAATCCTCTTCAAAAAGCTTCAAAATCTCCCAAAAATGGTGAAAGTTAGCCCCAAAATCACGGACAATGACTATTTAAACATTCTGCCCAGGCATTACAAACCTTCTTCGCGAATGCGGTCAAAGCCTCACGTTCGTGAAGAACAAACTGACGTTGGCCAAAATTTCCTCCTTCGTAAATGCGTCTGACCTCTCGCGAACGTGATGCTTCCAGACTCCAATCCTTTGCGAACGCGATGCTCAATGGCCCAGCCCTTCGCAAACACGGGACCTCCCTCGCGAACTGGAAGGCCAAATCTTCAGCCTCATCTGCTAACCCTTCGCGAACGCGAGCGTCCATTCACGAACGTGAAAGCCAGTTGCCTGCAACACTCAACAACAGTTTTCTGTAGTTTCACACAACATGAAATGGTCCGATTGACCCTCCGAAACTGACCCGAGGCCCCCGGGACCTCAACCAAACATGCCAACATATCCCATAACATCATTCAAACTTGTTCCAATCTTTGGAACGCTTAAAACAACATCAAAACACCAAATTCGCATCAGATTCAAGCCTAAGAACTCCAAAATCTTCTAAATTACGCTTTTGATCCAAAGGTCTACCAAACCACCTCCGAATGACCTGAAATTTTGCACACACATCCCAAATGATACAACGGACCTACTGCAACTTCTGAAATTCCATTCCGACTCCTATATCATAATCTCACCTATCAATCGAAAAACGCCAGCCTAAATCTACTCCGGACCTCTAAAATACATTCTGATCACGCTCCTAAGTCCCAAATCACCTCCCGAAGCTATCCGAACTATCGAAACTCACATCCGATCCTTCTAACACATAAGTCAACATCCAGTTGACTTTTCTAACTTAAGCTTCCTCCACAAACCTTACCAAAACCTTTCTGAACCCGAGCCAACCAATCCGATCATACATAGAACCGATAAACAAAGCAATAAGAAGCAGAAATGGGGGAAACAGAGCGGTAACTCATGAGACAACTGGCTGGGTCGTCACATCCTCCCTCTCTTAAACAAACATTCGTCCTCGAACGAGTCAAGAAACATACCTGAAGCCTCAAACAGGTGAGGATATCTGCTCCACATCTCCTACTCGGTCTCCCAGGTAGCCTCCTCCACGGCCGACCTCTCTACTGCACTTTCACTAAAGCTGCTTTGATCTCAACTTTTGAACCTGACGCCCCAAGATAGCTACTGGCTCCACATCATAAGTCAAATTATCCTCTAACTGAACCGTAATGAAATCCAGAACATGAGACGGATCCCCAATATACTTTTGGAGCATAAAAATATGAAATAACGGATGCACACTCAACAAGCTGGGTGGCAAAGCAAGCTCCTAAGCCACTTCCCTAATCCTCCGAAGCACCTCAAAAGGCCCAATGAACCGAGGACTCAATTTACCTTTCTTTCTAAATCTCATAACACCCTTCATGGGTGAAACCTTCAATAGAACCTTCTCACCAACCATGTAGGACACATCCCGAACCTTCCTGTTAGTATAACTCTTTTGTCTCGACTGCGCTGTACGAAGCCTCTCCTGAATCACCTTCACCTTTTCTAAAGCATTATGCACCAAGTCTATCCCTAATAGCCTAGACTCACCCGGCTCAAACCAAACAATTGGAGACCTACACCGCCTCCCATACAAACCCTCATATGGTAGAAATTGATCCTATGACCCTCCGAAATCAATGACACAAGCATGCAACATGTACTCCAATATCTAAATAATGCGCTCGGACTGCCCGTCCGTCTGAGGGTGAAAAGCCGTGCTCAACTCAACCTGAGTACCCAACTCTTGGTACACAGACCTCCAAAACTGCGAAGTAAACTGAACGCCCCTATCTGAAATGATGGAAACTGGGACACCATGCAAATGAATAATCTCACGGATATAGATCTCTGCCAACCGCTCTGAAGAATAGGTAGTACACACATGAATGAAGTGCGCGGACTTGGTCAGCCGATCCACAATCACCCAAATAGCATCGAACTTCTTCAAAGTCTGTGGGAGCCCAACTACAAAGTCCATGGTGATCCGCTCCCACTTCCACTCTAGAATATCCATCTACTGAAGCAAGCCACCCGGTCTCTGATGCTCATATTTCACTTGCTGACAATTGAGACACCGAGCTACAAATCCCAAAATGTCCTTCATCATTCTCCTCCACAAATAATGTTGTTCTCAGATCCTGATACATCTTCGCAGCACCCAGATGAATAGACTACCGCGAGCTATGGGCTGTGAGCACGTGATTTTTGCCTCACGAAAAATACTCTAAAATAAATCAAAAATAAAACAAAATTCTCTTAGTATGCAATTTTTAGAATTTATGTGGCGTTTATTAATTGTTTGTGTTTTGTCCGTAAATGTTTGCTTTGTTATAATTAAACGAAAATAAAATAAAAATACATGTTGCATGCATATCTAGGATTTAATTATGCATTTAAAAGATAATTAAAAGAAAATCACAAAAAAATATGCATTTACCTTATTTTGGTCATTTAATTATGTCATTGTGTGATTAATGTTTTGTCTATGTGTTAATAGTTGTTAAAAGGTAATTAATATTTTTGCAAGGGGAATTTTGTTTTTATAATTTTAATTAGGATTTTTATAATTAGGAATAAAATTAGGAAATGGAAAATAAGTTTAAAAAGGTGAAAAATCGGACCTGGACTGAAATCCAGGCCCAAACAAATCAATTTCCCCACAACCCAATCCAAACACCCCATGTCCGGTCCAATTCAACCAAACCAAACGACGACGTTTGGTCATACTTCATCAAGGGCCATTGGATTAAATCAATCCAACGGTCAATATACCATACCCTTACCCGTAACCCCTTACCCGACCCATTGCCCCGATTCAGCCCAACCCCAATATTAAACCAAACGACATCGTTTGGTTAAATGAACTGATCCTGACTGTGGATCATGTTTGATCTGACGGTCATTATCAATCCACCCCATCCCTATATATGTCCAAATACCTACCCCGGCCCCCTAACTAAACACCCCCCCCTCTCCACTGTTCATCATCATCTCCAAAAACACACCCCTAACCCTAGCCGCCCTAATTCCCCATTGCCTGAAACCCGGCGGCAACAACGCCGCCGGTCACCACCTTAACACCCTCGACTCCTCACAACCCCTTCTTTACGGATCTGGTATTAGTTTCCTTCGAATCAGACCCCAATGTCTCGAATCTTCAATTGAAGGTTGGTCTGAAAACCCAACTTTCTCCGATGGCCTCCAAATTAACACCACAGCTTCCCCTAACTACCCTCACTACAGATCTGTTAGTAGCATGGTTCGAATCCTCCTGGAACTGCTCGAATCTTCATTTGAAGATTCGAGTGAAACCTGACCCTATCCCAACCTACCTCAAACTCACACCAGTTATCCACCTGACCCCCATCGTACCTAGAACACCATTGTTTTGATTCGAATATACCTAGAAATGTTCGGATTGGAGATCGAAGAATCTGAAACCCTAAAAATTTCCAGTCATGGAATTTACCCAAATTAATTAAAGGATTGAGGTCTAAGAGACTTTAATCGAGGTATTCTCAATTGAGAATACTTCGAATAAAGTCTGTTCAGCCTCAAAAGGTCCAAATCCAAGTTGACACTGTGTCCGTATAAATTCGAAGGTTCAAAGGTATTTTTCCTATTCCTTTCTGTATTTTATGTGTATATTATTGCCTATTTCAGTAGCCCGTGTAATTTTCATATTTGTTTATTTAAATTCTGTGATTCTGCCTCATATCCGTTTATGTGATCAAATTATAGCATTGTCTCTGTTTGATGTGATTGTTTACAATGTGTGTAATCAACTCGACTAAGTACGTCGATTAGTTATATTATAAAATCATGTTTTTGATAATGCTGATTGTAACAATCTGTTTACCTGTCTTTGATTGATTATTATCATTTTTGTCGTAATCAGTTAATTAGTTCTTGCCAATTAGTTGGTTCTTGCTTAATAAGTCAGAAAGTTTATCAAACATTTGTGTATTGATTTCTGAGCAGTTGGTTTCAGGCAGTACTGACAATGCTCCTGCATTTGTTTGATTTTTGTTCTATTTCAAAGTCAGTTCAAATTGTTCTGTTGTTCAGTATGATGTTATTGTGATGTTGGGTTTAAATGCAATTGCACAAGTTTTGATTAAGATACAGTTGTGTTAGAAGGTTGCATTCTCAGTTAAGATTCAGTCCACAACTTGACAGAATTGGTTATAGCTGTTTAATCAGAAACCAGGTTGATATTTAAGCTTGAACAGATTATAAAATCTGTTTTGTATCAGATTTTGATTGTATTAAGGGCAGTAATAACAGTAGGATTTCAGGAGTATTTCTGGGATAGAAATAGTAGGGTAATGTGATAATAATAGTGTGCTGATAGTGGAGTGATAATGGCTATTACTTAATGAAATAATGGGAAACAAAGGGTAATGAGAGTGCTGAAAATAAGGGAAAGGTACCTTTAGTGGCTAATTTATTAAAAATCAGCCTTAGTGCTATTTGAGGGGATTTTTTCTGATTTTCAAGGGGCCAGGCAGCACTTAAGAGAAGGGGGGCAGACCTGTATATAAAAGGGAGTTGGGATACAGAAGAATGAGAAGAAGAGAACAAGATAGAGAGAGAGAGGAATCTGAAAATTAGATAGACACACGGGAGAAAGAATACACATAGAGGGAGATAAAAGAAAGAAAACTAAGCAGAAAAATCAGAAATAGAAATCTGAAAAGGAAGAAGAAAACAGAAAAAGAAACAAAAAAGAGAACACTCACACACACACACACACAATCTGAAACAGATGTAAAAGAAGGAAAGAAAATCAGAAACATATTTTCCTTGAATCTGTCTGGGTCTGTTTTATTGGTATTGTTTGGTTCAAATCTAAAATTTTCCTTAAAATTCTATTATTGCTCGTCTGGTTTCACGGGTCTTGATCAAACCTGCTGAGTTATTGGTATATCCTGTTGTTTTGTTGCTGCCGTTACTGCTGAAATTCACCTCTTCTACCCTCATTTCCAGGTATATATCTGTAAACTCATGTCATGAAAAGCTTCAACATGACAAATAAATGAAGTTTGGAATTATAATTCTGTTTTCTACTCGTCTAAGTTCATTAGTTTAAATTTCAGTTTTGTTTCATGTTGGTTAATATAGTAGTATGCTTGACATGATAGCTATTAGTTAATCATTCCCTTTTGAAGTTCGTATAAGTGTTGTAATAATGTTATCTATTTCAGAGTTTCATTAAGTGTAGTTATGTTCGAATTGTCAAGATAGGGAACATGGTAGAAAGTTGGCCACTAATTAAGTCTTATGATATTGTTGGCTAAGTATAGAATAGAATAGGAAGTATCAAGAAATTGCATTACTAGTATATCTTGTCAAAAAATCCGATTTTTGTTTAGATTGATGTCAGTTGTATGTTGTTCATATATGGAAGGATAACGGTTATGTGTATAACCACAGGTGAAAGTTGAATTGATATAAGCCGTCACGATGTTGGAATATTATGAAACGGTTCAGATGTGTAACTACGTTATATGTAATGTCATTTTATCGAATCAACTTGTAGAATAATTCTCTTCCTTACCAATAAAGGGTCTTCCTATTTTAATTCACTTCTTAAAAATAGTGTATAAAAATAATGTCAATAATTCTTACAAAAGGTACATTTAATAACCATAAATAGCTTGCATAGGTCGAGAATAAAAATTGGTTTGATTTCATATATCATCATAAGCAGAATTAACCAAAATAATCATGCCTATTAGATTCAGAACAAACGATGTAGAAATAGATTAGATTTATAATGTATAACAATTTTAAGAATGCAAAAATAGCATTCGCTACAAATAGAATAATGAAAATTCTTCGAAAATATCACTCCCTTTCATGAGTCGATTTTTTTTAGTTTCATACGCCATTCGCATTTGAGTATACATATATTGTATTTACGAGAAAAATGGTAGTATTAATCATACGTTGTTTATTTTATTCTTTAAATTAGAATGGCTTGGAGGAATATAATTTATACGCGAAAAAATATAATTTGCGAACAACGTCTAATAAATTGTGAATTCTTTTCGAGGAATTTAGAGACTAGAAAAATATTGATTTCTCATGACTTTCACATAAAAATGCATGGACATAATAAACAATTTATGGAAAATCTATACTACTATTAAGAATATTTTGCGTGATCAGGGATGCGTTCGCGTAAACTGATTATATTTCCAAAAGCAATTCGGATTATGCGTTCGCGCAACTTCGAGCGAACATTTAATAAAAAAGGGGTTCTTCGGAGAATATCAATATTAATTTCATATAACCCGAGATGTGCAGTCCACTATTTAATCATACAAGAGCGACGAATGTTCTTAATTTTAAGCACAATTTCGAACATAAGTCTATTTTTTATAATAAAAATAAACAAGAAATAATATTATCAACCTTTCTGTGTACACGTATGTGTGACACGATTCTCTACAAAGGGAATATAATACGAATATACGTTCGCGTGATTCGTTTACATAATTGTAAACAATCTAAACAATAGCGGTAATAAAACTGGGCAACAAATAAAAATGTATTTAACAAATCAAGATAATTAGGCCAAAAATATAAAAATGGTTAAGCGACCATGCTAGAACCACGGAATTCGGGAATGCCTAACACCTTCTCCCGGATTAACAGAATTCCTTACTCAGATTTCTGGTTCGCAGAATAACAAATAGAGTCATGTTCTCCTCGGTTCGGGATTAAAACCGGTGACTTGGGACGCCTTAAAATTCCCAGGTGGCGACTCTGAAACAAATAAACAAATCCTGTTTCGACTGTCCTTTAATTGGAGAAAACTCCCTCGCACCCTCGCGGGGGCGGAAAAAGGAGGTGCGACAGCTCTGGCGACTCTGCTGGGGACAATACCCAGAACCACTGGTTCAGGGTTTAAGAATTTGAGCTTAAAATAACTGTTATAGTTGGCTTTATTTATTATATGATTTTCACATGTTTATGCTTAATATGCTAAATGTTGCTTTTTACCACTTTAATATTATTTGACTTGTGAATATATACAACTGCTACGAAACCCCCTTCTTTCTGAGTCTTCTGAATTTATGGTGCACACGTGCGCGTGACCCACCTTTCTGTTGAAGTCATACCAAATAAGACGAAGTTGGGACAAGTAACTAGGCCGGGTAGACTTTCGTGCTCCCGGTACGTTGCCCCCACTTCGGCTCAAATTGTCCGTTTGGGTAAGCCGGGTTTAGAACAATCTGCCTCAGGTTTTTCACTTAGAATAACTCAGCCATGTACCGGATCCCTAGTAGGTCTATTTGCATCATGTACATTTGGCCTTGGAGACTCAACACAGGGGTTTGGTCTGTCTAGGACAGGTGAACCCGAAATGAAAAGACCATTTTGATGCATCTTATTTGCTACTTGTGCATTCATTTGCCTCGGATTTGCTTGTTGACCAGCTTAATTGAAAAAAAATCATTGCGAGAGCCGAGAAATAAAATGTTTTTTTTTAAAAAAAAAAATATATATATAGTTTTAAGTTTTGAAAAAAATAAGAAGTGCTAAATAAATAGATAAATTGAATTTTTTTTAGAGTCTGTTTTCAAAATGAGTCTTGATTTCGTTAAAATTAATTTCAGATACAAAATGAGCACCACACAAAACCCACTTTCCGCAAATGCAGACGAGTTTCTATTTCGGCTTCAGATGTGGTGGCATGAGTTAGGCGAAGATGGTCAAAAATGGGTCATTAAGCATTTGGGAAATCTCACAGATATTATGAAAGTTAAACCACGGGATGATCTGATTGCGACATTAGTAACTTTTTGGGACCCTGTTCACAATGTCTTTCGTTTCTCTGATTTCGAGCTTACCCCTACATTAGAAGAGATAGCTGGATATATTGGTTTTGACAGAGATCTAAGAAATCAAAATCTGATATTCACAAAGGCTCCCTCAGTGCATCGATTCTTCGGTCTTCTAAACATCAATAATCAAATCAGAAAAAGCAATATTGTCAACGGGTGTTGTTCTTTCAACTTCCTATATTCAAGATTCGGAAAGCCGGATGGGTTTGAAATTCATGAAAAGGGCCTTACTAACAAACAAAACAAAGACACCTGACAAATTCACCGTCGCTTCGCATTCATGGTGGCTTTTCTAGGAATCATGGTCTTTCCAAACAAAGAACGAACAATTGATATTCACACAACGAAAGTCGTACAGGTCCTCACTACCAAGGAAAATCACACCCTTGTCCCGATCATTCTCTCAGACATTTATCAGGCGTTGACCTTATGTAAATCAGGGGCAAAGATCTTCGAAGGGTGCAAAATTTTGTTGCAAATGTGGATGATTGAACATCTCCAACATCACCCCAAGTTCATATAGTATGGTCCAAGCCATGATAATTTCATCGAGAGTTATGAAGAAAGAGTAAAAGATTATAAGTCTCCAGAAGGGGTCGAAGCCTGGGTATCTCATCTAAGATCATTAACGACAAGTCAAATTGAGTTGACTTTTGGATGGCTCCCGGTGAGGGAAGTGATACACATGTCAACCTCGAATAGTTATTTGCTACTATTGGGATTGAGAAGCATCCAGCCATATGCGCCACTAAGAGTTCTAAGACAACTAGGGAGATACCAAGTAGTTCCTGATGATGAAGATTTGAGTATGCAAGTAATCGAGTTACACCCTGAAGCCACTCTTCCCGAGGCTCTAATTCAGCAGATGTGGAATGGATGTCGATACTTGAAAAGTGATACTCAAGTCCCAGACACTACAAAGGGCGAGATAAATCCAGGATATGCAAGGTGGTTTGAGAAACGGTCCCGCGTGGATGATGTACCAGAACCCGAGTTAAGAAGGCCAACAAAAAGACCCCATGTTCAAACCTTTAATGATAAAATCCAAGAGCGGTTGATTTGGGGAGAAAAGGAAAAAGGGTACAAAGCAACTATCCATTCCCTAAAGGAAAATCTGAGGAGCCTCAGTCTGGAGAAAGATTTGCAAGCACAAGAAGCCGAAGGCGAGAAGAAGAGTCTAGCTTGTGAGAATGAAAATCTTCACGCTCAATTTCAAAAAATGAAAAAGGCTTCTGAAACACCAATGAGGAGTTGGAAGGATCAAAAAATCATCGCCAATCTTTTTGAAAAAATGCAAGATTATGATTCCATTTTTGCAAAAAACGAAAGGGCGTTGAGCAAAGCTAAAGAAAGAATCCAACAATTAAACGAAGAAGCCAGATCTAATAAGGAACGCCAAGTAAGGCAATCCGAAGAAGACAAGGCACAATTCAAGAAGGAAAAAGACCGTTGGATACATTCAGAAGCCCAACTTCATGCACAACTGGAAGAGGCGAGAAGATACAACAGAGAACATCAACATGCGGACATCGACAGAGAAAGGGCACAAGCAAGACTCGATCAGCCCAGACTCCGAGCTCAATTAGAGTCAGCTTTAGATCGTGAAGACCGTATCAGAGATATAGCCACAACTCGCCAACAGCAACTGCAAAACCAAGACCAACGTCTCCAAGATTTCAGGGCACAAATCCATGATTTAGTTGTTTACACTTCTCAAAGTTATGTGAATTGCCAAGGGATGGATTACGAAAGGTTTATAGAGCATGCACCTATTTTTGCCCGTCATCTGGCAACAGAGTTAGAAAGAATATATCGTACACTGGGAGGTCATCCAGGTCAAGCCCCACATTGAGCAGATGATCCAATAATTAACAACAAAAGTGGAAAGTGGAGCATGTTTAGAGATGTTAAGAGTTGTGTCTTTTATTTTGATATTGGTGTGTGTGTTTTCAAACCATTTTCTTATAATGTTTTCCAAATGTAATGTTTGTTCCATCTTTGTATTATTTTTAAGAATAAATAAAAATGTTTGCCTTACGTCCGAACTACGCAAGGTCTGATTCATGCAGGGGCATGATACGTAGGCAATCTCTATAAGATTCGACCACAATAAAAAAATATATAAAAATAAAATAAAATAAGAGTGAGCAACAATAAAAGACCAAGAACAGCTGGGATGACACAAGCAGCCGAGCAAATGCATAATAGAAATGGGTTATTTGTCTAGGAGCATTGCATCTCAACGTGTAATTATATATGTGTTAAACTCTCAAAACTAACAAGTTTGCTCATTTCCAGAATTCAAGCAGTTAGTTTCTCTATACTGGCATATTATCATTATCACACGAGATCAAAAGGACCAATACCCGAAAGTATGTCTATCCCAGATGTCGACACGGGTATTGAGATAGAGGAGATGGATGTCGGTAAAATGAAAGAAGAGATGTTTAAACTCAAGCAACAAATGGCTGAGATGTACCAGGCCTGGTCTACAGGGCAGTCACCCCCATCTTACCCAACTAACCCTGCTCCATCACTAGCCCAAACTCAGGATAATCTTACCACTGAATTATCCCCAAATTTCCCCATCTACCAACACTACCGAGGCACCACCTCTCAGACACCGCAGTCTCCCCCTCCTAAACCAGTTCCATACTTTCCTCCACCTGTAACTCCTATCTTTGTGGCACTTCCCACAGCTACACTCCACAAATCTCCTAGTGAGCCTACATTCCAGGCCCAGGATAACCAATACTACCCCCCGGAGCCCACCCTCAAAGCCTCCGAAATCCATTCAACTACTCCTCGTTTTGACCTCCCAACCGAAATTGACAAGCCAACCAAAAATGCTGAACAAGAAGAGATGTTCAGGAAGGTCAAAACCCTAGAACAATCGTTCCGAGACATGCGAGGGTTAGGTGGGCAAGTCAGTGTAGCCTACAAGGATTTATGCTTGTTCCCAAATGTACAATTACCAGTTGGCTTCAAGATGCCTAAATTTGACCTATACAATGGGCACGACGACCTAGTAGCTCACTTAAGGGGTTTCTGCAGCAAAATGCGAGGAGCAGGGGGAAAGGACAAATTATTGATGGCTTACTTCAGTCAAAGTTTAAGCGGATCAGCTTTGGAGTGGTATACATGCCAGGACCATGAGAGATGGTACACCTGGGATGACCTGGCACAGGCATTTGCATACCACTTCCAATACAATCTAGAAATCATCCCAGATCGACTATCTTTGACAAAATTTGAGAAAAAACACAATGAAAGTTTCAGAGAGTATGGCTTCCGGTGGAGAGAACAGGCAGCAAGAGTGGATCCTCCTATGAAGGAGAGTGAAATGGTAGACTACTTCCTTCAAGCCTTGGAACCAACTTACTATGCCCATTTGGTTTCAGCGGTAGGAAAATCATTCAACGAAGTAGTGAAGATGGGAGGTATGGTGGAAGAAGGCCTCAAGACAAATAAAATCATGAGCTATTCGGCTATTAAGGCAACTACTCAAGCTATTCAAAGCGGGGTAGGAGGAATCGGAAGAAAGAAAAGGGAGGAAGCAGCGGTAGTTGTTTCAGAAACTTGGTCGGGATCCAGAGGTTCACCTCCTTACTATAATCAACATCGACCTCACCAATCAACTTACCACCACAATTCACCTTAACACTACTATCACCCTTCGGAACCTCATTTTTCCATCAACCATGCACAAGCACACAATCAGCCACCTGCTCACGCTAATTGGCGTGGTCCTGTCATACCAAGTACCTACCCTTATCTGCGAGCCCACTCCGGACCAGGTTTCAGACCTAGTCCAGTATTCAGGGGTGAAAGGGGGCAGAAAAAGAAAACCTACACTCCATTGGGAGAGTCCTACACTAGTCTGTTCCACAGGCTGAGACAGCTGGACATGCTAAGACCAATACAATCCAAGCTACCCAATCCTCCTCCAAAGAATCTGGACTACACCATTAGCTGTGAATATTGTTCTGGTACACCAGGCCATGATACGGAAAAATGCTGGCATTTAAAGAATGCAATACAAGAGCTGATTGATACTAATAAAATTGAGGTTCAAACCCCCGAAGCTCCCAATATCAACAGAAATCCAATGCCAGCCCATCAGGAGGCCAATATGATAGAAATAGTACAGGCTGATGGGGAGACAAAGAAGCCGTCACAAACCGTCATGATGATCAGGTCTCATGAAGCCAAGCCAGATGAGCAGTTAACAGAGGAGAAGTCGGTACCTAAGCAGAACAGAAATGGTGATGAACCATCTGTGGTAGTCGAGAAGGGATCTTCGAGCCAAGTTGCCACAAAGCAAGAAAGGTCGAAAGTGATAGTACCAGGGGTCACCAGCAAACCCATTATAGTTGTGGAAGGAGCCCGTATAGATCGGGTTATTATCAAACCTGTAACCCAGTTACCGGTGATCCACAACAAGGCTATTCCATGGAACTATGAACGGGTGACAGTAATGTACAAGGGAAAAGAAGTCAAGGAAGAAGTCTGTGAGGTGCAAGGCTTGACTCGTTCGGGAAGATGTTTTACTCCCGAAGAGTTAAGAAAAACTAAAAATAATCCAACACCAATAAAGAAAGTTGTGACGGAAGAAGAAGCGGAAGAGTTTTTAAGAAAAATGAAGCTCCATGACTATTCTATTGTGGATCAACTCAAGAAGACGCCCGCTCAAATTTCATTATTGTCATTACTGATCCATTCAGAGGAGCACCGTCTAGCTTTGATGAAAATCCTGAATGAGGCTCACGTTCCTGATAAAATCTCTGTAAATCATTTGGGAAGAATAGCCAACAGAATCTTTGAGGCAAACACAATTACATTTTCTGATGATGAGTTGCCTGTGGAAGGTACTGAGCACAACAAAGCTCTTTACCTCACCGTGAAATGTGAAAACTTCGTAGTAACCCGGGTATTGGTTGACAACGGGTCAAGTGCGAACATCTGCCCTCTCTCCACTTTAAGAAAATTGAAAATCAAAGAGGAGAGGATCCAGAAAAATAGTATTTGCATACGGGGTTTGACGGTGGAAGCAGAGATTCATTTGGTGACATAGTGCTGGAACTGACAATAGGACCAGTTGAATTCACGATGGAGTTTCAAGTACTGGACATAACTGTTTCTTATAATTTGTTATTGGGTCGACCATGGATCCATGCTGCTAAAGCAGTCCCGTCAACACTACACTAGGCGGTCAAGTTTGAATGGGATCATCAAGAAATAGTTGTGCATGGGGAAGAAAGTTTAAATGCTTACAGCAGTGCCATTGTACCGGTCGAGGGAATAGAAAATGACCAGTGACCATGGGTATACCAAGTGTCCGACACAGTGTCGGTAGAGAAAATTTCAGAGGGGAAGTACCTTCCAAATCCAAAGATAACCTCTGCATCAGTCATGGTAGCCTATGAAATGTTAAAAAATGGTTTTATACCCGGCAAAGGTTTGGGATCATCTTTGCAAGGAATTATACAACCAGTATCTCTACCCGAGAACTGGGGAACATTTGGTTTGGGATTCATACCCACTGTCACAAACGTGAGAAAGGCCAGAAAGCTGAAACAAAAGGCAAGGGTTCTTCCAAAACCAGTCCCACATCTATCAAAGTCTTTTGTCAAGACCGGTGCTAAAAATCACCCGATAACAACAATTCCTAAATCCCTGGTCAATCCTGAGGAGGAATTAATTGAAAGATTTGAGAAATTGTTTGACGATGTGAATATGGTGGAAAGCGGGGAAGGTTGTAGCAACGCAGAAGTTCAATTCGTTGGGCCAGAAACAAAGCTTAATAATTGGAAAGCCACTCCTCTCCCCATTCGAAAGGAGTCTTGGTAGTTTATTTTTGATTTTCCTTCAGTTTGTTTGGGTTACCTCAGGGTTGTAATCCCAATGCTTATCTTACAGTTTGTTTGAAGTGTGCAAACCTTGTTATCTTTCATCATCCAATAAAATACAGTTTCCTTTTTCATTATCGTTCCTGATAGTTTTCTTTTCTTTTTCTTCTTTTTCTATACAGTTCTTTTTACGCTGGCTCTAGTGATATGGCATGCATGAGGAATCCTCAGCCCAGTCTTAAAAATAAATCTGGTTCCGAAATAATAATTCAAGAAATATATTGTTATTATGAATCAGAATATGATGAGGATGATGCTTTTGAAGAGATTAGTAAAGAGTTAATTCACTTTGAGGAAAAAACTAAACCTAACCTGAGTGATACCGAAGACATCAACATAGGGGACACGAATAATATCCGAGAAACTAAAATAAGTGTCCATCTCGAACCAAGGATCCGAGAAGAGTTAATTAAAGCACTCATAGAATTCAAAGATGTTTTTGCATGGTCATATGACGACATGCCGGGCTTGAGCACTGATTTAGTGGTTCACAAATTGCCCACCGATCCAATGGTGCCTCCTTTCAAGCAAAGGTTGAGAAAATTCAAGCCTGATATGAGTGTGAGAATTAAAGAAGAAATCACCAAACAGTTGGAAGCAAAGGTCATTCGAGTCACTCGATATCCTGTTTGGTTAGCTAATATAGTTCCTGTACCAAAGAAAGACGGCAAAATTAGAGTATGCATCGACTACCGCAATCTCAACAAAGCAAGTCCGAAGGATAATTTCCCATTACCCAATATCCATATTTTGATCGATAATTGTGCCAAGCATGAGATAGGATCTTTCGTGGATTGTTATGCCGGGTATCATCAAATTCTAATGGACGAAGAAGATGCAGAAAAGACAGCATTCATCACACCATGGGGAACTTATTGCTACCGGGTAATGCCATTCGGTTTGAAGAACGTCGGGGCAACTTACATGAGAGCAATGACCATGGTGTTTCATGATATGATACACAAAGAGATTGAGATATACGTGGACAATGTGATCATAAAATCAAAGCATCAGGCCAACCACGTTGGGGATTTGAGGTAATTCTTCTTAAGACTTCGCAGGTACAACCTCAAGCTTAACCGTGCCAAATGCGCATTCGGTGTTCCATCTGGAAAGTTGCTGGGATTCATAGTCAGTCGGCGAGGAATCGAGCTAGACCCATCAAAAATCAAAGCCATCCAAGAATTGCCACCTCCAAGGAACAAAACTGAAGTAAAGAGTTTGTTGGGGAGGTTGAATTACATCAGCAGGTTTATTGCTCAGCTCACGACAACCTGTGAGCCTATTTTCAAATTGTTGAAAAAGGATGCTGCGATCAAATGGACCGATGAGTGTCAAGAAGCATTTGATAAGATAAAAGGATACTTGTCGAACCCACCCGTGCTTGTCCCGCCAGAGCTAGGAAGACCTTTGATTCTTTACTTGACGGTCTTAGAAAATTCATTTGGTTGTGTATTGGGGCAACATGATCTCACCGGCAGAAAAGAACAGGCCATCTACTACCTCAACAAGAAATTCACAGCTTATGAGGTTAAGTATACTCATCTGGAAAAGACATGTTGCGCCCTAACGTGGGTAGCTCAGAAGTTGAAACACTATTTGTCGTCCTACACTACTTACCTCATTTCGCGTCTGGATCCGTTGAAATATATTTTTCAAAAGCCTATGCCAACGGGGAGACTTGCAAAGTGGCAGATATTGCTCACAGAATTTGACATCATCTATGTGACTCGGATTGTAATGAAAGCCCAAGCGTTGGCCGATCATTTAGCTGAAAACCCGGTCGATGAGGAGTACGAGCCATTGAAAACCTATTTTCCCGATGAAGAAATAATGCATATCGATGAGATGGAACAAATTGAAAAACCTAGCTGGAAACTTTTCTTTGATGGGGCCGCTAACATGAAAGGAGTCGGGATAGGAGCCGTAATTTTTTCTGAAACAGGGCATCACTATCCTGTTACGGCTCAACTTCGATTTTATTGCACCAATAATATGGCTGAATATGAAGCTTGTATTTTGGGGTTAAGGCTAGCCGCGGACATGGGTATCCAGGAAATTTTAGTCATGGGAGATTCGGATCTTCTGGTACATCAAATTCAAGGAGAATGGGAAACCCGAGACTTGAAGCTCATACCATACCGACAATGTCTACATGATCTTTGTCAGCGGTTTCAATCAGTTGAATTCCGGCATATTCCAAGGATCCATAATGAGGTTGCCGATGCATTGGCTACCCTAGCATCAATGTTGCACCATCCGAACAAAGCTTATGTGGATCCACTACATATTCTAGTCCACGATCAACACGCTTACTGCAATATGGTTGAAGAGGAATTTGACGGCGAACCATGGTTCCACGATATCAAGGAGTATATCAGAATAGGGATATATCCAGCACAAGCCACAGGGGATCAAAAGAGAACCACTAGGCGATTGTCAAATGGATTCTTCTTAAGCGGAGGAGTTTTGTATAAAAGAACACCAGACCTTGGATTATTAAGATGCATAGATGCTAGACAAGCTACGGCTATCATGTCTGAAGTACATTCGGGAGTTTGCGGACCCAACATGAGTGGATATGTGTTGGAAAAGAAAATTCTTCGAGCTGGTTACTATTGGCTTACCATGGAGCGAAATTGTATCAGTTTTGTGCGCAAGTGTCATCAATGCCAGATACACGAGGATTTAATTCATTCTCCACCATCCGAGTTGCATACAATGTCGGCACCATGGACCTTCGTCGCCTGGGGCATGGATGTGATTGGACCAGTTGAGACGACAACATCCAATGGGCACAGGTTCATTTTGGTAGCCATTGATTATTTTACCAAATGGGTCGAGGCCAAAACATTCAAATCAGTGACTAAGAAAGTTGTGGTCGATTTTTCTCACTCAAATATCATATGTCGATTCGGAATCCCAGAGGTGATCATCACAGATAACGGTGCTAATCTTAACAGTAACTTAATGAAGGAAGTATGTCAACAGTTTAAGATTACACATCGCAACTCTACTCCATATCGGCCCAAGGCGAATGGAGCAGTCGAGGCAGCCAACAAAAACATAAAGAAGATACTTCGGAAAATGGTAGAAGGTTCAAGACAATGGCACGAAAAACTACCATTTGCGTTATTGGGATATCGCACTACTGTTCGCACTTCAGTAGGAGCAACTCCTTATTTGTTGGTATATGGCACTGAGGCAGTAATTCCTGCAGAAGTTGAAATTCCTTCCCTTCGGATCATCGCCGAAGCTAAGATTGATGATGATGAATGGGTCAAAACCCGTCTGGAACAGTTAAACTTGATTGATGAAAAACGATTGGCAGCAGTATGTCATGGCCAATTATATCAAAGAAGAATAGAAAGAGCATACAACAAAAAGGTGCATCCCCGAAAGTTTGAAGTGGGTCAACATGTGCTGAAACGTATTCTTCTACATCAGGTTGAAGCAAAGGGCAAATTTGCCCCAAATTGGCAAGGACCATTCATTGTAACCAGAGTATTGTCGAATGTTGCACTATGTTTAACAGATATTGAAGGAAAATGCATAGACATGGCTATCAATTCTGACGCGGTAAAGAGATATTATGCATGATTTTTCTTTGGTATAATTACTAAATGTTTGTATTCGGCATTATTTCGAAGATTGGAATGACAAAGGCAATTTATTCTGCTATCCAAACACTAAACCCTTTGCTTCCCCTTTGAGCCACATTCGTTTCTTTCTCACCCTCTCTTGGAATCAATGAAAAAAAATGAAAAAAAAATAATAAAAAAAAAATAGAAAATCACTATTATTGGAGTGAATTACGTTTGACCTGATTCCTCAAGAAGGATACGTAGGCGCCTCACGGCTCGGTAATGTGCACAAAAAGAAACATCAAGAGACCCCAATCAAGAAACTGGGCAGGAATTGTATTGGTAATAAGAAAAGATTCCAAGAGTTGTAATTTTAAACCCATATCAAAATTGTTTAACTTTTGATTCCAACCACATACCAAAAGACCTTTCGATCAATCTTAGAAAAATGCCGAGTCGAGCAAATGAAGATGGTTCATAACACTCTGGTTCAAACAAGAAAAGAAAGTAAAAATGAGAGAGTCTTATAGGTAAAAACCCACACGGGCACCATGAGACGACGGAAGTTGAGAGAAAGTAAAATGAGAGAGTCTTATTGGTGAAAACCTTCGCAGGCACCATAAGGCGAAAAGGAATTAAGAAATGAACAAATGAGGAAGGTTTGTCGATGAAAACTCTTTAAGATATTGCAAGTCAAACAGGTCTGTAAAATGAAAAAAAAAATGAAGTTGGGTTATGGAATTTTTGGGAAAACAAAATGAAACAATTGAAAGGAGATTGATTAAAAGACTGGCTTGATTAATCCAAAATGCATACAATGATCATTGGTGCCAGTGACTCCAATCAGATAAGTCCTTTATTCTTTCTCCAACAGTCATCCAAATTTGGATTTTTCTTTTCATTCTAGATTGTCGAAATCGTCATGTTTTCGTCACTAATAATCTTACTCTTCTAAAGCTTTTGAGATGAGTTTTGTTCCAAACAAATAAGAAGGAATGTCAAGGTATACTACCAAGATTCAAGATTGCATAGGACAAAATACGGCCATGATGGGCATGAGGTAATAGGATAAAAATAAGATATGGGTGTAAGAAAGGTGGAATCAAAAGTGATTCAGCAATGTCAGGAGAGACATATGATTACAGTTGAAAGGGTTTGAAGTGAAAACAACAGTTGGGGATCCTATAGTTAAGGATCAATTACAAGGACAAAACAGTCTTCTCAACCATTCCAAGGCAATAAAACAAGACGAAGAGAAACCCCACCATCGGCAAGAATTCCCCAGTTAACCACCCTGCTTTAAACTAACAAAGTTTTCTTTGATTTGAAACAGGGGCAAAAACAACATTAGAAATCAGGCGTCCACCTGGAGAATGAGGATGAGCAGTTGAAACATTAGAAATCAGGCGTCCACCTGGAGAATGAGGATGAAGAATTGAAGAAGAAATCAGGCGTCCACTTGGAGAATGAGGATGAAGAATTTAAGAAGAAATCAGGCGTCCACCTGGAGAATGAGGAAGAAAAATTGAAGAAGAAATCAGGCGTCCACCTGGAGAATGAGGATGAAGAATTGAAGAAGAAATCAGGCGTCCACCTGGAAAATGAGGATGAAGAATTGAAGAAGAAATCAGGTGTCCACCTGGAGAATGAGGATGAAGAATTGAAGAAGAAATCAGGCGTCCAAATGGAGAATGAGGATGAAGAATTGAAGAAGAAATCAGGCGTCCACCTGGAGAATGAGGATGAAGAATTGAAGAATAAATCAGGCGTCCACCTGGAGAATGAGGATGAAGAATTGAAGAAGAAATCAGACGTCCACCTAGAGAATGAGGATGAAGAATTGAAGAAGAAATCAGGCGTCCACCTGGAGAACAAAGATGAAGAATTGAAATGACATTCAGGCGTCCACTTGGAGAACAAGGATGAAGCATTGAAATGGCAATCAGGCGTCCACCTGGAGAACAAGGATGAAGAATTGAAAAGGCAATCAGGCGCCCACCTGGAGAATAAGGGAATACAATTGAAGGATCAGCAGTCAGGCGCCCACCTGAAGAACAGAATGGCAATGTAGTTTGACATTACGGGTTGAAGTCAAAAGCCCGCCCATATGAGAAAGGAGCACACGTAAAGTCAATAAAGCAGAGGAGTCCAACCAAATCCCCAGCAAGAAACAACAAGAGTCCCAAACAAATAAAGGAAATACGAGACACAATGAAAGGAAATGCGGAACAAGTCAGAAGCAAAAGATACCCGAGAGTCACCGAGACATCAAGACAACAAGAAATGCAAGGGCAGGATCTAGATAAGATTTTGTAATTCATATACCATAGTCTAGTTTAGCTTTTGTTTTACCTTTAAAGCAGGGGATAATAAGGAGGTCAGAAAGCAGTAAAAGCAGCACGAAACAGCAGCGACATCATAGTCCTATGGTAGTCCCAGCTACCCAAAACATCCCGAACTACATTGACCTGATTCCTTTATAGCCAAGGATATGTAGGAAACCTTTGAAGCAGAGGTTCGGTCAAAATCTTTCAAAAAATGCTTCCCACAGAGTATTCGAACAGGGAAAAATCGCTCGTATCCGCTCACTTTATCTTTGCACGAAAACTCTTCGAGTTTCCGCACAAAGAGGGGCAGCTGTGAGCACGTAATTTTTGCGTCACGAAAAATACTCTAAAATAAATCAAAAAATAAAACAAAATTCTCTTAGTATGCAATTTTTAGAATTTATGTGGCGTTTATTAATTGTTTGTGTTTGTCCGTAAATGTTTGCTTTGTTATAAATAAACGAAAATAAAATAAAAATACATGTTGCATGCATATCTAGGATTTAATTATGCATTTAAAAGATAATTAAAAGAAAATCACAAAACAATATGCATTTACCTTATTTTGGTCATTTAATTATGTCATTGTGTGATTAATGTTTTGTCTATGTGCTAATAGTTGTTAAAAGGTAATTAATATTTTTGCAAGGGTAATTTTGTTTTTATAATTTTAATTAGGATTTTTATAATTATGAATAAAATTAGGAAATGGAAAATAAGTTTAAAAAGGTGAAAAATCGGACCTGGACTGAAATCCAGGCCCAAACAAATCAATTTCCCCACAGCCCAATCCAAACACCCCATGTCCGGTCCAATTCAACCAAACCAAACGATGACGTTTGGTCATACTTCATCAAGGGCCGTTGGATTAAATCCCTTACCCGTAACCCCTTACCCGACCCATTGCCCCGATTCAGCCCGACCCCAATATTAAACCAAAAGACATCGTTTGGTTAAATGAACTGATCCTAACCGTGGATCATGTTTGATATGACAGTCATTATCAATCCACCCCATCCCTATATAAGTCTAAATCCCTATCCCGGACCCCTAACTAAACACCCCCCTCCTCTCCTGTTCATCATCATCTCCGAAAACACACCCCTAACCCTAGCCGCCCTAATTCCCCATTGCTTGAAACCCGGCGGCAACAACGCCGCCGGTCACCACCTTAACACCCTCGACTCCTCACAACCCCTTCTTTACGGATCTGGTATTAGTTTCCTTCGAATCAGACCCCAATGTCTCGAATCTTCAATTGAAGGTTGGTCTGAAAACCCAACTTTCTCCGATGGCCTCCAAATTAACACCACAGCTTCCCCTAACTACCCTCACTACAGATCTGTTAGTAGCATGGTTCGAATCCTCCTGGAACTGCTCGAATCTTCATTTGAAGATTCGAGTGAAACTTGACCCTATCCCAACCTACCTCAAACTCACACCAGTTATCCACCTGACCCCCATCGTACATAGAACACCATTGTTTTGATTCGAATATACCTAGAAATGTTCGGATTGGAGATCGAAGAATCTGAAACCCTAAAAATTTCCAGTCATGGAATTTACCCAAATTAATTAAAGGATTGAGGTCTAAGAGACTTTAATCGAGGTATTCTCAATTGAGAATACTTCGAATAAAGTCTGTTCAGCCTCAAAAGGTCCAAATCCAAGTTGACACTGTGTCCGTATAAATTCGAAGGTTCAAAGGTATTTTTCCTATTCCTTTCTGTATTTTATGTGTATATTATTGCCTGTTTCAGTAGACCGTGTAATTTTCATATTTGTTTATTTAAATTCTGTGATTCTACCTCATATCCGTTTATGTGATCAAATTATAGCATTGTCTCTGTTTGATGTGATTGTTTACAATGTGTGTAATCGACTCGACTAAGTACGTCGATTAGTTATATTATAAAATCCTGTTTTTGCTAATGCTGATTGTAACAATCTGTTTACCTGTCTTTGATTGATTATTATCATTTTTGTCGTAATCAGTTAATTAGTTCTTGCCAATTAGTTGGTTCTTTCTTAATAAGTCAGAAAGTTTATCAAACATTTGGGTATTGATTTCTGAGCAGTTGGTTTCAGGCAGTACTGACAATGCTCCTGCATTTGTTTGATTTTTGTTCTATTTCAAAGTCAGTTCAAATTGTTCTGTTGTTCAGTATGATGTTATTGTGATGTTGGGTTTAAATGCAATTGCACAAGTTTTGATTAAGATACAGTTGTGTTAGAAGGTTGCATTCTCAGTTAAGATTCAGTCCAGAACTTGACAGAATTGGTTATAGCTGTTTAATCAGAAACCAGGTTGATATTTAAGCTTGAACAGATTATAAAATCTGTTTTGTATCAGATTTTGATTGTATTAAGGGCAGTAATAACAGTAGGATTTCAGGGGTATTTCTGGGATAGAAACAGTAGGGTAATGTGATAATAGTAGTGTGCTGATAGTGGAGTGATAATGTCTATTACTTAATGAAATAATGGGAAACAAAGGGTAATGGGAGTGCTGAAAATAAGGGAAAGGTACCTTTAGTGGCTGATTTATTAAAAATCAGCCTTAGTGCTATTGGAGGGGATTTTTTCTGATTTTCAAGGGGCCAGGCAGCACTTAAGAGAAGGGGGGCAGACCTGTATATAAAAGGAAGTTGGGATACAGAAGAATGAGAAGAAGAGAACCAGATAGAGAGAGAGGAATTTGAAAATTAGATAGACACACGGGAGAAAGAATACACATAGAGGGAGATAAAAGAAAGAAAACTAAGCAGAAAAATCAGAAATAGAAATCTGAAAAGGAAGAAGAAAACAGAAAAAGAAACAAAAAAGAGAACACTCACACACACACACACAATCTGAAACAGATGTAAAAGAAGGAAAGAAAATCAGAAACATATTTTCCTTGAATCTGTCTGGGTCTGTTTTATTGGTATTGTTTGGTTCAAATCTATAATTTTCCTTAAAATTCTGTTACTGCTCGTCTGGTTTCACGGGTCTTGATCAAACCTGTTGAGTTATTGGTATATCCTGTTGTTTTGTTGCTGCCGTTACTGCTGAAATTCACCTCTTCTACCCTCATTTCCAGGTACATATCTGTAAACTCATGTCATGAAAAGCTTCAACATGGCAAATAAATGAAGTTTGAAATTATAATTCTGTTTTCTACTCGTCTAAGTTCATTAGTTTAAATTTCAGTTTTGTTTCATGTTGGTTAATATAGTAGTATGCTTGACATGATAGCTATTAGTTAATCATTCCCTTTTGAAGTTCGTATAAGTGTTGTAATAATGTTATCTATTTCAGAGTTTCATTAAGTGTAGTTATGTTCGAATTGTCAAGATAGGGAACATGGTAGAAAGTTGGCCACTAATTAAGTCTTATGATATTGTTGGCTAAGTATAGAATAGAATAGGAAGTATCAAGAAATTGCATTACTAGTATATCTTGTCAAAAAATCCGATTTTTGTTTAGATTGATGTCAGTTGTATGTTGTTCATATATGGCAGGATAACGGTTATGTGTATAACCATAGGTGAAAGGTGAATTGATATAAGCCGTCACGATGTTGGAATATTATGAAACGGTTCAGATGTGTAACTACGTTATATGTAATGTCATTTTATCGAATCAACTTGTAGAATAATTCTCTTCCTTACCAATAAAGGGTCTTCCTATTTTAATTCACTTCTTAAAAATAGTGTATAAAAATAATGTCAATAATTCTTACAAAAGGTACATTTAGTAACCATAAATAGCTTGCATAGGCCGAGAATAAAAATTGGTTTGATTTCATATATCATCATAAGCAGAATTAACCAAAATAATCATGCCTATTAGATTAAGAACAAATGATGTAGAAGTAGATTAGATTTATAATGTATAATAATTTTAAGAATGCAAAAATAGCATTCGCTACAAATAGAATAATGAAAATTCTTCGAAAATATCACTCCCTTTCATGAGTCGATTTTTTTTAGTTTCATACGCCATTCGCATTTGAGTATACATATATTGTATTTACGAGAAAAATGGTAGTATTAATCATACGTTGTTTATTTTATTCTTTAAATTAGAATGGCTTGGAGGAATATAATTTATACGCGAAAAAATATAATTTGCGATCAACGTCTAATAAATTGTGAATTCTTTTCGAGGAATTTAGAGACTAGAAAAATATTGATTTCTCATGACTTTCACATAAAAATGCATGGACGTAATAAACAATTTATGGAAAATATATACTACTATTAAGAATATTTTGCGTGATCAGGGATGCGTTCGCGTAATCTGATTATATTTCCAAAAGCAATTCGGATTATGCGTTCGCGCAACTTCGAGCGAACATTTAATAAAAAAGGGGTTCTTCGGAGAATATCAATATTAATTTCATATAATCCGAGATGTGCAGTCCACTATTTAATCATACAAGAGCGACGAACGTTCTTAATTTTAAGCACAATTTCGAACATAAGTCTATTTTTTTATAATAAAAATAAACAAGAAATAATATTATCAACCTTTCTGTGTACACGTATGCGTGGCACGATTCTCTACAAAGGGAATATAATACGAATATACGTTCGCGTGATTCGTTTACATAATTGTAAACAATCTAAACAATAGCGGTAATAAAACTGGGCAACAAATAAAAATGTATTTAACAAATCAAGATAATTAGGCCAAAAATATAAAAATGGTTAAGCGACCATGCTAGAACCACAGAATTCGGGAATGCCTAACACCTTCTCCCGGATTAACAGAATTCCTTACTCAGATTTCTGGTTCGCAGAATAACAAATAGAGTCATGTTCTCCTCGGTTCGGGATTAAAACCGGTGACTTAGGACGCCTTAAAATTCCCAGGTGGCGACTCTGAAACAAACAAACAAATCCCGTTTCGACTGTCCTTTAATTGGAGAAAACTCCCTCGCACCCTTGCGGGGCCGGAAAAAGGTGGTGCAACATGGGCCTCCTCCAGAATCAACTCCCGAAGCCCATCTATATTGGGCACACATATCCGGCTCTGCATCCTCAACACCCCATCATCACCAATAGTCACATCTCTAGCATCATCATGCTGAACTCTGTCCTTAAGGACAAGCAAATAAGGATCATCATACTGGTGCTCTCTGATGCGATCATATAAGGAAGACCGAGAAATCATACAAGCCAATACCCGACTGGGCTCCGAAATATCTAACCTCACAAACCGATTGGCCAAGGCTTGAACATCAACTGCAAGAGATCTCTCCCCAACTGGAATATATGCCAAACTCCCCATACTCACTGCCTTTCGGCTCAAAGTATCGACCACCATATTGGCCTTCTTCAGATGGTACAATATAGTAATATCATAATCCTTTAGCAACTCCAACCATCTCCGCTGCCTCAAATTGAGATCCTTCTGCTTGAACAAGTGCTGGAGGCTACGATGATCAGTAAACACCTCACAAGACACACCATACAAATAATGCCTCCAAATCTTCAACGAGTGAACAATGGTTGCCAACTCCAAATCATGAACGGAGTAGTTCTTCTCACGGGACTTCAACTAACGGGAAGCATAAGCAATAACTCTACCCTCCTGCATCGATACACACCCAATACCAACTCTCAAAGCATCACAATACATGGTATATGAACCTGAAGCTGATGGCAAAACTAACACTAGAGCTATTGTCAAGGCTGTCTTGAGCTTCTGAAAGCTCTCCTCACACTCATCCAACCATACAAATGAAGTACCCTTCTGAGTTAACTTGGTCAAGGGCGATGCGATAGATGAGAATCCCTGAACAAACCAGCGGTAATAACCCGCCAAACCGAGAAAGCTACGAATCTCTACGAATGAGGACGGTCTGGGCTAACTCTGAACCGCCTCTATCTTCTTCGGATCAACCTGAATACCCTCGCTGGACACCATGTGCCCCAAGAAAGCCACTACTTGGAGAATTTTGCATAAAGCTTCTCCCCCCTCAATCTCTGCAACATAACTCTCAAATGCTCTGCGTGATCCTCCTGACTACACGAATACACCAGAATATCTTAAATGAAAACTATGAAAAATGAGTCGAGATAAGGCCAGAACACGTTGTTCATCAAATGCATGAATGTTGATGGGGCATTGGTCAGCCTGAAAGACATCACCAAGAACTCATAATGACCATATCGGGTCCTGAAAGCTGTCTGAAGAATATCCAAGTCCTTGATCTTCAACTGGTGATAACCCGAATAGAGATCAATCTTGGAGAACACTCTCACTCCCTGAACCTGGTCGAACAAATCATCAATGTGAGGCAAAGGATACTTGTTCTTAACTGTTACTTTATTCAACTGCCTATAATCAATACACATCCTCATAGTGCCATCCTTCTTCTTCACAAATAGAACCGGTGTACCCCAATGTGACACACTAGGCTGAATGAACACCTTATAAAGGAGTTCCTGAAGCTGCTCCTTCAACTCCTTCAACTTCGCCGGTGCCATATGATACGACAGAATAGAAATGGGCAAAGTGCCCAGCACCAGGTCAATACCAAAATCAATATCCCTGTCCGGTGGCATGCCCGGCAGGTCTGCAGGAAACACATCGGCAAAATCCCTCACAGCTGGAGCAAAATCAATACTGGGAGTCTCTGCACCGACATCCCTCACAAAGGCTAGATACGAAAGACAACCCTTTCCAACCATACGCTGGGCCTTCAAGAATGAGATTATCCTACTGGGAACATAATCAGTCAAATCTTGCCATTCAATTCGTGGCACACCTGGTATAGCCAATGTCACTGTCTTAGCATGACAATCCATAATAGCACAACATGGAGATAGCCAATCCATGTCCAAAATAAAATCGAAGTCTACCATACATAATAACAACAGATCCACTCGGGTCTTTAGACCCCCAATAGTCACCACACACGACCGGTACACATGGTCTATAAAAACAGTATTCCCCAGTGGATTAGATACATGGATAGGTGAAACAAGAGACTCACGAGGCGTATCCAAATAATGAGCAAAGTATGATGACACATAAGAAAAGGTGGAACCGGGACCAAATAATACAGAAGCATCTCTATGGAAGACTGAGACAATACCTATAATAACAGCATCGCAATAGCATCGTGTCTAGCTGGAAGTGCATAGAAATGGGCCTGACCACCACCTGATCGACCTCCCCCTCTAGGGCGACCCCTAGCTGACTGACCTCCACCCTTAGATGGCTGGGTGGGTAATAGTGAAGTAGCTGGAGCCGAAGCCGATGGTTGACTCCTCTACTAAGATGAACCCGCAAGATGATGAGGACACTACCTCCACATATGACCCATCTCTCAACCCTCACAGCAACTCCCGGGTGCTGGAGATGGGGACTGAAGGGAACCCCTAGCACCGGAATGACTAGCAGATGCACCTGTCATAGAAGAGCCCTGAACTAATAGAGCACGGGACGAACTCTAAGCTGGAAGGGCACTAAGTGATGACTGGCCCTAATGAGAACCGTGAGAACCATGACTCGATGATGCCCCACGATAACCTGGGAGAGATGGCTGAGCATGCTTGAATGGACGGCCTCTGCCGTGCTGAAACTAACCTCTCGAAGGAGCACCACCATAGCTACCAGATCCTCGAGGCCTCTTGGCCTCCTTCTCCTCTCGCTCCGGGCGACGAACCGACTCAATCTCTCGAGCAATGTCTACAACCTCCTCAAAAGTAGCACCAACCACCCTATCTCTGGTCATGAGAATACGAGGCTGATAAGTAAGGCCATCAACAAACCTCCTGATCCTCTCTCTCTCTCTGTCAGAACCAACCAAATCGCATGACGAGATAACTCAGAGAACCTTATCTCATACTGCATTACAATCATCTCTCCCTGACACAACAACTCGAACTACCTGTGCGGCTCCTCTATGCGAGACTGCAACATATATTTCTCCAAAAAGAGAATGGAGAACTGCTGCCAGGTAAGGGGTGCTTTACCAACAGGCCTACGCCTCTCAAAGCCTCCTACCAAGTGAAGGCAGCTCCCGGAAAACTAAAAAGTAGTGAAAGTGACCCCGCTGGTCTCTAGAATACCCGTTGTACGAAGCATCCTCTAACACTTGTCCAAGAAACCCTGGGCATCCTCGCCCTCTGCACCACTAAAAGTCGGAGGCTGAAGTCTACCAAACCTTTCCAACCTGCACTGCTCGTCCTCTGGCATGGCAGGAGCCGTATAGCCCTGAGCAGCTACAACTGGTTGGGTTGGATGTGCCCCCGGTGTCTGAAGTCCCTGCACGACCTGCTCAGGTGTGCAAGCGGCGGGAGTTTGATTGCCTTCCCCAACCTGAGAAGTAGTTGCGGTTGTGGTAACTGAGACTGCCTAATCTAGGCTCGTGTATACTGATAGAATCTAAGCCAAGGCCTCCTAAAAACCCGGAATCACGATGGGCATAGCTGGTGCCTGAGCTAGTGCTGCTGGAGCATCCATAGTTGGGACCTGATCCTGAATTGGAGCAGCTGGTGGATTTGCAGGTGCTGCCCTAGCTGCTGTACGGGCCACACCCCTGCCCCTACCATGACCTCCACTGCATCCTCGGCCTTTAGCGGCCACAATTGGTGGTACTGGTGGTCATCCATCCTGACCGGTAGCGGGTGTCCTCACTATCTGTGAGAGAATAGAATAACAGAAGTTTAGTACTCGGATTAACAGATTAGCACGACAAGAATTTCAAGAATATGAAGTTTTTCCTAAAGGTTCTGCAGCCCCTCGAGGATAAACACTGACGTCTCCATACCGATCCCCGAGACTCTACTAAACTTACTCATGACTCGTGAGACCTATGTAACCTAGGCTCTCATACCAACTTGTCACGACCCTAATCTCAGACCCGATCGTGATGGCGCCTCTCATAAAGACAAGTCCAGCTGACACACTCCCAATTCATTTTAAGCAATTAAATAATACAAATTAAGTCTTTAACATAACAATAATCCTAAAATAAGGTGAAACAGTACAATTACGGAATAGACATAGCCTGATACCGGGGTGTCACCAGTCATGAGTATCTACTCTTCGAATAAAGATAGGAAGAGTCTACATAGTCTATTACAGAACTATACAAGGAAAAATAAGATAGGGGAAGAAGCACTGGGCTGCGAACGCCAAGTAGCTACCTAGTGAATCTCCGGAATCTGTTGGAAGAACTCAACCCTCGCAAGCAGGACCTGAAGCACCTGAATCTGCACATAGGGTGCATGGAGTAAAGTGAGTACTCCAACTCAGTGAGTAATAATAATAAATGAAGACTGAGCGATAAGAAATCACCTAAAGGCACATCAATAGGCTATAAAGAAGTAGTAAAAGCTAGGAAAAGCAATGAAATATTGAAAACATGTAAAGTCACCTTAGTTCAGTTTAAGCTTCTTTAAGATACCTTTTTAATAGTTCAGTAAGGAAATGATAGGCAGGTAGAAAAGATAAACACATAAAGAACCGCCCCTCGGGCACAATACTAATAGAATTAGCCCCTCGGGCAACACATGGAACAATACTAGCCCCTCGGGCTATATCTCATATCACAATGGGTACCCGCGCTCACTAGGGGTGTGCAGACTCCTGGAGGGGCCCCTTACGACCCAAGCGCAATATCAATCCATCTCTTGGCATAATCAATAGGCTCTCGGCCTCATATCAACAAGCCACCTCGTGGCGTATAATCTCAGGCCCTCGGCCTCATAATCATGAATCAGCTCAATAACCTCATAACACAGGCCCTCGGCCTTACTCAGTCAGAATCTCATAAGCCACTCGGGCAACAGTAAAACATGATGCTCAACCCAAAATATCATTTATAATATCATTTTAAGTGTTAAAATAAAGTAAACATGGCTGAGTTATGAAAACAATAGAATATAGCATGATTGAGTACAAGTATAAAGTCAAAACAGTGAGAAAATATTAGTAAAAATCCCCTAAGGATTCAAATAGTTGGTAGGAGGCCCAAATATGACATTCAGCCCAAAACATGATGATAGCAAATAGTTTTCAATCAAATACGCGGTAAAATAGTCATTCAGGATGGACTAAGTCACAATCCCCAATGGTGCACGACCCCACGCTCGTCATCTAGTATGTGTGTCACCTCAATATAGCACAACGATGTGAAATTCAGTTTTCATACCTTTAGGACAACATTTACAATCATTACTCACCTCTATCCAGTCCAATCTCTAGCCCGCGATGCCTTTTTGTCTCGAATCAACCTCCGGATGCTCCAAATCTAACCAAAATCAGTACAAAACCATGAAAATATGCTAAGGGGACAAGGCCCACTCGAAAGAAATCAAATTACAACAAAATCCCGAAATTGGCCAAACCCGACCCCCAGGCCCACGTCTCGGATTCCGATACAAATTACATCAATAGACTTTATCACTCCTCGAGTTCATTCATACCAAAAGCATCAAAATCCAACCACAAACGACCCCTCAAATTCCAAATTTTAGGTCTCCAATTACAAGCCCTAGTTTTTCAATATTAGGCCTAAATTCCATGATTAATTAGGTAGAATTCATATTAGAATCGAGTATTAAGTCCATAAATCTTACCTCTAAGTGTTCCCCCTTGAATCCCACTTCAACCCTCTTCAAAAAGCTTCAAAATTGCCTAAAAATGGTGAAAGATAGCCTCATAATCCCGGACAATGGCTATTTAAACATTCTGCCCAGGCATTAAAAACCTTCTTTGCGAACGTGGTCAAAGCCTCGCTTTCACGAAACACAAACTGACGTTGACCAAAATTTCCTCCTTCATGAACGCGTCTGATCTCTCGCGAACGCGATGCTTCCAGGCTCCAATCCTTCGCGAATGCGGCTCCCCTTCTCGCGAACGCGATGCTCAATGGCCCAGCCCTTTGCGAACGCGGGACCTCCCTCGCGAACACAAAAGCCAAATCTTCAGCCTCATTTGCTAACCCTTCGCAAACACGAAGGCCAATTGCCTGCAACACTCAACAATAGTTTTTTGCAGTTTTCACAACATGAAATGGTCCGATTGACCATCTGAAACTCACCCGAAGCTCCCAGGACATCAACCAAACATGCCAACATATCCCATAATATCATTCAAACTTGTTCCAATCTTTGGAATGCTCAAAACAACATCAAAATACCAAATTCGCATCAGATTCAAGCCTAAGAACTCCAAAATCTTCTAAATTACGCTTTTGATAAAAAAGTCTACCAAACCACGTCCGAATGACCTGAAATTTTGCACACATATCCCAAATGACACAATGGACCTATTTCAACTTCCAGAATTCCATTCCGACCCCTATATCAAAATCTCACCTATCAACCGGAAAACACCAAAATTCCAATTTCGCCAATTCAAGCCTAAATCTACTCCGGACCTTCAAAACACATTCTGCTATTAAGTCCCAAATCATCTCCTGAAGCTATCCAAACTATCGGAACTCACATCCGAGCCCTCTAACACATAAGTCAACATCTGATTGACTTTTCCAACTTAAGCTTCCTCAAAAGAGACTAAGTGTCTCAAACCTTACCAAAACCTCTCCGAACCCAAGCCAACTAATATGATCATACATAGAACCAATAAACAAAGCAATAAGAAGAAGAAATGGGAGAAATAGAGCGGTAACTCATGAGATGACTGGCCGGGTCGTCACATTTTAATTCCTAGCTAGCTTCTAGATTTTAGTCAGCTTAGATGGAGTAGTAAAAATATTAGTACAATATTTAGTTATAGTTGTAGTATCTTTTAGTTGGTAGCTTAATTTAAAATACGAAAATTAGAAAATTATTAGACTTTTTGCGGCGATGGATTTCTTAGATAACGTTTTTTGACAAATTAAATTTTAAAAAAAAATACAAAAAAAATTGAAATATAGAAAAATACTAAAATATATCTTCTAGTTTTATTTAGGTAGTAATAATCCTCTATGATTTTTCTTTATGCCTCAATTTTTTTTAATGGGATGTCAGTTGAACTAGGTAAGTTTTTCATTTTTAGGGTAGATTAGACGTTAGAAAATAAAAGGGTGAAGAATAATATGATTCCTAAGTGCTTTTTGACTTATTTAATAGTAGCATATTTAGTTCTTGGAATGTGCAACACCTTCCCTATATTTTAAATTTTTGATGATTCCTTGATGAATTGGATAGCATGCGTTGTGATGCCTATGGCTCATTTTCTTGACTTATGTTTACTTTGTGTTTTATGCTTAAATCTCTTAGTCCCGTGAATATTTTCTTTGATTTAAGAGTCAGAATGGGACCTCCTTAGTGAGTCATGTGCTATGTATAGCGATATTTTTGTATAGTCTTTGCATTGCATTTTGAGTCTAGAACTTGCCCGGAATGAAAGTTGAAGCGAAATTCTAGGTGTTGCTCAGTTTGAAAAGTAATTTTAGACCTTCTTTGATATTTTTGAAATTTGTTGCTACCACAAATAAAATAATCTCTACTTAGCCTTTCATGATCATGTAGACCTTTTATTTGGAATCCAAATACAAGCCTATAATCTTTTGTTCTTAATTCAATTGTTAAATCCTTTTATCTCTTGAAGCACTTCAATTGTAATAGGCACTAGAAAGAAGTAAGGAGAAAACTTGGTGTCACGACCCCAAACCGGACCCGGTCGGGACGACGCCTCTCATGAAGACAAGGCCTGCCGACACAATTCCCAAATTCAGTTTAACAGTTTAATAAGTCAATTTAAGTCATTTATAAGGATAAATCCCCAACAAGTATAGATTTATCGTAATGAACAAGTGCGGAAATAAATACAGCCCGACATCGGGGTGTCACAAGTCATGAGCATCTACTAGGGTCTAAATACAATGGAAAAGTCTGAAATATACTAAATACAGTCTAATGAAATCAAGAGGGAGAAAAGTAGTGCTGCGAACGCCGACAACTGCCTTGCTAAACTCCGATAACTCTGCCTCCGTTCAACCAATATCTAATACTAGGTTCACCCCTCGGGTACAATATCAACAAATTCGCCCCTCGGGCAATATCTCAGAACAATACCAGCCCCTCGGTCTATATCTCACATCACAATGGGTACCCACGCTTGCTAGGGGCGTGCAGACTCTTGGAGGGGCCTCTTATGGCCCAAGCGCAATATCAAACCATCTCGTGGCATCATCACTAGGCTCTCGGTCTCATATCAACAAGCCACCTCGTGACGTACATATCTCATGCCCTTGACCAAATAATCATAATCAGTGTATCACCACTACGACGTGCATCCCGACCCAAAAGTATCCTCACAGAACATGCCCTTGGCCTTACTCAGTCAAAATCACATAAGCCACTCGGGCAACAATAAAAGATGATGCTCAACCCAAAACATTATTTGAAATATCATTTGATATATTAAAATAGAGTAAACATGGCTAAGTTATGAAAACAGTAAAATATAGCACGACTGAGTTCAAGTATTAAGTCAAGAGAGTGAGGAAATATCGATAAAATCCCCTAAGAGTTCAAATAGTTGGCACGAAGCCCAAATATGGCATTAAGCCCAAAACATGATGATAACAAATAGTTTCCAGTCAAATATGCGATAAAATAGTCATTCGGGACGGATTAAGTCACAATCCCCAATAGTGCACGACCCCATGCTCGTCATCTAGCGTGTAGGTCACTTCAATATAGCACAACGATGTGCAATCCGGGGTTTCATACCCTCAGAACATCATTTACAATCATTACTCACCTCGATCCGGTTCAAACTCTAGCCCGCGATGCCTTTGCCCTCACGAATCAACCTCCGGATGCTCCAAATCTAGCCACAATTAGTACATAACCATTAAAATATGCTAAGGGAACAAAGCCCACTCAAAAATATCCAATTTACATCAAAAATCCCGAAATTGCTCAAACCCGTCCCCCAGGCCTACGTCTCTGAATTCGACAAAAATCACATCAATAAAATCCTCATTTACTCATGAGTCTATACATACCAAGAATATCAAAATCGGACCTCAATTGCCCCTTCAAATTCCCAATTTACACTCTCCAAAGTCGAGTCCTAATTTCCCAATTTTAGGCTTTAATTTTCACATATTTCATGATTAGACAAGTAAGAATCCACATAGGATCGAGTATTGAGTTCAAAAATCTTACCTCCAGGTGTTATATCTTGAATCCCTCTTCAAATCCTCTCAAAAAGCTCCAAAATCTCCCAAAAATGATGAAAGTTAGCCCCAAAATCGCGGACAATGGCTATTTAAACATTCTGCCCAGGCATCAAAAATTTTCTCCGTGAACGCGGTCAAAGCCTCGTCTTCGCAAAGCACCATCCAGCTTTGACCAAAAATCCTTCTTCGTGATCGCGTCTTGCCACTCGCGGATGCGATGCTTCCACAGACTAACCCTTCGCGATCGCGTAACCTCTCCCGCGAACGCGATGAATAAACACCCTGAAGCTCAGTTGCTCAATTTCTCTGACGCGAACGCGGTCCACTTCACGAGAACACGATGACCAATCATACAGCACTTCGCGAACGCGGAGCCTGCCTCGCGAACACGAATGATAAAATTCCAGCCTTCACCGGCTAACCCTTCGGGAACGCGAAGACCATTTTCTCTTCAACACTAATCAACAATTTCTGCAATTTCAAATCATCATGAAATAGTCCGATTGACCACCCAAAACTCACCCGAGGCCCCAGGGACCTCAACCAAACATGCCAACACATTCCATAACCTCATTCAAACTTATTCCAACCTTTGGAATATTCAAAACAACATTAAAACACCAAATTTGCATCGAATTTAAGCCTAAGAATTTCAAAATCTTTCGAATTACGCGTTTAATCAAAAACCCAACCAAACCACGTCCAAATGACCTGAAATTTTGCACACATGTCACAAATGATATAACAGAGCTACTGCAACTTCCGAAATTCCATTCCAACCCCTATATCAAAATCTCACCTATCAACCGAAAAATGCATAAATCCCAATTTTGCCAATTCAAGCCTAAGCCTTCCACAGACTTCCAAAATTCATTCCGATCACGCTCCAAAGTCCCAAATAACCTAACGGAGCTAACCAAATCATAAAAATTCTGATCCGTGATCATATACCAACAAGTCAAATCTTGGTCAAAGTTTTCAAATTTCAAATTTCAAGCTTCAAACTGAGAACTGTTCTTCCAAATTCATTCCGATTACCCTGAAAACCAAAACTAACAATTTATATAAGTCATAACCCATCACACAGAGCAAGTCATGCCCGAGAACTGACGAACAAGGTGCAAAAGCTCAAAATGACCGGTCGGGTCGTTACACTTGGGTAATAATTGAGTGGAACCAAAGAAGAAAAGAAAGATGCACTTATATTTGAAAAAATACCACAAGCGGAGAGTGCAAAGAACAAGAGAAATATTAAAAAAGAAAAGTTTAAAAAAATAGAAAAAAGAAAAAACTGCGAGAAAAGAAAAAATATGTAGTAAAAGAAATAAGTATATCTTGTCCTTTCTAGTGAGTGAGTTAAAATAGTGTGTAAATAAAGAGAAGTATTTTTTTGGGGGAGATCTTCCTTGTAACATTTGATGTTGGGTTGAAAAACATTGTGAGGGTTAGTCACTATTCCTAAATATGTCCTACTCATTTTTTGGCCCACATTACAACCTTGATAAGTCCTAGTTGGTTTTAGACTAAGCATGCTAGTAGAGATTTAGCCAAGTCTATGATACCATTTGCATGCATGTAACTTCATTGTGAGAGTGACAGATTTCTTTCTTATATGTGAGTCCTTAAAATATGTTCGAGCATTTTGATTTACACATATGTATTGTTCTCTCTCTTTGGTTTTATTTTTAAGGCATATAGTTTGGCGATGGATAGGTAATGTTATTAGACTATTCTATGAGGTTAGGTGTTCTAGCCTTGAGTGCATTATGACATAGAGACGGTTCTTAAGGCTAGGATTGTTATGATCATGTCTTTTATGTTTTGAATATTTTGAAATATGGCATACATTATTGGAAGTGTGTGTTGGATGCATATGTTGGAACTCAATTATCGATATCAACCATGATCATAAGTGTAGTTTGCTTTGAATATGTTAAATCGTAAGGTTCTTGAAGGTAGAGTGATTAGTTAGTTGACTCAAGGACGAGTAATGTTTTAGTGTAGGGTGGTAATGTTCGGTGGTAATTCTATATTTTTTTGACATTACTTACCTTGCATTTTGAAGATTTAATTATAAATTGTGAGAAGTTTGAGCTTAACTGAGCTAGTTTTACATGTAGAAACTTTGGACTGCGAAGCAGAAAGAAAGTTTCACAAAATGGAATTGAAGACATAGATGTAGAGAACGAAAGGAAATTCGGCACAAGACACGGAAAACTCGGCAATACACTTCACCAGGGAGCCAAACCTACCGCGCCCTATGGCGCCGAGCAAGAATAGAGTTGCACTCCAACGACGCCTAACAAGATTTAGGCAGTGCCTCGTGTGACGAGCCGGCCAATCGTCTTATGAGTTACCGCCCTGTTTCCCCCATTTCTGCTTCTTTATGCTTTGTTATCCATGTTTTATGGTATCGAGTTGGTCGGATCGAATCCGGAATGATTTTGGTAAGGTTTGAGACACTTAGTCTCTTTTAAGGAAGTTTGAGTTGGAAAAGTCAAACGGATGTTGACTTATGTGTTAGATGGATCAGATGTGAGTTCCGATGATTCGGTTAGCTTTCGGAGGTGATTTATGGCTTAGGAGTGTGATCTGAATGGGTTTTGGAGGGTTGGAGTAGTTTTAGTCTTGAATTGACGAAGTTGATATTTTGGCGATTTCCGGTTGGTAGGCGAGATTTTGAAATAGGGGTCAGGATGGATTTCTGAGAGTTGCAATAGCTCCGTCGTGTAATTTGGGATGTGTGTGTAAAATATTAGGTAATTCGGACGTGGTTTGGTTGGGTTTTTGATCGAAAGCGTATTTCAGAAGATTTTAGAAACGTAGGCTTGAATCCGATGTGATTTGGTAGATTTGATGTTGTTTGAGGTATTTTGATGATTGAAACAAGTTTGAATAAGGTATTGGGTTATGTTTGTGCTTTTGGTTGAGGTTCCGAGGGCCTCGGGATGATTTCAGGTGGTCATCGGAGAAGTTAAAAGGTTACTGCAGCTGCTGAGATTTTTCTGCTTCTGGTGTTTTCGCACCTGCAGTTTGGGGACCGCAGGTGCGATGCTGCACGTGCGGAAAGGGAGCCGCAGAAGTGGATTTAAGAGGAAGAGTCAGGAACCGCAGACGCGGTATTTGGACCGCACATGCGGAGTCACAGGTGCGGAGATTGCATCGTATTTGACCGCATATGCGGTACTGCAGAAGCGGGTTTTGGACCGCAGATGCGGAAAAGCCTGGGCAGAACATATAAATTATTCCATTTCGTGAGATTTAGCTATTTCACCAATTTTGACTTCGGCTTGAGAGCTTTTGGACGATTTGGAAGAGGGATTTCAAGGGAACTTCATTGAGGTAAGGAATTTGACCTAAAACTCATTCCTATGCTATTATTTCATGGATTAGGGGTAGAAATTATGGAAATCAAAGTTAAAATTGGGGAAACTAGGGATTGAGAACTTAGGCCTTTAATTGTGGATTTGAAGGACCATTTGGGGTCGGATTTGAGAACTTTTTATATGTATGAACTCATGGGGATATAAGGAATCTATTGATGTGAAAATTTCTGAATTTCGAGACATGGGTCCGGGGGTCGGATTTTGGTAATTTCGGGATTTGTGGCCTTTGTTGATTGTTTTCGCTTGGGCTTTGTTCCCTTAGCATATGTTGACGTACTCATTCTGATTTTGGATAGATTCGACGTGCGTGGAGGCCGATTCAAGGGGCAAAGGCATCGCGAGCTAGAGATTTAGCCGGTTCGAGGTGAGTAATGATTGTAAATGATATTCTGAGGGTTTGAAACCCCAGATTTGCACATCGTAATGCTATATTGAGGTGAGGCACATGCTTGATGACAAGCATGAGGTCGTGCACTATTGGGGATTGTGACTTGGTCCGTCCCTATTGATGATTTTACCGCAAATTTGAATGAGAACTATTTGCTATCCTAATACTTGGTCTTAATGCCATATTTTGGCCTAGTGCCGACTATTTGAACCCTTCGAGGCTTTTTATTAATATTTCCTCACTATTTTGACTTTATACTTGAACTCAGTCATGTTATTTTTCCACGGTTTTACTACTCAGCCATGTTTACTCACTTTTAATACTTAAATGATATTTTAAATGATGTTTGGGATGAGAAACACTGTTTTACTATTGCCCTAGAGGCTTGTGATGATTTTTGACTGAGTGAGGCAAAGGGCCTACGTTGTAAGGAAACACTAATACTGATATGAGGCCGAGGGCCTGAGATATGTACTCCACGAGGTGGCTTGATTGATATGAGGCTGAGGGCCTAGTTTGATGCCACGAGATGACTTGTTATTGCGCTTTGGCCGTAAGGGACCCCTCCAGGAGTCTGCACACCCCAGTGAGCGCGGGTACCCATTGTGATGCGAGATTGAGCTCGAGGGGCAGATTTGTTGATTCTGTGCTCGAGAGGCGAACTACTATTTGGTTACTTTACCTTAACTACCTGTTAATTACTTGTTTACTTGTTGAAAGAGGATTTTTCTTGACTTTTCACTATTTTACTGTTTTTAAATGATTTTACTGCTTCACTATAGAATGTCGTGTGCCTTACGTGTTTTCTTACTTTCAATCGTTATTTACATTTGTTACTCACTGAGTTGGAGTACTCACTTTACTCCCTGCACCCCTGTGTACAAATTCTGGCGTAACGGTTCCACTCCCGAGTGCTGATTTATCCCAGCTTCAGGCGGATCTTCTAGGATTCTTTAGATAGCTGTTGGCATTCGCAGCCTGGAGCTCCTCTTATCTCTTTTCCTTATGTCATTAGTTCAGTGTTAAACTTTGTAGTTACATTTGAGGATTTAGTATTGTTAGATGCTTGTGACTTGTGCCACCCTGGTTAGGGCTGTGTTGGATTGTACTTCTGCATTTTTATTGATATTATCTGCTACTTTGTATTATTAATCATGTCTTAGACTATTTTACTGTTGTTTTAACTATTTAACATCGAATTGGGAATAGTTGGTTAGCCCTGTCTTCACAAGAGGCGCCATCACTACCGGGTCCGGGTTAGGGTCGTGACAAGTTTGTACTAGGTTACATAGGTCTCACGAGTCATGAGCAGGTTTAGTAGAGTTTCGCGGATCAGTACGGAAACGTCTGTATTTATCCTCGAGAGGCTGCAGAACCTTTAGGAAAAACTTTATATTCTTGAAATTCTTATCGTGCGAACTAGTTAATCCGAGTACTAAACTTCTTTTGTTCTACTCTCTCATAGATACTGAGGATACATGCTATTGGTCGGGATGGATGACCCCCAGTGCCACCAGCTAAGGCCACCAAAGGATGAGGACGCGGTCGTGGCAGAGGCAGAGCAGTGAGGGTAGCACCTATAGATCGACCAGCTGCCCCAGCTTAGGATCAGGCTCCAGCTATGGATGCTCCAGCAGCACCAGCTCAGGCACCAGCTGTGCTCATCGTGATTCCGGGTCTTCAGGAGTCCTTGGCACAGATCTTATCAGTTTGCACTAACCTAGATCATGCGGTTTCAGCCACTACAACTGCAACTACTTCTCAAGCCGGGAGAGGCAATCAAACTCCTGCCGCTCGCACACCTGAGCAGGTCGTGCAGGGATTTCAAATGTCGGGGGCACATCCAGCCCAGCCGGTTGCAGCTGCTCAGGACTATGTGGTTATTGTCATACTGGAGGATGAGCAGCGTAGGTTGGAGAGATTTAGTAGATTGCAGCCTCTGACATTCAGTGGCGCAGATGGCGAGGATGCCTAGGGCTTTTTGGACAAGTGTTAGAGGATGCTTCATACTACAGGTATTCTAGAGACCACCGGGGTCGCTTTTACCACCTATTAGTTTCAGGAGTTGCTCTCACTTGGTGGGAGGATTTTGAAAGGCGTAGGCTTGTTGGTGCAACACCCCTTACCTGGCAGCATTTCTCCATTTTCTTTCTGGAGAAGTATGTGCCGTAGTCTCATAGAGAGGAGCTGTGCAGGCAGTTTGAGTAGTTGCGTCAGGGGGAGATGACCATGTCGCAGTATGATTTGCAGTTCTCTGAGTGGGCTTGTCATGCCATCTGGTTGGTCCCGACAGATAGAGCGAGGATTAGGAGGTTTGTTGATGGTCTTACTTATCATCTCTGTATTCTCATGACCAGAGAGAGGGTGACTACTGCTACGTTCGAGGAGGTTGTTGATATTGCCCGTGAGATTGAGTCTGTTCGTCGTTAGGAGCGAGAGGAGAGGGAGGCCAAGAGGCCTCGAGGATTTGGCAGTTACAGTGGTACTCCTTCGAGAGGTCAGTTTCAGCACGGCAGAGGCCGTCCATTCAGGCATGCTCCGCCAGCTCACCCAGGCTATCGTGGGGCATCTTCGGGTCATGGTTATCATGGTTCTCAGTAGGGCCAGTCATCACTTAGTGCCCTTCCAGCTCAGAGTTCATCTCGTGCTCCATCATCTCAGGGGTCTTCTATGCCGAGTGCATCTGCTAGTCACTTTGGTGCAAGGGATTCCCTTCAATCCCCTTCTCCAGCACCGGGGATTTGTTATGAGTGTGGCGAGATGAGTCACATGTGGAGGTAGTGTTCTCGTCATTTTGCTAGTTCATCCCAGCAGAGGGGTCAGTCATCGGCTTCAGCGCCAGTTGCTTCAACACCACTCACTCCGCTAGTTAGGGGTGGAGGTCAGTCAGTTAGGGGTCGCCCCAGAGGGGGAGGTCGATCAGGGGGCTGTTAGGCTCGTGTCTATGCACTCCCAGGCAGACCCGATGTTATTGTTTCAGATACTGTCATTACAAGTATTGTTTCAGTCTGTCACCGAGATGCCTCTGTATTATTTGATCCCAGTTCCACCTTTTCTTATGTGTCATCATACTTTGCTCGTTATTTGGGTACGCCCCGTGAGTTTCTTGCTTTACCTATTCATGTATCTACCCCAGTGGGCGATACTGTTGTCGTAGACCGTGTGTACCAGTCGTGTGTGGTGACTATTGGGTGTCTGGAGACCCGAGTGGATTTATTATTATTGAGCATGGTGGATTTTGATGTCATTTTGGGCATGGATTGGTTATCTTCGTGTCGTTCTATTCTAAACTGTCATGCTAAGACGGTCACATTGGCTATGCCGGGTATGTCACGGATTGAGTGGCGAGGTGTGACTGATTATGTTCCCAGTAGAGTGATCTCATTCTTGATAGCCCAGCGTATGGTTGGGAGGGGTTGTCTTTCATATTTAGTGTTTGTGAGGGATATCGGAGCTGAGGCTCCCAGTATTAATTCTGTTCCAGTTGTGAGGGATTTTCTCAATATGTTTCCTACAGACCTGCCGGGCATGCCTCGAATAGGGATTGATGTTTTAAGCGTCAATACCACATAAGAGGGGGTGATTTGTGTGGTACCCAATTTTTGATCTAGAAGAACCAGGTTCTTCTAGGTGTTCTAACTACTACTGTTTGCAGAATTAAAAGTACATAAAATAAAGAACACAAAGATTTTTTACGTGGAAAACACCCGACTCAAAAGGTGAAAAATCCACGACCTACTACTCAGTAGGATTTTCCCCAACACTTCACTAAATCAATGATCCAAAATAGCATTTACAAAACTCTTTGTAAACCTAAGGATTACCTCTAATCCCGTTGTAGAAACCAACCTCTAACTATTGCGACAACTTCAAGTTAGCCTATAACTTGAACTCTCAAAGTACCTAATACAATTGCTTCTATGAAAGCTGGAAAGGTACAACTTTAAACCACCTACTACAATTGAACTAGAATAAGAAAAAACACAATAGAACTGGTTCTTTTATCTCGTTCAAGTAGCTTCAGGAGTGCACACTCAAATCTCACATAAACTGCTTGCAAAACCGCCTTGCTCTTTTGCTTCTAAGTTAGTTTAACTTCTGCATATGTGCAATCCATGTAAAAGAGATCAATCACTGTCATTTAATAGGTTAGTAATCAGATTTTGATTGGGATTCAATTTCTGATTTTCTATCATAGTTGAGTCCTTGACGATATCAAACTCTAACACTTTCTTTATCCGGATTGTGTTCTCTTCATATAAGGAGACTTTCTCCCCTTATCCAATATGCAACCTTTTCGATCAGATCAAGACTTCTTTTATTCTTGGGTGCATCCATTTTCATGGTCTGACTTCTCAGTTCATAGGCAGTAAGGTTTCCTATTAGTTCATCCAGCTTGAGGGTAGCAATGTTCTTTTATTCCTGAATAAGTGATTTTCCTTTCCCAAGAGACTGGCAGAACCCTGGTCAAAATATTCTCAACTTTATATTCTTCGAGAATTATCCTTCCAAGAGATTTAAGTTCATTTGTCAGTGTGGTGAACCTTGTATACATCTCTTGTATGGTTTCTCCTTCCTTCATGGTGAAGTTCTTATACTGGGAGTACAACAGTGTTCCTCTGGACCTCTTCACTTGAGGTGTTCCTTCATGAGCCATTTGCAGAGTGTCCCAGATTTCCTTAGCAGTAGTACAGCTTTGAATTCTACTGTACTCATCTGGACCTAGTCCACACACAAGCCATTTCTTGGCCTTGGCATTTTTCTCCCACTTCTTCAGGTCTTCAGCAGTGTAGTCAGCCCTTGTCTTAGGCACATCCACTCCTTCAGCATTCTTCTTTGTAGTTGCTAGAGGACCATCAGTGACTATGTCCCAGAGCTCATAGTCTTCTCCTATGATGTGATCCCTCATCCTGTTCTTCCACCAAGAATAGTCCTGACTATTGAAAAGTGGAGGCCTAGCAGTGGATTGCCCTTCCCAGTTCCCAGGTGGTGCACTCATGTTGATCTTTTCCTAAGTTGTTAGCCTCTTCAAAGATAACCTGCTCTAATACCAATTGATGTTTTAAGCTTAAATACCACATAAGAGGGGGGTGATTTGTGTGGTACCCAATTTTTGATCTAGAAGAACCAGGTTCTTCTAGGGGTTCTAACTACTACTGTCTGCGGAATTAGAAGTACATAAAATAAAGAACACAGAGATTTTTACGCGGAAAATACCCGGCTCTAAAGGTGAAAAAACCACGACCTACTACTCAGTAGGATTTTCCCCAACACTTCACTAAATCACTGAGCCAAAATAACATTTACAAAACTCTTTGTAAACCTAAGGATTACCACTAATCCCGTTATAGCAACCAGCCTCTAACTGTTGCGACAACATCAAGTTAGCCTATAACTTGAACTCTCAAAGTACCTAATACAATTGCTTCTATGAAAGCTGGAAAGGTACAACTTTAAACCACCTACTACAATTGAACTAGAATAAGAAAAAATACAATAGAACTGGTTCTTCTATCTCGTTCAAGTAGCTTCAAGAGTGCACACTCAAATCTCACATAAACTGGTTGCAAAACCACCTTGCTCTTTTGCTTTCAATTTAGTTTAACTTCTGTGTATGTGCAATCCATGTAAAAGAGATCAATCACTGTCATTTAATAGGTTAGTAATCAGAGTTTGATTAGGATTCAATTTCTGATCTTCTATCGTAGTTGAGTCCTTGACGATATCAAACTCTAACACTCTCTTTATCCGGATTGTGTTCTCTTCATATAAGGAGACTTTCTCCCCTTATCCAATATGCAACCTTTTCGATCAGATCAGGAGATATTGCTGTTTGATCAGTGGGACTTATCTCCTTCACGTGCATCTCACATGTATAGGTTGATCATGATTGTGCTTCACATGATGGACCTGGTCCATGACTGAGTTCATTTGTCATTCTTCAAAACTTCACTTGTTCTTGGGACAACAAGGATATTGATTTTGGTATTGACCTGGTACCGGGCACTCAGCCCATTTCTATTCTGTCGTATCATATAGCACCAGTAGAGTTGAAGGAATTAAAAGAACAACTTCAGGAACTCCTTTATAAAGGGTTCATTCGGCCTAGTATGTCACTTTAGGGTGCGTCGGTTCTATTTGTGAAGAAGAAGGATGAGATAATGAGGATGTGCGTTGATTATAGGCAATTGAACAAGGTAACAATTAAGAATAAGTATCCTTTGCCTCGCATTGATGATTTATTTGACCAGCTTTAGGGACTGAGAGTGTTCTCCAAGATTGATCTCCGTTTAGGTTATCACCAGTTGAAAATAAGGGACTCAAATATTCTTAAGACAGCTTTCAGGACCTGATATGGTCATTATGAGTTCTTGAAGATGTCTTTTGGGCTGACCAATGCCCCAACAGCGTTCATGCATTTGATGAACAACATGTTCCGGCCTTATCTCGATTCATTTGCCATAGTCTTCATTAATGATATTCTAGTGTATTCGCATAGTCAGGAGGAGCATGCGGAGCATTTAAGAGTTTTATTGCAGAGATTGAGGGAGGAGAAGCTTTATGCAAAATTCTCCAAGTGTGAGTTTTGGCTCAGTTCAGTGGCTTTCTTTAGCCACGTGGTGTCCAGTGAGGGTATTCAAGTTGATCCGAAGAAGATAGATGCGGTTTAGAGTTGGCCCAGACCATCCTCAGCCACAAAGATTCACAGTTTTCTTGGTTTGGCGGGTTATTATCGCCGCTTTGTTCAGGGATTCTCATCTATCGCATCGCCCTTGACCACGTTGACTCAGAAGGGTGCTTCATTTGTATGGTCGAATGAGTGTGAGGAGAGCTTTCAGAAGCTTAAGAAATCTTTGACCACATCTCCAGTGTTGGTTTTGCCATCAACTTCAGGTTCATATATCGTGTATTGTGATGCTTCGAGAGTTGGGATTGGTTGTGTATTCATGTAGGAGGGTAGAGTTATTGTTTATGCTTCTCGTCAGTTGAAGCCCCATGAGAAGAAATACCCCATTCACGATTTGGAGTTGGCTGCCATAGTTCATGCATTGAAGATTTTGAGGCATTACTTGTATGGTGTATCTTGTGAGGTGTTCACTAATCATCGCAGTCTTCAGTATTTGTTCAAGCAAAAGGATCTTAATTTGAGGCAGCGAAGATGGTTGGAGTTGCTTAAGGATTATGATATCACAATATTGTACCATCTGGGAAAGGCTAATGTGGTGGTTGATGCTTTGAGCCGAAAGGCAGTGAGTATGGAGAGTTTGTCATATATTCTAGTTGGGGAGAGACCTCTTGCAGTTGATGTTCAGACTTTGGCTAATTGGTTCGTGAGGTTGGATATTTCGGATCCCAGTCGGGTATGGGCTTGAGTGGTTTCTTGGTCTTCCTTATATGAACGCATCAGAGAGCGCCAGTATGATGATCCGCATTTGCTTGTCCTTAGGGACAGAGTCCAGCATGATGATGCCAGAGATGTGACCATTGGTGATGATAGAGTGTTGAGGATGTAGGGTCGGATTTGTGTGCCCAATGTGGATGGGCTTCAGGAGTTGATTCTGGAGGAGACCCATAGCTCGTGGTATTCCATTCATCCGGGTGCCGCGAAGATGTATCAGGATTTGAGGTAGCATTATTGGTGGAGAAGGATAAAGAAAGCTATTTTAGGATTCGTAGCTCGGTGTCTCAATTGTCAGCAGGTGAAATATGAGCATCAGAGACCAGGTGGCTTGCTTCAGCAGATTGATATTCCCGAGTGGAAGTGGGAAAGGATCACTATGGACTTTGTTGTTGGACTTCCACGGACTTTGAAGAAGTTCGATGCTATTTGGGTGATTGTGGATCGGCTGACCAAGTCCGCGCACTACATTCCAGTGTGTACTACCTATTCTTCAGAGCAGTTGGCAGGGATCTATATCTGGGAGATTGTTCATTTGCATGGTGTTCCGGTTTCCATCATTTCAGATAGAGGTACTAAGTTTACTTTGCAGTTTTGGAGGGCCGTGTAGAGAGAGTTGGGTACTCAGGTGGAGTTGAGCACAGCTTTCCATCCTCAGATGGACGGGCAGTCCGAGCGCACTATTCAGATATTGGAGGACATGTTGCATGCTTGTGTCATTGATTTCAGAGGATCGTGGGATGAGTTTCTACCACTGGCAGAGTTTGCTTATAACAACAACTACCAGTCAAGTATTCAGATGAATCCATATGAGGCTTTGTATGGGAGGCGGTATAGATCTCCAGTTGGTTGGTTCGAGCCTGGCGAGGCTAGCCTATTTGGGACAGACTTGGTGCAGGATGCCTTAGATAAGGTAAAGGTGATTCAGGAGAGGCTTCGTACAGCGCAATCGAGGCAAAAGAGTTATGCTGATAGGAAAGTTTGAGATGTGTCCTACATGGTTGGCGAGAAGGTTCTGTTGAAGGTTTCACCCATGAAGGGTGGTATGAGATTTGGGAAGAAAGGGAAATTGAGTCTTCGGTTCATTGGGCCTTTTGAGGTGCTTCGGAGGATTGGGGAGGTGGTGTATGAGCTTGTTTTGCCACACAGCTTGTCGAGTGTGCATCCGGTATTTCATGTTTCTATGCTCCAGAAGTATATTAGGGATCCGTCTCATGTTCTGGATTTCAGCACGATTCAGTTGGATGATGATTTGACCTATGATGTGGAGCCAATAGCTATTTTGGGTTGTGAGGTTCGTAAATTGAGATCAAAGAATGTGGCTTCAGTGAAAGTGCAATAGAGAGGTCAGCCCGTGGAAGAGGCTACCTGGGAGACCGAGCAGGAGATGCGGAGTAGATATCCTCACCTGTTTGAGGCTTCAGGTATATTTCTTGATTCGTTCACGGACGAATGATTGTTTAAGTTGGGGAGGATGTGATGACTCGGCCAGTCGTCTCATGAGTTACTGCTCCATTTCCCCAATTTCTGCTTCTTTATGCTTCATTATCCGTGTTTTATGGTATCGGCTTGGTTGGATCGAATCCGAAATGATTTTGCTAAGGTTTGAGATACTTAGTCTCTTTTTAAGGGAGTTTGAGTTGGAAAAGTCACTTGGATGTTGACTTATGTGTAGGGGGCTCGGATGCAAGTTCCGATGGTTCGATTAACTTCGGGAGGTGATTTATGGCTTAGGAGTGTGATCAGAATGGGTTTTGGAGGGTTGGAGTAGTTTTAGGCTTGAATTAGCGAAGTTGATATTTTGGCGATTTCCGATTCGTAAGCAAGATTTTGATATAGGGGTCGGAATGGAATTTTGAGAGTTTCAGTAGCCTCGTCGTGTGATTTGGGATGTATGTGTAAAATTTTAGTTCATTCGGACGTGGTTTGGTTGGGTTTTTTATCGAAAACGTATTTTAGAAGATTTTAGAACCTTAGGCTTGAATCCGATATGATTTGGTATATGTTGTTTGAGGCATTTTGATGATTGGAACAAGTTTTAATAAGGTATTGGGTTATGTTTATGCTTTTGGTTGAGGTCCCGGGGGCCTCGGGATGATTTCGGGTGGTCGACGGAGAAGTTGTAAGGTTATTGTAGCTGCTGAGATTTTCTACTTCTGGTGTTTTTTCACCTGCGGTTTGGGGACCGCAGGTGCGGTGCCATACGTGCGGAAGGGGAGCCGCAGAAGTGGATTTGAGAGGAAGAGTCAGGAACCGCAGACGCGGTATCCACAAGTGCGAAGATTGGATCGCAGATGCGGTTTGCTGCTGGTAAATGAATTCCGTAGAAGCGGAGGATTTGACCCCATATGCGGTACTGCAGAAGCGGGTTTTGGACCGCAGATGCGGAAAAGCCTGGGCAGAACATATAAGTTATTCCATTTTGCGAGATTTAGCTATTTCATCAATTTTGATTTCGGCTTGAGAGCTTTTGGACGATTTGGAAGAGGGATTTCAAGGGAACATCATTGAGGTAAGGAATTTGGACCTAAAACTCGTTCCTATGCTATTATTTCATGGATTAGGGCTAGAAATTATGGAAATCAAAGGTTTAAATTAGGGAAACTAGGGCTTGAGAACTTAGGCCTTTAATTATGGATTTGAAGGACCATTTGGGGTCGGATTTGAGAACTTTAGATATGTATGAACTCGTGGGGAGATAAGGAACCTATTGATGTGAAAATTTCTGAATTCTGAGAAGTGGACCCGGGGGTCGGGTTTTGGTAATTTTGGGATTTGTGCCCTTTGTTGATTGTTTTCGCTTGGGCTTTGTTCCCTTAGCATATGTTGACGTACTTGTTCTGATTTTGGATAGATTCGATGTGCATGGAGGCTGATTCGAGGGGCAAAGGCGTCGCGAGCTAGAGATTTAGCCGGTTCGAGATGAGTAATGATTGTAAATGATGTTCTGAGGGTTTGAAACCCCGGATTTACTCATTGTAGTGCTATATTGAGGTGAGGCACACGCTTGATGACGAGCGTGGGGTCATGCACTATTGGGGATTGTGACATGGTCCATCCCGATTGATGATTTTACCGCGTATTTGAATGAGAACTATTTACTATCCTAATTACTTGGGCTGAATGCCATATTTGGGCCTAGTGCCAACTATTTGAACCCTTCGGGGCTTTTTATTAATATTTCCTCACTGCTTTGACTTTATACTTGAACTCAGTCATGTTATTTTTCCACTTTTTTATTACTCAACCATGTTTACTCACTTTTAATACTTAAATGATATTTTAATGATGTTTGGGCTGAGAAACACTGTTTTACTATTGCCCGAGAGGCTTGTGACGATTTTTGACTAAGTGAGGTCGAGGGCCTATGTTGTGAGGAATCACTGATACTGATATGAGGCCGAGGGCCTGAGATATGTACGCCACGAGATGGATTAATTGATATGAGGCTGAGGGCCTAGTTTGATGCCACGATATGGCTTATTATTGCACTTGGACCGTAAGGGTCCCCTCCAGGATTCTGCATACCCCTAGTGAGCGCGGGTACCTATTGTGATGTGAGATTGAGCCCAAGGGGCTGATATTGTTCTGAGATGTTGCTCGAGGGGCAGATTTATTGATATTGTGCCCGAGGGGCGAACTACTATTTGTTTACTTTACCTTAACAACCTGTTAATTACTTGTTGAAAGTGGATTTTTCTTGACGTTTCACTGTTTTACTGTTTTTAAATGATTTTACTGCTTCACTATAGAATGTCGTGTGCCTTACATGTTTTCTTACTTTCAGTCGTTATTTATATTTGTTACTTACTGAGTTGGAGTACTCACTTTACTCCCTGCACCCCTGTGTGCAGATTCAGGCGTAGTTGGTTCCGCTCCCAAGTGCTGATTCATCCCAGCTTCAGGCAGATCTTCGAGGAGTCTTTAGGTAGCTGTTGGCGTTCGCAGTCTGGAGCTCCTCACTATCTCTTTTGCTTATGTCCTTAGTTCAGTGTTAAACTCTGTAGTTACATTTGAGGATTTAGTATTGTTAGATACTCGTGACTTGTGACACCCCCATTAGGGCTGTGTTGGATTGTACTTTCGCATTTTTATCGATTATCTGCTACTTCGTATTATTAATCATGTCTTAGACTGTTTTACTGCTATTTTAACTATTTAACGTCGTATTGGGAATAGTTGGCTGGCCTTGTTTTCACGAGAGGTATCATCATGACCGGGTCCGTGTAAGGGTCGTGACACCTCAGATGCTGTCTCGAGCCAACACCCTCGTGTCCGATAAGAATTGATTTCCTTGTTGATTTTGGACTTGGATATTCTGCTCTCACACTATAAATACCGCTTAAACTCGATTTGGACGGAGTTGGACATATTTTGAACACAACATGGGCTATGGAATACATGTGGAGCACGAAATCATCGCATCCTTAATCCCTTTCTCTAGTATTTTTAGGTTTATGATTAAGCACTTTTGTGATTTTTCATAAAATTATGAGTGGCTAAAACCCCTCGTGTTCTACTGTTATGGGTAGTTCCTGATTATTAAAATCTAACAGTTATTGAGATTGCTTGTGTTTATAATAGTGATTTATTTGTTTAATCTTGTTCGTAATTATTTTACTGAGTAGCTAATAGTAAAATACTGTCTGCAAATCTATAGTTGAATTCGAAAGTGGTAATTATAGATTGCATATAAGATTGAATAGAGTAAGATCTTGAATCTGGGCATTAGAGAATAGATTCTCAATTAGAATAGACATATGTTAATCATTTTACTTGGTTTTGGTACTACACATGCGTTCGGGTTAATTCAGATTCTATAGATATATAGTATCAAATTGTCTTGAATAGTTTAGCAAGGTATTGAAAGAACCTTACGAGAAAAATAAATCATGTTAATTAGTAAATTATTGTAACGACCCAATTGGTCATTTTGAAAGTAATAGCCCGATCCCCTATTTACTGCTTCACTCGTATCTTTTTCTGCTTTGACTTGCCGGGAGGCTTTGTTTTTGGTTTCAGAGTATTTTGGGATACTTAGTCTCTAAAACGGAAGGTTAAGTATTAGGACTTTGATCGTAGTCGGAACTGTATGAAGATGACTTCGAAGTGGAGTTTCGTCGGTTTTGTTAGCTCCGTTGGGTGATTTTGGAGTTAGGTGCGTGTCCGAACTGTGAATTTGAGGTCTGTAGCTGATTTAGTCTTGAAATGGCGAAAGTCAAATATTTGGAGATTTGGATACGAAGTGGACTTTTTGATATTAGGGTCGGATTTTGATTCCGGAAGTAGGAGTACGCCCTTAATGTTGAATATGACTTGTGTACAAAATTTGAGGTCAATCGGGCGTGGTTTGATAGGTTTCGACATCGGTTGTAGAAGTTTGAAGTTTCAAGTTCATTAAGTTTGGATTGGAGGGTGATTCGTGTTTTTTGTTCTTTGATGTGTTTCGAGGGCACGACTAAGTTCATATGGTGTTTTAGTACTGATAGGTATGCTTGGTTGAGGTCCGGGGGCCTCGGGTTGATTTAGGGTGGTTAACGGTGTCGCATCCCATTTTTTCTCATGAAAGCGAGTTTCGATGTGTGACAACTCTTTTGAGTAGGAGAGTCGCCACCTAACGGTTTTTAAGGTGTGTTAGGGCACCTATTACGCAGATAACTCTGTTTGACTAGTCAATGCCACCAAAGATCGGGTAAGGGTTCAAATTACCTCAAAGAGAAGGTGTTAGACACTCCTCGAGTTCCACAACTGTGGGTCCCAGCCGAACTTAAGACTATGTAGATTATAATTAGGAGAGGTGATCAAATAAACAAAGAGGATAAAAGTTCGGAGAGTTTTATTATAACACAATGAGAGTTGGTACAAGGATATAACTATATAGGTCTATATTAGATGACTAAGTGTAGATCACAAATTCATAAAGGAAAGGAGAAAGGGAGGGGCGGAGGGTCCTATGTTTTTTAGCCTAAAGGATTATCTCGTGCAACATAAATAATACTTCATAACTCTCTTAAGATAGGGAGTTACTCATATTATTCAGCGGGTGCCGACTATCATCTCATGCTAACCAATTACTATGTTAAAGTTGTTTATCTAAAGGCGCTCTAATTCAATTCTAAACCGTACCCTATACATGCACGACCCGTCCCATGCCTATGGTCCAGGAGGCATTAGACCTCTATTTGGGTGGTTCTAGAGTTTACTTAGGTTGCTCAAAAATGATAAAACTAAACCTCATTTAAAACAAATATGACTTCATGTAAAGACAGTTAAAGGCCCAAGTTAGCCTCCACATATAAGCAACAAATGCACGCGTGCAGATTTTTACATTAGGCAGTAGACAATTTCAGAATTGAGGTAAATTTGAGTCATTAAGTCCTATAGACATAGCTTCTATATGATTTCGATTTCAAGTATAAAGGAAGTGTTGTTGTTTTTAGAGCAACGAATTTACAGATTATGAGTATTACAAATCCTATAGGCATAATCCCTAAATTGTTCGCGCAATGAGGTGGTAAAACCATTTGAGAGATTAAAAATTACCCATGTTTGATTTTATTAGCTTACTTTCTAGGCGAGTAACAGCATCCTATAGGCAGGATTTCTAGCAGTTGAAACTGGTTCTATAACAATGTCGCACCCCCCTTTTTTCTCTTTTTGCGGGGAAGTCCGGGTTTCGGCATTCATAGGGGAATAACTCGTTTCCTTTTGGGAATTGGGCATTTGAAGAGTCGCCACCTAATGGATTATGGTTCATTAGGGGCACCTAGAGCGATTAACTCATATAACTAGTTTGCATTACCAGAGATTAGGGTAACGGCTTGAAATAACCTTGAGGGGAAGGTGTTAGGCACCCCTCGCTGTCCACAACGGTAGGTCCCGGCCGAACTTAAACTATATGAATTAGTCAATTAACAAACAAGCAAGTATTTACAGATAAAGTGGCTTTCCCCATCTAAATGCATATATGATCAATGAAGTTTAAATAATGAAGGTAAAGTGATTTGGGCAGTTTATATATGTTTGTAAAGAAAAGGGAGTTCAGAGAATTTAAACACATATGGGAATTGGGAAAGGGGAGTCCTAAGTTGATTAGCCTACAGGATCATACCCATGCAATGCCCAGTAATCACCCCTCAATGAAGGGCTACACGTGATATTAGTGTGCATGTCATCATATCCTTTTACTACCCATTACCCTCCTCTTAGTGGTTGTATAAGCGAGTTTAATAAATGACCTCTAAGCGTGCTGCTACCCGTCCCTTCCTTATGGTCTTGGAGGAATTTGGGACCTCTAAATCTGGACAGTTCTAGACAACCTAAAGTTTATAAGAGGTGAAAATCTAAGTGACAGGAAAATAACATATAGAACAAGCAAATAAGGACAAGCAGTTAGAAGGCTCACATTTACCTCCGCATGTATATAGGCAAACAACAACACGTCTAAAACACAGGTTTTGAAGAAAGTTCAGAGATCCTAAGAATATGGTATCTAGACGAATGTTACAGATTCAGGATATGCATAAGGAAAGTGATAGAATCCTAACCAGTTTGCCTACTGGTTTTAAGTCTGGATAATTTCACATATAAACAGAACTGGTTTCAAAGTTATTTAACATCCCAAGGCTTGTCTAAGTGTGTATATGAAGTCACAATTCTGGGAAGATATTTTTGAAGTCCTTTATCCTATAGGCATGCTTTCTAGTGATATTAATTAACACAGTGTTGATAACTATCAAAGAAACTATAGGTGTGAGTTAAAATTAAACTGATTTTAGATCCTATAGGCATGATTTCTAATTAGATCTGATTTTAGATCGTAGGCATGATTTCTAATTAGAATTGATTTTAGATCCTATAGTCATGATTTCTATAATTAAAGCTGATTTTTGGTCCTATAACATGATTTCTAAAGAGACAAATGCCATAATGAGAACTGGACCCTATTTATTTTATTTCCTATAGGCATGGTGTCTAATCATGTAAAGTAAAGCAGACAGAATTTATTTCAAGAAAAGCAAACCCTATAGGAAGGTTGTCTAACACAGCACATGTTCAACCGAAGCAAACCCTATAGGCATGTCATCTAACAAACATATTTGAACCAAAATGAACCCTATAGGCACTTTATCTACCCAACTTTACCGACAGTATACAACTACCATCTCTTTTCACTAGTCACCCCAATATATGTTTACAATTAATTATTACAGACCAATGATTGAATAAACATTACATAAATAGAATATAAATTAAGCTATAGGGAGCCTGAAGTAGGTCCAAAGCAAATCCTGGTGTACCAGGCCTTCACTAGTCTCAAATTCCCAAATTTTATTGTCACATTTGTGTCCAGGTGTGTCAGAGTTCCCTAAGGACCTCAAGGATCGCGGGCAGTGCTCACACCCAGACTTTCTCAAATAAAGACTGATTATGTGCAGTCTGGAAGAGCCAGCCTTGATATGCCAGAGTTCATAGAGATCTCAGGGACCTCTAAGCAGTACACATACTAGAGGGGCATAACTTAATAACCTGAGAATAAGTAAGAGTGCTTGACATAATTTGAAAGAGTTTTGATAAACAGTATGGAGAGGATTCTTAGAAGTAAATAGATTTTCTGAAAACCAGTACTAATTTGGAGGTAAAACAGTTTGAGAAAAGTATGAAAAACACTTTAAGTCAAACACAAATCACAGAACAACCATTATTCAGAAACACTTGGCAAGCAGGTTCCACACAAGGGAAGAGGGGTTGAGGACATATAGAATACACCTTAGTGGAGCACATAAGCAACATGGTGCATAGAGTTCTCAAGGGGTTCTACAAAACTAATATGTTAGATATAATGTAGGCCATCGAAACATGAAGCAAAGATCACAGCAGAAACATTTTGAGGGCACATAAACAACACAACTAGAGTTGCACTGGAAAGACCAGATAACTTAGCAGGAGTAAGGCAGAACAGGAAAGAACTTAAATGGACATGCTAGGCAAGTATTAACAAGTGTAGACATGCTAATCACACACTTACAAACAAAGTTTACGCATGCTAGATAAACAGTAGACATGCAAACAGGCTAGTCACATATAGAATAAGACAGTGTAAGACATGTTAAACAAGATAGTAAACAGGCAAGTAAAGTGGAGACATGCTAATCACATATTTGAACAAGGCAGTATTTAGGCATGTTAGATAAACAGTAGATAGACAAGTAAATTGAGACATGCTAATCACATATTGAACAAGGTGCATTAGGCATGCTAGACAAGCAATAAACAGAAACAGGATTGAGCTCAGGACTGATGAACTAGGCAGTAAATAAACACACAGGTTTAGATTCTAAAATTTAATCAGAGGCATGCCAGTTAGGGAAAGAGAACACAAGATGTGAGACAAGTGTTGTGCAATTTTTAGCCTTGGCTTACAACCGGCTAGACTGGTGAAGATCACAAGTAGCAGGAAGAACAGAGAACTTTTTTTAGAGTGTAAGAGTAGTTGATGAACTAATATAAGTGTTTAAGAAGTTAAAATAAAGAGTTTATATAGTAGTTCAAGAGTGTAGCAACTAAGGTAAAGTAATCAATAATCAGCAATTAAGGGATCTCAAAATCAATCACACAAAGGTTCAGCATAGTCTTCTCCTTTAATTAAGGAAAGTTAACCAACGGTAATGACAGGAACTAATTAAGGCAAGAGGTTCAATCAGACTGAGTAAAAAAGAAAGAATCAGAGGCCTTATTAAGGAAATGAGTTCAAATCAAACCAAAATAAAGAACTTTAGAATAAAATAGTCAAGGGTTTAATTAAGGAAAGAATCATGTAAAGAATCAGTAAATATACAGCGGTCTAATAAGGCAAGAATGACTAGTTATGGTTATAAACATGGAAATAACCAAGAATCATGCACACAAATTTTTAACGGAGCAAATCACTCAACAATTTTGGAAAGAACATATCAATTCCCATAAACAAATAGGTTGAGTAAAACTTTTAGGAACACAGAGAAATTAGACGGTAAATAATTCGAAACCCTAATTTGAAAATACTTAAAGATGAAAAACTTGAAAGCATGTCAACACCCAGAGATTCGAACAAACAGAAATCATAGAAATCAAAACCTGAAGTATCGTAGTGTTTTAAAAACCGGTTAGTAGTAGAAGAGTAAAAGAACCTAAAAGAATAGCCATGGAAGTTTGAAAATACTTCAAATACCCAGAGGTTCGACCAATAGACAACAAGAAAACAAACCCTAATATAATAAAATATTCAAAAACCGATTAATTAGTAAAGAAATGATTGAGCCTTAAGGAAAGAGCAATGACAAACTCAAATCACTCCAGATCTATAAGGATTTGGACGGATTCAAGTCCACATGTTAAGTTTTCAAAGAAAAAGATAGGGTAAAGAGAATCTGGCCCTTGAATCAAAGATTTGAGCCGTGAAACTTTAATAGAAAGCACTCACAGACCATAGACAGGCTCTTTGAAGAGTCTTGAATGAGATCTGGACCAGATATCTTCGAGGTCCTTCCACGAAACCACACAATCGAGCAACCAGGCGAGATAGGAGACAAGTAGAGGCCTCGTATAGCCATGAGAAGCCATAGATCAAGTAGGAATCAAGGGGATTAGGCTGATTTTGGGTGGTGGCGGATAGGGTTAGGTTTGGTTTCCGAGAGAATTAGAGAGGGGAGGGTTTCAGGGCGGCTGTTTGGTGAGAATGGCTAGGTTTGGGGGGGTCGTTTGGTTAAATTTGGTAAGGAGTGATGGTAGTCGTTGACCTCTATGATCAACAGCCAGGATTTAGAGGGTTTGGGGTTGGGTAGGATGTTATGGGTTTGGGCTGGGTAGATTTTGGCTGGTTTAATTGAATTGGGGTTAAAATTGGGCTAGGTAATTAGGCTAAATCCGAAAATAAGAGGGCCATTTAAATACCCTATTTAATTGATAAAATAATTTTTAAAAATAATTAATAGGCTGTAAAAAATGATTTTCATGCCTAGAAATATTTTAAAATAATTACTTAATATTTTAAAAATATAAAAGGTTGTTTTTTGGTAAAATAATGTAATAATGCGTGTGTGGGCTATAATTGCAAAGTAATTACAATTGCATCCTAAAAATATAAATGTGGTTATTTGTGCAATAATTGAAACTTAGTACAAATGCAAATGATAAAATTAAGCCACAAAATTATTATAAAACTATTTGTGATGCAACCCATGATTGTTTTATAAATAAAATGCTGGGTGAAATTAATTAAAATATTTTAAAAATGCAGAAATTGTATGATAAATACTAACTGATGCCAAAGCATAGTTTTGAAAATATTATGGAAAAACTTGGGTATCAACAAACACTTCATCCCTATAGGCATGTTTTCTAGGCAAGCAATGTGATGAAAATAGCAATAACAGTAGCTAGTTAATTAATTAAGGTCCTATAGACATGATATCTAGATAAGCATAAGCGTGATCCTATAGGCATGGTATCTAGTGAATACGCTGCAATTGCACAAATTTAACGAACAACTATTGACACTGGTTTCCTATAGGCAGGCCGTATAATGATGCATATCAGTAGGCATAGTAAAACAAGTTGAGTGAGTGTGTGTAATTCCAATAGGCATGGTATCTAGTAGAACATAGCAGTGGCATGGGAAACAAATAAGGTACTTAAACTCATGCTTTGATAGTAAATAGGTTGAGTGAGTATGTGATTCTTTTAGGCATGGTTTATACTAGTGTGCAACGCATGAAATCCAAAATAACAAGTAGAGCATATTGGTCCTATAGGCATACTTTCTACCCATTTGTGCGATAATTAAATACCCTACCTCTTTTACTAATTTCTCCATTTGTTCGATTACAAAATTATTATAGACTCAAAATTAATGAATACAAGTGCGAACTCCACATATTAAAAATATAGGTTCAGTATACATAGCAGGCCCAAAAGACTGTAACCCAGTAAAGTCTGGGCCTTTAGCTACCTCTTCCCTCATGCTTGCAGCAAACCCAGGTCTAAATACACCTCAAACCTCAGAGTATATCAATTTCTCAATTCAAACTCACACAAGAATCCGCACTAGGCCCAAAGGGGAGACCATTTTACCCAGCCACAGTAGATGCATGACTTAACCATACCAATTAATAAACTATGCATGACAATCAAGTAAACAACTCTACTAACAGTGGCTAAATAATGGAATTTGAGAGATGCATTTGTTACTTTAGAAGCAGACATAGCAAGGTTTATTAAACAAAGAGCATGCAAGTTAAGAGAATCAACAAGACTTAGAGGGCAGGTTGATATTACAGGTTCAAACACTTAGCAAGAGATAATATATTGGGAAGAAAACATATTGAGAGAGTTAGGTGAATCAGGTTTTCTGAGATTATAGAATCAACATATAAGGGTGCACAATGTCAAACCAATTCAGAATAGGGCAGTAACCTAAAGGGTTTCAAATGTCAATTTGGTATAATCATAGGCAGGAGACAAGTATGGTACAAGTTTTAACATGACAGAATATTCAACATACTAGTGGCATAGCTTAACCAATATCAAGAAAACTTAACATGTTGGGGAATAGATCATAGTACAGGAACTTATGGCATGTTAAAGGTGTAGATTAGCATGTCAGTTGACCATGTATAAGAGAGGAAATGTGATTTTTATTCCAAAGTATTAGATGATGCTAAATATCAAGATTACAAATAGCAAGGAAACATGCTTAGGCTAGATCTTAAGGTAGAAGGAGATCTATATAGTTATGACCAGTTTGCAAAGAACAGTCGATTAAACACATGACTCAACACAAAAGTAACTCATTCAAAGTAGAGGAATGGTTTTATAAAAGTTTTGATATAGTACCCAAAGCAAGGAAAGAGAGGGCACATGTTGGATGACTCTTGAAATATGTTACGACTGTGGAAAGAGAGGGCACAAGAAGAACAAATGCCCTAGGTTGGGTATACCCATCCCAGTCTGCCCGGTGTACGGGAAGGAACATTTGGCATCGTGGTGTGAGTATGATCATCAGCGTGTTAGGGGTGGTAGATTCTGTAAATTCCAACGGCCCACACAGCAAACCAGTATAGAGATTGTTACTTCTGCTGTGAAGGCCTGGAGAAAGGCTAAAGGGAATGCTTATGGTGTATACAAAAAGGGTAAATATCAGGTCACCAGGGCTAGTCAGTTTAGCAGACCTCATCCTTGTTGTGAGAAGTATGTGAGATGTTATTTGGGAGTATGTCACTATGGTACCAATGTATGATATGGGTATGGTATGAGGGGTCACATTCAGAGAGATTGTCGTTTGTCTTGCCAGAGCATGGGCAGGGATGGGGCACAACTAGCCAGTTCTGCAGCTACTACATCCATAGCCCCTCCCCTAACTCGAGGCATTATACTCTTGCAGGGCGTGGAATAGCTGGGGGTGGTATCAAGAGCTCGGGAGGGCCCGACTGGTTTCATGCTATGAGGAGGCGTCAAAAGTCGGAGGCTTCTCCAGATGTGGTTATAGGTATATTGACTGCCCAATCTTATGATGTATATGCTCTTATTGATCCCGGTTCTACTTTGTCATATGGCATTCCTTATGTTACTATGGAATTTGGGATAGAACCGAAATAACTATATGAGTTGTTCTATGTATCTACTCTTTGAATGAGACATATCATTTGTGAATCCTCTATATTCCAATTATCTTACTTACAACCTCTTGGGCAATTGAGTTCTATAATGATTTCTTTGAATTGAGTCACAAGCCTAGGTTAATAATTCCCACTTGATTCCCTAAATTCTCCACAAGGGACTATACTTTTTGAATTCCATATAGAACCTTCTAAACCAAATGGATAACGTCTGCTCCCTTGTGCTTATGCATGCACCGTCATAAAAATTACCTATGTGGTATCAAATCTAATGTAAAGTATCCTAGTGTTATGATACTTCTTGAGTTACCCTCTCTCTCTTGTGCATGTGACACCTATAGTTTGAACAGTCACTTTACTCCCTTTATAAATATAGTCATAGTTCCTTTTTCATTGTCCAAGTAACATAAGAGCATGTCTCAACACCTATTATATGTGTACATGTCAATTGAAAGGGTCAGTTGTCTGCATAAAGTTCCTCTGAAACTTGGGATCCTTACAAATTCATCATAAGAATATCCATTGTTTGCCCATTTAAATATAACTTTTATGTCCACTTAGGACATACCACATTGAGTAACTCACTTCGTTCCAAGTATTGTAGTTACCAATGACGTGGTCTGGCATTGCAGTTTGGGAGTTATTATAGCAGAAATATGTCCAGCTCATAACAAATGTACATTTTCTCTTTCAACCTCTGCAACATGTACTGACTGTGTTCCTTAGTTAGTAAATCATTGAGCATGTCATTGTCCGTTGTGGAAAGTTTACTACCCTTAATGTTCCACATCCCTGGGAGGATAGGGGTTATTTGTTTTTTCCTCGGAATATCATATTTCCCATGAGAACCTTTCTAACCAATACATGATTTAACCCCAATTATGACGTCCCGGGTACATGGTCTCACTTGCGAAAGGTTGGAATTAGATATTCAACATTTTTAGGCACCTATCATGAACATATTTAGTTTGAGGGTCTAGTTTGTCGTATCTCTAGTCCTCTCATATAGGATTAACCATCGGGAAGGGATAAGATGCCGAATTAATAATCTCACCCGTGACCAACCTCTTTTTCAACCGGGTAGGCTTGGGCTGTAGTTTCCTTGTGTCAAATACTGTCAAGGGCGTAACGTAGCTTCATGTATTTTTGAATATCTATATCAAATCCATGGTGTAAGAATCTTCCCATTTTGAGCTAAACTAATTTTCTCTATACTCAGGGAGGCAACTGGTGTCACGTACTTGACTATTTCTCCTTAGAGCTTACTATTATCGGGCAAGGCACATATGGAATGAAACAATTGTTACTATCGATTGCATAACTCGTCACCTTCTAAGAATAACTGATGCTAACATCTTTATCTTCCCGATCATGCCTCCCATGTATCTCATATCTAAAAAGACCTACTTCTTCTACATATTAGGATCCCTTACATGGTTCCCACATTATCAATGTGTGCTAGTTACCTCTATGCCTCATTTGTCTAATAATTGATGTCGTCACAATGATTAATCATGTCAGCATTGCTAGTAGTAAGCTTCGTGTCTCTTAGGATATAACCTCCTGAAATGCTCGTCTCAGTACATTGATGGATTCTTGAACAATTGTAGCTCAATCTTGAACCCCGTTATGTATTAAATCTACTAATAGTAGTAGGTTCAGCATGTCAAAGAAAAAGCATCAATCCCTAATCAAGCATGTTGGGTAGGAACTCTATGGTCATATTCATTTTAGCACATCATAGAATAATGGTTGAAGGTCACCGAGGGGCTAATTTGGGAGTCCGATATAGATATTTAGAGTTGAAGGAAGTAAACAGGTTACTCTCGAGATTTTTTCCCATGAAGATATTATGTGAATTGTTAATCAGGGTAAAGAAGGTGCAGTGCAGTTTGTGACTTATGGAATCTTGAAGGTAATATAGTAGGACAAGCTATGGGTATGATGTTTCCCATCGTTGTCCTCAATGCACCCGGTGTTTCATGTGCCTATGGCTGAGAAGGAAGTTGGAAGTCCTTTGTTTATTGTTCTGGTGGAAGCTATTGAAAGTAAAGTTAATGGATAATTGGCTTATTAGAGGTCCCTAATTGTCATATTTGTTCGCCAAATCCAGAAGTTGAATTGCCCCTGCCAAGTGTTATGGCTACGTCTGTGAGTCGAGGAGATCACCTCGAAGGCCTAAAGTGTTGTGGAAAGGAAATGCTCTAAATTATGTTTATAGCCAATTGGTTGTGATTTGAAAGGTACATTCTATGTGTTATGATATAAATATGTGCAGCTCATGTCCAGATATTACTTTTGAGAATGTAATGTCGGTTATGTTGAGATTAGTTTTTTTGATATATATTGTGATGCCTTGTTGGGTTGTGGATGTGTTGATTTGTGTTTTAATAGTGGTTTTGGTGATTCTTTAACACGTGGTTAGGTTCAAATACAAAGGAGATTTTGCCTCAATTTTTCGAAAATTTGGGAATTAGTCAAATTTGGAAGACTGGCATGTGTGAAGAAGGAGATGATTATGTTTAGTGTTCTGAACAGACTCTACCCCTTATTCGAGGACGGATGAGCCTAAGTGGGGGGGATGTAAGGCCCCGTAAAATTTCCCCAAAGAATTCAAGTTTTGTGGTACCGAGGTAGGGCAATATGAATGGGTGTCATAATAGGGAAATGTGTACGAGCTTGATCTCTGCGGTACAGACGTTTTGGGTTGTAGAATACATTGAAGAAGTTGATGGACTTTTTGGAAGAAGAACGCAGTTCTGCTATCAAGTTCGTGACAGCAGAACCACTTTGCGGGCCATATATCTATGGCGGAGTTGGGCAGAAAGTTTGTAGAAATTTGAAGGACATTTTGCGATCATTTATGCGATCAAACATCCATTTCGCAGTCCGCATAATCCGTCACAGATTTGGCATGAGGAATTTTGTTCGGCAATTCTGCGGTCCAATCTGCAACTGCATAAGTGGTCTGTGGACCGTAGACCTGTCACAGACTGGTCCAGACTAGCCCAGTTCTTGGCATCATTTTCGCGGCCCATTTTGCGGGCCGTATATCTGTTGTGCGGTCCATTGTGCGACCGCAATCCTAAGTTCGGAGGGTCCATTTTCCTATTTTTATAACCCGACTCAATTTTGATAAATAGCCTTAAGGGCTCATTTTGAGGAAGATTTCTGATAATTTTACAGAGAGGTAAGAGCATTTTAGAGAGAGAAGGATAAAATCTAACATTCTACTAATCCAATCATGCAACAACCTTCAAGAATCAAGGAATCCAATCACTAGATTATCATCTATCCGGGTAAGTCCTACTCCTAAGCTTTCATGCAAGAGTTTATGAGTTCAAGTATGTTGTGGGGTTGGAAATAGGCCATGCATGTGATAATAGGTTGTAGTATGTGGGGTTAATGAACTATTTTGGGTAGTTTCTTGTTGATATTGGTTGAGGGAGGAAGGGAGTACCTTTATAGAGCTTTGTAGTGTATTTTGCATGATAGGTATTTGACAAAATTTCTAAAAGAGTTACACCATGAGAATCCCTCTAATTACTGTATGATTTTCGCCATCTTCCTATAGATTGATATTGCTAGAAGTGTTGGGATGTTGTAGTAACTTAAGGAGAGCTCAAACAAGGTATTTTGGCTAAACTTCTCTCTTGAAATCGAATTCCATGATGTTCCCGTAATTTTCGAGTATAGTTGGACCACATTTCAAATTCTCATGTTCCGAGTTATTCCTTATATATTTGACTATTCCGAATAAGCTTGTGTTGAAAGATATATACTAAAAATGTGCACCAAATTCTCCTATAGTCTTGTTTTCTCCATCGGGAAAGTATCCTAGTGTGATCAGCATGTTGTGATAGTATAATTTTAAATCATGTTTAAATTGCAAGTTGTTATGCCCAATTGTGAAAGGAAACTCAATGCACCTAAGACCCCTATCGTTCATAATCATCCTTAAGGCCCTGATCCCAAATTCTCTAACTATTAATGATGATCTATAAAATATTCTTGAAAGTGAAATAACTGAGAGTGAGATATAAAATGCGGCCATGATTGTTGTAGCTCACATTTGATCTGAAGTCGTGTTTAAATCGTAAATCACCCTGCCCTCATTTATAAATATTTCTAATATGATTTGAGTTCTTACGTACTCAAGAGTTGAAACTGTGTGTTACCCTTTTGTGAAGAAGTATTTAGAAAGGTACAGTGTATTACTCGCTCATGATTTTTAGCTTGTGTTGTGATTACAAGTCATTGTGATCCATACTTTGAAAAGGGATCTAATGTGTTTAAAGCCTTCATTTCTAATGAACTTCATTTCCGTAATATTCTATATGTTGATGTTTGATGGTGATCCTTGAAAGTAAAGAGAAGAAAGTGTGGAATATAAAATACGGTCGTCGTACCATGAATAAAGAATCTTGTGAATGGCCAAAAGAGCCAAGGAAATATTAATGTTGTGAGTGGTTGAAATATGCTAATGAAGATTTATACAATGTGAAAGATGATGATGTGAATACACTTGTATTTATATTACCTTTGTGTGAAAAAATATAAAAAAATATTTTTGGGAGTGTCATTAGCAAACCGAGGAAGGGTGTAAGGCCCCGTAAAATTTTACCTAAAACCTGGAAATTTTGGAGTGTCGAGTTAGGCTTATGTGTTAAAATATAGAGATTCTTCGCGGCTCGCAAACTCGCCGCGATACAGACTTTTTGGGCAGAGTAGTGTGTTGTTGAGCTGAAGAAATTTTTTGAAAGTTCAGGGCATTTTGTGCGGCCAATTCTGTGATCGCAGAACTGATCTGTAGACTGCAGATCTACCGCGGAGTGAAGCAGAGATTTGAGCTAATTTTGGGACCAAATATGCGGTCCATTATGCAGCCGCATAATCGTTCTGCAGACCACATAACCCATCATAAATCCCCATATACAAATTCTCGGAGGGGTGTTATGCACCATATTATGCGATTGCAGAACGGGTCTGTTGACCGCAAATTGGTTGCAGACTGAAGCAGAAAAATTCCAGTCCCTGAGGGCCATTATGCGGCCTATTCGGCGGACCACAGAAGTGTTACGCGGTCGCGTATGTGATCGCAGATCTGTGTCGGGGCTCCTAATTTCTAATTTTTAAAACCGATCCTATATTGTTAATACATACTCTCTCCATTCTAATTTATGTGAACATGTTTGACTGGGCACAGAGTTTAAGAAAAAATGAAGACTTTTTAAATTTGTGGTTCTAAACAAGTCAAAAGGGGGCCTAGAGTATTTGTGTGGTTACAAAAACTTCTCATTAAGAGTAGAATTGAAAATTTAAGCTAAATTATTTCCAAATTTAGAAAGGGTTCATTCTTTTTGGAATGGACCAAAAAGATAATAGGTTCACATAAATTTGAATGGAGGGAGCATGCCATAGTTCATTTGAGCATATTTCTGATGCTTTAGAGTGAGAGAAAGAGACCTAGAGTAAGAGAGTGGTCTTCACCAAATTACTCCTCAATTCTTGCTTAAAACCTTGAAAATTATCAAGTAAATTCACTAAGTCTTCACCTTAAAGGTAATAATCTATGCCTAGCTCTTAATTTCGAAATTTCTACTAAAAATGGATAATTAGCAAAACCATCATTAGGTAAGGGAGTTGTTATCTTGCATGCATGTATGATGAAAGATTGTAGGAGGATTTTGAGCTAAAAATGGTAAAGAATGGGGTGTGGGATGATGAAATCTTTCACAAAAGGGTCTTAAAAATATAATGCACACCAAGTGTTTGATAATGTGCTCAAATGAGCTGGAATCATGATCATCTTTCTAATTTTTAGTTCAACTTGTTATATTCCTAAAATAGATTGAAGTTGCTAAGAGTTCCGGAATATAGTAGAATTTAAGGAAGCTCTATTGAGATATGTATGATAAACCCCCTCTTCTTAGAATTGAACCCCTTGGTGTTCATGAAATCGGTGTAAGTCCCAAATTGATCGTTATAAAAATTGCTATTCCGAATGTGCTTGCGTTGAAAATATATATGTGCAATATGTGTTCCCGTACTTTCATCATGTTATCTTATCATTTGGGGATGTGTTAAAGATATGGAATATGTGCTACAAATGCCTAGACTTCAAGTCAAATTCGAATAAAGGTTGTTATGCCAAGTTGTGTGAAAAGCCTCTATGTACCGTAGATTCTAAATTGCTCACATTTGTAATCTAAGTCTTGAATGAAAGGACTTGTTGTTGTTGATATGATAATAATGTGGAATGTGGAATAAAACTTGAATTAAGAAATGTGGCCAAGTGCCAAGTATGATATAACAATTGGGGACACTCGTGCCGATGAACTGAAAGACGTGAAAGAAGTATGAAATGAGATGATTGATAGAAAATGGTAATTTCTCGACGGCCTAGACGATCAGGCCATGATCGGACACCATGCCGCACACATGGTGGTAATTGTGCTAGAAACTGAAATTGGAATTTGAGAATGAAATTGTGATTATGGTTGATGTCTCAAATGAGATGACCTAGCCGATCGGGTCGTGATCGGACTCCAAGAATGTAGTAGTATTGTGGATGATGATGTATAGTATTAAAGATATCCCAACCTAAAGCTATGGAAATTTACTTGAAAGCTTATGCTATTCTTAATTTGATATTGTGGTATTGTTTAAGGCTTGTATTGATTTTACGATTATTTTCTTATTGTATTATTGTTCATTCTAGTGAGATGGTGATTAGTTATACATACTAGTACCATTCAACGGTAATAACATCCTTTTTGCCTGGGGCGATGCATTTTAAATAGATGTAGGTGGTTCCCTAGTAGGCAGTGCTGATCAACGTTAGCGGTACATCCTCCTCCCAGCAGTTTTAGTGAGCCCCATTTCACTTCAGGGTCATACATCTTTTGGTTCCTTATATATTGTACTTGAGGTATAGCGGGGGCCTTATTGTCGGCACTTTTGTAGTATTCTTTTGTATCTATTTAGAGGCTCCATAAACATAGCGCGGGTTGTATATGGGTGTTGGAAAGATTAACAGATTATGTTGTGTTTTAGACTCTTGTTCCACTCAATCAAAAGAATGTGTGTATTTTGAAACTTAACAATGATGTAACTAAGTAAGTGATTTACTATGGTATATATGATCTTTATATTGTATAACTAATGAAAATAGGCCTTCTATTGATCGTAAGTGAGTTGGGTAGAAAGTGTCTAATAAGCTTGCTCACTCGGGTCCACTCGGTTGAGTGTCGGTCGCGCTCCCCGAGATTGGGGCATGACAAAGGGTGGGTCATAAGGCCCATACCCGAAACTACATGTGCCGGTGTAAGGGTTGATTATGATTATTCCCAATATTTGGAATGAGATTGATATTAGTTGTGAATTGGAAAGTCAACCCACACGACATATGTGGGAAGGCGGCCTAGCCGATCGGGTGGAGATTGGGTGCCATGTTGTGCACATGGTGGTACTACTCTTGGTAACACCCTTTTTTTGTATCACATGTCAAACCATATAGTCCGTGGGAGATGGCCAAGCCGATCGGGCGTGATCAAACTACCTGCTAAAAACACGATGGTATATCGGTGCTAATGATTTCCCAACCAAAAATATATATATTATTTTAGTATTTTGAAAGTCGTTATGTTTTAACTTTGTATTTGGATATCATTGATTATTACTTGTTGCTTCCATGATGTTTCCCCTTCCGATAATGGAGTTCTATTTCAAAAGAGGATATTTAGTTTTACATATTAGTACTATTCCACATGTACTAATGTCCTTTTTGTCGGGGGCACTGCATCTTCAATGGATACAGGTGATTCTTCAGCGGACAGCTTTGGTCCTCGTTAGCAGTCACTCTCTATTCAGCAGGTTTTGGTGGGCCCTACTCTATTCTGGGCCTGATGTCAGTTAATATTGTACTTTGTGTTTTCAGGTATAGCCGGGGCCTTGTCGCCGACACTTCCATATTACTCTTCAGTTGTACTTAGAAGCTCCGTAGAAATAGTGTGGGTTGTATTTGATAGTGGAAGAGTCAACTTAATATGTTGTATTTGTATCACATGTCCTATTTCAAAAATATAATTATGTATATATATATATATATATATATATATATATATATATATCTTCTCTTTATTCATGGGTGAGTTGTACAGGCTTGCTTGACCGGGGTATCTCGGTTGAGCACCTGTCGCGCTCTTCTAGGTCGGGGCATGACAGTAGTAAAATTTTGGGCAGTAGCAATGCAATCGCAATTGCATTTCCGCGATCACGATGTGTAAATCACTGGGCAGCAAAATATATTTTCCAAGATCGTGGATTTTGTCCATTTTTCATCTTTTGAGCTAGAGACCTTGGATTTGAGCGATTTTTGAGGTGTTCTTTACGTGGTTGTTTGGGGTAAGTTATATTTACCCGGTTTTGATTTTATATCTTGGTTTTATCTTTGTTTTCATCATTAAATTAGAGAATTAAGTCGGAAATTTGGGAAAATTTATAAAATCTTTCAAAGTGTAAAATGATTATTTGAAGGACGAATTGATGTCAGAAATTTATAATTCTGATATGGTTAAACTCGTATCGGAATGGGTGTTCGGGTTTTTTGAATTTTATTGGGTTCCGAGGTGCAGGCCTGGGGTTGACTTTCTAGTTGACTTTTTAGTTTTGGTTAAAAATTGAAGCTTTATCATCCGAAATTGTTTCCTATGAGTTTTATTTATGATTTAAAGTTATTTTGGCTAGATTTGAGCCGTTCGGAGATTGTTTCACTCGAGAAAGTCATTTTAGAGTACGGTTTACCTTCTTTGAGGTAAGTATCTTTCCTAACTTTGTGTGGGAGAACTACCCCTTAAGATTTGAGTCTTTGGTGCTACTTGTGTCATGTGAAGGCCGAGTATGCGAGGTGACGAGTACGTGCTCGGACTTATTTGTGGAAACTTGACCGTTTAGGGCTCTTAGGTTCCCATGTTCATTAGATATGAAATTGTTTTGTCATGTTAAATTCCTCAATTACTAAATACACCCTTACGTGTCTTATTTGGAATTAATTGCTTCATGATTCTACCCTTATTGCCGATTAAACTCTTAAATGCCTTAATTGAAGTTGTTGCCTCTTTTGTTGCCATGCTATCTTTCCCTAGTTGCTTATCCTTGATTGAAGCAATTATTATCTTTTCTGTAAGTGTCTATCCTTAATTGAAGTTATTACTTTCTTTTCCGTAATTGCTTGTCCTTAATTGAATTTGTTGTATCTATTCCGAAATTGCTCAACCCTAAATGAAGCTTTGTTAACCCTTATCATTGTTGACTTATCCTTATTGGAATCATTGATTCATGTTATCTCTGTTATTGTTGAATTGTACTTTTGTAGAATTATTTCTACATAGTATCTCTTCCCCGTTGAGCTATTCTTGTTGAGATCATTATTCCCTATTATGTCTTTCTTTGTGAGTTCTTTCTTCCTTTCTTTGTGTTCTGAAGTTCCCGAGTTGATTTACTTGTCGTATTAAATTCTCATGTTATTGTTGTTGTTGTTGTTGTTGTATTCAGTGTTGTTGGGCTGAGGGCTATACGTGGTTGTGATATTGAAACTGTTTTGAGGAAATGTTATGGCATATCGGCAGATATTATGAAAGTCATTTTATTGAGTTATTATATTTTGGCACACGTGTTATTGTTGTGAGGATTGTTTGAGTGTTGCATGAGGTTTCTAGCATGTTGTTGTTATGTTGTTTGCACGAGGTTTCTGCCATGTTATTATTATTATTGATACGCATGCGGTGGTATAAGGTCTGGTGTTGAAATGCATGCAGTGAGATAAGGTGGTCGTGAAACTCGTGGCAAGTAGGGGAACTACTAGAAGCCATGCGGTATGATAAGGTGGGCAAAAACGCAGGGTGCTATTTCGAGAAAAATAATTTTCAAAACTAAATGTAAAGGCTCCCACGATGATTTAAGGAAAGTTGTGATTCATTTTATGATTTGAGACTACGAGGCGGTACCTCGGTAGGGCTCTTGTTGACAATTTTTCATATTCTTTTATACTTGTCTTTGGTTGTTGTTTCCTTAATTACTATTAATTGTCTTCTTCCGTGTTGCACTATTTGCTTTGTTCTATATAGCTAATCTTATTGTACTAGTCACTGCTTCAACTTCATTTTTTTCTTTATTACACTGTACATTTCATGGTAATTATTTATTATGTATCATTCATTGTCTCTACTCTTATGCATTGACTTGAATTGTGGTAGAACACTTGCACAAGCATACATCGGTTTAAGAAGATGAATCATGACGTCATTGACCATTGCATGTACTCTATCTACTTGCCTTCTATGTGAGAATTATTCTATTGGCACGTGAGTCGTCTGTGCGGTTATGAATTATAATGTGGGCACAAGGTGACAAATGATTAGGGTTCATCAATTGGTACATGCGAGATGTGATTATGAGGTTCGATACCTCGTGGAAATGCTTGAAAGGTCTGGTGTTAAAGCGATTGTTCTTATTGAGTTGTTGTCAGTTTTTCCTTTATTTGATTTCACGGGACTTAGACTGTGTTCAGTTTACTCAACAACATTATTACATGGCTGCTTCTTGTTAAAAATTGTTGTTACTAGTGTATCATTGCAAGTATTATTTTGGATTCCTTATCTTACTTGGTTTTATTAATATTGTTTCTCTGTTAGTTCACCTTTAAACTTGTTCAGGTTGTTTAGTCCAATAGGTGTCTTGACTATCCCTCGTCACTACTCCACCGAGGGTAGTCTTGATACTTACTGGGTACCATTGTGGTATACTCATAGTATGCTTCTGCACATTTTTGTGCAGATCCAGGTGCCTTGGTTATTGTTAATTATTAGCTAGCAGGTGGAGCATTGCTGTGGAGACTCAAGGTAAACATGTTGTCGGATTCGCAGGCCTCAGAGTCACCTTCTGATATTGTACTTGTACTATTTAATTCTATTTCGAACAGTTGAATTTAGGGATTCACTAGCAAACTCAGTAGAGCTTATGACTTGTATTACCGGTTTTGGGATTGTAAGTTGTGTATAAAGATTTCTATTTCATATTTATTTGTTGATGGTTAAATTCTTCTATTAATTCAGTAAGTGTCAGACTTACCTTGTCTTAGAGACTATGTGACGTCACGACATCCTATGAAGGGAAATTGGGATCGTGACAAATACACTTAAAAAACCCCAGCCCAATTCGAACCGGATAATCCCGAACCCTGACGAGCCCAATAGAACCCGAATTTTCCCAGCCCACTGTCACGACCCGAGTTCGCCCTTCGTGAACTGTTGTGACGGCACCTAGTCCTTACGACTAGGTAAACCTAACAATTTGCGGAAAAAGGAAACGAAAGATAAAATTAGTCAAAACTGCGGATAAAACATAAATAAAACGTTTAAGATGCCGCTCGGCATATACAAATATAAACTCTCAAACTGAATCACTCCCAAAACCCGGAATCTCATAAAATCACAAGTTGTTGAATAACTACAAGTGTTCTAACTCCAGAATGTCTAAACAAAAGTAAATACAGGAGAGCTAAAGCTAGAGGGGAGAATAGAGAGGGACTCCTCGGTCGGCGGACGTGGCAGATATACCTCGAAATCTCTGAAGATCGCCTCGCCTCACTGATAGTATGGCTAAGCGAAGAACCTGGATCTGCACATGGAAAACATGTGTAGGAAAGGACATGAGTACACCACAGCGATACCCAGTAAGTGTCAAGCCTAACCTTGGTCGAGTAGTGACGAAGAAGGGCAGGGCCCTACTGGTTATATATGAAAAATAAAGTAATGCAGTATAGAATACGCCAATATAATTAAAGTGGTTAACAGTCTATAATGAATAAAATCACATAAAGAATCTAACTCAGTACACAGAAATAGGAATAGGGGATCTCCCGGGATATCGTCCCATAGTCCCAAACGTAAATATCTAGAGGATCTCTCGGGATATCGTCCCGTAGTCCAAATCATAAATGTGCAAGGGAAACTCCCGGAATACCAATTCGTAGTCCCAAAGTAAATATCCAGTACGGTGAATCTACCGGTTCCCGCTTCTGCGGCAATGAACCGCATTTGCGACTTTTCATTAAACAGACCGACTCCGCACCTGCGACCTCTTACCAGCAGATGCGGTGCCACTTCTGCGGTACCTGGGCTGTATCTACGACCAATTCCAATATTGCTTCAGACCGCACTTGCGCTCCTCATACCGCTTCTACGGTTCCGCACCTGCGGCCCTACACACGCAGGTGCGGTTATGACAGGTTCAGCCCACTTCAAATTCTCCTAAGTCCAATTCAACTTCCGTTAAGCACCCGAAACTCACCCCAAGCCCTCGGGACCTCAATAAAACATGCCACCAAGTCACATAACACTATTCAAACTTGTACCAACCCTCAGAACACTCAAAACAACGCCGGAACACCAAATCACCCTCGGATTTAAGCCTAAGGATTCCAAAACTTTCAAATTCCGCTTTCTATCAAAAAATCTATCAAACCTCGTCCGAATGAACTAAAATTTTTCATGCACGTCCCAAATGACACCACGGACCTACTCAACTTTCTAGAATTCCATTCTGACCCCTATATCAAAATCTCACTATCTAACCGGAAACTTCAAAAATTCAACTTTCAGCATTTCAAGCCTAATTAAGCTACGGACCTCCAAAATACAATCCGAACACGCCCCTAAGCCCGAAATTACCCAACGGAGCTAACGGAATCGACGGAATTCCATTACAAGGCCGTCTTCATACTGCTCCGACTATGACCCAAATTCTAAAGCTTAAGCTCTTATTGAGGGACTAAGTGTCCCAAAACACTCCAAAACACAAGACGAATCCTCCCGGCAACTCAAAATAGTAGAAACAAACATGGGAAAAGTAGTTAATAGGGGATCGGGGCGTTAATTCTTAAAAAGAACGGCCAGGTCGTTACATCCACTACCAGTTAGGAACCCCACTCCACTAACCGAACGGGTTCTTTTTTCCCATGATTAGCCCGGTCCAGCCCATCCGGTAAACACCCTTAGTTTGGATTGAATTGGTTTGGCTTGTCTTGACTTGATTTGGTTTGGATTGAATTGGCTTGTCTTTAGTAAATTAGTTTGACTTTATTTGGTTGGCTTTGACTGGGTATTAGAAAAAAAGGTAGGGGTAAACTACGTGTGCATGGGCGGGTAACTAGTTTCTAGTGCATGGGTATTCATTAAAGGAATTTTTACATTCCTATACACTATATGAAACTATATTACCCTTCCTATTCAAGTTTTACTATAATTACATTTTATATACCCAATTACCATTTATGTACAATTTAAGAGAATTAATGATAATAATTAGTGTCCTAAAATTACTCTAACATATCTTCCACTCCCCCACGTTTCTCTCTCCACATCCCCCCTACGTATCTTGCACAAGAGAGCAGCAATTCCACCATTGAAAACTCTTAAAAAGCTTTGAAGCTTTGAATTCGAATTTGGGTCTTCAAAAAACATTGTATGTTTGGATTGGATGTTGTTGCAAAGAATTGAGAATTCTCTCTACGTCTCTCTTTATCTCTCAATCCCAAATTTCAGTAATGTAAAGCAAAGAAAAACAGAGCATCAATTCCACAATTGACAGCCATTAAAAAGCTTTGAAGCTTTGAATTTCGAATTTGAATTTTCAAAAATCATTATTTGTTTGGATTGGGTGTTGTTAAAAATAATTAGGAATATGGTTTGGAGTTTATATCTCAATTTTGAGGGATTTTGGTGAAGATTAGACTTGATTTTGGCTGAATTTCAGATTGAAAGAAGAAGAAGAAGAAGAAGAAGAAGAAGAAGAAGAAGAAGAAGAAGAAGAAGAAGACATGATATACATTATACTGCTGAAATTGTAGTAACATTATAGAAAAATTATATTATGTTGTTTATATATTTTTCTTTTATTTATTTAACTATTGTATGAAAGTTAAACAACCTTGTATAAAAACTAACTATTTAAGTTGTATGATATTGTAGTTGTATATAACTAAGTAGAAATAATGTATAAAAATTGTAGATAAGTTGTATAGTATATAGTTAGTTGTATGAAATTTATTTTTACTATGTATAAATCAGATACAAAATACATAAAAGACATATTGTATAAAATTTATATTTAAGTTATATGTTATTATAGTTGTATTTAACTGGGTAGAATTAATGTGTGAAAGTTGTACATAAGTTATAGATAAATTGTATAATATATAATTAGTTGTATGAAATTTGTTTTTACTATGTATAAATTAGATACAAAATATACAAAAGACATATTGTATAAAATTTGTACAAAATTATACTTAAGTGGTATTATATTGTAGTTGTATATAACTGGGAGGTGAGAGAGGCTTTGACAAAGGTGTCTTCGTCGACGTACACTGCTTTCTTCACGAGTAGCTTTTGGAGAGAATCCAGATTCGACGCCATCTTCGATAGATTTCCGATCCCAACTGCTAACCTTATAATTGCCAAACAATTGTTGGAGGGTGACCCCACATATATATCTCCCATGAATCTTAAACAACTTCGTGATCTCTAATATCCTTAATTTTTCACAAGTTATCTTGTATTATGTCAAATTATCCATGCCTCTGCCTAAGGACTGGTCTTCCTATTTGCAGATTCCTTGTTTCTTTTGTTTACATGATTGTTTTACTGTAATAGGTTTCTTTGATTAATTAAATATATATTGTGGAAGAGAAGTGACGGCCAATTCTTTCTATTTTCCAATTGTGTCCTTGTTTAATTTTCATTCTCTAATTACAATATTTGGACTTGTTGATAATCCTGAATGTGGCAAAGATTGGAAGTTTATTACTAAGCAGGTTTGACCAAACGCAGCTTAATCTTAGAATGCAATTTTGGCCTAAGCAGGCAGACCAATTATTTTACCAAATACTGTCGGGGGGAGGCAGAGTTAGAAAAAAAAATATTCATTTCATCTTATTCACGTTCAACATTTCCTTATTCTTGAATTCAAGAGGGACTTTCATATTCACATTTTTCTCAAAGTGCTCCGTTTTACTATACTTTTGTATTTTTTTAATTATTGACAAATTTTCCATTGTACTTTCTTCTTCTATTTTTCATGTGGATCCTATCAACTAGGAGAGTCTTCAGATTAAGACACTTCTTGTAGTTGAAATCACGATCGACTAAATTAAATTAAATGAGAGTGCGATTAATAATGATAAGCGAAAAAAAAAAACATATATGGATCATCAGTTCTAGCTATTTTGCATCTAACAATTAGTAGTTTTTAGGTTGACAATCTTCTCTTAATTGAAAGCACTAATAATGGATTGGGAGCCTTTTAAGGTGAAATGTATATATTTTATAAACAAAATTTGTGTAGGTAGAGCAATTTACTAAACATGAACATTTAGGGTAATAAAATTTCCAATAATGTATAGGAATAAAAAAATCCCTTCTTTAAAGATCCCCACATTTTAATCCACATAGAAAGAAAAAAGCCCAAAAAAAACTAAACAAATAACTCATTTCAAAAGGAACACAAGATGCAGTTGCATATAGTAAGGGGAAGGGCCTAGTATTTTGTTGACATATTTGCGTATCGAAATATTTTTAAAGGAAACTATTTTCTGCTCATAGGTAATGATTGTTTTCCCACTTTAATGGAAAATTTTCTATGCAATTTCTTTTACTTTATGAAATTATGTTTTGGATTATTTTCAGCTTTGGTGACATATGAGATTATTTTTAATGTTTAAAAGTCCCTATTGACATTTTCTCTCATCGTTTTCCTCGAACTTAAAAGGTGTCGAGTATTGCATTATAAGACATTGGAAGTAAGCATACCAAATACCCCAGGATAAAAATTGCTGAATTAGATAATATTGTTAGTTCTTTTGAGGAAAGAATTGCTAATATTTTACTTGCAGCAATGGATTTTCGAAGATGAATTTTTGGAAAAATTACAATATTTTATCACTCAAAATTTTTTAATAAAAATAACTATTTTAATTGATTATAATTTCAATAAATCTATTTTCTTTTTGATTCGTTTCAAAAAGAATGATTCCTTTTTAAATTTGGTAACAATTTAGCTTAATTTTACAATTCTACTCTTAATAAGAAATTTTTATAACCCCACAAATACTCTATGCCCTTTTTTGACTTGTTTAGGAGTACAAATTCTAAATTTTTTTATTTTTTCTTAAATTCTGTGCACACTCAAACAGGTTTACATAAATTGAGACGGAGGGAGTAATATATTAACTCTAGCTAGTAATATAAACGTGTCACTGCCTCCAGTGAAATTGGAAATTACATTCCAGAGGCTGATGTACGTTAACGTGGAATAATTTCATCGGCCAAAACGTCTAAGAACACGGCATCCTCCAAACACGCATTCCATCCAATTTTAAATCTCAAAACACATATCGATCATTTTCTCTAGCTCTTAATTTTCTCTTTCCAGGTGAAAGAATTTTCCTGGAAATCTTCCCTTCCACGTTCACTTGTCATTTTCCGTTAATCCGCGTTATCAACTCTTTTGCCTCCATTACTGTAAATATTTCCTTCTGTATAAGGTAGTTAAATGATTTTTGGTTCTCATAATTTTGCAAGTTGAATTTCGAAGTTTGTAGTATTAATTCGTGTGATGAATACATCAGATGGCAGCGAGTGTAGGAGGAAGAACGCCGTCGAGAAGAAGCTTGTCAATGAAAAGCTTATCCTCCCATTCGAAGAAGAAAACAGGCGGCGTCGATAATGTAGGAGGACTCCCTGTTTCTCCTCATCGCAAATCTCTACCTTCTTCTCGTTCCATGTGTGTCTTTCTTTCCCTGCCTTTTTTATTAATTTTTTATTCTCTAACATTTTTATGCGCTTTAATTTGAATATAACATGAGGCTTTTGTGTCGTACAACTTACATACAAAGGTGTTTATGTGAGTCGAGGAAATCTTTATTTCTTTCTCTTTTTTTCGAATCGATTTATTTTGTTATCCAACATTGAGGTGCAAGGTCATAGAAATTTAGGTACATTCTCCTTTAGGTTGTGGAGATAATCAGGGGCCTCTGTAGAATTGGAGTGTCTGTCCTCAGCTTGAACCACATATAGTTGAACAGAATGCATGTATTTATCTGTGTGTATGGTCTATTAAGTTGGCGCCAATTGCCAAAGAGCATAGTGAGTGTACTGGGATACTCCACAACTATTGATTTAAATCTTGGATTTGCCGCTGGTGATAATATGACCATATGCAAGTGAATTGGGAGCTGATGGTTATTGCTTTGTGTCCGCATATTAGTGATATTAATAATGTTGGAGAAGTTTGTCCTGCCACTAAGGTGAAATGATTAAAGTGTGAACTAGAATATTGGTTAAAATTCTGACGTGTCCCGAAAGGTGTACTTCTCTTGATGATAATTTTTTCGCCAGCTTGAACATTGGAGTAAAAAATGAGCTTGTGGTGCAATTCGAACTGGATGAAGGGAAAGAAGAGCTTATTAGGAATTAAGAACAATGAAAAACGAAACAATGATCCGGCTGAATCAAGTATATTGGAATTGCATATAGTTGATATTGCAGCTAGTAAATGCCACTTTGGAGGTCTATACCCGGAATTCATTTGCCTTGATAAACACCTCTGATGGTGGTATGGTACTTCCATTAAGAGTTCCAAAATACATGGAAAAGTTGCTTCAAATTGAATGTAAACTTTTAAGCCACAGCCAATCTGCAAAACTCAAAACCAAGTACATGTAATATAGGTGTTTGCTTCTGGTGTTTCAGGTATTAGAACTACGAGTGTGCAAGTTGTCAGAGGATTTTGCTTATTGTGCAAGTTTATCAGGGTTTTTTTTTGGGTGGTCTAATTTGATGGTTTCTATGCAGCTTTATTCACTTTTAGGGTTCTTTTGTCATTTAATTATCTTCTCTTCTTTAACTTGAAATCTTAATCCATATACTGGAAAATTTTCAAATGCAAAGCCATAGCTAGGAGATTATTTAGTTAGTGAAGATAGTCCTGCTACCTTAAAATCATACGGTCAGGTTCAGTGTTGAATTATTAACAATCAACCATAGCGGGAACAGTCACTTGTATATTTCTTTTTAGTTAAAATGTTTGGTTCTCCCTAACATTTTGGAACAGGGGTCTGGCTGGGGAGCGGACAGTGAAGAGACTTAAGTTGTCTAAAGCTTTAACAGTACCTGAGACTACAAGTATTTATGAAGCATGCCGCAGGATGGCTGCTCGCAGAGTTGATGCTCTATTGCTGACCGATTCAAATGCATTACTATGTGGTATCTTGACGGATAAGGTGTGACCTGAATCTTGTGTAATTCTGTTTTAAACCTCATTAGACTCAAGATATGTAGATCTGCTTCTTCACTAATATTTTTCCTTTTTCACCGTGAACGTGATATCATTGACTAACTTTCCCTTTGTCTTTTTGTTTTACTATCTTCGGGCAAATTGAAGGATATTGCAACAAGAGTTATTGCGGGCGAAGTCAATATTCAGGAAACACCTGTTTCAAAGGTTATGACGAAACATCCTGTTTTTGTGCTTTCTGACACACTTGCTGTAGAAGCATTGCAGAAAATGGTGCTAGGTTGGTGTATCTGAAATAACAGAATGTATTACTTCTTGCAACCTTATCCAATATCTCACCTTTGTTACTCACTTCAGGAAAATTTAGACATTTGCCAGTTGTAGAAAATGGAGAGGTCATTGCATTGCTTGATATAGCAAAATGTCTTTATGATGCTATTGCTCGCCTTGAAAGGGCAGCAGAGAAAGGAAAGGCCATAGTAGCGGCTGTTGAGGGAGTTGAAAAAAACTGGGGAGCGTGTATTTCTGGTTGGTTGAATATTTTCTGCTGTTCCTATTTATGTGCTGACTTTACTCAGTTCATGTGGTTGAGTGACAGTATCTGATTGGCCATAGCTAGTGAAAAGTGTTAACCTTTTTCATATTTTTTTTGCTTGTATCAGGTGGCTCTGATTCCTTTATTGAAACACTTCGGGAGCGAATGTTCCGGCCTTCACTCTCTACCATCATTTCTGAGAATCCAAAGTAGGTAATATTTTCACTTTTAACCTTCTAATGAATGTGTCATTCACATATAACAGGATAAATTTTGTGCAAGTCAGCATTTGGTGTGTTTTTGCAGGACTGTTACAGTTGAACCAAGCGATAATGTTCTAGACGCAGCTAAAAAGATGCTTGAAACTCAAACAAGCTCCGCAGTCGTGGCCGTTCACAGGAAACCACGAGGAATTTTAACGTGAGTATTCTCCTGTTGTGTTAGTCTGTTAACAATCCCGAACTGTACTATAATGGCATGCTAATCACCGCATAGATTTGCCTCATGATCTCTGCAGGTCAAAGGACATATTAATGCGAGTTATAGCACAAGATCTTTCGCCAAAGTCCATTCTTGTTGAGAGGGTAATCTCTTTCGCTTTAGTATATCAATATGTTTATTATAATTCAAATAAAAAACATTGAGAATCAGTATTGCTTCTTATTTACTTTTGCTTCCTTTTTTTTAGGTTAGAGAAAAAAATTGATCTTTGACAACTTTTCTCTTATTTTACGACTAATGTCCAGGTAATGACTCCCAATCCTGAATGTGCTACGACGGATACACCTATTGTTGATGCTTTACATACAATGCATGATGGGAAATTTTTACACCTTCCTGTAGTTGATAGAGGTAGCATTGACCTTTCAGAGTACAGTCTGGAAGCGGTTATCTTCTTTTCCCTAATCTGATTACATTTGCGTATCAATTTGCTGCAGATGGAATTGTAGTTGCTGTGGTTGATGTGCTTCATATCACTCATGCAGCTGTAGCCACTGTAAGGCAGCATATGCAGATATGTTACTTTTATGGTGACAGATGAGCTTCTGAAATCCAAGTAGTTACTATGCATATATATAGCCTCTTTCAAGAAGTTTACAAGCTTCTGAAAGTATTGACGACTTTGTCATGTCTGTATATATCAGTGGAAAATGGAAAGGAAGAATATTAGGGGTGGTAAATGGGCGGGTTGAGCTAAATTTGGGCGGGTCAAGATGGGTTAGGTCAATAAATGGGTCATTGCCCAACCCAACCCAAAGTGTACTTGGGCTAAGATGGGCTGGGTCAAGATGGGCTAAACAATGGGTCATAACCCAATCCGCCCAACTTGACCCATGTTTTAAAATCATGCTCATCTTGAATAAAAAAGTCTTTTACCTTTAAATGTGTAAGTTGAAAAATATTTTGCGGTTGGGGGTGTGGATGAGTGGGTGGTACAGAAAAACGAAAAAACAGAAAATAGAAAAAAAAAAAGTAAAATTGTTTTAGGAGGTTTAGGGGTAGGGGTAGGGTGGGTGATGTAGAAAAACAAAAAAAAAAACAGAAAATTAAAAATACAAAAAAAAAAAAAGTAAAATTGGGGCAACTAAGTAAATTTCTAGATAAGTTGGGTTGAGATCCCTTTATTTTGGGTGAGTTTCATGGGTTGTATTTGGGCTGCTTAATGAGTCAAAATGGGTGTGTGGGTAGTGCAGAAAAACAAAAGAACAAAAAATTAAAAATACAAAAAAAAAAAGAAAATAAAATTGGGTCAATTAAGTAAATTTCTAGATAAGCTGGGTTGAGATTCCTTTATTTTGGGTGATTTCATGGGTTGTATTTTGAAAATACAAAAAAAAAAAAGAAGTAAAATTGGGGCAACTAAGTAAATTCCTAGATAAGTTGGATTGAGATTCCTTTATTTTGGATGAGTTTCATGGGTTGTATTTGGGCTGCTTAATGAGTCAGAATGAGTTATAAAAAATAATGGGTTAATTTGGGCTCAGCCCAAATTAACGCATAAGCTAAAATGTTTGTAGTCCAACCTATTAATCTCTTGGCGAATTGGGCGGGTTGGATGAGTTTGGGCTCAAATTGCCGCCCTAAAGAATATAAGAAGCCCTGTTGTCCATAGATTTTTGACTAGCCAGTTATTTAGCAGTTCATCTATGTGTGCTTTGTCATGCTTCCATGTGCTGCATGGAATGCCTATCAGTAAATTTCTGAGGATCACAGCACCGCATTAAAGCCATCCAGAATGCATTCACAATTGATTGTGACTGGGAAAACGTTAACTATTATATATTGGAATAAAGGGCGGAGCTAGAGCATCCTCCGCTACAGGTTCAGACGAACCCAATAATCTTTGCTTAGACCCTGTGTAAATATTTAACTAGGAATCCAGTAACTAAGACGAGCTATAGGTTCAGTGGCAAGTTCAGAACCATAAACTTCAAATTCTGGCTCCGCCTATTATTGGGAGTTGCAACTCTTAATGTCAAGTTGCTAAACAGGTCGTCATGTTACAATCTGATTGAAGAGTGAAAATTATAAAATATGTTATTATAACTAGTTCAATCTGAAAGTTTTAGGCATAGTACCTAAACAACATACAAATCACAATTCTTCTATAAGAAGAAGTCCCTTGGGGGACATCCCATAAAATTGGAACAGTTTCTGAAAAAGAAGCATATAATCTGAAAATAGGAAGAAAATTTACGTTGTAGATAACTCAACTAAGAACAACAACAATCAACATTTGGCCTCAGAGGCGTCCATGAAAATTGTTTGTGGTTCTCTTATTGCATCTTTTGTGAAGCTCAACATAACCAACTGATGTTTCTGGCTAACATTCTGTTGGTCGATCTCGTCTGACCGTCTTGCATGCCTGTTTGAATCTGCAAGTTCTATTTTCTTCTTCCCCTCCCAGAATAGACAAGACAAAAGAAAGTAAACCTCACAAGGATATAACTACTTTGATGAGCATGACATGTAACCATGTATATCCCAAAAACATATGCTGGACTCCTTGAGATGGGTTTATCAAGACTGGCTTCTTAAGGGAAGTCTGATGTTCTGTTCCTATTCACGGATATAAATAAATGGAGTTCATTTAATTATGTTGAAATATAGAATTAAGCTTGGTCCTGATTCACCAATTTTATCTGCTTGAGGATATTACCAATATTCTTGCAAGTGATCACAGCCTTTCTGGATATGGTGCTACTATATTTAACTTTCTTTGACTTCAGATGTTGAATATATCTAACCCATCCTTTCTCCAGCACTCCTCCAATCTTTGCTCTCTGCAGAAAGTGTTCAGTTGAAAATGTTTTTGGGTTCTAAGCCCACTTTTATTTTCATCATACAAATATTAATTGGTGGACTAATCATATTGGTGTAAGGAAGAAGGGAGTACATCTAAATTTTACTTAGAGATTTGATCTTTTATCTGTCTTGTTTCCTTAACTGACTAAACAATAATTAGAATGTTACTTTCTTGTGATAGAGTTTGCAAATACAAATATCGTTTGAGCACCAAAGTTTCTTATAAAATCTCATTATTGATAAAATTGGTTCACAATCTTGCTGTACTTTTAATATTTAAGGGATAATTACTTTATGCCTACGCGTAACATCACAAGTTTTCTGCTCCCCTAGCTTGTATAGAATTAACTACCCTTTCTAACTAGGTGGGAAATACTGCTGGGGTGAATAGCGAAGTTGCAAACACTAGGATGCAAAAGTTTTGGGATTCAGCTATGGAATTGTCCCCAGATGAGGAGGAAGAGACACGGAGGTTATAAACTTACTTTCCCCATGACCTCTGTTAAATCCTATTTTATTGTTCTGTAATTAGTCCTAACATCCATTTATATGACATCTCAGCATTGGTTCCTTGAAATTGGCTTCTGAAGGGGCAGAATTGAGAAGATCTATTTCCTATCCTTCATCGAGCCTTCCAAATACTTTTGCATTCAAGATTCAAGACAGAGCAGGGAGGATGCACAGATTCAACTGCGGTATGTTCTTTATGAGCAGTTTGTAACTTAATAAAAACAATAAGCACTTGTCATGTATGGCTTTATGTATCTTGCAATTAACATTGCTTCCATGTTAAGAGCACTTGTCATATAGGCCTTAAGTAAATTGCTTCCATATTCACAAGAAATGGAAGTTCTTCAACGTTTCATGCCTTACTGTTTTTAATTTTACTCCCATGGTGGCCTTACTGTTTCTGTGATTCAGATATTCGGAGCATGACAGATCTCATAACTGCAATTATTCAGAGAGTGGGGGATGATATCGACCGAAAGAACCTTCCTCAAATTCTGGTAGGAATCAATTTGGTTGTACATGGACATATTTACCCTCACTTTATTCCCTTGTACGAACAAGCTGAGTGCTATAATATTCATTGGCAATGCTCCCTTGCAGTATGAAGACGAAGACCATGACAAGGTTGTATTAGCAACAAAGAGTGATCTCACAGCTGCCGTTGACCATGCAAGATCTGCAGGTTGGAAGGTATGATTGGCTTTTCTTGGTTCTATGACATGATTTAATTTGTCCAAATTAAGAGTAACTATCTAGAAGATACGATTAGGCTTCAGTTAAGAACTTTTTGTCCTGGATCCAATTTAATACAAAAGGAGTCCGAACTAACTGAATACTAGTGCTGGAAATTTCCCAAGTCGTTTTCACTTCTTTGGTAGCTCAACAGATGTACTCCTTTACACGCTTATGGCTTCAAAAATCAAAGCATAATACTTCACAACTCGATACAGTCTGGCATAATCAGGATTCTTGGTAGCAATGTCAAAAACAAATAAAAAATCAGTATAAACAACATCATATTAAGAAAACGCATTCGAATCATATCAACGAAAAACAATTTAAGTAGATTAATATGAGGTGTTTGGCTAAGCTTATAAGCTGACCAAACTAAATTATAAGCACTTTTTGGCTTATCTACGCGTTTGGTAAAATTAAAAGTGCTTATAAGTTAAGTGCTTATAAGCCAAAAGCCATAAGCTGGTCTCCCCCAACTTATCAAGTTTCAGTTTATAAGCACTTTAGGTTTGACCAACATATTTACTATTCTATCCCTAAAATACTTCTTTTTAAAATAAAACTCTTCATGTACCCAGTTCTTCAGCTGCTTATTATTAATTTCAGCACTTTTATCCAAACATATAACTGCTTATTTTTTAAATTAGCTTCAACACTTAAAAGTGCTTTTCAGCACCTACTGCTTATCAGCTACTCTAAATCAGCTAAGCCAAACGGGCTCTATGACCTTTTTTGATAAGTTTTTCTTTTTTTAAGATGAATACATAATAATAGCTATATTAACTACTCCCTCTGTTCCAGTTTATGTGAACCTATTTCCTTTTTGGTTCGTTCCAAAAAGAATGAACCCTTTCTAAATTTGGTAACAATTTAGCTTAAAGTTACAACTTTATCCTTAATGAGAAGCTTTTATAACCACACAAATACTCTGGGGCCCATTTGAACTTGTTTAGGATCACAAATTCCAAAAGTCTTCATTTTTTACTTAAACTCCGTGCCCAGTCAAACAGGTTCACATAAATTGGAACAGAGGGAGTAGTATGTAATATTTTATCACTTCTTCCATGTATTGGCAGCTGTAGTCCGCTGGTTTTTTCTGTCCTTTGCCTCCATAGGAGGTCGCAGGTTCATCTCTACTAGACACTGCCATTCTAACAAATGAAAACACTATCATTTAGACAAATGAAATAATTGAAAGCACAAAAAGGAAAAAAAAATGTGTTTTGACAGATTGGATCCCGCGACTTTCTTTTGATGAAGTAACCTGCTGAACCAGGTGGACTATGAACACTGACAGTCAAGCGGTGTAATTTTTTGAATGAAGTTAGTTATATTTCAAATAACACATTCCAGCGAATCAGACACTGATTCGCCGAAGGTGCCTCCGGCCCTATATATATATCCACCACCAATACATTGCGGGATTCATCATAAGAGGAGCTTGATCTCTTCGAGTGGTATTTCCTCAGCTCTGATACCATGTGATAAACAAGGTATGGAAGAATCAAAGTTGGTATCTTATTCTATAAAGTGATACATATATATACATGTACATAGAATTCTAACTATGGAAAGAAGTAAAAGGAAAATCCTAAAAATCTGCTATCAAATCTCAATACTTATTCTATCTATGTATAGTACAAGTAATCTGTCTACATTCATTCTTTAACACTCCCCTTCAAGCTGGAGCATATATATTAATCATGCCCAGCTTGTTGCAAAGATAAATTAACTCGAGTTCCAATTAACGCTTTGTGAATAAATCTGCCAATTGCTCTCATGTCTTCTCGTAACTAGTAAACATTAAGTTTTCTTGAATCTTCTCACGAATAAAGTGACAGTCAACTTCAATATGTTTTGTCCTTTCATGATACATATGATTTGAGGTGATATGAAGAGCGGCTTGATTATCACACCAAAGTTTTGCTAGTGTAGTATGCTTTATCTTAATTTCCGTGAGAATGTGATGCATCCACATAACCTCACACGCAGTCTATGTCATAGTACTGTATTCGGATTTTGCACTAGATCGAGATACAACATTTTGTTTCTTACTTCTCCATGATACCAGGTTTCCACCCATAAAGACACAATAACCGGTAGTAGATCGTCTATTAATTTTGGATCCAGCTCAATCCGCATCTGCAAAACACTCAATGTGAGAATGCCCATTGTTGTATAATATGCCAAGTCCAGGGCCCCCTTTTAAGTAACATAGAATCTGTTCCAGTGTTGCCCAATGTTTGACTGTAGGAGCGGACATAAACTGGCTAACAACACTTACAACAAAAGTAATATCTGGACGAGTCACAATGAGATAGTTTAATCTCCCAACTAACCTCCTGTATCTACATGGATCATTAAAATGGATCGCCATCATCTTTCATAAGATGCAAATTAGGAACCATTGGAGTACTGCAAGGCTTGGCAGCCAACTTACCAGTTTCTGCCAGTAAGTTAAGAATATACTTTCTCTGAGATAGAGAAATCCCCTTCTTGCATCTATTTACTTCTACTCCCAAGAAATATTTCAGTTGTCCCAAGTCTTTCGTATGAAACTTAGTATGCAAGAAAGACTTGAGAGAAGAGATTCCTGCATAATCACTTCCTGTAATAACAATGTCATCAACATATACAATCAGGAGAATAGATCCAGTTGTTGATTGCCTGTGGAAGACTGAATGATCACATTTGCTCTTTTTCAGCCCAAATTCTTGAACTACCTCACTAAATTTTCCAAACCAAGCCCGGGGACTCTGCTTCAAGCCATACAAGGACTTCTTCAAATGACATACCTTCCCGTACTCCCCCTGAGCAACAAAACTAGGTGGTTGCTCCATATACACCTCTTCATGAAGATCACCACGAAGAAAGGCATTCTTAATGTCCAATTGATGCAAAGTCCAATTCTTAGAAGCTGCTAGAGAAATGAACAAGCGAACAGAAGTAAGTTTGGCAACTGGAGAGAAGATGTCAGAATAATCTACTCCATAAGTCTGAGCATACCCTTTGGCCACAAGTCTGGCCTTAAGTCTCGCTACAGAACCATCTGGATTCACTTTGATCGTGAAGACCCATTTGCATCCCACTGCTTTCTTTCCACTAGGTAAATTTACTAAATCCCAAGTATGGTTTTCCTCTAAGGCATGTATTTCCTCAAGCATGGCTTCAGACCATCCATGATGATTCAAAGCCTCTTTCACTGCTTTAGGCATATAAATGGAGTCTAAAGATGCAATCACAGATCTAGACATAGGGGATAAGTGATCGTAGGAAATAGAATTAGCAATAGAATATGTGGATTTGCAAGTACGTGTACCTTTGTGTAAAACAATGAGAAGGTCAAGGTCTTCTCGAGGATCTGGCGAAAGAGGATCTGGTGACGAAGGAACTGATGCAGGACCTGCATCATTTGTCTCTCGCCTCCGCGAGTAAACTTGAATAATTGGTGGTCTTGCTAACACAGTTGGAGTAGGTGCTGAAGGCACAATAATCGATTGGTGCTCGATATAAGAGTTAGGATATGGAGAAACATCATCTGATTGTTCTGTCAAAGTACAGGTAACCTGATATAATAGCCATTCATCTTCCTCCCCCTGACTTGTAGAGATGGGAGGTACATGAGAGATTATAATCTCTGAAAACACTACATCAGTTGACACCAGATATTTGCCAACTTCAGTATGAATAACACTAATACCCCTTCTGAAGGTGAGAATAACCAAGAAAAATACATTTCAATGCCTTGGGATCCAACTTAGTAATAAATTGTCGAACATCTCAAACATAACATGTGCTTCCAAACACCTTAGGCTCCACGTGAAATAATGACTTGTTTGGATAAAGAACACAGTAAGGCATATTGCCACCAAGCACAATATATGGCATGCGATTAATCAAAAAGCAAGTCGTGGAGACTGCATCAGCCCAAAACTATTTAGGAACCTTCATTTGGAACAAAGGTGCCCGAGCTATCTCAAGTAGATGTATATTCTTCCTCTCAGCAACTCCATTTTGAGAGGCTGTATCAACACATGAAGACAGATGTAGTACACCATGTTGTCTCATGTAGGACTGAAATAACTCCGACATGTATTCTTTAGCATTATCATGCCTTAGAATACGCACTGAAGCATTAAATTGAGTTTTGACTTCAGCACAGAAGGCAGAAAAGTGAGTAAACACTTCAGAGCGACTCTTCATAAAGTAAATCCAAGTCGTACGGGAAAAATCATCTACAAAAGTGACAAAATACTTATGCCAGTTTTAGAAACAACAAGACATGGTCCCCAAACATCATAATGAACTAACTCAAAATCTGACTCCGCTCACTTATTAACCCTTGGACCTAACGAGATGCAATGATGTTTTGCAAATCGACATGACTCAATCCAATGAAAAAATATTCTGAAATTGAGGAGAGAGTTTCTTTAACAAATACAGAGTGGGATGCCCCAATTGACAATGTGCTTCAAAAGGAGACACGATACTGGAGCATGCAATAGACTATGGCTTCTATTCATCAAGGATACAGAGATCACTAGATAAATATTCTTTACCAATAATCTGTTGCGTCATAAGATCTAGAAATAAACAATGATTGGGAAAGAACGCTACACAACAACTAAGATCTCTAGTGATTTTACTAACAGAAATCAAATTAAAGACCACGTTTGGAAGACTTAATACAGATGACAAGTTAATAGAGGAAGTTGGTTTAACAGTCCCAGATCCAACACTGCTACAAGTTGTGCCATCAGCTACAGTAACTGTAGAGGGTGCTTTGTGTGATCAAAAGCTAGAAAAAATATTCAGATTACCTGTCATGTGATTTGTGGCACCAGAATCAATCACCCATTTATTTGAAGAGGTGATAAGACATGTCTTATCTGACCCAGCAAAAGCAGTAACTGAAGAGGATTCCTTCATTGCTTTATGATATTGAAGGAACTCAAGAAACTCATCCGAGACCAAGATTGTTGGACTAGGAGTTGTAGCACTATTTCCTCCTTGCTTACTGTTTATAGTCATTCTAATAAAACTCACGAAATATATTCAAGAAGAGACTAAGTTCCAAGCTGATAGTCAATAAAGATATACTCCACCAGAAATATGACCAAACCAAAGAACCAATGATGCACCAACAAATCACACAAACCAGTAATATACTCCACTAGAAAATATAACCAAGAATAATGAAGTATATTCCACCACTAAAAGAACTCAGAAATACTAGATTATCTTCAGACTCCAAATTGGTAGGTAGCTGCGAAGGACCAAATCAAGATGGAAGAAACAAAGTTTAGATCGAAATTAGTAACTTGGGACTTTCGGATGACACTGTTATTGAGCAACACTTCTGGGAGCAAGAAAACCTTCTCAAATCGTGGTCAGCTCAAGTAGAAACCATCAGAGACACGCTGAAAATAACGACGTGACCTATGAACAGTGAACCAAGTCTCAAACCCATCTCTCACGCGCCATCGGGACAAATTATGTCAGAATTTCTCTACCGCTGTGTGGGCTTCACAAATAATGAACCAGGCCACCAGATTCTTGAAACATGTATATCAAAAGGATTGATGGTGAGATTTACTTTGCCGGACCAAAGGACTCTCCTAAAACCAGTCAAGTTCCAGTGAGACCGTTTATTTCTCGGCCGGATTTCAAACTCAATACCGGCTCTGATACCATGTGATAAACAAGGTATGGAAGAATCAAAGTTGGTGTCTTATTCCATGAAGTGATATATATATATATATATATATATATATATATATATATATATACACATGTACATAGGATCCTAATTATGGAAAGAAGTAAAAGGAAAATCCTAAAAATCTGCTATCAAATTTCAATACTTATTCTATCTATTTATAGTACAAGTAATATGTCTACATTCATTCTTTATGTCTACATTCATTCTTTAACAGCTTATAAGTAACAAACATTATATAATCAGTTATTGTTATATTCTTCCTCCTTTCTGGTATATAAAATACGGATTGATGAGAGAATCAACTTCAACAGGGACTAAGATTGCACTTAGACTATTCAGGAAAGTGTGGCCGTAGGAAGGGTTCAAGCTCCAACAATTTGGATTATGCTCATACAGAATCTGTATGGGCTTCAGCTTACAGCGCCGTAGCAGCTGGTGCGGCATTAGTTGCAGGTTTAGGCGTAATAGCATTCTTAAGGAGATCTAGTAACTGATCATTTGAAAATGAAATTTTCCATTTAATGTACAGTGCAGCGGGAATAGCACATTAATTCAAGTGAGCTTAACGGGTCAATTTGATTTGAGTGGATGTTGGCTCTGCTATAGGTTTTGGATTTTTAGCTCTATAATGCAGTCCAATTGTTTTTCTCTTGGTCTATAGTGATGTAAATTATGTCCCTTTGTAACTCACCGATCTTGAAGTTGTCTTCAATAATAAATTGGAGAGAGTATGCATAGTGCCAGGATTTTTGTACCGAAAGGGAGAGGATACATAATTAGTAGTAATTAACTCTTTGTGTTTACTATGTGCTTTTATATTTCTATTTTTTATGTTTCGTTCTCCCCCTTTATTCTCATAGAAAGATGAACAACTTTATTTAGTTATCATTGGTGTACTTAAGAGGAATATTGTTTTGCAATAACTAAATTAAGACAGACATATTGGATTTGTATTTTTTGTCAAACCAACACTTGCTAAGTCCACCCTTTAACTCCCTCCCAAACCACTCCATGCAATATATCCTGCTTCCCACCTTAATTCTTGTATACGAATAAAATTGGGGTTAATGATCACCCCGATTTCCCCGTAGAGCAAGGACATAACTACATGGGATCTGAATCGAAGCAAGAAACTTCTCGTACTAAGGCCCGAAAGGAGTGTTCGCTACCGGGCTTGATAAGACAACACTTTCTCGAACCCAGAACAAGCTCCGAGACCTCGAAAAATATGGCAACAGTTGCACACGACTAACAAAGGGTCGTGATATCCACACCCCACCGGATATCACGGCACAGATCTCGCCCGACACCGGCAGTGGATCAGTAATTGACGAGAAATGAGGAGTTTTACCTTTTTTAGAATTATACTAGGGATGAAACTCTACTACTATATAAAGAGGAAGTTTTTATTTGATAAACACATTATAACACGCATATCAAGGCAATACAAACTTATTTCTCTGCTTCCTAGATATTGAAAGATTCTTATTTTAATTGATGCAATTAAGGGTCTGCTCGAGGAAAAACCTACTGTCTAGCCTAAATTCAAGTCCGGCCTTAACATCACAATTTGTTTGGTTATTCATTCTATTCTTAACTCGTTTACCTAACATTCTTGATTATTTGAGTTGAATATATCCATATATCCTTAAAACCGCGTATAAATTCAATTGTTATCCGTTTTAAGGGTAAGCAATACTCAAAATAATCGACAAGATCCAACGTGATTTTATATGGGGCACTATCACGAGTAGGAAAAGAATTCACTATGTTAAGTGGGATATTGTTACTCAGTCAAAACAAGACCGCCTAGGTATCAAAAAAGCAAAGGACAAAAACCTAGCTTTTTTACTTTCCAGCTTATCCCGGCACCTCTTCTCAAGCCCAAACTCTATCTAGGCCACCATACTTATCACTAAATATAGCCATAAAAGAAACTCCACCTCCCACTCCTTCATCTGATCTAATATCCCGACGGGATGGAAGTACGGCTCAGATGGTCTTTCATGGATACTTGGGCCAGGAAATATTAGTTGTTGGTCCATAGTATGGATTCTCAACCTCCCTCCACTCAGCTCCCTTATCCATGGACCTCTAACCCAACTAGACTCTATCCTAAAAGTGAAGGACCTTTGGGATAATAATCGATGTGATCTCTCAAAATTTTCCTATAACCTACCTCTCCACATCACTCAAAGAATTCATCTATCAACATCTCAAACTTAGAGGGCACCAAAGATATCCTGATTTGGGCCCTTACTTCCAATGGCTCCTTCTCCACTAGAATAACCTACAAGCTTATCTCCTCACGGGGCCATATTAGCTATAGATTTCATTGGATTTGGAAGTTAAATACTTTTAACTAGATTAAATTTTCTTTATGGCAATGCTCCCACAATCGCCTACCCAAAAATTCCCATCTACATCACATAGGCTTAAATATCGATACAGTTTGTTCAATATGTAAAGAAGCCGATGAATCAATAACCCACGTACTCTTTGAATGCCCAATAGCCAAGTCCTTTTGGGAAGAAGTAATCCCACAAAACCAAATACTGGATTACAACTTTGATCACTGGCTCATTAAGCTCAAAGACTGGACCATTAATATGGACCATCTAAATCTCACTTGGAATGAATTCTTCCCGTTTGCCATTTGGCATCTATGGCTGAAGAGAAATAACAATCACTTCAACAACCTCTATAATCTCCTTGCCCTTAATTTTGTGACAATGCATTGTATGGAATTCAAATACACCACCACGTCTCCAACTAATAGCATTAACATCTCCACAATAATGGTAAAACATAACCCCCAATGTCAACTGAGCTTAAACTCAATATGGACGGGGTGTTTAAAGGCAACTATAAAAAAGGCGGAATTGGTGGAATATTTCGGGATAAATCTGGGAACTGCATTCTAGGCTACAAAATGCCCGCTTGTGGCTACACCTCTACCTACATGGAACTTCCCGCACTGAAAAGTGGCCTACAAATAGCAAAACATCACAATTTCCTTAGCTTAGAATTTGAAACTAATGCTACTGAAATACCTCAACTGCTTTCCTATAACAACTATTCTCTCTACTCTAACCTTGTTAATGAGTGCAAGTTACTACTGAAAGAACTGGAGAATCCACTGATCCGACATAACTTCCGAGAAGGAAACAGACTTGCACATGTTTTGGCAATGGAAGGAGACAAGCAGCCAAGCAGCACTCCTTTATCAGCAATATTTCACCCACCGGATATTTTTTGGAACTTGATATATAGGATGACAAAACTGGAACACCTACTGCTAGATTAGTATCTAACAACGTACTAAACATACTAGCTAAACTCGGAAATTTCAATAGTTTCTGTAACCATATGGCTAGCAACCCCTTTGGCTCAGTTGATTTAGATGTCCCTAACGAGGCATCATCTCTGTGTAATGCTACTCCTTAAGTATTAATATAAATTTTGTCGTTCTAGGAAAAAAAAGTATTTGTTGCCAAACGATTCCTTTTTTCTCGTCCTAGTAGTTGGTTGAAAGTTGTGGCATCCGGGAGTTTGTAAATACGACTACCTAATTGCCTCTTACGTTAAAATTGAAAAGTTGGATTTATTCGTAGTCCATTTTTTACTGAAACATGAAGAGAAATTTTATTTTGCATCTCACATGCCAAGTGATACTTAATGAGGCGTTTCTTTACTTGACAAGTGGCAGGTGTCCTCCACATTCTCTCTAACATAGATGAGAGAGAAAACTCTACTAGTGAACACCACCCGGAACCAAAGTAACGCAAACTGCAACTCGAACAACCAAAATAACGTTTAAAAAAAGAATAACAAAGTACCTATAGCGCATGATAAGCATGCGCTATGCCAAATATGCAAGGCTAACAGACGTTTGATCAACTTTGCCTGGGTATAACGTATGCCTATCACGCGCTATACCTGTTCACCCATATAACACCTAAGGCAGTGAGTCTGTTTACCTATCTTCTTCAACTTCTCTCCCATTTTCTTTCTTCTTTAACTTCATCTTAGATTAGTTATGTCTAATGCTTCACAAAGTTCAATGCACTTCATAGAATGTCATATTAGCCGCTATGGAGATTATTGTAAATTGAGGACTGTAAAAAAAGATTATGGAGTTGCAAACTTTCAAAAGTGAGTAATTGTTTTCGATAAATATTTATATATGATATGAGGTTTTACTCACCCATTGATAATTACTTGTTTTATGTTATAGAATAAAGGGGCTTGCAACTATTTTAGGTAGCATGATGACGAACCAACGATTAACCAAAACTCGTCGTCAAAAGTCCCTCGGTTGACGTTGATACCGCGACTTCAAAAAATAATGTGAAGTTTGAATAATAGTTTAGGCACAAAGAAGTCGAAGAGTTCATGGATTTGTTAGAACATTATTTAAAGAATCAAAACAAATAAGATAATACCTAAAAAATAAGTTGATGGAAATTGAACATGAGAGAGACTGTATGAATAAATAACTGAATAAAGATGGAAAGTAGAGGGATCGTCTAAAGTTGATATGTGGTTTATTTTTGTTATTTGTTATTTGGAAAGATTGTGTTGTTGATTAGATTTATCTGTGTCATTTGTATGTATTATGTTGCATCGACACATTAGCAGTTATTGTTTCAGCAGATTTTATGTTTTGTATTTTATTGTTCGACTTTATTTTTAATAAAGAAGTATGACATGTTATGCAAATTCATGGTATATAGCAATTTTGATAATATTAGTAGCTTTTATATTCAACTAAAATGTCATACACTATAAAATTATCGAAATTCCACTAATTTGTAGGATAGAAGCACTCAATAACGTCATCTGATAGATAATCTTCGTTTGTTAGGACATTCCTTCTAATAGCCACTGCCGCTTGTTCCTCAGTACACTCGAGCATGTATAAGACAACATCTTAATAGCATTAAATTGTACTCTTCTTTCATCCTCTTTACTGCATTATGCACGATTCTCGATAAATTTGAGCCATGGTTTTTTGAGAATCTTGTTGGGATAGGAGTTGCGACCAATTTCAAGTCACGAACGAGATGTTATGATCCAGTGATTCGATGTGTTGACTCGTGTTGTAGTCCATAATAATACTTGTTGAAGTTTGGCAAAATGCCAAAGTCCCACATTGGTTGGGAGTTAAGTTTGGGGGGGATTTTTCCCCTATAAAAGAAGGCCTAATGTTTAGGATTGATACACACCTCTCATTTGCCTTCTCATCTGTTTAAGGCATTTGTATCTTCTCTCTTTAGTATTATTTCACTTGTATTTTTGGAGTGAAAAAAATATTGGTTGTGTCCGAGGAGTAGGCAAAATTAGCCGAACCTCGTAAATTCTGGTGTTCCCTTTATTATTGCTTTATTGTCTTATTTATTATTTGGTGGTTGTCATAATTTTTGGTATAGTAGTTGTGACTTATTCACACTATATACATTTGGCTTCTGCAACAATTGGTATCAGAGCCAAGGTACTGTCTAAGTATGCTCTGTGGTTGCAGCATAGTCTGATCTTCCACATCAGAAAAGATTTATCTTGGTAACTGAGTCAAGGTTCTGTCTGAGTATGCTCTATAGTTGCAGCTTAGTCTGATCTTCTACATCAGAAAGGAAATAATCTTGATTTGTGTCGTCAGCTATTAAATAATATTTGTGTCAAATATGAGAGACAATAAACAAGAAGAATCTACATCAAGTGTCAACAATACGTCATCATTGACATCTTCGCTTATGACAAGAATTGTGTCAAATGCGAAATTTGCGGTAGAAATTTTTGACGGGTCCGGACATTTTGGGATGTGGCAAGGCGAGGTTCTAGATGTCCTTTTTCAACAAGGGCTAGATCTGGCCATTGAAGAAAAGAAACCAGATGTTATTGGAGAAGAAGATTGGAGAATTATCAACCGTGTTGCTTGCGGTACCATTCGATCATACCTTGCTAGAGAGCAGAAATATCCATACACAAAGGAAACTTCTGCAAGTAAATTATGGAAAGCACTGGAGGATAAATTTTTGAAGAAAAACAGTTAAAATAAATTGTACATGAAGAAGAGACTGTTTCACTTCACCTATGTTCCTGGTACCACGATGAATGAACATATCACCAGTTTCAATAAGTTGGTCACAGATTTGCAAAATATGGATACAACTTATGATGATGGTGACTTGGCCTTGATGTTATTGGCGTCACTTCCTGATGAGTACGAGCACCTTGAAACTACTCTACTCCATGGAAATGACGAAGTTTCTCTCAGAGAAGTTTGTTCGGCTTTGTACAGCTATGAACAAAGAAAGCGAGAAAAATAGAAGGGCGGAGAAGGAGAAGCACTGTTTGTAAGGGGTCGTCCTCAAAATCAAACGAGGACAAAGAAGGGAAGATCCAAGTCAAGATCCAGACCCAGCAAAGATGAATGTGCCTTTTGTCGAGAAAAGGGGCACTGGAAGAAAGACTGTCCGAAGTTGAAGAATAAGGCCAAACATAACAATGGAAAGGCCATTATGGATTCAAATGTAGCTGATTGTGATGATTCAGACTTCTCATTAGTTACAACAGAGTCATTAACATCATCAGACATATGGTTGATGGACTCGGCTTGTAGCCATCATATGTGTCCCAACAGGGACTGGTTTGTGGAATTTCAAGAAGGAGAATATGGAGTCATCCACACAGCGGATAACAGCCCTCTTACCTCATATGGCATTGGTTCAATACGATTAAGGAACCATAATGGAATGATCAGAACATTAATAGATGTTCGATATGTACCGGATTTGAAGAAGAATCTCATCTCTGTGGGAGCCCTGGAATCAAAAGGGTTCAAAATCATTGCAGAAAATGGAGTGATGAGAGTATGCTCCGGTGCACTAGTGGTAATGAAGGCTAATCGGAAGAATAATAATATGTACCGCTATCGTGGCAGTACAGTTATTGGGACAACGACAGTGACATCCAGTGACGACAAAGAGGCAGAAGCAACCAAGCTATGGCACATGCGCTTGGGACATGCTGGAGGAAAATCCTTGAAAACTCTATCAGATCAAGGATTGTTAAAAGGAGTAAAGGCTTGCAACTTGGAGTTTTGTGAGCATTGTGTCAAAGGGAAACAGACAAGGGTTAAATTTGGTACAGCGATCCATAATACTAAAGGCATTTTGGATTATGTACACTCTGATGTTTGGGGTCCTTCCAAAACACCTTCATTGGGTGGGAAGCACTATTTTGTAACCTTTGTTGATGATTTTTCCCGAAGAGTATGGGTGTATACAATGAAGAGCAAAGATGAAGTGTTGAGAATTTTTCTCAAATGGAAGACGATGGTGGAGAATCAGACAGGCAGGAGGATCAAGTGTATTCGCACAGACAATGGAGGTGAATACAAAAATGATCATTTCAATAAAGTATGTGAAAATGATGGCATCGTCCGACACTTCACTGTTAGACATACACCACAACAGAATGGAGTGGCAGAACGTATGAACCGGACCTTGCTGGAGAAGGTACGGTGTATGTTGTCCAATGCTGGCTTGGGCAAAGAATTTTGGGCTGAGGCAATTACATATGCATGCCACCTCATTAATCGCTTACCATCTGCTGCTATTGATGGCAAGACACCATTTGAAAAATGGTATGGAAAACCTGCTGTAGATTATAACTCTTTGCACGTGTTTGGCTCAACTGCATATTATTATGTGACGGAGTCAAAATTAGATCCAAGGGCAAAGAAGGCTATTTTTATGGGAATTACTTCTGGAGTCAAAAGATATCGCTTATGGTGTCCTATGACAAAGAAAGTAATATTCAGCAGAGATGTTACCTTTGATGAATCTATGGTAAATAAGGTAACAGAAGATACCAAACAAAATAAAGGTGCTTCTAAGCAGGTGGAGTTTGAGGGAAAATTTATTTTTCCTACACAAGAAGCAGAGGAGGAAACAAATGAAGATTACCCTCTGGAAGGAGAGCCAGTAGAGGAGATTCCAACTCAGGAACCTCAACAACAACTTGAATCAATAGCAACCAGCAGACCAAAAAGAACAATAACGAAACCTGTTCGTCTCATAGAGACGGTTGCTTGTGCAACCTCAATTGTAGCTGATAATGTTCCTACCACTTATAAAGACGTTGTCCAAAGTTCAGAAGAAGATAAGTGGAGGATTGCCATGAATGATGAAATACAGTCCCTTCATCAGAATCATACATGGAGATTGGCCAATCTCCCGAAGGGAAAGAAAGCAATTGGGTACAAATGGGTATTTGCAAAGAAGGAAGGATTTCCTAACCAAGTAAATGTTCGCTACAAAGCAAGATTGGTGGCCAAAGGATATGCTCAAAAGGAGGGAATTGATTACAATGAAGTGTTTTCTCCAGTTGTAAAACATTCCTCCATTAGAATTATGTTGGCTTTGGTAGCACAATTGGATTTGGAACTAGTTCAGATGGATGTAAAAACTGCGTTTTTACATGGAAACTTGGAGGAGGAAATCTACATGACTCAGCCAGAAGGATTCAAAGTTGCTGGAAAAGAAAATATGGTGTGCAAACTTGAAAAATCGTTGTACGGATTGAAACAATCTTCTAGACAATGGTACAAGCGATTTGACGAGTTTATGTTGTGGCAAGGGTACAAGAGAAGCAAATACGATCATTGTGTGTATTTGCACAAGCTTAAAGATGGTTCCTTTGTATATCTTCTCCTATATGTTGATGATATGTTAATAGCTTCCAAGAATTTGGAAGAAATTGATAAGTTGAAGATTCAACTGAAGAAGGAGTTCGAGATGAAGGATTTGGGTGAGGCAAAGAAAATTCTTGGCATGGAGATAAGTAGAGATAGACGTTCAAAGAAACTCTGTTTATCTCAAATGGAATATTTGAAGAGAGTACTTCAACGTTTTGGCATAAATGACAAGACTAAGCCAGTTAGTACTCCACTTGCTTCCTATTTTAAGCTAAGTACTACTATGTCGCCAATGGATGAAGCTGAACGAAAGTATATGTCAAAGGTACCATACGCAAATGCTGTTGGTAGCTTGATGTATGCAATGGTTTGCACAAGGCCTGACATTTCACAAGCTGTTGGAGTTATTAGCAGATATATGCACAATCCAGGGAAGGAGCATTGGCAAGCTGTGAAGTGGATTCTACGGTATATTCATAATACTGTAGATGTCGGGTTAGTTTTTGAGCAGGAAGACAATCCGTCTGTCGTTGGATATTGTGACTCAGATTTTGCGGGTGATCTGGACAAACGAAGATCAACTACTGGTTATGTGTTTACTTTTGCAAAGGCACCAGTTAGTTGGAAGTCTACTTTGCAGTCAACAGTTGCTTTGTCTACAACAGAGGCAGAGTACATGGCTATTACAGAGGCTGTGAAAGAGGCAATTTGGCTTCAAGGATTGCTAAATGAGCTTGGTGTTGAACAAAAAGGTATCATAATTTTTTGTGATAGTCAAAGTGCTATTCAATTAGCGAAGAACCAAGTGTATCATGCAAGGACGAAGCACATTGATGTTCGGTATCATTTCGTACGAGAAATCATAGAAGAAAGAGGAGTCACAGTGAAGAAAATTCATACTACGGAGAATCCTGCTGATATGCTAACTAAGGTGGTGACTGCGATCAAGTTTCAACATTGTTTGGATTTGATCAACATTGTTGAACACTGAAGATTGAAGATGAAGACACAACCAAAATTTGTTATTGAGAGAGAATTGAAAATGTGGAATTTTGCCAAGGTGGAGATTTGTTGAAGTTTGGCAAAATGCCAAAGTCCCACATTGGTTGGGAGTTAAGTTTGGGGGGGGGATTTTTCCCCTATAAAAGAAGGCCTAATGTTTAGGATTGATACACACCTCTCATTTGCATTCTCATCTGTTTAAGGCATTTGTATATTCTCTCTTTAGTATTATTTCACTTGTATTTTTGGAGTGAAAAAAATATTGGTTGTGTCCGAGGAGTAGGCAAAATTAGCCGAACCTCGTAAATTCTGGTGTTCCCTTTATTATTGCTTTATTGTATTATTTATTATTTGGTGGTTGTCATAATTTTTGGTATAGTAGTTGTGACTTATTCACACTATATACATTTGGCTTCCGCAACAATACTCACATGTATCTAAATATCTTAATTCCCAGAAATTGTCATCCCGTTTGATCACTAGGTGAGGCTTATATTGTAATGACCTGACAAGTCGTTTTAAGTATTGTAGCCATGTTTCCCTATTTATTACTTCTTCTATGTTTATTTTTGGTGCCGAGGGAGTTGATTTGGTTCCGGGGATGATTCAGAGTGAATTGGAACATTTAGTCCCAAGGTTGGAAACTTAATTTGGAAGAGCTTACCAGATTTTGTGTTTTATGTCGACGACTCCGGAGTGGAGTTCTGATGGTACTGATAGCTTCGTATGGAGATTTTGGACTTAGGAATGTTACACCCCATATTTTCGTACATGAAAGTACGTCATAAATAAATTAATGAGAGCCGGAAGTGAGGTGTCACGTCACGCAGTACTACATTATGACGATGTTGCACCCTGTAGTGTTGTACGTTGAATTTGTCATAAGGTAACTGACATCAGTCTAAGGAAAAGATTATTTGGAGATTATAAGGATTATGCTATTTCAAACAAGTAATAAGTAAATTCGTAAAGGTAAAAGGGGAATCAAGTCAAAGAAAAGAAATTTTCGTCCATGTTTGGCATGTTCGGATAAAATATGGGTCGAGCCATAATGCCCGATAATTATAAACTAATACCATGCAAAGTACCATATGACCACGGTAGTGTAATATATAAATATTTTGAAAATAAATAGAATGTTAAGTAATTTGTGATAATTGTTAAATTATGCGGGTAATAGATAAATTACCGGGTAACAAAACATTACCCGATTAACTAATAAAAGGATAAAAATTAATAATTTCCCCCAAAGGAAACGTGGCAGCAAGGAAAGCTTACCAAGCATATGAATAATTAGTCATATAAGGTTAGTGTCTACCTAGTATACACGTGTAAAACATTTAACACTAAAGGTGTATATATGAATTTGGTCACTTCTTAAAATAGATCACTTTTAAAAGTTGATTCATTTTTGGCGGAGGACAAAAACGCAAATGAAAGTCTTGCTTTCAAATAATCATAGGCAATAAATCCTTGATAACAGAAGTCAAAAGAAGTGTCTCACGTTCATTCTCAATGTTCAAAAGCAGAACGCTAAGCTCATCCGGAAAGAAAAGGCTTCCAACGAAATTTTGCAAACAATTCCAACGAGAATTGTTAGAACAGTAACAACGTAAAAATTTTACGGTTCTGAAGGATTACCGTATAATCTTTTCCGAGATATTATACAGATTTTTTCCCTACTCCAGGTATGTTAAGGTTAAGCTCTTCTTTCATTTGGCATGATCTCGTCTTTACATTCATATCCCGGAATTTACGTATATTTTGCTAGTCTCGCAAATTGCGTATATTTTCCTAGTGCTGTAAGTTATAATATTCTCCTTATCGGGACTTCATATTCAGTTGAGTATTTCCTTCTTACAGCCAAGAGAGCAGAGAAGTTTACAAATATAGTATTAAAAGTATTTTCATTGCCATCGAGCTATATTCGATGAGCATGCCCCTATTGTGCAACCTCTGATCAGATGGTAAGTTATATACCGAGCCTACTGTGGACGAACGCTTATGAGCGAGCCCAGTTGGTCGAGATACAGAGACTAGTATGGCCCAGCGCGTATGAGCGAGCCTACTACGGTAGATCAGTTATATATATACTGAGCCTACTGTGGCCGAACGCGTATGAGCGAGCCCAGTTGGTCGAGATACAGAGCCTAGTATGGCCGAGCGCTTATGAGCGAACCTACTACGGCAAAGCAGATATATATGTATACCGAGCCTTATAGGGCCGGACAACTATTTTAATACTATATTGAGAGAATTGAGTCAGTATCAGCAGGTAAGCATATCTTCAGATTATCTTTGACTTCCAGCTACTTGCAGTATTATATTATCAGTTCAGTTTCAGCTTTCAGTATATTGCCTTACATACTCAGTACATTATTTCGTACTGACGTCCTTTTTTTGGGGGCACTGTATTTCATGCGTGCAGGTCAGACAGACAGACGAGTATGCCTCTTCAATAAGTGTTGCCCGAGCTCAGCTTGATCGGTAAGCTCCATGCCTTTCGGAGTTTTCGGGTCTAGAGCCTTATGTATATCTTGTATATATACATATATATGACATGAGTAGGTCGGATAACTGTTCCGATCACAGTATATATATATATATATATATATATGTATATATGTCATGAGTAGGTCGGAGAGCCGTTCCGATCACAGTATATCCATTAGTAAAGGCTTGTAGACATATCTTGTCAGTTAGTGCAGTATGTTGGGCTTTCAGGCCTTGTATGTATATTTGGTTGGTTTGTCAGTTGTAATAAATATGACGGCCTTGTTGGCCAAGCTTTATATTCATATTTAGCCAACATTCATTGTCGTCTTGCAATGTGGCCCATGGGCAAAAGTATGACATCATATGTTCAGAGCCCCTTAGTTGCAAGTTGGTACGCAAGGATAGGTAAGGCACTGGGTGCTGGTCTCGCTCCCCCAAGTTCGGGACGTGACAAAAGTGGTATCAGAGTAGTTATGTCCTAGGGAGTCTACAAGCCGTGTCTAGTAGAGTCTTGTTTATGGGTGTGTCGTGCACCACACTTATAAGCAGGAGGCTACAGAGCATTTAGGATTGTCACTCTTTCTTCTTACTCTAGATTGTGTGGTAGAGCTCACTTATAAGAATCCAAGTTCTGAAATTCTATTTTATTCGTAATAAGACGATGCCTACTTCCCGAAAGAAGGTTGGAAAGAGAGATAGTTGTGGAAGAACTGAGTCAGAGGAATTGAATTTTGTATGATGCCTACGATAAGTAAATATGAGGTATTTAGTAGATCATGGGTGTACTGAAATGGGTAAGCTTCCTGATAAGAAGCCTTAAGGCAAGAATGCCTATCCATCACTTTATGGTGAAGGACAATGAGAGATTAAGAAGATAAGTACAAGTTTCGGCAAGTAAAAGGAGCAAGGTGAAAGAGGGTACGAGATACCTAGTTAATGAAGGTTAACAGTGTTTATAATTGAGGCAGAGGAACATAAGCTTCTTGAGTTATATTTAATAGTAACAGAGGTATATACAATTGGTCACACCCTTTCCAGATATGTCCTATAGGGGTTAACAAAAGTAGTATAAGAAGATATGATGGATGAATTGATTGCGTCAGTTGACATTTCCGTAGGATATTGCAAATGTGCTAATAGATCTAGTGTAGCCAGATATGAGTACTACAAAGACTTACACTATAAGCCTTGAAGGGATAAATATTACCTTAGTGTAGCTCGCGTCCCTAGTAAAGCAAAAACGTTAAGCAACTTGAAGAGCCACTGGATGGAGCCAAGGAAATCTAAAAGCGAAAGAATGTGTATTGAAGTTTTCACAAGAAAAGGGATATAAAGAAATATTAGCAGAATAATGAGAAGAGAGATAAGGAAGCATTATGAATAAGGTGTGATACATTGATGAAAACGGTAGAGTGTTACAGAACCTATTGTCAAATGAAGGAAGAGATGAAATGTGATGGGCCTTAAGTGTCACGACCCAATTCCCGAACCCGGTCATGATGGCGCCTCTCGTGAACACAAGGCCAGCCAGACCAAAACGGAACATTTCTTTTAAACAGTTAAATATCATAAATAGTTCTAAACATGATATAATAGCCATAATTTGCGGAAAATAACGATGACAATAGAAGAAACCATCCCGACACAGCTCAAACCGGGGTGTCACAAGTCACGAGCATCTATTAGAGTATAAATACAACTACACAGTCTGAATTATACAAAATAGGACTGATAAACAAAAGGAAGAAATGCGGTGCCGCGAACGCTGGCGGTCACCTTGCTAAACTCCGATAACTTAGCCTCCGATCGGCTCAAAACCCGCTACTGGGTGTTTAAATACCTGCATCTGCACACAAGGTGCAGGAAGTAAAGTGAGTACTCCAACTCAGTGAGTAATAAAGGTAAATAACAACTGAGCAGTAAGAAATCACGTAAAGCAACCAACATGCTGTAGAGAGGCAGTAAAAACCCTTTGAGAAAAATAGTGAAGATGTGAAATCTTTAGAAATATCTTAGCTCAGTTTAAAACTCTTTTAAAAATGACTTTCTCAACAGTTACGCAAATGAATGCAAAAAAAATAGTGCAGATAAGCACGGAAATCCGACCCTCAGGCGCAACACTCAATTAACAGATAATGCCAGACAATCAAATAGACATCACATAAAGTAGCACAACAACAGATAATGGCAGACAAATGAAATAAAGTAAACACATAGAATAGTACCAGCACCGCTGCGGCGTGCAACCCGATCCATATATCGCTACGGCGTGCAGCCCGATCCATTTATCGTCGACGACGCTCACTGGGGGTGTGCGGACTCCGGGAGGGGCCCCTTACGGCCCAAGCGCAATATCAAGCCATCTCGTGGCATCAAATCTAGGCCCTCGGCATCATATAAATCAGTATCTCACTGCTGCGGCGTGCAGCCCGATCCAAGAGTATCCTCACAATACAGGCCCTTGGCCTTACTCAGTCAAAATTCACATAAGCCCCTCGGGCAACAGTAAAACATGATGCTCAGCCCAAAATATTATTTAAAATACCATTTCAAGTGTTAGAGCAGAGTAAACATGGTTGAGTTTTGAAAACAGTAGAAAATAACATGACTGAGTTCAACTATATAATCAAACAGTGAGGAAATATCAAACAAGAATCCCCGAAGGGTTCAAATAGCTGGCACTAGGCCCAAAGATGGCATTCAGCCCAAATAATGATGATAACAATTAGTTTTCAGTTAAATACGCGGTAAAATCATCAATCGGTACGGACCAAGTCACAATCCCCAATAGTAAAAGACCCCACGCTCGTCATCTAGCGCGTGTCTCACCTCAATACAACACTATGATGTGCAAATCCGGAGTTTCAAACCCTCAAGATATCATTTACAATCATTACTCACGTCGAACCGGTGAAATCTCTAGCTCGCGACGCCTTTGCCCCTCAAATCAACCTCCACGTGCGTCGATCTATCCAAAATTAAAACGAATATGTCACAATATGCTAAGGGAACGAAGCCCAAATGAAATCAATCAATAAAGGGAACGATTCCCGAAATTACCAAAACCCGATCCCCGGGCCCACATCTCGAAATTTGACCAAATTCACAAAACTAGAATCCTTATACTCTCACGAGTCTAACCATACCAAAATTATCCAATTCCGATACATTTGGTCCCTCAAATGATCGTTTTATATTTTTGAAAGGTTTCACAATTTTCTTTCCAAATTCCATCCCAAATCACGAATTAAATGATGAATTCAGTGATAGATTCATGTACTCTAGCCAAATCTGAGTTAAAATCACTTACCCCGATGAATTTCTTGAAAAACCTTCGAAAAATCGTCAAAATCCGAGCTCTCTAGGTCAAAATATTAAATAAAATCCAAAACCTCGTATTTATAGAGTACCTCTAAGATTTCAGCCACCGCGGGCCGCATCAAATCGACCGCGGTCCGCGCTAGCCAGTGCGGTCCGCGCAAAAACAACCGCGGCCGCACAAGCCTTTCTCTGTAGTGATAAACTTTCGTATTTTGGCCATAACATTCTCTACAGATGTTTAAATTGCAATATCTTTACCTTTACGGAAACTAGACACGAAGGGCTATAACTTTCGTTTTTGAATCATCTCAATATTCCTTGTAGATCAAAAGATATGAGCTTCTGAAATAGGACTAGCGGAACATTTCTTCACCGCGGCCGCGCCAACTTTTGTGCGGTCCGCGCGACGCCTACCACGGCTGCGCCCGCTTTTGTGCGGTACGTACAGCACTTACCGAGGGCGCACTTATTTTTGTGGGGACCGCGTGAGTGAGTTCCGTAGCCTGCAACCCTTGTGGACCTGCTACGGCTATGATTTTTGCACTAAAACATCCCCGAACCTAGCCGGAACTCCCGGAACTTCAAACCAATTGTACCAACACATCCCATTACATCGTTCAAACTTGCTCAAAACTTCGGAACACTCACAACAACATCCAATCACCAATTTAACACAGGATCCAAGCCTAAGAACTCCAAGAACTCTTAAATTATGCTTTCGCTCAAAAAGTCTATCAAATCTTGTCCGAATGACCTGAAAGTTTGCACACACATCCCAAATGACACAACGAAGCTACTTCAACTCTCGGAATTTCATTCCGACCTTTATATCAAAATCTCACCTATCAACCGGAAAGCCGAAATCTCAATTTCGCCAATCCAAGCCTAAACCTTCCACGGACTTCCAAAATGCATTCCGATCACACTACTAAGTCCCAAATCACCTAACGGAGCTAACCAAATCATAAAAATTTCAATCCGAGATCAAATACACATAAGTCAAATCTTGGTCAAACCTTTCAAATTTTAAGCTTTTAACTGAGACTGTTCTTCCAAATTCATTCTGATTAACCTGAAACCCAACACCAACGATTTACATAAGTCATAATACACCACACGGGGTAAGTTATGCCCGAGAACTGGCGAGCGAAGTGCAAAAGCTCAAAACGACCGGTCGGGTCGTTACTTTAAGACAATAAAAGAATATAGGCCATAAGGTCATATCCCCATTTCGAGAAATAAGTTCGCAACTCTAACGCGATTACTAAGAGGAAAAGTTATGCCGCAGAGTAATAGAAATTAATATGGACTGGTAAACAAGATAAACTAAATATGAATTAGGAACTGAGTGATTTCATAATAATCAGCATTTTGAGAATTTCAGATCATGTTCCGGTAATAATAGGACGGACCACAAAAGGAGATTCACGATGAATTCAGAGAAAAATCATTCAGGAAAAAGCTTCCCTAGATCAAGCAATGTGAGCAAAGTTAAGTTTAAGAGACTGTATGTGCCAGTTACGCTATGTGTCAACCTCGCGAGTAAGGGAATTTGTCATCCTTTTTACAGGAGAATTGCCGCAAGGCGAGTAAGGATCATTGATGTAGAGAAACGACGCCAAGGATGAAGAGGGAAAACATCTATAGGTAGATCCTCATGGCTTCAGCTTTTAGTACACTCCTAAAGGGGGGAATGTGGAGTGATGTGACATTAAGTCAGAATTAAGTGGTTCTAGTGACTATGGAATGGTAAAGCAAGTAAAGGTTCCTGCCCGAGCTGTTATTAATAAATAAGGAGCCAGTGCGAGACGTAAGTTAAGACAAAGGAAATAACCCAAGAAAGATTACAAGGAACATTGATATGAGAATGGGCCAACGAGTAATTAGTAATTGGTCAGGAAGATCCCAGTTATGGCTAAATAGGAGGTTATAGACGAGTCATCAGATCGTTTAAGATAAACATAGTAGAACCCAACATGGTGAATTCAACCTCGAAGAATATCATTATAATACTTGAAGTATATTCAAACAAACGTCGAGGTAGTTAAAGGTACTGTATGAGTATTACGGGGATAAAAGAAAGTACCACTGGGAAGGCAGTCAAAATATCAGTTTAGAAGCAACCATACAAGCACAAGGTCATGAAAGTAAGCAACTACGGATGATTATAGGCAAGTAAGGACATCAAAAAAAGGTCCGTATAAGCTCACAACTTTACGAGAGTCAAGGGTTCTCCCTAAGTACTACAACGAAAGACTAGCTGAGGAGATAAGAAATAAGGCTTCAACCTAAGCACAACGACCTAAAGAGGAAATGGTCGTGTAACAACAATCTCACAACAACATTGTAAGCATTCCAAAGGAAAGTGGCACCTACCGTGGCTAATAAATGGGAAGCAAGAATTAAAAGTAATATTCAAGATCATATGAGTTGTATGAAAACTCGGGCAAGTGTGGACACTAAGATAAGCTAAGTATGGACGCAACAAGGGGGCGAAAAGATCAGGAAAAGTAATTGCACACGTTTAAAGAAAGCTGAGATTGAATGAAAGAACTATTTGATCAATGATCCAGAGTTAGTACGTTATGGATACACTCAAGATTTTGGAGCATTATGTTTGTTGACAATCATACAGCCATAGAAGACTCTGATATAAGTTAAAAGAAAGAATTGAGACCAGGGCATAGACAAAGGATTGAATTGTTAGAAGATTGTATCAGGGATATTCCATAATACCCATGAAAGGCTAAGGTAATAACTGATACCATGAGCCACGAATCGAAAGATAGCTTAAGCCTACGTAAAGACTGATCAGAAAGAAGAGGAAACTAAAGAATTACATCACCTAAGTGAATCAAGAGTCTGACTATTGGACCTAGGGGAAAAATTATAGAAGTTGTGCTTGAGAACATGTTAGAATCGCTCTTAATATCAGATGTTCAAGAGAAATAACACAACAACCATAATCTATAAGGGCTCTGCACGGAAGCCAGTTAGAAGAAGTACCAGCCTCATAAGAAGTCAGTACGAAGCTCCCACCAGATTTTGTGTGTACCAGAGGTGCGAGTATTATAATAGAGCTTCAAGTTATGGACGTGAGTTACACCTAGATGGAAGGGAGGTTATGAAAGAGATAGAAGATATGATACGAGATTTTAAGTAAGTAAGGTAAAAGTGAACAACGTACGAGATACTAAAATGCAAAAAGTTGTGAATAGTCCATACTTCGGATAAAAAGGTTATAAGCATGGGGATTCAAAATCCAGGAATGATAGCGGCATCGTTAGTGGCATATCTTCCAGCCTATGATTTCTACGTATCGAGAGGTGTAGTTAAAAGAGTATAGAAGAGTTAGAGATGAGGTGACGTCTCGCTTGATATTCCAGAATAACATAAGGAAATCTATGGTACAAGCAAGTTGAAGAAAGGTTGCAAGTAGTATAAATGGATATGTATAGGTTGCAAGATAAATTATGGTAGAGCGACAAGGTTTAGGAAGACATGAGTAAGGATAAGAAAAGGCAAGTGAAAATGTGACGAGAATGGATAAGTCCTTGGGATTAAACCCATAAAAACAAGAAGAGCTGATGGTTTCTCTAAGTTATAGAAAGCTTAGTATAGCCTGAATGAACTCAAAGGAGTCTAAGACTAGTAGCATTTTGAAAAGATGGAATGCTACCCTGATAGTAAAATGAGGGTATAATTGTGATAGATAAAGGGTAACGTTTGGACCTTTCGATTGAGTAATGAATTGAAGGGGATTTCTTGAATTTTACGGGATTAAAATACCCACGTAAGGTGAATCACATTGGGATTCTATAAAATACAGTTATGGAAGTATAGTATTGCTCCTAAGTGGATCAATCTAATTACTCCAGGTGTCCCCGATGAGACATGGGCCCTAGCGACAATGTATTACGTAAGAAGTTTCAAGTCTTCAAATTGTAGATTGTCGAACAACATTAAGGTGGGTAAAAGTTGCAAAGTACAAGATGAGATTGGGCCATCAGTCTTAAGATGAACAATAATGAAGAAGCGTTAAAGGATTTAGCTTTATGCATATAAGATAAATAACAAGAGTAACCTGGAGTTCGGTAGCAGACTTCAGTAATGATAAATCGAAGTAAGAATTATGGTATAGTACGACCTACTTAGATATAGTAAAGCTAATGATGCCCAGAGGGACAGCTTAACATAATTTTGTATATGTTCATAAAGTGAAGCCTAAAGATTAGCTAAAAGCTGGAGGAAAGAGAAGAGAAGAATCGCATAGGCGCACATACAAAGTTAGAGTCGTAAACGTTGCATGATAGAAGGTAGCAATAATTACGAGATCAGAAGGATTCCACCTACAAGTCGTGGTGTGAGAAAGAGGCTTAAAAGGGGGGAATGCCCTAGCCTTTGGACTTATTCACAGAACAGTTGCCTAGATGGAAAAAGGACTACTAAAGTATTCGCAAGAGCTATGTGATATGAGGACGATAAGCACATCAGTCAACATTCGAGGACGAATGTTCCAAAGGGGGGAATTATGTTACACCCCATATTTTCGTACATGAAAGTATGCCATAAATAAATTAATGAGAGCCCGGAAGTGAGGTGTCACATCCCGCAGTACTACATTACGACGATGTTGCACCCTGTAGTGTTGTACGTTGAATTTGTCATAAGGTAACTGATATTAGTCGAAGGAAAAGATTATTTGGAGATTATAAGGATTATGCTATTTCAAACAAGTAATAAGTAAATTCGTAAAGGTAAAAGGGGAAGCAAGTCAAAGAAAATGAGTTTCATTGAAAATGGACAATTTGGAATAAAATACGGGTCGAGCGATAATACCCGATAATTATAAACTAATACCATGCAAGGTACCATATGACCACGGTAGTGTAATATATAAAGTATATATGAAGTATTTTGAAAATAAATAGAATTTTAAGTAATTTGTGATAATTCTTAAATTATACAGGTAATAGATTAATTACCAGGTAACAAAACATTACCCGATTAACGAATAAGGGGATAAAAATTAATAATTTCCCCCAAAGGAAACGTGGCAGCAAGGAAAGCTTACCAAGCATATGACTTATTAGTCATATAAGGTTAGTGTCTACCTAGTATACACGTGTAAAACATTTAACACTAAAGGTGTATATATGAATTTGGTCACTTCTTAAAATAGATCACTTTTAAAAGTTGATTCATTTTTGGCGGAGAACAAAAACGCAAATGAAAGTCTTCTTTCAAATAATCATAGGCAATAAATCCTTGATAATGGAAGTCAAAAGAAGTGTCTCACGTTCATTCTCAATGTTCAAAAGAAGAACACTAAGCTCATCCGGAAAGAAAAGGCTTCCAATGAAATTTTGCAAACAATTCCAACGAGAATTGTTAGAACAGTAGTAACGTAAAAATTTTACGGTTCTGAAGGAGTACGGTACAATCTTTTCCGAGATATTATATGGATTTTTTCCCTACTCCAGGTATGTTAAGGCTAAGCTCTTCTTTCATTTGGCATGATCTCGTCTTTACATTCATATCCCGGAATTTACGTATATTTTGCTAGTCTCGCAAATTGCGTATATTTTCCTAGTGTTGTAAGTTATAATATTCTCCTTATCGGGACTTCATATTCAGTTAAGTATTTTCTTCTTACAGTTAAGAGAGCAGAGAAGTTTATATATATAGTATTAAAAGTATTTTCATTACCATCGAGCTATAATCGATGGGCAGACCCCTATTGGGCAACCTCTGATCAGATGGTAAATTATATACCGAGCCTACTGTGGCCGAGCGCTTATGAGCGAGCCTAGTTGGTCGAGATACAGAGCCTAGTATGGCCGAGCACCTATGAGCGAGCCTACTACGGCAGAGCAATTATATATATACCGAGCCTACTGTGGCCGAGCACGTACGAGCGAGCCCAGTTGGTCGAGATACAGAGCCTAGTATGGCCAAGCGCTTATGAGCGAGCCTACTACGACAAAGCAGATATATATGTATACCGAGCCTTATAGGGCCGGACAACTATTTTACTTATTATAATGAGAAAATTGAGTCAGTATCAATAGGTAAGCATATCTTCAGATTATCTTTGACTTCCAGCTACTTGCAGTTATTATATTATCAGTTCAGTTTAAGCTTTCAGTATATTGCCTTACATACTCAGTACATTATTTCGTATTGACATCCCTTTTCTGGGGGCGCTGCATTTCATGCGTGCAGGTCAGACAGACAGACGAGTAGGCCTCTTCAATAAGTGTTGCCTGAGCTGAGCTTGATTGGTAAGCTCCATGCCTTTCGGAGTTTTCGGGTCTAGATCCTTATGTATATCTTGTATATATACGTATATATATCATGAGTAGGTCGGATAGCCGTTCTGATCACAGTATATCCATTAGTAAAGGCTTGTAGGCATATCTTGTCAGTTAGTGCAGTATGTTGGGCTTTCAGGCCTTGTATCTATATTTGGTTGGTTTATCAGTTGTAATAAATATGACGGCCTTGTTGGCCAAGATTTATATTCATATTTAGTCAGCATTCGTTGTCGTCTTGCAATGTGGCCCATGGCCAAAAGTATGACATCATATGTTCAGAGTCCCTTAATTGCAAGTTGGTATGCAAGGATAGGTAAGACATTGGGTGCCGATCTCGCTACCCCAAGTTCGGGGCGTGACAAAGAGTATGATTGGATGTTGTTTTGGAGACCTGTAGGTTGATTTGATGATTTTTGACTAAATTTGGAAAGTTAAAGGTTTGGGAGGTTGAAAGGTTCGACTGAGGGTTGACTTTGTCGATATCGAAGTTGGATTTTAATTCTGAGATTTGGAATAGGTCCGTCGTGTCATTTATGACTTGTGTGCAAAATTTGAGATCATTTGGGATTGGTTTGATATGATTTGGCATTGGTTTAAAAAGTTGGAAGTTTATTAGTTCATTAGGCTTAAATCGATGTGCGATCCATTGCTTTGGTGTTGTTTGATATGATTTGACGCTTTGAGCTAGTTTATATTATGTTTTATAACTAGTTGGTATGTTTGGATGGGGTCCCGGGGGCTCGGGTGTGTTTCAGATTGTTATCGGGTCACTTTTGGTATTCGAATGATTGCTGAAGCTTCTGGCTTCTGGTGCTTTCGCACATGCAGTGGGTATGGTCGCAAATGCGGTGAGATAGGTGCAGATGCGAAGAGAGGGGAGGCTGGTAAAGATTGTACGTGCAGAGGTCGACCGCAGATGTAGATAATGGGTCACAGAAGAGGGGAATCGTGGGCTGAGCTTGCATCGCAGGTGCGGACCCGTATAAGCGGGAAATTAGCCGTAGAAGCGGTAGGCCGGAATTTTAAGTGGGCTTTGCAGAAGCAGGGGATTTTTGTCCGCAGATGCGGGAATGCTGGGCAGAGGTTATAATTAAGGGTTTTCATTGTTTCTCGTTTTTTGGAATCGCGGAACTTGGTCTAAGATGATTTTTGGAGTATTTCTCATCCCAATTGAAGAGGCAAGTGAGGTTTATTTGATTTTGGTATTAGATATTAATTTCACGTTCACGTTCTACTTGTGGACGCACTCATCATGGAGAGTGTTGGGGTACATCTCAAAATTGCTACACTTGTAGAGAGGTTGGTCACATTACGAGGTTTTTCCCTCGAGATAGTGGTACTAGTCAGTCAGGCATGCAGTGCTTCACCTCTCTATTCTATTATGGATGGCTTGGAGACATCAAAGAAAGACCATCATCTCTATCGGGGTACGATCATAGCTTCATTTATTAGTTGAACCTTGGGGATCACCATTAGCATTAAGGTTAATCACCACACTACCTCTATCATACATATGACATTGCACGGAGCGAGAGTGCATGGTCAACACACACCTAAAGCGCCTATGTTCCCGCTTGCAGCCAGTACAACCACAACCTAACTTGCATGAGATTCAACAACCGAAGCTATTGGAAGTCCCGAAGGGGCGACATCCTCCTATAATAGTTAGTAGTACTAAATAAACAAGTCATCGGTCCGAGGAAAGAAAAGGACCGCCTTTGAAAAAAAGGAACTCGTTAGGCCTTTAGAACAAAGGCGATTTTGTTCATGCTTCAGAGATTTAACTAATTCTATATACAACTATCTACTTTTCTTCTATATATATAAAGGCGTAAGGGCGAAGGCCTATTTAGCGCCTTGGAAAAGGTAACCAGTTAGGTTGACTTTGGAAAGGCTACTAAGGACCGGGTGAAGAATGAAAAACGTCCGCTAAAGTCCACGGGATAGGTTTGCAGATACGATCATGAATCGAACCAGATCGAAACATTCAGCTGTTGATGGACAAAGTCGGAACATCGACCGCAAATGAAGGATAGCCAGGCCTTGGTTCCCAGGGTTAAGGTATTCCCTATTATGAACCTACTCAGATCAGACCCATTGATTATTACGCCTAATTTTCATGAATCTAAGATGGAATTTGGGAATTATTGGACTATGTTGCTGGAGAGTGGGATTTGAGGGTTTGAGGGTCGATTTATGGTTGAAATTGGATGATTTTAGTATGATTGGACTTGAATTGAATCGATGTCTAGAATTTGTGAATTTTGTCGGGCTCCGAGGTACGAGCCCAGGGTTCACCTTTTGGTTTGAGTTAAATATCTTAGCTTTGTCTTTTGGAATCAACGACTATGGCTTTTGTTGATGGTATTGCATTGTTTTGGCTAGATTCGAGCCGTCCAGAGATTGATATGCGCGGGAAGGCCTTGTTAGAGGAGTGATTTGGCTTGCTTGAGGTAAGTATCTTATCTAAACATAATTAAGGCACTAGTTGCCTGAATTATTTGTGATAACTATGTCTATGTGCTATGGGTGCGCACGTGTGTGGGGTTTGATCCCATGTGCTAGCACCGGGGTATTTATTCATGCTCGGGGTAGTGCTTAGGCTACGATATGCCTAGAATTGACTATTAAGCTTAAACTTTACTGTTTCTCACATTTGTAACCTTGTTATGAACTATTTGAGCGATTGAGGCTACATAGAGGCTAATTCTCTTAATAAACTTGTTAATTGCTATTTCTGTGATGAAATCACCGATTTGTGACATGATAGCACACTTTGCACATGCCTACACTTTAGCATGTCATTTATACCAGCATGAGATCTATTATTCGTTCATTACATACATGTACACTTGTGTATTTACTTTTGTGTGATATGATTTGGACTGGATGTCTGTGACAAGACATGGAGAATTGTGTTGTTATGCCGTGACCACGCCGGGCAGATTGTGTTGTTATGCCTATGACCACGCCGCGCGGATTGTATTGTTATGCATGTGACCACGCCAGGCAGATTGTGTTGTTATGCATGTGACCACGCAGGGCAGATTATGTTGTTATGCCCATGACCATGCCTGACATATTATGATATTGAACCTGTGTCCACGCCAAGCTAGTAGCACGTTGTATTGATCGTGCTTGCATGTGGATATGGATCCATCCCCGTAGGGTTACTGTCACGATCCCAATTTCTCACCTTAGGATATTGTGATGGCACCTGGTCTCTAAGACTAGTTAAGCCTAACACATGCTGACTTAATAACAGAATTGAACTATTTTATCATTTATCATAAACCATTAAATGACATTCATAGCTGCAAGAGGCCAATAGTTATATATTTCCCAATATCGGTAGTACGGAGTCATACGCACTACTGAAACACAGTAGAGTTTCTAAACATAATATTGTTTTGAATTACAATTTAATAGTAGCATAATGAAGTAAGATGGTGACTTTGAGGCATGCGAACGTCAAACATGTATACCTTGAAGTCTCCCGCCACGCAGATGCAACTCTCAACAACACAACCAGAATACCCGGATTTGCACAAAAATGTGTAGAAGCATAGTATGAGTACACGACAATAGTACCCAGTAAGTATCAAGCCTAACCTCGGTAGAGTAGTGACGAAGCCAGATCAAAAAACCTACTAGACATAGAAACCTGATTAAGATATACATAAGCTAACAGTGGAAAAACATCAATGTAATACCAATAGCGAAAATATATTAGATTTACAACCAAGGAAGTAATAGAAACATAAATAGCAGCAAGTAATAGACAAGTAATAAAAAAATAACATAATTAGAATACCGATGAGATGTAAATAAACTCAAATAAGGAAAAACGGATGACAACTCAAATAATCAAATCGCTCCCAATGCATGGACATACAACAAAAATTACCCCGAGTTACCACACCTCATAAACCACAAGTCATGAACCACACTTTTCAAATCTTATACATATGGCACCTTGTGTCCACAATAACAATCACTTTCACACAGCAAAGCCCATGTGCTACCATGTACTTTGCAACCATGATAAATATTAATTTTGAATGAACGAAAGATATATTTAAACACCATAAAACATAATAAGAATATTGAATAAAGTAAAGTGTCAAATGAAATAATGAATTTATTTTAGAAATCAAGTAAAGTAAAATAATATATTATTTGTACGAAATAAAATATAAGATGGGTTTAGTTTAGAAATCAATAAAATTGAGTAAAAATATTATTTTTAAACAAAGAAAAACATAAGTTAAATTAACGAATTAAATATTGAATTTGTTAAAGAAAAACATGATAACAATTTTAAGTAAGGTAAACATCTAACGGAGTGATGAGTATAATGTGAGAACCCAATAATAGAGAAAGTGCGATAACCATTTCGAATAATAAGGCACCGAGTGAGATAACGAGTTCTATCTTAAGAGGCACATATAATAAAGCATGTTAATAATTCTTTTATTTAAACCATTATGTTACAAACAACTCAACAGAATATGATATAGTGATTCTAGGCAATTAAATTCACATTGACAGTCATTTCACCAAGTTATAATGGAGGCACAGATTGGCATGTTAAAGAAACACAACAAATTATGTAGAATGCATGACTCACACAAGAAACCACAATCGTTCCAATACCAATATAACAACGAATAACCAAACACAATCAAAATGTTGATGAATGATTGAAGGAAGAACAATGACCCTTCAAATCAACAAGTTGTTCCAACATGGAATGTACAATAAAAATTACAACCGAGGTACCCCCTTGTATTCACATTTCACAATTTCAATCAAAATCTTTCCTTATACCACTGCGTTAGCCTTACATTTAATTTTGAAAATCATTTTTTCCGAAATAGCTACACACGTTTAGACCACCTTATCTCATCATGTGGCTTCAAATAGTTCCCCTACTAGCAACACGTGTATCAAGTCCAGCTTATCTCACTGCATGCGTATCAACCCCTAGCCTTATACCATCGCATGCATATCAATATGACAATACAATCACTACTCGCACCACAAGTGACCATATGCCACAACTTGCCACAAAGTCAACAACACCAATATTTCCACAATAAATAGCCCATGATTTAACCAGAATGTATACAAGAATTTCAATAATAACAAAATAAATTAGAATGCTCAACAAAGGAAAGGTATCTCAAAAATTAACAACTTCACCTCAATGTGATAATGGATATTACAACTTCAATACCGATAACTCAACAAGATTGATATTTCACGAAATAACAACTTCAATTAAAAGTGATTCAACAATTAAGAGGTAATGAGACAATAAGGAAGGAAATAACTTCAACAAAAGCATATAGAAGCAAAATAACAAGTAAAAGGTAGAACAAGTGCTAACAACGTCAAATAGAGCATGTAAGAGTAGATTAACAATGAGAATATAACATGTTATGACAATTCAATTAAAGGCATGGAAAGAGTCTGGATAATCTAAACCGGTAAAATGCCACATATAGCCTGTGTAACCACTTGTCACCTTGTGTACATGGCTTTCAGATAACACAAATAGCACAATCAACCTAAATCCTAAGGGGTAGTTTTCCCCCACACAAAGTTTGGTAAGATACTTACCTCAACTAGGCCAACTCAACCCTCCGAAATAGCTTTTCCCCTAAAATTTGCCTCCACACGGCTGATGGTAGGCTATAATCCCGTGTTTTAGTCGCTTATTGCACTCTAATTTACTGCTCTCTACTTGTGTTGAGCTTTAATTGATAGTATTTTGGACTTATTGTGTGTTTTATGCCTTGTAGGAGTGATTTCGAGTTATGTAGATGTTGTGGAACTAATTTGTGCTATTGGGAGCTTTGAAGTCTAAGTAAAATCCCAAAGGATTAAGTTGGGATTGTGTTTGGGGGTCGAAGACCAAGTCCGAACATCAAAAACCAAGGTTGAAGCCGTACTCTAAAGAAATTACACAACCACGGCACGTGGGGCGGCGCATGGTGCGCCGTGGCAGTGTGTTTCTACTGCCTGATAATTTTGCCTGCTCTCTGATAATCCCTACTATCACACCGCGTAGGGCATCGCCCCATGCGGTATGCCTGTGCATTTTTCCTAGAGTTTTTTTCCTATCTTGGCTAAATGGTGGTTTCGTTCGTGCCCAACCCTACTTGGTATAAATACATAGAAAAATATTATTTTCTAGTTTTTTGACATACTTTCGACCTAAGGAAGATAAGTAGGAGTTGGAAGAACACAAGCACAAGGATTTCATCATTCCTTCCTCACTGAAGACATGATTTTGGATCAAATCTATGTTTTCCTATACTTTAATTATATTTGTGATGAATTTCTCCATGTCTATGGAGCAGTTCCCTATAGGGTTTTATGGATTTGGTGTATTGATGATAGTTTGTGGATTATAAATCTAGTTTTATGTATTGAATCATTTTGGAAGATTTTATTGTTGCATCTATATTCACTAGTTCATGTAATCGATAGAGGCATAGCTTGTGATATCTTTGCATTATATTGCTGGTTGAGTTCAAAGATTCTTCTAAGTTATTGAAAGAGGCTAACTGAGTCATTGATTAAACCTAGTTAGCAGTATAATTGAAAGAGGTTTTTCCTAGAGACCAATCGATTACACATTCTTGCATATCTTCTCAATGCTTAATTTGATTCATCTTGTGAGGTTAAGACTTAATCGAGAGAGGAGTTTCTGCTGACCGTTTGAACTAATAATTGAGTGAATTCGAGAGACTCACTTGAACATTAGAAGTGAATTATCTAGAGTTAGATCCCGAATAATTATCTTGCACCTATCATGTCAAAACCCTATATTCTCCCACTGATAACCTTATTTGCTTATTTCTTGTGTCGATAGTCACTAGTTAGTAGCTTTAGATTCTTAGTAAATTTTAATTAGTAATCATATAAATCTCAACTATTGATCCTCCTGGATAGCAATCAAGCTAGAAACTACAAGAATACTATTTAAATCCAATCCCTGTGGATACGATATTATATTATACTATCTTTGATTAGCAAGAATAATATAAACATGAGTTTTGCACTCAACGGCTCAAATCTAACGAAAAAAACTTAATATCATCAAACAATGCAAGAGAAACCAATTACAATAAATAAAGCTATGATCTTTACATTTTCCTCAAAAAGTCAACAAAAGTCAACATTGGGCCCACCTTGGATTCTGAATCCAAGCTTACCCGAGTAAAGCCCGAACCAATACAATCTCACACAAATGAAAACCGACTTAATTGGAGTTAGATAGCTCAACCAATTCGCCAAAATATTGTTCTTGGATGTTCATAACCCAAGAGTCCAACCCACACTAGTTGGGTCCTATATCCTCCGAAATACTCCTCCAAAACTCACCAAATTCGAGTACGTTATTATCTTAATAGAGGAGAAAAAGACCCTAAAGGAATCGGAAAATAAACACCTCTAACTCATTTTATATTTTTAAAATTTAGGACATAACCCCAGGTCATGATTTAAAGAATGAAATGGTTTTTCAATTAAAATCATGGATTAAAGCTTAAACCAAGGGAATGAATCAAAGGAAAATACTTAGGTTATGGTTTAGATCTTACCCCATGGACGAAACTTGAAGAGCATCCTTGAATTCTCCCAATCCCAAACTTTCAAGATGAGAAAAACTCCAACAACATTAATAGCCAAAAACGCCCAACTATTCTGCCTCGTTTATTATTCCAAACAATCCTGAAACTCACTTTTAATGTCTACAATGGATTCCTAATGAAATTCCAGTCAAGTTAGGCTTTTGAATCACTCTATTTGACCTTATAATGAAGGAGATATGTTGGTTCCAATTTTTGGAAATAGTCTAGATTTTTAAATACGAACTTAGTGGCAATTTCGTAATTAATCTAAAAAAAATCTGGCAATCCAATTGTCACGACCCAAACCGATGGGCCGCGACGGGTGCATGAGTCCTACATGTCAAACACCCCTAAGCATGCATCTAAGATATGAACCTGAATAACATCTGATGCATTACAAAATTAACACACGTGAAGGAAACCTGCCATCAAGGCATATGTACGTATACATGCAGAATACAGTGGGCGAGCCGGAAAGGGTGCTATAGACAACTATACATCCAAAATTGAAAGTTGACAAGGCCACATATAACCCAACTAGACATACTGTCTACAGACCTCTAATAGAAACATAATTGTACAAAGATGAGACTGAGCCACGTCATACCCATATATATATATATATATATATATATATCTATATATATATACAAACATATACCAAAATCAAAAGTAGCTCTGGATCAAATAGAGCACACCAACTCTCGCTGATTAGGGATCCTAAGAAGGGGGACCATCAGCTTGCCTACCTGCACCTGCGGGCATGAAACACAGGCCTCGTGAAATAGGGCGTTGGTACGAAAAATGTACTGAGTATGTAAGGCATGAAAATTAGTACGTAAAAGACATAGATGAAATATGGATTATAGAAACACATCTTTAAATCTGAATAACTTTGTAAATTCTAAAACGTTTATAACGTCATGCACATATGTATAAATGTCGTGTCATGCATAGGTATGGATGTACATAAAATCATCAAGCCACTAAGGGCATCCCATCATATCATCTTGGCCACTGTGGGCAATATCATCAATATATACCAGCTGATCAGTTGGTGGTGCGTATATAACGCCGTAACCTTTTCCCATATCCCATAAACATATATTTACAATATATACACATATATAATGCCATCTGATCATGGGTCAATGAACATGTATAAATGAGTTAAATGCATGAAAAATACATAATAGTCTCAATATTCCTTCCGGATAAACTTTTCTAACTGCGTATTTTTCTAAGACCCACGAATAGAAGATAATAATATTTTTCATGGGGAATCAAGAATATAGACACCCCTATTATTTCTCTAAATAGAGTAATTTATGGAAACTGTGTGTTTGCTCGTTTCTTCAGTATAATTTGGACCATACTAAAAAAAGAAGGGAGAGACTTAACATACTAGTTCCTGGAATTATTTGAACGAATCTGGTTATGCGTAATATGGACCTGGATTCCTTGAAATTGGAATGAAACTGTGTTCTGCCTCTAACATTTTTAACGTTGTTTCTGTTTCTTGATTTAGAACTTAAACGTGCTTGGTTGATTTTTTTGAAATCTAAATTGAAATATATGCAAGAATTCGGACGAACATTTCTTCTGTTTTCCAAGTTTTTGATTTCAAGCTTGAAGCTTATGGCACTAAAAAGCAGATTGGATAAGTCTTTCACAAAGTCTTTCTAAGACTTGACTTTAAGTCATTCTTAAGTAGCCACCGAGAATTATGACTACTTAGTCATTTTATTCGTAATTAGTTCGACCCATATTTTATTCCAAATTATCGGGTATCATCACCCGACCCGTATTTTATTCCAAATTGGCCACTTTCAACGAAACTCGTTTTCTTTAATCCCTGTACCTCTTTATCCTTCTTAACACTTATTTATCTCTTGTTATAAATAGCATAAGTACGTTAACGTCAAGATGATCTCATCTCCGAGTTTACATCAATTAACCGAAGACGAATCTTTTAACGTACGAAAACGCGAGGTGTAACATCCTTACCCCCTTAGAAACATTCGTCCTCAAATGTTCAACTCTCCGTGATCTATGTAAATTTTGATAGGGTCGCCTATGCAATAACACCACTACCAAATCTTCCCGTCGAAGCTTAATAATCCAACAACACACAGGACCATAATTATGAATAACGACAATGGTCTCACATGACCAACGACAATAACCAACACAAGAATTTATACACGTACCTTATGGTTGTGATGTCTCAGTCGAACCCTTCTCTGGAGGAGGAAATAAGTAGGGATATCTAGACTTCATGTCTTCCTCAGCCTCCCATGTCATTTCTTCCACATTGTTGTTCCTCAAAGTACTTTCATGGAGGCTACCTCCTTATTCCGTAGCTTGCGGATTTGTCGGTCTGGGATGGCAACCGAAACTTCCTCATATGATAAGTCTTCTGTAATCTGTACATCATTCATGGGCACCACTCGAGTAGGATCGCTAATGCACTTCCGTAACATAGATACATGAAAAACCGAGTGGACAGACTCCAACTCCGAGGGCAATTCTAACTCATAAGCTACTTGGCCCACTTTTCGAATGATCCTATAAGGCCCAATATACCGTGGGCTAAGTTTGCTTTTCTTGCCAAATTTCATCACACCCTTCATAGGCGACACCTTTAAGAATACCCAGTCATCAACCCTGAACTCTAAATCTCGTTGCAGCACGTTAGAATATGACTTCTGACGACTCTAAGCTGTCAATAGTCAATCCCGGATAAGATTTACTTTTTCTATGGCTTGCTGAACTACGTCTGGCCCGTGTAATCCAGATTTTCTAACATCAAACCACCATATAGGCGACCTACACTTCCTTCCATAAAGAGCTTTGTATGGAGCCATCTGAATACTGGAATGGTAACTATTATTATATACAAACTCAATAAGCGGCAGATGATCATCCCAGCTACCTTTGAAGTCTATTACACAAACTCATAACATATCCTCCAGTGTTTGAATAGTACGCTCAGCCTATTCGTCTGTCTGGGGATGAAATGTTGTACAAAGACTTACCTGAGTCCCCAATCCTTTTTGGAAGGACCTCCAGAAGTTAGTTGTAAATTGAGCTCCTCTATCGAGATAATATATACAGGGACACCATCCAGTCGTACTACCTCCTTAATATAATCCTCTGAGGAATATGTAGTTCTGATAGGCAGAAAATGGGCTGACTTTGTAAGCCTATCAACAACCACCCATATCGAATCGAACTTACGCTGGGTATGAGGTTAGCCTACAATGAAATCCGTATTGATTATTTCCCATTTCCCAGTCAGAATCTCCATAGCCTGCAATAATCCACCGGGTTTTTGATGCTCAATATTAACCTGCTGACAGTTAGGACACTTAGCAACAAATTCTGCTATATCATTTTCCATTCTGTCCCACCAATATATTTCCCTAATGGCATGATACATATTTGTTACTCCTGGATGGATAGAATAACGAGAATAGTGAGTTTCTCCCATAACTTGCCAATGCAATCCTGCAACATTAGGCACACATAATCGCCCTTGATATCTGAGGACCCTATCTTCTGTAATTTCAAGGGTGTCTTCTCCTTCTAAAGAGTGGTATCCCTATAATGAACTAACACAGAATCCTCGTACTGGCATTCCTTTACTTTAGTTACTAAAGAGGATATTGCAGTATCCTAAAGAGTAATTCCAACGTCACCTGATTCCAGTAACCGAACTCCAAGACTAGCTAGCTGATGAATGTCATGGGTTATTCCCCTCTTTTCTGGTCATAACCACGACAAGCTACCCATAGATCTACAGCTGAGGGCGTCGGCTACTACGTTTGCCTTCCCCATATGGTATAAAATATCAACGTCATAGTCTTTAAGTAGCTCCAACCATCTCCTTTGAGGTAGATTAAATTCCTTTTGCTTGAAGATGTACTGGAGGCTCTTATAATCTGTATAGATATCAACATAAATGCCATACAAGTAGTGTCTCCACATTTTTAGTGCATGAATCACCGCAGCTAACTCTAAATCATGGGTTGAGTAGTTCTTCTCGTGCTTTCTTAGTTGTCTAGAAGCATAAGCCCCAACCTTACCATGCCGCATCAGCACACAACCCAATCCAATACCTGAAGCATCACAATAGATCACATAACCATCGGTCCCTTATGGGAGCATTAACACCAGTGCTGAAGTTAGTCTATCCTTTAATGCCTGGAAATTCCGTTCGCAAGCATCAGTCCATGAAACTTTGCTCCCTTCTGAGTCAACTTTGTCAAAGGTGCTGAAAGGGAAGAAAATCCCTCTACAAATCTCGTGTAATAACCTGCCAAACCAAGAAAGCTACAAACCTCCGTCGGTGTTGTGGGTCTAGGCCAAGTCTTTACTGCCTCAATCTTTTGTGTATCCACCTATATGCCTTCACCCGAAATAACATGCCCAAGGAAAGCTACAGAGTTCAACTATAATTCACATTTAGAAAATTTTGCATACAGATTCCCTTCTTGTATAACTCTGAGCATACTATGCAGATGATCTGCATGCTCAGCCTCTGAATGAGAATATACCAATATATCGTCAATAAATACAATTATGAATAGATCTAAAAAAAGCCTGAACACACGGTTCATTAAATCCATGAATACTACTGGGGCATTGGTCAGACCGAACGACATAACCTAAACTCAAAGTTCCCATATCTAGTCCTGCATGATGTCTTTGGAATATCTTCATCCTTAACCCTTACCTAATGGTACCCAGACCTCAAGTCTATCTTTGAAAAAACACTTGGCATCTTGCAACTGATCAAATAAATCATCAATTCTCAGGAGGGGGTACTTATTCTTGATCATCACCTTATTCAACTACCTAAAATTAATACACATTCGTAAGGGACCATCTTTCTTTCTCACAAACAAAATAGGTGCTCCCCACGGTGACGTACTAGGTCTGATAAAACCTTTTTCAAGTAAGTCCTTTAATTGTTCTTTCAACTCTTTCAGCTCTATAGAAGTCATTCTATAAGGAGGAAGAGATATTGGGTGAGTATCTAGTAGTAGGTCAATAGAAAACCTAATTTCTCGCTCTAGCAGGAAACCCGGAAGCTCATCGGGAAACTCATTCACCACAGGGATGGACTGAATGTTTGGTGACTCCACTTCCACATCCTGAACCCGAACTAAGTGATAAATACTTCCCTTTCTGATCATCTTCCTTGCCTTGAGATAGGAAATAAATCAACCTCTCAGCGATGCCATGTTACCTTTCCACTCCAAAACAGGCTCCCCTGGAAATTGAAATCGGACTATCTTTGATCTACAATCAATGTTGGCATGACAAGAAGCCAACCAATCCATACCCATTATAACATCAAATTCTACCATATCTAACTCGATTAAGTCTGTTACAGTAGGTCGACCATGAACTATTATTGTACAACCCCTATATATCTGCTTAGCTATCACCGAGTCCCCAAGAGGTGTAGATACCTCAAAAGGTGTAACCAATTCAGGTTTTATTCCAAACTTACCAGCAACTAGTGGAGTAACATATGATAAGGTGGAACCTAGGTTATGCATATACATCATATGAGAAGACTGATAATATACCTGTAACAACATTAGGTGATGACTCTTGGTCCTGTCGTCCTGCCAACGCATAAATGCAGTTTTGAGGGCTACTCGAGCTAGATGAGTAGCTAGATGCTCCGCCTCTACCTCTACCACGACTCACTTGTGCTTGGGGACCTTGACTAGAGGGGCGTACTGATGATGACGAACCAGCTGCAAATCCCAACGGCTGAGCTATACTTGCATCACCTCTCATCGAAAAATCCCTCATAACGTGGCTTGGATAACCACAAGTATAACAAACACCTAACCCCATACGGCACTGCCCGGTATGCTGCTTACCACATTGAGTACATCGTGGCAAGGGTGGCCTCATCTGATTGGACTCACCCCTATATTGAGAACCTGAGGCCCTGGAATTTTGACGAGACCCTGAATATATAGAGCGATCAAATCTCTTGCTGCCAAACTGAGGGTGCACGCTAGCCGAGGGTTGGGATAGATATCTCGAGTACTGCCGCCTCTGACCAACTCGAAACTCACCAGAAGGACCCTAAGACCTCGCTCTCTTATTCTGGGACCTATCATGCTCACGATCGACCCTCTATTCTCCTCCACACCCTGAGCATATGCCTGAATACGAGAAATATCCATGTCTGGCTGAAGTGAGACTAACATGCAATCGTTAAGCAAGTGAGGCTCTAATCCCATCACGAACCGATGAACTTGATCCTCCATCTTAGATACAATAGCTGGAGCATACCTAGCCAACGAATTAAACTGAAGACTATAATCCCAAACACTCATGTTACCCTGTCGAAGGGTCAAGAACCTATCAACTCTGGCTCGCCTAAGCTCTAGTGGCAGATAATGACGAAGAAAAGCTTTTGTAAACTCCTGCCATACTGTTGGAGAGGCATCCTCACCTCTGGATAATTCCCAAGACTCATACCAATTAACTGCAACATCTCGGAGTCTATAGGAAGCTAGCTCAAATGACTCAGTCGTAGTGGACTTCATTACCCTTAACGTCCTCTACACCCTATCAATAAATACCTAAGGGTCCTCATTCAGGTCTACCCTTAGTGAATACTGAAGGGTCTAAGTTAATGAAGTCACGAACCCTCGCACTGACGGACCTATCTGCATGACCAATACCTATTTCCTAATGCCGAGCTTGTGCGACTACTAAGAGGGTTAATAGCTGAATAGCATCTCTCATTTACTAACCCGGTGCATCTGGCTGAGGTGCTGAACGTACAAGGGTGGGTGCTGGAGCTTGTGCCCCTCGGAGCTCTTCTGGAAAGGGCAAGGTATGTGAAGTCTGAGATGGAACCTCACCATAAGACTCTCCCCGAGCCCTGGTAACTTGTGGAGCTCGACCAGTGGTCTCACCGGCCACAAACTTTCCCTTCTTGGCGGCGGTACTCTTTGGAGGCATTGCTGAAAATATAACATATCGTTAGGAATATGAATTCTGGTATCGCACGATCTGAGATAAAAGGAGAGAATAACATCCTATATGTCCTGTAGCCTCCTATTTATAAGTGTGGTGCATGACACACCTATAAACAAGACTCTACTAGACACGGTCTGTAGACAACCCTAGGACAAAACTGCTCTGATACCACTTTTGTCACGACCCAAACCGATAGGCCGCGACGGGTACCTGAGTCCTACCTGTCAAATACACCTAAGCATGTGTCTAAGATATGAACCTGAATAAAATCTGTTGCATTACAAAATTAACATACGTGAAGGAAACATGCTATCAAGGCATATGTACATATACATGCAGAATACAGTGGACGAGTCATCAAGGCTGCTATAGACAACTATACATCCAAAACTGAAAGCCGACAAGGCCACATACAACCCAACTAGACATACTGTCTACAGACCTCTAATAAAAATATAACTGTACAAAGATGGGACTAAGCCACGTCATACCTATATATATATATATATATATATATATATATATATATATATATATATATATATATATATATATATATATATATATATATATATATATATATATATACAAATGTATCGTACCAAAATCAAAAGCAGCTCCGGATCAAATGGAGCACGCCAACTCTCGTTGATCAGGGATCCTACGAAGGGGGACCGTCAGCTTGCCTACCTGCACATGCGAGCATGAAATGCAGGCCCCTTGAAATAGGGCATTAGTACGAAAAATGTACTGAGTATCTAAGGCATGAAAATTAGTACGTAAAAGACATAGATGAAACATGGAATATAGAAAGACATATTTAAAATTTGAATAACTTTGTAAATTCTAAAACGTTTATAATGTCATGCACATGCATGTAAATGCTGTGTCATACATTATTATGGGTGTACATAATATCATCAAGCCACTGAGGGAATCCCATCATATCATCTTGGCCACTGTGGGCAATATCATCAACATATATCAGTTGATGAGGTGGTGGTGCGTATATAACGCCGTAACCTTTTCCCATATCCCATATACATATATTTACATATATAGGCGTATATAACGCCATCTGGTCATAGGTTAATGCACATATATAAATGAGTGAAATGCATGAAAAATACGTAATAATCTCAATATTTCTTCTGGATAAACTTTTCCAACTGCGTATTATTCTATGACCCACGAACAAAAGATAATATTATTTTTCATGAGGAATCAAGAATATATACACCTCTACTATTTCTATGAGTAGAGTACTTTATGGAAACTATGTGTTTGCTCGTTTCTTCAGTATAATTTGGATCATGCCAAAAGAAAGAAGGGAGGGCCTTAACATACCTGTTCTTGAAATTATTTGAACGAATCTGCTTCTGCGAAATATGGACCTAGATTCCTTGAAATTGGAACGAAACTGTGTTCTGCCTCTAACGTTTTTGAAGTTGCTTTTGTTTCTTGCTTTAGAACTTAAACGTTCTTGGCTGATTTTTTTGAAATCTCAATTGAAATCTATGCAGGAATTCGGACAAAAATTTCTTCTATTTTCCAAGTTTTTGATTTCAAGCTTGAAGCTTAAGGCACTAAAAAGCAGATTGAATAAGTCTTTCACAAGTCTTTCTAAGACTTGACTTTAAGTCATTATTAAGTAGCCACCTAGAATTATGACTACTTAGTCATTTTCTAGGCTTTGTGGCTTCTTACCACGTTGGGGGGGGGGGGGTTGATTAATTTATTAATTATGTATCCACTTATTAGTTAACTGAGTAATGTTCTGTTACCCGGTAATTAATTAATTACCCATATAATATAAAAATTACCACAAATTACTTTAAATTCTATTTATTTTTAAAATACTTCATATATACTTTATATTATACTACTGTGGTTATATGGTACCTTTCATGGTACTAGTTCATAATTATCGGGTATTATCGCTCGACCCGTATTTTATTCCAAATTGGCCACTTTCAACGAAACTTGTTTTCTTTAATCCGTGTACCCCTTTATTCTTCATAACACTTATTTATCGCTTGTTATGAATATCGTAAGTACGTTAACATCAAGATGATCTCATCCCCGAGTCTATGTCAATTAACCGAAGACGAAACTTTTAACGTACAAAAATGCGAGATGTAATAACAATTCTTAGTAAAATAACCATAAATTCTACATACGATGTCGAAACTTGATGATTTCAGTTTCTATGGCTATAAAATTATGATACAGATATAACAGTTTAGCTAATACATAAATCAAAGGCCGTTTGCTCAATATGGTAACCTTTATGCTCCAATCGACGTCGAAACCGAAAACAATCACCATACAACTCTAACTTATACAAAACTCATTGGAATTTAACCAAACTTTGTGGACATGTACATAATAATCATACAAACTTATTAGAATAATTAAAACCCGATTCTGAGTCTGTTTACCTAAAAGTCAAACCTTGATCAACTCTTCCAACTTAAAGCTTCTAAAATGAGTATCACTCTTTCAAATCTATCCCGAACAGCTCGAAAACCAAAACCAACCATACACGTAAGTCATAATACATAATATGAAGCTACTCAAAGTTTTAAGCCACCAAATGGAATGATAAATTCCAAAATAACTGGTCGGGTCGTTATAATGACCCTCTTATGTTTCTCTCTTGATAGTATACATGTAGATATTGAGGAAGGCTGATCAGTGGTTTGGTATGGATATGGAAATGGTCGAGGAAAGTCTGTCCAGTGATTGTTTTGGATTTGCATTTCATCTTTACTTGCAAATTTCCATGCATTATTGTCTGATTCATCTACATATCATCTTATACGATGTACCAGTAACTGAATATATAATTTTAGTAATTGCGCACATATACAAAGATAGTCCTTTATGTGCTTTATACTTGATCACTTTATTGTTTTGTAATTGTTAAATTGATGAAACTATACAGGTGATAACAGGTATCATTTCTAATTCTTGCTTCTTTTACCTCGCCGTGATTAGTTACGATACTTATTGAGTATAGTAGGTCGGTTGTACTCATACTACACCATGCACTTAATTGTGTAGATCCAGGTGTTGGTACCAGTTATCAGTAGCAGCGTTGCTTGTTGAGCTGAGTATTGAGAGACAAGGTAGAACTGCTTCTTCCTGCCCGCAGTCTTGGCTTGTCTTTTCTTATGTATTGATGTTTTTAGTTCAGATAACATTGTTATAGTTTTCAGACTTGTATTCTGTTGTAGAGCGCATGACTCAGTATTTACCAATTTCTGGGGGATTTACTTTGTATTAGCTGTATTTTGTTATATTGAGATTTTAGACTTATGCTATTTCTATATTTATTATTTTGGTTCTTTATTGTTATGTTCAGCTTGCCTAGTTAGTGTGTTAGGCGCCATCACGACAGATTGAGATTTTGGGTCATGACAAGTTGGTATCAGAGCCTTAAGTTCATAGGTATTACGAGTCATGAGCAGCTTTAGTAAATTCTTACAGATTGGTATAGAGATGTCTATACTTATCTCCGAGTGGCTATCGAACTACTAGGAAACTTCACTTTCTTGTGTTCTTGTTGCGCGGATTTGTTATTTTCGAAATTTGAACTTGACTCTTCTATTCTCTCATGTATGGTGAGGAAATATATGACCGGACCAGGAGGACGACCACCAGTACCACCTGTTAGGGTCGCGAGATGCCGAGACCGCAGTATAGGCTGATGTGTGGCTCGTACAGCCAGAGCAGCACGCGTAGAGCCACTAGTTGCTCCAATTGAGGAGTAGGTACCAGATGTGGTTAAGCCAGTGGGACCAGCTCAGGCACCAATAGTACGAATCATGATTCCTATCCTTCAAGAGTCCATAGCCCAGATGTTTACTATTTGTACGAGCCTGGCTCAGACAGTCTTAGTTCTAGCTGCACCAGCCATTTCACAGGCCGGAGGAGTTGCTCAGACCCCTATCGTTGTTGTGCCTCCCTTTTTCCCTTCCGTCGGAGAGGAGTCCAGGTTTCGACATTCATGGGGTGTAATGACTCATTTCCTTTTGGGAATTGGGTATTTTGAAGAGTCGCCACCTAACGATTTTAGGGTGCGTTAGGGAATCTATAAGATTTAAATACAACTATGTTTGATAACTAGAGATAAGGTAAGGGCTTGAAATTATCCCAAGGGGAAGGTATTAAGCACCCCTCAGGATCCACTAGTGTGGTTCCCAGCCAGATAGTTTTTGTGAATTTGTGCAATTAGCAAGTAATCAAATAAGGCTCAATTAATAGGGGATTTAAGTTAAACACACAAATGCAAACAATTATTGAAAGGGCAAGATTTTGGAAAAGAGTTATAAGCTAGTCATGCTTGTAAAAGTAAAGGGGGTCCTAGGTTTATTTATAATATGGATCACTTCAATGCAATACCCGGTATGACACTCCTCAGAAGAGGAGATACACGTGGTATTAGTGCACCAGTCATCATATCCATATCTACCATTTCCCGCCCTTGAAGGTATTAAAGCGCGAATTGATCTTGACCTCTATTGCATGCTGTTACCTGTCCCATTCCTATCAGTCTCGGAGCAATTTAGGATTACTATTCCTATAAGAAGGAGGTTGTAGGCTGATACTTAGGTTTAAAGGTAAAAGGCTAAGGCGACATACAAAACACATAGGACTGCATTTAGAGGGGAAACATATAAACAATTAGACGACTCATGTATACCTCCGCAAACAATGCATATAAATAGCCTGACTTAAACATAGTTAAGGTCTGAGATTTTAAAAGATCCGAAAGCAAGGTTTGAGTCAGAACCAGATTCATTATATAACTCAGAAAAAAGTCCGAATCAGGCCTGCCTGCTAGTTGTAGCAGTTGGTTATTAAACAAAGGCAGTTCCAGTTTTATTCGAGTAATTACCTAAGGCTTACTTAGGCATAATAGTGATGTCCTATGAGCATGATATCTATATTGATTAGGAATGCAGTAGAGCAGTGATTAATTTAAAATGGACAACTTGAGATCCTATAGACATGCTTCTAATGGTATATTTGAAAAATAGACCTTATAGACATGTTATCTACCCAATTTATCCACAATATACAACTACCCACCTTTTTTCACTAATCACCCCGATAATTGTTTACAAATTATTACAAACCAAATGATTAAATTACAAAAGAAGTGCAGAAATAAGAAATTACAACCACAGAAAGCTTGATCTTGACTTCCTCTCTGAGTTATGTAATGAACCACTTCAATACCAATATTTCAAAGCCTTTCTCATATTTGGGTGTGTTAGAGTTCCCTGAGGAACTCAAGGGATCCCAGGCAGTACTCACACCTAAATTTGCATACAAGTAATCAGTAACAGAGGCAATTTGAAAGCAGTTGTAGTAATAAAACTCAAAACTCAAACAAACAGAATCAGTAGTTATACAAGGGGGGTCAAGTGATTTTGGGAATACACTTGTCTGTAAGCACATGACCCTAGTAGGGGTCTGGTTTGGACATGCACAACAATAGCTGATGCTTGCATGGTCACAAACCATCCAAAAGAACACAAACACATAGAGGGAATATGGGGTTTTGGGATTCACAAGACAGTAAGTACACAATCAGTGATTGCCGGAGTAGGCTTCAAAACACACATAGGGGAAAGGGACATATTACAGCATGCTAGTAATGTAACTTGACTGTAGAACCACAAATAGAAGTAGACAAGAATGAGGGAAACTGAAACAATTAAAGAAGCATGTTGTTGCTGAGGCTTGAAAAATTAACTAGGATATACCGGTAGAAAAGCAAAGTGCAGAAAGGAAGAGTAATAAGGATTCCACAGTCTAGCCTTGGCTTTCAGCCGGCTAGACAAAGCAGTAGCACAAGTAGTAGTAGAGAAAGAGAGAGTTTTGAGTGTAAGTGTGTGTTTTTAAACTCAAATTGTTCTTGTGTTTGAAAGAAGAGAGGGTAGGGTATTTATAGTTTTGAAAATGAGTGAAGAATAAGGTAACCAGTAAAGTTTCAACTCAAACATGGAAATAACCACAATCAGAATAAATTAACACAAGTACACCCCTTTAATCAAAGGATTATTTCTCAAACGGATACTAATTGAGTTAATTAAGGAAAGAAATCGGTTTGAGATAGATTGATTATTGCCATATAAGGGGTAGTAAAAGTATGAAGTAAATAATTGCGTCTGAGTACAAAATACGCTTAGTTTTGGGAAGGGATTCAGCAAGGTAAAACATCACAGTAATTAAAGGAGGGGAATCAATTAATTTTAAGCAAATGAGTAAAAATTAGGGCTTATAAGGGAACCCTTTGCAATCAATCGTAATATTGAGGAAATCAAGATCAATCAAGAAAGAAACATGATTTTGCACCTTGACATATAAATAGAATGAACAGAAATATCAGACATGCAAGGCAAAACGCATTGGCAAAAGAAATAACTGGATACATACAAACATGCAACAACTACAAGAGTATGCTAAGGCTCAGTAGTCAACGAAGTCAAATAGTCAGGGCTCACACGTAGAGCCAAAACAAAGAAACCAGTCCAACAGGTAAAGAGAGTCAGAAATAAGTAAAGGTCTCACAATAACAAGTGAGGAAATCCTTTAAAGAAATTAGGGTTTTAACAATAGGCGAGTTTAAGAGATGATAAGAACTCAGATAAGTCAGAAACAAAGAACTTAATCGAACAAGTATACATTCAAACAAACCATTTCAGAACTCGGATAAGACCAAAAAAGACCTAGGGTTTTCAACATAATAAATCAAATAGAAGGAAAGCATAACAAAGTTATTTGAACATAGTAAAAATCATGAAACAACACCAAAAAAATCAGAAAAGAAATCTTTTAAAAGAGGTTAAGAGAAAACCCCAATCGTTGAAAAATGAAGAGTCATTTTTGAAAGAAAATCGAAGAACCTTCGAGAAAATACTTAAGAAGTTCATGATAAGCACAGGTCTAAGATAGATCTAAAAGAAAATCGAAAAAACTCTTAGAGCTAGGGTTTTAGAGAACCTAGAGAAAGTGAGAAAGACTTTGAAAAGTTACCGATCTAGCCGAAAAAGTCAAGAATCTGACTTAAACAACCATGGATGGCCGGAAGAAGGCCATAGATAGAAGTTGAGCAAGGTCTGGACTAGATTTCTTTGAGATCTTTCCATGAAATCACAAAAGCAGACCACCAGGAGACGTAGGAGACAAGTACACGTCTCAAACAACCATGAGAGTCCATGGATTGAGTGAGGATCGAAGGGGATTAGGGTTAATTTGGGTTGTGGTGGCTAGAGTTTATGTGAGGCTGCAGAGATAATTGAGAGGAGAGGGATTCAAGGGCGGCGGGTGGTGAGAATTGAGAGGGTTTGGGGGTCATTTGGGAATAATTAAGGTAAGGGGTAACGGTGGCCGTTGATCTGAATGATCAACTTCCTAGATTAAAAGGGTAGATGGGGAATCCGGGTTTGGGTAGGGTTAAAATTGGGCTAGGGTCAGGTTTAATTCAAAATTGGGCTGGGGAATTGGGGTTCATTTTAGGCTAGAATTGAAATACAAATGGGCTATTATTTAAATAGCCAATTTTCCCCCTTTTAAATTATATCAAAATAGTAAATAAATTTCTTAAAATAAATTGGAAGTGCCAAAATGATTCACAGCATGTACATAACAATTTAAAAATATAGGGCTTAATTTTATGAATATAAAACACAATCAAATCTTAAAAGGCTAATATTGTAATTATATGCAATGAGCTTTTTAAAAATACTAAATAAAATTGTAAAAATATGTAAAAATTACATTAGCCATATTTTGGAATAAGTATAAAAATAAAATAAATGATTCATCAAAAATAATAATTTTAGACATAATTATTGGGATTTTATGGATGAAAAAGAGAAATAAATCGATTTAAAACCTTTTAAATAATTATGGAAAAATAATAAAATATTTGGACATGCTTACGTATGCATTTATATACTATTTGAAAGTATTTTGCATATTGCAAATATTTTGGGAAAAATTGGGTATCAACAATTGTCCCTCTTTTGACCGAGCGAAATGGTTTGAAGAAGATTTAGGCCGCAACCTGGCTTCCGAGCTGCCTACATATTCCTGGTCTTATAGGAATCAGACCGTATGTAGTTCAGGATCTGTCGGCGGAGTATGCCAATGGAGACTTTTCGAGAACGGACGCAATATCCAGGGTAGGGTGAGTGATAGGTTTACGGGGATGATTAAGGCTTGATATGGCAGCGGGGACTGGAGCGAGATCGCTCTTGTCGGGATGGCTGTTGCTCGCTGGTTTACCTTCAATGAAACAATACAAGTGTATTCTGTGCATAAATTTGAACATGATGCAAATTCCCGTTGGACTATGAAATGTTGTCTTTGGATGGTTAGGATGGCGTCTTTAGACCATGAGGTCCTGGGCCATGAAGCATCTGATAAAGGATTCGCAGGCCATGAAATGATGCTCTCGGGATATGAGGATGGTTCCTCCGAACCATGATACCTTTGAATAATGATATGCAAAAGATCGAAAGAGATCCTCAGTACATGACATGGTGTTCTCGGGCTATGAAGATGGTGCCTGCGAACGATGATGCCTTTTGATGAGTTGGCGATATTTCAGCCCATAAAAGATGCAGTAGTATGATGCAGACAAGACATAACTTAGTCTTGCGAATTGAAGGGTAGAGCTTAGCCCGTAAGAGAAATGAAATAAACGATGCTTGAGATAGTGCTTAGTGTCGAAGAAAATTGGAGGCAAACTTAGCCTCAAAAGGCAGAATGATATCCTTATGCAAATATGCGAATACAGATGGAGGTAGAGCTTAACCTCGGAAGGCAGAATGGTAGCTTTATGCAAGATACAAATGGAGACAGCGTTTAGTCTTGGAAGGCAGAGTGGTAGCCTTATGCAATGCAAATGCAGATGGAGACAACATTTAGTCTCGGAAGGCTGAATGGTAGCCTTATGCAAGAATGGAGATGGAGACAACATTTAGTTTTGGAAGGTAGAAAGTTAGCCTTATGTAGATCGGAAGGTAGAATAGTAGCCTTATGCACGAATGCAGATGGAGATATCAATTAGTCTCGGAAGGCAGAAAGGTAGCCTTATGCAGATTGGAAGGCAGAATAGTAGCCTTATGCAAGAATGCAGATGGAGACATTATTTAGTCTCGGAAGGCAGAAATGTAGCCTTATACAAAATGAAATAACGAATGATAGTAGAGTTTTCTTAGCTGATAGCAGATTGCAATATTGTGATTACTGAGAGTATTGTGATAGACGGAACATCACTGATGTGTGCGGATAATTGGTAAGTGCAACGGTTCTAAGAGTTGTATTCCTAAATAATGTTTGTCCCATGGGTGTATAGTATGTTTGATGATTTCCGTAATCCTAGTGCCTGCATCCAAAGAAAAATAGTGAGTTTTGTAAGAGAAAGGTCAGTTCATATCCCCACTGTCTTTGCTTGACTTGCTCGGTTTTGTTCTGGTGATACTATCTGTATCATTGGGGTAGCATTGCTAAACAAAGCTGTTTTGATAATAAACATGCATGATTTTGTAAAAGTATGACATAAGTGTAGAATTAAAAATAGCTTTTAGATGAACGGACGACTGTGACGTGGTTCGGGACATTGCAACCTCTCTTGCTATGGAATTTTGAGGGTCCTCCTCAAAATTCTGCCCCAGTTTAATGGGTTGATGCTTCTGACTGTTGCTTGCACGACGATCGGCTGAAATTACTTTGGAATTTTGAGGATCCTCCTCAAAATTCTGCCCCAGTTTCTAATTGCGGGGGAAAATGAAAATTTTATTGAATTGTGACTGAAACCATAGGGCTGCCTACGTATCCCCTCTTAAACGGGAATTAGGTCAGGCGTAGTTCAATTTACATCATATAAGGGAAGCATAAAAGTTATATATAGTAACGCTTGACTACATCTGAATTAATCGGCTTTGGCCAGACTTCTCCGTCCATTTCTGCAAGTATGAGGGCTCCTCCTGTCAGAACCCGGTGAATCATGTATGGATCATGCTAGTTAGGAGAGAACTTCTATTTGGCTTCGTCCTGATGCGGAAAAATTTTCTTTAACACCAGCTGCCCCGGTGTGAACTGTCTTGGCTTAACTCTTTTGTTGAAGGCTCACAAATAACTGTAGACTGTGCTATGAATTAGTTGATGTAGTTGAGCCTTCCCAAGAAACTCATCACATCATTCTTGTTCTTTAGCGGTGGAAATTCTTGAATGACTTTGACTTTTGATGGATCCAGTTCTATTCCTCGGTGACTCACAATAAACCCAGGCAATTTCCCAACAGGAACCCCAAATGCGCACTTGGCAGAATTCAGTTTCAGGATGTACCTTCGCAATCTATTGAAGAACTTCCTCAGATCTTCCATGTGATCAGTGGATTTCTTGGATTTGATAACATCATCTAAATATACCTCTATCTCCTTGTGTATCATATCATGGAAAATGGTAGTCATGGCCCTCATGTAGGTGGACCCTACATTCTTCAGGTCGAACAACATCATCTTGTAATAGTACATTCCCCACGGCGTAATAAAAGCCGTTTTCTCAGCATCTTCTTCATCCATCCAGATCTGATGATAACTAGCGAAGCATTCTACAAATGACTGCAGCTCAATTGTCACTCAAGATGTGTATATTTGGCAAAGGGAAGTCGTCTTTTTGACTGGCCCGGTTGTGATCCCGATAGTCGACACAGACCCTGACCTTCCCGTCCTTCTTTGGCACTGGCACCATGTTGGCTAACCATGTCGGGTATTCTACTACCCTGAGAACCTTAGCTTTGAGCTGCTTGGTGACCTCTTCCTTAATTTTCAGACTCACTCTGAGCTTTTGCTTTACCGGTGGACATATTGGATTGGTCGGCAGTTTGTGAGCCACAATAGACATACTCAGTCTAGTCATGTCAGCATACGACCAAGTGAATATGTCCTCATATTCCTTTAGAAATTCCGTGTATTCTTTCTTTTTTGATGGTGATAGTTAGCATTGATTCGTGTTTCCTTGACGTTTTCTGCATCACCTAGGTTAACAATTTCGGTCTCGTCCAGGTTGGACTTAGGTCTGTTCTCAAAGTTCTCAACTTCTCTAACAATCTCGTCAGGTATGTCATCCTCCTCTGAATCATTGTCCGTTTGTTGCATTGTTTCGATGCATGTCACAGTCATTGGTTCATCAAGATAAGTAATAGTAATGCTATATAAGTAAAGTATTGAGAGAAAACAATAACAAGTGTTGATTTATAAGAAAAATCAAAATGCTTTGATAAATTGCATAACTGTTTTGAACATTGAAGATCTTATTGCGGAAATTGAAAATGCGAAAAGAAAATCATTTAGTAAAAACAATGGATAATACTTGTTTTATCCCTTGTTACCCCGGGGCTCGTCAGGCTCTGGTTGTCCTGATAGTCCAGTTATTGAGATGTGCACCTTTGCTTATAGCCTATATGGAAGGGCCTTCCTCCCCCTCCTCCTCGAGAATAACACAACAGTCCATGTCATTGTCTTCTAGGAACAAGTTCTTCATCGCTGCAAGTGCTTCTTCTTCATCTGACCCATAAACAATGTCGGCCTGTTGGAATGTTTGCTCCAAATGCGGCATTGGCTGCTCCAATGTATAGTAAGGACTGTGCCATGGCGGCGACCAATTGTTGAATTCTTCACAGGTATATTCATATCCCAGACCAAAAGTAGTGCAATATTTCTTGAGTTTTATGGGCTTAGCGATTCCTTGGAGGTTCTTGCCGAGCCCCTTGCCAGGTTCGTACCTACTCCAATTTAGTATACTCTCGATTTTGTTATCCTACCATTTGTCTTTGTCAATAGTATTGACCCGTTTGATGTGGTGGTAAGTCTCTCCACCCAACTTCTTTCTTCCCTCGATCGCAGGAATGGTCTGACGACTATATATAGGGTTGCTCCATCGCCGTGAATGATCACTTCCTGGTGATTCCATTCGAATTTTACTGCTTGATGCAATGTTGATATTACAGCCCCGACGGCATGAATCCATGGTCGTCCCAGGAGTACGTTGTAAGATGCTTGCACGTCTATCACCTGGAAATCAACATCGAACCACGTTGGTCCCATTTGTAAGCATAGAACAATCTCACCGATGGTGGACCTCTAAGAACCATCAAAGGCTTTCACACTGATTGCTCCATCTTTTATCTCGTGCAGTCCTTTACCCAGTTTCTTGAGTGTTACGAATGGACATATGTTGAGACTAGAACCTCCATCAATCAGGATTCTGGTGATGAAATAGTCTTCGCATTACACGGTGATGTGCAGTGCTTTGTTGTGCCCTAACCCTTCAAGTGGCAGCTCGTCCTCATGAAAGGTGATCTTATGGGTCTCCAACACTTGTCCTACCATGTTAGCCATTTCCCCACCCGTGATGTTGCTTGGTACATATGCTTCACTCAGCACCCTTAATAGAGCATTCTTGTGTGCCTCATAATTCTACAGCAAAGAAAGAATGGATATTTGTGTCGGCGTCTTGTTTAATTGGTCGATGACCGAATACTCCTTGGCCTGTATTTTCCTCTAGAGGTCGTCTAGACCTGTCTCAATAATGGGTGGCCGATTGGAGGCCTTCTTGCTTGACTCAGCTAGATATTCAGGGGTATAGACTTTACTAGTTCTTGTTATACCCTGTGCTGCAATAGTCTCTTCGAACCTGACCTTGCCTTTCCTTCTCGCCTCGGCTATATAGTCTTAGGGTACAACCTTTGTATGAAATAATGTCATGGTCGACATTTCCACTGGGATTGGCGTGGATATCCTCACTTCGAACAGAGCATGTTCCTTGGGTGGCAAAACTGCAACCTCAAATGGTGCGGGTGCATTTGCAGGAGACACGAATTCAACCTCAATTGGTGCTGGTATCTTTGCAGATGAAATTGCTTCAAACTCAAGTGTTATAGACATATTCACCTCAGCGTCCTTAGATAGTTGAATCTGGACTATGATTGCGTTGAGAGTAATTATTGGCTTCTTTAGGTTATTACCTTCTGCGATCAGCCCGATTGATCCCTCGGGATCCCAATCATCTTATATTTCAATCATGTGGATACCTCCACCCATATGGTCAAGCAAAGGGTTGTCGCAAACATTTGGAGCGGGCTCCTTTGCCATAATGATCTTGTTATCAATCAAAGACTGTATCTTATCTTTCAAAGAGCGGCATTTATCGATGGTGTGCCCCTTCATGCCAGAATGGTATGCACGGGATTTGTTTGGGTTAACCCACTAGTAAGGATTCTCAGGGGTTGAAGCAGGGATGGGGGTGACATAACCTGCAACTTTGAATCTTTCATATAGTTGGTCAATGAGTTCAGCGATGACTGAATATTGTTTTGGAGGTCTGCAATCAAAATTGTGTCGAGGTCTAGGGAAGTTTTGGCATGTAGGAGGTGATTGATAGTGGGATGGTTGTGCATTATAGGTTTGGTATACATGCGCGGGTTGGGAGTATCTGGGTGAGGTAGGTTGATATGTAGGAGGTAGAGGTGATTTATAAGTTGGTGGTAGAGCTTGGTACGAGGGTGAAAGTGCTTGATAATTTGGAGTTGGCTGGTATGTGAGTGGAGGTGTTGGATAAGTTTTTATTTGAGGGGAGACTTGGTCCTTTGTGCAACCATCACGGCCCCTACGTCCCTTTTCTTGGACACACCACCGAATTGTAAGGCCTAATTTATAGCTTGCAAAGCCTCGAAGTTTGTAACCATATCGCTATTGATACCTTCTTCAATTATCTCACCCAGTTTGATAATGTCGGAGAATTTGTGGTTCTCAATCATCATCAGCCGTTCATAATATTGCGGGTCCTAATCCCGGACGAAGAACTTGTTCATCTATTCCTCTTCTAAGGCAAGTCTGACCTTAGCAACTTTGGACCTCAAGCGAGTATAATACTCGCGAAACGTCTCTGTCGGCTTCTTCTTTAGATTCTGAATATAGAACACGTCTAGCGCATTCTCTGTATTAAACTTGAACCTATCCATAAAGTCGGATGCCATGCCTACCCGGTTTGACCACTTCTTTGGATCTTGGCTATTATATCAAGACAACACATCTCCTTTCAAACTCCTCATGAACAGCTTCATGCAGATTCTCTCGTCTTTCCCTACTCCAACCAGCTTGTCACAGTATGTCCTCAAATGGACCCTTGGATCATCCGTACCATCAAACATTTCAAACTTAGGAGGTTTGTACCCCTCGGGCAATTCGATATCGGGCTGTATGCAAAGATCCTCATAGTTCAGCCCGTCGATTCCTTTACTTCCCTCAACGCCCTGAATCCGACTAGTCAATTTCTTAAGTTCCTCACTAGGTTCCTGATAAATAGATCTTTTTCATCAGACTCTGGTGTGCTAGAGATATGTTAGGTGAAGTGTGGCATAGTCTCCACGTAGATAGGAGTGTTATGGTGGCCTGGTGTATGGGTGTGAAAATGGTCATTTGTGGAGTATTGAGGTTCTGGGATGAGTAGTGGAGTGTTGTTTGGGATGTGGCAGGTGTTGCATTGGCTCTTTGGTGGAACAATATGATGGTGAGGAATGAGATGATTCTGTTTCTTTGGGATATTTTGAGGAAGTATAGGGTTTTGAGTGTTGGGGAAATTGATATCTGGTGTGCTGAGGGAAAATAACAGGCTTGCTAGATTTAGAACCTGATCAAGCTTTTCTTGAAATTTCAGCAGCTTCTGTTCGAGTTTTGACACATTCTCATTAGGAACCTGGGTACTATGGCCATTAGTGGCCTCTACCCGTTCAGTTGGATTCTACTTCCTGGCGTTTTTCAAATTTCCCATCTTGCTTTTGTTCTTGTTTTTGACAGGACTAAGAGGAGGAGTGGGTGGAGGGCCCCTGGATCTCTTAGAATAAGATGATGATGCCAGAGTGCATGAACTAACCTTTCGGGAGGAGAATAATAAAAATAAAAACAAAGAACAAAAACAAAAAGGTAACCAAGTTAGCGAGAATCATAAAAAGTATTGCGATATTTAAACACATAGTGTGAGAATGTAAATTGTGTCCTAATTTGGGGACCTCTTTGTGCCCGAGGTAGTCCTAGTGACAAATTGGTTTGGAGAATTTAGAATGTTAAATGCCTCATTTTATTGATAATAAGACGAATCCCAAATCGACACTAAATAAACAGGAAATAACAGTCACTAATGGCTATTGGCCTTATTACATTTATAAAGCGAAAAGATAAACTCCTATCTACTTGGTCCCAAAAGGACCTTCCTCAGGTTGAATGCTCCCATTGATCAAATCCTCTAGCTTGCGTAGGTTCACCAGTAAAAATGCCTTTGCTAGGTGTTCTCCTTCATTTCCCTCAGCATTTTGGCAATCGGTGACTCTATTCCTCACCTTTCCTTCCAATTCCAACATGCTTTATTCCAGATATTCTAGATTTGGCGGCCCTCTCTTTCCATTCATTGATTTGGTCATTTGACGGAAGATTCCTCCACCAGTCTAGCAAGAGTGAGGGTGTGCTAACCATACCAAAGCTGGGGACCTTGTTCTTCATTTTCTGCAAAACAAAAGGGTTAAGACAATACCCCCACCGGACTCGACTATCTAATATCAACAATTAGCATGAAGCATTTAGTTTTCCAAATAAATGCACAAAACGTGGTGATGTCCGTTTGGGTTTAGGGAAACCCAGTGGACTTTAGACAAGGCTATCCTAAAGGATCATTATGTGGATAACATAACTGGCCCGGCTAGGTTTGACCATGATGCATGCACAGTTTGAACAGAGTAAGATTTCTATGGGGTTTTAGACCGGTACCCTTGAGCGAACAACTCAAGGGGGATGCTACAGAACTGTCGACTACACCGCTGATCGACTAGTTTTACCGTAAATATGCCTTTCTAATTTAGGGGATAATGATATAGGAAGAGCGCAACCATTCATTAAAAGTGTTGCCATAGTATTTGTTTGGCACGAGTGGAGTGTGATGTTGAGCATGGTGATGCAATAATTAAAAAACATGTTGACATGTATTTGTATGTTGAGAAAGCAATAAATACAACATTTTAATAATTTAAAGCAGAAATAAAGGAAGGAAACAAAGAAGATATGTCAGTTTTGCTTTTGAAAAGAGAAATTAAATGCTTAAATAAATCTAAACAAGTAATTGCACATAGGGAGGTACAAATTCACAAGAACAATCTAAAATAGTAAAAGCCTAAATATCCCCAGCAGAGTCGCCATGCTGTCGCACCCCTTTTTCCCTTCCGTTAGAGAGGAGTCGGGGTTTCGACATTCATGGGGTGTAATGACTCATTTCTTTTTGGGAATTGGGCATTTTGAAGAGTCATCACCTAACGATTTTAGGGATCATTACGACATCTATAAGATTTTACTAGACATGGCTCATAGACAATCCCTAGGACAGACTTGCTCTGATACCAAGTTTGTCACGACCCAAACTGGAGGGCCATGACTAGCACCCGACCATACTTGCCGAGCACCAACGTACATTTTATCTAACCTTCTTTATTATCTTTTACGACTGACGAGATCAATATAAATGGTAGACATGGATCATGGACAACCAACAATAAAAACTGATGGCATGAACATATATAATATGGGATGACCAGACAATCAAGAAACTATATATAAGGTATGAGCTACCACGCTACCATGAAAGACTATACAACAAAAACTAGCCGACAAGGCATACCAAACTATACATGAGTCGACACCTGTCTATGAGCCTCTAAAGGAACATAAGTGCTGCAACATAGCCGGAACAGGGCCCCGACATACCCATAATGTCTATAACAAAAATGCATACCAAGACCAAGGCAAGTCCGGAGAAGGGATCTCGCCAATCACCGTTGAACTGGACAGCCTACTGTGGTGGGGGAGCTGCACCTGCCTGTCTATCAGGACCTGCAGCACGACATGCAGCGTCCACAAATAAAAGGACGTCAGTACGAATAAAGTACTGAGTATGTAAGGCAGGGAACCATAAATACGATCAGTAATGTAAGCAGGGATAGAGAATATACAACCTGTAACATCTGAGTACCTCTGAGGGCTACTGACATGAAATGCATGATACATATGTATAAATACATAAACTTTTAAAACATTCGCCTCTGTGGGCATCATCATTATCATATCGTACCCGGCCATAATAGGCTCGGTAAAAAACATACCCGGCCATCCTAAGGCTCGGTAGTACATTATGTACAATCGGAGTCGTGCAAAAGAAGGAAAGGGATAGCCTCACATACCTTGTATATACTGCCCCAATCTCAAGCTATGCAATTGTCACGACTCCTTAGTCTACAATAAGAGAAACGATACTATCGTTATCATTTAAGCGTCATAACTATTATGTATCGACCACAACCTATTTTACGATGAAACGGACAGCACCTCCCCTATATATATGACTTCACACCATTCAAAGCAGTCACCAAACAGCCCAAACAACATCAATAATAAACATATTGAGCCTCCCAAAATAGTTCACGCATAGCCTAATCACTCCATACATACGACGACCACCGTAGTCGTGTCAAACGACCCGGAAATGTTACGAATAACTATCATCCCACAACCCTACATATATATGGTGTTTCTCCACACCCTTCCTCCTCCAAAACTCCACAAAACAGTAGTAAAATACGCAGTTCAACAGCAACGCAAAATAGTCCACAGAACAATAACATTACTACCAAGCCTTTCGATATATATTTCACAAGTTCTAGCTTCAATGGCTTAGCTGCAACTTGGATAATCTTAAATACATATAGAGTAAGAGGTTCCTTACCTTTATACAGAAATAACAACTCCAATTTGACCTTAAATTTCCATGAAATATCCCTCCAATGCTGCCACAACAACAAGAAAGCGAAACTAGCGATCAATTAGTGTTTTTCGGCACTAGAATCACTTTAGAAGGCTTGAAATCACCTAGGATTGATATTAAGAACATGAGGGAGTATTTACAGAACATAAACCCTTTAAAAAAACCTCCCACACGATCTGGAACAACACAAAATGAGCAACAACAAGAAGAACAAGAGACTTACTAGCGCCACGGAATTCCCGACACTTGATTTGTGTTGTTTGCCCTTTTTTTGGGTCTTGAATCTTGAGAGAACCTTGAGAGGATGTTCCTAGGGTTCTAAGGTCTGAAAATAGTGAGAATAAATGACTTAAAACAGGTTGGAGGCATCCTATATAGGCCCAAATATCTTAAACCGCCTTAGTGGGCCCCATAGAGAGGTGCTTGGCACAGTCTCGCGAAAATGCGAATATCTCTCTACTTCGAGATCGTATCGATGAACGGTTTAATGAGTTGGAAACTAGACAAATAGATGTTTAATTTGGTTGGTAGATTACCCCGTAATTCCTTGTAAATTAGGAGAAAAGATTAGAAACGTTTGACCTAATGTTTAAGTAAAATTATGAACCTAAGTTGAGACAACTTTTGTCGACTTTTGTTTCATAACTCGTTTGACTTCAAGACTTATGATACGGATATTATATGATTAAAATACCTTAATACATGACCTCTTGATTGTATTAAGCACCTCTAGATTTACCTGAAAATACGAGTTACAACATCCTTGATTCATTTAACTTCTAATACTTGTTAATCTCCCTTATACACTCTTGTATCACTTAAGACCAATAGGATTGACTTCTTATCATCTCAAAGATAATTCCTTCTTGGATTTATGTTAACTAATATATGGCATGAACTAACACATATGGATATGGGTTGTAATAATAACTCCACCCCTCAGGATCAACTAGTGTGGTTCCCGGCCAGATAGTTTTTGTGAATTTGTGCAATTAGCAAGTAATCAAATAAGGCTCAATTAAGAGGGGATTTAAGTTAAACACACAAATGCAAACAATTATTGAAAGGGCAAGGTTTTGGAAAAGAGTTATAAGCTAGTCATGCTTGTAAAAGTAAAGGGGGTCCTAGGTTTATTTATAATATGGATTACTTCAATGCAATACCCGGTATGACACTCATCAGAAGAGAGGATACACGTGGTATTAGTGCATAGGTCATCATATCCATATCTACCCTTTCCCGCCCCGTGAAGGTATTAAAGCGCGGATTGGTCTTGAACTCTATTGCATGATGTTACCCATCCCATTCCTATCAGTCCCTGAGGAATTTAGGACTACTATTCCTATAAGAGTGAGGTTGTAGGCTGACACTTAGGTTTAAAGGTAAAAGGCTAAGGCGACATACAAAACACATAGGATTGCATTTAGAGGGGAAACATATAAACAATTATAAGGCTCATGTATACCTCCGCAAACAATGCATATAAATAGCATGACTTAAACACAATTAAGGTCTGAAATTTTAAAAGATCCTAAAGCAGGGTTAGAGTCAGAACCAGATTCATTATATAACTCAGAAAAAAGTCCGAATCAGGCCTGCCTACTGGTTGTAGCAGTTGGTGATTAAACAAAGGCAGTTCCAGTTTTATTCGAGTAATTACCTAAGGCTTTCCTAGGCATAATAGTGATGTCCTATGAGCATGATATCTATATTGATTAGGAATGCAGTAGAGCAGTGATTAATTTAAAACGGACAACTTGAGATCCTATAGACATGCTTCTAATGGTATATTTGAAAAAATAGACCCTATAGGCATGTTATCTACCCAATTTACCCACAATATACAACTACCTACCCTTTTTCTCTAATCACCCCGATAATTGTTTACAAATTATTACAAACCAAATGATTAAATTACAAAAGAAGTGCAGAAATAAGAAATTACAACCAAAGAAAGCTTGATCTTGACTTCCTCTCTGAGTTATGTAATGAACCACTTCAATACCAATATTTCAAACCCTTTCTCATATCTGGGTGTGTCAGAGTTCCCTAAGGACCTCAAGGGATCCCGGGTAGTGCTCACACCCAAATTTGCATAACCAAATAGAATTGGTGCAGTGTGGAAGGGCCAGCTCTTATGTGTCCAAGTTCAGAGGGAGCTCAAGGGTCCCAAGGAAGGGCTCACACAAGAGGAGCAAAACATAGATTATAGGAATAAGTGAGAGTGCTTGACATAGTTTGGAAAAAGAGTTTGTTTAAAACTGAGTTTAAAGTAATCACTAACAGAGGGAATTTGAAAGTAGTTGTAGTAATAAATCTCAAAACTCAAATGAACAGAATCAGTAGTCATACAAGGGGGGTCAAGGGATTTTGGGAATACACTTGTCTGTAACCATATGACCCAGTCGGGGTCTGGTTTAACCAGCCAAAAGAATACAAACACATAGAGGGGATATGGTGGTTTGGGATTCACAAGACTGTAAGTGCACAACAAATGACTGCCAAAGTAGTCTTCAAAACACAGATAGGGGAAGCATTAATCTAAGGGAAAATGGGACGTATTACAGCATGCTAGTAATGTAACATGACTGCAGAACCACAAATAGAAGTAGACAAGAATGAGGGAAACTGAAACAACTAAAGAATCATGTTGTTGTTTAGGCTTGAAAAATTACTTAAGATATACTAGTAGAGAAGCAAAGTGCAGAAAGGAAGAGTAATAAGGATTCCACACTCTAGCCTTGGCTTTCAGCCGGCTAGACAAAGCAGTAGCACAAGTAGTAGTAGAGAAAGAGAGACTTTTGAGTGTAAGTGTGTGTTTTTGAACTCAAATTGTTCGTGTGTTTGAAAGAAGAGAGGGTAAGGTATTTATAGTTTTCAAAACGAGTGAAGAATAAAGTAACCAGTAAAGTTTCAACTTAAACATGGAAATAACCACAATCAGAATCAATTAACACAAGTACTCCCCTTTAATCAAGGGATTATTGCTCAAATGGATACTAACAGGGTTAATTAAGGAAAGAAATCAGTTTGAGACAGATTGATTATTTCCATAAGAGGGAGTAAAACTATGAAGTAAATAATTGAGTCTAAGTACAAAATAAGCTTAGTTTTGGGAAGGGATTCAGCAAGGTAAAACGTCACAGTAATTAAAGGAGGGAAATCAATTAATTTTAAACAAATGAGTAAAAATTAGGGTTTATAAGGTAACCCTTTGCAATCAATCGTAATATTGATGAAATCAAGATCAATCAAGAAAGAAACATGATTCTGCACCTTGACATATAAATAGAACGAACAAAAATATCAAACATGCAAGGCCAAATGCATTGGAAAAAGAAATAACTGGATACATACAAACATATAGCAATTACAAGAGTAAGCTAAGGCTCAGTAGCCAACAAAGTCAAATAGTCATGGCACACACGTAGAGCCAAAATGAAGAAATCAGTCCAACGGGTAAAGAGAGTCAGAAACAAGTAAAGGTGTAACAGTAACAAGTGAGGAAATCCTTTTAAAAAATTAGGGCTTTAAAAATAGTCAAGTTTAAGATATGATAAGAACTCAGATAAGTCAAACAAAGAAAAGAGAATCAGAAACAAAGAACTTAATCAAACAAGTATACATTCAAACAAACCGTTTCAAAACTCGGATAAGACCAAAAAAAGACCTAGGGTTTTCAACATGATGAATCAAATAGAAGGAAAGCATAATCAAGTCATTTGAACATAGTAAAAATCATGAAAAAACACCAAGAAAATCAAAAAAGAGATCATTTAAAAGAGGTGAAGAGAAAACCCTAATCGTTGAAAAATGAAGAGTCATTTTTGAAAGAAAGTCGAAGAACTTTCGAGAAAACACTTAAGAAGTTCATGATAAGCACAGATCTAAGATAGATCTGAAAGAAAATCGAAAAAACTCTTAGAGCTAGGGTTTCATAGTACCTAGAGAAAGTGAGAAAGACTTTGAAAAGTTACCGATCTAGCAGGAAAAGTCAAGGATATGACTTGAACAGCCATGGATGGCCGGAAGAAGGCCATAGATAGAAGTTGAGCAAGGTCTAGACTAGATCTCTTCGAGATTTTTCCACGAAATCACAAAAACGGGCCACCAGGAGACAAGTACACGTCTCAAACAGCCATGGGAGTCCATTGATTGAGTGAGGATCAAATGGGATTAGGGTTAATTTGGGTGGCAGCGACTAGGGTTTATGTGAGGCTGTAGAGAGAATTGAGTGGAGAGGGATTCAAGGGCGGCGGGTGGTGAGAAATGAGAGGGTTTGGGGGTTGTTTGGGATTAATTAAGGTAAGGGGTAACGGTGGTCGTTGATCTGAATGATCAACGGCGTAGATTGAAAGGGTAGGTGGGGAATCCGGGTTTGGGTAGGATTAAAATTGGGATAGGGTCAGGTTTAATTCAAAATTGGGCTAGGGAATTGGGGTTCATTTTAGGCTAGAATTGAAATACATATGGGCTATTATTTAAATAGCCAATTTTCCCCTTTTAAATTATAAAAAATTGTAAATAATTTTTTGAAAATATATTAAAAGTGCTAATATGATTCAAAACATGTAAATAACAATTTAAAAATATAGGGCTTAATTTTATGAATATAAAACACAATTAAATCTTAAAAGGCTAATATTGCAATTATATGCAATTAGCTTTTTAAAAATACTAAATAAAATTGTACGAATATGTAAAATTTACCTTAGCCATATTTTGGCATAAGTATAAAATCCAATAAATGAATCATCAAAAATTATTATTTTGGACATAATTATTGGGATTTTATGAATGAAAAAGGGAAATAAATCGATTTAAAACCTTTTAAAAATTATGGAAAAATAATAAAACATTTGGACATATTTATGTATGCATTTATATGCTATTTTAAAGTATTTTTCATATTTCAAATATATTGGAAAAAATTGGGTATCAACAATCGCCCGCACTCCGGAGAAGCTAGCTCAAGGACTTCAGACACCGTGTGTATTGCCAGTTCAACCAGTTGCCGCTGCTTGGGTTGAGGTTGGTCCCTATATGAGTGATAAAAAGCAGAAGAGATTAGAGCGGTTTGGGAGGCTTAAGCTTCCAGAGTTTAGCGGAGTAGAGCGGGAGGATGCTAAGGATTTCATTGACCGGTGTCAGCGGATTCTTTGCACTGTGGGTATTTTTGACACTAGTAGAGTTTCATTTACTAATTTTCAGTTGACAGGGGCAGCTTACCAATGGTGGCAGACTTATGAGTTGAGTATGCCAGCTGATGCAATGCCACTTACATGGCATGAGCTCTCGGTTCTCTTCTTAGAGAAGTTTGTACCACAGAATCACAGAGAAGAGTTGCATAGGCAGCGTGAGCAGCTATGCCAAGAGGGTATGACCATGACTTAGTATAAGCTGAGGTTTGCAGAGTTGGCTCATCATGCGGTATGGTTGGTTCCCACTGAGAGGGAGAAGATTATGAGGTTCATTGATGGCCTCAACTATAGTTTATGCTTCATTATGGCTTAGGAGGTTACGATAGATGCTAAGTTTAACTAGGTGGTTGAGATTGCTAGACATTTAGAGCTGGTTCATAGGTAGGAGCGTGAGACCAAACCGACTTGTAGTTTAGGTTCATTACAACATAGGCCGTCCTTCTAGACCCATTCAGGTAGATCGCCATGTTCCTTGTGGTTCTTCAGTTAGCTATAGTTTCTACAGTGCACGCCCTGCTTAGTCATCATTTAGTGCGTTGCCTACACATATTTCTTATTGTGCTCTATCTAGTCAGGTTTCCACAAGCAGTTCTTCGGACTATTAGGGTCAGCAGCCTTTCAGGAGGGGTTATTATGAGTGCGGAGACTTGAGTCATCTCAAGAGAGATTGTGCCAGCCTTTGAGTAGGGTTCTATTTGTGAAGAAGAAGTATGGTACTATGCTGATGTGCATTGATTACAGGCAATTGAACAAAGATACAATTAAGAACAAGTACCCACTACCGCGCATTGATGACTTATTTGACCAACTTCAGGGTGCTAGAGTGTTCTCTAAGATTTATTTGAGGTCTAGGTATCACTTCTTGAAGATTGGGGACTCTAATATTCTGAAGAAGGTATTCAGGAGCAACTATGGTCACTATGAGTTTCTTGTGATGTCATTTGTGATGACCAATACCCACCAACCTTTATGCACTTTATGAAAAATGTATTCTAGCCATATCTTGATTCTTTCCTTATATTTTTCATTAATGATATACTAGTGTACTCACACATCTAGGAGGGTCATGAGTAGCATCAGAGGATTGTACTCCAGACGTTGAGAGAGAAGAAGCTATATGCTAAATTCTCCAAGTGTGAGTTTTGTTTGGATTAGTGGCATTCTTGGGCCACGTGGTATCTAGTAAGGGGATCAAGGTAGATCCGAAGAATATTGAGGCAGTTTAGAGTTGGCCCAGACCGTCTTTAGCTATTAAAATTCAGAGTTTTCTTGGTTTGATAGGTTAGTATCGCCGTTTTGTAGAGGGTTTCTCGTCAATTCCTGCACCTTTGACTAGATTGACACAGAAGGGTGCCCTATTCACATGGTTTGATTAGTGTGAGGAGAGCTTTCAGAAGCTCAAAACTGCCTTGACCACAACTCCAGTTCTAATTTTGCTGTTAACATCGGGTTCATATATAGTTTATTGTGATGCTTCGCGGATTAGCATCGAGTGTGTCTTGATGTAGGAGGGTAGGGTGATTACTAATTTTTACCTCAATTGTAGCCCCATGAGAAGAACTACCCCATTCATGATTTAGAGTTGGCACCCATTGTTCATGCATTGAAGATTTGGAGACACTATTTCTACGGCATATCTTGTGAGATATTTATTAATAATCAGAGTCTATAACACTTCTTCAAGTAGAAAGATCTAAACTTGAGGCAACAGAGGTGGTTAGAGTTGTTAAATGACTATGATATCACCATTGTACTATCCTACGAAGGCCAATATTATGGTTGATGCCTTGAGTAGAAATACTAAGAGTATGGGTAGCCTTACATACATTGCAGTTGGTGAGAGACCGCTACCATTGGATGTTTGGGCTTCGGTCAATCAGCTCAAGAGGTTAGATGTTTCGGAGCCTAGCTGGGTTATTACCTACATGGTTTCTCGATCTTCTTTATATGAGTACATCGGAGCGCGTCAGTATGACAACCCCTATTTCTTTGTCCTTATGGACATGATGCAACATGGTGATTCCAAGTAGGTTTTTATTAGAGATGATAGGGTATCGCGGATGCATAGTCAGATTTATGTGCTTAATGTGAAGGGGTTACGTGAGTTAATTCTTGAGGAGGCCCATAGTTTGCGGTATTCCATTCATCCGGGTGCCTCTAAGATGCATCAGGATTTGAGGCAATACTACTGGTGGAGAAGAATGAAGAAATATATAGTAGAGTTTGTAGCTCGATGTTTGAACTGCCACCAGGTAAAGTATGAGCATCAGAGGCCGGGCGGCTTGCTTCAGAGATTTCAGATTCCCGAGTGGAAGTGGGAGCGTATTACCATGGATTTCGCTGTTGGGCTCCTATAGACTTTGAAGAAAGTCGACGTAGTGTGGGTTATTGTGGATATACTAACCAAGTCTGCCCACTTTATTTTGGTTTTGACTACTTACTCTTTAGAGTAGTTGACTTAGATCTATATTTGTGAGATTTTTTGTCTTCATGGTGTGCCGGTGTCCATTATCTCCGACCGAGGCACGCAGTTCACATCACATTTTTGGAGAGTTGTGCAGCGTGAGTTAGGCACACATGTTGATATGAGTACAACATTCTACCCCCAAACAAATGAACAGTCTGAGCGCACCATTCTTATCTTGAAGGATATGCTACTGGCATGTGTTATGGATTTTGGGGGTACATGTGATCAGTTCTTACCGCTTGTAGAGTTTCCCTACTATTAAAGCTACCAATCGAGTATTCAGATGGCTCCTTATGTTGCCTTATATAGGAAGTGATGTCGTTCTCTAGTTGGTTGGTTTGAGTCGGGAGAGGCTATATTGTTGGGCACTGATTTGGTTTGTGATGCCTTGGAGAAAGTCAAGTTGATTCAGGATCGACTTCGTATAACACTATACATACTGAAGAGTTAGGATGATAAGAAGGTTCGTAATATTGCATACATCGTGGGTGAGAAGGTTTTTCTTGGAGTTTCGCCCATGAGGGGTGTGATAAGGTTTAGAAAGAAAGGAAAGTTGAGCCCTCGGTATATCAGTCCGTTTGAGGCTCTTGAGATAATGGGAGAGATGGCCTATAGATTTGCCTTACTACCTAGTTTATTGGGTGTTCACCTAGTGTTTCATATTTCTATGCTCCAAAACTATTATGGTGATCCATAACATCTTTTGGAATTTAGCACGGTTTATTAAGATAGGGATTCGACTTATGATGTGAAGCCGGTGGCCATTTTGGATCGGAAGGTTCGAAAGTTGATGTCGAAGAACATAGCGTCAGTGAAGGTTAGTTAAAGAGGTCGGCCGGTCAATGAGGCTACTTAGGAGGATGAGAGGGAGATGCGGAGTTGATATCCATAGCTATTTGAGACTCAAGGTATGATTTCTAGACTCGTTCGAGGGCGAACATTTGTTTAAGAGGGGGAGAGTGTAACGATTCGATTAGTAATTTGAGTATTGTTGCCCCGTTTCCCTATTTATTGCATCTTCTAAGTTCATTTGTGGTTATGTGACTTTCCCGGGGGGAGGGTTGGTTCCTGGGATGATGCATAGTTAATTGGGACACTTAGTCTCAACTTGGAAGCTTAAGTTGGAAGAGTTGACCAGAATTTGACTTTTGTCTAGATGACTCCGAGTGGTGATTTTGTATGGTGATTTTGAACTTAGGCATATGTATGTATATTGTTTTGGAAGCTCGTATGTTGATTTGATGATTTTTTTTTTGGCAAAAGTTGGAAAGTTGAAGGTTTGGGAGGTTGAGGGGTTTGACCGAGTGTTGACATTGTCAATATCGAGTTTGGATTTCAATCCCAGAAGTTGGAGTAGGTCCGTTGTGTCAACTATGACTTGTGTGCAAAATTCGAGATCATTGGGGATTGGTTTGATATGATTCGTCATTGGTTTTAGAAGTTGGAAGTTCAATAGTTCATTACGCTTGAATCGATGTACGATTCGTGGTTTTGGTGTTGTTTCATGTGATTTGAGGATTTGAGTGAGTTCATACTATATTTTATACCTTGTTGGTATGTTTGTATAGGGTCCCAGGGGCGTCGGGTCTATTTCGGGTAGTTATCTAGTCACTTTTTGTCTTTGAATGATTGCTGAAGCTTTTGGTTTTGGTGCTTTCGCACCTGCGGCAGGTATGGCCGCAAATGCAGAACTGAAGATGCAGCGAGATAGGTGCAGATGCAAAGAGAGGGGAGGCTGGTGAAGATTGCAGGTGCAGAGGTTGACCGCATGTACGAGTCCGCAGATGCGGATCATGGGTCGCAGAAGTAGGGAATCGTAGGTTAAGCTTGCACCGCAGGTGCGGACCTGCAAAAGCGGGAAATTGGCCGCATAAGCGGTAGGTCGGGATTTTTAGTGGGCTTTGTAAAATCGGGGATTTATACGCAAAAGCGATATCGCATATACTATCTTGGGGTTCGTAGATGCGGGATCACTGGGTAGAGGTTATAATCAAGGGTTTTCATTGATTTCTTATTTTTGGAAAGGTAGAACTCGGTCTAAGGCAATTTTTTGAGTATTTCTCTTCCGAATTGAAGAGGTAAGTGAAGTTTATTCAATTTTGGTATGTAGGTATTAATTACCCATTGATTATTATGCCTAATATTCATGAATCTAGGATGGAATTTGGGGATTATTGGACGATGTTGTTGGAGAGTGGGATTTGAGGGTTTGTGGGTTGATTTGTGGTTGAAATTGGATGATTTTAGTATGGTTGGACTCATAATTGAATAGGTGTCCGGAATTTGTAAATTTTGTCGAGTTTCGAGGTGTGGGCCTGGGGTTGAATTTTTAGGTTGACTTTTTGATTTGAGTTAAATATCTTAGCTTTGTCTTTTAGAATCACTTCCTATGGCTTTTGTTGATGGTATTGCAGTTTTTTGGCTAGATTCGAGCCATCCGGAGATTGATACGTGCAGGAAGGGCTTGTTAGAGGAGTGATTCAGCTTGCTTAAGGTAAGTATCTTATCTAAACTTGGTTGGGGCAGTAGTTGCTTGAATTATTTGTGATAGCAACGTGCAATGGGTGCACACATGTGTGAGGTTTGAGCCCATGTGCTAGCACCGGGGTATTTATTCATGCTCGGGGTAGTTCTTAGGCTATGATATGCCTAGAATTAGCTATTAAACTTAAAGCTTTATTGTTTCTCATACTTGTAACCTTGTTGTGAACTTTTGAGCCACATTTGAGGCTACATAGAGGCTAATTCTCTGAATGAACTTGTTAATTGCTATTTTTATGATGAAATCGCCGATTTGAGCTATGATAGCACACTTTGTAAATACCTACACTTTAGCATGTCATTTATAATAGTCAAGGAGCATAAGATCTCTTAGTCGTTCATTATATATATGTAATCTTGTATATTTACTTTTCTGTGATATGATTTGGACTTGATGCCTGTGACATCAGCGGGCGAATTGCGTTGTTATGCCCATGAGCACGCCAGGCGGATTGTGTTGTTATGCCGTGACCACGCCAGACAGATTGTGTTGTTATTACGTGACCACACCGGATGGATTGTACTGTTATGCCTTTGACCACTCCGGACGAATTATGATATTAAGCCTATGACTATGCCGGGCTGGTAGCATGTTGTATTACCCGTGCTTTCGTATGGATATGGATCCATTCCCCTAGGGTCACCCTCTCTTGTTTCTCTCTTGATGGTGTACATGCGAATATTGAGGAATACTAATTAGTGGTTTGGTACGGATTTGGAAAGGGTCGAGGAAAGTCTGGCTAGTGATTGTTTTGGATTTGCATTTTATCTTTACTTGCAAATTTCCATGGTTTATTATCTGATTCATCTACATATTATCTTTTTTTTGGCAATCCGCTAGGCAAGCGCCTAGGGCTAATTTTTATTTATAACAAAAAAAGAAAAATACAACAATTAGGAAAAGTAAAAATAAGGGGGACAATAGCACCGGTCTTGTTACCCATATAACACAAATTGGGCTAACCTTACCTTACTAATCCTATTGAGGCTTGCAAACCTCGCCTACTAACAAGCATGTAAAAAATATGAACTTGAAAGGACCAAGTATTGTATGATCATCACAGAGTTTATAACATACTCTGTGATGATATTACAAATGATAATACTAAGAAAGTGGTAGAATAAAATGTAGTACCAATTTGATTCTTGTCCCTTCTTTTCCAAAGTTGTAAAATCTTCACTTTGTAACTCTTTGTCGTTTTTAACAACTTTGTTCAAAAAGTATTCAAAAATCATGATTTCTTTTTTGACCGGTTTGACCTCATTGATGTAGTTGGGGCAGCCTGCTTTTGTTTGGCAACTCTCATTGGAAGTCGCCTAACAATTGCTTCCTTGTTGGACCTTGTTGCAATTTTCATCCAGATAGAACCTGTTTTGCTTGTTTCAATATGTTCCTCCACAGTATTTGGTGGGGTATCTAGGTGGTGAAGGCATGTGCCATAGGAAGGCTTGCTTGGAATGAAATCTGGAGCATCCAACTTGCCCTTTAACTTGCCAGTCATAATACTTTCAACTTTTAGCGTTTGAAGTTCATCCTTGATAACTCTTTCCACTCGATGGCCCGCAAATTGAAACTTTAGTTTAAGACCATATTCCTGCTCCCTTTTCAAATTTGAGCAGTTGAATTTATTTGACAAATGTGCATCTGCCAAAATTTCTGTTGCAGTTGTTTCACTAACTTGCACATCATGTTCCTGCACAACAGAAAATCTAGGTTCTGTTGCTGCATTCTGCTTCTGCTTCACCTTCTTTTTCTTCTTACCTGTTGATGCATTTGAGCGTTGCTGTCCAGGGATCACAGAAATGGTAGAATTTTTATTCACATGTTGTGCCCAGTTTTATTTTGTGCTGCTACTACCATCAAGCTAGCATTAGTTGTATTTGTTCCATCATGTGATTGCCTCGACATAGGAGTGTTCACCTGTTGCTGCTGCCAAGATACTGAAATAGCTGTGGTGGATGTCATAATTTGCTGTTGTCGAAATTCTTTTTTTACTGCTGCTCCTCGATCATCAGTAGGAATTGTAACTGAAGGGCCTGCTACTGCATTTTGGCTTGCATCAGATGGGGAATTAACTGACTTTGGCACTGTTGCAATTTTCTGCTGCTGTCCAGGATTTGAAGTGGTGAACTGTTGCTCATCACCTATAGTAGCAACTAGAGTATGCTGCTGCCCAGGCTATTTTGAAAGAGTAGCAGATTGACTGCTCGACGTAATCTGTTGCTGCCCAGTAACAACATGTTGCTGCATATCCTTACGGACAACTGGAGTATGCTGCTGCCCATTTGACTTCTGCTCAGCTATTGGAAAATCTGGAGACGCTACTGATACCAGTTCCTCATCACCACTACATCTCTCCTCATTAACAGAAGGGTCATCCACAAAATCTACCCCCCCAGTCTTCTTTGTCATCGTATTCGAGTTGCTTAACCCATGAATTAGCATTAAGAGCCTTCTCCCCCACATTTGCTTTAAGAACCTCATTGTTGTTTCCAGTGAATACCACCATCTGTCCTTGATCACCACCATGTTCACCACATGACTCAAACGATTGTGATGGTACTTCAAAGACGGATGTGTTCAATGTAACCAATGGATAGTTAACCATGTTATTGACCATCATAGCATTCTGGGCTTCTCTAATGATTTGTTCTACATGAGGACTTGAAAAGTGTAAAGTTGGAATATTTGAGCTGTGTGCTTGGTTTTTCATTGATTTAATTGGTCGAACAGTCACTTTCTCGACTAATTTCGTACTGTCTTTGCCTTCTCTTTCAATATTGGGGAAAGGGATTAGTTGCTTGTCCATCCCATCCTCTTTTGGAATTGTTGAATCTAGTTGTTCATCCTCCATTTGCTCGTCAACAGGACCAAGAGCGAGATGGTTTGAGCTATTTGATCGAGCATATGCATTCATTATGAGTTGTTGTTGGTTTTCACTGCCTGGAGATTTGGACAAACTATTTGTTGAAGCTAAATCATGACCATGCTGTTGTAGGTTCTTCTCACCATTAGATCGTGCACCAGTAATAACATCTAGTGCATCTGCTTCAAATTCTCGACCACCAGTTTATACAGAGCAACATTATCTTTGTCACTTTGCTCTAAATCTGGTACTGCTACATTATTTTTGGCAATAAAAGCTCGAACAATTGCAGCTAATGCACTATCATCCATCAGTTGCCCAGAATCAATAGTAAGAGTTTGTAAAAATGCATTCACATCCATATGTAACCTTGCCAGTACAGTAGCAGCTGGAACATCCTCTGCACAATTTGCAGTATCAGTAGCTGCAGCTCGATCCACAATAGCTAGTTGTTCACATCTAGGTGAATTCACATCTTGCTACCTTTTTTCATCAAACACTGATGTAACTGGAGCATTACCATCCTGCACACTAACATTCCTAGAGGCAGCAGTTGAACCCACAACAACAGCTCGATCACTAGTAACACTCAATGGAACAGTAGCTTCCAAATTTGTCACCCCAATAGCTGAGTGTTTTCCAGGTAGTATTTTTGCAGAAGCCACAGCTCGATCAGCAGTTGCAGCTTTAGACTGCTATTGCTTACCTTCATTATCCTCTACTAGTCCTTGCTCCACAATTTTCCCCGCTCTTTTTGATTTCAAAAAATCTCTGGCATCTCCTTTTAACTGTTCTATCAGCTTGCCAAATTCTTTGTTAGCATTTACATGACTGGATTGCTGCATTATTTCAATCATTTTTGTTGTTTCATCAGTAACTTTATTACCACATATAGTATCTACCAAAACTTGACGTTCTTGTCCAGTTGTAGCTTTAGGACCAATTGATTTACGAACTGAATCAACATATGTTGTATTATGTTGACCATGTACCCTATCCTTTTTATCCTTTACTGAAGTTTTTGTCCCAGATTTGTTAGCAAAATCCACTCGATCATCACTAGCAATCACTGCCCCAACAATAGATTTCAATGCAACAATAGGATTCAACACTCTAGCATTATTCTGGACAATTCCATTACAATCATTCACATCCCTACAAGCTGTAACAGCTGCACTATCCAAAGTTTCAAAACCTCCAAATCCTGCACCTACTCCATCCTACATATTGATTATCCTAGTGGCATCAATTAAAACCGCAGCGACAAGTCGATCACTTGTGACATTCAATGGAGCAGTAGCTTCCAAGTTTGAATTTAAAATTTGCTTTACACCAGCTGTTCCTCGATCTCCCTCTACTAAACCATCCTGTTCATTGCCAATCTTCATTGCATGAAAAGTATCATATTGCAAAACCCCTGTTGCAGCTTCCATTATATTAGCTTGAATATTAACAACCATTGATCCAGCTTGTTTTTCGAAGTCAGTTTGCAGCACCTGTTGCTCGACAATTTTCTTTTTTGCTTCTTCATCAACCAATTGTTCTGCCCTTTTTTCATTGAGAAACTCCCTAGCATCACCTTCTAATTTATCAACACTGCCTAGCCCTTCCAATTCAACCACTGATGCAACTTCTTCATTAGTTTTCTCCATCCTCCAACGACATGAATTTACGTCATGTCCTTGATGATTACAACAGGTGCAATATTTTTGGAGATTGTCATACACAATCTCTTGATAATGTTCAATTAACTTCCCAGAATTTTTATCCACAATATTTATCCTAACCCGCTTAGGATGTTTATCCAGTAGATTAAGTAGTACCTTGACCCTAGCCGTGCTTGGTCGAGTTCGATCTTGTGTCTCTTTGTCCACTGCTAAAGGTTTTCCAACTGCTGAAGCTATGGACATTTAAGACTTCTTTGCAAAGAAATTTGCAGGTAAATTAGGTAAGGAAATCCAAACAACTGATTTTGGAGTTTCTTCTCGCGGATTAAAACCAATTGTCCATGGGAACGATCTAAAGAAGAAATCATCGCCCTTCGATTTAACATAGCCTGTGGATCTTGACAAAATTTGAACAAAATCTTCAAACAAATAAAACCTTACCAGTACATGTCGATATTCCAATTGTCCAACATTACAGTAGCCTTTGACATCAAATTGCTTAGGTATCAATTGTCGCAACTCCTGAAGATCAGGTTTTCCATACGAGAACTTGAGGATGACTGCTTGGTGAAACCCTTCTTCGATGGTGAATGTATTTACCTCTTCAATGGTGAATTCCACAGTAGGTTTACCATGCTCAAACGTGACTGGACATAGCTCGAGCTTTGTCGAATTTGCGGCAGAATGCTTTCCTTGTAGTTGTGCTAAATATGACTATTTTTTAGCATTATTTGGATCTATTTCTCTATTGATTTGAATTGTCTCTCCCACAGCTTAGTGCTGGGGAGAGGCCTGCACGTCCATGAATGAAACTAACCCACCATTTATGTCCAAGAAAACAGAAAAAGCATCGAAGAAAATCTGAAAATCTAGTTGCTACAGTGACGCGCGATTATAAAATCAAGATTTGTTACAGATGTCTATTGATTTGAGGATAAAACCGACTAGGGATTGTTCGCAAAGAGAAGGGGGTTCTTTTGAGATCAATCTTGTGTTGTTACCTTGCCGAACGCCGGAGTTATAGTCCGGTGAATAGTAACGGATTTACTATTCACCTTTCTTCCTAGAGAGAAGGGAGAGGATTTTACTATTTTCCTCTCACTCTTTTGGCAATCCACTAGGCAAGCGCCTAGGGCTAGTTTTTTATTAATAAAAGAAAAAAATACAACAATTAGGAAAAGTACAAATAAGGGAGACAATAGCACCGGTATTGTTACCCATATGCCTTGACTATATAATCACTCCTCTGCGCCTCACATTGCATTATGATGGTAGCCTCATGTAGAGGATTCATGGTGTAGCTGCCGGCCAAGTTTCACGAGGGCATATAATCTCATAGCCGTGTGGATATTTTTCCAAAGGCATAGGACCAAGGCAACACTAACCGGGTTAAACCTTACCTTACTAATCCTATTGAGGCAAAGAAAAGGCCTCACCTACTAACAAGCATGTAAAAAATAAGAACTGGAGAATACCAAATATTCAATGATCATCACAGAGTTTATAACATACTCTGTGATGATATTACAAATGATAATACTTATATAATGATAAAATAGAATGTAGTAGGAATTAAAAATCTTGTCCCTTCTTTTCCAAACTTGTAAAATCTTCAATTTGTAATTCTTTGTTGTTTTCCTCACCCGTGTTCAAAATGTATTAAAAATCATCATTTCTTTTTTGGACGGTTGGACCTCGTTAATGTAGTTGGGGCAGCCTGCTCCTTTTTACTCGAGGGGGATAGAGAGTTTTTCCAATTAAAGTGATATTAATCAAAATGGGATTATTTATTTAATTTAGAATCGCCACTTGGAATAATTTATGGTGTCCCAAGTCACCGGTTTATTTTAAATCCTAAATCGAGGAAATTTGACTTCGTTTAAAGTCTACAAAACCAGAAGATCAGGTAAGGAATTCTGCTAACCCGAGAGAAGGTGTTATGCACTCCCGGGTTTCGTGGTTTTAGCACGGTCGCTCAACTATTAACAATTGGCCTAATTATATAATTTATTACATGTTTAGAACCTATTATGTCTTTCTAGCCACTTTTAATTATTTATGGAATTTGTTTGAACAAGTCAGGATGTCGCGCACTAATTTATTTTTTACACATTGTGAATCACGCCACAGGAACCGTACCCGCGATCTACAACATGTTTATTTTATTATTATTTAAAGTTATGGTCGGGTCGCATGAAATGCACACCCGAATTGGGATTTACGTAACATGACCATGCCACAGGAACCTACCCATAGTCACGATGATTTATTACGCACCAAAAAGTTTGCCTACCCGAGTTTGGTTGGCCTAAGAATGCTCCTAGAGATCTCAAAAGTAAAGAAATTAATAAATATATGAAAAAAATCCAAATATCTATGAAATTCGTCTTTCTGCCCATATTATTCATTTCATTTTTATTCAACCCATGATCTTGACTACTTATTTGTTTCAAGAGCAAAATGAGTTTGATAGATAGTATGTAAGCTTAACACATAATATTGTTGCATTTTGAGCTTAGTTTGATTCAGTTTAAGCTCAAACCCAATTAGTACAAATTAATCTATGCAACTCATACAATCTCTATATTTCTATTGATTAACAATAACCAAAAGAATGCAGTAATTAATACAAAGCAAATTAAGGCAAGAGAATAAAACATGGCATAAGGAAAATAAAACCGAGAGGGTTCACATCACGATTCTGGAGGGTCGTACAACATGAGTTAGGTACTTGGGGGGAGTTGAGCACAACATTTCACCCCCAGACGGACGGAGCGCACTATTTAGATTCTTGAGGATATGCTCCATACGTATGTAATGGAGTTTGGAGGTTCTTCGAATCAGTTCTTGCCACTGGCAGAGTTTTCCTACAACAATAACTATCAATCCAGCATTCAGATGGCACCAAATGAGGCTTTGTATGGTAGGCGGTGTAGATCCCCGGTGGATTGGTTTGAACCGGGTGGGGCTAGATAATTGGGCACAGGCTTGGTTCAGGATTCCTTGGAGAAGGTTAAGGTGATTCAGGATAGACTCCATACAGCCCAGTCTAGATAGAAGAGTTACGCGGACCGAAAGGTTTATGATATTTTCTATATGGTTGGAGAGCGGGTCTTGCTTCGGGTTTCGCCTATGAAGGGTGTTATGAGATTTGGGAAGAAAGGGATGTTGAGTTCGAGGTTTATTGGTCCTTTAAGATATTGAGACGTATTGAGGAGGTTGCTTATGAGCTTGCCTTACCTCCCAGCTTGGCAGGAGTTCATCCGGTATTTTATGTTTCGACGCTCTGGAAGTATCACGGCGATCTGTCACACGTATTGGATTTCAGTTCTGTCCAGTTGGATTGGGACCTATCTTATATTGTGGAGCTAGTGGCAATATTGAACAGGCAGGTTCAGAAGCTAAGGTCAAAGAACAATGCATCAGTGAAGGTTTAGTGGCGGGGTCAGCCAGTCGAGGAGGCGACCTGAGAGACCGAGCAGGATATACGTAGCCATTACTCTCATCTTTTCACTACTTCAGGTATGTCTATATGCTCATTCGAGGATGAAGGAACGTTTTAAGAGGGGGAGGATGTAACGACCCGACTGGTCGTTTGAAGAATTAATGCCCTGATCCCCTATTAACTGCTTTCCACATGTTTATTTCTGCTATTGTGAGATGTCGGGAGGGTTCGTTTGGAGTTTCGGGGTGTTTTGGGGACAGTTAGTCCCTCAATGAGATCTTAAGCTTAGAATTTGGACCATAGTCGGAGCAGTATAAAGACAACCTCGGAATGGAATTCTGTCGGTTCTGTTAGCTCCGTTGGATGATTTCGAGCTTAAGGGCGTGTTCAGATTGTGTTTTGGAGGTCCGTAGCTTATTTAGGCTTGAAATGCCGAAAGTTGAATTTTTGAAGTTTTCGGCTCGAAAATGAGATTCTGATCTAGGGGTCGGAATGGAATTCTGAGAGTTGGGTTAGATCCATAGTTTTGAATGTGACATGTGTGCAAAATGTTAGGTCATTCAGACAAGGTTTGATATACTTTCTGATCGATAGAGGAATTTGGAAGTTTTGGAATCCTTAGGCATGAATCCAAGGGTGAATTGGTGTTCCGGCATTGTTTTGAGTATTCCGATGATTGGTACAAGTTTGAATAGTATTATGTGACTTGTTCGTAGTTTTGGTTGAGGTTCCCGGGGCCTCGGAATGATTTCAGATGGTTGACGGGAAGTTGGGAGTTAGAGTGTGCAGCTGAAGTTGCTGAATTACTGTAATAACCGCACCTACGGATTGGGGACGGCAAATGCGGAGCCGTAGAAGCATGTGGTCAACCGCAGATGCGGCTAGATGAGGGAATTAGGTTGTTTTAGTGGAGATGGGGTTAAAGGGGGGATGGCTACTGTGCGACTAATGGAGGGCTTAGGATTGAAGAAGCATCAACGACTGGTTTGTTGGATCTCTTAGTTTGTCCCAAAGGTTGAAGAACATGATGCTTAGAGTGTGTGTTCTTTTCTTTGGGTATCTAGGTTAAATATAGGGTAATGGGCTAAGGTTATTTGGACTAAGGGTAATTGGGTTGGTCCAAAATGGCTTAAGAAAATTTTAAAAATGATCCTAGTTTTGGGGTTGTTCAAACTCTTTTAGCTAAAATCACATATCTTATTCTAAAAAGTGTAATGTATTTATAAAATATAGAAATCACTCGTAATTAAAATAAACTACTAAAATAAAATTAAATATTAAAGTGAAACTACTTTTGTATATTTTTAAATTTTATGAAAGGTAATGTGTAAAATCTCGGTGAGGGTCAAAAATTACATGTCTACAACTGCCCCTCTTTGACTGGAAATATGAAGAGTTTTCAAACAAAGAACGACGAGATAGGTTTTTGGCCCGACCCTTAGTTAGAGAGACCAAAAACTAAAAATAAAAAAGAATGTGACTGAGCCCCGGTATCTGAGCTGCCTACATATCATTGGCTATAAAAGAATCATGCAACGTGTAGTTTAGAAGTGAATGAGGTGATGGAGCATGTGGAGAGGATAAGAGAGTCTCGTGAGATACCGTCCGAGGCTCCGATCAGTGGTCCTGTTATTACATCAAAAATCAAAATTAAAAAGGCTAACTAAGCCTATCAGCTACGAGTTACAAGATCCTATCTATGACTCTTCTGAAGCTTGATCTTGAGTGTTGGTTGGTTCTTCATACGGACTCTGATCTGAATCTTGATGCTTGTTAGCTGCAGATGTTAGTTCATTCTTCCACGGCTTCTTCGGATCAAGACCTGACATGCAATGCTCGTGACTTTAGCCATGTCTTGAGCAGTTCACATCTTTCATCTGCTTCTGCATTTGGATTCACTTCCCTATTTTTTTTTTCTTTTTTTTTTCTTGGATTGAGACTTCTTCTTTGGTCATCTCAAACCCCCGTGCCTCTAGGTAGAAACCTTATTCTTTAGGCAACTCGTGCTACTTACGATTTGAAATTTGAAATGAATTCCCTCATTATCTAGGTGGGTGCCTGCTACTACAACAAAACAAACAAAACAAAAAAATCATTTTGTCATAGTTTGCACTAGGATGATTTGTGAGTTGTTAGCAGAACTATAAATCACCTACGCTGCTGATGAAGGATGCAATGTTGAGAGTAAAATTAAAGACACGACTAGGATGTGTGTCTCCTAGGGATGAAACTTGAATAACCCAAACTAGGAAGTGCGTCTCCTAGATTTAAGATTGAGCTTGCAGAAAACTATAAACTAAGCTTGACTAAAGTAGAAACTGACCCCATTTTCTAGGCGGGACCCCTGATTTCAAGAAAACTAAAGATTGGTAACTTAAGAAAATTAAAAAATGGACCCTTTTTTCAAATACAGACTTCCTCTTCTTCTTTTTTTTCTTTTTTTTATTTTTTTTAAGAAATTATTATCTTAGGAGATAGAATAGGTTTTAATCTTAGGAGAAAGATTCATTAGACTAAGATTTTTATCATAGGAGAAAGTTTCATCAAACTACGTCTTCTATCTTAGGAGAAAGATTCATCAGACTAAGATTTTGATCCTAGGAGAAATTTCATTAGACTAGGATTTCTATCCTAGGAGAAAAATTCATCCGACTAAGATTTTAATCCTAGGAGAAAGTTCATCAGTCTAGGTCCCTTTTTTTGTTATCTTAGGAGAAAGGTTCATCAGACTAATATTTCTATCCAAGGAGAAAATTCATCAGACTAGGGCTCTTATCTTAGGAGAAAAATTCTTCTGACTAAGATTTTGATCCTAGGAGAAAGTTCATCAGACTAGGTCCCTTTTTTTGTTATCTTAGGAGAAAGATTCATCAGACTAAGATTTCTATCCTCGGAGAAAATTCATCAGACTAGGTTTTCTATCTTAGGAGAAAAATTCATTAGACTAAGATTTTTATTGGGAAAAAATTCATCAGACTAGGACTTTTATCCTAGGAGGCAAAATGTGACGAGCAACTGGTAAAATTTTATGCATAGTAGCAAGATACATAAAGGCAATGTTTTGAGAAACTTCCCTTTGTTGACTCTTCTCTTCTCTTTTTTCCTTTTTTTGTTTTTTTTTGTTTTCTTTTTTTGAACCATTTTCCTTGGACTGCTTTGTTCCTGTTTTAAACAAAGAAAAATTTGTTGGTTTTGAAAGTGGTGGTCAGTTTGTGGCCTTGAGTCTTTGGCAGCTTGGCTTTGTGTCCATTCGCTTTTAGAAGACCGACTACATTGGTAGTTCGCTGCACTGTTGGGAGGCTTTGTTATTGCTTTCAAGGGGTCTTTACTTTCTGTACCAATCCTAATTGTTTCACTCCTAGTGTCATTGGTGTTTTTAGGCTTAATTAGCCTTATCCCGGCTGGAGATATTTGCTTAGGTGACCTTTCCCGATATCTTGAATGACTTCCTGCTTTTGAGAAATTTTTCTCTTAGAGAGAATCACATGTTATCTTTGATTGCGCCAAGTAGGCTGACAAGAGTCTTTTGGGGGAGCCTTTGTATGAATCCTCAAGGCATGTTGACAGTACAACTGAGTGTGCTGGCCAAATTTACTTTGTGCAACTGAAAAGCTAGTAGCAGATTTTGAAATCTTTTCTTGCTTGCTTTGACAAGGACGGACTGAGAGTGAAGGACACAATGATGCAAAGAAACAATATTGACAAGAAATGCCCTTGTCGGGAAGGATAGAAGGAAGAATTTTTTTCCTTTTTTTTCATAACTAGCCTTAATGATCATGACATGCATTTTGGACTTAATGGCCTGATCTATCAAACTAATCCAATCTTCCCTTTTACCATTCTTATGACCTTTGAAGTCCGGCTTGTTCGTGCCAATTCTTCGTATCAGCTTCAAGACTCACTTTCGACTAGTGGTGCCTAGAGAGGTTCTCACCAAAAAGTCTCTCTCATTTATTTCTCTCTACTTATCGTCGCCTTACAGTGCCCAGTGGGGGTTTTCACTAGTAAGACTCTCTCATTTATCTTTTGTTTTTGCTTTCTTGTGTGAGCAACTTGACAGTAGAACTCTGTTGTGGCATACCGCCTTGTGACCTGGGCAAAATCTAGAAAGGTGCCTCAGATCTCTACAAGTATAACAAGCCCTCAACTGCTGTGACTGCTGACCCTGGAACTGGCCTTATCGACATAGATAACCACCCTGATAACTCTGGATCAAAGGTGCACTAATATGAGTTGATAGTGCACTATAGGCTAGTTATTCAGGATGACATACATAAGGACCACGACTACCTGAAATACCCTGGGATGATTGAAGCACTGACTGAAACGGCCTGGAAGCATAGCCCCTACCAAATATAACCCTGACTCTATATGAGGCACCACTAAAACAACTGAAATGATGAGGCCTCTAATATAATACCGCCTCCCTATCCTAGCCACAAACCATCTCGATCCATCTAGCAATCTCTACGGCCCTCTAAAAAGAAATATCATCATCGATCTCCTTGGGCCATCTATAGCCTAATACTGAAAGTAAATCCATCAATGAATCTCCTCACTCTCTCCCTCTTAGTAGGGAGTAAGATAACTGCATGGCGAGCTAGGTCCACAAATCAGGTCTCATATTAGGTAACAGTAATGCTACCCTACTGCAGGCACTAAAACTACATGCAGTACTCCTCTCTTAAAGTGAAAGGAATAAACTTCTTCAGAAAAAGTTGCGAAAGAGAATCCCAGGTAAGTGAAGGTGAACCAGCTGGTCTGGTCAACACTTAATCCTACCACCATCTCTTGGCAGAACTAGTCATCTAGAACACTGCAAAGTCGACCCCATTGGTCTTAACAATACCTATGTTGTGCAGCACCTCATGGCAATGGTCCAAGTAATCATGTGGGTCTTCAAAAGGTGCACCACAGAAGTGAATAGGGAAGAGCTTTGTGAACTTGTCCTATCTCATCATTCCCTAAGAAGACATCGCGGGGCTCTCCCTGGTTTGTGCAGCAACAACCGGTTGAACTCCCCAACTGGCTGAACTGGTGGAGTCTAATATATGGGTGCCATCTTCTTCGGAGTGTTAGTAGTGGGAGTCTGTTCTCCTCCCCTAGTCCGAGAGATGGTTGGTGCTACCGGAAATGCACCGATCTGAGCCACACACTCCATGCGGCCCATTAAACGGACTAGAGCGCCTTGAAGTACGTGAGTGGCTATAATCCCTCCGGAACCTAAGCAGGTCCGACTGGTGCAGTCTGAGCTGGGATCTCCTCCTCATAATCAATCTAAGGCTCCGCTATGGGTGTTGCTATGCGAGGTCTAAGCTGAGCTCTGCCTCTGCTTCGGCCTCTACCCCTAGTAGTGGTTGCAATTGGGGGCTCCAGCTTCTCTCCAGCTATAGATATTGTATGTGTTCTTACCATCTACGAGAGAACAAGAATGGAATGATTCAAACATCAGTGATAGAATAAAATCGAACGATGGGAGACAAAAGAAGTGAATTTTTTCCTAAAACTCCATAGCCTTTAGAAGATAAGTACAGACAATTATGTACCAATCCTTCAGACTCTACTAAGCTTGCTCATGACTCGTGAGACCTAAGCAACCTAGTACTCTGATACCAACTTGTCATGACCTGGAATCTCAACCTTGGGATCGTGATGGCGCCTAACATCCACTTGCTAGGCAAGCCGACATGAAATAAATAATTAACCAAATTTTAAAAGTTAAAAACAAATTAATGATATCCAACGAGAAATAAATGCCAAGTCTTACACAATGCTAATATAAATCACGTGATAATATCTACTCTTAGAAATTTGGAGTCATGAGTACACGAGCAACTAGAAGTCTACAAACATAGTCTTAAATAAATACAATTGTTTGAAAGAGATAAATAGTAAAAGTTGGAAATGGAAGGGGACTTCAAGGTCTGCAAACGTTAGCAGATCTACCTCGAGTCTCCGTATGAAAATTATCCGAGCTGACGCACCTCAAGCACCGTTGGTACCAATAACAGTATCTGCACAAAAAGTGCAGAAGCGTAGTATGAGTACAACTGACCCAATGTACTCCGTAAGTGTTAAGCCTAAGCTCGACTAGGTAGTAATAAGGCTATGACAAGACCTACGTAAACAAACATGTACAAGTGTATATAAAGCAGCAAAATAACAAGAAGAATGATAAAATACTAACTAGGAGGGGACATGCTAAAAGGGGAAGATATAATAAATACAACAAGTATGAAATCATAAAATCTTCCTAATTAAGCAGTAATATAACCAATTAAATCAATGATATGAAAATGGTACGACATCACCCTTTGTGCTTTTACTCTCATCCTCACCATGCAATATCATGAATATAATGGCACGACATCACCCTTCGTGTTTTTACTCTCATCTTCACCATGTAATAATATGAATGAAATAGAATTGCATCACCCTTCATGCTTTTACTGTCGTCCTCACCATATAATAATATGAATGAAATGGCATGGTATCACTCTTCGTGCTTTACTCTCGTCTTCACCATGTAATAATATAAATTCAAATAATAAACAACACGGGGAATAATTTAAAGTCAAATATGGTGCCACGATATCAAACTTCAACTTCCAAAATATTTAACATCTTTAAAATAAGCAATAAATGCAAAACGAATACTTAAAAAAGTAATAATCTAACCTAAACATGGATAACATAATTAACGAAATAATATAATACAAAGAAACAAGTTCCACCCACATGCTTTAACCTAATGACAACACAAAAGTACTCGCCGCCTCACATATATGCTGTCCCCATATATAAACACATAGAAAATAGACCAACAATTCTTAATCCCTCAAGTCAAGGTTACCATGACACTTACCTCACTCTGCAACCAAATCAATGCTCGACCGTGGCTTTTTCTCTAGATTTAGCCTCCAAACCAATCAAATCTAACCAAATATAGTTCAATAATTCAAAATAAGCTTTAGAAACTATCCACGAGTGAAAAAATTTCAATCTTTAATGTTTTTGAAAAAAGTCAACAAAAGCCAATCCCGGACCCGCTTGGTCAAAAATCGAGATTCAGACCAAAACTCAATTACCCATTCACCCTCGAGCCCGGTTATGTGATTAGTTTTGAAATCTGACCTCAATTTGAGGTCTAAATCTTAATATCTCAATATCCCCAGTTTTTATCTAAATCCCTACTTTCAACCATATAAGTATAAATTAAAGGTTAAAATCAATGGGTGTTTATGAAAATATAAGGAAACAAGTTAAAGTCGACTAACCTATGAAGTTGGAACAAAAACCTCTTCAAAATTGCCTCTAGGCCGAGCTCAAAATTGAAAATGGTCAGAAATGGAATAAATCCCAATTTTGGACTATTTTAAATCACTGGCGTCTGGTGTTCATCACATTCGCGAGACACCTGACGCGATCGCGAAACTTTGCGGCCTAAATGGCCTTCACATTCGCGAGAAACTCTTCGCGTTCACGTTGGCCTCACCCACCTAGTCTTCCGCGAGCCCAGGCTCGCATTTGCATAGAGTAACCCTTACCTCCCAAGAATCACCCTTAACCCATCACGTTTGCGTGTGAACGGTTGCGTTCGTGGAGGGTAAACCCTCTACTGCTTTGCATTCGCGATCGGTTCTCCGTGTTCGCGTAGAAGAAAATCCTCCCAATCCCAGTTTCTCTTTGTGATTGCGAGAGTACCTTCGCCATCGTGAAACACAAAGCCTCAACACTAGCAACAGTCAAAACCAGCAACTTTTCAAGTTCAAAAAGGTTTGTAGCCTATCCGAAACTCACCCTTCCCCTCGGGCTCCAAACCAAACATGCACTCATGTGTAATAACATCATGCAAACTCGCTCGTGCGATCAAAATACCAAAATAATACATAGAACTACGAATCGGACATCAAAATGTATAAAAATTTCAAAGAAACTCAAAAACTTTCAAATTCACAGCCGAGCGTCTGAATCCTATCAAATCTATTTCGTTTTGCACCAAATTTTGCAGACAAGTAATAAATAATAAAATGAATCTATACCAAGTTTCGCAACTAAAATCTGAGTCTGGTAGCAATAAAGTCAACCTACGATCAAACTTCAAAATTACTTAAACCTTTAAATTACTAGCAACAAATAACGTTAAATCAAGTTAGGGACTTCCGAATTCAATTTCGGGCATACGCCCCAGTCCAAAATTAAGATACCAACCCACCAAAATTGGCAAAATACTGTTTCGGGGCTGCTTACACAAAATATCGACCGTAGTCAACTTCAATCATTTTTAAAGCTAAAATTCACATTTTCTTCAATTTTTCACATAAAAACTTTCCGAAAAAGACACGACCTGTGCGCGCAAATATAAAAATACTAAATGGAACTAATCAAGGTCTTGAAATACTGAAATAAGTGCTAGAACTCAGAATGACCTACCAGGTCATCACAACCACATAGCGTACATTGTCATCATCTACCAACATTTTTATTATAATCGACACTAATATATGTTGAACCAAGAAGACTCCTAGTCAAAGGCTCATCATCAACAAACACACCTTCCTTATTATGCTCTAAGCTCGCTCCACCAGGTACTTTTTAATGGCAGTCACATATTCTAGATTAACCACCAACTAGTCGATTGTAGAATCCTATACCTCATCATCGTATGACACCAGATTCTTCATGTAATCCATATCTAGCTCGCGTACGGTAGAGATATGATAAGTAAGCACCTTCTTAAATATATCATATAATAGCCAATTAGCAAATATATCTCTCGCTGGTGGGTTTTGCTCTTCCTTGTTTATTCACTTTCTTCTTCTAATTTCACTTTTATAATTTATATTTTTGCTTTTGGTACTCTTTGGGTTTCAACAATGACTTTTCAATTTTCTGGCCACAGTAAAGCAGGAATGGAGCGTTTATCTTAGGAATTTTTTAATATCTCTTTACTCTGTTTTAGTAGTTGTTTTCTTCCTACTCTTTTCTCTGTTTCTCGGTGTAAAGTTTAGTAGCAGAGTTTTGCTAACTAAAACAAAGGAGGAGTATATATTTGCTTCTTTTACAAGAGATCTGGTTCAACAAAGAGACATCTCAAAACAAGGTACTTTCAAGAGAACCCAGAGCCAGATCTTTCCTTCTTTCTTGATTATCAACCTTTTTGAAGTCAAATATATCGGATTTTTGTTGGAGAATAACTCAGATCTGATTTTTATTCTCCCTCCACTGTTGGAGAAAATATAGCTGATTTTTGTTCGGCATAGCTATAGCAGAAACTTTAAAATATTTTCTAAATTAGATCTGAGCTAACGAGTTCGTGGGAATAGCCTTTGACAAGTGCCCTAGTTCACTGCACCAAAGCAGTGGTAGCGGTGATAGCTCCTTCTGGTTTTTGGGTCGTGGTATTTTTTGTATTTTCAGGAATTCTCGCAGTATTGGAGACAAGTTGGGCGCACGAGCACTAAAAAAGGAAAGCAACATGGGAGAGTGTCAGCAAAGGGCGGTAGGAAGTGGTGCGTAAGCGTAGAACTACATTGAGTACAACAAATCAGCCACAAGTTTGGTTATCGGGAGTTGGTACCTCCTGTTTTACTGTTTCCCTTTTGGTGTTAGCTAAATTACTGTTACTTTACTTCGCAATAGTTAAACCTTTCAACTAGGATACTAGTTACCACTTGTTTCCTTCTAGTTTGATTTGTTGTCCGTTGTGCACTAGTGAGTCTTCTCTAGATTGTTGTAGGTGTAGTGGCTGCAGTCTGGGATGATAGAATAAGGACATATCCTCGGGTGGGGCTAGGGTCAGGGGATAGGTCGGGTAGCAAGGAAGGTAGAGGGGGCAAGGGAGCCTATAGGTTGAGAATCGGGTCATGGAACATAGGTTCACTAACGAGTAAATCCATAGAGTTGGCGAAAATCCTGCAAAAGAGGAAGATTAATATAGCGAGTGTCCAGGAGACTAGGTGGGTCGGATCGAGGGCGAAAAACGTGGATGGGTATAAGTTGTGGTACTCTGGTGTCCTGAGGGGTAAGAATGGAGTGGGTATCCTGGTAGATAGCCATATTAGAGAGTCTGTGGTAGAGGTCAGGCGGGTGAATGATAGACTAACTATTAAGTTGGTGGTGGGTGAGGGTACTTTAAATGTCGTTAGCGCGTACGCACTGCAAGCAGGCTTGGATGAGGATAGTAAGAGGCGCTTTTGGGAGGGGTTGGATGAGATTGTGCGTAGTATACCGCCTTCTTAGAGGTTATTCATAGGAGGAGATTTCAATGGTCATATTGGGTCATCTGCAGATGTGTACACTGAGGTGTATGGTGGCTTTGGTTTCGGGGAGCGGAACGGAGGGGGCATTTCGCTGTTGGACTTTGCCAAGGCTTTCGATCTAATCATTGCGAACTCGAGTTTTACGAAGCGGGATGAACATTTGGTTACTTACCAAAGTTCGGTGGCGAAGACTCAGATTGACTATCTCCTCCTTAGGAGATGCAACAGAAGGTTGTGCGAGGACTGCAAGGTTATCCCAGGCGAGACCCTCTCAACGCAGCATAGGCTTTTGGTGATGGACATTTGTATTAGGATAAGGAGGAAGAAGAGGTCAGTACAAGGATGCCCCAGGATTAGGTGGGGCGCCTTAACTAAGGATAAAGCTAAGGAGTTGGAAGGAAGGTTATCGGCAATGGGAGCTTGGAGAAGTAGTGGGGACGCAAACACAATGTGGTCGACGATGGCGGACTGTATAAGAAAGGCGGCGAGAGAGGTGTTAGGGATATCTACTGGCCACAATGGTGGCCACAAAGGAGATTGGTGGTGGAATGCGGTTGTCCAAGGTAAAGTGGAAGCAAAGAAGGCGGCTTACCTGCGGTTAGTAGGGAGCACTGACGAGGAGGAGAAGAGAGCGAACAGTCAAAGGTATAAGGTAGCTAGGAAGGAGGCGAAGATGGCAGTGACGGAGGCTAAGACGACAGCTTTTGCTCGTCTGTATGAGGAACTAAGGAACAAAGGTGGGGATAAGAAGTTATTCCGACTCGCTAAGGCGAGAGAGAGGACAACTCGGGATCTGGACAAAGTGAGGTGCATAAAAGATGATGACGGCAAAGTTCTGATGGGAGATGACCAGATTAAGAGGAGGTGGCAGACCTATTTTCATAAACTTCTAAGTGAAGAAGGGGATCAGGATATTATACTTGGGGAATCGAGGAATGCCGACAGTCACCATGAATTAAGTAATTATAGGGACATTGAGATCGATGAAGTCATGAAGGCAATGTGTAAGATGAGAAGGGGCAGAGCTACCGAGCCAGACGAAATTCCGGTTGAACTGTGGAGGTGTGTGGGTAGAGCAGGCTTGGAATGACTTACTGCATTGTTTAGTGTTATATTCAAGACTAATAGGATGCCTGAAGAGTGGAGGTGGAGTACAATGGTCCCGTTGTATAAGAACAAAGGTGATGTCCGGAGCTGTAACAACTATAGGGGCATCAAATTACTAAGGCATACCATGAAAGTTTGGGAGAGAGTGGTAGAAATGAGAGTGCGAAGGACGGTATCTATTTCAGACAACCAGTTCGGGTTCATGCCGGGGCAATCTACCACAGAAGCTATCCACCTTATTAGGAGGATGGTGGAACAGTACAGGGATAGGAAGAAGGATCTCCACATGGTGTTTATTGATCTGGAAAAAGCGTACGATAGGGTTCCTAAGGAGGTCTTATGGAGCTTCTTAGAGGATAAAGGGGTCCCGATTGACTATATTAGGGTGATTAAAGACATGTATGAGGGATCTAAGACTCGGGTTAGGACAGTATGAGGCGACTCTTAACACTTTCCAGTTATTACGGGGTTGCACCAAGGGTCTGCGCTCAGCCCATTCCTATTTGCCCTGGTGATGAATGCACTGACTCATCATATTCAAGGGGAGGTGCCATGGTGCATGCTATTTGCTGATGACATTATTCTAATTGACGAGACATGAGGCGGCGTCAACGAGAGGCTAGAGATTTGGACCGGTCTCTGTTACAACAAAATAATGACTATTTTTTATTGACTTGGTAAACGTTGACTACTTTTGAATGACCAGTTCGAAAACTGATTATACCGTGCTATTTTTACTATATTACGTGATAAAAAGTCTGTCGCACTGAATAGAGAAGCACAAGATGCTACAATTTTTTAATTGTTAAATTAACATATTAAATTTAAGTTGATTACCCATTTACTATAATTGAGCTTAAGGGACGAAGTTGATTTTCAAAGTAATAATTACATAACTCAACTGAGTTGAGCCTTAAAAACTCAGTTTGAGTTCGAGATTTGATGGAATCGATCAACCAAGTTTTTGAGTAAAAATAGCACGGGCTAGCCAATTTTCGGACTGGTCATTCAATAATAGTCAGTGTTTGCAAAGTCATTGAAAAATAGTCACTATTTTGTTGCAACAAGGACCGGTCCAACATAATATATTGGAGATTGGTGCACCTGTGTATGAACTTCCAGCATATTATGCTGGAACTCCAACACGCAGAAAGTTTCAGCATAATACATTGGAGATTGGAGCACCTGTGTATGAACTTCTAGTATATTATGCTGGACCGGTATATTATACTGGAACTCCAGCATATTATGCTGGAAGTCTAGTATATTATACTGGAACTCCAGTATAATATACTGGCGTTCCAGTATACCTATGAATATACTGAGTTCCAGTATATTATGATTGAGTATTTTTCGGATTTTGAATAGTGTTTTCGTTCAGATTTATCTTTACATGAAAAGTGGCTAAATTTCGATTATTTTTGATACTGTGGCTATTTTGAATGAGCACTTGTAAATCTGGCTATTTTTGAATGGGATTTTTACATACTTATACACTATTTCAACCCTTATTATGAAAAATGTCCATGTTTTGGTATTTACCCGACCTAAACACATTTTAGTTACAAAATATATACAATCCATCTTAAAAGGTTCCCAAATCCATTATTTATGCCTTCAATCAAGGAATTTAGTTATGTCATTTTCTATTTTTTTCTCTTCTTCTCTTTCCTCTTAAATCGAGCACAAAACTCGCAACATGGAAAGTTGTCCTTTTATTAATCGACTTTTGTCTGTTTTCCACGGCATTGGATTTTTTTTTGGCAAATTAAAGTCTTTATTATTTTGAAAACCCATTCAAACTCAGCATACACAAAATGCTATTCTTTCAGGTGAGTACACCATAAGAAGCATCAAGTTAACAATAGGAATACTGATGAAGAACAAAGCTTGACCATCGACAATTAAATCCAAATCGGAAAGTAGATTGAAGCAACTAATATCAAAGGCTCATGATTGTACTAACGAGGACCACGAAATGAAAATGTATTATTGATTTAATCCTGCTCAAGGATTGTTTATAATAAAAAATGATCAGTTAGCTACCAGCTTCTTTGACATTTTTGTTCACTTCTCTTTTTCCTGCTTCTCCATAAATGTTTTTCTCAAAAAATCTAAACTTTCAGTGGTGGTCGAAATCTAAATTTCTGGAAAGGAGCAAAGGGATGGGCTTAGCCAGTCAACTACGTTATCTCACAAATTTGGAAGCTTCCCTTTATCAACCAAACCAAATACTATAAAAAAAAATCAAAACTTTAATCATACCAGTTATACATTATTTCTACACTTTCATACATTGTTTTTACCCAGTTATATACAACTATAATATCATACCATTTAAATATAATTTTTATACAATATGTCTTTTGTATATTTTGTATCTGATTTATACATAATAAAAATAAATTTTATACAATTAATTATATATTATACAACTTATCTACAACTTTCATACATTATTTCTACCCAATTATATACAACTACAATATCATACCACTTAAATATAATTTTTATACAATATTATTCAACTTTCATACAATATTTAAATAAAAAAACATATATAAACAACAAAATACAATTTTTCTACAATTTTATTATAACTTTACTAAATTTTTGCAATATAATGTATGTCATGTCTTCTTCTTCGAGTTTCAATCTGAAATTCAGCCAAAATCAAGTCTAATCTTCACCAAAACACCCTCAAAATTGAGATATAAACTCCAAACAATATTCCCAATTATTTGTAACAACACCCAATCCACACAAATAATGATTTTTGAAAACCCAAATTCGAATTCAAAGCATCAAAGCTTTTTAATGGCTGTCAATGATGAAATTGATGTTATCTTTTCCTTTCCTTTATATTACTAGAATTAGGGATTGAGAGATAGAGAGAAACGTAGAGAGAATTCTCAATTGTTTGCAACAACACCTAATTTAAATAAATAATATTTTTTGAAAATCCAAATTCGAATTCAAAGCTTTTTAATGGTTATCAATGGTGGAATTGCTTATCTATTTTCCTTTGCTTTACATTACTGGAATTAGGAATTGAGTGATACAGAGAGACGTAGAGAGACAGAGAGAGCGCAGGTGAGAGAGAGAGAGAGAGACAGAGAGATACAGAGAGAGAGAGAGCGCATGAGGGAGAGAGAATAAGGATGAGAAATAATTGATTCCTAATATAAAGGGATACTCATTTAATTCGTAAAGTGTATATAATTGGTAAAATTGTGTATATGAGATAATTAAATTAAAACTTGAATAGGGAGGGTAATAAAGTTTTCAATAGTGTATATGCATGTAAAAATTCCTTTTTAAATTTCCAAATTGGGCCATTTCGACTCTTTTCAAGATGAGTTTGAGGGGCATTTGCATCTATACCCGTTTTTTGTGTCACATTTTAACTTGTGCCCGCTTTGCAAAAAAATTGCAAGCGTACTCGCTTTTTCGCATAACTTCAGCACACGAGGCTGAAGTAGCAAAGACAATCACGCAAAACTTCAGCATTCTAGTAGCCGGGCCTGAAGTTCAGCTCTAGAGTTGAAGTTTTTGTTTTGTAACTAGCGAACTTCAACTCTAGAGCTGAAGTTTTTGTGTTGTAACTGGGAAACTTTAGCTCTAGAGCCGAAGTTTTTGTTAATTTGCTGTATTTGTCAATTATAATTTTCTAGCTGTATTTTTGTTGTTTTGCCTTAGTTGTAGCTAGTGGTTGTTAGTTGAAGTGGACTAGAATGAACAAGTTATGTTTTTAAGAAAGCCACAAGATGCTCGATATATGTCCTCTCAGACAAAAGAAGGAATAACGGTGCCCAAACAAACAAAAATAAGTAGAGAGGAGTATGAATATATACTGCACAAAAATCATATCAAGAAATATATATATTTCCAAAGGGCACACAAACAATTGGCCTTACAAAAACGCTTCCCAACAGTGAGCAATTCAAAACAAACCCTACTGGTAACTTAAACTTTTTCCTAAGACTAATTTGCTGTAAATTTGGAGCAGAAGTACAACTGTCGAACTGCTCAATTAAAAAAATTGACCTTATAACTAAAGCAGCGTTGCTTCTGGAGAAATACCAATTTGTTTTGTAACTTGAAGAAGAAAACAAAGGAGGAGGAGAAAGAGGGCTACAATTATTTAAAAAGTGGGTACAAGTTAAAAATTTTTAAAAAAATAGGTATAAGTTAAATGGGCGCCCCGTACAATTTTTACGAGTTTGAGCTATGCTTGAGCCCAAGGTGGCTCAGCCTTGTACCAGGCCTAGACTGACGGCATTGGTACATTTAATTCATTTATTTAGCTTTTTATTTTCTTTTTGGGGCAATAATCATGCTTGCCTTTGTAAAATAAGGAAATTTGAATCCAGCATATGAGCCAACCTTGAGTTTGAGCTCCACAAGATTTCTCGAACCCAAGATTAAATGGAATCTAATTTCTAATTAAACTCGATACACAATTTAACTAGGTTTGAAATGTCAATAAATTTGAAGCAAATTAATAGCGCTTCATTATGCATGAACAAAATGATTGAGTGGAGTTTGAATTGTGAAGCAATCGAGGCCTCAGCATTGGAATACATGGTCAGAAAAGTGAGAAAACAAGCCAGACACAACCAATTTTCTTAGTCACTGTCGGACTATAAAGGAAAATATTTTATTTTATTTTCTTAACATTAAGAAATAAAGGAAAATATTTCACTAGTCCCCTCCGGGACTAGGAGGCGATGGGTCATGACGATTATTAGCACCTGTTCCATCATAGTCATCTCTCTCAACCAATAGCTTCCTCTTCTTTTCCACCTCTTTATTCAGTACCTTCAAAATAAAAATAGATCTTAAATGAATTTGAGATTTAGAGTTACCAAATTCCGAATATATAGTGTGTATGTTTAATTTTCTTATACATGTATATATAATTCGATCCGAAAGTAATAGATTCAATTGATCTTCGTATTAAAAAAAAAGGTACAAAGACAAAAAAGATCTAAGATTCAAGAAAGAAGACAAAAGAACCTTGTCATGAGATTCTTGAAGCGTTGGATTTCCTGTAATTGTCTTGAGGCTTCCTGTGAATTAATTAGTCACACCGAGTATAGATATGACATCAGATGAAAAGTTGAATTAAAAGAAAAAATATATATATAACAAGACCTTTTGGAACTTACTGGAGTAAGGAACTGCAACGGTGGAGATCAAGAGGGAAAAGCCCAGAAATAGCAGGAATAACCGTAGGAAGGACGCCTTGTGCTCCATTTGTTTAATTGGAATATTCTTGTGAAACAACAAGAAGACAGATAATGGGGATGACCTAAGGGTGTTAAACGGGCCGGGTCAGCCCGGTTCCGAACCGGCCCAGACCGGTTAAAACCGGAACCGGCCCGGATGGTTAAAGGAGACTGGGTTGGGCTGGGTTAGGGGAGACGCGCGGGTTGGTTTGTTTACGTTTAAAATACCGGTTACCCGGACCGGTCCAACCCGTTAGGTGAACAGTGTTCGTAAACCGGTTAACCGGCCCGACCCGGACTGGCCCGGTTTAACGGTAAATTTTTTTTAAAAAAAATTTTCTTTTTTTTAAATTTTGGCCAGATCTGACCGTTGGCAATGGTCCATTTCAGAAAATGGTCGTTGCCCGACGGGTGAATTGCACAAATAGCCCAATTTTGGGTTTTTTTTAAAAATTAACCCCCCTTTCAAAATCTATAAATATCCCCCCCTCTTCCTCATTTTTTCACTCATCTCTCAATTCTCAATCTCAATTCTCATATTCTCTCATTCTTTAATCTTCATTCTTCACCTATTAAAGTGCAATCAACTATTTGACTATTTTTTTTTTTGGAATTTAATTTATCGTAGTATTTATTTTTTGAAGTTACTAATCGGGGAAATAAAAAAAGAGGTAGCACTTCAGGTTCAGCATCTGGTAGTAATTTAAATACCTCTCCAAATATTCCTGAAACATTACTTGATAATAATATAGATTATGAACAATTGCAGGAAGATTTTGGTATAGATGATAATGAATTAGAAATGGAAGATGAGATATCACTTACACCTAGTAGTGTTGGAGTTGCTAGCAGGGGTGGTGGTCGTGTTACTAGTAGTAGACCACCTGTGGCCCCGACTAGTAATCGTAGAAAAAGAAGTAAGGTTTGGAAATTCTTTGAGGAAATAGAAGGTACCGATAGAGTTAAATGTAAACTTTGTAATGATACTTTTAAACATAAGACTGGGGATAGGGGGACTGGGACACTTAGTAGACATATGAGAATTGAGCATCCTATAGAATGTGGATCTGATGGAGATGGAAATCAATCAACTCCAAACCCTACTACTGGTGGTCTTGTGAAATATGATAAAATGAAGGATCATGAGAAGTTAGCAAAAATGATTGCTTTGGGTTGTCTACCTTTTTCTTTTGCTTCTTCATCATATCTTATTATGTATATTCAAAGGATTTACAATCCTTTATTTAAAGATATCCCTAGAAGTACTTGTAGAGCTGATATCTTTAGACTTCATGGACAATATCAAACATACATACGTTATTTGTTCAACCACCTTCCTTGTAGAGTTTCTCTAACTTCTGATATTGGTCATGCTGTTAATGGAAATAATTATTTGACAATTACATGTCATTGGATAGATGATACTACTTGTATGCAAAAACGTATTATCGCTTTTAGATATGATGAAGATTAGAGTCATACTGCTACGTTTATAAGTAGTACTAGTTGAATTTTATAATCTCAAGCAAAAAGTATTGTGTATGTCTTTTGATAATGCTTCTAACAATAATGCCACAATTTCAATATTAAAACTGCATTTGCAACCACCTCTTGATGAAAATTTTCATCTTAGGTGTGCATGTCATGTTTATAATTTAATTGTTAAAAGTGGCCTTGATTTATTTTCAACTGAGATTACTCATGTTAGAGAGCAGTCGGTGTTATTCAAGGAAATAATAGACAATCTAGAATAAAGGAATTTAAGAATAAGTGTGTCCAGTATAACCTTAAACCCAGATTCATGCCAGACGAAATTGTTACTAGATGGAATTATACATATATATTTTTAAAATGTTGCTACAAATATAGATTCCCAATAACTGAAGTTGCTAATGCTCATTGTACTGATCCAAACCGTATGTTAACAACTACTACTTGGGAGGTCATTAATGATGTTGTTAAATTTTTACATAAATTTTATACAACTACTGTTGAGTTTTCTGGAGCATATTACCCTACTGTTACTATGGCTTTAGTACATATAGATGAAATTTCTTTTCTACTCTTTGAATTTAAGAAGAAAGAAAAATATAGGGATGTTGTTGAAAAAATGCAAGCACAATTCAAAAAATATTTCTTTCCAATTCCTCCGATTTACTTAATTGGTGTTGTTTTAAATCCTTCTATTAAGATGTCTGATTGTCACCAATTAATTAATGCTTTATATACTTATATGGAGATTGGACCAACTGAAACCCCAGATTTATATACTTGTATGAACAAGCTAAATGAATATTTACAACAATTATATAATTATTATGCAAATGTAATTGATAATGCTGCTCGTACTGTAGGCAATGTTAATCCCACTATGCACTGTACCACTTCTGCTACTGTGGATGATGAAGAAGGCCTTGATAGTTTTAATATTTTTTCTACATTTTCTAACACTCAAACCAGTAGCAGGAACATCGATGAACTTCAATTCTACTTGCAGAAGCAAAAAGAGCCCCGCACAAAGGAATTTTCACCGTTGGTATGGTGGCATGAGAATGGAAAGCAATTTCCTGTTCTTTTCGCTATGGCTCGGGACGTGCTGAATGTGCCAATTTCAACTGTTGCATCAGAGAGTGCATTTAGCCAAGTAAGACAACAACTTGGAGACACCCGTCACTCATTGGGAAGCAATGTTTTGGAAGTTTTAGTATGTTTCAGAGATTGAATTAGATCGGAACGAATAAATCAAGGACGTGAAGATGTTGATAGCCCAGAAGACGAGGAACTTGGAGATATATAACACATGGTAACCCATCCGAATTTAACATTCCAAAAGAAGGTCACTCAATTTATATTGATTATGAAGAACTTACTAAGGCAATGCAAAACCTTTGAATTTACTCTTTTTTGGTTAATTTACTTGTTGTTAAATGTAAACCTTTCAATTTGTAAGTTTGAATTTTGAAATAAATGTAGCACTTGCAATTTATAAGTGCAATTTTTCCCCATCTTCTTTGTATTCTTTATATTAATACTTTGTATTAATATAACTTACAATAGTTATACAAAATACAAAAATAATTAAAAAATACACTAAACCGGCCCGGCCCCCTCAACCCGTAACCCTTGCGATTCAATTTTTACCCGGATGAACCCGAACCCGTTAAACTCGGTAAGCCCCAACCCGTAACCGGCCCGAACCATAACCCATACGGGTCCAAAAAATCCCAACCCAACCCGGTCCGGTCCACCCGTTTTTAACAGCCTTAGGATGACCTTTTAAATGGGAATTTAAGTAGTAATATAGAAGGATAAATAAAATTTCTTTATATTGTTAATTGTATAACAGATTTTTTATCAATCATTTTAGGTCACCAATCAATGATTATCAAATAAAATTATTTCTGGTTCTCTTTTAAATAAAGAGACGGATTTAGAATTTAAACTATTTGTATTCAACCTTTAATATTTTTAGCGTTGATGTATAGGAAAAAATATGTTATGCCAGGTGGCCGCTTAAAAGAATGACACGTGGGATCGAGGGCAATTATCTCGTTTGGCACCATGGGAATAAGACTCATAAAGAGGCAATAAATACCTTCCGCTCGGTGGCATTAATGAAGAATATTCCATGGCATTAAGTGTACTTCTCATTACAAGAAATTTATCATTTATGCTCACCGTTACATCTTCTGATGGCCCTCATAATTGACATTGAAGAAGGGTACGATCCTAGGACCTTGTTCTCTAGATGTAGCTATAAACAACGAGCTTTGTTATTATTGTAGGGGGACGAATCTTCTGGCAAACTAACACTACAATTTACTCAAAGCTTTATACAAATTTATCTTCTTATCTTTTATTCTTATTACTGTTGCGCCCGGAGGCTTCGCTACCGAAATCATTATTTATTCCATTTCGTCTTCATATCAAGGCTAATAATATATATTTGTTTACCGTAAAAATGGTAACAACAATTAAATTTGTAAATGGGATTCTAAAAATACATGATCTATTCCCGAGCTAGTTGTTAGAGCAGTTGATGCTAGTAATAAGGTTAATGACAAAATGCAAACTAAAACGAGATAGTAATCGAACCGAGAGGCCTGCTGCCCGGGTAAAGTTCTGGTCGATGGGGGACCTCGGGGTCAACGTCAGGGTCGAGCTCGAGCTATCTGGGATAGTCGGGGATGTGATAACAGTTGAGGATATAATCAAACAAGGCTCTTCACGGTCATTACTAAGCAATATGATGAAGAACTAGTAAGAAAGCAATGAATATTAAGGTGACTTCGGGCCAGTGAGAACGAACAAGTTAGAAAGAAAAGAGAGCGAGAGAGAGATATTATTGCACTTGTGGAAAAAATGGAGCAACATCAGTCCCGTCTACAAAGTAATGGGGATCCCCTTTATATAGAAGAGGAATCCGCTATGGTACAGAAAGTGTTAATCATAAAGGTATGGAGATAGGATGGCTAGATATGACATCTTGAAAATAGGCCCCAGATAGACCAACCATGTTAGGTTAAGCTGCGTGCCTCGGGAACTTCCCTCTCGCCTGTCGTGGCTTGCTGTACTTGTCAGAATACGATATCCTTCAGACCGATATATATATCGAGCCTCGAGGTTGAGTCTCGACCTCGACTTCGAGCTTCGAGGGACATAACCGCGAGATGGTTTTATGACGAGGGAAATAGGCCCCCGGATTTGCCATATACAGATAGTCTTCGTGTTTCTTAGAGTGAAGGCGAAGAGAAACGATAAGAAATGGTTCTGAACCCCCGCTTCCTCTGGTGCCCTTGCGAATAGATACAAGGTATCAAGGCGCAGTACGTGCACCGTTCCTGCAGATTTTAACATTGATTGCCACGGTTGGCTTCCTTTAATATACCCATGGTGCTTTTATATATACTCGTTTCTTCCTTTCTAGATTTCATCTTGTGTTCAAAGACCCTTAGTGAGGCCTGTTTCCCCTTGTTCTCACTCTTACTTAGGGATGCAAACCCCTTTTTTCTTCTTTCCTCAGATTTCCCCAAGGATGAAAAATATTTATACTTCTACTTCCCAGGAGGTTGCGGGCTCATCCTCCTCGCTTTTCTCTCGAGGCGAGGTGGATACTCCCCCCCGTGCTGAGGAGTGCATTCCGGGACCCTTTATGATGACCTCCGATTTTAGGGCCGAGAGACCCTCCTCGAAGTCAGGGCGCCGCGAGCTTGCAACTTGGTGTATTATCTCTATAACGGACATCAAAAGAGTGAAGGCAGACTATTGCTGGGGAGATACCGTGCTCATGGAGATTCCCGCTCGGGATGAAGATATTATGGCTCATAAAGCCAACTTTCTGAGTGTGTATACCTACCCATTCTCTTTGGGGCCAGTGGGGCCATCCTTGCCCTTGATCGACCCCGTGATTTTCGACTTCTGTCGGAGTTACCAGGTAACTCTAGGTCAAGTCCACCCTTCGTTCTGATGCGTGGTTTATATGATCATGCATTATTCGAGCATGATAAAGGGAATGCCCTTCACCCTGAACCATTTAATCCGGATGTATAGTCCTCGTCTGCTTCGCGGAGGCTTAGTCAAGCTTCGCTGTCGAGCCTTGAGGTCCCTTTTTCCGCCCACCGAGGAGTTCGCGGATGATGGGTGGTTAATCTGATTCGTCCGAGTGAGGACGTATGATCTGATTCCAGCAGAAAAGATGCCATTCCCTGAGAAATGGAACGCTGGGCGTAAGTAGATATGTTGCCCTTGTCCTTTCTGGGTAACTTTTCTTTATACATCTGACTCTGCCTTTCTTGTCTTTTAACCGCAACTGTGAGCACGTGATTTTTGCCCTATATGAAATACTCCTATAAAATCCAAAGAAAATAGTTTTTTTTTAATTATTTACCATTTTAGGAATTTTGTAAAATTTTATTTAATTGTTTGCATTTTTTGTGCACGTTTAAGTTTTATTTAAATCATGAAAAATACCAAAATATCACGCATTGCATTTAGGATTTAATTTTACATTTTTAGATTAATTAGTAAATTAATGTTTTATAAAAATGGAAAATCACAAAAAAATAACTTATTTTTGCGTTCTCTATTGTTTAATTTTGAATTTTGGTAGTTTTCTTTAATTTTGATACTTAATTAGTTGTGGTAATTATTATTTAGAGTTAATTAATTTAATTTGGTAGGATAATCTAGTTTTGATATTTTAATTTAGGTTTTTATTTTTATTTGGAAAAAAGAGGAATTAAAAGAATTGAAAATAAAAAGAAAATGAAGAAGAATGAGAAGATTCGGATTTTTGGACCAAAATTTAAAATCCCTCGAGCCAAAATCAATTCTACCCGTCCAAACCCGTTAAATCTGTCCCAGACCACCCCATACCCGGTCCGCACCACTCAATGACAAAACGATGTCGTTTCCCATTACCCCTTGATTAGGACCGCCGATCTTAATTGATCGGACGGTCCAGAACTGAGTCCCCTCTGATATATAACTGTACAAACGCTCACCCCCTACCCCCTCGTCTCTCATGTCTCTCACCCCAACCTAACAAAAACCCTAAAAGCTGCCCTTATCTCCACCCGCCACCAGTGGCGGCGCCACCACAAATCACCACCAAAATATACACCCCTGAATCCTCTCCGCCACCCAACCCCGAATCTCCAATCATCTTCCCTCAAAACTCCTTGGAACGTCTCGAATCTTGGTTCAAAGGAGAAACCCTAGAGCCGCCCTTGTTTTCTCCGGTGGCGGCGCCACCTCTGTTCAACCCCAAACTAACAGCAGAGGACCTCCAAGGCTCCCTCACTCCAAACCCCATTTGTTTTCCCTCGAATATGCCCAGAACTCCTCAAATTTTGAATCCGAGGTTCTAGCCTTAGGAGTTCAAACCAGAACTTGCACATGCAAAGTCACTTTTATGGATGTTCTGGTTTGTTCAAGCCTGCTTTGACGCGAAATAATGACACTCGTTTGTTCTTCTCCAAGAATAAACGTTTGCCACTATTTTGGGTTAATTCAGAGCATCAGTTTCGATTTCAAGCCTAGCTGGTGAGTACTTTTCATTTTTTTTGCTTTCTAAATTATTTATGTATCACCTCTGTTCTTATTATTTTGGTCAGAGGTCATCCCAATTGAGCCTGGGTCAAAGTCTTGGATCCAGAACCTCTCTTCTTGGTGATTGTTTTCCTTTTTAAGTTTGTTTTCTGATTTCTTTAGTTTGTCTAGTTCTATTTATTGCATGTTTGAACCTTTGATTTTACATTTTTTTTGGTCATTTAGCTTAATAGCTCAATTAGTTCCACGCCTGTTTGTGATCGTTAATTAGTCAATCTGTTTGTTTCTTAGTTTTCTGAAGTTACTTAAGTGTTTCCCTTTCATGCTTTGATTTGGTTTTGGGTCAGCCTTATTACTTGGGCTCTGAGGTCAGTCTAGACCCCATTCCAAGAGAGTTTGGTTTGGCTTGAACCTGAGCCCATGTTTAATGAACCATTGAGCCCGTTTGGATTCATAACCCATACCTGTTTGGTTCAGGGGGTAAAAACAGGGTATCTAAGGGCTATTTTGGGTAATGTACGTAGAGAATCTATGAGTAACCACCTGAAGAAGCTTCCTAGAAGCTGAAAAACAGACTTGCTGGGCAAGCAAGTCAGTAATTTATGGACTAAGCTGCAAAAAAGAAAATTGGAAAAGGTCTAAAGGAAAAAACTGAACCCTTAAGGCAACCCTAATAGCTTGCCTATAAAGGCATTGCTGCTTGAAGCTCCAGTGAGATTTTTGGGAAGAGAAAAATAGAGATAAAAATTATAAAAAGTCAATAGCTAAAACTTCAGAAAAGGTGATTCAAGTTTTTCAGTTGTGTACTGTTCCATTGAGCTGTTTAAGCTGGTTTTGCTGTTGATTGTTGAACCTGGGCTAGTTCCTGCTACTATTATTGCTGATCCTTCATTTATTCTTCTTTGCAATTTCCAGGTATTCCTTTGAAACTATCATGGAATTAAATCTTGACTAAAGCTGTGTAAAGATCCGGAAGTTTGAGTTGGAATTCAAATGGAATCTTTAAATTTCTTCTGTAATTGCTGTTGATTTCTGTTGTCTTGTATGATTAAAATTCTGTAGTAATTTAGTTTACATTAAATATCTCGTTGTTTGCATGTTAATTGTTGAGTTAAAATCATTTGGAGTGGGGATTTAAGGCATGAAAATGGAGTATAGAGAAACATGTGCTAAAAATGTATGCGGACTTTTAATATGTAAATCATTGAATGAAGTAATTACGTATGCGAGATGTGACAACGGCTTGAAAAACTCAATTGAATGGTGCTTGAGTCTTGTGTATTTTGTTATTTCAAATGATTGATGGTCTGTTTGTTCATAACACTAAAGCTGTTAGTTTATAAGAACTGTGAGTTTGGTCACTTTGAGCTTAAAAATGTTGTCTCAATTGCACTTCATAACCCTTTGATCGATTTTCTTGTAAATGGGGTTAACAATGGTTGGTTCTGAAAACTTGGGCTTAGAGTTGGCCCAATAGCAGATGTCTTTAGACTCCATGTTACTATGGGTGTTTGACCGTCCCCTCCATTTTGAGAATTGGGCTCACTGGGTCCAAGCTCGAAAGCAATATGAATAGATTGGATTCAGTGCTATTTGTTAAAATTGGTTCTGATTTAGTTGATCCTTTAAGTTGATGTTTGCTAGTTAATTAATAGGATTAGGATTTCATTAAACATTTAGACGTTCTGCAAGTCCATTTGAATTAATTAATTGGATTTTCAAAGTAAATTGAAGATGCACCATATTTGGCGATACGAATAGCTTATGGCCTTCAAAAACTTAGCTTTAATTCCCTTTTAAAATTGGAATTGAGGTGTGCCGCGCCAAATAAAATCTCAAATGCGTGACCCTCATTTAATTATTTCTTTTAAATCCTTAGAATTCGAGGCGCGCCATTTAGCAAATTTCCATGGCCCTCGCAAAATTAAAAACGCGTAGTTGCTTTAGGCGCGTTATTTTAATAATATTACCTTCTTAAACTCGGGTGTGCATTTCATGTGACCCAAATCCAAATCTCAACAATGTTAAATAAAATGTGTTGTGGACCGTGGGTGCATTTCATGTGTCATGGTTCGAGTCGTGTTTTAAATAACGTTGAATCTTCCTAAAAATAATTAAAAGCGGTTAATAAGCTAAAAGTGCACCGTAGGTTAAAACATGTATTAAAATCAGATAATAGGCCAATTATGATAGCTTAAGCGACCGTGCTCAAACCACGGAATCCGGGGGTGCCTAACACCTTCCCTCGGGTTAACAGAATTCCTTACTCATAATTTCTGGTTCGCAGACGTCAAAAGGAAAGTCAAAATTTCCTTGCTTTGGGATTTAAAATAAACCGGTGACTTGGGACACCAAATAAACTATCCCAAGTGGCGACTCTGAATAAAAAAATAAATAAATAATCCCATTTTGAATAATGTCACTTTAATTGGAAAAACTCCCTTGTACTACCTTCGGGTGTGTAAAAAGGAGGTGTGACAGCAATGATCTACCCCGGCCCGGTGCCGGACCTTCAGGGTTGGGTCGGTCATTTGCACTCAATTTGCCCGTATACCGACCAAGCGTGGCGGGATTTATCCCGAGTTCGATGGGAAGCCGGAGGCCCTGGTATGCCTTGAGTCTTGATGCACCCATGCATTTTGATGTAGCTTGCTGTTAGTAGCTTTTTTCGTACCGTGCATTTTAACATCTGCATCCGTGCAGGACTAGGAGGAGCCCTACTGGTGAGGGAGGTGCCGTCCGTTGGAGGGGACACTTAGATGCATGACGAGGAGACGAAGAGGTAGGATAACCTATCGGTTGAGCCGCCGGAGCCCAAGAGGGTCAGAGTGGAGGATTCCAAGGTTGACCCATTGGCTCCAGTATCCGAGGTGACAGGAAATCCTCGTGCTGAAGGTGAGGGAGAAAGCAGCTTCTCGGCACCCTTTGAAGAGTGTTTGGGCTTGATTGATCCTCGGGCCGTGAGAATAGATGCTTTCGGATAGGAGTCAGATGCTGCCGCGACTCAGATTCGTGGTGGCGAGGCAATGGATGGGGTATCGACTATTGACCTTGATTTTATAGGTGGCCGGAGTTCTCCCCGAACCGGGACGCCCTTGACAGGTAGTTTGGAGGGACCTCGAGCTGGGACCCGGGATGAACAGAGGGAGGAGATTCAGGTTAACCCCGTTAGCCCGTTGGATATTGTTGATTCTCCAAAGGGGGATATCCTTCCATCTTTTGGAATGCAAGATGAGTCTCACGAGGAGCCTTTTGTGGCAGAAGCACTGATCAAAAGTAGAGACGCACTCGGGAGGCCGACGATCATCCTTGAGGGTAGCTTTGAGGTCAATGCCTCATCTATTTTTGGCGAAATGGGCAGGCTTTGTGAGCGGGTAACTTCATCTAGCCTTGTCTGCTACTTCGGGCTGCTTCGTCCTTTATCCTCTTAACCTTTTATGCAGTTTTAGGTCGAGGCACTTTATAACCAGGCCCTCGCCCAGTGTCATGATGAGGTAAGTCATCGTGAGTGCCAGAAAGCGTTTTTCACCGAATAGGTTATCCATCCCTTGTTTTTGCTATCATTTGAGCCCTTGTAAAATTTCGTCGCTTCTAACTCTTCGTGCCCCGATTCATGTAGTTTGAGAAGGAAATGCCCTACTGAGAGGGGAGCTTCAGGCCAGGGATGCTGAAATCTCTGAGCTTAGCCGGCACGTGAGCGAGGTGTCTTCTGAAAGGGACAACCTCAGGGTGAGAGTTACCTTGATTGAACGTCAGCTTCAGGGCGCGATGGAGGATAGCGATAAGTATAAGAACCTTCATTCCGAGTTTGTGGCTTCGTTGCTCCGGATCAAAGTTGAGGCCGAGGCACTTGTATCTTCTCACGGGGTAGGAGCGGTTGTCGCAGATTCCTACGTTGAGAGGGAGTTTGAGGGGGCTGGCCCAAATTTACCTCGAACCGTGAGTCATTCTAGGCCTGTTTCCCGATGGCTGACCGGCGAGGGCATATTGGAAGCCAACTCGAGCGGGGTAAAAAATGGGAATGGATCCCTGGAGAGGAGGGACGCCGTCGAGAAGGGGCCATCGGGGCATTTGTAATCGCCTGGATGCAACCTTTGAGGCTGTTGGTTTGGCAATAGATTAGGATATGCTGTTTTTCCCTGTTGATCTCCCTATTTGTTGTACAATACTTTTAGCATTTGACCTCTGTATGAGGAGAATTCTACGACTCTATTTCCCTTATTCTTTTTCTGTTTTGAATTCAGCAATGATTGGCGAAAAAACCTTAGACCTACAATATAGCCCTGTGGCCCTTTTGGGCTGGATCGGGAATCGTCGCATGGCTGGTTGATTCGGCCTCCGACGTGAACCGTCGTGAGGGATCTCACACTTTTACCCCACCGTCTTGCGTTGGGTTCCCAGACCGAGTTTGTCCCGAGCCTTGTTGATTTTCGCTTTCCTATGCCCGCACTGTTGGGTGATGACGGTTCTTATCTTTTGCCTTTGTTTACTTTGTTGTTTCAACTATTTTGGGTACAGTCTCCGAGTTACATTGTGATTCGAGCTGTAATTAACCCTGGAGTACTCTCCTACGTGCATGGGCAAGTGATGATGGCCTTTTGTGCTTCGGGTCGAAGTGATCTTACAGGCGCATGGTCCGGAGGCTCACTCGGCCGGTCGACAGTGGCATTTATGCCGTGCCCTTAGGCATGTTTTAGTTTAACTATTTCGGGTCCAGTCTCCGAGTCACGTCGCGACTCGAGGTTTAATTGACCCTTAAGTATTTTCCTGCATGGACGGGCGACGATGGCCTTTTGTGCTTAGGGTCGAAGTGACCTTACAGGTGCGTGGCCTGGAGGCTCACTCAGCCGGTCGACAGTGGCATTTATGCCGTGCCCTTAGGCATGTTATAGTTTAACTATTTCGGATCCAGTCTCCGAGTCGCATCGCGACTCGAGCTTTAATTGACCCTTAAGTATTTTTCGACTAGCAATAGTGCCTTTCACGCTATTTTGGTCATTGAGACCTTTCAATATGTGGCCCGGAGGCTTGCATAGTTAACTATTTTGGATCGGGTCTCCGAATCGGGTTATGATTTGAGCTCATTTTAATCCTTAAGTTGTCAATTTTCAAGCTGGCGACAATGGCTCTCGCGCTGTTTGGTCGTAGAGACCTTTTAGTGTGTGGGCCGGAGGCCTGCTTAGCTGGCGACAATGGCTTTTACGCTATTTTTGCCTGTGGGCTTTTTGTAGGTTTTGTTTTCCGCTCGTTAAGGTCTTTTGAAAGATTTTTGCCTGAACCGTCATCGGTTCTGGAAGAACCTCGATTTCAAGTCGTTATCGGCGATGTTTTGAGCACCTCAGAAGGTTCATAGATCATAGGTTGAGTACGTCGAAGCCTTGTGATTTGGAGCTGACATGGTCAAGGCTCATTTTTCCTATTGAGGGAAGCCTATTTTAACCGGTTCTTTCTGAAGTATATTCGAAGTAGTGACCTGCGATTTTGTTTAGCGACGGTCGGGCGTCCCCGAGTCGTGTTAGTTTAGCTGTATCAGCTATTTTTACCGTAGTCATATGTGTTTGGCCAGAGCCATTTTTGATCATGAGTGATAGTTTAGGCATTTACACCGAGGGAATGCCGTTTTGGGACTCTTACAAATGCGACGTACAGCCTAAACTTCAGGATTTTAATGCCTGTTGAGGTCTTGCAGTTTGTCATGCCTATTGAGGTCTTACAGTTTGTCATGCCTGTTGAGGTCTTACAGTTTTTGTAGTAATGTATAATAGATCTGGTTACGCCGAGTCTGCCCGCTCGGGGTCTTATAGTTTTGGGTTTCCCAATGCATGGCGATTGGCGATGAATGACACTCCCCGAGTCATCGAGTTTGTTTAAGCGTGAAGAGCGCTTCTCGTGAGCTCAAAGTTTCCTTGTAGGGGCTTTATGAGCCCGGAGTTCCGACCTTGAGGTCGTGCAAGTGCCGAATTGTTAACGTTAAGTCTCTGAGTATCTCGGGATGCATTTGGTGGAGAGGCCTTCGCCGTGAGCATGTTTAAAGTCCCCTTTTCTAGAGTACGAAATGCCGAAAGATATTCTTTATTTGCTTTGGCGTAAATACATGCTATTTTGTTTTTGCAAGCTCGGCCCACGTGGGTGCGGATATTTGGATCGTTCAGCCCGATACTTTGTTCCCTATTGGAGCCTTGTTCGTCTTTTTCCTGGGGCGGGGCTGATTTACAATGAAATCTTGTAGGCTCCTCGAATCTTTTTAAGGAAATGTATGGACGTCGTCTCGTTAAAAACCTTGTTGGCAAAAACCTATTTCGGGATAAAAAAATACGGTCGAAGGAAAAGAGTGCAACGTTTCCTCGAGGATATTTGTGGGGTTCGACATCCGGCCACCCTAGTAGTAATACCGTTTAAGCATCGATACATTCCAGTTACTCGGAAGCTGCTCACCTTCCATGGTACCAAGCTTATAGGATCCTTTGCCAATGATCCCAAGGACATGGTACAGTCCTTCCCAATTTTGGCCTAGCTTCCCTTCATTAAGGTTTCTGGTGTTGAGGGTAACCTTCCTTAGGACCAAATCTCCGATTCTGAAGTATCGGAGATTTGTTCTTCTGTTGTAGTATCTTTCGATTTTCTGCTTCTGGGCAGCCATCCGAACCAACGAGGCTTCCCATCTTTCGTCGAGCAGCTCGAGGGCCATTGCCATGGCTTCATTGTTTGATCCCTCGCTAGTGTGTTGGAATCTGGCGCTTGTTTCCCCGGCCTCTACCGGTATTAGTGCCTCGGCGCCATACACTAGGGAGAAGGGTGTCTCCCTGGTGCTCGATTTTGAAGTTGTCTGATATGCCCACATCACTTCGGGTAGCATTTCTCTCCATTTTCCCTTGGAGCTTTCCAACTTCTTTTTCAAGTTTTGAATGATGCTTTTATTTGTAGATTCGGCTTGGCCGTTTGCACACGGGTGGTATGGCGTCAATAGGATTCTCTTGATTTTGTTGTCTTCGAGGAACTGTGTTACCTTGCTCCTGATGAATTGCCTCCCGTTGTCGCATGTTATTTCAGACGAGATTCCAAACCGGCATATGATGTGTTCCCATATAAAATTGATGACTTCCTTCTCTCTTATTTTCTCGAAGGCCTACGCTTCCAACCATTTTGAGAAATAGTCAGTCATAAATAAAATGAATCTGGCCTTACCTGGCACTGTCGGCAAAGGCCGACAATATCCATCTCCCACTTTATGAATGACCATGGTGATAAAATGGAATGCAGTTGTTCCCCGGGCTGGTGGATCATGGGGGCGAACCTCTGACACTTGTCGCATTTTTGGACGAATTCCCTGGCGTCTTTTTCCATGCTGTCCTAATAGTAACCCGCTCTGATCACTTTACGGACTAATGAATCGACCTTGTAGTGGGTTTCGAAGGTGCCCTTGTGGATCTCCCAGAGCACGTAATCTGTGTCGCCCGGTCCCAAGCATATCGCCAAGGATCCATCAAAAGTTCTCATGTAGAGAGCCTCATTTTTGTCGAGTGAGAACCGAGCCGCTTTGGTTCGCAGGGCCCTCGATTCTTTGGATCCGTGGGTAGCTTCCCGTCCTTCAGATAAATGATGTATTTGTTTCTCTAATCCCATGTCAGGCTGGTGGAGTTAATTTCTGCGTGCCCTTCATCGACCACAACTTTGAACAGTTAGATGACAGTTTCGGGGAGCAAGTCTTCTTCTTCAGCGGAAGATCCTAGGTTTGGGAGGGCATCGGCCTCGCAATTTTGCTCTCGAGGCACATGGACTAAGGTCCATTCTTTGAAGCAGCGTAATTGAATTCAGATTTTGTCCGAATACCTTTGCATCATGTCTTCTCGGGCTTCGTAGCTTCCGTTTACTTGGCTTACCACGAGGAGCGAGTTGCATTTCGCCTCGAGAGTCTCAGCTCACAAAATTTTGGCCAACTCTAAACCTGCAATCATAGCCTCATACTCGGCTTCATTGTTAGTCAGTTTTGTGGTTTTTATGGATTGCCTGATTATGCCGCCGATAGGCGGCTTTAGGACTATACCGAGTTCGAATCCTCTTACGTTTGTGGCACCATCAGTGAACAGGGTCCATATCCTAGAGGATGTGCCTAATTTTAATAAAAACTCCTTCTCTACCTCGGGTACGAGGGTTGGTGAGAAGTCAGCCACAAAATCCTCCAGGATTTGGGACTTATGGCCATCCGAGGTTGATACTCGATGTCATACCCTCCGAGTTCGATGGCCCACTTGGCCAATCGACCTGATAACTCTGGTTTATGAAGTACACTTCGGAGGGGATAAGTTGACAGGATACCGATACGATGGCACTGAAAGTAGAGCTTCGGTTTGCGCAAGGCGCTTATTAGTGCGAGAGCCAATTTTTCCAGATGGAGGTACCGGGTTTCGGCGTACCCCAAGGTTCGGCTCACGTAATAAACAAACAATTGCGTACCTTGATCTTCTCAAACCAGTACGCCGCTTACCACTATTTTGGATACAGCCATGTATAGGTATAACATTTCATCCTCCTTGGGCGTGTGCAACAAAGGCGGGCTAGACATGTACCATTTTAGTTCTTCCAAGGCATGTTGGCATTCTGGAGTCCATAGAAGTTGTTCTATTTTTTGAGTAGGCCGAAGAAAAGGTGGCTTTTCTCCGACGATCTCGATATGAATCTGTCTAGGGCCGCGATCCGCCCTGTCAGCCGTTGAATGGCTTTTACGTTGTTTACCACCGTAATCTCTTCGATGGCCTTTATTTTGTCGAGATTGATTTCGACCCCCTGTTTGAGACCATGAAGCCCAGGAATTTGCCCAAACCTACTCCGAAGGCGCACTTCTCGGGATTAAGCTTCATGTTGTAACTTTTGAGGATGTTGAAGGTTTCTTGCAAATGGGTCAGATGGTCCTCTGCGCGCAGGGATTTGACTAACATATCATCAATATATACCTCCATTGATTTTCCTACTTAGTGCTCGAACATTTTATTAACTAGCCGCCGCTATGTTGCTCCCGTATTTTTTAGCCCGAAGGGCATTATGTTATAACAATATATACCGTATTTTGTGATAAATGAGGTCTTTTCCCTATCCTCAAGGTCCATATGGATTTGATTGTACCCCGAGTAGGCATTGAGGAATGTGAGGGTCTCGTGGCCGGCCGTAGCATCGATCAGGCGATCGATATTAGGCAATAGGAAGGAATCTTTTGGGCATGCTTTGTTCAAGTCTTTATAGTCTACGCACTACCTTAGCTTATTCCCCTTTTTTGGCTCTACCACTAAGTTAGCTAGCCATTCGGGATACTTTACCTTCCTGATGGATCCGATTTTAAGGAGTTTCGCCACTTCCTCTTTGATGAAGGCATGCTTTACCTCGGATTGCGGTCTTCCTTTTTGCTTCATGGGTTTGACTTTGGGGTCAACGCTTAGTTTGTGGGAGGTTATTTCCGGTGGGATACCTATCATATCTAAGTGGGACCAAGCGAAACAATCGATATTATTACTAAGGAATTGAATAAACCCTGCCCTGAGTTCGGGGGTCAGCCCCGTTCCTAGGTATACCTTGCGATCCTGGAGGTGTTTGATCAAAACGGTCTGTTCCAGTTCTTCGACTATTGACTTGTTTGCGTCGGATTCTTCGGGGGCGACGAAGGTTTGGGGTATGAAGAAGTCCTCCTCGTCGTCTTCAAGGGTCCGCACACTTCCCTCCTCATCCGAGGACAGACATGTGGCGGTTGGCGTCTCGTGGTGGACCGCAAATATTTCCCTCACTACCCGCTGTTCCCCATGTATGGTCTTGATGCCATCCCTGGTGGGAAACCTTATCACTTGGTGCAAGTTCGAGGGCACAGCCCTTATGTTGTGTATCCAAGGCCTGCTGAGTAGGGAGTTGTATCTCATGTTGCCGTTGATGATCTAAAACTCGGTGTTCTAGGTTGTGCTAGACGTGTTGATAGGGAGAATGATTTCTCCCTTCGTTTCTTCTCCGATCATGTTGAAACCATGGAGGACCCGAGGGGTGGGAACAACTTGACTGAGCAGCCCTAGATGTTCTACTACTTCTGAGCTGATTATGTTGACCGAGCTGCCTGGATCCACAAGCACAAGCTTTATTCGGGTGTTGTTTAAGAGAAATGAGATTACTAGCGCGTCATTGTGCTACCATCATAGCTTCGAGATCCTCTTCGCCGAATATGAGGGTTTCTACGAGTAAGCGTTCTCGGGTTGGCCCCTCCTTTGTAGTGGACGTTCTCATTCGTTTGGACATGGGTCCTCGGGGAACGTTAGCTCCCCCAATAATATGTGGACACCGATCTCTAGGTCGGTCGTGCCCTTTTCTCAGTCACTTCTGAGGTTCTCAACCCTGTTTACCGAGCCAGACATTTCGACCTGAAATCAAGAGATCTTGGTTAGGAAAAAGTGTGAAAGATAACTTGTGTTTGTGCAATGAAACCAGCAAGAAAATAATCACTATTATTTTTAGCCCCACGGTGGGCGCCAAACTGTTTATCGTGAAAATGGTAACAACAATTAAATTTGTAAATGGGATTCTAAAAATACGTGATCTATTCCCAAGCTATTTGTTAGAGCAGTTGATGCTAGTAATAAGGAGTTTAATGACGAAATGCGAGCTAAAACAGGTTAGTAATCGAATCGAGGGGCCTGATGTCCGAGTAAAGGTCTAGTCAATGAGGGACCTCGGGGTCAACGTCAGGGTCGAGCTCGAGTTATTGGGGATAGTCCGGGATGGGATAACAGTTGAGGATATAATCAAACAAGGCTCTTCATGGACAATACTAAGCATACGATGAAGAACTAGTAAGAAAGTAATGAATATTAAGGTGACTTCGGGCCAATGAGAATGAACAAGTTAGAAAGAAAAGAGAGAGAGAGAGAGAAAGATATTATTGCACTTGTAGAGAAAATGGAGCAATATCAGTCCCTTTATATAGGAGAGGAATCCTCTATGGTACAAAACGTGTTAATCGTAAAGGTATGGAGATAGGATGGCTAGACATGACATCTTGAAAATAGGTCCGGATAGACCAATCATGTCAGGTTAAGCTGCGTGCCGCGGAAACTTCCCTCTCGCCTATTGTGGCTTGCTGTACTTGTCAGAATACAATATCCTTCAGAACAATATATATATTGAGCCTCGACGATGAGTCTCGACCTCAATTTCGAGCTTCGAGGGGCATGACCGCGAGATGGATTTATTACGGGGGAAACAGACCCCCGGATTTGCCATATGCAATATTCCTTCGATTATTTTATTATTTCAGGATGAAATTGATTCAGTTGTCTAGAAATAGCGTATGGATTCACTTGTACCATTTTACGGGTAAACAGTTTGGCACACACCGTGGGTCCTAGACAGCCGTGTAATTAAGTTGATCCTTGCCTTTTTCACTAACGTGTATTGATTATTTTGTCTTAGAAAAAATCATAAGAAATGGAAGATAATGGTGTTAACAACACACACAATCCTGAGGTTCGGGGAGATCAGCCTCATTTTGAGGATTCAATCAGAGACACCCACAATGAGGGGAATGATGCCACGCCGTTACACGACAGACAATATCATCGACATGTTCCAGAGGCAACCCCCGATGACGCTGAAGAGGAGAATGTTGTTAATGCAGTAAGGGTCCTACAAGAGCAACAAGTGATTATTCTGGGCTACCTCACACGATAGGATAAGGTTATGATGGAGTTGAAACATGCATTATCCGGGGCTTCCAATAACGCAAATAGGCGAGATCTAGTTCTTCTTGGTGCTCCCACAAATCAAGCAACACAGAGAGTCGATAAAAACACCCCGAGGGGGAAAATTTGTTTTGATAGAGCTGGGGGAAGCGGATCCGGCCCCAATAGCAAAAACGACACATTCAAAATTAACTTTTACGGTTTATGAGAGAGGTAAATGCCCACATGGACCAAATCCCGGGCGCACAACCAGTGCTTAAAGGACCGGACTCAAAGAAGTATACTCTGTTTCCATACAAAGCGAGCGCGGTACCAGAATTAATCTTGAAGTAGTTTAAAATGCCTGACATGCCAAGGTATGATGGAACTTCAGACCTTCAGGAGCACATAACCACCTATACGATGGCAGTAAAAGAAAATGTTCTAGCTCCTCACGAGATTGAATCTGTTTTGCTGAAAATATTTGGAGAGACTCTCACGAGAGGAGCACTGATGCGGTATTCACTGTTACCCGAGCAATTCATATATTCCTTTGAGATGCTCACGGATTCTTTTATTAAGGCTCATGCCGGGGCCAGAAAGGTGCATGTCTGAAAAGCTGACATATTCAGGATTGCACTAGGAGAATCCGAGTTGCTAAGAGAATTCGTTACCCGATTCCAAAAGGAAAGGATGTTTCTCCCGGCTATTCCAGATGAATGGGCGGATGAAGCATTCACCAAGGGACTGAATTTGAGAAGTTCGAACGCTTCCCGGAAACTGAAGGAACTTTGCTTGAGTTCTAGGCAACTACTTAGGTGGATGTACACAATCGGTATGAGTCACAGATAAGGATTGAAGATGATCAGGTTGATTTCCCATCGTCGGCAAAGGGATGGGAGAAGAATAAAGAAAATCAAAAGGTGACTTCGACACGGATAAACGGTTTTCGAGGGGCCGGTTTATGAACGGACATAAAGCCGCATCAAAGGTTTCCAGTCAGCAGATAGATTCAATATCGACAGAAGATCTGATCGCGGTCGGAACAATAGATTTTTGCAAGACAAGGAATGTATGTGGGATCCTTCCTACCCCAGGCTATCAAAATATAATTTCAATGTCAGCATAGTAGAATTGGTATCAGCTATGAGAAACATAGCACGGTTCCTGAAACCAATGAGATATGATCCCAACCAGAGAGATCCCAATTTATGGTGTGAATATCACGGGACGAATGGACAGTGGACTAGGGACTGTTGGCATCTCTGGGAAGAAGTGGCAACGCTTTTGAAGAATTGTCATCTCCGAGAATTCTTTAGTGACCGGGCTAAGAATAATTATGGTCATAACAGGGACAACGTAGGCTCCGATCACCGAAGACGTCAGTTTCACGGAGGAGGACTGTTTACCGTGAAAATGGTAATAACAATTAAATTTGTAAATGGGACTCTAAAAATACGTGATCTATTTTTATGCTAGTTGTTAGAGCAGTGGATGCTAAATATGTGAAGTTTAATCGACGAAATACAAGCTAAAATAGGGTAGTAATCAAACCGAGGGGCTTGCTACCTGGGCCTCAGACTGGCCGATAAGGGGCCTCAAGGTCAATGCTTGGGCTCGAGTTCGATGCCTGGGCTCGAGATCAAGCTATCGGGGATAACCGGAAAGGTAATAACAGTTAAGATATGATTAAAGAAGCCTCTTTATAGCCAATATCAAGCAATAAAAGAAGAACAAGTATGAAAGCAATAAACGGAAAGAGTCGCCTCGAGCGAGTAAGTAGAGAGAGAGAGAGAGAGAGAGAGAGAGAGAGAGAGAGAGAGTTGTTATTGATCTTGTGTAGAATGGTTAGAGCAACAACAACCCTTTACAAAGTGGTGAGGATTCCCTTTATATAGGAGGGGAATCCTGTTATAGTACAATGTGCATTAATTGTAAAAGCATGGAGATGGGACGGCTAGACGCGCCGCCTCGATACAGGCTCTAGGTAGGCCAGCTTTGTCAGACTTAGCTATGTGCCTTGGGAATTCCCCATTTTGCTTTATCCTCGATCTTCGTCTTCTTTAAGTCGGTCCTCTACGAGCCCTGATGGAGGGAACTCGGCTGCAACTTTATGTCCTTGGGGTCTTGAAACATTCTTCTGAAGTGACTTGATAGCAAGAAATTATGCCCTCTGATTTCTCCGCATAAGATAGTCTTTGTGTTTCTCAGAATAAAGCGATGGGAAACGATTCTGAGACCCGACTCCTCGGTCTTCTTGTGATGACATCATACCGATGGCACAACCTATGGCGCGAGTTTTTGCGATAATCAGGACATCCTATGAACTTGTGTTTTCGATATCATTCAATGCACTGTCGGTTCTCGTTCTCCAAGGTGAAAGTACCGTCATCGATTTAGTTCTTCAAGAATGCAGTAATTGCGTCCGCCGGTCAGTCTTCCAAAGGCCTCGATGACTGCGTCGTTATCTCCTATAAATGTGGGCATTCTGGCGTTGTTTTTCTATCCAAATGCCTTTATCTGCTCATTCACCCTTTTATCCTTACCATCTTCCTCTATTGTTGATCACCATGTTTAAAGTCTACGACCTCAAGGTCATTTGGCATCGTTCTGATAGGTCATGTCGTGGCCCTTTGCCTGGGCTCCTCTTTGCTGAGCATGACTATGCTGTCCTGTCGCTGCTGTGGTTTTTGTTATGTCTGCTACCACTGTCCCTATTGGCTCGAGATGATGACATATGTGGGTCGACTTTCCTCGCTCATAAAAAGTTCTTCGGGTTGTATACCGCTGCTCACAAGGGGGCTCGGATTGTATACTATTGCTTACCTTGATACCTCGTCTCGATGTGGTGCTTTGCCCCGAGCTGGTAGCTTGCACGGCTCGATGCTCCAAGAAGTGGATTCTAAGTAGCTGTGCAAGTGAGGCCGATGCCCGCCATGTCTACTGTCTCTTCGAGGTTCTCTTGGCCTGTGAGGGTCCTTGACCTTTGGCGAGTTATGGCATTTTTTCATCCCTCCTTACTTCTCGACCTATCCTTTGGGGATATCAGTACAGAAGGCCGGGATGAGGCTTCTGAGGATGCGTGCTCGAAGGCATTTGTTGCAGGAGGCGGACCTTCAAGAGTAGAATAGTCTCTAGGCTTTACCACGTGTGTGCATCTCTTTGCTTTTTTGTTCCCGTATAAGGACCCCTTGCGGGCTTTTGTGATGGTATATAAGGACCCCCCCGAGGGTCGTTGTAAGCTAATATTTTATGAAATATAAAGACATCTTCTTTACTTCTATTTTTGATTTTTGCCATGTTCTTGTATACTCTTGTGCGTGTGCGGAGATTTTGAATGTATGCCTCTGTTGACGATCGTCAATATTTTTTCCGACCTTTGGTCGATAGAAATGGCTCCTTTCCAAGCTCATCGTTGTTCCCGGAATCAAGCCTGAAGCGGTCCGGTAAACTTGGATCATCGGGGCCCTCAAGCCTCGTGGAGATAAAGCACCAAAGTGAAAGTCAACTTCGGGCACTTGGAGCTTTTACTTTGAGATTGACGTAGATAACCTTTTAAGGTGTTGTAGGCAGGCTTTTGAGGAGGGGATATTCGTACTTAGGCGACTTCCTGAGGTCGAGCCCTCATGGACCGAGCTCGAAGTACTTATTGTTTTCTTAAGGGAAAACTTCGAGGTCGGATACCACCTCGGGATCTGTACCGAGGCCGTTGGCCTCCCGGGGCTTATCCTGGGTAGGCAAATCATTGTTGTTTCCCATATATACATGTGATGGCTCTTGCTTCTTTGGAAGATCCCATTATTTTAGATAGTTATCCTTCCGCCTTGGCATCGAGTCTCTCGTTACTTTAAGCGCAAAAATGTTGGTGTAGGTCCCTGTTTCAGTCGGCCAATTCCACCATAGTCATGACTGCTACTTTAGGGTCTGCTCGGTAGGGAGGGAGAGTTCTACTCCCAGTGCTCAGGATCCGCGGGAGTTTACTCTGAAGACTATGTCTTCGATAAGAGAGGAACATCTGGAGATAGTGAGGAGAGAATGTGGATAGGGCAAGGGGGTAGCGTTGCAGGTGCATTCCTCGGATGAGGGTATTACGGACCCCGCTAATGGATTCCTAAACATATACTTAAACCCTTTCACATTAGGCCCCTTTGATAGGGTCGTGCTTGACTTCTTCCTGAAGTATTGGGTTTCTTTGGCGCAAATACATCCGTCGTTTTTGCGAGTAGTGCTGATGATGAGATTCTTTGCGAAGAAGGCTGGACTTGAATTCATGCTTAGTCACCTCGCCAGGCTGTATCGGCCCTTTCATCATTGAGGCCTGATAACCTTGCGGTGTCGTTCATCTATGCCCTTTATTGTTGATGATGAGGAAGATAAGGATCGAGAGTGGGTCAGTTGATTCGTTCGGGTCCGGATGACTGGCATTATCCCCATGGAACTCATGCCATTTCCCGAGGAATGGAATTATGCGCATGAGTGGAGTTTCTCGTGCTTTCTACGATTCGTTCGTAGCGAAAACCAATTTAGTAACTGTGTTTCCTCCTTTTCTGCAGCAACTTCATGGGCGCCGGGCGAAGTTCCCGATTTTCCCGGCTGGGTCTAGAGGTTGGCGACCCATTCGACTTACGAAGAGCATAGGTGGCAAGTTGTGTCCCGGGTTAGATGGGAAGCGAAACACCAAGGTATGTGTGTACGCTATTTTACCTTGGTCTTCGTATATTTGAGATGACATTTTCCTCTTTCTTTTGTACTTGTCTTGCCGTCGTAGGTATCGAAAGGTCCCCAAGGGTGAGGCTGTGCTCCTTCGGTGAGGGGGAGGAGTTGTTGGCTTTCGATCCAAGGGACGATGGTGATAAACGGGATGTCCACTCGCAGTGCGATAGAGCTTTTAGCGGGGCCAAACAGGTCCGCATCTTCGAGGAGAAAACATTGCCCAAGCCTGCTGTTCTTGAAGTCTTCGGTTCCGGAATGATGGCTCCTCTGAGTGATCATGCTTCAATCGAGGTTGGTTCTTCCAGGGCCGAGGGGGATGTACTAACAGGAGTGTGCTCGGACTTTGAGGAAGTCCACCGGCTTCACTTCGCGGTAGGTTCCGGCATAGTCCTTCCGCATCTCGTGTCTTCCTTTCCTTATTGAGTTTTTCTTCTGCAGGCCTTTGATAGGCTCAGATCTGAGCTGCTCCATCATGGGGTTAGGCTTCGGAAAGCTCTAGATGAGGGTAGGTCCCTCAGGCTCCTCTGCGAGGAGAAGGAGGTTGAGTTGATACACTGGCAATGTGAGGCGTACCGAAGCTCGAATTACGAGAGCTATTTGATGGAGCAGGTAACCTCTCGTAGTACGCATTTCGCTTTTTAACCTTTAAGGTTAATCTTTTTGCCTATCTCAGTTGTAGAGAAAGGCGGAGGCTCTGGAGCACCTTAGGGGAGAAGCCGAACGAGTTAGGAATGACTGTGGCGAACTAAGAGCTCAGGTGCAGGCTAAAGCTTTAGAGGAGAAGGGTGCATTGGCTAAAGTTCTCGCCTTCGAGGCCCAACTCCGCTTGGCTTGTGACTGTGAGCACGAGATTTTTGCCCTACATGAAAATAACTCCTAAAATAGACCAAAACTAATTTTAATTGATTTTTTGGAATTTTTCTTTATTTAGTTGCATTCCATGCATTTTTAATATACTTAAAATCATAGAAAAATCACAAAAATGGTCATGTTTACAGATTAAGATTTTAGTCTTTAAAATTAGCATTTTTCTTTAGTTTTGAGTTAATTAGTTGTTTTAATGTTAGAAATAAATAAAGAATTTTAATTTCTACAAAAATAGAAATTAAAGAAAAGAAAAAGGAGAAAATGAAATTAGGAAGAATGTATTTTTGGTCTTGTTTCTTCTAAAATTAGGCCAATTCCTAAAGGCCCAAATCAATTCTAAACCCCAACACAATTCCAATACTAATATCCATTTGACCCATTACCCCTTTTTCATTTTTTATACCCTAATCCCTTACATAAAAGGGGGCTAAGGCACAAAAGGGATCGGGGAAGACCCTGAGAAATAGAAAAACGACACATAACTCCCATCTCCAATCCTCTGAAGAACAGAAGAAAAAAAAGAAGAAGAAAACCTTCCCTCTTTACAATCAGAAAATCCCTTCTCAAGCAAAAGCCAGACGCATCCCCTCCCTCAAAGCTTTGAAAACAAAAAAAAAATAGTAAAGAAAAGGGACCACGAAGAATGTAAATCTGGTCCGATTATTGCTGAAGTACTTATACATCTCATGGGTGTTCGATTTTGACTTCGATTTCAGAAGTCGAAGCTGTCTATTACTGTTTCTCATTTAATTAGTAGCTGACCACCAATTTGAAGTTATTTTAGGCCTTATTTGGCTATTTAAGTCTTACTACTGCTGTCCAGGTATTAATCATTTTTCTGATTATGTATTCATCATTCGAATCATTTGACAACATGTTCATTTTGGACTGAAAGTATGTGAAGTGTGAATCATGTTCTTATATGCTAAGTTTAATGGTTTTTTTTGTTTGCTGATTTGCATATCCTGATTGTTAAGCATGAGTTTTAATTGAAATAAAATTATGATCCTTATGTTTGACACAAAGCTGTGTAGTAATGGGTGATGAGAAGAGTTTTGTTCTTGTCTTGTATAGTTGTGACTTACAGATTTAGCCATTAATTGGTCGGGCTGTTAAATTTGAAGCCAAAAGTCAGATTAAATGAACTATGGGATTGACAAATTTGAATTAAGAGCCGAGCATCTTTTGTTTATCTTTGGATATCATTATAAATGAACTGTAATTACAGTAAAATTACTTATTCCTCCTTGATTTCATTAAGGATTGTAATTAAAAGGCTTGATGTGAACTCTGCAATAGTGTGGTTGATTGTTGGAAGAGGCTGTCAACAAAGATTTCTCGGAGAACAAGTATAATTACAGTGACATATACTTGCATCACTTGATAATCTTAGTCATGGATCTTAGTTTTAAAATGAGATATTCAAGCATCTTTATAATAAGTTGAAGTGAAAATCGGTTTTATGTGAATTAGAATTCCCACGTATGTGCTTCTTGTTCTCCATATGGTAAAGCAATCTTCATTCTGGCTTTAGTACTTCTTGGCAAAGTGAGGACTTGGTAGTTCTTTATTTCTAAAATGTATAATTCCTTCTCAATTGTTTAGTGAACTCTTTTCTTCTAGTCGGACCTTAGGATCAATCATTTGGCAGTTGCACCTCCCATTATTTTATTGTGGTTAAATATTTTATTTTAGTAAAAAGTGTGTCATTCTAAAAGCCATGTCTGATTTCCTTCAAGTTGGGCGTGAATTAGAATTCAATAATGGTAATAGTTTACTCCTCACATCTTCCTTGTTTAATAATAGCCTCCCCGATGCTCATCAACATCAGATTTTGTAAATTGTTTCTCAAAAGGGTCACTACATATAGTACCAATTATTCCTCTTAAATTCTAAATTGGTGGCCATATTTTAGACGTTTTGCTCACTAATAGTAGTGTATTTCCACCAAGAAAGAAGTAAAGTAGTAGCAATGTCTTCTCACTAATAGCAATGCCGGGATATGATCCAGAACTGCTCCATAATCCATACAACCTTACAATGTATCTCAAAACAGTATTAGAAGTTAACAATTCATGAACACCGTAGTTTGCTTTAGGAGCGTTCCTTAAATTGATTTTCTTTAATTACTAATTTCGGGCATGCATTTCATGTGATCCAATTTCAATTCTCAACAATGTTAAATAAAATGTGTCATGGAATGCGACTGCATTTCATGTGGCGTGGTTCAAGATGTATTTTAGATAACATTAAAACTTCCTAAAATTAAATAAAAGCGATTTGAAAGCTAAAATCTGCACATAGGTTCATAATTGTTTAAAATCAGATAATTAAGCCGAACATAACAGTTGAGCGACCGTGCTAGAACCACGAAACTCGAGAATGTCTAACACCTTCTCCTGGTTTAACTGAATTCCTTACTCGGATTTCTGGTTCGCGGATTGTTAAATATAGTCAAGCTTTTTCTCGATTCGGGATTCAACCGGTGACTTGGGACACCATAAATCTCCCAAGTGGCGACTCAGAATCTTTTAGCAATAAATCCCATTTTGATTGTCCTTTAATTGGAAAAACTCCCTTATACCCTTCTAAGGGTGTAGGTAAAAAGGAGGTGTGACAGCTCTGGCAACTCTGCTAGGGATCGAACCCAGAATCTCTGGTTCAGGGTTCAAGAATTCGAGCTTAGAATAATTGTTATAGTTGGCTTTATCCATTATCTGAATTTGTTACATGATTTGGGCCTAATGTGCTAATTGATTGCTTTTACTGCTTCGATATTCCGAGAATTGTATATAAACTGTTGCAAAATCCCTCTTCTCTGTGAGTCTTCTAAATCATGAAGAAGTGTGCATTTCGTGTGACTTCTTTTCTGTTAGAGTCATATCCCAAATTTAGAACGAGTTTCGGACAAGTTGCAAAGCCGATGAAGCTTCTGTATTCCCGGTATACTGCCCCCCCCTCGGCTTGAGCTGTCCCCTCGGGTAAGCCAGATCTAGAACAATAAACCTAGGTTTTGAACCTAGTACAACAAGACCTCATGCCGGATCTCTAGTAGGAACGTTTGCTTGCATCATGTGCATTTAACTTTGGAGACTCAACACAGGGGTTGGGTCTGTCTAGGACAGGTGTACCCAAAATAACAGACCATCTTGATGCATCCTATGTGCTACATGTTGCATTTCTTCAAAGGTAAAAGAGTCATTTGGCGGACCACTGATAGTTGAGGGAAAATGAAAAAGAAAAAGAAAAAGAAAAAAAAAAAGAGGTTGAAGTGTAAAGATAAAGTGAGTGGGGCCCAATTATGTTTTATGTCACATTTTTGTTATGAAAAAAGAGCTTGAAAATTAAAAAAAAAAAGAGATTTTGCACTTTTTCATCATTTTCCGTAAATCAGAAAATCAAAAAAAAAAGAAAAAGAAAAAAAATCCAAAAAAAGAGTTTACATGTTTCATCATTTTTCAAAAAAAAAAAGAAGACAAAAAATATGTTTTCTCTAAATTAGTTATTTTTTTAAAAATTCTCGTCCGTATCCAATCTGCCAGAACTACCCATACCTGATTCTCGTCTTTCGGGGTGTGATACGTAGGCAAACCACATAGGGTCCGGTCTTCCTAGTAAATCTTAGGTTCTTGGCTTTGCGGGATCATAGCCAAATTTTGCACTTCTAGCCATCTTTTGGCCAAATAAGTCTTTGCAAAAATATCCTAAATCATGTCTTGCATCTTTCCAACAGGAAGGGTTATTGTCTCACATAGCGCTCTAGGTCTTTAACCTATTTGGTTTTTTCTCATACATGCATGGATTTACTTATCGGAGTTTGGGAATGACAGAGCCTCAGGACTATAATCTGGATCACTTGTTCAGGAATGGATTAAAAAGATATTTTCTTTTATTTTATTTATTTTTGAGTTTGTTTTCCTTTATGTCATCTTTTACCCTTTAGCTTTGTAAAGTAATGTCGAGTCTTTTATGTGATATTAGAGTTTATCATAGTCTAGTTAAGTTTGCTGAGTCTTTTGTTACTGTATTTCTTATTTTATATTTGAAAATGTGTTACAAGGCAAAAATTCAAAAAAAAGGAAGAAAAGAGAAATTCTGCGTTTTTATAATTCTGTTGAAAGTTTTCTTTAGAATACTCATTCTAGGAATTAAAAAAAATCATTTGACGTGGTTTTTCCTTTAGGCAATTAATATCTAGAACTTAAAATAAAACTTTGTTTTATATTTCCTTTAGTATATCAGGACTAAAATTTCAAAGAAAAAAGAATTTTCTGTAAGGTATTAATATAAAAAATCCAAAAAAGATTTTCTTTTGAGGTTCTTCTTTGGGGAATTAATGAATAAATGAGAAAAATTTCTTTTTTATTTTACAAGAACTTTAGGACATTGTACATAGAAGAAATAACATACCTTATCTTCTGTTTATTTTTAATTCTCCGTTAGGTAATTAAAGATTGAAATCCAAAAACAGTTTTTATCTTTTTCATTTCTCATTATGAAGTTTTTCTTCATGGATATCAAATGAAAATTCAAAAAGAAGAGAGTCAAAAATATATCTTTCTTTATTTGTTTCCAAAAAGAAAAGAAAAGAAAAATCCGTTAAGCTTGAGTTTAGAATAGGTTATAGAACATTAAGTTTAGAAAATTCAAAAAAAAAGTTTTGCTTCTTTGTTTCTCTTTTCTCATCGGATTAGTCATTAAGGTTAAAAAAAGGAGAATGTTAGTTTGTTTCCTTTATTTCTGATTTACCCGAACTACGCAAAGATCTGATTCATGCGGCGCCATGATACGTAGGCAACCTACATAGGGTTCGATCGAATCATTTTTTTATTTATTAAAAGGAAAAAAACAACCAAAAAAAGGGAGGGAATCATAGGATGTGAGAAATGAGAGGGAAGAAAAGAGCGATAATCAGAAAGAAAAAAAGGAAGGAGAATGAGCGAGCTAAGAAGTGCGAGCAAGGAAAAGAAAAGAGAAGATGCAAATGGACAAATTGGGATGATTCCAAGTGACCTTGTGACCCTCGAAGTCATTCTTGAACCGTTAATTGTTGTTAGGTGCATTGCACGAAATGTGATATTTTTAGCAGTTAAATGCCCTAACGCTAACATGATGACTTCATTTTGTTGCTCTTTGTTCTCCTCATTATAGCAGAAGAGTGGTTGGTTTGTGGTTCTTAAGGTAACTCGTCCATACAACATGAGGTCAAAGGGTAAGGTAGCCATGGCTAGCAAAAACTTGGGCACAAGAGTTGTTAACCCATCAAGGGAGTTTGTGGAGTCGGAGTCTGAATTAAAAGAGGAGGTCCAAAGGGTGAAACAACAGATGACAGAAATGTATCAGTCTTAGATCAGGGGGCATCCTCCACCTTCATTCCCCACTAACTACACTGAAAACCCTGCAACTGTCCCACCGCTATCACAAATCCAGATTCCCACTGCTACTGATATCACCCCACAACCTTTTCACACTCTACCCGCCAAAACCACCTCGTATCCCACTCCTTTGGCCACTCATGCTCTTGTAGCTCCTCACCCAGCTACTTTTCCTCGATCCTCTAACGAGGCTGTATTCAAAGTCCCTAATGCCCAACACTATGCTCCAGAACAAACTTTCAAAGTCTTAGATTCATACTCTCCCATTGCTCATTCTGAGCCTCCTGGTGAAACTGAAAAGCCTGCTAAGACAGTGGAGCAAGATGAGATATCCAGGAAGGTGAAAATCTTAGAGCAGTCTTTAAGAAACATGCAAGGGATGGGGAGCCAGATGAGCGTGGCTTACAAAGACTTGTGCTTGTTTCCTGACGTCCAACTGCCTGATGGGTTTAAGATGCCAAAGTTCAATTTATATGACGGACATGGAGATCCCATGGCCCATTTGAGAGGCTAATGCAGTAAAATGAGAGGCGTCGGTGGGAAAGACAAATTATTGATGGCGTATTTCGGTCAAAGTCTGAATGGGGAATCTTTGGAGTGGTACACCCGCCAATATGCTAGCAGGTGGTACACGTGGGATGATATGGCCCAGGCCTTTGCCAGGAACTTTCAGTACAATATAGAAATTGTACCAGATCGCATGTCCCTCACCAAGATGGAAAAAAGACTAATGAAAGCTTTAGGGAATACAGGCTCAGATGGAGAGAGTAAGCTGCCAGAGTCCATCCTCCTATGGGAGAAAAAGAGATGGTCGAGCACTTTCTTCAAGCTCAAGAACCAACTTACTTTAGGCATTTGATCACGGTTGTGGGTAGGTCTTTTAATGATGTGGTAAAAATGGGAGAAATGGTTGAAGATGGGTTGAAGTCTAGCAAGATCATGAGTTATTCTGCTTTAAAAGCCACAACACAAGCAATTCAGAACGACACAGGAAGCTTGCTGGGTCAGAAGGAACATGATGATTTTGCCATGGTTGTTTCAGAGTCATGACTTGGACCAAAGGGTCTACCTCACCAATATACTCAGCCTCAACTCCAACCCCAAACCTGTCCCCGAGCTCCACATAATCCACCTCAATATTATCCTCCGAACAATGTCCGGTCATATGTCCAACCACCAGGTCACCCCCTATGGCGAGCGCCAGCACCGCATAATGCATTCTTGCCTTCACAATATTTTCGAGCACCCAACAACCCTAGAAAATAGGGACAAGGAAGGGAACAAAGGCAAAGAAATAGTTTCATGCCGATTGGGGAGTCCTACACAAGCTTGTTTGAAAAGTTAAAGCATTCTGGCCTGATTGAGCAGCTCCTCGGCTATACTCCAGACCCATATGCAAAAGGCTTTGATCCTACTGTACGATGCATGTACCACTCTAATGTCCAAGGGTAGCATTGAAGATTGTCGTTCTTTGAAAAGGGAAATAGAAAGAATGATTCAAGAAGGGGTAATTGTGATCAATGACAGTGACAGAGGGCATGCGAACCCTCTTGGGAACTTGCTGACTGAAGTTAATGATATTGAAGTTGTTAATGGTTTTGGAAATATTGATGTGGAACCCAGTGGCTAAGATGCCGTGCTTGGTAATTGGAAAGACGCTCCATCTCTTGGCTAGCTGGAGAGGAGTCTTGGTGGTTTATTTTGTTGTCATTTCTGTTGTCTGGGTTATTTTCAGGGTTGTAATCCGGATATTGTCTTGTGATTCAAACCCTTCTATCCTTTTATTTTGCCTAGTTTATTTTTCGTAGTAACTCGTTTAGTGTTGTCTAGGTTTGTTCCAGGGTTGTAGCCTAGTTTAGTTTGCTTGTTTTATTGTTCAAACCCTTTCACCATCTGTCTAATGCAATTTTCTGTTTTCTGTTATTTTTAGTCATTTTTGTTTAGTTCTCTTTTCCTTTTATAGTCCTTTTCCTGTTGACTCTAGTGACATGACATGCACTCGTAATTCTCAGCCTGGTCTTAAAAAGTTAGTTTAGTCATGAAACAATGAAATAATTTTGAAGATGATAGGGATATTTGAGGGAAAAAAGTAAAGGCATTTTGAGATCACTTCAAGCCTGAATTGTGAAACGGGGGCAGATAGAACAAAAAGAAATACTATTGAAATGCATCCTGCCGCTCCAGGTTGAAGCTAAAGGCAAGTTTGCCCCAAATTGGCAGGGGTCGTTTATCGTAATGAGAGTGTTGTCCAATGGTGCTTCGTATTTAACAAGTATAGAAGGCAAATGTATAGATATGACTATCAGTTCTGATAAAGTCAAAAGATATTACATATGATTTTTTTGGTTTGTTTAATTGTGTTGTTTGTGTTTGGCATGCTTTGAAGATTGGAATGACGAAAGCATTTTATTCTGGTATCTAAACACTTTATCCTTTGTCACCCCTTTGAGCCTTATTTATTTTCTTTCATATCCCTCTTTTGGAATCAGAAGCAGAGTTTAGAAATGTGATGCAGAAAAAGGGAGAGAAAAGAGAAAAAAAAGAGAAAAAGAGAAGGAAAAATGGAAAAAGAGTAACAAAAGAAAAGAAAATGAAGAAAAGAGAGGAAAAAGAAAAGGAAAAAGGAAGAGAAAACAAAACAAAGAGGAAAAACAAAAACAAAAGTTTCCATGAACTACGTTCGACCTGATTCCTTTTAAGGATACGTAGGCAGCCTCACGGTTCGGTCCCATCAAAATAAAAATTCAAAAGTCCCCAAGCAAAGAAACTGGGGCAGAAGTTGTGGTGGTTGTAAGAGATCTGATTCCAAAAGTTGTAAATTTGAGCCCTTTTAAGCTGTTTTTGAGCCTTTATGATACCCTTTCTTTATAACCCCATCTAAAAGCCCACATAACGGTCCATAAAAAGACTTTCCGATCAATCTTTGTGTAGTTCCAAGGCAAGTGAGTAAGAGGTTTGATTCACATCAGAGGCAACACTCTGTTCTATACAAGGAAAACAAAAATGAGAGAGTCTTATCGGTGAAAACCCCCACAGGCACCATAAGGCGACAGTAAGTTGAGAGAAAGAACAAAATGAGAGAGGCTTGATGGTGAAAACCCTTCGAGCACTACAAGTCAAGTAAGGATCATGAATCAGATTGGAAAATTGGAGCATTGAACCCAGTTTCACGGCGAAGAGGTACAATAAGAGTTGAGCATCGGACTTGCTTGGCAGATTAGGCCATTTAATCCAAAGGTGCATGTCACGATCATTAGAGTTGGTATCTATATCTAATAAGTGTTTAGTTTTCTTGTTAGGAATCATCTCTTTCCATTGTCCTTACTTTGTTCCTTTTGTTTTGTTTACTTCCCCTTCTCGAGTTTATTTGGTTAGAACAAGTGAGAAATGACTTCAAAATTTGCTACCAACTTTCCAATTGTACAAAACGGAATTTGGCTAGCACATCAAAGTGGCATAAGTCAGGAAAGAATAATGTGCGCACCGAGTTGTTAACAATCAATATGCTTTGAGATTCATGTGAAATACAAAGGTTTGGTATATATCAATTCATGAACAATGCAACAGATAGAGGATATTGGGTGAACGGATCAAAGGTATTCTCTGCGATGAGGTTGACAGAGAAAGTGGTTAACCAATGACAAGCAAGGTCTTCCAAGAGGAAGTCAAAGTTATCATGGCAAGTGAAGGAGCAATAGGCCTCAAGGCCAAGGCCAGTGGTTTAAGTCAAGAAAAAACAACATACGCACTGAGTGGGTGGAAATTGACGTGCGTTGGGATTCATGCGAGACACAAAGGTTTGGTAAATGTCAGTTCATGAGCAATGCAACAGATAGAGGATATTAGGTCTGAACGGAGAAGAGGTATCTTCTGTGATAAGGATGATAGAGAAAGTGGTTAGCAAGGTCTTTGGGTGGAAGTCAAAGTTATCATGGGAAGTGGAGGAGCAATCGCCCTCAAAGTCAAGGCCACAATCCAACCATCGCATTTTAAACTGACAAGATTTTTCTTTGATTGAAACAGGGGCAGAAAGTTTTGATTGTTTCGGAGAAACCCTCCGTAGGGGAAAAGCAAGCACCAAACAGGTTTGACTTTTGATTCTCAGGACCCTCCTGGAAAATGGGACCTAGTTTTAAATTCAAAACGATCATGAGTATCATAATCTAGCATAAACGTAACCCCAATAAATATAAGTTGTCTTCAAAGGCTGAACGTTTGAGATAGTATTCAATTAAGAGTTGTCAGGACCCTCTTGAATAATGGGACCTAGCTTTAAAATTTCCATTTGATAACAAAATTTAGCGTAAGTTCTGGTGTAGGGTAATATAATTTAGCCGTAAAATAGTCACTCTTAAGATAAAACTTGACTTTTGGATTTTCAGGACCCTCCTGGATAATGGGATGTAGCTTTAATACTTTCTTAGATAACAAGATATAGCGGAAGTAATACCTTCAGAAGATATAACTTAGATTTAAAATTGTTGTTTAATTAAGAGTTGTCAGGACCCTCCTGGATAATGGGGTATAGTTTAAAGATCGGCTTAGATAACAAGATGTAGCGAAAGTAATACCCTTAGGAGACGCACTTCCTAGTTTGGATCATATGAGTTTTAGTCACTAAAGTTCTCACCCCTAGGAGACGCACTTCCTAGTCTCGGTCCTTTAAATTCATTCCTAGGAGACTCACTTCCTAGTTTAAGTCATTGATGTTCCACCCCTAGGAGACGCACTTCCTAGTCTTGGTATTTCAAGTTATATTTCGTTGTAGGAGGCACACTTCCTAAATTCAGAGTTCATTCGTAGGAGACGCACTTCCTAGTTTGAGTCAGTTAAGTTCTACCCGTTGGGAGACGCACTTCCTAGTCAGGGCCTTTCGAGTTATTTTTTATTTTAGGAGACGCACTTCCTAAATTGAGATTTTCCCCTGGGAGACGCACTTCCTAATCTGGGTCTTTCGGGTTATATTTTTGCTTTAGGAGACGCACTTCCTAAATTGAGATTTTCCCCTAGGAGACGCACTTCCTAGTTTGAGTTATTGAAGTTACACCTTTAGGAGATGCAATTCCTAAAATTAAGAGTTCATTCATAGGAGACACACTTCCTAATTTGAGTCATTGAAGTTACACCTTTAGGAGACGCACTTCCTAAATTGAGAGTTCATTCATAGGAGACACACTTCCTATTTTGAATCATTGAAGTTTCACCCCTAGGAGACGCACTTCTTAGTTTGGGTCTTTTAGGATACACCTGTAGGAGACACACTTCCTAAATTGAGATTTCACCCCTAGGAGACGCACTTCCTGGTTTTGGTTCATACAAATTTTACCCGTAGGAGACGCACTTCCTAGTTTGGTTCATTCAGGTTTTATTTTTTGTAGACGCATTTGCTAGTCTAAGATTTGGTTTTACTCATAGGATACACACATCATGGTCTAGTCATTAGTTTACTCTCAACATTGCATCAATAGCATACATGGTTTATAATATTGCTAACAACTCACAAATCTTCCTAGTGCAAACTGGGGCAGAACATTTCGTTTGTTTTGTTTGTTTTAATGACATCAGGCGCCCACCTGGAGAACAAGGGAATATAATTCAAGTTCAGCAATCAGGCGCCCACCTAGAGAATAAGGAAATACATTTTAAGTTCAGCAATCAGCCGCCCACCTAGAGAACAAGGGAGTACACTCAAGTTTTGGTAATCAGGCGCCCACCTGAAGAACACGGGAATACATTTTCAAGTTCAGTAATCAGGAGCCCACCTGGAGAACAAGGGAGTACAATTCAAGTCTTAGCTTTTAAATTCTTACTGATATGTGGAAACATGATTTAGTTTACAATCACATATGTGCCCAGCCACCAAACTGGGGCAGAAAATTTTCTTTATTTTGGTCCATTTTTGTTGAAATCAGGCGCCTACCTGAAGAACAAGGGAATACATTTCAAGTGTTGGTAATCAGGCGCCCACCTGGAGAACAAGAGAATATATTTCAAGTTCAGCAATCAGGCGCCCACCTGGAAAATAAGGGAGTACATTTCAAATTTAACAATCAGGCGCCCACCTGGAGAACAAGGAAATACATTCAAGTTTTAGCAATCAGGCGTCCACCTGGATAAAAGGAAAACATCTTACCTTACAATTCAAGGCGGAAACAAGGGGATTCCACTGGGAGAATACAAGTCAACAAGAACCACAAGAGCAAGTTTGAAGATATAGATAGGATTTTGTAATGCATAGATCATAGTCTAGTCTAACTTCTTTTTATTTTATCATGGTATAATAAGGGGTTCAGTAAGCAGTAGCAGCAGCAACAGTGAAATCATAGCTTCATGGTAGTCCCAGCTACCAAACATTCCTGAACTACACTGAACTGATTCCTTTTTAGCCAAGGATATGTAGGCAACCTCGGAAGTAGGGTGCGGTCAAATCTTTCAAAACCGCTTCCCACAGAGTATTCAAATGGGCAAAAATCGCTCATATACGCTCACTTTATCTTTGCACGAAAACTCTTCGTGTTTCCGAGCAAAGAGGGGCAGCTGTGAGCACGTGATTTTTGCCCTACATGAAAATAACTCCTAAAATAGACCAAAATAATTTTAATTGATTTTTAGGAATTTTGCTTTATTTAATTGTATTCCATGCATTTTTAATATACTTAAAATCATAGAAAAATCACAAAAATGGTCATGTTTACAGATTTAGATTTTAGTCTTTAAAATTAGCATTTTTTCTTTAGTTTTGAGTTAATTAGTTGTTTTAATGTTAGAAATAAATAAAGAATTTTAATTTCTACAAAAATAGATTAATTAATTAAAGAAAAGAAAAAGGAGAAAAGGAAATTAGGAAGAATGTATTTTTGGTCTTGTTTCTTCTATAATTGGGCCAATTCCTAAAGGCCCAAATCAATTCTAAACCCTAACCCAATTCCAATACCAATACCCATTTGACCCATTACCCCTTTTTCATTTTTTATACCCTAATCCCTCACATAAAAGGGGGCTAAGGCACAAAAGGGATCGGGGAAGACCCTGAGAAATAGAAAAACAGCGCATAACTCCCATCTCCAATCCTCTGAAGAACAGAAGAAAAAAAGAAGAAGAAGAAAACCTTCCCTCTTTACAATCAGAAAATCCCTTCTCAAGCACAAGCCAGACGCATCCCCTCCTTCAAAGCTTCGAAAACAAAAAAAAAGTAAAGAAAAGGAACCACGAAGAATGTAAATCTGGTCCGATTATTGCTGCAGTACTTATACATCTCATGGGTGTTCGATTTTGACTTCTATTTCAGAAGTCGAAGCTGTTTGTTGCCGTTTCTCCTTCAATTAGTAGCTGACCACTAATTTGAAGTTATTTTAGGCCTTATTTGGCTATTTTAAAGTCTTACTACTGCTGTCCAGGTATTAATCACTTTTCTGATTATGTATTCATCATTCGAATCATATGACAACATATTCATTTTGGACTGAAAGTATGTGAAGTGTGAATCATGTTTTTACATGCTGAGTTTAATGGTTTTTTTTGTTTGCTGATTTGCATATCCTGATTGTTAAGCATGAGTTTTAATTAAAATAAAATTATGATCCTTATGTTTGATAAAAAGCTGTGTAGTAATGGGTGATGAGAAGAGTTTTGTTCTTGTCTTGTATAGTTGTGACTTACAGATTTAGCCATTAATTGGTCGGGCTGTTAAATTTGAAGCCAAAAGTCGGATTGAATAAACTATGGGATTGACAAATTTGAATTAAGAGCCGAGCATCTTCTGTTTATGTTTGGATATCATTATAAATGAACTGTAATTACAGTAAAATTATTTATTCCTCCTTGATTTCATTAAGGATTGTAATTAAAAGTCTTGATGTGAACTCTGCAATAGTGCGGTTGATTGTTAGAAGAGGCTGTCAACAATGATTTCTCGAAGAACAAGTATAATTACAGTGACATATACTTGCATCACTTGATAATCTTATTCATGGATCTTTGTTTTAAAATGAGATATTCAAGCATCTTTATAATAAGTTGAAGTGAAAATTGGTTTTATGTAAATTAGAATTCCCACGTATGTGCTTCTTGTTCTCCATATGGTAAAGCAATCTTCATTCTGGCTTTAGTACTTCTTGGCAAAATGAGGATTTGGTAGTTCTTTATTTCCAAAATGTATAATTCCTTAATCTCAATAGTTCAGTGAACTCTTTTCTTCTAGTCGGACCTTAGGATCAATCATTTGGCAGTTGCAACTCCCATTATTTTATTGTGTTTAAATATTTTGTTTTAGTAAAAAGTATGTCATTCTAAAAGCCATGTCTGATTTCCTTCAAGTTGGGCATGAATTAGAATTCAATAATGGTAATAGTTTACTCCTCACATCTTCCTTGTTTAATAATATCCTCCCCGATGCTCATCAACATCAGATTTTGTAAATTGTTTCTCAAAAGGGTCACTACATATAGTACCAATTATTCCTCTTCAATTCTGAATTGGTGGCCATATTTTGGACATTTTGCTCACTAATAGTAGTGTATTTCGACCAAGAAAAAAGTAAAGCAGTAGCAATGTCTTCTCACTAATAGCAATGCTGGGATATGATCCAGAACTGCTCCATAATCCATACACCTTACAATGTATCTCAAAACAGTATTAGAAGTTAACAATTCATGAACACCGTAGTTTGCTTTAGGAGCGTTCCCCAAATTGATTTTCTTTAATTACTAATTTCGGGTGTGCATTTCATGCGACCCAATTTCAATTCTCAACAATGTTAAATAAAATGTGTCATGGACCGCAGGTGCATTTCATGTGGCGTGGTTCAAGATGTGTTTTAGATAACATTGAAACTTCCTAAAATTAAATAAAAGCGGTTTGAAAGTTAAAATCTGCACATAGGTTCATAATTGTTTAAAATCATATAATTAAGCCGAACATAACAGTTGAGCGACCGTGCTAGAACCACGGAACTTGGGAATGCCTAACACCTTCTCCCGGGTTAACATAATTCCTTACTCGGATTTCTGGTTCACAGACTGTTAAACAGAGTCAAGCTTTTACTCGATTCGGGATTCAACCGGTGACTTGGGACACCATAAATCTCTCAAGTGGCGACTCTGAATCATTTAACAATAAATCCCGTTTCGATTGTCCTTTAATTGGAAAAACTCCCTTATACCCTTCCAAGAATGTAGGCAAAAAGGAGGTGTGACAGTGACAACGTTTCTGTTCAAGCGGATATGATCGTGAAGCTCGAGTCAGAACTTTCAAAGGTCGGGCTGAAATCATTGATGCTCGGGCTGAAGTAACATTGAGTCGGACTAGGGCTGTTCAGGAGATGGCGATTCATTTGAAGGATGCTTTTGATGCCCAAGCCGAGTTGAAGAGGTCCCTCGATCGTGCAAAGAGGATCGAAGAATATGTTCGTTGCAGATCCTGAAGAGAGGTACTCGAAGAGGTCAGTGTTAGGGGTTTGTTCTTCCGGAAGAGCTGGCTTGAGCGAGAGCGGCCGATGCCTCGGAGAGTGAAGACGAGGCTGGTGGGCCGTAGCCTTTTGAAATGGAGCATAGACTTTGCCATTTTGTATGTGATATTCGCAGAGCGCATTTGTAGATGGAGAACACACCTTTTTGCGTATGTAAATAAAAGAAAACCTGAAGTTTATCTCTTATGTATCCCTTTCTACTTTGCTTTTGACCAGGCGGGCTGGTTTCGGATTTGGCGAGAATTATTAGATTCGTAATACGGTGCCGGAGCTCATCAGGCAGGCCTAGAGGCTTTTATATGCTTGGTTGATGCGGCCTTTAGCGCAAGCTGACATTAAAGCTCTTATGCTTTGTTCAACTGTTTTGAGTTTAGTCTCTGAGTCGGGTTTCGACTCGAGCCTATTCGACCCTCAAGCTTTTACATCTGCATGGGTGGCCGACAATGGATCTTATGCCTTGCCCTTGGGCATTTGTATTTTAATTATTTTGGGTTCATTCTCTGAGTCGGGTTGCGACTCGAGCTTAATTGGCCCTCAAGTTTTTTTTAGAGCTGGCGGCAATGGCTCTTACACCTTGGGTCGAAGCGACCTCTTATGTATGTGGCCTTTAGGCTTGTGAAGCTGGTGACGATGGCTCTTACGCTGTGCTCTTAGGCATGTATAGTTAACTATTTTGGATCTGGTCTCCGAATTGGGTTACGACTCGAGCTCATTTTAATCCTCAAGTTTTCAAATTTTAAGTTGGCGACAGTGGCTCTTACGCTTTTGGTCGTTGCGACCTTTTAGTATGTGGCCCTAAGGCTCATTTGGCTGGCAATAATGGCTCTTACGCTTTTGCGCATGGGCATATGTAGTCTTTGTTTACCTCTCGTTAAGGACTTTTTGAAATGATTTTGCTTGGCCCATCATCGGTTCGAGAAGAACCTCGATTTCAAGTCGTTGGTGGCGATGTTCGAGCACCTCGAAAGGTTTAGCTCGTAGGCTGAGTAGCCCGAAGCCTTCTGATTTGGAGCTGACATGGTCGAAGCTCTTTTGCCTATTGAGGGTAGCCTGTTTTAACCGGTTCTTTTCGAAGTAGATTCGAAGTAATGGCCTCTGATTTTGTTAGCAACAGTCGGGCTTCCCCGAGTCGCGTTAATTTGGCTGGTGCAACCATATTGACCATAGTCATTTGTGTTTGGTAGGAGCCATTTGTGATCCTATGTGTGGCAGTTTAGGCGTCTATATCAAGGGTATGCCCTTTCGGGAGTCTTACAAATACGACATATAGCCTGAACTTCGGGATTGAGTTATATGCCTGTAGTAAGGTCTTACAAAATTTTCATGCCTGTTGAGGTCTTACAGTTTTTTCATGCCTGTTGAGGTCTTACAGTTTTTTCATGCATGTTGAGGTCTTACAGTTATTTTTTGTTGTAATGTAAAATAAATCTGGCCAGACCGAGTTTGCCCCTCTCGGGGTCTTACGACCTAGGGGTTTTTAGTAAATGGCGATTGACGACAGTCTCCGAGTCATCGAGTTTGCTTAGGCTCGAAAGCTGTTAATCGTGAGCTTGAAATTGCCTCGTCGATGTCTTACGAGCACGAAGTTTCGACCTTGAGGTCATGTGGGTATCAAATTGTTAACACTAAGTCTCTGAGTATTTAGGGACGTACTTGATGGAGGGATCCGTGCCATGAGTATGCTGAATTTTCTTTGGAGTACGAGATGCTTTTGGCAAAATATATCCTTTGATTGCTTAGCGTAAGTACATGTTGTTTCGTTGCGGTGAGCTCGGCCTGCGTGGGCACGACTCTTTTGACCGTTTGACATGGTACATTATTTCCTATTGGAACTTAGTCTGTCGTTCCCCGGACCTTCCAAGCGGACGACATCTTCAAGGGGGGTGCCTTCCAACGTTCGGGGTTGATTGCAAAAGGAGCCATGCGAGTTTGTCGGATCCTCCTTAGGAGGCACGTTACCCCACTGAGAACCTTGCTGGCCATACCCTCTTCGGGGTGAAAGTTCGGCCGAGGAGAAAGAGTGCAACGGGTGCCATTAAGGCCTTGGGATCTTCGGGTAGGGTTAACACTTCCCAACGCCCTGGCCGGGTGTCTGCATACAGGTTAGTGTAAAATAACGAAGGAGGGAGGTGGTCTTACCTTATCGCGGGATGAGCAGGCGATATTCCGAGGCCCGATATGTCCCTGCTATTTTGGAGCTATCCCTCCACTGTGTTTAATCGAGCTTGGCCGAAGACATAGTTTGATTACCCTTTGACTCTTTCGAGAGTGGAGATATTGGTGCCGACGATACGTTATGTGACGCGAACATTCCCCTTTCCGCATGTTGCTCCCTGCCGACGATTTTAATTCCGTGCCTTGCGGGGGATTTTATCCTTTGGTGAAGAGGCAACGACACCGCTTTCACGTAGTGCATCCACGACCATCTGAATAAGGCGTTCATGCCTTGTGCCTCCTTTGATGTTACGAAACTTGGCGATTCGGTCTGCGCCAGCTATGCTGACTGAGAGAATGGTCTTTCTTATCGTCTTCTCGATCGCTGTATGACATCCGCCAAAGATTCGAGAGGCAGGCGTGATTTGGTCCGGCGGTCCGAGCCGCCATATCATCCTCGGCCCGATAATGTTGATCGAGCCACCTGAATTCATAAGCACGTGTTTTATTTGATATGGATCGAATGAGAAAGAAGGTTACCAGTGTGTCAGTGTGAGGCGGAGACAAGGTCTTGGCATCCTCTTTGCCGATTGTGAGGGGATCCTCAAGAATATATCCCCGGATCCGCTTTTCTCTAGTGACAGGCATTTTTACCCTCCTCTTTATAAGTTATTGGAGAGTGTCGTCGCTCATCCGCTATCATGGTAATATGTCACGACCCATTTGCTTCATTCTTCATGGTCACCTTCCTTATTCGGAACTGAACTTGAGTCTGTCGCTCGATAGTTCTCGGCGGCTATTTTTATTGAGTAGCTTGGCTTTTTTCCTTCGGAGTTGGTGGCCATCTTCGGCCCCGTGGCCTTGTGTATTATATAGTTCACACACCAAGCTGTGATTCCTCTGAGAGGGATTTGACTGAATAGGTCTGGGCCATTTGGCGTCCCTGGTTTTGCTGACGGTGAACACGATGTTTGATATAACGATGTTGAAATTTTATCCTGATGGGCAAGGTGCCCTCACTGGCCTCGTGTCCCTGTTGAATTTGGCTCTGTTGACGATTCCTCGAGGATATTACCCTCGATCTATTCTCCGATCGTTGCGAGGTAGGTTGCATCTCGAGGCATTCCTCCTATCTGCAGCATAAGGGCGATATTTTTCTTTCTTTGGCATCGATTTCTTTGCTAGGAGCCTGCTTGGGTATACTGAGCCTGAGGGGGCTCCCAGCTGGTCATCCACGACCCTGATTTGCGACTGGTGCCAGATGTGGATGTCTGACCAGGTTTTGGCTGGATACCCGATCAAGTTCTGTTTCAATTGCCTTGAAATCACCGGGCTTTGTTTGTTTAGGTTTTGAGTGAAGTCCTGCACCGCCCAATCAATTGAGATCGGGGGTAGTTCCATTCGTTCCATCTGGGAATGAGATGAGAATTCTCGCAGCATTTCATTCTCCCTTTGCTTAATCTCGAATGCGTCGGGCTTTCTCGACATTGCTTCGATGGTACCGACGTGTGCCTTTATGAAGGAATCCTGTAGTATGGTAAGTGAGTTTATGGGATTGGGAGCTAGGCTATTATGCCATATCATGGCCCCCTTCGAGAGCGTTTCCCCGAACCTCTTCAATAAGATGGACTCGATCTCATCGTCTTTTGTGTCATTGCCTTTCACCGCGCAAGTATAGGCAGTGATGTGTTCGTTGGGATCTGAGGTCCCATTGTACTTTGAGAGTTCTGTCATCCCGGACTTCTTTGGAATGGGTTTTGGGGCTGCTTCCTTGGGGAACGACCTTTGTATGAACTCTTTCAAATCCACGCCCTTGAGGACCGGGGGTGCACCCGGGATCTTGTTGACCCTAGAGTTATAGGTCTTGACCTTCTTATCATTGGTTGCTATCATTTTCTTACCTGATTCGATTCTTTTGGTGAGATCCTCAAGTATTTTTACTATGGCAGAGTCGGTTATCGATCCGTTATTGCTCGATCTCCCGGGTACATGTTCGGCTGAGGGAGCTGTTTCCGGTGCTACTGTGCTGGGAGTATTCGGGTGGCTTTGCAACTGAGCGATAGCCAACTGTTGTGCCTGGAACATTTCTAAAATAATATGAAGACTAACTTCCTGTTCTTCCCAAGTTGGGATTTTTTGGGCTTCTTATTAGTCGTCATGCCGCATGCTCCTGTCGGTGTGTGAGGTTTCGTCGACCTACTGTGCGTCCTACGAATCCGCATCTGCTGAAATCGGTCTGGCTACTTTATCAGGATTCTGCGGTGGCACGCCCGACGACTGGAACAACCATATCATTTTCCCCGTGGTTTCCGAGGTCGTCGTTCTCGACTCTCTTTACTGAGCCAGACATTTTGTCCTGAAATCAAAATATCTTGGACAAGAAAAAGAGTGAAAGATAACTTGCGTTGTGTAATGAAACCAGCAAGAAAATAATCACTATTATGTTTAGCCCCACGGTGGGCGCTAAACTGTTTACCGTGAAAATGGTAATAATAATTAAATTTGTAAATGAGACTCTAAAAATATGTGATCTATTTTTATGCTAGTTGTTAGAGCATTGGATGCTAAATATGTGAAGTTTAATCGACGAAATACAAGCTAAAATGGGGCAGTAATCAAACCGAGGGGCTAGCTACTCGGGCCTCGGACTGGCCGATGAGGGGCCTCGAGGTTAATGCCTAGGCTCGAGTTCGATACCTGGGCTCGAGCTCGAGCTATCGGGGATAACCGGGAAGGGAATAACAGTTAAGATATGATTAAAGAAGGCTCTTTATGACCAATATCAAGCAATAAAAGAAGAACATAGTATGAAAGCAATAAATGGAAAGAGTCGCCTCGAGCGAGTAAGTAGAGAGAAGATAGAGAGAGAGAGAGTTGTTATTGATCTTGTGTAGAATGGTTGGAGCAACAACAACTCTTTACAAAGTGGTGAGGATTCCCTTTATATAGGAGGGGAATGTTGTTATAGTACAACGCGCATTAATTGTAAAATCATGGAGATGGGACGGCTAGACGCGACTCCTCGATACAGGCTCTGGGTAGGCCGACTCTATCAGACTTAGCCATGTGCTTTGGGAATTCTCCATTTTTCTCTAGCCTCAATCTTCGTCTTCTTTGAGTCGGTCCTCGACGAGCCCCGAGGAAGGGAACTCGGCCGCAACTCCGCATCCTCGGGCTCTCGAGACATTCTTCTGAAGTGACTTGATAGCAAGAAATTATGCCCTCTCATTTCGCCGCATACAAGGATGTAGACAGATTGTTGTTATCGCATAACGACACACTAGTATCCCGACGGAGGTAGCCGCACACAAGTTAAGTATGGACCCCAACATACCTCCAGTAAGACAAAAGAAATGCCCTATTGCAAAAGCCAGGAATAAATTCTTGAAAGAAGAGGTAACTCGCTTACTTTATATCGGGTCAATCCGAGAGGTAAATTCACCCCACTGGCTAGCTAATGTAGTTCCTAAGAAGAACAACAAATTTCACATATGTGTAGATTTTAAGGACTTGAATAAGGCATGCTCGAAAGACTCGTTCCCACTACCAAACATTGATCAAATGATAGATGCGAAGTCCGGGCACGAGTTAATGAGTTTCCTCAATGCTTATTCCGAGTACAACCAAATTAAGATGAACCGGAAGGATCAGGAAAAAACTTCGTTCATAACAAATTTCGACAAATATTTCTATATTGTGATGCCTTCGGGTTGAAGAATGCTGGAGCCACTTATCAGCGACTCGTGAACAAGATGTTTCAAAAACAAATAGCAAACACTATGGAAGTTTATATAGACGATATGCTTGTTAAGTCTTTGAATATAGGCGATCACCTTAAGCATCTACAAGAAACATTTGACATCCTAAGGAAGCATAACATGAATCTTAACCCCAAGAAATGCGCGTTCTGGGTCAGTACTGGCAAGTTCCTGGGATTTTTGGTATCGCAAAGGGGGATTGAAGTAAACCCTGATAAGATCAAGTCTATCGAAGACATCCCGGACAAGCTGTCAAGCATGAAAGAGGTCCAAAGGCTCACGGGAATATTGGCAGCGTTGAGCAGGTTCATTTTCGAGTCATCAGAGAAATGTCACCATTTCTTTGCACTGCTAAAAAAGAAAAACAACTTCCAATGGAACCAGGAGTGCCAGCAGGCTTTAAAATATTTGAAAAGGTACTTGTCAAGCCCTTCGCTACTTTCTAAACCAAAGGAAGGTGAAACACTGTTAGTCTACCTCGCAGTCTTGGAAGTCGCGATAAGTGCAGTTTTAGTTCGTGAGAATAAAGGAATGCAATCTCCCATTTATTACGTTAGTAAAAATTTAATAGGAGCAGAAACTCGCTACCCGCATTTGGAGAAACTGGCCTTAGCTCTCGTAGTCGCCACTCGAAAGCTGAGGCCCTATTTCCAATGTCATCCAATAGCCGTGGTGACCACTTTTCCTCTACGGAACATACTCCACAAACCCGAAATCTTGGGTAGGTTGGCCAAGTGGGCCATCGAAATGAGTGAGTTTGACATAGAATATAAACCAAGGACTGCGATTAGGTCACAAATCTAGGCTGGCGTTGCAGCTGATTTTAGTTCGGGATTGCTTCCTCTGGCAATCAAAGAGGTAGTAATGGTGTCAGAATCAACATCGGGGGTTTCAACCTTATTTATGGACGGAGATACCAGTGTAAAAGGGTCCGGTCTTGGAATAGTATTAATCACGCCTTCGGCAGAAACCCTAAGGCAAGCCATTAGAATGATCCCTTTAACTAATAATAAAGTAGAGTATGAGGCTTTGATTGCAGGGCTCGAACTGACTCGGGGACTAGATTCCGAGGTAATAGAAGTCAAATGCGACTCACAGATAGTGGTAAATCAGGTCTATGAGAATTTTGAAACCAAATAGGAGCACATGAAATAATACGTGATAAAGGTGCAGGCTCGGTTGGCTCGATTTCTGGAGTGGTCGATTACTCATATCCTGAGGGAAGTAAATGCAGAACCAGATGCATTGGCTAACCTCAGCTCATCGAAAAAAATAAAGGGATCAAAGTCGGGATAATAGTACAACTGATGAACTCTGTCCTAGATGCGGATATCTACTATGAGGTAAATACGACTAATTTGGTCTGGGACTAGAGGAATGAAATCATCGATTATATCAAGCACGAGAAACTGCCCAAAGACTCCAAGGCACCCAGAGCACTGCACGCCAACGCAACACGGTATAGCTTAAAAAGAGGCCAACTGTACAGAAAATATTTCTAAGGCCCCTGGCCCGATGTTTGGGGGCATCCAAAGCTAATTATGTAATATGAGAAGTTCACAAAGGGATATGCGAAAACCATTCGGGCGCAAATTCCTTAGTGCTAAAGCTGGTAAAGGCAGGATATTATTAGCCCCACATGGAGCAAGACACCAAAGACTTTGTACAAAAATGCAATAAGTGCCAATGCTATGCACCACTGGTACATCAACTAGCAGAACCATTGCATTCGGTTATGTCCCCATGGCCATTCTTGAAATGGGGGATGGACATCGTTGGACCACTGTCGCCGACTCCCGGTAAGGTAAGATTTCTTTTGATTTTAACTGACTATTTTTCTAAGTGGGTGGAAGCAGTTCCTTATCAAAAGATCAGCGAGCATGAAGTGGTGGATTTCTTGTGGAAAAACATAATTTGCAGGTTCAGAATACCAAAAGAGATATATGCGATAATGGGCCACAATTCATCAGCACAGAAGTCACAAAGTTCCTCGAAGATTTGAAAATAAAGAGGATCACATCTTCACCCTACCATCCGAGCGCAAATGGTCAAGCAGAGTCAACGAATAAAGTGATTATACAAAACCTCAAGAAAAGGTTGCAAGCGGCTAAAGGAAAATGACCCAAGGAGTTACCCTGAGTCTTATGGGCATACCGAACAACAGCCAAATCAAGCACAAGAGAAACTCCTTTTTCCTTTGTGTATGGCGCAGAAGCATTAATCTCGGTGGAAGTAGGGGAACCCATGTTGAGATATTCAAAGCAGATGAAGAATCAAACAATGAAGCAATGTTAGTCAACTTGGAGCTACTCGATGAGCGCAAGGACTTAGTGCATGTAAGAATGCCAACCCAAAAGCGGAGAATGGAAAGATAATATAATCGAAGAGCCAACCTCCGTTATTTCAAAGTAGGAGACTTGGTCTTGAGGAAGGTAACTCAAAACACCTAGGAGCTTAATGCAGAGAAGCTAGGTCCAACATGGGAAGGCCCCTACCGGATTTCAGCTATCACCGAGAAAGGTTCGTATGAATTGGACAATCAAGATGGAGAAAATTTGCCTATCAATTGGAACATGGCACACCTCAAAAGATATTTGCTAATGAACATCGCCTGAACTAAAGGTATGTGCTGCACTTTTTTTCCCTTCATCCAGCTTTTGTCCCAATTGGATTTTTCTAGCAATGTTTTTAATGAGGCAGCAACAGAAAGTATACTACGATGAAAGCTTTAACAAAAATAAGACCTTAATAACAAGGCACACAAGCAAAGAGACACTCTAGAACGGTTAGATAGTCTTTGTCTCTATAGAAAAATTCCCACGGGTAAGTTAAGTTTGCTATAGGATAAATGTTACCCGACCATTCACAAGTGCAAACCATTAAAGGATTGTTAGATAGTCTTTTGCTTGATAGCATAAATTCCTAAGGGGAAGCGAAGTTTGTTACCGAGTATAAGAATGTCTAGCAATTAATTAATGGGGTCCTCGAAGGTGCAAAACTTCCAGTGTTCCAATTCACATTGTTCGCATTCGAACACTAAGGGGAATGATACGAGGATAAGGCAACAATGACTGCCACGTCGACCAGAAAAAAAAAACCAAAAACATAGTTGTATCATTATGATCGGGGACTGCGCGACCAGCCCCATAGAAACAAGTTGTACAAGTTAGCCACAAATAATGGAAATTTCTTTTTTAGCATAACAAATGCTTATCTACTTTTTGAAAATGGAAGGAATAAAATGAATTCCTTTTATTTCTATCTTTTTTCTTCTCTGAACGATGAATTATTTGTGTTATTTAAAAGTTAAACAAATACTTTAAATGCTAGTGCCGTATTAAATATGAGACATCCTCTTCAAGAGCACCGTAAACATAAGAGGGCCCTCTTATGAAAACTCTCACATTAAAGGATTGATTTCAGAACAAGTTATGCCCGGAATCAAAATGCCTTCGGGAAAAAAATACACTCGAAGCCTTGTACAAAAAGACGCAAAAAGCAAACTTGCGCAAATACTTACAAAAAATCTCATTTTAAAGGGTTGATTTTGGATGCGTTTGTGCCGGAAATACAGATGCTTCTGGTGAAAAAAAATACACCCAAGGCCTTGCATAATCAGACGCAAATAGTAAAACTTTTACAAAACACTTAAGCAAAAATGAATGCAAAGGTTTAAACTTGCATAAATGCTCAAACGAAAGAACGCAAAAATACTCGTGCAATACTTGAGAAAAAGATGTTTTATTAACAATAAAAGTGACAAAATAACACAAGTACAAAAGTTGGAAAAATAAAGGAAAAGCTAAACTGTTGCCTCTTCGGATCTCTGAGGAAGAGAAGTGTCCGCACCCCCAGGGGAAGTAGGAAGATTCACCAATGCCTCAATAATTTGGCCCTCAATATCATCACCTTTCGGTTCCTCTTCTGTTCCCGAAAATTCAGAACCGGAACCAGAAGAATCAGGAGCATCAGGCTCTTCTGAGGGATCCGCTTGGAGTCCATTTTTAGCAGCCAACTCAAGTTCACGGGTCTTAGGAATTTTAGCATAAAAATCAATGCTACTAGCTTTGGCCTCTTCTAAGGTTTTTCTCCTCATGTTGCATATGGCATAAGTTTTCTCAACAATGAAGGAATCCTCTAAATCTTAAGTTCGTCTTTGAGTTGAGTCACCTCGGCACAAAGATTTTCCCGGGTGGATCTAATGGACTTGAGGCTAACGTCAAGATCACAGACAGTAGAGCTGAAAATTCTATTGTGCTCAAGTGTCTTTTTATACTTCTCTTCCAACCGGGCATATTTCACCACCGCAGCAGCAAGCTCTTCAGTCTTGGAATTCAAGGCTGCCTCTAAATTAGTCGATCTTTCAATAGAGGCAGCCTCATGATCGGACGCAGCAAGAACGACATTATGGACTTCAACCCATTTGGCCTCTTCAAATTGAACCCTCAGTGGGGCGATCTCTTGGCTAAGGGTTTCCACCTCTTGCTTGCTTTGTTGCAAACGAGCTTCTGGTACAATGGCCTTAGTGGCTTTGGCTTCCAGTTCCGATAGGCGAGTAACACTTTATTCCCGTGCTGCCAAAAGCTGATCCCAAGCAGAGGTAATTTCTTCCTTCACACGAATCAACCACCGAAGGCCCTCGAAAGCAAGAAAGTTGGCCTACAAAGCAAGAAAGGAAAAACTCAGGATATGTTTAGGAAAAATAGAAGAAATAATAAAGGAGGTAAGGAATATACTATTATGGCGTGGTGCATGGCGTTGTTCAACAAGCACTATCCCGAGAGAGCCTGGATCTTTTTCCAATCTATTTTTTTGAGGCCAAAAGCTTCAGATAATTAGCAAGTTCCACCGGATGTGATAACAAGTTGCATCCGGTGGAGACCGAAAGAATAACATTCCTCCTCCCTTGCAGATCTTCAAAGGGGGCAGCATAAGTTTGCCCCAAATTCCCATGAATTGGGGACTAGGGAAGAGGAACACCTTTTTCTTGGTCAGGTGTGGCCGATGGAGATGTCGTAGCAGTTTTTGATGGAAGAGCTAGGGAAGAAGGATATGAAGCTGATGGCGGTGAAGGATGAGAATCAACCCCGACAAACGTAGTGTTAGTTGTGGGATGCTTGCCAACCGAAGATGGCAAGAACCAGATAATCAGTCCTGCAGCACCGGGCACAACAACTAGGGCCTAGAAATGGGAGTTGGAATTTTCTACCAAATCAAATTCACCCCAAAGTGCCGAGACTTCATCCTCGGTTGGTGTAACTAACTCAACAGATTGAGCATTCTATTAAGTTAGAGATTGATCTTGAATCTATATTTGTTGCCACGAATGATGATCTTGGATTCAACTAGCACAAACTTTGATTTGAACTCGTACTCCTTGAATCTTGATTTGTTCTTCGTTCTTGAGCTTGAACTTGATTTCTTAAACTTGAACTTGATTGCTTGAAGCTTGAAACTTGTAGGAAATCTGCGCCGTTTGATCTACGAGCTCTCTCTTGTTTCTTGTTATAACTTTGGGTGTCTTTTATAGGTTATGAAGACCCCTGTTTATAGTTGTGGGAGGGAAGAGTTGTGATGAGAACAAACTCTATCCGAACAATCAGATTGAAGAGTGACAAGGCCCTATTTGATTGGTCAGAACATGCCACTCGCACATGTGGTGTGATTTCATTGTCCTTTTAATTTGACTTGGCATGCATTGTCATTTTGACAGGTAGCATGATCCCATTGACTCTTCTGTTTGACTTGCCCATGCCACATCATTCAACACGTGGCACCATACTAGGCCTGTAAGAAGACGACATCTTGGGCTTAATTAAGTGTGCTCATCGCTTTGGCCCAATTAAATGAGCTAGCCCAATAGATTAAGACTTATTTATTTAATCTATATATATTGGATTTATATAATTAATTCAATTATATTAGCACATAATATTTATTTTGGACTGATATATCTTGAATTTAAAATACAATTCAAATTATCTTATGGATTTAATTTTAATAAAATTTATATGCCTACGTCGCTACACGGGCACTTCTAGCGACGCCTCTAGAGTAGACGACCGGTGCTGTTCAATAGCAAAGTTTTCCTCTTGAGAAAATGGTTTCCGAAAAATTTAATCACAAAAGATAACGATGGGGAAATACTAAAATGGAAAAGATCGAAAGAGCTGAAAAGTTGGACGGAAGGCACGAGTGTTATTTTGCCTAACATTATCGTAGATGTCTTAATAGCTTCGAGAGAAAATAGTTTTCTAAATTTTTTTATCACAGAAAGTTAATGATGAGTGCTTATTTGCCTAACATTATCTTAGATGGCTTAATAGCTAGGTAAGGTTAGTGCCAACCAAACCAAAAAAAGTATGATATGATAAATAAGATTCCTTTATTTTTAGTTTGGAATTTCGAATTAGAATCATGAAAATTAAAAAATTTCTAGTAGGGTGCGAGAGCCCTTCCCATCTGGTAAACCTTACGCGACATAAATTTAAATTGTTAGTGAGCTTTAAATACTAGATGCTTAAACCGGAAAAACAAACAAAGAGGGAAATTGATGTCCACCCACTCGCAAGAATGGATGATGCAATTCATTGTTCATTTTGTGGGCAGAAAAAAAACGCTCACGAGAGGAACAGGGAAGAGAAGCTGCTGGGACAGTGCATGACTTGCGACTGAGTTAATTTTTGATGTGTCAAATAGGATTGTCACGATTTCATGAGACTAACGTGAATGGTAATTTGTGATGTAATGGTTCCCATTGATAGAAGGAGACGCCAAGACGTGCGGACGCCTGCAGGACTACTTTGGATCGGTTAAATGGACTGAAGACAGCACCCTCACTGCGGTCCAAAAGCTGCAGCACCGGGATCAATACACAGTACAGAGTGTAGTATTAGCACAACCGACCCCATATGCTAGTAAGTGCCTAGCCTAACCTCGACGAAGTAGTGACGAGGCTGGGACCAGACTATCAAAATAAACCTGTGTAGTTAAATCATATACAACGAAAAATAAAGTCAGAAATGTACAGTTAAGGATATGAGGGGCAACATGCTGCAAGGAACATCAAGTAATAACAGAAGAACATCAGATAAATATAAGGAACATTAAGGTTCAATTATCAATAGAACCAGAAATAACAGACAAGTGCACGACATCACCCTTCGTGCTTTTACTTCACATAATTATGGCACGAAATGATCCTTCGTGCATTAACACTCATATCATGGCACGAAATTGTACATCGTGCGGCATGACATCACCCTTCGTGCATTAACACTATCTCACAAATATCATACACGGCATTACCATTCGTGCTTTACACACTTCCTCACTGAAGCAACAATCACAAAGCAATTTGGGCAAGGGAATCAATAATAATTCAATAAAATCCCGGCAAGGAAACAATGGCATAACAAAAATATCCCGACAAGGGAAACAATATCAGGAATAATAACATCCCGGCAAGGGATTTAATATCAAAAATAATAATATCCTGGCAAGCGAGATAATATCATAAACTTCTTCTCTTTTCCACATTTACTTTACAACTCAATTCTCAACTTGAGCCAACGCTTTACAATGTTTAATTATCAATAATACTTCCACAAGCCTTGTTTCACAATAGAAATCATCATATAAAGCATGAACAATACAAAACGGAGTAACATTAATCATAGTATAAGACTCTCGGGCATGCTTGACACCAACGTACAAATACTTCTCACCATGCCTATACGTCGTACTCAACAATTAACACATAGTAATTAAGACATGACTCCTAATCCCTCAAGCTAAGGTTAGACCAAACACTTACCTCGATGCTACGAACACAATTCAAGCCTCAACTACAACTTTACCTCTTGATTCCACCATCAATTCGCTCGTATCTAGCCACAAGTTACTTAACTATATCAATAAATGCTAAATGAATTAATTCTAATGCATGAAAATAGGTTTTCTATTTTTCCTAAAAAGTCAAAAATCGACCCCCGGGTCCACATGGTCAAAACTCGAGGTTCGGACCAAAACCCGATTACCCAGTCATCCACGAACCCAAATATATAATTTATTTTGAAATCGGACCTCAAATCGAGGTCCAAATCCCCAAAATTCGAAAAATCTAAGTTCTACCCAAAACACCCAATTTCCCACATGAAAACCCTTGATTTTGAGTTGAAATCATGTGAAAAGATGTTAAAGATTAAGGAAGACGAGTTAGAAATGATTTACAATCAATTTAGAAGAGTAGTTGTCTTTGAAAAATCGCCCAAAGGTATTTAGGTTTTGAAAAGGTTTGAAAAATGCAAAAATTTTCGGCTAAGTTATAATTTAACAAGTTGTAGATGTCGCAATTGCGAACCCTTAAGAAACCTGCTATCTTCACAATTGCGAACTCACATTTGCGACGGCTGGGGATATATGGTTTATTCGCATTTGCGAAGAATTTTTCACAATTGCGAGAAAGGTTGTCAGGGCATTCTTCGCAATTGCGAAGTGACCTTCGCAATTCCCAAGCTTGATAGGCTCGCAATTGCGACACCTGACCTCGCAATTGCAAGATCAGGTCCTGCAACACATACCGGCTGAAAACCTGCAACTTTCTAAGTTCAATTCCACTCCGTGGCCTATCCAAAACTTACCCGAGCTCTCGAGGCTCCAAACCAAATATGCACACTAACCTAAAAATATCATACGGACTTGGTCGTGCAATCAAATCATCAAAATAACATCAACAACTATGAATTAAACCCCAAATTCATGAAATCATTCAAGAACACCAAAATTCCAATTTCTCAACTTTAAATCTGTTTTATACCAAAACAGTTCCGATCTTTACCAAATTTTATAGATTCAACCCAATTATTATTTCAAACTTGTACCGGGCTCCAGAACTAAAATACGGGCCCTATACCACCAATTTCAAATATATTTAATTTTCAAAAACTCTTATATATTCCAGAAAATAATTTTCTTTAAAAACTCATTTCTCGGGCTTGGGACCTCAAAATTCAATTTCGGGCATCCGCCCAAGTCCCATATTTTCGTACTAACCCTTCGGGACTGTTAAATCATTGGTCCGGGTCCGTTTACCCAAAATGTTGACCGAAGTCAACTTAAATTCATTTTAAAAGCAAAAATTATCCTTTTTTTTACATATTTTCACATAATGGCTTTCCGGATACATACCTGGTATGCACACGTAAATCGAGGTGAGATAAAAAGAGGTTTTTAAGGTCTCAGATCACAGAATCAACTTGTAAAACAAGTGATGGCCTTCTGAGTCATCACATTCTCCACCTCTAAAACAACCATTTGTCCTAAAACATACATAAGAAGGAAGTACCTGAGTCGGAGAAAAGATGAGGATAACGGCTTCGCATATCGGACTTGGACTCTCAGGTCGATGCCTCAATAGGTTGACCTCTCCACTGAACACGAATAGAAGGGAACTCTCCGATCTCAACTAACAAACCTGCCGGTCTAGAATAGCTACCGGCTCCTCCTCATAGGACAAGTCCTTGTCCAATTGGATAGTGCTTAAGTCTAACAAATGGGATGGTTCGCCGTGATATTTCCGAAGCATGGACACATGAAACATTGGATGCACGACTGATAAGCTCGGTGGCAATGCAATTCTATAAGCCACCTCTCCCACTCGATCAAGAATCTCAAACGGACCAATGAATCTAGGGCTAAGCTTGCCCTTCTTCCCAAATCTCATCACGCCCTTCATAGGCAACACCCGAAGCAACACCCGCTCGCCGACCATGAATGCCACATCACGAACCTTACGGTCGGCATAACTCTTTTATTTGGACTGAGCTGTACGAAATCTATCCTGGATGATCCTGACCTTGTCCAAGGCATCCTGTACTAGATCCGTACCCAACAATCGAGCCTCTCTCGGCTCAAACCATCCAACCGGCGACCGATGCCGCCTACCATATAAATCCTCATAAGGAGCCATCTGGATGCCCGACTAGTAACTATTGTTGTAGGCAAACTCTGCTAAAGGAAAGAACTGGTCCCACGAGCCTCCAAAGTCAATGACACAAGCTCGGAGCATATCCTCCAAAATATGAATAGTACGCTCGGACTGCCCGTCCGTCTGAGGATGAAATACTATGCTCAACTCGATCCGTGTGCCCAACTCATGCTAAACTGGTCTCCAAAAATGTGAGGTAAACTGCGTACCCTGGTCCAAAATGATAGACACGGGCACACCATGAAGACGAATAATCTCCCGGATATATATCTCAGCTAACCTCTCGGAAAAATAGGAGACTGCCATAGGAATGAAATGTGCTGACTTGGTCAGCCTATCAACAATAACCCACCATCGAACTTCGTCTGAGTCCGTGGGAGTCCAACAACGAAGTCCATAGTGATACGCTCCCACTTCCACTCAGGAATCTCAATCTTCTAGAACAAACCATCAGGTCTCTGATGCTCTACTTTACTTGCTGACAATTCAAACACTGAGCCACATATGCAACAATATCCTTCTTCATCCTCCTCCACCAATAATGCTGCCGCAAATCCTGATACATCTTAGCGGTGCCCGGATGAATAGAGTACCGGAAACTATGGGCCTCCTCTAAAATCAACTCTCGAAGCCCATCCACATTAGGCACACAAACTCGACCCTACAACATCAAAACTCCATCATCTCATAATGTAACCTACTTGGCACCACCGTGCTGCACCGTGTCCCTAAGGACACACAAATGAGGATTATCATACTTCTAACCTCGGATACGCTCCAATAAAGAAGAGCGCATGACTGTGCAAGCTAACACACGGCTGGGCTCAGAAACATACAACCTCATGAACTGATTGGCCAAAGCCTGAACATCCAAATCAAGCGGTCTCTCACCAACCGGAATATACGCAAGATTGCCTATACTGGCTGACTTCCTACTCAAAGCATTGGCCACCACATTGGCCTTCCCCGGATGATATATTAAATGGTGATATCATAGTCTTTCAATAGCTCCAACCACCTTCTATGCCTCAAATTTATCTCCTTCTGCTTGAAAAAATATTGCAGACTCTTGTGATCAGTGAACACCTCACATGACACGCCATATAGATAATGCCTCCAAATCTTCAATGCACGAACAATGGATACTAACTCCAAATCATGAACTGGGTAATTCTTCTCATGAATCTTCAACTAACTCGAAGCATAATCAAGGACCTTGCCATCCTGCATCAACACTGCACCAAGTCCAATTTGAGATGCATCACAATAAACTGTATATGGCCCTGAACCTGTGGGAAAAACCAACACCGTCACCATAGTCAAAGCTGTCTTGAGCTTCTAAAAGCTTGCCTCACACTCGTCCGACCACCTAAACTGGGCACCCTTCTGGGTCAACCTGGTCATTGGGGCTGCAATAGATTAAAACCCCTCCACAAACCGACGATAAAAGGCTGTCAAACCCAAGAAACTCCGGATCTCTATAGCTGATGCGGGTCTAGGCTAGTTCTTGACTGCCTCTATCTTCTTCGGATCTACCTGAATACCCTATGCTGATACAACATGACCCAAGAATGCAATTGAACTCAACCAGAACACACTCTTTGAATACTTAGCATATAACTGACTATCTCTCAAAGTCTGAAGAACCACTCTCAGATGCAGCTCATGCTCCTCCCGGCTGTGGGAATAGATCAAAAAATCATCAATGAATACTATTACGAACGAATCCAAGTAAGTCTTGAACACTTAGTTCATCAAATCCATAAAAGCTGTTGGGGCATTTGTCAACCCAAATGACATCACCAAGAACTCATAATGCCCTTACCGAGTGCGGAAAGCTGTCTTAAGGACATCGGATGCCCTAATCCTCAACTAATGGTAGCCAGATCTCAAGTCAATCTTCAAAAATACCTTGGCACACTGAAGCTAATCAAACAAATCATCAATCTTCGGTAATGGATACTTATTCTTGATTGTAACCTTGTTCAACTAATAATCTATACACCTTCTCATCAATCCGTCCTTCATCTTAACAAACAACACCGACGCACCCCAAGGCGAGACACTAGGCCTAATGAAGCCCTTATCAAGCAAGTCTTTCAATTGCTCCTTTAATTCTTTCAACTCAGACGGGGCCATACGATATGGCAGAATAGAAATGCGCTGGGTGCCCGGAGCCAAATCAATGCAGAAGTAAATATCCCTGTCGGGTGGCATACCAAGCAAGTGTAAAGGAAATACCTCTGGAAACTCACGAACAACAAGCACAAAATCCAGAGAAGGAACCTCAGCACTAGAATCACGAACATACTCCAGATAAGCCAAACACCCCTTCTCGACCATACACCAAGCCTTCATATATGAGATAACACTATGGGTAGAATGACCAGGAGTCACTCTCCACTCTAAACAAGGTAAACCCGGCAAGGCTAAGGTTACAGTCTTGGCATGATAGTCCAAGATAGCGTGGTAAGGTGATAACTAGTCCATCCCTAATATGACATCAAAATCAACCATGTCCAATAGTAACAAATCTACTCGAGTCTCAAGACCCCAATCATAACTATACATGAATGATGGACACGATCTACCATAATAGAATCACCCACCGGTGTAGACATATATACATGAGCACTCAAAGAATCACTAAGCATGACAAGATACAATGCAAAATAAGATGACACATAGGAGTATGTAGATCCTGGATCAAATAGAACTGAATCATCTCTACTACAAACCAGAACAGTACCGGTGATAACTGCATCGGAAGCCTTAGACTTAGGCCTGGCTGGAAGAGCATTATCGGGGCTAGGCTCCATCACTCTAAACTACATCTCTAGGACGACCTCCTGCTAGCTGGCCTCCATCTCTAGAGGCGTGACCTCCACCTCTAATACCTCTACCTCTACCTCTAGCACCTCTACCCCCACCTCTAACTAGCTGGGCAGGCGGTGGAACACTCGGTGCCTAAACCATGGCACAAGAACCCTGATGCTGAGAACTGCTCGGTGCTGAAGGTAAAAATCTAGAAATATGCCCCATGTCACCACATGAATAACAAGCCCTCGGTGGCTGAGACTGCTGATCCTGACGGCCTGAATAACCACTCTATAAACTCTGAAGCAAAGGTGCACTGATAGGGGCTAGCGGTGCACTATAGGGCAACTGATCGAAATACTACATATGAGAACCACGACTGCCTAGAGCATCATAAGAAGCCTAAAGTGCTGAATGAAATGGCCTGGGAGGATAGCCCCTACCAAAAGAATCCTTGTCTCCATATGAGCCACCACTAAACCTACCAGAATGACGAGGTCTCTTGTCAGACCCCTGGCCACTCCCCTGTGACAGAACCATCTCGACTCTCCTGGCCACATTGGCCGCATCCTGAAAAGAAATCTCGCTCCCTGTCTCCTTATCCAAATGAAGTCGAATAGGCTGAATGAGTCCCTCAATGAACCTCCTCACTCTCTCTCTCTCTCTCTCAGTGCGAAGTATAAGAAGAGCATGACAGGCAAAATCAATAAACCTAGTCTCATACTGAGTAACAGTCATAGAACCCTGCTGGAGACGCTCAAACTACCTCCGATAGTTCTCCCTATGAGTGATAGGAAGAAACTTCTCCAGAAATAGCTGAGAAAACTTATCCCAAGTCAAAGATGGTGACCCAACTGGTCTAGCCAAAAAATAATCTCTCTACCAAGTCTTGGCGGATCCAGATAAGGGAAAAGAAGCAAAGTCGACTCCATTGGTCTTCACTATCCCCATGTTCCTGAGACCTTATGACAGTTGTCTAAATAATCCTGGGGATCCTCAGAAGACGCACCGCTGAAAGTGGTAGTGAAGAGCTTGGTAAACCTGTCCAACTCCACAAGGCATTAGCAGACATAGCTGCTCCATCACTGGTCTGAGATACCACACCCGGGTGAATAGCTCCAGCTGGCTGAGCTGCTGGAGTCTTAAACTGGGGAGCCATCTGCTCTGGAGTGCGGGTAGCAGGAGTCTGTGCTCCTGCCGTAGCCTGTGAGACGGCTGGTGCTACCGGAAGTAAGCCTGCCCGGGTGACACTCTCCATAAGGCCCACTTGATGGACCAGAGCATCCTAGAGTACTGGGGTAGCAATGAACCCCTCTGGGACCTGAGCTGGGCCCGCCGAAACTGCCTGGGCCGAAACCTCATCATCAAACTCAACCTGAGGCTCCGCCGCTGGTGTTGCTGCTCTGGGCTGAGCTTTGCCCCTGCCTCGGCCTCTAGCACGGCCTTGGCCTCGCCCTCTGCCCCTCGTGGGAGCTACTGTTGGGAGCTCGGGCTGTTGATTAGCGGATGAGGAAGCGCGTGTTCTCGCTATCTGCGAAAGAACATAGTAGAAATTCAATTAGCATTGAGAAATCAAATCGCACGAAAGGAAAAAATAGATGTGAAAATTTTCCTAACTCTGTAGCCTCTGGGGGACAAATACGGACGTCTCCGTACTGATCCCTTAGATTCTACTAAGATTGTCCATGAATTGTGAGACCTAAGTAACCTAGAGCTTTGATACCAACTTGTCACGACCCGAAATTCCCACCCTTGGGAGTCGTGATGGCACCTACTAGTGAAAGCTAGACAAGCCGATTAATTCAATTATTTAACCATCTTCAATTATATCCCTTAGCAATTCCAAAATAACATAACAAAAATAGCGGAAACAATGATAACAAAAATAGTGCGGAAGACGAAATGCGATAATTTAAATTAATACAAACTGTGAAATTCTAAGTACAACTATACCCAGAATTTGGTGTTACAATGTCACGGACCATCTATGAATACTACAAATAAAGTCTGAATCGAAATACACGAATCTGTCTCTAAATAAGTAAAAACAGAAAGGAAATGATAGAAGGAGACGCCCAGGCCTGCGGACGCCTACAGGACTACCTCGGGTCACCTGAATGGACTGAAGACAACACCTTTACTGCGGTCCAAAAGCTGCAGCAACGGGATCTGCACATAGTGCAGAGTGTAGTATCAGCACAACCGACCCCATATGCTGGTAAGTGAGTAGCCTAATCTCGGCGAAGTAGTGACAAGGCTAGGACCAGACTACCAAAATAAACCTGTGCAGTTAAATCATATACATCGAAAAATAAAGGCAGAAATGTACAGTTAAGGATAGGAAGGGGAACATGCTGCGGGGAGCATCAAGTAATAATAGAAGAACAACAGATAAATTTAAGGAACATTAAAGTTCAATTATCAACATAATCACAAATAACAAACAAGTGCACAGTATCACCTTCATGCTTTTACTCTCGTCCTCACCATAAAATCAATATAATCGGCACGACATCACCCTTCGTGCTTTTACATCACATAATCATGGCACAGAATGATCCTTCATGCATTAACACTCATATCATGGCATAAAATTGTATATCGTGCGGCACGACATCACCCTTCGTGATTAACATCTCTCACAAATATCATAAACGACATCACCCTTCGTGCTTTACACTCTTCCTTACCCAACCAACAATCACAAAGAAATTTGGGCAAGGGAATCAATAATAATTCAATAAAATTCCGGCAAGGAAACAAATGGCATAACAAAAATATCTCGGCAAGGGAAACAATATCATGAATAATAACATCCCGACAATGGAGATAATATCAAAAGTAATAACATCCCGGCAAGGGAGACAATATCATAAATCTCTTCTCTTTTCAACATTTACTTCACAATTCAATTCTCAACTTGAGCCAACACTCTACAATGTTAAATTATCAATAATACTTCCACAAGCCTTGTTTCACAATAGAAATCATTATATAAAGCATGAACAATACAAAAAGGAGTCACATTAATCATAGTATAAGACTCACGGGCATGCTTGACACCAACATATAGATACTCGTCACCATGCCTATATGTCGTACTCAACAATTAACACATAGCAATTAAGACACGACTCCTAATCCCTCAAGCTAAGGTTAGACCAAATAGTTACCTCGATGCCACGAACACAATTCAAGCCTCAACTACAACTTTACCTCTTGATTCCACCATCAATTCGCTCGTATCTAGCCACAAGTTACTTAACTATATCAATAAATGCTAAATGAATTAATTCTAATGCATGAAAATAGGTTTTCTAAAGTTTTTCCCAAAAAGTCAAAAATCGACCCCGGGCCCACGTGGTCAAAATCCGAGGTCCGAACCAAAACCCGATTACTCATTCACCCACGAGCCCAAATATATAATTTGTTTTGAAATCGGACCTCAAATCCTCAAAATTCAAAAAACCTAAGTTCTACCCAAAACACCCAATTTTCCCCATGAAAACTCTTGATTTTGAGTTGAAATCATGTGAAAAGATGTTAAAGATTAAGGAAGACGAGTTATAAATGACTTACAATCGATTTGGAAGAGTAGTTGTCTTTGAAAAATCGCCGAAAGGTGTTTAGGTTTTGAAAATGTTTGAAAAATGCAGAAATTTTCGGCTAAGTTATGATTTAGCAGGTTGCAGATGTGGCAATTGCGACCAAGGTTTGCAATTGCGACCAGGGTTTGCAATTGCGAACCCTTAAGAAACCTGCTATCTTTGCATTTGCGATCAGATGTTCGCAATTGCGAACTCGCATTTTCTACAACTGGGGATATATGGGTTATTCGCATTTGCGAAGAATTTCTCGCAATTGCGAGAAAGGCTGGCCAGGGCATACTTCACAATTGCAAAGTGGCCCTCGCAATTCCCAAGCCTGATAGGCTCGTAATTGCGACACCTGACCTTGCAATTGTGAGATCAAGGCCTGCAACACATACCAACTGAAAACCTGCAACTTCCTAAGTTCAATTCCACTACGTGACCTATCCAAAACTCACCCGAGCCCTTGGGGCTCCAAACCAAACATGCACACTAACCTAAAAAAATCATACGGACTTGCTCGTGCAATCAAATCATCAAAATAACATTAACAACTATGAATTAAACCCCAAATTCATGAAATCATTCAAGAACACCAAAATTCCAATTTCTCAACTTTAAGTTCGTTTTATACCAAACCAATTCCTATCTTTACCAAATTTTACAGATTCAACCTAATTATTATTTCAAACTTGTAACGGGCTTCGAAACCAAAATACGGGCCCGATACTATCAATTTCAAACATCTTTCATTTTCAAAAGCTCTTATATATTCCAGAAAATAATTTTCTTTAAAAATTCATTTCTTGGGCTTGGGTCCGTTTACCTATAATGTTGGTTGAAGTCAACATAAATTTATTTTAAAAGCAAAATTTATCATTTTTCACAGATTTTTACATAATGGCTTTCCAGATAAGCGCCCAAACTGCGCACACAAATCGGGGTGAGACAAAAAGAGTTTTTAAGGCCTCGGATCACATAATCGACTTGTAAAATAAGTGATGACCTTTTGGGTCATCACACTATATAATTCCCTGTAATTTAATAAAAAATTTATTATTGGGTATATCATATTGACAAATAATGTGATAGTTGAGATTTATTAAGGCAATGCGATATAATATGTTCAAACAAGCCCAATCACAATTTAATTTAATTAATGTTTTTAATATTGACCGCGTATCGTGCGAGTACAACTACTAGTTTCAAATTAAGAAAAGAAATTTCTTCTCTTTCATGTTCGATAATTTCAGTCGTTAGTTTCTTCACACTACATTTATTAGGTCCGAACTACTTACAACTACAAGATTCGTTTGTGCGATATTTATCTCTATTATCGAGCACAAATCCTTGATGTAGTTATTCCAAGCACTGTGATAAATGATGAAAAATGCATATTTTTGAGTATATTTGCATATTAATTCTCGTGTGAGTCGCTGGATATTACATGGTTTTTGAAGTGAAATATACTCATTATGTGTTTCTTATGTGTAGGAACGAGTTTGGATGATAAATGATCAAAATATGACAATTCGACACAAAAAGAAGAAATTGAAGGATTGGGAGCTCATCTATTTTCGTGCGTGGCAGACGAGGATCCGCGTCTAGATGCGAAGGCAGACGAGGATCCGCGTCAAAGTCCGCGTCTAGGCGTGAAGGCAGACACGGATTCCAGCTTCTCCCATCCGAAGTTGGATTGAAAAATTTCGCCCCGCATCAACCCTAATGATATCAATTCATCTTAAAACACAAATTTGAGAGAGGAAGACACTACTTTAGGGTTAGACAACACCCTTGGAGGCAAGAACACGCTAGGAGTAAGGAGGAAGATTAAACTATGAGTTTTTACCCTTCTTTTTCCTATTTTTATCGTTGGTTATGAATTTGAGTATTATGTTTTCATATACTTTTATGAATAGCTAATTTGTTATATAGAGTTTTTATAGAACCTTTTGTAGGATGAATTCTTGTTATGTTTTAATATAATTTAGCCTTTTAATTTATCTATTTGTTCAACCACGTGTTTGTTGTTGTTGATTGAATGACCATCAATTGACTGTGCCTATATAGTGTGTACTGTTCGAGAGAGAGTATATATTTAGGTAGTTGTTGAATAACATCACTCCTAACGTATATGAGAGATCAATACGGAGGGTTTAAATGCGGGATTAGAGATAATGAAACCTTGGTGCGATCGTAGTGAGCAGTGAATTAGTGCCAACTAGTGTAGTACGAGAGAATACATCTAGTAAATTGTGGTAGTTGCTCAAGAGAGAATTACGACAACCAAAGTACTCATGATCGATAGAGAATACTTGGGTGAAAGTATAGAAGACAAGCGGGAAGGATTCCAACAATTGGGTAAATCATAACTCTAGAACTCCTTAATCTTGTCTTCAATCCTTATCCTTGTTAATTGATTATTTTATTGATTTTTAGATTTTTTAGTTAATTAGATAAAAATAAACATTATAATCTTTTGTAATTAGGAAATTGCTTGGACTTGTATTTCTTAGCGATATTGAACAACTGTAGCTAAGCCTTAGTTCTCTATGGGATTCGACTCCGGAGTTTTAGACCAGATTATATTTGCAGCGACCACTTATCCTTTTTAGGATTAGAGTTGGGCGTAATCAAATTTTGGCATCGTTGTCGGGGAACTAACCGCATAGTTGTAGCTGTATATATTGCTAAGTTTCAAGTAGGAACTATTATTTTATTTTTTTGTATTTAATTTTGTATTTATTTTATTTTACTTTTTAATTTGAGAAACATGGCATCCTGGAATTATGAGAATTTTGATGTTGGTAATTCTACTGTTGATCTTCCTTGAGCAAATCATGGCGAAAACCACCTGGGTGAAAATAGTCTATATATTCCCAAGAGCGAGTTATGTGTGCCAACTCAATTTTATGTCTGGAATGTATGTGATATATGTGGTGGTCAAGATAGTCACTTTCATGGTTGTGCATATATTTCTTATCTTTCCCCAACCCCTTACTTTGATGGTTCTACTTTTTCTTGTGAAGTTAATAGGAACAAAGAACCCGGGGATGGTAACCTGAAAGAGATCAAGGATATGCTAAAGTACCTTGTGGAGCAAAATGGTGAAAGACAAATGCAGATAGAAAGGCAAGATGCTACTATTCGCAACCTGGAGGCACAAATGAGTCAACTAGTTGAAGCATTTAATGCTCAACAAGCCAATATTGGAGATAGTAGTCAAGAAGAGCATGAATTAGACATTGAAATTGAGGTGCTAATCGAGGAAGTTAGATTAGAATACCAACAATCTATCCAACTATAATTTGAGGATGGCGATGTTCAAGAAGTAACACTAGAGTCTGCCAAGGACATTGAAGATACAAATTTAGTTGACTCTAGTGTGATTGGCGTTGAGGAGGTCAAAAATATGAAGTTCATGTATTTGAACGTGTTGGGCCTCATTCCAAACACTTCTCTACATTATGTTCGGATGATGAAGTGGGAATGAATCCTTACGGGCATAAAAAGGAGTTCAAGGAAGAGGTAGATGAGCCTTATATTTTGAAATTCTCAAGGCCGTCTAGGCAATGTGACACTCCTCGGTCGAGAGCCAAAAAGTGCATAAGACTTTATATAATTTTTGGCTCGCAAAAAATTTGTACCGCCCCATGAGCATAATCATAAGCTTGAATCAAAACTTGGGGTTCAATTCATAAGCTCAAGGTGGAGGCATAAAGTGATTCACGTCGCGACATTAAATCAAGCGCTTATAGGGAGGCAACCTAGCTTTACTTCTTTCTTTTATTTTTTATTATTATTTTTTTATTATATTATTTTTGTAATGTCAATTTTTGATTTTCTAGGAGCATGGAAAGCAAAGCTATTGGAAGGATGCAACAACAAACTAGATGGTTGCAACTAAGTCTGAGGTACCCACACAAAGGACCAAGCCTGGGAGAAGTCTGAGTATCCCATGAGTTGTTGATGCTTCGGCCTTTGGCCTACTAGGGAGTTTCTGTCAACCTTTTGCTATTTACGGTGTGTATTAGAGACAATACACAATTTTAAGTGTGGGGTGAAGAGACTGTTTGGGTAGTTTTCTATGTTAGTTGTATTATTTTATGCGCGTTAAAGGAAAAAAAAATTAGGTAGAAATAATCCCTCTTGGTTTTTCTTATGGCCACTGTTTTTTTCCAAGGGATGACATTTGAATCGAGTAGTAGTTTTTCTTTCCAAGTATAATTTTCAAAAAGGTTTTGGACTTTTCCCAATGATGGACTTCCTAGATAGTTTTCTTGAGGGTTTAAAGTAAGAATTTTTTTTTTCAACTGATAATGGAATGGGAAGAACTTGAGTATCTATGTTTTTTGACATGTTTTATGTTGGGGCTTAGAGCTGGAGCATTTGCACTGAGTATGTTCTTATTTATTCTTGTGACTATATGCCTTGAGAATATATGTGTTTCTTTTGACGCTTGGACTCATCTATTGACTCCTGTTGTTACTTCCTAGTGTTTGGATTATTTCATGACTGTGCTAGTTACTTTAACTTGAGAGCGGGGTCTGAGCCATCCTGAGTAAGTCATGTGCATTGTGTGAGGTGAGATTTTGGTTGTACTCTATGCCATCCCTTGTTAGTCTAGAACTTTCCCCATATGTGAGTCGAAGCAAAATAAAGTCTTGTGATTTTAGGAAATGATATAGGCATTTCTTTGATTGATCCTTCAGTCTATTTGTCTAACAGTGATAAAATATTATCCTTTGTTAGCCCATTTGAGCCAGTAAACCTTTTCTTTGGTACCCACATTACAAGATAAATCCCTTTTGTTCTTGATGAAATCTTGTTGAACCTTTACCTCCGAAAGCACTGAAGTCGCTAGAAGTGAAGGAAAAGAGATTGGGTAGTTTTTGAGTGGAACCATAGAAAGGCCAAAGAAAAAAAAAACAAATCCCTTCAATTCACTTTGATATGTGCTAGGGCTTATGTAGATGTGCTTAAAGTCAATAGGCTATGTTATTTACAGTTTCGTAGCAATATTTTGAGTGATCATAAAGAGGATGTGCTTAAAGGTTAATGTGTATTATATTAAAAGTGCTTAGGAGGGTTAGTCACTATTATCCATATCTATCCTACGCATCCCATATCCTACTTTACAACCCATGCAGACCTAATTTATCCTAGACTTTGCGAGCTTAAATTAGTAGAGACTTACATTACGAGCAAGCCTATGGTACGATCTTTGGGGGCACATGAATTTCTTTGCGAGAGTGAGTGAATTCTTTCATTTTGTGAGTCCTTAAATTATACTTTAATTCATATTCGAGGGTGCGGACTGATTACTCTCTTTGTTTTGATGGTGAGGGCACATGCTGTACAATGGATTGATAAGGAACTCGTATCTTTAGTTTGCACAAAAAGCGAGTCACGAAGAGGAATGTAGTGGAGTCACTTTTTGAGTCTAGGATGTTAGAAGAGTCGCACAAATATTTAAAGTAGTATTGGCATTGGTATAAAAATAAGGAAAGTATGAAGAGTCCTTATGTTGGGTTCTAAGCGTTGATATAAACCACTGTCATTGGTGTTATGCTTGAGTATGGTTTGCAAGGTATTTCTTGCCTATGCGCTTAATTTTAAGTTGCTCGAGGACGAGCAAGTGTTTAAGTGCAAGGTGGTGATAAATGATGAAAAGAGCATATGTTTGAGTATATTTGCATATAAATTCTCATGTGAATCGCAGAAGATTACATGGGTTTTGAAGTGAAATATACTCATTATGTGCTTCTTATGTGTAGGAACGAGTTTGGATGATAAATGATCAAAAGATGACAATTTAACACAAAAAGAAGAAATTAAAGGATTGGGAGCTCATATATTCTCGTGCGTGGCACGAAGTCGGACACGAAAAAGGAGAAAAACTAAAGCACAAAACAGCGAAGCGAATAAAAGGCACAAAGCGCTTCGCGAAATGGAAGAATTTCAAAAGATGGATTACCGTCAAAGTCCACGTCTAGACGCGAAGGCAAACGCGGGTCTGCGTCAAAGTCCGCGTCTAGGCGCGAAAGCATACATGTATTCCAGCTTCTCCCATTTGAAGTTGGATTGAAAAATTTCGCACCTCATTAACCCTAAGTATAAATACATCTTAAAACACAAATTTGAGAGGGGGAGACACTACTTTAGGGTTAAAGTATACCCTTGGAGGCAAGAACACGCTAGGAGCAAGGAGGAAGATTCAACTACGAATTTTCCCCTTCTTTTTCCTATTTTTATTGTTAGTTATGAATTTGAGTATTATGTTTTCATATACTTTTATGAATAGCTAATTTGTTATGTTGAGTTTTGATAGAACCTTTTGTATGACGAATTCTTCTTATGTTTAAATATAATTTAGCCTTTGAATTTATCTATTTGTTCAACTACATGTTTGTTGCTGTTGATTGAATATCCATCAATTGACTGTGCCTATTTAGTGTGTACTGCTCGATAGAGAGTACATATTTAGGTAGTTGTTGAACAACATCACTCCTAATATATGTGAGAGATCAATACGGAGGGTTTAAAGGCGGGATTAGAGATAATGAAACCTTGGTGCGATCATAGTGAGTGGTGAATTAGTGCCAACTAGTGTAGTTCGAGAGAATACATCTAGTAAATTGTGGTAGTTTCTCTAGAGAGAATAATGACAACCAAAGTACTCACGATCGGTAGAGAATACTTAGGCGAAAGTATAGAAGACAAGCAGAAAGGATTCCAACAATTGGGAAAATCACAACTCTAGACCTCCTTAATCCTGTCTCCAATCCTTATCCTTGTTAATTGATAGTTTTATTGCTTTTTAGATTTGTTAGTTAATTGGATAAACATAAACATTATAATCTTTTGTAATTAGGAAATTGTTTGGACTTGTATTTCTTAGCGATATTGAACAACTTTAGCTAAGCCTTAGTTTTCTGTGGGATTCGACTCCGGACTTTTAGATCGGATTATATTTGCAGCGACCGCTTATCCTTTTTAGGACTAGAGTTGGGCGTGATCATAGTGCAAAGTCTCAAACTATCACGATCCAAAATTACACCTAGTCGTGATAACACCTAACCCCAATATTTTAGGTAAGCGAAATGACATAAGTCACTATGATACTGAGAAACCAACTGCGATAATAAATAGAATAGTAAAGAATTCAATACAACTATCCCAGTGAGTGGTAGTAAAAGTCATGAGCCACTATGATTTAGATTTACAAAATCAGTATGAAAATAAATACAATATCTGTTTGAAGTTTACATAAACAGAAATGAAACTCGAAACTACCATGAACAAGAGGTAGCTTGAATCTCGAAGGCTGGTATGTCTTCAATGCAAGACTTCGTCTTCCACAACTACTCAGCTCGGTCTACACGCAAGGTACAAAACTATAATATGAGTACAACTGACCACATGTACTCAGGAAGTATCTTGACTAATATCAATGAAGTAGTGACGAGGTTATAAATCAATAGAGACTCACTTACTATTTTACATATGCAGATGATAAGCAGGACAACAAGGCAAGAGATATGACAAATAAAAGTAAGAACATCAACTGGAGAACTAAGGAACAAGTTAACAGGCATGACAAACAAAGACATATCTCTATGAACCATTCATTCGAAGGAATATAACAATCATGAAATACACACATAGATCATAACAAAATATTCATAATAACATCATTGTGATGCACAACTCGATCGATATCAGTATAAATATCGTTGCGGCATCCAACCATATCCCAATGTCAATAAATATCATTACGATATTGTAACAACCCAGCTGGTCATTTCATGAGTTACCACTCCATTTCCCCCATTTTGGCTTTTATTTCTTTGTTTATCGGTTCTATGTGTGATCGGATTGGTTGGCTCGGGTTCGGAGAGGTTTTGGTAAGGTTTGAGACAATTAGTCTCTTTTGAGGAAGATTAAGTTGGAAAAGTCAACCGGGTGTTGACTTATATGTTAAAGGGATCAGATATGAGTTTTGATGTTTTGGAAAGCTTCGGGAGGTGATTTGGGACTTAGGAGCATGATCGGAATATGTTTTGGAGGTCCGCGGAAGGTTTAAGCTTGAATTGGCAAAATTGAGATTTTGGCATTTTCCGGTTGATAGGTGAGATTTTGATATAGGGGTTGGAATGGAATTCTGAAAGTTAGAGTAGGTTCGTTGTGTTATTTGTGATGTGTGTGCAAAAGTTTAGGTCATTTGGACGAGGTTTGGTAGACTTTTTGATCGATAGCGAAATTTGGAAGTTCATGGAATTCTTAGGCTTGAATCGGATGTGACTTTGGTGTTTTGATGTTGTTTTGAGCATTTCGAAGGTTAGAACAAGTTTGAATTAGGTTATGGGTTATGTTGGCATGTTTAGTTGAGGTACCGAGGGCCTCGGGTGAGTTTTGAGTGGTTAAACAGATCGTTTTATGTTGGTGGAAATTGCAGAATTACCGTTGTTGGTGTTGCAGATTTTTGACCTTCGCGTTCACGAAGGGTTAGGGTATGAGGCTGTGGAGTTGGCCTTCACGTTCGCAAAGATGGTTCCGCGATCGCGAAGGGGTGAGGTCAATAGCCACCGAGTTTGCGAGGCTTATGCCACGTTAGCGTAGAGGAAGAGGAATAGCTCGGTCCCCAAGGCGATTATTTTACGCGTTCGCGTAGTAGTGGTCGTGTTCGTGAAGAGTTGAGTCAGCTGTGCATCACGTTCGCGAGTTGGTTCTCGCGTTCGCATAGAAGGAATTCCGGTCAGTGAAGCTGTGTGCTTTGCGAATGTGGGGGAGATGTCGCGTTCGCGATGAAGAAAATTTGGGCAGACAGTTTATATTTTAAAATCGAGGGTTTAAGTCCAATATCATAAAACCCATTGGAGAGCTCGGGAGAAGGTGAAATTTGAGGGGATTTTCAGTGGAGCAGTTGGAGTAAGTATCTCCATTAATATTTGGTTTAATTCCATGATTTAGTCTAGAATTTCATCATTCAATTTGATAAATTAGAGTGAAAATTGGGGAAAAAAGGAAGAAAAGTTTGAGAATTCTTTTGGGGATTTGAATGGGAATTTGAGGTCGGATTTTAATGAATTTGATATGGGTAGACTCGTGAGTGGATGAGGATTCTATTGATGTGATTTTTATCGAATTCCGAGATGTGGTCCTGGGGGCCGGGTTTGAGCAATTTCGGGATTTTAATGTAAATTGGATATTTTTGAGTGAGCTTTGTTTTCTTAGCATATTTTAATGGTTATGTACCAATTTTGGTTAGATTTGGAGCATCCGGAGGTCGATTCGAGAGGGCAAAGGCATCGCGGTCTAGATTTGGACCGGATTGAGGTGAGTAATGAATGTAAATAATGTCCTGAGGGATGAAACCCTGGAATTGACATCGTTGTGCTATATTAAGGTGACACACATGCTAGATGACGAGCATGGGGTCATGCACCATTGGGGATTGTGACTTAGTCCACCCCGAATGACTGTTTTACCGCGTATTTGATTGAAAACTATTTGCTATCATCATGTTTTGGGCTGAATATCATATTTGGGCCTCGTGACAACTATTTGGACCCTTAGGGGATTTTTAGTGCTATTTACTCACTGTTTTGACGTTATACTTGTACTCAGTCATGCTTTATTTTACTGTTTCCATAACTCAGCCATGTTTACTCTATTTTAACATATTATATGATATTTTAAATGATATTTGGGCTGAGCATTGTGTTTTACTGTTGCCCGAGTGGTTTATGAGATTCTGACTGAGTAAGGCTGGGGGCCTGTGTTGTGAGGATACTTTGGGTCGGGCTACACGTCATAGCAGTGATACACTGATTATGATTATGAGTCCGAGGACCTAAGATTGTATGCCAGAGGTGGCTCATTGATATGAGGCCGAGAGACTATTGATTATGCCACAAGATGGCTTGATATTGCGCTTGGGTCGTAAGGTGCCCCGCAAAGTCTGTACACCCCCAATGAGTGCAGGTACCCAGTGTGTTATGTGATATAGCCTGAGGGGCAGATGTTGTTCCATGTTATACCCGAGGGGCTGATTACGAGTGATTGTGAGGTAGCCCAAGGGGCTGGTTCTGTTGATATTATGCCCGAGGGGCGATTTATGGTACATGTTTTGCCGAAGGGCTGTTTATGTTTCTATTATGTTTACTCACTGTTTTATCACTCATTTGAAACTATTGAAAATTGTTTTTAAAAGGTTTTCACCGAAACTGAGCATAATTTATGAATTAAATGATTTCTGTACTGTATTGGAAATATCTTGTATTTGTTGTAGCGTATTGACCTGATTTACGTGCTTTTTTACTGCTCAGATTTCATTTACCTTTATTACTCACTGAGTCGGAGTACTAACACTACTCCCTGCACCTTGTGTACTGATTCAAGTGTTTCTGAACCCAGTAGCGGGTGTTGGTTTCTCAGAGGTAGAGTCATCAGAGTTTAGCAAGGTAGCTGCCCAACATTCGCAACACTGCTTTTATCTCTCTTGATTTCATTAGACTGTAATTAGTACATTTTTCAGACTTTCTGCTGTATTTAGATCTTAGTAGATGCTCATGACTTGTGACACCCCGATGTCGGGCTTTATCTCTTTCCACACTTGTTCTATTTCGCTTAATTTTGGGATTTATTTCTTTTCAATGACTTAAATTGACTTATTAAAATTGTTAAAGATAAATTTAGGAATTGTGTCGACTGGCCTTGTCTTCACGAGAGGTGCCATCACGATCGGTTTGGTTTGGGATCGTGACAACTTGGTATCAGAGCCTAGGTTACATAGGTCTCACAAGTCATGGGCAGGTTTAGTAGAGTCTTGCGGATCGGTACGGAGACATCTATACTTATCCTCGGGAGGCTGTAGAACCTTTAGGAAAAACTTCATATTCTTGAATTCTTATGGTGCGTCCTTGATTCAACTTGAAATGTAACTCTTTGAATTCCTTCCACGCGTTCGTATGCATGCATGAGCGCTCCGTATCAGTTATGCATCGTTGGCTTGTGATTCCCTGATCGAGGGGCGAAATCTGATCTTTGTGTGTGGATGTTGGGCCAGTGTGGAGGACTTGAGGCCATGTTTTTTCCTACAGCTTGAGCACTGAGGGATTGATTGTATGAGTACGTGCTTCTAGATTTGTATGTACGATAATGTCCCGATTAGTGGGAGTGATGACTAGATAGCTATGTGATGAGTATAAGGTGACTGCGATATGTGTTCATATGATTTGAATGAGGCGAGAAGGGTCTGCTTGGGGGCAGTAAGAACTATTTGGTGCTTTATTTCCATCTTGATTTGATGTATAACCCCGTGTTATGGGAGTGTCAAGGATCTTTTCATGTTTTCTAGTTGGGGAGTGAAGTAAATTTCATGTTGCGATATGAGTTCAGACTCAGGAAGATTAAGTGATTGCGAAATGTTTATGCAGGCGGAAGGGTATAAAGAGATGTTAGTTTGAGGTGAAGCAGGTGGGTTATCTTCTACAGATTGTTCTGAAGTTTGCATGATCCTTTATGTCGTTTATTGGAAGATCTCTGTTACCAGCAGAAGATATATGTTGCAATTTGAATTTGAGTCGCCTAAAAGAGTGGGCTTGTTTGTCACAAGGGTGAATACGAGATTTGTAGAAGATTAAAAGTACCAGATGGTCTGTGTTTCATGAGCTTATGAAGGATTAAGTTTAATCTCACTATGGTATTATGGCAGTAATAAAGTATATTCATTATAAGTTATTGTGTGTTTTGAACTATGGCTTTGAGCCAAGTGGGGGAGTCTGCAATTGATTGGTTGATTGCACAGTTATGTGCTATGTTGATTCCCGTTTGAGGTGTGCTGGTGAATCAGTTATGGCTTACAGAGATTTGGACCGAGGATAGCTCGAGTAAAGGAAAATTTTGACAAATGTTATATTATGCTCTGATAGGTATATGATAATCACGGAATGTCTTGAGTCATTATTGGTAAAGGATGTGTGGTGCATAGAGTAGGAAGTTGCTTGGTTGTAGGTGAGGTTACATCCTGCGATATCGGAGTGCTAATGAGGCACAGGTTGTTCGGTTCATTTGATCAGTCTAATTGAGGTTTGAGTAGAGTGGATGACTCTCGAAAATGGTTCTAGTGGGTTCAAGATTTTACATGTAATAATTGGAGATTTTCAGGTTGTATGTTTGGCTCAAAACTGAGGTTGGCATTGGAAGGTGCCAAGACTTGTATCATTTCTATATCAATTATGGGATTCTATATATCAGTATCAGGAAGGTAATGGCTTCGGATCCCAGGAAGTTACCTTAGGGTAGGTATGGGGAATATGGTCTGTTTGGCAATATTTAAGAGAGTATCCAGTGACTTATGAGCCTTAGACGGTGTGGTTTTATGCTTGGGTCTTGTGTGGTGAGTCGAGGTTGAGGAATTGTGGTGTTATAACAAGAAGAAGTATCAAGTTGAAGGTAAATCATAAGGAACTTGGATAGAGGGAATAGCTTGGTAGTAGGCCGGATCGGCATGGTTAGGATATGATTAGTTCTTTGGATTCTTACAAGGTAATGAGTTTCTACAGGTGCTTCACGACAATTCTCTTGGGTTTTAGTGGCCTACGTAGCTTGGTTAAGTTAGAAGGATTCAGTCTTGACATGTTTGGTTTTGTGTAAAGGGGAGTCGGAGAGTTCTTGATGATTTCTACCATGGTTTAGAGGTGTATATTTTCTACTGGCATGAGGAGCATGGGATGTATAATGATTTTCTTCCAGATGGGATCAATGGAAAGTTCTTGGTTAGTTGAGTACATAGTTTCTTGTGGCTCGGAAGGATATGAAGTTCTCATGGTTATCCTAGAATTTTATGGTATATGCGGTATGTTGTGTAGGATCGAGATTCGCGTGTGTAAGGTTTCGGTTCTATTCTGAAAGGAAGGTCATAAAAATTCTTAGGCAACAGGCAGCTTCAATTGATTAGGTAAATGATATTACTAATTGGTGTGGCTTGATGAGGGCATACATTTCAGAAAAGGGACGATGTGTTTGAGTTGAGGATGCATCATTAGTATTGCGACACTCTCTTGATGGATAGACTGCTGATATTCGAGTTTGCTGGGTGGAACAGAAGAATTATAGTAGTACCTCTCGTGGGATAATTGGGTAGTAGAGGTGTGTTGTATATTCAAACAGTGAAGTTGGGATCGAATAGGGTAATTCGTGTGCTATATGGAGTTGGAGGCTGGGAGTTCTCATAGAAAAGTTAGGTCGTGATTGTGGACAGCATATATCGGTCTTGTGTGGTAACTATGGGAGGTTTAGAGACCCGAGTGGATCTTTGTGGCTTGGTATGTTAGATTTTAATGTGATATTGGGTATAAATAGTTGCCTCCGTGTCGTGTTATTTTGGACTATTGCGCCAAGACGACGACGTTGGCTATGCCGGGGATGCCACGAAATGAGTGGCGAAGTCGACGGATTATGTTCTCAGTAGGGTGGTTTCATTTTTGAAGACCCAACGGATGGCTGTGAAGGGTTGTCTTTCCTATTTGGCCTTAGTGATGGCTATCAGTGTAGAGACTCCTACCATTGATTCAGTTCCGGTGATGAGGGGTTTTCTGGATGTGTTTCTTGTTGTCTGGCATGTCGCCGGATGGGGTTGTTGATTTTGGTATTGATTTGATACAGGGCACCATAGCGTATGGAATCGGTGGAGTTAAAGGAGTTGAAGGAACGACTTCAGGGACTCTTTGATAAGGGGATTCGTTGGTAGACCTATATGGATGAGTGTTCGGCATCGAGTCGGCTTGGTTGACTCCGAGTTGTATTGTTGAGGGATGTGTTGATTCAATTGTTATTGAGCTTATTAGTGACCTGGGGAGATCTAAGAGTTACCTTTCCGTGTTACGAGGCATTGTGAATTGTTGGTTATAGGCACATGTGGTGCGGTTTTTATTTGGGGTCTCCTAGTGGAATTCGAGCGGGAGGAGTATTGGGTATTACTCGACGGATGGCGTATCGGTTGTGTCCTTTCGGGTTCGTATAATGATATGTCAATTTCTTCGCAGTGGTTATGATGATTTGCTTTGGTTCTAGACATCTAATTGCGCGTGGTTGTCACTTTGAGCATAGCAACTGGAGGTGTTTCATGTTGACCAGTGTTTGGATAGGGTCGCGTATTGCAGCGAAGTTATGTAGAGGTATGACCCTTCGGGTTAGATTCGTGTGTTCTGGTTCTACGATGTGTGATGGGTTCTCAGCACTGTGTGGTGTTACTGGTGAGCTTGCAGTACAACTCTCTCATTTGAGTCATTCTCACGATTTGAGTACATTCAGATCGTTGCCTATTAGTGCGTAGATTGCACAAGTTGTGGCTTTAGATTGTATTGATGTGTCATGTCACCAGAGTAGTTGTGTTGGTATTAGATGAGATTGTTGGGATCTAGAATGAATACAAACGGATTCGGTTTTAGCCTGTTGGAGGGGTAATATCGATATTCGGCTCAAAAATTTGCTATGGTCCTTGCTAAAGGAGAAATGGCTTCCCGAATGGTTGATCTGAGGAGTGGTTATGAATTCCTATGTGTTTCATTTATCGTTGGCAATATACGGAAGTGTTGGAACGAGGCTTTATATGATAAAAGGCTTATTATCGAAATTCGGATGTTTTAAGCAACTGCTGTGATTAGAAGTTATCGCTACAAGTGTTTGAGTTATGTGGTACGTCATGTAATTGCACCTGAGGTTGTAGGTATGGGTTATTACAGCTAGTTCGGGCTTACCCAGAGTATATATGTGAGATTCTGATCTTGTAGATGGTTTCAGAAGTAGAAATGTGGTTCTAAGTTTTATGGGCTAGGTTGGATTATGAAGTTTCAGTTACATTGTGTTGTCGGACCTATATGAGATAGAGTGACGTGGGATCACCCCCGAGTATCTTCATGGTAAGGTTATACAACAACTTGTTGGCCTTTGGAACAACTATGGACATGTTCGAGGACGGACGTTTGTTTAAGAGAGGGAGGATGCAACAATCCGACCGTCGTTTCATGAGTTACCACTCCGTTTCCCCCATTTCTGGTTCTTATTGCTTTGTTGATCAGTTCTTTGTGTGATCGGATTGGTTGGCTCGGGTTCGGAGAGGTTTTGGTAAGGTTTGAGACACTTAGTCTCTTTTGAGAAAACTTAAGTTGGAAAAGTCAACCGGATGTTGACTTATGTGTTAAAAAGCTCGGATGTGAGTTCGATGGTTCAGATGTTCGGGAGGTGATTTGGGACTTAGGAGCGTGAGTGGAATGTGTTTTAGAGGTCCGCGGAAGGTTTAGGCTTGAATTGGCGAAATTGAGATTTTGGTGTTTTCCGGTTGATAGGTGAGATTTTGATATAGGGGTTGGAATGGAATTCCGGAAGTTGGAGTAGGTCTGTTGTGTCATTTGTGACGTGTGTGCAAAATTTCAGGTCATTCGGATGAGGTTTGGTAGACCTTTTGATCAATAGTAGAATTTGGAAGTTTTTGGAATTCTTAGGCTTGAATCCAATGTGATTTTGGTGTTTTGATGTTGTTTTGAGCGTTCCGAAGGTTAGAACAAGTTTGAATGAGGTTATGGGTTATGTTGGCATGTTTGGTTGAGATCCCGAGGGCCTCGGGTGAGTTTCGGGTGGTTAAATGGATCGTTTCATGTTGGTGGAAATTGCAGAATTACTGTTGTTGGTGTTGCAGATTTTTGACCTTCGCTTTAGCGATGCGTCTCCCACGTTCGCGAAGGGTTAGGGTATGAGTCTGTGGAGTTGGCCTTCACGTTACTGAAGATGGTTCCGCGATCGCGAAGGGGTGGGGTCAATGGTCACCGCATTCGCGAGGCTTATGCCGCGTTCGCGTAGAGGAAGAGGAATAGCTGGGTCCCCAAGGCGATTGTTCTACGCGTTCATGTAGTAGAGGTCGCGTTCGCGAAGAGTTGAGTCAGCTGTGCATCGTATTCGCGAGTGGGTTCTCGCGTTCGCGTAGAAGGAATTCCCGTCAGTGAAGCTGTGTGCTTCACGAACACGGATGAAGAAAATCTGGGCAGAAAGTTTATATTTTAAAATCGAGGGTTTAAGTCCAATATCATAAAAGCCATTGGAGAGTTCAGGAGAAGGTGAAATTTGAGGGGATTTTCAATGGAGCAATTGGGGTAAGTATTCTTCACTCATATTTGGTTTAATTCCATGATTTAGTCTTGATTTCATCATTTAATTTGAGAAATTTGAGTGGAAATTGGGGAAAAATGGAAGAAAAGTTTGAGAATTCTTTTGGGGGATTTGAATGGGAAATTGAGGTCGGATTTTGATAAATTTGATATGGGTAGATTCGTGAGTGGATGAGGATTCTATTGATATGATTTTTATCGGATTCCGAGACGTGGGCCCAGGGGTCGGGTTTGAGCAAATTTCGGGATATTTGATGTAAATTGAATATTTTCGAGTGGGCTTTGTTCTCTTAGAATATTTTAATAGTTATGTACTGATTTTTGTTAGATTTGGAGCATCCGGAGATCGATTCGAAAGGGCAAAGGCATCGCGGGCTAGAGTTTGTACCGGATCGAGGTGAGTAATGATTGTAAATGTTGTCTTGAAGGTATGAACCAACGAATTTCACATTGTTGTGCTATATTGAGGTGACACACATGCTAGATGATGAGCATGGGGTTGTGACTTAGTCCATCCCGAATGGCTGTTTTACTGCGTATTTGATTGAAAACTATTTGCTATCATCATGTTTTGGGCTGAATGTCATATTTGGGCCTCGTGCCAACTATTTGGACCCTTTAGGGGATTTTTACTGCTATTTCCTCACTGTTTTGACGTTATACTTGTACTCAGTCATTCTTTATTTTACTGTTTCCATAACTCAGCCATGTTTACTCTATTTTAACACATTAAATGATATTTTAAATGATATTTTGGGCTGAGCATCATGTTTTACTGTTGCCCGAGTGGCTTATGAGATTCTGACTGAGTAAGGCCGACGACCTGTATTGTGAGGATACTTTGGGTCGGGCTGCACGCCGCAACAATGATACACTGATTATGATTATGAGGCCTAGGGCCTAAGATTGTACACCACGAGGTGGCTTGTTGATATGAGGTCGAGAGCCTATTAGTTATGCCACGAGATGGCTTGATATTGTGCTTGGGCCGTAAGGGGTCTGTAAAACCCCGGTGAGCGCGGGTACCCAGTGTGTTATGTGATATAGCCCGAGTGGCTGATGTTGTTCCATGTTATGCCTGAGGGGCTGATTACGAGTGATTATGAGGTAGCCCGAGGGGCTAGTTCTGTTGATATTATGCCCGAGGGGTGGTTTATGGTACATGTTTTGCCGAAGGGCTATTTATATTTCTATTATGTTTACTCACTATTTTATCACTCGTTTGAAACTATTGAAAATTGTTTTTAAAAGGTTTTCACCGAAACAGAGCATGATTTACGAAGTAAATGATTTTCGTACTGTGTTAGAAAGATCCTATATTTGTTATAGCGTATTGACGTGATTTATGTTCTTTCTTACTACTCAACTTTCATTTACCTTTATTACTCACTGAGTCGGAGTACTCACATTACTCCCTGTACCTTGTGTACAGATTTAGGTGTTTCTGAACCCGGTAGCGGGTGTTGGTTGCTCAGAGGTAGAATCATCAGAGTTTAGCAAGGTAGCTGCCCGGCGTTCGCAACACTACTTTTCTCCCTCTTGATTTCATTAGACTGTAATTAGTACATTTTTCAGACTTTTCGTTGTATTTAGACCTTAGTAGATGCTCGTGACTTGTGATAACCCAATGTCGGGTTGTATCTATTTCCGCACTTGTTCTATTTCGCTTAATTTTGGGATTTATTTCTTATCAATGACTTAAATTGACTTATTAAAATTGTTAAAGATGAATTTGGGAATTGTGTCGGCTGGTCTTGTCTTCACGAGAGGCGCCATCACGATCGTATCCGGTTTGGGGTTGTGACAGATATTCAACTTGCTCCCATTTATAATATTATTGCGGCGTGCAACCCGATCCACATATAATATTATTGCGGCGTGCAACCCGATCCATATATAATATTGTTGCGACGTGCAACCCGATCCATATATAATATTGTTGCAGCATGCAACCCGATCCATGTATAAATATAAGTAATATTCGGCGTACAACCTGATCATCATAAAAATATAAATATTGTTACGGTGTGCAACTCGATTCACATATAAATATATATACTGTTGCATCTTGCAACCAAATCTACATATAAATATTAATACTATTGCAACGTGCAACTCGATCCAAATATATCAGTTCAAATGAAATTATTCAACAACAACCAAGTACAGAAAAGTTCACAACATAACACCAAGAAACGAACACGCGAAATTCAACTAGGAAAAAGAAACTCTGACAAAGTAAGATGAGCAACCCAATACCCAATAACCAGTCTCCTATATATTCTGACAAGGTTTCCACTAAGCATAAACATGCAACCAATCTAATAGTCACCCAATCTGACGTAGCATAGAACGGTAAGCCATGTAACGAGTAAAGGCATGTATCAAGTAAAAAAATGTATCAAGTAGAGGAATTTAATAAGTGAGATCATGTAACAAGTAGGGGCATGTAGCAAGTAAAAGCATATAGTAAGTAAAGTCATGTAGTGAGTGAATACATGTAGTAAGTGAAGGCATGTAGAAAAGTGAAAGCATGTAACAGGTTAAGGCATTTAATAAGTAAATCACGTAATGAATAAGGGCATGTAACATGTAAAGGCTAGTAACAAGTAAAGGCATGAATTAGTTAAGGACATGTAGCAATAGTAAATCAAGTAAAAGCATAGATGTGACAGTAAAAACAAGGTAGGAATATATATATATATATATATATATATATATATATATATATATATATATATATATATATATATATAATAGTCTAAATAGGAAACATAGAGGTAAACTACATAAGGAAAATAGACGTGAAAGCAACATACAAGATAGAGAACATAGATTGGAACCAAGATGGAGTGCATGTGTAACGAACCGACCGGTCGTTTTATGTATTTAAGCCCCATTTTTTCTTTTGAAGGTTTCTGTATGTGTATTTGTAGTTTATAACTTGTCGCACCCACTTTTTCTCGCGAAATTGGCTTTTGATATTTCTGGGACAACTCCTTTTTGAGAGGGTAGGGAATTGGAATTGAAAGAGTCGCCACCTAACATATTAAGGTGCATTAGGTCACCTAGAGAAGATAACTCATGTTACCAGTTTACACCATCGGAGATCGAGTAAGGGCTCAAATTACCTTGAGGGGAAAGTGTTAGGCACCACTCGAGGCCCACAACGGTGGGTCCCATCAACTTAAATTAACCGAATTAGTCTAAGGGGAACAAAGCAATTTGGACAACTATTCAATTTATTTTAAAATAGGAATAAGAGGGGGAAATCCTGAGTTTTTAGCCTATAGGATCATCCATTACAATACCTTGTAACTCCCTTAAGTCGGGGTGTTACTCATAGTACTTGGCGCACATACTATCATCTACTTACTACCCAATTACTATCTTTAAGTTGTTGCCTAAAGCGCTCTAGTTGATTCTAATTCATTTTCTATGCGTATACTACCCGTCCCTTACCTATGGCCCTGGAGGTATTAGGACCTCTATTTGGGGTAGTTCTAGACTACACATGGGTTACTCAAAAATGTAAAAGACTAGGCGTCAAACAAAAACAAATAGGACCTTTAAACAAAGAGGCAAATAAGGGCTCACATTGACCTCCACATATAACAACAGATGCACGTAATTGACAGGCTTAATTTAAAGTCCTATAGGCAGGATATCTATGCGGGAAGTAGTGATTCACAGAAGCAGTTTTATTAAGGCGAGTGTAAAGACCTATTGTTTGCCTACATTTTATTCAGTGATATAGCGGGCACTTCAAAGAGTAAGGAATTGCAATTTTGGATCTAGAATCATTATTAAACACATTGTTTAATTGATTTACTAAGGTGATTGTACCTAGAGCCAATTGATAGAGTACTATAGGCGTGATATCTAATGTCGAACTGATTTTAACTTTATAGGCTTGATTTCTAAATACTGTACTGACTTAAATCCTATAGGCATTGAGTCCTATAGGCATAGTATCTATTACTGAATTGATTTAAATCCTATAGGCATGATTTCTAGATTTGAAACCAGTTTTAGTCCTATAGACATGGTATCTATTGAACAATAATACGGGCAGAAATGGTGCACATTTCCAGAAAGGAAAAAACAGTTAGATTAACATTGAGATCCTATAGGCATGATTGCTAACATATGTTTGTTGGACAAGTTAATACAACCTATAGGAAGGATTTCTAATGCAATTTAATTTCCTATAGGCATGATTTCTAATATGGAAGCATAGTAGATCACTCACACGATTTCAACAGAGATGAGGTAAAACAGGATTAATAGAGCAAATGAAACCCTATTAGCAGGATTTCTACCCGAATTTCCCAAAGAGAATAAAGACGCTTCCCAATTTTACTATATAACCCAGAATCTGTTAGTTACAAACTTATTACAGGCCATAGTAAATGAATAAATTACATAATAGTAGTAAGATAAACTATAATGAGCCTTCATTAAGCCCAACTGAACCTCGGAATCAAGCCTTCACACCAATCAACTTTGAGGCTCATTTCATAGGTACAACATAGCCAAAATATGAGTGATTCACTCATAGCACATATAGAACCAGGTTTCCAGTGTGTCAAAGTTCCCAAGGGCCTCAGGGACTCAAGGCAATGCTCACACAAGACCTACGTATTCAGCAAATGATTCACAAGAGATGGGTCACCAGTTCTTAGTGTGTCCGAGTTCACAGGAGTCTCATGTGGACCCTGAGCAATGCTCACACTGGGGTGGTTGAGAACCTAAGTGACTAAGAGTGAGGCTTTAAAAATTAGATATAAAAGAGAGTAGGGGCAGATTTCAAAACAATTTTCAGAAGAAACAAGGTTTAGAATACAGAATTGCATTCAGAAAACAACAAAGTTTGCAAAGTACATAGTTTCAAACAGGTTAATTCAGAAGAGAGACTTAATTACACTAAGGGAGCATGCTGGCATTTAAGACAACCATTGTTTTCACAGAAATAACTTAGGCAAAGAGTCAGATCATCACATGACATATTAACTGACAGGGAACATGGGCAACAAATTAGGAAAAATTAACTAATTACAAGCTTGTAGTATCCTAAGAATGCAAGGTTCGAAATAGGTGCAGGATTAACAAACATGCATGCGGCGAAATCAGAGGACTTAATTTCTCGCTATCAAGCTACTTCGGAAGAATACATCGAGACCTCGAGGACGTGGAGTTGCAACCGAGTCCCCTCCCTCGGGGTTCATCAAAGCCAGACTCAAAGAAGACAATGGTCGAGACTAGAGCAAAAGGGGAAGTTCCCAAGATACACGATTAAGTCTGACAGAGCCGGCCTATCTAGAGCCTATGCCGAAGCGTCATGTCTAGCCATCCCATCTCCATATTTTACAATTAATGCATGTTGTAATATAACCGGATTCCCCTCCTATATAAGGGGAACCCATGCTACTTGTAAAAGGGAAGATGTTGCTCTAACTATTCCTCCACAAGATCAATAATATCTCTCTCTCTCTCTCTTTCTTCTCTCTAACTTGCTCGACGCTACTCTTAGCGTTATTATTTTCATACTTGTTCTTCATTTATTGCTTGGTATCGGCCTTAAAGAGCCTTTTTTAATCATATCTTAACTATTATCGCATTCTCGACTGCCCCCAATAGCTCGAGATCGAGCTGGATATTGGCCCTGAGGCTTCTTCATCGGCCAACCCAAGGCTCGGACGGCAAGCCCCTAGGTTTGATTACTGCCCCGTTTTAGCTTGTATCTCTTCATTAAACTTCATACTCTTAGCATCAACTGCTCTAACAACTAGCATAAAAATAGATCACTTATTTTTAGAATCTCATTTAGAAATTTAATTGTTGTTACCATTTTCACGGTAAACAGTTTGGCGCCTACCGTGGGGCTAAAAATAATTGTGATTATTTTCTTGTTGGTTTCATTGCACAAATGCAATTTCTCTTTCACACTTTTTCTTGTCCAAGATCTCTTGATTTCAGGTCAAAATGTCTGGCTCGGTGAACAGAATCGAGAACGACAACCTCGAAAAAAATGGGGAAAATGGCATGGCTGTTCTGGCTACCAGAACGCAACCACAGAACCCTGATAACATGCTTAGACCAATTCTAGTGGACGCAGATTCACAGGACACATAATAAGTCGACAAAACCTCACATACCGACAGAAGCATACGGCATAGCGACCGATAGGAAGCCCAAAAATCTCCAGCCCGGGAAGAACAGGAAGTTAGTCTTTATATTATTTCTGAGATGTTGCAGGCACAATAGCTGGCCATCGCTCAGTTACAAAGCCATCTACAGACTCCCAGCACAACAACGCCGGAAATAGCTCCCCCCGCCGAACAAGTGCCTGAGAGATCAAGCAATAACGGGTCGGTAGCCGACCCTGCCATAGTAAAGATTCTTGAGGACCTCACCAAAAGGATCCAATCGGGCGAGATAATGATAGCAGCCAACGATAAAAAGGTCGAAACCTACAATTCTAGGGACGATAAGATCCCAGGTGCACCCCCGTTCCTCATGGGCGCGGACTCAAAGAAGTTCATACAAAGGTCTTTCCCCGAGGAAGCAGCCCCGAAGCTCATTCCAAAGAAGTTCAGAATGTTGGAACTCCCTATGTACAACGGTACCACTGACCCTAATGAACAGGTTACTGCCTATACTTGCGCAATAGAAGGCAACGATATAAAAAATGACAAAATCGAGCCTGTATTGCTGAAAAAAATCAGGTTAACGCTCTCGAAGGGGGCCATGATGTGGTATCACAACTTGGCTCCTAATTCCATAGATTCATTCTCCATGCTAGCAGACTCCTTCGTAAAGGCACATGCCAGAGCCATCAAGGTAGCAGCAAGGAGGTCCAACATTTTCAAAATCAAGCAAAGAGAGTACGAGATGTTGCGGGAATTCGTGTCCCACTTTCAGATGGAACAGATGAAACTATCGCCAGTATCCGACGACTGGACAGTACAGGCCTTCACCCAAGGCCTGAACAAACAAAGCTCGGTGGCTTCAAAACAGCTAAAATAGAACCTGATCGAGTATCCGGCCATGACCCGGTCGGACGTCCACAACCAGTACCAGTCGAAGATTAGAGCCGAGGATCACCAGTTGGGAGCCCCTTCGGGCTCAGTGTACCCAAACAGGCTCCTGGAAAAGGAACCGAAGCCAAATAAGGAAAGGTATCAGCCATACCTCGAGGATAGAAGGAACGCCCGAGGCGCAAACTACCCCACAATGATCGAAGGGTGGATCGAGGACAGGACCCTCGAGGTCTCATCAACAGAACCAGGTTCGATCGAAAAGTAGTGTCAACAGGTGTGCCCCACCCATCGGAACACAACTTCAACGTCTATATGTCAGACATCATGTTCGCTATCAGTAAGATCAGAGACGCCAAATGGCCCAAACCGATACAATCAGATCCTTCGCAGAGGAATTACAACTTAGTATACGACAACACGCACGGCCACAAGACCGATGATTGTCATAAACTACGAGAGGAGGTAGCTAGGCTGCTTAACAAAGTACATCTCCGAGAATTCCTTAGCGATCGAGCCAAAAAGTAGTTCCGAGAAAGGGAGGAAACCAAGAAGAACGAGGCAAACAAGCTACAACACGTCATCCACATGATCATGGGGGGCACCGATGCCCCGCAGGAACCCGTAATGAGAAGAACAAAAATATCCATCAGCAGAGAAAAGTGGACTAGAGGATATATCCCTGAAGACGCCCTCACATTCAGTGAAGGGGACACGGAGACCTTGTATCAACCCCATAATAACGCTCTGGTAATTTCCTTCCATGTAAATTCTTTTTAGATAAAACGTGTACTCGTGGATCCAGGTAGCTCGGCCAATATTGTCAGGCCGAGGGTAATAGAACAGCTTAGACTGCTCGACCAATTCGTGCCCGCCACTTGGGTTCTCAACGGATTCAACATGACAAGCAAAACAAGAAATCATCCTCCCGGTTACCGTGACCGGCACGACTCAAGACACTAAATTCCATGTCATCGAGGGAGACATGAGGTATAACGCCTTATTCGGGTGGCCATGGATACACTGCATGAGAGCAGTGCCATCCACCCTTCACAAGATGATAAAATTTCCAACAAAGGACAGAATTAAAACCGTCTACAGGGAACAACATGCGGCAAGGGAAATGTTTGCAATACACGATGTAGTACCAACATTCATACCTCCGCCCCGAATAAGCCAAAGGGAGAATCGGGTCTCACCCTCAATTGAACTTGACAAAACAAAGTAGAAATCCATGCTGCATCTTTGCCTCAGTTAATTATAACAAATCAATCCCGAGGCATCTCCAGCACATCTCACTTCAAGGTACGACCATCTCCCTTTTTGTTTCGAATTCAGAACTAACCCTTGTTCAACAACCCGACAGGAGCTGTCATAGCACCGGCATTGCTCGAAGATCTCAAGGCTCTAAAAACACACCCGCTGCACTCTTTTCCTTCGATCGAGTTTTTGTCCCAAAAGAAGGCTTTTACCAGCAAGGTTTTTAACGAGGCAACGTCTGCGAGCTGCTTTAGGAAAACTTCGCAAATGCTCAAGACTTCTCTTGCAGACAACTTTTGAACGATGAGGGATGTTTCCCCAGGAAGTTACCCGCTCAAAAAGGTTTTTAAACACCAAACAAGGTTCCTATAGGAAAGCAATGTACCAGGCCAAACAGTCAAAAGAACCGTGTCCATATAATCAGGCTCCCGTCCGCAAATGCGTGTACTATTGTACCAAGCTATCAAAGAATACCTTTTGTCAAATACACCTTGGCGAAGTAAGGTAACAATTCTTTCGCCAAAAATGTCTCGAACACTTGGGGACTAACACCGACAATTCATCACCCAGACGGCCTCCAGGTCGAAACTCCAAAATCACAAAACCTTCAGGTAAGGAAACGCGGAAATCATCCAGCGTCACCAATATCAGGGGTACCTTGAGTACTCGAAGACTACCACCGGTAGCCATACGCCTAAAAACCCGAGGCCGTAAGACCCCGAGCGAGCAAACTCAGTCTAAGATGGATCTATTCAACACAATGACACATATTCACGTCAAAAGATCAACGGGTATCTGTCGCTAAAGGCACCCCGTACTCCAAAAAGAAAGTTCAGCATGCTCACAACACGGATCCCTCCACCAAATGCAACCTGAAATACTCGAAGACTTAGTGTTAACAATTTGGTACCTGCACGATCCTAGGGTCGGAACTCCGGGCTCATGAAGCCCCATCAAGGTAACTCCGAGCTCACGAATAACAACCTTCGAGCCTAAGCAAACTTGATGACTCTGAGACTATCGCCAATCACCGTACACTAGAAAACCTGAGGCCGTAAGACCCCGAGCGGGCAGATTTGGTATAACCAGATCTATTCTACAACTGTAAGACCTCAATAGGTATGGCAAACTGTAAGACCTCAACAGGCATGGCAAACTATAAGACCTCGACAGGTATGACAAACTGTAAGACCTCAACATGCATGAAAATTTTGTAAGTCCTTACTACAGGTATAAAACTCAATACCGAAGTTTAGGCCATACGTCACATTTGTAAGAACCCCGAAAGGGCATACCCTCGGTGTAGACGCCTAAACTATCACTCGGGATCAAAAATGGCTTCGGCTAAACACATATGACTACGGTCAAAATGGTTGCACCAACCAAATTAACGCAACTCGGGGACGCTCAACTGTCGCTAACTTTATCTCAGGCCATTACTTAGAATATACTTCAAAAAGAACCGGTTAAAATAGGCTTCCCTCAATAGGCAAACGAGCTTCGACCTGTTAGCTCCAAATCACAATGCTTCGAGCTACTCACCCTACGAGCTAAGAACTTTCTGAGGTGCTCGAACATCACCGCCAACGACTTGAAATCGAGGTTCTTCCTAACCCACAATATGTTAGGAAAAATCTTTTCAAAAAGACCTTAACGAGAGGAAAACAAAGCCTACAAAATGCCCACGGGCAAAAGCGTAAAAGCCATTGTCGCTAGCCAAACGAGCGTCCAGGCCGCACACTAAAAGGTCTCAACGACCAAACAACGTAAGACCCACTGTCGCCATCTTGAAAATTGAAAATTTGAGGATTAAAATGAGCTCGAGTCGTAACCCAATTCGGAGACCGGATCCAAAATAGTTACCTACAAATGCCTAAGGGCACAACGTAAGTGCCATTGTCGCCAGCCAAACCAGCCTCCGGGCCACACACTTAAAAGGTCGCTTTGACCCGAAGCACAAGAGCCATCGTCATCCGCCCATGCAGGCATGAAAAAACTTGAGGGTCAATTAAAGCTCGAGTCGCAACGCGTCTCGGAGACTGAACCCAAAATAGTTGAAACAACAAATGCCCAAGGGCAAGGAATAAGAACAATTATCATTCGTCCATGCATGCACAAGAGATTGGAGGTCAGGTAAGCTCGAGTCAAAGCCTGACTCGGAGACTAGGCCTAAACAGATGGGCAAAGCACAAAGGACCTGACGCCTACTCGCATCAAAAATCACACTTAAGAGCCTCTGGGCCTATCTAGTGAGCTCCGGATCCATAGGGCTCCCGCCAGACACCGAAACCAGCCCACCTGGTCGAAAGCAATGCAGAAAGAGATTCAAAAAAGATAAAGCTTCAAGTTTTCTTTTATTTACATACGCGAAAGGCGCGCTCTCCATCTACAAACATGCTCTGCAAATATCAAATACAAAATGGAAAAGCGGCAAAATCTACGCCCCGCTCCAGAAGGGAACAACCTACCAACTCCAAATTCGCTCTCCGTGATGTCAGTAAGAGGTGACCGAGCATCGCGCTCGTCTACCCTTTCTTGAGCCAACTCCTCCGAGAGAACGAAGCCCCTAGCATCGATCTCTTCGAGTACCTATCTTTGAGATCTACAAGGAACGTATTCCTTGAGCCTCTTCTCATGATCAAGGGCCCACTTCAACTTGGCTTGAGAATCAGCAGCGTCCTTCATATGAATCGCCATCTCCTGATTATCCTTGGTCTAACTTAATGCTACTTCAGCCCCGACATCGATTATTTCAGCCCTAACCTTCGAGAGATTGGACTCGAGCTTCACGATCATATCCGCTTAAACTGTAGCATTGTCACAAGCCAAGCAGAGTTGGGCCTTGAAGGCGGGAACCTTGGCCAAGGCGCCCCTCTTCTCTAAAGTTTGAGCCTGCACCTAAGCCCTCAGTACACCGCAAATCCTGACTCGGTCGGCTTCGCCCTTAAGGTACTCTAAAGCCTCCGTCTTTTTCTGCAGCTACGATAGGCAAAAGGATTAACCTTAAGGGTCAAAAAGAGCAAAGCACGTACTAAGAAAGGTTACCTGCTCCATCAAATAACTCTCGTAATTCGAGCTCCGATACACCTCATATCGCCAGTGCATCAACTCAGCCTCTTTCTCCTTGATAAGGAGCCTAAGGGACTCACCCTCATCCAGAGCTTTCCGAAGCTTGGCCCCATGACAGAGAAACTCAAACCTGAGCCTATCAAAGGCCTGCAAAAGAAAAAATTGATAAATAAATGAAGACACAAAATACAGAAGGACTGAACCAAAACTCACCATGAAGTGAAGCCGACTAACTTCCTCGAAGGCCGAGCACACTCCAGTTGGTCTTGCCCCTTCGGCCCCAGAAGAACCAACCTCGAGCAAAGCATATTCACTTGGAGGAACCACCGTTCTGGAATCAAACACTCCGGGAACAGCAGGCTTGGGCGGCGTCCTCTCCTCGAAGACACGAACGCGTTGAGCCCCATTAAAATCTCCACCACAATGCGGGTGCAAATCCTATTTATCGCCATCGTCCCTCATCTCAGAGGCTGAAGACTCCTTCCATTCTCCGAAGGAGCACAACCTCGCCCCAAGGAACCACCTAATACCTACAACGGCAAAGCCGGTACAAAAGAAAGAGGAAAATGTCATCTCAAATATATGAAGACCAAGATAGGAGTAGCATATACGCATACCTTGGTATTTTGCTTCCCATCTGTCATGGGACCTTGCTCTCCACCTATGCTCATCGCAAGCTGAATGGGTCGCCAACTTCCGAACCCAGCCGGGAAGATCGAGAACTTCACCCGGCGTCCATGAAGTTTCTGCAAAAAGGGAGGAGACACAATTACCCAACTAGTTATCACTATAGGCAAATCTAAGGAAGCACAAAACACTCCACTCATGTGCGTAATTCCATCCCTTGGGAAATGGCATGAGCTCCACCGGGATAATGTCAACCGTCTGAACCCGTACAAATCGACTGACCCACTCTTGATCCCCATATTCTTCATCATCGACAGTAAAGGGCGTGGACAAACAGCACCGCGAGGTTAATAGGCCTCGATGATGAAAGGGCCAGTACAGGCTAACGAGGTGGCTGAGCGTGAATTCAAGCCCAACCTTCTCTGCAAAGAACCTCATCATCAGCACCACTCGCCAGAACGACGGATTTATCTGCGCCAAAGTAACCCGATACTCCAAGCAGAAATCAAGCACGAGCCTATCAAGGGGGCAAAATGCTAAAGGATATAGGTATACGTTCAAGAATCCATCAGCAGAGTCAGTATCTCCTCACCATCTCCAGATGTTCCTCTCTTATCAAAGATGCAGTCTTTAGAGTGAACTCTCGCGGATCTTGAATGCTGGTAGTGGAACTCTCCCCTTCCTGTCGGACCAGCCCCAAAGTAGCTGTCATGGCTATGGTAGAATTGACAAACTAAAGCAAGGAAGTGCGCCAATGATTTTTGCGCCTGAAGAGACGAAGGACCCGATGCCAAGGTGGAGGGATATCTATCCAAAATAATGAGATCTCCCAAAAAGGCAAAATCCATCCCACATATATGTGGGAAACAGCAACGATTCGCCTATCCGGAGTAAGCCCCGGGAGGCCAATGGCCTCGGTACAGATCCTGGGGTGGTACCCGACCCCAGAGGCATCCATCGACAAGAAGTTAGGCCTCAAGGATTCAACTATATCATCTCCAGTCTTGAGGTAGTGCCCAACCTCGAGAATCTCCGCCAAAATAGAAGTCAAGCTTCGGGGAGCCTTCAATGCCATCATATAACTTGAGACGGTACCCGATCTCTTAGTTTTCCTTTCTAAAAAGAAGAATAAGCACGCGAAGCTACAATCATGAAGGCTCTAGGAGGGCTCGAGGCATCACCTATGTATAGGCAACCCCTCAACGGAAGTCTATCTATTACGCTTTAAAAGGCTATCTGCATCAAGTTCAAAGCAGACCCCCAGGTACCCGAAGCTGACCTTCGCTCAAGATACCACTCTCGAAAGCTCCAAAACTTAGCGTACTATCTCCACACAACTCGAAGGGCCCGACACTCGAGTCTATCAAATCAATTCAGGTTTGGTCCGAGGTATGACAATGGGCTTGGAAAAGATCCATGTCAATCGGCAGAGGATTGGAAAGAACGCTCGCATCCGAGCTAGATATCAACGGTCAACAATAAAGGAAAACATTCAAAGGCCTCGAAGCGCATGAGAACATACAATAATAAGGCAAGAATTGAAAATAGAAATCAAGGGAGTATCTTTATATTCATAAATATCCATGTACAACAGCCCTCAAAGAGTCCTTACATACAATTACAAAAGGCCGCAAGGGGTTCTTACACATAAAGGAAGAAATAAAAGGGTGCACACGCGAGATAAAAACGTAGAGACTGGTCTTCCTCCGAAGGTCCACCTCATGCAACAGGCGCCTCCGGGCACACATCCTCAGAAGTATCATCTCGGCCTTCCACACTGATGTCCCCAAAGGATAGGGCGAGAAGTATAGAGGGATGAAAAAATGCCATAGCTCTCTGAAGGTCAAGGACCCTCGCTGGCCAAGAGAACCTCAGAGAGACAGCGGACCGAGCGAGCCTCAGTCCCGCTTGCAGGACTACTTATAGTCCACTTCTTCGAACATCTAGCCGTGCAAGCTACCAGTTCGAGGCAGAGCACGACGTCGAGCCGGGGTATGAAGGTGAGCAGCGGTGTATAATCCGAGCTCCCTTTTGAGGAGTGGTATATAATCCCAAGAGCTTTTTATGAGCAAGGAAATTTGACCTCCGTATGTCATCATCTCGAGCAAACAAAGGCAGCAATAGCAAACGTAACAACAACCATAACAGCAATAGGACTGCATAGTTATGCTCAACAAAAGGAAGCTCCGGTAAGAGGCCACAACACAGCCTACGGGAGGTCTACCGAACAGCCTTGAGGCCATGAGCCCCAAACATAATGTTTAAGGATAGAGGAAGATGATAAGAAGAAATGGGCAAATCAGCCAACGAAGGTACTTGGATAGAAAAAATAACGCCAAAGCACCCCCATTTATAGGGGTAATGACACGGTCATCGAGGCTTTGGAAGATTGACCGGCGGACGCAACTATTATGTTCTTGAAGAATCAAACCGACGGCGGAGCATTCATCTTGGAGAACAGGAATTGACAATGCATTGAATAATGTCAAATACACAAGTCCATGGGACACCTCGGTTTCCACAAAAGCTTGCGCCACAGGTTGCATCATTGGTATGACGTCACCGTAAGAAGCTTGTCGAGTCAGGTGTCAGAATCATTTCCCATCGCTTCGTTCTGGGAAATGCGGAGACTATCTATATACGGAGAAATCAAAGGACTTAATTTCTCACTATCAAGCCACTTCCCAAGAATACCTCGAGACCCCGAGGACATGGAGTTGCAACCAAGTCCCCTCCCTCGGGGTTCGTCGAGGCTCGACTCAAAGAAGACAAAGGTTGAGGCTAGAGCAAAAGGGGAAGTTCCCATGATACACGGCTAAGTCTGACAGAGCCGGCCTATCCAGAGTCTATGCCGAAGCATCATGTCTAGCCATCCCATCTCCATATTTTATAATTAATGCATGTTGTACTATAACCGGATTCCCCTCCTATATAAGGGGAACCCACGCTACTTGTAAAAGGGTTGATGTTGGCCCAACTATTCCTCCATAAGATTAATAATATCTCTCTCTCTCTTTCTTCTCTCTAACTTGCTTGTCCTTACTAGATCGAGGCTACTCTTAGTGTTATTAGTTTCATACTTGTTCTTCATTTATTGCTTTGTCTCGGCCATAAAGAGCCTTGTTTAATCATATCTTAACTGTTATCCCATTCCCAACTGCCCCCAATAGCACGAGATCGAGTTGGATATCGGCCCCGAGGCTTCTTCATCGACTAACCCGAGGCTCGGGTGGCAAGCCCCTAGGTTTGATTACTGCCCCGTTTTAGCTTGTATCTCTTCATTAAAGTTTATACTCTTAGCATCAACTGCTCTAACAACTAGCATAAAAACAGATCACGTATTTTTAAAATCCCATTTACAAATTTAATTGTTGTTACCATTTTCACGGTAAACAAAACAGTGTGCCTGGACAAATTTTAACATTAAGCTAACTTATAAGAGGACTCATATTATTCAAAATAGCTAATCTTAAACTAACAATATTATACATAAGATTAAAAGAGAGTCATAGGAGCATAAAAATTAGAATCATGCTAAAAGTAAGGTTCAAGACATGTTGTTCGAGTAACACTGATTATGAAAAACATGGAGAATGAAATGAGGAGGGATTAGGGCTTACCAGTTAAGCAAGAAAGCATGTAGATACGCTACAACAGTTATGTTCCAGAATCACTTGGCCTTGGCATTCAGCCGGCCAAGACCAGAAATGATGAGCACAGAATCAGAATAAAAGAACAAAGTTTTAGTGAGAGTATGAGAGTTTGAGTCCATTATAAAGGAAAGAGAGGTAAGGGTTTAAATAGTGTTCAATTAGGCAGACAAATAAGGGAATAAATCAAACATACACAAATAAGGAAAGAAAATAAATCCAGAATCAATTGAAGTCAAAGTTCATTCAATTAACGAGTAATCAAGCAAGTACTACTTAGAATATGGTAAGTATCATATAGAATCAATTATCAATCAGCAAATAAGGTAAAGGAACAAGGTAGGATGAACAAAATAAGGAAAATATTAGTACTATACAAGAAAGGAAAGAGTAAACAAAAGTCAGTAAAAGGTTTCAACCCTAATTTTCAGGTAAAACCATAAAATCAACAGAGATAAAAGGCAATAGTCTCATGCTTCATAGGATGAACATAGACGGGAACATGTTTACAGAATACACAATCGAAACAGATCTGGCCCCAAAATAAAAAGGTTTGAAACCCTAGTTTTATGTAAGCCATAAAATCGTTAAAAAAGGGTAAAGAATCAAGTATTTTAGTAAAATGAACATAGACAGGGGTTATTCATAGAATCGAACCAGATCATGTTCAATTAAAGAAGATTTGAAACCCTATATTAGGTAATTAAAAGGTTTAACAAAAAAAATAAGCAGATTTATATGGAATAACAAAAAAATAAGGTTAAAAACAATTTTGGGTTCGAATCGGAAAGATATGAAAACCCTAACCTTAGCGTTAAGTAAGAATCCACAAGATATATGAAAGTATTCGTACTTATAGAGGTTAGAGTGAACACAGACGGAAATAGTCAACAGGTTAGAGATTTTGAACCAGATATGGTTCGGATCTCTCCAGATTTGCTTGCCATTTTAGGAAAGCTATTATGTAACACCAAAGATCGGGTAGCCAGTAAGGAAATAGGACCAAATAATGTAAGGAATCATAGGTTGATTCCATTTCAGGGGTTAGAATCAAAGGGTAGATGGGAGTGAGTCGCTAGGGTTTCAGAAGAGAAAAGGGGGGTGGGCGTGGGGGGGGGGGGGATATGAGAGAGTTTAAAGGTGGAAGAGTGGGCAAAATGGGGTTAGGGTTAGACCAGGTAGGATATAATTAAAAGGGGTTGGGGTGCTGTGAGCCGTTGATCTTCAGAGATCAATGGCTGTGATTTTAAAAAAGGAATTGGGTCAGGTTTTTATACGGGTATGGGTTTGGGTTAATGGGTATTTGGGTATTGGGTATTAGGGTATTGGGTTAATGTGTTGGGCTGGGGTAATGGGTAGTGTATAGGTCCGAAATTAATTAAGAAAAAGGACTAGATTTTAAATACACAATTAAATCAGCAAATAATTTATAAAAAATAATTAATAAATAAAAAAATATCACTTGCACATAAAAATGATTTAAAATAATTAATTAACATTATAAAATATAAAAGTCATTTTTTGTGTAAATAATATAATTATATATGTATATGAGCTATTATTGCAAAATATGCAATTTTAGCCTAAGGATGCAAAATAAGTATATATAAAAATATTTAAAGCTTAATATGGATATAAATGATGAAAAAATTAAATAATAAATCATTATTAAATTATTTGTGATGTAATTAATAATTATTTATATAAAAATATAGGAATAAATTGATTAAAAGCTTTTAAAAATTATGGAAAAAAAACTTGGTGATGCTCATGCACTATTTTGAAGGTATATATGTGTATTTGAGAGACATGAGGGAAAAATTGGGTATCAACAACAGCCCATCTTTACCCGGGAAGGATGAAAGAGTTGCCGGGTAAAGAAATATTGACCTATTTTGATCGAATGGGGTGTTTTGAAAAATATAGGCCACAACCTGGTCTCTGAGCTGGCGACATATCCCTAGTATTACAGGAATCAGGCTGTGTGTAGTTCTGGACCCAACGATGAATGAAACCAATTGAATTATTATAGGAATATTCGTATGTTTTGGAAAGGTTTCTTTTGGGAAGGATAATATCTGATGGATTTATGCGGAGTTATGAATGTGAATCTGAAGCGTAACAGATGTATCACAGGGCAAATATCTGAATGGTCATAGAGTTAAGGCGAGTAATTGATGGGAGTCGGTTATGTTTGAAATAGTGGCAGGGTGTGAATGGTATGAGCGGAAACCAGAGCGAAGGTTTCTCCTGTTTAAAGAGCGGTTCACTTCTGAATTACCTGCAAAACTTAAGACACGATGTGTGCAATATATGTATGGATTATTGCGAGAAATTAAATATGATACAAATTCCCTTTGGACCATTAAGGTTGTCTTTTGATAGTGGGGATGACGTCTGTATGCGGAGAAATCAGGGGGGTCTATTTCCTGCCATTCAATTACATTTGGGAAGTCGTGTCAGCATCTCGAGGCTGCAGGATTACTATCAAGCTCCCTCCCTCGAGGATCGTCCGCGACCCAGCAGAGATTCCGAGGATAATGAATTTGTCCGCGACCCAATGAGGGTTCTGAGGATGGGGGATTCCCGAGGCAAACAACTAGAGTCAGTAAGCACTAGTACCATGCCTAGCCGTCCCATCCCTATGTCTTTACATTTATTGCACTCTATACTATATGGTATTCCCTCTCCTATAGAAGGGGAATCCATGCCACTTTATAAGGGACTGATGTTGTTCCATTTTCTCCACAAGTGCAATAATCTCTCTCTCTCTCTCTCTCTCTCTCTCTCTCTCTCTCTCTCTCTCTCTCTCTCTCTCTCTCTCTCTCTCTCTCTCTCTCTTTCTCTGTCTCTCTTTCTTCTATCTAAACTTACTCGTTCTCACTGGCCCGAAGCCACTCTAATATTTTATCGCTTTCTCACTTGTTCTTCATTTTATCGCCTGGTATTGGATATAAAAAGCCTTATTAAATCGTATCTTAACTGCTATCCCATTCCCGATTGTCCCCGATAGCTCAAGCTCGATCCTGGCATCGACCCCGAGGTCCCCCATCGAACAGGCCTATATTTAGGCATCAGGCCCCTCTGTTCGATTACTATCTCGTTTTAGCTTGCATTTCATCATTAAATTTCACATTTTTAGCATTAACTGCTCTAATAACTATCTCGAGAATAGATCACGTATTTTTAGAATCCCATTCACAAATTTAATTGTTGTTACCATTTTCACGGTAAACAGTTTGGCGCTCACCTTGGGGCTAAAAATAATAGTGATTATTTTCTTGCTGATTTCATTACACAAACACACATTATCTTTCACAATTTTCTTGTCCAAGATCGTTTGATTTCAGGTCAAAATGTCTGGCTCGGTAAACAGAGTCGAGAACGACAACTTCGAAAATAATAGGGAAAATGGCGTGGCCGTCCCAGCCACTGGAGCACTACCACAAAATCACGATAATGTGCCCGGACCGATTCTAGCAGACGCGGATTCACAGGACACACAATAATTTGACGAAACTTCTCACACCGATAGGAGCATACGACACAACGACCAACATGAAGCTCAAAAAATCTCGGCCCGGGAAGAACATGAAGTTAGTCTTCATGTTATTTTTGAAATGTTGCAGACACAGCAACTGGCCATTGCCCAGTTGCAAAGCCATCTGAAAACTCCTAGCACAGCGGCACCAGAGATAGCTCCCCCTGCCGAGCAAGTACCTGAAAGGTCAAGCATTAACGGGTCAGTGGCCGACCCTGCCATAGTGAAAATGCTCGAGGACCTCACCAAAAGGATTGAATCGGGTGAGAAAATGATTGCAGCCAATGATAAAAAGGTTGACACCTACAACTCTAGGGTGGATAAGATCCCGAGAGCACCCCCGGTTCTGAAAGGTGTAGATTCGAGAAAGTTCGTGCAATGGCTGTTCCTGGAGGAAGCGGCTCCGAAACCCATTCCAAAGAAGTTCAGAATGCTAGAACTCCCTAAATATAGCGGGACCACAGATCCCAACAAACACGTCTCTGCCTACACGTGCGCGGTGAAGGGCAGCGATATAAAGAATGATAAGATCAAGTCAGTCCTGCTGAAGAAATTTGGAGAAACTCTCTCGAAGGGGGCCATGATGTGGTACCACAACCTGGCTCCCGATTCCATAGATTCATTTGCCATGCTGTCAGACTCCTTCCTAAGAGGGCAAGCTGGTGCAATCAAGGTAGCAACAAGGCAGTCCGATGTATTCAAGATTAAGCAAAAGGAGAACGAAATGCTGCGAGAATTCGTGTCTCGTTTTCAGTCTGAACGAATGGAGCTCCCCCCGGTCTCCGATGACTGGGCAGTACATGCCTTTACTCGAGGCCTGAATGAACGAAGCTCGGTGGCATCGAGGCAGCTGAAAGAGAACTTGATCGAGTATCCCGCCGTGACCTGGTCTGACGTCCACAACCGATACCAGTCAAAGATCAAGGTCGAGGACGACCAGGTGAGGGCCCCTTCGGGCTCAGTATACCCGAGTAGGCTTTTGGCGAAGGAGTCACGATCGAATAAAGAAAGTTACCACCCATACCCCGATGATAGGGGAAATGCTCCAAAGTGTAATCCAACCAACCACGGCCAACCGTTGAACCAAGGATAGAACCCTCGGGGACCCCTCAATCGGGGTGGCTTCGATGGACACGCAGGGCCAACGGGGGTGCCCCGCCTATTAAGGTATAGCTTCAATGCCGATGTGTCAGACATTGTGTTCGGCATTATCAAAATTAGAGACGCCAGATGGCCCAGACCGTTACATTCAGATCCTTCCCATAGAAACTACAATTTGATTTGCAAGTTTCACAGCTCGCACGGGCTCCGAACCAAGGATTGCAGGCAGCTCCGAAAGGAAGTGGCCCGATTGCTCGACAACGGGCACCTTCGGGAACTTCTCAGCAGCCGGGCTAAAAATCAATTGCGAGAAGGAAAAGTAGCAAAAGGGAACAAAACAGACGATTCTTAACATATCGCCCACATGATTTTTTGATGATCTCCCCGAATGCGTTCAAATAAAGGACCGCTTAGCAACCGCCGAATAAGCGCCAGAACTCGAGAAGCGCCATCGCCACCAAGGTATAATAGCCCATCCCTCTTCCCATCTTCTACTTCACGGCTACTCTTGTGTAGGACAACGACCGAGGTAATCAGGATGATACCTCAGCTCGAAGATTCTGAAACTTCAAATCGTCCATTGCACTCTTTTCATTTGATCAGATTTTTTTATCCTGAAACGGGTTTTTATCGACAAAGGTTTTTAATGAGGCAACATCGACACCCTTCCCAAGAAGGATACAGCAAGCCTATAGGACTTTCTTTACAACCTGCCCCACAGCAGAAAATGACGAATGAAGCCCCAATAGGGAATAATGCACCGAACCAAACGGTCCAAGGAGCCGAGCTCGCGCGGGCCGATCTCGTAACAGTAAAACGACATGTATTTACAGCATATGTCTATGCCAAGCAATAAAAAATATCTTTCGGCATCTCGTACCCTAGAAAGGCGGATTTCAACATGCTCACGGCAAAGGCCTCTCCACCAAATACGTCCGGAGATACTCAAAGACTTAGCGTCAACAATTCAGCACTCACACGACCCTAGGGTCGGAACACTGGGCTTATAAAGCCCCTACAAGGCAACTCCGAGCTCACAAAAAGCGGCTTTCAAGCTTGAACAAACTCGATGACTCGGAGACTGTCATTAATTGCCATGCGTTGGAAAACCTGAAACTGTAAGACCCCTAACGGGTAGACTCGGCGTAACCAGATCTATTCTAAATTTCAACAAAAACTGTAAGACCTCAACAAGCATGACAAACTGTAAGACCTCAATAGGTATGACAAACTGTAAGACCTTAACAGGCATGACAAACTGTAAGACCTCAACAAGCATGAAAATCCCAAAGTTTAGGCTATACGTCACATTTGTAAGAATCCCGAAAGGCCATACCCTTGGTGTAGATGCCTAAACTATCACTCGAGATCAAGAATGGCTCCAACCAAACACATATGACTACGGTCAAAACGGTTGATATAGCCAAATTAACGCGACTCGGGGACGACCGTCCGTCACTAAATAAAAATCGCAGGCCACTACTTCGAATATACTTCGGAAAGAATCGGTTAAAATAGGCTACCCTTAACAGGTAAAAATGAGCATTGACCATGTCAACTCCAAATCACAAGGCTTCGACCTACTCATCCTGCGAGCTATGAACCTTCCGAGGTGCTTAGAACATCGCCTATTACGACTTGAAATCGAGGTTCTTCCAGAACCGACGACGGGTCAGGCAAAACTATTTCAAAAGACCTTAACGAGTGGAAAATAAAGCCTACAAAAATCCCACGGGAAAAATAGCGTAAGGGCAATTGTCGCTAGCCAAATGAGCCTCCGGGCCATACACTAAAAGGTCTCTACGACCAAACAACGTAAGAGCCATTGTCGCCAGCTTGAAAATTGACAACTTGAGGATTAAAATGAGCTCGAGTCGTAACCCGATTCGGAGATCGGATCCAAAATAGTTAACTATACGAGCCTTAGGGCCACATATGAAAAGGACTCAAGGTCTCAACGACCAAACAACATAAGGACCACTATCGCCAGTTTGAAGATCGAAAATACTTGAGGGTCAATTGAATCTCGAGTCGCAACGCGACTCGGAGACTGGACCCAAAAAATTCGAAACAACAAATGCACAAGGGCAAGAAATAAAAACCATCATCGCAAGCCCATACAAATGAAAAACTAAAGGGTAAATTAAGCTTGAGTCAGATCTCGACTCGGAGACTGAACCCGAAGACAGTTAAAGCATGCAAGCTTAAGGGCAAATCCGAGGTCGAATCAACCCAATTGAAACTCCAACAAGCATAAATACAAGAAGATACAAATTGCGGGGTTCCCCCTCTTATTTTTACATATTGACGATGGAGCGCAATCTCAGCCTACGTCATATAATGAAAGCTATATATACGCAACAAAGACGGTAGGGAATAGTCATTCCCCCTTTTTTTTCGTTTCCTTCCGGTAGCTATAGTCTGACGGTCTCCTCCTCATCGTCCTCAACATTAGACAGTAGGAACTTGGCATCGTACTCCTCTCCTTTGGCTTGCTCGATCTCCCCTGAAAGATCAAAGCCCCTAGCGTCAATCTCCTCGAGGATTTCCCTCCGATATCTGCACCTCAAGTACTCTTTGCTACTTCTTCAGCTCAGCTTTAGCAGTGACAACGCTTCTTGAATAAGCTACCATTTTCTGTCCTGCCCTGGTGTTATTCATTACAACCTCGGCCAAGACATTCACCACCTCGGTTTTCTCCCTTGAAAGCTCGGATAAGAGTCTCACGATCATCTTCGCCCGAGCAAAATCATTCGCACAGGAGACCTGAATTTGCACCTCAAGAGTGGAGGCCCCGACCTGAGCCCTCTCTTTGGCCTTAGAATGGGCATTCACATGCGTCTGCAGCTCGGTGAATTCATGTTTGGCTTTGCCAACCTCGCCCCAGAGTTGTTCCAGCTCATCCCCCTTATCCTTCAACTGAAACAACAACACGACAAGGCGGCGAGACAAAAAGGGAATACATGCCAGCACGAAATGCGGGATACCTGTTTCTCCAAGAAAGCCTCTCGGACTCGGCTTCGGTCCACCTCACGCCATAAAGGGATGAGCTCGCTTTCCTTTGCTGCACAAAGAAGTTTGAGGGATTTCTCTCTATCCCGATCCTCCCGCAACGGGGCCTCACAACGAAGCAGTTCGGCTTTGAGCCTAGCAAAAGCCTGAGAAAGAAAGCCAGCTAAATAAAAAGAAAAGAGAGGAGCACAGGTCCAGAACATCCTTATAGTGGCCGAAACTCACCATAAGGCCAAAGCGTTGAGCCTCGCTGAAGGCCGAAGCAACGTCCGATGGTGCACCAATCCCGGAAGGTTTCCAATCGGCTGAATCACTTCCCCTTAACCGCTACGAAGAAGGCGCCTTACCACAATCCTTCTTGCACCCTAGAGCATCGTTCCTTTTACTGGCGCTCCTTGACCCCGGGGCCAGCAATCTCTCCTCCTCCCTCAGGGAACTCGACCTTGCTTCGAAAGGACTCCCGACACCTGCAACTGATAAATTAGATGAGCCAGTAAGAAGGAAGCCATCTCTTAGGGGGCAGAACGCCAGGCGCCTACCATGATGTTTCGCCTCCCATCTCCCTTTTGATAGATCTCGCCACCGGCGCCTATCTTAAGTTCAGCAAGATGCTAGCTTACGAGACCATTCGGCTAAATCAGGGACCTCATAGGGCAACCAATGAGTTGCTATAAACAAAGAACAAAAAGATATTGTTATGGGGCCAACCTCATGTTGAGATAAAAACAGTTCAAATGGAGCACTTACGTGTGAAGTTCCGTTTCTCAGGAAACAACAAAAATTCTCCAGGGATAACATCGGTCGTTCGAATTCGAACAAACCGATTCATCCATCCACTATCCTCATCCTCTTCGCTATCGACCATAGGATCTCGGGTGGATCTATGCTAAAGAGCAATCAGGCCCGGATAGCGCAATGGCCGGTACAACCACACGAGGTGGCAGAGGGTGAATTCTATCCGAGATTTGTCAGCAAAATATCTCATCGACTGCACTATTCTCCAAAGATAGGGATGAACTTGCGCCAACATTACTTGATATCATCTATAGAAATCAAGCACGACCCGGTCTGGGGAACCCGGTGTGAGAACATGAATATACCCACTCAAGAATCCCTCAATGTATGTCAATATAGTCTCTTCGGTGGAAGTTACTTGCAAAATCACGCATCCCCCCTTGTGCATTCTTTCCTGATCATCTCGAGGTTTTCCTCCCTCACCGATGAAATAATCCTCGACACATGCTCTGGATGGCTCGGAACATTGGGAGGCCTCCTTAGTGTGACAACCCTCTTCGAGGCAGGGCAACCTGAGCCTCGGTCTCCCGATATCGGAGGTGAGCCACTGGTACCGACCAAAGGCGGAACACAGTAGGGACTCCCCTTTGTCAGAGGATCAGGCATCGAAGCGACAGCCATGATTACAGTAGAATAAGGGGAATAAGATGAGAATCCAAGCAAAAACTTTTTGCAGAGGAGATAGGCTTATCAAGAACTGCAAAATCACCGCTTAAGAGGCAGATGAGCAAATATATAGATACTAAGATACAACTGCTCATTTGCCCAAGTGGGCTATTTAATTCTGGCTGCGTTAACATCACCCTCTCCTTGGGGAGTGTACTGGCAGAATCTCTCTAGGCTCAAGCATAACTCATAAAATCGATGGACCTTGGGAGATCCCCGACGTCATAAATATCAGTTCGGGAGGAGCTATCGATTCAACCTTGGGCCCCCAGTCTGCCTCACGAAAAGGCCCCGAAGGGCCGATGCCAGAACGCAAAAACAAAAAAGCAGGGAGAAGGGCTGACAGAATAAAAGCTCCTTTTATACATTGGCAAAGAGGAAAAACGTCATTACACTATTCATTTCCCGGGGGGACACATGAAGCAAAAAGGAAGGCATACAAAAAGTGTTCGGAGACTACTCCTCGCCACTATCGTCTTCGTCCTTATCGGGGACAATCTAGAGCACCAATCTTCCCTCTGTCGCACGAGCGTCTTCCAGATCAGTAGATAGCTCGAAGCCTCTAGCCTTGAGTTCTTCCAGGGTCTCCCTCTTCGACTCTGCTTTGTCATGCTCGACTGCTCGGATCAGTTTTTGCTCAGTTGCCATGGATATGTCACGTACCATTGTATGCGCTGTGGCCGCATCCTATTAATAAGTGGCAACATCTCGTTCGGCCTCAGACTTAGCTGTGGCCAAAGAAACAATCTCCCTGCGAGTGTCCGTGAGAAGCTCCCGGGATGTCACCAATTCCCTGGCCACAATCTCGTTTCGCTCTTTCATCCCGGAGATCTCAACTTTCAACTGACTAATCCGTGAGTCACTCTGCTCGACCTACGGGAGAAGGGCAATTCGATGAGTATATGAATCCAAAACATTTGTGAATACGAGTTAAAAGGTCGGGTATGAGTGAGGCAGAATACCTGAGCAGCAAGATTGGCCTTCTTCCGGAGCGTCGCCTCCAAAGCGACCCAAAGTTCTCCTAGATCTTTATCTCCCTGGCAGAGCGAGCCTCTGAGTCCTATAGCTTCAAAGCAATTTTCTTACACTCCTTTTCGTGGCAAGAAAGTTCCATGTAGAGCCGAAGAATGGCATGGTCATACATCTCCTTACACTGCAACACAACGGGAAAGTTAGAAAGACGATGAATAATGCCTGAGAACGAAAGAAATGCGCGAGGGAAAACTATCACCTGCTGTATGGACTTCTCTGCCACCTTAACGGTGCCAGAAATATCGAGATCAGTCCTGTCAATTACGCCATCAAAAATGTTGGCAAAAAAGTCTCCCCCTTTGGGAGGAGTTCCAACTATGGCGCCGATCAACCTTTTGGTATCCCTCAGTTCCCCTGATGAAGCCGGAAAGTTCGAATTGAAGTCGTTCAGTTTGCCAATTTCTCCAAGTCGCACCCCACGTTCCTAGAAGGCCTCGAGCTCCAATCCCTCAGGATCAATGCCAACGGTCCTCCTAGTAGTCGAAAAGTAGATAGAGGGAAAATCACTTACATTGACGTTCCACTGCTCCGGAAAGGGCATTCTCCAATTCGGGATGATGTCCGAGGTCCTCACTCGGATAAACCTACTCATCCATCCTCGGTCCTTCCATTCATCAACGCTCGTGAAAACAGATTTTTGGACCGATGGCAGAGCTTGATTAAGCCTCGATACAATTGAGGGCAGTACAGTCTGATCAGATGATTAAGGGTAAAAACCTTACTTTCAACCCCTTCGGTGAAATGTCTAAGCATTAGCACTATCCTTTAAAAAGATGGGTAGATCTGACCAAGTGTCACCTGGTATCGGACGCAGAAGTCAAGAATAACCAGGTCGATTTCCAGGGGAGGGGATTCGATGGATTTATTAGGGCCCAAGGTGAATGGGTAAGTGTATATATGAAAGAAGCCAGCCTTGAAGCTAGTAATTTTATCGTTAGGGTCGGGAATCTTTATCTCCACTGCCTTGCTCCATCGGTAGTCCTCCCTTATTGTTAGGGCCGGGAAGGGATAGACACGTGCTCATACCGGCCTGGCATAGACAATGAAGTCTCGATGTCAAAATCCTTCGACTTGTCAATATTGGTGGGGTAAATTGTTCCAAAGTGGGAATCGATTTGGTTTCTTCCTCGTTAATCAGGAAGACGATATAGTATCATTCCGTTGGGGAACCGTCCTAGAAGTCCTAGCCATGTAAAATGGTAAAAACCCTTCTGTGAAAAGAGGAAAGAGTGTCAAATACAAAATTCTGACTCACGGGCTTGTAAGTAGGGTGAAATTGGGAAGTATCTAGCAACCGGTGCATTTATAGGAATCACTGGGGAAGCATATGAGACGAGCCGATGGCAGTGCGTAGGTTTCTCAATTATCGCACCTGACGGCAGCCCTGTAAGGTTCTATGTGGAATAACATTTAATGCTCTTAGACGGTTGATGTCATGGCAATAATGGCCTCGAGACGATGATTCAATATTGTTTCCTATTACTTCGTCCTAGGAAACACAGAGACTATCTGTATGTGGAGAAATCAGGGGGGTCTATTTCCCGCTGTTAAGTTACATCCGGGAAGTCGTGTCACCATCTCGAGGCTGCAGGATTATGATCGAGATCCCTTCCTCGAGGATTTTCCGCGACCCAGTAGAGACTCCGAGGATAAGGAATTTGTCCACGACCCGATGAGGGTTCCTAGGATGGGGGATTCCCGAGACAAGAGGCTAGAGTCAGTAAGCACTAGTACCATTCCTAGCCATCCCATCCCCATGTCTTTACATTCAATGCACTCTGTACTATATGGTATTCCCTTTCATATATAAGGGGAATCCATTCCACTTTGTAAGGGACTGATGTTGCTCCATTTTCTCCACAAGTGCAATAATCTCTCTCTCTCTCTCTCTCTCTTCTATCTAAACACACTCATTCTCACTGGCCCGAAGCCACTCTAATATTTATCGCTTTCTCACTTGTTCTTCATTTTATCGCATGGTATTGGATATAAAGAGCCTTATATAATCGTATCTTAACTGTTATCCCTTTCCCGATCGTCCCCGATAGCTTGAGCTCGATCCTGACATTGACTCCGAGGTACCCCATCGAACGGGCCTATATCTGAGCAGCAAGCCCCTCAGTTCGATTACTATCTCATTTTAGCTTGTATTTCATCATTAAACTTCACGTTCTTAGCATTAACTGCTCTAACAACTAGCTCGAGAATAGATCACATATTTTTAGAATCCCATTTACAAATTTAATTGTTGTTACCATTTTCACGGTAAACAACGTCCTTAGACCATGACGTCCCGGGCCATGAATCATGAGATAAAGGATTTGCAGGCCATGAAATGATGTTCTCGGGCCATGAGAATGTTGCCTCCTAACCATGATGCCTTTGAATAATGATGTGAGATATTTAGAGATTCTCAGGCCATGACATGGTGTCTTCAAGCTATGAGGATGATGTCTTCGGACTATGACGCCTTCGGATAGAGATATGGTGATGCATATTAGTAAAACAAGATAGATCTTAGTCTTGTACATGATCAGGATAGGGCTTAACCCGGTAAAAGGTAAAATAGTGCTAGGTTTTAGATAAGGTAATGTTCAGTCATTAGACAAGGAAAGGAAGATCTTAGCCTTATGTAGATGGGGAGGCAATGCTTAGCCTCATACGAGAAAAGGGGAGACAGTGCTTAGTCTCATGCAAGGGAAATACAGAGCTTAGCCTTATACAAATAGGGAGGTAGGGCTTAGCCTCATGCAAGATTTGAGACAGGGCTTAGTCTCATGTAAATAGAAGGCAATGCTTAGCCTTATGCAAATGGGGAGGCAATGCTTAGCCTCATCGGAGATAGTGCTTAGTCTTATGCAAGGAAACGTAGAGCTTAGCCTTATGCAAATAGGGAGGCAAGGCTTAGCCTCATGCAAAAAGGGGGAGACATTGCTTAGTATCATGCAATGGAAGGCAATGCTTAGCCTTATGCAAATGGGGAGGAAATGCTTAGCCTTATGGGAGACAATGCTTAGTCTTATTCAAGGAAAGGTAGAGCTTAGCCTTACGCAAATAGGGAGGCAGGGCTTAGCCTCATGCAAAAGGAGGAGACAATTCTTAGTCTCATTCAATGGAGGGCAATGGTTAGCCTTATGCAAATAGGGAGGTAGGGCTTAGCCTCATGCAAAAGAAGGAGACAATGCTTAGTATCATGCAATAGAAGGCAATGCTTAGCCTTATGCAAAATAGGGAGGCATGGCTTAGTCTCATGCAAAAGGAGGAGAAAGTTCTTAGTCTCATGCAATGGGCAAATAGCAAATAGGATCAGAATATTTCTTGGTTGGTGATATATTTGCACTTGGCGGTCTGGTTGTTAAGAAGGTAATGATTTTAAGGCGCACATACTTGTGGTTATTCCTTGTTCCTACATTCAAAAAATATTGTGAGTTTTGCGGGGGAGGATGGTTTGTGCCTTTGTCTGTTTGTTTTGCTTTGCTTTGCTCTAGAGATCCTATTCGAGATACCCTAGGTAACACCTGGATGCCATAGAAATAAAGTTTTCGAAAAATATTCCACTTATTTGATCAAATAGAGTTATTTTAGAAAACATAGTGGTATATAATGTCAAGTAAATTAGATGAACAAATGAATGCGACACTTTTAGAGACGTTGCGGCTTCTTTGCGTTAGAATTTTGAGGGTCCTCCTCAAAAATTTTCCCCAGTTTAGTAAGTGATTCTTTGGTCGTTATGCATGTAACGATGTTTGTTGGACCTGCTCCGGAATTTTGAGAATCCATCTCAAAATTCTTCCCCAGTAACTTAACCGATTTTCTGACTGTCTTACATATGATGACATCGGCTGGACTTGCTCCGGAATTTTGAGGGTCCTCCTCTAAATTTTGCCCCAGTTTTTGGTTCTGGGAGAATGAAGATTTTATTAAGACGTGACCGAACTAACAGGGCTGGCTACATATCCCTTCTTAAACAGGAATCAGGTTAAGCGTAGTTCAGTTACATCATATGAAGAAATGTAAACAATCTAAACATAGTATCTCTTGACTGCGTCTGAATTGATAGATTTTGGCGAAAGTTCTCCGTCCATTTCTGCAAGTATGAGCGCTCCTCCTGTTAGTACCTTGTGAACCATGTAGGGCCCTTGCCAATTGGGTGAAAATTTTCCTTTGGCTTCATCTTGATGCGGGAAGATTTGCTTCAGCACCAGCTGCCTCGGTATGAATTATCTTGGTTTGACCCTTTTGTTGAAAGATCTGGACATTTTGTTCTGATAAAGCTGACCATGACACACTACATTCATCATTTTTCAATCTATGAGGGCTAATTTCTCATAGCTTCTCCTTATCCATTCTACATCATTGTGTTCGGCTTCTTGTATGATCCTTAAAGAAGGAATTTCTACCTCGGTGGGAATGACAACTTCGGTATCGTAAACCAGTAAATAGGGAGTTGCCCCAGTTGATGTGCAGACTATGGTACGGTATCATAATAAGGCAAATGGTAACTTCTCGTGCCATTTCTTATGATTTTCTACCATTTTCCTTAGTATCTTCTTGATGTTCTTGTTGGCAGCTTCCACGGCTCCGTTCATTTGAGGCATGTATGTTGTGGAGTTTTTGTGCTTGATTTTGAAAGTTTCACACATGGCTTTCATCAGATCACTATTGAGATTGGCAGCATTATCAGTGATGATGGACTTGGGAACCCCGAATCGACAAACAATATGATCCTTGACAAAATTTGCGATGACTTTCTTGGTTACAGCTTTGTAAGATGCAGCTTCTACACATATTGTGAAGTAATCAATGGCCACTAAAATGAACATGTGCCCGTTTAAAGCAATGGGTTTGATCAGATCAATGACATCCATTCCCCAGGCAGCAAAAAACCAAGGTGCACTTGTTGCATTGTGTTCGTTCGGCGGCACTCGTATCATATCTGCATGTATCTGACATTGGTGGCATTTCTGGACATACCAGATGCAATCTGTTTCCATAGTCATCCAAAAGTATCCAGCTCTAAGTATCTTCTTGGCTAGAACAAAACCGTTCATATGCGGACCGCAAGTCCCACCATATATTTCCTCGAGCAATTTGGAAGCTTCTTTGGCATCAACACACCTTAATAGTCCTAGATCAGGTGTTCTCCTATACAAAATTCATCCACTTTGGAAGAAATGATTGGACAACCTACGCAAATGTGCATTTCTGAGTATGGTTCGCCTGCTCTGAGTAGTCTCATTTCGCCAAATATTCCTTGATGTCGTGGAACCATGGATTTCCATCCATTTCCTCTTCAACATTAGTAGAATAAGATGGCTGACTATGGATCCTAACTGGTATGGGATCGATGAAATTCTTGTTCGGATGCTGTATCATGGAAGACAGAGTAGCCAGTGCGTCTGTGAACTCGTTCTGGATTCTCCGAACATGTTTGAATTCTATTTTTGTGAACCTCTTTATCAGTTCTTGCACATGGTACAAGTATAGTAGTATCTTAGTGTTTTTCGTAGCCCATTCTCCTTAAACTTGATGTACTAGAAGTTCAGAATCACCAATTACCAACAACTCTTGTATATTCATGTCGACGGCCAAATTGAGTCCCATAATGCAAGCCTCATATTTTGCCATATTGTTGGTGAATGGAAACCTAAGCTTTGTGGATACCAGATAATGTTAACCTGTCTCTAACACCAAGACCGCTCCAATACGCACTCCTTTGAAGTTTGTAGCTCTGTCGAAAAACATTCTCCAACTGTCATAGACTTTAGCATTGTCCTCTCCTACAAATGACACTTCTTCATCAGGAAAATATGTTTTAGTGGTTCGTATTCTCCTCATACAGGATTTCAGCGAGATGGTCTGCTATCGCTTGTCCTTTGATTGCCTTCTGAGTTACATAGATGATATTGAACTCACTCAGCAATATTTGCAACTTGGCCAACTTCCCGGTAGGTGTAGGCCTCTGAAAGATGTACTTCAGAGGATTCATCCTTGATATGAGGTATGTGGTATAGGCACAGAAGTAATGCCTCAATTTCTGAGCTGTCCATGTCAAAGCACAACAAGTGCATTCTAGCAGAAAGTACCATGCTTCATAAGGTGTGAACTTCTTACTCAAGTAATATATGGCTTGCTCCTTTCTTCCTGTCTCGTCATGTTGTCCCAAAATATAGCCGAAAGCCCCATCTAGTACGGACAAATAGAGTAGCAAAGGTCTTCCACGTTCTGGCGGGACTAGGAATGGTGGCGTGGACATGTATTCCTTAATTTTGTCAAAAGCCTTTTGACAATCTTCAGTCCAACTAGTTTCAGCATCATTCTTCAACATTTTGAAGATGGGTTCACATATTACTGTGGACTGTGCAATGAAGCGGACGATGTAATTGAGGCATCCCAGAAAACTCATCACATCCTTCTTGCTCTTCGGCTAAGCTTTGATGGGTCCAACTCGAATCTTCAGCGGTTGACTATGAATCCCAACAATTTTCCTACAGGAACCCCGAATGCACATTTTGCGGGGTTAAATTTTAAATTGTACTTCCGTAACCTGTAAAAGAACTTCCTCAAGTCTTCTATGTGATCTGTAGCCCTCTTGGATTTGATAATGACATCGTCAACATATACCTCTCTTTTTCTTGTGTATCATATCATGGAAGATGGTCATTATGGCCCTCATATAGGTGGCTCCAATATTCTTCAGACCGAATGGCATTATTTTGTAGCAGTACACCCCCATGGCGTAATAAAAGTTGTTTTCTCTGCATCTTTTTCATCCATCCAAATCTGATGATAACCCGCGAAACAATCTACAAAGTATTGGAGTTCATGCTTGGTGCAATTGTTGATCACAATGTGTATATTTGGTAGTGGGAAATCATCCTTGGGACTTGCTCTGTTTAAATCCCGATAGTTAAGACACACCCTGACTTTCCCATCTTTCTTCGGAACCGGTACGATATTGGCTAACCTGGTTGGGTACTCAACTACCCTGAGGACTTTGGCTTTGATATGCTTACTGACTTCTTCCTTGATTTTTAGGCTCATGTCTATTTTGAACTTTCTAAGTTTCTGCTTCACCAGCGGACACATTGGATTGGTAGGCAACTTATGAGCCACTATGGATGTGCTCAGGCCGGTCATGTCATCATATGACTATGCAAAAATATCCTCATATTCTTTTAGGAAACGAATGTATTTTTTCTTCTCTGACGGTGACATGTGAACACTTATGCGAGTTTCTTTGATGGTTTTAGAATCTCCCAAATTGATTACCTCGATTTCGTCCAGGTTGGACTTAGGCTTGTTCTCAAAATTATCAATTTTTTTGATAACTTCCTCAGGTATCTCATCCTCTTCTTCCTAGTCACTATTCTTATGTTGCGTTGTCTCATTACATGTCAGAGTTGTTGGTTCATCAAGGTAAGAAATAGTAATGTTGTAGAAGAAAGATATAAAAGATAACGATAATAAAAAATCATATTATTTGATAAATGCTGAAATATTAAACAAAATATCGTCTGAATGACTTCAAAACAATGTTTTCCAAAACAAAATACTGAAAGGAAGATATTTTAAACCCTAAATGCTCAAAAGGACTTGTTTTTCAAATAACATTAGTAGCCATGCTACCCCGAGACTCGTCTGGCCCTTGTTGGTGTGGCAGTCCAGTTCCTGAGAAATGCTCCCCTCTCCACCATCTGAATGGTAAGGTCTTCTTCCTCCTCCTCTTCCTCAACTATCACATTGCAATCCATATTTTCGTCTTCTAGAAACAGGTTCCTTAGCCCAGCCAAAGCTTCCTCTTCTTCAGATCCCCATATTGTATTGGCCTAATGAAAGGTCTAACTCAGATGCAGCACTGGCTGCTCAAGAGGGTAATAGGGACCATGCCATGGGGGGACCAATCATCATATTCTTTCCATGTATACTGATATTCGAGACCAAAAGTTGTACTATGACGTTTCAACTGTATTGGCTTGGTAATGCCTTGGAGTTTCTTCCCAAGCCCTTTGTCGGGTTCATACCTTGACCATGCCAGTATGCTTTCTATTTTGCTGCTCTACCATTTAACTTTCTCAATTGCATTGACACGCTCAATGTGGTGATAAGTTTCTCCATCCAACTTTCTTCTATTTTCGACAACCGTGACAATTTGAATGGTATAAATAGGATTACTGCCATCTTCCTGAATAATACCTCCTAATGGTTCCATTCAAACTTCACAGCCTGGTGTAGCATATAAGCCACACCTCCAGCAGCATGTATCCAAGGTCGTTCCAGTAAAAGATTATACGTAGCAGATATGTCTAATACTTAAAACTCAACATCAAACCAAGTCGGGACCATTTGTAAACAAAGGTTGATTTCCCCAACCGTGGCCCTTTGAGACCCATCAAATGCTTTCACATTCATACTCCCTACTCGTATCTTATGGAAATCTTTACCCAACCTTTTTAGAGTAGTCAATGGACAAATGTTGAGGCTTGAAACCTCATCTATTAAGACTCTGGCGATGAATTTGTCCTCAAACTGTACTGTGAAGTGTAGTGCCCTGTTGTGGCTTAATCCTTCAGGTGGTAGTTTATCTTCGTGAAAGGTGATCTTGTGGCTTTTCAGTACTTACCCTACCATGTTGGCCATCTCTCCACTGGTGATGTTGTTGGGCACATATGTTTCATTCAACACCTTCATCAGAGCATCCCTATGCGCCTCAGAATTTTGTAGCAGCGACAGGATGGATATCTAGGCAGGAGTCTTGTTTAGATGATCAACGATAAAGTATTCTCTTGCTTGTACTTTCCTCCAGAGATCATCTAGACCAGTTTTAATGATGGGTTGTTTGGTAGCAGCTTCCTTGCTTGTTCCTCCCAATTTTGTTTGGTGTATAGATCCTTCCAGTTCTGGTCATTCCCTGTGCAGCACCAGACTCTGCCATTTTTTCTTTTCCTTTTCTCCTAGCTTCGGCAACATAATCCCAAGGTATGGCTTTGGAATTGAAGGGTGGTGTGGATGCTACCGTCACAGTGAAGGGTGTGGCTACTTCTACTTCAAATGGAGTAGGTGTAGTTGCAGGTGCTGTCACTTTGATTTCAAACAGAGCTGATACGACTACTTCAACTTCGTCCGGTGGCTATAGCTGTACCAAAATTATAGTGAGTGAGACTACAGGTTTAAGGTCGTCACCTTCCCAAATAAGCCCAATTGGCTAGTCAGGATCCCATTCTTCATTAGTTTCTATCACATTTACTCCTTCACCCCTATGATTTGGGAGGGGATTGTTGCCGATATTTGGTGTGGCTTTCTTTGCTTGTATGACTTTGGTATCAATAAGGGTTTGAATCTTATCTTTCAGAGTGCGGCATTCATCAATAGTATGCCTTTTCATGCCAGAATGGTACGCACATGTTTTGTCTGGGTTGACCCATTGGGAGGAGTTTTCCATGGCAACAACAGGAATGGGGGTGACATATCCGGTAGCTTTCAGCCTTTCATATATCTGGTCATTAGGTTCAGTAATAGGGGTGTATTATCTGGGTGGCCTGCGATCGAAATTGGGTCTGGGTTTTTTATAGTCTTGATGGGTTGGAGGTAAATGGTGATAGGCTGGTTGGGTATTATAAGTGTGGTAGGCGGTAGCGGATTGAGGATATCTGGGAGGTGAAGGTTAGTATGTGGGTGGAGGTGTCTGGTATTTGAGTGGAGATTTTGGACCTTGGGCCACCATCACTGCCCCTACTTATTTCTTATTTGGTATACCCCCTGACTGTAATGCTTTGTTCATAGCCTGCAATGCCTCAAAATTGGTTACCATCCCACTCTTGATCCCTTCCTCAATACTTTCCTCGAGTTTGACGATGTCAAAGAATTTGTGATTTTCGATGACCATTAACCTTTCATAGTATTGTGGATCCTGGGACCTGACGAAGAATTTGTTCATCTACTCTTCCTCTAGTGCCGGCCTGACCTTTCCAACTTCTGCCCTCCATCAAGTAGCATACTCGCAAAAAGTTTCCGTTGGTTTCTTCTTGAGGTTCTTTATGTAAAAGATGCCCGGTGCATTCTCTGTATTAAACCTGAATCAGTCCATGAAGTCTGATGCCATGGTTACCCAATTAACCCACTTCTTGGGATTTTGACTTATATACCAAGATAGGGCGTCTCTAGTGAGACTCCTCATGAATAGTTTCATGCAAATTATTTCATCTTTCCCAACTCCTATGAGCTTATCACAGTACATTCTCAAATGTACCTTCGGGTTACCCGTTCTGTCAAACATCTCGAACTTAGGAGGTTTGTAACCCTCCGACAGTTCTACGTCTGGCTGAATGCATAGATCCTCATAATTCAGACCCTCAATTCCTTTGCCTCCTTTGACACCCTAGACGTGGCTTGTGAGCTTTTTGAGCTCCTCCATCATACTCTTAATGAGCAGGTCCTTCTCGGCGAATTCTAGAGTGTATGAGATTGGTTGAGTAGAGTGGGTAAGATTTCCACGTATATGGGATAGTTTTGGTGGGTGCTGGGGGTTGGAGTGTAGTGGTGATCATTAGTTGAATTTTGCGGATAAGGGATAGCTTGTGGGGTATTCTGAGGAGTATGGTAAGTGGTTTGTGGGTATTGAGTCGAGAGGTGCTAGTGTTGAGGAGGAGTCGGTACTGGTGGAGGATTAGGATTTAGGGGAGGTGTTGTTTATTGATGGGGGCGAGAGGATTTTATGGATGTTGGTTTGGTATGTTTAAGAAGGTGCTGGGTTTTGAGCATTTTGCTGGTTATGATCTAGTACGTTTAGGGTGAGGGAGAGGTTTACCAAGTTGTGAACTGCTCAAGATCCCCTTGCAATTCTAGTATTTTCTGTTCCAACCGTAGGACCAAATCATTCTGGGCTGGAGTACTCCGACTATCTGAAGTTTCAACATTTTCCACATGTGCAACATTTTCTTTCCAGATACCACTCATATCATCCATCTTAGCTTTTCCCTTGCCTTTTGGATTACTTGGAGAAGGAAGAGGTAGAGGGCCTCTATATTTGGTGTGATATGATGACGATGCCAGTATGTGCAAACCAACCTTAGGGGATGGGTATAATGAAAGAAAAATGCAAAAAGGTAAACAAATTAGTAAGGATTCTGAAAAGTATTTGCAGTATTTAAACACGTATTACAGAAATGTAAATTCACGTCCTAATTTGGGAAACCTCATTGGGCCAGAGGTAAGCCTAGAGACAAGTAGATTTGGAGAGGTTTAATGCTGATAAATGCTTCATTTCATTAATGTAATAAATTAGATGAACCTAAAAACAAAAATAATTAAATGAGTTACTAATAGCATCTGCTTATTACATTCGAATTCCAAAACAACTCAAAACAGATAAACCTAATCTATTTGGTCCCAGAGGGACCTTCACCATATTTTTACCTCTTGGCTCCGTCAATTAGATTCCCTAGGTCATGCATGCCCAGTAGCAGGTACGCCATTGCTAGGTGTTCTCCCTCATTGCCATCTACATTCTCACAGTCTACGACCCTTTTCCTCATCTTTCCTTCCAGTTCCATTAGACCCTGCTCTAAATATTCCAAACTTTCTGTTAACCTTGTAGCCATTTCCCTCCACTCGTTAATTGACTCCATGTCTAACTTGTGTTGTTCCAAATGCTTGGATTCGGGTTCAACAAATCTTTTGCGTAGCCTTTCATACTTTACTTGTGCTTCAGCAGCTTCATCTATGACCCTATTTCCTTGACCAACCCCTAGCTCAACTATTCCTGCTATGTTATCTTTTAACCATGATGGGTAGAAGTACACATGATCTGCGTGATATCGATCTGACTCGATGGTATCCTTTTCCACGATAATCTTCAAATGCCACATGTTCTGGGCCTCACATTGTATGGAATGTCATCACCCAGAAAATCAGCTTTGTAATGACTCATGTTGGAGACTCGTGGTATGACTTGTTTTCTACCAGCTTGTCTCATGAATCTGATAGGACATAGGGATGTATTTTCCTTAACCCAATCAACACCAAATGCGGAACATCCCTAGATCTGATGATGAATTCGTTAATGGGGAACCACTCGAACATCCAGTGAACCTTGTTCTCGGTCAAATTACTGAAAATATATGTCCATTCTGTATTTCTCTGGCTGTGCAAACCTGTCTGGGATAAAGGTAATTCTTCTTGGATGGTGGAAAGCTATGTGATCATTCCATGGTATCCGTGGAAACTCTTGGCGGTATTGGCCCCTCTGAAGATGTTCTAACAACCAAATCTGCAGCAGCAAGTTACAAACCTCAAAATGTTTGAATCCTTTCTTGCAACGATCCAGAGCCCGGTATATTTCTGCTACAATCATCGGAACAATAGTATAGGTTTGTCCCTCAATTCCCTCCATTAAAGCTTTGGCTACCATGGCCAACCTAGTGTGAATTCTATCTCCTTAGCTTGGAAACACTATCATACCCAGAAAGCAGATAATGAATACAAAAACCCTACGATGAGTCCAACCTAGGGATGTGATGGAGCATTCATTATGGAAGATATAGTAAGATTTGATGTGTTTGTATTGTTCATAGAGGAAGTCGAAGGGTATGTAGGACTTCTTCAGGCATTACAAGTCGTCATTCTTTCTCACACCCATCATCTTTAGAAACCCCCTAGTAGTGCAGTTTTCTAGTATTAGTAAACCGGGACTATCCCATGGTAATCCAGCGAATCCTCCTATTTCCTCCAAAAGAGGAGTCATTTTTATATTGCCAAAACGGAATACTGCCCTTTCTCAGTCCTAGAACATAGCAGTAGCCTCGATCAACATGTTGTTGGTTGGATGTCCAACAAGGAGGGTAAGATTCCAAGAACCCTTTTCTCGTGATTTTTATCACTTGGCGAAAGGTTTTCCCACCAATCCAGCAATAAGGTTGGTATATTTCGGACCATGCTGAACCTGGGGACTTCGTGCCTCATTTTCTGCAAAAATAAACAGAGTTAGACCCTTACCCCCTTCCGGATTTGGCTACTTACACATTAACAATTAGCATGTCGGCATTTATCTCTCCTAATAATGCACATATCGTGGTTGCGCCCGTTGGTATTATGGAAATCCCGATGGACTTTGAACAAGGTTTTTGTTACAGGGTTATTATGCGGACAACATATTAACCCAGGCTAGGTTCGATTATGATACATGTACATTTATTATCAGAGTAAGGTTTCTATAGAAGTCTAGACTGGTACCCTCAAGCGGACAGCTTGAGAGGGAAAGGCACATAATCGTCGATTGCACCACTGATCGACTAGTTTTACCACAAATACGCCTTTTCAAATTTAATGGGTGATTTCAGGAAGAGCGCGGGCACTCATCAAGTGTCGCTATGGTATTAGTACGCACGAGTGGAATATAATGTTGATCATGCTTTGTGCAAAAAAAACACATTGTCAAGTATTTTCACATGTTTGAAAATACATGCAGTATTGAATGAATGTAAAGACATAAAAGAAATAAAAATAGGGAAGAAGTTAGTTTGCGAAATGAAGGATTGTAATAAAGAAAATAAAGGGGTAATGGTTGGGGAGAGACATGATATAGCAAAATTGAATGTTGGGAACAAGTGAACACACATTGTAATTAAATGAAGAGTTGCATATGAGTTAATATAAAGGGGAAATAAGGAAAAGGATGTGCATGTAGCAATAAAAAGGAGAACAAGAGCGGGATATTCAAATAATAACAAAATAAAAAATATGCTTATCGAGAGAGACTAATTCATGCAGATCAAGTTCGTAATGGTAAGAGCCTAAAGATAATTCCCAGTAGAGTCGCCATGCTGTCGCGCCCCCTTTTTCTCGCGAAATCGGGTTTCGACATTTTTGGGACAACTCCATTTTGAGAGGGTAGGGAATTAGAATTGAAAGAGTCGCCACCTAACGGATTAAGGTGTGTTAGGGCACCTAGAGCAGATAACTCATGTTACTAGTTTACATCACCAGAGATTGGGTAAGGGCGCAAATTACCTTGAGGGGAAGGTGTTAGGCATCCCTCGAGGTCCAAAACGGTGGGTCGCAACCGAACTTAAATTAAGCAAATTAGTCTAAGGGAAAGAAAGCAATTTGGACAACTATTCAATTTATTTTAAATAGAAATAAAAGGGGGAAGTCCTAAGTTTTTTAGCCTATAGGATCATCCCATGCAATACCTTGTAACTCTCTCAAGTCAGGGTGTTACTCATAGTACTTGGCACATGGAGTATCATCTCCTTACTACCCAATTACTATCTTTAAGTTGTTACCTAATCGCTTTAATCGATTCTAGTTCGTTTTATTATGTGTGCACTACCCGTTCCTTACCTATTGTCCTGGAAGTATTAGGACATCTATTTGGGATAGTTCTAGACGACACCCGGGTTACTCAAAAATGTGAAAGACTAGGCGTCAAACAAAAACAAATAGGACTTTTAAACAAAGAGTAAAATAAGGGCTCACATTGACCTCCACACACAACAACAGATGCACACAATTGAGAGGCTTAATTTAAAGTCCTATAGGCAGGACATCTATGCGGGAAATAGTGATTCACAGAAGCAGTTTTATTAAGGTGAGTGTCAAGACCTATTGTTTGCCTACTGATTTTATTCTGTGATATAGCAGGCACTTCAGACAGTAAGGAATTGCAATTTTGGATTCAGAATCATGATTAAACAAATTGTTTAATTGATTTACAAAGGTGATTGTACCCAGAGCGGAACTAATGCCGAACTGATTTTAAATCTATAGGCTTGATTTCTAATTACTGTACTGACTTAAATCCTATAGGCATGATCTCTAGGTTAGAAACAGTTTCAGTCCTATAGGCATAATATCTATTACTGAATTGATTTAAATCCTATAGGAATGATTTTTAGATTTGAAACCAGTTTTAGTCCTATAGACATGGTATCTATTGTACAATAATACAGGCATAAATGGTGCACATTTCCAGAAAGGAAAAACAATTAGATTAACATTGAGGTCCTATAGGCATGATTGCTAACATATGTTTGTTGGACAAATTAATACAACATATATGCAGGATTTCTAATGCAATTTAATTTCCTATAGGCAGGATTTCTAATATGCAAGCATAGTACATCACTCAGACGATTTCAATAGAGATGAGATAAAACTGGATTAACAGAGCAAATGAAACCCTATTGGCAGGACTTCTACCCCAGAATCTATTCGTTACAAACTTATTACAGGCTATAGTGAATGAATAAATTACATAATAGTAGTAAGATAAACAATAAGGAGCCTTCATTAAGCCCAACTAAACCTGGGAACCAGGACTTCGCACTAATCAACTTTGAGGCTCATTTCATAGGTACAACATAGCCAAAATATGAGTGATTCACTCATAACACATATAGAACAAGGTTTTCAGTGTGTCAAAGTTCCCAAAGGCCTCAGGGACCCAAGGCAATGCTCACACCAGAATCATGTATTCAGCAGATGATTCACAAGAGATGGGTAACCAGTTCCTAGTGTGTCAGAATTCAAAGGAGTTTCATGTAGGCCCTAAGCAATGCTCACACTAGGGTGGTTGAGAACCTAAGGGACTAAGAGTGAGGTTTTAAAAATCAGCATATAAAATGGAGTAGGGGCAGATTTCAAAACATTTTGATTTCAGAAGAAACAAGGTTTAGAACACAAAATTGCATTCAGAAAACATCAAAGTTTGCAAAGTACATAGTTTCAAACAGATTAATTCATAAGAGAGACTTAATTACACTAAAGGAGCATGTTGACAATTAACACAACCATTGTTTAATCACAGAAATAACTTAGGCAAAGCAGTCAGATCATCACATGACGTATTAACAGACAGGGCACACGAGCAACAAATTAGGACAAATTAACTAATTACATGCTTGTAGTATCCTAAGAATGCAAGGTTCGAAATAGGTGCAAGATTAACAAACAGTGTTCCCGGACAAATTTGAACATTAAGCTAACTTATAAGAGGATTCATATTATTCAAAATAGCTAATCTTAAACTAACAGTATTAACCATAAGATTAGAAAAGAGTCATAGGAGCATAAAAAGAAGAATCATGCTAAAAGTAAGGTTCAAGACATGTTGTTCAAGTAACACTTATTATAAAAACATGAAGAATGAAACGACAAAGGATTAGGTCTTACCAGTTAAGCAAGAAAGCATGTAGATATGCTACAACAGTTATGTTCCAGAATCATTTGGCCTTGGCATTCAGCCGGCCAAGACCAGAAACGATGAGCACAGAATCAGAATAGAAGAACTAAGTTTTAGTGAGAGTATGAGAGTTTGAGTCCATTATAAAGGGAAGAGAGGTAAGGGCTTAAATAGTGTTCAATTAGGCAGACAAATAAGGGAATACATAAAAAATACACAAATAAGGAAAGAAAATAAATCCAGAATCAATTGAAGATAGAGTACAGTCAATTAACGAGTAATCAGGCAAGTACTACTTAGAATAAGGTAAGTATCATATAGAATCAATTATCAATCAACAAATAAGGTAAAGAAAAAAAGGAACAAGGTAGGGTGAATAAAATAAGAAAAATATCAGTACTATATGAGAAAGGAAAGGGTAAACGAAAGTCAGTAAAAGGTTTCAACCCTAATTTTCGGGTAAAATCATAAAATCAACAGAGATAAAAGGCAAGAGTCTCATGCTTCATATAATGAACATAGACGGGAACATGTTTACAAAATACACAATCAAAACTGATCTGGCCCCAAAATAAAAAGGTTTGAAACCCTAATTTTAGGTAAGCCATAAAATCGATAAAAACAGAGGTAAAGAATCAAGTATTTTAGTAAAATGAATATAGACAGGGTTTATTCATAGAATTGAACCAGATCTGGTTCGATTAAAGAAGATTTGAAACCCTAAATTGGGTAACTAAGAGGTTTAACAAAAAATAAGCAGATTTATAAGGAATAACATTAAAAAGATAAGGTTAAAACCAGTTTTGGGTTTGAATCGGAAAGATTTGAAAACCCTCACCTTAGGGTTAAGTAAGAATCCACAAGATATATGAAAATATTTCTACTTACAGAGGTTAGAGTGAACACGTACGGAAATAATCAACAAATTAGAGATTTTGAACCAGATTTGGTTCGAATCTCTCCAGATTTGCTTGCCATTTTAAGCAAGCTATTATGTACCACCAAAAAATGGGTAGCCAATAAGGAAATAGGACCAAATAAGGTAAGGAATCACAGGTTGATTCCATTTCTGGGGTTACAATCAGAGGGGAGATGGGAGTGAGTCGCTAGGGTTTTAGAAGAGAAGGGGGAGGGGGTGGGGAGATAAGAGAGTTTGAGGGCAGCAAAGTGGGTGAAGTGGGGTTAGGGTTAGACTAGGTAGGATATAATTAGAAGGGGTTGGGGTGCTGTGAGTCGTTGATCTTCAGAGATCAACAACTGTGATTTTAAAAAAGGAATTAGGTCGGGGTTTTAAATGGGTACGGGTCTGGGTTATGGATATTTGGGTATTGGGTATTGGGTATTAGGGTATTGGGCTGATGTGTTGGGCTGGGGTAATGGGTAGTGTATAGGTCCGAAATTAATTAAGAAAAAGGGCTAGATTTTAAATACCCAATTAAATTAGTAAATAATTTATAAAAAATAATTAATAAATAATACAAAATATCAATTATGCATGAATATGATTTAAAATAATTACTTAACATTATAAAAAAATATAAAAAATTATTTTTATGTAAATAATATAATTATGCATATATATGGGCTATTATTGCAAAATATGCAATTTTAGCCTAAGGATGCAAAAAAAAGTATATATAAAAATATTTAAAGCTTAATATGGATATAAATGATGAAAAATTAAATAATAAATCATTATAAAATTATTTGTGATGCAATTAATAATTATATATATAAAAATAGAGGAATAAAGTGATTAAAAGCCTTTAAAAATTATGAAAAAATTACTTGGTGATGCTCATGCACTATTTTGATGGTAGATATGTGTATTTGAGAGATATGAGGGAAAAATTTGGTATCAACATGACTTACGGGGATGGTTAGTTTTGTTTCGGGAAAGTTTTGGAACGATTTGGACTCTTTGATTCTTGGTTTAGAAGCGTAAGTTGGAAATGTTAACCCAGGTTTAAATTTTATGAAAATCATCCTTGAAAGTTATTTTGATGTCTCTGATAGGTTCGTATCTTGATTTTGGACGTAGGGCGTATGCCCGAAATTGAACGCGGACGTCCCTAGGTTGATTTAATTTATTTTGTCGAAAATTAACAATTTGAAGGTTTAGAAATTCATTAGGTTTGACCGTAGGTTGCCTTTATGGATATAAGGTTTGGATTTTAGTTTTGGGGCTTGAAATAGGTATGTTTTGCTATTTGAAACTTGTCTCCAAAATTTGGTGTCATTCCGAGTTGGTATGATAGGATTCAGACGCTTGGTCGTGATTCTAGAGGTTCTTGAGTTTCTTTGAATTTCATGCGTTTTGATGTCCGATTTGTGATTTCAGATGTTATTTTGGCATTTTGATCGCGCGAACGAGTTTTTACGATATTTTTAGACTTGAGTGAATGTTTGGTGTGGAGGCTCGAGGGCTCGTGTCACGACCCAGAATTTCCACCTTCGGGGCTGTGATGGCGCCTAACATTTCACTTGCTAGGAAAGTCAACGTTAGCTTTATCTATTAATCATTTTTAACAATTTCCAAATTAAATGATAATAATGAAACCGAATAGTCTAAAATACCGTAAATAACTAATAAGTGACGAAATCCAAATACTAATCTTGGAACTAGTGTCACGAATACATGAACGTCTAGAATACTACAAATAATGGTCTGAAACAAAATAAATAGCTGAGGTAATGTAGAAGGGGACTTCAGGGTTGCGAACGATGTGCACATGTACCTCAAATCTCTGTCAAGATTTGGATACGAGTGAATCTACTGGACGTCGATGAGACCCACTCCAAAATCTATACAAGAAGTGTGAAGTGTAGTATGAGTACAACTGACCCCATATACTCATTAAGTGCTGAGCCTAACCTGGACAAAATAGTGATGAGGCTAAGGCGGGCCACTTACAATAACCTGTACGCAGTACAATAATAATAACAAGGAAGGAAAAAAGGAAATAAAAGTAAGGCGATTAGTTTATGAAAAAGAACTCAATCCCCGCAATCGGAGAAAACAGAATAACCGATCTCATAATTTCATGTAATAAAATGTTGGAAACTAACACAATAACAACAATGAATAAAACATGCATAATCTGTTATGGCGGGCAACCCGATCCCACCATACACACACAGTCCTCCCTTATTTTACCATAGCACCATTTATCAAAATCATGGATCCAATATAAAATTTGTTGCGGCATGCAACTCGATCCCACCATATCATCATAACCAATGTCATAATCCTTCCTTATTTCATCATGTCATAATTTATCAATATCAAGTATTACGTACACAACCGTTGCGGCAAGCATCTCGATCCTACCATATCAATATAAAAATCCTCCCTTATTCCACCATATCACAATCGTTGCAGCGTGCAACCTGATCCATAAAAATTTCAATAAATGTAATTGTTTACCGTGAAAATGGTAATAACAATTAAATTTGATTTTATGGTTCTAAAAATACGTGATCTATTTTTATGCTAGTTATTAGGCAGTTGATGCTATGTGTAAGACTTAGAAACAAGATAAGACCTTGAGATCAAGGTGATAACCAAACCGAATGGTTAATAATCGGGGCCTCGAGCTTGCCTATTTGAGGGCCTTAAGGTCAAGTCTGATGCTCGGCTAGGAGCTATCGAAGGTAATCTATGGATGACTAACAATTATAATAAATCAATGATGGCTCTTTATGGCCAATAATAAGCAGTAAATGAAGAACAATAAATGGAGCACAATGAAAATAAGTAATAAATGCAAGTAATGAGATCAAGAGAATATGTTAGAGAGCAAAGAGAATGTTCTTGTGTATTTAGTATTAAGCAACAGATGACTACAAAATGACAAGGATCCCCTTTATATATGAGTGGAAATCCCAACATAGTACAAGTACATTTATTACAAAGGTATGGAGACGGGACAACTAGTTGATGTCATGATTTGGGTCTGAACTTAGCTCACTAGACTTTGTCAGATCTAGTTACGTGCTTTGGGAACTCCCCACTTTTTCATCATAGCCGTTGGTCTGCACTGTCTCTAGATCGAGCGTCGATATCCCTCGAGGTTGAACCTTGACTATAGTCTCGGACCTTTGAAATATGCTTGTGAGGCATCACAATGACGAAAAATTGGACCCTCCAATTTTATCGTATACAGATAGTCCTCACGTTTCTTCGAGTGAAAGTGATAATAAACGACCTTGAATTCTTGCCCCTCTGGTACTTCCGTAATGACGGCAGTCATAAGGTTCCAAAAGATGGCGTACATACAGCCCTTGAAAAGCCTTCGTATTGATTACAGTGGTTGGCTGTCCCTTGGCCTCCTTCAACGCGCGTATGGGGCCTTTATAAATACTTCCCCTCTCGTTCTTTATAACTCACTACACCACCAAGCCCAAAAAAAGGTTCTTTCTACCTTTACTTTTGTTCTTTCTTCGAAACGCAAGTTCCCTTTCTCATCTGAAGTCTTTTAGGGATGGAAAAAACTTTCGCCTCTGATTCTTAGGAGAACGTGACCTCCTCCTCCTTGCTTCCATCTAAAGGCAAAGTGGTAGTGCCTCCTTGTGCTGAGGGATGCGTTCCGGGTTTTTTTGCAACGGCTTTCGATTTCAATATCGAGAGACCTTCTTCGAAGTCGGGGCATCGGGAGCCCATGTCTCAGTATATTAGTTCGATAACAGACGTCAAAAGGGTAAGGACTGATTGCCTCTAGGGGATGCGGTGCTTGTGAAGATCCCTTCTTAGGAGGAGGATATACCGACAACCAAAGCCAATTTTCTCAGTGTGTTTACTTACCCACTTACCCTTTGGCCAGTGGGGCTATCCTTGCCTCCGAGACCCTATGATTCTCGACTTTGGCCAATGGTATCAAGGCACCCTCGGGAAAATTTACCCTTTATTCTGGCGCATTGTCTACACGATCAGGTACTATGTGAACATGATTGGGAGATTCCCTTCACCCTCGATCACCTGATCAGGATGTACAGCCCCCGTCACTTCCGTGGCGGTCTGATTAAGCTCTACTGCCGAGCTCCGAGGGCCCCCTTTGCTTGCATCGAAGAAGTTGGGAATGGACTGTGGATGAGCAGCTTTGTATGAGTAAGGACTTCGGACCTAATCCCGATAGAAAGGATGTTGTTCCTCTAAAGGTGGAACACGGAACGTAAGTAGATACGTTATCTAACATTTCCTTGATTCTTTTTAGGTACATTTTTTCATGCGCTCAATTTTTTACGCTGATGCAGCCGTAGCAATTTACCCTGGCATGGTCACGGACCTTTCGGGCTGAGTCGGCCAGCTGAACTCATTTGCCCATATGCTGAGTGAGTATGGTGTGATCTGTCCCAAGCTCGATGGGAAGCCAAGGACCATAGTGAGCCTTTACTCCTACTGCAGTCGTTCCTTTTAATCAAAATTGCTACTAATATCGTCCTTACTCCCAGTGCTTACCTCTTGCATTCGTGTAGGTCTGGAGGCCTTGATGAAGGGAACATTGCTTGGTGAAGAGGGTACCTCGGGACCCGCTGAAGGGAAGAAAAGACAAAGGGAACCATAGAATGAACCTTCAGAATCCAAGAAGACCAAGGTGGAAGAAACTAAGGCCGAACCAGCAGCCCTAAATCCAAGAGAAGCGTGAAGTCCCCGAGTTGAAGGCGCGAGGAAAAATAAGTTCTTGATAGCGTCCGAGGGAGGGGAAAATTTGATCGACCCTCATGCCTTAGAGATGGTGGCTCCAGAGCTGGTGCTTGATGTCGTCGTGGTCCAACTTCGGGCTGGAAAGGCTACTGAGGGAGTATCGGGTGATGTTCCCGAGCCGACCGATGGAAAAAATATCCCTTGAGCTGGGATGCATTCAGTAAGTGGTTCATAGGGACCCAGCTCTGAAGCCCTGCAGGGACAAGAGATGGCCCCGATTGACCCCGCTGATGTTGTTGTTGTGAGTGATTCCCCTCAAGGAATGACCTTACCTCCTAAGGGAATGCAAGATACCCCGAATGAAGATCTTTCCGACGTGGGGGTGCCTATCGGAGACAAAGATGGGCTTGAAAAGCCTTTAGCCACTCCCGAGGGAATTCCCAGGCTCGATGCTTCACTCGTCTTTGGCGAAATGAGCAGGCTTTGCGAGCACGTAGTTTTTGTAAATCCTGCCTGTCATTTTGATCTTTGTCTTTCTAACTTGTCTTTTTCATGGCTTCAGGCTAGGGCGCCTTATAATCAGGCTTTTGCCTAGTTTTAGGCTGAGGTGACACGTCATGAGCATGAGAAGGCTCATCTTGTTGAACTGGTTATCTAGTTTTCGTTTGCTATTGTTTGAATGTTTGCTAGATCCTAGTGTTTTAACATCGTGTATCTGATTCGTGCAGTTTACGAAGGAAGGTGCCCTGCTGAGGGAGGAGCTCCGAGCCAGAGACTCTGAAGTCCTCGAACTCAAATGACATGTGAGAGAGATAACCTCTGAGAGGGATACCCTCCAGGAAAAGATGGCCTTAGTCGGGAACCAGCTTCATGATGCGAGGGCGGATAGTGACAAATATAGAGGTCTTCATTCTGAGTTAGATTTTGCACTATCTAGGATCAAACCCGAAGCTGGGGCACTTTTATCTTTGCACAAAGAGGATACCGTTGTAATAAATGCTCATAACGGGAGAGTGCCTGAGGAGGCCGAACTGAAATTGACTCGAGCCATGGAGCATGCTCGGTTAGAATCTCGGAGGCAGACTCTCGAGGACATACATGCGGGGGGTATCAATTTGTCTACCAAGCTCGAGAGGGTGAAGACCCTAGAGGAGAAAGTTGCTGCCCTGTTTGCTTCTGGAGATGCGCTGGGTAGTGGTTTAGAAGATGACGAGAATGGAGGCGGGATTCCCTGAGGGGAAGAGGCCGTTGAATGTCCCGGGACTGTAGCCGGAACCGTTGGGGCACATCCTCCGGCGGAGCCGTCAAAGATGTAGGCTCGATGATAAATTAGGATTCTGTTGGGCTCTTTTCTTGTAAGGTTTTTTCAAAAGCCTTGTAAACGTACCACTGCAATCAATATGTATAAAAGGCCTTTCAATTTTTATCACTTCTTTTCTCCTTTGCTTTTTAAGAATAATGTGTGATATTTTTGATAATCGATCCGAGAACTTAGACCTTGGGTTATACCCTCGGGATTTTGCTATTGCTGAGCGGCTCGTAATGGTCGAAAGTCAGTCCCTAATTGTTCTCGGGTTAGACCCGACTTTTATACGTGGGTTACTGTGACCTTCAATTGTAGCGCTGGAGACTGTGGCTCTTACGCGTTTGGTCAGTGCGATCTTCAATTTTTGCGCTGGTGACAGTGGCTTTTATGTATTTGGTCGGTGCGACCTTCAATTTTAGTGATGGCGATATTGGCTCTTATGTTTTTGCTCTTAGGCATATTTAGTTAACTATTTTGGGTTCAGTTTTCGAATCGGGTTTCGACTCGAGCTCATTTGACCCTCAAGTTTTTGAATTTAGAGCTGGCCCTTAGGCTCTTACGTGTTGGGTCAGTACGACCTTTTGTATGGGCTGGCGATAGTGGCTCTTATGCATTGGGTCAGTACGATCTTTTGTATGGGCTGGCGACAGTGGCTCTTACCCATTGGGTCAGTACGGCATTTTGTATGGGCTGGCGACAGTGGCTCTTACGCGTTGGGTCAGTTCGACCTTTTATATAAGCTTTATTTTTTCCCTCGTTAAGGACTTTTTAAAATTGTGTTTGCCTAACTCTTCGACAGTTTGATAAAAACCTCGATTATGAGTCGTTATATGGCGATGATCGAGCACTTTGGGAGGTTTGGCTCGGTGGCTGAGTATCTCGAAGCCTATATTTAGGCGCTGACATAGTCGAAGATCTTTTGCCTATGCCGAGGGTAGCCTGTTTAACCGGATCTTTTCAAAGTATATTCGAAGTAATAGAAGGCCTGTGATTTTATAGCGACGGTCGGACGTCCTCGAGTTGCATTAGTTTGGCTGGTACAGCTTTGTAACTGTAGTCATTTGCGTTTGGCCGGAGCCTTTCAGTCCAAGTGAAGTAGTTTCAGCGTCTATATGGAGGGTATGCCTTTTTAGGGGTCTTACAAGTTCGATATATTGCCTTAACTTTGAGATCGGGTTTATGCCTTTAGTAAGGTCTTACAAGTTTTACATGCCTTTGAGGTCTTATAGTTTTGGATATTTGGTACAAGTATGGTTCATGCCTTGCTTGAGGTCTTACAGATGTTATTGCTTGGCACAAGTGTGGTTCTTGCCTTGATTGAGGTCTTACAGATGTTGTCACTTGGTACAAGTGTGGTTCATGCCTTTCTTGAGGTCTTACAGATGTTGTCGTCGCCTTATATAGGTCTTATGAGATCGATGTTTCCCACATATGGTCTTACGACCTTGGGTTTTGATAAGTCGATGGAGGTGGCGATTGGCGGCAGTCCCCGAGTCATCAAGAGTTTCTTGGCTCGGAAGCCATTACTTGTAAACTGGGTATTGCCTCATTGAGGGCTTGTGATTTTTGAGTTTCCGACTCAGAGGTCATGTGACCTTGAATTTTCGACGCCAGTCCCCAAGTGTTTGGGAGTTTTTTGGATCTGGAACTATTTTGTGATCTTGGTGTCGCCTCATTGAGGGCTTACGAGTTAGGAGATCCGACCCGGGGGTCGCATGTTGATACCCAATTTTTCTGTATATATTTTCAATATGCAAAATAACTTCAAATGGCATATATATGCATATGTAAGCATATCCAAGTGTTTTATTATTTTCCATAACTTTTTGAAGGTTTTTAAATCAAGTATTTCCCTCTTTTATCTATAAAAACCCAATAAATATTTCCAAAATTATTGTTTTGGTAATTCATTTATTGCCCTTTATATTTATGCTAAGATATATCTAAGGTAATTTTTTTTCATATTTTACAAATTTATTTAGTATTTTTAAGCTAAATTGCATATAATTGCAATATTGGTCCTTTTAAGATTCAATTGTGTTTTATATTCATAAAATTAAGCCCTGCTATTTTTTAAAATTTTAAAAGGGGAAAATTGGTTATTAAAATAATAGCCCAGTTACATTTCAATTTTAGCCTAAATCTGACCCCAAATTAAACCCAATTTCCCCGACCCAATTCCCATTTAAAGTCGACTCCTAACCCAATTAAACGACCCAACCCGAATTCCCTAACTACCCTTTTGAATCCAGGTCGTTGATCGCTCAGATCAACTGCCACCATTCACCCTTCCATAATTAAACACAAAAGACCCTTTACCCTACTTCATTCGTCACCGAACGCCGCCTTTGAATCCCCTCTTCTCTCAATTCTCTCTGAAACCTCACATGAACCCTAGCCGCCGCCATCTCATCCCACCCTAATCCGCCTTAATCCCTGCCTAATCCATGGCCTCTCGTGGCCATTGGAGATGTGTATCAGCCTCCTATGGCTCTTGGGTGTTTGTTTCTGTGGTTTCATGGCCAGACCTCGAAAGGATCTGGTCCATCCCTTGCTCGACTTCTATTCATGACCTTTCTCCGTCCATCCGTGACATTTCTCTAGCCATTCAAGGTCGGTAACCTTCAAGGTCTTTCTCACCTTTTCTGGATTTTTTCGAAACCTTAATCTTTAAGGTCATTCAATTTTCTTTCAGATCTACCTTAGGTCTGTACTTACTATGAATTTCTTAAGTGCTTTCTCGAAGGTTCTTCAAACTTTTCTTCCGATTAGGGTTTCTCTTAACCTCTCTTTTAAAGATGTCTTCTCTGATTTTGGTGTTTTTTCATGATTTTGCTATGTTACCTGTTTATGCTTTCCTTGTACCTGAGTCGGCATGTTTAAAACCCTAGTTCCTTTTAGTCTTATCCGAGTTCTGAAATTATTTGCTTAAATGTGTGCTTATCTTAAGTTCTTTGTTTATGACTCTCTTTTCTTTATTCGACTTGTCTGATTTGAGTTCTTTTCATCTTTTAAACTCGACTACCATCGAAGCCCTAATTTCTTAAAAGGGGTTTTCTTTTCACTTATTACTACTGTGAGACCTTTACTTGTTTCTGATTCTCTTTACCTATTGCTATGTTTCTTCACTGTTGATTCTATGTGATTACTTCACCTACCCGACTACTATGCTCTGAATATTTTTCTTACTGCTGAATCCTAGCTTACCCTGTTGCTATTGTATGCCTGCGTTATATCTTTTGCTAATGTGTTTTGGCCTCGCATGTCTGATGCTTCTATTCACTCTATTTATATACTAAAGTGCAGAATCATGTTTCTTAATTTATTGATCTTGATCTTGTGACTGATTGCAAAAGCTTTTCTTTTATGAACCCTAATTTCACTTGCTTGTTTAAATTAATTGATTCCTTTCCTTTACTCTGATGTTTTGCCTTGCTAAATCCTTTCCCAAAATAAGCCTATTTTGTACTTAGACTTGACTATTTACTTCATACTTTTACTGCCCCCTTATATGAAAATAATCAATCTGTTCCCAAACTGATTTCTTTCCTTAATTAAACCTGCTACTACCCGTTAAACAGTGATTCCTTAATTAAAGGGAATCACTTGTGTTAATTGATTCTCACTTGTGATCGTTTCCCTGTTTGTGTTTAAGAATTTACCTCTTCTTCACTCGTTTTCAAAACCATAAATACCCACCCCCTCTTCTTTCAAAGATACGAACAATTGAGTTCAAGAACACACACTTACACTCAAAACTTTCTCTTTTTTCTCTACTACTACTTGTGCTACTACTTTGTCTAGTCGGCTGAAAGCCAAAGCTAGACTATGAATCTTGCTTATTTCTTTCTTTGTGCACTTTGCTCCTCTACTGGTATGTCCTAGTTAGTCTTTAGCATCAACAACAACATGTTTCTTTAGTTGTTTTAGTTTCCTTCACTCTTGCCTGCTTCTGCTTATGTTTGTGCAATCAAGTTACATTACTAAGCATGTTGTAATATGCTCCCTCCCCTTCTAAATTAATATTTTCCCTTATGTATGTACTCTGTCAGTCACTTGTTATGTGATTTGCTGACTTATGAATCCCAAACCCCCATATCCCCCTATGTGTCTGTGTTCTTTGGCTGGTTTGTGGCATGCCAACATCATCTATTGCTGTACATGACCAAACCTGACCCTTTCTGGAGTCATATGCTTCATGCAATGTAATCCCAAAACCCCTGACCCCTTTGTGTAACTGCTAATTCTGTGTAGTTTGAGTTTTATTACTATTGTTTTCAAATCACCCTTACCACATACTATTTTCAACCCAGTTTTAAATAATCTCTGTACTCTGCACTTCCACTATATTCTTAGAACCTAGGTTCTGCCCCTCTTGTGTGAGCCTTGCCTTGGGACCCTTGATCTCCATCTGAGGGAACTTTGACACACCCAGGTCTGAGAAAGGCTTTGAAACAAGTGGCATTTGAGGTGGTTTATTCCATAAATCAGAGAGAAAGTCAGAATCAGGCTTTCTATGGTTGTAACTTCTCATTTTACACTTTTCTAATGTAATTCAATATTTGGTCTATAATAATTTGTAACAAATATTGGGGCTGGCTAGTAAAAAGGGATTGGGTAATTATGCATGTTTTAGCTATTAGAAGGGTAGAGAACATGCTTATATGATCTGTTCTGTTTTAATTCAAGTTCAGCATGCTTTATTTTCACGTAGATAGAGATCATGCCTATAGGAATTTTGCTTTAATCAAATAAATCCTGCCTACTTCACTGCATGTTCCATGCTTATAGGATCAAAATTAGTCATTAACACTTAGATACCATGCCTATAGGAATTGAAATCAGCTATAATAGAGATCATGCCTATAGGATCTAAAACCAGTATAGTTAAAATCAGTTTGACTCATACTATTCTGAATCAGTTTAAACAACCTACTCCTTTTATTAATACGGTCTAGAAAGCATGCCTATAGGATCCAAACCGCCTGTTTAAATTAACCACTACTCTGTTGCATTCTAATCAGTGATAGATATCATGCTTATAGGACATCACCAATACACACTTAGGCAAGTCTTAGGTAATTGCTTAATAAAACTGGATTCGCCTTTGTTTAATTAGCAACTGCTACAACCAGCAGGCAGGCCTGATTCGGACTTCTTATATATGTTATGTAATAAATATGGTCTGCTTCAACAATTAAAACATCCTGCCTTAGTACTTTAAATTCCGACCCTAACTGTGTTTAAGTCATGCCATTTATGTGCATTGTCTGCGGAGGTATATATGAGCCTCTTATTTGTTTATATGTTTCCCTGAATATGCAGTCCTACATGTTTTGTATGTCGCCTTAGCCTTTTTACCTTTAAAACCCAAGAGTCAGCCTAAAACCCTCCCTCTTATGGGAATAGTAGTCCTAAATTCCTCCGGGGCTGATAGGAATGGGACGGGTAGTAGCATGCAATAGAGGTCGAGACCATTGAGCTAATACCACGTGTATCCCCTCTTCTGAGGAGTGTCATTCCGAGTATTGCATTAATGTGATCCATATTGTAAATAAACCTAGGACCCCCCTCCTCCCTTTTATATTCTCAAGTGTTTGTAGAGCTGTAACTCATTTTCAAAATTTGCCTTTTAATAATTGTTTTCAAACTCTTATGTGTTCAAACTTAAATCTCCTACTATTTGAGCTTATATTTGTCTATTTGCCAATTGTACAAATTCACAAAAATTGTCTGGTCGGGAACCACACTAGTGGATCTGGATAGGTGCCTAACACCTTCCACGTAGGATAATTTCAAGCCCTTACTCTATCTATGGTTATCAAACAAACTTAGAAATAAACTCTATAGGTGTACTAATGCACCTTAAATCATTAGGTGGCGACTCTCCAAATGCAACCCAGTTCCAAAAAGGAATGAGTTCTCCTACCCCAAAAATGTCATAAACCCGATTTTCCGATGCAAAGAGGGAAAAGGGGGCGCGACATCACATTATTTTGAGTTGTTGACGTCAGTCCCCGAGTGTTCGGGACGTTTTTGACATAGGAGTCGTTTTTTGCAAAAACAACAAATTTTTTTGATTACTTCGTACAAGTATACATGTTTTTGCTGTTACGGGCTCGGTTGTTTTATGCGGACATGGTTCATTCGATCGTTTGTCCCCATACATTATTTTCCTATCGAGACCCTATTTAGCGCATCTTGCTTCTCCGAGTAGGTGATCTTACGGGGGGAATGCCCCCCAGTATTTGAGGTTGATTGCAAAAGAAGCCTTGAATACTTGTTGGGTCTTCCTTAGGTAGCATATAGATGTTGCCTCATTAAAAACCTTGCCGGAAAACCCTTCTAGGGAGAAAATCTGATCGAAGGAAAAGTGTGCAATGCATTCTTTTAAGAGCCCGGGGTCCTCGAGCTCGAGGGTGTTTCAGAATCTTCCATCGGAAACCTTAGCAGTAGTATCATTTCAGCATTGATATGTTCCAATTGCTTGGAAGCTTCTCGCCTTCCATGGTGCCAAGCTTGTAGGACCCTTTGCCGATTATTCCGAGGACGTGGTACGGTCCTTCCCAATTTTTGCCTAGCTTTCCTTCATTAGGGTTTCGGGTGTTGAGGGTGAATTTCTTTAGGACCAAGTCCCCGACTCCGAAACGTCGGAGGTTTGTTCTCCTGTTATAATACAATTCGATCCTTTGCTTTTGGGCGGCCATTCGGACCAGCGAGGTTTCTCACTTTTCATCCAATAGTTCGAGGGCTGTAGTCATGGCATCGCTGTTCAAGCTTTTAGTAGTGTGTCGGAATCTGGCGCTTGGCTCCCCGACTCCACTCGTATCAAAGCCTCAGTGCCATACACTAGAGAGAAAGGTGTTTTCCCTGTGCTCGACTTTGAAGTTGTTCGGTATGCCCATAACACTTCGAGCAATATTTCTCTCCATTTTCCCTTAGCGCTTTCCAACTTCTTTTTTAAATTTTGGATGATGGTTTTGTTTTTGGACTCAGCCTGGACGTTTACACATGGGTGGTATGGCGTCAATAGGATTCTCTTGATTTTGTGATCCTCGAGGAACTGTGTTACCTTGCTTTCGATAAATTGCCTCCCATTGTCGCACGTAATCTCGGAAGGAATCCCGAATCGACACATAATGCGATCTCAAATGAATGCAATGAATTCTTTTTCTCTTATCTTTTCGAAGGCCTGCGCTTCCTCCCATTTTGAGAAATAGTCAATCATAAATAAAGTGAATTTAACTTTACCCGGTGCCGTTGTCATAGGTCTGACGATATCCATTCCCCATTTCATGAATGACCATGGCGACAAGATCGAATGTAGTTGTTCGCCAGGTTGGTGAATCATATGGGCAAATCTTTGGCATTTGTCGCACTTTCGGACCAATTCTTTAGTGTCTTTTTCTATATTGTCCTAGTAGTAGCCTGCTTTGATCAACTTTCGGACTAAGGAATCGGCGCCGGAGTGGTTTCTTCAAGTACCCTCGAGAATCTCTCGAAGTACATAATCTGTGTCTCCTGGCCCCAGACATACTGCTAGGGGGCCATCAAAAGTTCTTCTGTATAGAGTCCCATTTTCATCGAACGATAACCGGGCTGCTTTGGTTCGTATGGCCCTTGATCCCTTTGGATCCGTGGGTAATTTTCCGTCTTTCAGGTAGTCAATATATTTATTTCTCCAGTCCCATGTTAGGCTAGTAGAATTAATTTCGGCATGACCTTCCTCGACCACTGATTTGGACAGCTAAATAATAGCCCCCGGGAGTAGGTCATCTTCTTCAACAGATGATCCCAGGTTTGTGAGGGCATCGACCTTGCTGTTCTGCTCCCGAGGTATGTGGACCAGGTTCCATTCTTAGAAACATCACAATGTGACTTGGATTTTATCCAAATACCTTTGCATCTTGTCTTCTCGGACCTCGTAGGTCCCATTTACCTGGTTTACTACCAGGAGTGAATCGTATTTTGCTTCGACGGTCTCAGCTCCTAGGCTTTTGGCCAATTCTAGACCTGCAATCATAGCCTCATACTCGGCTTTGTTGTTAGTCAATTTTGCAGTTTTTATAGATTGTCTGATTATGCCACCTGTAGGTGGCTTCAGGACCATACCGAGACTGGATCCTCTCACGTTTGTGGCGCTATCAGTGAATAGGGTCCATACCCCGGAAGATGTGCCAGATTTTAGTAAAAGTTCTTTTTCTACCTCGGGCACGAGGGAGGGCGAGAAGTCGGCCACGAAGTCCGCCAGAATCTGGGACTTGATGGCCGTTCGGGGTTGATACTCAATATAAGACCCCCCGAGTTCGATACCAAGAAGCCGAAGAATTTTTCCGAACCCACTCCGAAGGCACATTTCTTGGGGTTAAGCTTCATGTTGTAACTTTTGAGGATGTCGAATGTTTTCTGCAAATGAGTCAAATGGTCCTTTGTGCGCGGGGAATTAACTAGCATGTCATCAATATAAACTTCCATTCCTATTTGATGCTCGAACATTTTATTAACTAGACGTTGGTATGTAGCCCCTGCATTTTTCAACCCGGAGGGCATTACATTGCAATAGTAGGTACCATACTTCGTGATGAACGAAGTCTTTTCCCTATCCTTGGAGTTCATCTGAATTTGATTATACCCCGAGTAGGCATCAAGAAAGGTAAGGGTCTCGTGGCCGGCCGTAGCATCGATCGGACGGTCGATGTTAGGCAATGGGAACGAATCCTTGGGGCACGCCTTATTTAAGTCTTTATAATCTACACACATTCTTAACTTATTTACCTTTTTGGGCACTATCATTATATTGGCCAGCCATTCAGGGTACTTTACCTCTCTAATAGACCCTATTTTAAGGAGTTTCGTTACCTCGTCCTTGATGAATGTATGTTTTACTTCGGATTGGGGTCTTCTTTTTTGCTTCACTAGTTTAAACCTGGGGTCGACACTCAATCAGTGGGTGGTTATTTCCAACGAGATTCCTGTCATATCTATGTGGGATTAAGCAAAACAGTCGATGTTATTAATAAGGAATTGAATGAGTTTTTTCCTGAGTTCGGGGGTTAATCCCGTTCCCAGGTATACCTTTTGATCTAGGAGATGCTCGATCAAAACAGCTTACTTCAGTTCTTCAATTGTCGATTTCATTGCATCCGACTCTTCGGGGACAACAAAAGTTCGAGGAGCGAGGAAATCTTCTTCATCATCCTCAGGGGTCTGTATGCTCCTAGACTCATCCGAGGTAGAGTATATAGGATTCAGCTCCTCCTGGTAAACCGCAAACATTTCTTTTGCCACATGCTATTCTCCATATATGGTTGTTGCCGTCCTTTGTTGGAAACTTCATCATCTGGTGTAGAGTTGACAATACTACCCTCATGTTGTGTATCCACGGCCTGCCAAGTAATGTGTTGTACCTCATGTCACCGCCAATGACGTGGAACTTGGTGCTCTGAACTATACCAAACATGTCAACCGAGAGGGCGATCTCCCCTTTCGTTACATCGCCGACCATGTTGAAGCCGTGGAGGACCTGGGAGGCAGGTATGATCTGATCGAGCAAACCAATATATTCTACTACCTTTGATCTGATTACGTTGGACAAGCTACTTGGATCCAAGACACACGTTTAATTCGAACGTTACTTAAAAGAAATGAAATTACCAGCACGTCGTTCTACCAAGGTCTCGAGATCCTTCTCGCTGAATGCAAGGGTGTCTTCGGTCATGCGGTTTCTGATCGGCCCTTCTATTGCAACGGATATTTTTATCTATTTGATCACGGGTCATTGGGGAATGTAGGTCCCCCCGATAATCATATGAATGACATGCCGAGGAATCTCTCTTTTTGCCCAGGTTGGATTTTTTCGAGTTTCCCGCTAATTTCCTCGGCATGCTCCCTTGTTATGTGAGGACCAACGTTAATGTGTTGGGCATCACACGAGGTCGTACCCTTGGGAATCGGCTCTGGTGTGCTCTCAAGGTTTTTCGGTGGCACACCCATACATGGAATAACCATACCGCCCTTTCCAAAGTTTTTGAGGTTGTTATTTCCAGGTACATTTACTGGTTTAGGCATTTCGACCTGAAATCAAAGATCTTGGACAAGAAAAAGCATGAAAGATATCTTGTGTTATGCAGTAAAACCAGCAAGAAAATAATCACTTTTATTTATAGCCCCATGGCGGGCGCCAAACTATTTACCATGAAAATGGTAATAACAATTAAATTTGATTTTATGGTTCTAAAAATATGTGATCTATTTTTATGCTAGTTGTTAGGTAGTTGATGCTATGCGAAAGACTTAGAAACGAGATAAGAGCTTGAGAGCAAGGTGATAACCAAACAGAATGGTTAATAATCAGGGCCTCGAGCTTGCCTATTCGAGGGCCTCGGGGTCGAGTCTGATGCTCGGCTGGGAGGTATCGAGGGTAATCGATGGATGACTAACAATTATAATAAATCAGTGACGGCTCTGTATGGCCAATAATAAGCAATAAATGAAGAACAATAAATGGAGCACAATGAATATAAATAATAAATTCAAGTAATGAGATCAAGAGAATAAGTTATAGAGTAGAGAGAATGTTCTTGTATATTTAGTATTAAGCAACAGATGACTACAAAATGACAAGGATCCTCTTTATATATGAGGGGAAATGTTACACCCCATGTTTTCGTACATGAAAATACACCATGAGTAAATTGATATAAGCTCATGAATGAGATTATTTTTGAGTTTTTAAGTATTATGTTATTTAAAACAAGTTATAAGTAAATTCGTGAAGGTGAGAGGGTAAGCAAATCAAAGAAAATGAATTTTCGTCCAAGTTTGGAATGTTGGAATAGAATTTGGGCCGAGCGTTAATACCTGATATTTATGGACTAGTGTCATACGAGGTACCACATGACCATAATATTAAGGTGTATAAGGTATGTGAAAAGTGAGTAATATTTCAAGTAAGTGAGAATAATTCTCATTTTCGCGGGTAATTAATTAATTACCGGGTAACATGACATTACCCAGTTAACTAATAAGTGGATAATTTTTGGATAAGACTTATAAAATATTAACGTGGCAGCAAGGTAATTCTCAACCAAATGATTCTTGATCCATTTTGGTTAAGTGACAACTTAATAGATTACAAAGATTTTCAATACAACAACTTTATTTCTTACAATCTGCTGGATCAAATCACAAGAAAGCAAAGTATTTACTTCAACAAGAAAGGGATATTAGCAACCTTATTACTCGTAAGGATTCAATGGCAACTGATATATTGCAATCATTCATCCATGCTCTTGTCATGGAAAAACTAAGTGATCAAGGTGGATCCATGTATCTGGAGAACAAATCATGTATGGATAAACACTACGAAGTCTTTCTTCCGAAGACGTGATTTTCTTCAAAAATTCCTACAATCCCTACAAGAACAGTACAATGTAATTTCTTCATCCAACGAAATTTCTTGGCACATTAGCAACATGAGATTATGTGATTCTAAGGGAGTACGGTGCAACCTTTTCCAAGAATATCATATGTATTTTTCCCTACTCCAGGTATGTTAAGGTTATCCCTTCTTTCTTTTGGCATGATCCATACGATACGAATGGAACGTGCAAATGCACAAATTCCATGAATGACTCTATTTCATAGAAGTATTAGAGATATCTGTGTTCTTGAATTTCCGTGTGTTATAATATCTTATCATCTATTCATGGGTCTCAGAAAAATACGAAAATTGAAAATATTTTACTTTATGATATTACTTAGAGGCAAAATGGTCTTATGACATTCCGAATGATTTTATTGACGTACTTTTTATGCACTGCATTCCTGTGCATTGACCTATGACCAGATGGCGTTATATACGCGTATATATGTAAATATATGTATATGGGATATGGGAAAAGGTTACGGTGTTATATACGCATCACCACCTGATCAGCTGATATATGATGATGATGTTGCCCACAGTTGCTGAAATATGATTCAAACGGCATTATATACGCATATATATGTATGTACTCAAACGGCGTTATATACGCGTATATATGTATGTATATATATGTATATGGGATATGGGAAAGGTTATGGCGTTATATACGCACCACCACCTGATCAGCTAGTATACGATGATGATTTTGCCCACAGTGGCCGGTATGATATAATGGAATGCCCTCAGAGGCTGATGATGTTATGAAACATGTACCTATGCACGACATGACATTCATACGCACATGCATGATGCTAAAAGTAATTTATGATTTACAAAGTTATTCAGACTTGTAGGTTGAGGCATGTACTCTATATTTCTTCCATGTCTCTGATGTACTTACTTATGTGCCTTACATACTCGGTACATTATTCGTACTGACGTTCCTTTTGCTAGGGACACTACGTTTCATGCCCGCAGGTTCCGATAGACAGGTCGAGAGCCCTCCAAGTAGGCTATCAGCCCAGCGGAAGATGTTGGTGCGCTCCATTTGCTTCGAAGTTGCTTGTTTGGTTAGTATGATTTAGACGTGTATTGCTTGGTATGGCAGGACTCTATCCCGACCTCTATGACATTTATTTATTCTTAGAGGCTTGTAGACATATGTCGTATATGTGAAAGATTGTACGCCTTGTCGGCCTATGTTTGAGTCTATAAATGATTATATTGGCCTACTAGGCCCGTATGTCACGTGTATATAATGATGTAATAAGAAAGATACGCTACGTTGGTACTCGGTAGAGTAAGGTACCGGGTGCTCGTTGCGGCACATCGGTTTGGGTCGTGACAGGAAATCCCAACATAGTACAAGCACATTTATTACAAAGGTATGGAGATGGGATAGCTAGTTGATGTCATGATTTAGGGTTGAACTTAGCTCACTAGACTTTGTCAGCTCTAGTTACGCGCCTTGGGAACTCCCCACTTTTCCATCATTGTTGTTGGTCTACACTGCCCCGAGGTCGAGCGTCGATAGCCCTCAAGGGTAAACCTCGACCATAGTCTCGGACATGTGAAATATGCTTTCGAGGTATCACAATGACGGAAAATTGGACCCTCCGATTTTACCGTATACAGTAATCAATCCAATAGATCAATTCATCTCTATGATTAAATAATATGAAAGCAAAACAATAAAGGTACCATGTACTAATCGAAGTAATGCTACAAATAATACAATAGCAACAAAACAAGTTAAGTACGTGACAATTAAGGAGTACAAGTAAGACAATTAAGGCAGGTAGCAATTAATCACGGAGTCATGGAAGGGATGAATAATTTAGTACAAGAATAATTAATGACAAGTAATAAATTACGGCATAGAAAGCAACTAAAGCATGTAACAGTTAAGGCATAGAATAAGATAATTCATGAAATATGAGGAAAGACATGGAAACAATCATTTTGACGGTGTATATACACTCTTCACCTCACATATATGTCGTTACACACATAATTCACATAACATGTAGCTTAAGGGTTCATAATTGCCTCAAATCAAGGTTAGACCCTACGTTTACCTCGCTCCGCAACCAATTCAAAGCTCAATCGGGGACTTTCTTCTAAAACTTGCCTCGAAACCAATCGAATCTAGCCAAAATCGACTTAATATCATCAAACAATGCCAGGGAAATCAATTACAATAGATAAAACAAGATCTTTACACTTTTTCCAAAAAGCCAACAAAAGTCAACTTCGGGCCCGCTTGGTCAAAACCTGAGTTTCAGACCAAAACAAAATTACTCATTCAACTCTGAGCCCAATTATGTGATTATTTTAGAAATTCGACCTCAATTTTACAAAAAACTCGAAATTCTACCCAAATTCTTAATTTTCTACCATGAAAAAGCATAATTAATTGTTGGAAATCAATGGGTGTTGATGGATATGGAAGAAAACGAGTTAAAATGTTCTAACCTATGAAGTGAGATTGAAATTTCTCTTCAAAGTTGCCTCTCTGTGTTCATGAAGAAGAAATCCTCCCTAGTCCCCAGTTACCCTTTGCGATCGCAAGATTATATTCGTGATCGCGAAGAAGGATACACCAGATATCAGCAGCAGTGAAAACCAACAATCCTTCAGGTCCAAAATGGTCTATAGCCTATCCAAAACGAACCTGGTCCCCTCGGGCTCCAAACCAAACATGCACAGAAGTGTAATAACTTCATACAGACTTTCTCGCATGATAAAAACATCAAAATAACACCTATAACTATGAATCAGACATCAAAATGAATGAAATTTTCAAAGAAAATTAAGAACTTCCAAATTTATAACTGCATGTCTGAATCATGTCAAATCAACTCCATTTAGCACTAGATTTTGCAGTCAAGTCATAAATAGTGAAATGAACCTATACCAAGTTTCGGAAAAAAATACACACCCGGTAGCAACAAAGTCAACCTACAGTCAAACTTAGGAATTCTTTAAACCTTCAAATTACTAGTTTTAAACAAATCAGGTTAAATCAAGTTAGGTACTTCCAAACTCAATTTCGGGCATATGCTCAAGTCCGAAATAAGGATACGGACCCACCAGGACCGTAAAAACACTGATCCGGATCCAGTGACACAAAATGTGACCGTAGTCAAATCAAGTCATTTTAAAGACAATAATTCACATTTTCTTAAAATTTTCACATAAACGTTTTTCGGAAAAAGACTTGGAGTACGCACAAAAATTGAGGAATGCTAAACGGAGCTACTCGAGGTCTTGAAACACAAAAATAGAGGCTAAATCTCAAGATGACCTATCGGGTCATCACATTCTACACCTCTAAAATATACGTTCGTCCTCGTACGGACATAGAAAGGTACCTGGACTGGTGAAAAGGCATGGATATCTGCTCCGGATGTCCGACACGGACTCCCATGTGGATGCCTCGATCGGCTGACCTCTCTATTGCACTCGAACCAAAGGATAACTCTTAGACCACCGACCTTCTTTTTGTCAAATTAGACTGAGCTGAAATCTAACACATGGGACAGATCACCGTGATACTTCAGAAGCACTAACACATGGAACACCAGATAGATTGCTAATAAACTAAGTGATAATGTTAGTCTGTATGCCACCTCCCCCACTCTCTCAAGAATCTCAAAGGGTCCGATATACCTAAGTCTCAACTTACCTTTCTTTCGAACCTCATCACACCCTTCATGGGTGAAACTTGGAGTAACACCCTCTTTCCAACCATGAATGCAACATCACAAACTCTCCAATCGGCAAAACTCTTCTACCTAGACTGAGTTGTGCAAAGTCGATCCTGAATCATCTTGACTTTTCCAAGGCATCCTGAACCAAATGGGTACCTAACAATTGATCCTCTCCTGGCTTGAACCAACCAACTGGCAAACGACACCGCCTCTCGTATAATGCCTCATAGGGAGCCATCTGAATACTCAACTGGTAGTTGTTGTTGTAGGCAAATTCCACAAACGGCAATAGCTAATCCCAAGATCCCTCGAAATCCATAATGCAAGCGCGAATCATATCCTACAATATCTGAATGGTGCACTCGAACTGTCCGTCTGTCTAGGGGTGAAATGTTGAACTCAATTCAACCTGGTGTGTTAAACTCACATTGTACGAACCCTCCAGAAGTACAAGGTGAACTACATACCTCAATCAACAATGATGGACACGGGCACACCATGAAGATGAAGGATCTTGCGAATATATATCTTATCATACCGCTATTAAGAATAGGTAACTGCCACTGAAATGAAATGTGTTGACTTGGTCAACCTATCCACAATGAACCATACTACATCGAATTCTTCTGAGTCTATGGTAGCCCAACAATGAAATCCATGGTAACACGCTTCCATTTCCAATAAGGAATCTCAAGCCACTGAAGCAAACCACCAGGCCTCTAATGCTTTTACTTTACTTGCGGACAATTCAAACACCGAGCTATATATACAACTATATATTTCTTCATCCTTCTCCACCAATAATGCTGCCGCAAATCTTGATACACATTGGCGGCACCCCGATAAATGGAATACCTGGTGCTGTGGGCCTCCTCAAGAATAAACTCACGAAGCCCATCCACATTGGGCACACAAATACGACCCTACATCCACAACACCTCAACATCTTAAATAGTAACATGCTCGGCACCACGGCGTTGTATCGTGTTCTTAAGGACAAGCAAATAGGGGTCATCATACTGACACTCTCTGATGTGCTCTTACAAAGATGACCGAGAAACCGTGTAAGCTATAACACGATTGGGCTCCGAAACATGTATCCTCATGAACTGATTGGCCAAAGCCTAAATATATGATGCTAGTGGCCTCTCACCAACTGGAATACATGCAAGTCTACCCATACTCACAGCCTTTCTACTCAAGGCATCGGCCACCACATTGGCCTTCCCAAAATGATACAAAATGGTGATATCATAGTGTTTCAACAGCTCCAACCACCTCGTCTACCTCAAGTTGAGATCCTTTTGTTTGAACAAATACTGTAGACTCTTATGATCCATGAACACCTCACACGACACGCCGTGGAGGTAATGCCTCCAAATCTTTACCGCATGAACAATGGCTGCCAACTCTAGGTCATGATAAGGGCAATTCTTTACATGAACCTTCAACTGCCGCAATGCGTATGCAATCACCCTGCCATCCTACATTAATACTTCACCGAGCCCAATACGAGATGCAACACAATACACCATGTAGGGTCCTGAACCCATGGGCAACACTAACACTGGTGTTGTAGTCAAAGTAGTCTTGAGCTTCTAAAAGATCAGCTCACATTCATTTGACCACCTGAACGGAGCACCCTTCTGGGTTAATCTAGTCAATGGGGCTACTATGGATGAAAACCCGTCTACGAATCGGTGATAATAACCCGGCAAACCTAGGAAACTCTGAATCTCTATAGCTGAAGTGGGTTTAGGAAGTTCTGAACTGCCTCAATCTTTTTAGGATCCACTTTTATGCCCTCGGCCGATACAACATGCCCCAAAAGGCGACCGAGTCTGACCAAAACTCACACTTTGAAAACTTGGTATATATCTAACTATCTCTCGAAGTCTAAAGTACAATTCAAATGTGATGCTCATGCTCCTATCGAGTACGGGACTAGATGAAGATATCACCAATGAATAAAATCACAAAAGAATCCAAATAGCGATTGAATACTCGATCATCAAATCCATAAATATTGTTGGGGCATTTGTCAACCTAAATGACATCACTAGGAACTCATAGTGCCCATACCGAGTTAGAAAAGCTATCTTAGGGACATTCGATGCCCTAATCTTTAACTGATGGTAGCCAAATCTCAAATCAATCTTCGAAAACACTTTGGCACATTGAAGTTGATCAATCTGTATACGATGAAATCAGAGGAACCAATTTCTCGTTGATAGGGCATCTCGAAAGATCACCTCGAAGGCTCGAGACCACGGACCGAGTACCCTCCCTCGAGGTCTATCGAAGCTCGACCTAGGGATAACGTTGGTTGCGACCTCGACAGATACGGGGAGTTCCCGAAGAGTGCAGCCAGGGCCAGCAAAATCTATTAGGCTAGTTTGAAGCTAGTCTGAGCCTGCATCATGAAGTCAGCCAGCTGTCACATCTCCGTGTCTTTGTAATTAATGCTTGTTGTACTATGATGGGATTTCCCTCCTATATAAAGGGGATCCTTATCACTTTGTAAGGGTGGGTCACTTAGGTTGCTCCACACGAAAATATACAAGAGCTCTCTATTTCACTCTCCAACATATTCTCTTGATATCATAGCTTTCATTTATTATCTTCATATTTGTTCTTCATTTATTGCTTATCACTAGCCATAAAGAGCCTCCATTGATTTTATTATAACCGTTAGTCACATAGCAACTGCCTTTGCTAGTCCGTAATCGAACCCCGGGATCGACCTCGAGGCCCGGAATTGACAAGCCTCAGGCCCCGAGTAGCTAGCCTATCGGATTGATTGCAGCTCCCTCCTTAACTGTATTTATTTTCTAAATCTCATATACTTAGCATCAACTGCTTAACAAACTAGCATAAAAATAGATCATGTATTTTTAGAGTCTCATCAACAAATTTAATTGTTATTACCATTTTCATAGTAAATAGTTTGGCGCCCACCGTGGGCTAAAAATAATAGTGATTATTTTCTTGATGGTTTCATCACTCAATGGAAGTTATCTTTCACACTTTTTCTTATCCAATATATTTGATTTCAGTTCAATATGTCTAACTCAGTGAATGGAGGCGAAAACAACAATCTCGAGGACCACGGGGAGAATGGTGTGGATGTTCCAAGTGTTGGTGTGCTACCACAAAACCCTGGAAATTTGCCTGAACCAACCCTCATGAACGCGGTCTCGCACGATGCCCAACGCATCGGAATAAGCTCACATACCAATAGGAGCGCGAGTCAGGGAGATCCACAAGAAGTTAGAAAACCCCGACCAGGGAAGAACGTGAGGTTAGAATTCACGTTATTTTTGAAATGTTGTAGGCACAACAGCTAGCTATTGCTCAGCTACAAAGTCTCCAGAAAACTCCCAGCACGGTAGCAACGGGGATAGCTCCTCCAGTTGAACAAGTACCGAAGAGATCAAGCAACAACGGGTCGATGACCTATCCCGTCATCGTAAAAATGTTCGAAGACCTCACCAGGAGGATCGAGTTGGGTGACAAGATGATAGAAGCCAACGACAAAAATGTCGAAACTTACAACTCCATGGTTGACCAAATTCCGGGCGCACCCCCGGTCTTGAAAAGCGTTTCGAAGAAGTTCATACAAAGACCATTCCTTGAGGAAACGGCCCCGAAACCTATCCCAAAGATGTTCAGAATGCTAGAACTCTCATTGTACAACGGGACCTCAGACCCCAACGAACATGTTACTGCCTACCCCTGAGCGGTGAAAGGCAACGACATAAAGGACGATGAAATCGAGTTCGTCTTGTTAAAGAAGTTCGGGGAAACACTCTCGAAGGGGGCCATGATGTGGTATCATAATTTAGCTCCTAACTCCACAGACTCATTTGTCATGCTAGCAGACTCCTTTATAAAGGCACATGCCGATGCCATCAAAGAAGCAACAAGGAAATCCGACATTTTCAAGATTAAGCAAAGAGAGAACGAAATGCTTTGAGAGTTTGTATCTCGCTTCCAAATGGAACGGATGGAACTACTGCCAGTCTCCAACGACTAGGCAGTGCAGGATTTCACTCAAGGTCTGAACGAATGAAGCTCAGCGGCTTCAAAATAGTTGAAATAGTATTTGATTGAATATCCCGCTGTGACCTGGTCGGACGTCCACAACCGATACCAGTCAAAGATTAGGGCCGAAGACGACTAGATGGGAGCCCCCTCGGGCTCAGTATATCCAAGAAGGTTTCCAACGAAGGAACCAAAGCCGAACAAAGAAAGGTATCGGCCATACACCGAAGATAGGAGGAACGTCCCAAGGCGCAATCCACCTCGCAATGATCAAAGGATAGACCAAGGATAGGATCCTCATGGACTCACCAACAAAGCTAGATTCGTTAGGAACACAGGGCCAACGGGGGCACCTCACTTGTCAGAATACAACTTCAACGTCGATGTATCGGACATCGTTTTCGCCATCAGTAAGATCAGAGACACCAAATGGCCCAGGCCTGTACAATCGGATCCTTCAAAAAGGAATCAAAACTTAGTGTGCGAGTTTCACAACACGCATGGCCACAGGACCGAGGATCGAGCCAATAATCAGTTCCAGGAAAGAGAAGCAGCCAAGAAGAACGAAGAAAACAAGAGACAACATGTCATCCACATGATCTTGGGAGGTGTCGATGCCCCGCAAGAACCCATAATGAAAGGACAAAAATATCCATCACCAGAGAAAAGCAAAACCGGGGATATATTCCTAAGGACGCCATCACTTTCAACGAAGCGGACACCAAGACCTTGTCTCAGCCTCACAGTGACGCACTAGTAATCTCTTTCCTTGTAAATTCTTTTCAAATAAAATGTGTACTCGTGGATCCAGGTAGCTCGGCCAATGTTATCAGGTCGAGGGTGATAGAGCAGCTCGAACAACTTGACCAAATCGTACCTGCCACTTGCGTTCTCAATGGATTCAACATGGCAAGTGAAACAACAAAAGGAGAATTCACACTCCTAGTCACCGTGGCCAGCACGACCCAAAACACCAAATTCCATGTCATCGAAGAAGACATGAGGTATAACGCCTTGTTTGAACGGTCATGGATACACTGCATGAGAGCAGTCCCATCCACACTCCACCAAATGATGAAATTCCCAACAAAGGACGGAATTAAAACCATCAACGGGGAACAACATGCAGCAAGGGAAATGTTCGTGGTGCACAAAGTGGCACTGGCGCCCGTACCTCCGCTCGCAAAAAAGCCAAAGGGTAATCAATCCACACCCTCAATCAAGCCTGATTAAACAAAATAAAGGATCGTACCGCATCCTCATCTCAAGTGATTGGAACATATCGATCCTCAAAACATCGCTGGCGCGTCTCACACTAAGGTACGGCCATTTCCCTTTTCATTTCGTATTTCAGACTAACCCTTATGCAGGAGCCCAATCAAAGCAGTCAGAACATTAACCCAGCTCAAAGACCTTAAGGTTTTGAATCATCCATTGCACTATTTTCCTTCGATCGAGTTTTTGTCCCGAAAAGGGTTTTACCGGGAAGGTTTTTAATGAGGCAACATTGCATGCTACCTAAGGGAGATTCAACAAGTGTCTGAGGCTTATTTTTCAATCAACCTCGAACACTGAGGGCCCCCCCCCCCCCCCCCGAAGGTCATCCGCTCGGAAAAGCCAAGAGATGCCGAATCGGGCCCCTATAATAAAATGATGTACCGGGCCAAACGGTCGAATGAACCATGTCCGTAGAGCCGGGCCCCCAACAACAAAAACTTGTACATTTGTACCAAATAATTGAAGAATATTTGTTATCAAAGCTTCTCACGCTCCAAAAGAGGCTCAACACTTTCACAAAAACAACTCCTCCGCCGAAAACGTTCCGAACACTCGGAGATTAGCGTCAACAATTCAACACCTAAATGACTTCCGGGTCGGGACTCCAAAATCGTAAGCCCTCAGATAACGCAACGTGGAGATCGCTAAACATATCCAACACCAAAAGTACCTTGAATACTTGGGGACTGGCATTAAAATCTCAAAAGAAAAACGCACGTCGTAGAGTCGGGATCTCTAAAATCGTAAGCCCTCCACGAGGCAATGCAAAGTTTGCAAAAAATGGCTCCTGAGTCAAGAAACTCTCGACAACTCGGGGACTACCATCAAGCGCCACCTCCATTGACTTATCAAAACCATAGGCCATAAGACCCCGAGCGGGTAGACTCGGTCTCGTAAGACCTTGACGACATGTAAAACTATAAGACCTCAACAGCATGTAAAAATGTAAGACCTCGACGACATGTAAAACTGTAAGACCTCAATGACATGTAAAATTGTAATACCACAACGGTATGTAAAACTGTAAGACCTCGACTGCATGTAAAATTGTAAGACCTCAACGGCATGTAAAACTTGTAAGACTTTACTAAAGGCATAGACTTGATCCTAAGGTTTCGGCTATATATCAAATTTGTAAGACTCCTAGAAAGGCATACCCTCGATATATATGTCGAAACTATTTCACTCGAGACTCAAAGGCTCCGGCAAAACACAAGTGACTCCGGTCACACGGTTGTACCAGGTGAACTAACGTGACTCGGGGACGCCCAACTGTCACTACAAGGCGTAAGAGCCATTGTCGCCAGCCTACACAGGCCTTCAAATGACTCTAAATCTACTTTGAAAAGAACTGGTTAAACAGGATACCCTCGGCATAGGCAAAAGAGCTTCGACCATGTCAGGTCCAAATCACAGGCTTCAAGCTACTCAGCCTCCGAGCTACTCAGCCTGCGAGCCAAACCTCCCAAGGTGCTCGAATATCGCCGCAAGTTACTTGAAACCGAGGATCTTCCCGAACCGACGACGAGTCAGGCAAAAATTACTTCAAAAGTCCTTAACGAGATAAAAATAAAGTCTACATAAATGGTTACATCGACTAAGCGCATAAGAGCCATTGTCGCCAGCCTAATGAGCCTCAGGTCCATACATACTGAAGGTCGCATCGACCTAAAGAGTGAGAGCCACTGTCGCCAGCTTGAAATCTGAAAACTTGAGGGTCAAAATGAGCTCGAATAGTAACCCGATTCGGAGACTGGACCCAAAAAAGTTAACTAAATATGCCTGAGAGCAAGGTGTAAGAGCCATTATCGCTATCCTACTTACAATAAAGGCCGCATAGGCCCAAGGCGTAAGAGCCAATGTCGCTAGCCCACTTACATTACAAGGCCGCATCGGCCCAAGGCATAAGAGCCACTGTTGCCTGCCCACTTACATTAAAAGGCCGCATTGGCACGAGGTGTAAGAGCCATTGTCGCTACCCCGCACACTAAAAGGTTGTATCTACCAAAAGCATAAGAGCCACTGTCGCCCGCCTAAAATTCACCTATTTGAAGGTCAAATAAGCTCCAGTCGATGTCTGACTCGGGGACTGATCCCAAAAAAGGTGGCCCAAGTATACCAAAGAGCGAAAGTACGTAAGAGCCTACGGGCCAGTCCAATGAGCCCTGGGGCCACATTAGTACTTTGAGGATTCCTACCAACGCAAAAACCAGCTCGCCTGGTCAAAATCGAAATAGAAAATGATACAAAAGGAGTAAAGCCGCAAGTTTTTTTTTATACACATGTGCGAAAAAGTGTAATCTCCGTCTACAAACGTGCTTTGAAAATGCTATATATAGATGGAAAAATCTATGGCCCCCCGGGGGCTACGGCCTTCCGGCCTCTTCTTTACTTTCTTCGGCGTTAGGCAAAACCAACTGAGCATCACGCTCGTCCGCCCTTGCTAGCGCCAATTCCTCTGAGAGGGCGAAGCCCCTAACACAAATCTCTCCAAGGGTCTTTCTTCAAGATTTGCAGCAAGCATATTCTTCAACCCTCCCTTCAAGATCATGGATCCTTCTTAGCTCAGCTTGAGCATCAGCGACGTCCTTTGAATAGATCGCCATCTCTCGGTCAGCCTTAGTCTGGCTTACGCAGCTTCTACCCGAGCATCAACGATCTCAACCCTGATTTTCGAAAGCTCAGACTTGAGCTTCGCAATCATTTTTGTCTAAACCAAAGCATTGGCAGGAGCTATGCAAAGTTGAGCTTCAAAAGAAGGAACTTTGGCCAGAACATCCTTCCCCTCTGAAGCCTGAGCCTCCGCCCGAGCTTTCAATTCATCATGCTCACGCCTGGCCCGGCCAACTTCATCTCGAAGGTGCTCCAGGGTCTCTATCTTTTTCTGCAACTGAAATAAGCTAAGTATTAGCCCTGGGAACCAGAAGGCGGAATACATACTCACCCGGGACAGAAAACTACCTGCTCCTTCTGGTGGTCCCATAATTCAGGCCCCGTCCCACCTCATACTTCAAGTGTACCAGCTCGACTTCCTTTTCATCACAAAGGAGCATTAGGGATCTCTTCTCATCCAGAGCTTTCCGTATCCTGGCTTCACAATGAAGCAGCTCGGACTTAAGCTTGTCGAATGCCTGCAAAAGAAAGCTCGATAAGGAAGGGAAGCCGCAAAGATCAAAAAACCTGTGTCGAAACTCACCACAAAGTGAAACCGCTGGGCTTCCTCGAAGGCCGAACGCACACCTCCCAATCCAGTCCCTTAGGCCCTGAAAGAGCCTACTTCAGTTGAAGCACGGTCGCTCAGTGTATGAGACCCCGTGTTTATAGTATCTCCTGAAATTCTATCGACGGAAACATAATGTGATAGCAATGGAGAAACCATCTTTTCTGAACTGGGAGCCACGAACAAGACGTGCTCGGATGATGCTTCCACTCCGAAGCCCTGCTCTGCCTAATTTTGAGCGCCATCGCCCTGTGAAAGCACCTCTCGTTTATTGTTAACATTCTCCGAAGGCCTGCTCTATATAACTTTAATTATAAATATTTTCATAAACAAGATTCAAGTGTTGAAATAAATACTACAAACTTAGATATTCAATACAAAGCAAGGAAATGAAGAAATGAATAAATGGGTAAGAAATTCTCAACCAAAAGCTTCAAATCTTCAAGACCAAAGTGTGTGTGCAAACCCTAGCTTCCAACCCTTTTCTCTCTAGTGTTTGGAACTAAAAATAATCCAAAAGAGGTTTTTCCAATAGGCTAGGTCGTGTATTAAATGGCTTTGGGGTCAAAATCTTAAAATGCCAAAACTACCCAGATTGTGCCTAGTTTTAATGCATCGCGATCGCGTAAGCCGGATTGCGATCGCGTAGAGTGATGATGATGACCAATGCGATCACAAAGAGAATCCTGCGTTCGTGTAGAAAATTTCAGGGTAGTGGTCAAATTCTTCATCGCGTTCGCAGAAGCAGTAATGCGATCGCGATACATATTTTCTCAGCCTTATGCAATCGCGTGCCAATGTTTGCGATCGTGAAGGGTGTTTGGCAGCAGTCATTTTTCACCATTTTTGCATATTTTGACTTGGTTTCTTCTGTTTCTTCTCCAAATCATATTATACCTGAAATATGCCAATAAACCTTAGAAAAAGCCTTGGGTTTTCAACAAAATCATGCAAAAGCCTAAGTATTAAGAGGAGATTAGTTGGTAAAATACCAACTTATCAAACCCCCAAACATAAACTATTTCTTGTCCTCAAGCAATTCAAAAACTAAGAATATCATTCAACAAAGTCATCGCTTAAGCTCAATGGCATACCAAATATCATTTCAAGTCAAAAAGGGCCACTTTAAGCACAATCTAGTGACTTCGGTTGGTACCAACAACTAATCCAAGGCATATGAACCACCAACTTTTCGAACATTTTATTTCAATTCAAGTGCTCAAACACGACATTAATCAAAGTAGCAACCAATTCATGACACTAAAGATTCAAAATTTGCCTTTCTATCACATTTGTCCTCCTTCGCTCATTTCTCCAAATTGAAAATGGGATTAAATTTACAACTCGAATCTCATGTGCCATCACACTTTAAGAGAGAATCCCAAACTCATATATTGCAATTCAAAACATAAATGGGATGACAAATGGAAAGAATCAACTCTCTCTCTCTATCTCTCAAAGATATTCAAATTCACAAGAGTAGTACCATAGGCTTGCCCTTCATGTATTTCTCCACTAATGTAGGCATACTTGGTTCAAAATCAATTAGGACTTAAAGGGTTGTAGTTTAGGCTTTTGGTTAAGGTAGGGCACAATTTGGTAAGAGTGACTCAAAACCTCCCTAAGCACTATAATTTTTCAACACTCAAAGTCCACTTCCTTCAAGAACTTTTCCACCTTTTTTTATATCACCTAGTCTTCCATTTATTCAAAATCCCTTTTTTTTTTATAATATTTTTCACCTTTTAAGAAACTTCCATATCACAATTTTTCCAACATCCACCCCAAACTTAGGTGTTTAGCCTATATTCATATTTCAAAATACTTAGGGAGGTATGGTGCCACAAGAAAATCAATAAGATGATAGCTTGTAACATGGTTTCCAAAGAAAAAGTTAAAAGGCTCAAAAGGGTTGACTAGGGAAAATATGCACAGGTAGGAAATTTAGGCACAATAATGGTCCAAGGAAGGCCTAATATCATTTCTCAAACTAAGTTAGTCTAGGATTTCGCCTTGAAGCACATTCCGGGCAAGTTCTAGACTACAAATGATGCAAAAGAACATCACAATTAAATCTCACCACATATGGCACATGAAAACTCAAGTGGAATGCAAATCCAAAATTGAATTGACACCAATGAAGCTCAAGGAAGTCACATGTAGCCTACGAATCTATTTAGCGAATCAATGAGTCAAAAATAGAATCTAAAAGTCACAACAAGGAACATTACTTTAATCGAATTTTTTTATTAGGTACCAAACAAGTCACAATTTGGTCAATGGGAACAAACCCCAACTCAAACCATTTATTCTTCCTAAATTTACATAAGATATATCTAAACTACAAGACTAATTCCCTTAAGAAAGTCGTCTATCTATCCATCATCGGGAAAAGTCGACAAAAATTTACTAACAATTACCCGGTTCAAAAAGAAAATTTGCATCCTCGGAAAAAGAACCGTGGTGCAAAGAAAACCAAGGATATCGCCACAAAAATAAAGCATACTATAAAAACAAAAACTCAAGAAGCTAGTAAACATACTAATACAACACATCACATGAAAGTACAATAACAATTAATAAACTAAAACATCAACCAACCTATGCAAGTTATCACACAAAAAAGAAGAAAATAAATTATGCTCCGTATACATCCATCATATCTAAATGAGTCACCCCCAACCTAAAGTGTTGCACTATCCTCAATGCAACTAAACAAAACAAGATAAAATAAAGGAGGTGTTCCCTGAAACTGCATCAGTCGGAGCTGGAGGTGGTGGGAAATTTGAGCTCCAAACTCGTATCATCATCATACTCCGATTCATGTAAACCACAAAATGTACTCAGCTTTTGCATCATCTTGGACAGAAGTTTGTTTTTCTTCTTCTCATGCTCCTTGAACTTTCTCTGCCTTTTCTCAATCTTTCCTTGCCAGCGACTCATATTCTCCAACCTGGTGTTAATGGCCTCCACCTTGCCCGCGATTGCTTTTTGCTCTTTGACCACATACTCCATGGATGGTGGGGCAGTAGCCCTAGTAGATGTGCTAGCCCCAGGTGGGCCAGTAGGAAGGCTAGCTATAAGCTGCCTAATATGCGCATCTCGTCCATATATCTGACTGGATAAGTGGCGCAGAGTGTGAGCATAAGATTAGAGTGGTCCCATGGGGTCAAAGGACCCTGATACAGGTGCAAAGGATCCGAAGGGATCAATGGTGGCCTCAGAGAACTGCCCAAATGAAGAAAAAGTAACATCAATTCTTCTCTTTTTTTGCTTGTCACTGGGTCTCCTTTTCAGCAAAGGATAGATCATTGGCTTTCCTGGACCTTTCTCAACATCATTTGGGAGTTTTGGCACCCTAGCATCACAGCATTATCGAGTGATCAAGGATGGGAAGAATAGGCTCTTGGACCTCCCATGAGTGGCTTCCTCAATTTCCCGAACAATATGCTCCCCCACGTTCACAAGCAGTCCATCCATGATAGCAGCAATAGTCAGTGCCCTATCTGGTGTCACATCAGTATCATTTGTAGAGGGCGACACTCTTGAACAGATAATAGAGAACCATGTCTTTGCCTCAACCGTGAAATCATGAGAATCAACTCCCTTGTGCACTGTCATCCACTTCGGGGTAACCCCGTCATGTAACTTATCCACTAGCCACGGTTTCCTCCTGCTCTCGCTCTGTCTCTGTAGACCTCATTATCAGCATTGGGAAGGCCATAAATACCATTGATTATCTCAAGGCTGAAATGGACTTGCACGCTCCGCACAGTAGTAACAAAGGCACTTTGGAAGTCGGTTCTCAAAGCGTTTGCATAGAATTCCAAAACTATTGTGTGGTTGGCAATATTTGGTTGCTCGGCAAAACAAATCCACCTACTTTCTATTAACCATGTGTAGAAGCTCGGCATTTTAGTCCTTTTCCAAGTTTATGCCTCTTTCCCCAACGATGGTCTTTGACAAGAGTTCATCATATTTTCGCTCACATGCTGCAGATAGAAACCGGTCATGATCAAATGGTTCCTCTTGTTCAGCTCCAAAGACATATTCTTGCTCAATTTCATTGTGTTTCGGATCCATTTTATTCCTAAAGTACCTACAAAATAGACCAACAATGTTAAAAGCTCATATAGACACTTAAAACAATGTATTAGGAAGTATTTAGGCCAAAGAAATGGGCGAAAAGGGTCCCAGACAGAGCTGTGCGAAGCTACTATTTTTCGCCAATTTTGGGACTGCCAGTGGTTGCTCTTCGCGTTCGCGAGCAGACCATCGCGTTCGCGAAGAGAAAAAAAATTTTTGTCCAGAATTAGACCTTCGCATTCGCGAGCAGACCATTGTGTTCGCGAAGGTCAAAAATTTTCTGCCCCAGTGTTTTGCCTTTGCGTTCGCGAGAAGACCCTTGCTTTCGCGAAGGTCATCTTCCTCGCCCAGACCTGGTTTTCTTTCAAGCATTTCTTCAAACAGTTGGGGTGCCCTCTTTTCTTTGTTCTTTTTACAGATCATTTGAGCATAGATCTTGCCCAAATTTTTCTTCAACAACAAACAGTCACACTCAACCAACCTCACCCAGCAAGCACAACAAATTTCACACATGAATTTGACATTTAAGATTACAAATTTTTGAACCCTAAGCACTAATCAACCATGGTTGTTCTTCCATTGTTTCACACCAAGAAAGAGAAGAAAGATTCAAGAGGGAAGAGAGGAAATCACATACCTTGAGAATGGATATGAAAAATTACAAAAGACTTGAAGATTATGGATGATTTGATTTTTGGGGGCTTAAGGAGTAAAGGGAACTATTGTGTGAGAAAGGATGGGTGAATTTATCGTTTCCAGCAGTTTTTAGGATTTTAAGTTACCTGACCTTATGCGTTCGCGAGGGATGGGTCGCCTAAGTGAAGCATATTAACTGCCAACAGGTCGCGAACGCGATGGTTTAAAATTTGATAAACCTACGCGAACGCGAGAGGTCCACGTGAACGCGAAGAGTAGTTTTTTGCAGTTCTACAATTCTGGCAGCTACTGGTTTTGGCTCTCCAGACCACTCCGACCTACTCAAATGAATTCAAAAAAATCTAAAACTTGGCAGATTAGTCAAAAATAATATTCTAAGCTATTCTAAAAAGGAAAAATTCAAAAATGACTAAAAATTTTTAAAGCGATGGGTTGCCTCCCACCAAGAGTCGCATTTAACGTCGTGGCACGACGCAAGACAACTTTACCACTTTTCTCGCCACTTGGACGATATGAATTTGGAACCCAACTTGGAATCAATCTTGTGACCCCAAGTGGTGGGAGGTGGTAAGTAGATGATCAAGCCAAGACTTAATTTCTTCATTTTGCACTTCTTGGTTTTCATGTGAGGAATGTCATTTTTCCTTCTTGTTCCCTTAAATTGTAAGATGTATGGCCTTTGTCTTTCCTCCTCGCAATCCCTCATTGACTCGTGTAGTTCAATTCCCATATCACTACACAATTCCAATGTTGAAAAATGCTTGGAATGTGACATCAACTCCCCAAATTGCAATTCTTCCTAGATTTCGACATCCTCTTTTTCCCCCCGGACTAGAGTCAATCTCAACCAAATTTTCATTTACACCGGTTGACTCTAATTCCATATTTTTCTTGGCATTACTAACACTCATGGAGTCGGTTGACGGATGTTCAATTCTTGATTCCTCAAAGTAGAGCTCACTTTCTTCCTCGTAGTCGGACTCTTCTTGACTTTTTTCAACACTCTGAAGTTGGTGAGCATAGTGAGCCTCAACCAATATTTTCATGTGATCTTCCAAAGTGCAGATATGTTCATCATTGTGAGTCAAGCTTTTTTTCAAGTCGTCGAGTGCAATGTTGTGCTTCTCCTCATTCGCAAGAATGGTTTCCAACAACATCATCTTCTCATTTTGAGCATTTGAGAGTTCTTCTTGGTTTTGATCAAGCGCCAAGGAAGGATTTTCGGCTTCCACATCTAAGGAAAATTCTTGGCTATCATTAACTTCCGAGGCTTTTTGGACCTCTAAAGCTTTAAGCATTTCTCCCATTTGTGAGTGCAACCATTCAAGTGCCAAGTCATTTTGGAGACTATTTTCCAAAAGCTCCTTCAATGCACTTTGTTCTTTGTTTCCTCCTTCAATTAGGCAATCTAACATGAGCTTGAACTCTCCATTTTAACCATGCTCAATTTCTTCCACTTCCATAGCCCTATCTTTTCATCACAAAGAGTAGAATCATCATAGCGGGGGCTTGGGGAAGGGAAGGATAAATAATCACAATCATCCCAATGACTATTTTGACGACCACACTTATCACAAATTCTCCACTCATGTATTTGAGATTGCGTGTACAATCCACCCCCGAGAGAATTTAAATAATTTTGCCACGACTGTGGTCCTCCACAATAAGGCAAGGGTCATCAAAGTAAGAACAACTACCATCCAACAAATTTTCATTAAATGATGATATTTTTCAAAACTAAGAAAATAAACAAGAAACAAATAAGAAAAATAGACCAAGGTAAGAAAAATTAATTTATACAAATATTCACAAGTTTGGACCAAAGCACTTACGCTTATTTCTCAAACAACCTAAATTACGCCAAATTGTTCCCCGGCAACAGCATCAATTTTGATGACGTCCAAATCCACTACTAAAAAGTAAATGAACACGGTCGCATGCAATATAATTTACCCAACTATGAGTTGGGGTCGAATCCCACAGAGAACAATATGTAGGTGATTAGGAATGTAAGAGAATTATCACTTGTTATGCAATGCCAAACACTAAGAATTGTTTTGAGAAAAGATTTATACCTAAATGCGGAAATGTAAAATAACCTAGAAAGCAAGAAAAATGATCAATGGCTACAAGGATGGATGCATTGGAAATTACACTCAAGTAACGATCCAATGTATTTCACGATTTTACAAATATGAGCAAGTTTATGTTAATTAGCCACGGGTAATAATTCTACATTAGCTTCTTCCAAACACTAAACAGACTTCTTAATTGAATCATCCCTAAAACAATTAAGAGATTAAGTACACTCGGATATGGCTACAAGTAGTTCATTCCCATCCTTAGGTAGAATCTATAAAATGAGGGTTAAAGCCTCAAGTTCTTGTTAATTAATCTTTCCCAACCCCAAGTAATCTTTCCCAAAATTAACTAAGAGTTAATGGGTGAGTCCTAGGGTTAGCTAATCCCTTTGAAAACATTAAAGAACAAGAATAATTAAAGTGATAATAACTCACTTCATAAAAGGATAAAAATCATTCAATACATAAGCACAATAAAATATTTTATCCACACTTTAATTATGAATATTTCCATAAACAAGATTCAAGGATTGAAATAAATACTACACACTTAGATATTCAATACAAAGCAAGGAAATGAAGAAATGAACATAAATGGGTAAGAAATACTCAACCAAAAGTTTCAAATCTTCAAGACCAAAGTGTGTGTGCAAACCCTAGCTTCCAACCTTGTTCTCTCTAGTGTTTGGAACTAAAAATAAGCCAAAAGATATTTTTCCAATAGGCTAGGTCATGTATTAAATGGATTTGGGGTCAAAATCATGAAATGCCAAAATTGCCCAGCTTTCGCCTAGTTTTAATGCATCGTGATCGCGTAAGCCGGATTGCGATCACGTAGAGTGATGATGATGACCAATGCAATCGCAGAGGGAATATTGCATTTGTATAGAACATTTCATGGGCAGTGGCCAAATTCTTCATCGTGTTTGCAGAAGCAGCAATGCGATCGCGATACATATTTTCTCAGCCTTATGCGATTGTGTGCCAATATTTGTGAACGCGAAAGGTATTTGGCAACAATCATTTTTCACCATTTTTGCACATTTTGACTTGGTTTCTTCTGTTTTTTCTCCAAATCATAGTATACCTGAAATATGCTAATAAACCTTAGAAAAAGCCTTAGTTTTCAACAAAATCATGCAAAAGCCTAAGTATTAAGAGGAGATTAGTTGGTAAAATACCAACTTATCAGCAGGAGTCCCCCTCCACTCTAATCGGGCAATCCCAACATGGCTAAGGTCACTATCTTGGCATGACAGTCCAATATGGCATGATAAGATGGTATGCAATCCATACCCAAGATAACATTAAAGTCCATCATATCCAGAAGTAGGATATCTACACCAGTCTCAAGTCTCCCGATGGAAACCACAAACGAGCAATAAACATGATCTACAACAATATAATCTCCTACAGTCGTGGACACATATATAGGAGCACTCAAAGAATCATGAGGCACAATCATATATGAAGCAAAATAGGATGACACGTAGGAATAAGTAGAGCCCAGATGAAGTAGAATTGAATCATCTCTATGGAAAACTTGAATAATACCTGTGATAATGGCATCAAATGAATCGACCTTAGGTATAGCCGGGAATGCATAAAATTGGGGTTGGGCCCGACCACCCTGACTTTCATCTCTCGGACGACCTCTAACTGGCTTGCCTCCACCTCTAACGGCCTAACCTCCACCAATAATGGCCTGACCTCTGCATATGGCAACCTAACCCCTGCCTCTAGCTGGCTGAGCACACAGTGAAGCAACTAGTGCCGGAACCATGGCATGAGAAATCTGTTGTGGCATGCTGCTCAAGAATCTCGGACAGAACCTCCTGATGTGATCAGTAACCCCTACACTCAAAACATCCATCCTGCTAATGTGGTTGCTGAAGCTGAAACTGACCCAAACGGGCCGGATAACCATGGTAAGATCTAGATAATAGAAGTTGATGGTGCACGATAGACTGGCTGCCTACAATGGGATACATAAGGGCCATGACTCCCTAAAGAATTTTGATATGCCTGAAGCACTGACTGAAATATCCTAGGAGGATGGCCTCTACCAAAAGTACCCCTGGCTCAAGATGAGGCACCATTGAAACTACCAAAATGACGAGGCCTCTTATCAGACACTGGCCCCTCCTCCTAACCACGAACCATCTCGATCTGTCTATCAATACCTAAAACCCTCTAAAAAGAGATATCATCCCTAATCTCGTTGGCCATCTGTAGCCTGATATTAAAAGTGAGCCCATCAATGAATCTCTTCACTCTCTCCCTCTCAATAGGGAGTAAAAAAATTGCATAGTGAGCTAGCTCCACAAATCCAGTCTCATATTGAGTAATAGTCATACTACCCTTCTGAAGACGCTCAAACTGCCTACAGTAATCCTCTCTCAGAGTGAAAGGAATGAACTTCTTCAAAAATAGCTGTGAAAATTGATCCTAAGGAAGTGTAAGCGAACTAGTTGGTTTAGGCAACACATTATCCCTCCACCATCTCTTGGCAGAACCGGTCATTTGGAACACTGCAAAATCACCCATTGGTCTCAACTATACTCATGTTGCACAATACCTTGTGGCAACAGTCGGAGTAATCATGTGGGTCCTCAGAAGGTGCATCACTAAAATGAACAAGAGGATCTTGGTAAACTTATCCAACCTCAACAAGGCCTCAGAATACATAGGGGCCTATCGTCGGCCTGTGCCGCAATAACCAGCTGAACCACCCCAACTGGCTATGTTGATAGAGTCTTATATAGGCAAGTTGCTTGCTCCAGGGTGTGAGTAGGGGGAGTCTGTGCTCCTCCCCAATCCCTAGTGACGGCAGGTGCCATAAGAAATGCACCGATCTGGGCCACACTCTCCATAAGGCCCACCAAGCGGACTAAAGCATCCTGAAGCACTGGAGTGGTTATGAACCTCTTCGGGACCTGAGCCGGTCCGACAAGTACGGTCTAAGATGGGGCCTCCTTCTCATGATCCACTGAGGCTCTACTACGGGTGTTGCTGTCAAGCTCTAGGCCGAGCCCTACCTCGGCCTCGGCCTATGGCTCGACCTCGTCCTCCACCCCTGGTAGTAGCTTCCATAGAGGGCTCTGGCTCTTGTCGAACTGCTGATGTTGTGCGTGTTCTCGCCATCTGACAGAGAACAAGAATAGAATGGTTCAGTCATCAATGATAGAATAAAATTGCATGATAGAGAAGGAAAGAAGTGAAATTTTTCCTAAACTCCATAGGCTTTGGATGATAAGTATAGACGTCTTCGTATAGATCCTCCAGACTCTACTAAGCTTGCTTATGACTCGTGAGACTTAGGTGACCTAGTGTTCAGATACCAACTTGTTATGATCCAGAATTCCCACCTCCGAGACAATGATGGCACCTAACATTTCACTTTCTAGAAAAGCCAACATTAGCTATATCTATTAATAATTTTTCACAATTCCAAAATTAAATGACAACAATGAACCCGAATAGTTGAAATGCGGTAAATAACTAATAAGTGGTAAAATCCAAACGCTACTCTCGGAACTAGTATCATGAATATATGAGCGTCTATAATACTAAAAATAATGGTCTGAAATAAACATAACTATCTGAATCAAAATTAACAGCTAAGGTACTGTAGAAGGGGACTTCAGGGTTACAAACATTGTGCAGTTGTACCTCAAGTCTTTGTCATGAACTGGAGTTGAGTGAATCTATTTGTAGCCGATGGGACCCACTCAAAAATCTGCACAAGAAGTGCAGAGTGTAGTATGAGTACAACCCCCTATGTACTCTATAAGTCACGAGCCTAACCTCAATGAAGTAGTGACGAAGCTAAGGTGGGCCACTTACAATAACCTATACACAGTATAATAATAATAATAACGAGGAAGGAAAACAAGAATTGAAATTAAGGCAGTTAATTTATGAAAAAAAAACTCAATCCTCGCAGTCGGATCCCATAGATCTCATAATTTCATGTAAAATTGTAGAAACCAACACAATAACAACAACGAATACAACACACACAACCTGTTGCGGCGCAAAACCCGATCCCACTGTACACACACAATTCTCCCTTATTTCACCATAGCATCATTTATCAATATCTTGAATCACATATAAATCCATTGCGGCGTGCAACCCAATCTCACCATATAGTTATAATTGATGTCATAATCCTCCCTTACTTCACCATGTCACAATTTATCAATATCAAGTATTACGTACACAACTGTTGCAGTGCACACCCTGATCCCACCATTTTTTAATCAAATCCACTAGGCATTGTGCCCAGAATTAATTTTCATAAATGTAAAATAAAGTACAACAACGGAGGGGGACATAAACCTTACCTCCCAAAAAATAGTTGATCATCCAGAAATGACAAGCAAGTACACCTACACAACTAAATGGAGTTAGACCTATAGTAAGGTTCCAATTGTCTTTGCAACAATGATAGATAGTTGGATATACAAAAGCATGGTTTAGTGCACCTAGGTTAACTATACAAAAAGTACAAGGGATCCTAGATCTACTATGCAAAAATATGTGAGGATCCAACTCCATATACATAGGATGCTACATCTGGAATAGGTGAAGGAGCCTCCAACGGAGGATACCAAAAGGTGTGTGACTATAGTAGAGGATATCTTCAACTTTGCTTTGACATTGAGAGCAAAGAAAGCTAAGTTGAAGATAGGAATCAAAAGGGCCCAAATGATTGGGCAAATGAGTTGTTGTTGTCTACTATTTTTGATAGAGGAGAGTGGGCAATAGTGAACATCTATTATGCAGATACTCTCTAGGCTCGCAGGTAGAAGTGATGGCTTCTGGTTGTTGGAGATAGTGGACTGTTTCTGCTGAGAGTATGTGAACAAGGAGTTTAGGAAGGCTAGGTCTGAGCCCCTAGTGGTGTCCTGTTGATGGCCTAAAGCATGTAACAGAAATGGTGGCTGATGTGGTGAACTTTGGGTACTAGGAACTTTATTGTGTGCTTCTGAGGTATCCAGTATTGAGTTAGATTGATGCTCTTATTGATGATTATATAGATGCAAGTGTGTAGTCTCTGGTGACTCATGTGAGTTGTGTTTGACTATATTTGTGTCAAGATAACGTTGTCTTTTTGGCATGCCCAAGAGAATTGATGCATTTCCAAGAGATTGAACATCTGAGATGTTGATACCACACTTTGTAAATGCATCAACAATCTGGATATGGCCATGGTACCTGCAAAAAATAATAAACAAGTTAAGCAAGAAATTACTCCCAGGTTCTTGTGTGTTCTAGGAGCTTTGATGGGAAGAGGATTTTGTGTGATGAAGGTATGTTGTGGATTAAGGAAGAATACTGCCAACAGGTTCCTTTTTAGGAGTGATATGGCCTCATAGAGCATGTGTATTGTCTATCAATATCAAAATTCTCCCTTATTGCACCATATCATAACCGTTGCGGCGTGAAACCCGATCGATCAAATTTTTCAATAAATGTAATCAATCCAATAACTCAATTCACAAGAATATCTATGATTAAAGAATATGAAAGTAAAGCAATAAAGGAACCATGTACTAATCAACGGAATTATACAAATAATACAATAGCAACAAGATAATTTAACTATGTGACATTTAAGGAGTACAAGTAAGACAATTAAGGCAAGTGGAAATTAATCACAGAGTGATGGAAGAGACGAACAATTTAGTACAAGAATAATTAATGACAAGTAATAAAGGCATAGAGAGCAACTAAACCATTTAACAGTTAAGGCATGGAATAAGATAATTCAAGAAATATGAGGAAAGACAAGGAAACAATCATTTTGACGGCTCATATACACTCTTCACCTTGCAAATACGCCGTTACACACGCAATTCACATAACATATAGCTCAAGGGTTACTAATTCCATCAAATCAAGGTTAGATCCACCACTTACCTCGCTCCTCTACCAAATCAAAGTTCAATCGGGACCTTTCCTCTAAAATTTGCCCCAAACCTATCAAATTTAACCCAAAACTGACTTAATATCATTAAATAATGCTAGAGAAATCAATTATAATAAATAATGCAAAGATCTTTACACTTTTTCAAAAACGTCAACTAAAGTCAACCCCGGGCTTGCTTGGTCAAAACTCGATATTCGTACCAAAACCCAATTACCCACCCCTGAGCCCGATTATGTGATTAGTTTCGAAATTTGACCTCAATTTGAGGTCTAAATCTCATTTTTACAAAAACTCTCAATTCTACCGAAATTCCTAATTTTCTACCATGAAAGAGCATAGATTAAATGTTAGAAATCAATGGGTTTTGATGGAAATGGAAGAAAACGAGTTAAAATATACTAACCTATGAAGTGGGGATGAAATTTCTCTTCAAAATTTCCTTTAGGCCGAGCTCTAATGTGAAGATGGTGAAAAATAAAGAAAATTCCGTCTTGGGATATTTTAAATCATTGGTGTCAGGTTTTTACCACGTTCGTGAAGGACCTGACGCTATTGTGAAGCACATCGACCCAATTGGCCCATGCATTCACACGAGATTCTCTTCGCGTTCCCGATGGATCTTCCCCCTGGACATCGCGTTCACAACCCTTTGATCGTGTTCGCGTAGAACACCTAGTTGCTCCCCTCCCAGATCCCCTTACTAATCGCGTTCGCGAGTGAAGATCTGCGTTTGTGAAGGGTTACTGCCAAATGCTCTGCATTCGCGAGCCCTTCTCCACGTTCACGAATAAAAATCCTCCCAGTCCCCAGTTACCCTTTGTGATTGCGAGAATTGCTTCGCGATCACGAAAAGGATACACCAGTATTAGCAGCAGTGAAAATCGGTTCTCCTTCAAGTCCAAAATGGTCAATAGCCAATCCAAAATTCACCTGAGCCCCTCAGGCTCCAAACCAAACATGCACATAAGTGTAATAACAACATGTGAACTTGCTCGCCGATTAAAACATCAAAATAACACCTAGAAGTATGAATTGAAAATCAAAATGAATGAAATTTTCAAGAAACTTAAGTACTTCCAAATTTACAATCGGATGTTTGAATTATGTCAAATCAAATCCTTTTAGTACCAAATTTTGCAGTCAAGTCAAAAATAGTGAAATTAACCTATATCAAGTTTCGGAACAGAAATCTGAACTCGGTAGCAACAAAGTCAACCTACGATCAAAACTAACAATTCTTTGAACCTTTAAATTACTAATTTTCAACAAATACATTAAATCAAGTTAGGGACTCCATTATTCAATTTCAGGCATATCCCAAGTCCAAAATCATGATACAGACCCACCAGGATCGCCAAAATACTGATCCGAGTCCGTTTACACAAATATTGACCGTAGTCAACTCAAGTCATTTTAAAGACAAAAAATCATATTTTCTTCAATTTACACATAAAATTTTTCGGAAAAAGACTCGGACTGCACACGCAAGTTGAGTCTAAACAGAGCTATTCGAGGTCTAGGAACACAAAAATAGAGGCTAAATCTCAAGATGACATGTTGAGTCATCATAGACCGTGTGAGTTTAAGACGTGTTTGGGATTTGTTTGAACTCATTCCAGGTTGCTGGTGTGTTGGCGCCTTAGGTATTGCATATGCGAGCACCAACATCGTAGTTTCAAAGTTGACAGGGATGTCACTACAAAAAATTCCCACCATAGGATATCGTGATGACACCTAGTCTCTAGGACTAGGACAACCTAGTATTCAAGAGAATATGACAAAAATAAGGACTGAAAAAATGATATAAACTGATGTCTCATATAAATCTTAATACTGAATCAAAGCTACAATACTCCAAAAACCTGGTGAAACCAAGTCATAAGCTCTACAAAAATGTGCTAAAATCTCAAATTTATCACTGCCTGAATAGAGGATAAACAACAATAAGAGAATGGCAGAAGGTGACTCCGAGGCCTACGAACATCAAGTAGGTATACCTTGAAGACTTTGGAAATATCTGGATGATATGTGGCATCTGGCACGGGCAAATGCACCTGGATCTACATAAAAATATGCAGAAGCATAGTATAAGTACACCACAATGATACCCAATAAGTATCAAGCCTAACCTCAGTAGAGTAGTGACGAGGCCAGGTCAATACACCTATTAGGATAGGAAAACTGGACAACATATAGCATAGTCTAATAATGGAAAGCAGGGAAGTAAATAACAAATAAGCAGTTCAATAATCTAAGCTAACAACGGAAATTTAAGTGGTAAAGGTAATAAGTAGAGAACACATAATGAAACAAGAAGTAGTCAACATGGACAACTACAAATAAGACAATGAGGAAATAGCAAGAGTTGTTCAACCAACAAACCTCTTTTACCATGGAATGTACAACAAGTATCACAACCAAGGTACCACGTCTCATATTCACATTTTACAATTTCAATCACAATCTTTCTTTATATCACTGCGTGGGCCTTGTATTTATTTTTAAAAACATTTTCCTGAAATAGCTACATGCATTATAGTCCACTTATCTCACCGCGTGGCTACAAGTAATTCCCTTACTAGTAACACGCATATAAATACCACCTTATCTCACCGCATCTGTATCAACCTGATCCATTCCCAATCCACACTCAAGAATGAGTGGAAGAGGTCATAGAAGAATAGTACCCAACTATGAGTCGGGGACAATTTTCTTAGGGAGCTAAATGTGGGTGTTAGAGTGTACACTTGATGACTGATGTGTCGGAGAATTTAGGCACATTTAATACAAATTGCTTAGATTTTAGCTTGTTTTAAATGCAATTATCTTTTATACTTGTGTAATTTTAGTGTTTTTGCAGTGTATAAGGTTTAAGGACTTAAGATCATGGAAATGAAATCAAAAAGCCAAAAAAATACAAGAAAAGAGCAAAATGCATCGCAAATGTGGAATTGCGGACTGCAAATCCAACATGCGGGCCGCATAATGCTCAATGGAATCGCAAACCACAACAGTTTGTTGGCCAAAGTCCAATGCAAGAAATGCGGTACAGTATGCGATCGCATAACAGGTTTGCGGGCCGCATAATGGACCACAAACTCGTTATGAAAGTTGCTGAAGGTGGAAAATGCGATGCGAAATGCGACCGCATAACTACAATGTGGACCGCAGAACGTGGATGCGATGAAGGCCTGGAAACTAGGGTTTGAAGATGCGATGGCCATGGCGAAAATGCAGAGCGCATGTCTATTATGCTGCAGATAAGCGGTCGCATAACTGACCGGAAAGGGTATTTTTGTCCGATTTTTGTCCCGAGTTTTGACCCACGATAAATAGATTTATTGGGGTTTTGTGGGGGCAGCTTGTCTTGTTTTTGAGCTACATTCCAAGTCTTTAATATTCCTCTCTTTTGGAAGCTTTTGAAGGAAGAATATTGTACTTTGTAAGCTTTATGACATTAAATATTCTCATCCTTTAGTATTTTAGTATTGTGTAGCTAACTTTAAATACTAAGGTTGTGGACCCTAAATAGGTATTATGTTAATGGGTGTTTAATATTAAATATATGTATAATCGTTGGTTGATATATATTTATTTCTCATTCTTTATTTATTGTTGGTGGTTGCAAACATTAACAAGTGCCATTAAATTCTTTCTTTACTTGGAAAAGTGAGTTAGGATTTGGTAGAAGTAAATATCAAAGACTCAAGGCTTTAAACCTTGTTTAATAGAATCGTTTAGGAATAAGTGGGTTTTATTTGGCATATATTGATTGTTCTTAATTACAACTCTTTTATATTTGAAAAAATCATAAAGAGGAAATACTACCCAACTATTGAAAAATATTGGGTAGTCATTTGAAAATCACTTGCATATCTAAAGAACCTTCCATTAGAAATATATCATATTAACACTGATAGCATTACACTTCATTGAAGGGGATACAACCTTGGTTTCCTTAATCAAATTATTTACATTCTCAACATTACAATTAGTTATTTCTTCAAACCAAAATCATATCATACTCTTGTTACAATTAATTGAATAGAATTGCGACTTAAGTCAAGTAACACACTACTCGAGTAACCTTTTCACGCCTATTCCCTGTGGGATTCGACCACAACCTTGTTGGGTTATTATATTTGACACCGACCACATTATACTATTTAATTAAAGTGTAATTTGAGCGTATCAAATTTTGGCGCCGTTGCCGGGGAATTCGGTTTTGAAATTACTAATTAGTGTATGCGTTTCTTTACGTCTTATTCTATTCCATAACACTTTGCTTGTTTTGCTTGGTGTTGATAGGAAAACATGGCCGAATATGAAGAAGAAATGGAGGCAAAAATGGAAGAAAATCCTTTTGCGGACATAGATGAGTACATCGAGGATACAAATGCTATTGTACCTCCGGTTATTGGTGCTGCAACTTTCAAGGTGGAACATGGTTTAATCCTTATGCTCAAAGCGGAGGGATTTTTTAGGAATTCCACTGATGATGATCCGATACAACATCTTAGAACTTCTTGGGTATGTGTGCAATGCACAAGCAGAACAATGTCTCTGATGATGACCTAAGGTTGAGGGTGTTCAAGTACTCACTAGTTGGGGATGCAAGGAAGTGGCTTCAAAATATGACACCAAACTCCATTCATTCTTGGCCCGAACTTGTCCGAGCATTCCTAGCTAAATGGTTCCCACAAAGTAAGAAGTCTGAGCTCCGAGATAAACTCTTCTTTTTCAAGCAAGTACCGGGAGAGCATCTACATGAGGCGTGGGATCGATTCAAGATATATTTGGTAATGTCTCCCAACCATGGTTTTCTGGATTCAATCTTGTTGGAAAAATTCTACATGGATTTGGATCCTATGAACTAGTCATAGCCAAGAATGCAGCTGATGTATCTTTCATGGACAAATCATTCGCAAGGGTCACACAAATACTTGACAAAATGGCAAAGCATAATCAAGCATGGCACTCAGAGGACACCACGGGTGGAATTGCATATAGATCTACTTCCTTGAACACCATGATCGAGGAAAACCAAGAGAGAGATCAAGTGATTGCAGGGCTTGCCACAAATGTCAATGTGTTGACAAAGATGTTCACAAAAAGCCAAACGAAGAAAGTAAATGTGGTAAAGGATGTGCAACCCATACCAAATGAAGACTTTGAGGAGGCAAACTATGTCAACAACTCTCAAGGAGGTTATCAAAGGAAACAATACCAAGGTCAAGGACAACAAAATCAATGGAGGCCTCACCCACAAGGGCAAGGCAACCAACATTGGCGAAATGACCAAAACGGCTCAAATCAAGGAAAGTGGAACAACTTCCCAAATCGGAGTTCAAACCCTTATGTTTCTCCAAAGGGTCAATATTCAAATCAATGTTCCTCAAGTGAGTCTAAGTTGGAAGGCATGCTTACACGGGTATTGCAAAATCAAGAGAAGTGCGACACTTCTATGAGGAATATGACCGAGCTTGTTGGTTCTCATACCACATCCATTCAAAAATTGGAGATGCAAATGAGAGACCTCTCTAGGGAACAAAATCCGAAGCAAAAAGGGACAGTTCAGAGTGACACTATTGTGAACCCCAAGGGTAGTGGGAGTGGTCCAATTTCTCATGTCATGGCAGTTACTACTCGGAGTGAAAAGGTACTACAAGGAGAGAGTGAACAACTAGTTGAAGTTGAAGAGTCCGAACATGAAGTTGAGGTTGAAGAGCAAAGTGTTGTTGAAGTTGAAAAGGTTCTTGAAGAGTTGAAAGTGCAAGAAGAAAACCGGGAAGAGGTAAAGGAAAAGGTAAAAGAGACACCAAAGACTCTACCACCTATTCCTAGACCTCCTCCTCCATTCGCTCAAAGACTTGCTAGGAAGGTTGATAATAGCAAAATCGAAAAGTTCTATGACATTCTCAAGCAATTATTGGTGAATATTCCATTTGTGGAAGCATTTCAAGAGATGTCGGGTTTTGCTAAATATTTGAAAGACTTGATTACCAAGAAGAGAACCACCAAAATTAAAGTGGCGAATGTGACTCACCGGATTAGTTCCATCATTGCAACATCTACCGTTCAAAAGAAAGAATACCTGGGAGCTTTCACCATTCCTTGTACTATTGGGGCACATGATTTTGCAAGAGCCCTTTGTGATAATGGGGCTAGCATCAACTTTATGCCTCTTTCCATTTACAAGCAAGCAGGGTTAGGTATGCCAAGGCCCACAAGTATGAGATTGCAAATGGCCGATCGTTCCATAAAGAGACCGGTAGGAATTGTTGATGATGTGCTTGTTAAAGTGGAAAAGTTTCATTTACCCGCCGATTTCGTAATCCTTGATTGTGCGGTTGACAAAGAGATCCCTATCGTTTTGGGGAGACCATTCCTAGCCATATCAAGAGAACTAATGTATTCGAAACGGAATGAGATCAAATTTCGTGTGAATGATGAAGAGGTCACATTCCAAGCAAGCAAGGGTATGAAACTACTACATGAATATGATAGCATCTCGGTGATTGATGTTGTTGATGAAGTGGAAGATGCGGTTGAAATACAGATGGAAGAACAATGCCTTGGTGAGGCGTTGGCGGCTATTTTGGTGAACTTTGATGGTGAAGATATGGAAGGATATATGGAATCGGTAAATGCACTGGAGGGGCTTGGGTCCTACACTTATGCTCCGGCAAAGCTCTCTCTCAACTTGGAGAATTGAGCCACTTCTCCCGCAAAGCCTTCTTTTATTTAGCCACCACAACTAGAGCTCAAACCACTTCCACCACACTTGAGGTATAAATTTCTTGGCTCAAATGATACTTTAAAGGTAATAGTTTCTTCTTTGTTAAATGGTGTGCAGGTAGAACAATTGTTGGAAGTCTTGAAAGAGCATAGTCAAGCTATTGAATGGACAATTGCGGACATCCGAGGGATTCCCGCCAGAATTTGCGAACACAAGATCCAATTGGAGAGTGAGACAAAACCAAGTGTGGAACATCAACGACGGTTGAACTCGTCCATGAAAGAGGTGTCGCGCCCCTTTTTCTCCCGAAATGGGTTTTATGACATTTGGTATGAGACAACTCGTTCCTTTTGGGAACTGGGTTTGCATTTGATGAGTCGCCACCTAATGATTTAGGGTGCATTAGGACACCTATAGGGTTCAATTCTAAGTTATTTGAACAACTAGAGATAGGGTAAGGGCTTGAAATTATCCTAAGGGGAAGGTTTTAGGCACCCCTCAGGATTCACTACTGTGGTTCTCGGCTAGACAGTTGATTGTGAATTTGTGAAATTTAGCAAATAGACAAGTATTGGCTCAAATATTAGGGGATGTAAATTTAAACACATAAGAGAAAGAACAATTAAAGGAGGTTTTTGAAATGAAGTTTGCAAATAAAGGGAAAGGGGTCCTAGGTTGATATTTAATATGGATCACATCAATGTGATACCCGGTATGACACTTATCAAAAGAGGGGATACACGTGGTATTAGCGCACCGGTCATCATATCCATATCTACCCTTCCCGCCCCGTTGAGGTATTAAAGCGCGGATTGCTCTCGATCATTATTGCATGCTATTACCCGTCCCATTCCTATCAGTCCCGGAGGAGTTTAGGACTACTATTCCTAAAGGGGAGGGATATTAGGCTGATTTTGGTTTCAAAAGGTAAAAATCTAAGGCGACATACAAAACATATAATACTGCATGTTGGGGAAAGCATGTAAAAATATAAAGGCTCATGCATACCTCCTCAAACAAAACACATAAATAGCATGACTTGCACATACTTTTAAGGTATGAATAAAATAATAAAGACGAGGGGAGTTAATTATTGAAGAAGATTAGTTTATTACATAACTTAGATAAGAAGTCTGAATCAGGCATGCCTGCTGGTTGTAGCAATTAACAAAAGCGGATTCAATTTTTTATTGGTATCATCACCTAAGGCTTGCCGAAGCGTTTGGGTGAAATGATATCTATTACTGATTCAGAAAGTGGAAAAATAGTAACAGTTTTAAAACAAACGATTGAGATCCTATAGACATGCTTTCTAAACCTCGTTAGATAAAGAAGGAAGGTTGTTTAAAAGTGGTTCAGAATAGACTGAATTTTAAATTGTTTGCAGATCCTATCGGCAGGATGTCTAATATTGCTAATTTTATTTCTATAGACATGATTTCTAAAAGGGGTATTGATTCTTCACCTTATGAACACGATATCTAATTTTAACCATTTAGATCCTAGGAACATGATATCTAAATGTGACCATAATATGCAGAATTTAAGCAAGTCCTATAGGCATACTCTCTAGATGCAGAACATGCAGAAATTTAATGAAAGCAGGTCCTATAAACATGGTATCTAACGTGTAGAATTACAAATGCATAGAATTACAAATGCATAATATAAACAAACGGATCCTATATGCATGATTTCTAATATGCAGAACTCACAACATGTAGAATTTAAATAGCAGATCCTATAGGCATGATTTCTACCCTTAAGCATGCATAATTACCCAACCCTTTTCACTAGCCAACCCCAATGTTTATTACAAATTATTACAGACTGGATAATGGATTACATCAGAAAAGTACAAAAGAAAAGTTACAACTAGAGAAAGCCTGATTCTTGACTTCATCTCAGAGTTATGAAATAAACCACCTCAAATTCCATTGATTCAATGCCTTTCTTAGACCTGGGTGTGTCAGAGTTCCCTAAGGGTTTCAAAAGATCCCGGGCGGTGCGTACACCCAGGTTTATGGAACCATATTGGGATGAGTGCAGTGTGGAAGTGACAGCCCTTATGTGTCCAAGTTCAGAGGGAGCTCATGGGTCCCAAGGCAAGGCTCACACAAGAGGGGCAGAACCTAAGTCTAAGAAGATAGTGAAAGTGCAGGAACAGAGTCTTAAAACTGAGGGGATAAAGAAGAGGGTAAAGGGTGATAGGGAGATAGTAATTAGTAACACACGGAGTTAATAACTTCATACAAAAGGGGGTCAGGGGTTGGAAATCCATTGCAAGGAGCCCATGTACTTAGGCATGGATCAGCTTTGGGCATGCACAGCAGTAGAAGGTGCTGACATGCCTTTAAACCAATCAGAACACACAATATCTAGAGAAGACATGGAGGTTATGATCCCAGGGGGATCAGATTTGGGCCATGCACAACAATGTCCAATGTTGTCATGCCCCAAACCAACCACAGATACTAAAGACATTGGGGATGAGGATTTAAGATTCACAAGTCATAATAAGTAATGGACAGAAGCATTAACTCGGAACAGGAAGGGGCAGATTATAATATGTTTAATAATGAAACTTGGTAAAATACAAACAGGAGACAAACAAGGATGGAAGAGATAGTAAAGAAACATGTTGTTGTTGGTGCAAAAGCGCAATTAGAACATACCAGTAAGATGAAAATGCAGAGAAAAATAAGCAAGCTTCCGACGGCCTAGCCTTGGCTTTCAGCCGGCTAGGTAAGGCAGCAATACAAGTGGCAACGGAGAAAAGAGAGAGATTTTAGTGGAGTGTGTGTTTGAACTCAAGTGTTTTATGCCTTGTGTTCGTGTGTTTGAAAGAAGAGAAGGTGAGTATTTATAGTTTTGAAAGCATGTAAGAAATAAGGCAATAAATGCACATATGAAAGTAATCAGCAATTAGAATCAATCAACCAAGTGATTCCCATTTAATTGAGGAATAACTTTTTTAACGTGGCAAACAGGTTTAAAAGAAGGAAAGAAAATCAGTTTGTAGGCCGACTGGTTATTACTGTAGACATGTGATTTTTGACCCTCCCCAAGATTTTTTATATTTTAGCACGTAAATATTTAATTTAGGCCCAATATAGCTATTTCAACTCCTTTTTACTCTTTTACTTTATTTTACTACAAGGGAATGAAAATTACAAAAAAAAATATTTTTATTTTATGTAACCTTCATTAAGTAAAAAAAAATATACAAAAATAGTACCTTAATTCTATCTTTATATAATCTTGAAAATACAAAAAATATGTAATACTTTCATGTTTTAATATAGTTTAGTTTAATTAATTAGAATTTATTTTTGCATCATGTAGTATAGTTATCTTATATTAAGGGAATTTATCTATGGTTTTAATTAATAATTTTTGGAGTCTTTTTAGCCCAAAATTGAAACACAAAAAAAGACATGGTCCAACCCAATTATCCTTAGCCCATTCTTCCTAGCCCATTAGCCCATTAGCCCATTTAAGTGCAAGACTTAATCCTAGCCTTCTATTTCCTCCTAATCCAATGGTCATCATCCTTTCCCACTTCCATATAAAATACCCAATTATAGAAACCCTACCCTAAGTTTTCAATTCCTAAACCCAAGACTCTTAGAAAAGAAAAATGGCGCAGCTCATTCCATAGAAGAAAAATAATAATCAGACCCAAATTCTCTAACGATATGCGTTGACACGACTGCTTCGAGGTTTCTTTTCCTTCGCGTAAGGATTTCTAAAATGAATCCCTTGGCCAATTGAAATCATGAATGGAAACGCCACTCCTTGCTTCTTCTTCCTCAAGAGACTTTACTTTTTTTATATATAAAACTTCCATAGCCATGTAAGACAAAGCTAAGACCAAAATATTAGAATTCTTCAGTATAATCTAGGATTTTTAAAAGCAAATTGGTTAAAGATGGCACTTGCCAAGGCTAAGGAAATTGTTTATGTTAATCCATGTCGTGGTCTTAACCAAGACGTATTGTCCGTTCTGCGTTAGCGTCAAGGATTTGTTGAGTAAGCTGATCAGCACACTGTTCCAAACGTCTTCATTGGCGAGAAGCATATTGGTGGTTGCGACGTGATTTCGGCTATAGCGGGCATAGGGAATTAAGATTGAGGTCATTTTTGTTTTCAAGTTTTCCAGCGTCGATTCGAGGTTCTGGTTTCAATGTGTAGCTGTTTGTTCATTTCGATATTTGAGTTCCAAAATTTGTAACAACTGATTTTCCATACATTAAATGAAAGCAATTTCAAGATCCTTGAGGTCAATGATGGCAAGGATTCCAACAGTGATCATCCTTTGGTAAGCTTTTCATTGCTTAAGCTGCGAATGTATTAGAGTATTTTCTACTTAATTTGTTAAGTTTGCTTGGTTTAGTGTTTGTTGTGCTGTGGAAATAGGTATCTTAATTATGTTGGCTCATATTGATTTATTGGTATAGAATTTCATTTTGTGCGTTTATTGTTGTCTATGGAAATAGCTCATTAGCTTTTGTTGACTTCATAATTAGTTTGAAAATAAGGAAGATTAATATTGTGATTATTATTATTGAAGCTAGTAGCTGGAAATCGTTGACCAACTATGCCAATACCTTGTTGTGTAGTGTTTAATAAATAGCTTATGGCCCTCTAAAGTTTCATTTGAATTACCTTTAGAAATTAGAAATAGATGTGTGCCGCGCCAAAAAAAATTCCAAATGTGTGTCCCTTGCATAATTGTTTCTTTTAAAGTCCTTAGAATTCGAAGCGTGCCATTTAGCTAATTTTCATGGCTCTCGCAAAGTTGCTAACGCGCATTTCCTTTAGACGCGTCATTTTAATAAAATTACCTTCCTAAATTCGGGTGCGCATTTATGTGACCCAAATCCAAATCTCAACAATGTCAAAATATGTCGAAGACCGCGGGTGCATTTATGTGACATGGTTCAAGACGTGTTTTAACAATGTTGTAATTTTCCTTAAAAATAATAAAAGCAGTTATAAAGTTGAAATTGAACCACATGCTAAAACATGTATTAAAATCAAATAATAGGCCAATTATAATAGTTGAGCGACCTTGCTAGAACCACGGAACTCTGGAATGCCTAACACCTTCTCCCGGGTTAACAAAATTCCTTACCCGGATTTATGTGTTCGCGGACTGTAATACAGAGTCAATCTTTTCCTCGATTTGGGATTTGAACCGGTGACTTGGGATACCATAAAATTATCCCAAGTGGCGACTCTGAATTTTTAATAAAATAATCCCATTTCGATTGTCACTTTAAGTCGGAAAAAAACTCTCTTATACATCCTTACAGGGGGTGTAGGTGAAAAAGGAGGTGTGACAGCTCTGGCGACTATGCTGGGGATCGAACCCAGAATCTCTGGTTCAGGGTTCAAGAATTCGAGCTTAGATGAATTTTTACATTTGGTTTTATCTGTTATCTGATTTTATTACATGTTTGAGCCTAATGTGCTAAATATTTCTTTTCACCGCTTTGATATTATCTGAACTGTATATATAAACTACTACGAAACCCCTCTCTTCTCTCTCCCGAGGAGTGCACGCTGGTCGTGACTTCTTTCTGTTAGTATCATATCCCAAATAGAACGAGGTTCGGACAAGTTGCAAAGCCGGATGATCTTTTGGTTACCGGTACGCAACCCCCCCCCCTCGGCTCGAGTTGTCCGCTCGGGTAAGCCAGGTCTAGAACAAATAAACCCAGGTTTTTAAACCTAGAATAACTCAGCCTCATGCCGGATCCCTAATAGGAACGTTTGTTTGCATCATGTGCACTTGACTTAGGGGACTCAACACAGGGGTTGGGTCCGTCTAGGACAGGTGTACCCAAAATAACAGACCATCTTGATGCATCCTATGTGCTACATGTTACATTTATTAAAGGGTAAAAGGGTCATTTGGCGGACCAATAATAGTTGAGGGCAAATGAAAAAAGAAAAAAAAAAGAAAAAAGGAAAAAAGAGAAGGTGAAGCGTGAAGATAAAGCGAGTGGGGCCTAATTATGTTTTCTGTCACATTTTGTTAGAAAACAAAAGCTTGAAAATTCAAAAAAAAAAAGATTTTGCACTTTTTCATCATTTTCCGAAAAATCAAAAATCAAAAAAAAAAGGAAAAAGAAACTCCAAAAAAAATGTTGCATGTTCATCATTTTTTTCAAAAAAAAGAGACAAAAAACATATTTTCTCTAAGCTAGTTGTTTTTTTAATTCACGCCCGTATCCAATCTGCCCGAACTACGCATACCTGATTCTCGTTTTTCGGGGCATGATACGTAGGCAACCCACATAGGGTCCGGTTTTCCTAGTAAATCTTAGGTTCTTGGCTTTGCAGGGTCATAGCCAAATTTTGCACTTCTAGCCACCTTTTGGCCAAATAAGCCAGTTTGCAAAAATAGCCTCAACCATGTCTTCCATGTGTCCAGTAGGGAGTGTTATTGTCTCACATAGTGTTGATTTAAAGTTTTCTCATATAGGTGTGGATTTATTTACCGATGTTTGAGCATGACGGACACCGCGTGACCATCCGGTCAGGATCGCTTAGTCAGGAGTTGCTTGAGGAGACTTGCTTTATTTTTAAGTTTTGAGTATGTTCTTCATTTTATGTCGTCTTTTACTTTCTAGTTTTGTACAATAATGTCAAGCCTTTTGTTATTGTATTTTCTGCTTTATATTTGAAAATATGTTGTAACTCCAAAATCCAAAAAGAGATGTTGCATTTTATATTTCGTTATAAATTTTCTTTAGAATACTAATTCTAGAAATGAAAAAAAAATTGAGGTTGTTTTTCCTTTAGGAAATTAATATCTAGGACTTAAAATGAATTGTTTTTATGTTTCCTTTAGTATATTAGGACCAAAATTCAAAAAAAAAAAGAATTTTCTTTTATTACTTCTTTAAAAACTTTCTTTAAGGTGTTAATTCCAAAATCCAAAACGATTTTCTTTTGAGGTGTTTCTTTGGAAAATTAGTGAAAAATGAAAAAAAAATTCTTTTATTTTCATTAGAACTTTAGGATATTGTACATAGAAAAAATACTTTATCTTTTGTTTATCATTAGAATTTATTTTTTAGGTAATCAAAATTGAAATCCAAAAGCATTTTGTTTTATCTTTTTCATTGCTCGTTTCGAAAAAATATATATGAACGTTAAGCTTGAGTTTACAATATGTTATAGAACATTAAGTCTAGAAAATTCAAAAAAGAAATATTTGTTTCTTTTATTTCGCTTTTCTCGCCAGAGTAATCATTAAGGTAAAAGGAAAAAGAACGTTAGTTTGTTTACGTTATCCCGATCTTCCAGAACTACGCAAAGGTTTGATTCATGTGGCGTCATGATACGTAGGCAACCTACATAGGGTTCGATCGAATCATTTTTTTATTATTAAAAGAAAAAAAAGGAAAAAAAAAAGAAAAAGAGGTGAAATTATGGGATGTGAATATGAGAGAAAGAAAGAGTGATGATTAAAAAAAAGGAAGGAATGAAGGAAATGGGCAAGCCAACAAGTGCTAGAAAAGCAAAGAAAAGAGAGGTTGAAATGAACAAATTGGGATGATGCCAACTGACTTTTGTACCCTCGAAATTATTTTAGAACCGATAACTGTGGCTAGGTGCATTGCACATAAAGTGAGATTATCTTATGTTAAATGCCCTAACGCTAACGTGATAGCTTCATTTTTGTTATATTCATAGTAGAAGGGTGGTTGGTTTGTGGTTTTAAAGGGTAACTCTTCTCTAAAACATAAAGTCAAGGCAATGGCAGACAACAACAGAACTGAGTTGGTTAATACCGGCGCTCGAAAGCAGTTGGTTGAATAGGACAATGGGTTGGTCGAAGAGGTAAAGATGTTAAAACAACACATGGCTGACATGTATCAGGCTTGGATGACTGGGAAGGCGCCACCCCCGCCACTACCTAGCTTCCTAGATGCTGCCATTACCCAAACTCCGGACACAATGCCAGATGATCCTCAATACTCTCCAAATCCACCCGCTTATCACAACTTTCCCAACCATCCTAGTAGCTCCATCACTCGTCCTCTAACTATCTTTTCCAAAAGTTCCCTCCTGTCACATTCACTATCCCCGACAATGAACACCTACTCAAAGCTCATGATGCTCAATATTACCCCTCAAAGGCTACCCACAAGGCTCCCTACTTATACAAACAGGGCCCAAGGGATGAGCCTCATGTTGAAAATGAAAGGATCACAGGAAGAAAAGGAAAAGTTGGGGAACCCAGGAGGCTGAAAGGTATAGAACAGTCCTTAAGGAATAAGCAAGGAATGGGAGACCAGGGTAGCATGGCTTACAAAGAACTGTCTGTGTCCCCTGATGTTCGCCTACCGGCAGGGTTCAAAGTGCCAAAATATAACTTGTATGATGGGTGTGGAGATCCGGTAGCCCACCTGAGGGTTTATTGCAGTGAAATAAGAAGTGTTGGAGAGAAAGATGACTCGTTGATGGCATATTTCAGTAAGAGCTTGACTGGGGCAGCTTTGGAATGGCATAATCATCAAGATGTCAGTAAATGGCCTACATTGGGCGACATGGCTCAAGATTTTGTGCGACACTTTCAGTACAATATAGACATTGTCCCAAACCACTCCTCCCTATCTCAGATGGAAAAGAAACCAAAGGAAAGTTTTAGGGACTTTTGGCTCAGATGGAACGAACAAGTTGCTCGGGATGGTCCTCCCATTAATAGAAAAGATATTGCTGAGCCCCACCGACGACAGGGTCCAGTGGTTGTTCTCTCCAAACGTCCTCAGCCTCAATTCCAACCCCAAACCTATCCTCGAGCCCCACATAATCCACCTCAGCAATATCCTTTTAACAATGACCGGTCATATGTTCAACCACTAGGCCACTCCCTCTGCCAACGACATGATCCGGTGGTCGTTCTTGCTAAACGCTTTCAGCCTCAATACCGACCCCGTGAACATCCCCAAACTCCACATAAGCCACCCTAGTATTATCCATCAAACAACATCTGTCCATCTGTCCAACTACCGGGTCACTCCCTAGGGCGAGCACCAGCATCCCGAAATTCACGTGTGCCTTCACAGCATTTTCAAGCATCCAACAATCCTAGGAAACTGAGGCATGGAGGGAGACAAAGGCAAAAAGACAATTTCATACCCATCGGAGAATCCTACACAAGTTTGTTTGAAAAGTTAAAGCATTCTGGCCTGATTGAGCCGCTCCTTGGCTATACTCCAGACCCATATGCGAAAGGCTTTGATCCTACTGTTCGATGCAAGTACCACTCTAATGTCCAAGGGCATAGCATTGAAGATTGTCGATCTTTGAAAAGGGAAATAGAAAGAATGATTCAGGAATGGGTAATTGTGAGCAATGACAGTGACAGGAAGCATGTGAATCATCGTGGGAACTTGTTGACTAAAGTTGATAATGTTGAAGTCGGTGATGGTCTTGGCAATATTGATGTAGAACTCAGTGGCTAAGATGTCGTGCTTGGTAATTGGAAAGACGCTCCATCTCTTGGCTAGCTGGGGAGTCTTGGTGGTTTATTTTGTTGTCATTTCTGTTGTCCGGATTATTTTTAGGGTTGTAACCCTGATATTGTCTTATGACTCAACCCCTTCTATCCTTTTATTTTGCCTAGTTTTTTTAGTCATAGTAGCTCGTTTAATGTTGTTTAGGTTTGTTCCAGGTTTGTGATCCCAGTTTAGTTTGCTTGTCTTGTTGTTCGAACCGTGTTAGCGCCTGTCTAATGCAATTTCATGTTTTCTGTTATTTCTAGCCATTTTCTTTTGTTTAGTTCTCTTTTCTTTCTACAATTCTTTTCCTGTTGGCTCTAGTGACATGACATGCATGCGTAATTCTCAACTTGAGCTCAAAAGTTAGTTTTGTCATGAAGCATTGAAACAATTTTGAAGATGACAAGGGCACTTGATGGGAATAAGAACAGATTTGGACACTTTGAGATCATTTGAAGCCCGAACCATGTGAAACTGGGGCAGATAGAACAAAAAGAAATACTATTGAAACGCATCCTGCCACATCAGGTTGAAGCTAAAGGCAAGTTTGCCCCAAATTGGCAGGGGCCGTTCGTGGTAAGGAGAGTGTTGCCCAATGGTGCTTTGTGTTTAACAGATGGCAAATGTGTGGATATTGTTATCAATTCTAATGCAGTCAAAAGATATTGTGTATGATTCCATTGGTTTGTTTAATTGTGTTTGTTTGTACTTGGCATGTTCTGAAGATTGGAATGACGAAGGCATTTTGTTCTGCTATCTAAATACTTTATCCTTTGTTACCCTTTTGAGCCTTATTTATTTCTTTTTTATACCCCTCTCTTGGAATCAGTGGTAAAGTTCAGAAATGCAAGTGCAAAATGTAAGTAAAGGACAAAGAAAAAAGAGAAAGAAAAGAATGAAAAGAGAAAGAAAAGAATGAAGAAAGAAAGAAAAGAATGAAAAAAAAAAGAAAAAGGGAGGGAAAAACAACAAAAAAAACAAAAAGAAGAGAAAGAAAAGAAAAGAAAAATCACAACAAACAAAGTAATTCATATGATATGAACTACGTTCAACCTGATTCCTTTTAAGTATATGTAGGCAGCCTCACGGTTCGGTCCTATCAAAATACAATCCAAAAGTCCCCCAAGCAAAAAAACTGGGGCAGAAGTTGTGGTTGTTGTATGAAATCTGATTCCTAAAGTTGTAATTTTGAACCCGTTTGAATTGTTTTGAGCCTTTGATATCCTTTCTTTTTAACCCTAGCCAAAAGCCCACGTTACGGTCCAAAGGAAAGACCTTCCGATCAGTCTTCGAGAGATGCCAAGTCAAGTAAGGAGAGGTAAATCATATCAGGGGCAACACTCTAGTCCAAGTAGAAAAATAATGAAAATGAGAGAGTCTTATTGGTGAAAACCCTCACGGGCACCGTAAGGCGACGGTAAGTTGAGAGAAAGAACAAAATGAGAGAGGCTTGATGGTGAAAACCCTTTGGGCACTACAAGTTGAATAAGGATTGTGAATCACATTGGATAATCGGAGCAGTGAAGCCCAGTTTCACGGTTTAGGGGTATAACAGGAGTTAAACATCATACTTGATCAACAGAATAGGCCACAGGTGCATGTCCTGGTCATTAGAGTTGGTATCTATATCTGATAGGTTTATACTTTGTAGCTTTCTTGTTAGGAATCATTTCTTTCCTTTGTCCTTTACTCTGTTCCTTTTGTCCTGATTACTTCCTTTTTCCTGAGTCTGTTTGGTCAAAATAAGTGAATGACTTCAAACTTTGCCACCAGCTTTCCAATTGCACAAAATGGGATCTGGCCAGCACATCAAAGCGGCATAAGTTAGGAAAGAACAACAAGCGCACTGAGTTGGTAGCAATCAACATGCTTTGGAATCCATGAGAAATACAAAGGTTTGTATATTTCAATTCGTGAATAGTGCAACAGATAGAGGATGTTGGGTGAACGGGCCAAAGGTATTCTCTGTGATGAGATCAACAAAGAAAGTGTTTAACCAGTGACAAGCGAGGTCTTCCAAGCAGAAATCAATGTTATCGTGATAAGTGAGGGAACAATAGACTTCAAGGCCAAGGCCAGTGATTTAAGTCAGGAAAGAACAACATGTGCACTAAGTAGATGGAAATTAACGTGCTTTGGAATTCATGAGAAACACAAAGGTGCAGTACATGTCAACACAAGAGCATGATGCAATAGATGGAGGGTGTTAGGTGAACGAATCAAAGGTATTTTCGGTGAAACACAAAGGTTGGCAAATGTCAGTTATTGAGCAATGCAACAGATAGGGGGAATTGGGTCTGAACGGAGAAGTGATATTTTCTATGATAAGATTGACAGAGAAAGTGGTTAACCAATAACAAGCAAGGTCTTCCAAGTGGAAATCAAAGTTATCATGGCAAGTGAAGGAACAATAGACCTCAAGGCCAATGCCAATGGGTTAAGTCAGGAAAGAATGGCATGCACATTGAGTGGACGGTAATTGACGTGCTTTGGGATTCATGGGAGACACAAAGGTTGGTAAATGTCAGTTCATGAGTAATGCAACAAATAGAGGGTATTGGCTCTGAACGGAGAAGAGGTATTTTCTGTGATAAGGATGATAGAGAAAGTGATTAGTCAAGGAACAAGCAAGGTCTTCGAGTGGAAATCGGTTATCATAAGAAGTGAAAGAGCAACTGCCCTCAAAGTCAAGGCCACAAACCAACCACCATATTTTAAACTGAGAAGGTTTTTCTTTGATTTGAAACATGGGCAGGAAAATTTTGTTTGTTTCGGAGAAACCCATCGTAAGGAAAGGCAAGTAACAGACAGGTTTGACCGTAAACTCTCAGGATCCACCTGGATAATGGGATTTAATTTAAAGTTTTCATGACCCTCCTAAAAAATGGGACCTAGCTTAAAAATCAAAATAATCATGAGTAGTAAAATCTAGCATAAATGTACCCCAAGGAATGCAAGATGGTTTCAAGTTTGCATGTTTGAGATAGAATTCAAGAAGGAGTTTTCAGGACCCTCCTGGATAATGGGATTTAGTTTTAAGTTTTCAGGACCCTCCTGGATAATGGAATTTAGTTTTAAAATTTTCAGGACCCTCCTGGATAATGGAATTTAGTTTTAAATTTTCAGGACCCTCCTGGATAATGGGATTTAATTTTAAAATTTCAGGGCCCTCCTGGATAATGGGATTTAAATTCTCAAGACCCTACTGGATAATGGGACTTAGTTAAAATTCAAAACGTTCATGAGTGACAAGATCTAGCATAGGCTCTACCTTGAGGAGATATAAATTTGGTTTTGAAGTTTAATACCTCCCTTAGATGCTAAGATTTAGAATAAGTTTCACCATTAGGAAGTTGAATTTAGCTCTGAAACTTTCACCCTTAAGATGAGATTTGATTTTAAATTTCAGGACCCTCCTACATAATGGGATTTAGTTTTAAGGTCTTCATAGATAACAAGATTTAGCGGAAGTCTTACCTTTAGGAAATATAACTTAGCTTTAGAACTGTCATATAACTAGGAGTTTTCAGGATCCTCTTGGATAATGGGATTTAGCTTTCAGATTCATAGAGATATTTAGTAACACGTCAATTAACACTCACAGATGTGCCCAGCCACCAAACTGGGGCAGGAAATTTTCTTTGTTTTGTCTATTTTTTTTTAAATCAGGCGCCCACCTAGAGAACAAGGGAATACATTTCAAGTTTCGGTAATCAGGCGCCCACCTGGAGAACAAGGGAATATATTTTTCAAGTTTCGGTCATCAGGTGCTCACCTGGAGAACAAGGGAATACATTTTTCAATAGCAATCAGGCGCCCACTTGGAGAACAAGGGAATACATTTTTCAAATTCAGCAATCAGGCACCCACCTGGAGAACAAGAGAATACATTTTTCAAGTTCAGCAATCAGGCGCTCACCTGGAGAACAAGGGAATACATTTCAAGTTCGGAGAACAAGGGAATACATTTTCCAGTTCAGCAATTAGGCGCCCACCTGGAGAACAAAGGAGTATAGTTCAAATTTCAGTTTTCAAGATCTTACTCATATTTGGTAACATACCAAACTGGGGCAGAAGTTTTCTTTGTTTTTGTCTATTTTGTGGAAATTAGGCGCCCACCTGGAGAACAAGGGAATACATTGCAAGTTTGATAATCAGGCGCCCACCTGGAGAACAAGGGAATACATTTCAGGTTTTGGTAATCAGGCGCCGACCTGGAGAACAAGGGAATACATTTCAAGTTCAGCTATCAGGCGCCCACTTGGAGAACAAGGGAATACATTTCAACTCCAGCAATCAGGTGCCCACCTGGAGAACATGGGAATACATTTCAAGTTCACACAATCAGGCGCCCACCTGGAGAATAAAGGAATACAATTTAAGTTTTAGCAAGCAGGCGCCCACCTGTAAAACGAGGGAAGTCATTTCAGAATTCAATTCAAGTTAGAAGTAGCAGAAGCTCGCGGCAAGAGTGTGAGTCAACAGTCCGAAATGATCAAAAGAAGTAATTTCAATCCAAAAGAGAAAAATAAAGAAAGAAAGAAAGAAAAAGAAAAAAAAGTGAATCCAAAATGCAGAAGCTGAGACAAGTGGTCACAAGCATGGTGTGTCCGGGTTTTGATATGAAAAGCTGAAGAAGAATGAACTAGCACCTGCAACTAGCAAGCATCAAGGTTCAAATCTAAAGTCTGCATGAAGAATCATTCAAGACTCAAGATCAAGCTTCAGAAGACTTATAGATAGGAATTTTGTAACTTATAGTTGACAGGTTTAGTTAGTCTTTTTCATTTTTTTGATTTTGATGTAATAACAGGACCGCGAACCGGAACCTCGACGAAATGTCACCTCGATCGACTCTCCACCTCGGTACTCTATCACCTCATTCACTTCTGAACTACACGTGGCCTGATTCCTTTATAGCCAAGGATATGTAGGCAGCTCAGATACCAGGGCTCGGTCACATTCCTCTTTTCTCTTAGTTTTAGTCTCTCCAAATAAGGGTCGGGTAAAAAAAACTGTCTAGTCGTTCTTTGTCTGAAAATACTTCGCCTTTCCAGTCAAAGAGGGGCAGCTGTAGACATGTGATTTTTGACCCTCCCCAAGATTTTTCATATTTTAGCACGTAAATATTTAATTTAGGCCCAATATAGCTATTTCAACTCATTTTTACTCTTTTACTTTATTTTATTACAAGGAAATAAAAATTACAAAAAAAATATTTTTATTTTATGTACCTTTCATAAAGTAAAAAAAATATACAAATATAGTACCTTAATTCTATCTTTATATAATCTTGAAAATACAAAAAATATGTAATAGTGTCATGTTTTAATATAGTTTAGTTTAATTAATTAGAATTTATTTTTGCATCATGTAGTATAGTTATCTTATATTAAGGGAATTTAGCTATGGTTTTAATTAATAATTTTTGGAGTCTTCTTAGCCCAAAATTGAAACACAAAAAAAGACATGGTCCAACCCAATTACCCTTAGCCCATTCTTCCCAACCCATTAGCCCATTTAAGTGCAAGATTTAATCCTAGCCTTCTATTTCCTCCTAATCCAATGGCCATCATCCTTTCCCACTTCCATATAAAATACCCAATTATAGAAACTCTATCCTAAGTTTTCAATTCCTAGACCCAAGACTCTTAGAAAAGAAAAACGGTGTAGGTCATTCCAAAGAAGAAAAATAATAATGAGACCCAAATTCTCTAACGATTTGCGTTGACACGACTGCTTCGAGGTTTCTTTTCCGTCGCGTAAGGATTTCTAGAATGAATCCCTTAGCCAATTGAAATCATAAATAGACACGCCACTCCTTGCTGCTTCTTCCTCAAGAGACTTTACTTTTTTTATATATAAAACTTCCATAGCCATGTAAGACAAAGCGAAGACCAAAATATTATAATTCTTCAGTATAATCTAGGATTTTGCAAAGCAAATTGGTTAAAGATGTAACTTGCCAAGGCTAAGGAAATTGTTTCTGTTAATCCATGTCGTGGTCTTAAGCAAGACGTACTGTCTGTTCTGCGTTAGCATCAAGGATTTGTTGAGTAAGCTGATCAGCACACTGTGCCAAACGTCTTCATTGGCGAGAAGCACATTGGTAGCTGCAACGTGATTTCGGCTATTGCGGGCATAGGGAATTAAGATTGAAGTCATTTTTGGTTTCAAGTTTTCCGGCGTCGATTCGAGGTTCTGGTTTCAATGTGTAGCTGTTTGTTCATTTGGATATTTGAGTTCCAAAATTTGTAACAACCGATTTACCATACATTAAATGAAAGCAATTTCAAGATCCTTGAGGTCTATGATGGCAAGGATTCCAACAGTGATCATCCTTTGGTAAGCTTTTCATTGCTTAAGCTGCAAATGTATTAGAGTATTGTCTACTTAATTTGTTAAGTTTGCTTGGTTTAGTGTTTGTTGTGCTGTGAAAATGTGTATCTTAATTATGTTGGTTCATATTGATTTATTGGTATAGAATTTCATTTTGTGCATTTATTGTTGTCTATGGAAATAGCTCATTAGCTTTTGTTGACTTCATAATTAGTTTGAAAATAAGGAAGATTAATATTGTGATTAGTATTATTGAAGCTAGTAGCTGGAAATCGTTGACCAACTATGCCAATTCCTTGTTGTGTAGTGTTTAATAAATAGCTTATGGCCCTCTAAAGTTTCATTTGAATTCCCTTTAGAAATTAGAAATAGATGTGTGTCGCGCCAAATAAAATCCCAAATGCGTGGCCCTCGCATAAATGTTTCTTTTAAAGTCCTTAGAATTCGAAGCGTGCCATTTAGCTAATTTTCATGGCTCTCGCAAAGTTGCTAACGCGCAGTTCCTTTAGGCGCGTCATTTTAATAAAATTACCTTCCTAAATTCGGGTGCGCATTTATGTGACCCAAATCCAAATCTCAACAATGTCAAAATATGTCGAAGACCGCGGGTGCATTTATGTGACGTGGTTCAAGACTTGTTTTAACAATGTTGCAATTTTCCTTAAAAATAATAAAAGCGGTTATAAAGTTGAAATTGAACCATATGCTAAAACATGTATTAAAATCAGATAATAGGCTAATTATAACAGTTGAGCGACCGTGCTAGAACCACGGAACTCGGGAATGCCTAACACCTTCTCCCGGGTTAACAGAATTCCTTACCCAGATTTATGTGTTCGCGGACTGTAATACAGAGTCAATCTTTTCTTCGATTCGTGATTTGAACTGGTGACTTGGGACACCATAAAATTATCCCAAGTGGTGACTCTGAATTTTTAATAAAATAATCCCGTTTCGATTGTCACTTTAAGTTGGAAAAAAACTCTCTTATACACTCTTATAGGGGGTGTAGGTGAAAAAGGAGGTGTGACAATTACCATAAAAGGAAGTAGTAAAACATTGAGTACACAATAGAGTCCAAGTACAAAGATACACTTTTTTGGGGGAATAAGATTTAGCAAGGTAATAAGTAAGGAAAGGGATCAATCACTTTAACAGGCGAGTAAAATTAGAGTTCACAAAAAGAGAAATTTTGAAATCAGTCCCAAAATTGAGAATCAATCAAAGAAGGGGCCTCTACATATAAATAGTGTGCACAATGATGGACATGCGAGGCCAAACTATTGGCAAAAGAAACAAAATGCAATAGTAGCACAAAGTTAGTAGATAGCAAACATTCGAAGCATGATAGTCACGTAGGTCAAGTTTCATTGAATCAGTAGTATAGAGAAAAAAAGAAAAAAAAAAGGATAGTGTATTAGAAGCACGCAAAGGGTCAAATGCGAAAACCCTTCTGAAAAGCTTAGTCGAGTTTTAAAGATAGTAAGAACCCAAAATCAAAGGAATCACATAAAGAAAAGAGATGCTGAAACAAAGGAACTTCAAATCAAGTCAAGTATTCCAACAAGCAATTTCAAACCCAAAGACATAGGTTTTTCCTTAATAACATTCAAGCTTAGAAGATGATACACAAATAAATCGCACAAGCAGTTTCAGAAACTCGAACAGACCCCAAAAGAAATTAGGGTTTTCAACATCGATCAAGTTTAAAGATGATGAACAAATAAATCAGACAATATTTAGCAAATAGTCTCAGAAACTCGAACGAACCCAAATAAATTAGGGTTGTTATCACCCATCGAGTCTAGAGATGATAAACAAGTAAATCAAACAAACAATTAACAAATAGTCTCAGAAACCCCAAAAGAAATTAGGGTTTTTATCATGCTAAACTCAGAAAAGATTTTGAAAAGAAGAACTTGAAGGAAAACCCTAATCGGAAAAAGATGAAGAGTCTTTTTTTTTCTGAAAGAAAAATTGAAGAAGCTTCGAGAAGGCATTTAAAAACTCATAGCAAGCATAGATCTAAAGTGAACCTGAAAGAAGTCGAGAAGATTTTAGAGATTAGGGTTTCAGAAGAACCCCAAGTGACGAGAAAGGCCTTGAAAGCCATCGATCTAAATAGGAGAGTCAAGGGTCTGACTCGAATGGTCATGGCTGGCCGGAGAAAGGTCAGAGACGACCAGAGAATATTCGCCGAGCAAAGACTGGACCAAGCCCCTTCACAATCAAGTCATGAGACCACAGAAATGAACACGTGGAAGTCGTGGGAGGCTGATACAAGTCTTAGATGCTCCTGGAGAGCCATGGATTAGGGTAGATTAAGGTAACAACGGCTGGGGTTTGATGTTATTGTAGAGAGGATTTGAGAGAGGAGGGGGATTCAGAGGCGGCGTATTGTTAGAAATGGATTAGGGTGAAGGGGTCGTTTGGGTTAAAAAAGGAAGAGAGTAATGGGAGCCGTTGATCTACACGATCAACGACTGGATTAGGTGGGAGTCCAGGTGGGTCATTTAAACGGGTAGAGGGTTTTGAAGGGAATTGGGTTGGGGTAAAATTGGGTTCCACTTGGGGTTCAAATTAGGCTATAATTGAACGGTAATTGGACTAGTTTTTAAATAGCCAATTTTTCCCATTTATTTTATAAAAATAGCAAATTAAATTCGGAAACTAAATTAAAAGTACTAAAATTATTTATAACACATAATTATTAAATTAAAAATACTGGACTTAATTTTTATTAATGTAAACACAATTAAATCCTAAAAGAGGCTAATATTGCAATTATATGCAATTTCGCTTTAAAAATAATAAATAAATTTGTAAAAATATGCAAAAAATAATCTTGGCTATATTTTAACATAAATGTGAAAGTTCAATAAATGAATTACCAAAAATAAAATTTTGGAAATAATTATTGGGTTTTTATGGGTAAAATAGGGAAATAAATTAATTTAAAAACCTTTAAAAAATTAAGAAAAAAATACTAAAACATTTGGACATACTTATATATGCATAGATATGCTATTTTGAAGGTATTTGCATATTGAAAGATATACAGGGAAAAATTGGGTATCAACAGCTGCCATTCTTTACCCGGGAAGGATGAAAGAGTTGTCGGGTAAAGATATGATGTCCAATTTTGACCAAGTGGACCGGTTCGAAGAGGTTTAGGACGTGCCCTAGCTTCTGAGCTACCTACATATCCCTGGTCTTACAAGAATCAAGCCATATGTAGTTCGGGATCCGTCGGCGGAGTATGCCGATGGAGACTTTTCAAGAACGGACGCAATGTATGGTAGGTTTGCGGGAATGTTTTAGGTTTGGTAGGGCTGCGGAAACTGGAGCGGGATCGCTCCTGCCGAGATGGTCGTTGCTCGTCGGTTTACCTGCAAATAAGCAATACAAGCATATGTTGTGCGTAAATTTAAACATGATGCAAATTCTCGTCGGACCATGAAAGTTATCTTTGGACGGTTAGAATGACGTCCTTAGACCATGATGTACTCGGACATGAAGCATATAATAAAGGATTCGCAGGCCATGAAATGATGCTCTCGGGCTCTGAGGATGATGCCTCCGAACCATGATGCCTTTGAATAATGATATGCAAAAGATTAAAAGGGATCCTCTGGCCGTGACATGGTGTTCTCGGGCTATGAAAATGGTGCCTCCGAACGATGACGCCTTTGGATAATTTGGCGATCTTTCCGCCTATGAAATGTAGTGTGTGGCGATCTTTCAGCCCATGAGATATAGATGTGGCGATCTTTCAGCCATGCAATGCAGTATGTGGCGATCTTTCAGCCATGTAGATGCAGGTGGATGTAGAGCTTAACCTCAGAAGGCAGAATAGTAGCCTATGTAATGTGAAAATGTAGATGGAGACAACGTTTAGTCTCAGAAGGCAAAATAGTAGCCTTATACAATGTAAAAATGCAGATGGAGACAATGTTTAGTGTCGGAAGGCAGAATAGTAGCCTTATGCAATGCAAAAATGTAGATGGAGACAATGTTTAGTCTCGGAAGGCAGGATAGTAGCCTTATGCAATGCGAAAATGCAGATAGAGACATCGTTTAGTCTCGAAAGGCAGAATAGTAGCCTTATGCAATGCGGAAATGCAGATGGAGATAGTGTTTAGTATCGGAAGGCAGAATAGTAGCCTTTTTCAAGAAATAAAATGGCAAATGGTAATAATCTTTCTTAGCTGATACCACATTGCGATATTGTGCCTGCTGGGGACATTGTGTCTGCTAGGGACATTGTTGTGTGTGGATAGAAAATGTGAATAAATGTAATAGTTCTGAGAGTTGTATTCCTGAACAACGTTTATCTCGTGAGTGTATAGTATGTTTGATAGTTTTGCAATCCAATTGTCTGCATCCAAAGAAAAATCGTGAGTTTTGCAAAAAAGGAGGCGGGGGGGAGGTTAGTTCGTATACCGCTGGCTCTGCTTGACCTGCTCGGCTTTGATCTAGTGATACTGCATGCATCGTTAGGGTAGCGTTGCTAAACAAAGCAATTTCAATAATAAACAGGTATGATTTTGTGAAAGTATGACATAAGTGTATAATTAAATTTATTTTTAGATGAACCGACGACTGCGACATAGTTCAGGACATTGCAACCTCTCCTACTACGGAATTTTGAGGTCCTCTTCAAAATTCTGCCTCAGTTTGATGAGTTAACGCTTCTAACAATTGCTTGTGGCGATTGGTTGAAATTACTTTGGAATTTTGAGGGTCCCACTCAAAGGAGGGGGAATGATCTTTTTATTGAATTGTGACCGAACCCATAGGGCTGCCTATGTATCCCTTCTTAAACGGGAATCAGGTCAGGTGTAGTTCAATTACATCGATGAGGAAAGCATGAAAATTACAGATAATAACGCTTGACTGCATCGAAATTGATCGGTATTGGCCAAACTTCTCCATCCATATCTGCGAGTATGAGGGCTCCTCCTATCAGAACACGATGAACCATGTATGGACCCTACCAGTTGGGGGAGAACTTCCCTTTGGCTTCATCTTGATGCGGGAAAATTTTCCTTAACACCAGTTTCCCCGGTGCGAACCGTCTCGGCTTGACTCTGGAGATTCTCTTTTGATAAAGTTGACCATGGCAAACTGCATTCATTCTTTTTCCGTCTATAAGGGCTAGTTGCAGATAACGACTTTTCACCCACTCTGTGTCATCGAGCTCAGCTTCCTGCATGATCCTCAGGGAGGGAATTTCTACCTTAGCGATAATGACTGCCTCTGTACTGTAAACCAGCATATAGGGGGTTGCCTCGGCTGATGTGCGGACTGTGGTGCGATACCCCAGAAGAGCAAATGATAACTTCTCGTGCCACTGTCTGTGATTCTCTATCACTTTCCTCATCCACCAGATCTGATGATAACCAGCGAAGTAATCTATGAATGACTGTAGCTCATATTTGGCGCAATTGTCAATCAGGATGTGTATATTTGACAAAGGGAAGTCGTCTTTTGGACTGGCCCGGTTGAGATCCTGGTAGTCGACACAAACTCTGACCTTCCCATCCTTCTTTGGCACTAGCACGATGTTCGCTAACCATGTTGGGTATTCTACTATCCTGAGAACCTTAGGTTTGACTTGTTTAGTGACTTCTTCCTTGAATTTCAAACTCATATCAAGCTTGAACTTTCTGAGCTTTTGCTTTACCGGTGGACATGTCGGATCGGTTAATAGTTTGTGAGCCATAATAGATGTACTTAGACCAGTCATGTCATCATACGACCAGACGAATATGTCCTCATATTCCTTTAGAAATTCTGTATATTCCTTCTTTTCTGATGGCAATAAGTGAACGCTGATTCGTGTTTCTTTGACGTTCTCTACATCTCCCAGGTTAACAATTTATGTCTCATCTAGGTTGGACTTAGGTCTGTTCTCAAAGTTCTCAACTTCTTTGACAACCTCCTCTGGCATGTCATCTTCCTCTGAATCAATGTCTGTTTGTTGCGTTGTCTCATTACATGTCACAGTCATTGGTTCATCAAGATAAGTAATAGTAATGCTGTATAAGTAAAGTAATGAGAGAGAAATAATTATGAGTTGATTCATAAGAAAAGCCGAAATGCTTTGATAAATTGCATAATTGTTTTGAACATTGGAGATCTTATTACGGGAATAAACGAAAAGAAAATCATTTAGTAAATAAAATAGTGCATGATGCTTGTTTTAGCCTTGCTACCCCGAGGCTCGTCAGGCTCTGGTTGTCTTGATGGTCCATTTACTGAGGCAAGCCCTTCTGCTTATAGCCTGTATGGAAGGGCCTTCCTCCCCCTTCTCCTCGATAACAACACAACAATCCATGCCATTGTCTTCCAGGAACAAGTTCTTCATCGCGACCAGTGCTTCTTCTTCGTCTGACCCATAAATAATGCCGGCCGGTTGGAAGGTCTGCTCCAGATGTGGTATTGGCTGCTCCAGTGGATAGTAAGGACCACGCCATGGTGGTGACCAGTTGTTGAATTCTTCCCAGGTGTACTCATATCCCAGACCGAAAGTAGTGCCATGTTTATTGTGCTTTATGGGCTTAGCGATTCCTTGGAGGTTCTTGTCGATCCCCTTGCCAGGTTCGTACCCACTCCAATTCATTATACTGTCGATCTTGTTATCCCACCACTTGTATTTGTCAACAGCATTTACCTGTTCAATGTAAGGTAAGTCTCTCCGCCTAGCTTTCTTCTCCTTTCGATTGCTGGAATGGTCTAGAGACTGTATATAGGGTTTCTCCCGTCGCCGTAAATGATCACCTCTTGATGATTCCATTCGAATTTTACTTCTTGATGCAGTGTCGATACTATGACCCCAGCTGAATGGATCCATAGCCGACCCAACAGCAGATTGTAAGATGCTGGCACTTCTATCACCTGGAAATCAATGTCAAACCATGTTGGCCCCATTTGCAAGCATAGACTAATCTCCCTAATAGTGGACCTTTGAGAACCGTCGAAAGCTTTCACATTGATGGCTCCGTCCTTTATCTCGTGCAGTCCCTTACCCTACTTCTTAAGTGTTACCAGTGGACAAATGTTGAGACTAGAACCCCCGTCGATCAAGATCTTGGTGATAAAGTAGTCCTCGCATTGCATAGTGATGTGTAATGCTTTGTTGTGTCCCAACCCTTTAGGTGGTAGCTCGTCCTCATGAAAAGTGATCTTATGGCTCTCCAACACTTGTCCTACCATGTTAGCCATTTCTCTGCCAGTGATGTTGCTTGGTACGTATGCCTCACTTAGTACCTTTAGCAGAGCATTTTTGTGTGCCTCAGAGTTTTGTAGTAAAGCAAGAATAGAGATTTGCGATGTTGTTTTGTTCAACTGGTCAATGACCGAGTATTCATTGGCTTGTATCTTTCTCCAAATATCATCTGGACCTGTCTCAATAATGGGCGGGTGGTTGGAGGCCTTCTTCTTGACTCGGCTAGGTGTTTCGGGGTATAAACCCTACCAATTCTCGTCATACCCTGTGCGGAAACAGTCTCTTCGAACCTGACCTTGCCTTTCCTCCTTGCCTCGGATGTATAGTCCCAGGGTACAGCCTTTCTATGGAATGGTGTCATGGTTGACATTGCCATTGCGATTGGCATGGCTATCCTTACTCCGAACGGAGCATGTGCCTTGGGTGGAAACACTGCAACTTCAACTGGTGTGGGTGTATTTGCTGGAGACACGAATTCAACCTCAATTGGCGCTGGTGTCTTTATGGATGATATTGCTTCAAATTCAAGCAGCACATACATATTTACCTCAGTGTCCCTATATGGCTGAATCTGGACTATGATCGGATTAAGAGTATCTATTGTCTTCTTTGTGTCATCTCCTCCCGCAATCAACCCGATTGATCTCTCGGGATCCCAATATTTCTCTATTTCAATCATGTGAACGCCTCCACCCTTATGGTCCGGCAGGGGGTTATTGCAAACATTCGAAGTGGGTTCTTTTACCACAATAATCTTGTTATCAATCAAAGACTAGATCTTATATTTCAAAGAATGGCATTCATCGATGATGTGCCCCTTCATGCCAGAGTGGTAGGCATAAAATTTGTTTGGGTTAACCCACTGGGAAGGGTTCTCAGGGTTGCAGCAGGGATGGGGCTAACATAACCAGCAGCTTTGAGTCTCTCCTACAACTGGTCAATAAGTTTAGCAATGGCTGTATATTGTTTTGGGGTTTGCGATCAAAATTTGGTCGAGGTTAAGGGAAATTTTGGCGTGCAGGAGGTGATTGATAGTGGGATGGTTGAGTATTGTAGGTTTGGTAGACATGTGCGGATTGGGAATATCTGGGCGAAGTGGGCTGGTATGTGGGAGGGTGAGGTGATTGATAAGTGGGTGGTGGAGCTTGGTATGCGGGTGATGGTGCTTGGTAGTTCGGAGTTGGTTGATATGTGAGTGGAGGTATTAGGTAAGTTTGGTATTTGATAGGATATCTCTGTGCAACCATTACGGCCCCCACATCCCTTTTCTTGGACACACCACCGGATTGTAAGGCCTTATTTGTAGCTTGCAAGGCCTCGAAGTTTGTAACCATACCGCTTTTGATGCCCTCTTCAATCCTTTCACCCAACTTGATCATATCAGAAAATTTGTGGCTCTCAATCACCATTAATCTTTCATAATACTGTGGGTCCTGAGCCCAGACAAAGAATTTGTATCTGTTCCTCTTCTAGTGTAGGTCTGACCTTAACAGCTTCGAACCTCCAGCGAGTAGCATACTTGCGAAATTTTTCTGTGGGATTTTTCTTTAGATTCTGAATATAGAACACGTCTAGAGCATTCTTTGTGTTAAACCTGAACCTGTCCATAAAGTCGGATGCCATGCCTACCCAGTTTGACCACTTCTTTGGATCTTGGCTAATGTACAAAGACAAAGCATCTCCCTTCAAACTCCTCATAAAAAGCTTCACGCGGATTCGCTCGTCTTTCCCTACTCTAACCAGCTTGTCACAGTACGTTCTCAAATGGACCCTTTAATCCCCTGTACCATCAAACATTTCAAACTTCGGAAGTTTGCACCCCTCGGGCAGTTCGACGTCGGGCTGTATGTAAAGATATTCATAGTTCAACCCTTCAATTCCCTTGCTTCCTTCGATGCTTTGAATCCGGATAGTCAATTTCTTAAGTTCTTCGGCCAGGTTCCCGATGAGCATATCCTTATCATCAGACTCGGGTGTGCTTGATATGGGTTAGGTAGAGTGTGGCACGGTCTCCACGTAGATAGGGGCGTTATGGTGAGTGTGAAAGTGGTCATTTATGAAGTTTTGGAGTTCTGGGATGAGTAATGGGGTGTTGTTTGAGGTATGGTAGGTGTTGCAGTGATGGTGAGGAGCGGGAAATTGATATCTGGAGTGGTGAGGGAAAATGACAGACTTTCCAGATTTCGAACCTGATCAAGTTCTTCTTGGACTTTCAACAGTTTTTGTTCAAGTTGGGATGCATTTTCCTTAAGAACCTGAGTACCATGACCATGAGTGACCTCTACCCGTTCAGTTGAGTTCTCCTTTCTGATGTTGTTCAAATCTTCCATCTTCCCTTTGTTCTTGTTTTTGACAGGACTAAGAGGAGGAGTGGGTGGAGAGACCTTGGATCTCGTGGAATAGGATGATGTTGCCAGAGCGCACGAACTAACCTTTGGGGAGGGTAATAAAACAAAAAGTAAAAACAAAAAGGTAACCAAGTTTGTGAGGTTTGTAAAAATTGTTGCAATATTTAAACACATAGTGCGGAATGTAAAACGTGTCCTAATTTGGAACTTCTTTGTGCCTGAGGTAGGCCTAGCAACAAATTGACTTTGAGAACTTAGACTGATAGATGCCTCATTTTATTGATAAAAACAGACGAATCACAAATCGACACTTAAATAAGCAAGAAATAAAAGTCACTAATGGCCATTGGCTTTATTACATTTATAAAGTGAAAAAGATGAACTCCTATCTACTTGGTCCCAGAAGGACTTTCCCCAGATTCGGTATCCTTGGCTCTGTTGAATAGCTTTCCCAACTCGCGAAGTCCCAGCAATAGGTAGGCCCTGGCTAGATGTCTGACTTCGATTCCTTCAGCATTTTGGCAGTCTTCGACCCTCTTGAGAAACTTTTTTTCCAATTCCACTATGCCCCGCTCCAAGTATCCCAGTCTCTTGTTGGAACTGATAGTCATGTCCTTCCATTGGACTCTTGTATTTTGCTGTGTTCACTCTCGCACTCACGAATTCTTTTGCGTAGTTGGTTGTATTTGACATGTTCCTTGGCCCTTTCATCTATGATCCTGTGACCTCGAGCAAACCCTGGCTGGCTATGATTGTCTTCTAACCGACCTGAGTAGAAAGGAGCGCAACCAGCACGATACTTGTCTGACTCGATGGTATCCCTCCCCATTATGATCTTGCAGTGCCACATATGCTGAGCTTGGCACTTGTAAGGACTATCATCATTTTGTAAATCAGCCCGAAAATGACTCATTTTGTCGACCTTGGGTATAACCTACTTCCTACCGGCTTGTCTCATAACTCTTAGAGGGATGTAAGGGTATGTTCCTCTCAGCCCAATCAATATCAGGAAAGGTGTGTCTCAGGATTGGGCTATGAACTCCTCGGTCGGAAACCATTCGAACATACATTGTACCTAGTCCTCAAATAGATTATCAAATAGCTCTACCCATCATTTGGTATCTTCTGGATGAGCGAACATATTAGGCGTGTAAGTCATTCGCCTCAGATGATGGAAAGCGATATGATCATCCCAGTCCCTTCGCTGAATCTCTTGTTGGTATTCACCCCTTTGGAGATGTTCCATGAGCCAGAGTTGAAGTAATAAATTGCAGCCTTCAAAGTGTTTTGCTCCTCGTTGACACTTCTCCAAGGCTCAATATATGTCGGCAACGATCATGGGCACAATGTTGAATGGTTGTCCATCGATCCCTTCCATTAAAGTCTTAGTTACCATAGCCAGTCTGGGGTGGATTCTTGCTTTCTTCATCGGAAATATGATCGGCCCTAGGAAGCAAAACATGAATACAAAGACCCTTCGATGAATGTGCCCTAATGATGTGATGGCAAACTCATCAGGATAGGTACGGTAGGATTTGCTGTGACCGTACCTCTCATACAAATAGTCAAAGGGGATGTAGGATTCTTTCAAACATGTCATCTCTGGATTCTTCTTCAAACCCATCATTTTGAGGAAGCCCCTGCCCTTGTGGTTCTCAGGCATTAACAAACCTGAAGTTTCCCACGCTATACCGGCCAATCCTCCTATCTCTTCTAGCAAGGGTGTCATTTCGATGTCCCCAAAGCAGAATACGGCCCTCTCACAATCCCAGAACAAAGTAGCAGCTTCTATGATCTTGTTGTTGGGCTGGATCTTCAGGAGAGAAGGTAGATTCCCCAAATATTTTTGGACAAGAGTTTGATCACTAGAGTGAAGATCCTCCCACCAGCTTAGCAGTCTTGGGTGGATGTTGGTGACCACGCCGAATCTAGGGATTTCGTGCCTCATTTTTGCAAGACAAATAAGGTTAGGCTCCTACCCCACCAGACTCGACTATTTAATACCAACAATTAGCATAAAGCATTTAGTTCTCCAAATAAATGCACAGAACGTCGTGACGTCCGTTTGGGTTCAGGGAAACCTAGTGGACTTTGGTCAAGGCTATCTTAAAGGGTCATTATGTGGACAACATAACTGACCCGTCTCGGTTTGACCATGATGCATGCACAATTTAACAGAGTAAGGTTTCTATAGGGTTTTAGACTGGTACCCTTGAGCGAACAACTCAAGGGGAAAGGCACAGAACTGTCGACTGCACCGCTAATCGACTGGTTTTACAGCAAATATGCCTTTTCCGAATTTGGGGGGTAATAATATAGGAAGAGCGCAACCACTCATTATAAGAGTTGCTATGGTATTTTGTTTGGCATGAGTGGAGTATGATGTTGAGCATGGTTATGCAATAATTAAAAGCATGTTGACATGTATTTGCACATTAAGAAAGCAGTAAATACAGTAGTTTCATAATTCAAAGCAATGGTAAAGGAAAGAAACAAAGAAGACAAGTCAGTTTGCAGTTGAAAAGGAAATTGAATGCTTAAAGGAATTAAACAAGTAATTTCACATAAAGAGGTATAAATTCACAATAACAATCTAAAATGGTAAAAACCTAAATATTCCCAGCAGAGTCGCCATGCAGTCGCGCCCCCTTTTTCTTGCGAAATTGGGTTTATGACATTTGGTATGGGATAACTCGTTCCTTTTAGGAACTGGGTTTGCATTTGAAGAATCGCCACCTAATGATTTAAGGTGCATTAGGACACCTATAGGGTTCATTTCTAAGTTTGTTTGATAAACAGAGATAGGATAATGGCTTAAAATTATCCTAAGGGGAAGGTGTTAGGCACCTCTCAGGATCCACTTGTGTGGTTCCCGTCCAGACAGTTGATTGTGAATTTGTGCAATTTAGTAAATAGACAAGTATGGGCTCAAATATTAGGGGATTTAAATTTAAACACATAAGAGACAGAACAATTAAAAGAAGAGTTTTTGAAAAGAAGTTTGCAAATAAAGGGAAAGGGGGTCCTAGGTTTATATTTAATATGGATCACATCAATGCGATACCCAGTATGACACTCCTTAAAAGAGGGGATACACGTGGTAATAGCGCACCGATCATCATATCCATATCTACCCTTCCCGCCCCGTTAAGGTATTAAAGCGCGGATTGATCTCGATCATTATTGTATGTTATTACCCATCCCATTCCGATCAGTCCCGGGGGAGTTTAGGACTACTATTTCTAAAGGGGAGGGATATTAGGCTGATTTTGGTTTCAAAAGGTAAAATTCTAAGGCGACATACAAAACATATAATACTGCATGTTGGGGGAAGCATGTAAACAGATAAAGGCTAATGCATACCTCCTCAAACAAAACACATAAAAAGCATGACTTGCACATACTTTTAAGGTCTGATTAAAATACTAAAGACGAGGGGAGTTAATTATTGAAGCAGATTAGTTTATTAATAACTCAGATAAGAAGTCTGAATCAGGCCTGCCTGCTGGTTGTAGCAATTAACAAAAGCGAATTCAATTTTTTATTGTTATCATCACCTAAGGCTTGCCTAAGAGTTTGGGTGAAATGATATCTATTACCGATTCAGAAAGTGGAAAAATAGTAACAGTTTTAAAACGAACAATTGAGATCCTACAGACATGCTTTCTGAACCTCGTTAGATAAAGAAGGAAGGTTGTTTAAAACTGGTTCAGAATAGACTGAATTTTAAACTGATTGCAGATCCTATAGGCAGGATGTCTAATATTGCTCATTTTATTTCTATAGACATGATTTCTAAAAGGGGTACTGATTCTTAACCTAATGAACACGATATCTGATTTTAACCATTTAGATCCTAGGAACATGGTATCTAAATGTGACCATAATATGCAGAATTTAAGCAAGTCCTATAGGCATACTCTCTAGATACAAAACATGCAGAAATTTAATGAAAGCAGGTCTTATAGACATGGTATCTAACGTGCAAAATTACAAATGCATAATTTAAACAAACGGACCCTATAGGCATGATTTCTAAAATGCAAAACTCACAACATGTAGAATTTAAATAGAAGATCCTATAGACATGATTTCTACCCTTAAGCATGCATAATTACCCAACCCTTTTCACTAGCCAATCCCAATGTTTATTACAAATTATAACAGACTGGATAATGAATTACATCAAAAAAGTACAAAAGAAAAGTTACAACTAGAGAAAGCCTGATTCTTGACTTCCTCTCTGAGTTATGGAATTAACCACCTCAAATGACATTGATTCAAAGCCTTTCTCAGACCTGGGTGTGTCAAAGTTCCCTAAGGGTTTCAAAAGACCCTGGGCGGTGCTGACACCCAAGTTCATCGAACCAGATTGGGATGAGTGCAGTGTGGAAGTGCCAGCCCTTATGTGTCCAAGTTCAGAGGGAGCTCATAGGTCCCAAGGCAAGGCTCACATAAGAGGGGTAGAACCTAAGTCTAAGAAGATAGTAAATTGCAGGAACAGAGTCTTAAAACTGAGGGGATAAAGGAGAGGAGTAAAGGGTGATAGGGAGACAATAATTAGTAACACACAAAGTTAATAACTTCATACAAAATAGGGTCAGGGGTTGGAAATCCATTGCAAGGAGCCCATGTACTTAGGCATGGATAAACTTTGGGAATGCACATCAATAGAAGGTGCTGATATGCCTATAAATCAATCATAACACACAACATCTAGAGGAGACATGGAGGTTATGATCCGAGGGGGATCAGGTTTGGGTCATGCACAGCAAGGTCCAATAATGTCATGCCCCAAACCAACCACAGATACTAAACACCTTGGGGATGGGGATTAAAGATTCACAAGTTATAATAAGTAATGGACAGAAGCATTAACTCAGAACAAGAAGGGGCAGATTACAGCATGTTTAATAATGGAACTTGGTTAAATACAAATAGGAGACAAACAAGGTTGGAAGAGACAGTAAAGAAACATGTTATTGTTGGTGCAGAAGCTTAATTAGAACATACCAGTAAGATGCAAATGTAGAGAAAAATAAGCAAGCTTCCCACAGCCTAACCTTGTCTTTCAGCCGGCTAGGGCCAGTAATACAAGTGGCAACAGAGAAAAGAGAGAGATTTTAGTGGAGTGTGTGTTTGAACTCAAGTGTTTTATGCCTTGTGTTTGTGTGTTTGGAAGAAGAGAAGGTGGGTATTTATAGTTTTGAAAGCATGTAAGAAATAAGGCAATGAATACACATGTGGAAGTAATCAGCAATCAGAATCAATCAACCAAGTGATTCCCCTTTAATTGAGCAATCACTTTTTTAGCGGGCTTAACATGTTTAAAAGAAGGAAAGAAAATCAGTTTTTAGGCCGACTGGTTATTACCATAAAAGGAAGTAGTAAAATATTGAGTACACAATAGAATCCAAGTACAGAGATACACTTATTTTGGGGAAAAGATTCAGCAAGGCAATAAGTAAGGAAAGGGATTAATCACTTTAACAGCCGAGTAAAATTAGAGTTCACAAAAAGAGAAGTTTTGAAATTAGTCCCTAAATTGAGAATCAATCAAAGAAGGGGCCTCTACGTATAAATAGAGTGCACAAACGATGGACATGAGAGGACAAACTATTGGCAAAAGAAACAGCATGCAATAGTAGCACAAAGTTAGTAGACAGCAAACATTCGAAGCATGAAAGTCACAAAGTTCAAGTTTCATTGAATCAGTAGTATAGAGAAAAGAAGAAAAAAAAAAGGATAGAGTATCAGAAGCATGCAAAAGGTCAAGTGCGAAAACCCTTCTGAAAAGCATAGTCGAGTTTCAAAGATAGTAAGAACCCAGAATTAAAGGAATCACAAAAAGAAAAGAGATGTTGAAACAAAGGAACTTCAAATCAAGTCAGGTATTCCAACGAGCAATTTCAAGCCCAAAGACATAGGTTTTTCCTTTATAACATTCAAGCTTAGAAAATGATAAACAAATAAATCGCACAAGTAGTTTCAGAAACTCGAATAGACCCCAAAAGAAATTTGGGTTTTCAACATCGATCGAGTTTACATATGATGAACAAATAAACCAGACAATAATTAGCAAATAGTCTCAGAAACACAAACGAACCCAAAGAAATTAGGGTTTTAAACAGGTAAAGGGTCGGATTTGAAGGGAATTGGGTTCCACTTGGGATTCAAATTAGGCTATAATTGAAAGGTAATTGGGCTAGTTTTTAAATAGCCAATTTTCCCAATTTATTTTAGAAAAATAGCAAATTAAATTCTGAAAATAAATTAAAAGTACTAAAATGATTTATAAGATATAGTTATCAAATTAAAAATACTGGACTTAATTTTTATAAATGTAAACGCAATTAAATCTTAAAAGAGGCTAATGTTGCAATTATATGCAATTTAGCTTTAATAATACTAAATAAATTTGTAAAATTATGTAAAAAATCATCTTGGATATATTTTAACATAAATGTGAAAGTCCAATAAATTAATTACCAAATATAAAATTTTGGAAATAATTATTGGGGTTTTACGAATAAAATAGGGAAATAAAATGATTTTAAAACCTTTAAAAAATTAAGGAAAAATACTAAAACACTTGGACATACTTATATATGCATACATATGCTATTTTGAAGGTATTTTCATATTGAAAAATATACAGGGAAAAATTGGGTATCAACAAGAGGTAGTAAAGAAAGAAATCATCAAGTAGTTGGATGCCGGGGTAGTCTACCCCATTGCCGATAGTTCTTGGGTGAGACCGGTGCAATGTGTGCTGAAAAAGGGAGGCTTGACCGTGATTGAAAATGATAAAAATAAGCTCATCCCAACAAGAACGGTGACCGGATGGAGGGTGTTTATGGATAATGGGAAGCTCAACAGTGCCACATGCAAAGACCATTTCCCTATGCCTTTTATTGATCAAATGCTTGATCGGCTGGCGGGAAGGTCATTCTATTGCTTTCTTGATGGATATTTCGGCTACAACTAAATCAACATAGCATTGGAGGATCAAGAGAAGACAACATTCACATGCCCTTATGGAACTTTTTCCTTTAGACGGATTCCATTTGGTTTGTGCAATGCTCCGACTACTTTTCAAAGATGCATGATGTCCATTTTCTCCGACATGGTGGAGGATTTTCTAGAGGTTTTCATGGACGACTTTTTGGTGGTAGGTGACTCTTTTGTGCATTGTCTCAACAATCTTAGACAAGTTCTTAAGAGATGTGAGGAGACCAACCTTGTGCTCAACTGGGGGAAATGCCATTTCATGGTGGATGAAGGCATTGTATTGGGGCATAAAATTTCAAAACATGGCATAGAGGTTGACCGGGAAAAGATCTAGATCATTTCCAAGCTTCCTCCACCTACTTCGTTAAAGGTGTCCGAAGTTTCTTGGGGCATGCCGGGTTCTATAGGCGTTTCATCAAGGATTTTTCCAAGATTGCAAATCCTATGTGCAAACTCCTTGTGAAAGATGCAAAATTTGTGTTTGACGAGAAATGCCTCAAAGCCTTTGAGGAATTAAAGCAAAAGCTCACCACAACACCTATTATTGTCACACCCGATTGGTCTCTTCCTTTCAAGCTCATGTGTGATGCCAGTGGTGTAGCTATTGGAGCAATGCTTGGCCAAAGTCACGACAAGGTTCTTCACCCGGTCTATTATGCAAGAAAAACACTCAATGGAGCGCAAATGAATTACACGGTGACTGAGCAAGAACTTCTTGCCATTGTCTATGCCTTTGAGAAATTCCGGGCTTATTTGTTAGGATCCAAGGTGATAGTGTACACAGACCATGCTGCCCTTCGCTATCTCATGGCAAAGAAGGATGCAAAGCCTAGGTTGATTCGGTGGGTCTTGTTGTTGCAAGAATTTGACTTCGAGGTCAAGGATCGCAAAGGAATGCAAAATTAAGTAGCAGATCATTTTTCAAGGCTGGAAGAGGCAGGGAGACCAAAAGGAGATCACTATCTAGCATTTTTGCTCCTTGGTATGCCGATATTGCTAACTACTTGGTTAGTGACCTTATTCCGGATGGATTGGAATCCTATCAAAAGAAGAAGTTTTTGAAAGATTGTCGGCAATACTATTGGGAAGAACCATTCTTGTTCCATGTTTGAGCTGACAATATTATTAGAAGGTGTGTTCCAGAAGAAGAGATTATGCCAATTCTTAAGGCATGCCACGACTCACCGGTTGGGGGTCACCACGGGGGAAATTGACCGGTGGCTAAGGTGCTTGAATGCGGTTATTATTGGCCGTTGATTTATCACGATGCCAATTAAATTGTCAAGGCTTGTGACCAATGCCAAAGGCAAGGATCAATCTCCAAGAGGCATAAAATGCCAATGCACTTTGTGATGGAGATAGAAATCTTCGACGTGTGGGGAATTGATTTTATGGGTCCCTTTGTAATCTCTTGTGGGATGAAATATATCTTGGTAGCTGTGGACTATATGTCCAAATGGGTTGAAGCAATTGCCTTAACAATGAGGCAAGAAGTGCGACCACATTCTTAAAAAACATATTCACTCGGTTTGGCACTCCTAGAGCCATTCTTAGTGATGATGGGTCTCATTTCTATAACAAGGCTTTCACAGGGCTACTAGAGAAATATGACGTCAAGCATAAGGTGGCCACACCTTATCATCCCCAATCAAGTGGCCAAGTTGAAGTTTCGAGTCGGGAGATAAAGAGCATTCTAGCAAAGACCGTCAATGCAAACATGACCGATTGGTCAAGGAAGCTAGACGAAGCATTACGGGCATACCACACTGCATACAAAACTCCTATTGGCACTTACCCTTATCGGTTAGTCTTCGGCTAGGATTTTCATCTACCCGTAGAACTGGAGCACAAAGCCATATGGGCTTTAAAAAGGTTGAACTTGGACTGGCTGAAGCTGTAAATTTGAGGTTAACACAACTCAATGAAATGGAGGAATTTCGCTTTCGCTTCCATGCATATGAAAGTGCAGTTGTGTATAAAGAAAGGATGAAGTTCGTCCACAACAAAAAGATCTTGAAAAGGGAGTTCAAGTCGGGTGACTTGGTTTTGCTCTTTAACTCAAGTCTCAAATTGTTTCCGGGCAAGCTCAAATCAAAATGGTCCGGTTCGTTCAAGGTGGTCAATGTATTTCCTTTTGGAGCTGTGGAACTAGAATCGGACGATGGGCTCTAAACCTTCAAAGTGAATGGCCAGCGAGTCAGGCACTACTTGGGCACAGATGGAGAAAAACATTTGGTGGAGTAGTTGGCTCTTAAAGATGGTCTGTGCCCGACCAATGTGTGAATCTAAAGGAACGCCAACTTCATCATGCCGCGACGTTAAATCAAGCGCTTCATGGGAGGCAACCCATGTGTGGTAACACCTTTTTTGTCCTTTAATTTTTTAATTTTTTGTTAGATAAATTTAATTGAGCAATTTAAATTATGTGCTAGAGTGCAGGGGATTCAAAATATCATAACACTTGGTAAGATTGCATGAGAAAGGGAAGAAAAATCACCTTGGGAAGTTTGCTACACATATGCGGTCGCATTTTAACTATGCGGACCGCATTGTGGTCGCAAACCCAGACAGTGTGTTTGGCAAAATTTATGATAAGAATGGGACAAGAAGGTGCACTTTGCGGACCGCATTTCCATTATTTGATCGCATAGTGCACCGCATTTTGGCCCTCACGCAACTCATGTTGAATCCACTGCATAACACTTATGCGGTCACATAATGTGTTATGCGGTGACTTAACCATCGCATATCTCCCAGGTATGTCCCTCGCATCTCTTCAGCATTTCAAACACGTTCAAAACAGAAGAATTTTTTTTATCATAAACAAAACAAAACAAAAGAAAAAAAGGGGAAAACGAGAAAAGGCAAAATGGATCGTGAATCAATAACGTAAGACAACACCTGTGAAATCATCTCCCAAGTGTGCTCATTAATACATCGCTGGTATGTTTTTCCTTTCTCGATTTCATCTTTGTAGATTTTAGTTTCAAATTTTGTTTTTGTTTCCTGTTTTCTTTTCCCTTTCTATAGATGGATGTATGTTCATAATGTGAGGGTGTTATTGGTTAGGTAGTATATTTGGGGTGATGGGTAGTGAAACTAGGTCTGCCATTGTTGAGGGTTGAAGTCAAAAAGTTAAGAACGATGGCTTCTGCGAACAACATAACCAATTTGCGGTCCGCATTGTTGCCGCAAAACTGAACCCTAGATGGCTTAGGAAGATGACAAAATGTTGCGACTTTGCGATCGCATAATTGATATGCGGACCGCAAAGTCACCGCATACTGACACAGTTTCAATGGTTTTGTAACATGATATTTGCGGTCACTTTGCGGTGGATTTTGCAATTGCATTTTGTATTTCTATTTTCTGAGCAATCAAGTATGCGATGTTTATGTGAACCGCATAATGGTTATGCGATCGCATAACCCATCGCATACTTAGATCAATTCATGAGTCTGAGAGTTTGCGACAAGTTTGCGGTCCGTATAGTGGTTATGCGACCGCATAACCTGTCGCATACTTAAATTTGTTTTAGTTTTTTTTGTTTTCTTTTCATCGTTGCATACCATGTGGCTCACATTTCACTTCTGTGCAGATATGGTTCCCAAGAAACATACAGCCTCTGCCCAGAAAACACCAGTCGTCAACCTCAACAAGCAAAACATTCACGACCGGACCCTACTGCTATACTTCCCGCCCAGTCTGATGAGGAGGAGACCTTGCCCTCAGTTGACATATAAGCTGAGGCAAGAAGGAAACGAGGAGATGACTTCCAGCTCAGGTTTGGGGTCGAAGGGTCCAGGGAGTTATATAGAGAAGGGCTAACCAAACGTAAAATCTTGGCTGAAAAGCAACTGAGTTTAAATGGGTTACAAGAGCAGTACCCCCATATATGGGAGAACATCAAAGCAAGAAAATGGGAGTGCTTCACTGAGCTGCCTGACAACTATAATGAAACACATGTCCGTGAGTTTTATGCCTCGTATGGAGCCTCCAGGACTACTCACTACAAGCGCAACGGGGTTTTCTGTGACACTATATTAGTTCGGGGGAAGAGCGTGTTATGAAGCAGTGCCGGAGAATTTCGGCACATTTAATACAAATTGCTTAGATTTTAGCTTGTTTTAAATGCAATTATCTTTTATACTTATGTAATTTTAGTGTTTTTGCAGTGTATGAGGTTTAAGGACTTAAGAGCATGGAAATGAAATCAAAAAGCCACAAAAAGACAAGAAAAGAGCAAAATGCATCGCAAATGTGGAAATGCGGACCGCAAATCCAACATGTGGGCTGCATAATGTTCAAGGGAATCGCAAACCACAACAGTTTGTGGGCCAAAGTCCAGTGCAAGAAATGCGGTCCAGTCTGCGATCGCATAACAGGTTTGCAGGCCGTATAATGGACCGCAAACTCGTTATAAAAGTTGTTGAAGGTGGAAAATGCGATGTGAAATGCGATCGCATAACTATAATGCGGACCGCAGAACGTGAATGCGATGAAGGCCTGGAAACTAGGGTTTGAATATGCAATGGCCATGGTGAATATGCGGACCGCATGTTTGTTATGCGATAGATATGTGGTCGCATAACTGACCGTAAAGGGCATTTTTGTCCCGAGCTTTAACCCACTATAAATAGATTTATTGGGTTTTATAGGGGGCAGCTTGTCTTGTTTTTTAGCTACATTCCAAGTCTTTAATATTCCTCTCTTTTGGAAGGTTTTGAATGAAGAATCATGCACTTTGTAAGCTTTATGGCATTAAATATTCTCATCCTTTTGTATTTTAGTATGTGTAGCTAACTTTAAATACTAAGGTTGTGGACCCTAAATGGGTGTTATGTTAATGGGTGTTTAACATTGAATATATATATAATGGTTGGTTGATATATATTTATTTTTATTCTTCATTTATTGTTGGTGGTTGCAAACATTAACAAGTGCCATTAAATTCTTTCTTTACTTGGAAAAGTGAGTTAGGATTTGGTAGAAGTAAATATCATAGACTCAAGGCTTTAAACCTTGTTTAATAGAATCGCTTAGGAATAAGTGAGTTTTATTTGAAAATATTGGAAAAATCATAAAGAGTAAATACTACCCAACTATTGGAAAATATTGGGTAGTCATTTGGAAATCATTTGCATATCTAAAGAACCTTCCATTAGAAATATATCATATTAACACCGATAGCATTACACTTCATTGAAGGGGACACAAACTTAGTTTCCTTAATCAAATTATTTACATTCTCAACATTACAATTAGTTATTTCTTCAAACCAAAATCATATCATACTCTTGTTACAATTAATTGAATAGAATTACGATTTAAGTCAAGTAACACACTACTCGAGTAACCTTTTCACGCCTATTCCCTATGGGATTTGACCCCAACCTTGTTGGGTTATTATATTTGACACCGACCGCCTTGCACTATTTAATTAAAGTGTAATTTGAGCGTATCAATGACTATATAAGAAATATCTTAAATATGCTTCCAAACAAGATGGTTTTGCAAATTACTTCTACAAACTATATTAATAATGATTAACTAGACAAATGAAACTAGAGATTGATTAGTTGTTTTTTGTTGTTTAAAAATAGGCAAAAGGCCTAGGGATATAACCTCTACCTAGGTGTTAGCCTAATGGGTTAATTACACTAACACTTGTTTTAGTAATTAGGGTGTATTATAGCTCTCAACTATAAATTACCCACTCGATACATCTAGGTCTGTAAGGCCCGTAAAAGATTTTGCCTAAAAACCCAAGGTATCGTGGTGCCAAGGTAGAGTTATGAGTTGATGAATGAAGAGATTATTCGCGAAAAGCTTGCTCACTGCGGTACATACTTTTTGGAGTGAACAGTGCGTCAGGGAGTTGGAGAAAATTTTTGGCAGAGCAGGGCATTTCTATGGTCCATTCTGCGATCGCAGAGCTGATATGCGGACCACAAATGTGCCGTAGAATGAAGCAGAGAATTGGCATAACTTTACGAGTTATTTTGTGGTCAATTATGAGGCCGCATAATTGTTTTGCGAGCCACACATTCGTCACAGAAGACAGCATGAGAAATTTCAAGAGGAGGTTCTACGGTCGCTTCTACGACTGCTGAATTGGTCTGTAGGCCGAAGACCTGTCGCATACCTACACAGAAAATGCCCAGTTCCGAAGGGCCATTGTGCGGTCCATTTTGTGGACTGCACAAGTGTTATGTGGTCACATATGCGGCCGTAGATTTTTATCGGGGCTTCATTTTTCTAATGATATAACCCTACTCAATTTTGTTGTATTTAGCCATAGGGGTCATTTTATAGGGGTTATCTGGTGTCTTAGAGAGAGGGGAGAGCTATTTTAGAGAGGGAAATGAGAGGACTCAAGGATTTCACTACTCAACTTAGATCAAGCCTTGGAATTTCATCAAATGGAACTTGCTAAGGTTTCTAAAAGGTAAGAATTTCTTCCCCAATTCTCCAATTTCGAATTTTTTGTTGGTTATGGGTAATGGGGGTAGACCTACCACATGCATGAGCTAATATGGATTGTGGAGAAGTTGTTGGACTACATTGGGTGATTTTTGTTGTTAAGTTGGTTGAGGAAAGATGGGGTTGTCACTGTAGCAGCTCTTTCCATACGAATTCCTCTAATCGTGCTCATAAATTCTCCCTTCTTTTATAGATTCGCATTGTTAGAAGTGGTGGGACATTATTGTTACACCACGAAAACGTCTTTCGAGGCATTAAGGCTACACTCTTCTTCTAGTATCAGAATTCCTGAATCCTTGCAAAACTCCATCATGTTCAGTCGAACTTGAAACACTATTGATGTGGGATGTTCAAGCTAGTAAATTGATTCTCAAATTGCATAATGTGTCTGAACCATCCTACACTAAATATTTTCTATTTTGACATAATTATGTTATACCCCTTTTGGGAAGAAAACCTTGTATTAAACCAATGTGATTAATCACTTATTTCTAATATGATGAAATATTATGAACTTACACTTATTAAGGCCAAAGGTGCCAAACGGTTGATTGGAAAAGAAATCTTTTGTACAAACTATCATTGTTTTGTGAATTCGAAGTGTGGCATTGTAAATACACCTCCACCCGTACATATTGGGGTAAGGCGGTGGGGCCCGCTTTGTGTAGAGATTGTTGTTATGATTACACCTCCACCCGCACACATTTGGGTGAGGCGGCGGGGCCGCTTTGTGTAGAGATTGAGAATGTGGATACACCTCCACTCGCACATATTGGGGTGAGGCGGCAAGTCGTCCTTGTGTAGAGATTGAGATTGTGGATACACCTCCACCCGCACATATTGGGCTGAGGCGACGGGACCGCTTTATGTAGAGATTGATATTGTGGATACACCTCCACCTGCACACATTGAGGTGAGGTGGCGTGGTCGCTTTGTGTAGAGATTGTGGTATGATTACACCTCCACCCGCACACATTGGTGTGAGGTGGTAGGGCCACTTTGTGTAGAGTTGTGGCATTGCGGTAAAGGTCATGTAGAGGATTCCGTAAAGGTCATGTAGAGGATTACCAACTTCAAATTTATAAATGTTTTTGAAAGATTTAAATTATTTTGGTTTTGGTTTTACAACAATTTAAGCCCTTTTATTGCTTCCATGATTCGTCATATTCATGTTGTGCTTCAAATCCTTGAAGAGGGTGTTTGGTTTTCATACTAGTACTATTCGACATGTACTAACTTCACTTTTGCTGGGGGAGCTGCATCTTTAATGGATGCAGGTGGTTCCACAGCAAGCGACTTTGACCAGTGATAGTGTTGCACCCTTTTCCTATATGACTTGGTGAGCCACTCTTCATTTCAGGTTCATATATCTTTTGATAATTGTACATTTAGTTTTGAGGTATAGCCAGGGTCATGTTGTCGGCAGTATCATTGTACTCCTTTGTGTATATATTAGAGGCTCCGTAGACATAGTGTAGGTAGTATGTTGGCATTGGGAATATCAAACTAGTAACGTTATGTTTGTACCATATGTACCACTTCAAACTATGAAAGTGTATATATTTTGAGACTTCAAATAGTGTAACTAATGTTAATGAATTGATGTTGTTTGCATGATCCTCTTCATTTTTAAGTAATGAGATAGATCTTCTCCTTATTCATGGGGGAGTTCGGGCAGGATTTATTGTCCAGGCTTGTTCGGCCGGGTTATCTCGGTTGAGCGCCATTTGCACTCCCCGAGGTTGGGGCGTGACAAGCTTGGTATCAGAACCTAAGGTTTTAAATTGTCCTTGGATGTCTCCGAGCCGTGTCTAGTAGAGTCCTTCTTATCAGTGTGTTGTTGACCACATCTACAATTAGGAGGCTACTTGGGCATTTAGGAATAATACCCTTCTTTGATGCTCTAGATCGTGAGGTAGGGCTGATTGTAAGACTGTTCCTCCTTTAACTCGTGCATTGCTCTAATTTTCAGTATATAGCGCCAAGGAAGAAAGCAAGAATTGGCCAAGGATCCAATGCTACCTAGGACTGGCAGTTGATTCTATACCTACTAATTTGGGTTAACACCCGAGGGGTGAGGACATTCCCCTAGCTACCACACTACCTGATTCTACTACTTCTGCTCAGACTACACTAATTCCTACACCTACTGACGGTGTAGCTATTCCACCCCTGATTGATATTCCAGTTCCACCTCCAGCCCCAGCTTTCGGTCCTGATGTTTCTGATAGGGACCTTAGGGGAGCCATATAAATGTTGACTTAGATAGTGGCTTCACAGGCCTAGAGATCGAATGTTGCACCTACTTCTTCAAGTCAACAAGGGGATTCTGGTAGTTCCATGGTGAACAGATTTCTTCAATTGGATCCTCTAGTGTTCACAGATATTGATCCTGAGGAGGACCCCCAAGACTTTATTGATGAGATGCACAAGACACTCCGAGTCATGCGTGCTACTAAGACGTAGGGAGTGGAGTTGGCCTCTTACAACCCAAAAGAGGTGGCCTATTCTTGGTTCGAGATGTAGGAGGAGTCCCGTGAGGAGGGGAGCCCTCCGGCGAGGTAGAGTGAGTTTGTTGATGCCTTCATTGATCATTTCTTGCCTATTGAGACTAAGGTATAACGTGTTTCCGAGTTTGACAATTCGAAACAAGGTAGCATGAGTGTGTGGGGGTTTCATATGAGGTTTGTGTGCCTGTCTAAGTATGCCATCTATATGTTGCCTACTATGGAGGCTAGAGTGCACCGATTTGTGCAAGACCTTAGCCCCTTCATTGTTAGTGAGGCCACTATAACTGCCTTAAATTCGGATATGAATTATGGTAAGATGGTGGCATTTTCTCGCCGCAGAGACTCGCAAAATTAAGAGTAAAATGGAGAGAGAGAGAGAGAGGGTAGCAACAAGGCCCGGTCGGCGGGCAATTTTAGTGGTACTTCTGGTGGTGGTGGTGGTAGGTCAGCATTTAGGGGAGGGTCATCAGTGCCATCCCATTCCTTTGCTCGTCTTCAGTTAGTGCACCGCCATTAGGGCCCAGTCTATAGCAGTGGAGCCGTTTCGAGCCTAGTCAGGGCAACATGGGATCCTACCAGCAAGGTCGGCCTGGAGGGAGAATTTAGCAACAACGGAGGCCCCCATGCCCATGTGCTATAAGTGCGATATCAGGGGTTACCTTCAGAATGGTTAGCGTTCCTTCCACCAGAGTGTGGCCAGGGGTGCAGTACAACCATCCAGTTCTATATCTACTACATCCGCAGCACCTCCCCCAGCTCGAGGCACTCTAGCACCCGTAGGGCGTGGTGCATCTAGCTATGGTACTCAAAGCTCAGGAGGCCCTAACAGGTTTTATGCTATGAGGAGTCAAGATTTAGAGGCTTCTCCAGATATGGTTACAAGTATATTGACCGTTCAATCCCATGATGTATATGCTCTTATTGATCTCGGTTCCGCTTTGTCTTATGTCACTCCTTATGTTGCCATGGAATTTAGGATAGAACCGGAATAGCTTCATGAGCCATTCTCTATATCTATTCTGATTGGTGAGTTTAATATGGTCGCATGAATTTATAGGGATTGTGTTGTCACGGTGCATGGTCGGGACACCATGGTCGATCTCATTGAGTTGGGGATGGTTGATTTTGATGTAATAAATGGAGATGGACTGGCTTTATTTGTGTTTTCTAAGCTCGATTGCTGAACTAGGATCATTAAGTTTGAATTCCCAAATGAGTCAGTTATTGAGTGGAAGGGGGATGATGTGGTGTCTAAGGGTAGGTTTATTTCTTACCTTAAGGCCGCGAAGTTATCAACAAGGGGTGTATTTACCATTTGGTCTGGGTTACAAACACCAGTGCTGAGGCACCTACACTTGAGTCTGTGCTAGTGGTGAATGAATTTCCGGAGGTCTTTCTAGATGAGCTCCCTGGGATCCCACTAGACAGGATATTGGTTTTGGGATTGATATGATGTTGGGCATGAAGTCTATATCTATTCCACCCTACAGAATGGCGCCGGCAAAATTGAAGGAGCTAAATAAGCAATTGAAGATTTGTTAGAGAAGGGTTTCATCTGACCAAGTGTGTCACCTTGGGGCGCATCGGTTCTCTTTGTAAGAAAGAAAGAGGGGTTGCTAAGGATGTGTATTGACTATTGGCAACTCAACAAGGTCACGATCAAGAATAAGTACCCCCTACCAATGATGGATGACTTGTTTGACCAATTTCAGGGTGCTAAGTACTTCTCCAAAATTTATTTATGATCCTGGTGTCACCAATTGAAGATCAGGGAGCATAATATTTCGAAAACAGCTTTCAAGATCTGGTATGGGCACTTTGAATTTCTAGTAATGTCTTTTGGGCTAACAAATGCCCTGACAACTTTCATGGATGTTATGAATCGGGTCTTCAAGCCTTTCCTAGACTCCTTTTTGATAGTGTTCATTGATGATATTCTGGTATATTCACGAAGTTGAGAGGATAATATTGATCATCTCAGGCCAGTTCTGTAGACTCTGTATCAGCACCAGCTGTATGGAAAGTTTTTGAAATGTGAATTTTGGCATGAATCTGTCAAATTCTTGTGTCACGTCATTTCTATAGAAAGAATTAAGGTTGATCGCTAAAGATTTCCATTATGAAGAATTGGCCGAGGCCTACAACTCTAAAAGAGTTCGCAATTTCATGGGTTTAGCGGGGTATTATAGAAAGTTCGTGGAGGGGTTCTCTACTCTTGCCTCTCCCTGACTAAATTGACGTAGAAGGAAGCTAGGTTCCAATGGTTAGATGCTTGTGAAAGGAGCTTCTAAGAGTTGAAATCGAGATTGATTATAGCACGGGTGTTGACCCTACCAGAGGGAAAAGATGGGTTTGTGGTATATTGTGATGCTTCAAAGATTGGACTTGGGTTTGTATTAATGCAACATGGCAAGGTGATAGTGTATGCTTCTCGGCAAATCAAGAATCAAGAAAATAACTATTCAACACATAACATAGAACTTGTGGCGGTGGTGTTTGTATTGAAGATAGCTTGAGTTGCTCAAGAACTATACATCATTGTGTTGTGGTTTTGGGATTTTGTGACAGGTGGATTTGCCAAATTATAGGGGAGACTCTAGCAAATGTTTTGAAAATTTATAGAGTTAGAAAATTTGGAACTGCTGGTATGTGAGGTCACAGTTGAGTCGCATTAGATGCTATGGTAAATTTTGACCCTCATTCAAGGACGAATGATCCTAAGCAGGGAAGGATGTAAGTCCTTGTAAAAAATTTCGCCTAAAAACTCGGGGTTTCGAGGTACCAAGGTAGACTTATGTGTTGATGATGGTAGAGATTATTCGCGTAGAGCTTGCTCGCTGCAGTACAGACATTTTTGATTGAATAATGCGTCGGGGAGTTGGAGAATATTTTTGGCAGAGCAAGGCATTTTTGCGGTCCATTCTACGATCGGAGGACTGATATGCAGACCGCAGATGCACCATAGGATGAAGCAGAGAATTGGCCAAACTTCGAGAATTATTTTGCGGTCAAATATGCGGCCGCATAATCGTTTCGCGGGCTGCACAATCGTCGCAGTAGCTAGCATGAGAAATTTTGGGAGAAGGTTCTGTGGTCCCTTATTCGATCACAAAATTGGTTTGCAGATTGTATACCTGTCGCATACCTGTACAGAAAATGCCTAATTCCATAATGCCATTGTGCGGTCCATTTTGCGGACCGCGGAAGTGCTATGCGGTCGCATATTCGACTACAGATCTGTATCAGGGCTTCATATTTCTAATATTGTAACCCTAACCCATTTTGTTTTATTTAGCCATAGGGTTTATTTTATAGGGGTTATCCGGTGTCTTAGAGAGAGGAAAGAGCTATTTTAGAGAGGGAAAGGGGAGGACTCAAGTATTTCACTACTCAACTTGGATCCAGCCTTTGAATTTCATCAAACAGAACTTTCTAGGGTTTCTAAAAGGTAGAATTGTTGATACCTAATTTTTCCCTGTATATTTTTAATATGTAAAATACTCTCAAATAGCATGTATGTGCATATATAAGCATGTCCCAAGGTTTTATTATTTTTCTCTTAATTTTTAAAGATTTTTAAATCAATTTATTGCCATATTTTATTAAGAAAAATCCAATAATTATTCCCAAATTTATTTTGGATGATTCATTTATTGGATTCTCATATTTATATTAAAATATATCTAGCATAATTTTTGCATATTTAAAAATTTATTTAGTATTTTTAAAGCTAAATTGCATATAATTACAATCTTGGCCTCTTTCAAGATTTAATTGTAATTATATTTATAAAATCAACTCCAGTATTTTTAATTTGATAATTATGTATTATTAATAATTTTAGTATCTTTAATTTATTTCCAGAAATTATTTTACTATTTTTTATAAATAAACAAGTGAAAATGGTTATTTAAATGTTAGCCCATTTTTATTTAAATTTTAGCCAGATTTGACACCCCAATTAAACCCAATTTCAAATCCAATTACCCAGCCCAAATCCTAGATCAACCCGACCCTCGACCCTTTAAAATAACCCGCACGGATTCCTTTTCAATCTAGGCTGTTGATCAAAATGATCAACGGCCACCCTTAACCCCTTCCTTTTTTAACCCGACCTAACCCCTAAACCTAATCATTTTCCCTTCTATAGCCGCCCTTGAATCCCCCACCGCTTCTCCCAGTTCTCTCTTAAGCTCCCCTCAAACCCTAGCTGCCTCCCTCCGCTTCCACCCTAAAATCACCGGAATCTATGGCTTCCAAGGTCACTGAAGTCTTATACTGGCCTCTTATAACTCCTACACGTCTGGTTACTTTAGTTTCAAGGCCTGAACTTGAAGAAGCTTGGCTCAGACTTTGTTCGATTCGAGTTCTGTGGCCGTCTCCGACCTTTCTCCGGCCAGCCATGGCTATTCGAGCCTGATCTCGACTTCTCCTGCTTAGATCAATGACTTTCCAAGCCTTTCTACCATCTGGGTTCTTCTGAAACCCTAACTTTTGAGGTTCTTCTAATTTCTTTAGATCTGTTCTAGATCCATGTTTTCCCTAAACTTTCAAATGCTTTGTCAAAGTTTCTTTCAAAACTCTGCTTTCAAAACCTTTATCTTTTCCGATTTAAGGTTTTGGCAAGATATTTAGAAGTCTCTCTAATCTTTAGCATGTTCTACTGTGTTTCTTAAGTTGTTCTTATACTATGTTTCTTATGTTGATTCTTCTACTGTGTTTTAAAGTCTTAAGTTCTTTCTTAGGGTTTCTGATTTTATTTTCTTTGTTTATATTTTCGCCTAATTCTCTTGTCTTTCATCTCTACACTCGATTGATGGCAAAAACCCTAAGATTTGGGGTTCATTTGAGTTCTGATATTATTTTTTATGTGACATGTTTTTTCCTCATCTCTGAACTTGTTAGGTTTCAAAACATTAATTTCTTTGGACCTATTTGAGTTTCTGAAGTTGTTTCATCTGTTGCTCGCTGAATTTCAAAATCTTTTGTTTCTTTATATGATTTTGAATCCCTGCTAAACTCTTCTAAGGTCTTTCTACTGGACCCTTTGCATGTTATTTGATACTCTCTCCCTTCTCCATTGCTGAGTTACTGAAACTGACCTATGTGACTACCATGTTCCTATAGTCCACTACTTACCTTGCAATTGCATGACACTTTTTTTGTCCTAAATTCAACCTCGCATGCCTAATACTTGTGTGCTCTTTATATATGCTGAGCTTCCCCTCTAAAATGACTTTCAATTTTTGACTGATTTCAGACCTCCTTGTGTAAGTCTGATTGATTCTTTCCTTGTTTTACTAATTTCCTGTTTCTTGGTTTGATTTGAAAACTTTCCTTAGCCTTTCTGACTTGGTTTATTCATGAACCAGTAATTTCGAATCTCTGACTCCTTGATTTACTATGTACTGATTGATTCTTACCTTATTTGTTTAACCGTGTATTTCAAAGATCCTTCCCGTAATTAAACTCCTATGTATTTACCCCTAATTGTCTACTTTGCACAAGATGCTTATTTGATCTCTTTCCTTAAATGATTTCTGTTCATTACCGTTTAAGTTTGAACTCCTTAATTAAAGGAAGTTTTTATACTGATTTATTTTAATTGGTACATGGTTATTCTCTTACCTTATTCTCTGCATGTTTTCAAACTATAAATACCATGCTCTATCATTGACACAAAGACACACGCACAGTCTTAGTTTTATGAACTCGCACTCACATTCAAAAAGCACTCTCTCTTGTTACTTGTATTGTGGCCTGTTTTTTTTTCAAGTACTGCTACTACTGTATTTTGCTTCTTTGAAACTGGTATGTCCTGATTAAGGTTTTCAGCAATCACAACAATGTGTTTATTTTATTCCTTCACTTGCATGTCTGCCTATTGCTTATGTTTAGTTTGGAATTTAATTTAGCATGCTGTAATTTCCTTCCTATAATGAATCCCAAACCCCCTACCCTAATGTGTTTGATGTTAATGGTTTGTTTGAGGCATGACAGTATTATGTATTATTGTCTATGACCCAAACTTGATTCCCTTAGAATCATAACCTCCATGTCACTATCATATGTTGTGTATTCTTATTGATTTGTAAGCATAACAGCACTCTCTATTGTTGTGCATGCCCAGAATTAGCTAAATGTCTAAGCACATGGACTCTTTGCAACTTCCCTATTCCCCTGAACCCCTTTTGTGTACTTGTTTGTAGTTGTTTCCCTGTCATTCACCCCTTTAGAACTCTGTTCCTCACTTGCACTCTCTCTAAGACTTTGTTCTGCCCCCTTCTTGTGAGCCTTGCCTTGGGACCCCTTGAGTTCCCTCTGAACTTGGACACTTGAGGGCTGGCCCTTCCACACTGCACTTATCCCAATTTCGATAATGCAATTTGGGTGTGAGCACTGCCCGGAGTCCCATTGAGACTCTTAGGGAACTCTGACACACTCAAATTGGAGAAAGGCTTTGGATCAATGGTCTTTGAGTTGGGTTTATCTTGTAACTCAGAGAGGCAGTCAAAATCAGGCTTCCTCTGATTGTACTTGTATTTGTATTTGGATGTAATTTAATTTATTCTGGTTTGTAATAATTTGTAATAAACATTTGGGGCTGGTTAGTAAAAAGGAGTGGGTAACTATGTATGCAAAGGGTAGAAATCATAACTATAGTACTACTATATTCCTGCAAATTCAACCTCATATAGAAACCATGTCTTTAGGATCTGTATATTCAATTACATCTAGAAATCATATCTATAGGATTCTGCATATTTAACTTCACTTAGAAATTATGGCTATAGGATTTTGCATATTCAAACTTCACTTAGAAATCATATCTATAGGATTCTACATATTTAACTTCACTTAGAAATCATGTCTATAGGATTCTGCATATTTAACTTCACTTAGAAATCATGTCTATAGGATTTTGCATATTCAAACTTCACTTAGAAATCATGTCTATAAGGCTTCTGCATTTCGACGCTACGTCTACAAGGTCTTAAAATCAGTAACGCCTAGAAAGCATGCCTATAGGAGTTTCTAATAAAAAATCTGATTCGCCTCACTCAGTGTTAGATATAAAACCAGTAGTAATGGTTGCTATCATTTGCAGAACTTGTAATCAATTCATTTAAATTATGCCTCTCTCTTTCAATAATCTGAGTCCCTCACTTAGCAAGTTCAACAAGTGTGCATTCAAACAGTTCACATCGCGCCTTACTATTTTGTTGCTTTCTGAATCCAGTAGATACCATTCTTATAGGATCTTTGTCCAACACTTAGGCAAGCCCTAGGGTAATAAATATAAACTGAATCTACTTCCGTTAATAATTACAACTAGCAGGCAGGCTTGATTCGGACTTCTTATCTGAGTTATGTGATAAGCTGAAACTATCTCAACAATTTCCTCTCAGTCGTCTTTAATACCTTTTAAATCAGACCTAAACAGTATGTGTAAGTCATGCTAATTACGTGCTTCTTTATTTAAGGAGGTATATCTGAGCCTCTACTTGTTATATGTTTTCCCTAATTTGCAATATGTGTTTTGTATGTCGCCTTAGAGTTTTTTTTTTCCTTTGAAACTACAAATAAGCCTAATATCCCCCACCTTTTAGGATTAGTAGTCCTAAATGTTTCCGGGACTGATAGGATTGGGACGGGTAACAGCATGCAATAAGTAAACGAGACCAATCCGAGCTTTAAATACCTACGGGGTGGGAAGGGTAGATATGGATATGATGACCATGCGATAATGTCACGTGTAGCCCCTCATTGAGGAGTGATTACTGGGCATTGTATGGGGTGATCCATATTGTTAATAAGCCTAGGACCCCCTTTCCCTTATTTCTTTTATTATTTCAACTCCTTCTTTAAAAAATCAGCTTTCTTTGCTCTTCCAAACATTGTTTGTTTGCAAACCATTATATGAAACCCCCTCTTATTTGAGCCCTATTTGTCTACATGTTAATTGCACCTCAAATTCACAATAATTGTCTGGTCGGGAATCACACTAGTGGATTCTAAGGGGTGCCTAACACCTTCCCCTTGGAATAATTTCAAGCCCTTACCCTAATCTCTGGTTATTCAAAATCAAACTCTTTTGGTATCCTAATGCACCCTAATCATTAGGTGGCGACTCTTCAAACACAAACCTAATTCCCAAAAGGAATGAGTTGTCCTTCCAAATGTCATAAACCCGATTTTGCTCTAGAAAAAGGGCGCATGATAGCATGGCGACTCTGCTGGGGATTTTTAAGCTTTCACTATTTCAGACTATTATTGTGAATTTATGCTTCTTTATGTGCAATTATTTATTTATTTCTTTCAAGCATTCAATTTTCTTTTCGATTGCAAAACTGACTTGTCTTTTTGTTTCTTTCCTTTATTACTTTCCTTTACTGCTTTCCTTTACTACCGCTTTAAATTATGAAAAACTGTTGTATTTACTGCTTTCCTAACGTGCAAATACGTGGCAACATGATTTAATTGTTGCATAATCATGCTCAACATCATATCCCACTCGTGCCAAACAAAATACCATAGCAACGCTTATAATGAGTGGTTGCATTCTTCCGATATTATCACCCACTAAATCCAAAAAAGGCGTATTTGCGGTAAAACCAGTCGATCAACGGTATAGTCGACGGTTCTGTGCCTTTCCCCCTTGAGTTGTCTGCTCAAGGGTACCAGTCTAAAACCCCTTAGAAACCTTACTCTGTTTAACTGTGCATGCATCATGGTCAAACCTAGTCGAGTTAGTTATGTTGTCCGCATAATGACTCTTTAAGATAGCCTTGTCCAAAGTCCACTGGGTTTCCCTAAAACCCAAATGAACGTTACCACGTTCTGTGCATTTATTTGGAGAACTAAATGTTTTTATGCTAATTGTTGACATTAAATAGTCGAGTCTAGTGGGAGTAAGGGCCTAACCCTTTTGTCTTGCATAAATATGTGGCACGAAGTCTCGAGATTCGGCATGGTAACCAACATCCACCCAAAATTGCTAAGTTGGTGGGAGGATCTTCACTCTAGTGATCAAACCCTTGTCCGTAAATATCTGGGCAATCTACCTTCTCTCCTGGAAATCCAACCTAACAACAAGAGCATAGAAGCAGCTACATTATACTGGGATTGTGAGAGGACCATGTTTCGCTTTAGGGACATTGAAATGACACCCTTGCTAGAAAAAATAGGAGTATTGGCCGGTATAGCATGGGAAACACCGGGATTGTTAATGCCTGAGAATTGCTAGGGCCCACAGGATCATAGATGAAAGAGCCGAAGCACAGGTCAAATACAATCAACTCCACACGAGGATCCGGGCATGTGAAAGTGAGCACCGTGAGATACAAGAAGCCAAACAAAAGTTAATCGAGGGCTGGAAAGACATGGTTGCCAGTGCCAACAAGCGACTGGGTTACTTGGAGCGGGGCATAGTAGAGCTGGAAAGGAAATTTCTCAAAAGAATCGAGGATTGCCAGAATGCTGAGGGAAATGAGGGCAGACATCTAGCTAGAGCCTACCTATTACTGGGACTTCGTGAGTTGGGAAAGCTATTCGACTGAGCCAAAGATACTGAGTCTACGGAAGGTCCTTCTGGGACAAAGTAGATAGGAATTTACTTTTTCGTTTTATGAATTTGATAAGGCCAATGGCCACTAGTGATATTTTATTTCCTGTTATTTAGTGTCGATTTGGGATTCGTCTACTTTTTATCAATAAAATGAGGCATTTAGCATTTTAAGTTCTCCATATCAATTTGTCGCTAGTCCTACCTCGGGCACAAAAAGGTTCCCAAAATAGGACACGATTTACATTCTCGCACTATGTGTTTAAGTATTGCAATATTTTCTTATAATCCTCACTAACTTGTTTCCTTTTTGTTTTTACTTTTTGTTTAGTTATTCCCCTCCCCAAAGGTTAGTTCCTGCACTCTGGCAACATCATTCTATTCCACGTGATCCAGGGGCCCTCCACCCACTCCTCCTCTTAGTCCTGTCAAAAATAAGAACAAAGGCAAAATGGAAGATTTGAACAAGGTCAGAAAGGAGAATTCAACTGAACGGGTAGAGGCCACTAATGGCCATGGTACTCAGGTTTCTATGGAGAATGTGTCACAACTAGAGCAGAAGTTGCTGAAATTCCAAGAAGAGCTCGATCAGGTTCAGAATCTGGCAAGCCTGCCATTTTCCCTCAGCACCCCAGATATCAACTTTCCCCACACTCAAAACCCTACAACTCCTCAAAATATCCCAAAGCAACAGAATCATCCCGTTCCTCACCATCATAATGTTCCACCAAAGAACCAATGTAGCACCTGCCATACCCCAAACAACACTCCACTACTCATCCTAGAACCTCAAAACTCCACAAATGACCATTTCCACACACCAGGCCACTATAACACTCATATCTACGTGGGATATGAGTACACCTGGGAAGAATTCAACAACTGGTCACCACCATAATGGTCCTTACTATCAACTGGAGCAGCCAATACCACATTTGGAGCAGACCTTCCAACCGGCCGATATTATTTATGGGTCAGATGTAGAGGAAGCACTGGCAGCAGTAAAGAATTTATTCCTAGAAGACAATGACATGGATTGTTGTGTTGTTCTTGAGAAGGAGGGGGAGGAAGGCCCTTCCATACAGGCTGTGAGCCAAGGGGCCCGCCTTAATAATTGGACCATCAGGATAACCAGAGCCCGACGAGCCTCGGGGTAGCAAGGCTAAAACAAGCATCATGAACTATTTTTATTTACTAAATGATTTTCTTCTGGAATTTTTAATTCCCACAATAAGATCTTCAATGTTCAAAACAATTATGCAATTTATCAAAACATTTTGACTTTTCTTATGAATCAACACTCATTATTATTTCTCTCATTACTTTACTTATATAGCATTCTATTACTTATCTTGATGAACCAATGATTGTGACATGCAACGAGACAACACAACAAACGGACACAGATTCAGAGAAAGATGAAATACCAGAAGAGGTTGTTAAGGAAGTTGAGAATTTTGAGAACAGACCTAAGTCCAACCTGGACAAGACCGAGATTGTTAACCTGGGAGATGCAGAGAATGTTAAAGAAACGAGAATCAGTGTCCACCTACCGCCATCAAAAAAGAAGGAATACACAGAATTTCTAAGGGAATATGAAGACATATTCGCTTGGTCGTATGATGACATGATTGGTCTGAGTACATCTATTGTGGCTCACAAACTGCCAACCAATCCAACATGTCCGCCGGTAAAGCAAAAGATCAGAAAATTTAAGCCTGACATGAGTTTGAAAATTAAGGAAGAAGTCACTAAGCAAGTCAAATCCAAGGTTCTCAGGGTAGTAGAATACCCAACATGGTTAGCCAACATTGTGCCAATACCAAAGAAGGACGAGAAGGTCAGAGTCTGTGTCGACTACCAGGATCTCAACCGGGCCAGTCCGAAAGACGAATACCCAACATGGTTAGCCAACATTGTGCCAGTACCAAAGAAGGACGGGAAGGTTAGAGTCTGTGTCGACTACCGGGATCTCAACCGGGCCAGTCCGAAAGACGACTTACCCTTGCCAAACATACATATCCTGATCGACAATTGCACCAAGCATGAATTGCAGTCATTTGTGGATTGTTTCGCTGGGTATCATCAAATCTGGATGGATGAAGAAGATGCTGAGAAAATGGCTTTCATTACGCTGTGGGGAATGTACTGTTACAAGATGATGTCATTCGGCCTGAAGAATGCAGGGGCCACCTATATGAGGGTCATGACTACCATATTCCAAGATATGATACACAAGGAGATAGAGGTGTACGTAGATGATGTTATTATCAAGTCCAAGAAATCCACTTATTACATGGAAGATTTGAGGAAATTCTTCAATAGACTGCGAAAGTACAACCTGAAACTGAATCCCGCAAAGTGTGCATTTGGGGTTCCTACTGGAAAGCTACTTGGGTTTATTGTGAGTCGCCGAGGAATAGAACTGGATCCATCAAAGGTCAAAGCTATTCAAGAATTGCCACCGCCAAAGAACAAGAAGGACGTGATGAGTTTCTTGGGGAGACTTAACTACATTAGCCGGTTCATATCACAATTTACAATTATCTGTGAGCCGATCTTTAAGATGTTGAAAAAGGACGCCGCTACCAAATGGACTGATGATTACCAAAAAGCTTTCGACATAATTAAGGAATACCTATCAACACCAATAGTCTTAGTTCTGCCTGAGCCAGGTAGACCCTTATTACTCTACCTTGCAGTATTGGATGGAGAATTCGGTTGTGTTCTGGGGTAGCATGATGAAATGGGTAGGAAGGAGCAGGCCATTTATTACCTCAGTAAGAAGTTCACCCCATACGAGGCCCGGTATTCTCTATTAGAGCGCACCTGCTGTGCTTTGACTTGGGTAGCTCAAAAGTTGAGGCACTACTTCTATGCCTATACTATATATCTCATATCAAGGATGGATCCTTTAAAGTAAATCTTCCATAAGTCCATGCCCACTGGCAAGCTTGCCAAGTGGCAAATCTTGTTGAGTGAGTTCGACATTGTCTACGTGACTCAGAAAGCAATCAAGGGTCAGGCATTAGTAGACCACCTTGCTGAAAATCCCGTAGATGGAGAATACGAACCCCTGAAAATGTATTTTCCTGACAAAGAGGTGTCATTCATAGGAGAAGACATTGCGAAATCCTATGATGGTTGGAGATTATTTTTTGATAGAGCAGCAAATTTCAAAGGAGTTGGCATAGGAGCAGTCATGGTATCAGAAACCGGTCAGCATTATCCGGTGTCCGCCAAACTCAGGTTCCCGTGCACCAACAACATGGCCGAGTACGAAGCCTGCATCTTAGGACTCAAGATGGCTATTGACAAGAACATTCAAGAGTTACTAGTAATTGGAGATTCAGACTTGCTTATAAATCAGGTTCGAGAAGAATGGGCAACCAAGAACTCCAAGATACTCTCGTATCTGCATTATGTACAGGAATTGAGAAAGAGGTTCATAAAGACAGAATTCCAACATGTTTCCAGGGTCCAGAATGAATTCACTGATGCATTGTATACCCTATCATCCATGATAGAACATCCAGACTAGACCTTCATTGATCCCATTCTGGTAAAGATCCATGATAAACCAACTTATTGTGCTCATATTGACGAAGAAGCAGACGGAAACCCTTGGTTTCATGATATCAAGGAGTATTTGACATCATGGCATAGGGATCCTGTATATGAGGACACCTTATTTGGGGTTAGGTGTGTCGATGCAAAGGAAGCATCCAGGCTACTAGAGGAAATTCACGTGGGGACCTGCGGTCCGTATATGAATGGTTTCGTCTTGGCAAAGAAGATACTCCAAGCTGGTTACTTTTGGATGACTATAGAAACAGACTGCATTCAGTATGTCCGGAAATGCCACCGCTGGCAAATACATGCAGACATGATAAAGGTACATCCAAATGAGCTTAATGCAACGAGCTCACCATGGCCTTTCGCCGCTTGGGGGATGGATGTTATTGGACCAATCGAGCCCGCTACTTCCAACGGGCACATGTTTATCTTGGTAGCAATTGACTATTTCACCAAATGGGGTGAAGTAACATCTTACAGAAGAGTAACCAAGAAGGTCGTGGCAGACTTTGTCCGCAACCGCATCGTTTCCCGATTCGGGATTCTAGAGTCAATCATTACCGATAATGGATCCAACCTCAACAGTGACTTGATGAAAGCCATGTGTGAAACCTTCAAAATCAGACATAGGAATTCTACATCCTACAAACCTCAGATGAATGGAGCAGTAGAAGCCACCAATAAGAATATCAAGAAGATATTGAGGAAAATGATATAGAAGCATAAACAGTGGCACGAGAAGTTATCGTTTGCTTTACTGGGATATCGCACCACAGTCCGCACATCAACCGGGGAAACACCCTATATGCTGGTGTACGGTATATAGGCAGTCATTCCCGTCGAAGTGGAAATTCCCTCCCTAAGGATCATACAGGAAGCTGAGCTTGACGATACAGGGTGGGTGAAGAGTCGTTACGAGCAGCTGGCTCTTATCGATGGAAAGAGAAAGAATGCAGTTTGCCATGGTCAACTTTATCAAAACAGAATGTCCAGAGCCTTCAACAAAAGAGTCAAGCCGAGATAGTTCACACCGGGGCAACTAGTGTTAAAGAAAATTTTTTCGCATCAAGATGAAGCTAAGGGGAAATTCTCTCCCAACTAGCAGGGTCCATATATTGTTCACCGGGTTCTGACAGGAGGATCCCTCATACTCGCAGAAATGGACGGAGAAGTCTGGCCGAAGCCGATCAATTTAGATGCAGTCAAGCGTTACTATGTGTAATCTTTATGTTTTCCTCATATGATAAAATTTGAACTACACTTGACATTATTCCTATTTAAGAGGGGATACGTAGGCAGCCCTATGGGATCAATCACAATTCAATAAAACTTTTATTTCCCCCCGCAATTGGAAACTAGGGGACCCTCAAAATTCTGATGTTAATTTCAGCCAATCATCGCTAGCAGCAGTCGAAAGCATCAATCCATTAAACTGGGGCAGAATTTTGAGGAGGACCCTCAAAATTCTGTAACAAGAAGGGTTGCAATGTCTTGAACAACGTCGGAGTCATTGGTTCATCTAAAGAAAACTATTCTTAATTATGTATTTATGTATGCCTTTACTAAATCATGCATTTTTATTGCCAAAATATCCTTGTTTAGCAACGCTACCCCAATGATACGTACAGTATCACCAGATTAAAGGCGAGCAGGTCAAGCAGAGCCAACGGGGATACGAACTAACCTTCCCCCTTTACAAAACTCACGATTTTTTTTGGATGCAGGCACTTGAGTTGCAAAATCATCAAATATACTATACACTCACAAGGCTCACATTGCTCAGAAATACAACTCTCAAAACCGTTGCACTTACTCACAGCTGCTATTTGCACACAGTATCCCCAGCAGACATAGTATCCCCAGTAGTCGCAACATCGCAATCCACTATCAGCTAAGAAAATTCAACTATTATCATTTGACCTTTTACTAATTGCATAAGGCTACCATTCTGCCTTCCGAGACTAAGCTCTGTCTCCATCTGCATTTCTGCATTGCATAAGTCTACCATTCAGCCTTCCTAGGTTAAGCTCTACCTACATCCACATTTCTTGCATTGCATAAGGCTACCATTCTGCCTTCTGAGACTAAGCTCTGTCTCCATCTGCATTCTTGCATTGCTTAAGGCTAGCATTCTGCCTTCCGAGACTAAGCTCTGTCTCCATCTACATTTTTGCATTGCCTAAGGCTACCATTCTTCCTTTCGAGGTTAAGCTCTACCTCCATCTGCATTCTTGCATTGCATAAGGCAACCATTCTGCCTTTCGAGGTTAAGCTCTACTTCCATCTGCATTTCTGCATTGTATAAGGCTACCATTCTTCCTTCCGAGGTTAAGCTCTACCTCCATTTGCATTGGCAGAAATATCACCACCTTTTTTACATTTGCATCGGCTGGAAGATCGCCACCTTATTTACACTTGCACGACTGAAAGATCGCCACCTTATTTACATTTGCATTGGCTGAAATATCGCCACCTACTGCATTGCATAGGCTGAAAAATCGCCAAACACTGCATCTCATGGTCTGAAAAATCGCCAAATTATCCGAAGGCGTCATTGTTCGGAGGCACCATTCTCATAGCCTGAGAACACCATTTCATGGCCTGAGGACCCCTTTTATCTTTTACATATCATTATTCAAAGGCATCATAGTTCGGAGGCATCATTCTCATAGCTTGAGAGCATCATTTCATGGCCTGCGAATCCTTTATTATATGCTTCATGGCCCAGGAAGTCATGGTCTAAGGACGTCATCCTAACCGTCTAAAGACAACTTTCATGGTCCAACGGGAATTTGCATCATGTTTAAATTTACGCACAATATATGCTTGTATCGCTTACTTGCAGGTAAACCAGCGAGCAATGGCCACCTCGTCAGGAGCGATCCCACTCCAGTTCTCGTAGCCATATCAGGTTTCAAACCATTCACCCCAACCTAAATATTGCGGCCGTTGTTGAAAAGTCTCTATCGGCATATTCCGCCGACGGATCCCGAACTACATACGGCCTGACTCCTGTAAAACCAGGGATATGTAGGCAGATCAAAAACAAGATTATGGCCTAAGTCTCCTCGAACCATTTCGTTCGGTCAAAATTGGCCATCATATTTTTACCCAACAACTCTTTCATCCTTCTCGTGTAAAGAGGGACATCTGTTGATACCCAATTTTTCCCTCTATATTTTTAATATGCAAAATACTCTCAAAATAGCATGTATGTGCATATATAAGTATGTCCCAAGGTTTTATTATTTTTCTCTTAATTTTTAAAAAAATTTAAATCAATTTATTGCCCTATTTCATCAAGAAAAACCCAATAATTATCCCCAAAATTATTTTAGGTGATTATTTTATTGGATTCTCATATTTATATTAAAATATAGCTAGCATAATTTTTGCATATTTTTACAAATTTATTTAGTATTTTAAAGCTAAATTGCATATAATTGCAATATTGGCCTCTTTCAAGATTTAATTGTAATTATATTTATAAAATCGACTCCAGTATTTTTAATTTGATAATTATGTGTTATTAATCATTTTAATACCTTTAATTTATTTCTAGAAATTATTTTACTATTTATTATAAAATAAATAAGGGAAAATGGCTATTTAAATGTTAGCCCATTTGCATTTCAATTTTAGCCAAATTTGACACCCCAATTAAACCCAATTTCAAATCCAATTACCCAGCCTAAATTCTAAATCTACCCGACCCACGACCCTTTAAAATTACCCGCCCGGATTCCCCTTCAATCCAGGCCGTTGATCAAAATGATCAACGGCCAGCCTTAACCCCTTCTTTTTTTAACCCGACCTAACCCCTAAACCTAATCATTTTCCCTTCTACAGCCGCCCTTGAATCCCCCCGTTTCTCCCAGTTCTCTCTCAAGCTCCCCTCAAACCCTAGCCGCCTTCATCCGCTTCCACCCTAAAATTACCGGAATCCATGGCTTCCAAGGCCACTGAAGTCCTATACCGGCCTCATATAACTCCTACACGCCTGGTTTCTATAGTTTCAAGGCCTGACCCTGAAGAAGCTTGGCGCAGACTTTGTTTGATTCAAGTTCTATGGCCGTCTCCGACCTTGCTCTGGCCAGCCATGGCTATTCGAGCCTGATCTCGACTTCTCTTGCTTAGATCAATGACTTTCCAAGCCTTTCTCACCATCTGGGTTCTTCTGAAACCCTAACTTTTGAGGTTCTTCTGATTTCTTTAGATCTATTCTAGATCCGTGTTTTCCCTAAACTTTCAAACACTTTGTCAAAGTTTCTTTCAAAACTCTGCTTTCAAAACCTTTATCTTTTTCGATTTAGGGTTTTGGCAAGATATTTAGAAGTCTCTCTGATCTTTAGCATGTTCTACTGTGTTTCTTATGTTGTTCTTCTACTATGTTTTTTATGTTTATTCTTCTACTGTGTTTTAAAGTCTTAAGTTCTTTCTTATGGTTTCTGATTTTATTTTCTTTGTTGATAGTCTTGTCTTTCATTTCTACACTCGATTGATGGCAAAAACCCTAAGATTTGGGGTTCATTCGAGTTCTGATATTATTTGCTATGTGACTTGTTTGTTCATCATCTCTGAACTTGTTTGGTTTCAAAACCCTAATTTCTTTGGACCTATTTGAGTTTCTGAAGTTGTTTCATCTGTTGCTCGACTGAATTTCAAAGTATTTTGTTTCTTTATATGATTCTGAATTCCTGCTAAACTTTTCTAAGGTGTTTCTACTGGACCCTTTGCATGCTATTTAATGCTCTCTCCCTTCTCCATTGTTGAGTTACTGAAACTGACCTATGTGACTACCAAGTTCCTATAGTCCACTACTTACTGATTTTGCAATTGCATGACACTTTTCTTTGTCCTAAATTCAACCTCGCATGCCTAATACTTATGTGCTCTTTATATATGTTGAGCTTCCCCTCTAAAATGACTTTCAATTTTTGACTGATTTCAGACCTCCTTGTGTAAGTCTGATTTATTATTTCCTTGTTTTACTAATTTCCATGTTTCTTAGTTTGATTTGAAAACTTTCCTTAGCCTTTCTGACTTGGTTTATTCATGAACCAGTAATTTCAAATCTCTGACTCCTTGATTTACTATGTACTGATTAATTCTTACCTTATTTGTTTAACCGTGTATTTCAAAGATCATTCCCTTAATTAAACTCCTATGTATTTACCCCTAATTGTCTACTTTGCACAAGATGCTTATTTGATCTCTTTCCTTAAATGATTTCTTTTCATTATCGTTTAAGTTTGAACTCCTTAATTAAAGGAAATTCTTCTACTGATTGATTTTGATTGGTACATGGTTATTCCTTTGCCTTATTCTCTGCATGTTTTCAAACTATAAATACCATGCTCTTTCATTGACATAAAATACATGTGAACACTCTTAGTTTTCTGAACTCACACTCACATTCAAAAAGCACTCTCTCTTGTTACTTGTACTGTGGCCTGTTTTCTTTTAAGTATTGCTACTGCTGTATTTTGCTTCTTTAAAACTGGTATGTCCTGATAAAGGTTTTCAACAACCACATCAATGTGTTTATTTAACACCTTCACTTGCATGTCTGCCTATTGCTTATGTTTAGTTCGGAATTTACTTTACCATGCTATAATTTCCTTCCTATTATGAATCCCAAACCCCCTACCCTAATGTGTTTGATTCTAATGGTTTGTTTGAGGCATGACAGTATTAAGTATTATTGTCTATGACCCAAACTTGATTCCCCTAGAATCATAACCTCCATGTCACTATCATATGTTGTGTATTTTTGTTGATTTGTAAGCATAACAACACTCTCTATTGATGTGCATGCCCAGAATTAGCTAAATGTCTAAGCACATGGACTCTTTGCAACTTCCCTATTCCCCTAAACCCCTTTTGTGTACTTGTTTGTAGCTGTTTCCCTCTCCTTCACCCCTTTAGAACTCTGTTCCCCACTTGCTCTCTCTCCTAGACTTTAAGTTCTGCCCCCCTCTTGTGAGCCTTGCCTTGGGACCCCTTGAGCTCCCTCTGAACTTGGACACTTGAGGGCTGGCCCTTCCACACGGCATTTATCCCCATTCCAATAATGCAATTTGGGTGTGACTCTGTCCGGAGTCCCATTGAGGCTCTTAGGGAACTCTGACACACTCAAATTGGAGAAAGGCTTTGGATCAATGGTCTTTGAATTGGGTTTATCTTGTAACTCAGAGAGGCAGTCAGAATCAGGCTTCCTCTGGTTGTACTTTTATTTGTATTTGGATGTAATTTTATTTATTCTGGTTTGTAATAATTTGTAATAAACATTTGGGGTTGGTTAGTGAAAAGGGTGGGTAACTATGTATGCAAAGGGTAGAAATCATAACTATAGGACTACTATATTCCTACATATTCAACCTCATATAGAAACCATGTCTATAGGATTTTGCATATTCAATTACATCTAGAAATCATGTCTATAAGATTCTGCATATTTAACTTCACTTAGAAATCATGGCTATAGGATTTTGCATATTCAAACATCACTTAGAAATTATGTCTATAGGATTCTGCATATTTAACTTCCCTTAGAAATCATGTCTATAAGATTCTGCATATTTGACTTCACTTAGAAATCATGTCTATAGGATTTTGCATATTCAAACTTCACTTAGAAATCATGTCTATAAGGCTTCTGCCTTTCGACGCTACGTCTACAAGGTCTTAAAATCAGTAGCGCCTAGAAAGCATGCCTCTAGGGGTTTCTAATAAAAAATCTTATTCGCCTCACTCAATGTTAGATATAAAACCAATAGTAATGGCTGCTATCGTTTGCAGAACTTGTAATCAATTCATTTAAATTCTGCCTCTCTCTTTCAATAATCTGAGTTCCTCACTTAGCAAGTTCAACGAGTGTGCATTCAAACAGTTCATTTCGAGCCTTACTGTTTCATTGCTTTCTGAATCCAGTAGATACCATGCTTATAGGATCCTTGTTCCAACACTGAGGCAAGCCCTAGTGTAATAAATATAAACTGAATCTACTTCCGTTAATAATTACAACCGGCAGGCAGGCCTGATTCGGACTTCTTATCTGAGTTATGTGATAAGCTGAAACTGTCTCAACAATTTCCTCTCACTCGTCTTTAATACCTTTTAAATCAGACCTAAACAGCATGTATAAGTCATGCTAATTACGTGCTTCTTTACTTAAGGAGGTATATCTGAGCCTCTGCTTGTTATATGTTTTCCCCAATTTGCAATACATGTTTTGTATCTTGCCTTAGAGTTTTTTTCTTTGAAACTACAAATAAGCCTAATATCCCCTCCTTTTAGTATTAGTAGTCCTAAATGCCTCCGGTCGGGACGGATAGGATTGGGATGGGTAATAGCATGCAATAAGTAAACAATACCAATCCGTGCTTTAAATACCTTAACGGGGTGGGAAGGGTAGATATGGATATGATGACCACGCGATAATGTCACGTGTAGCCCCTCACTGAGGAATGATTACCGAGCATTGTGTGGGGTGATCCATATTGTTAATAAACCTAGGACCCCTTTTCCCTTATTTCTTTATTTCTTTTATTATTTCAACTCCTTCTTTAAAAAATCAGCTTTCTTTGCTCTTCCAAACTTTGTTTATTTGCAAGCCATTATATGAAACCCCCTCTTATTTGAGCCTTATTTGTCTACATGTTAATTGCACCCCAAATTCACAATAATTGTCTGGCCGGGAACGACACTAGTGGATTCTGAGGGGTGCCTAACACCTTCCCCTTGTAATAATTTCAAGCCCTTATCCTAATCTCTGGTTATTCAAAATCAAACTCTTTTGGTGTCCTAATGCACCCTAATCATTAGGTGGCGACTCTTCAAACGCAAACCTAATTCCCAAAAGGAATGAGTTGTCCCTCCAAATGTCATAAACCCGATTTCGCTCTAGAAAAAGGGGGCGTGACAAGAATTTCTTCCCCCAGTTCTCTAATTTCAAATTTTGGGTTGGTTATGGGTAATGAGGGTAGACCTATCAGATGCATAAGCTAATAAGGGTTGTGGGGAAGTTGTGGGACAACCTTGGGTGATTTTTGTTGTTATGTTGGTTGAGGAAAGATTGGGTTGTCAATGTAGCAGCTCTTGCCATGCTAATTCCTCTAATCATGCTCGTAAATTCTCCCCTATTCTATAGATTGGCATCTTTAGAAGTACCAGGACGTTATTGATACACCACAGAAAGCTCTTTCGAGGTATGAAGGCTAAACTCTTCTTCTAGTATCGGAATTCCCGAATCCTTGCAAAACTCAATCATGTGTAGTCGGACTTGAAACATTTTTTGTTTCAAGTTCGAGACTTTGACGACATTGAACCCTTCTAAAAAATATTTTTGTTGTGGTTCAAACTTCAAAAATATTGAGTTCATCATTTCATTCTCGTGGAGTCAAAATATTCATGTTCCACAGTCCATTTAGTGTGATCAAAAGAACTACAAAAGTGTCGCCCATGTTGTCTTTTTTTTATCCAGTCACAATCCTAGCAATGGAACAGGAGTATACTGAAACTCAGAGGCTCATTTTTTATAAAAATAAGTGCCTTACGGAGGAGATATGGCCAGGAGAGGAAGGAAGTTGGAGTTATTCTTCCACTCAGCCCTATTGACAAAATATTAAGACACCACTTAAGTAATAGAGGGAAATGCTTGAAGACTCACCAGACCCCTATGACATTGATCCAGTAGAAATTGCTAAGATGAATTTAAATGGGGATATCGGTCTTCGTCGCAGAAGAGGAAAGGTAAAAGAACAAGAATTATAGAAGAAGATCATCGACAAGCAAAGAGATATTTCTCAAGAGCTGAAAAGTGAAGGCTAGAAGGGTTAAAAAACAAGCATAATGCATAATCATGAGCAAGGAAATAATTTGCATACGTTTTTTAAACCTTTTTTGCCAACTTCCCTCCCATAATTCTCCTTTTCCTAAACTAAAAAATTGCATAAGTGTCTTAAACTACCTCCATTTGAAGAAATAAAAGTATGCACACCTTTTTATACTTTTCATTACTCTACCTAACAAAAAATTACCATGGAAACAAAAAATCTGCACTAATTTTTCACGTTTTTAGTCACTATAACCTACCTAAAGTTACCATAAATATCAAAAAATATATCAATAAAGTTTCCTACCTATGTTTTTGCCATAAATTTTCCAAAGTCCTATGCCATGTAAATATTATTCAAGGGTCCTTCATGTCATTAAAAAAAATTCATCCATGTCAAGCCTTAAATTTACCCAAACTCAATGCCATGCAAATACTATTCATGGGTTTCTTTGCCATCATCCATGTCTTGTCCAAACCAAAACCAAAATCCAAAGTCATGCAATTTATTTTCTAGTTCATGATCATGCTTTTATACTTTGTCTATTAGACAAATAAGTTTCTTACATCGTATGAATTTTATGTTTGTTGTACTTGTTTTATGCCACTTGTAAAATGTAATTAAATAAGGGCAGTACATGTACCAGCTTTCTATCTCATATAAAGAGGAGCCTTTGTAATAGTTGGAGAACATCTATTTTCCAACCTAGTTCTCTTGTAAAACTCATATGTAATAAAATGTCTTCTTCTAGATAAGCCTCTAATAGTTTTTTCCTCCAAAATATGGGGATATGGCTGGTTTATATTTGAGTGTAGAGTCTCAAAATGCTTTAGTATTTGAAGAAGATTTCTCTAGTAGTTGAGGAAGATTACTCTAGAGGTTGAGAAATATTATTTTAGTAGTCGTTGCATTAGGAGTGTAAATGTTTTTCGAGATAACTGTTGACAACCTAGTTGTAGTGATGGACGCTTTTTGTCAGCCTCCAACACCCCCTTGTAGGAAGACTTTTGTGCGAATAATTCAACTATTGTTGATACCAGGTATCTTGAATACCAACATGCTAATCTTGGAACAACTGAAGTTCCTCTGAATGCACGAATAGACTTTGTGACTATGTTCCCAAATTTCAATATGTCTCTATATGATCCATATCTCACGAAGGCACTAAAGATCCAAGTCCAGATCCTAGGAGCCCCGCTTTCCAAGGATGCCATTTAAGAAACTCTTCACTATCTGATTCCATAGGGAATTTAGAATCATTCTATGTATCTCTCTCTCCCCGGTGACGGTAATGTTTTGCTCATCAATGTTGATGCCACAAAAGGTACTATCCAATGCACCCAGATTCCCAAACGCATTTCAAAAGAAGAACTTGTAAAAATTCTTCCAGATTTATAGGTGACAAACCTGACTCTGATAACACAGGGGTGAGTGTAGTATCCTAAATTGTAGAGATCAGTAAAATACTAAAGTAGAGATTGAATTACCAGAATAGAGATTGTATGCGGCGAAATCAGAGGAATTAATTTCTCGCCATCAAACCACTTTGGAAGAATACCTCGAGACCCCAAGGACGTGGAGTTGCAACCAAGTCCCCTCCCTCGGGGCCCGACTCAAAGAAGACGAAGGTCGAGGCCATAGCAGAAGGGGAAGTTCCCAAGGCACACGGCTAAGTCTGATAGAGTCGGCCTATCCAGAGCCTATGCCGAAGCGTCACGTCTAGACATCCCATATCCATACTTTACAATTAATGCATATTGTACTATAATCGAGTTCTCATCCTATATAAAGGGAACCCATGCTACTTTGTAGCGGGCTGATGTTGCTCCAACTATTTCTCCACAATATCAATAATATTTCTCTCTCTTTCTTCTCTCTAACTTGCTCATCCTTATTAGCTCGAGGCTACTCTTAGCGTTATTAGTTTCATACTTGTTCTTCATTTACTGCTTGGTATCAGCTATAAAGAGCTTTATTTAATCATATCTTAACTGTTATCCCATTCCCGACTACCCCCGATAGCTTTAGATCGAGCTGGATATCGACCTCGAGGCTTCTTCATCGACCAACTCGAGGCTCGAGCGGCAAGCCCCTGGGTTTGATTACTGCCCCATTTTAGCTTGTGTTTTATCGTCAAACTTCATATTCTTAGCATCAACTGCTCTAACAACTAGCATAAAAATAGATCATATATTTTTAGAATCTCATTTACAAATTTAATTGTCGTTACCATTTTTACGGTAAACAGTTTGGCGCTTACCATGGGGCTAAAAATAATAGTGATTATTTTCTTGCTGGTTCCATTACACAAACGCAAGTTATCTTTCACACTTTTTCTTGTCCAAGATCTCTTAATTTCAGGTCAAAATGTCTGGCTCGGTAAACGGGGTTAAGAACGACTACCTCGAAAACGACGGAGAAAATGGTATGGTTGTTCCAGTCGTTGGCACGCCACCGCAGAACCCCGATAACGCACCTGAACTGATTCCAGCGGATATGGTTTCGCAAGACGCGCAGCGGGTCGATGACACCTTGTGCACCAACGGAAGCAAACAACATGGCGGCCAACAGGAAGCCCAAAAGACCCCAGCCGGGGAAGAACAGGAAGTTAGTCTTCATGTTATTTTTGAAATGTTGCAGGCACAACAGTTGGTCAACGCTCGGTTACAAAGCCATCTAAAGACTCCCAGCACAGCAGCACCGGAAACAGCTCCCCCCACTGAGAAAGTATCCGAGAGATCAAGCAATAACGGATTGGTAACCGACCTTGCCATAACAAAGATGCTTGGGGATCTCTCCAAAAGGATCGAATCAAGTACGTGGAAGTTCGTGCAACGGCCGTTCCCCGAGGAAGCGGCCCTGGAATCCATTTCATAGAAGTCCAGAACGCTAGAACTCCCTAAGTACAACGAGACCTCAGATCCCAAAGAACACATCACCGCCTATACGTGCGCGGGAAAAGGCAACGACCAAAAAGATGATGAGATCGAGCTCGTCTTATTGAAGAGGTTCGGGGAAACACCCTCGAAAGGAAACATGATGTGGCATCATAACCTAGCGCCTGACCCCATAAACTCGCTTATCATGCCGGCAGATTCCTCCATAAAGACACATGCCGATGACATCGAAGCAACAACGAGCGAGCCCGACACATCCAGGGCCGAACAAAGGGAGAATGAAATGTCACGGGAATTCGCACCTCATTCCCTAATGGAACGAATGAGAGTACCCCCAATCTCATATTACTAGGCAATACAGGCCTTCACTCAAAGCCTAAACAAACCAAGCTCGATGATTTCAGGGTAGTTCAAACAAAACTTGATCATGTACCCAGCCAAGACCTGGTTGGATGCCCGTACCCGGCATCAATCACAAATCAGGGTCGTGGATGACCATCCGGGAGCCTCCTTGGGCTCAGCTTACCCAAACAGGCTCGTAGCAAAGAAACCAATGCTAAATAGGGGGAGGTACAGCCCGTGCGTCACAGACAGGAGGAATGCCCCGAGATGCAATCTACCTCGCAACGATCGGAGAATGGCCCGAGAACAAAATCTTCGAGGAATTGTTAACAAAGCCAGATTCAACAAGGACGCATGGACAGCAAGGGTGCCTCGCCCATCAGAGTACAATTTCCACATTGTTATACCAAACATCGTGTTCGCCGTAGGCGAAGCCAGGGACGTAAAATGGCTCGGACCAATTCGGTCAAATTCCTCTCAGGGAACTATATAGAAAGTGCGGCCGCGGGGCCGAAGATAGGCACCAGCTCCGAAGGAAAGACGCCAAGCCGCTCGACAAAAATCACCACCGAGAAATGGCAAGCGACTGAATTCAAGTTTAGTCCCCAGTATGGAAGGCGTCCAGGAGGAACGAAGCAAACAGGCCGCAACGCATTACCACAATAATAGAGGAGCAATGACCCTTTCTAAGAACTTGTAAAAGGGAGAGCAAAGAGGGTACCGAGACTTCGTCTCGACCTCACAATGACACACCGGCGACCTTCTTCCTCACTCGATCCATTTTAAATAAAACATGTGCACATGAGTGTAGTTGGCTCGATCAGCACTGTCGGACCGAGGATGATGGGGCAGCTCGTACCGTCGGGTCAAAACACAACCACCTCTCGAATCTTTGGCAGATTCCAAACGACGATTGCTATGACAAGGAGAAAGACCCTTCTCCCAGTACAGCATGACTGGCCCAGACCGGAACACCAAGTTCCATATCATCAAAGGAAGCGCAAGGCATGGACGCCTTATTCAGACGACCACGGGTGCATTATCCAAAGACAGGGCCGCCCCCACTTCATCAAAAGGATGAAATTTCACGTAAGGGACGTAATTAAAATCGTCAGAAGGAGGCAATACGCGACGAGGGGAAATTTCACATCACATGACGCATCGTCGGCACCAATATCTCTACTCTCAAAAGAGTCAAAAGGTAAGCGAACCACATCTTCGGCCAAGCCTGATTAGACACAGCGGAGGGTTGTACTAGAATCAACACCCCGAAATAGCAGGAACATATCAAACCTCGGAACATCGCCTACATATCCCGCCGTAAAGAAAAACTACCTCCCTCCTTTGTTGTTTTTCACTAACCTGTATGTAGACACCCGGCCAGGGCGTTCAGAAGTTCTAACTCTACCCGGAGACCCCAAGGCCTTAACAAAACCCTCCGTGCTTTTTCCGGTCGGCCATACTTCCGCCACGAAGAGGGTCTCCCCATCAAGGTTCTTAGCGGAGCAACGTACCCCCTGAGGAGGATCTGACGAGATCACAGGACTTATTCTGCAATCAAACGATGAAGGACACCCCCCCCTTTGAGGCGCCGTCTACTCGGAAAGGTCGGGGAATGGCAGACTAAGTTTCAATAGGGAATCATGTACTGGACCAAACGGTCTAAGGAGCTGCGCCTGTGCGGGCCGAGCCCATAATAATGAAATGATATGTATTTACGCCAAGCAATAAAAGAATATCTTTCAGCATCTCATACTCCAAAATAAAGGAAATTTCATCATATTCTCGATAGGGATCCCTCCACCAAATGCGTCCCGAAATACTCAGAGACTTAGCGTCAATAATTTGGCACCCGCACAACCCAGGGTCGGAACTTTGGGCTCATGAAGCCCCAACAAGATAACTCTGAGCTCACAAATAACGGCCTTCGAGCCTAAGCAAACTCCATGACTCTGATATTGTTGCCAATCGTTGTACATTGGAAAACCCGAGGCCATAAGACCCCGAGCGGGTATACTCGGTATAACCAGATCTAGTCTACATAGCAACAAAAATTGTAAGACCTCAACAGGCATGACAAACTGTAGGACCTCAATAGGCATGACAAACTGTAAGACCTCAACAGGCATGATAAACTGTAAGACCTCAACAGGCATGAAAATTTTGTAAGACCTTATTATAGGCATAAAACTCAATCCCGAAGTTTAGGCCATACATCGCATTTATAAGAATCCCGAAAGGGCATACCCTCGGTGTAGATGCCTAAACTATCACTCGGGGATCAAAAATGGCTTCGGCCAAACACATATGACTGCGGTCAAAACGGCTACACCATCCAAATTAACACAACTCAGGGACGTCTGACTGTCGCTAACAAAATCGCAGGCCATTACTTCGAATATACTTCGAAAAGAACCGGTTAAAATAGGGTTCCCTCAACAGGTAAACGAGCTTCGACCACGTCAGCTCCAAATCACAAGGCTTTGAGCTACTCAGCCTATAAACTAAAAACCTTCCGAGGTGGTCAAATATCACCGCTAACGACTTAAAATCGAGGTTCTTCAAAAGCGTAAGAGCCACTGTCGCCAGCCAAACGAGCCTTCAGGCCACACACTAAAAGGTCTCAATGACCAAATAGTGTAAGAGCCATTGTCGCCTGCTTAAAAATTGAAAACTTGAGGATTAAAATGAGCTCGAGTCATAACCCGACTCGGAGAGTGGATCCAAAATAGTTAACTACACATGCCTAAGGGCACAGCGTAAGTGCCATTGTTTCCAGCCAAACTAGCATCTGGGACACATACTTAAAAGGTTGCTTCGACCCGAAGCACAAGAGCCATCGTCATCCGCCCACGCAGGCACGAAAAAATTGGAGGGTTAATTAAAGCTCGAGTCGCAATGCGACTTGGAGACTAAACCCAAAATAGTTGAAACGCAAATGCCCAAGTGCAAGGAACAAGAACAATCATCATCCGCCCATGCAGGCACAGGAGATTAAAGGTCAGGTAAGCTCGAGCCAAACCTTACTCGGAGACTACGCCTAAACAGCTTGGCAAAAAACAAAGGCCCTAACGCCTACTAGCATCAAAAATCGCACTTAAGAGCCTTTGGGCCTGCCTAATTAGCTTCGGACCCACAAGGCTCCCGCTAAACACCGAAACCAGCCCACCTGGTCAAAATCAATGCAGAAAGAGATACAAAAGAGATAAAGCTTCAAGTTCTCTATTATCATGCGCAAAAGGTGCATTCTCCCTATACAAACATGCTTTACGAATGACAAATACAAAATGGAAAAGCGGCAAAATCTACGCTCCGCTCCAGAAGGCTACAGCCTACCAGCCCCAGATTTGCTCTGTGTAACGTCAGCAAGAAGTGATCGAGCATTGTGCTCGTCCGCCCTTGCTCGAGCCCACTCTTCCGATAGAATGAAGCCCCTAGCTCCGATCTCTTCTAGTACCTCTCTTCGGGATCTGCAATGAACATATTCCTCGATCCTCTTCTCACGATTGAAGGCCCGTTTCATCTCTGCTTGGGCATCAGTGGTGTTCTTCATATGAATCACCATCTCCTGATCAGCCTTGGTTTGACTTAATGCTGCTTCAGCCCGGGCATCAATTATCTCAGCCCTAACCTTCGAGAGATTGGACTCGAGCTTCATGATCATATCCGTCTGAACGGTAGCATTGTCACGAGCCAAGCAAAGTTGTGCCTCGAAAGTGGGAACCTTGGCCAAGGCGCCCCTCTCCTATAAAGCTTGAGCCTGTGCCTAAGCCCTTAGTTTACCGCAAGCATTCCTGACACGGTCGGCTTCTCCCTTAAGATACTCCAAAGCCTCCATCTTTTTCTGCAGCTAAGATAGGTAGAAGGATAACCTTAAGGGTCAAAAAGAGCTAAGCGCGTACTACGAAAGCTTACCTACTCCATCAAATAGCTCTCGTAATTCGAGCTCCGATACGCCTCATATCGCTAGTACATCAAATCAACCTCCTTTTCCTAGCTAAGGAGCCTAAGGGACTCACCCTCGTCTGGAGCTTTCCGAAGCCTATCCCCATGACGGAGCAGCTCAGATCTAAGCCTATCAAAGGCCTGCAAAAGAAAAACTTAATAAAGGAAGAAAGACACAAAATACAGATGGACTGCGCCAAAACTCACCATGAAGTGAAGCCGACGGACTTCCTCGAAGCCGGAGCACACTCCTGCTGGTCCAGAAGAACCAAGCTCGGGCAAAGCATATCCACTCACAGGAACCACCGTTCTGGAATCAAACACTCCGGGAAAAGCAGGCTCAGGCGATGTCCTCTCCTCAAAGACACGGGCCCGTTGAGCCCCATCAAAAGCTCCACCGCACTACGGGTGCAAATCGGGTTTATCGCTATCGGCCCTCAACTCGGAGGCCAACGACTCCTTCCCCTCTCCGGATGGGCACAACCTCGCCCCAAGGAACCACCCGATACCTGCAACGGCAAAGCTGATACAAAAGAAAGAGGAAAATGTCATCTCAAAAATACAAAGACCAAGGTAGGAGCAGCGTACGCGCATACCCAGGTATTTCGCCTCCCATATGTCACGGGACACAACTCGCCACCTACGCTCATCGCAAGTCGAATGGGTCAACAACTTCCGGACCCAAGCGGGCAGATCGAGAATTTTGCCCGGCATCCAAGAAGTTGCTGCATAAATAAAGGAGACACAATTACTAAACTGGTTTTCGCTATAAGAAAGCCTAAGAAGGCACGAGACACTCTACGCACGCGCGTAATTCCATCCCTCGAGAAATGGCATGAGCTCCACGGGGATAATGTCAGCCGTCCGAACACGGACGAATTGACTGACCCACTCCTAATCCCTATCTTCCTCATCATCGACAACAAAGGGTGTGGACAAAATGACACCACAAGGTTAACATGCCTCGGTGATGAAAGGGCCGGTACAGCCTGATGAGGTGGCTAAGCATGAATTCGAGCCCAGCTTTCTTCGCAAAAAACCTCATCATCAGCACCACTCGCCAGAACAATAGATGTATCTATGCCAAAGTAACCCGATACTTCAAGCAGAAATCAAGCACGACCCTATCAAGGGGGCCAAATGTGAAAGGATATAGGTATACATTGAAGAATCCATTAGCATAGTCCGTAATACTCTCATCCGGGGAAAGCACCTACAGCGTTATCTCCTAGCTCCATCCGCAGTATCTCCTCACCATCTCCAGATGTTCCTCTCTTACCAAAGACACAGTATTTAGAGTAAATTCCCGTGGGTCCTGAACACTGGGAGTGGAACTCCCCCCTTCCTGACGGGTCGGCCCTGAAGTAGCTGCCATGGATATGGTAGAATTGACAGACTAAAACAAGGACGTGCGCCAACGCTGACCCGATGCCAAGGCAGAGGGATAGCCATCAAAAATAATTAGATCTCCCAAAGAAGCAAAAGACACCCCACATATATGTTGGAAAACAGCAGCAATTCGCCTATCCAGAGTGAGCCCCGAGAGGCCAATGGCCTTGGTACATATCTCGAGGTGGCACCCAACCCCAGAGGTATCCATCAACAAAAGGTTAGGCCTCAAGGAGTCAACTGTGTCTTCTCCAGTCTCGAGGTAGTGCCCGACCTCGAGGATCTCCACCAAAAAAAAGAATTCAGGCTTCAGAAAGCCTTCAACGCCATCATAGAACTCGAGGCTGTACCTGATCTCATGGTTTTCCTTTCTAAAAAGAAAAGTAAGCACGCGAGGCTCCGATCATAAAGGCTCTAGGGGAGCTCGGGGTATCGCCTAAGTATAGGAAACCCCTCAACGGAAGTCTATCCACTACACTTTAAAAGGCTATCTACATCAAGTTCAAAGCAGATCACCGGGTACTCAAAGCTGACCTTCGCTCAGGATACCACTCCCAAAAGCTCCAAAACTTAGCATACTGTCTCCATATGACTCTAAGGGCCCGACAGCCCGAGTTTATCAAATCAATTCAGGCTTGGTCTGAGGTACGATGATGGGCTCAAGAAAGAGCCATATCAATAGGCAGAGGATCGGAAAAAATTCTCGCATCCGAGTTAGTTATCAACGGTCAACAACAAAGGAAAACATTTAAAGGCCTTAAAGCGTATGAGAACATACAACAATAGGGCAAGAATCAAAAATAGAAATCAAGGAAGTATCTTTATATTCATAAATATCCATGTACAGCAACCATCGAGGGGTCCTTACATACAATTACAAAAGCCTACGGAAGTTCTCTGCACAAAAACAGAGGAACGAAAGGATGTACATGTGATGAAACTTGAGAACCTGGTCCATCCTCGAAGGTCCATCTCCGGTATCAGCATCCTCGAGCGCCACCCCCCTCGAGTCGCATCCTCGAGGGTGATTCCTTTGAGCACCATCTCATCTAGGTTCCCAGCTCAATCCCGCGGAAGGTCCTCGCTGAGGGAAAAAATGAAAAAGAGGAAAAGGAGGGGATGCAGAGGAGGCAGATAAAAGAGACATGGCCTGCCAAAGCCAAAGGTTGAAGATTTGGCCGGTCCTAGCCTCAACGGCTGGTAATGCCATTTTATCCCTTGGGAAAGAAAAACCCCAAGGGATGAAGTGCCACACCAGCCCTAGGTAGGAGAGTGAGCAGCGGTGCATAGTCCGAATGACTGTCTACAAAAGGGGAGAATCAATTCCCTATCTATCACCGTCTTGGGCCAACAACAACAACCACGGCAGCGACGGGACAGCGCGGTCATGCTCGATAAAGGGAAGCTTCGGCAAAAGGCCGCAACACAGCCTACAGGAGCCCTGCTGAACGGCTTCAAGGCCATGAGCCCCAAACATAATGTTCAAGGACAGAGGAAGATGATAAGAAGAAATGGTAAAATGAGTCAACGAAGGTATTAGATAGAAAAAAATAATGCCAAAGCACCCCCATTTATAGGGGTAACGACATGGTCATCGAGGCTTTGGAAGATTGACCGGCGGACGCAATTACTGCGTTCTTAAAGAACCGAACCGATGGCAGAGACTTAGAGACTGTGAATCGATAGTGCATTGAATGATGTCAAACATACAAGTCCATGGGACACCTCGGTTGCTGCAAAATCTCGCACCACAGGTTGCATCATTGGTATGACATCACATTAGGAAGCTTGTGGAGTCAGGTGTCAGAATCATTTCCCATCCCTTCATTCTGGGAAACGTGGACACTATCTGTATGCGGCAAAATCAGTGGAATTAATTTCTCTCTATCAAACCACTTCAGAAGAATACCTTGAAACCCCGAGGACGTGGAGTTGCAACCTAGTCCCCTCCCTCGAGGCTCGTCGAGGCCTGACTTAAAGAAGACGAAGGTCGAGGCTGTAGCAGAAGGGGAAGTTCACAATGCACACGGCTAAGTCTAACAGAGCCGGCCTATCCAGAGCCTATGCCGAAGCATTGCGTCTAGCCATCCCATCTCCATACTTTACAATTAATGCATGTTGTACTATAACCGGGTTCTCATCCTATATAAAGGGAACCCACACTACTTTGTAGCGGGGTGATGTTGCTCCAACTATTTCTCCACAAGATCAATAATATATCTTTCTCTCTCTTTCTTCTCTCTAACTTTCTCGTCCTTATTAGCTCAAGGCTACTCTTAGCGTTATTAGTTTCATACTTGTTCTTCATTTACTTCTTGGTATCGACCATAAAGAGCTTTGTTTAATCATATCTTATTTGTTATCCCATTCCCGACTACCCCCGATAGCTCGAGATCGAGCTGGATATCGACCTCGAGGCTTCTTCATCGACCAACCCGAGGCTTACGCGGCAAGCCCCTGGGTTTGATTACTGCCACATTTTAGCTTGTGTTTTATCGTCAAACTTCATATTCTTAGCATCAACTGCTCTTACAACTAGCATAAAAATAGATCACGTATTTTTTGAATCCCATTTACAAATTTAATCGTTGTTACCATTTTCACGGTAAACAGAGATCTGATTACCTTCATAGAGATTGGGTTATATACAAACATATTGAAATTCGGGAACGCAGTCACAAAGACTATTCTTGCATTCGGAGTAACTTCACTTGTTCCAAGATTAGCATGATGGTATTCAAGATACCTGGTATCAAGGAGAGAAATCCTTGCAACAGGGAGTGAGTGTAGTACTGAGAATCGTAGTGACCAGTAAAATACTACAGTAGAGATTAAATTACTAGAATAGAGATTGGATCACCTTCGTAGAGATTGGATTACCTCAGTAGATATTGAATAATCTTAGCAATGGTTGAATTATTCGTACGAAAGTATTCCTACAAGGGGAGTGATGGAGGCTTACAAAAGGCGTCCCTCGCTACAACTAGGCTATCAACAGCGAACTCAAAAAACTTTTGCACTGTACGAGTAATTCAACCACTTCTAGGGTGATTCAACCTCTACTGAGGTAATCCAATCTCTATGAAGGTAATCCAATCTCTACTCTAGTATTTTACTATGATTCCCGATACTACACCCACCTCTGTGGCATTAGAGCTGATACTACACTAACCCCCTATGGGGGAGCAGATGTCTGCTCAACTGATCTTGTAGTTCGTGTCCTCACCATCTATGAGAGAATAGAAATACAAAGGCTAAAACTCTGAAATCAATAAATCCACATGATAGGAATGAAAGAAGTGGAATTTTTCTAATAGTTTTGTAGCCTCTCGAAAATAAGCATAGATGTCTCTGCACCGATCTGCAAGACTATATTAAACTTGATCATGACTCTAAAAGCTATGAACCTAGAGTTCTGATACCAACTTGTCACGACCCAAAAATCCCTCCTTAAGGATCATGATGGTATCTAGTCTCTAAAACTAGGTAAGTTGATCACTAAAAACAGCTAAACCAATTAAACATGCTATTATAAAGCAGAGTTTAATATAAAAGTGTAAAGTAAAGGTGATACAAGCGAACATAGCGATAATCGCAACAAATCCCCAAGACTTGGTAGTAAAGAGTCACGAAGTTGATTACATAGAAATACATCAAACAAAATACAATACTCTTTGGATAGAGAGTTGATTGTATAATTAAAATGAAAGGACTCCAAGGGACTGTGGCGATCGAGAAGCTCTACCTTGAATCCTCGCGATCAAAGAAGCTAACACTGCCGGGAACCACTGCCTCCAACAGCCATTTCAGCATAAAAATGTGCAGAAGTGTAGTATGAGTACACCATGATCGGTACCCAGTAAGTATCAAGACTAACCTCGATGGAGTAGTGACATGGTACAAGTTAAGACATGCACTAAACAAGTAACATGTGCAATATATCAATATAAAGCTAACAACGAATAGCAAAATAAATAAAAATAATGAGATAAAACAGCAAAATAACGAGAGAATAGCTAAAACATAAGCGAAGCAATTTAGGAATACAATCACAGTTCCAATCATAAAACCGTTGCGACACAAAATTTACAACAAGTATCACCCCGAATTATCACACCTCATAATAATAACTCACAAGTCACAATTCACGAATCATATACACGTGGAACCTCATGCCCACATTATTAATCACCTTAGCATGGCAAGAAACCCGTGCCATAATATAAGTCACAATCGCACGGACTAGTCACGTGATATACGAAAAACTCACGTACCAATATCACAATCCGCTCGACGTGGTCACATGCTCAATATCACAATCCACCCGGCATGGTCACAGGCTCAATATCACAATCTACATGGTGTGGTCATAGGCTTAATATCCCAATTCGCCCGGCGTGGTCATGGGCTACCAGTCCAAACCATATCAGATAGAAAATAGATATACAAGAATACATGTACATGATCAATAAACGTTAAGTTTCATACTCCTGCACTAGTATAAATAAAATGTTACGGTGTATGCATATGCAAATATACTATCACAACTCAAATCATCAAGTAATATTAGAGACACCGAGTAGCACATCGGAAACAACACAACTAATCACATAATATGCATCACACACACAAGGAAGTCAAAAGCAACAAACAGAATACTCCTTTTTCATCAATAATACGCCCCTAAGCCATCACATAACATCCCTATACAACCACCCTTATCTCACTGCGTTGACAATATCATATAGCCACTCGTATCGCTCCACCTAGACAATATATCAATAGCCACCATATCACTATGCCCCGACAATAACATAATAGACACCCATATCACTCCATCAAGACAATAACACAATAGCTACCCGTATTACACCGCTTGACGATATATCAATAGTCACTTGTATTGATCCGCACAATCAGTAATAGTGAAATGCCACCCTTATGCTATGCACAACAATAATCAATCCCCATACCATGTCCATATATTTCACAATATTGCAACCCATGGCTCAACAACAATGTATAAAAAAATTTCAACAATAATAAAATGAAATGGGAAGTAACTCGACAATGAAAGATATTTCATATAACAACAACTTCAATTAAAAGCATATTAATAACCTAAGAGTCTAATCTGGTCAATTTTCACTTATAAGCTCGGGCATATACTCGTCACCTCATGTACGCGTCTTTCACATAATTCCAATAATGGAATTAGACCAAATCCTACGGGGTAGTTTCCCCATATAAAGTTAGGCAAGATACTTAACTCAAAGAAACTAAATCAATACTCTAAGAAGCCCTTCCCACATGAAAGAACCTCCAAACAGCTCGAATCTAGCCAAAATAACTTAATATCATAAATAAAAGCCATAGGAAACGATTCCGGATAATAAAGATTCGATCTTTAATGAAAAATAAAAAATCAACTCAAAAAATCGATGTTGGGCCCGTACCCTAGAACCTGACAAAACATACAAATTCCGAACACTCATTTAAATACAAGTCCAACCATACCAAAATCATCCAATTCTGACCTCAAATCATCAATTTTTGTTTTACAAAAGTTATTACTAAAATTCCCAATTTCTCCAAGTCAAATAATCAGTCAAACACTAAAATCGAGGTTGGAATAATGAAATATAAACAAATCCGAAACAAAATACTTACCCACCCCAATCCAAATCATGAAAATACCCTCCAAAATCGCTCAAATTCGAGCTCTCTAACTCAAAATGTGATAAAATAACAAAAGACCTCAAAATAAAGTACTATATTAGTCAGCCTAGGGGTCCTCTTAGCGATCACGGGACCTACTTCTCGATCGTGAAGAACAAATCATCAGTTGCTAAACATCCTTCTTCACGAACGCGGTCTGGAGCTCGTGAACTCGGCCCCTTAGCTCAACTGGCCTACGCAAATGCAGCCATCAGCACGCGAACGCGATGGCCAACCACTGGCCCCTTCTAGCTATTCCCTAACGCGATCACGATACAAAGGACGTGAACGTGATGAACATCTCCCCTATAGGAAATGCGAACGCGAAAACCATCTCGCGAACGCGATGTACAAATCCTCAGCCACCCAAAATACACTTCGCGATTGGGATGAGCTGCAGAACATCAGAGAAACCAGCAACTCCAAATATGAGCAAAAAGGTCTGAAACTTATTTGAAACACACCTAGGGCCCCCGGTACCCCGTCCAATCATATCAACCAATCCCAAATCATAACAAGGATCTACTCGAGGACTTAAATCACATCAAACAGCATCAAAACTATGAATCGCACATCAATTCAAGCCTAATGAACTAATGAACTTTCACCTTCCAAAACTCATGCCGAACCATATTAAATCAACTCGGAATGACCTCGAATTTTGCATGCAAGTCCCAAATGACATAACGGACCTATACCAACTCCCAAAACCACGATTTGAACCCGATCAACAAAGTAAACTCTTGGTCAAACCTATCAAACTTACAAGCCTTCAACTATCCAACTTTTGCCAATTCAAGCCAAAATAATCTAGGAACCTCTAAATCCACATCCAGACATACGCCTAAGTCCAAAATCACCTTCTAATCCTAAAAGAACTATCAAAACTCCGATCCAAGATCAAATATGTAAACGTCAAACTTGGTGAACTTTTCCAACTTAAAGCATCTAAATTAAGTATCATTCTTCCAAATAAATTTTGAACCGCTCGAAAACCAAAACTAACCATACACGCAAGTCATAATACATCATATGAACTTACTAGCATCCTCGAACCACCAAACGGAAATGTGAATGATAAAAATGACTGGTAGGATTGTTACAGGGGAATTCACCCTAATCTTGAGGATAAATAATTCTTGCTTGGATTTGCATATCTTGATTACTCATGGACTTCTACACCTAAAATATGGAATCAAAGAGTAAAATTTGAGGTTTTTGTCTAAAACTTAAGAGAGTCTATTTTGAGGTTTTGAACCTCAATTTGAACTCGAATTTAGAAATTAATCACCTATTTGGACTCATGGGGTTATGGGTCAATGGGATCTGACCTTAGGCTCAGGTTTTGACCATGTAGTCTCGGATTTTTTTTGTTGGATTTTGAGATTTGATTAAAAACTGATGTTTTATTATTTTTAATTGGTCTGTGTGACTTTATTTGACCTTGTAAAATAACTTTTGGCTAGAGTTGGAGCGTTTAGAGGTCACAGATAGAGGGAAAGGCATGATTGGAGGCTGAAGCTTGTTGGGAAAAAGGTAAGTATCTTGCCTAATCTTTGTTTTAGGGAAATTGCCTTAATAAATGACCTTGTTTGATAATTGTAATGTGTTGGGCAATGTATATGCGAGATGACGAGCGTGTATACGGGTGCCATGGTTTAAGCATGTTTAGGATAGACTTTAGGATTCTTTATGCATTGTTGGTTGTGTGTTCTTCTTGACTTATGCCTTATTTGATTGTATGACTATATGGGCCTATTCATTCATGCTAGAAACTATGCTTAGGCTTATTACATTTTATTTGGAAATGATAGGTTATAATGAGATTGTTGATATACTTGATTTAGCCGTAGTCATACTTTATATTATGAAAACACATCCATATTTTTCTTTATCATACCCTTGCGTACCTTATTGGTTATTTCTTGAGCATATGCATACATTCTTGGAGATGGAGATCTTGATACAGAGTTATATATGGGATTTTCATCCTTTAATATTTTTATCTAACAATTCACAATATATATATATATATATATATATATATATATATATATATATATATATATATATATATATTGTGAATTGTTAGATAAAAAATCTATGGCATGCTGTGTTCGCCCCTAGGGTTGCCCTCCCATGTTTTTCTCTTGGCGGCGTACACGTAATTCTTGATACACTGATGAGTGTTATACTATGATGGTATTGGTTAATGAGTTGGGCATAAAGGCAAAAACTTTAAACATTTAAGTGAATCCTTTATGGCATATCATGCATTCTACATGATTTCTATGCATACCTTCTAATATGCAACTTGATGCATGCATTAGATTTGATAAGCAAGCTAGGATGATTCATGCTTAAATCTCTATTTCATTGTACATTCTCTTGTGATATATTATCTCTATTAATTGCCTTGTTATGTATATGTATGAACTATATAGATATATTTGTTAGTGAGTATCACATGACATGAACCTCCCTACTATTTCGCCCAGGTTAGTCTTAATGCTTAGTGAATGTCATTGTACTCACACTACACTTCAGCATATTTTTGTGCAGATCTTGGTGTTGGTCCAAAAGAGTCTAGGAGCTTATTTAGAGACTTCCTGGTGATATGGAGTCCCCTTCTACGTTATTTACTATTTTATTGTTCCAGACAGTATTTTTGAACTTGAGACTATGTTATACTCCATTTAGTAGCGTATAACTTTGTAATATCGAATTTTGGGAGGTTGTTATAGTATTTTATGCTTTTGATTGATGTTATAAGACTTATTATATTTTATTTATACCATGATAGCTTTTTTGTCCGGTATTTGACTTGTTTTGGTTAATTTCAAATATTGGCTTACCTAACGGGCTTGAATTAGGTGGCACTACAACCATTGTCGGGATTTTGGATCATAGCTGTAGGCAATTTTTTCCATTTCTATGATCTCTTGCATCAGATGCCAGAATACTTTGGATTTATCTTTGCATTTAGTAGTTTGAAAAGTTGTCGACAATACTTTTGGTACAGTTAGGCCATGCCATCGACATAGAACTTCACACTCATGCCTCTTTGAATATAGAGGAAACTGCTATAAGTTTTCTCCTAGGATTAGAACTCCTTCTAGCTTTGTAGAGTGTGTATACCCCTCGATGATGTGCCCAATAATTTTTAGATTTGTATTTGTATTGGTTTATTCTCTACGAGACGAATAACACCATTCCACTTATCATCCGATAAATCAGTATAATAACCTAGAATTCTTTTTTCAGATAGGGTTCGATCCTATTCACTTTCCCACTAATGCCATAAGGATTTTTTAAGCTACCTTTGCCCTTTTTTTAATTCTTGTACCAACTTTTAAAGGTATGTTTTCTTGATATTTTAAGAAGGCGAGTGAGAATGAACTATTGAATGTGATTTGGGTTGTAGCTATTGTATATATAGTGCATGTATAGTATGCGCTATGTAATAAGTAGGAAGATTCTCATGGGTACGTCAAAGATGTAAAAATCAATGGTGTGTGTGAGCACGTGATTTTTCCTTATATGAATTACTACCATAAATTCAAAACAAAATAATTTTCCCGTTGTTTGTAATTTTGTGGATTTTTGTGGCATTTTCTGTTATTATTTGCATATTGTCTATGCCCGTTTATGAAAAATACAAAATATATTGCATTTGCATTTAGGATTTAACTTTGCATTTTTAAGAATTAATTAGTAATTAGTGATTTTATAAAAATGTGAAAATCACAAAAAATAGTTTATTTTTGTATTTTTAATTTTAATTGTTGAACTTTGGTAGTTTTCCTTTAATTTGGTTTTTAATTAATTGTGTAATTGTTAATTAGAGTTAATTAATCTAATGTGTTAGGATTGATGTGATTTAGGGTTTAGTTTCAGTTTTATTTTGAAAATTAATTAAAAAGAGAGAGTTTGAAAATAAAAGAAATTAGAAAAAAGAAAGAATTGAAAAGGAAAGGGAAATAGAAGGAAAAGAGAATCAGTTGGGCCAATTGCGATTTAAGACTCACCAGGCCCAAATCATTTGTCCTTCAAATTCACCCCAGCCCAGTTTTACATGCTATACCCGGTTCAAACTCCCCCACCCTCTTTTAAATAAAACGCCAGCGTTTGGAGTTCCAATTGGAATTCAATCTGAGCCCCTCATTCACCCTATCCAACGGCCATGATTGCCTTTCCTTTTATAATTAATATGTCTGAACAAGGTTAATCTCAACCTCGTCCAAACTGAACCTGTTCATCTCCCTCTCTTCTCTCTTTCATCAGAGACACCTGAACCCTAATCCGCCATTGTTACAGGCGGTTGACCTCCAAAGCACCCTAAAATATCACCCCACACTCCCCTCATACCCCTGAGTCCTAATTCCATATCAACTTTTCCAAAATCCCCACCAAACACGACCAGCTTTAGATCTAAATAGAGAGAAGAAAAAAGAGAATATCTCAACCTTTCAAGAATGATTGGGACTAAAATTAGTATTATCTGTTTGTCCTCAAGGAGGACATGCGGATAATATCGATTTTGGTTCAAATTGGAGATTGTCGGAGATCTATCCCAAGCTTAGCCGTTCTTTTAGGTATCTTTGTGTATTTTCTTTGTTTCCACCTTTTGTATTATTCACCTCTTCGTCTATTTCTGATTCCTCTCTTTCATTTCTATTTTTTTTATTTTAAATTATTTTCTTGCTCGCATGTTAGGAGTGGGTCATAGTACTGCCTTTGTTATTAGGCTATTCGTTGTCGTGGTTTGATATTGTTCAATTTTGTTTAATTTTAATTTCGCTGGATTCGTAATAGCAGGAGTTTATAACTCCGCTGGCCTGTTTGCTTTTGGGTTTGGCTGTTTTAATTTAGGGTCTTGGCTCCGTAGGTTAGGAGCCCATAAAGGGGAAGGCTCAAATCTAGCTGTCCAACCCACGGGTTAGGTGTGGGATTTGGGTTGAATTTGACCCATAATCTGAAGGGTAAATAACCTAAACTTTAAGGGTAGTTCAGGGTTTCTGGGATAGGAAATCTTTTGGTAACAGAAATAGAAGCTTCCTAGAAGTTGACTGGGGGGACTAACCAGAATTTAGAATTTTGAGCTAAGGTGCTTGAAGCAAAAATAAAAATTGGGCAGGGATTGAAAAGTAAATTCTGAAACCTTTTTGATGCCCTACTTCCCCCTCTATAAAGTCTCACTTCCAAAAAGAATTGAGGGGAGGAGATTTAGAAAATAAAAAAACGGGTGAACTTAAAAAGGACTGTTCCATTGCTTTCTTTGTTTTGAATTGAGAAGTTCTCCATTGCTGAAGTAATTTTTGATTTTTTTTTAGTTGGAAAAATGGATTGAACTCGGTATTAGAAAAGCTGGTTTAAATTTGCTGATGGGATCATTGTTCTGGTGTTTGGTTTGGTCTATTCCTCCTGGGTGTCGATTACTGGGCTGTCTGTTGCTTACTGCTTCCTCACCTTTTTCTTCTCTTTTCAATTTCTAGGTACACTTCTTCATTTTACCTCATATGAAGATTGATTTGAGGAATAAAAATGGAAATTCTAAAGTTCAAAACATGTTTTCAGCTTTCTGTTACGAGTTTAGCCTTATTACTTTGTATTTATGGTGTTTTATAGCTTAGTTCATTGTTTCTTTGTAGTTAATTTTTAATCTGGGACAATAGTTTGTTGATTCTAGCCTCTATATGGCCTCGTTTCTCTTAAGTTTGAGCTCTATGTGGCTAAGTAGGTGCTATACGAGCTATCTCCTATCTATTTAGCTATGAAAGTATATCTGATATCTAGTCTTCAGTTTTCTTTTCTTCTGAGTGTTCTTTCAAAACTGTAATTGATGTTTAGTTATTTGTTGTTATCATGTAGATCTATTAGTATTTTAACCTTAAGTTATGAATTAAATGTCAGCATGGAATTTAAGCTTCATGAGGTTTTGAGCAGTCTTTTTGTTTCCTTACTTGAGTTTGGCCTTCATGAAGTGGGAATGCAACTGTTTGAGTGGTTCGATTTTTTAGTTAAGTAATACATGGCCAAGATGAAACATATAGGTAAATCAAGTTAAATAATGGCAGCATTCTTTCCTTGAAATCTATTCAAGCTCGATAATGTCGGGTTCGACTCTTGAAGATCTGGTTTGTTAGAATGCACCATATTCACTCAAGTGTGGAGTCTTTTAGAAAAACACGTGAATTTGAGAGTTAATATGGTAAAGATGAGTAATGAATAAGGTTTCCTAGTTAATATGCTTAGTTGTTGGCACTGATTAATTTAGGCTCTAAATTGTGTGTTTATTTTGAGTTATGATCCATCTTGGTATAAGAAATCTGTTTTGTTAAAGGTTGGCTTTAACTCAGCACTTGTCGTGCCTGTGTGGATTCGATCCTCGACCCTAGCATAGGTTGATTTCATTGAGTCCTGGTTTTTCTTTACGGGCCAAGATCTGAATTGATGTGCAAAAATTTGAACGACATATTTTTGGGCCTGTTGATATTTGTTTACTCAAATTAACTTAGATTCTTCCTAATTAAAAAATGATTACGATTTCATTAGGCCTTATTTAATGGGTAATCCCTTTTAGTTAATTTGAGGTGAGCTATTAATTGAGTCACAATTTATGGCCCTCAGACATCTAGTTTGAATTTTCTTTTAAATTGGGTTTGAGGTGCGCCATGTCAAATAAATTTTTATTGCACGGCCCTCGTTTTAATTAATTTTGTTTTGTCTTTAAAAATTGAGGCGCGCCATTTAGCAAATTTCCATGGCCCTCGCAAATTTAAAAACGCGTAGCTGCTTTAGGTGCGTTATTTTAATAATTAATTTCCTTAAACTTGGGTGTGCATTTCATGTGACCCAACTCCAAATCCTAACAACGTTAAATAAAATATGTCGCAGATCGCAAGTGCATTTCATGTGGCGTGATCCAAAGACGTGTTTTGTATAATGTTCAAATCTTCCTAAAAGTGAATTGATTCAATAATAACAGTTGAGCGACCGTGCTAGAACCACGGAACTTGAGAATGCCTAACATCTTCTCCCGGGTTAACAGAATTCCTTACCCGAATTTCTGGTTCGCGACCTGTAGTATAGAGTCAACCTTTTCCTTGACTCGGGATTTGAACTGGTGACTTGGGACACTATAAATTATCCCAAATGGAAACTCTGAATCTTTTAATAAAATAATCCCGTTTCGATTATCACTTTAATTTTGAAAAAGACTCCCCCTTATACCCTTTACGGGGGTGTAGGTAAAAAGGAGGTGTGACAGCTCCGACGACTCTGCTGGGGAGAAAAACCCAGAATCTCAGGTTCAGGGTTCAAGAATTCGTGCTTAGAATAATTGTTATATTTGGCTTTTACATGTTGGGGCATAATGTGCTAATTGTTGCTTTTGCCGCTTGGATATTCTGTGAACTGTATATAAACTGCTACGAAACCCTTCCTCTCTCTGAGTCTTCTAAATCATGGAGAAGTGTGCACTTCATGTTACTTCTCTTCTGTTAGAGTCATATCCCAAATTTTAGAACAAGGTTCAGATAAGTTGCAAAGCCGGTGAAGCTTCTGTATTCCCGGTACGCTGCCCCTCCTCCCCCCCGGCCCCCGGCTCGAGCTGTCTGCTCGGGTAAGCCAGGTCTAGACCAATAAACCCAAGTTTTAAACCTAGTATAACAAGACCTCATGTCGGATCCCTAGTAAGAACGTTTGCTTGCATCACGTGCATTTGATTTTGGAGACTCAACACAGGGGGTTGGGTCTGTCTAGGACATGTGTACCAAAAATGAAAAAAAGACCATCCTGATGCATCCTACTTGCTACTTGTGCATTTATTTGCTTCAAATTTGCATGCTGACCGGCTTATGAATAATAGGAGAAAGTTGGGAAAAGAGAATAGCAATGTGAGGGTTATGTGAGTTAATCACCTGTTTTAAAAAAAACCAATGTCCAAATGGTACTGAAACTCTGCCGAATTTTTGAGAAAAATGAAATGAAAAAAAAAGTCTTGTTTTCAAAAAATAGTCGGTTTTGTTTTATCTTCCAGAACTACGCCAGTTTGATTCTCACCAGATGTGAGATACGTAGGCAACCTCCATCGGGTCCAACTTCCTTTTTGCAAAAATAGCCCAAAAAGAACAAAAAATTTTATTTTTATTTTTATTGCAAATAAGTAAGGTAATGTCATTCTTGTCAAAAATAGCCGAATGTCCCTCAAAAGGGCGCCGGAAAGCTGTTTTTGCAAGAACAGTCACCTTTAGTCATTTTTCAAGGTTTTGGCCAGTTAGCCGACACAGCCTTAATATCTTCGTATTCGAAATGCTAAAAGGCCGTATTGGCAGAGCCGGATATTTTTGTGAAAATTTTGAAAAAATGGTCATTTTTCTTGAGTCATAATTTTCTTTTAAAATCACCTTAATAAATGTGCAGGATGAGCACAATTCAAAATGAACCTTTTTCAGTCCGTGAAGAGATCCCGTTGGAGCTACATATGTGGTGGCATGATTTGGGGGACGATAGCAGAAAAATTGTGACAAAAACGTTGGGCGGCCTTGTCGGGCTCTTGAAAGTTAAGTCGAGAAAGGACATAATTGAGGCCTTGATACTATTTTGGGACCCAGCACATAATGTATTCCACATTGCTGATTTCGAGCTAACTCCTACACTGAAAGAGATAGCAGGCTACGCCGGTTTCGAGGGGAATCTTACCCGGTGGCACCTAGAACAGTAACCCCTCACAAATTTTTGGACTTGTTAAGTATCAGTCGGGACCTCCGAGACGGAAATTTGGCCAAAGGATTTTGTACCTTCTACTTTCTATACCGACGTTATGGGAATTCCCGTGGCTTTGAGACGCTAGATACTGGTCTTACTCACGCAGGAAACCAAGACAAGTGGGAAGCTCGGAGAGGATTAGCTTTTTATAATGGCGTTCCTGGTATTTTGATTTTCCCCAGAAAAGATCGGAATATAGAGTTAGGGCTCGTAGGGATAGCTGACTTTATGATGAAAAAGGCTAATGGGACCATAGTGCCGATAATCTTGGCAGAAATATAACGAGCTCTGACCCTTTGCCAAGAGGGAGGAAAGTTCTTTGAAGGGTGCAATATGTTGTTACAAATGTGGATGGAGGAACACCTCCGGGATATCTGAATTGTGGTATGACTGGTCTCGAATGCATTGAAAAACATGAAAAGCGGGTAGAGGGTTATGAGTTCCCGAAGGGTACAAAAGCATGGCATGCCCACTTGAGATCCTTGACTGCGAACAAGATCGAATGGACGTTTGGTTGGCTCTCGGTCAGTGAAATAATTTATATGTCGGCTGAGGAGTGTTTTCTGCTGTTGATGGGTCTTCGGAGTATCCAACCTTATGCTCCGCACTGAGTTTTATGTCAGTTAGGACGATACCAGACCATCCCACACAATGAGGATTTGAGTCGACAGGTCATTGAGTTAGAACCAAAAGCTGCCTTCCTAGAAGAAAAAGTGCATCGGATTTGGCATCAGTGCAGGTTCTTAGAGCCTAACACTCAAGTACGAGATCTATGTAGAGGCGAGTTAGAGCCCAATTACACTCGTTTTGTATGGTAAAAGATCTCTAGTTCATCAGGAGCCCGAAAGGCCCGCAAAGAGACCTCATGTCCAACAGTTCACCGACGGAGCACAAGTGCAATTGGACTGATTGACCACAGAAAACGAGTACAGGGCTACCATAAGCAAGTTGGAAAGGAAAGTCAGGGACCTTCAGTTTGAAAATGGTTTGCAAGACACCGCAGATGAGGGGGAAAAGAAAAAACTAACTCAGGGAAATAAAGCCCTCAAAGCTCAAATCCGGGAAATGAAAAAAGCTGCTAGAAGCCTGGAAAGAAGCCGAGCGGATGAAAGGCTTATAAGCAGTCTGAGAAAGAAAGCACTTGAATGTCAAGATGACCTAGAAAAGTCTGAGGCCAGTCTAGAGAAAGTCTGGGCTCAATTAGCGGAAAATGCAAAAGCGCGGGCACAGTTTGTGCAACAAATGAAGAGAAAGTATGAAGGGATAATCACCAGCCTGAAAAGAAAAGTAACTACTCTTGAGAATGAGGCATCCAAGCAGGCTAAAGATTTCAAAGTTGATAGGAAACACTGTTATGATTTGATGTCTCGGATGGAGGAAGGAATGCAATAGTTGCAAAATCAACACCTTCACGACACTCAGGTGTTAGAAGCCCGGAATCAGCAGGTCGGGCATCTACTTTAGGAAAGGGTAGAATCCGAGAGAGGGTCAGAGCCATTGCCGACTAAATTGTTGTTAAATTCCAAACATGTGAGGATATGACTTGCACCACTTTCTTCGTGGCAGTGATGACGTTTGTCCGACAGATAATGAGTGACTTGGAGAGGCTTCAAAGGGATCTTGCATATAGGCTCGTGGCGAGATCGAATGATGTCTCGCGGGCCCCAGGATCATTTGAGGCATTAATGTATTCATAATTTTCATTGGAGTCTGTTAGTTTGTTTGCGAGTCTGTATTTTCTTTTATTGGAGTCTGTTAGTTTGTTTTCCAGTCTAGGTTTCCATCTTTCTGATAGGGTCTGTTAGTCTGTTTTGAGTCCGTTGGAGTCTGTTAATTTCCCTTTTTCGAGTCTGTTAGTTTTATAATCTGGTAGGATGAGTCGTTGTAATCAAAACTGTTTTATTTTATGAAAAAATTTGAAAATCCCAAAATGTTTTTGTTTATTTATATATTTATCTCCCAAAACTACGCTTGGTCTGATTCATGCGGGGTCATGATACGTAGTCAATCTCCATAAGATTCGACCATAACCAAAAGAAAGAAAAGAAAAGAAAAAGAGAAAAGAAGAAAAAAAAAGAGGAAAAACAAGAGAGAAAAAGAAAAGAAAAGAGAGAGAAAATAAGAAACTGTGAGAATGAAACAATGGCAAAACAAGAGAGAGAAATGAGAGATTAAAAACAAAGAGAAATCAAGTAGAAAAAGGCATGAGTGAAAAAAAAGAGATAAAAGAGACGTTGCAAATGGAAATAAGGAAAAGCCGGGATGACGCAAGCAACCGATCAAATGCATAATAGAAACGGTTAACTGCTTAGGTGCATTCATTTCCCAAATGTGTGGTTGCCTATTTGTTAAACCCTGATCGCTAACTAGTTTATTGTTGTTGTCAAGTAACAGGCAGGTGGTTAGTTTGTGTGGCATTCTGGCAACTCACCCATACAACACACGTTCCAAAAATAAATTGATCATGGCCAACCAAGAACTTGATGCGAGTGTCATCGATCTGTCGAGGGAGTTGGATGTTAATTTGATGAAAGAAGAGATGTATAAGTTGAAATAGCAGATGGTTGAAATGTACCAGGCATGGGAAAAAGGGCAACCACCGCCAGCTTACCCCGCCAACCTTGCCTTCATCCCGCCATTGGCTCAGTCTCAGGAACATCCTGCTACCGATTCGTCCCCGAGCTTTCCCATTTACCAGCACTACCAGAGTACCACTTGCCAAACACCACCAGCTCCACCACCCAAATCAGTTCCATACCCTCCTCCACCAGCCACTCCTGTCTTCGTGGCACCCCCACCCGCTACACTCCACAGATCCTCTAACGAGCCTTTGTTCCAAGCCCATGATAACCATTATTACCCCATGGAGCCCACTTTCAAGGCTCCAGAACCCTATTCCTACACTCCTCGTTTTGATCTCACTGTGGAAACCGAAAAACCATCTAAAAATCCCAAATAGGAGGAGATGTTCAGGAAAGGTAAAATCCTGGAATAGTCATTCAGAGACATGCGGGGTTGGGAGGTCAAGTAAGTGTGGCCTACAAAGACCTATGTCTGTTTCCAGATGTGCAATTGTCGGCAGGGTTTAATATGCCCAAGTTTGATTTGTATGATGGTCACGGTGATCCAGTGGCGCATTTGAGAGGTTTTTGTAGCAAAATGAGGGGAGCTGGCGGGAAAGACGAGCTGCTAATGGCGTATTTCAGTCAGAGTCTAAGTGGTTCAGTGCTGGAATAGTATACTCGGCAGGATCACGGAAGATGGTACACATGGGATGATCTAGCCCAGGCATTCGCTTGTCACTTCCAGTACAATATCGAGATTATTCTGGATCGTCTGTCTTTGACAAAACTTGAGAAAAAGCACAATGAAAGTTTCAGAGAGTATGGTTTTCGTTGGAGAGAGCAAGCAGCGAGGGTTGACCCTCCAATAAAAGAAAGTGAAATGGTGGATTATTTTCTGTAGGCCTTAGAGCCTACTTATTACGGACATCTGGTATCAGCTATAGGCAAGTCCTTCAATGAAGTGGTAAAAATGGGCAGTATGGTAGAAGAAGGGCTCAAGACAAACAAAATCATGAGCTATTTGGCGATCAAGGCAACCACCCAGGCCATTCAAGGTGAAACTGGGGGAGTAATTGGAAAGAAGAAGAAAGAGGATGTCGCAAAGTTGAGTCAGGAGCTTGGTTCGGGCCCATGGGTTCACCTCACCACTATCATCAGCCTCGTACCCACCACTAAACTTACCCCCATACCCCGTATAATCCACCCCAGCACTATTACTCACCACCAGACCCCCATTTCTCTTTCCACCATGCCCAAGCATACAGCAAATCTCTAGCTCGCGCACAATGGCGTGCACCAGTCCCACAAAATACATACCCAGCTCCACAAAATGTCTATCCACCCCCAAGAGCCTACCGAAACCCTCCTGGATTAGGTTTCCGGCCCGATCAAGCATTTAAGAATGAGAGGTTGCAGAAGAGGAGAACCTTCACTCCATTGGGAGAGTCCTATACTAGTTTGTTCCACGGGCTGAGACAATTGGATATGCTGAGGCCGATCGAGCCAAAACTGCCAAATCCTCCCCTGAGAAATCTTGATCATTTTGTAAGTTGCGAATATTGTTCTGGTGCCCCGGGGCATGACACGGAGAAATGCTGGCAATTGAAAACAGCTATTCAAGAGCTTATTGATACCAATCGGATTGAAGTCCAAGCACTAGAGGCGCCCAATATCAACCAGAACCCATTGTCGGCCCATCATGAGACAAATATGATTGAGATAGTGCATAAGGGAGGAGAGTCTGAGAAGCCTTTGCAGTTTGTCATGATGATTTGGTCATGTGAAACTAGGCAGGTTGAAAAATCAACATGTGAGAAATCAGTGATCAGGTTAAACGGTGAACCATCTGCGGTGGTCAATAAGGGGACCTCAAGTGATGTTGCAGTAAAACAAGAAATAGCAAAAGTGGTTATGCCAGGAGTGGCGAACAAGCCTGTTGTAATTGTGGAAGGTGCATGTGCAGATCTTGTCATTATCAAGCCGGTAACTCAATTACCGATAGTCAACAGCAAGGCCATCCCGTGGAATTATGAAAGGGTGACAGTGACTTACAAAGGCAAAGAAGTCAAAGAAGAAGTCTGTGAGACCCATGGATTGACTCTATAGAGGAGATGCTTTGCCCCCGAGGAGTTAAGAAAAGCCAAAACCTCTAAAGATAACCTAGTGCTAGTGAAGAAATTTGTGACCGAAGAAGAGGCAGAAGAGTTTTTGAGAAAGATGAAAGTGCAAGACTATTCCATTGTGGAGCAGTTGAGGAAGACGCCTGCTCAGATTTCACTGTTGTCATTGTTAATCCATTCAGACGAGCACCGTCGGGCCTTGATGAAAATCCTGAATGAGGCCCACGTGCCTGACAAAATCTCAATAAAGCACTTGGAAAAGATAGCCAACAAAATTTTTGAGGTAAACAGAGTCACGTTTTCTGATGATGAGTTGCCCGTGGAGGGTACGAAGCATAATAGAGCCCTTTATCTTACGGTGAAATGCGAAGATTCTGTGGTTACCCGGGTACTGGTCGATAATGGTTCCAGTACGAATATTTTCCCTCTCTCCACTCTGAACAAGTTGAAAGTGGATGATGAAAGAATTCACAAGAACAATATCTGTGTTCGGGGATTCGACGGTAGAGGGAAAGATTTAGTCGGTGACATAGTGCTCGAGCTGACAAATAGACCAGTTGAATTTACCATGGAATTCTAAGTGCTAGATGTGGCTATTTCTTACAATATGCTGTTGGGTCGAACCTAGATTCATGTTGCCAAAGCAGTCCCGTCTACACTGCATCAGATGGTAAAGTTTGAATGGGATAGACAAGAAATCGTTGTGCACGGCGAGGATAATTTGTGTGCTCCCGGTGATGCCATTGTTTTGTTCACTAAGGTTGAAGACGATAAGGGTCCTTGGGTCTACCAAGTTTTTGACACGGTGTCGGTAGAGAAAATTCTAGAAGGGAAGTGCGTCCCAATTTTGAGGGTAGCTGCTGCATCAGTCATGGTAGCCTTTGAAATGTTGAAAAATGGTTTTGTACCGGTCAATGGTTTAGGTGCATCTCTGCAAGGTATCGTACAGCCGGTGTCTCGCCCCAAAAACTTGGATACATTTGGTTTCGGATTAAAGCCCACAACCACATCGTGAAAAGAGCCAGAAAGTTGAAACAGAAGGCATGGGTCCTCCCAAAGCCAATCCCACGTCTCTCCCAGTCGTTTGTCAAGCCTGGCGCCAGGAAACGTCCAGTAACAACAGTTCCCGGTTCTGCGGTTGGTCCTGATAAAGAGTTGATTGAAAGGTTCGAGAAGTTGTTCGACGATGTGAACATGGTGGAAGTTGGAGAGGGTTCTAGCAAGGCAGATGTGCAATTTTTTGGGCCTAGTGCAATGATTATCAATTGGGAAGCTACTCCTCTCCCTACCTAGAAGGAGTTTTGGTAGTTTGCTTTGATTTTCTTTCAGTTTATCCGGATTATTCTAAGGTTGTAAGTTAGATTCTATGTTCCGTCCATTTGGATGTACAAACCTTGTTATCTTTTATTTTCAATGAAATGCAATTTCCTTTTTTCATCATTCTTGATAGTTTTTGTTTTTTTTCTTTTTTTTTCTTCCTTGTACAGTTCTTTTTATGCTGGTTTCAATGACATGACATGCATGAGGAATCTTCGGCCCAGTCTTAAAAGCCAATCTAATTCTGAAATAATAATTCAAGAAATAGAGTGTGATGATGAATCAGAATATGATGTGGATGAGGCCTTTGAAGAGATTAGTAAAGAATTAAGCCATTTTGAAGAAAAACACAAGCCTAACTTGAGTGATATAGAAGCGATCAATTTAGGGGACCCCAATAATATTAGAGAAACCAAGATAAGTGTCCATCTTGAACCTCAACTTAGGGAGGAGGTAATTAAAGCATTTTTTGAGTACAAAGATATTTTTGCATGGTCATAAGACGACATGCCGGGTCTAAGCACTGACTTGGTGGTTCACAAATTGCCCACTGACCCGACATTTCCTCCCGTCAAATAGTAGTTGAGGAAGTTCAAAACTGACATGAGTGTAAAGATTAAAGAAGAATTCACTAAGCAGTTTGAGGCAAAGGACATCCGAGTCACGCGGTATCCCACTTGGTTAGCCAATGTTGTGCCTGCGCCAAAGAAGGACGGCAAGACCAGAGTGTGTGTTGATTGCCGTAATCTCAACAAGGCAAGTCCAAAGGACAACTTCCCAATGCCGAATATCCACATTTTGATCGATGATTGTGCCAAACATAAGATTGGATCTTTTGTGGATTGCTATGCAAGCTATCATCAGATTTTAATGGATGAGGAAGATGCGGAAAAGACAACATTCATCACGCCATGGGGAATGTATTGCTATCGAATCATGCCTTTCGATTTGAAAAATGATGGGGCAACTTACATGAGGGCAATCACGACCACATTCCATGACATGATACACAGGGAGATCGAGGTTTATGTGGATTATGTGATCATAAAGTCTAGAAAGTAGTCTGACCACGTCAAAGATTTGAGAAAGTTCTTCCAAAGGCTCCGCAGGTACAATCTTAACCTTAATCCTACAAATGCGCATTCGGTGTTCCGTCTATAAAACTGCTGGGATTCATAGTCAGACGTCGAGGTATTGAATTGGACCCACCAAAGATCAAAGCTATCCAAGAATTTCCACCTCCAAGGAACAAGACTGAGGTGATGAGTTTATTAGGGAGGTTGAACTAAATCAGCAGATTTATTGCTTAGCTTACGACAACTTGTGAGCCTATCTTCAAATTGTTGAAGAAACATGTTGCAGTCAAGTGGATAGGTGAGTGTCAATAAGCATTTGATAAGATAAAGGGGTACTTGTCAAACCCACCTGTGCTGGTCCAACCAGAACTGGGGAGACCTTTGATTCTATATTTGACGGTCCTGGACAATTCATTTGGTTGTGTGTTGGGTCAGCATGACATCATCGGCAGGAAGGAGCAGGCCATCTATTTTCTCAGCAAGAATTTCACATCTTATGAGGTTAAGTACACTCCCCTGGAAATGACATGTTGCACCGTAACTTGGGTAGCACAGAAGTTAAAGGATTATTTGTCATCTTACACTACTTACCTCATCTCTCATTTGGCTCCGCTAAAGTATATCTTTCAGAAGCCTATGCCTACAGGGAGGCTCGAAAAGTGGAAGATCTTGCTAACGGAATTTGACATCGTCTATATGACTCGGACTGCGATGAAAGCCCAAGCATTGGCCGACCATTTGGCTGAGAATTCGGTGGATGAAGAATATGAACCTTTGAAGACTTACTTCCCTGATGAAGAGGTAATGCACAGTGATGAGTTGGGACAAGTTGAAGAGCCAGGTTGGAAAATTTTCTTTGATGGAGTTGCTAATATGAAAGGCGTTGGGATAGGAGTCGTACTTATTTCTAAAACAGGGCATCACTACCCCGTTACTGCTCAACTCTGTTTCTACTATACTAACAATATGGCTGAGTAAGAGGCATGCATTTTGGGTTTGAGGTTAGCTGCAGACATGGGTGTCTAGGAAGTCTTAGTCTTGGGAGACTCGGACCTTCTGGTGCACCAGATTTATGGAGAATGGGAAACACGGGATTTGAAACTCATACCGTATCGACAATGTTTGCATGATCTTTGTCAGCGGTTATGATCTGTAGAGTTCAGGCACATTCCAAGGATTCATAATGAGGTTGCCGATGCTTTGGCTACTTTGGCATCAATGTTACATCACCCACATAAGGCTTATGTTGACCCTTTGCGTATTCAGGTCCGATCACATGCTTACTACAACGTGGTGGAAGAAGAACTTGATGGTGAGTCGTGGTTCCACGAAATTAAGGAGTACATCAGAATGGAGGTGTATCCAGTACAGGCCACAGGTGATCAAAAGAGAACAATTCGTCGTTTGGCAAGTGAATTTTTCTTCAGTATGGGAGTTTTGTACAAAAGAACTCCAAATCTTGGATTGTTAAGATACATAGATGTTAGACAGGCCACAGCTATCATGACCGAAGTACATTCTGGAGTCTGTGGACCGCATATGAGTGGGTATGTTATGGAAAAGAAGATTCTCCGAGCAGGTTATAATTGGCTCACTATGGAGCGAGATTATATCAGTTTGGTGTGCAAGTGTCACCAATGTCAAGTACACAGAGATTTGATTCATTCTCCACAATCTGAATTGCACACAATGTTTGCACCATGGCCTTTTGTTGCGTGGGGCATGGATGTCATTGGTCCAATTGAGCCAGCAGCATCAAATGGGAGCAGGTTCATTCTGGTAGCCATCGATTATTTCACCAAGTGGGTTGAGGCTAAAACATTCAAGTCTGTGACCAAGAAAGCGGTGGTCGATTTTGTGCACTCAAATATCATTTGTCGGTTTGGGATATCAAAGGTGATCATTACAGATAATGGTGCTAATATCAATAGTCATCGGATGAAAGAGGTATGTCAGCAGTTCAATATTACACATCGCAATTCCACCCCTTATCGTCCCAAGGCGAATGGAGCAGTCGAGGTGTCCAACAAGAACATAAAGAAGATACTTCGGAAAATGGCGGAGGGTTCTAGACAGTGGCATGAAAAGCTGTCCTTTGCATTGCTGGGTTATCGCACTACTGTTCGTACTTCAGTAGGGGCAACTCCTTATTTGCTGGTGTATGGTACTGAAGCAGTGATACCCGCAGAGGTCGAAATTCCATCCCTTCGGATTGTCGCAGAGGCCAAAATTGACGATGATAAATGGGTCAAAACCCGCCTGGAACAATTGAGTTTGATCGATGAGAAAAGGTTGGCAGTAGTGTGTCATGGACAGTTGTATCAGCAGAGAATGGCAAGAGCATATAATAAGAAGGTGCGTCCGCAGAAGTTCGAAGTGGGTCAACAAGTGTTGAGACGTATCCCTCCACATCAAGCCAAGGCTAAAGGCAAGTTCGCCCCAAATTGGCAGGGGTCATTCATCGTAACGAGAGTGTTGTCCAGTGGTGCTTTGTATTTAACAGATATAGAAGGCAAATGTGTAGAAATGGCCATCAATTCCGACGCGATCAAGAGATATTATGTATGATTTTTTTTGGTTAAAATTGTATTTGCTTGTACTTGGCATGTTATAAAGATTGGAATGACGAAGGCATTTTGTTCTGCTATCTAAACACTTTATCCTTTGTTACCCCCTTTGAGCCTTATTTATTTCCTCTCATACCCCTATTTTGGAATAAGTAGCAAAGAGAAGAAACGTAAGCGCGAAAGATAAGTAGAGGAAAAGAGAGAAAAGGAAAAATGAAAATTAAAAAAAAAAGTAGAAAAGAAAAAAAAGAGAAAGTAGAAAAAAAAGAGAAAAAGAAGAAAGAAAAGAACAATAACAAAACAACAAAAGAGAAAAGGAGGAAGAAAAGAAGAAAAAAGAAAGAGGAAAGAGAAAATCACAACAACAAAGCAATTTTTATGACATGAACTACGTTCGACCTGATTCCTTTAAGGATACGTAGGCAGCCTCACGGTTCGGTCTCATCAAAATAAAAATCCAAAGTCCCCAAGCAAGAAACTGGGGAAGAAGTTGTAGTTGCTGTCAGAAATCTGATTTTGAAAGTTGTAATCTTGAACCCATTTGAATTGCTTGGAGCCCTTTGATACCCTTTCTTTCAAACCCTATCCAAAAGCCCACGTTATGGTCCAAAGAAAGACCTTCTGATCAGTCTTCGAGAGATGACAAGTTGAGCAAGTAAAGGTGATTCATATCAGGGGCAACACTCTAGTCCAAGCAAAAAAAATAATGAAAATGAGAGAGTCTTATTGGTGAAAACCATCACGGGCACCGTAAGGCGACGGGAGCTGAGAGAAATCAAAATGAGAGAGTCTTATTGGTAAAAACCTTCATAGGCACTTTAAGGCGAAAGTGAGTTGAGAGATGAACAAATGAGAGAGGTCTGTCAGTGAAAACCCTTCAGGGCACCACAGGCCGACAAGGTCAAGGTTTTGGTGGAGAAATTGGTTTTTTGAAGATCTCGGGGCATAAAGTACGACAATTGAAAGTTGATTGGTTGGACAGACTGGGCCGATTAATCCTAAATGCATGTCATGATCATTGGTACCAACTGTTCCACTTAGATAAGTCTCTTTTCTTTTTCCCTTTTAGCAGTCATCCAGTTTTGGATCTTTCTTATCCTTGACTCCCAAAGTTATTGCATTTCATTTCTTTTGGATTTTATTTCTCTAAGATGTTTCAATGCCAGTCTTGTTTAAGCAAATAAAAAAGGATTTCAAAGCTTACTACCAACTTCCAAAATTGTACAAAGCATAGTGTGGCCAGAACATACCAAAGATAGTATGATATAAATTGGGATATAAAGTGTCAGCGAAGGTTCCATCGGCAGATTGATTTAGTAATTTCATGGGAGATGCAGAGGTTCAGATAAAGGGGTCAGAGGTGTAAGACAACGGCTTGGGTATAGAACACTCGGGTCATCCAAGGTCATTGGTTGAAAGTCAGTCAGAAAGTCAAGCGGTTCTCGGCCAGTTCGGAGAAGCCAGTCAAAACAAAGCACGGCAACGGAGAGACTTTCAGCAAGAATGCCATCAACTAACCACCATATTTTAAAACTGATAAGATCTTTCTTTGATTGAAAAAGGGGCAGAAGGTTTCGGTTGTTTCGGAGAAACCCTCCGTAGGGGAAAAGCAAGCACCAGACAGGTTTGACTGTAAATTCTCAGGACCCTCCTGGAAAATGGGACCTAGTTCAAAACAATCAAGAGCAACAAGATCTAGCATAAATGTATCCTCAAAGGAATATAAGTTGGTTTCAAGGTTTTCATTCTTGAGATAACAATTAGGAGTTGTCAGGACCCTCCTGAATAATGAGACCTAGCTTTAAGATTTCATTAGATAATAAGATTTGGCATAAGTTCTACTGTAGGGTAATATAATTTAGTCGTAAAATTGCCACGCTTGAGATAAGACTTGATATTTGATTTTTAGGACCCTCGTGGATAATGGGATGTAGATTAAAAAATTTGCTTGGATAACAAGACTTAGCATAAGGCATACCTTCAGAAGATATAATTTAGCTTAAAATTGTCATTTAACTAGGAGTTCTCAGGACCCTCCTAAATAATTGGATTTAGCTTTCAAATTCATAGAGATATTTGGTAACATGATTTAGTTTAACAATCACAGATGTGCCCAGCTACCAAACTGGGGTAGGAAAATTTCTTTTGTTTTGTTGTAATCAGGTTCAAAGGCAGCAGTTTCAGAGGAACAGTTCAAGTTCAGCAATCAGGTCCCAACCTGGGGAGCACGGGAATATAGTTCAAGTTCAGCAATCAGGCGCCCACCTAGAGAGCACGGGAATAGAGTTCAAGTTTTGGCAATCAGGCGCCCACCTGGAGAGCATGGGAATACAGTTCAAGTTTTGGAAATCAGGTTCCCACCTGGAGAGCACGGGAATATAGTTCAAGTTCAGCAATCAGGCGCCCACCTGAAAAGCACGGGAATACAGTTCAAGTATTGGCAATCAGGTACCCACCTGGAGAGAACGAGAATATAGTTCAAGCTCAGCAATCAGGCGCCCACCTGGAGAGCACGGGAATATAATTCAAGTTCAGCAATAAGGCGCCCACCTGGAAAGCACGGGAATACAGTTAAAGTTTTGGCAATCAGGCGCCCACGTAGAGAGCACGGGAATACAGTTTAAGTTTTGGCAATCAGGCGCCCACCTGGAGAGCACGAGAATACAACTAAGGTTTTGGTAATCAGGCGACCACCTGGAGAAAACAAAAGCATCACAGATTATAATTTGAGTTTAGCAATCAGGCGTCCAACTGAAGAAAAGGAAAGCATCACATATTACAATTCGAGTCGGCGACAAAGAAACTTCACCTGGGAAATACAAGTCAACAGGGCAACAAGAACCATAAGATCAAGTTTGAAGATACAGATAGAATTTTTGTAATGCATAGATCATAGTTTAATCGAGCTTCTTTTTATTTTGACATGGTGTAATAAGGGAGTTCAGTAAGCAGTAGCAGTAGCAGCAGTAGTGAAATGACAGCTTCATGGTAGTCCCAGCTACCAAAACTTCCCGAACTACACTGACTTGATTCCTTTATAGCCAAGGATATGTAGGCAACCTCGGAAGCAGGGTGCGGTCAAATCATTCAAAAAATGCTTCCCACGGAGTATTCAAACGGGCAAAAATCGCTCGTATCCGCTCACTTTATCTTTGCACGAAAACTCTTCATGTTTTCGAGCAAAGAGAAGCAGCTGTGAGCACGTGATTTTTGCCCTATCTAAATTACTCCCATAAATTCAAAACAAAATAATTTTTCTCATTGTTTGCAATTTTGTGAATTTTTGTGGCATTTTCTGTTATTATTTGCATATTGTCTATGCATGTTTATGAAAAAATACAAAATACGTTGCATTTGCATTTAGGATTTAACTTTGCATTTTTAAGAATTAATTAGTAATTAGTGGTTTTATAAAAAGGGGAAAATCACAAAAAATAGTTTATTTTGGCATTTTTAATTTTAATTGTTGAACTTTGGTAGTTTTCCTTTAATTTGGTTTTTAATTAATTGTATTAATTATTAATTAGAGTTAATCAATCTAATGTGTTATGATTGATATGATTTAGGGTTTAGTTTCAGTTTTATTTTGAAAATTAATCAAAAAGAGAGAGTTTGAAATAAAAGAAATTAGAAAAAAGAAAGAATTGAAAAGGAAAGGGAAATAGAAGGAAAAGAGAATCAGTTGGGCCAATTTCGATTTAAGACTCACCAGGCCCAAATCATTTGTCCTTCAAATTTACCCCAGCCCAGTTCCACCTGCTATACCCGGTCCAAACTCCCCCCTCCTCTTTTAAATAAAACGCTAGCGTTTGGAGTTCCAATTGGAATTCAATATGAGCCCCTCATTCACCCTATCCAACGGCCATGATTGTCTTCCCCTTTATAATTAATATGTTCGAACAAGGTTAATCTCAACATCGTCCAAACTGAACCTGTTCATCTCCCTCTCTCCTCTCTTCAATCAAAGACCCCTGAACCCTAATCCGCCATTATCACAGGCGGTTGACCTCCAAAGCACCCTCAAATATCACCCCACACTCCCATCATACCCATGAGTTTTAATTCCATATCAACTTTCCTAAAATCCCCACCAAACACGGCTAGCTTTAGATCTAAAGAAAGAAAAGAAAAAAGAGAATATCTTAACCTTTCAAGAACGATTGGGACTAAAATTTGTATTATCTGTTTGTCCTAAAGGAGGACATGCGGATAATATCGATTTTGGTTCAAATCGAAGATTGTCGGAGGTCTATCCCAAGCTTGGCCGTTCTTTTAGGTATTTTTCATTTTTTTTGTTTCCACCTTTTGTTTTATTCACCTCTTTTTCTATATCTGATTCCTCTCTTTTCTTTTTGTTTTTTTTATTTTACATTAGTTTCTTGCTCGCATGTTAGGATCGGGTCATAGTACTGCCTTTGTTATTAGGCTGTTCGTTGTCGTGGTTTGATTTTGTTCAATTTTGTTTAATTTTAGCTTCGTTGGATTCGTAATAGCAGGAGTTTATAACTCCGCTGGCCTGTTTGCTTTTGGGTTTGGCTATTTCAATTAGGGTCTGGGCTCCGTAGGTCAGGAGCCCATAAAGGGGAAGGCTCAAATCCGGCTGTCCAACCCACGGGTTAGGTATGGGATTTGGGTTGAATTTGACCCATAATCTGAAGGGTAAATAACCTAAACTTTAAGCGTAGTTCAGGGTTTCTAGGATAGGGAATCTTTTGGTAACAGAAATAGAAGCTACTTAGAAGTTGACTAGGGGGACTAACCTGAATTTAAAATTTTGAGCTAAGGTGCTTGAAGCAAAAATGAAAATTGGGCAGGGATTGAAAAGAAAATTCGGAAATCTTTTTGATGCCCTACTTTCCCCTTCTATAAAGTCTAACTTCCAAAAAGGATTGAGGGGAGGAGATTTTAGAAAATCAAAAAACGACTGAACTTAAAAAGGACTGTTTCATTGCTTTCTTTGTTTTGAATTAAGAAGTTCTCCATTGCTGAAGTAATTTTTGATTTTCTTTGAGTTGGAAAAATAGATTGAACTCGGTATTAGAAAAGTTGGTTTAATTTGCTGATGGGATCATTGTTCTATTGATTTTTATGAGGGAATTTTACTGTTTCATTGGCTAAAGTAAGCTGGTATTTGGTTTGGTCTATTCCTCCTGGGTGTCGATTACTGGGCTATCTGTTGCTTACTACTTCCTCACCTCTTTCTTCTCTTTTCAATTTCCAGGTACACTTCTTCATTCTACCTCATGTGAAGATTGATTTTAGGAATAAAAATGGAAATTCTAAAGTTCAAAACATGTTTTCAGCTTTCTGTTACGAGTTTAGCCTTATTACTTTGTATTTATGGTGTTTTATAGCTTAGTTCATTGTTTCTTTGTAGTTAATTTTTAATCTGGGACAATAGTTTGTTGATTCTAGCCTCTATATGGCCTCATTTCTCTTAAGTTTGAGCTCTATGTGGCTAAGTAGGTGCTATACGAGCTATCTCCTATCTATTTAGCTATGAAAGTATATCTGATGTCTAGTCTTCAGTTTTCTTTTCTTCTGAGTGTTCTTTCAAAACTGTAATTGATGTTTAGTTATTTGTTGTTGTCATGTAGATCTATTAGTGTTTTAACCTTAAGTTATGAATTAAATGTCAGCATGGAATTTAAGCTTCATGAGGTCTTGAGCAGTCCTTTTGTTTCCTTACTTGAGTTTGGCCTTCATGAAGTGGGAATGTAACTGTTTGAGTGGTTCGATTTTTTAATTCAGTAATACATGGCCAAGATGAAACATATAGGTAAAATCAAGTTACATAAGGGTAGCATTCTTTCCTTGAAATTTGTTCAAGCTCGATAATGTCGGGTTCGACTCTTGAAGATCTGGTTTGTTAGAATGCATCATATTGACTCAAGTGTGGAGTCTTTTAGAAAAACACGTGAATTTGAGAGTTAATATGGTAAAGATGAGTAATGAATAAGGTTTTCTAGTTAATACGCTTAGTTGTTGGCACTGATTAATTTAGGCTCTAAATTGTGTGTTTATTTTGAGTTATGATCCATCTTGGTATAAGAAATCTGTTTTGTTGAAGGTTGGCTTTAACTCAGCACTGGCCGTGCCTGTGTGCACTCGATCCTCGACCCTAGCCTAGGTTGATTTCATTGAGGCCTGGTTTTTCTTTATGGGCCAAAATCTGAAGTGATATGCAAAACTTGAAATGACATATTTTTGGGCCTGTTGATGTTTATTTACTCAAATTAACTTAGATTCTTCCTAATTAAAAAATGGTTACGATTTCATTAGGCCTTATTTAATGGGTAATTCCTTTTAGTTAATTTGAGGTGAGCTATTAATTAATTCATAATTTATGGCCCTCAGACATCTCGTTTGAATTTTCTTTTAAATAGGGTTTGAGGTACGACGTGCCAAATAAAATTTTAATTGCACGGCCCTCGTTTTAATTAATTTTGTTTTGTCTTTAAAAATTGAGGCGCGCCATTTAGCAAATTTGCATGGCCCTCGCAAAGTTAAAAACGCGTGGCTGCTTTAGGCGCGTTATTTTAATAACTAATTTTCTTAAACTCGAATGTGCATTTCATGTGACCCAACTCCAAATTCTAACAACGTTAAATAAAATATATCGCTGATCGCAGGTGCATTTCATGTGGCGTGATCCAAAGACGTGTTTTGTATAGCGTTGAAATCTTCCTAAAAGTGAACAAAAGCGGTTTAAAGTTAAAAATGCACATAGGTTCCAAAATGTATTAAAATCAGATAATTGAGCCAATAATAATAGTTGAGCGACCGTGCTAGAACCACGGAACTCGGGAATGCCTAACACCTTCTCCCGGGTTAATAGAATTTCTTATCCAGATTTCTGGTGCGCAGACTGTTAAACAGAGTCAACCTTTTCCTCGACTCGGGATTTAAACCGGTGACTTGGGACACCATAAGTTATCCCAAGTGGCGACTCTGAATCTTTTAATAAAATAATCCTGTTTCGATTGTCACTTTAAATTGGAAAAAAACTACCCCTTATATTCTTTACGGGAATATAGGTAAAAAGGAGGTGTGACATCATACAGAAAAGAGTGAGTCATGATATTGTACTAGTAAGATTCCCATATGTGCATCAGAAAATATACTAATCGGAGGCATGCCTTGTCTTGTATTGTCAAACTGATAAATTAATTATATATTAGTACTATTATGATTCCTTGTCTAGTAATACTATATTCATAGTAAGTACGATTTAAAGAAATATATGTAGTATAAAGAGTAATTGATGTCTACCAAAAAAATATCGCATACAATTAGATGTGCCAGAGTGAAACCTGTTCTTTCAATTAAACCAAAGATCTTCATTCTATCTTGAAGACATTTTTAGAGCAATGGATATGATTTGGGCACTAGAAGAAGAGTTCAAATACAATAACCGAATGGAGCATTACAATCAAATGATAAGTGAGTGGCATTAACGTGTTGATGAGGTTACAAGACTAGAACAAGAGCTTTGGGAATATGTGCTTAAACGACCAAGGAGATGTGCTAGATCAATATTGCGTAGTGTCACACCTCCTTTTTTTACCTACACCCCGCAAAGGGCGTAAAGGAGTTTTTCCAATTAAAGGATAATCGGAATGGGATTTAATTATTAATATTCAGAGTCGCCACTTGGGAAATTAATGGTGTCCCAAGTCACCGGTTGAATCCCGAACCGAGGAAATTTATGACTCTGTTACAGTCTGCAAACCAGAAATCCGAGCAAGGAATTCTGTTAACCCGAGAGAAGGTGTTAGGCACTCTCGGGTTCCGTGGTTCTATCACGGTCGTCTAACTGTTGTATTCGATTTTATCTGATTTTAATACATGCTAGCTTATGTGCCCTTTATTTAATTTTGAACCGCTCTTATTATAATTATTTTTTTAAAAGAACTGCAACGTCGTGAAAATGTACCTCGAACCATGCCGCAATCAATGCACTCATGGTTGTCAACACACTTCGACTCCGTTGAGATTTGGATTTGGGTCGCATCAATGCGCACCCGAGTTTAAGAAGGTACTTTAATTAAAATCGTACCTAAATATTCTAACGCAATATTATTTTAAGGAAGAACGTGGAAGGTCGCTAAACGACCATCCTAAATTCTAATTATTTCCATAATTATTTATTGAGGTCAGCCGCATATGTGATTGGCGTTGGGCGAAGTTCGCTTCTAACATTTTAAAATAAACCATTTGAGATTAACTTACAATTTTTAATGATCAAATATCCCTAACAAAAAAAAACTTAATTATATGTAAACTAAATAAAGTTCAGTGGCCCAATTTCTACAATGGACTGGACCATTGATGGGCCTCAGAAGTGGCCCAAAATTCGGATTAGGCAAACGAAAGGGAGGCCCAGGCGACAGACTTCAACACCTGGGATCGAATCCCTTGAGAAGCCCAAATTCACGAAGGTTGTTCGCATAATAGCCTGAGATGGCTGATCTTTGAGCCCAGCGAAGCTTTGATTTGCTTGCCCAGACAACACTTTGAAATTATCTCTAAACTATTGCAAGTATTCAATAATCAGCCAAGTGGAAATAATGCGCATCTACTTAACTCAGAAGGAAATTAGTCAACTGAATTCCACTTCATATACAGGCTACTTCATCTAATAACATTCTGGTGACTTTCTTAGACATCATTAAGGTAAAACCAAGCTATAAACACAACCTCAATAACCTGAAGCAAACGATCCATTTCCGAATCAATTCATGTCAACATTGCTATCAATCTATCATGTAATCAACTAGCACTGGTGTTCACTTCATAGTACTCACATGTCTCTAAAATATAATAGTTCATATAGTCTATTTAGCACTAAAGCAAGCAAAACTTTAAATAATACCCATGAATTGAACACTAAATAATTAGATCTGAAAGTCAGCTAAATCAGAACTCAGTTCTGCATGTACATTCATTCTTCAAATAATTCATTTTTGCCCATTTAAGCTCACATTCATCAGGGGTATAATTGTGTACCTGGATAAATGAAAATATAAGAAGGACAGGAGTCAGCTACTTTGAACAGCGATAGCAACAAACTCAACAATATACCACAGAACCGGCCAGGAACTACTTTTCAAAACCAGAAATACAGGCAGCCTCCACAGATCAATTCAACACATACTTCAAATACACTCCTAGCCCTCACAGCTGAACCCAAACACCTCTGTAATAATGCTAAACCCAAAACCCAACTGAAATCCAAAACTAATAATGAAACTGTAAGATTGTTTTTGATTTCTTCATTTTTTTAATTTTTTTTTCATTTTTGAATGCTGGAATGGAACTACTAACTGGAATTGAAAGCAGGGAGGAGAGCCTTTGTGGGGATTTTCGAGCTTAAAGCTGAAGAAAGAAAGAAGACCCCCTTTCCCAAGGCATTTCATGCCCTTTTATAGGCAACCAAAAGAGAATAAATCAGATTCTGATTTTCTAATTAGTCCCTTCCTTATTTTCAGTTTAGTCCCTTTATTCTTGACTTGCTAAACAAGTAAGCACCCCTATTGTGCTGAAATGTGCACTAAAATCCCATTCTTGAAGGCCCTAGGGTATTCTTCTACCCATACAATACCCATACTGCCCTTTCACATGCTTTGAAATTACTATTCCTATCAGAACTACCCTTTTCCATACCCAGACTACCCCTGAAGGTTCCTCAAAATTACTGAACCTACCCTCATTCTTAACAGTTATAACCAATACCCTAATCTAATCTAAAACTAACTGAAATTGATTAATTAGCACTCAGAAATTAATTAATTAAACTGACCAAACCCAATTGTCCAATTATATTAACTCAATCAAACTAAATGAAATCAAACCAAGCTTAATCTAACATGAACAACATTAAATGAACTGACACTAATTCTTAACCCATAAACTCACAATCATTCGAACAAATATCAACTCAGAACTAATCAACAATTGGCAGAATTATACTAATGCACAAAATAAATCGTCAATTTAACAGAACACTTAATGAAACCAAAACAGTAATTAAAACTTCAACCATGCAAGTAAAAAGAACAGTAAAAACTTACAGAAGCACGAGGAACTCCGGCCAGTCAGAAACGTCTGAATCCTTTCAGATTTTTGACGCGTAACATCCCTAACCATGTGTTCTTACAAGAGAACACATGGTTAAGGATACTACGGTTCGAAATCACAAAGATTTGGTTTAGGGTTTTGGCCAGAAATTCTTAGATCTGAGATTTGAGCCGTTTCACAGATATTTGAAAGAAAATAATCATGGATTAGGGTTGAGGGAAGAACGGGGATTATGTGGTGTGATTTTGGGCTGGTTCGGATGAACCTTCGATTTGACCGGAAACTTCAAACGAAGATTCGACGAGCTCCAGCAACATTCGAGAAAAACTAATAATGGGAATAGAAAGAGGGATTCATGGGGGATCTGTGGTGTTAATCTGGGGGTGAACGGCGTAGGTTGCGTTCACCGCAAGTGAGGGATTTAGGGGCGGCGCAGATTAGGGTTTGAGAGGAGAGGTGGGGTGAGGAAGACGAGGGTCTATGGTGGGTTTTCGGACCCTTTTAAATTAGGAACCTCGTTGTCACACCTCCTTTTTGTGCGCCCGCCCCTGAAGGGTTAAATGCGCGGGTGGAGTTTTTCCAATTTAAGTGACAATATTCGAAATGGGATTATTTATTTAATTCAGAGTCGCCACTTGGGAAAGGTTTGGCTTTTGGTGGTTCAAGTCACCGGTTTATCTTGAATCCCAAATCGAGGAAATTTTCGACTTTTCCAAATGAAGTCTGCGAACCAGAAATTCTAAGTAAGGAATTCTGTTGACCCGAGGGAAGGTGTTAGGCACCCTCGAATCCCGTGGTTCTAGCACGGTCGCTTAAATTGTTATAATGGCTAAATATCTGATTTTAATACATGTTATGACTTACGTGCTTTTATTAAGTTTAAACCGCTTTTATCATTATCACTTATTTTTATAGAATTGCAACGTCGTAAAAATGCATCTCGAACCGCGTCACAATCAATGCGCCCGTGATCGTCAACACATTTGGACTTCGTTGAGATTTGGATTTGGGTCACATCAATGTGCACCCGAATTTAAGAATATGGTTTAATTAAGCCGCGCCTAAAGAGTCTAACGCGTTATTATTTTTGTGGAAGGCCATGAAATTCGCTAAACGGCCTATCCTGGACTCTAAATAATTATTATGGTTATTTATTGAGGGCCACGCAATTTTGCATTTTTGTTTGGCGAGGCTCGCCTCTATTTTAGAAAAGGATATCCTAAAGTGGCTACATTTCTAACTATGTTCAATCTAAAATAGAAGAAAGAAGATACATGTCAATTCAAGTATATGCTTTGGGCCTAAATCTTATCAATTTCTGATTAGTTATTTGTAAAGTAAAAGACGTCCTACTTTTATGAGAAATATTCTACTTTGATAAAGAAATTACGTGACAAATGCTAGGCTCATATCCAAAACATCTCTTGAATTGAATTCAAACTAGACTCATTTAGGCTAGGTTAAGGGAATTAACCCACTAAGCATTATTATCACTGGGGGTTCGAACGCGCTCCTATATACTGCCTAGCGGGTTTTGACGAAAGAAACTAAAAATAAAACAGAACATCATTGTGTAAGGTGGAAGTATCCTATCCTATGCATATCATTATAGCTAAAACAAGAATCTGATCAGTCACTATGTCAAATATTTGTACATCCTACGTACCACACCATTACTTAACCCATATCAACAAACAACTATAAACTAAGATACAAGAGGCTAAAACTCAGCTTAAGCATTAACTAACTGGCATTTTTACTATTGAATTATACACTGATCAATTCATACGAAAGGAGCAATAGACCACGAGCATTACAGACAGACATTTAAACTTCTTGGAATTCCTTTCATTTCATGCTTTCGAACGGTTACAGTTTACACCCACATAGGATTTGAAATGTGTACCTGGAATGCTGAAATGCAAAGAGGAAGAAGAGAATGACAGGGAAAGGTCAGCAGCAGCAGGAAACCAAATAACAGCAGCAGCAGCAGGTAACCAAATAGAAACAAAATCCCAGTGCAAGATGCAGTTATAGCCAATGGGCAGAGGCAACAAAAATGACAACAACAAGCAGAGAAGTGGGCTCAGGATTCAAACGGTCCAACCCCAAAAGAAGGCAAACCAATAAGAACCAAAACAAAAGAAACCTAGCTAATACTTGAGGGGAAATCAGCACTTATTTGAAACAGGTTAAACAAACTGGGAATCGAACAATTAGCAGGAAGAAAAGACAGTTTCTGCTTTCTGTATATCCACCCTCTATCTCCTTTCTTTCCAAAATCTAAAACCAATCTTCAATTTTGAAATTATACTGAAGTTATTAAAAGAAATCTTTTCTAGTTCCTGTTTTCAGAATTTGAACTCTCAGATGTTCCCTCTCAGTGTCTCTCTCTATCTCTGTATGCTCTGTCTGTATGTATATATATCTGTATGTATTTCAACTCTCTCTTTCAAAAATTCCTCACAGTGTGTGTATTTTTCTCCTCTCCAATCTTCCGGGTTCTCTGACCTCTAATCCTCTCTTTATAAGCCTTCACATTACCCCTTTTAACAGCCTGTTTAGACTATCACCATACCCCTCCCATGTGCCTTCCATTTTCAGTTCCACTTTAGCTAATTAAGTATTAACCCCATCATTCCCCTGGCAGGCTTAAACTTTCCCATTTTATTAACTAAAAGCAAGCATGGGCAGCAGGATGTAGTCTGACAGCACATGCTGTCAAACCATTTTTAAATCCAAAGTCCTTTTATGCAGGAAACAGGCTGTGCACAATGCACATGCTGTGCACAAGTGCACATGCCATCAACTCAGATTTCAATTAACAATCTACCCTCAGATTCAAATATAGCAACTATAAGTGAACCTACTTGATCCTTACTTTGATTCAAACAAAGTTGCAGCAAGCAACATGTGCAATCGTTAACATTTGAACTACTGAACTTAATTGACGACATTTGTCGACTCGACTATACTAGTTATAACTCATACAGTCGTAACCAAAAATCAAACATTTAACAGTATCGACAAGGTTCGCATTACACTGACTGAGCAGAATTGTGCTTCGAGGAATCAGTTAATTAGTACAAATTTGGAATTCAACTAATTGCTCAACAAATACATACATACACACTATCAGGACAAGTAGAAAAGGACACTTAATCAAACAACAAGGGTTCAGGCAAAGTAGACAGGACACAATTAATAGAAACTCAAAACAAAACAGACTTCAACAATCACGAACAGCTTTTAAAACAAATCACACGGACTAAAACAAGTAAAGGAAAGAAAGCAAACTCACCTTAAAACTCGAAAAATCAAAAGTTTTGAACTCGGATTTGGACAGACATTTCTTAAGGCTGAACGGACTTTAATCGATGTGTTTCTCAGATGAGAAACACCTCGATTAAGGTCCATTAGGCCTTAATTTCTTTGGCTCGAACAAAACACGGACCAGTGACGAAGAATCACAAAGTTCCAAAACTCAGATCTGGGATTCATGCTTCCCTGATCAGATTCGGACCAAACCAAGTATGGTTTGGTCACGAGGGGGGTCTGGGGAGTGTCTGGTGTGAAGCTGGGGTTAAACGGTGTAGATCGAGTTTTGACTCGAATCTTCAAATGAAGATTCGAGGACCTAGAGGATGATTCGAACTAAACGGTCAACAGGTCTATGTTCAGAGTGGTGAGGGGGTTCTATGGTGTTCAGGGCGAGGTCACCGGCGTTCATGCCGCCAGTTTTCATGGTGGAGGATACAGGGGCGGCTCTAGGGTTTGATGGGGATGAGGTTGAAGACGGGAGCTGGGGTATCAGATGGGGGGGCAGGGTAAGGTTATAGGCTTATATATGGAATGGGTGGGTTGATCTCAACCATTAGATCAATCTAGGTCTACGGTCTTGATCTGAGGGCTTAAGTGGAACGGTGTCATTTCGAGGGTAAAGGGTTTGGGTTGGTCCGGGTGGAAACGGGTCGGGGCCATTAGTGGGTTATGGGAAATGTGATCTTGGCCGTTGATCAATCTGAGATCAACGGCCCAGATCAGGCTCAAACATTACGACGTCGTTTAGACGTCTTTGGTGTCAACTGGATAAGGGCCGGGCAAGCCTGGTTCTGGGCTGTTTGTTTGGGCCAATTTTAATAAATTGGCCCAATCCGGAAGAAGAAAGGATCTTTTTCTCTCTTTTTTTTATTATTTTTATTTCTTTTTCTTATTTATTTTAAAAACAAAACTAAGCAAAAATCAAATTAAAATTAAATACACACTCAATACAATTATTTGCACACACACTAAAGATATTTCAAAATAGGTAAAATCAAACAAAACAAAATCACGGACAAAGATGCCTGTTTATGCCTTTCTATTTAAACCATGTTACGGTTCAGATTATGCATGACACGTACATTTTTTTTGTATTTTGTTTTAATAAAGTAAAAATGGGCCAAGGTCATAAATAATTAACGAAGTGCCATAAAAAAATTGTACAACAGGATCAATTGTCGTTATTTTTCATTTCTTTTGGAGCGATTGTCCCGTGAAACAAAAATCACGTGCTCACAGCTGCCCCTCTTTGTTCGGAAACACGAAGAGTTTTCGTGCAAAGATAAAGTGAGCGTGTATGAGCGATTTTTGCCTATGGACCACTCCGTATGAAGCATGTTTTTTTGAAAGATCTGACCGAATCCTGCTTCAAAGATTTCCTACATATCCTGGGCTAAACAGGAATCAGGTCAATGTAGTTCGAGAAGTTTTGGTAGCTGGGACTACCATGGGATTGCAATGCTTGTTGCTGCTGCTGTTGATGTTGTCACTGCTGCGTCACTGACCGCCTTATTACAACCAAACGAAAATTGGAAACTGAACTAACTACTTATATGCATGTCAACTGCTAGTTACAAGATTCCTATCTATGATTCTTTTACGACTTGATCTTGGGTCTTAGCTGATTCTGCTTGTAGACTCCGACCTGAATCTTGATGCTTGCGAGTTGCGGCAACTTGTTTAATCTCTGAGATACTAAGTGAGACGCGATCGGCAGGGTTCAGGACCTTAATCAAATGTTGGAGTCAATCCGCCTTCCATTTATTCCGATATCTCGGGACATCTTCTCTCTTTTTCTTCTTTTTCTTCATTGATTCCGAATTAGGACTCATCTCGTGGGTCATTTCGATCCATGTGGGTCGAGGTTAGACCTGCGGGAGAAAACAAACGAACGAAATTTTCTGCCCCAGTTTCACTAGGAAAATTTCATTAATTATTCACCAGGAAGTTCATAAAATTGATAAAAGAGGATATGCATGCTCAGTTCGGGGTTGGAGCCCTAATACCGACTAGCTGGGGAAAGGTTCAGTTTAGGGTTTAAAACCCTAACGCCGAACGAAGGAAAAATTCAGTTTAGGGTTTAAAACCCTAATGCTGATTAAAGGAAAAGTTCTGTTAGGGTTTAAAACCTTAATGCTGACTAAAGGAAAAATTCAGTTTAGGGTTTAAAACCCTAATGCTGATTGCATGGAAAAACTCAGTTTAGGGTTTAAAACCCTAATACTGGCTGAAAGGAAAAAGTTCAGTTTAGGGTTTAAAACCCTAATGCTGACTAAAAGGAAAATTCAGTTTAGGGTTTAAAACCCTAATGCTGATTGCATGGAAAAGCTCAGTTTAGGATTTAAAACCCTAATGCTGGCTGGAAGGAAAAAGTTCAGTTTAGGGTTTAAAACCCTAATGCTGACTAAAAGGAAAAGCTCAGTTTAGGGTTTAAAACCCTAATGCTGGCTGAAAGGAAAAAGTTCAGTTTAGGGTTTAAAACCCTAATGCTGACTAAAAGGAAAATTCAGTTTAGGGTTTAAAACCCTAATGCTGATTACATGGAAAAGCTCAGTTTAGGGTTTAAAACCCTAATGCTGGCTGAAAGGAAAAAGTTCAGTTTAGGGTTTAAAACCCTAATGCTGACTAAAAGGAAAAGCTCAGTTTAGGGTTTAAAACCCTAATGCTGGCTGAAAGAAAAATTCAGTTTAGGGTTTAAAACCCTAATGCTGATTGCATGGAAAATCTCAGTTTAGGGTTTAAAACCCTAATGCTGGCTGAAAGGAAAAAGTTTAGTTTAGGGTTTAAAACACTAATGCTGACTAAAAGGAAAAGCTCAGTTTAGGGTTTAAAACCCTAATGTTGGCTGAAAGGAAAAAGTTCAGTTTAGGGTTTAAAACCCTAATGCTGACTAAAAGGAAAATTCAGTTTAGGGTTTAAAACCCTAATGCTGATTACATGGAAAAGCTCAGTTTAGGGTTTAAAACCCTAATGCTGGCTGAAAGGAAAAAGTTCAGTTTAGGGTTTAAAACCCTAATGCTGACTAAAAGGAAAATTCAGTTTAGGGTTTAAAACCCTAATGCTGATTGCATGGAAAAGCTTAGTTTAGGGTTTAAAACCCTAATGCTGGCTGAAAGGAAAAAGTTCAGTTTAGGGTTTAAAACCCTAATGTTGACTAAAAGGAAAAGCTCAGTTTAGGGTTTAAAACCCTAATGCTGGCTAAAAGGAAAAAGTTCAGTTTAGGGTTTAAAACCCTAATGCTGACTAAAAGGAAAATTCAGTTTAGGGTTTAAAACCCTAATGCTGATTACATGGAAAAGCTCAGTTTAGGGTTTAAAACCCTAATGCTGGCTGAAAGGAAAAAGTTCAGTTTAGGGTTTAAAACCCTAATGCTGACTAAAAGGAAAATTCAGTTTAGGGTTTAAAACCCTAATGCTGATTACATGGAAAAGCTCAATTTAGGGTTTAAAGCCCTAATGCTGGCTGAAAGGAAAAAGTTCAGTTTAGGGTTTAAAACCCTAATGCTGACTAAAAGGAAAATTCAGTTTAGGGTTTAAAACCCTAATGCTGATTGCATGGAAAAGCTCAGTTTAGGGTTTAAAACCCTAATGCTGGCTAAAAGGAAAAAGTTCAGTTTAAGGTTTAAAACCCTAATGTTGACTGGCTGGGGACAAAATTCGAGAACAACCACTGACTTCTTCTTTTTTGAATTTTCTTACTAATAAGAAATAAAAAGGGAGTTTCGTGGAAACTTACCTTTCGATTGAATTCCTTATTGCCAAAATGTTTCTTGCACCCATGTACCTTCTTCTTTGGGCGACATCTGCTTCTTGCACGGTTGTCTTGGATTAAACCTGTTTGAACTTTTCAGACAAAGAACAATTGTTAGTTCGGAAATGATGGTCGGTTTGGTGACCTTGATCGTTCCCAGTTGCTTTCGTGCGTCTTTATTTTTGTTGTGAAATTCCGCCATTGATTCGATTCGAATAGCGAAACCCTTTAGACTGCTCAGGCTTGTATTTCCAGATTCTGCGATGATTTGCCTCGTAAGGCCTCCTTTTCTTTTCTCTCTTTTGTCCCGTTTTGATTGAAGGTTATCAACGGGGATTTTATTGGAGGTATTCTTGTGGGAATTTGTACAAAAGGAAGCTTTGTGGGGGGGATATTTACAAAGTGGATTCTTTGTGTGGAGTTTGTACAATGGGGCATGCTGGGTATTTTTTTTTTCATATTGGGGAGACTCTGTGGGAGATTGTACAAAAGGAAAAACTCTGTGGGGATTTGTACAGGGGGAGACTCTGTGGGGATTTGTCCGAAGGCGGACTTGCTGGGGAAGATTTCAAGATTTCTCTCTTTCCTCTTTACTCTAAGACACCGTCAAACGTCATGATTCATCAGGCTTGGGCAATCGTACCAACGAGATGAGGTGCTTTCCTTCATGAGACGGGATTCCGTGCAAACAAACCTGCCACCTGCCCTTTCCGGTGTGTCCTGAACTTGGGATTAAAACACAAAAGGGATTCGAAGGAAACAAAGAAAGGAGAAAACAAATCAGAAAACAGAGTGTCCTTTTCAGGACGAGAAAGACTTATCTGAGGAAGATAACGCTGGCTTTAAAGTACATGACATGCTCTTTGGACTGGATGTCTGACCTTCCAAGAACTTGCGTTTTCCTGAACCCGAACAGATCTGTGATTCCAAACCGGTGGCATTTTGCCGAAACCTTCTTGGGGTGGAGTCATTCTTTTTCGGCCAACAGCGCCCTTTGCGGGTTTTCGCTGGCTGACCTCTCTCATTTCTCTTCCTGTCATCGCTTGATAGCACTCTTTGCGAGTTTTTACTAAACAAGCTCTCTCATTTTGGTTTCTCTACTCCCGTCGCCTCGTGGTGCCCGAAGGTTTTCACCGCCGAGACTCTCTCATTTTATCTCTCTCAATTCAGAGTGTGCTGGTCTCCATTTGTGACGCTTATTGGTTCCCCACCATATTTGGTAATTGATTTGAAGGCTTGGTAAAAAGAGGTAGATGATACTAACTTCTCAACTGCTCGACGTGCCCCGGTTTCAATTTCAGGGTGGATGGGATTTTATTGTTGGTGTGACTGAACCTCAGGGAGAGGCTGCCTACGTATCCTTTCGGAATCAAGTCAAACGTAGTTCAGGCCTCAATCAATGTTTTGTTTTTTTTTTTTTTGTAAGCGGCTCAAAGGTTTGTAGAGAGAATTGGGTAGTGTTTGGGGAGTAGTGGGGAATAAAACCTTCGCCATTTTCAAATGTGTCAGGACCACTGGAGTATGATTTAGACGTAGTATCTCTTGACTGCATCTGCATTTACCGCTGTGTCGGGGTCATTTCCTTCGATATCACCTAGATACAGTGCTCCTCTCGGCAATATCTTCCTTACGATGTATGGGCCTTTCCAATTTGGGGAAAACTTTCCTTTTGCTTCCTCATGATGCGGCAGAATACGCCTCAGTACCAATTGTCCTACTTCGAAATTCCGGGGTCGGACTTTCTTGTTGTAAGCACGGGCCATCCTTCGTTGGTATAACTGTCCGTGACAAACTGCGGCCATCCGCTTTTCATCAATCAACGTCAATTGCTCTAACCGAGTCTTGACCCACTCGCTGTCCTCGATTTCTGCTTCGACAATGATTCGAAGCGAAGGAATTTCTACCTCTGCCGGTGTTACAGCCTCGGTCCCATAAACCAAAAGATAAGGAGTCGCTCCCACCGATGTGCGTACCGTAGTGCGGTACCCCAATAATGCAAATGGTAACTGCTCATGCCACTGTCGGGAACTTTGGATGGTCTTCCTCAAAATCTTCTTGATGGTTTTGTTTGCCGCTTCCACAGCACCATTGGCCTTTGGCCGATAAGGCGTGGAATTCCTATGCGTTATCTTGAATTGCTCGCATACATCTCCCATCAAGTGACTGTTCAAGTTTGCTGCGTTATCTGTAATGATAGTCGTAGGAATACCGAAGCGACAGATAAGATTTGAGTGTACAAAATCCACCACAGCTTTCTTAGTGACCGACTTGAGAGTGACAGCCTCTACCCATTTTGTGAAGTAGTCTATGGCAACCAGTATAAACCTGTGTCCGTTCGAGGCCTTTGGTTCAATTGGTCCAATGACGTCCATGCCCCAAGCGACAAATGGCCAAGGTGCGGACATGGGATGCAGTTCCGTGGGAGGTGCATGAATCAAATCACCGTGCACCTGACACTGATGACATTTCCGAACGAAGCTAAAGCAATCCTTTTCCATGGTCATCCAGTAATAACCTGCTCTAAGGATTTTCTTCGCTAAGACATACCCGTTCATGTGAGGTCCGCACACACCTGTGTGTACTTCGTGCATGATCTTTCTCGCTTCCTCGATATCGACACATCTTAGGAGATTGAGGTCCGGGGTCCTCTTATATAACAATTCACCGCTCAAAAAGAAACCACTTGCATGTCGCCTAATGGTCCTCTTTTGATCTCCAGTAGCGTGCTCGGGGTATTCTTGCGTCTTCAGGAACCTCTTGATGTCATGGTACCAAGGCTGCGTATTTGATCCCGCCTCGATTACACTGCAGTAACCGTGTCTTTCCTTGATTTGGATTTCCAAAGGATCGACGTGGGCGTTGCCGGGGTAGGGTAGCATTGAAGCCAAAGTAGCAAGTGCATCTACCAGTTCATTGTGACACCTCGGAATGTACCTGAATTCTATTGATGTAAAGCGCTTGCTGAGGTCCTCCACATGTTGTCGGTATGGGATAAGTTTGACATCCCGAGTTTCCCATTCGCCTTGAGCTTGCCGGATGATCAGGTCAGAATCTCCCATAATCAGTAAGTCTTCGACATCCTGATCGATTGCCATATGTATGCCCATAATGCAGGCTTCATACTCAGCTGTATTATTTGTGCAAAAGAAACGCAGTCTAGCTGTGGCGGGATAATGCTGACCGGAAGGCGAGATCAAAATTGCCCCAATCCCCACACCCTTGGCGTTCACGGCTCCGTCAAAGAACATCTTCCAAACGTGAGCTTCCTCCGAGATCACTTCTACGGTGTTTACTTCTTCATCTGGAAAGTAGGTATCCAATGGCTGGTATTCCTCATCAACCGGATTTTTGGCCAAATGATCTGCTAACGCCTGGGCTTTCATTGCCGTGCGAGTGACATAAACTATGTCAAATTCCGTAAGCAAGATTTGCCATTTAGCCAGTCTCCCAGTAGGCATTGGTTTCTGAAATATATACTTCAAAGGATCCAACCTGCTTATGAGGAATGTAGTGTGGGCTTGGAGATAATGTCTCAGCTTTTGAGCAACCCATGTGAGAGCGCAGCATGTCCTTTCCAGTAGAGTGTATTTGGCCTCGTAGCCGGTGAATTTCTTGCTCAAGTAGTAAATTGCTTGCACCTTCTTTCCGATTATGTCGTGTTGCCCGAGGACGCAACCGAAAGAGTTCTCCAAGACTGTTAGATACAAGAAAAGTGGCCTTCCCGGTTCTGGAGGGACCAAGACCGGGGGATTCGAAAGGTATTCTTTGACTTTATCAAAGGCTTCTTGACACTCAACTGTCCATTCGATCGCTGCGTCTTTCCTTAACAGCTTGAATATGGGCTCGCACGTGCTTGTCAGCTGGGCAATGAACCGACTGATGTAATTCAACCTGCCCAAAAGACTCATCACGTCTTTCTTTGTTCTCGGAGGAGGTAGATCTCTGATGGATTTTATCTTAGTTGGATCTAGCTCGATTCCTCTCCTGCTTATGATGAAGCCCAGAAGTTTGCCCGACGGAACTCCGAAAGCGCATTTGGCTGGGTTTAGCTTCAAGTCATACTTCCTTAATCTCTCGAAGAATTTCCTCAAGTCTTGGATGTGATTATCCTGCGTCCTGGACTTGACTATCACGTCATCCACATACACCTCTATTTCCTGATGCATCATGTCATGGAAAATGGCAGTCATGGCCCTCATGTAAGTAGCCCCCGCATTCTTCAAACCAAACGGCATGACCCGGTAGCAGTAGGTGCCCCAAGGCGTGGTGAAGGCAGTTTTCTCGGCGTCTTCTTCATCCATCAGTACCTGATGATACCCAGCGTAACAATCTACAAAAGACTGTATCTCGTGTTTGGCACAATTGTCAACGAGGATGTGGATGTTGGGCAGCGGGAAGTTATCTTTAGGACTCGCTCTGTTCAGATCTCGGTAATCTACACATACCCGAGTTTTCCCGTCCTTTTTTGGTACTGGAACCACATTCGCCAACCATGTTGTATATTGGACTACCCGGATCACTCCTGTTTTCAGTTGCTTGGTAATCTCCTCTTTAATCTTGTCACTGACCTCAGTTTTGAACTTTCGTTGTTTTTGTTGAACTGGAGGACAATCAGGATGAATCGGCAATTTATGAACCACTAGATCAACACTTAGTCCCGGCATGTCATCATATGACCAAGCAAACACGTCTTTGAATTCAAGAAGAAGTTGAATTATCGCCTCTCGCGTTTTCTTGTCCGTGTGAATGCTTATCTTGGTCTCCCGGATTTCTTCCGGGGTTCCTAAATTTACCGGTTCAGTGTCATTCAGATTTGGCTTAGGTTTATTCTCGAAATATTCCAACTCTCGGTTTATCTCCCTAAAAGCCTCTTCCGCATCATATTCTGGTTCTGGGTTTATTAATTCGCAGTTAAATAACTCATTGTGATCTGGGCGTGAAGTCCGCAAGCATGTCATATTTAAAGCCGCATTATTAGGACTGAAAAGGAAGATAAAAGGAAAAATAATAAAAATCAGAACAAAAGAAAGAATAGGAAAGCAATGATGATTTTTTTTATATATTTTCTTTGGAAAGTTGGAAGACAACAATGTTTACAACTAAGAACTCAAAACAACAAAAAGAAGAAAACGTTCAAGTTATGTCCTGGAGATAACTTGTGACACAGGAAAGGTGCCAGGACAGGTCTACCCGGACTTCCGTCTAGTCAGGAATGGCGTAGTCTCCCAGTTTTGGAGTTGGGCGCTCGGCCCCATGTACAGCATCTCAGCAGTGCTTGTGCCTTCACCTGGTTGAACCATGTGGACCTCGTAGAGCATCTCTCTCATTGCCCCACATATCTCCTCGATTTCCTCAGCTGTGAAGACCTCATCATCTTCTTCTTCAATGTACCTCGGCCTGATGAAAGTTGCATATAAATCCGGCAGTGGTTGAGGTAACTTCCAACCCTCATTTTTCCTTTTCTTTGCCCACTCTTCGTCTGCTGGAGTAGGTTTAAAACCTAGTCCAAAGAGTTTTTTGATGACTGGCAAAGTAATGGGTTCTGTTATTCCCTGAAGGGTTCGTCCAAGCCCCTTCCCTGGCCTAAATCCGTGCCGGGTCATCTCTTTGGCTACCATAACCGAGGCGTTAGACAAGAAAGGCTGGGGGAAGGGTATTCCCTCTTCGTGCTGCTCTGCCAGTACAATCTCAAAAGCTTGATAGACCGTATGTTCGTTTCCTTCTCTCGGTTCAAGGTACGGGATGGATGGGTCCCGATAAATGGCATGCTCATCTTCCCCATGGACCACGATCTCTCGGTCTTCGTACTCGAACTTCACCATCTGGTGAAGAGTGGAAGGCACGGCTCCTGCCGCATGGATCCAAGGTCTGCCAAGGAGGAAATTATAGGATGTGTCCATGTCGATCACCTGGAAGGTGACTCGAAATTCGACTGGTCCTATGACCAACAACAGGTCTATTTCTCCCATGGTATCTCTCTTGATGCCGTCGAAAGCTCTTAGGCAGACATTGTTGGGTCGGATTCTTCCTGTCCCAATTTCCATTCTTTGTAGCGTGGAAAGCGGGCAAATGTCAACGCCTGAGCCTCCATCCAACATTACCCGCTTGACATAATAGTCTTCGCATTTAACAGTTAGATGCAAAGCCTTGTTGTGTGCTGCTCCTTCCGGGGGTAAATCATTTTTGCTGAAAGAGATTTGGTTGACGGCGAAGAATCTTTCTGTCATCCGCTCTAGTTGTTCCACTGAGGTTTCAACTGGTACATATGCTTCATTCAGGGTTTTCAGCAGGATCTTTTGATGCTCGGTTGACCTCATCAATAATGACAGCATGGATACTTGCTCAGGGTACTTGCGCAGCTGATCTATCACTTCGTAATCCGGCATTTTCATTTGTTGGAAGAACACCTCCGCTTCTTCAACACTCACGAGCTTCTTTGGAGGGAAGCGCCTTTGTGTGGCGTTGTTCAGTTCTTGGGTATTTTAATACCTTCCAATGAAAGTATTTTCTGGAAGTTCTCCCATGACCTCTTTACCTTTGTACATCACCAAAGTCTTTTGATAATTCCACGGCACTGTGGACGGGTTGGTCATTGGCTTTTGTGGCACGCGTCCGATAACCACTGGCTCATTCAGCCGAGGTGGTTAAATCGTCCCCCGGACCACATAGGCCCCTTTCGGCACGTACATAGATTTTGTCTTTTTGATTCCGAAGTTCTGCGTCTTCTCAGCTTGACCTTGTGGTATGTAAAGAACTTCATTTTTCACAGATACCACTTTCTTCTCTACCTTCTTTTCAGGCTTGCTTTTTATAGCCTTGGCCTCCTCCCCCTTTTCCGGTTTCTGGTCTATTTCAAGCCTCTTCCCCGTGTCGACAATGGCAATTATGGCTTTCAGAGCAGGGTCGAACTCTTTGTCTTCACAAATCATTCCGATCAGCGGCCCATTATTGTGAGCGGGCAATGGATTGTTAGTCACATTCGGGATCTCTTCGTCCCTTAGCACTATTTTCCCCTGCTCTATCAAATTTTCGACCACTCTTTTCAATGACCAGCAGTCGTTTGTATCATGTCCCTCGGCCCCTGAATGATAGGCGCATCTGACTCCGGCTTTGTAAAAAGGCGATGTTGGGTTTTGCCTCGTTTGGGGGATTGGTTGCAAGAAACCCAACTGGACTAGCTTAGGGAACAAAGTAGAGTATTGTTCACCGATGGGCGTGAAAGTCCGCCGTCGAGGTGGCTCCTGGGGGCGGAAGTTATTCTGCGGGGGTTGTGGGTTATAGTGGTTGCGGTAAGGAGGCTGATTTCTGGGAGGTGGAGCTGGGCCTCGGTTGGCTTGTTGTGGTGGATGGTTATAAGGTTGGGCATTCATGACCATATAAGGTTGATGAGCATATGCCAAATTTGAGTGAGGGTAGTAGTGTTGTGGGGCTCTTTCCGGAAAATGGGGCCTGGGATGACGATACTCCCTTGCTTCAGAGGCTGCCATAGTCGTTTCTTCCTTCTTCTTCCCCCTCGTCGTTCCTCCGGACCCGCTTTGGACGGCCTGGGAGGTCGCCCTTATGGCTGCTTGACTCAGAATTCTACCCGTTTTCAAGCCATTTTCCACCATCTCTCCAATCTTGATCGCTTCCGCGAATGGCTTACCCATAGCTGACATCATGTTTTGGAAATAGTCAGACTCTTGAGCCTGGAGAAAGGTAGTGACCATTTCCACTTCATCCATGGGAGGCTTCACTCTCGACGCCTATTCACGCCACTTAATAGCATACTCTCTAAAGCTTTCAGAAGGTTTCTTCTTCAAATTCGACAGAGAGTTTCGGTCTGGCGCAATGTCGATGTTATACTGGAATTGTTTTACAAAATCTCTGGCGAGATCATCCCATATATGCCATCGGGACATTTCCTGATCCATATACCATTCCGAAGCTATCCCTACTAGACTTTCCCCAAAATATGTCATTAGCAGTTCTTCTTTTCCGCCGGCTCCCCGCAATTGGTTGCAGTATTTCTTAAGATGTGCAATGGGGTCACCGTGCCCATCGTATTTCTCGAACTTTGGGGTCTTGAAACCCGTTGGCAGGTGCACGTGAGGGAACATGCACAGGTCGGCGTAAGAGACGCTCTTTTGTCCGCTCAATCCTTGCATATTCTTCAAACTTTGTTCAAGGCTTCTCATTCTCTTGGGAATCTCATTTTGTTCTGCAATTCTGGGGTTCTGATCCTGCCCGGGTGCAAGCTCGCACTGAGGCGGTAGAGGATTAGTGTTGGTAGCGAACCTGGTTGGTTCCATTAAGAACGATGGTGCTTGGAATGTAAAAGAGGATGAGTCAAAGCTTGGCTTGTATGTGGTAGGTTGTGCCGTAACCGGGCAAGGCGATGCAGTAAAGATGTTCATGCTTGTATCAGTGGCCGACATTCGGGGATGAGGCTCAGAAGGCGATCTAGCGGAGAAGGCTGAGGTGGCTGGGTACCCGAATGGGGTAGCAGGATAATTTATGGGGACATTAGAAGTCCCACTTGACCTGGAGAATAATTCAGGGAATCCGGGGACGACACTTGGAGGCTCTTTCCCATTGTTCCAGTCGTCCAGCATTTCCAACATGCGGAGCCGTAGGATTCTATTTTCCTCCGCAGTTGCGGATTCAGGTGTGAGGACGGCTGAGATTGAGCTCTCCTCAGAAACAGGGATCGTTTGCAATGGAATTTCTGAAGACATTTCCACACTTCCTTTTGACCTGGTGAAGTAAGTGTGAGTACTGCTTCTGGCCTTAACAACAGGTAGTTGAACACTTCTCCTTGACCTCGTGAAATATGAGTGCGAGGCCAGACTTTCACCAAACCAACCGTCCTTTCAAAAACCCTGGAAAACTTAATGACAAACGCACGGTTAATTTGTAGCAAATAACAGATAGTTAATCTCACGTTGGACATGATGCACCTATACAGTTAAGTGGATTACTACATGTTTGCTACGAGAGCATGCGTCATTCCGGCATTTTTTATTAGTTTTCTTTTTTTCTTTTCTTTTTTTTTCTTTTTTTTATTTTTGGAAATGCGACCGGATCCGATGAGGATTGCCTACGTATCACGGTGCCTACGTGAATCAGATCATTACGTAGTTCGAAAAACACAAATGATCGTAAAAGAAACAAACTCTTTATTGTTGAAATGTTCTATTACAAACTACATTTTGCAAAAGAAAAAGCGAACTTTGAAAATAAACCTAGATTCAAAATAGACTAAAAATCACCCTGATGGGAAAAACGAGCAGAAGATGCTAAGATACAGATTTGACCTATGAACGCATTATGGTTTTGAAAATTGGTGTCCGTGGGGCATCGTTCGGCCTCACCACGGTCCTAGGCGTGAGATCCCTCTCAAGTTTCTCCAGCTCATGCATAGTCTGCTTGACATAACCCATTACCGCCGAGAGGACGGTAACGCTGGACATGTTCTCACATCGTAGGCATCGTCTGGTGATGGCATGGGCAATGGCCTTGATCCTATCTCTGGTTTGCTTCTTCTCTACGAGCAGGCGTTTTATCTGATCGCTGCATATCTTGAAGACTTGAGCATCTTGTACATGCTGATGCTTCAGTCGCCGTACTTCCAACTTCATCAGGGCTATTGAGTCGTACCAGTATCTGCTCTCAATTTGGAAATCCTTGGCCTGATTAGCTGCTTTGATCTCAAGTGCAGCCATCTCTCTCTTTATTTTAGCAACAGTCTTCTCGTGGTTGTCTTCCAATTGATTCAGGTATCGGCGATGCTCATCTGCTCTCGCATCCCACTGTGCCCTGAGCTCTGCTATGACGTTTTCAGATTTCTCCAAACCATCTTGCCATTCCCTGATTTCACTTTTTAGCCTTTTTATCAGGTGTTCGTCTGATCGACGCCTTGGCTGTTTATCCGCCTCCCACCTTATCTGTTTGATCCGGGCCCTGAGCATTTCGTTCTCCTGAACTAACCCGTTCCTTTCTCCCAAATTGGTAGCAGTTTGCACATTGTGCTCATATTTCAAGCTTTCTACTTGTTGCTTCAACCTGCTGATTTCGGCGCAATAGCCTCTTTCCTTCACTAACCAATCCCACTGTCTTTGCGATGATTCGGTGAAATTCCGGATGTGGGGTCTCTTAGCTGGCCTTTCATGCTCAAGTTCCCTTCTATACCATGTAAGGTAACCTGGCGCCGTTTCTCCTTTGGCTCGATCCCGCGCACAAGTATCTGATTTCAAATATTAACCCTCATTCCAGATTTGGCGAATCTTTGCTTCTGGGAACTGTCCGTTAGGAATTATCTCAACTGCTTGAGCGCTAAGATCTTCCTCATGAGGTACTGTCTGGCATCTTCCGAACTGTCTCAAAACTCGGCCGGTTGCGTAAGGTTGAATGCTCTTAAGCCCCATCAGCAAGAAATGAGTTTTAGCCGCCGACATATATAAGATCTCATCAACAGGCAACCATCCCAACGTCCACTGTATTTGGCTGGCAGTAAGAGCTTGAAAGAACGAGGTCCATGCCAGGACTCCTTTGGGCAAAATGATCTCTTTGGTTCTCGTGTAAGATTCTTCTATGCGGGTCTTTTCCAGGGAACCATGGCTCAAAATCTCGGAATGATGGCAGAGGTGCTCGGTCATCCATATCTGTAGGAGCAAGTTACAACCTTCGAAGAAATTTCCCCCAGCTTTACAAGCTGTGAGAGCTCGAAAGATGTCAGATACCACCATTGGCGCGAGAGTACTGTCACTTTGCGTGAGTAAAGTGCTGACGACCCCAGATATCTTCAAATCAATGTTTCCATCCTTCCTCGGAAATACCAGAAGACCCAGGAACATTATCATGAACGCTACCCGTCTGTGCTCGTCCCACTTCTGACGCATTCCTTTGCTGCACAGTTTGTTAATTGGATTATTGAATCCCCCTCATGACCGTACCTATCATATATGAAGCATGGAGTACAAAATCCGGCTGCCAGATCCGGGTTGTGGACTGTTCTGGGTATCTTCAATGAATCTAGGAATCGATGTACCGTGACGACTCTTGGGGCAACCAAGTATTTATGTCTTAACGGAAGTTCAGCATTCCCGATGTACCCAGCCATTTCTTCCAAAGTCGGGGTGAGTTCAAAATCAGAGAAATGGAAAACATTGTGCGCTGGGTCCCAATAGGTAACCAAAGCTCTTATGATATCTCCCCGAGGCTGGATTTCCAACAGACCCACAAGACCTTTCAGATATTTCTTAACCTCATTTTGTCCTTCAACACCTAGATCATTCCACCATAGCCGTAATTTGACAGGGATTTTGGTCATTATTGAAAAATGTTCATTTTGCATCGTGCTCATCCTGCACATTTATTAAGGTGATTTTAACAAAAATGACTGACTCAAAATATTTTTACAGAGGGGATCAAGTTTTGAACACGGCCTTTGAACACTTCGGGGACGAAGATTTTAAGGTTGTGTGGGTCTATTGGATAAAAATGCTAAACAAGACCCAAAGGTGGCTGTTTATGCAAAGTCAGCCTTCCGGCGTCCCTTTCGGGAACATTCGGCTATTTATGACAAAACAACGTCACCTGACTTATTTATGACTCTTTAAAAATTTGGCACATCTTTTTTATTTATTTATTTATTGATTTTTGGCTATTTTAGCAAAATGGGGTTGAACCCGACGAGGGTTGCCTACGTATCTCACATCCGGTGAGAATCAAACCGGCGTAGTTCGGGAACATCATGAATAGAGAAAATCAAATAAACCTAGAAATCAAGAATAAGTATTTTTTTTATTATTTTTTTTTTGAAAAAAAAAATATAAAGACTAAAGAAAATATTTTTTTATTTTTTTTTAGGCAATATTTGGACTATTAGTTTGAATTTATAAAAGGGGTACTACAAAAGAAACAACACATTTTTGAATTATGAATTTTATTTTATTTTTTACTTTTAAATAAATACCTTCTTTTTTTATTTTGGATATGAAAAAAAAAATTGTATATATTTTTTTTTAATAATTCAAACTAAGAAGACAAATTTTTGTTTTTATTCTTTTTTTTTTAGAAAAATTCCGGCGAGGTTTTGACAATACTTGAACATTGGTTTTATTTTTCCAAAATAAGTAATTATCTCCCTACGCTGCTATTTTCCCTTTTTTAGAAACCGGTCAGCATGCGGAACCGAAACAAATAAATGCACAAAACAAATAGGATGCAGCAGGGTGGTCTTTTTCATTTCAGGTTGCCTGTCCTAGACGGGCCCAACCCCTGTGTTGAGCCCCCTAAGTCAGATGCAACATGATGCAGATAAACGTTCCTACTAGGGATCCGGCATGAAGTTTCGTTATACTAGGTTTATAACCTGGGCATTTGTTCTAGACTGTGTACCCGAGCGGACAACTCGAGTCGAGGAGGGGGCTACGTACCGGGGACCCGCGAGATCGTCCGGCTTTGTAACTTGTCCGACCTCTTTCTTATTTCAGGTATAGACACTAACAGAATAGGGAGTCTCGACCAGCGAGCTTCTCCCCGGAGGTAAGGAAAGAAAAGGTTTCGGCACAGTTTATATACAGTTCAGATAATATCAAAGCGGTAAAAGACAACATTTAGCACGTTATGCAAAAAACATGTAATAAAGATCAGATAATAAAACCAAATATAACAATTATTCTAAGCTCGAATTCTTGAACCTTGAACCAGTGGTTCTGGGTTACATTCCCCAGCGGAGTCGCCAGAGCTGTCACACCTCCTTTTTGCGCGCCCGCCCCCGAAGGGTTAAATGCACGGGTGGAGTTTTTCCAATTTAAGTGACAATATTCGAAATGGGATTATTTATTTAATTCAGAGTCGCCACTTGGGAAAGGTTTGGCTTTTGGTGTCCCAAGTCACCGGTTTATCTTGAATCCCAAATCGAGGAAATTTTCGACTTTTCCAAATGAAGTCTGCGAACCAGAAATTCTAAGTAAGGAATTCTGTTGACCCGAGGGAAGGTGTTAGGCACCCTCGAATCCCGTGGTTCTAGCACGGTCGCTTAAATTGTTATAATGGCTAAATATCTGATTTTAATACATGTTATGACTTACGTGCTTTTATTAAGTTTAAACCGCTTTTATCATTATCACTTATTTTTATAGAATTGCAACGTCGTAAAAATGCATCTCGAACCACGTCACAATCAATGCGCCCGTGATCGTCAACACATTTGGACTTCGTTGAGATTTGGATTTGGGTCACATCAATGTGCACCCGAATTTAAGAATATGGTTTAATTAAGCCGCGCCTAAAGAGTCTAACGCGTTATTATTTTTGTGGAAGGCCATGAAATTCGCTAAACGGCCTATCCTGGACTCTAAATAATTATTATGGTTATTTATTGAGGGCCACGCAATTTTGCATTTTTGTTTGGCGAGGCTCGCCTCTATTTTAGAAAAGGATATCCTAAAGTGTCTACATTTCTAACTATGTTCAATCTAAAATAGAAGAAAGAAGATACATGTCAATTCAAGTATATGCTTTGGGCCTAAATCTTATCAATTTCTGATTAGTTATTTGTAAAGTAAAAGACGTCCTACTTTTATGAGAAATATTCTACTTTGATAAAGAAATTACGTGACAAATGCTAGGCTCATATCCAAAACATCTCTTGAATTGAATTCAAACTAGACTCATTTAGGCTAGGTTAAGGGAATTAACCCACTAAGCATTATTATCACTGGGGGTTCGAACGCGCTCCTATATACTGCCTAGCGGGTTTTGACGAAAGAAACTAAAAATAAAACAGAACATCATTGTGTAAGGTGGAAGTATCCTATCCTATGCATATCATTATAGCTAAAACAAGAATCTGATCAGTCACTGTGTCAAATATTTGTACATCCTACGTACCACACCATTACTTAACCCATATCAACAAACAACTATAAACTAAGATACAAGAGGCTAAAACTCAGCTTAAGCATTAACTAACTGGCATTTTTACTATTGAATTATACACTGATCAATTCATACGAAAGGAGCAATAGACCACGAGCATTACAGACAGACATTTAAACTTCTTGGAATTCCTTTCATTTCATGCTTTCGAACGGTTACAGTTTACACCCACATAGGATTTGAAATGTGTACCTGGAATGCTGAAATGCAAAGAGGAAGAAGAGAATGACAGGGAAAGGTCAGCAGCAGCAGGAAACCAAATAACAGCAGCAGCAGCAGGTAACCAAATAGAAACAAAATCCCAGTGCAAGATGCAGTTATAGCCAATGGGCAGAGGCAACAAAAATGACAGCAACAAGCAGAAAAGTGGGCTCAAGATTCAAACGGTCCAACCCCAAAAGAAGGCAAACCAATAAGAACCAAAACAAAAGAAACCTAGCTGATACTTGAGGGGAAATCAGCACTTATTTGAAACAGGTTAAACAAACTGGGAATCGAACAATTAGCAGGAAGAAAAGACAGTTTCTGCTTTCTGTATATCCACCCTCTATCTCCTTTCTTTCCAAAATCTAAAACCAATCTTCAGTTTTGAAATTATACTGAAGTTATTAAAAGAAATCTTTTCCAGTTCCTGTTTTCAGAATTTGAACTCTCAGATGTTCCCTCTCAGTGTCTCTCTCTATCTCTGTATGCTCTGTCTGTATGTATATATATCTGTATGTATTTCAACTCTCTCTTTCAAAAATTCCTCACAGTGTGTGTATTTTTCTCCTCTCCAATCTTCCGGGTTCTCTGACCTCTAATCCTCTCTTTATAAGCCTTCACATTACCCCTTTTAACAGCCTGTTTAGACTATCACCATACCCCTCCCATGTGCCTTCCATTTTCAGTTCCACTTTAGCTAATTAAGTATTAACCCCATCATTCCCCTGGCAGGCTTAAACTTTCCCATTTTATTAACTAAAAGCAAGCATGGGCAGCAGGATGTAGTCTGACAGCACATGCTGTCAAACCATTTTTAAATCCAAAGCCCTTTTATGCAGGAAACAGGCTGTGCACAATGCACATGTTGTGCACAAGTGCACATGCCATCAACTCAGATTTCAATTAACAATCTACCCTCAGATTCAAATATAGCAACTATAAGTGAACCTACTTGATCCTTACTTTGATTCAAACAAAGTTGCAGCAAGCAACAGGTGCAATCGTTAACATTTGAACTACTGAAATTAATTGACGACATTTGTCGACTCGACTATACTAGTTATAACTCATACAGTCGTAACCAAAAATCAAACATTTAACAGTATCGACAAGGTTCGCATTACACTGACTGAGCAGAATTGTGCTTCGAGGAATCAGTTAATCAGTACAAATTTGGAATTCAACTAATTGCTCAACAAATACATACATACACACTATCAGGACAAGTAGAAAAGGACACTTAATCAAACAACAAGGGTTCAGGCAAAGTAGACAGGACACAATTAATAGAAACTCAAAACAAAACAGACTTCAACAATCACGAACAGCTTTTAAAACAAATCACACGGACTAAAACAAGTAAAGGAAAGAAAGCAAACTCACCTTAAAACTCGAAAAATCAAAAGTTTTGAACTCGGATTTGGACAGACCTTTCTTAAGGCTGAACGGACTTTAATCGAAGTGTTTCTCAGATGAGAAACACCTCGATTAAGGTCCATTAGGCCTTAATTTCTTTGGCTCGAACAAAACACGGACCAGTGACGAAGAATCACAAAGTTCCAAAACTCAGATCTGGGATTCATGCTTCCCTGATCAGATTCGGACCAAACCAAGTATGGTTTGGTCACGAGGGGGGTCTGGGGAGTGTCTGGTGTGAAGCTGGGGTTAAACGGTGTAGATCGAGTTTTGACTCGAATCTTCAAATGAAGATTCGAGGACCTAGAGGATGATTCGAACTAAACGGTCAACAGGTCTATGTTCAGGGTGGTGAGGGGGTTCTATGGTGTTCAGGGCGAGGTCACCGGCGTTCATGCCGCCGGTTTTCATGGTGGAGGATACAGGGGCGGCTCTAGGGTTTGATGGGGATGAGGTTGAAGACGGGAGCTGGGGTATCAGATGGGGGGGCAGGGTAAGGTTATAGGCTTATATATGGAATGGGTGGGTTGATCTCAACCGTTAGATCAATCTAGGTCTACGGTCTGGATCTGAGGGCTTAAGTGGAACGGTGTCGTTTCGAGGGTAAAGGGTTTGGGTTGGTCCGGGTGGAAACGGGTCGGGGCCATTAGTGGGTTATGGGAAATGTGATCTTGGCCGTTGATCAATCTGAAGATCAACGGCCCAGATCAGGCTCAAACATTACGACGTCGTTTAGACGTCTTTGGTGTCAACTGGACAAGGGCCGGGCAAGCCTGGTTCTGGGCTGTTTGTTTGGGCCAATTTTAATAAATTGGCCCAATCCGGAAGAAGAAAGGATCTTTTTCTCTCTTTTTTTTATTATTTTTATTTCTTTTTCTTATTTATTTTAAAAACAAAACTAAGCAAAAATCAAATTAAAATTAAATACACACTCAATACAATTATTTGCACACACACTAAAGATATTTCAAAACAGGTAAAATCAAACAAAACAAAATCACGAACAAAGATGCCTGTTTATGTCTTTCTATTTAAACCATGTTACGGTTCAGATTATGCATGACACGTACATTTTTTTTTTGTATTTTGTTTTAATAAAGTAAAAATGGGCCAAGGTCATAAATAATTAACGAAGTGCCATAAAAAAATTGTACAACAGGATCAATTGTCGTTATTTTTCATTTCTTTTGGAGCGATTGTCCCGTGAAACAAAAATCACGTGCTCACACTCGTTAGTTCCGGACCGTTGGATTGATGAGATCCAGCGGTCCTGATTCGGCGTCCACGAAACGACATCGTTTCGTTTTAGAAGAGGGGGCGGACCGGGTTGCTGGTACTTGGGCTGGGTTTCTGCAATGGTTTAAGGCGTTTGGGCCTGAACGTTTCTTTAATTTGGCCCAAAATTGGCCAGCCCTTTGCCTCTCACTTTAAATTCCTTTCTTGTTTTTTTTTTTAATTTCATTTTATCTAATTATTTTCCACTTTGTAATTTTGTAATTATTTTTCTGATTTTATAGAATTGCAACAATTAAAATAAAGTCCTAATATACTTCAAAACTAAAACTGACTAATGCCTAAAATTGTTTAAAAACTATTTCATGACAAATTCATAATAAAAATCATTAAAATGCGAAAGTGAACTAATTTTTGTGATTTTCATGTTTTGTTTTAAAACAAATTAACCCTTAATTGATATTAAAACCTAAATGCAAAAACGCATATTTTTGTACTTTATAAGAATTAACATGCGCAAATAGAATGCAACAATTATCATAAAATGACACCAAAATGCACAAAAATTGTAAAAAGAAATAAAGAAAAATTATTTTATTTGGGATTTTGGGAATAATCATATTTAATGCAAAAATCACGTGCTCACACGTAGTACAATTCTACAATTTAATTTAGCCCTAAGTTACATTTGCAAGGAGAACAACCATATGAAAATGCGTGGCATCCGAGCTCAAGTCAGTAGTGATGATTCCGTCGCCACATCTTATTGGGATTCTAACTGCGAGATATCAGATGACGACACGTTTTAACAACCAAAGTAGACGCTATTTCGATTCTATTATTTTTACCATATAAAGATTGTTTCGTCCATAACATTTAAAGACATGTAAACATCATAGCCATGTCGAGCAGAGAAAATATAGATTAGTGTGTATTATTTTCAAAGGACCTGAATGCTAGTGATGAAGGCAGCTCTAATCAAAGCAGTTACTCTAACGATTCCTCGCGTGATAGCACACAAATCGAGTCGACATATATATGTCACGATCTAAAATCCCAACCCGTCATGATGACACCTAACACACTTGCTAGGCAAGTCGAACATAACAATAAAGAACCAAAATAGCGAAAAATATATGTATATAAAAATAAAGTAAATCTGAAATCTCAATATAACAAAATACTACTAATACAAGGTAAATCCCCAAAAATAGGTAAATACTGAGTCACGACCTCTACAACGGAATACAAGTCTAAAACCATATAACAACACTATCTGAACTAAAAATAACAGTACATAAGAAAAGACAAGCCAAGACTACGGCGGAAAAATGCAGCTCTATCTCGTCTATTGATAGTCAGCTCAACAAGCAACATTGTTATTGATAACTGGTACCAATGCCTGAATCTACATAATTAAGTGCAGAGTGTAGTATGAGCACAACCGACTCAATGTACTCAATAGATATCATAATTAACCGCGACGAGGTAAAAGACGCAAGAATTAGACATGATACTTGCTATCACCTATACAGTTTCATCAATTTAACAAGTACAAAACAGTAATGTGATTAAGTATAAAGCACAGAAAGGACTATCAATGTATGTGCGTGCAATTACTCAAAATATTTGTTCCATCACTAGTATACCATATTGTAGACATGTAATTTTTTACCCTCCCCGAGGTTTTACACATTATCTTTTATAAAATTAAAAAATATATAAAAATAGTTTCACTTTTAGTATTTAGTTTTATTTTAGTAGTTTATTTTAATTAAGAGTGATTTCTATATTTTATAAATATATTACACTTTTTAGAATAAGATTTGGGATTTTAGCTAAAAGAGTTTGAACAATCCCAAAACTAGGCTCATTTTTTGAATTTTCTTAAGCCATTTTGGACCAACCCAATTACCTTTAGCCCAAATAACCTTAGCCTATTACCCCAGCCTTAACCTAGACTCCCTAAGAAAAGAACACACACCCTAAGCATCATCTTCTTCAACCCTTGGGAGAGACCTAAGAGCTCCAACAAACTAGTCGCTGCTACTTCTTCAATCCTAAGCCCTCCATCAGCCGCACAGTAGCCATCCCTCCCCCCAACCCCATCTCCGCCAAAACAACCTAACACCCCCTAAGCTTTTGTTGCTGGAAACCAACCAGACCACCCCAGATCCAGCCGACCACCCTCTTCCACCAACAATAACCAGCCTACGCCTCCTCCATCTCTAACGCCGGCGACAATCTTCAGTCCAAAAACGAGAGAAAACAGAAACGGAAAGATGAACTAAGGCTTAGTTTTGGTTTATGATTCTATGTTTTCTGACTTCTTCATTTAATTTTTTTTACATAAAAAGAATTCAGTCCAATCGAATTCAATTTGATTTCAAACTTAGAAATACAAAATGTATATAGATATTTTTGTTTTCCTTTTCACTTTCGGTTCTGGAATTTGACTGAGGAAGAGTTGTTGGTTGTCGATTGGTATTTGACTACTTCTGTTCGAGATTAAATTTTGAGGTTTTCGTCCCTGATCTGCAGCGTTTTTCTTTGGCTGTTTTGATTTGTCGATTAAGTTGTCGTCGCCAGACTTGCGTGTAATTGCTGTGATCAAGGAGAGATACGTTGAACAAAGTTACTACTGAGGTCCCTTTCTATCCTCAATTGATACTTGTTTCAATTTATGCTCTATTGTTATTCTTATTGTTATTATTATTTGAGTGTTTTTATGCCTTGTTTTATTGTCTTGCTTTAGTTTTCCTTATGCCATGTTTTATTGTCTTGCCTTAATTTTCTTTGTATTTGTTTACTCCCTTCTTTTGGTTATGGTTAATCAATAGAAATACATAGATTGTATGAGTTGCATAGATCAATTTGAACTAATTGGGTTCAGCTTAAACTGAATCAAGAATATTGAGGCAAACAGGTTACAATTTGATAAACTAAGTCCAGAAATTGAATTAGGCCACGGGGAATTTGCTTTTGAAACACAAAAGTAGTCAAGATCATGGGTTGAATAAAAATGAAATGAATAGTATGGACAGAAAGATGAATTTCATGGATATTTGGATTTTTTTCATATATTTATTTATTTTTATACTTTTGAGATCGCTAACAGCATGCTCGGTAGGCAAACTTTTCGGCGCATAATAAATCATCGTGACTATGGTTACGGTTCCCGTGACATGGTCACGACATGTAAATCTCAACTCAGGTATGCATTTCATGCGACCCGACCATAACTTCGAATAATAATAAAATAAACATGTTGTAGATCGCGGGTATGATTTCCGTGGTGCTATTCGCAATGTGTAAAAAATAAATGAGTGCGCAACATCGCGACTTATTCAAACAAATTCCATAAATAATTAAAAGCGGCTAGAAAGTTAAAAATGCACAATATGTTCTAAATATGTAATAAATTAGATAATTAGACCAATTGTTAATAGTTGAGCGACCGTGCTAAAACCACCAAACCCGGGAGTGCCTAATACCTTCTCTCGGGTTAACAGAATTCCTTCCCCAGTCTTCTGGTTTCGCAGACTTTAAATGGAGTCAAATTTCCTCGATTTGGGATTTAAAATAAATCGGTGACTTGAGACACCATAAATTATTCCAAATGATGACTCTAAATTAAATAAATAATATTTCAATTAATGTCACTTTAATTGGAAAAACTCTCTCTCCCCCTCGGGTAAAACGGAGGTATGACAGCTCTGGCGACTCTGCTAGGGAAGAGAACCAAGAATCTCTAGTTCAGGGTTCAGAATTTGAGTTTAGTATAACTATTATAGTTGGCTTTTGTTTATGATCTATTTTTACGTGTTTGAGCCAAATATTCTAAATGTCACTTTTTACCGATTTGATATTGTTTGAACTGTATATAAACTGTTACGAAACCCTTCTTCTCTCTGAGTTTTCTAAATCTTTTGGGAAGTGCACGGTGGCATGATTTATTTTCTGTTAGTGTCATACCCAATTTAGAACGAGGATCAGATCAGTTATAGAGTCGGATGGCCTTTTAGTTGCGGGTACATTGCCCCCTTGGCTCGAGTTATCCGCTCGGGTAAGCCAGGTCTAGAACAATACACCTAGGTTTTAAACCTAAAATAACATAGCCTCATGACGGATCCCTGGTAGGAATGCTTGTTTGCATCACACGCATTTGACTTTGGGGACTCAACACAGGGGTTGGGTCCGTCTAGGACAGATGTACCCGAAATAAAAAGACCATCCTGATGTATTTTACGTGCTACTTGCGCATTTGTTATTTCGGCTTGTATATTGACTGGCTTCTAGAATAGGGAAAGAAAATAAAATAAAAAAAAAGGAAGAAAAGTGAGAGGTAGGTATTTTAAAAAAAAATCCCAAAACTCTGCCGAAATTATAAAAAAAAAAGAGAGAAAGAAAATAAGTCGATATTTTCAAAGTCATATTTCCCCTGTTCCATCAAAACGCCAAACTACGCGGGTCTGATTCTCACCGGATATGATATACGTAGGCAAACCTCATCGGTTCCGGCCCACAATTTTTAAAATCCAAAAAAAAATATTTTCTTTACTTCCTTCTTTAGAAAGTCTTTCTTTTAGACCCCAATTTTCAAAATCCAAAAATATTTTCCTTTATTTCCTTCTTTAGAAAATTCCATTTTTGAGACCCCAATTTTTAAGAAAAAATCCAAGAATATTTTCTTTAATTTCTTCCAAAAAATCCAAAAATATTTTCATTCTTCTTTAGAAGTTTTTCTTTCGAAAATTAAAAAGAAAATTCAAGATTCAAAAATATTTTCTTTAGAAGTCTTTCTTTCATAATTTTATTATAAAAGATAAAAATTCCAAAGATATTTTCTTTCTTTTTTTAGAAGTGTGTCTTTCGAAATTCCAAAAAAAAATTCAAAATCAAAAAATATTTCTTTCTTCTGTATAAGTCTTTCTTTAAAAAACGAAAAAAGAAAAAAAAAAGAAAGTTCAAAATCCAAAAAAAAAGATTTAGTTTATTTCCTTTATTCCAAATCTTCCCGAACTACACGAGATCTGATTCATGATCCCACATGATACGTAGGCAACCCACATCAGGTTCAATCAAATAATTTTGGAAAAAGAAAAAGAAGGTGAAAAATAAAAGAGGAAGAAGGATAATCATAAGGACCGACTGAGTCCATTCTAACATGTTTTTGATTTGAATTGTGAAGAAAGTTGAGGTGGTCGATTTGTGGTAAGCTAAAAACACAAAATCCAAAGGAAAAAATGACAACTGACATTGAAGCTGTTACAAGCAGTCATGAGACTCATGGTCAGAGGGTTCAATAAGAGTCTACTGTGGTTGAGGAAAATAGAGTACTGAAACAAAAAAAGACTTTAATGTGTCAAGCATGGGCCAGTGGCCAAGGACCGCCCTTTTCTTCTCATGGTTTCCCAGAGTTCACACTCATCTCAACTACTACCATTCCGGTCTCATTATCTGATCAATCTTATCTACTTGGGTTCAGTCCTTATCCCAACTGTACGCCTACAGCTAGAACTTCTGTTGCATGCTCTCAAAGTTTGCCATTGACAACCAATCAGACAACCACTACTCTGTCTTCACCATCCCACTGCCGACGGTGGTGCAGAAGGAAAGTCATGAGTCATAATTTGCTACCCATCAAGAGCAGTACCACTCTCCTGAGTACCACTCGTACTTGTTTGATCTTCCTACAAACATTATGAAGCGTGACCAAAAGAGGGAATATGAAGAAATGACCCAAAAGACTGAAAAGCTTAGAACAACAGTTGAAAAACATGCAGGGGTTGGTAGGTCAGAAGAGTATTGCCTTCAAGGATCTATGTATGTTCCTGGATGTTCATTATCCACTTGGTTTCAAGATTCCCAAATTTGAAAGGTATGATGTACATGGAGACCCCATAGTCCACCTGAAAATGTATTGCAATCAGCAAAGAGGTGCAGGAAGAAACCAACTGAAAGTTTCAGGGAATATGCCATTAAATGGAGAGAACAAGCAGCTAGAGTTAAGCCACCCATGGATGACCACGAGTTAATCACTATCTTCCTTAAGGCTCAAGAGACAAATTACTTTCAAAATATGATGTCTGCAGTTGGAAAATCCTTCTTAGAAGCAATCAAAATAGGAGAAATGGTAGAGAATGGCCTTAAGATAGGCAGAATTATAAGTCAAGCAGCTCTCAAAGTTACAACTCAGGCTGTCCAGATTAAATCTGGTGATTTAGTGACATGAATGAGATAGATGAAGAAATCATGATGACATCAGGGTCGAGAAGAGGTCCTAGGACAACATCTCGAAGGTATGTCCAGTTGTGTCTGTTTTTTTATGATTCCCTGAGCACTACTATCCACCTCAGAACCCGCAATACTCTGTTTCTCCACCTTAATATGTTGTCCAACTACCAAGACACCCTAGAAGGCGAGCACCAGCACTGCAAAATCTTTACCAGCCTCCACAAAATTTTCAAGTGCCCTATAACCCACATCCAAGTTAGGGGTATAAAGGGGAACAAAAGTTGAAAGATAATTTTACACCAATAGGAGAGTCCTATGCAAGCTTATTTGAGAAGTCAAAGTATTATGACATGATTGCACCTATTCCTCCAAATTATATGGACCCACGTGCGAGAAGCTTTGACCTTGCTAAAAGGTGTGAATACCATTCCAATGCCCAGGAGCACGATGTTGAAAACTATTGGAATTTGAAAAGAGAAATAGAAAGGATGATTCAGAAAAAACTGATTAAAATTGGAGAAGGCCCTGGTGATTCTGATGAGCATATTGGGCTAAATATCAAGCCTTAGCAATTGAAAAGTCATTCCCTCCTCTCTAGGAAAGAATCTTGGTAGCTTGTTGATATTTGTTCTGTTATCTAGGTTATTTCAGGATTGTCATCCAGATTTTATTGTTTTATTGAGTCAAACTCTTCTATCCATTTATTTTGTCTGTGTGAGTCTTGCCTGTTTGTTTTGTTGCTATTTGCAGTGTCTGGGTAATTTCAAGGTTGTAGTTCAAAGTTTAGGTTGTTTTTCTTATTGTTAAACCCATCCATCCTTTACTTAATAAAATACAGTTAGTCCTTTTGTGCCATTCCATGCTTAGTTCTTTCGCCGCTAGTTCTAGTGACACGACATGCATGCAGAATTTTTGGCCAGATCTTAGAAAATTGATTTAAGCTTGAATTATATAACTGATAAAAAGACACTTTTGAGGATGAAAAAGAGTTGAAATACCTTGGAATTAAGACCGAGTAAAATTTAAGTGGAACTAGAATAGTCATACCCATGGAGGTTAAGGATCTTTACCTTTAAAATTATTGTGAAGATCGGGTTTGAGGAAGAATCAATTGAAGTTTGTTAGAAAGTTTGACATTAAAGGATGAAAAGTGTCTTGTGACCATGAGACACCAAGAAGACAGACATATTCTTCAATGCTGTGATCGCGAAAAGATACTATGTTTGGCGTTCTCGAGGCTGGAAGGCCCTTTTCCTGCTACCCAAACACTTTATGCCCTTTGTTACCCCTTCTGAGATTGTATTATTTTCTTTGATCACCCTCTTTTGAAATCAAGTGTAGAGTTAAAAGTCCAAAAAGGAAATAAAATTAAAAAAAATGAAAAGAAAAGTCCATGTTCCAAGAGTATAAACTGGGGCAACTCTTAAAAGCTCAAATGAAAAAAAAGAAAAAGAAAGAAATAAAAGAAAAGAAAAGTGGAAGGTCCATGTCCCCAGAAAATAGAAGCTGGGGCAACTTGTTTTTTTTTTAAAAAAAAAAGAAACAGAAAGAAAGATGAAAAAAATAGTTAGGTCAGATGTTTGAACTACGTTCGACCTGATTCATTTATAAAAGGATAGGTAGACAGCCATACACAGTTCGGTCTAACCAAATAAGAATTCAGAAAAAAAATATCCCTAGTATCTAAAATTGGGGTAAAGATTTTATTTCATTTTTGAAAGAGTCGATTCCAAGAGTTGTAAGTCTACAAACCCTCATTTTCAGTTTACTTTGAGCCTTCATGCCGACCCTTCTTTCCAACCCTATCCAAAAACCTTCTAAATAAAGACCTACCGATATGATTTCAAGAATGCCAAGAGAAACATGCAATGAGCAACGGTTGTCATGCGAGTCAAGCCATTAGAGGTGGAGGCCAGCCAGCTAGAGGTCGTCCGAGAGGCGAAGGTCAGGGTGGTGGGGTCCAACCTCATTTTTATGCATTTCCAGCTATACCTAAGGCCGATTAATCTGACGCCATTATCACAGGTATTATTCTATTTGCCATAGAGATGCTTCGGTTTTATTTGATACGGGCTCTACTTATTCTTACGTGTCATCCTATTTTGCTTCATATCTGGTTGTGCCTCATGATTCTTTGAGTTCTCCTATATATGTGTCCACGCCTATGGGAGATTCTATTATTGTAGATCGTGTTTATCGCTCGTGTGTGGTTTCTATTGGGAGCCTTGAGACTAGTTTAGATCTCCTACTTCTTGGTATGGTGAACTTCAATATTATTTTGGGAATGGATTAGTTGTCACCTTAGCACTCTATATTGGAGTGTCACGCCAAGACGATGAACTTATCCATGTTGAGGTTGCCCCGATTAGAGTGGAAGAGGACTCCTGGCCATTATACCAGTAGGGTTATTTCTTATGTGAAGGCTCGGAGCATGGTCGAGAATAGATGTCTAGCTTATTTGGGCTATATTCATGATACAGTGCGGAGGTTCCTTTTATGGATTCAGTACTAGTTGTGCGTGAGTTTCCAGAAGTATTTCCTGCAAATCTACCAGGGATGCCACCCGATAGAGATATCGACTTCTGTATTGACTTGGCTCCGGGCACTCAGACCATTTCTATTCCACCATACTGTATGGCCCCACCTAAGTTGAAGAAAATAAAGGAGCACTTGCAAGATTTGCTTGATAAGGGATTCATTAGACCTAGTATCTCGCCCTGGGGTGCACCGGTGTATTTCGTGAAGAAGAATGATGGTTTGATGAGGATGTGTATTGATTATCAGCAGTTGAACAAAGTCACTATCAAGAACAAGTATCTGTTGCCAAGAATTAATGACTTATTTGATTAGCTTCAGGGTGCCAAATTGATTTCGAAGATTGATTTGAGATCTGGTTACCATCAGTTGAAGATTAGGGTATTGGATGTCCCTAAGATAGCTTTTCAGACTCGGTATGGGCATTATGAGTTTCTAGTGATGTCATGTGGCTTGACAAATGCCCCAACAACATTTATGGATTTGATGAATTGGGTATTTAATCCCTATTTGGACTCTTTTATGATCGTCTTTATTGATGATATTTTGATCTACTCCCGCAGTCGAGAAGAGTATGAGCAGTATCTTCGGATTATACTTCAGACTCTAAGAGATAGTCAGTTATATGCCAAGTTTTTAAAGTGTGAGTTTTGGTTTGACTCGGTTGCCTGTTTGAGGCATGGGAGCTTTGATGAATGATAAATTATTTTCTCACTGTTGATTTTTTATAATTTTGTAGTTATGCAAATAACAAATAACAATGTTACGCATGCGCCTGTGCAGAGCACCAACATCACCTATCTAGTAAAATAAAAAAGGAAAAGGATAAGAAACGAAAAGATAAATTTTTGAAGATAAAATTGCTTCAATTCGGATAGTAAAGGGAATAAATTTGACTCAAACCAAATAAAATAAAATAATTGAGTTGTAGATAATTTCCACGTTGGATGACATTAACGGAGAGATTGTATATTTGGATGACAAATTTAAACCTTTTTAATAGTAAAGAGATATTAAGAAATGTAGCTCAAAATAAAAATATACAAGAAGATAAGTAATAGCATAAACAAAGAAGAGATAACTTTTTTTATTTTATCAAATGTTCAAGTATGTCCCATATCACATTTCATACCTCTATTTATACTATTACATAAAGGATTGTCTTAAATATGACACTAACAATTGAGATCATGAGGGAAGATTATGGGAAGGAGTTTATGGAGGTGTGGAAGTTACAATCATAATAGTGATGAGTAGTAAGAGGTTAGTTACATCATGGGTGAAAGTAGTGAGAGTAGTGGGCATCCACATTTACTAAAGGTTTTACAACACTCCCCATTGGATGTCCAAAAATAGATAATATGCCTCGGTAAAACCTTACTAAGAAAAAACGCCGTGGAAAAAAATCTTAGTGAATGAAAAAGAATACACATATTTGTAATACACTTTATTTGTTGTCTCGCTAAAAACCTTACCAGGAAACCCTAATGGGACAAAACCTAGACTAAGGAAAAAAGAGTACAACGTGTATATTACTTCCCCTCATGAAAACATCACTTTATTTTTCAAAGACGGCGCATTCCAGTCTTATGTCTCAACTTCTCAAATGTTGAAGTTGATACTTCCTTAGTGAACAGATCAACCAAATTTGCACATGAACGAATATGTTGAACATTAATTTTACCATTTTGTTGAAGATCGTGCGTGAAAAAGAACTTTAGTGAAATGTGCTTTGTTCTGTCTCCTTTGATGTATCCTCCTTTCAGTTGAGCAATGCAAGCAACATTGTCTTCATATAGTGTAGTTGGTTATCTTTTTTCATAAGAAACCCACATATTTCCTGAATATGCTGAGTTATTGATCTCAACCAAACACATTTCCGACTAGCTTCATGAATGGCTATTATCTCAGCATGATTTGAAGATATGGCGGCTATTGTTTGTTTTATTGAACGCCATGATATAGCTTACCTCCATATATAAACAAATAGCCTATTTGAGATCGGGCTTTATGCGGATCAAACAAATAACCTGCATCGGCATAGCCAATTATTTCTGACTTGAATTCATTACAATAAAGAAATCTCATATCTATAGTTCCCCGAAGATATCTAAATATATAGTTATCACCATTCCAATGTCTTCTTGTTTGGAAAGAGCTGAATCTTGCTAATAAGCTTACTGCAAAAGTAATATCTGATTGTGTATTGTTGGTAAGATACATCACTGCTCCAATTGCACAATGATATGGAGTTTCATAACAAGCAAGTTCTTCATCATTTTCTTGAGGCCGAAATGGATCTTTATTTATGTCAAGCGATCTCACAACCATTGGGGTACTCAATAGATGTGCATTATCCATGTAAAATCCCTTTAAAACCTTTTTAGTGTATGATGATTGATAGACAAAAATTCTATTTGTTACATGCTCAATTTGTAGGCAAAGACAAAATTTTGTCTTACTAAGATCTTTTATTTAAAATTCTTTCTTCATACACTCTACAGCCTTTAGAAGTCAAGTCATCAACATACTCAGCTATGATGATAAATTTAAATCTAGACCTCTTAATAAAGACACAAGGACAAATATGGTCATTTTTGTATCCTTCCTTTAGCAAATACTCGCTAAGGTGATTGTACCACATCCTCCCTAATTGCTTCAACCCGAAGCTTTATTGAACAAGTTTCCTTTGAACTTTTATGTGCTTCAGGAACTTTAAATCCTTCAGGGATTTTCATAAAAATTTTATTGTCCAATGAGTCATATAAGAAGGTTGTGACAACATCCATCAACCACATATCAAGCTTTTCATGGACTACCAGATTTATTATATACCTGAAGGTAACTGCATCTACCATAGGATAATATGTCTCCATATAATCAATGCCAGGCCTTTGCGAAACTCCTTGGTCCGAAAACTTCACTTTTTTCGAGTGAAGCCAATTTTGCTTGAATTGCGTTTTTCTATTTTGGCCAATCAATTCTCTGTCTACTTTCATCGACTTGATTTTGGCTAAAGATCTTCATCTTGTTGTATTACATCAACTGCAACATTATACGCAAAACGGTTGTCAACAACAACATTATATCGGTTCCACCTTTTTTTCGTATAGACATAACTTATTGAGATCTCTTTATTTTCATCATTTCCAGGTACTAGAACCTCCTGTGAGGTCTTATCAATTGATATGTCTTTATGCTCCTCTTGAGCAATTGCCTCCACATTATGATCAACTTGATCATTTGCTCCTTTCCTTTTTCAGGGTTTCTTATCCTTGGAACCGATTGATCTACTGCGTTTAAGGTATGACCTAAACTCATTCGCATTATCATACTGTCCAACTAGGACATCAACTCAAATTGGAGCATTTATAGCTGTGATACGCGATTTAGTAATCCGTGAATGGTTAGTAAATACATCTGCAATTGATTTGCAACATTTTGCATACAAATGATCTTTTGAACTTCTTGTTCACATTGATTTGAACGAGGATCACATAGGCAGTACATTCCAATCTATCTCTTTTTCCAGTTGTTTATTTTCTACCCCTAATGTTGGAAAATCTGATTCATCAACGTGACAATCAACAAATTTGGCTGTAAATAAGTCTCCTGTCATAGGCTTTAGATATTTGATAATAGAAGGATATTCATAACCAACATATACTCCAACCTTCTTTGGGGACCGATCTTTTTGCATTGTGGTGGAGCAATTGGAACATATACCGCATATTAAAAAAATTCTTAGACGAAAAATATTTGGGTTTTGACCAAAAACCAACTGTAATGGGGAGACTTCATGGTAACTGGTTGGCCTTATGCGTACAAGTATTGCTACATGCAAAATAGCATATGCCCACACTGAAAGGGAAAGTTTTGTCCTTATTAACAATAGTCTATTTATTAATTGGAGACGTTTAATCAACGATTCTGCTAGACTATTTTGACTATGAACATAAGCAATCATATGCTCAAATTTTATTCAAGTGGCTATACAATAATCAGTAAAGTCCTGAGATGTAAATTCACCAACATTTTCAAGATGAATTGTCTTAATTGCATAATCTGAAAATTGTGCTCTTAACCTTCTTATTTGGGCCAACAATCTCGTAAATGCCTTATTATGAGTTGACAATAAGCACATATGTGACCATCTTGTAGATGCGTCTCTCAAGACAATAAAATACTTAAATAGTCCACATGGAGGGTGTATATGCCCACATATATCACCCTATATACGTTCCAGAAATACAGGGGATTCAATCCCAATTTTAGCGGTTGATGGTTTAATAGCCAATTTTCCTTGAGAACAAGCAGCACAAGAGAATTACTTAAATTAAAGAATCTTCTTATTCTTCAATGATTGCCCATTTGAATTCTTTATTATTTTGTGCATCATGTTAGGACTGGGATGACCCAACCGGTCATGCCAAATGATAAATTCATTAGAAGTAGTAAACCTTTTATTCACTATGGCATGTGATTCAACCATACCAATATTTGCGTGGTACAACCTAGAAGAAAATGTGGGTAATTTTTCATGCACACATTTTCCCCGCTTTTACTGTAGTAATATAAAGGTATTCAACCTTTCCTTCATTAGAGGTCTCAACATGGTAGCCATTTTGGCAAATAGCTTTGAAACTCAACAAATTTCTTTGATACTTACTATAATATAATTTATTATTAATAATCAATATCGTTCCTCCAGGTAGTAATAAGGTCGCTCTTCCAGAGCCCTCAATTAATTTTATACTATTAGATATTGTATTAACATATGCCTTTTTCATAACCAAATAAGAGAAAAATTTCTTCTCTTAATATTGTTAGAGTTGTAGCACTATCCAAAAGGCATAAATCTTCATTGCTCATCTTGGATCCAATTGAAGACTGAGAAATTTTATTTTCTTCATAAAAAATAAAAGTACACCATGGGAAATACGTAAAAACTAGCAGCATAAGAAAACTTAAGTACTACTTAAAAAAAACTTTAGAACGAGACAAAAAAAATACTGAAAATAAAAAAAACACATAACTACATTCCCCAATAAAATAATTAAACTTTAGTTTTGATCTCCAAAGAAGCCTTCAACTTCCAAATGAGTAAGATCATCGAGGCCGTCAAAATCATCATCATTCAAGATTTGCCTCGACATTATCATCATTTTTTTAAGGCCCTGCCTCAAATTTTTGTTTAAAGGTGAGGTGAGACTCCACTAGGGCATTAACACAAGATGCTCCAATATTATTTGTCTTTCTTTTGATGAAGTTTTGATAAAGCGTGACAAAATGCTCAGGTGCACAACATTCAATTTTCCAATGACCTTTCATGCCATAGCGGTCGCAGTTACAACTTTTGCCTCTTGAAGGATTGTTTTGAGAACCCATATTATTCTCTCGTTTGCCATGACCACTACGATGACGACTATTATAGTCTCTTGCCATTGCTATGCCCACGTATATTCATATGGCCATGATAATTATTCTGTCTTTTTGCAAACTTATCATGTCTCTCTACCATATTCGCTTCAGGAATCGGAGCTGATTGTGTGGGATGAGATTCATGATTTTTCATCAAAAGGGTATTATGTTGCTCAGCCACCAGAAGGCATGAGATCAATTCAAAATACTTTTTTAAAACCCCTTTCACGGTATTACTGCTGTAATACCATATTTGGGGCATGAAAAGTCGTAAGTGTCTTTTCCAATAAATCTTCATCTTTCATAACATCCCCACATAATTTTAAGTGGGAAGTTATTCGAAATACAACATAGTTATACTCACTTACGGACTTAAAATCTTGCAATCATAAGTGCATCCACTCATATCGAGCCCTTGGCAATACCATAGCCTTAAGATGATAACATATTTCCTTCAGGCCAGTCCACAATTCAAGTGGATCTTTTCATTTTCAAATATTCAACCTCCAAAACTTCGTCCACATGATGACGAATAAAAATCATGGCCTTCACTGTCCTGGCTTGACGCTTCATTACCCTGAGTAATAGTGTCACCAAGACCTTTAGCGGCTAAGTGAATCTCAGCATCGAGAACCCATGATAGGTTATTCTTTGCAGAAATCTCAAGTGCCATAAACTCAAGTTTTAACAAATTCGACATAGTGAAAACTATCAAAGAAAATAATCAAATTATAAATCATTAGGATAATACCGTAAAGAAATAATTTGACTTAATTATAAAAGTGTGACCTATATAAACTATTTGATTAACAATTTCAAAAAGAAAAAAAGTACTTTTTTTAACAAATAGTTTTCACACAAATAATATCCTAATCGGCTTATAAGAAATTCACATTATCTTTGACAATTTTTTAGTATAAAGCATGTTGTATCTATTTTATCAAGTAAATGAATTTCAGATCATTCGAAAAACAAAACAGTAAAGATGCAAAATTTTAAGATGGAAGATTTCCACAGACTACTATAACCAATCATCATTTCAATATATAGATATTTGAGTGTAATAGAAAGTCATGGAAACTAAATAAAATATGAACATGATTAGTTAAAAGTATATACCTTGCGGATAGAAGAGTGAGAACTTAACTTGGAGAAGATTAGAGATTAACCTTGAGGTTAAAGACTTTGTGCTAATAACGTATTAAGAAATGTATCTCAAAGTAACAATATAAAACAAAAAAATAAGTAATAGAATAAGAAAAGAAGAGATAATTTTCTTATTCATCAAGTGTTCAAGTGTGTCCATATCATATTTCATGCCACTATTTATCCCTTTACATAAAAGGTTAAAAAAGGATTGTTTTAAACATGACATTAACAATTGGGATCACGAGAGAAAAATATGGGAAAGAATTATAAAGGTGTGAGAGTTATGATTATAATAGTAATAGTGAGAGATTATTTATATCATGGAGGAAAATAGGAGAGTAGTGGACAGCGGACATCCACATTAATTAAACTTTTTACAACAAGAGACAAATTTGACATTTTCTTTCCTTTTTTTAAAAAAACCTTCAAAGTGTTATAAATATATTATATTATGGATGTTCATTTAGTACTCCGTTGTAAATAAGCTTCCTGAAGAAGCTTATCCATATGGGACTCCACCGTAAATATGTTTATCTATTTAAGTACTCTATTGGAAATAAGCTTCCTGAAGAAGCTTATCACTTCGATACCCGGTTATGGATAAACATTACCCCCGGTAGAAGATTATCCATACCGGGTATAATAAGCTTATCCTTAAAGTACCCAATTATGGATAAATATTATCCCCGGTAGAAGATTATCCATACCGGGTATAATAAGCTTATCCTTTCAGTACCCAGTTATGGATAAACATTACCCCAGTAGAAGATTATCCATACCGGGTATAATAAGCTTATCCTTTCAGTACCCAGTTATGGATACACACTACCCCGGTAGAAGATTATCCATATCGGGTATAATAAGCTTATCCTTTCAGTACTCCGTTATGGATAAACATTGCTCTCAGTAGAAGATTATCCATATCTGGTATAGTAGCAGCTTACACAACAGCTTCCTTTCTTCTATAAATAGAAGAGATTTCAGTTCATTATGTACGCCAGTTTGAATTCGAATAATATATCAGTTTCTCTCTATACTTGTCTTTTACTTTATAGTCTTTATTTTATAACACGTTATCAGCACGAGACTCTGTCATCTCGAGCAAATATTTTGAGAGTATCTGAGGTAAGAACTTTCTTTTCCTAAATAATGTCAAATCTTTCTAAACTTGAATTTGTAGCCCTGGATATATCGGGCAAAAGCTACATGTCTTGGGTGCTTGATGCTGAAATTCATCTTGATGCGATGGGTCTGGCAGACACCATCAAAGACAAAAATCAGGCATCAAACCAAGACCGTGCCAAAGCAATGATATTCCTACGCCATCACCTTGATGAGGGCCTGAAAATGGAATATCTTACTGTTAAAGATCCAGTCATACTGTGGAATAATTTGAAAGATAGATATGACCACCTAAAGATGGTCGTTCTTCCACAGGCACGATATGATTGGACTCATCTAAGGCTACAAGATTTTAAATCTACCAGTGAGTATAATTCTGCTATGTTCAGAATTATTTCCCAATTGAAATTATGTGGTGATAATATTACTGATCATGATATGTTGGAGAAAACTTTCACCATTTTTCATGCCTCGAATATGCTCCTACACCAGCAATATCGAGAGATGGGATTCAAAAGGTATTCTGAACTTATCTCACATCTTCTTATAGCCGAGCAACATAATGGGCTATTAATGAAAAATCATGAAAACCGACCTACTGGTTCTTGTCCATTCTCTGAAGTGAATGAGACGAACTTCCACCAGGCTAAACGTGGAAAAGGTCGTGGCCCCAGTCGTGGTCATGGTCGTGGTCGGGGAAGAAACTCTAATCATGGTAATAATAATGCACCAAAGAACCCTCCTCGCCACCAGCAGTGGAAAAAGAAGGAACAAAAACATGAAGCGGTGCAAGCACCAAATGCAGAAAATGCATGCTATAGGTGTGGAGAAAAAGGGCACTGGTCACGTACCTGTCGTACGCCAAAGCACCTGGTTGAGCTTTATCAAGCCTTCCTAAAAGACAGAGAAAAATGCTGAAGCAAATTTTATTTCTGAAGATAATTTAGACTTCATGCATTTGGATGTAACTGATTACCTTGCACTCCTAGAAGGAGAAACAAGTAATTTAATCGGTGGTGAATCTGTAGAAATGTAAATATTTTAATTTTTGTTGTTTGTAATAGATAGTATGGTTATGTAATTGTTGTACATAAAGAAAAAAAATTATGATTTGATAATGATGTTTACTATAATATATCCTATTTATGTCATTTTGAAGAATATGGATAATATTATTAGATCAACTTAAACTCTAGCAGAGTTTGCAAGAAATATACAACCACCAGAAGTAGTTATATTTTATATATCTCATTGTAATTATATTTTGTTAACCACCAGAAGTGGTATATGTCTATGATCACCAGAAGTGATAATTTAGGCTTTCTATGGTTACAATTGAAGATAAACTACATAAATATTCTCTATATTAAATGCACGCCTCGATTTGCTCCTGAAGTAGTAAATATTTTAAAAGAGGTTGAGGCATCACAATTCGATGTGATTAATGCGCATTTAGATAATTATGTTCGATTTCCTGAAGGATGAGAACTTTGGATAATATTAATCCATTCCCTGAAGTGAATGTGACAATATTAATAAATCGGGTAAATATATCACAATTCACCTTCAGAAGAGGTAATATAATTAAGAGAATATACACTCAATATTTCATATTTTAAATTTGCTCCTGAAGAAGTAACACAATTGAAATTGCCTCCTGAAGTAGGAAAATATTATGAAGAAGAGTTTTCTTGTGCTTAAATAATTGTTTTACATTGTTTATTTGATTGTGATTTTCTCTCATGACACCAGCAGTGTCTGAGCAATATTTGATAGTACAAAATGTATCAACAACGCCTGAAGAGCTAAATGTTTGCCTAAAGAATACATGACACCAGTAGTGCCAGATAAATATTAGATTGTGGATAATAAATGAAGGCTCTTGAAGAGCTTATATACAAATATGTCATTCATATTATATGATTATGGTCAAAACATATGTTGTAGTAAACCTGAAGTTTACTAATACAAATGGCTATCATATTGAGACTACAAATGATTGGAAGATTGATAATCTTCATGTTTCCATAATCATAAGGGGTAAAATAATATGTATGTTAGAAGTTACCCGCCTTATTCTTTAATTTGTACTATATCATGTATCACAGTAAACCAGAAGTTTACTAAAGCAAAAGTTTATGTCATAGTAAACCAGAAGTTTACTAAGAGATATCACATGACATGATAAACTTGAAGTTTTCATTTGCCATTTTTAAATGAGCTATTTGAGAATTCAGATAAGCATATACTAAAGAACTAGAAGATTCTTTAGGAATTCTCATGTGTTGCTTGTTCTCATAATGAATTGATTATACCAGCTAAAGTTGGGACTAAGACCCCTGATTCTGAAATATATAAAAGGTGAATATGGGCCCGTTCACCTATCATGTGAACCACTTATAGGTGCATATATGAGATGGTTACATGTGTAATTATTGTCAACCTGCAGTTTGGCATTTGGAATTGCTTTTCTCGATTAAGAGCATAATTTTTAGATTATGAAATCAAGACAGTTCATCTTGATGATGCTGGTTTATATCCAAGCTGGTTTAGCATTGAATACCTCCTATTAATGGCTAAACCATTGCTTATGAGAACAAAGCTTCATGTGTTGGTCTAAGATTTCTAAATTGCATATAGTAGCACTTGTATGCATCAGATCAACAATATATGATAAGTCGTCCCTTCACAATTGGTTTAGGATCAGAAACCAAATATTTTTACTATCTTTTGTTGCGTGGTATATGATTAATTTCTCTACCATAATACACAAAGATATGTTTTCCAAAGATGATTAGGTATATATGTTAGTTTTTCTAACATTTGGGGGATGGAATAAACAGTTGAAAAATATGCTATATGAATCGAATTATCATGATCCTCACTTAGAAGATAATTCAAGTCGAATGCTAGAAGCATTTGCTGATCCAAAATTAAATATCATATTTCAGCTGCAAATGCTCCTATTAAAATTAAAATCCCTGAAGGATAGAGTTTACTGTACGCGTGAAGCGTGGTAGACCAATCGGTTCCAAAGGTAACAATCCTTGAAAAATAGTAGGAGCTAATGATCAAAATGATCATAATGAGGAGGAAATAAGCTCTAGAAGAGCCCACGACATAACATTTCATGAAACTCCCGAAAAAGTTCAGGTACATGAAAATAAAGAAAGTTATGAGATCTCCACAAGTTATGTCGCTTCGAAACTGACACAAAATGATCGTTGACGACATATTTAATACAATATAGTGCACAATATTGTAAAAGATTGTGAGGATCGAACTAGCAGTCCATACACTTGAAGATGTCATACCATTTAGATACAAGTCTTAACCTATATGACTTATTTGACTAAATCTATATGAAGATCCTTGAAGGATTGAAAATACCTGAAGCATATAATTCAAAGTCTTGAGAAATGTACTCGATCAAATTATAAAGATCTTTATACGGTTTAAAGCAATCTGTGCGTGTGTGGTATAATCGCCTCAGTAAATATTTGCTGAAAGAAAGTTACATAAATTATGTTATTTGTCCATGTATTTTTATAAAGAAAATATCATCAGAATCTGTTACACTTGCTATTTATGTTGGTGACATAAATTGGAACTCCAGAAGAGCTCCAAGAGGGTCTTAAAAATGCTTTTACATGGACAAAGTGTACCCATTAAGTACACCAATGGATATTCAATCACTTGAAGTGAATAAGGATCCGTTCCAACCTCTAGAAGAGGATGAGGAGCTCCTTTGTCCTGAAATACTCTATCTCGGTGTAGATGGTGCACTTATTTATCTTGCTAATGCTAATAAAAGTGGTGCAGATCGTATTGGTAATGCAGATACAGGTTATTTATCCGATACCCATAAAGCTCGATCTCAAACCGGCAAGCAGGAAGTGAATATGATTGAGATCAGTGATTCATTCGAGAAACATGTGGGTTGGAATGTGATAAAAGACCCACAATATTATACGGAGACAATGTTTCATGCATAACACTATTAAAGGGAGGATTTATAAAGGGAGATAGAACGAAGAACATTTCACCAGAATTATTCTACATACATGATCTTCAGAAAAATTGTGACATTGATGTGCATCAAATTAGTTCAAGTGACAATCCAGCAAATTGTCTTTACCAACATCAATTTTTGAGAATATGGTATACAAGATTGGAATGCGGAGACTCAAATATTTGAAATAAGATTTTCTTCAGGGGGAGTAAAATGCGCGCTGTACTCTTTTTCCCTTACTAATATTTTTCCCACAGGGTTTTCCTTATAAGGTTTTTAATGAGGCAGCCAGCAATGCGTATTACTAAATATGTGTACTCTTTTTCCTTCACTAGGATTTTTTCCCATGTGGTTTTTCCTAGTAAGGTTTTAATGAGGCATATTATCTTTTAATGAACATCCAAGGGGGAGTGTTATAAATATATTATATTATGGATGTTCATTTAGTACTCCGTTGTAAATAAACTTCCTGAAGAAGCTTATCCATATAGGACTCCACCGTAAATATGTTTATCTATTTAAGTACTCTATTGGAAATAAGTTTCCTGAAGAAGCTTATCACTTCGGTACCCGGTTATGGATAAACATTACCCCGATAGAAGATTATCCATACCGGGTATAATAAGCTTATACTTTCAGTACCCAGTTATGGATAAACATTACCCCGATAGAAGATTATCCATACCGGGTATAATAAGCTTATCCTTTCAGTACCCAGTTATGGATAAATGTTACCCCAGTAGAAGATTATCCATACCGGGTATAATAAGCTTATCCTTTCAGTACCCAGTTATGGATACACACTACCCCGATAGAAGATTATCCATATCGGGTATAATAAGCTTATCCTTTCAGTACTCCGTTATGGATAAACATTACTCTCAGTAGAAGATTATCCATATCTGGTATAGTAACAGCTTACACAACAACTTACTTTCTTCTATAAATAAAAGAGATTTCAGTTCATTATGTACGCCAGTTTGAATTCGAATAATATATTAGTTAGTCTTTATTTTATAACACAAAGTATCATATTGTGATCTACGGTTTATTACTCCAACATTATGCTTCGCTTCCCTTTATTTGTTTTTCTTTTCTCTTTGGCACCAACACCAATATTTTATCACTTTATTGTTGAATGCGAAGAAAAGTATTGGCGATGGCTTCACGAGGGCTGCTATCGAGGGCGAGTAGGATGAAGACGAGGCTACAATCGGCACTTGAAGCCACCTTAATTGAAGTGGAAGACGTCTCTTACCAGCATGCGGGTCATGCCGCCGTAAAGGAAAGCGGCACTAACGAGACCCATTTCAATGTCAAAATTGTCTCCAGCAAATTTGATGGACAGAATCTCGTTAAACGACATCGTATGGTGTACGAACTCTTGTCAGATGAGCTCCAATCTGGGTTGCACGCTCTCTCTATTATCGCCAAGACGCCCAAAGAAGCTGGCATGTGAAGAATACTGCTGCTCCGGTAAGTGCTCTTGGACCAGTGCAAAATTTACCTCTCTTTTGGTTGCTGTATGTATATTCTTTTCCTTGTTTTGGAATTGTCACATATTTATCAAGTTCACACAATTTTTGACATGGATGGGATTGGATTAGTGACGGAGACAACAGAAGATGCTATATAGTTGGTCTCAATAATGATGAGTGTTCCAGTGTTTAGCATTTTTAGTTGTTATAATACTAAAGGCCCCTCTCCCTACCCTACTCTTGGTTGCTAGAGGTCTTTCCCTCTCTTTTGTAAGAGGACTGAACGGCACATGTGTTTTTTCTTCCAATCACTTGGTTCATAATGGGAGTCTAGACTCCACACACTGTCACGTGGAACGATGCCACATCAAAAAATACTCTTCACCTATTGATGGATGTTGTCCGAAAAAGGAGGAGGTCAATGGGAGTCATAATGGTGACAAAGCCCATGGCTAGATGGATTTACTATGGCTTTTTATTAAGCGTGTTGAAAAATAATTAATATGGACTTGTTGAATGCTATAAATCACTTCAGTAGATTTGTTTGAGAAAGGTTTCAATTCTGCTATAGCATTATGAAAATTACAAAAAGACCCAAGGCGGTGAGCATACTTGGAAACTTAGTAAATCACATTTGGGGACCCTGGTCAGAAGGAGCACATGTACTATGTGAAGATGCCCTTATATATAAGAGGAAAAATGCTTTTAGGGTTATGCAAGAACTTTGTCTTTCTTTTCATAGTTTTTTACTCAGAGTAAATCTGGAACCTCCCTCCCTTCTTTGTTTCCCCTTTATTTCTGAGTTTTGTTGTAAGAAAAGAGATGAACACCTCTATCAGTTGTAATTACATTTCTCCAGTTCTATACAATCCCCCTTCATTACATTGGTGTTCTCGTTGCTCCTATCCCATGCCTCTCTACCCTTCTAGTCTTCTACCATGTTTGACACTTGAATCGCCACCATCTTAGATCTAATGATGGCGCTACATGCGAATCATGCTTGTATGCTCGGAAAAATTGACAGGTTGAGATAATCTTCACTTGAAGGGTCTTTTTCGAATATATATTGTGGTCCCAACTTGATTTCAGTGTCCAAACATTTTGTTTGCTATTGGGAAAAATGAACTTGCACACTTTACTTGTGAATGTGAAAGACATATCAGCAGACAGTTTGGTGCAATGGATCAGGTCATCTATGTTATGCCACAATCTGGAAGTGCTGAACTGATTGTATTCAATCCCATTCCTGCAACAGATGCGCCACTCCCTGCTGCTACACTTGGATCTTCTACCTCTGTCCTTGTTGTGAAGGAATGTTTGCATGAGGAACCAACTGCCTGCAGATAATGAGAAAACCACACAAGACCAATTGAAAATTATCTTTCCCAATTCTGCTACTGCTTTAGACGTGCCTAAGGTAGCGACGTATTACAAATTGCGTCTAAGAGCTCTTTCATATCATGGGCTGTTGCAATAGCGTTTGGAGCTATTCCACAAACTTTGGCCTAGGACGGTGGTGTGACCGTTATCCGTACAATGATTGCGCTCCATGGAGAACATGCAAATGGCAAGAATTCTGGGATAGGCATTGTGGGTGCTACATAATTTGATGGTGCAACTGCATTATCATTACCACTAGGATCTGAACTTGTCTTGAACAGCAATGGAGCTAATGTAGCTAAATATTGTGTGGCCGCAATGCCCTTGGAGTTCATACTTTGCTTAGTTTACTCGCTGCGCATTGAAAATAGTTTTCAGATGATCTGGTTTCCATTAAGAATCATGAGTTCTCGGAGTACTTAAAGGAGATATTCATGGGCTGCAATTTATCGCAACTGGCTAAAGGTTGAAATAGAGAAAGCAGAAATTTCAGCAGTTAAACTCTTTTTATCGCAAGTCATTGACAATGCAAGCCATGTTGCACTTCTGCAAACTGCAGCTGTTTGAAGTGCTGCTGGCTTGATTGGTTGTAGTGTAAGTGAGCTCATACTAGCTTTATCAACACGTAAATTCGAGCTGGCATGGATAATGTTGCCAATAGTTTACATATGGAGCAGGCAACTAATACAAAAGATGCATTGGAGGAGTTCATTTATACAAACTTGTTTGACGGGATATTTGATCAAGTGAACCAAGACCTTGCTTTGGGAACTGAAGCTTCTGCCCGAGATGTCATTTGGATTATTACCACAGGCATACAAGAGCAGGACAGCTTTAAGACCTTAGTCCTTTCCTTGCAATTCATGAATTTGACTAGTTTAACAAAGGAGTCTGTCATGTTAAGGGAAGGAAGAGATAAAAACATAGTGGAGGAAGCTCTAGCCAATCTGGTTGTGAACAAATTGAGAGGAGCATGGCACATTAATGCACTCGAAGCTCCTGGTTTTGGGGAGCAGAAAGTCCATATATTGACAACATTGTTATCGTCATTGGAATCCTTATTCGCTTATCAGATATTATCAAATTGCTCTTAGCAGGGCCTTCAGGCATGCTGCCAAGATGGATTTGACAACGGAGTCAACAACGATTGTTGGTGATGTCCTTTACATGGAACCAAACAGTGGAGCAGTTGAAAGAGTGAACTGGAATGATGCTATTGCCACAGAACTTGCTCTTGAGGCGGCAGAGTATGTCCTAATTCCTAAAGTGATGATGCTATACACGAACTTGAGGAAAAGGTTATTTTCGAGTACGGAGATTGTAATAGAGGGGGATTTTATTGAAATGGAGAATGTAATTACATAAAACTCAGAAATAAAAGGGAAAATAAAGATGGGAGGGGGGTTTCCTCAATTGATCTAAGTAAAAAACTAAGAAAGAAAGGCTAAGTTCTTGCATAACCTTAATAGAATATTTCCTCTTCTATATATAGGCGTCTTTACAGAGTGCACATGCTCCTTTTAACTAGTGTCCCAAATGTAATTTGCTAAACTTCCAAATATACCCTTCGGTAGGTCTTTTGGTCGTTTTCATTCATAGCATGTACTCCCTCCGTTTCAAATTAGATGAGGTACTTTCCTTTTTAGTCTGTTCCAACATAAATGACACATTTCTAAATTTAGAAATAAGTCAACTTTAAACTCTTCATTTTACCCATTTTACCCTTAATGAGAAGCTTTTATAACCACACAAATGTCATGGCCCCACAAAGCTTTTACCCCTTAAGCTTTTAAGACCACAAGTTTCAAAAGTTTTCTTCTTTTTCTGTAAACTCCGGGCCGAGTCAAACTACCTCATCTAAATTGAAACGGAGGGAGTAGTATCTTATTCGCAAGAGATGTAAGTCTTAAAAGTTGAAGGACTTTAGTCTCATAAGTCTAGTGGGAACTTTTGATGCATGCTAATGGTATCTTGATTCGCAAGAGATGTAACCATAATGGTGAAGAAGCCCATGGTTAGGTGGCTTTCTACTAAAGGTGTTGGAGAATGATTAATAAAGACTTGCTAAATGCTATAAATCACTATATTAGGTCGAAACTTGAAAGTTTTGAGAAAGGTTTCAATTCTGCTATAGTATCTTGAGTCGCATTAGATGTAAGGCTTAGGAGCTGAAGGAGTCCCATAAGTCCAGTGGGAAACTTTATTGCCTGCTATAGTATCTTGATTCGCAAGAGGTGTAAGGCTTAAGAGTTGAAGGTCATATAATTGGAGGTTTTTATTCCATATGCTGAAAGAAGTGAGTTTGGAGAGAACTGGTTAAAGTGGATTCATTTTTGTACCTTCCCGGTCTTGTTTTCTATTATCATTAATAGCTATCTGGGCAGATTCTTTCCAGAAAGTGGAAGAAAGTAAGGGGACCCATTTCCCCCCCTTCATTCATTATTATTTGAGTTATTTAGTATCTCACATCAAGAATAAAAGTTTATTGATTAGGGGTTTAAGAAGTTCTTGGAAAAGCTTGTATTACATTTCAGATCCTTTTACAATTGTACTAGAGAGTCTTGCAAGATGTCAAAGTAGCCATGCAAAAGAGTGGGATAAGGGGTTTTAATATTGGTTTAGGAGAAGAGTACTCAGTCTCTGATCCGAGGGTCTCCCGGAAACAACCTCTCTACCCCTCCAGGTTCCAGGGTAGGGGTAAGGTCTGCGTACACTCTACCCTCCTCAGACCTCACTTGTGGAATTCTACTAGGTGGTTGTTGTTGTTGAGAAGAGTACTCAGTAGACATATCTCATATATGTGGATAACGCCCTTATTCTTTGTGATGCAGATGGCACACAATTGAAACATCCGAGGATTAATACTTTTTTCTTCAAAACATTTTAGGTTAGGATTACAATTTACAAATAAAATTAGCCAAAAGTAGCTTTTATTCCAATAAATGAAGCGTAGGATTTAGAAGAGACGACCAGAGATTTTTGAATTTACGCACTCTTTGACTGCCACATATTTAGACATACAATTAATTGCGCATAAATGATAAATTAGATAATATTTGGCATGGGATCATTGATAAAATTGAAAAGAAGTCAAATTAGAAAAGATAATATTCCTATTTGAAATGAGGACAATCCTGATAAATAGCATCCTTGATTCTCTGCCATTATTATATATGATGTATTTATTTTTAGTGCCTGTAACCATCATACTTGCCAACCATCGATGAACTGATTGGATAAACCAACCAATTTTTTTTCCAGTCATTGTGTAATGAAAATGAAAATTCTGGACAGGATCAGATTAAATTTCTTATGGGAAGTTAATAAAGAAAAAGTTTATTTCATTTGGTAATTGGTAAGATGAGGTGCTGTGATAAGGAAAAAGGCTGGGAGCAGAAATTTGAGGACACGTTACCACTTTTGCTATTTTAATGGCTATGGAGAATCAAGATGGTGAGGTTTTATGGAAGAAAGTGTTGACAGCTACATATGCACCAGCTGCCTTGGTGTATTAAGGAAGTTTCAATTTCTTATGAAATTGCAGTGTGGAAACTACGTATATTCAGTTTAAAATGGAAATTGACAGAATACTTCAAGTTTTTGGCATGATGCTTGGTTGCAACAATTTAACCTGAAATATTAGTTTCCAGATCTACTATGTTTTGCCAGAAATACTAAGACCACTATAGCTCAATGCAAGTCTGGGCTAGGATGCTCCTGCTTTCTCTAATAGAGTCATTGCTTGTAATTAGGGGTGGCAAAATGGTTAAAAGAAAACAGTTAACCACCCATATTATCTACTAAAAAATGGGTTGGATAATGAACTTTTTTAAAACGGGTCAAATATGGATGAGAACCATATTGTTAGTGGAAACGTAAAAGAAAGAACACAAGATTTAACGTGGTTCGGATCAAAATAATCCTACGTCCACCAGAGAACAGTTGCCTTTTTAATATTAACAAAGGAAGGGGAAGTTCCCAATTACACTTGAGAGAATTTCTCTCTTAACTCTCTACTCACTACAATGTGTTGTATTATTTTTGGGATGGTTTCTACAAATGAAGGAGTGCATCTATTTATAAAGGTAAAGACCTCCTCTTGATGTCATTGGTGACATCAAACTATCTCCTCTTGATGTCACCCATGACATCAAAGGAGGAAGCTTCCCCCTAGAATCCACACCAACTCTTTCCACCAACTCTTCCAATTGGCATGCCATTGTTGACTAAACATAAACCAACACCTTCAATCTCCACCTTGGTTTGCGTTTCGAGCGTGCGTGTGAACAACTCTGGCCAAAACTTCTAAGCTTACTGGGCAACCCCGTTGTAAGAAACAAGAAGAATCAAACCATTGTTGAACATACCACCTCCACCTAACAACTGTTCTCTTCGGAGTTGCATCAGTTGATGCACACCCCCGCCAAGTCCTTGCAGTGTGCAAACTTAGCGAGTGAGACTATCTTGGTCAACATATCTGCAACATTATCGTCTGTGATAACCTTCACGACCTTGATAGTTCCCTCTTCAACAACATCTCGAATAAAATGAAATCTGACATCAATGTGTTTAGTGCGCTCATGAAATCTCTGATTTTTCATTAGATGAATAGCACTCTGACAGTCTGACTATCACATCTAAGAGTTGATTCCAGTTGAACCAAACTCAATTCCGCTACTAAACCTTTCAACCAGATAGCTTCCTTCACCGCCTCCGCTGCTGCCATGTATTCTGCTTCTGTCGTAGACAAAGCGACAATCGACTGCAGAGTCGACTTCCAACTAACGGCACTGCCAACGAGGGTAAAGATGTATCCAGTTGTGGACCTTCTTCTGTCAAGATCTCCTGCATAGTCAGAATCTACATAACCGAGAATTGAAATACCTCCACCACTTTTTCGAAAGGTCAGACCAACACCAGAAGCTCCTTTGAGATATCTCAATATCCACTTGACAGCTTCCCAATGCCTCTTTCCTGGGCTGGACATGTATCTACTTACCACACTTACAGATTGAGCAATATCTGGACGTGTGCATACCATAGCATACATAATGCTACCAACTGCATTGGCATAAGGAATCTTTGACATATGCTCCACCTCATCCTCAGACTGAGGCATTTGTAACTCTGAAAGTTTAAAATGAGGAGCTAATGGTGTACTTACAGGCTTGCACGTATGCATATTGAATCTCTTGAGAACCCTTTCAATATACCTCTTCTGAGAAAGATGTACAACACCGTCTTCTCTTGAAATCTCCATACCAAGGATTTTCTTTGCAGCTCCTAAATCCTTCATGTCAAATTCCTTACTCAACAGTTTCTTCAAAGCATTTATCTCTGTAATGTTGTTAGCAGCAATAAACATATCATCAACATACAACAGTAAATAAATCATTGAGTTACCAGACATCTTCTTGTGATACACACAACTATCAAATGCACTCCTTGAGAATTCATGTGTAGTCATGAATGTATCAAACCTCTTGTACCACTGTCTAGGGGATTGCTTCAACCATACAAAGACTTCTTTAGTTGGCATACGTGATCTTCTTTTCCCTCAGCTAGGAAACCTTCAGGCTGATCCATATAGATTGTCTCTTCTAGATCACCGTGTAAGAAAGCAGTTTTGACATCAAGCTGTTGAAGCTCCAAGTCAAATTGGGCAACCAATGCTAGTAGCACGCGAATTGAGCTATGCTTCACGACTGGAGAGAAAATCTCATTGTAGTCAATTCCCTCCTTCTGACTGAATCCTTTTGCAACCAATCTCGCCTTAAACCTAGCATCTTCCACTTCAGGAATTCCCTCTTTCTTTCGATAGACCCACTTGCATCCAACTGTCCTCTTCCCCTTTTGTCTTTTCACTAAGACCCATGTCTGATTCTTGTGAAGAGATGGACGAGACTCCATCTCTTCAGTCATGGCTAACCGCCATTGTACAACATCCTTGCAAGAAGTTGCTTCAATATACGAGGAGGGCTTCAGATCCTTAATCTCTTCTTGTGCAGCTACGAACGCATATGCAATCAAGTTTGCTTGATCTATAAGGCGTTCTGGTTCTCGTGTTTGCCTCTTCTCCCTCCCCTTTGCAATTGTGTATGGTTCATTGACAGCAAGTTCTTCAAGGTCTACATCTTCTGACTCATCTTTAACCTGAGTCTCTTGATCCTTTTCCTTGGCAAGCTCCACCGGAAGCTCCACCTGCTCGTCGTTCTTGTTTCCTGAAAACTCCACGGAAACTTTACGGGGATCAAGTATAGAGGATTCATCAAAGATGACATCTCTACTAACTATAAATTTGAGTAAAGACAAACACCAAAGTTTGTACCCTTTTACTCCATCCACATACCCTACGAATATGGCCTTCTTAGCCCTTGGTTCAAGCTTTCCTTCATTAACGTGATAATAAGCTGGACACCCAAATACTCGTAAGTATGAATAGTTAGAGGATTCACCTGACCATACCTCATTCGGAGTCTTAAAGTCAATTGCCGATGCTGGAGATCGATTGACAATATGAGCAGCAGTGTGAACTGCTTCAGCCCAAAATACTTTGGACATTTTGGCTTGTAGGAGCATACAACGAGCCTTTTCAAGAAGAGTTCCGTTCATTCTCTCGGTAACTCCATTCTGCTGTGGGGTATGCCTGACAGTCCTATGTCTTGGGATCCCATGAACCTTGCAGAATTCATTAAACTCTTCATTGCAAAACTCCAAGCCATTGTCTGTGCGAAGATACTTGATTTTCCGTTCCATTTGATTTTCAACCAAAATCTTCCACTCTTTAAATGCTTCAAAAACATCACTTTTTGCCTTCAAAAAATGCACCCAAACCTTTCGTGAGAAATCATCAATAAAAGTGAGAAGATACCTCTTTTTGCCCTTCGATGGAAGTTTAGAGGGACCCCATAAATCTGAATGGATGTAGTCTAGCACTCCTCTTGTCTTGTGTTTGCCAGTGCTGAAGCTGACCTTCTTTTGCTTCCCTAGAACGCAGTGCTCACAGAAGTCAAGTGTGCTGATCTTCTCACCTTCCAAAAGGTTACGATTGCTCAACATCTCCAGTCCACGTGCGCTCATATGACCCAGTCTCATGTGCCATAGTCTTGCCTTGTCATCATTAGATAACTGCACTGTATATGCATTTGCAGAGCCAACAATGGTGCTTCCGGCCAATGTGTAAAGGCCGTTCTCCAGCTTGCCTTTCAGCATGATTAAAGAACCTTTAGTCACCTTTATAGTTCCTGCTTCGCTCATGTACCTGTAGCCTTATTCATCCAGAGTACTCAGGGAGATCAAATTCTTCTTCAGATCAGGAACATGACAGACTTGTGTAATAGTCCTCACGACTCCATCATGGCAGCGAACCCGAACTGAGCCAATGCCAACTATTGCACAAGTTGCATTATTGCCCATTACTACGGTTCCTCCACTTTTCTCATAGTTGCTAAACCAGTCTTTTCGGAACGTCATATGCAGAGTGCAAGCAGAGTTTAACACCCATTTGTTTCCATAACTATTATTATTATTACACGATGTTGTTAGTACATAATCATTATCAAAATCATGTACCTGTTCAACTGTGGATGCACTCGCCTTTTCCTTGGACTTTGACATTGGGCAGTCTCGTTCAAAGTGCCCCTTCTTGCCACAACGCCAACACTCTGTATTCTTCTTGTTCACACGAGACTTTGATCTGTGCTTTGATTTGCTTTTTCCCTGTTGGCTAGTCCGGCCTCTCACAAAGAGCCCACTTGCCTGGTCATCTCTATCTCCTTCAATGTGCCTCCGCACATCACTAGAGTTAAGTGCCTGTCGCACTTGCTCAAGCTTGATAGGCTCCTTGCTATACATCATTGAATTCTCAATATCACGATATCCTGAAGTCAATGAACATAGCAAAGCACATGCAAGCGTCTCCTCCTCCTTTTTAATTCCTGCAATCTGTAAGTCCATGACAAGTTTATTGAACGCATCTAAATGATCTTGTAACGAAGTACCTGAACCCATCTTAAATGTGTGAAGACGCCGTTGTAACAACATCCTTGTTGTCACTGATCGGTCTTGGTATAGCTCTTCTAGCTTTTTCCATAACTGTTTGGCCGTCTCTTCGGTACCCGTACTCACTTCACAAAGCACGTTAGGTGCAAGGGATAGTTGGATTGCACTCAATGCATCCCCTTCAATCTTCTCCTTGTCGGGAGTTGATATATCCTTAGGATACTTTCCGTCAATAGCATGGATTGAACCTTCCCTCCGCAGTAACGCCATTATCTGGATCTTCCAGATATTGAAGTTGTTGCGTCCACTGAATCTATCAATTTCAAACTTCATGGAACTCATCTTTGCTTGTTCTTCCTCCTTGGATCGTTAAAGAATCTTGTTGCTCTGATACCAATTGTTAGTGGAAACGTAAAAGAAAGAACACAAGATTTAACATGGTTCGGATCAAAATAATCCTACGTCCACCAGAGAACAGTTGGCTTTTTAATATTAACAAAGGAAGGGGAGAGTTCCCAATTACACTTGAGAGAATTTCTCTCTTAACTCTCTACTCACTACAATGTGTTGTATTATTTTTGGGATGGTTTCTACAAATGAAGGAGTGCATCTATTTATAGAGGTAAAGACCTCCTCTTGATGTCATTGGTGACATCAAACTACCTCCTCTTGATGTCATGGGTGACATCAAAGGAGGAAGCTTCCTCCTAGCATCCACACCAACTCTTCCAATTGGCATGCCATTGTTGACTAAACATAAACCAACACCTTCACATATTATCCATTTAGAAAATGGATAACCAATGGGTCTAACTTTTACATTTGTAAAGCCTCAAATTGGGGGTTCCTCAAGTCAGGGAGACTAAGAATTCTCCCAAAAGTGATCATATGCAAGAAGTCATGAATAATATGGTTATCCATATTATCCGTCGGTTAACCCTTTTTTTTCTGTATTAAATATGGGCCGGATCGGATAATTTATCTGTTTTTTCATTACCCGTTTTGACCCGAACCATATCCGCCCCGCCCCGCCAGTTTGCCGCTCCTACTTGTAATGGCTGGGAAGTGGAGAGAATAATTCAATTACTGAAGAAACTGTTTATTGCACAGGGCTAACTAAGGAATTTTTTTATATGGTTGATCCTATTCCCTACCCAGGAGGAGCAAACAAGGACTCTTATCCTCTTTGGTCAATTGGTGACTCGAACTCCTAATCTCGTGATTGAAAGTGGAGTGCTCTTGCCACCGGAACTACCTGACTTGTCCTAACTGAGCGAATTATTCCATAATCTGGTATGGAGAACAGAATGGTTTGTTTACAGTCAAGTCATGAATGACATTCTACACTCACCAAATCCTACATCACAACAGAAGAAGATTTGGAACACGATGGGTGGCAGCAAGTGGTCCTCCCTTACATATCAAAATATGCAAAAAGGAGGTACCTAGTCTGCAGTAATATATGTGTGAAAATGATGTTGAAGACACAAACCATCTATCTATACACTGCCATGTTTCTATGCATTTGTGGAGCTTGTTTCTATGCGGTTTGGGTATTAAATGGAATGCCAAGGTCTGCGGTGGAGTTGGGCATCAAAAGGGATAAGTAAAGGAGCTAATAGACATGACATAATCCTAGCTGGTGTGACTTTGGTAATCGTGGAAGGGAAGGAATCAAGATGCTTTGAAGGCAAAGCTAAAGCTACTCATTGCCTGGAGTATAAGTGATTTATCTTTTAGCTTTATGGTGTAAATTGGAATAGGCATATGAAGTGGATACAGTGCTAGATTTTCTTAATGTCTTGCAAGCCTAGATAAGTAATATCTTCTCTGTTCATTTTTTTTTTGTAACCCAACACCATCTTTGTCACGCCCCGAACTCGGGAAGCGCGACCGGCGCTCAACCGAGGGAACCCGGTCAAGTAAGCCTGTTAAATACTTTCTACCCAAACTCACTCATGATTAAAGAGAATGCATTTTTTGTTAATTAAACAATAGGGAGATCATATAGACAATACCAATTCATTACCATTAGTTACTCCATTTAATAAGTCACAAATACACGCATATTCATGGTTTGAAGTGGAACAAGTGATCAAAACATAACATAACTTGTTTGACTTTCCCAGCACCCATATACAACCCATACCATGTCTATGGAGCCTCTAGAAGATACCAAGGAGTACAATAATAGTGCCGGCAACAAGGCCTCAAAACGTGCTAATATAAATGAACGAAAGATACATGACCCCGGAATGAAGTGGGGCTCACCAAGTCTGTTGGGCTATGTTGCTCGAACTTTCCGAAAATGTGGTCGTATACGTGTCAGATCCTTCAAAAGTAGTGCATTTTTGAAGGATCCGACATGGGTGCGGCTACATTTTGGAGAGTCCACACAACATAGCTGCTGGGAAGAGGGTGTACCACTATCGTTGATCAACACCGCCTGCTATGGAACCACCTGCATCCATTAAAGATGCAGCGCCCCCAGCAAAAGGGACGTTAGTACATATGGAATAGTACTAGAATGTATAACTAAACACCCTCTCAATAGAATGAGTAATAATGCAAAAAGGAACAATCATAATTTCAATTCAAAACCTCAAGCGATATCAAACATCAAGTTAGGAGCAAGATAAGTCTTTCAAGTAAGCCTTCATGTTTTAAGTTAGGGGATCTTAGTATCGATATGTCACCATTCACAATACCACCGTACTTTTGGTACGGAGTCCGATCACGACCCGATCGGCTAGGCCGTCTCATTCGAGACATCAACCACAATCACAATTTCGATTTAAATTACAATTTCCAGCACAATCACCACCATGTGTGCGGCATGCGTTCGATTATGACCCGATCGGCTAGGCCGTCTCATCCGAGACATCAACCACCATCACAATTTCAAGTACAAGTTTCCAACTCAATCACCACCATGTGTGCGGCATGACATCCGATCACGACCCGATGGGCTAGGCTGTCTCATTCGAGACGTCATCCTTTTCTATCAATCATCCCATTTCATACTTCTTTCTCATCTCTTCATTTTTTTTATTGGCACTAGTAATCACAATTTTATTATTTTTCTTGGTATGTTGGCCGTGTTTCATATTTCACATTCCGCATTTCATGTTTCGTATTTCATGCATACCTTTTCACTTTCAATCATCATCATGGACTTTCCAACAACAAGGCATTTCTATTCAAGACATTTAAGCACACATATGAGCAAATAAGAGTCTTATGCGTCTTAAGATTTCTTACACAATTGTCATTAGCTTTCGTTTGAAACACAACTTGAAGTCAAGGCATTTAAATACGCAACACATAATTTGAACACATCCTCAAGTAGTAGTACAACATAACAAGAGCATTTGAAATACATGCTGAACACATACGTCTTGACACAAAGCTTATTCGGAATAATTAATTCATAATGAACAACTCGAGACTTACAAGGACATTGTGGGGTTCAATTCTAAGAGAATAGTTTAGCCAACATACCTCACTTGAACTTCCTTAAACTCTAAAATGTTCCTGAATTCTTAGCAACTTCGATCTATTTTATAAATGTAACAAATTGAACCAAAATTAGGAAGATGGTCATGGTCCTAGCTCATTTGGGCATTTTATTGAACACTAGGTGTGCATTAAGGTTTCAAGGTCCTTTTATGGAGGATTCCATCATCCTACAACCCATTCTTTACCATTTTTAGCTCAACAATCTTCCTACACCTCTTGATAACACATGCATGCAAAATAAATAACTCCCATACCCAAGAATTATCTTACTAATTACCCGTTTCCAGTTAAATTTCAAAATTAAGGGTTAGGGTGTAGAATCTTACCTTTTGGTTGAAGAACTTGTGAGTTACTCTAGAGAAATCTTCAAGGTTTGCGCAAAGATTGATGAACAGGCTTAGAATTTCTGTCCTCACTCTAGACCACCTTCCTCTCTCTCTAAAATGTAAGTTTTAACCTTCTAAAATGACCCCTAATAGTGTTTTATGAGAAGGGGGTCGGGTTATAAAACCCAAAAATGAAATTCCGAAACAGAATCTGCGGTCGCATACGACCGCATTATGCATCTGTGGTCCGCGAAATGGGACGCGAAATGGGACGCGAAATGGTCGTTCGGTCTGGGCACCTCTGCCTGGGTATGCGGTCGTTCTGCGATCCACATATCAATTCTGTGGTCGCACAATGAACTGCAGAATCTCCCCCCGAATTCCTCATGCTGATCCTGCGATTGACTCTGCGATTCGCAAAACAATTCTGTGGCCACGAAATGGACCGCATAATGGTCCCAAAATTTTTCCAAGTTTTCTGCTTCACTCTGCGGCCCGCAGAGTGATTCTGCGTCCGCATAGTGGGCTGCAGAAATGTCCTTTTCTGCCAAACATTTTCCTTTTAACTCCCTAGCGCATTGTTCGACCCAAAAAGTCCGTACCATACCATCACCAAACATATTAGCCTACCTTGGCACCATGGAACCTCGGGTTTTAAATGAAATTTTACGGGGCCTTACAATTTTATTGTAGGTTCTTTTGCTTGTTCCCAGACCCCACTTGTGGGATTTACTGGGTACGTTGTTTTCTTTTGCTTGTTCTTAAAATCTTTTGGCTCGTCCAAAAACTTTTAACCAAGAAACATGCATAGTCTCATGTTTATCTCCACGTAGAGGGGGGGGGGGGAGCTAAAGCCTGCCCTCACACCTCTTTATCGAGACACCATTTTGACTCCGTAATAAGGGGCTTGTAGTCTTCGGCTTCTAACTTTATCATATTATCTCACAAAGTTGTGACCCTGCACTTGTCTATTTCATGTTGTCTAATTATGTTTTGTTGCTGATACAGTATTATATTCTCTTTAGTAAGAACATAAATTAAAATAGGGAAATCAAAGAGCACGAACTTGCTTTTAATTAACAATCACCTTCAGAAATTTGCAATTGTTTTAAGTAACTTTTGGGGTCCACAAGAAGGTATTTTTGGATGCCTTTATGCACTTACATCTCCCTGGTGATGTGCATGGCTTGATTAAAAAAGCTGCCTTGTAAAACATATCTATTCATTAGTAGTTTTTCTGCACATGTGAGGGAAAAGGTCACTTCCTAATAATTAATAGTGAATAACTGTGTCAAGGAAGGAAAGAAGTCACTTCCTTATTTAACTAGTAACTTGAATTTGATCCTAATTGAGTCAAGTTTGTGAAGTGAGTTGTAAGGTGGGGGTTTAAAAACATTTAGAGCTGCATAATACTCTCTTTTCTTTTTTCCGTTTTCAGTCATTAGGTTGAATAGTAGGTGGTACTTAGATGCTGATCAAATTTATTCAAAAGAGCAGCTCATCTATAACATATCCTAGAATGAGATTGTATTACCATGAAAATAGTCAGATAGATGCTTTTTGTGAATTTTGGTAGCTTTTGTGTAGAATTACTGGTGTCCTTTACTTTTGGTTTCGGGATCCATCTTGAAGGAGATGTATTAGTATGTGAATGCGATCAACTACCTTTTCAAGAAAGCAAAATGATTCTACTAACAGTTGGCAAAGAATATGCTATCAGGAGCTTCTTACCTTATGAGGTTTGAAGAAAGCAATTATCTCAATATAATATCGCATCTCTTTGATTGACCTTATTTGTTTCATGCACCATAACTGCAGCTTTTTTGATCCTTGGTTGTCGTCTATCACGCTTTTTCCCCCCCTTTCTGACTTATATCAACGTTATAATTTTGCGTGGTATTAATGCAGGTTGTATCCGCCGAAAGCTATTCTAGGGGCGGGGGTGATGTTCAGGAGTTCAAACAACAGCTGTCAGCAATGCAGTTTATCAAGTATTTGTCACTTAAGTAGAATCTTCCTGAATTTACAATTTGTACGCTCAAGTATTGCTGCTAACTCCAATAATAAAGAAATTTGAAAGGCTAAACTGAGAGTAAGAGGTTGGTTGCTGTTTCAGCCCCCATCTTTTTTAATTTTTATAACTGCTTGCTTCGAAAACAAGGTGAAAGTTTTAGGTCAACATTATATTTCAGGATCTCATTCTGAGAATGTGTTCCTAAAGTGAGAGATTTACATAAAATTTTAACTTTGATTCTCTCGAGTTCTTGAGGCTTGGAAAGTTCTCTGTGTCAAGAGTATGGCTTGCAATTGACCAGTTGGAGTACGTTAATTTTCAGGCTGATTACATTCAGTCTATTGTGCCGGCCATGATTGACGAAAGTTGGAAATTTGAAGGTTTAAAATTTTCCTAAGTTTGACCATGGTTTGACTTTGTGACTATCGGGCGCGAATTTTGGTTTTGGGACTTGGAATAAGTCCGTTATGCTATTTGGAACTTGTTTGCAAAATTTGGTGTCATTTGAAGTTGCTTTGATAGGATTTGGACGCTTGGTTGCAATTCTAGAGGTTCTTGAACATTTTTTCGAAATTCATGTGTTTTGATATCCGATTCGTAGTTCTAGATGTTATTTTTATGTTTTAATCGCGTGAGCGGGTTCATATGATGTTTATGTACATGCGTGGCTTTTTGGTTTGGAGCCCTGAGGGCTCGGGTGAGGTTCTGATGTGTTCTAGAGAGTTTTTGGCAAGGTTCAGCTATTACTGGTGCTCTGTTCTCGCATTTGCGAGATTCTTCTCGCTTTTGCGATGTTGGACTGGGAACATGGGGTTTGCATTTGCGAACAATTCCATCGCATTTGCAATGGCACCTCGGCAGGAGAGATTCCGCATTTTCGACATTTCCTGTTGCTTTTGCGAAGATTTAGTTCTCGCATTTGCGATTTCATCAGAGTGAGTCAGTATTCACTTTTGTGATTCTAGTTTCGCATTTGCTGGAGGTTCGCAAATGCAACATTTGCAACTTGTTTATAGTTGAGCATTTCGGGACTTAGCTTTTTATCATATTTTGAACCCTATACTCGGTGGGAGGCGCTTTTGTGGAGAGATTTTCATACCAAACTATTGGGTAAGTGATTTTGATCAATTTTCAACTATATTTCATGATTATATCTTAGATTTAACATCAAATTTATGAGAATCAAAGAGTAAAATTGGGGGTTTTAATCAAAATTTTGAAAAATGAAGATTTGAGTTTTGAGAGTCGATTTGGACTCGGATTTAAAAATAAAACACATATATGTACTTGTGGGGTTATAGGTAGTCGGAATCTACCCTTGGACTCGGGTTTTGATCGGGGAGCCCGGGGTAAAGACCATAACTTTATCTATTGTAATTAGTTTCCTTTGCATTGTTTGATGATAAGTCACTTTTGGTTAGATTTGAGCCGTGTGGATGTGAATTTTAGGGGAAAAGCTACTTTCGAGGGTTGATTTAGCCTAGTTGAAGTAAACATCTTGCCAAACTTTGTGTGAGGGTTGTTTGTACTGATTGTACTATATGAAAGACGTGTACACAAGGTAACGAATGTGTACACGAACTATATGTGGTATTTTAACTGGTTTAGACCCTTAGACTTCTTCCATGCATTTATTTGGATTTTTTTATAACATGTTACCTCTTTTATTGTTAAATTTACTCTCACATGCTCTAATTGATGTTGTTAGCATTTGTTAAATCCTTTACTGTTGTAATTATATGCTTAGTTTAAGTTGCTACCTTCCTTATTATCTTGTTACCCTTTTTATTGTTGAGATACTCTTACTTAAAGTTGTTATTTCGTAGAATATCTTCTTGATTGAGTTATTGGTGTTGAAGTTGTGGAAGTCATTATCACATTGAGCTTGAAGTAGGTAATTTTTGAGATATTTTTCCTTGTTGAGCATTCCTCATTTGTTTTGTTGTTATTGACATTCTGTACACATTGTGATTGAGTCATGGGCTATTTGTTGTGATAACATTGATATTGTTGATTTTAGAAAGTGTTGTGGATTATGGGCACATATGGTGCGAGTTGATTATGGTGTTATGATATTGATACGGTATAAGGATATGGGTTGATACGCATGCGGTGAGATAAGGTGTGAATTTATATGTGTATTTCTTGTAAAAGAATTACTTGAAGCCACACTGTATGATAAGGGGGTTGAAACGCATGTGGCTATTTTGAAAAAATATTTTTAAAAGTAAATGCAAGGTTCATGCGGTGATATAAAAAAAGATTGTCGGTGATGACTTCCTATTCTTCAGAGCGGTTGGCTCTGATTAACATTCGAGAGTTTATCCGTCTGCATGGTGTGCCCATTTTCATCTTTCCTGACCAGGGCACGCAGTTCACATTGCATTTTTGGAGAGTCATGCAGCGTGAGTTGGGCACACGGGTCGAGCTAAGTACCACATTTCTTCCTCATACAGACGGACAATCTGAGCGTACTATTCAGATGTTAGATGACATGTTGCGGGCATGCTTTATGGATTTCGGGGGTCAATAACCAATTTTTACTTCTAGTAGAGTTCGCCTACAACAATAACTATTAATCGAGCATCTAGATGGCTCCGTATGAGGCCTTATATGGGAGGCGGTGTCGTTCGCTGATTGGTTGGTTTGATCCCGATGAGGCTAGATTATTGGGCGCTGATTTGGTCTGTGATGCCTTGAAAAAGGTTAAGGTGATTCAGGAGCGATTTCGTACAGCTTAGTCCAGGCAAAAGAGTTATGCGGACCGAAAGTTTGAGATGTGGATCACATGGTGGGTCAGATGGTTTTTCTCAAAGTATCGCCTATGAAGGGCATGATGGGTTGGGAAAGAAGGGCTAGTTGAGCCCGAGGTATATTGGCCCGTTTGGGATTTTGGAGAGAGTTGTGGATGTTGCTTATAGGCTTGCATTACCTCCTAGCCTAGCAGGGGTACATCCGGCATTTCATGTTTCAATACTTCCGAAGTACCATGAGGATAGGTCACATGTTTTAGACTTTAGCATGGTAAAACTTGAAGAGAACTTGACTAATGAGGAAGAGCCGGTGGCTATTCTAGACCGGCAGGTTCAAACGTTGAGATCCAATAGTTTTCCTTCCGTGAAAGTGCAGTAGAGAGGTCAACCAATTGAGGAGGCTATGTGGGAGTCCGATTTCAATATGCGGAGTAGATACCCACACTTTTTTACCAGTCCATGTACATTTCTATGTCCGTTTGAGGACGAACGTTTCTTTTAGAGGTGGAGAATATGACGATCCGATAGGTCATTTTGAGTACTAGCCTTAATTTCTATGTTTTGAGACCTCTCATAGCTTAATTTGATATTTACTTGTTTGCGTGCATGGTTCATGTCATTTTTCGAAAAGTTTCGACGTAAAATTTTAAAGAAAAAGTAATTTTTAACTTAAAATAAAGTTTGAGTTGACCACGGTCAATATTTTTGGTAAACAACCTCGAATCGATATTTCGACAATTTTGGTAGGTTCGTATGATTTTTTGGACTTATACGCACGTTTGGCTGGGGTTCCGGGTGACCCGAGTGCGCTGCGATGCATTATGTGAAAGATTATAAAAAAAGAGTTTTAAAGTTGAAATCTTGAATTTTGTTGATTGATTCTTGATATTTAATGTTATTTTAGTGATTTGAGTTAGGGGACGAGTTTCTATGATGTTATTGTACTTATGTGCATGTTCGGATTGTAGCCCGAGGGGCTTAGATGTGTTTCGGATTAGTTTTTGAAAGGAAATGACTGCTGGTGCAAAATATGGTGCAATTGGGCTGCAGGTCTTGCAAATGTGAAGACCTGCTCGCAAATGCGAGCTTCGCTTTTACGGAGTCAGGCTCGCATTTGTGGAACTTGGGCTGGGACTGAGGATTTCGCAAATGCAAAGTCAGGGCCGCGTTTGCTGGTGGCAGGGTTCTGCTTTTGCGATCAAATTGATGCTTTTGCGACATGGGGAATGGAACAGAAGGCTTCGCAAATGTGAAGCCAGGACTGCTTTTGCGATAGGAGGGGCTTCGCAAATGCAAAGTATTGGGTTGAAAATGCGATATTAGGGGGCTACAAATCTATTTTCTTTTGCGAACACCAGTTCGGTTTTGCGAACATCGCAATTGCGAACAAGAGGTCGCAATTGCGACATTTGCGAACACCTCGTAATCACAAATCATGGGTCGCAATTTCCAGATCTTACATGTATGGCACCTCGTGTCCACAATAACAATCACCTTCACACGGCAAGCCCACGTGCTATCATGTACATTGCAACCATGTCAAATATAAATTAAATGATCGAGAGATATATTTGAATACCATAAATCATAATAACAATCTTGAATAAGGTAAGGCCGCAAATGAGATAGTGAGTTTATTTAGAAATAAAATAAAATAAAATAAAGTATAGTTTATACAAAATAAAGTATCAGATAGATTTAGTTTAGCAATCAATAAAATAGAGTAAAAATATCATGTTTAAACAAAGTAATTCATTAGTTAAATTAGCGAATTAAATATAGAACTTGTTAAAAGAAAAAAGGTGGTAACAATTTTAAGTAAAGTAAACATCAAATAAGGCGATGAATATAATTTGGGAACCCAGCTAAAGTAAAAGTACAATAACCATTTAAAATAGTAAAGCACCGAATGAGATAATGAGTTCTATCTTAAAAGACACATAGAACAAAGCATGTTAATAATTCTTTTATTTAAACTGTTATGTTACCAACAACTCAAGAGAATATGAGATAATGACTCCACACAATTAAATTCACATTGACAATCAATTTACCAAGTAATAACAGAGGCGTATATTGGCATGTTAAAGCAATGCAACAAATCACGTAGATTGCATGACTCATATGAGAAGCCACAATCGTTCGAACACCAAGATAACAACAAATATCCAAATACAATCAAAATGGGGATGAATGATTGGAGGAAGAACAATAATCGTTCAAATCAACAAGTCGTTCCAAATAAAATGTACGATTAGAATCACAACCGAGGTACCGCCTCGAAATCACATATCACAAGTCATAAGCACAATCTTTTCTTATATCACCGCGTGAGCCTTGCATTTACTTTTAAAAATATATTTTCCGAAATAGCTACACGCATTTCAGCCCCCTTTATCATACAGTGTGGCTTCAAGTAATCCCCTTACTAGAAACACACGTATAAATTCACACCTTATCACACCGTATGCGTATCAACCCCTACCCTTATACCACCGCATGCGTATCAATATCACAACACCATAATCAACTCGCACCACATATGCCCATAATCCACAACACTTTCCAAAATCAACAATATCAATGTTATCACTACATTTAGCCCATGGCTCAATTACAATGTGTACAGAATGTCAATAACAACAAAACAAATGAGAAATGCTCAACAAGGAAAAATATCTCAAAAATTACTAGCTTCAAGCTCAATGTGATAATGACTTCCACAACTTCAATATCAATAACTCAATCAAGAAGATATTCCACGAAATAACAACTTCAAGTAAGAGTATCTCAATAATAAAAAGGGGAACAAGATAATAAGGAAGGTAGCAACTTCAACTAAGCATATAAGAGAAATTACAACAATAAAGGGTTTAACAAATGCTAACAACATCAATTAGAGCAAGTGAGAGTAAATTTAACAATAAAAGTTGTAACGTGTTATAAAAAATCAAGTAAATACATGGAAGAAGTCTAAAGGTCTAAACCGGCCAAAATACCACATAAAGCCCGTGTATACACTCGTAACCTTGTGTACATGTCTTTCACATAGTACAATTAGCACAAACAACCAAAATCCTAAGAGGTAGTTTCCCCCACACAAAGTTAGACAAGATACTTACCTCAACTAGGTCAAATCAACCCCCGAAAATAGCTTTTCCCCTAAAATTCGGCTTCACACGGCGTAAATCTAACCAAAGTGACTTAATATCATCAAAAAATGCAAAGAAAATTAATTACAACAGATATATCTATTATCTTTACACATATCCCAAAACATCAACAAAAGTCAACCCCGAGCTCGTCCGGTCAAAACCCTGGTGTAACGACCCGACCAGACGTTTTGAGCTTTAGCGATCCATTTAGTGGTTTAGGGTCTTGAATGATTTCATATTGTGTATTATGACTTGCGTGCATGATCGGATTTGATTTTTGGATGTTTCAGGATAAATTTGGATGAGTGATTCTCACTTTAGAAGCATAAGTTGAAAATATTGACCGAGGTTTGAAAACCTCAAAATACACACATTTTCATGGTTTGAAGTGGAACAAGTGATTCAAACATAACATAGCTTATTTGACTTTCCCAATACCAATATATACACAATCCACACTATGTCTACGGAGCCTCTAAAAGATACAACAGAGTATAAGATAGTATCGGCAACAAGGCCCCGGTTATACCTCAAACATAATACGTAAGGAAGAAAAGATACATGACCCCGAAATGAAGTGGAGCTCACCAAGTCTGTTGGGAAGAGGGAGTACCGCTAGTCTGCTATCACTGATCAATGTTGCCTGCTGTAGAACCACCTGCATCCATTAAAGATGCAGCGCCCCCGGCAAAAGGGACGTTAGTACCGTCGAATAGCACTAATATGTATAACTAAACACCCTCTCAATAGAATAAATACTGATACAAGGAGGAACAATCATAGAATCAATGGAAGCCTCAAACAATACCTAAACATCAAGTTAAGAACCATATAAGTTATCAAGTAAATTTCCATATTTTTAGGCTGGGAGATCTTTAGTACCGATATACCATCATTCACAATACCACCATACTTTTATACGGAGTCCGATCACGACCCGATCGGCTAGGTCGTCCCATTAGAGACGTTCACCACAATCATAATTCTAGTTTCAATTTGCAATTTCCATCACAATTACCATCAAGTGTGCGGCATGGCGTTCGATCACGACCCGATCGGCTAGGCCGTCTTACTTGAGACATTACCTTTTTTTTATCAATCATCTCACTTCATACTTTTTTTTCACATCTTTTCAATTTATTGGCACTAATGGCCACAATTATAAAATCATTCTTGGCACTTGGCCGTATTTCATAATTCAAGTTCCTTTTCCACATTCAAACATTATTATCATCATCATCAACAACAAGTCTTTCCATTCAAGACTTTAAATACACATGTGAGCAATTGAGAATCTTAGGCACATAAAGACTTTTCACACAATTTGGCATAACAACCTTTGTCACGCCCCCTTTTTTCCCTTCTTGACGGAGAAGTCCGGGTTTCGACATTCCATGGGGGTAATAACTCGTTTCATTTTTGGGAATTGGGTATTTGAAGAGTCGCCACCTAACGGATTACGGTGCGTTAGGGCACCTAGAGTAATTAACTCTTGGATTGGTTTGCATTACTAGAGATTAGGGTACGGGCTCGAAATAACCTCGAGGGGAAGGTGTTAGGCACCTCTCTTGGTCCACAATTGTGGGTCCCGACCGAACTTATATTCACAAATTAGTTCATATAAATAAACAATTGAATCAAATAGATTGCAAGTAAAGCACGTTGGACAATTCAAGTAATAAGATAAAGATTTTTGAACGAAGGTTTTAAAAAGGAATTTTGGTAAAGGGGGAGTCCTAGGTTGGTTAGCCTATAGGATCACCCCACACAATATCCGGTAAACACTCCTCGACGAGGGGCTACATGTGATATTGGCACGTAGTCATCATATCCCATATCTACCCTTCCCATCCCCTTAGTGATCATGAAAAGCGAGTGTTTGGTTAACGATCTCTATTGCGTGCTGTTACCCGTCCCTTCTTAATGGTCCTGGAGGGATTTATGACCTCTACCTATAGGTGGTTCTAGACAGACCCTAAGGTTTTAAAGGTGAAAATTCTAAGGCGATAGATAAAACAATTAGGACTTTTAGCACATAAGATAAAAGGGAGCAATTAGGGGCTTGTATGCAGCGAAATCACAAGGTCTGAATTCTTGCTATCGAGTCACTTAAGAAGAATACCTCGAGACCCCGAGGACGCAAAGCTGTGACCGAGTTCCCTCCCTCAGAGCTCGTTGAGGTCCGACTCTTGAGGACATAGATCGAGGCCAGGGTAAAATGGGGAATTCCCAAGGCGCACGACTAAGTCTGACAAAGCCGGCCTACCTTGAGCCTGTGTCAAGGCGTCGCATCTAGCCATCCCATCTCCATGCCTTTACAATTAATGTATTTGTATTATAACGGGATTCCCCTCCTATATAAAGGGGATCCTCACCACTTTGTAAGGGGTTGCTGTTGCTCCAATATTCTACACAAGATCAATAACAACTCTCTCTTTTCTCTCTAACTTACTCGCTCGAGGCTACCTCTTTCATTTATTGCTTTCATACTTGTTCTTCATTTATTGCTTGATATTGGCCATAAAGAGCCTCCTTTAATTATATCCTAACTGTTAGCCTTTTTCCGATTATCCCCGATAGCTCAAACCCTAGCCCAGACATCGACCTCGAGGCCTCTCATCGATCAGTCCGAGGACCGGACAGTAAGCCCCTTGGTTTGATCATAACCTTTTTTTAGTTTGTATTTTGCCGTTAAGTTTCACATATCTAGCATCAACTGCCCTAACAACTAGCATAAAAATAGATCACATATTTTTAGAGTCCCATCAACAAATTTAATTGTTATTACCATTTTCATGGTAAACAGTTTGGCGCCCACCGTGGGGCTAAAAATAATAGTGATTATTTTCTTGCTAGTTTTATTACACAAACGCAAGCTATCTTTCATACTTTTTCTTGTCCAAGATCTTCGATTTCAGGTCAAAATGTCTGGCTTAGTAAACAGAGTCGAGAATGACAACCTCGAAAACCACGGAGAAAACAGTGTGGTTGTTCCAGTTGTTGGCATGCCACCGCAGAACCCCGATAACGCACTTGGACCGATTCCAGCAGATGCAGATTCGCAAGACGCGCAGCAGGTCCATGAAACCTCACACACCGACAGGATCATACGACATAACAACTAACAAGAAGCCCAAAAGACCCCAGCTCGGGAAGAACAAGAAGTTAGCCTTCATGTTATTTTCGAAGTGTTGCAGGCACAACAGTTGGCTATCGCTCAGTTGCAAAGCCACCCAAAGACTCCCAGCGCAGTAGCACTGGAAATAGCTCCCCCAGCCGAATAGGTACCTGAGAGATCGAGCAATAACGAATTGATAGCCAACCCTACCATCGTAAAAATGCTTGAGGATCTCACCAAAAGGATCAAATCGGGCAAGAAAATGATAGTAGCCAATGACAAGAAGGTCAAGACCTACAACTCCAGGGTCGACCAGATCCCGGGCGCACCCCCGGTCCTGAAGGGTGTGGATTCGAAGAAGTTCATACAAAGGCCATTCCCCAAAGAAGCGGCCCCGAAACCCATTCCAAAGAAGTTCAGAATGTCGGAACTCCCAAAATACAATGGGACCTCAGATCCCAACGAACATGTCACTGCTTATACATGCGCGGTGAAGGGCAATGACATAAAAGACGATGAGATCTAGTCCGTCTTACTAAAGAAGTTCGGAGAAACGCTCTCGAAGGGGGCCTTGATGTGGTATCACAACCTAGCTCCAAACTCCATAGATTCGTTTGCCATGATAGCAGATTCCTTCGTAAAGGTGCACGCCAGTGCCATCAAGGTAGCAACAAGGAAGTCCGACATATGCAAGATTAAGCAGAGGGAGAACGAAATGTTGCGAGAATTTGTATCTCGTTTCCAAACGGAACGAATGGAACTACCCTCGGTCTTCGTCGACTGGGCGGTGCAGGACTTTACTCAAGGCCTGAATGAACGAAGCTCGGTGGCCTCGAGGCAGCTGAAAGAGAATCCGATCGAATATCCCATCGTAACTTGGTCGGACGCCCACAACCGATACCAGTCACAAATCAGAGTCGAGGATGACCAGCTGGGAGCCTCCTCGGGCTCCGTATACCCAATAAGGCTCCTAGCAAATAAACCGAAACCAAACAAAGAAAGATACCAGTCGTACGCCGAAGATAGGAGGAATGCCTCGAGATGCAACCTACCTTGCAACAGTCGGAGAATGGATCAAGGACAACATCCTCGAGGGCCCATCAATAGATCCAGGCTCGACGGAGATGCAAGGCCAATGGTGGCACCTCGCCTACCAGAATATAACTCCAACGTCGCTGTATCGATCTTCGTGTTCACGATCAGCGAAACGAGGGACAGCAAATGGCCCAAGCCTATCCAGTTGGATCCTTCCCGGAGGAATCACAACTCGGTATGTGAACTTCATAATACGCACAGCCATAGGACCAAAGACTACCACCAACTTTGCAAGAAAACAACCAAGCTACCCAATAAGAGTCACCGCCAAGGATTTTTGAGTAATCGATCTCAAGTTCAGTTCCGAGAAAGAAAGGCGGCCAAGAAGAACGAATCGAATGGGTCGCGACGTATTACCATGACATTGAAGGAGCGGCAACACTCTCCAGGAACTTGTGAAGGGGAGAACAAAAATATCCGTCACCAGAGAAAAATAGACCTGGGGATACGTACCCGAAGATGCTCTCGCGTTCGGCAAAAAAGGCTCCGAATCTCGCCCTAACCTCATAACAACGCACTGGTAACTCTCTTCCTCATTCGTTCATTTCAAATAAAACATGTGCTCGTAAATTCAGGTGGCCCGATCAACATTATTAGGTCAAGGGTGATAGGCCAGCTCGGACTGCCAGACCAAATCATGCCCGCATCTCAAATCCTTGGCGGATTCAACATAGCGATCGAAACAACGAGAGGAGAGACCGTTCTCTTAGTCAACATGGTCGGCGCAAACAAGAACGCTAAGTTCCATATCGTCAAAAGAAATGCGAGGTATAAATGCCTTATTCGGACGACCGCGGACGCACCGTGTGAAGGCGGTACCGACCCCTCCTCACCAAATGATGAAATCCCCAGCAAAGGGCGGAATTAAAACCATCAACGGTGAACAACACGTGGTAAGGGAAGTGTTCACGTTACGTAACGTAGCACCAGCACCAATATCTCCACTCTCGAAAGAGTCAAAGGGTGACCAAACTATGTCTTCAACTAAGCCCGATTTAACACAGCGGAGGGCCATATAGAGTCCTCGCTCCAAACAACAGGGACCCATCAGGTCTCGGAGCATCACCTGCACACTCCGCGATAAGGTAAGACCACCCCCCTCTTTCATTATTTTACACTAACTCATATGCGGGCGCCCGGTCAGGGCGGTCGAAAGTGTTAACTCAACCCGAAGATCCCAAGGCCTTAATGGCATCCGTTACACTCTTTCCCTTCGACCGAGCTTTCGTCCCAAAGAGTGTTTCGCCGACAAGGTTCTTAACGGGGCAACGCGCTACCTAAGGAGGATCCGGCAAGCTTGCAGGGCTTCTTTTGCAATCAACCCCAAACACTGGAGGGCACCCCTTTTGACAGGCCATCTGCTCGAAAGAGCCAAGAAACGACGGACAAAGTTCCAAAAGAAAACAGTGTACCGAGCCAAACAGTCAAATGAACCGTGTCCACATAAGCCGGGCTCGCCACAACAAAACAGCGTGTACTTATGCCGAACAATCAAAGAACATCTTTCGCCAAAGCATCTCGTACTCCAAAGAAAATTCAGCATTTTCACTACGAGGATTCCTCCGCCGAGGACATTCCAAAAAACTCGGAGACTAGCGCCAACAACTCGACGCCCGCATGTCCTCAGGGTCGGGACTCCAAAGTCGTGAGCCCCAAAGAGGCAGCACGGAAATTATGAAACATCTCCAAAAGGGAAAATTGTTCCGAACACTCGGGGACTGGCATCACAAACTCGGGAAACGCATGACCCAAGGGTCGGAATCTCCTAAAAACATATGCCCTCAATGAGACAACTCCGAGCTCGCGAATAACGACCCCTAAGCCTAAACAAACTCGATGACTAGGAGACTATCACCAATCGCCATTCACTTTAAAACCCGAGGCCATAAGACCCTGAGCGGGCAGACTCGGTCTAGCGAGACCTATTTAATGTGGCAATGAAAAACTATAAGACCTCAACAGGCATGACAAAACTGTAAGACCTCAACAGGCATGACAAAACTGTAAGACCTCAACAGGCATGAAAATTTTGTAAGACCTTACTACATGCATAAAACTCGATGCCGAAGTTTAGGCTATATGTCGCATTTGTAAGACTCCCAAAAGGGCATACCCTTGATGTAGACGCCTAAACTACCATACTTCGGATAAAAAATGGATCCGGCCAAACACAAATAACTACGGTCAATATGGCTGCACCAACCAAATTAACGCGACTCGGGGACGCCCGACTGTCGCTATAAAATCACAGGCCATTACTTCGAATCTACTTCGAAAAGAACCAGTTAAACAGGCTACCCTCGACAGGCAAATGAGCTTCGACCATGTCAGCTCCAAATCACAAGGCTTTAAGCTACTCAGCCTATGAGCTAAACCTTCCGAGGTGCTCGAATATCGCCGCAAACAACTTGAAATCTAGGTTCTTGCCGAACCGACGACGGGTCAGGCAAAATCATTTCAAAAAGTCCTTAACGAGAGGAAAACAAAGCCTACACATGCACAAGGGCAAAAGCGTAAGAGGCATAGTCGCCAGCCAAATGAGCCTCAAGGCCACACACTAAAAGGTTGCAACGACCAAAAGCGTAAGAGCCACTATTGCTTGGTTAAAATTTGAAAGCTTGAGGATCAAAATGAGTTCGAGTCATAACCCGATTCGGAGACCGGATCCAAAATAGTTAAGTAATGCATGCCTAAGGGCGAAAGCATAAGAGCCATTATCGCCAGCCAAACGAGCCTCAAGGCCACACACTAAAAGGTTGCAATGACCAAAAGCATAAGAGCCACCGTCGCCAGCTTAAAATTTGAAAGCTTGAGGATCAAAATGAGCTCGAGTCATAACTTGGTTCGGAGACCGGATCCAAAATAGTTAACTAATGCATGCCTAAGGGCAAAAGCATAAGAGCCATCGCCGCCATATTCTTGAGCCTCAGGGACACATACATAAAAGGTCGCTTCGACCCAAGGCGTAAGAGCCGTTGTCACCAGCCTACGAAAATACAGAACTTGAGGGTCAATTGTGCCCAAGTCAAAACCCGACTCGGAGACTGAACCCAAAATAGTTAAGATACAAATGCCCAAGGGGAAGGCGTAAAAGGCCATTGTCGCCCGCCCATGCAGACACAAAAACTTGAGGGTCGAATGGGCTCGAGTCGAAGCCCGATTCAGATACTAAACCCAAAAAGTTGAGCAAAAGCATAAGAGCTTTAATGCCAACTTACACTAAAGGCCGCATTGACCAAATGTGTAAGAGCCCCCGGACATACTTGATAAGCCCCGGAGCCATATCACGAATCTAAGGATTCTCACCAACTCTGAAACCAATCCACCTGGTCAGAAGCTAAGCAGGAAGGGGTACATAAGAAATAAAGCTTCAAGTTCTCTTCTATTTACATACATAAAAAAATGCATCCTCCGTCTATAGACGCACTCTGGAAATATTACAAACAAGATGGTAGAGTTTACGCCCCGCCTTCAAGGGTTATGACCTATCAGCCTCGTCTTCACTCTCCTCAACATCGGGCAGGAATGACCGAGCATTGCGCTTGTCCGCCCTCGCTCGCGCTAGCTCTTCTAGGAGAATAAAACCCCTGGTGCCGATCTCTTCAAGTACCCTTCTTCGAGATCTATAATAAACATATTCCTCTATCCTCTCTTCACAATTGAGGGTCCTCTTCAACTCAGCTTAGGCATCAGTAGAATCCATCAAATGAATCGCCATCTCCTGATCAACCTTAGTCCGGCTCAATGCTATTTCAGCCCGAGCGTCAATGATCTCAGCCCTGACCTTCGAAAGTTCGGACTTAAGCTTCGTGATCATATCCGCTTGAACTGAAGAATTGTCACGAGCCAAGCAGAGTTGGGCCTCGAAGGCAGCAACATTAGCTAAGGAACAGTTCTCCTCTAAAGCTTTAGCCTACACCTGAGCTCTTAGCTCGCGACAGTCATTCCTAACTCGGTCGGCTTCGCCCTTAAGGTGCTCTAGAGCCTCCGTACTTTTCTACAACTAAGATAGGAAAAAGGTTAACCCAAAGGGTTACAAAGCAAAATGCATACCACGGGAAATTACCTGCTCCATCAAATAGCTCTCGTAATTTGAGCTCCGGCATGCCTCATATCGCCAGTGCATCAACTCAACTTCCTTTTCCTCGCAAAGGAGCCTAAGGGACCTACCATCGTCCGGAGTTTTCCGGAACCTAGCCCCACTTGTCAAAGGCCTGCAAAAGAAAAACTCGATAAGGAAGGGAATACGTGAGATGCGGAAGACCTGTGCCAAAACTCACCGCAAAGTGAAGACGGCGGACTTCCTCGAAGGCCGAGCACACCTCTATCGATCCAACCCCCTTGGCCCTGAAGGAACCAACCTCGTTCGAAGCATGATCGCTTGGGGGAATTTCCTCTCCAAGACCGGAAACTACGGGTACAGTATACTTGGGCGATGTCCCCTCCTCAAAGGCTCGGCCCCGTTTCGCTCTGCTAAAAGCTCCATCTCACTGCAAATGCATATTCGGTTATCATTTCCGTCCTTCAGCTCGGAAGCCGGCAACTCCTATCCCTCTCTGGAGGAATGCAACCTCGCCCTTGGAAACCCTCCGATACCTACGACAACAAGATTAGTGCATGAAAAGGGAAAAATGACTTCCCAAATGCGCGAAAGATAAGGTGAAAGCAGCATATGCACGTACCGTGGTGTTTTGCTTCCCATCTTCTCCGGACACAGTTCGCCACCTACGCTCGTCGAAAGCCGAGTGGGTCACCAGCTTCCGGACCCAGCCGGGCAGATCGGGAACTTTGATCGCGCCCATGAAGTTGCTGCAAAAAGAAGGAAACGTGATTAATAAACTAGTTTTCACCATGAACGAATCTAAGGAAGCACAAGACGCTCCAGTCACGCGTGTAATTCCATTTCTCGGGGAATGGCATAAGTTCCACGGGGATAATGTCATTCGTCCGAACCTGGACGAATCGACTAATCCACTATCTATCTCCATCTTCAATAATGAAGGGCGTGGACGAACGACACCGCAAGGTTAGCAGACCTCAATGATGAAAGGGTCGGTACAGCCTGACGATGTGACTGAGTGTGAATTCAACCCCTGCTTTCTCCACAAAGAGCCTCTTTATCAACACTATTCGCCAAAACGACGGACATATCTGTGCCAAAGTAACCCGATACTTTAAACAAAAATCGAGCACGACCCTATCAAGGGGGCCTAGAGCGAAAGGGTACAAGTACATGTTCAGGAATCCATCGGCGAGGTCCGTGATACCCTTATCCGGGGGAAGCGCCTACAATGCTTCCCCCTCGCCCCATCCGCAGTCTCTCCTCACTATCTCCAGATTCTCCTTTCTTATCGAAGACATAGTCTTCAGAGTAAACTCCCGTGGATCCTGAGATCTGGGAGTGGAACTCTCCCCTCTCTGCCGGACGGACCCCGAAGTAGCAGTCATGGCTATGGTGGAACTTTCGCAACTGAAGCAGGAATCTACATGAACACTTTTGCGCTTAAGGTAACGAAGGACTCGATGCCAAAGCAGAAGGATAGCTATCTAAAATAATGGGATCTTCCAAGAAATGGGAGAAACCCCATATATATGTGGGGAAATAGCAACGATTCGCCTACCTAGGTTAGGCCCCGAGAGGCCAACGGCTTCGGGACGGGTTCCGAGGTGGTACCCGGCCCCAAGGACATCCGTCAAAAGGAAGCTAGGTTTCAAAAGGTCAGCGACATCGTCTTCGGTCTCGAGAAGGTATCCGACCTCGAAGGTTCCTCCCAAGAAGGAATGTAAGCATTTCAAGCTCCGTCTATGAGGGTTCGACCTCAGAACGTCACCCGGCCATGGGCAACCTCTCCACTGTAACCCATCTACAATGCCTTAAAAATTTATCTACATCAAGTTCAAAGCAAATCTCCAGGTGCCCGAAGCTGACCTTCACTCAGAGACCACCCTTAAAGATTTCAAGGTCCGATACGCCATCTTCATACGGTTCGAGGGTCGCGATGACCCGAATCTATCGGATTGCTTCGGGATTGGTCCGAGGAACCACGGTAGGCTCGGAAAGGAGCTATTTCTGTCGACCAAAGACCGGAAAGAATATCGACGATCGTCAACAAAGGCATACATTCAAAATCCCTGCAAATACACAAGAATATACAAGAAAGTGGCAAATATCAAAAATAGAAGTGAAGAAGATGTCTTTTTATTTCATAAATATTGTCTTACAATGTCCCCCGAGGGATCCTTACATACAATTACAAAAGCCCGCAAGGGGTCCTTACTAAAAAAAAGAAGCAAAGGGATGCACATACGTTTTAAAAGCCTAGAGCCTAGTCTACTGTCGAAGGTCCACCTCCTACAACAACGCCTCCGGGCACGTTTCCTTAGAACCCTTATCCCGGCCTTCCACATTGATATCCCTAAAGGATAAGTCGAGAAGCAGGGAGGGATGAAAAAATGCCATAGCCCGCCAAAGGTCGAGGACCCTCACTGGCCAAGAGAACCTCGGAGAGACAACAAACCTGGCGAACATCGACCTCACTTGCACGGCCACTTTGAATCCACTTCTTGGAACATTGAGCCATGCAAGCTGCCAGCACGGGGCAAAGCACCGCGTTGAGCCGGGGTATGAAGGTGAGCAGTGGTGTATAATCCGAGCCCCCTTGTGAGCAGCGGTATATAGTCTGAAGAACTTTCTAAAGCAAGGAAAGTCGACCCCCATACATCATCATCTCAAGTCAATAAGGATAACAACAACAGGCATAACAAAAACAACAACAATGACAAAATGGTATAATCATGCTCGACAAAGGGGAGCTCAGGCAAAAGGCCAAGACATGGCCTATCGGAACGCTGCCAAACAACCTTAAGGCCGTGAACTTCAAACATGGTGATCAATAATAGAGGAAGATGGCGAGGAGAAGGGGATGAATGAGCAAATGAAGACACTTAGATAGAAAGGTAACACCAGAACGCTCCCATTTATAGGAGATAATGACAAGGTCATCAAGGCCTTTGGAAGACTGACCGGTGGACGCAATTACTGCATTCTTGAAAAACTGAATCGACGGTGGTACTGCCACTTTGGAGAACGGGAATCGACAACGCATTGAATGACGTCAAAAAAACAAGTCCATGGAATGTCATGCTTATCATGAAAATTCACGCCATAGATCGCATCATCGGTGCAACGTTATCATGGGAAGCCCGAGGAGTCGGGTATCATAATCGTTTCCCATCGCTTTGTTCTGAGAAACGCGAAGACTATCTGTATGCAACAAAATTAGAAGGTCTGAATTTTTGCTATCGAGTCACTTAAGAAGAATACCTCGAGACCCCGAGGACGCAAAGCTGTGACCGAGTTCCCTCCCTTGGCACTCATCGAGGTCTGACTCAAAGAGGACATAGATCGAGGCCAGAGTAAAATGGGATATTCCCAAGGCACACGACTAAGTCTGACAAGCCGGCCTATCCTGAGCCTGTGTCAAGGCGTAGCGTCTAGCCATCCCATCTCCATGCCTTTACAATTAATGTATTTGTACTATAACGGGATTCCCCTCCTATATAAAGGGGATCCTCACCACTTTGTAAGGGGCTGCTGTTGCTCCAATATTCTACATAAGATCAATAACAACTCTTTCTCTTTTTTCTCTAACTTACTCGCTCGAGGCTACCTCTTTCATTTATTGCTTTCATACTTGTTCTTCATTTATTGTTTGATAATGGCCATACAGAGCCTCCTTTAATTATATCCTAACTGTTAGCCCTTTCCGGATTATCCTCGATAGCTCGAGCCCGAGCCCAGTCATCGAGCTCGAGGCCTCTTATCGGTCAGTCTGAGGCCCGGACAGTAAGCCCCTCAGTTTGATCATAACCTTGTTTTAGTTCGTATTTCGCCGTTAAGTTTTACATATCTAGCATCAACTTCCCTAACAACTAGCATAAAAATAGATCACGTATTTTTAGAGTCCCATCAACAAATTTAATTGTTATTACCATTGTCACGGTAAACAAGGCTCAAAGTTTCCTCCTCAAACAAGGCACATACACAGCACGACTCAAGCACAATTAAGGTCTTTTATTAAACAATATCTTAAGGCAGGATATCTAGGTGAATATGCAGAAGACAAGCAATTGATTATTTTATAAACCCAGGAGTAATGACCTTAGTAGTTGCGCATTGGTTTCTTAAAGCCTGTTAGGGTCAAAACGCATTAAGTCATAGAAACAGTTTCTGAAATGCAGTTCTAAAAATGCCGTACAGGCTTGCCTATACGCGGAAAACTGATGACTGCATTGTATAGTAAGACAGGGCAGATTTTAAAACAGACTTTTAAAAATCCTATGGGCATGCTGTCTAATGATGGATTGAGGCATCTTTTAAAAGAACTTATTTCAGGAAATATAAACTACTTAATTAAACTAATTCAGAAGTGAACTAAACGTTAACCAGATTGAGTTATTTAAACTAAACTTAGGCGAGATCCATAGGCAGGATTTGATATTATTCCCTATAGGCATGATATCTAAGTTTAATACTGATTTGCATGCATGGAAACATACATAAACACTTGTTAAAATAGAATCTAGGTTAAATTATATCCTATAGGCATGACATCTATTTGCTAAACTAATTTTAAGACCTTGCAGACATGATTTTTTACGTAATTATTTGAAACCTATAGGCAAGGTTTCTAGCATGGTGAGATGACAAGATGTAAAGCCCTATAAGCATGATTTCTACTTGGTAAAACAATCGGATTAACATGTAAATTCCTATGAGCATGATTTCTACCCGTATTACCCCATAAACATGTAACTATCCATCCTTTTTCACTAGTTACCCCAATATTTGTTTACAAGTTATTATAGACCATATGAATAAATTACATAAAAAAATGAAAAAATAAGAAGCTACTCTATAGGGTGCCTTCAATTAGGCCCAGATTTCCAAAGCCTCAAATGCCTCAATTCCATAGACAAAATCATAGTCTAGGTGTATCAAAGTTCCCTAAGGATCTCAAGGATACCAGACTGTGCTTACACCTAGACTTGGTAACCAAAATTGAATAAGTGCAGTGTGGAAGGGCCAGCCTTAGTATGCCAGAGTTTAGAGGGTTCTCAAGAGGATCCCAAGGCAGTACACATATTGGAAGAGGCAGAACTTATTGACTTAAGAGTAGAGTGAAAGTGCTTGACACAAGTTGAAAGGTTTTAATGAAAAACTATATTAAAAAGGAAGTTTGTTTGAAAGTAATTCAGTAACACAACAAAGGCAATTTGAAAGAGAGTGGAGTAGTCACCTTTAAGACAGGTTCACACACATCCATTAGTCACAGAACCAAAGCAAGTTTCAGTAGTCAAAATATGGGTCAAGGGATTTGGGGATACATAGGAGCATATGGTGGTAAACACATAGAGATAATTGGTGCAGACATGTTCAGAAACAACACAGAGGGGTAATATAATGTTCTTAAGGAAGGAGACATACCCAATAATATAAACATCAACTACAAGTTTAAAACAAAACCATAAATAGAAGCAAACTAGAAATAGGATGAACTGAAACAATAAGAGAATCATATTGTTGTTGGAACTTTGAATTGAAACTAAAACATACCAGTAAAGAGGATAGTAAGCAATGTGAAAGAGCAGGAGAATACAATGGTTAGCCTTGGCTTGCAGCCGACTAACTTAGAGTTGTAGCAAGTAGCACAAAAGAGAGCAGAAAATTTTAAGTGTGAGAGAGAGAGTTTTTGAACCAAGAGTGTTTGTGTCTTTGTGCTGATAAGAGAGTGTGTATATATAGTTTGAAAGCATGTAACAAAATAAGGTAAAAATCAAAGTCCATCAATAACTGTGGAACTCAGAATCAGTTAGTCAGGAAATCAAGGTAAGTACTCCCTTTAATTGAGGAGTTAACTTCAAACGGTAATACACATATGACAAATAAGGAAGGAAATCGTAGAAGGCTGAATATGACAAATAAGGAAATATTTTCTGCATAGTAAAAGTACACAACATGTAATAGAGGCTAGGTTCAGTATATTTCAATCAAGGAAAGACTTAAGAAATTAATTAATAGCATAATTGACCATATAATAAGGTCAGAAAACATTCTACAAGGTAAAAATCAGTAGAGATATCATGCGGAATCAGTGAAGGATCAATTAGTGAAGTAATTTATGATTTACAAAGTTATTCAAACTTATAAGTTGAGTCATGTACTCTATATGTCTTCCATGTCTCTTATGTATTTATTTATGTGCCTTACATACTCGGTACATTATTCGTACTGACGTCCCTTTTGCTTGGGGATGCTGCATTTCATGCCCGCAGGTCCCGATAGACAGGTCGAGAGCCCTCCAAGTAGGCTATCAGCTCAGCGAAAGATGTTGGTGTGCTCCATTTGCTTCGGAGTTGCTCGTTTGGTTAGTATGATTTAGATGTGTATTGTTTGGTATGGCGGGACTCTGTCCCAACCTTTATGATATTTATGTATTCTTAGAGGCTTGTAGACATATGTCGTGTACATAAAAGATTGTACGGCCTTGTCGGCCTATGTTTTGAGTTTATAAAGGATCATGTTGGCCTATTAGGCCCGTATGTCATGTGTATATGATAATGTAATAAGAAAGATACGTTACGTTGGTACTCGGTTGAGTAAGGTACTGGGGTACCCATTGCGGCCCATCGGTTTGGGTCGTGACACATACAGATTAACGGAACACGTTATCAAACAAAACACAAAAACACAAGATTGGAACTAAGAATTAGGGTTTACAGCATAAGCGAGTTGAAAAAGGAGTAAAATCATAGAATCAGTCAAAATATACAAGGGATAGAAGTTTAAACATAAAGAATCGATTTAAACGAAGTGTAGAAGAAGTTTCGAAAACCCTAGTTTGAGAAGAAGGTAAAAAAAATACTTGAAATCGTTGATTTTTGTAAAAGAGATTCAAAAACAGTGTAAAACATCAAAAGAATAGACTCAAATTGTTTAAAAATCGTACAGATCTAGGAGTTGTAAACAAAAATTAGGTTTTCAGAAGAAACCAAAGTAGAGATGGAAGAACCTGTTGAGAAACCTAAAGATCGTACCAAATACAGTGTGATTTTGCTCGAAATCACACTAGAGTAGCCATGAACAGCCAGATAGCAAACCCTAGATATAAGCCGGCGTGGCCCAGGGCCCTTGAAGGCCTCAGAGAAGATGAGCATGGCAATAAAGGATCCATTGGAGGCTTAAGAGTTGAGGGTTGGTCACCGGAGAAGACCAGAGAAGGAGGCAGCAGTTGAATGGAGCTAGGGTTAGGTTGGGTGCTTGAGAGAAGAGAGGATACATAAGCGGCGATATTTGGAAATGAGGTAGGGTTAGGGTGTAGTTAGAATTAAAAAAAGGAAAGGAATTATGAGGGCCGTTGATCTTTTAGATCAACGACCAAGATTTAGCGGGTCTTGGGTCGGGTAGGCAGATTTAGGACTTGGGTCAGGTGTTTTAATTTGAAATTGGGTTGGGGTTGGGGTTTGATTTGGGCTACAATTGAAAGCCAATCTGGCTATATTTTAAATAGCCACTTCCCCCCTATATAATTTATAATAAATAATAAATAATTTCTAGAAAATGATTTTATGTACCAAAATGATTTAAAATAGGTATTTAATATTTTAAAAATATAATAAATCAATTTTACGCATATAAAATGTTATTATACATTAAATGGGCTAATATTGCAATTATATGCAATTTAGCTTGAAAAATATCAAATGCAATTATAAAAATGCATAAAAATATATTAGCCATATTTTGACATAAATATAGAAATTAAATGACTAAATCACCATAACAATAATTTGGGAAATAATTATTGGGGTTTTATGAATAAAAGTGAAGGAAATAAATCAATTTAAATCCTTACAATTATGGAAAAAATTATAAAAACCTTGTGCCCGCTTATATATGCATGCATATGCTATTTTGAAGGTATCTATGCATATAAGAAATATAGGGAAAAAATTGGGTATCAACAGCTGCCCCTCTTTACCCCAGAAGGATGAAAGAGTTTTCGGGTAATAAAATGATGGCTAATTTTGACCGGATGGGATGTTTTGAAAGACAGAGGCCGGACTCCGATCTTCGAGTTGCCTACATATCCCTGGTCTTATAAGAATCAGGCCATGTGTAGTTCTAGATTCATCTGCGGAGTATGCCGATGAAATTACTGCAAGAATGGACACGCGATACGGAAGCGACTACGGTGAGCGGTTAAAGTACAGGACGGTTGGAGGGAACTGGAGCGAGATTGCTCCGTCTAGGATAGCGGTTGCTTACTGGTTACCTGCAGATAAAGATTCTACAAAAATGTATTTGCAAAAATTTAAATATGATGCAGATTCACTTTGGACCATGAAGGTTGTCTTTGGACGGTTAAGATGACGTCTTTGGACCATGACGTCCTGGGCCATGAATTGTTTAGTGAGGGACTCTTAGTCCATGAAATGATGTTCTCGGGCCATGACAAATGGTGCCTCCGATCCATGACGCCTTTGAATAATGATATGCAAATTGAGGGATCCTTAGGCCATGTCATGATGTCTTCCGGCTATGAGGATGATGCCTTTAGACTATGACGCCTTCGGATAGATTGGCGATATTTCAGATGCAATAGTCATGATGTTATCAAGACAATAATTAGTCTTGTGAAATGGAGGGCAGAGCTTAGACTGATTGGAAAGCAAATAGATAGTAAAATAGAGCAATATCTATGCAAACAGGGACAGTGCTTAGTCCCATGCAAACGTGGAGGCAAGGATTAGCCTCATGCAGGTATGGAGGCAAGGATTAACCTCATGCAAGTAGGGAGGCAAGGATTAGCCTCATGCAGATAGAGAGTCAAGGATTAGACTCATGCAAATAGAGAGTCAAGGATTAGACTCATGCAAGTGGGGGCAAGGATTAGCCTCGTGCAGGTAGGGAGTCAAGGATTAGACTCATGTAAGTAGGGAGTTAAGGATTAGCCTCATTCAAATAGGGAGGCAGGGATTAGCCTCATGCAAGTATGGGGAGGCAGGGATTAGCCTCATGGAGTCAAGGATTAGACTCATGTAGATAGGGAGGCAAGGATTAGCCTCATGCAAATAGGGAGGCAGGGATTAGACTCATGCAAATAGGGAGGCAAGGATTAGCCTAATACAAATAAGGAATCAAGGATTAGACTCATGCAAAAATGGAGTCGGGGATTAGACTCATGTAAATAGGGAGACAGGGATTAGCCTCATGCAAGTATGGGGAGGCAGGGATTAGCCTCATGGAGTCAAGGATTAGACTCATGCAAATAGGGAGGTAAGGATTAGCCTCATGCAAAAAGGGAGTCAATTAGACTCATGTAAACATGGAGTCAGGGATTAGACTCATGCGAATAGGGAGGCAAGGATTAGCCTCATAGAGTCAAGGATTAGACTCATACAGATAGGGAGGCAAGGATTAGCCTGATGCAGATAGGGAGGCAAGGATTAGCCTGATGTAGTGGGGAGGCAGAGATTAGCCTCATGCAAATAGGGAATAATAGGTAAGAGTAGTGTATTTCTTAGCCGAAGATGTATTCGATGTTTGATGGACTGATTGATAGCGAAATATCTTTGTGTATACATATTTTGCGAATGCTATCTTTATGTCGAATGTACCTGTGTTCAAATAAATTGTAAGTTTGGTAAGGGGAGGTTGGTTTTTGCTTCATCTACCAGCCTTGCTCTGCTTCGTTCTGAGAGCCTTTTGAGTTCCCCTGGGTGACACCTGACTATTATGGAAGTAGAGTTTTCGAAAATATGCAATATTTGAAAAATAGAGTTATTTTGGAAACGTATTGATATATCAAGTAATTTTGATGAACTAGTGACTGTAACACGTCTCAAAGGCATTGCAACTCTCTTATGTCATAATTTTGAGGGTCCTCCTCAAAATTCTGCCCCAGTTTAGAAGATGATCATTCGGCTGTTTGCAGATAATAGGCCTTGCTGAACCTTCTTCGAAATTTTGAGAATCCTTCTCAAAATTCTGCCCTAGTTTCTTAACTGATTATTGACAGTCTGACGTGCATTGGCTGGACTTGGTCCAAAATTTTGAGGACCCTTCTAAACATTCTGCCCCAGTTTCTGATCTTGTGTGTGTGTGTGTGGGGGGGGGGGGGTTAAAATTTTATTATAATATGACCGAACCCATAAGCCTACCTATGTATCCCCTCTTAAACGGGAATCAGGTCAAGCGTAGTTTAATTACATCAAATGAGGAAATGTAAAGTATCTAAGCATAGTATCTCTCGACTATGCCTGAATTGATTGGTTTTGGCCAGATTTCTCCATCTATTTCTGCAAGTATGAGTGCTCCACATGTTAGTACTCTGTGAACCATGTATGAACCTTGCCAGTTAGGAGAGAATTTCCCTTTGGCTTCATCTTGATGTGGGAAGATTTTCTTCAATACCAGCTGCCCTGGTGCAAACTGTCTTGGTTTGACCCTTTTGTTGAAAGCTCTGGACATTCTGTTCTGATAAAGTTGGCCGTGACATATTGCGTTCATTCTCTTTCCATCAATAAGGGCCAATTGCTCATAGCGACTCCTTATCCATTCTGCATCGTTGAGTTTAGCTTCTTGTATGATTATTAAAGAAGGGATTTCCACCTCAACTGAGATGACACCTTCGGTACCATAAACCAACATGTAGGGAGTTGCCCCGGTTGATGTACGACCCGTGGTACGGTACCCCAATAGAGCAAAAGGTAGCTTCTCATGTCATTGTTTGTGGTTTTCTACCATTTTTCTTAGTATCTTCTTGATGTTTTTGTTGGCGGCTTCTACGGCTCCATTCATCTGCGGTCTGTAGGCTGTGGAATTCTTGTGCTTGATTTTGAAAGCTTAACACATAGCTTTCATCAGATCACTGTTGAGTTGGCGACATTATCAGTAATAATGGACTCAGGAACTCCAAATCGGCAAATAATACGATCCTTGACAAAATCTACAACAACTTTCTTTGTCACAACTTTGTAAGATGCAGCCTCTACCCATTTTTTAAAGTAATCAATGGCTACTAGAATGAACCTGTGTCCGTTTGAAGCGGTGGGCTCCATTGGACCAATTGCATCCTTTCCCCAAGCGGCGAATGTCCAAGGTAAGCTTGTTGCATTGAGCTCGTTTGGTGGCACTTTTATCATATCGGCGTGTACTTGACATTGAGGGCATTTGCGGACATATTGAATGCAATCTGTCTCCATGGTCATCCAAAAGTAACTTGCCTTGAGTATCTTCTTTGCCAAGATGAAACCATTCATGTGCGGACCACAGGTCCCAGCATGCTCATCCTCAAGTAGCTTATAAGCTTCCTTCGCATTGACACATCTTAGCAATCCCAGATCAGGTGTTCTTCTATACAGGTTTCCTTCACTGTGGAAGAAGTGATTGGACAATATCCGGAGTGTGCGTTTGTGAGCGTGGTTTGCATGCTCCAGGTATTCTCCTTTTGATAAGTACTCCTTGATGTCATGGAACCAAGGCTTTCCATCGGCTTCTTCCTCGACATGGGCACAATATGCCGGATGATTGTGGATCCCTACTGGAATAGGATCAATGTAGTTCTTGTCTGGATGTTGTATCATAGATAATAAAGTGGCCAATGCATCGGCAAACTCATTATGAACTCTGGCACATGTCGGAATTCTATCTTTGCAAACCTCTTTCTCAATTCCTGCACGTGGTGCAGATATGGAAATATCTTGGAATTCTTGGTAGCCCACTCTCCTTGTACTTGGTGCACAAGCAAATCTGAATCACCGATTACCAACAGCTCCTGAATGTTCATGTCAACTGCCATGTTGAGCCCTAGTATGCAGGCTTCATATTCTGCTATGTTGTTGGTGCAGGAAAATCTGAGTTTAGCAGATACTGGATAATGCTGACCCGTTTCTGATACCAAAACTGCTCCAATGCCTACTCTTTTGAAATTTGCAGCTCTGTCAAAGAACATCCTCCAACCGTCATATTCTTCGGTAATGTCTTCTCCTACGAATGATACTTTTTCATCAAGAAAATACATTTTCAAGTGTTCGTATTCTCCTACCATCGGATTTTCAGCAAGGTGATCTGCTAATTCTTGTCCTTTGACCGCCTTTTGATTTACATAGATGATATAGAACTCACTTAGTAGTATCTGCCATTTATCCAACTTCCCAGTAGGCATGGCTTTCTAAAATATGTACTTCAGAGGATCTATCCTAGATATGAGATACGTAGTGTAGGCACAGAAGTAATGCCTCATTTTCTAGGCTGTCCAGGTCAAAGCTCAACAAATGCGTTCAAGCAGAGAATACCATACTTCATAAGGCATAAACTTCTTACTCAAGTAATATATGCTTGCTCCTTCCTTCCTGTCTCGTCATGTTGTTCCAAAACACATCCGAAGGCTCCATCCAATACAGATAGATAAAGTAGCAAAGGTCGTCCTGGTTCTGGCAGGACCAGAACTGGCGGTGGGGACAAGTACTCCTTGATCTTGTCAAAATCTTGTGACAATCCTTGGTCCAACTCGTTTCGGCATCCTTTCTTAGTATCTTGAAGATGGGTTCACATATGACTGTGGACTATGCTATGAAGCGACTAATATAATTGAGACGTCCTAGGAAGCTCATCACGTCCTTTTTGCTCCTAGGTGGTGGTAACTCCTGAATAGCCTTGACTTTAGACGGATCCATCTCGATCCCTCGATGACTGAGGATGAATCCCAATAATTTTCCTGCAGGAAAGCCAAATGCACACTTTGCGGGATTCAGTTTCAAATTTTACCTCTTTAGCCTGTCAAAGAACTTCCTCAGGTCCGCTATGTGATCTGCGGCCCTCTTGGATTTGATAATGACATCGTCCACATACACCTCTATTTCCTTGTGGATCATGTCATGGAAGATAATGGCTCTCATGTAAGTGGCCCCAACAATCTTTAAACCGAATGGCATCATCTTATAACAATATACACCCCATAGTGTAATGAAAGCTGTATTCTCTACATCCTCTTCATCCATCCAAACCTGGTGATAACCCGCGAAGCAATATCAAAGGATTGGAGTTCATGCTTGGCGCAGTTATCGATCAGGATGTGTTTATTTGGTAGTGAAAAATCGTCCTTGGGACTTGCTCTATTTAAATCCTGATAGTCAACACATACTCTGACCTTCCCGTCCTTCTTTGGAACTGGCACAATGTTGGCTAACAAGGTTGGATATTAAACCACCCTGAGAACTTTGGCTTTGATCTGCTTTGTAATTTTCTCCTTGATTTTCAGGCTCATGTCTGGTTTGAACTTTCTGAGTTTCTGTTTTACAGGCGGACACATGGGATTAGTAGGCAACTTGTGAGCCACTATGGAAGTGCTCAAACTGGTCATGTCATCATATGACCATGCGAAAATGTCCTCATATTCTTTTAGGAAATGAATGTACTCTTCCTTCTCTGTTGGTGACAAGTTAATGCTGATGGTCTCAGCGTCTCCTAAATTTACTATTTCTATTTCATCTAGGTTGGACTTGGGCTTATTCTCAAAATTTTCAACCTCTCTAACAATTTCCTTAGGTATCTCGTCTTCTTACTCTGAATCACTATTCTCATGTTGCGTTGCCTTATTACATGTCACAGTCACTGGTTGATCAAGAAAAGTAATAATAGTGATGTGGAAAGAAAAAGTGTAAAGATAGTAGTGAATAATAAAGAGCAAATTCAGTTGATTAAAACTTTGAGAAATTGTTCAGACAAATCATGACTCGATGAATCGAGCATTTATTTTGAAACAAGTAAAGATTAAAACGAAACTGCAGGAAATTTTAAGTGCCTAAAACTGCTATAGAGGTAAATCATGCCAAGCTACCCAGGGACTCTGCGGGCTCGGGATTGTGTGGCGGTCCAGTTTTTGAGAATAACTCCCTTTGCCACGGTCTGAATAGTGAGGTCTTCTTCCTCCTCCTCCTCAATTATGGCACCGTAGTCCATGTCCTCATCCTCCAAGAACAAATCTTCAACCTAGTGAGCGCTTCTTCCTCTGTAGTTCCCCATATTGTGTCAGCCTGATGAAATGCCTATTCCAAACGTGGCACCGGTTGCTCAAGAGGGTAATATGGTCCACGCCATGGAGGTGACCACTCCCTATACTCTTGCCATGTATACTGGTATCTGAGCCCAAAGGTGTTACCATGATTTCTTAGTTGTATTGGCTTGGTGATACCTTGGAGGTTCTTTCCCAACCCTTTGCCGGGTTCATATCCGGACCATGCTAGTATGCTTTCTATCTTGTTACTCCACCACTTATCCTTCTCGGCGGCATTTACCCGTTCGATGTGATGATAGGTTTCCCCTCCTAGCCTTCTTCTATGTCCAATGGTTGGGGTGGTTTGACTAGTGTAGATGGGGTTACTTCCATCTCCGTGAATGATTACCTCCTGGCGGTTCCATTCAAACTTCACGGCTTAATGTAATGTGGAAGGCATGGCTCTAGCAGCATGGATCCATGGGCAGCCTAACAAAAGATTATATGAGGCTGGTATGTCAAGTACTTGGAATTCAACGTCGAACCATGTTGGCGCCATCTGCAAGCAAAGGTTGATTTCCTCGATCGTGGCCCTCTAGGACCCATCAAAAGCCTTCACATTCATACTTTATGTCCGTATTTCATGGAAACCTTTGCCCAACCTTTTTAGGGTGTCCAATGGACAAATATTTAAGCTCAAACCTCCATCAACCAGGACCCTGGCAATGAACTTGTCTTCAAATTGTACCGTGATATGCAACGGTCGATTGTGATTCAAACCTTCAGGCGGTAGCTCATCTTCGTGGAAGATAGTCTTATGGCTCTCCAACACTTGACTGACCATGTTGACCATTTCTCTACCGCTGATGTTATTAGGTACATAAGCCTCGCTTAACACTTTCATTAAAGCGTTCTTGTGTGCCTTTGAATTCTATAATAGTGACAGGATAGATATCTGAGCAGGGACTTTGTTCAGATGGTCAACAACAAAGTACTCCTTTGCCTACACTTTCCTCCACAGGTCATCTGGCCCGGTCTCAATGATAGGCTGCCTAGTAGTGGCCTCCTTACTTGAACCTCCCAGGTGTTCAAGTGTATAGACTCTTCCGGTTCTAGTCATTCCTTGTGCAGCGTCAGATTCCTCTACCCTGGCCTTCCTTTTCCGCCGAGCCTCAGCAACATAATCTTAGGGTATTGCTTTTGAGTTGAATGGGGGTGTGGTTGATACTGTCACAATGAAAGGTGTGACTACTTCTACCTCAAATGGAGTGACTGTGGCTGCGGGCAGAGCCACTTTCACCTCGAATGGAACTGATACAGTTACCTCAACCTCGATTGGTGCCTAAGTCTGAACCACAATAGGAGTAAGTGTGACTGCAACCTTAAAGTTATTGCCTTCTCGAATAAGCCCGATTGACCCCTCAGGGTCCTATTCTTCATTTGTCTCTATCACATGTACACTATTACCTCTGTGATCAGGGAGAGGATTGTTGCGGACATTAGGTGCGACTTCCTTTGCTTGTATGACCTTGTTGTCAATGAGTGTCTGGATCTTATCCTTCAATGTTCAACACTCAACGGTGGTGTGCCCTTTCATACCGGAATGGTCGCACAGGTTTTGTTCGGATTGACCTATTGGGATGGATTTTCTAATGCCACAGCAGGAACAAGAGTGACGTAGCCGGCGACTTTCAACCTTTCATACAATTGGTCGATAGGCTCAGCAATGGCTATGTATTGTCTGGGTGCCTTGTGGTCGAAGTTGGGTCTTGGATAATTTTGGCGAGCTGGTGGTGATTGGAAGTGGGATGGTTGGGAGTTGTAGGCGTGATGGACAGAGGCTGGTTGGGAATATCTGGGAGATGAAGGCTGATATGTAGGCGGTGATGCTTGGTATGTAGGCGGAGGTGTTTGATCTGTGGGTGGAGGTGTCTGATATATGGGTGGAGGTGTCTGATATGTGGGTGGAGATTTTGGGCCCTGGGCCACCATTACTGCCCCAACATCTCTCTTCTTTAATATGCCGCCTGATTGGAGTGCCTTATTTGTGGCTTGCAGTGCCTCGAAGTTCGTTACCATCCCGCTATTGATTCCTTCCTCGATCTTTTCACTGAGTTTGATGATATCAGAGAATTTGTGATTTTCGATGACTATCAACCTCTCATAATACTGCAGATCATGTGCCCTGATAAAGAATTTATTCATCTGTTCTTCGTCTAAAGAGGGCCTAACCTTGGCTGCTTCCGACCTCCAATGAGTAGCATACTCGCAGAAAGTTTTAGTGGGTTTCTTCTTGTGATTCTGAATGTAAAAGATATTGGGTGCATTTTCTGTGTTAAACCTGAACCGGTCCATGAACTCTGACGCCATGCTTACCCAATTAGCCCATTTCTTGGGATTCTGGCTGATATACCAAGACAAAGCTTCCCCAGTAAGGCTCTTTATAAAGAGCTTCATCCGAATCTTTTCATCTTTCCCGACCCCGACAAGCTTGTCATAGTAGGTCCTTAGATGAACCCTGGTATCACCTATACCAACAAACATCTCAAACTTGGGAGGTTTGTACCCTTCTGGCAATTCCACATCTGGCTGTATGCACAAGTTTTCATAGTTTAATCCTTCTATTCCCCTGTCGCCTTCAACACTTTGAACTCAGTTTGTTAGCTTCTTGAGTTCTTTGGCCATTTTCTTAATGAGCAGGTCCTTCTCGGAGGACTCCGGTGCACAAGAGATTAGTTGGGTAGAATAGGGTATAGCTTCCACGTATATAAGGTTGCTCTGATGGGTGCTAGGGACTTGGGTATAGTGATAATCATTGGTGGAGTTCTGGGGATCGGGAATGTGTTGTGTGTTTTGGGGAGTGTGGTAAGTAGTGGTTGGTGGGTACGGAATTGGTTGATGATGATGTTGTGGAGGAGTTGGTATTGGTAGTGGATTGATGTTTTGGGGTGGATTTGGTGCAGGAGGATTTTGTGGCTGTTGGTTTTGTGCGTTCTGAGGAGGTGTCGGGTTCTTTGTGCTTTGTTGGTGGATGTCAGGGACGTTGAGGGTAAGTGAAAGGTTTGCCAAGTTGCGGACCTGCTCAAGTTCTCCTTGCAGTTCGGGGACGGAGTACTACGGCCATCTGAAGTCTCTGCATTCTCAACATTTTCCTTTCAGATTCCACTTAAGTCGTCCATCTTTGATTTTCCTTTGCCCTTTGTGTTGCTTGGAGGAGGAGGAGGTGGAGGGCCTCTAGATCTGGTATGATATGCTGATGAGGCTAGTATGAGTGAACCAACCTAAAGGGATGGGAATAATCATAATAAAAATAAGCAAAAACAAAAAAGGTAACAAGTCAGTGAGGATTCTAAAATGTTTGCAATATTTAAACACATATTGCGAAATACAAACCCGCGTCTTAATTTGGGAGCCTCGTTGTGCCCGAGGTAGGCCTAGCGGCAAATAAATTTGGAGAACTTCAAATGCCAATAAATGCTTCATTTCATAATATAAAAATAGACGAATCCCAAAACGACACTAAGATAATAATAAAAATAAGTCATTACTAGCACTTGGCCTTATTATATTTGGAAGGTGAGTAAACCTAATCTATTTGGTCTCGGAAGGACCTTTCTTAGGTTGAATGTTCTCGTTGATCAAATCCTCCAATTCGCGTAGGTTTGTCATTAAGAATTCCTTTGCCAAATGTCCTCCTTCGTTTCCCTCATCGTTCTGGTAGTCGGTGACTCTCTTCCTCACTTTTCCTTCCAATTCTAACAGACTGTATTCCAGATGTTTCAGCTTTTCACTACATTTGGCGGCCCTCTCTTTCCATTCATTGATTTGGTCATTTGATGGAAGATTCCTCCACCAGTCTAGCAAGAGTGAGGGTGTGCTAACCATACCAAAGCTGTGGACCTCATGCCTCATTTTTTGCAAAACAAAAGGGTTAGACCTTACCCCCACCGGACTCGACTATTTATACATTTATGATCAACATATCAACATTTAGTTCTCCAAATTAATGCACAGAATATGGTTGTGTCCGTTGGGATTATGGAAAACCCGATGGACTTTGGGATAAAGCTTATCTTAAAGGATCATTATATGGACAACATAACTAATCTGACTAGGTTTGACCATGATGTATGCATAATTTTAACTAGAGTAAGGTTTCTATGGGGTTTTAGACTGGTACCCTCAAGCGGACAACTTGAGGGGGAAGGCACGGAACCATCGACTGCACCGCTGATCAATTGATTTTACTGCAAATAAGCCATTCTAAATTTAAGGGTAGTAAATAGGAAGAACGCAACCACTCATTAAACCGTTGCTATAGGTTTTGAGACGCACGAGTGGAATATAATGCGAAGCATGATTTATGCAGTGATTAATACCATGTAGTCAAGTATTTGCACGTAGAAAGATAAATACAGTATTTAAATGATGGAAAGATAGTTACAGGAAAAGAAAACAAAGATGAGAGTCAGTTTCATGAATAAAAGAAACATAAATGCTTAAAATAGACAGTTAAATTCAAATAAAGGGAGAGGGGTACGGGATAAAGCATGCTTGGACTAATTTGTAAGTTTGTTATGGTAAGAGCCTAAAAAATATCCCCAGTAGAGTCGCCATGCTGTCGCGCCCCCTTTTTTCCCTTCTTGACGGGGAAGTCCGGGTTTCGACATTCCATGGGGGTAATAACTCGCTTCCTTTTTGGGAATTAGGTATTTGAAGAGTCGCCACCTAACTGATTACGGTGCGTTAGGGCACCTAGAGTAATTAACTCTTGGACTGGTTTGCATAACCAGAGATTAGGGTAAGAGCTTGAAATAACCTCGAGGGGAAGGTTATAGGCACCTCTCTTGGTCCATAACTATGGGTCCCGACCAAACTTATATTCATAAATTAGTCCATATAAATAAACAGTTGAATCAAATAGGTTGCAATTAAAGCACGTTGGACAAGTCAAGTAATAAGATAAAGATTTTTGAACGAAGGTTTTAAAAAGGAATTTTGGTAAAGGGAGAGTCCTAGGTTGGTTAGCCTATTGGATCATCCCACACAATATTCGGTAAACACTCCTCGATGAGGGGCTACACGTGACATTAGCACGTAATCATCATATCCCATATCTACCCTTCCCATCCCCTTAGTGGTCATGCAAAGCGAGCGTTTGGTCAACGATCTCTATTGCGTGTTGTTACCCGTCCCTTCTTAATGGTCCTGGAGGGATTTAGGACCACTACCTATAGGTGGTTCTAGACAGACCCCTATGGTTTTAAAGGTAAAAATTCTAAGGCGATAGGCAAAACAATTAGGACTTTTAGCACATAAGATAAAAGGGAGCAATTAAAGGCTCAAAGTTTCCTCCTCAAACAAGGCACATACACAACGCGACTCAAGCACAATAAAGGTCTTTTATTAAACAATATCTTAAGGCAGGATATGTAGGTGAATATGCAGAAGACACGCAATTGATTATTTTATAAACCCAGGAGTAATGACCTTAGCAGTTGCCCATTAGTTTCATAAAGCCTGTTAGGGTCAGAGAGCATTAAGTCATAGAAATAGTTTCAGAAATGCAGTTTTGAAAACACCCTATAGACTTGCCTATATGCGGAATACTGATGATTGTCTTGTATAGTAAGACAAGGCAGATTTTAAAACAGACTTTTAAAAATCCTGTGGGCATGCTGTCAAATGATGGATTGAGGCAGTTTTTAAAAGAACTTGTTTCAGGAATTATAAACTACTTAATTAAACCAATTCAGAAATGAACTAAACGTTAACTGGATTGAGTTATTTAAACTAAAATTAGGCGAGATCCATAGGCAAGATTTGATATTGTTCCCTATAGGCATGATATCTAAGTTTAATACTGATTTTAAAGGCTTGCAGGCATGGAAACATACATAAACACTAGTTATAACAGAATCTAGGTTAAATTACATCCTATAGGCATGTCATCTATTTGCTAAACTGATTTTAAGACCTTGCAGACATGATTTTATTACGGAGTTATTTGAAACCTATAGGCATGGTTTCTAGCATGGCGAGATGACAAGATGTAAAGCCATATAAGCATGATTTCTACTTGGTAAAGCAATCAGATTAACATGTAAATTCCTATAAGCATGATTTCTACCCGTATTACCCCATAAACATGTAGCTACCCATCCCTTTCACTAGTTACCCCAATATTTGTTTACAAGTTATTACAAACCATATGAATGAATTACATAAGTAAATGAGAAAATAAGAAGCTAGTCTATAGGGAGCCTTCAATTAGGCCCAGATTTCCAAAGCCTCCAATAGCCTCAAATGCCTCAATTCCATAGACAAAATCATAGTATAGGTGCATCAAAGTTCCCTAAGATCTCAAGGATCCCGGGCAGTTCTTACACATAGACTTGGTAACCAAAATTGAATAAGTGTAGTGTGGAAGGGCTAGCCTCAGTATTCCAGAGTTCAGAGGGTTCTCAAGTGGATCCCAAGGCAGTACACATACTGGAGGGGGCAAAACTTATTGACTTAGGAGTAGAGTGAAAGTGCTTGACACAAGTTGAAAGGTTTTAATGAAAAACTATATTAAAAAGGAAGTTTGTTTGAAAGTAATTCAGTAACACAACAGGGGCAGTTTGAAAGAGAGTGGAGTAGTCACCTTTAAGACAGGTTCACACACAACCATTAGTCACATAACCAAAGCAAGTTTCAGTAGTCAATACAGGGTCAAGGGATTTGGGGATACATAGGAGCATATGGTGGTAAACACATAGAGATAATTGGTGCAGACATGTTCAGAAACTACACAGAGGGGTAATATACTGTTCTTAAGGAAGGGGAGTACATAATAATGTAAACATCAACTACAAGTTTCACAACAAAACTATAAATAGAAGCAAACTAGAAACAGGATGAACTGAAACAATAAGAGAATCATATTGTTGTTGGAGCTTTGAATTGAAACTAGAACATACTAGTAAAGAGGACAGTAAGTGAAGTGAAAGAGCAGGAGAACACAATGGTTAGCCTTGGCTTGCAGCCGGATAACTTAGAGTAGTAGAAAGAAGATAGTACTGATTTAGCACTACTTTATAAGAACAAACACATGGTAAGAAAAACCAGAACCCTAAGAGGTCGAGTAGGACAAGAATCATATATATAAAATTAGGGATTCATGTAGAGCATAGTCTAAATTAGTAAGCTAAGCATGATATGGGTAGGAGAAGTGAAGAATCAGAACATTGGTGAACAAAATAGGGCAAAATCACACAATAGGCAGGGATAACCACAATTAGGAACCCTAACAAGCAAACATAGGGCAAAAATCACAGAATCATAGAAACATACTGTTACGCCCCATAATATTACGTCAATATCACGCCCTGCAGTATTACATTACGGTGATGTCACATTTTGCAGTATTAAGTTACGACGATGTTGCACCCTAAAGTATTGTACGTGAAAATTTGTTGTAAGGTAATTGACATCAGTCTAAGGAAAAGATTATTTGGAGGTTATAAGGATTATGCTATTTCAAACAAGTGATGAGTAAACTCGTGAAGGTAATAGGGTAAGTAAAATCGAAGAAAACAATTTTTTGTCGAAGTTTGGCAATTTGGGATAAAATACGAATCAAGTAATAATACCCGATAATTATAAACTAGTACCATGCAAGATACCATATGACCACGGTAGTATAATATATAAAGTATATATGAAGTACTTTGAAAATAAATAGAATTTTAAGTAATTTGTGATAAATTTTAAATTATGCGAGTAATAGATTAATTACCGGGTAACGAAACATTATCCGGTTAACTAATAAGTGGATAAAAATTTATAAAGTCATACCCCAAGAATCGTGGCAGCCCCTCCCTTTATGTTTAAGGTGACTCATTAGTCACCTTTACATGTGCCATACACGGATTAAAGGCCTAATTCACAAGTCTTATCTAAACAAAGACTCTTGTAAGGCATTTTAAAATGGGTAAGCACTTCTTGCAAGACCAAAAAGCCAATACATCCTGCCTTGAACCAGCAAAAACGTGAAAGAACTACAAAGTGTTAGCCAATTCTGATTTCAACCAAAAGCAAAATCATTTCTTTCGTTCACCAATTCAAATGCTAGCCAACGTTTCAATTTCAAGAGCTACCAAGTTGTTTCTGAATTTTGAGAGTTTCAAAGCAGAGTTTCATCCATATTTCGCAGAAGCAGATTCATTTAAATGATTCCGGGAACAGGTATGTTAAGGCTATCCCTTCTTTCTTTTGGCATGATCCATACGATACGAACGAAACGTGCAAATGCACAAATTCCATGAATGACTCTATTCATAGAAGTATTAGATATATCTATGTTCTTGAATTTCCGTGTGTCATAATATTTATCATCTGTTCATGGGTCTCAGAAAAAATACGAAAGTTGAAAAGAGTTTACCTTATGATATTACTCAAAGGCAAAATGGTCTTATGAAGCTCCGAAAGATTTTATCAACGTACTTTTCATGCATTGCATTCATGTGCAGTGACCCATGACCAGATGACATTATATACGCGTATATATATATATATATATGGGATGTGGGAAAGGTTACAGTGTTATATACGCACCACCACCTGATCAGCTGGTATATGATGATGATGTTGCCCACAGTGGCTGAAATATGATTCAAACGGCGTTATATACGCGTATATATGTATGTATATGTATATGGGATATGGGAAGAGGTTATGGCATTATATACGCACCACCACCTGATCAGCTGGTATATGTTGATGATTTTGCCCACAGTGGCTTATATGATATGATGGGATGCCCTCAGAGGCTGATGATGTTATGAAACATGTACCTATGCACGACATGACATTCATACGCATATGCATGATGCTAAAAGTAATTTATGATTTACAAAGTTATTCAGACTTACAGGTTGAGTCATGTACTCTATATGTCTTCTATGTCTCTTATGTATTTATTTATGTGCCTTACATACTCGGTACATTATTCGTATTGATGTCCCTTTTTGCTTGGGGATGCTGCGTTTCATGCCCGCAGGTCCCGATAGATAGGTCGAGAGCCCTCCAAGTAGGCTATCAGCTCAGCAGAAGATGTTGGTGCGCTCCATTTGCTTCGGAGTTGCTTGTTTGGTTAGTATAATTTAGACGTGTATTATTTGGTATCGCGGGACTCTATTCCGACCTTTATGACATTTATGTATTCTTAAAGGCTTGTAGACATATGTCGTGTACATAGAATATTGTACGGCCTTGTCGGCCTATGCTTTGAGTTTATAAAGGATCATGTTGGCCTATTAGGACCGTATGTCATGTTTATATGATGATGTAATAAGAAAGATACGTTACGTTGGTACTCGGTTGAGTAAGGTACCAGGTGCCCGTCGTGGCCCATCAGTTTGGGTCGTGACAAAAGTGGTATCAGAGCAATTCTTTCCTAAGGATGTCTATAAGCCGTGTCTAGTAGAGTCTTGTTTATGGGTGTGCCGTGCACCACACTTATAAGTAGGAGGCTACAGGGCATTTAGAATTGTCACTCTTTCTTTTTACTCTAGATTGTTTGGTATAGCTCACTTATTAGAATTGAAATTCCAAATTCCGGAAAGAAGGATTGGAAAGAGAGATAGTTGTGGAAAAGCTGAGTCAGAGGAATTGGATTTTTGTATAATGCCTACGATAAGTAAATGTGAGGTCTTTAGCAGATCATGGGTATACTGAAAGATGCAAGCTTCCCGATAAAAAGCCTTAGGGCAATAATGTCTATCCATTTTTATGGTAAAAGACAATGAGAGATTAAGAAGATAAATACAGGTTTCAACAAGAAAAAGAAGCAAGATGAAGAAGGGTACGAGGCACCCAATTAATGAAGGCTAACAGCGTTTATAATTGAGGTAGAGGAACATAAGCTTTTTGAGTTACATTCAATAGTAACAGAGGTATATACAATTGGTCGCACCTATTCTAGATATGCCATATGGGGATTAACAGAACTAGTATAAGAAGATATGATGGATGAATTGTTTGCGCCATTTGACATTTCCGAATGATATTGCAAATATGCTAATAGATCTCTTTATGAGACACCGGATGATGCACTCTGAAATAGTGCTGCCAGATATGAGTACTACAAAGACATGCACTATAAGCCTTGAAGGGATAAATATTACCTTTGAGTGGCTCGCGTCTCTAGTAAAGCGAGAACGTTAAGCAACTTGAAGAGCCATTGGATAGAGCAAAGGGAAGCTAAGAACAAAAGAATGTCTTGTTCAAGTTTTTAGAATAAAGTGATAAGCATAAATGTTAGCGGGAAATAAGAAAAGAGTTAATAAAGCATTATGAGTAAGATGTGATACATGGATGACAATGGTATATCAAAAGATGACAATGTTACAAAATCTATAGTCAAGTGAAGGAAGAAACGAGAAGTGACATGCCTTAGGACACCAAAAGAGTATAGACCATACAATCATGTCCTCATCTCAAGAAATAATTCGCAACTCTAGCGTGATTACCAAGAGGAAAAGTTAGACCCCAGAGTAATGGAACCTGTATGGATTGGTAAACAAGATAATCTAAATATGAATTAGGGACTGAGTGACTGGTGATAGTCGCCATCATAAGAACTTCAGATTTTGTTCCATTAATAATAGAATGGATGACAAAAGAAGATTCATGAGAAATTTAGAGAATGATCATTCAGGAAGACGCTTCCCTACAGTAAGCAATGTGAGCAAAGTTCAGCTTAAGGGACTGTATGTGCCAGTTATACTAAATTTGACCATCGCGAGTGAGGAACTTTGTTATCCTTGGTACAAAAAGATTTTCGCGAGTGAGTAAGAGTCATCGATGATGTGAAAGGACGCCAAAGATGAAGAGGAAGAAAATCTATAGGCAGGTCGTCGTAGCTCCAAGTCTTAGTACTCACCTAAAGGGGGGAATATGGAATAATAAAAGGAAGAATGTGATAAAAAATGAGAAAGGGATGCAATTGCACTTATCCAAATGCTGCAGATATGCTACGATTCCAGAGCATTATGCAAACGTGACATCAAGGCGAAGAAGTAAGGGTTCCTTCTCGAGATGGTATTGATAATTAAAGAGCTAGTGCGAGACGTAAGTTAAGAACAAGGAAATAACCCAAGAAAGATTTCGCGGAATATTGACATGAGGATGGGCTAACGAGCAGTTAATAGTTGATTCAGAAAGGGCCTAACTATGGCTAGTCAAGAGGATACATAACAAGACAGCAAGTCGTGCAAGATAAAGATAATAAAACCCAATATAGTGAATTTAGCCCCGCAATTATGACATTGTAATATTTGAGAAATATTCAAATAAGAGTTGGGATTGTTAAAGGTACTGTATCAGTGGTACAGAAATAAAAGATAGTTCCACTGGGAAGACAGTCAAAACTTTAGTTCAGAAGCAGCCATACGAGCAGATGAGTATGGAGGTAAGTAACTAAGGATAATTACAAGTGAGCACGAACATCAAAAATTCTATCGGGAATACGGTATAATAAGCTCGCATCTTTACAAGAGTCAGAGGGTCTTACCTAAGTACTACGATGAAAGACTAGCTAAGGAAATAAGGAAGAAGGCTTTAACCTCAGTACGACCTAAAGAGGAAATTGTCACGACCCAAAAACCCGCTCCGGTCGTGATGGCGCCTCTCGTGAAGACAAGGCCAGCCAACCAACCCATTTCTCCTTTTCAGAATAGTTGATATTAATAAACGGTTTTAGCATAAGTAAATAACCACAGTCTAAACAAAAGTTTTCTTTATTAAAGTGCGGAATACATCCCAAACACAGCCCAAATCGGGGTGTCACAAGTCATGAGCATCTATTAGAGTGTAAATACAACTGTAAGGCCTGAAACATATAAAATAGGACTGATAAACAAAAGGACGAAATGCGGTGTTGCGAACGCTGGCAGTCACCTCACTAAACTCCAATAACATAGCCTCCGACTAGCTCAAAACCCGCTATTGGGTGAACAAATACCTGCATCTACACACGAGGTGCAGGGAGTAAAATGAGTACTCCAACTCAGTGAGTAATAAAGGTAACTAAAAACTGAGCAGTAAGAAACCACGTAAAACAAACCATCATGCTACAGAGGGCAGTATAAAACCCTTTGGGTAAGAGCAGTGAAACTGTGAAATCCTTGGAAAACATCTTAGCTCAGTTTAAACCTCTTTTAAAAATGACTTTTTCAACAGTTACGCAAATGAGTGCAAAACAAATAGTGCAGATAAGCACGGACATCTGCCCCTCGGGCACAACACTCAATTAACAGATAATGCCAGGCAATCAGATAGATATCACATGGAGTAGCACGAACGACAGATAATGGCAGACAAATGAAATAAAGTAAACACATAGAACAGTACTAGCACCGCTGCAGCGTGCAGCCCGATCCATATATTTCGTCGACGGCGCTCACTGGGGGTGTGCAGACTCCGGGAGGGGCCCCTTACGGCCCAAGTGCAATCTCTCGTGGCATCAAATCTAGGCCCTCAGCCTCGTATCAATATCAATATAACACTACTGCGGCACGCAGCCGGATCCTATAGTATCCTCACATTTGGCCCTCGGCCATACTCAGTCTAGAAATCACATAAGCCCCTCAGGCGTTAGTAAAAATAGTAGTTCTCAGCCTCAAAACATTATTTAATATATCATTTTAGTTTCAAAACTGAGTAAAAATGGCTGAGTTGTACAACAGTGGAAACAATACGACCGAGTTCAAGTACTAGGTCAAAACAGTGAGGAAATAGTGATAAAAATCCCCGGAGGGTTCAAATAGTTGGCTCGAAGCCCAAATATGGCAATCAGTCCACATAATGATGATAACAAATAAGTTTCAACCAAATACGCGGTAAAAACATCAATCGGGATGGACCAAGTCACAATCCCCTACAGTAAACGACCCCACGCTCATCATCAAGCGCGTGTCTCACCTCAATATAGCACTACGATGTGCGAATGTGGGGTTTTAAACTCTCAGGATATCATTTACAATCATTACTCACCTCGAATCGACGAAATCTCTAGCTCGCGATGCCTTTGCCCCTCAAATCGGCCACCACGCGCGTCGAATCTATCCAAAATCAGAATGAATGCATCACAATATGCTAAGGGAACAAAGACCAAGCGAAAACAATCAATAACGTGCACAAATCCCGAAATTACCAAAAACCTGAGCCCCGGGCCCACTTCTCGAAGCTCAGAAATTTTTACATCATTAGATTCCTCGTCCTCTCACGAGTTCATACATGTCAAATTTACTAGAATCCGACCTGATATGGTCACTCAAATTCTATTTCAAGCCCTAATTCCTCAATTTTTAGGCTTAATTCCATGATTAATTAGGTGGAATTCACACAAGAATCGAGTATTGAGTCCAAAAAACTTACCTCCAAGTGATTCCCTTCGATTCCCTCTGCAATTCTTCTCAAAAGCTCCAAAAATTGCTCAACAATGGAGAAAATAGACCAAAATCGCGAAACCCATCTTTTAAACATTCTGCCCCAGGCATAACCGCATCTGCGGTCCAAAAATTCGTTTTTGCGGTGCCGCATATTCCATCAAATCATCCGCTTCTGCGGAATTCATTAAAACTGGCCCCAGCCGCATCTGCGGTCACCTCGTCGCATCTGCGACTCCACACATGCGGTCCATATACCGCATCTGCGGCTCCTGGATCTACTCCTTGAAACCGCATCTGCGCCTTCCCTTCCGCACGTGCGACACCGCACCTGCGGTCCCCAAACCGCAGGTGCAAAAACACCAGAACCAGCAAAATCTGAAGCTGCCATCAACATCAAACTTCTCCGATAACCACCCGAAATCGCCCCGAGGCCCCCGGGGCCTCAACTAAAAGCACGAACATGACCCAATACCTTATTTAAACTTGTTCCAATCATCAAAACACTTCAAACAACATTAAATACATCAATTCACATCGAATTTAAGCTTAAGTTTTCTAAAAATTTCTGAAATACGCTTTCGATAAAAAACCCAACCAAACCACGTCCGAATGACCTGAAATTTTGCACACACATCACAAACGACATAACGAAGCTACAACAACTCTCAGAATTCCATTATGACCCTCGGATCAAAATCTGACCTATCAACCGGAAATCGCCATAATGCTAACTTCGCCAATTCAAGCCTATTTCTATTCCGGACCTCAAAAACCAATTCTGATCGCACTCCTAAGTCATAAATCACCCAACAAAGCTAACCAAATCATAAAAATTCCGATCCGAGATCATATACAAATAAGTCAACTCTTGGTCAAACTTTTCAAATTCAAAGTTTTCAACTGAGATTGTTCTTTCGAATTCATACTGATTTCCGTGAAAACCAAAATCAACGATTTACATAAGTCATAATACATCATACGGGCAAGTCATGCCCAAGAACTGGCGATCAAAGTGCAAAAGCTCAAAATGATCGGTCAGGTCGTTACATCTTCCCCCACTTAAACACACGTTCGTCCTCGAACGTACCCAGAGTTGTTCTAAAAGCTAACCCGTAGCTGAATAATTTTACCATGCATATACCCGGGGGTGATCCCATGTCACCCTATCGCATATAGGTCCGATAACACATTGCAACTGAAATAACACAATCCAATCTATCCCATAAGCCATAGAACCACATTTCCACTTCCGAAACCATTAATACGATCAAAACCTCACACCTATACTCTGAATAGACCCGAACCAGCTATAATAACAAATGCCTACAACCTCGGGAGCAATCCCATAATATACCACATAACTCAAACACTCGTAGCGATAATTTCTATTCACAGCAGCTGCCCACAACAATCGAATACTGGTAGAAAACCTCTTATCAACTAAAGTCTCATTCCAACACTTTCATATACTGCCAACGATAAATGAAATATGCACTAAACCATAACCATTTCTGAGATCGACTATTCATGTAGCCACTTCTCCTTTGGCAAATAACACATCAAATTTTGAGCCGAACCTCGACATTATCCTCCCAACATGCTGAAATCGAATCCATTCGTATTCATTAATGATCCCAACGATCTCCTCTAATCCAACACATCACTCTGGTGACATGACGCATCAATAGAGGCCTAAGCCACAATTGGCATAATACGCGCGCCAATAAGCAACGGTCCTAACATACTCAATCATGAAAATGACTCAATAAAGGAGATGTACCTCGTGCTCACCCGTACCACAACAACACGAGACTGAGGACCCGTCTCACATCATAGAAATAGAACACCCGAATCTAACCTGCAAGGTCATATCTCCACCTAGCTTCGCTGCAAAAATGCGTGATTCTTTCCAAACACTATTCCACATGAAACACCTCAAGTTACTATGCTCGAAATTGACAACCGCACGCAATTTGACGCCTGGAACTAAAGCAAATCACTACACCCACGGTGAAATAAGGAACACATACCACGCAGACCCGATATGACGTGACCGATACGCCATCCACCAAGCAACACCCAATCACTTTTCCCGCTTGACTTCCACTATGAATCCCAATAGAACCACACCATATGTGCCCATAACCAAAAAATCATAACGTCTCGCAACACAGAAAGGCAACTCATAGATCTTATAGATCTCCCAGATCAATAGTAAGCCCAATAACGGTCGAATCGACCTGTCCCTCAACAATATAGCTTGGGTCCAACTAATCCGACTCAGCTAGAACACACATCCACATTAGCCTGCCAACAACTCCTTATCAAGGAAGCCTGAAGCTGCTTCTTCCACTACTATAACTCCTGCCAGAGCCATACGATAGGGTGCCCGACACCAAATCAATACCGAAATCCACAACCTCACCCGGTGACATGCTCGACCACAAGAAGCACATCCCAAAAGTCCCTTGACACCGGAACTGAATCAATGGTAGAAACCTCTGCACTGACTCCATCACGAAGGCCCAATTAAGAAAGGCAATCCTTCCCAGCCGTCCGCTGGTTCTTTAAAACATAACCACTCTACTAGAACATACTCCGACGCATCTCGCCACTCAATCCGTGGCATTTCTGGCATAGCCCATGGTGTAATAGTCCAGAATAACCCAACACTGAGACAACCAGTCTGAACTCCAACATCATATCTAAAATCTAACATACCAGCAAAAAAAACCCCACTCGAGCCTCCAAATCCCGATAGCCGCTAAACGGTGCCGATACACACGATATACAACCACAACATGGCCTGAACATGAGAACTCCCAGTCTCCAACTCCATATAGCACACAAATCATCGTACCTGATCCCAATTTTGCCGTCCGAAAGCATACCACACCTTAAATACCCCATCATTCCACGATAGATACTCTAAAAATTCCCTGTGCCACCAAGCAAACCCGAATATCACCAGTCGATCTAACAAGAAAGTGCCGAAATACTACCAAAGTGCCATCAACTTAATCACATTACCCTTTTACTGAACCTATACTATCGTCAAATCACTTCCAGTTAGAAATATCATTCCCTTAATTATCTGAGGCTACCCACTGCTTAAGAGTTTTATGAACTCCTTTTCAGAACTGAACTGTAACCTAACACACGCAAGTCTCGGTCCTCCACCACATACCGCATATACCATACCATCTAAGGATAACATGAAAACTTTATCTCCCTTCCGAGCCACAGACATCTATGCACTCAACTAGTCAAGAACTTTCCATTAGTCCCATCTAGAAGAAAAAATCACTATACATCCCATGCTCCGCATACAACAACAACAACAACAACAACAACCCAGTGTAATCCCACAAGTGGGGTCTGGGGAGGGTAATATGTACGCAGACCTTACCTCTATCCCATGCTCCGCATGCCCATAGAAAATATACATATCCAAACTATGGTAAAACCCAACAAGAACTCTCCCAATTCCATTTGCACAAACTAAACTACCAGGACTGAATCCTTCTAAGTAGACCAAGCTAAGCAAGCCGTTGAAGCCCAAGAGCATTGCTGCAAAATGCTTGTACGAACTCATTACCTTAGACACACACAAGGAATTAATCATATCCTTACCATGCCGATCCGGTCTACTATCAAGCTACTCCATCCATCTAAATTTCCTTCTGATTCATCTTCAACTTGATATTTCCCCTTGATGTAGCACCACAATTCCTCAGCCCAAGCTTACCACACGAGACCCAAGCATAAAACCACACTGTCCGAAACCCATAAACCGCTGAATACTCCCTTAAATATTCCTCGAAACACCACATTCCAGAATACTTTACTCTGCAGAACTTCCTGCGAATCTAAAAATCCGTTACCTTTACTTTCCTGATACTGATACATAGGATCCCATAATTAACATAGAAATATCACAAATCTGGACCTCTCCCAATGAAAACACAGTTCTAACCACACATGCAACTTTAAAATACCCGATTGTTCTCTGTAGAGTCTTGAACATATTAGAGCCATCCTCGCACGTCATTCACTCTTATTCAAATTGCAATTTACCTGACCTAACGAAGAGAACCACCTGTGCCTCATTGGCACTCTGATACCGCAAAATGAAATCCTCATCCCAATATAACCAAGCAACTTCCTGCCCATGCACCGAGCATTCTTTACCAACAACAACTCTAGACATTCTGTGATTCTCGTACCCTATGAAACATAATATAACCTTTGTCAATTTTTTTTCCTTTTCTCTAGCCATAGCTAATTCACTCGCACGCCCCAAACTGAAAACAACATAGCACCTAGTTGTGCAATCAACTGCTCACAGCAGACTCCCCCACTTGGCTCGAAGCCATAGATCAAGATACACTCAATAACTCATAACACTTTTACTCTATTGATTCCCCAATACCATAGTGAGATTAAACTCAAATCATTTATAAGTTTGTGAAAACACAGATCATCTAGTACTGTAAATCTTCTGCAAATCTCGCATTCATCCCCGCAACATTTAAGCCCACTCTCTTAAGCGACCCGAAATTTCAAATTTCAACACTTACATTTCACTTACACCTGAGATCTTCTAACATACACATAAGGATCACACCACTTCAGAACACTCCGCAGGAGATAACCCACCTGCTTGGCCTCAATATAACATTTTCATATACCTTCCATTGTCATACACATTACACAGTCATTTAGTCTTCCTGAGTCTGAACTCATACCGCGACATGAAGTTTACTTCACTCCCAACTAGGAGACACGAAAAGATTCTTTACGCTCCCATAACTCGGAGCTACATCCGATCACAATGGAAATCATACACTTAATAGTTTATCTATCCTCTCGTAGACCTTCCTCGTCACTTCCAGTCGTATAGATACATCCCGCAGTACTAACATACTCATCACGTAGCTATCCAGCCGTCATTCCCACTAATAGGGGCAATACTGAACATATAAGTTCAAAACACTTGCTCACACAATCAGTACCTCGGTGCTCAAGCCATAGGCAAAGATCCGGCTGCAAGTCCTTCGGACTGGCCCAACATCAACTCACTGAGATCACATCTCGCCCCTCAATCGGGGAATAAAAAGCCATCAAGGCACATCTGATACTGAGCGCTCATACACGCATGCGAATGCGTGGAGGGAATTTCAAGAGTTACTTTTCAAGCTGGATCAAAGACGCACGATAAGAATTCAAGAATGTGAAGTTTTTCCTAAAGGTTTTGCAGCCTCTCGAGGATAAATACAGATGTCTCTGTACCGATCTGCGAGACTCTACTAAACCTGCTCATGACTCATGAGACCTATGTAACCTAGGCTCTGATACCAACTTGTCACGACCCAAAACCCCGCTCCGGTCGTGATGGCGCCTCTCGTGAAGACAAGGCCAGCCAACTAACCCATTTCGCCTTTTCAGTATAGTTGATATTAATAATTGTTTTAGCATAGGTAAATAACCACAGTCTAAAAAAAGGTTTTCTTTATTAAAGTGCGGAATACATCCCAAACACAGCCCAAACCGGGGTGTGACAAGTCACGAGCATCTATTAGAGTGTAAATACAACTGTAAGGCCTGAAACATATAAAATAGGACTGATAAACAAAAGGACAAAATGCGGTGCTGTAAACGCTGGCAGTCACCTCACTAAACTTCGATAACATAGCCTCCGACCAGCTTAAAACCCGCTACCGAATGAACAAATACCTGCATCTGCACACGAGGTGCAGGGAGTAAAGTGAGTACTCCAACTCAGTAAGTAATAAAGGTAAATAATAACTGAGTAGTAAGAAACCACGTAAAACAAACCATCATGCTACAGAGGGCAGTCTAAAACCCTTTGGGTAAGAGCAGTGAAACTGTGAAATCCTTGGAAAACATCTTAGCTCAGTTTAAACCTCTTTTAAAAATGACTTTTTCAATGGTTACGCAAATGAGTGCAAAACAAATAGTGCAGATAAGCACGGATATCCGCCCCTCGGGCACAACACTCAATTAACAGATAGTGCCAGGCAATCAGATAGATATCACATGGAGTAGCACGAACGACAGATAATGGCAGACAAATGAAATGAAGTAAACATATAAAATAGTACCAGCACCACTGCGGCGTGCAGCCCGATCCATATATCTTGTCGACGACGCTCATTAGGGGTGTGCAGACTCCGGGAGGGGCCCCTTACGGCCCAAGCGCAATATCAAGCCATCTCGTGGCATCAAATCTAGGCCCTCGGCCTCGTATCAATATCAGTATAACACTGCTGCGGCGCGCAGCCCAATCCCATGGTATCCTCACATCTGTTCCTCGGCCATACTTAGTCCAGAAATCACATAAGCCCCTCAGGCATTAGTAAAAACAGTAGTTTTCAGCCTCAAAACATCATTTAATATATCATTTTAGTTTCAAAACTGAGTAAAAGTGGCTGAGTTGTACAACAATGGAAAATAATATGACCGAGTTCAAGTAGTAGGTCAAAACAGAGAGGAAATAGTGATAAAAATCCCTGGAGGGTTCTAATAGTTGGCTCGAAGCCCAAATATGGCAATCAGTCCATATAATGATGATAACAAATAAGTTTCAATCAAATATGCGGTAAAAGCGTCAATCTGGATGGACCAAGTCATAATCCCCTACAGTAAACGACCCCACGCTCATCATCAAGCACGTGTCTCACTTCAATATAGCACTAAGATGTGCGAATCCAGGGTTTCAAACCCTCAGGATATCATTTACAATCATTACTCACCTCGAACCGGCAAAATCTCTAGCTCGCGACGCCTTTGCCCCTCAAATCGGCCTCCACCAGCGTCGAATCTATCCAAAATCAGAACGAATGCATCACAATATGCTAAGGAAACAAAGCCAAGCGAAAACAATCAATACAGGTACAAATCCCGAAATTACCAAAAATCCGAGCCCCGGGCCCACTTCTCAAAACTCAGAAATTTTTACATCATTAGATTCCTCGTCCTCTCATGAGTTCATTGTGAAATTTACCAGAATTCGAACTCATATGGTCACTCAAATTCTAAAAATTCACTCTCCAATTTCAAGCCCTAATTCCTCAATTTTTAGGCTTAATTCCATGATTAATTAGGTGGAATTCACACAAGAATCGAGTATTGAGTCCAAAAAATCTTACCTCCAAGTGATTCCCTTCGATTCCCTCTCCAAAATCGCGAAACCCATCTTTTAAACATTCTGCCCCAGGCATAACCGTATCTGCGGTCCAAAAATCTGCTTTTGCGGTACCGCATATGTGGTCAAATCATCCGCTTCTGCGAAATTCATTAAAACCGGCCCCAGCCGCATCTGCGGTCACCTCGTCGCATCTGCGACCCCGCAAGTGCGGTCCATATACCGCATCTGTGGCTCCTGGCTCTACTCCTCAAAACTGCATCCGCGCCTTCCCTTTCGCACGTGCGACACCGCACCTGCGGTCCCCAAACCGCAGGTGCGAAAACACCAGAACCAACAAAATCTGAAGCTGCAATCAACATCAAACTTCTCCGATAGCCACCCGAAATTGCCCCGAGGCCTCCGGGGCCTCAACCAAAACCACTAACATGAACCAATACTTATTCAAACTTGTTCCAATCATCAAAACACTTCAAACAACATCAAATCCATCAATTCACATCGAATTCAAGCCTAAGTTTTCTAAAAACTTCTGAAATACGCTTTCGATCAAAAACCCAACCAAACCACGTCCGAATGACCTGAAATTTTTCACACACATCACAAACAACATAACAAAGCTACAGCAACTCTCGGAATTCCATTCTGACCCTCGGATCAAAATCTCACCTATCAACCGGAAATCACCAAAATGCTAACTTCGCCAATTCAAGCCTATTTCTACTCCGGACCTCCAAAACCAATTTCGATCACACTCCTAAGTCATAAATCACCCAAAAAAGCTAACCAAATCATAAAAATTCCGATCCGAGCTCATATAAAAATAAGTCATCTCTTGGTCAAACCTTTCAAATTCAAAGTTTTCAACTGAGACTGTTCTTTCGAATTCATACCGATTTCCGTGAAAACCAAAATCAACGATTTACATCAGTCATAATACATCATACGGGGCAAGTCATGCCCAAGAACTGGTGATCAAAGTGCATAAGCTCAAAACGACCGGTCTGGTTGTTACAGAAATGGTCGTGTGACAACAGTCTCAAAACAACATTATATGCACTCCCTAAGAAAGTGGCACCTACAGTGGCTAATGAACAAGGAGTAAAATCAGAAGTGATATTCAGGATCATATGAGTTGTATGGAATTTCAATACATATGGGCACTAAGATAAGCTAAGTATGGACGCAACAAGGGGGTAGAAAAATCAGGAAAAGTAATAGCTTATGTTTAAAAAAAGAAATCTAAGATGGAACGAAAGAGATTATTCCATCAATGATCCAGAGTTGGTTGTGTTAAGGACTCACTTAAGGGTTTGGAGTTTTATACATGCAGCAGATACAATCGTAGAAGATTCTGGTATAAGTTAAAAGAAAGAATTGAGTCCAGGTCATAAATGAAGGATTAAATTATTGAAGGATTGTATCATGCATATTCCTTAGCACCCATGAAAGGCTAAACAAGATAACTAATACCAAGAACCATAGATTAGAATATGGCTTAAGCCGACGTAAAGGCCGATCAAAATAAGGAGGAAACTAAAGAGTTACATCACCCAAGTAAATCAGGAGTTTGATTATTGGACCCAGAAGTTATAGGAATCATGATTGAGAACATAGCAGAATCACTCTTAATATTAAAGCTGCAAGAGAGATTGCACAACAACTATATTCTATAACGGCTCTACGATAAAGCCAGTTAGAAGAAGTACCTCATAAGAAGTCAGTATGGAGCTACCACCAGATTATATATGCACCAGAGGTGCAGGTATTATAATAGAGCTTCAAATGGTGGATGTAATTTATACCTATGTGGAAGGAAGGTTATGAAGGAAAGATATAAGAATGTAAGGTGATATTTTAAAGTAAGTAAGGTAAAGGTGAACAACGTATGAAATACTCAAGTATAGAAGGATGAGAGTGGTCCATACTTCAGGTAAAAGACTAGAAGCACTGGGATTCAATATCCAAGAATGATAGCGGCATCGTCAGTGGTATATCTTCTAGTCAATGATTTCTAGGTATCGAGATGTATAGTTAAGAAAGTAAAGAATATTTAGAGACGATGTGATGTCTCGTTTGATGTTCTAAAATAACACAAGGAAATTCAAACAAGTTGAAGGAAGATTACGAGTAGTATAAATAGATATGTATAGGTCACAAGCTAAAGTATGGTAAAGCGCCAAGGTTTTAGGAGGACAGGAATACGGATATGAAATGGCAGTGAGAAGGTGACAAGAATGGGTTAGTCCTCAGGATTAGGCCCACGAAAACAAGGGAGCTAATGCTTCTCTATGTTATAGTAAGCTCAGTATAGCCTGAATGGACTCAAATGAGTTACTCTTCATAAGTAGTATTTAGAAGAGATGGAATACTGCCCTAATAGTAAAATGAGGATATAATTGTGACAAAAGTGAATAATGATTTGAAAAAGAAGAAAAAAAAAAGAAAAAAAGAGAAAGAGAAAAGATTTTGCTGGCGGCACGAAATTAGGATACCCCCATAAGGTGAATCACATTGTGACAATATGAAATACGATTATGGGAATCACTTCGAATATTCCTTGAGGTAACTTAAGCCCTAGGGCCAAAGTATTACGTAAGAAGTTTCAAGTTATCAGTGGTGTATTGTAGATCAATATTGAGGTGAATCAACAATGGATGGACAAAAGTCACAAAGTATAAGATGAGATTAGGCCGTTATTCTAAAAGATGAGCAGTAATGAGAAAGCATTAAAGGACTTAAATTTATACATATGGAATAAACAACGAGAGTAAGCTGGGATTTGGTAGCAAACCTCAGCAACGATAAACTAAAGTAAGAGTTATGGCAGTAGATTCATACGGATGGCTAAATGGACCTATGCAATGAGATAAATATTCGTGAATTTAACAAAGTACCGAGCGAAGAACTTCAGTATACTCATAGATGCCCAAAGGGACATCTTATCAAGCTCTACATATGAAGGCTAGAGATTAGGCACACTTATAAGGTCAAAATCGTACAGGATGCTTGATGAAAGGTAGCAACAGTTACGAGATTGGAAGGATTCCGACTACAAGTTGTGGGGTGAGAAGGAGGCCTAAGAGGGGAATGCCCTGGACTTTGGACTTATTCACAGAACAGTCGCCTAGATGGCAAGGGATGTTCTAAAGTATTTGGAAGATATAATTTATGAAAATGATAAGAGCATGAGTCAACATTCGAGGACAAATGTTCCAAAGGGGGGAATGATGTTACACCCTGTAATATTATGTCGATATCACGCTCTGCAGTATTACATTACGGTGATGTCATATTTTGTAGTATTAAGTTACGATGATGTTGCACCCTAAAGTATTGTACGTGAAATTTGTCATAAGGTAATTGACATCAGTCTAAGGAAAAGATTATTTGGAGGTTATAAGGATTATGCTATTTCAAACAAGTGATGAGTAAACTCGTGAAGTTAAGAGGGTAAGTAAAATCGAAGAAAATGAATTGTTGTCGAAGTTTGGCAATTTGGGATAAAATACGGATCAAGTAATAATACCCGATAATTATAAACTAGTACCATACAAGATACCATATGACCACGGTAGTATAATATATAAAGTATATATGAAGTACTTTGAAAATAAATAGAATTTTAAGTAATTTGTGATAATTTTTAAATTATGCGAGTAATAGATTAATTACTGGGTAATAAAATATTACCCCGTTAACTAATAAGTGGATAAAAATTTATAAAGTCATACCCCAAGAATCGTGGCAGCCCCTCCCTTTATGTTTAAGGTGACTCATTAGTCACCTTTACATGTGCCATACAAGGATTAAAGGCCTAATTCACAAGTCTTATTTAAATAAAGACTCTTGTAAGGCATTTTAAAATGGGTAAACACTTCTTGCAAGACTAAAAAGCCAATGCATTCTGCCTTGAACAAACAAAAGGGTGAAAGAGCTACAAAGTGTTAGCCCATTCTGATTTCAACCAAAAGCAGAATCATTTCTTTCGTTCACCAATTCAAATGCTAGCCAACATTTCAATTTCAAGAGCTACCAAGTTGTTTATGAATTTTGAGAGTTTCAAAGCAGAGTTTCGTCCATATTTCGCAGAAGTAGATTCGTTCAAATGACTCCGGGAACAGGTATGTTAAGGCTATCCTTTCTTTCTTTTGGCATGATCCATACGATACGAACGAAATGTGCAAATGCACAAATTCCATGAATGACTCTATTCATAGAAGTATTAGAGATATCTTATGGTCTTGAATTTACGTGTGTCATAATATTTGTCATCTGTTCATGGGTCTCAGAAAAATATGCAAGTTGAAAAAAAAAGGTTTACTTCATGATATTATTCAAAGTCATAATGGTCTTATGACACTCCAAGAGATTTTATTAACGTACTTTTCATGCATTGCATTCATGTACATTGACCCATGACCAGATGACATTATATACGCGTATATATGTATTATATATGTATGTATATGGGATATGGAAAAAGTTATGGCATTATATACGCACCGTTATGGCGTTATATACGCACCACCACCTGATCAGCTGGTATATGATGATGATGCTGCCCACAGTGGCTAAAATATGATTCAAACGGTGTTATATACGCATATATATGTATGTATATGTATATGGGATATGGGAAGAGGTTACGGCGTTATATACGCACCACCACCTGATCAGCTGGTATACGATGATGATTTTGCCCATAGTGGCTGATATGATATGATGGGATGCCCTCAGAGGCTGATGATGTTATGAAACATGTACCTATACACGACATGACATTCATATGCATATGCATGACGTTAAAAGTAATTTATGATTTACAAAGTTATTCAGACTTACAGGTTGAGTCATGTACTCTATATGTCTTCCATGTCTCTTACGTATTTATTTATGTGCCTTACATACTCGGTACATTATTCGTACTAATGTCTCTTTTGCCTGGGGACACTGCGTTTTATGCTCGTAGGTCCCGATAGACAGGTCGAGAGCCCTCCAAGTAGGCTATCAGCTCAACAGAAGATGTTGGTGTGCTCCATTTGCTTCGGAGTTGCTCGTTTGGTTAGTATGATTTAGACGTATATTATTTGGTATGGCAGGACTGTCCCGACCTTTAAGACATTTATGTATTCCTAGAGTCTTGTAGACATATGTCGTGTACATAAAAGATTGTACGGCATTGTCGGCCTATGTTTTGAGTTTATAAAGGATCATATTGTCCTATTAGGCTCGTATGTCATGCGTATATGATGATGTAATAAGAAAGATACGTTACGTTGGTACTCGGTTGAGTAAGGTACCGAGTGCCTGTCGCGGCCCATTGGTTTGGGTCGTGACACATACAGATTAACTGAACACATTATCAAACAAAACTCTGAAACCCAAGATTGGAACTAAGAAATTAGAGTTTTCAACATAAGCGAGTTGAAAAAGGAGTAAAATCATAGAATCAGTCAAAATATGCAAGGGATAGAAGTTTAAACATAAAGAATCGGTTTAAATGAAGTGTAGAAGAAGTTCTGAAAACCCTAGTTTGAGAAGAAGGTAAAAAAATACTTGAAATTAATGATTTTTGTAAAAGAGATTCAAGAACAGTGTAAAACAACAAAAGAACAGACTCAAATTGTTTAAAAATCGTACAGATCTAGGAGTTGTAAACAAAAATTAGGTTTTCAGAAGAAACCCAAGTAGAGATGGAAGAACCTGTTTAGAAACCCAAAGATCGTAACAAATACAGTGTGATTTTGCTCGAAATCACACCGGAGTAGCCATGAACAGCCAGATAGCAAACCTTAGATACAAGCTGGCGTCGCCCAGGGCCCTTGAAGGCCCTAGAGAAGATGAGCATAGCAATAGAGGAGCCATTAGAGGCATAGGAGTTGAGGGTTGGTCACCGAAGAAGGAGGCGACAGTTGAAGGGAACTAGGATTAGGTTGGGTAGTTGAGAGAAGAGAGGATACAGAGGCGGCGGTATTTGGAAATGAGGTAGGGTTAGGGTGTAGTTAGAATTAAAAAGGAAAGGAATTGTGAGGGCCGTTGATCCATGATTTAGCGGGTCTTGGGTCGGGTAGGAGGATTTAGGACTTGGGTCGGGTGTTTTAATTTGAAATTGGGCTGGGGTTGGGGTTCAATTTAAGCTACAATTGAAAGCCAATCTGGCTATATTTTAAATAGCCACTTTCCCACTATATAATTTATAATAAATAATAAATAATGTCTGTAAAATAATTTTATGTACCAAAATGATTTAAAATAGGTATTTAACATTTTAAAAATATAGGAGACCAATTTTACGCATATAAAATGTAATTATACATTAAATGGGCTAATATTGTAATTATATGCAATTTAGCTTGAAAAATATCAAATGCAATTATAAAAATGCATAAAAAATATATTAACCATATTTTGGCATAAATATAGAAATTAAATGACTAAATCACCATAATAATAATTTGGAAAATAATTATTGGGGTTTTATGAATAATTTGGAATGAAATAAATCAATTTAAAACCTTAAAATTATGGAAAAAATTATAAAAACCTTGTGCACGCTTATATATGTATGTATATGCTATTTTGAAGGTATCTATGCTTATAAAAAATATAGGAAAAAAAATTGGGTATCAACAACCTTCATTCGAACTTGACTTGAAATCTTAACATACATCCCATACTTTGAACACATCCTCAAATGATAAGATAACATGATAAAAGCATTTGGAATACATATTGAACATATATCTTTCAACACAAGCATATTTGGAATGGTCAATTTTATAATGATTAATTTGGGACTTACACCAATTATATGAACACCGTGGGATTCAATTCTAAGAGAAGAATTTAGCCAACATACCTCAATTGAGCTTCCTTAAACTCTAAAATGTTCTGAAATTCTTATAAACTTCAATCTATTTTAGAAATATAACAAATTAAACAAATTAGGAAGATGATCATGGGTCTAGCTCATTTGAGCATTTTATCAATCAGTAGGTGTGCATTGAGATTTCAAGGCCCTTTTATGCAGGACTCCATCAGCCCATAACCTTTTTTTTTACCATTTTAGCTCAATAATCTTCCTACACCCCTTGATAACACATGCATACAAAATAAATAACTCCCATACCCAAGAATTATCTTACTACTTACCCATTTCTATTTAAATTTTGAAATTAAGGATTAGGGTATAGAATCTTACCTTTTGATTGAAGACCTTGTGAGCTTTCTTGTGAAATTTCAAGGCTTGAGTAGGATTTGATGAGAAATATGGCTAGGTCTCCTCTTTCTCTCTCTAAGACACTCTCACCACTCTCTAAAATATCAGATGAAATCAGCCAAAATAACCCCCAAATGGGGTTTATAAAAATGGGGTCAGGTAACATTTTCCAAAACTTAAACTTGCCAAAATCGAGTCTGTGATTGCAGATCGTACCGCATAATCAATCTGCGTCCTGCAAAATGGCCGCGAAAAATGATGCTAAAAACTGGACCAGTATGTGGCTGATCTCCGGTCTGTATACTAGTTCTGCTACAGCAGAATGTGACACAAAATCTCTCTTCTGAATTTTTCATTCCAATTCTGTGGCAGAAGTGCGGTCCGCATAATGGATATGCGATCGCATAATGGACCGCACAATTGACCTTCAAATTTTCAAAAGTTTTTTGCTTCTATTTGCGGCCGTATGCGGCCCGCATAATGATTTTATGGTCGCAGACTTGACCGTAGAATCGCCTTCTTTAGCCAAAATTTTCAATCCATCATTTAGTGCATTCTTCGACCCAAAAAGTTCGAGCCTCTCTCCAATCCTTAACACATAAGCCGACCTCAGCACCACAAAATCCCGGGTTTTAGGTAAAAGATTTTACGGGACCTTACACCAGAGTTCGCATTTGCGATGAGGGGCCTAGGTAAGCTTGAACGCATTTGCGATCAGATAGGTCGCTTTTGCGAAGTGTCTTTGTTCGCATTTGCGAAATTTATGTCATGTTTGCGATTGTAGCAGGGCTGTGATAATTGGCGCATTTGTGAACCCCATGTTGCAATTGCAACACTTGCGCCTGGACATAAAAGCCGAGGGACGGGATTTTAGTCTTATTTTCACATCTTTGAACCCTAGACTCGGTAGCAGGCGATTTGGAAGAGGGATTTTCATCTAAAATCATTGGGTAAGTGATTTTGTTCAGTTTCCAACTATTTTACATGATTATATGTGAGTATTAACATTAAAATTGTGAGAATCAAAGTGAAATTTTGAGAACCTTTGTCTATATTATAAAAAATGAGAATTTGAGTTTTGAGAGTCGACTTGGACTCGGATTTTGAAACAAAACACATGTATAGACTCGTGGGGTTAAGGGTAGTCGGAATATACCCTTGGAACCAGGTTTTAACTAGGCAAGCCCAGTGTTGACTTTTGTTGACTTTTGAGGAATTGTGTAAAGATCATAGCTTTAATTATTGGAATTGATTTCTCTTTCATTTTTTGATTTTATTGAGTCGATTTTGGTTAGATTTGAGCCGAGCAGAGGTGAATTGTAAAGGGGAGGCTATTTTAGAGTATTGATAAGGGCCTTTGAGATAAGTATCTTGCCTAACATTGTATTGGGAACTACCCCATAGGGATTGATTAGTTTTTACTATTTAAACTTTATGAAAGACGTGTACATGAGGTGACGAGTGTGTACACGGCTTATATGTGAGAATTTGACCGGTTTAGACTCTTAGGTTCTTATGTACATTAAAATGAAGTTACCTTATCATGTCATATCCTCCGTTGCTAAATTTAACCTTACATGCCCTATTTGAAGTTGATTGGTTCATGTTCTATCTTTTGTTGCCAAATATACTCTTACATGCTTTAATTGTAATTGTTGCCTCTTTACTGTTACATGTTGTCTCTTCCGTGGTAGACTATCCTTAATTGAAGTTATTGTCACATGTTATCCTTCCGTAATTGGTTATACTTATTTGAAATCATTATTACATGTTATCTCTTCTATTGTTAACTTATCCTTATTTCAAATCATTGTTACATGTTATCTCCCCTATCGTTTAGTTATTATTATTTGATATCGTTGATACACATTATCTCTATCATTGTCGAGTTATTCTTATTTGAAGCCATTATTACTTGTTATGTCTTTTATTTTGAGCTTGTTCTCACATTTCATTGTGTTTTTGTAATTCTTGTGTTGATTTACCTGACGTACTCTCGAGTTATTGTTGTTGTTGTTGTTGTTGTATTCAATGTTGTTGTACCGAGGGCTTTGTGTGCTTGTGGTATTGGACTTATGCCACAACCCAGATTTTCCACCCTCGAGATTCGTGTAGGCGCCTACTCATGAAAGCTAGGCAATCCGAGTATAATAGATTCATTAACCTTTTTGCTTAGCCTTTTTAGTTCAATATAATAGATGATCAACAACAGAATAATTATAATAAACAAAACGCAGAAGACAAAAATTAATAGTTTAACCATATACTAGTGCAGAATCCAACATACAACTCTACCCAGAATTTGGTGTCACTATGTCACGGACTATGTATGATTACTACAAACAGTGGTCTGAAAGATAAATACAAAGTTGTCTCTGAAATACGTAAAAGAAACAGAATGGAAAGATAGAAGGAGACGACAAGGCCCGCGGACGCCTGCAGGACCACCTCAGGACTCCGCTACTGGACTGAAGGCAGCAACCTCACTGTGGTCCAAAAGCTGCAGCATCGGGATCTGCACACAGTGCAGAGTGTAGTATCAGCACAACCGACCCCATATGCTGGTAAGTGTCTAGCCTAACCTCGGCGAAGTAGTGACGAGGCTAGGACAAGACTACCAAATAAAATTGTGCAGTTATATCATATACAATAAGTAATAATGACAGAAACTAACAGTTAAAGATGGGAAGGGGAAACATGCAGCGGGGAATATCATGTACAAACAAAATTTCTGTTAAGAAGTGAAAAGAACACGAAAATTCAACTGTAAGCAAGAATAAGGAAATCAATGACAAGTGCACGACATCACCCTTCGTGCTTTTACTCTCATCCTCACCATAAGAATCAATAAAATTGGTACGACATCACCCTTCGTGCTTTTACCTCACATAATTAGGGCACAGAATTATCCTTCGTGCATTATCACTCATATCATGGCATGGCATTGTACATCGTGCGGCATGGCATCGCCCTTTGTGCTTTTACCTCACAATATTGGCACGACATCACCCTTCGTGTATTAACACTCTCTCACAAATATCATGCATAGCATAACCCTTCGTACTTTTACACTCTTCCTTACCCAAGCAACAATAAAAAAAGTAGTACGGGCAAGGGAATCAATAAAATCACAATAGAATCCCGCAAGGGAACAATATCCCGGCAAGAGAAACAATATCATGAGTAATAACATCCCGACAAGGGAGATAATATCAAAAGCAATAACATCCCGGCAAGGGAGACAATATCATAAACCTCTTCTCTTTTCCACAATTACTTCACAACTCAATTCGCAACTTGAGCCAATGCTCTACAATGTTCAATTACCAATACTACTTCCACAAGCCTTGTTCAACAATATAAATCATCATATAAAGCATGAACAATATAAAACGGAGTCACATCAATCATAGTATAAGACTCACGGGCATACTTGACACCGACGTATAGATACTCGTCACCACACCTATACGTCGTACTCAACAATTAACACATAGAAAATGAGACACAACTCCTAATCCCTCAAGCTAAGGTTAGACCAAACACTTACCTCAATGCCACGAACACAATTCAAGCCTCAACTACTGCTTTACCTCTTGGTTCCACTCCCAATTCGCTTGTATCTAGTCACAATTTACTTTATAATATTAATAAATGCTAAATGAACCAATTCTAATGCATGAAAATAGGTTTTCTAGTGTTTTCCCCAAAAGGTCAAAAATCTACCCCAGGCTCGTTTGGTCCAAACCCAAAATTAGGACCAAAACCCAATTACCCATTCGCCCCCGAGCCCGGATTTACAATTGGTCCTGGAATCCGACCTCAATTTGAGGTTTAAATCCCCAAATTTCGATATTCCTATGTTTTACCCAAAATTCCCAATTCCACCATGAAAACCATAAATTCTAGGATGGAATCTTGTAAAAAGAAGTTAAGGAGTGAAAGAAATAAGTTAAAAATTACTTACTTATATTTTGGGGAAGAAAGAGTGTATTGATAAATCGCCTCTTATGTTTTAGGGTTTTGAAAAATAAGAAATGGATGAAAAGTCTCGTTTAAATATACCCCTCTCAGACCCCCACCACTGACCGCATAAAAGGGACCACAGCCGCGGAGCTCCACCGCGAGATCACGAGCGCGGCTGCGAAGACATGGCCTTGCTCACCGCTAACCGCATAAATCCCACCGCGGTCACGAAGACCCCACCGCGATCGCGAAGACTCCACCGCGGACCGCGAAGCCTGGTTTCAGAGACCTACAACTTTCTCTGAACCTGCAACTGTTATGTTCTAAGTCTAAATTCACTCTGAGGCCTATCCAAAACTCACTCGAGCCCTCGGAGTTCCAAACTAATCATGCATGCAAGCCTAAAAATGTCATACTGACTTGCTTGTACGGTCAAATCATCAAAATAACATCAACAACTACGGATTCAACCTCAAATTCATAAAATTACTCAAAAACATTGAAATTTTCATTTTCTCTTAACTGTAGGTCCATTTTATACCAAACCACTTCCGATTCTTACCAAATTCCACAGATTCAACCAATTTATTATTTTAAACTTGTACCGGGATCTGGAACCAAGATACAGGGGCCCGATACCATCAAGAAATTGTAGTAATTCACTTATGAAAGCCTTTATATTTTCTAGAAAATAATTTTTTAAAAAAAATTTATTTCTCGGGCTTGGTCATCGAAATTCGATTCCGAGCATATGCCCAAGTCCCAAATTTTACTACGGACCCTACGAGACCATCGGATCACGGGTCCGAGTCCGTTTACCAAGAATGTTGACCAAAGTCAACTTTATTCAATTTTAAAAGCTAATTTCCTTATTTTACTTAGTTTAAACATAAAAGCTTTTCCGAAGCGCACCTGGACTGCTCACGCAAATCGAAGTGAGACAAAAAGAGGTTTTAAGGCCTCGGAACACAAAATTTACATACGTTCTCCACCTTTAAAACAATCGTTCATCCTCGAACAGACATAAGAAAAGTACCTGAATCAGAGAAGATGGGGATATCGGCTCTGATGCTCATACTTTACCTGCTGACAATTCAAACATTGAGCCACATATGCAACAATATCCTTCTTCATCCTCCTCCACCAATAATGTTGCCGCAAGTCCTGATACATCTTAATGGCGCTCGGATGAATAGATTATCGGGAACTATGTGCCTCCTCTAAAATCAACTCTCGAAGTCCAACCACATTAGGCACACAAATACGACCCTGCATCCTCAAAACTCCATCATCTCCTAATGTAACCTGCTTGGTACCCCCGTGCCGTACCGTGTCTCTAAGGATAAGCAAATGAGGATCATCATACTGTCAATCTCGAATACGTTCAAATAATGAAGAACGAGCGACTATGCAAGCTAGCATACGACTGGGCTCAGAAACATCCAACCTCACGAACTGATTGGCCAAAGCCTGAACATCCAAAGCAAGCAGTCTCTCACCGACTGGAATATACGCAACACTGCCCATACTGGTTGACTTTCTACTCAAAGCATCAGCCACCACATTGGCCTTTCCCGGATGATATAAGATGGTGATATCATAGTCTTTCAATAGCTCTAACCACCTTATCTGCCTCAAATTTAGCTCCTTCTACTTGAACAAGTACTGTAGACTCTTGTGATCTGTGAACACCTCACATGACATGCTGTATAAATAGTGCCTCCAAATCTCCAGCGTGTGAACGATGTCTGCTAGCTCCAAATCATGAACTAGATAATTCTTCTCATGAATCTTCAATTGTCGTGAAACATAATCAATGACCTTGCCATCCTACATCAACACCGTACCAAGTCCAATACAAGATGCGTCACAATAAACTGTATATGGCCCTGAACCTATAGGCAATACCAACACCGACGCCGTACTCAAAGCTGCCTTGAGCTTCTGAAAGCTCACCTCACACTCATCTGACCACTTGAACTAGGCACCCTTCTGGGTCAACCTGGTCATCGGGGCTGCAATAGATGAAAACCCCTCCACAAACCGATGGTAATAGCCTGCCAAACCCAAGAAACTCCGGATCTTCGTAGCTAACGCAAGTTTAGGACAGTTCTTGACTGCCTCTATATTCTTCGAATCCACCTGAATACCCTCTGCTGAAACAACATGACCCAAGAATACAACTGAACTCAACCAGAACTCATACTTCGAAAACTTAGCATACAATTGACTATCTCTCAAAGTATGAAGAACCACTCTCTGATGTTGCTCATGCTCCTCCCGGCTGCGGGAATAGATCAAAATATCATCAATGATGACTATCATGAATGAATCCAAGTAAGGCTTGAACACTTGGTACATCAAATCCATGAAAGCTATTGGGGCATTTGTCAACCCGAATGACATCACCAAGAACTCATAATGCACGTACCGAGTGCGGAAAGCTGTCTTAGGGACATCGAATGCCCTAATCCTCAACTGATGGTAGCTAGATCTCAAGTCGATCTTAGAAAATACTTTGGCACCCTAAAACTGATCAAACAAATCATCAATCCTCGGCAGTGGATACATATTCTTGATTGTGACCTTGTTCAACTGCCGATAATCTATACACATCCTCATCGATCTATCCTTCTTCTTGACAAACAACACCAGCGCACCCCAAGGAGATACACTAGGTCTAATAAAGCCCTTATCAAGTAGGTCTGGCAACTGCTCCTTCAATTCTTTCAACTTGGGCGGGGCCATACGATATAGCGGAATAGAAATGAGCTGAGTGCCCGAAGCCAAATCAATGCAGAAGTCAATATCCTTGTCGGGTGGCATACCCGACAGGTTTGAAGGAAATACCTCAGAAAACTCACGAAAAACGGGCACAGAATCCATAGAAGGAACCTCAGCACTAGAATCAGGAACATACGCCAAATAAGCCAAACATCCCTTATCAACCATACGTTGAGCCTTCATATATGAGATAACCCTACGGGTAGAATGACCAGGAGTCCCTCTCCACTCTAGACGAGGTAAACCCAGTAAGGCTAAGGTCACAGTCTTGGCATGATAGTCCAAGATAGCGTGGTAAGGTGATAACCAGTCCATTCCCAATATGATATCAAATCAACCATATCCAAAAATAACAGATCTACTTGAGTCTCAAGACCCCCAATCACAACTATACATGAACGATGGACACGATCTACCACAATAGAATCACCCACCGTCGTAGACACATATACAAGTGCGATCAAAGAATCATGGGGCACAACCAGATAAGGGGCAGAATAAGATGATACATAGGAATATGTAGACCCTAGATGAAATAAAGCCGAAGCATCTCTACTGCATACCAAAACCGTACATGTGATAACTGCATCAGAAGCCTCAACCTCAGGCCTAGCTGGAGGAGCATAACATTGGGGATGGACCCTACCACTCTGAACTACGTCTCTGGGATAGCCTCCTACTGGCTGGCCTCCACCTCAAGCGACCTGAACTCCACCTCTAATACCTCTACCTCCACCTCTAGCACCTCTACCTCCACCTCTAGCTGGCTGAGTGGGCAGTGGAACACTCGGTGCCTGAACCATGACACGAGAACCCTAATGCTGAGAGTTGCTCGGTACTCGAGGGCAAAATTTAGCAATATGCCTCGTGTCACCACAAGTATAACAAGCCCTCGGCTACTGAAACTACTGAACCTGACGGCCTGAATAACCACTCTAGAAACTCTGGAGCGAAGGTGCATTGATAGGAGCTGGCGGTGCATTGTAGGGCAGCTGATCAAAATACTGCATATGAGAACCACGACCACTAGGAGCACCGTGAGAAGCCTAAAGTGTTGAATGAAATGGCCTGGAAGAATGGCCCCTACCAAAAGAATCTCTGCCTTCAAATGAGGCACCACTGAACCTGTCTAAATGACGAGGCCTCTTGGCAGACCCCTGAACACTCCCCTGTGATAGAACCATCTCAACTCTCCTGGCCACATTGGCCGCATTCTGAAAAGAAATCTCGCGCGCTGTCTCCTTAGCCATCTGCAATCGAATAGGTTGAACGAGTCCCTCAATGAACCTCACCTCTCTCTCTCTCAGTGGGAAGTATAAGAAGAGCATGATGGGCCAAGTCAATAAATCTGGTCTCGTACTGCGTAACAGTCATAGAACCCTGCTGGAGACGCTCAAACTGCCTCCAATAGTTCTTTGTTTGAGTGATAGGAAGAAACTTCTCCAGAAATAGCTAAAAAAACTAATCCCAAGTCAAAGCTGGTGACCCAGCTGGTCTAGCCAAACAATAATCTCTCCACCATGTCTTGGCGGATCTAGACAAACAAAAAGCAGCAAAGTCGACCCCATTGGTCTCCACTATCCCCATGTTCCATAGAACCTTATGACAGCTGTTCGAATAATCCTAGGGATCCTCAGAAGATGTACCACCAAAAGTAGTAGTGAAGAGCTTGGTGAACCTGTCCAACCTCCATAAGGCATTAACAGACATAGATGGCCCCTCTCCAGTTTGTGCCACAACACCAGGCTAAACTACCCCAACTAGCTGAGCTGCTGGAGTCTGAAACTGGGGAGCCACCTGCTCCGAAGTGCGAGTAGCAGGAGTCTGGGCTCCTCCTTCAGCCTGAGAGACGACTGGTGCTATAGGAAGCAAGGCTACCTAGGTAACACTCTCCATAAGACCCACTAGATGGACCAGAGCATCCTGAAGTACCGGGATGGCGATGAACCCCTTTGGGACCTGAGCTGGTCCTGCTGGAATTGTCTGGGCTGGAACCTCATCGTTGAACTCAACTTGAGGCTCAGCCGTTGGTTTTGCTACTCGAGCTCTGGGCTGAACCCTGCCTTTGGCTCGGGCCTTAGCACGTCCTCGACCTCTGCCCCTCACAGGAGTTGCTATTGGGGGCTTGGGCTGCTAGTCTAGCTGATGAAGCAGTACGTGTTCTCACCATCTACGAAAGAACAGAGTGGAAGTTCAATTAGCATTGAGAAATCAAGTCGCACCATAGAAAGGAATAGATGTGAAATTTTCCTAAACTCTATAGCCTTTGGGGGATAAGCACAGACGTCTCCATACCGATCCCTCACACTCTACCTAGCTTGTTCGTAAATTGTGAGACCTAGGCAACCTAGAGCTCTGATACCAACTTGTCACGACCCGGATTTCCCACCCTCAAGAGTTGTGATGGCACCTACTCATGAAAGCTAGGCAAGCCGAGTATTATAGATTCATTAACCTGTTTGCTAAGCCTTTTTAACAGTTCAATATAAAAGATGATCAACATCGAAATAATTATAATAAACAGAAATGCGGAAGATAAAAACTAATAGTTTAACCATATACTAGTGCAGAATCCAACATACAACTCTACCTAAAATTTGGTGTCACAATGTCACAGACTGTGTATGATTACTACAAACACTGGTCTAAAAGATAAATACAAAGCTCTATTTGAAATACGTAAAAGAAACAGAATGGAAAGATAGAAGGAGATGTCATGGCCTACGGACGCTTGCAGAACTACCTCGGGTCTCTGCCACTGGACTAAAGGCAGCAACCTCACTATGGTCCAAAAATTGTAGCAGCGGGATCTGCACACAGTGTAAAGTGTATTATTAGCACAACCGACCCCATGTGCTGGTAAGTGTCTAGCCTAACCTCGGCGAAGTAGTGACGAGGCTAGGACAATACTACCAAATAAACCTGTGCAGTTATATCATATACAGCAAGTAATAATGACAGAAACTAGCAATTAAAGATGGGAAGGGGAAACATGTTGCATGGAATATCATGTACAAACAAAATTTCTATAAAGAAGTGAAAAGAACACAAAAATTCAACTGTAAGCAAGAATAAGGAAATCAATGACAAGTGCACGGCATCACCCTTCGTGCTTTTACTCTCGTCCTCACCATAAGAATCAATAAAATCGGCACGGCATCACCCTTTGTGCTTTTACCTCACATAATCAGGGCACAGAATTATCCTTCATGCATTATCATTCATATCATGGCACGAGCATTGTACATCGTGCGGCACGACATCACCCTTCGTGCTTTTATCTCACAATATTGGTACGACATCACCCTTTATGCATTAACACTCTCTCACAAATATCATGCACGACATCACCCTTCGTGCTTTTACACTCTTCATTACCCAAGAAATAATAAAAAGTCAATACGGGCAAGGGAATCAATAAAATCACAATAGAATTCCGGCAAGGGAACAATAGCATAACAACAATATCCCGGCAAGGGAAACAATATCATGAGTAATAACATCCCGGCAAGGGAGATAATATCAAAAGCAATAACATCCCGGCAAGGGAGACAATATCATAAACCTCTTCTCTTTTCCACAATTACTTCACAACTTGAGCCAACGCTTTCCAATGTTCAATTACCAATAATACATCCACAAGCCTTATTCAACAATAGAAATCATCATATAAAGCATGAACAATACGAAACAGAGTCACATCAATCATAGTATAAGACTCACGGGCATGCTTGACACCGACGTATAGATACTTGTCACCACACCTATACGTCGTACTCAACAAATAATACATAGCAAATGAGACGCAACTCCTAATCCCTCAAGCTAAGGTTAGACCAAACACTTACCTCAATGCCACGAACACAATTCAAGTCTCAACTACCGCTTTACCTCTTGGTTCCACTCCCAATTCGCTTGTATCTAGTCATAATTTACTTTATAATATTAATAAATGCTAAATGAACCAATTCTAATGCATGAAAATAGGTTTTCTAGTGTATTCCCAAAAAAGTCAAAAATTGACCCTGGGCCCGCTTGGTCCAAACCCGAAATTCGGACCAAACCCCGATTACCAATTCACCCCCGAGCCCGGATATATAATTGGTTCTGGAATCCGACCTCAATTTGAGGTCTAAATCCCCAATTTTCGATATTCCTAAGTTCTACCAAAAATTCCCAATTCCACCATGAAAACCCTAGATTCTCGGATGGAATCTTATAAAAAGAAGTTAAGGAGTGAAAGAAATAAGTTAAAAATCACTTATTTGTGTTTTGGGAAGAAAGAGTGTCTTGAAGAATCGTCTCTTATGTTTTAGGGTTTTGAAAAATGAGAAATGGCTGAAAAGTCTCGTTTAAATATACCCCTCTCAGACCCCCACCGCTGACTGCATAAAAAGGACTGCGATCGCGGACTGCGAGATATCGAGCGTGGCCGCGAAGACATGGACTTGCTCATCGCTGACCGTATAAATCCTACCGCGATCGCGAAGACCCCACTGCGATCGCGAAGACTACACCGCGGACTACGAAGCTTGGTTTTAGAGACCTGCAACTGTTATGTTCTAGGTCTAAATTCACTCTGAGGCCTATCCAAAACTCACCCGAGCCCTCGGGGCTCCAAACTAATCATACACGCAAGCCTAAAAACGTCATACGGACTTGCTCGTACGATCAAATCATCAAAATAATATCAACAACTACGGATTCAACCTCAAATTCATAAAATTACTCAAAAACATTGAAATTTCCATTTTCTCTCTACTATAGGTCCATTTTATACTAACCCACTTCCGATTCTTACCAAATTTCACAGATTCAACCAACTTATTATTTTAAACTTATACCGGGCTTCGGAACCAAGATACGGGCCCGATACCATCAAGAAATTGCATTAATTCACTTCTGAAAGCCTTTATATTTTCCAAAAAATAATTTTCTTTAAAAAATTTATTTCTCAGGCTTGGGTCCTCGGAATTCGATTCCGGGCATACGCCTAAGTCATAAAATTTTACTGTGGTCCCTACGAGATCTTCAGATCACGGGTTTGGGTCCATTTACCAAGAATATTGACCAAAGTCAACTTTATTCAATTTTAAAAGCCAATTTCCTTATTTTACTTAGTTTTCACATAAAGTCTTTTCGGAAGCGCACTCGGACTGTGCACGCAAATCTAGGTGAGACAAAAAGAGGTTTTTAAGGTCTTGGAACACAGAATTTACTTTCAAATCGAGTGATGACCTTTTAGGTCATCACAACTTGCTTATAAGGAAACGTTGTGGCATATGGGCATATGTGGAGCGAGTTGTTATATTGTATTGTTATGTTTTTAGCTCACACGATGTTGTTGAGAGGAGTTGTTGATATTTTTGCATGAGAGTTGCCCGTGCTATTATTATTATCAATATTTGCACATGTGGCATGACAAGGCGGGCTATATATGTGGGTTTGCGCATATGGCGAGACAAGGCGGGAATATTATTATACGCGTGTGGCGGGACAATATTGGTATTTACTTTATTATTGCGCACGTAGAGAGACAAGGGGAGCTATGTTGGGGATGATTTGTGATAGCCTGGGGGCGTTGTTATTAATGATATTTATGTAGTGGTGTGCCTACCTTATGTGAAGTCATGCATAATACAATTTTGTTATGTAGTGTCCTACGTGACATTCATTTTCTCTAATATTACTTGTTGAATTGAGCTGTGATAGAACACTTGCACAAACATACACCGCAATTAGTCACTCATATTAGTCTAAGAAGATTAACCTTGATGTTTATCGATCCTTTACATGTATTATTGTATACCCGCCTTCTGTGCGTGAGTTGCACCATTAACACGTGAGTTGTCTATGTAGATATGAGATATTGTTACTGCTAGCATGCAAGTTGTCAGTGCGGATATGAGATATTGTCACTCTCTTATCGCATGAGTTATCCGTGCAGATATGAGGTGTTAATGGTATTGGTATGTGAGTTGTCCATAGGGTTGTGATTTATAATGTGGGCACAAGATGCCAAGTGATAAGGGTTCGTGTTTTGGGACTCGTGATTAGTCATTATGAGGTGTGGTACCTCGGGGAAACTCTTGTATAAACCTCGTGTGCAAGCGGTTGTTTTATTGGATTGTTACTTGTTTTCCTTTACTTGGTTTTACTAGAATATTACTATATTATGCTTACTTTACGACATTATTACTTGTTCCTTATTGTTAATTGTTGTTGTAGTTCTTATTGAAAGTATTGTAGAGTCATTCTTAGCATATTTAGCTTTATATTGTTCCATGTTAGTTTTATATTCATACTTATACAGGTTATTATGTCTAGTAGGTGTCTCGACTGTTTCTCATCACTACTCCACTAAGGTTAGTTTTGGTACTTATTGGGTACTGTTGTGGTGTACTCATGCTACGCTTGCTGCACATTTTTGTGCAGATCCAGGTACCTCAAATCTTTATTTTTTAAAACTTTGACAAGAATACCCAATTTTACTCTTTGATTCTCATAAATTTGATGTTAAATCTAAGATATTGACACGACCCAAAGTCCAGCTAGCCGTGATGGCGCCTAACACAACCTACTAGGTAAGCCAGTTAACAATAAACCAGTTCAAATGATATTTATTAAGAAAAGAAATGATAATATGACTGAACTATTAAACAAAGAATTCCCAAGGACTGGTAGTACTAATCACGCGCTTCTAAGATCTGGATTTTTACAAAGCTGAATTGAAATAAGTACAACATCTGTTTGAAATGTAAATGAACAGAATTCAAAGTTAATGCCACCAAGGATAGTGATAGCCATAACTATAATGCAGGTACATCTTCAAATTCAGCTCCCGCCGTGCACAACTACATCAACATCCAACATCTGCACACAAGGTACAAAAATGTAGTATGAGTACAACCGACCCCATGTACTCATTAAGTAACAAACCTAACCTTAGGTTGAAAGTAGTAACGAGCCGGGACAAGGGTCAGCATCCGACTCCACTAACCAACCACAATTCATAACAATATAATATACAAGAAAATAACTCAAAGATAAGATGCTCAGCTCGCTCGCAGTCACATAAAATAGGCATGCTTTTCAAGTATTATAGTATATCCTAAATCTTTCACCGAAAACACCCAAAAACATATGAGTAAGTTTGAAACTGTGATTTTCCCCAAAAACCTTTCAACAATAAATAAGATGTTTCATTTTCAGATAGCATGAGACAAGAACATCTCTATGCCTACATGTCAATATGCAGGTAAAATCATGAATATCACCAAAATCGGATAGCGTGAGGAAATGCACCTTTATGCCTGTATCTCAAGTATGCATGTCAAATATAATGCATATCAGTGATGAACTCATGTACTCACACTCTTAGAGTACTCAATCTCTCTGTCTCGTATTCTTACTCACCATGCTCGACGCTCAGTCACTCAATACTATACAGGGCAGATCCAGCCCCAAATGCAAATAGACCAGGACAGATCCAGCCTAAATGTAAATAATTACTAGCAACTGCGCCTACTGTGGATGTGCAGAATCCGGAGGGGCCGATCCAGCCCAAGCGTTATAATAAGCCAAATTCTGGCATGAATCAACAAAGCCTGCTGCGGCTTGCAGCCCGATCCCATAAATATCACTCACAACAGGCCCTCGGCCTCACTCAATCATCAATCTCTCCAGTCTCTCGGGCTCACAACACTCATGCTAAGCGACCCAAATAAATGATATGATATGTGACAATATACAATAACAGAGACAGAATATAGTATATAATGATGAATGCGACTGAGTACATAACTACAATTAAGCAAATAACGAAACAACGATGAACGGCCACTGTGGGTCCAAATAGTACCAGCATATGCCTAAACATGATTTCTAGCATAAATCACAACTCAAGTGCTCTAATACATAGAGTGCAGTAAAAATGTACAAATAAGATAGCTACACAGCTCCATAGAATCGACTAAATCACAATATCTACGGTGCATGCCCACAAGCCCGTCACCTAGCATGCGCGTCACCTCAACATCAATCACATAACACATAATTCGGGGTTTCATACCCTCAGCACCAAGTTTAGAAATGTTACTTATCTCGAACAAGCCAAATCCAATACCGAGTAAGCCAAACGATATTACAAGATACCATCTCGCACATACCGACCTCCGAACAGCTTGAAACTAGCCAAAAGCAACTCAAATACATCAAATAATGCCAAAGGAAACAAATCCAATCGATAAAGTTTGAATCTTTAATCAAAACCCCAAAGTCAACCAAAAAGTCAAACCTAGGCCCTAGGAACCCGATAAAACTCACAAAATCTGATAACTCATTCAATTACGAGTTCAACCATACTAGTTTCACTCAAATCCGACTCCAAATCGACGTTCAAAACTCAAAAATTTGCTTTATAAAATTTTAGACAAAATCTCTCAAAACTTCACTTTGAAATCATCAATCAAATGCCAAAAATGAAGATGGATTCATAAAATATAACAAAAACCGAGTATAGAACACTTAGCCTAATCCATGTGGTGAGAATTGCCTCAAGAATTGCCCAAATCCGAGCTACCCAACTCAAAATATGATAAAATGAACAAACCCTCGATATTAAATATTTTTGCCCAGTTGTTCTGCCTCGTTTCATGTACAAAATGATCCTAAAACTCGCTTTTGATGCCTCAAATGGATATCTTCTGAAATTTCGGTCAAGTTAGACTTTTGAATCACTCTATTTGACCTTATAATGAAGGAGATATGTTGGTTTCAATATTTGGAAATAGTGTAGATTTTTAAATAGGAATTCAATGGCAATTTCGCTACTAATCTGGAAAAAAATCTGACAACCCAATTCTTAGTAAAATGACCATAAATTCCTCATACGATGTCGAAACTTGATGATTCTAGTTTGTATTGTTCCAAAGTTACGATACAAATCTAGTGCTTTAATTAAAATAGAAATTGGAGCTTATTTGCTTAATGTGGTACCATTTATGCTTGATGAAACGATGTTGAAACATAAACAAACGAGCGTAACATAATCCAAAACTACTTGAAACTTACCCGAGCCCCTCGGGATCCCCTCCAAATATAACAAGTCCCATAATATAACACAGACTTACTTGAGGCCTCAAATCACACATAATGACATCAAAACCACGAATCTCACCTCAAATCGAACTTAATGAACTTTGAATCTTTCAACTTCCAAAACTCGTGTCGAACCTTATCAAATCAACTCGGAATGAACTCAAATTTTTCACACAAATACCAAATGACATAACGAAGCTATTCCAATTCCCGGAACCACAATCCGAATATGATATCCTCAAAGTCAACTCTCGGTCAAACTTATGAACTTTCCAAACCTTCAAATTTCCAACTTTCGCCAATTAGTGTTGAAACCTTCTAGACACATCCAAATGCAAATCCGGGCATACGCCCGAGTCCAAAATCACCATTCGGACCTAATGAAATCATCAAAACTCCAATTCGAGGTCAAATACTAAAAAGTCAAACTTGGTCAACTCTTCCAGCTTAAAGCTTCAACAATAAAATTCATTCTTCAAATCAATTCCGAATAACTTGAAAAACAAAACCAACGATTCGTACATGTCATAGTACATCATACGATGCTACTCAAGACTTCAAATAGCTAAATGGAAATGCTCAAAACAATTGGTTGGGTTGTTACATTCTCCCCCACTTAAACATACGTTCGTCCTCGAACGTGCCAAGAGTTGTTCCAAAGCCATCAAATCACTGTGTAACCTTACCATGCACCTACCGGGGGTGATCCCATGTCACCCTAATCCATATAAGCCTGACGACACAACCTAACTGATGATTCTTAATTCAACCTTAGTCCATAAACCTTAGAATCCAATTTCCAATATCTAGAATTTCCAGACCCGAATCTTGCATCTATACATTGTATAAGTTTGAACAAGCTGCATCAATCCATGACCATAACCCATGACACAATCACATGATATACCACATAATTCAAATACTCATAGTAATAACTTCCGACTGCAATAGCTACTCGATAACCAACTCGACATCGGTAACAAACCTCATATCAATTAAAATCTTGTTCTGAAACTTTGTACACTGCCAATGATGACAGAAGCATGCAAAAACTCTTAAGCACTCATCAGATCAATAAGTCATGGAGCTCTCTCTCATTCGACAGGAATCAAAGCCAAGTACTAAGCCAACTTTCGATATTATTCTTCCAAACATATCGTAATCAAATTTGATAGCACCAATTCTAGGTCTGACGACCTCATCTTATCAAATACAAGCTACTATACTGACATACCACACCAATACTACCCAGAGCCACAAATCGTGCAATCCGTGCACCAATACTCAACAATTCAAATGCACTCAAGCAAAATAAAAAATGACTCAAATGAGAGAATCGTCCCGCAAACTCAATAAGTACCACCACAACCGCAATGCTATGAACCCATCATACATGGTAGAACCAAGACACACTAATCTAACACAAAGGATCATATCCAACATAACTATGTTGCAGTGTGTGACCCCATCCAAACACATGTCCATATGAAATAACTCAAGCCACCATGCTCAAAATCAACAATCGCGCGCAATTCGACATCAAGTACACAAAGTGCCTGGCCATAACTATGGAGAAGAAAATAACACAATATACCACAACCCTGAAAGACTATAACTAAGGCACAATTCCACACTCCAATCACCATATCGCTCGAATTCCTCTTTAAGCTCAAAGAACCGCATCATGTGTGCATATAACCAATAAATCACAACCCCTCATAGCATAGAAGAGTAGCACATAGAGCATGTCAAAAAAATCTCAAGCTCAACTCTAACCAAATGACACACCCTTCAACAATTACGGTGCTGAATCAACAAATCTGACCCGGTGTAGGATACACATCCTAATTAAGACTACCAATGAGCCCCCAAATCAACCCTGGTCATCCACATATAGATAAATAATCCTACAAAAGTCCACAATGATCTAACCATAACACATACTATCATCTGGATATCTTTGGCCATATCTTCACAGTCCATAACCACGAAACAATCTACTTCTGAGAACTCCCGGTCTCCAAATCCATAGAACACATGAATCACTATATCTGATCCCAACTCCACCGCCCGAATGTGTAACACATCTCTCATACACGATCATCCCAATAGGAATACTTTGATAATTCTTCCGTGCCACATAGCAAAATCTGAATATCAACAGTCGATCAACTGGGCGAGTACCGCAATACTAATGAAGCATCTGTAAGTCAAAACACGGTGAGCCCTCTAAATGTACACTCTACTCAGGTAATACCAATTAATGCTAGTATCCGAAATTGTTGTGTTGCATAAACTCATGATCTTCCTTTTTAGAACTAAATCGTATACTTGCTCATGCAAATCCCCATCTTAAACCATACCTCATCTATCATCTCATCATACTAAAAGTACGAGAATCTCATAATTAACTCTGAGTATAAGCATAATACATACCCGGTCAGTCTGAAATCGTCCATTTGATATCACCTAGGAGAAAATCACAATACACAACATGCTCCTCATGCTGGTAGGGAATATCTATCTCAAAGTCGTGGTAGAAACCCTCGAAAACTCTTCGAAACCCATTTGAACATAACCATGCCATTATAACTAAATCTCTCTAACTAAACCAAGCCACGAAGGTCACTAAAAACCGAAGAGCATTGCCACGAAACACCTGTAGACAGTTACCACATCATAAGTACCAAAGAACCAATCATAACCATTACTGTGCTGACCCAACCTACTATCAAGCTGTCCTACTTCTCTGAGTTTCTTCTGAATTGCCTTCAAGTTGACACTTCTACTTGCCAGAACACCATGATCCTTACCCAAAACTCAGAACAAGAGGTCCTAGCATAAAACCACATCGCTCGAAGGCCCATATTCCCTCTTAACCATCCCAAAGCACCACAACTAAGACACCTACTCTGAAGAGACCTTCTGTGAATCTAAATCTATTTCCTTTGCCTTCCCGATTCTGATATGTAGAATCCATAATGATATAGAAATACCGCGAGTCTCGACACCATCTAATGCAAATCTCAGATTCTAGCCATATACAAATCAGAAAAGTTCCCAATTGCTACATATAAATCTTGAATCTATTAGAAACTTCTAGAGAGTCATCCACTCGACTCAAGTCTCAATCGCACCGACCAAATGGTACGAACGACTTGTTCCCCATTAGCACGACAACACTCAAAGAAGTTACCCCGCCTTAACGGAACCAAGCAAAGTGTTGATAGCAGTCTTCCCCACTTGGATCAAAGCCATAGAACAAAACACTCAATAACTCATAATATCCATACTCTATTACTGCCATAATCCTGCACCGAAGTTCAACTCAATCCTTCATAAGCTCATGTAACATAAACCATCTAATACTTCAAATCATCTATAACTCTCGCATTCATCCTCGTGATAGTCAGGTCAACTATTACCACCGATCCATACGCAGATCACACAAATACAACCCACTGGTATAAAAGGAAGCCTCCACACAACATCATAAAAATCAAATATCCATAGATTACCTCGTAGGTTATAACCCACATGCTTAGCCTCAAACTGACATCTCTTTATACCCTTTCATAGCCACAACTACTACGCAATCACTTAATCTTCCTAAGTCTGAACTTACCAACAAGGCATGAGAACCTAATTCGTCCCACAGTTAAACAACATGAAAGATCCTCCAATACACTCATAACTCGAGACTATACGTCACATCAAGACAGAAATCAAGCACCCAATAGTCATTTTTACATCTCAAGCAAACTCTTCTCATCACATTCAATCCATCTGAACTCATCCCGTAGTCACATCATACTCATTATATAGCTATCCAAACACTCATCAAGCCCCACATTCCACTAATAGGGACACTACCGTACTAATAAGTCCAAAAGCACATGCTCACACAATCAAAATTCCCGTGTTAAAGTTATAGTCGAAACTCGGCCTCAAGTCCTCCAGACTGGCCCATCATCACCACACCGAAATCATATCCCGCACCTCATCTATATAATCACAAGTCATCGATGCATAGTTGATATCGAGCACTCATATGCGCATATGCGTATGTGGAAGGAATTCAAAAGTTACGCTTAAGCTGAATTAATGTCGCACGATAAGGAAAGAAATATGAGAAGTTTATCCTAAATGACATGTCGTCTCTTGAATATAGGTATGGACGTCATTATATCAATCCACAAGACTCTACTAGACACTTGCTCATGACTCGTAGAACCTATAAACCTAGAGCTCTGATACCAACTTGTCAAGACCCAAAATCCAAATAGCCGTGATGGAACCTAACCCAACCCTCTAGGTACAAGAAAGTAACTCAGAGATAAGATGCTCAACTCGCTCGCAGTTACAGAAAATAGGCATGTTTTTCAAGTATAATAGTATATCTCAAATCTTTCAACAAAAACACCCAAAAATATATGAGTAAGTTTGAAACTGTAATTTTTCCAAAAAAAAACCCCTTTCAACAATAAATAAGATGTTTCATTTTCAAATAGCATGAGGAAAGAACTTCTCTATGCCTACATGTCAATATACAGGTGAAATCATGAATACACCAAAATCGGGTAGGGTGAGAAAATGCACCTCTATGCCTATATCTCAAGTACGCATGTCAAATATAATGCATCTCAGTGATGAACTTATGTACTCACACTCTTAAAGTACTAAATCTCTCTATCTCGCATTCTCACTCACCATGCTCGACATTCAATCACTCAGTACTGTACATGGCAGATCCAGCCCAAACATAACAGGTCCAGGGTAGATCTAGCCTAAGGCAAATGAACCAAGGCAAATCCAGCCCCAAATGCAAATAGACCAAGGCAAATCTAGCCCAAATGTAAATAATTACAAGCAACTTTACCCACTATGGATGTGCAGACTCCAGAGCAGACGATCCAGCTCAAGCGCTATAATAAGCCAAATCTTGGCATAAATCAACAAAGCATGATGTGGGGTGCATCCCAATTCCATAAATATCACTCACAAAAGGCCCTTGGCCTTACTCAGTCATCAATCTCTCCAGTCTTTCAGGCTCACAACACTCATGCTAAGCAGACAAAATCAATTATATGAGATGCGACAATATACAATAATAGAGACTAAGATAAGATATATAATGACAAATGCAACAGCAAAGAACGACCACCGTGGGTCCAAATAGTACCAGCATACAGCCTAAATATGATTTCTAGCATAAATCACAGCTCAAGTGCTCTAATACATAGAGTACAGTAAAAATGTTTAGATAAGATAGCCACAAAGTTCCATGGAATCGACTAAATCACAATATCTACGATGCATGCCCACACGACAGTCATCTAGCACGCATGTCACCTCAACATCAATCACATAACACGTAATTTGGGATTTCATACCCTCACACCAAGTTTAGAAGTGTTGCTTACCTCAAACAAACCAAATCCAATACCGAGTAAGCCAAACGATGCTATAAAGATGCCATCTAACGTGTCCTGACCTTCGAACGACTTGAAACTAGCAAAAAGCAACTCAAATACCTCAAATAATATCAAAGGAAATAAACCCAATCTATAAAGGTCGAATCTTTAATCAAAACCCCAAAGTCAACCAAAAAGTCAAACCCGAACACGCACCTCGGAACCCGATTCATGAAGATAGATTCATGAAATGTAACCAAAATCGAGTATCGAACACTTACCCCAATTCATGTGGTGAAACTCACCTCAAACATATCCCAAATCCGAGCTCCCGAACTCAAAATATGACAAAATGAACAAACCCTCGATATTAAATAATTTTGTCCAGATATTCCGCCTCATTTCATGTGCCAAATGATCCTGAAACTCATTTTTTTATGCTTCCAATAGATTCCTTATGAAATTTCAGTCAAGTTAGGCTTTTGAATTACTCTATTTGACCTTATAATGAAGGAGATATGTTGGTTTCAATATTTAGAAAAAGTGTAGATTTTTAAATACGAATTCAGTGGCAATTTCGTAATTAATCTGGAAAAAAATCTAGCAATCTTAGTAAAATGATCATAAATTTCTCATACGATGTCGAATCTTGATGATTCTAGTTTCTATGGTTCTAAAATTATGATACGGATCTAATGTTTTAATTAAAATTGAAATTGGAGCTCATTTGTTTAATTTGGTACCATTTATGCTTGAAGAAACGACGTCAAAACATAAAAAATGAGCGCAACATAACCCAAACCTATCTGAAACTCACTCGAGCCCCTTAGGATCCCGTCCAAACATAGAAACGGGTCCCATAACATAACACGGACTTACAAGAGGCCTCAAATCATGTATAAAAACATCAAAACCATGAATTGCACCTCAAATCGAACTTAATGAACTTTGAATCTTTCAACTTCGAAAACTCATGTCGAACCTTATCATATCAACTCAGAATAAACTCAAATTTTGCACACAAGTCCCAAATGATGTAACAAAGCTATTCTAATTCCTGGAACCACAATCCGAATCTGATATCCTCAAAGTCAACTCTCGGTCAAACTTATGAACTTTCCAAACCTTCAAATTTCCAACTTTCACCAATTAGTGCTGAAACCTTCTAGAAACATCCAAATACAAATTCGGGCATATGGATGATTCCAAAATCACCATCCAGACCTAACGGAACTATAAAAACTCTAATCCGAGGTCAAATACTAAAAAGTCAAACTTGGTCAACTCTTCCAACTTAAAGCTTCAATAATAAAATTCATTCTTCCAAATCAATTCTGAATAACCTGAAAACCAAAACCGACAATTTACACAAGTCATAATACATCATACGATACTACTTAAGCCTTCAAATAGTTGAACAGAATGCAAATACTCAAAACGAGCGGTGGGTCGTCAGATATAATCAAGAAATATAGTTGGAAATTAATCAAAATCACTTACCCAATAGATTGGTATGAAAACCTCTCCAGAAAATCGCCTCCCACCGAGTCTAGGGTTCTAAATATGATAAAATGAAGCTAAGACCTGAATACTTAGCTATAAACAAGCTTCAAATATCGCATTTGCGACATAGGGTTTGCAATTGCGAACCCCGCAAATGCCGAATCAAAATTGCAAAAGTGAATATTGACCCACTCTGATGAAGTCGCAAATGCGACACATATCTCGCAAATATGAGAGCTAGAATCTCCGCAAATGTGAAAGAAAATGTCACAAATGCGTAACCTCTCTCGCCCAAGTTCCATCGCAAATGTGATGGAATTGTTCGCAAATGAGAACCCCCTATTCCCAGCCCAACATCGCAAAAACGAGAAAGGCCTTGTAAATGCGAAGATCGCAAATGCAATGTAAACCTCGCAAATGCAATGTAAACCTTGCAAATGCAAGAATAGAGCACCAGTAACGGATGAACCTTGCCAAAACCTCTCCGGAACACATCCGAACCTCACCTGAGCCCTTGGGGCTCCAAACCAAACACCTATTTATTTACATAAACATCATACGAACTCGCTCATGTGATCAAAACACTAAAATAACATCTAGAACTACATATCGGACATCAAAACACATGAATTTGGATGAAAAGTTCAAGAACCTCTAGAAGTGCAACCAAACATCTGAATCCTATCAAATCGACTCCAAATGACACCAAATCTTGCAAACAAGTTCCCAAAATCAAATTCCGAACCAAATATCTGCAAATTCAAATCATGGTCAAACTTAGGAAAATTTAGAACTTTCAAATTTCCAACTTTCGCCAATTATGACCGAAACCTTATAGAAGTTTCCAAATGCAAATCCGAGCATACGTCCAAGTCCAAAATTTCCATCTATACCTAACGTAACTGTCAAAATTCTGATCCAAGATCAATGTAATGACCCGACTAGTAGTTTTGTTATTTCAGACATGGTTGTAATTGCAATTTGAAGTTGAAAAGTTTGACTGTAGGTTGACTTTTAGGTATCAAGCTCGAAATTTAATTTTGGGACTTGAAATAGGCCTTTTAGGCTATTTCTAACTTGTTTGCAAAATTTGGTATCTTTTGGAGTTGATTTGATATGATTCAGATGTTTAGTTGTAATTCTAGAGATTCTTGAATTTTACTTTGAAATTCATGCATTTTAGTGTTTGATTCATAGTTTTAGATGTTATTTTTGTATTTTGATCATGAGAGCTAGTTCATATGATATTTTATACTTGTGTGGATTCTTAGTTTTGAGCCTCGAGGGCTAGGATAAGTTTCGGAAGAGTTTGAACTGAAAATGAACTGTTGGTGTTGCTGGTGCTCAGTTATTGCACTTGCAAGCAGCATCCACGCAATTGCAAAGGTGACAATGGGGGCTCAGATGTCACAATTGCGACTTCTCCTACGCATTTGCGAAGTCAGCTAGCATTAGACATTGTTCGCAATTTTGAGCAATTATTCGCTTTTGTGAGATTTTGCAGCTTCGTAATTGCGAAGCCTTTTGTTGCAATTGCGATAATAAATGAGGATGTCAGGGTTTGTGAATGTGATCCTTGTTCTGCAATTGTGAGTGTTCGCAAATGCAAACCCTGTGTCGCAAATGCAACGCCTGAAGTTGAACATAAGGGCTGGAAGTCGGGATTTCATCTCACATTCTCTCATTTTAGAACCCTAGACTTGGTAGAAAGCTATTTGGGGAGGTTATTTTTATCTACACCTTTGGGTAAGTGATTCTAATCTACTTCCAACTATATTCCATAAATATACTTTAGATTTTAACATTAAAATCATGTGAATCAAAGTGAAAATTTGTGAAGCTTTGTCAAGTTTCTGAAAAAATAAGAATTTGAGTTTTGAGAGTCAATTTGGACTCAGATTTTGAAACAAATCTATCTTTTCACTTTCTAAATTCTTCTTTCTGACAACCAACTATGTCAACTGTTAACGAAAATAACCAGTTCAACCCATAAGAGGGAGCAACTCCACCACTCCTCTCTCCGCGCAAGGATCTCCTCATCATCGTACCTCTAAGTCCGCGATCGCCAAGAACCTTTAGTGCACCAAACTTCAGAAGTGTGCAAACTTAGTCAACATGTCCACAATAAGCCAAACTGCGTCATATTTTCCCTAGTTCGTGGTAAGCCTACCACAGAATCTATAGTGATGTGCTCCCATTTCCACTCTGGTATCTCCAATCTCTGAGTCCCTAGCCGGTTTCTAAACCTCGTACTTTACCTGTTGCGAGTTTAAACACCGAGAGATATAAGCAACAATATAAATCTTCATTCTCTGCCACCAATAGTATTGTTTCACGTTTCGATACATCTTCGTGACCCCTAGGTGAATGGAATAGCAAACTGTGAGCCTCCTCAATGATCAACTCCCTCAACCCATCAACATTTTGGAACACAAATCTAGCCTTTAAGATGCATAACACAATCATCTCCAATCACAACCTCCTTCGCACCACCCCGTTGCACTATGTCTTTCAACACCAACAAGTGAGGATCATCAAACTAGCAAGCCTTGATACGCTCCAAGAAAGATGACTGTGCCACAACACAAGCAAGAACCCGGCTAGGCTCTGAAAAACCCAACCTCATAAACTGATTAGCCAAAGGCTCAACATCTATGGCTAGTGTCCTTTCCACCGCTGGTAAATATGTCAAACTGCTCATGCTCTTACCCTTCCTACTCAAGGCATCGGCTACTCTATTGGCCTTCCCCAGATGATATAGTATGGTGATATCATAGTATTTTAGCAACTCTAACCATCTTCATTGTCGCAAATTAAGGTCATTTTGCTTGAACATGTACCAGAGACTTTGATAGTTGGTGTAGACCTCACATGAAATATAGTGCCTCCAAATCTTCAGCGCGTGAACAATGACTGCCAACTCTAAATCATGCACATGGTAATTTTTCTTATGAACTTTTAACTGATGAGACACGTAGTCAATCACCCCACCATCCTACATCAACAACGCGCCAAACCCAATACATGATGCATCTCAATACATGGTGTAATATCCCGAACATGTAGGCAACACCAATACTGGAGTTGTAGTTAATGCAATCTCTAGCTTTTGAAAGCTCACGTCACACTCGTTGGACCATCTGAAAATAGCACCCTTATAGGTCAATCTAGTCAAAGGAGCTACAATGGAGCACATCCTCAAGTGCTGCTCATGAGCCTCCCGGATGCGAGAATACACATGTATATCATCAACAAACACAATGACAAAGGAATATACGGTTAAAACACGTTGTTCATCAAGTGCATAAAGGTTGTTGGGGCATTGGTCAGCCCAAAAGACATATCCAAATATAAAAGAAAAATAGGATGACATAAAAGAATAAGTGGAACCTAGATCAAATAAAATTGATGCATATTTATGGCAAGTGGAACGATACATGTGATGACCGCATCAGACAACTTTGCCTCGGGTCTTGCAGAGAATGCTTAGAAATGGGTCCGAGCCCCACAAATCTGACCTCTGCATCTCGGATGGCCTCTCCTTGGCTGGCCTCCACCTCTAATGGCCTGACCACTATCCTGGGCTGCCTGACCCCGCATTTAGCTGGCTGAGCAGGTAGTGGAGCAACCAATGTCGGAATCATGGCACGAGTACCCTACTGTGGCATACTTCTCTGAAGTCTAGGACAATACCTCATGATATGACCCATAGCTCCATACTCAAAACACTCTCTTTGCTAATGTGGCTGTTGAATCTTGGACTGACCTCGATGGTCAAGACAACCACTGTGATAGCTCTGAATTGATGGTGCACTAATGGGAGTTGAAGGTGCACTGTAGGCTAGTTGCTGAGGATGAGAGCCATAAGAACCATGACTGCCCAAAACACCATGTGATTCCTGAAGTGCTAACTAAACCGGCTTGATAGGATGGCCTCTATAGTGTGAAACCCTACCTCCGGATGAGGCACCACTAAAACCACTGAAATGACGAGGCTTCTTCTCAGATGCTGCCTCTATACCCTAACCACAAATACTCTTAATCCGTCTAGCAATATCCACAAGTAAGGACATCTATAAATCGCTGCATCCTCTCCTACTCAGTAGGGATCAAGATAACTGCATGGCAAGATAAATCCACGAATTTGGTCTCGTGCTGAGTAAAAGTCATGCTACCCTGCTAGAGGCGCTCAAACTGGCTACGGATGTCCTCTCTCTGAGTGAAGGGGATGAATTTCTCCAAGAATAGTTGTAAGAACTAAGCCCAAGTGAGTGTAGGTGAACCTGCTTGTCTGCCCCAAACATACTCCGGCCACCACCTCCTGGTAGAGCCATGTATATGAAATATTGCGAAGTCGACTCTATTGAACTCCACTATACCCATTTTACACAATACCTCATGCCAACTATCCAAGAAATCCTAGGGATCCTCAGAAGGTGTGCCACCAAAGCGAGTAGGCAATAACTTGGTGAGCTTGTCCAACCTATTCAACCACTTGGACGACATCGCAGGTCCCTCCCCAGACTGGTGTAGTAATAACAGGCTGAACTGCTCCAATTGACATAATTGTCAGAGTCTGATATCCGTGAGCCATCTGCTCTGGAGTGTGAGTAGGGGAGTTTTGGCTCCCTCCCTAGCCTGAGAGATGACTGGTCTCATAGGGAACACGCCGGCTTGGGCCACACTCTCCATAAGACACACCAGGCGGACTAGGGCATCCTGAAGTATTAGGGTAGCAATGAACCCCTCTGGTACCTGAGCTGGTCCAACTAGTGTACTCTGAACATGGATCCCCTCATCTTCTCGATATGAGGCTCTACTATAGGTGTTGCTACACGTGCTCTAGGATGAGCTCTGCCTCTGGCTCTCCGTTGGCCCCTACCCCTAGTAGTGGCTGCAACCTAGGGCTCAGCTGTAGAATTGTGCATGTTCTCACCATCTGTGAGAGAATAAGAATAGAACAATTCATACTCAATGATGGAATAAAGTCGCACGATAGAGAAAGAAAGAAGTGAAATTTCCTAAAGCTTTATATCCTCTACAAGATAAATATAGACGTCTTCGAACTGATCCTCAAGACTATACAAAGCTTGCTCATGACTAGTGAGACCTAGGAAACCTAGTGCTCTAATACTAACTTGTCATGACCCGAAATCCTAACCACGAGACCGTGATTTTGCGTAACGTCCAGATGCTAGGCAAGCCAACATAGCTACACAATATTCATTTTTAACAATTTTAAAAGTAGATAAACAAAAGGTAAATTTGTAGATCTTCAAAATATATATAATAAACTCTGAATATGTTGTCTAGTATAATTCTGGATCAAGTGTCACAAAGTACACGCGGTACTAAAAATACTATAAGCCAGGTCCAAAATAAAATACAATTGTCTAAATGGAGTAAACAATATAAAGATAAGAAGGGGACTTCAGGGTCTGCGAACGACGTTAAGCTCTACCTTAAGTCTCCGGATAAATGACGATCCGAGCAAGCCTCCACTAAATGCCTCTAGGACCAACACCAAAATCTGCACAAGAAGTGCGGAAGTATATAGCACACCTCCTTTTTCCTACCCCGAAAGGGTATAAGGGAGTTTTTTCCAATTTAAGTGACAATCGAAACGAGATTTATTTATTTAAAATTCAGAGTCGCCACTTGGGATAATTCATGGTGTCACAAGTCAATGGTTTAGAATCCCAAATCGAGGAAAGTTTTTACTCTAATTTACGGTCTGCGAAACACAGAAATCCGGGTAAGGAATTCTGTTAACTCGGGAGAAAGTGTTAGGCATTCCCGGATTCCGTGGTTCTAGCACGGTCGCTCAACTATTATTATTGGCCTAATTATCTAATTTTTTACACATTTTAAACCTATGTGCATCTTTAACTTTAAAACCGCCTTTGTTTATTTTAGGAATTGATTCAAGGTTATTTAAAACACATCGCAAGTCATGATACATGAAATGCACCCGCGGTTCACGATACGTTCTATTTAACCTTTTTGAAAATTAGAAGAGGGTCACATGAAATGTACCCCCGAGTATTAGTAATAATTGTGATAATTAATTAACGTGCTTAAAGCAAACTACGGAGTTCATTTTTAATATCTACATTATAACGTGTGTGAGGGCCATAGATGATTTAATTGCTTATGGCACAACTCAAGTTTCTCTTAAAGTGATTTCTTGATTTAATCTCATGGGGGCCATAAATTATAGATTTTGTTTAATATGGCACACCTCGCTCTAATTAAAAATTACTCTAACTAAACGTAATCTAAGGCTTTATTTGTACAACTATTAATTTAAAGAGCGCGCTGGGCTTTCAGGCGTTTGGACCATGCCTGCTATAGACATAGTTGGCAGCAACATTTAAATGAGGGTCTGGGCTCGAAAGCAGGCCCAAAACGATAAGGCATGCAATTCCCTCATTTCTAAGTGGCCCTACGTCTAGGCCTAAAGTAAGCTGAATTTGGTAAAAGGGATGAATGCTAAAGGGTCTGGGACTCAAGATCGAGTCCCCATAGGATAAGGAAACATCTGAAACCTGAGAGGCTCGCTAAGCCCATTTGGCTAACATCAGTACACAGCCATGTGATGTTTAAAAACGTTAAATGCTACAAACCATATTACACATTTAAAAGAGGCATTGTTTTGGATTTGATTGAATACGTAATATGAGGCCAAGATTATGCAATGTTCCAACCTCAATTTTGGCTAAAGCTAAACTATAAATACATTTTAGGAAATTCAGACCTCAGTTCCAACCTTACAAACAGCGATGATATACTACATGGTTCAGAACACTTGGCCCTTGTCAAACCAATAATTCATTACTCGAACTATAGTTCTTCAAAAACACAAATTCTCAAATCAAACTTTAGAATGAAATGAACTAATGAATTATGATGTGACCAAACCAAGATCTAAAAATCCAAACTTGATTCTAAAGAGACTTAAACTAACCAAAGGAAAAGCACTCATCTAGCTTAGACCATGCCACTTGAAGTCCAATATTCTACATGTCTAACAAATAAAGCCTCAGCCAACCTACTAAACTATGATACTGATTCAAATTATACACAAGACTCAAGTCAGTGATATAAATGTGCATAAAGAAACTAAATTACAGCAGAGCTGAATGATCTTAAAGAAATCAAAAGACTAGAGATTCAACAAAAAAGTATTTGTCATTAGATTTCCATGTTGGACTACATTTTTTGCACTGCACATGTCATTCAAGGTGCAGGAAATACCTGGGATTCAAACAAAGCAAAAGAGTGTGGATTTCAACAAGCAAAGGTGTAGCAAGGCAATACAATCAATCAGCAAAAATCAGCTCCTTCAGTCCATACTCAAACCCCTGAAATTTGACAAGATGTTCAAGCTTTAAACCCAGAATGGAACCAGCTGACAGTACTCGAACTTTTTTTGTGTTTTCTAGTTCTAAAATTCTTATCAGTATATGTATTTTCAGTGTTTTTGACGCAGAGAAAATGAAGCTTTTTCCAAATCCGCTTTTCTAGTGAAGGAAGAGTCCTTATTTATAGGCCTCTAAGGCCATGTGCCTGAAAATAGAAATCAGAATATTTCCAGCCTGCAAAGGCATCTTTTGTAACTTATTGGGACATCTGGCAGTCTTTAATTGGTTCCAGCACTTGCGCTGGCCAAGATTTTGCCAGCTGCCCATATTCTAGAAACTCCTAATGCTAACCTTATCTGAGCACCCCAATTCTACTTCCCAAATTAACCCCCTTAACTTCCTTATTGTTCAACTAAGACCCTAGGAGTTTCTAACCATTTACAAACTGAGGCAAACATCATAAAGCAAATCGATATGAGTGAAACCAAACAAACAATAAACATATACTGAAGAAGGTGAAAATCCGGACCCTTAACACAAATTAGAAAGATTCAACTTCAAGATGAACTTCAAAACAAAAATTTAACTTCTAACGACCAGTGACAAATTTGACTATAATTAAAAGAAGAATGGAGCAATTAAAAACACTGAATCACAACAAAAGGAAACCCTAAAAACTAGAATCATGCAATTAGAAACACGGATTATAACAAAATAAGAAGAAATCATGATAGCATATCCTAGACAAAACAATAATCTAACCTAATAAAATAAATAGGAAAATCAAACCATTCGAGCGAGTGACCACTAATGGCCAATGACCTAAAATAACAAACCAACTAATAACTAAAAAGAAGGAAAAACATCAGAAACAAGCAAATAAAGCAAAAGGAAATCAAAGAAGAGAAAAAAAAGGGGAAATGACTAACCAGACAAAGCCTGGGAAATACTTGAATCCAAACAAACGACCAAAAGGGGAAGGAACAGGGCTGGCCAAACAACTGAATCTCCCAAAATCGAACCAAAGATCATGTTAACCAAAGGCTCTCAACGAGAACGCTTGGCTAACACGAATTTTGATTCATATTGAACTCCAGGAGCCAAAGAATTGGACCTAAAAGAACTAGGGTTTTTCATATCCGAAATTCGAGGAGTTTGAGGGTGATTTTTTGGAAATCAATGATAGATTTGGTAAGGAAGGGTGAAAGTGGTTGTGTGGTAAAAATCTGAAGATGTTTGGTGAGATTAGGGTTCAGGCAACTCCGGTTTTCGATCTGAAATTCGAAGGGCTCGACTATGATTTGAAGGCAGCGGGTGGGAGATTTGGGATGAGGGGATGAAGAGGGTTCCAGCCGGTGGGGAGTTGGGGTCTAAGGGCGGCAGATCTCTAGGGTTTTGAGTTGGAGACGAAGAGAACTGAAGGGTGCGTGGACTGGGGGGACCTGGTTCCGACATATATATCCTTATATGCGTCCAGTTCTGGTCCGTTGGATCAATGTGATCCAACGGTTGAGATGGGAAAAGGTAAAACGGGGTCGTTTTGGTCTGGGGTGGGGCTGGTCCGGATTTAGGCTGGAATTAGGCTTGGGCCAAGGCAGAATTTGTGTGGGGTTTGGGCTCAATTAAACTTTGGCCCAAATTGCCCTAATTTCTAATTCTCTTTTTACTTTTTCCCAATTTCCAATTTTCTCCTTTTTTCTTTTCCTTTTCAAATTAATTTAAACCTAAATTAACCCTTTACAAAATTAAGCTAATTACCCATCATAATATTTACAAAAAATGATTAACTCCTAAATTAGAAGAAAAACTACAAATTTAAAATTAAACGACTAAAATGCAAAAGTGAGCCATTTTTGTGATTTTTCATTTTTATAAAACAACTAAACTAAAAATGTAAAAAATAAAACCCCAGATGCAATGCAGAGTATTTTTGTGTTTTTCATTATTTAAATAAAATAAACATGCACAGCTAAACGCAAACAATTAACAAAAATCCTATGAAAAATCTACAAAAATTGCAAATAATGGAAAAAAATTATTTTCTTGAATTTATGGGAGTAATTAATATAGGAAAAAAATCACGTGCTCACAGCTGCCCCTCTTTGCTCGGAAACATGAAGAGTTTTCGTGCAAAGATAAAGTGAGCGAATACGAGCGATTTTTGCCCGTTTGAATACTCCGTGCGAAGCATTTTTTGAAAATTTTGACCGCACCCTGCTTCCGAGGTTGCCTACATATCCTTGGCTATAAAGGAATCAGGTCAGTATAGTTCGGGAAGTTTCGGTAGTTGGGACTTCCAGGAAGCTGTGATTTCACTGTTGCTACTGCTGCTACTGCTTGCTGAACCCCTTATTACACCAGGACAAAATAAAAGAAGCTAGACTAAACTATGATTTATGAATTACAAGAATCCTATCTGTATCTTCAAACTTGATCTTGCAGCTTCTGCTACTCCGTTGACTTGTACTCTCCAGGTGAACTTCCTTTGTTGCTGACTTGAATTGTGTTATGAGGTGAATTCCTTCATTCTCCAGGCGGGCGCCTGATTGCTGAACTAAAACTGTCTTCTTTCGATCATTGCTACTTTCCCTTTGTTCTCCAGATGGGCGCCTGATTACCATCATTTGAATTATCTTCCTTTCCTCCGAAACTCGACTTGTTTTCCCTCCGAAACTTGAATTGTTTTCCCTTTGTACTCCAGGTGGGTGCCTGATTACCAATATTTGCACTGTTTTCTCTTGAGACTTGGCATGTTTCCCTTTGTTCTCCAGGTGGGCTCCTGATTTCAACACTTGAACTGCTCTCCCTTTGTTCTCCAGGCGGGCTCCTGATTTCCAACACTTGAACTATCTTCCCTTTGTTCTCCAGGTGGGTGCCTGATTTCCACAACTTGAACTGCCCCTCCCTTTGTTCTCCTAGTGGGTGCCTGATTTCCACAACTTGAACTGCCTTCCCTTTGTTCTCTAGATGGGTGCCTGATTTCCACAACTTGAACTGCCTTACCTTTGTTCTCCATGTGGGCGCCTGATTTCCAAAACTTGAACTGTCTTCCCTTTGCTCTCCATGTGGGTGCCTGATTTCCAACTCTTACATGGTTTTTCCTTGAAACTTGAACTGCTTCTCTTTGTTCTCCAAGTGGGCTCCTGATTACCAACATTTGCATTGCCTTTTCCTTTGTTCTCCAGGTGAGCTCCTGATTACCAACACTTAAATTGTTCTCCCCTTTGTTCTCCAGGTGGGCTCCTGATTACCGATACTTGAATTTCTTTCCCTTTGTTCTCCGGGTGGGCTCCTGATTACCAACATTTGAATTGCTTTTCCCTTTGTTCTCCAGGTGGGCTCTTGATTACCGACACTTGAATTGCTTTTCCCTTTGTTCTCCAGGTGGGCTCCTGATTGCCAAAACTCTAATCATATTCCCTTGCTCTCCAAATGGGCGCCTGATTGCCAAAACTTGAACTGTATTTCCTTGTTCTCCAGGTGGGCGCCTGATTGCAATAGAATAGACAAAACAAAAAAAATTCATGCCCCAATTTGGTAGTTGGGCACATCGGTGAGTGTTAATTGAATCATGTTACCAAATATCTCTAAGAATTTGAAAGCTAGATCCCATTATCCAGGAGGGTCCTGAAAATTAAAATCAAATCAGTGAAAACTTCAGAGCTACATTATATGTCCCTATAGTAGAACTTACGCTAAATCTTGTTATCTAATAGAGGTCTTAAATCTATGTCCCATTATCCAGTAGGGTCCTGAAAATTTTGAATTGAATCCTATCCTAGGCGTGAAAACTTATATGAATGTTTTGAATTTTAAACTAGGTACCATTGTCCAGGAGGGTGCCGAGAATTTCAAATTAAACCCCATTATCCAGGCGGGTCCTGAGAATTTACGATCGAACCTGTACGGTACATTGCTTTCTTTACGGAAGGTTTCTCCGAAACAAACGGAATTTTCTGTCACTATTTCAAATCAATGAAAAATCTTGTCAGTTTAAAAAGATGGTGGTTAGTTTGTGGCATTCTTGCTGAAGGTGGCCTCTCCGCTACCGCGCTTTGCTTTGACTGGTTGCCTTGAATTGGCCAAGAACCGTTTGACTTTCTGACTGATTCTCAATCACAGGACATTGAATGACCCGAGTTCTCTACACTCAAACCGTTGTTTTACATTTCTGACCCTTCTACCTGAACCTCTGTATTTCCCACAAGATTACTAAACCATTCGACCAATGGAACTTTCACTGACAACTTATTTCCCACTTTACATCATGCTATCTCTAGTATGCTTTGGCCGCACTTTGCTTTGTGCAATTTTGGAATTTGGTAGTAAGCTTTGAAATCCCTTCTCACTTGCTCAAACAAAACTGACATTGGGAAAATCTCAGAGAAAGAAACTCAAAAGAAATGAAATGCAATGACTTCGAGAGTTAGGAATAAAGAAGAAAATCCAAAACTGGATGACTGTTTGAGGGGGAAAAAAGAAAAGAGACTTATCTGAGCGGAACAGCTGGCACCAATGATCATGACATGCATTTCGGATTAATCAACCCAGCCTATTCAACCAATCACCTTTCAGTTATCATATTATATGCCCCAGGATTTCCATAACCCGATTTCTTCGCCGAATCACTGACCTTGTTCGGTTCGCGGTACCCTGAAGGGTTTTTACCAACAAACCTCTCTCATTTAATCATCTCTCAACTCACTGTCTCCTTACGATGACGTGAGGGTTTTCACCAATAAGACTCTCTCATTTTTGATTTCTCTCAGCTTTCTATCGCTTTACGATACCCGTGAGGGTTTTCACCAATATGACTCTCTCATTTTTCCTTTTTCCTGCTTAGACCAGAGTGTTGCTCCTGATATGAATCATCTATGTTTTCTCGACTTGGCATCTCTCAAAGACTGATCAGAAGGTCTTTCTTTGGACCGTAATGTGGGCTCTTACAACAACCACAACTTTCTGCCCCAGTTTCTTTGCTTGGGGACTTCTGGATTTCTATTTTTATGGGACCGAACCGTGAGGTTGTCTACGTATCCTTAAAAGGAATCAGGTCGAACGTAGTTTATTTCATAGGAATTACTTTGTTGTTGTGATTTTTCTCTTTTCTTTTCTTTCTCTTTTTTTCCTTTTCTTTTCTTTTCTTCTTTTTTTTTCTTTTTTCTTTTCTCCTTTTTCCACTCTTTTCCATTCTTTTCTTTCTCTTTTATCTTTTCTTTTCTCTTTTTCTTCTTTATTCACCTTTTGCGCTTGTGTTTTTGAACCTTGCTACTGATTCAAAAAGAGGCGTATGAAAGGAAATAAATAAGGCTCAAAGGGGTAACAAAGGATAAAGTGTTTATATAGCAGAACAAAATGCCTTCCTCATTCCAATCTTCAAAATATGCCAAGTACAAACAATTTAGACAAACCAAAGAAATAATACATAATATCTTTTGACGACATCAGAATTGAGAGCCATATCTACACATTTGCATTCTATATCTGTTAAATCAAAGCACCGTTGGACAACACTCTCATTACGATGAACGGCCCCTGCCAATTTGGGGAGAACTTGCCTTTCCCTTCAGCCTGATGTGGGAGGATGTGTTTCAATACTTGCTGATCCACTTCAAATTTCCAGGGATGCACCTTCTTGTTGTTTGCTCTCGCCATTCTCTTTTGATACAACTGGCCATGACACACTGCTGCCAATCTTTTCTCATCAATCAAAGTTAATTTCTCCAGATAGGTTTTGACCCACTCATCATCATCAATTTTGGCTTCAGCAACAATTCGAAGGGCTGGAATTTCAACTTTCACGGGTATTACTGCCTCAGTGCCATACACCAACAAATAAGGAGTTGTACCTACTGAAGTGCGAATGGTAGTGCGATAACCTAGTAGAGCAAAAGGCAACTTCTCATGCCATTGCCTAGAACCTTGCACCATTTTTCGAAATATCTTCTTTATGTTCTTGTTGGCTGCCTCGACTGCTCCATTCTCCTTGGGGAGGTACGAGGTGGAATTGCGATGAGTAATCTTAAACTGTTGACACACTTCTTTCATCAAATGACTGTTAAGATTAGCACCATTATCCGTGATGATCACCTTTGGGATTTCAAACCGACAAATGATATTTGAATGAACAAAATCGACCATTATCTTCTTGGTCACAAACTTGAAAGTTTTATCTTAAACCTACTTAGTGAAATAGTTGATGGCTACCAGAATGAACCTGTGTCCATTGGATGCTGCTGGCTCAATTGGTCTGATAACATCCATGCCCCAAGCAACAAAGGGCCATGGTGCGGACATCGTATGCAATTTAGATGGCGGATAATGAATCAACTCTTCATGTACTTGACAATGATGACACTTGCGCACAAAACTGATACAATCTCGCTCCATGGTGAGCCAATAATAACCTGCTCGGAGAATTTTCTTTGCCAGAACATATCCACTCATATGCGGTTAGCAGACTCCGGAATGCACTTTGGTCATGATAGTCGTGGCATGTCTAGCATCAATGCATCTTAACAATCCAAGATCTGGAGTCCTTTTGGACAAAACTCCTCCACTGAAGAAAAATCCACTTGCCAAACGACGAATTGTTCTCTTTTGATCATCTGTGGCTTGTACCGGATATACTCCCATTCTGATGTATTCCCTGATGTCATGGAATCGCAGCTCACCATCAAGTTCTTCTTCCACCATGTTACAGTAAGTGTGCTGATCATGGACCTGAATATGCAAAGGGTCAACATAAGCCTTATCTAGGTGATGTAACATTGACGCCAAAGTAGCTAAAGCATCGGCAACCTCATTATGGATCCTTGGAATATGCCTGAACTCTACCGATCGAAACAGCTGACAAAGATCATGCAAACATTGTCGATATGGTATAAGCTTTAAATCCCGTGTCTCCCATTCTCTTTGAATCTGATGCACCAGAAGGTCTGAGTCCCCCAAGACCAAGACTCCTGAATTCCTATATCTACGGCTAGCATTAATCCCAGAATGCATGCCTCGTATTCCGCTATATTGTTGGTACAGTAGAATCACAGCTAGGCCGTAACAGGGTAATGATTCCCTATTTCAGAAATGAGTACAGCTCATATCCCAACGCCTTTCATGTTAGCAGCCCCGTTAAAGAAATGTTTACAACCTGGTTTTCCAACCTGCTCCACCTCATCAATATGCATCACCTCTTCATCGGGAAAATAAGTTCTCAATAGTTCATATTCTTCATCAACCGGGTTCTCGGCCAAATGATTGGCCAATGCTTGGGCTTTCATTGCGGTCCGAGTTACATAGATAATGTCAAACTCCGTGAGCAAAATCTACCACTTTGCAAGTCTTCCCGTGGGCATAGGCTTCTGGAAGATATACTTCAGAGGATCCAGGCGAGAAATGAGGTAAGTGGTGTTGGACGACAAATAATGTTTTAGCTTCTGTGCTACCCAAGTTAGGGCACAACATGTCCTCTCAAGGGAGTATACTTAACCTCATAAGACATGAATTTCTTGCTAAGATAATAGATGGCCTGCTCTTTCCTGTCGGTGATGTCATGCTGACCCAACACATAACCAAATGAGTTATCCAAGACTATCAAATAAAGAATCAAAGGTTTTTCGGGTTCTAGCGGGACCAACACAAGTAGGTTTGACAAATACTCCTTGATCTTATCGAAGGCTTCCTAGCATCATTGGTCCATTTGACTGCAGCATCCTTCTTTAGCAACTTGAAGATGGGCTCACAAATTGTCGTGAGTTGTGCGATAAACCTGCTGATGTAGTTTATCCTCCCTAACAGACTCATTACCTCAGTCTTGTTCTTTGGTAGCGGCAATTCCTAGATAGCCTTGATCTTTGACGGATCCAATTCAATGCCTCGCCGATTGACTATGAATCCCAACAATTTCCCCGATAGGACATCGAACGCACACTTTGCAGGGTTGAGTTTAAGATTGTACCTGCGGAGCCATTGGAAAAACCTTCTCAAATCTTTGACGTGGTCCGACTGCTTCCGGGACTTTATGATTACATCATCCACGTAAACCTCAATATCCTTGTGTATCATGTCATAGAATATGGTTGTCATTGCCCTCATGTAAGTTACCCCAGTATTTTTCAAACCAAAAGGCATGACCCTGTAGCAATATGTCTCCCATGGCGTGATGAATGCCATCTTTTCCGCATCTTCCTCATCCATTAAAATCTGATGATAGCCCGCATAGCAATCCACAAAAGACCCAATCTCATACTTGGCACGATTATCAATCAAAATGTGGATATTTGGAAATGGGAAGTTGTCTTTTGAACTTGACTTATTGAGATCACGGTAATCAACACACACTCTGGTCTTACCATCCTTCTTTGGCACAGGCACAACATTGGCTAACCACGTAGGATACCGCATGACCCGAATGACCTTTGCATCAAGCTGCTTTGTGACCTCTTCTTTAATCTTCATACTCATATCAGTTTTGAACTTTCTCAACTTTTGGTTAACGGGAGGAAATGCTAGATCAATCGGCAATTTGTGGACCACCAAATCGGTACTCAATCCTGGCATGTCGTCATACGACCATGCAAAAATATCCTTATACTCAAACAATACTTTAATTATTTCTTCCCTAATTTACGGTTCAAGATGGACACTTATCTTAGTTTCTATGACATTATCCGGGTCCCCTAAATTGATTGCTTCTATATCATTCAAGTTAGGCTTGGGTTTTTCCTCAAAATGACTTAGTTCCTTATTAATCTATTCAAAGGACTCATCCTTATCATATTCTGATTCATCATCACACTCTATTTCTTTGATTATTATTTCAGAATTAGATTTACTTATAAGACTGGGCCGAAGATTCCTCATGCATGTCATGTCACTGAAACCAGCATAAAAAGAACTGTACAGAGAAGAAAAGAAAAACAAAAATGAAACTATCAGGAATGATGGAAAATGGAAATTGCATTTCATTGAAAATAAAGGATAACAGGGTTTGTACCTCAACAAGCGACAAATAAAAGTCTGGGTCATAACCCTGGAATGACCCAGCTATAAAGGAAAACAAAACAAACTACCAAGACTCCTTCCGGGTAGGGAGATGAGTAGCCTTCCAATTGTTAAGCTTTGTATTCGACTCAACAAACTGCACGTCCGTGTTGCTAGAACCTTCTCCAACCTCTAACATGTTCACATCATCAAACAACCTCTGGAACCTTTCAATTAACTCCTCATCAATGTCAACCATAGAACTTGGAACTATCGCCACTGGGCATTTCCTGGCACCGGGCTTGACAAAAGACCTGGAGAGACGCGGAACAGGCTTTGTAAGTGTCCACGCCTTCTGTTTCAACCTTTTAGCCCTTTTCACATCTGCCACTGTAGGTTTGAATACAAGACCGAACGTACCCAAATTCTTAGGGATGGACACTAGTTGCATGATACCTTGCAGAGATGCACTCAGACCTTTACCGGGTACACAACCATTTTTCAACATTTCAAAGGCCACCATGACTGATGCGGAGGTCATCTTTGGGGTTGGAACACATTTCCCTTCCGGAACCTTCTCCACCGACACTGTTTCAAAAACTTGATAGACCCAAGACCCTTTTCATCTTCAACCTCAATGAACGGGACAGAGGCATCACTGTGAGCACACAAATTATCTTCACCATGCACGATGATCTCTTGTCTATCCCATTTGAACTTGACCATCTAGTGTAGGGTGGAAGGGGACTGCTTTGGCGGCATGAATCCAAGGTCGACCCAACAGTAAATTGTAAGAGATGGCTACGTCCAACACCTGAAACTCTATGGTGAATTCCACCGGTCCTATTGTCAACTCAAGCACTACATCACTAACAGAATTTTTCCCTCCACCGTCAAATCCCCGAACGCAGATGTTGTTCTTGTGAATCCTCTCATCATATACTTTCAACTTATTCAGAGTAGAGAGAGGGCAGATGTTTGCATAAGACCCATTGTCAACTAATACCCTGGTAACCACAAAATCTTCACATTTTACCGTAAGATAGAACTGTTGTGTTCAGTACCTTCCACATGCAACTCATCATCAGAAAAAGTGACCCTGTTCACCTCAAATATTTTGTTGTGGATCTTTTCCAGATGGTTTATTGAAATTTTGTTGGGAACATGAGCCTCATTCAGAATTTTCATCAAGGCCCGACGATGCTCATCTAAGTGGATTAACAATGACAACAATGAAATTTGAGCAGACGTCTTTTTCAACTGCTCCACAATGGAATAATCTTGTACCTTCATTTTCCTCAGAAACTCCTCTGCCTCTTCTTCAGTCACTGTTTTCTTCACTAGAACTGCATTATCTCTAGATGTTTTAGCTTTCTTTAACTCTTCTGGGGCAAAGCATCTCCCCGAATGAGTTAATCCCTGGGCCTCATTGACTTCTTCTTTCACTTCCTTTCCCTTATAGGTCACTATCACCCGTTCATAGTTCCATGGGATGGCCTTGGTGCTGATTACCGGCAACCAGGTTACAGGCTTAATGATGACAGGATCTGTATGGGCACCCTCTACAATTATGATAGGCTTGTTGGCCACTCCTGGCACAACCAGTTTTAACTTTTCTTGCTTTGCTATAACATCACTTGGGGATCATTTCTTAGCTACCACAGATGGCTTGTCGTTTGTCATGCTCAACTTGTTCACTGATCCTTCAACTATTGATTTTTTAACTGGCTTGACCTCACTGGACCGAATCATCATGATAGTCTATGAAGGCTTATTGGGCTCCCCTCCTTTATGTACTATCTCAATCATGTTTGTTTCTTGATAGGTTGGCAATGGGTTCTAGTTGATGTTGGGCGCCTCTGGAGTTTGGACTTCAATCCAGTTCGTGTCAATGAGCTCCTGGATGGCATTTTTCAGGTGCCAGCACTTCTCCGTATCATGCCCCGGAGTACCAGAACAATATTCATAGCTCACAGAGTAATCAAGATTCTTTTGAGGAGGGTTTGGAAATTTCGACTCAATTGGCCTAAGCATATCCAACTGCCTCAATCTATGGAATAGACTGGTTTAGGATTCCCCCAATGGGGTAAAGGTTTTCTTTCACTGCAACCTCTCGTTTTTGAATGCTGGATTGGGTCGGAAACCTGGGTCGGTAGGGTTTCGGTAGGCTCGTGGGGGTGGGTAGACATTTTGTGGAGGTGGGTAGGTGTTTTGTGAGGCCGGGACATGCCATTGAGTGTAGGCAGGAGGTTGAGTATATGTTTGGGCGTGGTGGACAGAAATATGAGGGTTTGGTGACGGGAAGTAGTGTTGGGGTGGGTTATATAGGGTTTGGGTGTAGGTTCGGTGATGGGGTCGAGGCTGGGTATATTGGTGTGATGGGCCCCTGGGTCCAAACCATGATCCTGAATCAATTGTCGCCACGTCTTCTTTCTTCTTCTTTCCAATCACTCCCTCAGTATCGTTCTGAATGGATTGGGTAGTTGCCTTGATAGCCGAGTAACTCATGATTTTGCTTGATTTAAGCCTTTCTTCCACCATACCACCCATCTTCACTACCTCATTGAACGATTTGCCTATGGCCGATATCAGATGGCCGAAGAAAATGGACTCCAGGGCCTGCAGAAAGTACTCCACCATTTCGCTCTCCTCCATCGGGGAGTTAACTCTTGCCGCTTGTTCTCTCCAGCGAAAACCATATTCTATGAAACTTTCACTTGGCTTCTTCTCAATCTTAGTTAGAGACAAACGATCTGGGACAATCTCGATGTTGTATTGGAAATGGCGAGCGAATACTTGGGCCAAATCATCCGAGGTATACCACCTGCTGTGATCCTGACGAGTGTACCACTCCAATGCCGAGCTACTCAGACTCTGGCTAAAGTATGCCATCAATAGCTTATCTTTCCCGCTGGCTCCTCTCATTTTACTACAGAATCCCCTCAAGTGGGCCACCGAATCTCCGTGCCCGTCATACAAATCAAACTTCGGCATCTTAAATCTCACTGGCAACTAAACATTAGGAAATAGACACAAATCTTTGTAGGCCACGCTCACCTGGCCTCCCAATCCCTGCATGTTTTTGAATGACTGTTCCAGGTTTCTAACCTTTCTGAACATCTCCTCATGTTCTGGGTTTTTAGGTGGTTTCTCAGTCTCAACAGGGAGGTCGAAATGAAGAGTATAGGAGTAAGGTTCTGAGGCCTTGAAAGTAGGCTCCGGGGGATAGTATTGGTTATCTTGGGTCTGGAATAAAGGCTCACTAGAGGATCGGTGGAGTGTAGCAGGTGGGGGTGCCATGAAAATAGGGGTAGATGGTAGAGGAGGGTATGGAACTAGTTTGGGTGGTGGAGCTTGTGGCGTTTGGGAAGTGGTGCCCTGGTAGTGGTGGTAAATGGGGAAGCCTGGAGATTAATCAACAATGGGAGGTTCTTGGGATTGAGTCAGCGGCGGGATGAAAGCAGGGTTGGTAGGGTAAAATGGTGGTGGATGCCCTTTTACACACGCCTGGTACATGTCTGCCATCTGGTATTTCAACTTATACAACTTCTCTTTCAGGTTAACATCAGACTCTTCCCCCTCTCTTCATGGGTCAATAACACTTGCATCCAGTTCTTGGTTAGCCATGATCAACTTGTCTTTGGACCTGGTGTTGTACGGATGAGTTGCCAGAATGCCAGACAAACTAACCACCTACCTGGGCTTGATGACAACAACAAACTTGTTAGCGATTAGGGCTTAACAGATAGGCAACCGCACGTTAGGGATGCAATGCACCTAAGCAGTTAACCATTTCTGTTATGCATTTGATCGGTTGCTTGCGTCATCCCAGCTTTCCCTAATTTCATTTTGCAACTTCTCTCTTTTTTTCATTCCTGCTTTTCATTGCTTGATTCTTGTTTTTCTTTTATTCCCTCATTTTTCTCTCTTGTTTTGCTATTATTTCCCTCCCACAATTCTCTTGTTTTCTCTCCTTTTTTTTCATTTCATGGTTATGATCGAATCCTATGGGGATTGCCTACGTATCATGATGCCGTATGAATCAGACCAAGCCTAGTTCTAGGGGATAAGTGTAAAAATAAATAAAAAAATATTTTGGGGTTTTCAAATTTTCATAAAATAAAATGTCTTGATTACAACGACTCATCCTACAGAATTTAATCCTAAAAACTAACAGACTCAAAAAAGGGTGGGCTAATAGACTCCAACAGAAAGATAAAAATACAGACTCAAAAACAGACTAACAGACTCCAACAAAGAAAATGAAAATACATACTCGAATGAAAATCATGAATACATCAATGCCTCAACTACTCCAGGGGCCAGCGGGACATCAGTCGGTCTCGCCACGGGCCTTCGTGCAAGATCCCCTTGAAGACGCTCCAGGTCACTTATTATTTGACGAACAAAGGTGATTACCACACCAAAAAAGGTGGTTCTAGTCATATCTTCACATTCATGGTACTTCATGACAATGTAGGCAGCAATTGCTCTAACCCTCTCCCTGATGATACCCTTTTCTTGGAGCAAACGCCCTATTTGCTGAGACCTAGCTTCTAGCATCTAGGCATCATGATGGTTTTGACCCTGCAATTGTTGCATATCTTCCTCTAACTGGGCCATTAATGCATAGCAATGTTCCCTTTATGCTTTAAAGTTATTAGCTTGCTTGGCCATCTCATTTTTGAGGGTAGTTAGCCTTTTCTTCAAATTGGTGACTGTTCCCTCATATTTCCTTTTCAATTGCCGGACAAACTCTGCTCATCCCTCTACATTCTTCGCTAACTGTGTCCGGGCCCTCGCCAGATTACCCTCGTATTTTTCCAAATCATTCTCACACTCAGCTAATTTCCTCTTGAGACCACTTATGAGTCTTTCATCCTTTCGGCTCCTTTCCCGATTCTCAGCAGCTATTTTCTTTTTTTGGATCTATGCTCGAAGGGCCTTGTTGTCTTGAGCCAATTTCTTCTTCTCCCCTTCATCGGTCACGGCCTATACACTTTTGTCAAATTTAATATCCCCGATCTGTTCCTCCAATTTGCTTACGGTGGCTCTGTAGTTTGCCTCTTTTGCCAACCAATCTCATTGTTCATGCGCTCCATCAGTAAATTGTTGGACATGGGGCCTTTTTGCGGGCCGTTCAGGCTCTTGATGGACTTGAGACCTTTTACTGTACCAAGTTGTGTAACTAGGCTCCAACTCGCCTCTGGATAAATCTCATACCTGAGTCTTTGGCTCTAAGAACCTACATTGATGCCAAATACGATGCACCCTTTCTTCTGGGAAGGCAGCTTTTGGTTCCAATTCAATGACCTGTCGACTCAAATCCTCATCATGTGGGATAGTCTGGTACCTGCCTAACTGGCGTAGAACTCTGTTCAGGGCATAAGGTTGAATGATCCAGAGACCCATCAATAGAAGAAAGCACACTTCGGCTGACATGTAAATAACTTCACTGACCGAGAGCCACCCGAATGTCCACGCAATTTTGTCCGCGGTCAGGGAACTCAAGTGTGCAAACCATGCTTCCACACCATCCGGAAACTCATAGCCCTCCACCCGTTGTTCATGTTTTTCAATGCATTTAAGGCCGGTCATGCCGCAGTTCATGTACCCACGGTGGCAAAGGTGTTCCACCATCCAGAGTTGTAAAAGCATATTGCATCCTTCAAAAGACTTTCCCCCTTCTCGGCAAACAGTGAGAGCTCGGTAAATCTCCGCCAGGATCATCGGTACAATGGTTCCATTTGCCTTTTTAGTTATGAAGTCGGTTATCCCCACAAGCCCCAATTCTATATTTCCATATATACGCACCACCACCTGATCAGCTGATATATGATGATGATTTTGCCCACAGTGGTCGATATGATATGATTGGATGCCCTTAGAGGCTGATGATGTTATGAAACATGTAGCTATGCATGACATGACATTCATACGCATATACATGACGCTAAAAGTAATTTATGATTTAAAAAGTTGTCCAGACTTACAGGTTGAGTCATGCACTCTATATTTCTTCCATGTCTCTTATATACTTATTTATGTGCCTTACATACTCGATACATTATTCGTACTGACGTCCCTTTTTCCTGGGGACACTGCATTTCATGCCCGTAGGTCCCGATAGATAGGTCGAGAGCCCTCCAAGTAGGCTATCAGCTCAGCGGAAGATGTTGGTGCGCTCCATTTGCTTCGGAGTTGCTCGTTTGGTTAGTATAATTTAGACGTATATTGTTTGGTATGGCGGGACTCTGTCTTGACCTTATGACATTTATGTACTTTTAAAGGCTTGTAGATATATGTCGTGTATATAAAATATTGTAAGGCTTGGTCGGCCTATGTTTCGAGATTATAAAGGATCATGTTGGCCTATTAGGCCCGTATGTCATGTGTATATAATGATGTAATAAGAAAGATACGTTACGTTGGTACTCGGTTGAGTAAGGTATCGGGTACCCGTCACAGCCCATCGGTTTGGGTAGTGACATAAATAATTAGTGCGCTTAAAGCAAACTACGGAGTTCATTTTTAATAGCTAAATTATAACGTGTGTGAGGGCCATGGATGATTTAATTGCTTATAGCACACCTCAAGTTTCTCTTAAAGTGATTTCTTGATTTAATCTCATAAGGGCCATAAATTATAGATTTTATTTAATATGGCACACCTCGCTCTAATTAAAAATTACTCTAACCAAACATAATCTAAAGCTTTATTTGTACAACTATTAATTTAAAGAGTGCACTAGGCTTTCAGGCGTTTGGGCCATGCCTGCTATAGACATAGTTGGCAGCAGCATTTAAATGAGGCTCTGGGCTCGAAAGCAGGCCCAAAACGATAAGGCAGACAATTCCCTCATTTCTAAGTGGCCCTACTTCCAGGCCCAAAGTAAGCTGAATTTGGTAAAAGGGATGAATGCTAAAGGGTGTGGGACTCAAGATCGAGTCCCCACAGGATAAGGAAACATCTGAAACCTGAGAGGCTCGCTGAGCCCATCTGGCTAACATTAGTACACAACCATGTGACATTTAAAAACGTTAAATGCTACAAACCATATTACACATTTAGAGGAGGCATTGTTTTGGATTTGATTGAATATGTAATATGAGGCAAAGATTATGCAATGTTCCAACCTTAATTTTGGCTCAAGCTAAATTATAAATACATTGTAGGAAATTCAGACCTCAATTCCAACCTTACAAACAGCAATGGAAATACTACATAGTTCAGAACATTTGGCCCTTGTCAAAACAATAATTCATTACTCGAACTATAGTTCTTCAAAAAGCACAAATGCTCAAATCAAACTCTAGAATGAAATGAACTAATGAATTGTGATGTGACCAAACCAAGATCTGAAAATCCAAACCTGATTCTAAAGAGACTTAAACTAACCAAAGGAAAAGCACTCATCTAGTTTAGACCATGCCACATGAAGTCCAATATTCTACATGTCTAACAAATAAAGCCTCAGTCAACCTACTAAACTATGATACTAATTCAACTTATACACAAGACTCAAGTCAGTGACATAAATGAGCATAAAGAAACTAAATTGCAGCAGAGCTGAATGATCTTAAAGAAATCAAAAGACTAGAGATTCAACAAAAAGTATTTGCCATTAGAGTTCCATGTTGGACTACATTTTTTGCACTTCACATGTCATTCAAGGTGCAGGAGCTACCTGGGAGTCAAGCAAAGTAAAAGAGTGAGGATTTCAACAAGCAAAGATGTAGCAAGGCAACACAATCAATCAGCAAAAATTAGCTCCTTCAGTCCATACTCAAACCCTAGAAATTTGACAAGATGTTCAAGCTTTAAACCCAGAATGAAACCAACTAACAGTACTCGAACTTTTTTTTATGTGTTTTCTAGTTCTGAAATTCCTATCAGTATATGTATTTTCAGTGTTTTTGATGCAGAGAAAATGATGCTTTTTCCAAATCCGCTTTTCTAGTGAAGGAAGGGTCCTTATTTATAGGCCTCTAAGGCCATGTGCCTGAAAACAGAAATCAGAATATTTCCAGCCTGCAAAGACATCTTTTGTAACTAATTGGGACAGTTGGCAGCCTTTAATTGGCTCCAGATTGGGCTAGCTACCCATATTCTAGAAACTCCTAATGCTAACCTTATCTGAGCACCCCAATTCTACTTCCCAAATTAACCCCCTTAACTTCCTTATTGTTCAACTAAGACCCTAGGAGTTTCTAACCATTTACAAACTGAGGCAAACATCACAAAGCAAATCGATATGAGTGAAACCAATCAAACAATAAACATATACTGAAGAAGGTGAAAATCCGGACCCTTGACACAAATTAGAAAGATTCAACTTCAAGATGAACTTCAAAACAAAAATCTAATTTCTAACGATCAGTGACAAATTTGACTATAATTAAAAGAAGAATGGAGCAATTAAAAACACTAAATCACAACAAAAGGAAACCCTGAAAACTAGAATCATGCAATTAGAAACACAGATTATAACAAAATAAGAAGAAATCATGATAGCATATCCTAGACAAAACAGTAATCTAACCTAATCAAATAAACAGGAAAATCAAACCATTCGAGCGAGTGATCACTAATGGATAATGACCTAAAATAACAGACCAACTAATAACTAAGGAAGAAGGAAAAAACATCAGAAACAAGAAAATAAAGCAAAAAGAAATCAAAGAAGAGAGAAAAGGGGGGGGGGGAATGACTAACCAGACAAAGCCTGGGAAATACTTGAATCCAAACAAACGACCAAAAGGGGGAAGGAACAGGGCCGACCAAGCAACTGAATCTCTCAAAATCGAACCAAAGCTCATGTTAACCAAGGGCTCTCAACGAGAACGCTTGGCTAGCACGAATTTTGATTCGTATTGAACTCCGAGAGCCAAAGAATTGGACCTAAAAGAACTAGGGTTTTTCATATCCGAAATTCTGGGAGTTTGAGGGTATTTTTTGGGAATTAATGATGGATTTAGTAAGGAAGGGTGAAAGTGGTTGTGTGGTAAAGTCTGAAGATGTTTGGCGAGATTAGGGTTCAGGGAACTCCGGTCTTTGATCTAAAATTCAAAGGGCTCGACTATGATTTGAAGGCAACAGGTGGGAGATTTAGGATGAGGGGACGAAGAGGGTTCCAGGAAGTTATTTTTGGGTGGATTGGAGTGGTTTATGGCATCGCCGCCGGCAGGTGGGGAGTTGGGGTCTAAGGGCGGCAGATCTCTAGGGTTTTGAGTTGGAGACGAAGAGAACTGAAGGGTGCGTGGACTGGGGGGACCTGGTTCCGACATATATATCATTATAGGCATCCATTCTGGTCCGTTGGATCAATGTGATCCAACGATTGAGATGAGAAAAGGGTAAAACTGGGTCGTTTTGGTCTGGGGTGGGGCTGGTCCGAATTTCGGCTGGAATTGGGCTGGGGCCTGGGCGGAATTTATGTGGGGTTTGGGCTCAATTAAACTTTGGCCCAAATTGCCCTAATTTCTGATTCTCTTTTTACTTTTTCCAATTTCCAATTTTCTCCTTTTTCTTTTCTTTTTCAAATTAATTTAAACCTAAATTAATGCTTTACAAAATAAGCTAATTACCCATCATAATATTTACAAAAATTGATTAACTCCTAAATTAAAAGAAAAACTACAAATTTAAAATTAAACGGCTAAAATACAAAAGTGAGCCATTGTTGTGATTTTTCATTTTTATAAAACAACTAACTTTAAAATGTAAAAAATAAACCCCAAATGCAATGTAGAGTATTTTTATGTTTTTCATGATTTAAATAAAATAAACATGCACAGCTAAATGCAAACAATTAACGAAAATCCTATGAAAAATCTACAAAAATTGCAAGTAATGGAAAAAATTTATTTTCTTGAATTTATGAGAGTAATTATTATAGAGCAAAAATCACGTGCTCACAATAGTATCAGTACAACCGACCTCATGTACTTCATAAGTGTCGAGCCTAACCTCGTCGAAGTAGTGACAATGCTATAACAAGTTACTCACTGTAAACCTGTACGAGAATAAATGGTAACAATAGAAGAATAAAGAAATAAGAATTAACATGAAAATCAGAGCAGAAAATACATAACAAAGGGCCCTAGAATATCGCATATTCTCAAATTCACAATACCACAAGGATATAGAACCAACAATCAAGAACAATTATAACATATCTTTTCCGATGTGGCACGTAACCCGATCCCCTCCCCCCCCACAGGTGCGCACACACAAACATATATACGAATACCATTACGGTGTGCAATCCGATACCAAACAATATATCAATATCCGTTGCGGTGTGCAACTCGATCCCAAATACAATATCAATACCGTTGCGGTGTGAAACCCGATCCCACATATCATTTCAATATCCGTTGCGGTATGTAACCTGATCCCAATTATATAACATGAATGAACAAAACTACAATCAACTACGCCGAATCTCACAATGAAAACGCAATAAGGAAATTAAAAAAATAAAGACATAAGGCGGGTAAAAGCGACTATCTAGTATCATACAAAACATAAGGCAATGGAAGGCAGTCAATAAATAAAGACATGGATACATGAAAATATATAGCAAATTAAGGCATGTAAAGAACGAAAACATAAATTTAACAAGCAAGGGCACGTAACAATTAAAGTATATGACATGCAATAGCATGGAATAAATGAAGGTATGAAGTGACTGAAGACAAACAACTAAATATCTCAACCCACATGCTTAACCCATGATAACGTAGATACTCTTGTCACCTTGCATATACACCATCCCCACACATAAATCAAGTAGCAAGTCGACCAATTACGTTCTAATTTCCTCAAGTTAAGGTTAACCACAACGCTTACCTCTTTCTACAATCAAATCAATATTCAACCGTGGATTTTCTTTTTGAACAAGCCTCCAAACCAACTGAATCTAGCCAATTATCGATCAAACAATTCAAAACAAGCTTTAAAAACTAGCCACGAATAAAAAATGTTCAATTTTTATCATTTTTTAAAAAGTCAACAAAAGCCAATCCCGTGCCCGCTTGGTCGAAAATCTGAGATTCAGACTAAATCTCGATTATCCATTCACCCCCGAGCCCGGTTATGTAATTTGTTTCGAAATCTGACCTAAATTTAAGGTCTAAATCTCAATTTTAAGAAATTCCTAAATAACCCCTAATTTATATCTTGAAATGCATGAATTTGATGAAGAAATTCATGGAAAAGTAATGAAAATTGATGGATAAATTAGAGTTGCTTACTAATGAATTTGGGAAGAAAAAGCTCTCAAGAAATTACTTCAATAAAGTCTAAGGTTGAAAAATAATGTAAAATAAGTTAAATCCCCTTTTTTCCATCTTTTAGCCACGGACCTCCCAATTGCGAATGCTAGCTTATATTGCAATGTACCGACCTGCATATTCTGTTTGTTTTATGCCCTTAGTTAGACTAGAATCCAAGTTTCAACAGTAGGATTGAAATTATATGATACTTTTGAAAAATAAGTAGGTTACATATTAGAGCTAGATATAATTTTTTTTAAAAAAAAAATAATATTCAAAATCAAACCGTAAATTCAAAATCGGAGGAGCATTTTCGAAATTTTTTATTTTGTGTATCATACAACTGACATTAGTTGTATGAGGTAACTCTTTTGTTTCATAGTTTTGTGGACCCATATTTCTGTAGACCAAAAGTGTAAGATTGGGGTCCACAAATTTATGAGACAAAAAGGAGTCTCATATAACTAGCGTAAGTTGTACAACACACAAAATAAAACTCCTCGGCATTTTCTATAACTCTCAGGGGCCACTACTACCATTATCATAGGTAGTGTTTCGAAATTATTCAAGAAGAGGAAAAAGAAAAAGAAAAAGAAATTTCTTGGTCAGTTCATATGTTATCCATAAAATGTTCCATTCCTTAGCCTCTTCAATGTGTTGTTGAATACTAAAGGAAAACAGCTAAAAATTTGAGTTATTTGTGTGAATTTGGGCAATGAGCTCGTTTACAGTCATGAAGCCATTTATACTTGCTTCTAACGAACCCACTGCATCTTTCCCCAAAAATCTTACTGCTTTTCTCCCAAACCCAAAAAATACTTGGACTAATAGGAACAGTATTTTGCCATTTGTGTGGCAACTGAAGTGTAAAAGTCTCTCTTCTTGGAAATGCAAAGAAAATGTATGTACTGCTGCGTTATCCTCAAAAGAAATACCAGATGAGGAAGAGTTTATAGTGGTAAATTTCTACCGCTTTGTTTTCATTAAGGACCCCGAAGAGGAGGTCACCAAGCACCTTTCCTTTATGGAGGTAATTGTGTATTCTTATTCTGTGATTCTGTCCTACTTGGTTTGCAAATGTAGTTTGAGCCTTTATTGATATGATTCTTAAGCATTTCGTATGCAAAATACCGATTATCTCCAACTCCTTCAGTTTAAATTCATGCCATAGATGCTACATAGTTTAAAATCCTCTTGGCGCTAAATTTAGGAGCTAATGACTAAGTAAGTACTATTTTGTGAGCTCATTAGCTGAATTGTGTTAACCGTCTCATTTAAAAGTTTAAACTATGAAAGTGGGACAATTCATTTTAGGTCTACAACAAGTCACTGAACTTGCGAGTCTTATTCTTTTTACGTTTATAAAAAAAATGTTGGCCAACTTGTGCATACCTTAGACTACTCCACAGAGTACCTGCTATCTCCCACCAACATAGGTACAGGGGCACTCCGTCCCCAAGTCCTATAAAGACATGTTTTTTGCCTTGGCTGGAAGTTGAGCGGAGGTCTACGTGGTTTTTCATCCCACTTCATTGACTGCTAGGCTACACCCTTTGAGTACGAGTCTAATTCTTTTTATTTTTATTGGGCACATAATATTTTTGTTACTTGAGCCTAGGACCTTTGCTGCTATAATATTGAGTTGTATCAACCGACTCGTACAAACACCTAAAATAAATGAAGAGGAACACTTTTACTCATTTATTTTAGAGCTGCAACGCAAACTGGCAGAAACACAGAATATTTGGTGCCCAACAAGGGAAGTAGGTAGTTCTATATTATACCTAATGCCTCTGCATTATACCATGCTCAATGCTCAATCTCCCCGTGAGTTTCAGCTGCCAACACATAAGAACAGAATAAATAGTAGAAAAACCTTATGGGTGATATACTTTGAACAGTTATCTAGTGTAACATATGTTATTAAACTTCTCCTCAAGTTTTCACTCGTCTCTTGAGTTGGTTTTGACATATCAATTGTATTTATATGTATGGTTGTATGAAGTACAGAATGGGCAAAATCCTAGTTGAATCATAAAACATCTAAAATGTTCACAACAAATTTCTGGTTGATAAGTTTCAGGTTCAGGAATGATAAAATCTGCATACTCTAGTCTTGGAATGTTTCAAGCATTCTCGAACGATAAGAGGTTTTTAGTGCTAACAGTTAACATCACCTGGATTGGAAAGTATTCCAACCCGCCTGACTTTTCTAAGATATGCTTTTCATTTTATTTGGTTTGAATTCTATAAAACTGGTGAAAGAGGATAGACTTGGTGCTCATTTAAGATGTCATCCAATTTTGGTGGAGGATATAGTTATAGTTTCATTCACCTTGAGGAAGAGGAAGATTTTGACTTAACTTTGCATGTTATATTTTATTTTAAATATTTGATGTTTTGAATCTAGATCTTGCCACATGTATTCCAAAACAAGGAATACAGTTGCTTTCTTTAACCCGGAGAAGCAATTTAAGGGGTCATGGATTATGCTGCATACAAAGTTTATCAATTATTACTGGCTTGGATTTCAAGCTCTTTTCAATTGAGATCATTTTACTTCAGATCATTATTTTGTAAAACTCCTTGGCTCCAAAATGTTGATAGGTTTTCCGTACAACATACTACTGCATGTATATCAGTGCAATGCCTGATTATGTGTTAAAGTGCTCTTTCAGTCAGATTATTATAACAGATATTTCTCTTTGATGCAGGGACGAGATGTGCATGGCCGCATATACTTAAACCAACAGGGAATTAATGCACAGGTAGGACTGTTTGTTACTATCTCACTGTTCTTACCCTTGTGTTTTCTGCTTTGGGCATTGCTATTGTTTAACCAAAAATTTGAATATCATGGTTCTACTTGGTATTTCTATTAAATATTCAGCTGAGAGCTCAAAACGTTCATAGTTTAATACTTGGTGGGAGGGACATGCGGAGGTTATTATTATTATTATTATTATTATTATTATTATTATTATTATTATTATTATTATTATTATTATTATTATTATTATTATTATTATTATTATTATTATTATTATTATTATTATTATTATTATTATTATTATTATTATTATTATTATTATTATTATTATTATTATTATTATTATTATTATTATTATTATTATTATTATTATTATTATTATTATTATTATTATTATTATTATTATTATTATTATTATTATTATTATTATTATTATTATTATTATTTTGCACGCGGGGTGTGGCATAGTGGTAAATGAAGTGGGTTGGGAACCATGAGGTCTCAGGTTCAAATTCCAATGGAGGCAAACACACTAGGTGATTTCTTCTCATCTGTCCAAGCATTAGTGGATGGACACTCGGTACCCGCACTGGTGGGAGGTAGTAGGTACCCCGTGGAATTAGTCGAGGTGCGCAAGCTGATCCGGATATCACACTTATTAAAAAAAATATTTGGGTGCCCATTAATTAGGCTTTGAGTTTTTCTTTTAAGGTTGGAAAAATGATGTGCTGATAAGTGTTGGAATAGGATCCATGGAATTTGTGTAGTATAATATGTTTTGAACTTTTCTTTGAGTAGAGTGAACATAATTTTAGGACAGACATAAAAGGAAAGCTAGACATCCAATTAAGGATAGAAAGAGTGATATGAAGCAAGATAGGGCGTACCTGTTAAGAAAATGTAAAATTGAATGCTTGGATCAGCAAGAAGAAGGTGCAAAGTTAGAATATATTAGGAAGCTACTATCCAATCCACCCAAAAGTTAGTTCTTTTTTTCCTTTTATTTTTTCCTTAAATGAGCGCAGAAAGGATAGGTTAATGTCTTATTGATTAGCACGCCTCATGGTCCTCAAAGTATATCTTTTCCTAAGAAATCATATTCCTGTGGTTCTGAACTGAAAATTCTTTAGATCACCAGCTCAGTGTTGCTACAGGCCACTCTAAATCCCCCTTGCCAGCTATAAGTCAAACAAAGTTATTCTGTCTTCTGATACTTCCTGTTGGTGCAGTACAGTGGACCAAAAAAAGATGCTCTTGCTTACGTTAATTGGGTGCGGGAAGACCTCAGATTTTCTGATGTACTGGTCCAGATCTCGCCAGCATCAAACGGGCATACCTTTCCAAGATTGAAGTTGCGTTATAAGCCCTCTCTTGTACAGGCAAGTCTCGCACTGTCTCATTCCTGCATGCTGTTGCCTGCTTGTCTGGCTCACCAGCTACTTCATGGATAGTAACTTAAGGGATATCTTCTCTTCATGACATGTGAATTGATAGAGTTTAAATTTTGATTTTATTACTCCCACCCAATAACTGAAATTGTCATATTATGTATAATGTAAGGACATGCTTATTAGTTTAGATTTGCGCTTTGTTCTGTTTGATATAGCAGCCTCTTTGGCCAGGATTATGTCTTCTTGCGGGCAGGCAACAAACTCATCAGCTTCTGTGTTCTTTCTTCCTGACAATATGACTATTTGATCAACTTTTTTTGGTTTAAAACTGTCATATTATTTTATACCCTTCGGCCAGCTAAAGAAATAGATCAAAGAGAGCAAAATGAAGTAATGGACTTAGTAATATAGTATTTCTGCTTAGCTTTCCCAAGATGTTGTTTTCTCAAGTGATCAATTGATCAATGATCAGTACCAAAGTCGAAGTGTGTCAGCAGAATAACCCACTTTAAGACTGATCTTATGAGAGGTAAGCTCAGAAAAGGATTTCAATTTAAGATTGACTATAGAGGAGGTAGATACTTGATTTCAGATTGCTCTTAGAGAGGTTTGCACAAGCAATTAACAATTCAAATGTTCTTGAAACAATAAAAACCTATAGGGTCTGTATTTTCAAATTACCTCATCTTTCTTAATTTGGGGAAATCTTAGATGTTAAATGAAACTTGAAGGTCAGCAAAGATATTTAAAAAGAAGTTGGGATTGATGGTTCATATGGGCACGTCCTAGCATCTGCATAAGTAGCTCCTATTGACAGTAGGCTTATGATTTCCTTATAGAAAAGCATCTGCATAAGTAGTGCTTTTCTGAGGTTCAAGGGGGCCTTTAACTATAGCTTGGGACTCGAGGAAAATTTATCCATTTATAGAGGACCAATGTATACATTAATATATCTTTTCTCTGGTTTTTAAGGCTTATATTGATACTTCTAACATTTTGTCAACAGTTGGAAGGAGGGATTTCTCACCTTCCTTTGCTTGATCCATCGATGAGAGCGGAACCTTTGGCACCATCTGAATGGAGGAATAGATTGGAAGCTGTAAATAACACTAATAATTCATCACATGAAAACATCAATCCCAGTTGTATACTTCTTGATGTGAGAAATGGTAAGTATTCTTCTGTTGCTTGTTACTGCATTTTTGGTATTTCTTTGAACGCTCTGGAGATGTCATATATATGGGGTTGGCCTGATTAAACAATGTGGCCAACTCTTGATGCTGGTTGTTCAAGTTTCACCCTGCTCAAGGTAAATAAAACTGTTATTCTTGTAGAAGTACAGATATTCCCAGCCCCCTCATGGGATTATTTTATCCCACCATTGAGGAATATCTGGAAGCTACTTAAGTCTCTATCACAATGTTTAGCTGTGATACCACGCAAGAAATAAGAGAAGAGGAGATATATTGATGACGTGTGAATATGGAATAAAAGACACCTATTTATGTGTGATATACAATCCACATCTTATATTTAATTGGTCAATAACTAACTTAATATCAACACTTAACAGTGATTCTAACATTCTAAATGCTAACACTTGTAATTGTCCCCGTACAGCTTCATGCTCTACGTTTTAAATCTATGATTAGACCAGTCTAGTCCCATTCCATGTCATTTATATAAACCAAAAAGCCGCTTAAAGTGAAACATCTTATTATGCTCTCTGTAAAAGTCAGCTATCGTCTTTGCTATTTCTTTTGCATAATTGAATATTTCAAGTGCCTTTTGTGCTAATAGATTCTAGTTTGATTTTCCGGAAGGTTATGAATGGGATGTTGGGCATTTTCAAGGCGCTCAGCGACCGGATGTTGATTGTTTTCGGTCCACTTCATTTGGGCAATCTGACTCAGAGGTTTTAGCAATTTATTATCCAATTTCTGTCTTGTTGTCCAAGCAAATGCTAGGAAATTTAATTTTTTGTTACTTTTTACATAAATTGAAGTGCTTGCTTTCTTTCTGATCCCATTACTTGACCAAAAGCTGTAAGTATTGGTTTTGCATGTCGATCATAGTATAATGCAGGAGAACACTTCCCTTCTCAGCGCTTCTCTTGTTTCTTCTCTTCATTAATGATTAATGTATCTGGCTAGAATTAACCTATTGGGATGATGTGAAATCTGGTCCTTGCTTCCATAATATCCTGATATTTGTTTCCGTTGTATTCTCGTTCATAGTTGCACTGCTGCATGCTGCTATTTTCCTTGGTTGTATGTCCTCTGTATGCTTAATATAGAACTTAAAGACTGTCACCTCGTGCACAAGACAATATCCTGGAATGTGCTTTTGTCTGTAGATATAACTAATATCTTGCCATCCTGTTCTGCAGGTGATTGCTTCAGATCCATTAGCAGCTGTTGATAAGGAGAGAACTGATATATTGATGTACTGCACTGGAGGTATCCGCTGTGATGTATATTCTGCTATACTACGGTAAGCTGTGTGTTCTTTTTGTATGCGTTTATGTTCTATCATGTACTTATCATTTACTTAAGTGCTATAGCATATATGTGTGAGATATTGGAACTTTGAGCATTCTCTTAAGAGATACCATAAGAATATCCCCTTTTCGGCTTTCCAGGTTATAAAGTACTTCGAATATAGAATTTGTTGTCATCAACCCTCCACAAAGCAATTATCTTCCAATAATTTCTCCCCCAAGTCATACTGTTGAGGGGTGAGAATAGCTACTTCTGCTGGTGTTTGTACTTTTCATACTGCTCTTCTACAAAGATCACCTGTTGGCTAAATGAGCTACATAACCCTCATTGGAAATCAATTTATGAATCAGGCTGCTCTGACGCATGCATACGTGGAGATTATTCAAGCTTTTACCTGTAGGAAATTGCATTAGTAAATAAGTTTCTTCAGTAGCCAACATCAATAGGATCTCTCAAATGCAATTTATAAATTCTGTTGGACTAAACACTACTGTCATATGGTTCTGGAAACGAAGATTAGGTTTGAGGAGTATGTGCCTAAACTTCGCCAGCTATCATATTGTTATTCAGTTGCACAACATAAATTATTTTATCTCAATATTCAGGTGCATGTGATTGCACCATCACTAGAATTGGGATCTTAATTAATGCTTTGCACTCTGTTCAGTTTTACCTTAGTGTCTTACGTGAAAATGTTGTGTGAGTTCACAGCTGACAACTTATTTTGTTTTCACAACAGAAAGCAAGGTTTTAAACGATTGTACACCTTGAAGGGGGGCGCTTCTCATTATCTTGAGAGAGAAGGTTCTGTAGGTTGGGTTGGAAATCTGTTTGTATTTGATGCCCGTCTTTCTCTGCCACCTTCTACTTACAAGCCTGAAGTGGAGATGGAAGCAAGCACAAAGCTAGAGGCCCCCCTGGATAACTCGTTTGCCAAATGCTACATCTGTGGTTCACAAGTCTGTGAGCTGAGGCACCGCAATTGTGCAAACCTCGACTGCAACTTACTTTTCCTGTAAGACTAACCATTTCACCAAATAAATATATGGATGGATGCTACTTTAATCACATATATTTGCCTCATCAAGCCTGTGGGGTTGGTATATGATTTGTTTTCCTTCCAAAATTCAGCTAACGAGAGACATTTTGGGCGAAAGACTTACATGACTTAAATTACCTATTTGTATCAACTTTCCTCCAAGTAGGAGAAAGAACTTGACGTCTCTAGCCAAGGATCCTTAAGATAAAACTTTTCTACGTGCTTTCCTCCCGCGGAGGTTGCTCCTATATTACTATGTGCTTTGTGTCAGTTGTATAAGCAGTACATCGAAATAAAGTGTGTAGTTATATTCGTTCTAATACTTGATTGGTTTTATTCAGATGCTGCGAAGGCTGCGTGAAAGACCTAAGGGGATGCTGCTGTTCTCAATGCACATCTGCACGTCGACTTAGGCCGGTGCTGACAGGTCACCAGAGATACCAAAAATGGCATAATTATCGAGATTTCGAGTTGCAAAGCCTGTAACATCTTGACCAGTCATCAGTTTCCATATCTTTGGAAGTTGAAAATGTATATCTCCAATTAAGAGAGGAAATTGACCTCTAGTTTCTCTGCGGGAGGAATGTCCATCAGTCACAAAATTAGGTTGTTAAGTACCCCTATTAGGTGAAAATATTAGGCATATATAATCTTGGAAGAACGGTGCATGACGACTTTGGTTTCGGGGAGCGGAACGGAGGGGGCATTTCGCTGTTGGGCTTTGCCAAGGCTTTCGATCTAGTCATTGCGAACTCAAGTTTTACGAAGCGGGATGAACATTTGATTACTTACCAAAGTTCGGTGGCGAAGACTCAGATTGACTATCTCCTCCTCAGGAGATGCGACAGAAGGTTGTGCGAGGACTGCAAGGTTATCCCAGGTGAGACCCTCTCAACGCAGCATAGGCTTTTGGTGATGGACATTTGTATTAGGATAAGGAGGAAGAAGAGGTCAGTACAAGGACGCCCCAGGATTAGGTGGGGCGCCTTAACTAAGGATAAAGCTAAGGAGTTGGAAGGAAGGTTATCGGCAATGGGAGCTTGGAGAAGTAGTGGGGACGCAAACACAATGTGGTCGACGACGGCGGACTGTATAAGAAAGGCGGCGAGAGAGGTGTTAGGGATATCTACAGGCCACAATGGTGGCCACAAAGGAGATTGGTGGTGGAATGCAGTTGTCCAAGGTAAAGTGGAAGCAAAGAAGGCGGCTTACCTGCGGTTAGTAGGGAGCAATAACGAGGAGGAGAAGAGAGAGAACGGTCAAAGGTATAAGGTAGCTAGGAAGGAGGCAAAGATGGCAGTGACGGAGGCTAAGACGACAGCTTTTGCTCGTCTGTATGAGGAACTAAGGAACAAAGGTGGGGAGAAGAAGTTATTCCGACTCGCTAAGGCGAGAGAGAGGACAACTCGGGATCTGGACCAAGTGAGGTGCATAAAAGATGATGACGACAAAGTTCTGATGGGAGATGACCAGATTAAGAGGAGGTGGCAAACCTACTTTCATAAACTTCTAAGTGAAGAAGGGGATCAGGATATTATACTTGGGGAATCGAGGAATGCCGACAGTCACCATGAATTAAGTAATTGTAGGGACATTGAGATCGATGAAGTCATGAAGGCAATGCGTAAGATGAGAAGGGGCAGAGTTACCGAGCCAGACGAAATTCCGGTTGAACTGTGGAAGTGTGTGGGTAGAGCAGGCTTGGGATGACTTACTTCATTGTTTAGTGTTATATTCAAGACTAATAGGATGCCTGAAGAGTGGAGGTGGAGTACAATGGTCCCGTTGTATAAGAACAAAGGTGATGTCCAGAGCTGTAACAACTATAGGGGCATCAAATTACTAAGTCATACCATGAAAGTCTGGGAGAGAGTGGTAGAAATGAGAGTGCGAAGGACGGTGTCTATTTCAGACAACCAGTTCGGGTTCATGCCGGGGCAATCTACCACAGAAGCTATCCACCTTATTAGGAGGATGGTGGAACAGTACAGGGATAGGAAGAAGGATTTCCACATGGTGTTTATTGATCTGGAAAAAGCGTACGATAGGGTTCCTAGGGAGGTCTTATGGAGCTGCTTAGAGGATAAAGGGGTCCCGATTGACTATATTAGGGTGATTAAAGACATGTATGCTGGAGCTAAGACTCGGGTTAGGACAGTAGAAGGCGACTCTGAACACTTTCCAGTTATTACGGGGTTGCACCAAGGGTCTGCGCTCAGCCCATTCCTATTTGCCCTGGTGATGGATGCACTGACTCATCATATTCAAGGGGAGGTGCCATGGTGCATGCTATTTGCTGATGACATTATTCTAATTGACGAGACACGAGGCGGCGTCAACGAGAGGCTAGAGATTTGGAGACATGCTCTTGAGTCTAAAGGTTTCAAGTTGAGCAGGACGAAGACGGAATACCTCGAGTGCAAATTTGGAGTTGAGCCGACGGAAGCTGGAGTTGAAGTGAGGCTTGACTCTCAAGTCATTCCCAAGAGGTGTAGCTTCAAGTACCTTGGATCGGTTATTCAGGGGATCGGGGAGATTGACGAGGATGTCACACACCGTATAGGGGTGGGGTGGATGAAGTGTCGGTTAGCGTCGGGAGTCTTGTGTGACAAGAAAGTGCCACCGTTACTAAAATGTAAGTTTTATAGAGCAGTGGTTAGGCCTGCCATATTATATGGAACTGAATATTGGCCGGTAAAGAACTCACACATCCAGAAGATGAAAGTAGCAGAGATGAGGATGTTGAGGTGGATGTGCCGGCATACAAGGATGGATAAGATTAGGAATGAAGATATTCGAGAGAAGGTGGGCGTGGCCCCCATGGAAGACAAAATGCGGGAAGTAAGACTCAGATGGTTCGGGCACATTCAGAGGAGGAGCACTGATGCACCGGTGAGGAGGTGTGAGCGACTAGCTGTAGTGGACATGCGGAGAGGTAGAGGACGACCTAAGAAGTATTGGGGAGAGGTGATCAGACATGACATGACGCGACTTAGGATTACTGAGGACATGGCCCTTGACAGGGAATTATGGAGGTCGAGCATTAAGGTTATGAGTTAGGGGAGATTCATGAATATTTCTACAGCACAATAGAGTGAGACTAGCCAGTTAGGAGTTAGACTGAGAATGTCATTGGTCGTCTATTGATGCAGGGCTTTACCTGCTAGTTTTACTATACCCGTCATCTATTTCGTATTTCGTATTCTGTATTTCATATCTCTTATTATGCTGTTATTTTATTATGCATTTTTATGGTACTAATATATCGGCTCCTGTTGCTTTTTTTTGAGCCGAGGGTCTCCTGGAAACAGTCTCTCTACCCTTCGGGGTAGGGGTAAGGTCTGCGTACATATTACCCTCCCCAAACCCCACTTGTGGGATTATACTAGATCGTTTTTGTTGTTATTGTTGTTGTTCTTGTATTACCTGCCTTCCTATGCTCTACTCCACCGGAGGCCCTGCCTTTTTTTTTTTCTTTGTTTTTTTTTTACTTTCTTGTTTTTGTCCTTTTCACTTTCTTTTATTTCTTTCCATTGTATTGTTGTTTTCCCCTTTGTAATAAAATTTGCACTCTTTTTCCAAAAAAAAAATCTTTTCTTTTTTTCTTTTTTGTTCTTTCTAGTAATAGTCCCTCACCTTTTTTCGCTTTTTTTTTCTTGTGTTAATTTTTTATTATCTTTTGTAATATTTTTCTTAATTTTTTTTCTAGCCTAGTAAAATTTCTCATCCAAAATATTTTTTTTTTCACTTTCTTTTTATTATTATTTCTACTTTATCTTTTTCAGTAAAATGTATTTTGTCCAAACTTTTGCACTCTCTTTCACTTTTTTCTTTGTTCTTTCTAGTTAACTTAGTGAATCCTACAATTTATATTGGTCACATTTTACAGAATTACTTATCCATCATGATTATTGAGAGTTACCTTCTCCCTTTTAATGTGTTTTTTATATTTTTTATTTTATACTATATTATAGATGGTTTTATTTTATAATTTCCAAATCAAATTTGGGAGAATTATATAAAAATACAGTCCACCCATATACATTGCAGCAGAATAATCCAGTTACAACTTTGCAAATCTGTAGCCCATTAAAAATAGGCCAAAGTTTGAAAAATGAACATTTTTGGACTGATAGGCCAAATTTTATTGTGGTTCACTAGTAGTAAAGGATGTAACAAAAACTGAGAAAAATAAGGAAATATTAGACGATGTTGCCAAAGATCCTTTTTTAGGCAAGATCTGATAGTTTTAGGTCAGATCTGATAGTTTTTGGATTGATAGGCCAAATTTTATTGTGGTTCATTAACCTCTTTTTGTCAATTAACTCAAAAATCGAAACCTAATTGACATAGAATGCGAGGATTAAAGTGCTCTTGTGCAGCACAGAAATTGCTAGTATGTTCTAGTATTTGTTTTTGTTTCTTCACTTGAGTGCTCAAAAGCAATTAACACGAGTGGGTACAAGATAATTCTGTAATTTTTAGGGAGAAAGAAAAGAGAGGCCAGTGGAGAGAGATTGAGTATGCTGGAAAAGAAGAAAGAAGAAAAAAAAAACTAGAAGTGTGTCTTTAATAATGGGCTAAAGGCTGAAAAGTTTCTTTCAAATTATATACAACCTTGGTCAAACCGGGTAAACATTTCAAACGTAGGCCGTTTTTTGTTGGGGAGTTTGATGACTATAAAATATTCATATATTATATACTTAAAAATAAATTATTTTAAATAATATATATATATATATATATATATATATATATATATATATATATATATATATATATATATATATATATATATATATATATATATATATAACTGAAGCATTTGGTTTCTGTCATTAGCTTAACACACCAGTAACCTCAATATACCATGATTCACCAATAATCACTGTATTCCTGGTTCAACTATAATCATAGTATACTAGGTATATCAAGAATATTATTGTTGCGCCCTCTTTTTATCGCGAAATCGGGTTTATGACATTTGGGAGGAAAATTCGCTCCTTTTTGGGAATTGGGTTTGAATTGAAGAGTCGCCACCTAATGATTAAAGTGCATTAGGACACTAGGAAAGGGTTTGTTTTGGGTAACCAGAGATTGGGTAAGGGCTTGAAATTATCCCAAGGGGAAGGTGTTAGGCACCCTTCAGGATCAACTAGTGTGGTTCACGGCCAGATTATTGTTATGAATTTAGGTGAAAATAACACGTAAACAAATAAAGCTCAAATGAGAGGAGATTTTCACATAAGGGTTTATAAACAAATAAAGTTGGAAAGAACTAAAAGAAAACTGATTTTTCTTAAAAAAGAGTTTGAAATCTTTAGAAGAAACAAAGAAACAAAGGGAAAGGGGAGTCCTAGGTTTATTAATAATATGGATCACCCCATATAACATCCGGTAATCACTCCTCAGTGAGGAGCTACACGTGATATTATCGCGTGGTCATCATATCCATATCTACCTTTTCCCACCCCGTTAAGGTATTAAAGCGCGGAATGGTCTCGTTTACTTATTGCATGCTATTACTCGCCCCAATCCAGTCCTAGAGGTATTTAAGACTACTAATCCTAAAAGGGAGGGATATTAGGCTTATTTGTAGTTTCAAAGGTAGAATTCTAAGGCGACATACAAAACACATATAGCAAGTTGTGGGAGGCACATAACAAGTAAAAGGCTCAGATATACCTCTTTTGACAGAGAAACACATAATTTAGCATGTCTTGCACATACTGTTTAGGGTCTAATCAAAACTTAAAGGTTGAGGCAGACTGATTTATTACATAGTTCAGATAAGAAGCCCGAATCAGGCCTGCCTGCTGGTTGCAACTAATAAAATCTGATTCAGTTTATAATTTTAGCCCTAAGGCTTGCCTAGGTGTTGGACGATGATCCTATAGGCATGACATCTATTGATTTCAGAAACAATAAAGTAAACTGAATACATACTGATTTAAGAGAAGTCATCAATCGTTAAAGAAAAACAAATTTTTGCAAAAGGTTATAGGTTCTGCAAATGGTGCATCATTATTACTGGTTTTAGACTTATAAGAGAGTGAAACGATTCAGACTTGAGTAATAACTCCTATAGACATGCTTTCTATGCGTGTTGATTTTAAACCCCTTTTAACAGACATGGTAAAATGCAGAAACCCTATAAGCATGATATCTAGGTGTTGAATTTCATTTAAAGCTTATGAACATGATATCTAATTGCAGTTTATTGATTAAGACCTATAAACCTGATTGTCTGATGAAGAATGGATATACAAGATTCAGAAGGACCTATAGGCATATTTCTATACACAGAATTCAAATTTCCCGGTACCTATGGACATGATTTCTATATGAGAGGATGCAAAATTCCTATAGACATGGTATCTATGTGAGAAATGCAGAAATCAGGAATATCTATAGGCATGATATCTATGTGGGAAATGCAGACATACCTATAGGCAGGATATCTATGTGAGAAATGCAGCAATACCTATAGGCAGGATATCTATGTGAGAATGTAGAATTTCAGAAGTACCTATAGGTAGGATATCTAACCTTTGCATACATAGTTACCCACCCTTTTTACTAACCATCCCTAAGAGTTTATTACAAATTATTACAGCCCAGAATGAAGTAAAAGAATACATCTGAGATTAAAATGTACAACCAAGGAGAGCCTGATTCAGACTTCATGTCTGAAATATGAGGTAAACCAACTCCAAGAGATCATGATCCAAAGCCTTTCTCCCATTTGGATGTGTCAAAGTTCCCTAAGAGCCTTAAAGGGGACTTCGGGCAATGCTCACACCCAAATGTATTACCACATTTGGACGGGTGCAGTGTGGAAAGGCCAGTCCTTAAGTGTCCAAGTTCAGAGGGAACTCAAGGTCCCAAGGCAAGGCTCACAAGAGGGGGCAGAACTTAAAGACTAAGAGAGAGTGCAAGTGCAGAAACAAAATTCTGAAAGAGGGAAAAGGGAAGGGAAATAGCTATAAATAAGTACACATACGGGTATAGGGGAATGAGATTCATAGCAGAAACAAAACAGAAACAGATCAATATGCTAATTGAAATATTAAGCTCTACAGAAACAGTAAGTAGGCATAGATACACAAACTATAAATAAACACATTGTTGTGATGCTGAAGCTTAAATCAGGACATACCAGTTTCAAAGAAACAAGTAGAAAAAAATAGTAGGTCTTGTAAACAGGCCACAGTGCAGACAAGAAGAGAGAATATTATCGTGTAAGTGTGAGTCAAGAAGACTGTCAATTGTGATGGTGTGTTTGTGAAAGAGTCGTGCATTTATAGTGTGAAAATCACGCAGAAATAAGGTAAAAAAATAGTTAAGGAACTGAATATCAATTAAGAATCAATCACACAAGACTTCCTTTAATCAAGGAATTCAGATTCAAACGGGTAAAAACTATTTAAGGAAAGAAATTAGCTAAGCACTTTGTGCAAAGTAGGCAATTAGGGGTAAATACATAAGAGAGTTATTTAAGGATAGAATTTGAAATACGCGGTTGTACAAATAAGGTAATAAAATCAATTAGTAGCCAATAAATCAAAGGGTCTGAGATTTTGCAATTAATTGTCCATGAATTAATCGAGTCAGAAAAGATGAGAAAAGGTTTTTTAAACTTAAGTTGAATCACAAGGAAATCAACAAACAATGGAAAGAAATCAATCAGACCTGCTCAGAAGGAAGTCTGAACTGGTCACAACTTTGAAAGACACTTTAGAGGGAAGTTCTTTATATATAAAAAGCATACAAACATGTTGAGTTGCAAGAAGATGTCATGCCTTTGCAAAAATCAGTAGGTAATGGTTGTCACATAAGTCAGCAATGCAGAAGAGAAATAACATCCTGTAGCATACAAAAGGTCCAATGCAAAAGGTCTTAGAAGAGTTTAGCAAAAAGTCAGAATCATATGAAAACAAGGATGTCCAAACTCAGTTCAGAGACTCGAAATCGGTCTGAAAGAGTTAGGGTTTTTTTTGAAATAAAACTCTAGTTCAAGCAAATCACATAACCAAACTTGGAAGAACCCCCAAATTCTAGGGTTTCCACCGTTAATCGAGTGCAAAGATGAGAGGGCAAGTAGTTAAATCAAAACAGGTTCAGAGGTCTCAGAAAAGAACTGAAACTTCTAACATGTTTTTAGCAGCAGAAACGCATGAGAAACATGATAGAAAAGCAACATGCAGAACACTGTAGAAGAGCTCAAAGAAAATAGAGTAGAAGAAACTAATTCGAAACATAATGGGAAAATTGGTAAGAAAAGTAGGAGAAGCACACAAGAACACAGTAGAGAAAAATACAATAGAAAAAGCATACGAGAACACAGTATAGGAAAATACAGTAGAAGAAGTATACAAGAACACCGTAGAAGAAGCATACAAGAACACAGTAGAGGCAAATACACACAAAAATTAAAAGAAAGTCAGAGAAACATTTAAATACTTTCAAAAAAATCCTAGGCCGGAAAAGAGATGATTTTGAAAGTAATTTTTTGAAAGAAAAGTCAGGAAAATCGTTTTAAAAACTTATGGAAGGCATGAATCTGGAACAGATCTAAGGAGATCAGAAAAACCTCGAAGGTTTAGGGTTTCAGAAGAACCTCAATAGTGAGAAAGGCTTGGAAAGGTCACTGATCTGAGCCAGAGAAGTCAAAACTAGGCTCGAAGCAGGCATGGCTCGCCGGAGCAGGTTAGAGATGGCCATAGATATTGAATCAAATGAATCCTGGACCAAGCTTCTTCGTGGTCAGGCCTTAAATCTTCAGAAATCAGGCGTGTGAGAGTCATAGGAGGCCGATGTAGGACTCCGATATCCTTGGAAGCCATGGATTCCGGTGGCTTTAGGGTGGAAGTGGTGAGAGGCGGCTAGGGTTTGAGAAGCTTCGAGAGAGTTTGAGAGAATGGGGGGGGGGGGGGTCTTCAAAGGCGGCTACCGGTGACAAAATGATTAGGATTGGGGGGTGTTGGTAAATTAAAAAGGAAAGGGAGAACGTGAATCGTTGATCTGTCATATCAACGGCTGGGATTTAAAGGGGGGCCAGGTGGGTTATTTTTAAAGGCAGTGGGTCAGGTAATTTTGGAATTGAGCTAGGCAATTGAAATTGAAATTGGGTTGGATTAGGGGTGCCAAATCTGGCCAAAATCGAAATAAAAACATGCTAACATTTAAATAGCCATTTTCCCTTATTTATTTTATAACAAATAGTAAAATAATTTTTGGAAACAAATTAAAGGTACTAAATTTATTAATAAATATATAAATATTAGACTAAATATACTGGAGCCAATTTTATAATTATAAACGCAATTAAATATTAAAGTAGACTAATATTGCAATTATATGCAATTTAGCTTAAATAAATTTGTAAAAATGTGCAAAAATCATACTAGCTATATTTTAGTATAAATATGAGAATTAAATAAATGAATTACCAAAATGCCAATTTTGGGAACACTTATTGGGTTTTTCTTGATAAAATAGGGCAATAAAATTGACTTTAAGATCTTTAAAAATTTGAGAAAAATAATAGGACCTTGGGACATACTTATATACGTGTACACATGCTATTTTGAAAGGTATTTTGCATATAAAAATATAGGAAAAATTTGGGTATCAACAGCTGCCCCTCTTTACCCGGCAAGGATGAAAGAGTTGTCGGGTAAAGATATGATGGCCAATTTTGATCGAACGAAGGGGGTTTGAAAAGGTTTGGCCGCGCCCTGGATTCTAAGCTGCATATATATCCCTGATCTTACAGGAATCAGGCCATATGTAGTTCTGGATCCGTCGGCAGAATATACCGATGGAGACTTTTCAAGAACGGCCGCAATATTCAAGTCGGGATGCATGGTTAAGGTCTAATAGGGACGCGGGAATTGGAGCGGAATCGCTCCTGCCGAGATGGCTGCTGCTCGCCGGTTTACCTGTAAATAAGCAATACAAGCATATATTGTGCGTAAATTTAAACATGATGCAATTTCCCGTCAGACCATGAATGTTGTCTTTGGATGGTTAGGATGTCGTCCTCAGACCATGACGTCCTAGGCCATGAAGCATATAATAAAGGATTTGCATGCCATGAAATGATGCTCTCGGGCTATGAGAATGATGCCTCCGAACTATGATGCCTTTGAATAATGATATTCAAGAGATTAAAAGGGGTCCTCAGGCCATGGCATGGCGTTCTTGTGCTATGAAAATGGTGCCTCCGAACAATGACGCCTTTGGACAATTTCAACGATCTTTTAGCCCATGGAATGCAATAAGTGGTGATCTTTCAGCCATGCAAACGTAAAATAAAGTGGCGATATTTCAGCCATGCAAGTGTGAAGGTGGCGATCTTTCAGCCATGGAATGCAGTAGGCGGCGATCTTTCAGCCCATGAAATGCAATAAGTGACGATCTTTCAGCCATGCAAGTGTGAAATAGAGCGGCTATATTTCAGCCATGCAAGTGTGAAATAAAGCGGCAATCTTTCAGCCATGCAATGCAGGAAATACAGATGGAGACAGTGTTTAGTCTCGGAAGGCAGAATAGTAGCTTATGCAATGCAGGAAATGCAGATGGAGATAGTGCTTAGTCTCGGAAGGCAGAATAGTAGCCTTATGCAATGCAGGAAATGCAGATGGAGACAATACTTAGTCTCGAAAGGCAGAATGGTAGCCTTATGCGATGCAGGAAATGCAGATGGAGACATTGCTTAGTCTCGGAAGGCAGAATAGTAGCCTTATGCAATGTAGGAAATGCAGATGGAGACAGTGCTTAGTCTCGGAAGGCAGAATGGTAGCCTTATGCAATGCAGAGAATGCAGATGGAGGTAGAGTTTAACCTCGGAAGGCAGAATGGTAGTCTTATGCAATGGAGAGAATGCAGATGGAGGTAGAGTTTAACCTCGGAAGGCAGAATGGTAGCCTTATGCAATGTAGAGAATACAGATGGAGGTAGAGTTTAACCTCGGAAGGTAAAATGGTAGCCTTATGCAAGAGATAAATGGTAATAGAGTTTTCTTAGCTAATGCAATATTATGGCCGTTGGGGATATCGTGTGCGGATAGCAACTGTGAATAGGTGTGACGGTTCGGAGAGTTGTATTCCTGATCAATATGAGTGTATAATGTATTTGATGATTTTTGCGACTCGGCTGCCTACATCCAAAGAAAAAAGTTCTGTAGAGGGAGGAGGATAGTTCGTATGCCTGCTGGCTTTGCTTGACCTACTCGGCTCTGATATTGTGCGTATCACTGGGGTAGCGTTGCTAAACAAAGTGATTTCAGAAATAAACATGCATGATCTAAGTAGAGAAAGTGTAACATAAATACGCAATTAATAAAATCGTTTTCTTTAGATGAACCGACGACTGCGACGTGGTCCAAGACATTGCAACCCTTCTTTTACGGAATTTTAAGGGTCCTCCTCAAAATTCAGCCCCAATTTACTGGGTTGCTACTCCCGACTTCTGCTAGCGATAAATGGCTGAAATCAACTTCGGAATTTTGAGGGTCCACAAAATTCTGCCCCGGTTTCCAATAGCGAGGGAAAATAAAAATTGAATTGTGACCGAACCTATAGGGCTACCTATGTATCCCCTCTTAAATGGGAATCAGGTCAGGTGTAGTTCAAATTACATCATACAAGGAAAGCATAAAGGTTACACATAGTATCGCTTGACTATGTCTGAATTAATTGGCTTTGGCCAAACTTCTCAGTCCATTTCTGCAAGTATGAGGGCTCCTCCTGTTAGAACCCGGTGAACTATGTGCGGACCCTACCAGTTGGGAGAGAACTTCCCTTTGGCTTCATCCTGATGCGGGAATTTTTTTTTCAACACCAACTGCCCCGGCGTGAATCATCTCGGCTTGACTCTTTTGTTGAAGGCTCTGGACATTCTGTTCTGATAGAGCTGACCGTGGCAAACTGCATTCATTCTCTTTTCGTCTATAAGAGCTAGCTGTTCGTAATGACTCTTCACCCATTCTGCATCATCGAGCTCAGCTTCCTGTATGATCCTTAGGGAGGGAATTTCTACTTCGGCAGGAATGACTGCTTCCGTACCATAAACCAGCATATAGGGAGTTGCTCCGGTCGATGTGCGGATTGTGGTGCGGTACCCCAATGAAGTTTCTCGTGCCATTGCTTATGCTTTTCTATCATTTTCCTTAGTATCTTCTTGATATTTTTATTGGCGGCTTATACGGCTCCGTTCATCTGAGGTTTGTAAGCTGTAGAATTCTTGTGTTTGATCTTGAAGGTTTCACACATGGCTTTCATCAGGTCACTGTTGAGGTTGGAGCCATTATCGTTAATGATTGACTCTGGAATTTCGAATCGACAAACGATACGGTCGCGGACGAAGTTTACCACGACTTTCTTGGTCACTGCTTTGTAAGATGCTGCTTCGACCCACTTGGTCAAATAATCAATTACCACTAGGATAAACCTGTATCTATTTGATGCGACAGGTTTGATTGGTCCGATAACATCCATTCCCCAAGCGGCGAACGGCCATGGTGAGCTTGTTGCATTAAGCTCATTTGGAGGCACCTTTATCATGTCTGCATGTATCTGACAGCGGTGGCACTTTCGGACATACTGGATGAAGTCTGTTTCCATAGTCATCCAAAAATAACCAGCTCGGAGTATCTTCTTGGCTAAGACAAAGCCGTTCATATGTGGACCACAGGTCCCAGCATGGATCTCTTCTAGTAGCTTAGATGCTTCCTTCGCGTTGACACACCTTAGTAATCCCAAATTCGGAGTCCTCCTATACAGGATTCCTCAGCTGTGAAAAAAGTTGTTAGACAATCTTCGGAGCGTGCATTTCTGAGTGGTGTTTGCAAGCTCTGGGTATTCTCCTTTTGCCAAATATTCCTTGATATCATGGAACCAAGGCTTTCTGTCTGCTTCTTCTTCAACATGGGCACAATAGGCTGGTTGATCATGGACCTTTACTGGAATGGGATCAATAAAGTTCTTTTCGGGATGTTGTATCATGGATGATAGGGTAGCCAATGCATCGGCGAACTCATTCTATACTCTGGGAACATGTTGGAGTTCTATCTTTGTGAATCTCTTTCTCAACTCCTGTACATGATGCAGATAAGGGAGTATCTTGGAGTTTTTGGGCCCATTCTTCTCGGACCTGATGTATGAGCAAGTCTGAATCCCCAATTACTAGCAACTCTTGGATGTTTATGTCAATGGTCATTTTGAGACCTAAGATGCAGGCTTCGTATTCGGCCATGTTGTTGGTGCACGGGAACCTGAGTTTGGCAGACACCAGATAATGCTGACCGGTTTCTGACACTAGGACTGCTCCTATGCCAACTCCTTTGAAATTTGCTACTCCATAAAAAAACATTCTCCAACCATCATAGGATTCTGCAATGTCTTCTCCTATGAATGATACCTCTTTGTCACGACAATACGTCTTTAGGGGTTTGTATTCTTCGTCCACGGGATTCTCGGCAAGGTGATCTGCCAATGCCTGTCCTTTGATCGCTTTATGAGTCATGTAGACAATGTCAAATTCACTCAACAGGATTTGCCTCTTGGCTAGCTTGCCGGTAGGCATGGGCTTCTGAAAGATGTACTTCAAAGGATCCATCCTTGATATGAGATATGTGGTATAGGCACAGAAGTAGTGCCTCAACTTCTGAGCTACCCAAGTCAAATCACAACAGGTGCGCTCTAACAGAGAATACCGGGCTTCGTACGGGGTGAACTTATTATTGAGATAATAGATGGCCTGCTCCTTCCTCCCCATTTCGTCATGTTGCCCCAGAACACAACCGAAAGCTCCATCCAACACTGCAAGGTAGAGTAATAGAGGTCTACCTGGCTTGGGCGGGACCAAAACTAGTGGTGTTGACAGGTATTCTTTGATTCTGTTGAAAGCTTTTTGGCAGTCATCGGTCCATTTGGTAGCGGCGTCCATCTTCAACATCTTAAAGATTGGCTCGCAGATAACTGTAGATTGAGCTATGAACCGGCTGATGTAGTTGAGTCTCCCCAAGAAATTCATTACGTCCTTCTTGTTATTTGGCAGTGTCAACCTTTGAATAGCTTTGACCTTTGATGGATTCGGTTCTATTCCTCGGTGACTTACAATGAACCCAAGTAGTTTTTCGGCAGGAACCCCGAATGCACATTTTGCGAGATTCAGTTTCAGGTTGTACCTTCTCAGTCTATTGAAGAACTTTCTCAAATCTTCCATGTGATCAGTGACTTTCTTGGACTTGATGATGACATCATCTACATATACTTCGATCTCCTTGTGTATCATATCATGGAAAATAGTAGTCATGGCCTTCATGTAGGCAGCCCCTACATTATTTAACCCGAATGGCATCATCTTGTAGCAGTACATCCCCCACGGCGTAATGAAAGCTGTTTTCTCAGCATCTTCTTCATCCATCCAGATCTGATGATATCCTGCAAAACAATCCATGAATGACTGCAACTCATGCTTGGCGCAATTGTCAATCAGGATGTGTATGTTCGGCAAGGGGAAGTCGTCTTTCGGACTGGCCCAGTTGAGATCCCGGTAGTCGACACAGACTTTGACCTTCCCATGCTTCTTCGGTACTGACACAATGTTGGCTAACCATGTCGGATATTCTACTACCTTGAGAACCTTAACTTTGACCTGCTTAGTGACTCTTCCTTGATTTTCAGACTCATGTCAGGTTTAAATTTTCTGAGCTTCTGTTTTACCGGTGGACATGTCGGATCAGTTGGTAGTTTGTGTGCCACAATAGATGTACTCAGACCAGTCATGTCATCGTACTGCCAAGCGAATATGTCCTCATACTCCTTTAGAAATTTTGTGTATTCTTCCTTTTCCGATAGTGACAAATGAACGCTGATTCGTGTTTCTTTAACATTTTCTGCATCTCCCAGGTTAACAATCTCACTCTCATCCATATTGGACTTAGGTCTGTTCTCAAAATTTTCAACTTCTTTAACAATCTCTTCCGGTATATCATCTTCTTCTGAATCTATGTCCGTCTGTTGCGTTGTCTTGTTGCAGGTCACAATCATTGGTTCATCAAGATAAGTAATAGTAATGTTGTATAAATAAAGTAATGAGAAAAAAATAATAAGAGTAAGATTTATAAGGAAGCCGAAATGCTTTGATAAATTCCATAACTGTTTTGAACATTTGAAGATCTTATTGCGAAAATTTAAAATGCGAAAGGAAAGTCAACTAGTAAAATAAAAGATAGTGCATGATGCTTTGTTCAGCCTTGCTACCCTGAGGCTTTCTGGGCTCTGGTGGTTCTAATGGTCCAGTTATAGAGGCATGCTCTTCTGCTTACTGCCTATATGGAAGGGCCTTCCTCCCCCTCCTCCTCGAAAATAACACAACAATTCATATCATCGTCTTCTAAGGAACAAATTCCTCACTGCTACCAGTGGTTCCTCTTCTTCTGTCCCATAAATAACATCGGCTGGCTGGAAAGTTTGTTCCAAGCGTGGTATTGGATGCTCCATCGGATAGTAAGGACAACATCATGGTGGCGACTAGTTGTTGAACTCCTCCCAAGTGTACTCATATCCCAGACCAAAGGTGGTACCATGTTTCTTTAGTTTGATAGGCTTAGCGATTCCTTGGAGGTTCTTGCCATGTCCCTTGCTAGGTTCATATCCGCTCCAGTTCAATATGCTTTCAATTTTGCTATCCCACTACTTATCCTTGTCATTGGCGTTGACTCGCTCGATGTGTTGATAGGTCTCCCGCCTATCTTTATTTTGCCTCCGATCGCTGGGATGGTCTAACGACTGTATATGAGATTGCTACCGTCGCCGTGAATGGTCACCTCTTGGTAGTTCCACTCAAACTTCACTGCCTGATGTAGTGTTGATGCTACGGCACCAACGGCATGAATCCACGGTCATCCCAACAACAAATTGTATGATGCCGGCACGTCTATCACTTGAAAATCAACATCGAACCAAGTCGGCCCCATTTGTAAATACAGGCTGATTTCCCCAATAGTGGACCTTTGAGAACCGTCGAAAGATTTGACGTTGATGAACCCGTCCCTGATCTCATGCAGCCCCTTTCCCAACGTTCTGAGTGTTACTAACAGAAAAATGTTGAGGCTGGACCCTCCATCAATCAGGATTCTAGTGATAAAATAATCTTCACATTGCACGGTGATGTGCAAAGCCTTGTTGTGACTCAACCTTTCTGGTGGCATCTCATCTTCATGAAAAGTGATCTTGTGACTTTCCAATACCTGCCCTACCATGTTTTCCATTTCTCCTTCGGTGATGTTGCTCGGTACATATGCCTCACTCAGCACCTTTAACAATGCATTCTTGTGTGCATCAGAACTCTGTAGCAAAGCTAGGATAGAAATCTGTGCCGGCGTTTTGTTCAGCTGATCAATGACCGAGTATTCCTTGGCTTGTATCTTTCTCCAGAGATCATCGGGCCGGTTTCAGTGATGGTTGGCCGACCAAAGGCCTACTTACTCGACTCAGCTAAATACTCCGGAGTATAAACTCTACCGGTTCTTGTCATACCCTGTGCCGTAACGGTTTCCCCGAACTTGGCCTTCTCTTTTCTTCTTGCCTCGGCTTTGTAGTCCCAAGGTATGGCATTTGTATGGAATGGTGTTACAACCGACATTGTTACTGGAATGATCACCTTTACTCCGAACGGAGCATGTATTTTGGAAGGTAAAACCGCAACTTCAAATGGTACAGGTGTGTTTGCCGGAGACCCAAACTCGACCTCAGTTGGTGCTGGCATCTTTGCTGAGGGTGGTGCTTCAAACTCAAGCGGTATAGACATATTTACCTTGGCATCCCCAGAAGGGTGAATCTGGACTACAGTCGGATTAAGGGTGACTATTGGCTTCTTTGGATAGTCGCCTTCTGTGATCAAACCGATCGATCCCTTGGGGTCCCAATCATCCTCTATTTTAATCATGTGAAAACCTCCACCCTTGTGGCCTGGCAGAGGGTAATTGCAGACATTTGGAGTAGGCTCCCTTGCCACAATAATCTTGTTATCAATTAGGGCCTGGATCTTGTCTTTCAAGGAGCGACATTCATCGATGGTATGTCCTTTTATGCCGGAATGGTATGCACATGATTTGTTTGGGTTAACCCATTGAGAAGGGTTCTTAGGGGTTGTAGTAGGGATATGGGTGACATAACTAGCAGCTTTGAGTCTTTCGTACAACTGGTCAATGGGTTCAGCAATGGCGGTATACTGTTTGGGAGGTCTTCGGTCAAAATTTGGTCGAGGTCTAGGAAAGTTTTGATGTGTGGGAGGCGATTGATAGTGGGATAGTTGAGTATTGTAGGCTTGGTAAACATGTGCGGGTTGGGAGTATCTGGGCAAAGTAGGCTGATATGTGAGAGGGGGAGATGGCTGATAAGTGGGTGGTGGAGTTTGGTAAGAGGATGATGGTGTCACACCTCCTTTTTACCTACACCCCGAGGGGTATATGGGAGTTTTTTTTCAATTTAAGTGACAATCGAAACGAGATTATTTTATTTAAAATCAGAGTCGCCACTTGGGATAATTTATGGTGTCCCAAGTCACTGGTTAGAATCCCGAATCGAGGAAAATATTGACTCTGTATTACAGTCAGCGAGCCAGAAATCCAGGTAAGGAAATTTGTTAACCCGGGAGAAGGTGTTACGCATTTCCAAATTCCGTGGTTCTAGCACGGTCGCTTAACAATTTATACTTGGCTTAAATTATTTAATTACTTGTTTAGAACCTACATGCATTTTACCTTTACCGCTTTTAATTGCGTGATTTACTCGTACTTAAAGAATTATCGAGTTACGCGTACCTATACTCGTATAGTTTGGCGTGTCAAGAGTCATGTCACGCGTATGTGTACACAATTCACAACACTTAGTTTATTTAAGAAAAAGCTTGGTCAAAGTCGCGCGGACGCGTACCTTGATTTATTTTTAAAAGTCGTAATTATGTCACGCGAACGTGTACACAATCACGATGATTGATTTGTTAAATCGTACCTAAAAGCATACTATCGATTTGGTTTTGAGGTAAATATATGGAAGCAAGATTTTCATGGCTCAACAGTGAGCCTTCCTCATTCTCGCATTTTAGGATTAAAATTTCAAAATTAAATACTTGCATTCTTAAGAACTAAGTTAATAGAAAACAATAATATTATCACACAAAGCAATAAATTTTGCTAACATAGAAAAAGTGGGCAAAACATAAAAAAATAAAATTTATAGTCTTTTGATATTAAAACAAAACTTCAAACAAGCTATCTAACGCACTTTAAATTATATATTTTAAGCACATAATCTTTCTTCTCCTTTTTAAAAAAAAAAATTATTCCTAGCAAATTAACACTTAGAAATTTTCAACTTTCATGGCTAAGCAGTTTAAAAATTGTATACTCAGAGAGGAAAACTTTTCTTTATGTAAAAGAAACTTACTATAATCTTATAAAGAAAATTTATTATAGTTTATGGTCTATTTGCAAGAATGATTAGAAAAAGTTAACCTATTTATGACTTAGGGATACTATATATTTTTTTTCCCACAATTAACAATGTTTTATTATTATTAAAAATTTGGTTGAAGTTGCGCGAACGCATACCTCAAATATTTCAAGAATTTAATTTGTAATTGTGTTACGCGAATGTATACATAATCACAATACTAATCTAAATCGGGCCTAAAGCAAACTATGATTATTTGATTCATAAAAAGCCACATCTTTGAAGGCCAGGGAAATTTCACTGAATGGCGCGCCCTGAGTTCTAAGGATAAGAATAAAATTAATTAAATGAAGGCCATGCAATTGTGATTTTGGCATGACACACATCAATTATAATATAAAAGAGTATTCAAACTAAGCTTCGGAGGACGGCAAACTATTTATATGATCTAACATGGCGCACATCCAACTCATTTTAAGGAATCTAATTACTTGAACCTTAAGCGGAATTTGATTTTTTTATTTTTATTTTTAATGCTTAAAGAAAACGATTTGGGCCCATGACAACATTTGCATAGAAATAAAGGAAAAGCCCAAGAATGGTAACTTATCTAAGAGGCTCCTCAATTCCAATTTTATGAAATTTTAGTGGAGGAGTCTAAGAGAATGAAAGTTTTAGCTTATATATGCTAGTGAACAAACCACAAAATTGATCTAACTGCCTACATGGGAAACTTAACATTTTAACTTTGGAATAAACCATTAGGCTCAACTGAAGCCCAAACCATCCCATAGCATACAAAACGGCCTTTAATAGCTGGGCTGAAATCACAGCCCAGCTTTAGTAAATGAGTCCAAATCACCTTTTTAAAAAAAGGAAATTTTTGTTGATCAACATGTTTAACAATATAATTATAATTTCAAACAAGCCTATTCGTGGTGCTAAATATATCTAATGCAGTTCTTAATCACATTCATTTTAACACAATGATTTTAACTCCTTGAATCTAGTCGGTGGTAGAGGTCAGGCGTGTGAATGATAGACTAATGACTATTAAATTTGTGGTGGGTGAGTGTACTTTAAACGTCGTTAGCGCGTATGCACCGCAAGTAGGTTGTGATGAGGAGATTAAAAGGCGTTTTTGGGAAGGGTTGGATGACATTGTTCGTAGTATTCCGCCTTCCGAGAGGTTATTCATAGGAGGGGATTTCAATGGTCATATTGGGTCGTCTGCAGGTGGTTATACTGAGGTGCATGGCGGCTTTGGTTTCGGGGAACAGAACAGAGGGGGCATCTCACTGCTGGATTTTGCCAAGGCATTCGATCTAGTGATTGCAAACTCGAGTTTTCCGAAGCGAGAGGAGCATTTGGTTACTTACCAAAGTTCGGTGGAGAAGACTCAAATTGACTATCTCCTCCTTAGGAGATGCGATAGAAGGTTGTGCGAGGATTGCAAAGTTATCCCAGGTGAGACCCTTGCAACGCAACATAGGCTCTTGGTGATGGACGTTAGTATTATGATAAGAAGGAAACAGAGGTCAGTACGAGGCCGCCCGAGGATTAGGTGGGGCGCCTTGACTAAGGTTAAAGCCCAGGAGTTGGAAGGAAGGTTGTCGGCAATGGGAGCTTGGAGAAGTAGTGGGGACGCAAACACTATGTGGTCGACAACGACGGACTATATAAAGAAGGCGGCGAGAGAGGTGTTAGGGGTATCTTCAGGCCGCACATGTGGCCACAAAGGAGACTGGTGGTGGAATGCAGTTGTACAAGGTAAAGTGGAAGCAAATAAGGTGGCTTACCTACTGTTAGTGGGGAGCACTGGAGAGGAGGAGAAGAGAGCAAACATTGCGAGATATAAGGTAGCTAGGAAGGAGGCAAAAATGGCAGTGACGGAGGCAAAGACGACAACTTTTGCTCGTTTGTATAAGGAACTAGGGAACAAAGGCGGGGAGAAGAAGTTACTCCGACTCGCTAAGGTGAGAGAGAGGACGACTCGGGATTTGGACCAAGTGAGGTGCATAAAAGATGAGGACGACAAAGTTTTGTTGGGGATGACCAGATAAAGAGGAGATGGCAGACCTACTTTCATAAACTTCTAAATGAGGAAGGGGATCAGGATATTGTACTAGGTGAATTGAGGAACGCCGACAGCCCCCATGAACTAGTGATTGTCGGGACATTGAGGTCGATGAGGTCATGGAGGCAATGCGTAAGATGTGAAGGGGCAGAGCTACCGGACAAGATGAAATTCCAGTTGAGCTTTGGAGGTGTGTGGGTAGAGCATGCTTGGAATGGCTTACTAAGTTGCTTAATGTTATATCCAAGACTAATAGGATGCCCGAAGAGTAGAGGTGGAGTATAACGGTCCCACTGTATAAGAACAAAGGTGATATCCAGATCTGTAACAACTACAGGGGTATTAAACTACTAAGTCATACCATGAAAGTCTGGGAGAGAGTGGTAGAAATGAGAGTGCGAAGGACGGTGTCTATTTCAGACAACCAGTTCGGGTTCATGTCGGGGCGATCTACCACAAAAGCTATCCACCTTATTAGGAGGACGGTGGAACAATACAGGGATAAGAAGAAGGATCTCCACATGGTGTTTATCGATCTAGAGAAAGCGTACGACAGGGTTCCTAGGGAGGTCTTATGGAGATGCTTAGAGGCTAAAGGGGTCCCGGTTGCCTACATTAGGGCGATTAAGGACATGTATGATGGAGCTAAGACTCGGGTTAGGACAGCAGGAGGCGATTCAGATTATTTTCCGGTTATTACGGGGTTGCACCAAGGGTCTGCGTTCAGCCCTTTCCTATTTGCCCTGGTGATGGATGCTATAACGCATCTTATTCAGGGGGAGGTGCCATGGTGCATGCTATTTGCTGATGACATAGTCCTAATCGACGAGACACGATGCGGCGTCAGCGAGAGGTTAGAGGTTTGGAGACATACCCTTGAGTCCAAAGGTTTCAGGTTGAGCAGGACGAAGACGGAATACCTTGAGTGCAAATTTGGGGCAGAGCCGACGAAAGCTGGAGTGGAAGTGAGGCTTGATTCTCAAGTCATCCCTAAGAGGGGTAGTTTCAAGTACCTGGGGTCGTTTATTCAGGGGTCCGGGGAGATCGACGAGGATATCACACACCGTATAGGGGTGGGGTGGATGAAATGGAGGTTAGCGACGGGAGTCCTGTGTGACAAGAAAGTGCCACTGTTACTGAAAGGTAAATTTTATAGGGCAGTGGTCAGACCTGCTATGTTGTATGGGACCGAGTGTTGGCCGGTGAAGATCTCACACATCCAGAGGATGAAAGTTGCAGAGATGAGGATGTTGAGGTGGATGTGAGGGCATACAAGGAAGGATAAGATTAGAAATGAAGATATTCGAGAGAAAGTGGGTGTGGCCCCCATGGAGGACAAGATGCGGGAAGCAAGACTCAGATGGTTCGGGCACATTCAGAGGAGGAACACTGATGCACCGGTGAGAAGGTGCGAACGACTGGCGGTAGTGGGTACGAGGAGAGGTAGGGGGAGACCTAAGAAGTATTGGGGAGAGGTGATCAGGCAGGATATGGCGCGACTTAGGGTTACTGAGGACATGGCCCTAAACAGGGAATTGTGGAGATCAAGCATTAAGGTTGTAGGTTAGGGAAATTGTGACGTCTTTTTTACAGCGCACTAGAGTGAGACTGGCCAGTTAGGAATTAGTCTTAGGATGCTATTGATCAACTACTAATGATGGGCTTTATCTTCTGTGTATTAATACCTTACATCTTTCTCGTATTTCCTATATCTCTTATATTGCTGTTACTTTGTTTTTATGGTATTTATGTTATGTTATGGATTTTATGGTACTTTATGTCGTTTTATTATGAGTCTATTGATAGTACTAATATAGTGTCTCTTGTTGCCTCTTTGAGCCGAGGGTCTCCTGGAAACAGCCTCTCTGCTCCTCGGGATAGAGGTAAGGTCTGCGTACATATTACCCTCCCCAGACCCCACTTGTGGGTTTACACTGGGTTGTTGTTGTTGTAATCTAGCAAAGGACACCACAGTAATCAGGATTTCCCAAGTAAAGAACAAGCCTTTGCTAATATAGATATCCCCACAAGACCATCCTGATTACATGCTTGGGCAATAATTCCAATAAATTTAAAACAAAACAGGAAATGCAAACACTGATTCCATAATGTAAGAGATATATGTAACCTAGCCTAAATTTCCTATTACATTAAAGACAGATTCCATAATCCATTTGAACCATAGTTTGATTCAACCCCATTCTAGTTCTTATACTAGCAAATTCCATAAATTAGTACTACTGTACACTCAAAAGGCCATTTCAAGTAAGAATAAAGGAAAACACCCAAACTATATCAATTCTAAGTATTCCTGACAGCAAGTTTAACAATAACCTTAAGGACCATTTACAAACACAAAACAAACCTTAACTGCCTTCACCCTATTCTATTAGAGTTCATTCATTCTTGCCACAGTTGGTACATATTCAACTCAAACCATCACCTGAATATATAATCATCCTAGACAACTAATCATGCTATCAAAGCTCGAATGAACTACCTAATTAACAAGACCTAATACCATTCACAATACAAGTTTACTTATATTCAAACACATCATTTGGGATCTAATTCAACTGACAATTTGTTTTCCAAGCTTTGTAAAAGTCCCAAAGCTGATACAGAATGAAAAATTAACTTATTCAAACTAAGGTTAAATGAAGAACCTATTGAAAAGAGACAAATTGAAACAGTGCTATTAAATAACTAAATGAGAGCCATGCTTTAGACCTCATTCTCATTTCATTTCTTCAAATTTACTTCACAAAAACAATAGAGTTCAGGATCATATACCTGGAAAAGAGGATAAACAAAGAAAAAAATGAGATTCAGCAAGCTCAAGCAACAACAGTACAACAAATAAGCCTCAGATTCAAACAACCAATTGTTGAGATCAACCCAGAAACCAGTAGAGTATTGACTTGTTCAGCAAACTTTACACCCCACTCAAAACTAAATCCAATCCACTTCAAACACTCAAATGAACCAAAATAAATTTGACAGATTGAAAATTTGAAAATCGAAACAAGAGAGATCAATGAAACAGTAAACTAGGATTCATTTCAGGAATTTGAAATCTAAGAAATCGCCAAGTTAACTTAATGAAACAGTAATTTCTACAGCTGCCTGGTATTTTTTCAAAATTTCTCTCTATATCTAACTCTGTATGTTTCAATCTTAAAATCTCTGTCTTTTTCAATATTTTCAGAAGTTCTTCCTTTCTTTCCACTCTGTATTTTTTCAGTATTTTCAGAATGTTCTCGTCTATTTCTAGTAGTTTTTTTTTTCAGAATATCTCTTCTATGTATTTCAGAGTCCCAGAATATGTATATGAACTCAATGCCTATCCCTCTGTCTCTCTGAATCCCCTCCTCCCTTGTTGATTTTCAGCCCCTTTAAATAAGCATTCAGCTTAGTGCCTTCTCCATTACCAATTCACCTTTTCATTTCTTAATTGTCCACTTAACCTAGTTAGTGTAATTCTAACCCTACCACTATTGAGAAGCTTCTTAATTAGGTGAACACTTAAATAATTCTCACTGTTATCTTAAAGTTTCTTTTTTTTAAAACTTGAAATTCATGGACCAAGCTGAACCCAATTCACATCATTTAAGGCTATTCAATCTTTATACAAACAAAATCTACCAGCAGACTGCTTAATAGCTCTTAACACTGAAAAACGAAACAATTTCAATCTTTTAACGAAAATTATCAGGAATCAATTCAAGAACTACTGTTATACGAGTTTAAACTACTGAGCAATAAAACAAAAAAAAACAAACGAAATCAACAAAAAACCTATTAATTCGAAAAGAAATAAACTAAAAAAAATTATAGAACAAAACTGACCAAATAAACATTCTAATAACAGAAAGGAGTAGAAGAAGATAATAATAATAAAAGAAAAAATAGAAAAATTAAAATCAGGAAACCTACCTCCAAATGTTGGAACACTGTCTCTAATTAGGCCTTCAATTTTCTTTGAATTTGTGGCCGGAATAGACCTTAATCGAGTGTTCTCGACTGAGAACACACAGCTAATGTTGATTTCGACCTCAAACCTTCATATACCTAACATTCTGGAGTTTGGGGATTTAGGGTTCATTTCTTTGATTCAAGATTCGAGAGATTTAAGGAAGATTTGAGGGAAGTGGTTCATGGATTCAGTATGAGGGGAAGAAGGAGGTTCAGGGGTGTTAATTTCATGGCGGTTGGACGTCGGTCGCCGCCGTAGGCGAATTTCGGGGGGCGGCAGACGGCGGTTCATGGCGGCATTACATTTGGTCTCTGAAGGGATGAGATATGGGGGGGATGAAATGGGAAGGGTCGGGTTTGGGGGGGGGGTTTGATATATTAAAATGTTTGATTTAATTATGGTTGTTGGATGATTGGAATCCAACGGTTCTGATTAAATAAAAAATGGGAAACGGGGTCGTGTTGGTTACATGGTGTAGGACCGGTTCAGGGGCGGGTCAGGGTCGGGTAACGGGCGAAGCTCTGGACCGTTTGATCATCAGAGATCAACGGCCAGGGTTAGCCGTTACAAAAACGACGTCGTTTGGGTCTAGGTTGAGACGGATCGGGTAGGGGTTTGTATTGGGCTGGGTTAATTGGATTCGGACCGGGGAAATAGAATTGGGCTTATGATTTTAATTAAAACTGGCCTCACATTCCGATTTTCTTGTTTTCCTTTCTTATTTTATTTCTCTTTTCATTTTTCTTTCTAATAAAAATACAAACCTAAACTAAACCTTGACCAAATTATCCTAAAAATACTAACTAACTCTAAGTAGTAATTATCACAAATAATTAAATACCAAATTAAAAGAAAATCACACAATTTTGACATTAAATACTAAAAATGCAAAGTACGTTATTTTTTGTGATTTTTTTTGTAAAACACCTAATTATTAATTAATTCCAAAAATGTAATATCAAATCCTAAATGCAGATGCTATATTTTTGTATTTTTAATGTATTAATAAAATTAAACATGCACACAAACATATGCAAACAGTTATGAAAATAGCATAATAATTCCTAAAAATAACACATAATTAAAGAAAAAGACTAATTTTGGGAATTCTTTTGGAGTAATTCGTGTGAGGCAAAAATCACGTGCTCACAGCTTCCCCTCTTTGCCCGGAAACACGAAGAGTTTTCGTGCAAAGATAAAGTGAGCGGATACGAGCGATTTTTGCCCGTTTGAATACTCCGTGGGAAGCATTTTTTGAAAGATTTGACTGAACCTTTGCTTCAAAGGTTTATTACATATCCTTGGCTATAAAGGAATCAGGTTAATGTAGTTCGAGAAGTTTCGGTAGCTGGGACTACCATGAAGCTGTGGTTTCACTATTACTATTGCTGCTGCTGATACTGCTTACTGACCTCCTTATTACACCATGACAAAATGAAGAAGCTAGACTAAGCTATGATCTATGCTTTACAAAGATTTATTTTCAAACTTGGTCTTCTGACTGTTGTTGCCTTGTTGACTTGTATTTTCTTCAGAAGTTCCTTTGTGGCTGATTTGAATGGTATTTTTTGAAATGCTTTCCCTTTTTCTCCAGGCGGGTACCTGATTGCTGAACCTTTTAAATGTCTTCCTTTGACTATTTTTTCCTTTCCTCTATTCTCCGGGCAGGCTCCTGATTATTTGAAATTTGAATTGTATTCCCTTGCTCTCCAGGTGGGTGCCTGATTGCCGAAACTTGAAGTGTATTCCCTTGCTCTCTAGGTGGGTGGCTGATTGCTGAAGCTTGAATTACATTCCCTTGTTCTTCAGGTAGGCTCCTGACTGCTGAAACTTGAAATGCATTCCCTTGTTCTCCAGGTGGGCTTCTGACTGCTGAAACTTGAAATGTATTCCCTTGTTCTCCAGGTAGGCTTCTGATTTCAACAAAAATAGACAAAACAAAGAAAATTTTCTGCCTCAGTTTGGTGGCTGGGCAAATATGTGAGTGTGAACTAAATCATGTTACCAAATATCAGTAAGAACTTGAAAGCTGAAACTTTAACTGTAGTTCCTTGCTCTCCAGGTGGGCGCCTGATTGCTGAAACTTGAATTGTTGTTCCTTGTTCTCCAGGTGGATGCCTGACTACTGAATCTTCAACTGCTTTTCCTTGTTCTCCAGGTGGACGCTTGATTGCTGATACTTCAATTGTTGTTCCTTGTTCTTCAAGGAGACGCCTGATTGCTGATATTTCAACTGTCTTTCCTTGTTCTCCAGGTGGATGCTTGATTGCTAAATCTTTAACTGCTTTTCCTTTGGCTTGTTCTCCCTTGTTCCTCCAGGTGGGTGCCTAATTACCAATACTTGTGTCAGTCTTCCTCGAAACTTGATTTGTTTTCTCTTGTTCTCCAGGTGGGCTCCTGATTACTTGATCCTAAACTGCTTTTTGTCCTTAACTTCCATGTTGCTCTTCCCTGTTCTTCAGACGGGTATCTGACTTTCAACAAAATAGACAAAACAAAAGAAAATTTTCTGCCCTAGTTTGGTAACTGGGAGCATCTGTAAGTGTTAATTGAACCCTTTTACCAAATATCTTTAACAATCTGCCAGCTATATCCCATTATCCAGGAGGGTCCTGAAAATCTCTAGCAAGTTTCCAAAGCTACATTATATTTTTTAGGGGTATGATTTCCGTCGAATCTTGTTACTTAAGACAGTCTTAAAGCTACATCCCATTATCCAGGAGGGTCCTAAAATTTCGAATTAAAGATATCTTACGAATAAAAATTTCAACGCTAAACTGTACTCTCTCATAACAACGTTTACTTATCTAATGGAATGCTTAAAGTTACATCCCATTATTCAGGTGGGTCCTGAAAACTCTTATGCGAACTTTGAAGTCAATTTATATTCCTTTTGGTGCACATTTGTCCTATATTTACTACTTATGATTGTTTTGGATTTTAACCTAGGTCCCATTTTCCAGGAGGGTCCTGAAGTTTCGAATTGAGTCTTGTCTTAAAAAATGAAAAATTCAAACCAACTTATATTTTCACAAAGTAGAGATTATGCTAGATATTGTACTTATGAATATTTCAAATTAAAGCTAAGTCCCATTATCCAGGAGGGTCCTAACAATTTCCAATTAAATCGGGGGAAAAGGTGGAAAAAGATGGTGTTTCTTCTTGGGAAAAAAGGTTGAGGAAGCAGAAAATCATAACCACCAGTCTGGGAAAGAAGAGAAGTCAGAATCTTTGTTCTTATAGGGTAAAAAGGTGGAAAAAGATGGTGTTTCTGCTTGAGGAAAAAGTTGAGGAAGCAGAAAATCATAGCCACCAGTTTGGGAAAGAAGAGAAGTCAGAATCTTTGTTCTCATGGGGTAAAAAGGTGTAAAAAGATGATGTTTCTTCTTTCTTGAGGAAGTAAAGCAGAAACGGGTTCTTTTCGATCCTTTTGTTGGCCAACCCGAGAGATAGAGGCTATGAGAGTCTCCCAAAATTACTTTGAAATCCAAGGCCTCTGGGGTAATGTCCAAAGTGTATCTCAAACATGCAAACTTCAAAGCTCCACTTATAATCCTTTGGGGTGCGTTTATGCCAAATTCTACTACTCATGATTATTTTAGATCTTAAACTAAGTCCCATTTTTCAGGAGGGTCCTGAGAATTTTGCGATCAAAACTTCATGGTACTTGCTTTCCTTATAGGGTGCCTCCTGAAATGAGTGCCATCTTTGCCCCTATTTCAAATCAAAGAAAATCTTTTCAGTTTAAAACGTGGTGGTTAGTTATGGCACTTTTGGTGGTTTTCTCTTTGCCATGCTTTGCTTCGTCTGACTGTCTAGAACTGGTCAAAATATTGTTTGATATTCTGACTGATCCTTAACTGCAGGATACCCCAACTATTGTTCTCCCCTTCTGACCTTTCTGCCTGAACCCGTACATCTCCCGCAACATTACTGAACCATTCCACCGATATAACCTTTTCTTACACCCTATGTCCCACTTTTCATCATATTATCTCCGGCATGTTCTAGCCGTATTTTGCTTTGTGCAATTTTGAATTTGGTAGTACACTTTGAAATTCCTTCTTATTTGTTGAAACAAGGCTAATCTTGGAAGAGCTTTAGATGAGTAAAATTAATAGTAATGAAATGCAACGATTTTGAGAATTAAGAATAAAGAAGAAAATCCAAATTTGGATGACTGTTGGAGATAGGAAAAGAAATTTATCTGAGTGGATTCACTGGCACCAATGATCATGGTATGCATTTTGGATTAATCAGCCCAGTCTATTTAACCAATCTCCTTTCCAATTGTTTTACTTTGTGCTCCAAGATTTCCACAACCCAATTTTTGCTTTCCGCCAACTTACGGACCTTGTTAGACTTGCAGTGCCCTGAAGGGTTTTCACCGACAAACCTCTCTCATTTATTTATTCCTCAATTCCTTGTCGCCTCATGGTTCCCGTGAAGGTTTTCACCGATAAGACTCTCTCATTTTTACTTTCTCTCAGCTTTCGTCGCCTCATGATGCCCATGATGGTTTTCACCAATAAGACTCTCTCATTTTTTGATTTCTCTTGCTTAAAATGGAGTGTTACCCCTGATATGAATTCTCTTTACTTGCTTGATTTGGAATTTCTCGAAGACTGATTGGGAGGTCTTTCTTTGGACAGCCAGGTGGGTTCTTGGGTATGTTTGGAAAGAAAAGGGTATCGAAAAAGCTCCAAGTATCTCGAATGGGTTAAAATTACAACTTTTGGAATCAGATTTCTTATCACAATCACAACTTCTGCCCCAGTTTCTTGCTTGGGGATCTTTTGATATTTTATTTTACTATGACCGAGTCGTGAGGCTGCCTACATATCCTTAACAGGAATCTGGTCAAACATAGTTCACACCTGAATTTCTTTGTTTTATTGTACTTTCTCTTTTCGCTTCTTTTCTTTTCTCTATTTTTTCTTTCTTTTCTCTTTTGTCGTTATTAATTCCAAAATAGGGGTATGAAAGAAATAAATAAGGCTCAAAAAGGGGAAACAAAGGGTAAAATGTTTAGATAGCAGAACAAGTTGCCTTCGTTATTCCAATCTTCGAAATAATGCCAAATGCAAACAATCAACAAATATACCAAAGAAATCATATATAATATCTCTTAACTGCATTAGAATTGATAGCCATGTCTATACATTTTCCTTCGATATCTGTTAAACATAAAGCACCATTGGACAGTACTCTGGTCACAATGAATGGCCCTTGCCAATTCGGGGCGAACTTGCCTTTTGCTTCAGCCTGATGTGGAAGGATACGTTTCAACACTTACTGGCCCACTTCAAACTTCCGGGGACGCACCGTTTTGTTGTATGCTCTTGCCATTCTCTTTTGATACAACTGGCCATGACACACAGCTGCCAATCTTTTTTCATCAATCAAGCTCAACTGCTCCAAAAGGGTTTTGATCCACTCATCATCATCATCAATCTCAGCCTCAGCGACAATCCAAAGGGATGGGATTTCAACTTCCGCAGGTATCACTGCTTCAGTTCCATATACCAACAAATAAGGAGTTGTACCTACTGAAGTACGGACAGTAGTGCGATAACCCAACAACGCAAATGGTAATTTTTCGTGCCATTGCCTCAAACCTTCTACCATTTTTTGAAATATCTTCTTTATCTTTTTGTTGGCTGCCTCGACTGCTCCATTCGCCTTGGGAGAATATGGGGTAGAATTGCGGTGTGTAATCTTAAACTGTTAACATACTTCTTTCATCAAATTACTGTTAAGATTAGCACCATTATCCATGATGATCGCCTTTGGGATTCCAAACCGACAAATGATATTTGAGTGAACAAAATCAACCACTACTTTCTTGGTTACAGACTTGAAAGTTTTAGCCTCAACCCACTTGGTGAAATAATCAATGGTTACCAGAATGAACCTATGCCCATTGGATGTTGCTGGCTCAATTGGTCCAATGACATCCATGCCCCAAGAAACGAAGGGCCATGATGCCGACATTGTGTATAATTCCGATGGTGGAGAATAAATCAAATCTCCGTGTATCTGGAACTAATTACATTTGCGCACAAAACTGATACAATCTCGCTCCATGGTAAGCCAATAATAACCTGCTCGGAGAATTTTCTTTGCCAGCACATATCTATTCATATGTCGTCCGCAGACTCCCGAATGTACTTCGGACATGATAGTCGTAGCTTGTCTAGCATCTATGCATCTTAATAATCCAAGGTCTGGTGTTCTTTTATACAAAACTCTTCCACTTAAGAAGAATCCACTTGCCAACAGTCGAATTGTTCTATTCTGATCCCCCGTAGCTTGCACTGGATATATCCCCTTTCTGATGTACTTCTTGATATCATGGAACCATGGTTCGCCATCAAGTTCTTCTTCAATTATGTTACAATAAGCATGCTGATCTCGGACTTGAATATGCAGAGGATCGACATAAGCTTTGTCCAGATGGTGCAACATTGATGCCAGGGTAGACAAAGCATCGGCGACCTCATTATGGACCCTTGGAATATGCCTGAACTCTATTGATCGAAACCGTTGACAAAGATCATGCAAACATTGTCGGTACAGTATGAGCTTCAAATCTCGCATTTCCTATTCTCCTTCAATTTGATGTACCAGAAGATCTGAGTCTCCCAAGACCAAGACTTCCTGGATATCCATGTCTGCAACTAGCCTTAGACCTAAAATACAGGCCTCTTACTCAGCCATATTGTTGGTGCATAAAACCGAAGCTGAGTCGTAATAGGATAGTGATGCCTGTTTTAGAAATAAGCACAGCTCCTATTCCAACTCCTTTTATGTTGGCAGCCCCATCAAAGAAAAGTTTCCAGTTTGGTTTTCAATTTACTCCAGTTCATCGATATGCATCACTTCTTCATCTGGAAAATAAGTTCTCAATGGCTCGTAATCTTCATCAACCGAGTTCTCGGCCAATGCTTGGGCTTTCATCGCATCCCGAGTCATATAGATGATGTCAAACTCTGTGAGCAAAATCTGCCACTTCGCAAGTCTTCCTATCGGCATAGTCTTTTGAAAGATATAGTTTAACTGATCCAATCGCGAAATGAGGTAAGTAGTGTAGGATGACAAATAATGTTTCAATTTCTGAGCTACCCAAGTTAGGGGGAAACATGTCCTTTCCAGATGAGTGTACTTAACCTCATAAGCCATGAACTTCTTGTTAAGATGGTAGATGGTTTGTTCTTTCTGCGGGTGATGTCATTCTGCCCCAGTACACAACCAAATGAATTTTCTAGGATTGTCAAGTAAAGAATCAAAGGTCTCCCTGGTTCTGGCGGAACCAGTACGGGTGGGTTTGACAAGTATCCTTTTATCTTATGAAATGCTTCTTGACACTCATCAGTCCACCTGACCGCAACATCCTTCTTCAGCAACTTGAAAATCGGCTCACAAGTTGTCGTGAGCTGAGCAATAAACTTGCTGATGTAGTTTAACCTCCCTAACAGACTCATCACCTTAGTCTTGTTCCTCGGAAGCGGCAATTCTTGGATGGCTTTGATCTTTGATGGGTCCAACTCGATGCCTCGCCGGCTGACTATGAATCCTAACAGCTGTCCATATAGAACACCAAATGCGCATTTGGCAGGGTTAAGCTTGAGGTTGTACCTGTGAAGCCTCTGGAAGAATTTCCTCAAATCCCCGACGTGGTCGGCCTGATGCTTTGATTTTATGATCACATCATCTACGTATACCTCAATCTCCTTATGTATCATATCATGAAACAGAGTAGTCATCACCCTCATGTAAGTTGCCCTGTCGTTCTTCAAACCAAATGGCATTACCCGGTAGCAATAAGTTTCCCATGGCGTGATGAATGCCATCTTTTCTACATCTTCTTCATCCATTAGAATCTGATGATACCCGACATAGCAATCCATAAAAGATCCAATCTCACGATTGGCACAATTATCGATCAAAATGTGGATATTGGGTAGTGGGAAGTTATCCTTCGGACTTGCTTTGTTGATATTGTGGTAATCGATGCATACTCTGATCTTGCCATCCTTCTTCGGCACATGCACGACATTAGCCAACCAAACAGGATATCGAGTGACCCGAATGACCTTTGCATCCAACTGCTTGGTGATTTCTTCCTTAATCTTCACACTCATATCAGTTTTGAATTTCCTAAATTTTTGCTTGATGGGAGGAAACGCTGGATCAGTGGGCAATTTCTGGACCACTAAATTAGTGCTCAAACCTGGCATGTCGCCATACGACCATGCAAAAACATCTTTGTATTCGATGAGTGCTTTGATTAACTCTTCCCGGATCTTTGTCTCGAGATGGACACTTATTTTAGTCTCTATGATATTATATGTGTCCCCTAAATTGACTGCTTCTATTTCATTCAGGTTGGGTTTGGGTTTTTCTTCGAAGTGAATTAACTCCTTACTAATCTCTTCAAAGGCTTCATCCTCATCGTATTCTGATTCGTAGTCACAATCTACTTCTTGAACTATTATTTCAAAATCAGATTGATGTTTAAGACTGGGCTGAGGATTCCTTATACATGCCATGTCATTAGAACCAGCGTAAAAAGAACTGTACAGAAAAGAAAAGAAAAACAAAAGAGAAAACCATCAGGAATGATGAAGAAAGAGAAATTGCATTTCATTGAATGATAAAAGATAACAAGGTTTGCACACTCAAACAGACTGAAAGATAACAATCTGGATTACAACCCTGGAATAACCCATACAAACTGAAGGAAAATCAAAATAAACTACCAAGACTCCTTTCGAATGGGGAGAGGAGTGGCTTTCCAATTATTAAGCTTTGTTTCTGGCCCAACGAATTAACAACTTCTCAAATCTTTCAACTAACTCCTTATCCAGCTAAATCATAGGATTGGGAATTGTTGTTACTGGGTGACTTCTGGTACCTGACTTGACAAATGATTTGGAAAGACGTGGGGCTGGCTTTGGAAGGACCCATGCCTTCTGTTTTAGCTTTCTGGTCCTTTTTATGTCTGCGGCAGTGGGCTTGAATCCCAGACCAAATATTCCCAAGTTTTCAGGAAGGGACACCGGCCGTATGATGCCTTGCAAAGATGATCCCAAACCTTTACCGAGTACAAAACCATTCTTCAACATCTCATAGGCCACCATATCCGATGCGGTGGTTATCTTCGAATTTAGAATGCATTTCCCCTCTGGGATCTTTTCAATTGATACTGCGTCAAAAACCTGATATACCCATGGCCCTTTGTCGCCTTCAACTTCGATGAAAGGTATGATAGCATCACTTTGGGCACACATATTATCCTCACCGTGCACCACAACTTCTTATCTGTCCTATTCAAATTTAACCATCTTATGCAAAGTAGACGACACTGCCTTGGCGGCATGAATCCAGGGTCGTCCCAGCAAAAGATTGTAAGAAAATGCCACGTCTAATACTTGGAATTCCATAGTGAACTCAACAGGCCCTATTGTCAGTTCCAGTATTATATTACCTACTGAATCTTTGCCCCCACCGTCGAACCCCCGAACATAAATGCTATTCTTGTAAATTCTATTAGTGTCCACTTTCAGCTTGTTCAACGTGGAGAGAGGGCATATGTTCGCACTAGACCCATTGTTGACTTGAACTCTGGTAGCCATAAAATCTTCACACTTTACCGTTAGATAAAGAGTCCTATTATGCTCAGTACCCTCCTCGGGCAACTCATCATCGGAGAAAGTAACTCTATTTACCTCAAATATTTTGTTTGCTATCTTCTCCAGATGGTTTACCGAGATCTTGTCGGGAACATGGGCCTCATTCAAAATTTTCATCAGCGACTGACGGTGCTCATCTGAATGGATTAGCAATGAGAGCAATGAGATATGAGCAGGCATTTTCCTCAACTGCTCTACAACTGAATAGTCCTGCACTTTCATTTTCCTCAAAAACTCTTCCGCTTCCTCTTCAGTTACGGCTATGTTTACTAGTGCCGGATTATCTTTTGGTCTTCCTAACTCCTCGGGAGTAAAACGCCTTCCTGAGCGAGTTAAACCCTGTTCTTCACAGACTTCTTCTTTGACTTCCTTCCCTTTGTACATCACTACCACTCGTTCATAATTCCAAGGAACGACCTTGCTGTTGATTATTGGTAACTGGGTTACTGGCTTGATAATAACCCGATCTACGTGGGCACCTTCCACGATTATGACAGGTTGGCTGACCGCTCCTAGTACAATCACCTTTATCCCTTCCTGTTTCTTTTCAACCTTGCTCGAAGACCCTTTCTCAACTGCCACAGCTGGCTCAACACTCTTTTTGCTCGGCTTGAGCACCAACTTCTCACCTGTTGATTGTTCATCTATCTTGACTCCACTAGACTGAATCATCATGACGATCTGTGATGGCTTCTTGGGCTCTCCCTTCGCATCCACTATTTCGATCATATTTGCCTCCTGGTGGGCTGGCATTGGATTCCTGTTAATATTGGGCACCTCGGGAGCTTGAACTTCAATTCTATTGGTATCAATAAGCTCCTGTATCGCACTTTTCAAGTGCCAGCACTTCTCTGTATCATGACCCGGAGTACCAGAACAATACTCACAGCTGACAGTATTGTCAAGATTCTTTGGAGGAGGATTTGGCACTTTGGACTGTATCGGCCTTAGCATATCTAGTTGTTTTAGCCTGTGGAACAAACTAGTGTATGATTCTCCCAACGGAGTAAAGGTTTTCTTTTTCTACAACCTTTCACCCTTGAATGCTTGACTAGGCTGGAAACTTGGTCCGGGAGTATTTTGGTAGGCTCGTGGATGTGGATAAGTATTTTGTAGGACTGGAGCACGCCATTGAGTGTGGGCACGAGGTTGGTTGTATGCTTGTGCATGGTGGACGAAAAAATGAGGTTCTGGTGGGGGATAGTAGTGTTGGTGTGGATTGTGGTGATAAGTTTGTTGGTGGGGTCGAGGTTGATTGTAGTGGTAAGGTGAACCTTTGGATCCGGTCCAAGTTCCTGAATCAACCATTGTTGCTTCCTCTCTCTTCTTTTTCCCAATCCCTCCTATGCCGCCCTGAATAGCCTAAGTAGTCACTTTGATAGCCGAATAGCTCATGATTTTATTCCACTTGAGGCGCTCTTCTACTATGCCCCCCATCTTTACCACTTCGTTGAATGACTTTCCCACAGCTGAGACCAAATGGCCATAGTAAGTAGGTTCCAAAGCTTGTAGGAAGTAATCTACCATCTCACTTTCCTTCATTGGGGGATCTACTCTTGTTGCTTGTTCCCTCCATCGGAAACCATATTCTCTGAAGCTTTCATAGTGCTTATTCTCCAGTTTAGTCAAGGACAATCGATCTGGAATGATCTAAAGATTGTATTGGAAGTGACAAAAAAAATGCTTGCGCCAGATCATCCCATGTGTACCATCTTCCATGGTCTTGACGGGTATACCATTCCAATGATGATCCACTCAAACTCTGACTGAAGTAAGCCATTAACAATTCATCTTTTCCTCCCGCTCCACTCATCTTACTGTAAAAACCCCTCAAGTGGGCTACTGGATCACCGTGCCCGTTGTATAGATCGAACTTGGGCATCTTGAAACCTACCGGTAATTGCACATTCGGGAACAAACATATGTCCTTGTAGGCCACGCTTACTTGCCCTCCCAATCCCCGCATGTCTTTGAATGATTGTTCTAAGCTTTTAACTTTCCTGAATATCTCCTCCTATTTGGGATTTTTGACTAGTTTATCAGCTTCTATCAGGAGGTCAAAGCGAGGAGTATAGGAATGGGTTTCTAGAGCTTTGAAAGTGGGATCCGAGGGGTAGTATTGGTTGTCCTAGGCCTGAAACATTGGCTCGCTAGGAGATTTGTGGAGGGTAGCTGGTGGAGGTGCTACGAAGACAGGAGTTACTGGTGGAGGAGGGTATGGAATTGGTTTAGGGGGTGGAGTCTATGGCGAATGAGAAGTGGTGCCCCGGTAGTGTTGGTAAATGGGAAAGCTGGGGGACAGATCAGTGACATGATGATCTTGAGACTGAGCCGAGGGTGGGGTGAAGGTAGGGTTAGTCGGGTAAGCTGATGGCAGTTGTCCTTTAGCCCAGGCCTGATACATTTCGGCCATTTGTTGTTTCAATTTGTACACCTCTTCTTTCATGGTATTGACATCCAACTCTTCTCCTTCTCCCAAAGGATCGATGACACTAGTGTTTACATCTGGGATAGACATGATTGTTTCACCTTTGGATCTGGTTTGGTATGGGTGAGTTGCTAGTATGCTTAGGTGAACTAACTGCTTGAATTCTGGAAACAACAACCAAACTTGTTAGTGATTAGAGTTTTAACAAATAAGCAACCACACATAGGAATGCAATGCACCTAGGCAATTAGTCATTTCTATCATGCATTTGCTTGGTTGCTTGTGTCATCCTGCCTTTTTCTTATTTATGACATCTCCTTTTACTGTCACTCATGCCTATTTTCCTTTTGGTTGTGGTCGAATCCTATAGAGATTGCCTACGTATCATGACCCCGCATGAATCAGACCGAGCATAGTTCTGGTGGAAACAATTATTATTATTTTTATTTATTTTAACAAACAAAACAGTACAATGATAGAAATGATATTACATTTGGACAACACATTAAGAAAATGGTTTAAAAGACTCAACATGGACTCAAACTAAAACATGACTATTATATGAAAAGTTCTAACAATTATGACTATGCTTCAGTCCACAATCTTTTGCTTTCAATCACTGGAACATCTGCTCAGGGCGGGGCTTGACCCGGCTGACCCCCTAATGTACGGTACATCCTCTCTAACTCTACTACAAGATGATGGGCAAAAGTAGGCGCATGCTCCAAAAACCTCTCATAATCCATCCCCTGACAGTTCACATAACTTTGAGAGGTGTAAACGGCCAAATCATGGATTTGTGCTCTGAAATCTTTGATATTCTGGTCTTGGTTTTGTAATTGCTATTGGAGAGTGATGGCTATATCTCTTATGTGGACCTCGCGATCTAAAGCTGGCTCCAATTGAGACCGAAGTCTAGCCTGCTCGAGTCTTGCCTGTGCTCTCTCCCTATCAATATCTGCATGCTGATGTTCTCTGTTATACCTTCTCATTTCTTCCAATTGTGCATGGAGCTGAGCCTTTGAACGCATCCAATGATCCTTCTCTTTTTCGAATTGAGCCATTTCTTCTTCAAATCTCATTACTTGGTGTTCTTTACTAGATTTGGCCTTCTCATTCAACTGTATGATTTTTTCCTTAGCTTTGTCTAATGCCTTTTTGATTTTTACCAAAATGGAGTCATAATCTTGCATCCTTTCCATCAGATTGGCAATGATTTTCTAATCTTTCCAACTTCTCACTGGCGCTTCAGAGGCTTTCTTCATCTGTTGAAACTGAGCACGGGGAGTTTTATTCTCACAAATCAGACTCTTCTTTTCACTTTCCGCTTCTTGTGCTTGTAAGTTTTTCTCAAAATTGAGATTCCTCGGGCTTTCTTCTAAGGCATGAATAGTTGCTTTGTACCCCTTTTCCTTTTCACCCCAAGCCAACCGTTCTTGGATTTTGTCATCAAAGGCTTGGCTATGTGGTCTTTTTATGGGCCTTCTGGGATCGGGTTCTGGTGCATCATCCACACGAGATCATTTCTCAAACCACCTAGCATAACCTAGATCTATCTCACCTTTCACAGGATCTGGAACTTGGGTATCATCTTTCAAGTATCGACGACCATTCCAAATCCGCTGGATTAAAGCCTCAGGGAGTGTGGCTTTGGGGTGTAGCTCAATCACTTGCACACTCAAATCTTCATCATCAGGCACCACTTGGTATCTCCCTAGCTGTCTTAGAACTCTCTGTGGCGCATACGACTGGACACTCTTCAAACCCAACAGCAACAAATAACTCTTTAAGGCCGACATGTGTATTACCTCTTTTACCGGGAGCCATCCCAAAGTCCACTCAATTTGACTTGCAATTAAATATCTTAGGTGGGATATCCAAGCTTCCACCCCTTCTGGAGATTTATAATCTTTTATTCTTTCTTCATAACTCTCAATGAAATTGTCCCTACTCAGACCATATTGCATGAACTTGGGGTGATGTCGGACATGTTCAGTCAACCACATTTGCAACAAAATATTGCACCCTTCCAAGAATTTTGCTCCGGACTTACACAAAGTCAATGCCCGATAAATGTCTGAGAGAATGATCGGGGCAAGAGTGTGACGCCCTTTGGTAGTGAGGACTTGTACGATTCTGGCTATGCGAATATCAATCGTCCGCTTTTTGTTTGGGAAGACCATGATTCCCAGAAAAGCCACTATGAAAGCCAAACGACGGTGAATCTGCCAGGTGTCCTTGCTTTGTTTATTAGTAAGGCCATTTTCATGAATTTCAAACCCATCCGGCTTTCCAAACCTTGAATATAGGAAGTTGAAAGAACAACACCCTTTAACAATGTTGCTTTTTCTGATTTGATTACGATATTCAGAAGACCAAAGAATCGGTGTACAAATGGGGCCTTTGGGAATATGAGATTCTGGTTTCTCAAATCTCCATCAAAACCGGAATATCCAGCTATTTCTTCTAAAGTGGGAGCAAACTCAAAATTAGAGAAGCGAAAGACATTGTGAACAGGGTCCCATTATGAACAGGGTCCCAAAAAGTCACTAGTGCCGCAATCAAATCATCGTGTGGTTTAACTTTCATAATATCTGTGAGAGCTCCCAAATACTTAGTGACCCATTCCTGACCATCTCCTCCTAATTCATACCACCACATCTGAAGCTGAAATAGAATCTCATCTACATCTGTGAATGGTGAGTTCTGGATAGTGCTCATTTTGTACCTGTGAGTGATTTTAATTTTTTTTTTAAAAACAATCAAGACTCATTTTGACGCAAAAATCATCACTATTTCTAAAAAAATTCATAAAAATATCATGCTTTGTCAATACGGCCTTTCATCACTTCGATGAAGAATATTTAAAGGTTGTATTTGCTAACCGGCCAGAAATTTTAAAAATGACCAAAGGCGGCTGTTCTTGCAAAAATGGCCTTCTGGCGCCCTTTTGGGGATATTTAGCAAAATTTTGGACAAGAATGGCATCGCCTTATTTATGGAAAAACAATGACATTTATGTACCCACATTTTTGTGATTATTAATTTTTCATTTATTTCTTTTTTTTTCAGAAATAGCTGGGCCCGATATGGGTTGCCTACGTATCTCACATCCGGTGAGAATCAAACTTACGTAGTTCGTAATAAAAACACCACTCTTAAAAGAAACACAAAATTTTCTTTTTTTTTAAAAAAAAAAAAATTCGGCAGAATTTCAATATATTTTGGAAATTGGTTTTTCAAAACAGACAATTTTCTCTCTCGGTTCTCACATTGATTTTCCTTCTCTAACTTTCCCCCTATAAGCCAGTCAACATGCAAATCCGAAACAAATGAATGCACAAGTAGCAAGTAAGATGCATCAGGATGGTCTTTTCATTTCAGGTACACCTGTCCTAGACAGACCCAACCCCTGTATTGAGTCTCCAAAGTCAAATGCACATGATGCAATCAAACGTTCCTACAAGAGATCCGACATGAAGCTGAGTTATTCTAAGTGTAAAACCTGGGGTATATTGTTCTAAACCCGGCTTACCCAAGCGGACAGCTCGAGCCGAAGTGGAGCAACGTACCGGGAGCACGAAAGTCTACCCGACCTAGTTACTTGACCCAACTTCGTTCTATTTGGTATGACTTCTAACAGAAAGGTGGGCCATGCACACGTGTGCACCATAAATTCAGAAGACTCAGAATGAGAAAGGGTTTCATAACAGTTTATGTACAGTTCACCAATATCAAAGCGGTAAAAAGCAACACTCAGCACATTAGGCCCAATCATGTAAATAAAATCAGATAATAAATAAAGCCAATATAAAAATTTTTCTAAGCTCGAATTATGAACCATGAACCAGAAGTTTTGGGTTCTCTTCCCCAGCAGAGTCGCCAAAGCTGTCACACCTCCTTTTTACCTACACCCCGAGGGGTATATGGGAGTTTTTTCCAATTTAAGTGACAATCGAAATGAGATTATTTTATTTAAAATCAGAGTCACCACTTGGGATAATTTATAGTGTCCAAGTCACCGGTTAAAATCCCGAATCGAGGAAAATATTGACTCTGTATTACAGTCAGCGAGCCAGAAATCCAGGTAAGGAATTCTGTTAACCCGGGAGAAGGTGTTAAGCATTTTCGAATTCCGTGGTTCTAGCACGGTCGCTTAACAATTTATACTTGGATTAAATTATTTAATTACATGTTTAGAACCTACATGCATTTTACCTTTACCGCTTTTAATTGCGTGATTTACTCGTACTTAAAGAATTATCGAGTTACGCGTACGTATACTCGTATGGTTTGGCGTGTCAAGAGTCATGTCACGCGTATGTGTACACAATTCACAACACTTAGTTTATTTAAGAAAAAGTTTGGTCAAAGTCGCGCGGACGCGTACCTTGATTTATTTTTAAAAATCATAATTATGTCACGCGAACGTGTACACAATCACGATGACTGATTTGTTAAGATCGTACCTAAAAGCATACTATCGATTTGGTTTTGAGGTAAATATATGGAAGCAAGATTTTCATGGCTCAACAGTGAGCCTTCCTCATTCTCACATTTTAGGATTAAAATTTCAAAATTAATTACTTGCATTCTTAAGAACTAAGTTAATAGAAAAAAACATATTATCACACAAAGCAATAAATTTTGCTAACATAGAAAAACTGAGCAAAATATAAAAAAATGAAAATTTATAGTCTTTTGATATTAAAACAAAACTTCAAACAAGCTACCTAACGCACTTTATGAATTATATATCTTAAGCACATAATCTTTCTTCTCCTTTTTTTTAAAAAAAAAAAAATATTCCCACCATATTAACACTTAGAAATTTTCAATTTTCATGGCTAAGCAGTTTAAAAATTGTATACTCAGAGAGGAAAACTTTTCTTTATATAAAAGAAACTTACTATAATCTTATAAAGAAAATTTATTATAGTTTATGGTCTATTTGCAAGAATGATTAGAAAAAGTTAACCTATTTATGATTTAGGGATACTATATATTTTTTTCCACAATTAACAATGCTTTATTATTATTATTAAAAATTTGGTTGAAGTTGCGCGAACACATACCTCAAATCTTTTAAGAATTTAATTTGTAATTGTGTTACGCGAACGTATACATAATCACAATACTAATCTAAATCGGGCCTAAAGTAAACTATGATTATTTGATTCATAAAAAGCCACATCTTTGAAGGCCAGGGAAATTTCACTGAATGGCGCGGCCTGAGTTCTAAGGATAAGACTAAAATTAATTAAATGAAGGCCATGCAATTGTGATTTTGGCATGGCACACATCAATTATAATATAAAAAAGTATTCAAACTAAGCTTCGGAGGACCGTAAACTATTTATATTATCTAACATGGCGCACATCCAACTCATTTTAAGGAATCTAATTACTTGAACCTTAAGCGGAATTCGAATTTTTTTATTTTTATTTTTAATGCTTAAAGAAAACGACTTGGGCCCATGACAACATTTGCATAGAAATAAAGGAAAAGTCCAAGAATGGTAACTTATCTAAGAGGCTCCTCAATTCCAATTTTATGAAATTTTAGCGGAGGAGTCTAAGAGAATGAAATTTTTAGCTTATATATGCAAGTGAACAAACCACAAAATTGATCCAACTGCCTATATGGGACACTTAACATCTTAACCTTGGAATAAACCATTAGGCTCGAGTGAATCCCAGACCATCCCATAACATACAAAACGGCCTTTAATAGCTGGGCTGAAACAACAGCCCATCTTTAGTAAATGAGTCCAAATAACCTTTTAAAAAAAAAGGAAATTTTTGCTGATCAACATGTTTAACAATATAATTACAATTTCAAACAAGCCTATTCATGGTGCTAAATTTATCTAATGCAGTTCTTAATCACATTCATTTTAACACAATGATTTTAACTCCTCGAATCTAGCAAAGGACACCACAGTAATCAGGATTTCACAAGTAAAGGACAAGCCTTTGCTAATATATATATCCCCACAAGACCATTCTGATTACATGCTTGGGCAATAATTCCAACAAATTTAACACAAAACAATAAATGCAAACACTGATTCCATAATGTAAGATATATGTAACCTAGCCTGAATTTCCTATTACATTAAAGACAGATTCCATAATCCATTTGAACCATAGTTTGATTCAACTCCATTCTAGTTCTTATACTAGCAAATTCCAGAAATTAGTACTATTGTACACTCAAAAGGCCATTTTAAGTAAGAATAAAGGCAAACACCCAAACCATATCAATTCTAAGTATTCCTGATAGCAAGTTCAACAATAACCTTAAGGACCATTTACAAACACAAAACAAACCTTAACTGTCTTCACCCTATTCTATTGGAGTTCATTCATTCTTGCCACAGTTGGTACACATTTAACTCAAACCATCACCTGAATATATAATCATCCCAGACAACTAATCATGCTATCAAAGCTCGAATAAACTACCTAATTAACAAGACCCAATACTATTCACAATACAAGTTTACTTATATTCAAACACATAATCCGGGGTCTAATTCAATTGACAATTTGTTTTTCAAGCTTTGTAACAGTCCCAAAGCTAATACATAATGAAAAATTAACTTATTCAAACTAAGGTTAAATGAAGAACTTATTGAAAAGAGACAAATTAAAATAGTGTTGTTAAATAACTAAATGAGAGCCATGCTTTAGACCTCATTCTCTTTTCATTTCTTCAAATTTACTTCACAAAAACAATAGAGTTCAGGATCATATACCTGGAAAAGAGGATAAACAAAGAAGAAATGAGATTCAGCAAGCTCAAGCGACAGCAATACAACAAATAAGCCTCAGATTCAAACAACCAAGTGTTGAGATCAACCCCGAAACCAGTAGAGTATTGACTTGTTCAGCAAACTTCACACCCCACTCAAAACTAAATCCAATCCACTTCAAACACTCAAATGAACCAAAATAGATTCGACAGATTGAAAATTTAAAAATCGAAACAAGACAGATCAATGAAACTGTAAACTAGGATTCATTTAAGGAATTCGAAATCTAAGAAATCGCCAAGGTAACTTAATGAAACAGTAATTTCTACATCTGCCTGGTATTTTTTCAGAATATCTCTCTATATCTATCTCTGTATGTTTCAATCTTAAAATCTCTATCTTTTACAATATTTTCAAAAATTCTTCCTTTCTTTCCACTCTGTATTTTTTCAGTATTTTTTCAGAATGTTCTCCTCTATTTCTAGTAGTTTTTTTTCCAGAATATCTCTTCTATGTATTTCAGAGTCCCAGACTCTGTATATGAACTCAATGCTTATCCCTCTGTCTCTCTGAATCCCCTCCTCCCTTGTTGATTTTCAGCCCTTTTAAATAAGCATTCAGCTTAGTGTCTTCTCCATTACCAATTCACCTTTTCATTTCTTAATTGTCCACTTAACCTAGTTAGTGTAATTCTAACCCTACCACTATTGAGAAGCTTCTTAATTAGGTGAACACTTAAATAATTTCCACTGTTATCTTAAAGTTTCTTTTTTTTAAACTTGAAATTCATGGACCAAGCTGAACCCAATTCACATCATTTAAGGCTATTCAATCTTTATACAAACAAAATCTACCAGCAGACTTCTTAATAGCTCTTAACACTGAAAAATGAAACAATTTCAATCTTTCAACGAAAATTATCAGGAATCAATTCAAGAACTACTGTTATACGAGTTTAAACTACTAAGCAACAAAACAAAAAAACAAACGAAATCAACAAACAACCTATTAATTCGAAAAGAAATAAACTAAAAAAAATCATAGAACAAAACTGACCAAATAAACATTCTAATAACAGAAAGGAGTAGAAGAAGATAATAATAATAAAATAAAAATAGAAAAATTAAAATCAGGAAACCTACCTCCAAATGTTTGAACATTGTCTCTAATTAGGCCTTCAATTTTCTTCAAATTTGTGGCCGGAATAGACCTTAATCGAGTGTTCTCGACTGAGAAGACACAGCTAAGGTTGATTTCGACCTCAAACCTTCGTATACCTAACGTTCTGGAGTTTGGGGATTTAGGGTTCGTTTCTTTGATTCAAGATTCGAGAGATTTAAGGAAGATTTGAGGGAACTGGTTCATGGATTCAGTATGAGGGGAAAAAGGGGGTTTCAGGAGTATTAATTTCATGGCGGTTGGACGTCGGCCGCTGTCGTAGGCGAATTCCAACGGGCGGCAGAAGGCGGTTCATGGTGGTGTTACATTTGGTCTCTGAAGGGATGAGAGATGGGGGGGATGAAATGGGAAGGGTCGAGTTTGAGGGGTTTGATATATTAAAATGTTTGATTTAATTAGGGCTGTTGGATGATTGGAATCCAACGACTCTGATTAAATCATAAATGGGAAACAATGTCGTTTTGGTTTCATGTGGAAGGACTGGTTCAGGGGCGGGTAACGGGCGAAGCTCTGGACTGTTTGATCATCAGAGATCAACGACCAGGGTTAGCCATTACAAAAACAACGCCGTTTGGGTCTAGGCTGAGACGGACCGAGTAGTGGTTTGTACTGGGCTGGGTTAATTGGATTCGGACCGGGGAAATAGAATTGGGCTTATGAATTTAATTAAAACTAGCCTCACATTCCGATTTTCTTGTTTTCCTTTCTTATTTTATTTCTCTTTTCAATTTTCTTTCTAATAAAAATACAAACCTAAACTAAACCTTGACCAAATTATCCTAAAAATACTAACTAACTCTAAGTAGTAATTATAACAAATAATTAAATACCAAATTAAAAGAAAATCACACAATTTTGACATTAAATACTAAAAATGCAAAGTACATTATTTTTGTGATTTTTATTTTTGTAAAACACCTAATTATTAATTAATTCCAAAAATGTAAAATCACATCCTAAATGCAGATGCTATATTTTTGTATTTTTAATGTATTAATAAAATTAAACATGCACACAAACATATGCAAACATTCAGGAAAATAGCATAATAATTCCTAAAAATAACAAATAATTAAAGAAAAGACCTAATTTTGGGAATTCTTTTGGAGTAATTCATGTGAGGCAAAAATCACAAGCTCACAGATGGTGTTTGGTAGTTTGTAGTAGGCTAATACGTGAGTGGAGTCGTTGGGTAGGTTTGGTATTTGATGGGAGGTTTGGTTCTCTGTGCCACCATGACGGCTCCGACGTCCTTTTTCTTGGACGCACCACTGTACTGTACGGCCTTATTTTTAGCTTGCAATGCTTCAAAGTTTGTGACCATACCACTTTTGATGCCTTCTTCGATCCTTTCTCTCAACTTGATGATGTTAGAAAATTTATGGTTCTCAATCAACATTAGCCTTTCATAATACTGCGGGTCCTGAGCCCGGACAAAAAATTTGTTCATTTGTTTCTCTTCTAAGGCAGGCCTGACCTTAGCAGCTTCTGATCTCTAGCGAGTAGCATACTCGTGGAATGTTTCTGCGGGCTTCTACTTTAGATTCTGAATATAGAACACATCTGGCGCATTCTCCGTGTTGAACCTGAACCAGTCCATAAAGTTGGATGCCATGCTTACCCAGCTCGACCATTTCTTTGGGTCATGGATAATGTACCAAGACAGAGCATCTCCTTTCAGACTCCTCATGAAAAGTTTCATGCGTATCCTTTCGTCCTTTCCTACTCCGACCAGCTTGTCACAGTATGTTCTCAAATGAACTCTTGGATCCCCTGTACAATCAAACATCTCGAAGTTAGGAGGTTTTTACCCTTCGGGCAGTTAAACATCGGTTTGTATGCAAAGATCTTCGTAGTTCAACCCTTCAATCTCCTTACTTCCTTCGACGCCATGAATTCGGCTGGTTAAGTTCTTCAGCCAGGTTCCTGATGAGTGAGTCTTTATCATCAGACTCGTGTATGTTTGAGATGGTTTGGGTGGAGTCTGGCATGGTCTCCACGTAGATAGGGGTGTTATGGTGAGTTTGGAAGTGGTCATTTGTGGAGTCTTGGGGTTCCAGAATGAGTATTGGGGTATTGTTGGAAGTATGGCAGGTGTTGTAGTGGTGGTGAGGAGCGAGATGGTTTTGTGGCTTTGGGATATTTTTGGAGGTGTGAGGTTCTAAGCATTTGGGAAATTGACATCTGGAGTGGTGAGGGAAAATGACAGATTTGCCAGATTCCGAACTTGATCAAGTTCCTCCTGGAACTTCAACAATTTCTGCTCGAGTTGGGATGCACTTTCTTTGGAAACCTGAGTACCATGAGTGACCTCCACCCGTTCAGTTGAGTTGTTCAGATCTTCCATCTTTTCTTTGTTCTGGTTTTTGATAGGATTTGGAGGAGGAGTGGGTGGAGGTCCCCTGGATCTTGTGAAATTAGATGATGATGCCATAGTGCATGAACTAACCTTTGGGGAGGGGAATAAAACAAAAGTAGAAACAAAAAAGGTAACAAGTTAGTGAGAATTATAAAAAAATGTTGCGATATTTAAACACATAGTATGAGAATGTAAATCGTGTCCTAACTTGGGGAAACTCTTTGTGCCCAAGGTTGGCCTAGCAACAAGTGATTTGGAGAACTTAGTATGCTAAATGCCTCATATTATTGACAAAAAGTAGTCGAATCCCAAAATGACGCTAAATAGCGGGAAATAAAATGTCACTAGTGGCCATGGGCCTTTATTACATTTCTTAAAGTGAAAAACAAGCTCCTATCTACTTGGTCCCAGAAGGACCTTCCCCAGACTCGGCATCTTTGGCTCCATCGAACAGCTTCACCAACTCACAAAGTCCCAGCAACAGGTAGGCTCTGGCTAGGTGTCCGCCCTCATTTCCTTCAGCATTTTGGCAATCCTCGATTCTTTTGAGAAATTTCCTTTCCAGCTCTACTAAACCCCGGTCCAAGTATCCCAGTCGCTTGTTGGCACTGACAACCATGTCTTTCCACTCTTCAATCAGCTTTTGGTGGGCTTCTTGTATCTCAGAGTGCTCGCTTTTACATTCCCGAATCCTCTTGCGTAGTTGATTGTATTTGACCCGTGCCTCGGCCTTTTCATCTATGATTATGTGACCTCGAACAAACCCGAGTTAACCCAGACCATTATGATTATCCTCCAGCCATCCTGAATAGTATGGAGTACAACTAGCATGGTATCTGTCTGGCTCGATGGTATCCCTTCCCATGACGATTTTGAAGTGCCACATTTACTGAGCCTGGCACTTGTAAGGGCTATCATCATCCTGAAATTCAGCCCGGAAGTGACTCATCTTGTCGACCCTTGGTATAACCTGCTTTCTACCAGCCTGCCTCATAACTCGGAGGGGGACGTAAGGGTAGGTTCCTCTCAAAACGATCAGTATCGGAAACAGTGCATCCCTGGATCGGACGATGAATTCCTCAGTAGGGAACCACTCGAACATCCATTGTACTTGATCCTCAGTTAGATTTTCAAATATCTCTAACCACCCATCAGCGTCTTCTGGTTAGGTGAACATGTTGGGCATGTAGTTCATTCGTCTTGGATGATGGAAGACTATGTGATCATCCTAACCCCTTCGCTGAATCTCTTGTCGGTATTCACCCCTTTGGAGATGTTCCATGAGCCAGAGCTGGAGTAGCAAATTGCAACCATCGAAATGTTGGGCTCCTTGTTGACATTTCTCCAAGGCTCGGTATATTTCTGCAAGGATCATAGGCACTATGCTGAATGGTTGCCAACCAATTCCCTCCATTAGAGTTTTGGCTACCATAGCTAGCCTGGTGTGGATCCTTACTTTCTTCATTGGAAACACTATCATCCCTAGGAGGCAAAACATGAAGACAAAGACCCTTCGGTGAAGATGCCCCAATGATGTGAGGGCAAACTCGTCAGGATAAGTACGGTAAGATTTGCTATGACCGTATCTCTCGTACAAATAATCAAAGGGAATATACGATTCTTTCAAGCATGTCAAGTCTGGGTTCTTCTTTAGACCCATCATTTTGAGGAAACCTCTACCCTTGCTGTTTTCTGGCATTAACAAACCCGGAGTTTCCCATTGTATACCAGCTAATCCTCCTATTTCCTCTGGCAGGGTGTCATTACAATGTCCCCGAAGCGGAAAACAGACCAATCACAATCCTAGAATAGAGTAGCAGCTTCTATGATCTTGTTGTTAGGTTGGATTTCCAGTAGAGAAGGTAGATTTTCTAGGTATTTTTGGGCAAGAGTCTGATCACTAGAGTGAAGATCCTCCCACCAGCTTAGCAACTTTGGGTGGATATTGGTGACCATGCCAAATCTGGGGACTTTGTGCCTCATATTTCTGCAAGACAAAAGGGTTAGTCCCTTACCCCCACTAGACTCAACTATTAAATATCAATAACTGGCATAAAAACATTTAGTTCTCCAAATAAATGCACAGAACATGATAGTGTCCGTTTGGGTTTTAGAGAAACCCAGTGTACTTTGGACAAGGCGATCTTAAAGAGTCTTTATGCGGACAACATAACTAACTCGGTTAGGTTTGACCATGATGCATGCACAATTAAATAGAGTAAGGTTTCTATGGGGTTTTAGACTAGTACCCTTGAACGGACAACTCAAGAGGGAAAGGCGCGGAACCATCGACTACACCGTTGATCGACTGGTTTTACCGCAAATATGCCTTTGCCGGATTTAGGTGGTGATAATATCAGAAGAGCGCAACCACTCATTATAAGCGTTGCTATGGTATTTTGTTGGCACGAGTGGAATATGATGTTGAGCATGATTATGCAATAATTAAAGCAGGTTATCACGTATTTGCACGTTAGAAAAGCAGTAAATACAACAGTTTTCCATAATTTAAAGCGGTAGTAAAGGAAAGCAATAAATGACAGTAATAAAGGGAAGAAACAAAAGACCAGTCAGTTTCGCAATCGAAAAGAAAATTGAATGCTTTGAAGAAATAAACAAATAATTGCGCATAAAGAAGCATAAATCACAATAATAGTCTGAAATGGTAAAAGCCTAAGTTCCCCAGCAGAGTCGCCATGCTGTCGCGTCCCCTTTTTCTCGCAAAATCGGGTTTATGACATTTGGTAGGACAACTCGTTCCCTTTTGGGAATTGGGTTTGAATTGAAGAGTAGCCACCTAATGATTAAAGTGCATTAGGACACTAGAAAAGGGTTTGTTTTTGGTAACCAGAGATTGGTTAAGGGCTTGAAATTATCCCAAGGGGAAGGTGTTAGGCACCCCTCAGGATCCACTAGTGTGGTTCCCGGCCAGACTATTGTTATGAACTTAGGTGCAAATAACACGTAAACAAATAAATCTCAAATGAGAGGGGATTTTCACATAAGGGTTTATAAACAAATAAAGTTGGAAAGAACTAAAAGAAAGCTGATTTTTCTTAAAAAAGAGTTTGAAATCTTTAGAAGAAATAAAAAAACAAAGGGAAAGGGGAGTCCTAGGTTTATTAATAATAAGGATTACCCCACACAACATCCGGTAATCACTCCTCAGTGAGGGGCTACACGTGATGTTATCTCGTGGTCATCATATCCATATCTACCATTTCCTACCCCGTTAAGGTATTAAAGCGCGGAATGGTCTCGTTTACTTATTGCATGCTATTACCGGCCCCAATCCTATCAGTCCCAGAGGGATTTAAGACTACTAATCCTAAAAGGGAGGGATATTAGGCTTATTTGTTGTTTTAAAGGCAGAATCTAAGGTGACATACAAAACAAGTATAGCAAGTTGGGGGAGGCACATAACAAGTAAAAGGCTCAGATACACCTCTTTTGACAGAGAAGCACATAATTTAGCATGTATTGCACATACTGTTTAGGGTCTGATCAAAACTTAAAGGTTGAGGCAGACTGATTTATTACATAGTTCAGATAAGAAGCCCGAATCAGGTCTGTCTGCTGGTTGCAGCTAATAAAATCTGATTCAGTTTAAAATTTTGGCCTTAAGTCTTGCCTAGGTGTTGGATGATGATCCATAGGCATGACATCTATTGATTTCAGAAACAATGAAGTGAACTGAATACATACTGATTTAGGAGAAGTTGTCAGTCGTTAAAGAAAAACAAATTTTTGTAAAAGGTTATAGGTTCTGCAAATTGTGCATCATTATTATTGGTTTTAGATTTATAAGCAAGTGAAGTGATTCAGACTTGAGTAATAACTCCTATAGACATGCTTTCTATGCGTGTTGATTTTAAACCCCTTTTAACAGACATGGTAAAATGCAGAAACCCTATAAGCATGATATCTAGGTGCTGAATTTGATTTAAAGCCTATGAATATGATATCTAATTGCAGTTGATTGATTAATACCTATAAACCTAATTGTCTGATGAGGAATGGATATACAAGATTCAGAAGGACCTATAGGCATATTTCTATACACAGAATTCAAATTTCCCAGTACCTATGGACATGATTTCTATTTGAGAGAATGCAAAATTCCTATAGACATGGTATCTATGTGAGAAATGCAAAAATTGGGAATATCTATAGGCATGATATGTATGTGAGAAATGCAGAAATACCTATAGGCAGGATATCTATGTGAGAAATGTAGAAATATCTATATGCAAGATATCTATGTGAGAATGCAGAATTTCTGATGTACCTATAGGCAGGATATCTACCCTTTGCATACATAGTTACCCGCACTTTTTACTAACAATCCCCAAGAGTTTATTACAAATTATTACAGCCCATAATGAAGTAAGATAATACATCATAGATTAAAAGGTACAACCAAGGAGAGCCTAATTCAGACTTTATGTCTGAAATATGAAGTAAACCAACTCCAAGAGATCATGATTTAAAGCCTTTCTCCCATTTGGATGTGTCAAAGTTCCCTAAGAGCCTCAAAGGGGACTCCGGGCAATGCTCACACCCAAATGTATTACCAAATTTGGACGGGTGCAGTGTGGAAAGGCCAGCCCTCAAGTGTCCAAGTTCAGAGGGAACTCAAGGTCCCAAGGCAAGGCTCACAAGAGGGGGGCAGAACTTAAAGACTAAGAGAGAGTACAAGTGCAAAAACAGAATTCTGAGAGAAGGAAACGGCTACAAATAAGTACACATAGGGGTATAGGGGAATGTGATTCACAACAGAAACAAAACAGAAAGAGATCAGCATGCTAATTGAAATATTGAGATCTACAGAAATAGTAAGTAGGCATAGATACACAAACTATAAATAAACACATTGTTGTGATGCTGAAGTTTAAATCAGGGCATACCAGTTTCAAAGAAACAAGTAGAGAAAAATAGTAGGTCATGTAAACAGGCCACAGTGCAGACAAGAAGAGAGAATATTATTGTATAAGTGTGAGTCAAGAAGACTGTAAATTGTGATGGTGTGTTTGTGAAAGAGTCGTGCATTTATAGTGTGAAAATCATACAAAAATAAGGAAAGAAAATAGTTAAGGAACTGAATATCAATTAAGAATCAATCACATAAGACTTCCTTTAATCAAGGAATTCAGATTCAAATGGGTAAGAACTATTTAAGGAAAGAAATTAGCTAAGGACTTTGTGCAAAGTAGGCAATTAGGGGTAAATACATAAGAGAGTTATTAAGGACAGAATTTGAAATACGCGGTTGTACAAATAAGGTAATAAAATCAATTAGTATCCAGTAAATCAAAGGGTTTGAGATTTTGCAATTACTTGTCCATAAATGAACCGAGTTAGAAAAGATGAGAAAAGTTTTTTTTTAACTTAAGTTGAATCACAAGGAAATCAGCAAACAATGGAAAGAAATCAATCAGACCTGCTCAGAAGGAAGTCTGAACTCGTCACAACTTTGAAAGACACTTTAGAGGGAAGTTCTTCATATATAAAAATCATACAACATGTTGAGTTGAAAGAAGATGTCATGCCTTTGCAAAAATCAGTAGGTAATGGTTGTCACATAAGTCAACAATGCATAAGAGAAATAGCATCCAGTAGCATACAAAAGGTCCAATGTAAAAGGTCTTAGAAGAGTTTAGCAAAAAGACAGAATCATATGAAAACAAGGATGTCCAAACTCAGTTCAGAGACTCGACATCGGTCTGAAAGAGTTAGGGGTTTTTTGAAATAAAACTCTAGTTCAAGCAAATCACATAGCCAAACTTGGAAGAACCCCCAAATTCTAGGGTTTCCACCGTTAATCGAGTGCAAAGATGAGAGGGCAAGTAGTTAAATCGAAACAGGTTCAGAGGTCTCAGAAAAGAACTGAAACTTCTAACATGTTTCTTTTAGCAACAGAAACTCATGAGAAACATGATAGAAAAGTAACATGCAGAACACGGTAGAAGAGCTCAAAGAAAACAGAGTAAAAGAAACTAATTCAAAACACAATGGGAAAATTGGTAAGAACAGTAGGAGAAGCACACAAGAACATAGTAGAGAAAAATACAATAGAAAAAGCATACGAGAACACAATATAGGAAAATACAGTAGAAGAAGTATACAAGAACACCGTAGAAGAAGCATACAAGAACACAGTAGAGGCAAATACACACAAAAATTAAAAGAAAGTCAGAGAAACATTTAAATACTTTCAGAAAAACCCTAGGCCGGAAAAGAGATGATTTTGAAAGCAATTTTTTGAAAGAAAAGTCAGGAAAATCGTTCTAAAAACTTAAGGAAAGCATGGATCTGGAACAGATCTAAGGAGATCAGAAAAACCTCGAAGGGTTAGGATTTCAGAAGAACCCCAGTAGTGAGAAAGGCTTGGAAAGGTCACTGATCTGAGCCGGAGAAGTCAAAACTAGGCTTGAAGCAGTCATGGCTCGCCGGAACCGGAGATGGCTATAGATCTTGAATCAAACGAATCCTGGACCAAGCTTCTTCATGGTCAGGCCTTAAATATTCATAAATCAAGCATGTGGGAGTCATAGGAGGCCGGTGTAGGACTCCGATGTCCTTGGAAGCCATGGATTCCGGTGGCTTTAGGGTGGAAGTGGTGAGAGGTGGCTAGGGTTTGAGAAGCTTCGAGAGAGTTTGAGAGAATGGGGGGGTTCAAAGGCGGCTACCGGTGACAAAATGATTAGGGTTGGGGGTGTTGGTAAATTAAAAAGGAAAGGGAGAACGTGAGCCGTTGATCTGTTAGATCAACGACTGGGATTTAAAGGGGGGTCGGGTGGGTTATTTTTAAAGGTCATGGGTCGGGTATTTTGGAATTGGGTTGGGCAATTGAAATTATAATTGGGTTGGATTAGGGGTGCCAAATCTGGCCAAAATCGAAATAAAAACAGGCTAACATTTAAATAGTCATTTCCATTATTTATTTTATAAAAAATAGTAAAATAATTTCTGAAAATAAATTTAAGGTACTAAATTTATTAATAATATACAAATATTAGACTAAAAATACTGGAGCTAATTTTGTAATTATAAACACAATTAAATCTTAAAGTAGGCTAATATTGCAATTATATGCAATTTAGCTTAAATAAATTTGTAAAAAATGTGCAAAAATCATACTAGCTATATTTTAGTATAAATATGAGGATTCAATAAATGAATTACCAAAATTCCAATTTCGGGAACACTTATTGGGTTTTTCTTGATAAAATAAGACAATAAAATTGACTTTAAAATTTTTAAAAAATTGAGAAAAATAATAGGACCTTGGGACATACTTATATACGTATATATATGCTATTTTGAAAGGTATTTTGCATATAAAAATATAGGAAAAATTGTGTATCAACAATTATAAATACTATTTCATATCACTAATCATAGTATACTATATATTGTGTAGTATACCAAAACTGTTAGAAATATCATTTGACAGTAATCATGATATACTGTATAGTATATTAAGACTATTCAAAATATCATTTAACATAAATAAAGTACGTTAAAGGGTCACATATACCCCTCTATTATCTAAAATTATTTAAATTACCTTATGTTTCACTATTAATGTATTTGAACCCCTACTGTTATACTTTGGCTCAAAATGCCCTTAATTTGGAAGGAATGACACGTGGCCGGTCAGGAACCAAATTTTAAATACCTGATTCACTTAAAAATTACCCGACCAAAATTGACCCACTTAAAAAATCCTAAACGAAGAGGGTACGGGCCGGGTCAACCGGCCCAGACTGGTTGAATCGGAACCGGACCAGACCGATACAAAGGGGGTCGGGTGGGCTGGGTTAATAGGGTAAGGGGGTTGGTCCATTTACCTTGGGGAAACGGGTTAACCGGTATGGTCAAACCCGGTCAACAGGATTTACTATAGAATCGCTTAACCGGCCCGGACCGGACCGGCCCAGACTGGTATAACGACTACTTTCATTTTTTTTAAATGGAGCCTGACTTTTTCTGACCGTTGGCAACGGTCTTCTAGCCCTTGGGGTCGTTGCCCAATGGCAAATTTGCACAAATAGCCCATTTTTGGGCCTTTTTTAAAAATTAACACCTTTTGTAATTACCTAATTAGCCCTTTGAAAAACTATAAATACACCCCCCCCTCTTCTTCATTTCTTCACTCATCTCTCATTTCTCAAACTCATATTCTCAATTATCATTCTCTCATTCTTCACCTAAAGTGCAATTAAGTATTTGTGTGATGACCCAAAAGGTCATCGCTTGATTTACGAGTAAGTTCTGCGTTTCGAGGCCTTAGAAGACACCTCTTTCCTCGCCTCGATTTGCTTGCATAGTCCGGAAACATAGCCGGAAAGACATTATGTGAAAATCTGTGAAAAATAATGAATTTTGCCTTTAAAATGAATTTAAGTTGACTTCGGTCAATATTTTAGGTAAACGGACCCGGAGGGTTCGTAGGAATGAGATATGGGCGTATGCCCGGAATCGAATTCCGAGATCCCAAGCCCGAGAAATGAATTTTTAAAGAAAATTATTTTTTGGAATATTTATGAGTTTTTGGAAATGAAATGTATTTGAAATTTGAGGGTATCGTGCCTATATTCTAGTTCCGGATCTTGGTACAGGTCTTATATATGATTTAAGTTGAGTTTGTGAAATTTGGTAAGAAACAGACTTGAAATGACGTGAATCGGACCGTATTTGAGAAAATTGGAAAATTTGATGTTCTTAAGTGATTTCATGATTTTGATGCTAAATTCATAGTTGTTGATGTTATTTGGTGATTTGAATGTACGAGCAAGTTCGTATGAGGTTTTTAGGTTGGTGTGCATGTTTGGTTTGGAGCCTCGAGGGCTCGGGTGAGTGTTGGATAGGTGTCGGAGTGGTTAAGACTTGGAAAAATCTGGTGTTTCTTTGTTGTATCTAGTGTCTGAGTCTTTACTCTATGCGAATGCATGGTAACCCATGCGAATGCAATGCACAAATGGGGAAGGGGCTGGTAACACTGTGTGAATGCACAGACCTGGGTGCGAACGCGGAGCTTTGGGAATTTACTCTACGCAAACACACCGGGTCAGTTGTGAAAGCATAGAGTAGGGATGGGTCTGGGGGCTGGGTAGTTTTAACTCTATGCGAATGCATCCCTTGTGATGCGAACGCGAAGGACAGGGGAGGGGAAACATGTGCGAACGCATAGGCTTTGTCGCGAACGCATAACCTTTTTTTTCCAGTCTTTTAAAAAATAGACCAATTACGGGATTCTTCAAAATTTTCATAACTCTTTCACTTAAACTCGAACTTGGGCGATTATTGAAGAGGGATTTCACCACAAAACCATAAGTATGTATTCGTAATATGATGACCCAAAAGGTCATCACTTGCTTTTAAATTGAATTTTGTGTTTCGAGGCCTTGAAAACCTCATTTAGCATCATCTCGATTTGCGTGCGCAGTTCGGGCGCTTAGCCGTAAGTTTAAATATGAAAATCTATGAAAAATGATAAGTTTTGACTATAAAATGAGTTAATTTGACTTCGGTCAACGTTTTGGATAAATGGACCCGGACCCATGATGTGACGGCCCCGGAGGGTTTGAAGGAAAATATGGGACTTGGGCATATGCCCGGAATCGATTTCCGAGGTCCCAAGCCCAAGAAATAAATTTTTAAAGAAAATTATTTTCTGAATTTGTTTAAAGGAATTTGAAATGAAAATTGATTAGAACAAGATAGTATCGGGCCCGTATTTTGGTTCCGGCGCCCGGTACAGGTCTTATATATGATTTAAGATGATTCTGTGGAATTTGATGAAAAACGGATGTCATTTGACGTGATTCGGACCTAAATTGCAAATATTTATGTTTTAAGAAGTTTGAGAAGTTCTTTGGTTTTGAGGTTTAATTCGTTGTTATTGAGGTTATTTTGGCGATTTGATCACACGAATAAGTTTGTATGATGTTGTTGAATTAGTACGTATGTTTGGTTAGGAGCCCCGAGGGCTCGGGTGTGTTTCGGAAGGTTTTGGACTTATGAAAAGTTGCAGGTTTTTGTTGTTCAGTGCCTAGGGATTTTGTTCTTCGCGTTCGCGTGGGTCCACTCGCGAACGTGTAAGGCAAATTTCCCAGGAGCCAAACTTCTTCTTCGCGAACGCAAAGCTGGAGTCGCAAACGTGAAGCTGGAGTCACGAACGCGAGGCTAAGGAGGGATACCCTTCGCGAATGCAACACAACTCACGTGATTGCGATGGCTAGTGAGCCTGGGTAGGGGGAGGGGCATTTTACCTATGCGAACGCGACCCATTGGACGCGAACGCGAGGCTCGAGGAGTTTCTTCTCCGCGAATGCGAGCCGCTTTCGCGAACACGAAGGCTTATCAGGCCTAACCCATCACGAACGCGTTGAGTTTATCGCGAACACGATGACTAATTTCGCCCAGTTATTTTAAAAGACCAGAACAGTAGCCATTACGAAATTTACACCAAAACTCATAACTTCTTCATCTAAACTCCAAATTGGGCAATTTTTGAAAGGGGTTTCCACCACCAATTCATAGGTATGTAATCTTAGACTTATTTTCTTCAATTTCAATTAACACCAATTAGATTTCTAGGTTTAAATCATGTAATTAAGGGTAGAAAATTAGGGATTTGGGTAGAGTTAGGGCTTTTTGATTATTTGTGATTTAGACCTCGTTTTGGGGTCAAATTTGAAAACAAATTATATATTCAGGCTCGTGGGTGAATGGGTGATCGGGTTTTGGTCCGAACCTCATATTTTGACCAAGCGGACCCGGGTTTAATTTTTGACTTTTTGGGAAGAATGATTAGAAAGCTATAATTAAGCATTGGAATTGGATTGTTTAGCGCTTATTGATGTTATGAAGTTGACTATGTATAGATACAGTTGATTTGGAGCTGAATTTGAAAGGAAATGCGGTGTTTGAGGCTTGAGTTAGCTGTGGAAGTTCGAGGTAAGTGTTTGGTCTAACCTTAGCTTGAGGGATTAGGAGTTGAGTCCTATTTGCTATGTGATAATTGTTGAGTACGACGTATAGGCATGGTGACAAGTATCTATACGTTGGTGTCAAGCATGCACGTGAGTCTTATATTGTGATTATCATGACTTCGTTGTATTATCCATGCTTTAAAGTTGATTTCTATTAGTTGTGAAAAGTTTGTGGAAGGAATTGTGACCTTTGAACATCAAGGAGCATTGGCTCAAGTTATATTACGAATTGTAAAAGTATATGAGTTGATTGAACCCTTGGAGCATTGGCTCAAGTGGTAAAGTGAGTTGTGAAGTAAAAGTGAATAAGAGAAAGAAGTTATTAAATTGTTCCCTTGCTGGGATATTGTTGCTTTATTGGTTATCTCCCTTGCCGGGATGTTGATAATATTGATGTTGCTACCTTGCTGGGACTTAATTGTTGAATTGATGTTCCCTTGCCGGGATTCCTATTATAATCTTGTTTATTCCCTTGCCCTGTTGTTTTGATTGTAGTTTGGGTGAGGAAGAGTGTTAAAGCATGAAGGGTGATGCCGTGTACATTTTTATTATATGATTGCTTTGGTGAGGACGAGAGAAAAAGCACGAAGGGTGATGCCGTGCATTTATTGATTTCTGATTCTTTGTTGATATCCGAGTTATGTTGTTTCTTTCATTTACCTGATGTCTTCCTATTCGGAATTGTTATCTCCCCCACAGCAAGCCCCCCTCCTACACTTGACTGGTTATTTCTGTATTTCTTTTCCGTAGTATATATTTGAACTGCACAGGTTTATTTGGTAGTCTGGTCCTAGCCCCGTCACTACTTCGTCGAGGTTAGGCTAGACACTTACTAGCATATGGGGTCAGTTGTGCTGATACTACACTCTGCACTACGTGCAGATTCCAGAGCAGCTTTTGGACCATAGTGTGGAGGCTACCTTCAGTCCATGAGAAGATCCAAGGTAGACCTGCAGGCGTCCGCAGGCCCTGGCATCTCCCTCTATCCCTACTTTCCTGTTTCATTTTCCTTACATTCAGAAATAGTGTATTATTATTTCTTCAGACTTTGTATGTAGTAAATCTTAGATCGTATGTGATATTATGACACCAGGTTCTTAAGCATATTTAGTTAACTATTTTGGGTTCAGTCTCTGAATCAGGTTTTGACTCGAGCTCATTCGACACTCAAGTTTTTGAAATGCAAGCTGGCCCTTAGGCTCTTAAGCGTTGGGTTGGTGCAAACTTTTGTGTGGCCTGGTGACAGTGGCTCTTACTCCTTAGGTCGATGCGCCTTTTTATGTGGGCTGGCGACAATGGATATTACGCCTTGGCCGATTCGACCTCTAATATAGGCTTTAATTTTCCCTCGTTAAGGACTTTTTGAAATATTATTTGCCTGACTGTTCGACGGTTTAATAAAAAACCTCGATTGTGAGTCATTATATGGCGATGGTCGAGCACCTCGGGAGGTTTGGCTCGGAGGCTGAGTATCTCAAAGCCAGTGTTTAGGATCTAACGTAATCGAAGCTCTTTTGCCTATGTCGAGGGTAGCCTATTTAACTGGTTCTTTTCGAAGTATATTCAAAGTAATTGAAGGCCAATGATTTATAGCGACGGTCGGGCATCCCCGAGTTGCATCAGTTTGGCTGGTACAACGTTGTGATTGGAGCCATTTGTGTTTGGCTGGAGCCTTTAAGTCCCAAGTGAAGTAGTTTCGGTGTCTATATAGAGGGTATGCCTTTTTAGAGGTCTTACAAGTTCGATATATAGCCTAAACTTTGATATCGGGTTTATGCCTTTAGTAAGGTCTTACAAGTTTTACATGACTTTGAGGTCTTACAGTTTAGGATACTTGGTAAAGTGTGGTTCATCCTTGCTTGAGGTCTTATAGATATTGTTGTTGCCTTATGCAGGCCTTACGAGACCAAGGCTGCCCGCATGTGGTCTTATGACCTCGGGTTTTGATAAGTCGATGGAGATGGCGATTGACGGCAGTCTTCGAGTCATCGAGGGTTTCTTGGCTCGGTAGCCATTACTTGTGAACTTTGTATTGCCTCTTTGAGGGCTTACTTTTACATCTCGCATTTTCGTACGTTAAAAATTTTGTTTTTAGTTAACCGACGTAGACTCGGGGATGAGATCATCTTGACATTAATGTACTTATGTTATTATAACAAGCGATAAATAAGTGTTATGAAGGATGAAGGGGTATACGGATTAAAGAAAACAAGTTTTGTTGAAAGCGGTCAATTTGGAATAAAATACAGGTCGAGCGATAATACCCGGTCGAGCGATAATACCCGAGGTACCATATAACCACGGTAGTATAATATATAAAGTATATATGAAGTATTTTAAAAACAAATAGAATTTTAAGTAATTCATGGTAATTTTTAAATTATGCGGGTAATTGATTAATTATCGAGTAACAGGACATTACCCGGTTAACTAATAAGTGGATAAAACATAATTAACTATATCCACAAAGAGACGTGGCAGTAGACCACAATTTAAGCTTATGACTAAGAGTCATATGTGTTTGGTATGATAGAAACGTGTAAATCATTTGGTCTTAGAAAAAGTTAGTCACATACATTAGAAAGCAAATTCAATCCCTTCTTCAAGTCCAAAAACGCTAAAGAGCAGAAGCAATTCTTAAAATTCAAATGTGTTTGGAACAAAATCAATTCCTTTTTAAGTTCAAATAAGTTGAAAGCAGAAACATTTTCGAGCCATTCACACGTTCAAACCTCACCCCAAAAATCAGATCAACTCAACGTTATACATAAAGCCAAAACTTTGTTCATCCAGTTCAAAAACAAATATAGATTCTTAAATTCAATTTTTGGGTGTAAGTTCAATCCACAAAGGTTTCCAACGAGATAATTATACAGAGTTGTTCCTACTCCAGGTATGTTAAGGCTCTCCCTTTTTTCTTTTGGCATGGTCCAAATTATACTGAAGAAACGAACAAATACATGGTTTCTATAAATTATTCTATTCATAGAAATAGTATGGGTGTCTATATTCTTGATTCCCCATGAGAATTATTATTTTCTTGTGTTCATGGGTCTCAGAATTATACGCAGTTGGAAAAATTTATCTAGAAGGAATATTGAGATTATTACGTATTTTTCATGCATTTCATACATGTGCATTGACCCATGACCAGATGGCGTTATATACGCTTATATATGTATATAGGATATGGGAAAAGGTTACGACGTTATATACGCACCACCACCTGATCAGTTGGTATATGATGATGATATTGCCCACAGTGGCTAAAATATGATTCAAACAGTGTTATATACGCGTATATATGTATGTATATATATGTATATGGGATATGGGAAAGGTTATGGTATTATATACGCACCACCACCTGATCAGCTGGTATATGTTGATGATATTGCCCACAGTGGCCGAGATGATATGATGGGATGCCCTTAGTGGCTTGATGATATTATGTACACCATACCTATGCATGGCATGACATTTACACGCACGTGCATGACGTTATAAACGTTTCAGTATTTACAAAGTTATTCAAATTTAAAAATGTGTTTCAGTATTCCATGTTTCATCTATGTCTTTTACGTACTAATTTCCATGCCTTACATACTCAGTACATTTTTCGTACTGATGCCCTATTTCACGGGGCCTGCGATTCATGCCCGCAGGTGCAGGTAGGCAAGCTGACGGTCCCCCTTCTTAGGATCTCTGATCAGCGAGAGTTGGCGTGCTCCATTTGATTCGGAGCTGCTTTCGATATTGGTACGATACATTTGTACATATATATATATGAGTATGATATGGCTCAGTACCGTCTTTGTATAGTTATGTTTCTGTTAGAGGTCTGTAGACAGTATATCTAGTTGGGTTGTATGTGGCCTTGTCGGCTTTCAGTTTTTGATGTATAGTTGTCTATAGCAACCTTGCCAGCTTGCCTACTGTATTCTGCCTGTATACGTACATATACCTTGATGGCAAGCTTCATTCACGTGTGTTAATTTTGTAATACAGCAGATGGTATTCAGGTTCATATTTTAGACGCATGCTTAGGGGTGTTTGACAAGTAAGACTCAGGCACCCATCGTGGCCCATCGGTTTGGGTCGTGACAAAAGTGGTATCAGAGCAGTTCTGTCCTAGGGTTGTCTACAGACCGTGTCTAGTAGAGTCTTGTTTATGGGTGTAACGTGCACCACACTTATAAACATGAGGCTACAGGACATATAGGATGTTATCCTCTCTTTTTATCTAAAAATCGTGCAATACAAGAATTCTTGTTCCTAACGATACGTTATATTTTTAGCAATGCCTCCAAAGTGTACGGCTGCCCAGAAGGGAAATTCCGTGGCTGGTGAGACTACTAGTCGAGCCCCACGAGTTACCAGGGCTTGGGGAGAATCTCATGGTGAGGTTCCATCTCAGACTTCACATACCCCGCCTTTTCCAGAAGAGTTTCGAAGGGCACCAGCTCCAGCACCCGCCCCTATACATTCAGCACCTCAGCAGGATACGCCGAGTCAGGAGATAAGAGATGTTGTTCAGTTATTGACTCAATTAGTAGCCGCAAAGGCTCGGCGTCAGGAAGCAGGTATTGGTCATGCATATAGGTCCGTGAGTGCGAGGGTTCGTGACTTTATTAATTTGGACCCTCCAGTATTCACTGGAGCAGACCCGAATGAGGACCCTCAAGTATTTATTGATAGAGTACAGAGGACGTTATAGGTAATGAAGGCCATTGAGACTGAGTCAGTTGAGCTAGCTTCCTATAGACTCCGAGATATTGTAGTTAATTGGTACGAGTCTTGGGAATTGTCCAGAGGTGAGAATGCCCCTTCAGCGGTATGGCAGGAGTTTACAGAAGTTTTTCTTTGTCATTATCTGCCACCAGAGCTTAGGCGAGCCAGAGTTGATAGGTTCTTGACCCTTCGGCAGGGAAACATGAGTGTTCGGGAGTACTGTCTTCAGTTTGATTCGTTGTCTAGGTATGCTCCCACTATTGTATCTAAGATGGAGGATCGGATTCACCGGTTCGTGATGGGATTAGATCCTTACTTGCTTAACGATTGTATATCGATTTCACTTCATCCAGACATGGATATTTCTCATATTCAGGCGTACGCTCAGGGTGTAGAGTAGCGTAAACAGAAACAGAGGGCCAATCGTATCATGATAGGGCCCAGAATAAAAGAGCGAGGTCTTGGGGTCCTTCTGGTGAGTTTCGAGATGGTCAGAGGCATCAGTATTTGAGATATCCATCCCAGCCCTCGGCTAGCGCACCCCCTCAGTTTGGAGGAAAGAGATTTGATCGTTCTACATATTCAAGGCCTGGTCAGAATTTTAGGGCCTCAGGTTCTCTGTATAGGGGTGAGTCAAATCAGATGAGGCCACCCTTGCCACGATGTACTCAATGTGGTAAGCAGCATACCGGGCTGTGCCGTACGAGACTAGATGTTTGTTATACTTGTGGTTATCCGGGCCACATTATGAGGGATTGTCCGATGAGAGGTGATGCAAGCATAGCTCAGCCAGCGGGATCTGTGGCTGGATCGTCATTATCATTACGCTCCTTAGGCAAAGTCCCCAAGCACCAATGAGTCATGGTAGAGGCAGAGGCGGAGCATCTAGCTCGAGCAGCCCTCAGAACCGCATTTATGCATTGGCAGGATGACATGACCAAAAGTCATCGCCTGATGTTGTTACAGGTATATTATCAGTCTCCTCCTACAATGTATATGCACTAATTGATCCAGGTTGCACCTTATCATACGTTACTCCACTGATTGCTAGTAAGTTTGAAATAAAACCTGAATTGGTTAAACCTTTTGAGGTGTCTACACCTATTGGGGACTCGGTGATAGCTAAGTAGGTATATAGGGGTTGTATAATAATAGTTCATGGTCTACCTACCGTAGCAGACATAATCGAGTTAGATATGGTAGAATTTGATGTTATAATGGGTATGGATTGGTTGGCTTCTTGTCATGCCAATGTTGATGCAGATCGAAGATAGTCCGATTTCAATTTCTGGGGGAGCCTATTTTGGAGTGAAAAGGTAACACGGCATCGCCGAGAGGTAGATTTATTTCCTATCTCAAGGCAAGGAAGATGATCAGAAAGGGCTGTATTTATCACTTAGTTCGGGTTCAGGATATGGAAGCAGAGTCACCAACCATTCAACCCATCCCTGTGGTAAATGAGTTTCCAGATACCTTCCCTGATGAACTTACGGGTCTCCCGCCAGAGCGAGAAATTGAGTTTTCTATTGACCTACTACCAGATACTCACCCAATATCTATTCCTCTCTATAGAATGGCCCCCGCAGAGCTGAAAGAGTTGAAAGAACAACTAAAGGACTTTCTTGAAAAAGGTTTTATCAGACCTAGTACGTCACCGTGGGGAGCACCTGTGTTGTCTATAAGGAAGAAAGATGGTTCCTTAAGAATGCGTATTGATTATAGGCAACTGAATAAGGTGACGATCAAGAATAAGTACCCACTCCCGAGGATTGACGACTTATTTGATCAGTTGCAAGGTGCCAAGTGGTTTTCAAAGATAAACTTGAGGTCCGGGTACCATCAAGTAAGGGTTAAGGATGAAGATATTCCGAAGACAACATTCAGGACTAGATATGGGCATTTTGAGTTTCGGGTTATGTCGTTCGGTCTGACCAATGCCCCAGCAGTATTCATGGATTTGATGAACCGTGTGTTCAGCCTTTCTGAGATCTGTTTGTAATTGTATTTATTGACGATATATTGATATATTCTCGTTCAGAGATGAGCATGCTGGTTATCTGCGTACGGTGCTCAGATTTCTACAAGAAAGGAAGTTGTATGCAAAATTTTCTAAGTGTGAATTCTGGTTGAACTCTGTAACTTTTCTTGGGCATATCATTTCGGGTGAAGGCAACTTGGTGGATACACAAAAGATTGAGGCAGTAAAGACTTGGCCTAGGCCCACAACACCAACAGAGGTTCGCAGTTTTCTTGGGTTGGCAGGATATTACAGGAGATTTGTGGAAGGATTTTCTTCCCTTTCAGCACCTTTAACAAAGTTGACTCAGAAAGGAGCAAAGTTTCAATGGAATAATGCTTGTGAACGGAGTTTCCAGGCATTAAAGGACAGGTTAACTTCAGCACCGGTTCTAACGCTTCCAGAAGGGACCGATGGTTATGTTATCTATTGCGATGCTTCAGGTGTTGGATTGGGTTGTATGCTGATGCAGCATGGTAAGGTTGTAACTTATGCTTCTAGACAACAAAGAAAGCATGAGAAGAACTACCCGACCCACGATTTAGAGTTAGCTGCGGTGATTCATGCACTAAAGATGTGGAGGCACTACTTGTATGGCATTCATGTTGATATCTATACGGATCATAAGAGCCTCCAGTACATCTTCAAGCAAAGGGAATTGAATCTTCGTCAAAGAAGATGGTTGGAGCTACTTAAAGACTATGACGTTAATATTTTATACCATCCGGGGAAGGCAAACGTAGTTGCCGATGCTCTCAGCCGTAGATCTATGGGTAGCTTGTCGTATTTGCAGCCAGAAAAGAGGGGAATAGCCCATGAGGTTTACCTTTGTCTTCATACATTTGAGATGACATTTTCTTTTCTTCTGTACTGGCTTTGCTATTGCAAGTATCGGGCGGTTCTTTAGGGCGAGGTTGTGTTCCTCTAGAGTGGGGGAGGAGCCGTCGGCCTCCGAGCTAAAGGATGATGGCGATAAACGGGATTTGCATCCACAATGTGATGGAGCTTTTAGCGAGGCTAAACGGGCCCGTATCTTTGAGGAGAGAGCATCGCCCGAGCCTACTGTTCCCGAAGTCTTTGGTTCTAGAGCGATGGTTACTCCAAGTGATTATGCCTCGACTGAGGTTGGTTCTTCCAGGGCCAGAGGGGCTGGACCAACAGGAGTGTGCTCGGCCTTCGAGGAAGTCCGCCGTCTTTACTTTGTAATGAGTTTCGGCGTAGTCCTTCTGCATTTTGCGTCTTCATTTTCTTATCGAGTTTTTCTTCTGCAGGCCTTTGATAGGCTTAGGTCTGAGCTGATCCATCATGGGGCTAGGCTTTGGAAAGCTCTGGATGAGGGTGAGTCCCATAGGCTCCTCAATGAGGAGAAGGAGGCTGAGTTGATTCACTGGGGATATGAGGCATACCGGAGCTCGAATTACGAGAGTTATTTGATGGAGCAGGTAACCTCTCGTAGTATGCATTTTTCCTTTTTGACCCTCAAGGTTAATCATTTTGCTTATCTTAGTTGCAGAAAAAGAAGGAGGCACTAGAGTACCTTAGGGGCGAAGCCGACCGAGTTAAGAATGCTTGTGGTGAACTGAGGGCTCGGGTACAGGCTCAAGCTATAGAGGAAAAGGGTGCCTTGGCTAAAGTTCCCTCCTTCGTGGTCCAACTTCACTTGGCTCATGACAACACTTCAGTTCAAGTGGATATGATCGCGAAGCTCGAGTCTGATCTCTCGAAGATCAGGGCTGAGATAATTGATGCTCAGACTGAAGCAACATTGAGTCAGACTAAGGCTGATCAAGAGATGGTGATTCATTTGAAGGACGCTACTGATGCCCAAGCCGAGTTGAAGTGAGCCCGCGATTGTGAAAAGAGGATCAAGGAATATGTTCGTTGCATATCCCAAAGAGAGGTACTCGAAGAGATTGGCGCCAGGGGCTTCGTTCTCTCAGAGGAGTTGGCTCGAGCGAGGGCGGAGGAGTGTGATGCTCGGTCATTTCTTGCCGATGTCACGGAGAGCGAAACTGGGGATAGTAGGTTGTATCCTTCTGGAGCGGAGCGTAGACTTCACCATTTTGTATTTGATATTTGCAGAGCATGTTTGTACATGGAGAGTGCATCTTTTGTGTATGTGAAAAAGAAAACATGGAGCTTCATCTCTTTTGTATCTCTTTATGCATTGCTTTCGACCAAGTGGTCTGGTTTCGGCATTTGGCGCGAGCCCTATGGATCCAAAGCTCATTAGACATGTTCGGAGGCTCTTTCATGCTTAGCACGAGTAGCATTAGAGATTTTGTGTTTTGCCCAGCTGTTTTGGGTTTAGTCTCTTAGTCAGTCTTTGACTCGAGCTTACCTGACCTTCGATCCTCTGTGCCTGCATATGCGGACAGTAATGGCTCATGTGCCTTGCCCTTGGGCATTTGCATTTTAACTATTTTGGGTTCAGTCTCCGAGTCGTTTTGTGACTCGAGCTTTAATTGACCCTCGAGTTTTTGTGCCTGCATGGGTGGATGAAAATGGCTTTCATATGCCTTGGGTCGAAGCGACATTTTAGGTATGCGACCCTGAGGCTCGTGAAGCTAGCGACGGTGGCTCTTACGCTATGCCCTTAGGCATGTATAGTTAACTATTTTGGATCTGGTCTCCGAATCGGGCTACGACTCGAGCTCATTTTAGTCCTCAAGTTTTCAATTTTCTTTAGCTGGCGACAATGGCTCTTACGCGTTTGGTCATTGAGACCTTTTAGTGTGCGGCCCTGAGGCTCATTTGGCTGGCGACATAGGCTCTTATTCTTTTGCCCATGGGCATATTGTAGCCTTTTTTCCTCTTGTTAAGGTCTTTTTGAAATAATTTTGCCTGACTCATCGTCGATTCGGGAAGAACCTCGATTTTAAGAAGTTAGCGGCGATGTTCGAGCACCTCAGAAGGTTTAGCTCGTAGGCTGAGTAGCTTGAAGCCTTGTGATTTGGAGCTGACATGGTCGAAGCTCGTTTTCCTATTGAGGGTAGCCTATTTTAACTGGTTCTTTTCAAAGTAGATTTGAAGTAATGGCCTGTGATTTTGTTAGCGACGGTCGGGCATCCCTGAGTTGCGTTAATTTGGTTGGTGTAGCCGTTTTGACCGTAGTCATATGTGTTTGGCCGGAGCCATTTTTGATCCCAAGTAATAGTTTAGGCATCTACATCGAGGGCATGCCTTTTCAGATGTCTTACAAATGCGACATATAGCTTAAACTTCAGGATTGAGTTTCATGCATGTTGAGGTCTTACAGTTTGTCATGCCTATTAAGGTTTTACAATTTGTTATGCCTGTTGAGGTCTTATAGTTTATCATGCCTGTTGAGGTCTTATAGTTTTTGTTGCTATGTAAATTAGATCTGGCTAGACCGAGTCTGCCCGCTCGGGGTCTTACGACCTCGGGTTTTCCAGTGTATGGTGATTGACGTTAATCTCTGAGTCATCGAGTTTGCTTAGGCCCAAAGACCGTTACTCGATTGCCTTGTTGGCACCTTAAGAGTCCGGAGTTCTGACCCTGATGTCGTGCGGGTGCCAAATTGTTGATGCTAAGTCTCCAAGTATTTCAAGACGTATTCGGTGGAAGGAATCCTTGCCGCGAGCATGCCAAAATTTTTCATTGAGTACGAGATGCTAAAAGATATTCTTTAATCGCTTGGCATAAATACATGTTGTTTCTTTGTCGTGAGCTCGGCCCGTGCGGGCACGGTTCCTTTGATCGTTTGGCTTGGTACATGATTTCCCATTGGGACCTCGTTTGTCCTTTCCCGGTACGGGGTTGATTGCAAAGAAAGTCTGGTAGGCTTGTTGAAACCTTCCTAGGAGGCACGCTACTCCGCTAAGAACCTCGCTGGCGAGACCTTCTTCGGGGTGGAAGTCCGACCAAGGGGAAAGAGTGGGACGGTTGCTGTTAAGGCCTTAGGATCTTCGGGTACAGTTAACACTTTCGGATGCCCTAGTCGGGTGTCTGCATGCAGGTTAGTGTAAAATAACGAAGGAGGGGGGTAGTTTTACATTACCGCAGGGTGCGCAGGTGATGTTTCGAGGTCCGGTATGTCCCTGCCATTTTGAAGCGAGGATTCTAGTGCAGCCCTCCACTGTGTTCAATCGGGCTCAGCCGAAAACATGGTTCGTTTACCCTACGACTCTTTCGAGTGTGGAGATATAGGTGTTGGTGATGCGTTATGTAGTGTGGACCTTTCCTCTTGTCGCGTGTTACTTTTTGCCGACAGTTTTAATTCCGCCCCTTGCGTGAAATCTCATCCTTTTTGTGAAAGGGGGGGGGGCACTGTCCTCGCGCTGTGTGTCCGCGGTTGACTGAATAAGGCGTCTGTGCCTTGTGCCTCCTTTGATGATATGGAACTCGGCGTTCCGGTCGGGGCCAATCATGCTGAACTGAGAGAATGGTCTTTCTCCTTATCGTTGCAATATCTGTTTGGAATACGCCAAAGATTCGAGAGGCGAGCGTGATTTAACCCGGCGGTCCGAGCTGCCCTATCACCCTCAACCCGACAGCGTTGATCGAGCTGCCTGAATTCATGAGCACATGTTTTATTTAAAATGGATTTAGTGAGGAAGAAGGTTACCAGTGCGTCATTGAGAGGCCGAGACAAGGTCTCGGTGTCCTCTTTGCTGATTGTGAGGGCGTCCTCATGGATATATCCCCAGATCCGCCTTTCTCTGGTGATGAGCATTTATGCTCTCCTTTTTACGAGTTCTTTGAAAGTGTCGTTGCTCCTCCACTATCGTGGTAATACGCTGCGGCCCATTTGCTTCTATCTTCCTGGCCGCCCTCCCTACTTGGGATTGAACTTGAATTCGGTCACTCGTCAGTTCTCGGCGGTTGTTTTGTTGAGTGACTTGGCTTTTTTCCTCCGGAGCTGGTGGCCATCCTCGGCCCCGCGGCAGCCAATGTTATATAGTTCACACACCTAGCTGTGATTCCTCTGAGAGGGATTCTGCTGAATAGTTCTAGGCCATCTGGTATCCCTATTTTCGTTGACAATGAACACGATGTCTGATACAACAATGTTAAAATTGTATCTTGATGGGTGAGGCACCCTCGCTGGCCTTGTGTCCCCGTCGAATCTGGCTTTATTAAAGATACCTCGAGTATATTGTCCTCGATCCATTATTTGATCATTGCGAGGTAGATTGCACCTCAGGGCATTTCTCCCGTCTGCGGCGTACAGGCGGTACCTTTCTCTGTTTGGCATTGTCTTATTTGCCAGGAGCTTGCTTGAGTATGTTGAGCCCGAGGGGACTCCTGGATGGTCATCCACGACCCTGGTTTGCGACTGGTGCCGGATATGGGCATCCGACCAAATCTTGGTTGGGTACCCAATCAAGTTTTGTTTTAACTGCCTTGGGATCGTTGGGCTTGGTTTGTTTAGGCTTTGAGTAAAGGCCTGTACCGCCCGGTCATCCGGACCGGGGATAGTCCCGTTCGTTCCATCTAGGAATGAGATGCAAATTCTCGCAGCATTTCGTTCTTCCTTTGCTCGGTCCTGGATGTGTCAGGCCTTCTCATCGTTGCTTTGATGGCACCGGCGTGTGCCTTTATGGAGGAATCTGCCAATATGGTAAGTGCGTTTATGGGGTTGGGCACTAGGTTATGATGCCACATCATGGCCCCTTCCGAGAGTGTTTCCCCGAAACTCTTCAATAAGACGGACTCGATCTCATCGTCTTTTGGGTCATCGCCTTTTACCGCGCATGTATAGGAAGTGATATGTTCATTGATATCTGAGGTCCCGTTGTACTTAGTGAGTTCCAGCGTCTTTGAAATGGGTTCTGGGGCCGCTTCGTCGGGGAATGGACGTTGCACGAACTTCCAAGAATCTACACCCTTCAGGGCTAGGGGCGCACTCGAGATTTGATGGACTCTGAAGTTGTAGGTTTTGACCTTCTTATCATTGGCTGCTATCATTTTCTTGCCTGACTCGATCCTTTTGGTGAGGTCCTCCAGCATTTTCATGATGGCGGGATCGGCTACCGATCCATTATTGCTCGATCTCTTGGGTTCCTGTTCGAGTGGGGGAGTTGTTTCCGGTGCTGCTATGCTGGGAGCTTTTGGATGTATTTGTAACTGAGAGATGGCCCACTGTTGTGCCTGCAACATTTCAAAAATAACATGAAGACTGACTTCCTATTCTTTTCGGGCCGGGGTTTTTTGGGGTTCCTGTTGGTCGCCATGTTGTACGCTTCTGTCGGTGTGTGAGGTTTCATCGACCTGCTATGCATCTTGTGAACCCGCGTCCACTGGAATTGGTCCAGGTGTGTTATCGGGGTTTTGCAGTGGTGCGCCAATGACTGGAACAACCACACCATTTTTGCCGTGATTTTTGAGGCAGTCGTTCTCAACCCTGTTTACCGAGCCAGACATTTCGACCTGAAATCAAGAGATGTTGGACAAGAAAAAGTGTGAAATATAACTTGCATTTGTGTAATGAAACCAGCAAGAAAATAATCACTATTATTTTTAGCTCTACGGTGGGCGCCAAACTGTTTACCGTAAAAATGGTAACAACAATTAAATTTGTAAATGGGACTCTAAAAATGCGTGATCTATTTTTATGCTAGTTGTTAGAGCAGTTGATGCTAAGAGTATGAAGTTTAACGAAGAGATACAAGCTAAAACGGGACAGCAATCAAACCGAGGGGCTTACCGCCCGAGCTTCGAACTAGTCGATGAGGGGCCTCGGGGTCGATATCCGGCTTGAGCTCGAGCTATTGGGGATAACCGGGAGAGGAATAATAGTTAGAATATAATTAAAGAAGGCTCTTTATGGCCAATATCAAGCAATAAATGAAGAACAAGTATGAAAGCAATAGATGCTAAGAGTAACCTTGGGCAAATGGGTTAGAGAGAAAAGAGAGAGAGATATTATTGATCTTGTGGAGAATAGTTGGACCCCATCGGCCCCTTACAAGGTGGTGAAGGTTCCCTTTATATAGGAGGGGAACCTTGTTATAGTGCAACGTACATTAATTGTAAAAGCATGGAGATGGGACAGCTAGACGCGATGCCTCGACACAGGCTCTAGGTAGGCCGGCTCTGTCAGACTTAGCCGTGTGCCTTGAGAATTCCCCATATTGTTCCAGCCTCGATATTCATCTTCTCTAAGTTAGGTCTCGACGAGCCCCGAGGGAGGGGACTCGGTCGCAACTCCACGTCCTCGGGGTCTCGAGCTATTCTTCTGAACTGGCTTGATAGCAAGAAATTAAGCCCTCTAATTTCGCTGCATACAATGTACAATCCCCTCCTCGGATCTCATGACTTTAATTCCAAGGAATTATTTAAGCTCACCCAAATCTTTAATTTTATCTTTGTTATTTAGTGCGCCTTAACCTCCTCCACCAAAGATAAATTGCTGCCAGTGATGAGCATCATCAACATACACTAAAATAATGACAATATTTGAGTTTTGTACATTATGTGACTAATGAATGATCAAAATCACTTTGAATATGTCTTTCTCCAATACGTGCATCAGTCAGTTTTGATGTTCCATCGCCTTGAAGCCTATTTTGAACTACGAAAAGACTTCAATAACCTGCAAACATTTTTCTCTCCCTATTTATGAAACTTTAAGGTAATGCCATGTAAACCTTTTCATAAAGGGTCCCTTGGAGAAAAGCATTATTCACATCCATCTAAAAAATATTTCACCCCTTGAAGCTACTAAGCTGGTGATAGTTCTCATAGTTATCGTCTTGACAACTAGTGAGAATATCTCACAGTATTCCAACCCTTTTTGTTGAGTTTATCCATTAGCTACTAGTTTAGCCTTGAGCCTCTCTATCTGACTAGTGACTTTCTATTTGCTTTTGTACAACTATTTGGACCCTATGACCATTTTGCCTTCTGGTAGGTCAACAATCACCCAAGTGTTATTTTCTTCAAGTGTGTTGATTTCTTGTCCCATTGCATCTACCTATCTCCTGTCCTAGACAGCTTTTTTGAAGGACTTAGGCTTAGGTAGAACAAAAAAAACTCTTGATCTTAGTGGCTCGTGACTTGCACTACTAATCCTTGGGATATTGAATGGAAATTCAGCTATTTCATTTATTGGTTACTTATTATCTTCATTAGAATTGTGTAATTGTTGTTTGGCTTACCTAGAGGGTTGTGTTAGGCGCCATCACGACTAGGTGGACTTTGGGTCGTGATATTGATATTTGGTGAAATAAGATAGTTATTGATTAAAATGGAAAGAAATAATATAGTTCCACTTCTTTCATTCATGTCATGCGGATTTGTTGATTTCGAAGTTTGAACCTTTGTATCCCTATTCTCTCACAGATGGTGAGGACACGCACTACCAATTCAGCTGAGCATACACCCGCGCCCCTACAAGAGCCATGAGAGGCCAGGGTAGAGGTAGAGGACAAGGAGGGGTACGTGCCATAGCTAGAGCACCTGCTAGAATAGCAGTTGAGGAGCCACTAGTAGCTCCGATTGGGGGGGGGGCAGGCACCAGAGGCACCTGTTGTTAACCCTGAACTTTAAGAGACTTTAGCACAATTCCTGAGCATGTTTTGTACATTGGCTCTGGCGGGAATGATCTCCATTACATCAGTTACTTTGCAGATTAGGGGAGGAGCTAAGACTCCCACCGCCTGTACTCCAGAGCAACAGGCTCACATTGTTTAGTTTCCAGTTGTGGTGTCGGTATAGCCTGTTATTCAGTTTAGCCTGAGATCAGGCCACGAACATCAAAGGAGGAGCAAAAGAGGCTTGAGTGGTTCAAGAGGTATCGTCCACCAACTTTTAGTGGCACAACAACCGAGGATACACAAGCTTTCTAAAGAACTGTCACCGTATTCTCTGCAACATGGGTATTGTGGAGGTTAGCGGAGTTGCTTTTAATACATTTCAGCTGTCGGGAGAAGAGTATTAGTGGTGGAAGGTTTTTGAGGAGGGTAGACCAGCTGATGCAGCACCACCCAGTTGGGCTCGTAGTGAAACCCAACATAGTGAATTCACTCTCACCGAAACCAGTTCTACCAAGCTGACATTAAAGTTATAATTGAATTACTGGGGGTATGTTGAATCCCAGGACCCTGATGGTTCCTTATCCTAGAAATCTGTTTTACTCCGACCAGGATCCGCCCATCTATTAGAAATAAACATATCCGATGACTAAAATCCTTTATTTCCACACCCATAAGTTCTTTTTAAGGCTTAAATCGCCTCTTGGAAGATCTTTGGTCTGCATCAAAATTAGTTTTGAATTTTTCCTAATTTTGATCGCGATTGCGACCCTTGGATGACATTGAAGAGCTCAGTTGATCGTCTTCTATTCTAATTTTTTATTCATAATGATTATGGACATCTACCCATGTGGTTGCCTAAAATTCCAATAGGCTATCCTTCAATTTCTTGGAGGCATTGGAGCGTAGTGGGTTGAGACATTTGGTGAACGCATCAGCTGCCCACTCACCCAGTACTGCCGGCAATATCATCCTCTCCTTTTAAAATCGGATTACGAACTCCTGCAACAGTTTAGACTCTTCTTAAGAAATTTTGAATATGTATGCTTTCCTATATTGGACTTTTCTTGCCCCAGTATGAGCTTTAATAAAAGAATCTGCAAGTATTTCAAAAGAGTCAATTGAAGGCTCAGGTAAAAGAGAATAACAGGTTAAAGCACCCTTCGTTAGGGTTTTACCAAATTTCTTCAACAAGACATATTTCATCTCGTGCGAGGCCAAGTCTTTTCCCTTTACAACTGTAGTGTAAGTTGTAATATACTCTTGTGGATCCGAAGTCCCATCGTACTTCAGAGTATTGAGCATCTTGAATCTTTTCAAAATTATTTCTGGGGCGTACTTGGTTTGAACGACAACTGTGTATACTTCTTTGAATCCGGACCCTTCGACACATGTGGTGCTCCCGGGATCTGATCCATCAAAGCATGGAATTCTTTAGAATTATGGTCCATTCATTCATCCATTATCCTCATGAATCTCTTGAGCTCAGTTTTGAAAGGATCATTGTCGTTGTTGTCATTCCCGGATCCACTACCTGCACCACCTACCTCATTTTTATTAAAACCTATCTCCGCCCTTAAAGTGATGTTACCAGTTCTTCGCATTGTTTGATTTGCAGTCACGCAAGGAGGAACTCGAATTCCTCCATCTGAATTATTGGAAGCAACTGAAAGTGCATGCTTCAACTCTATCATTACCTGGTCTTGTCTTGAGAAATGATTCATAATTTCCCTTTGTTGCTCAGTCACGACCCCAAATTCCTACCTTAGGATGTCACGATGGAATCTAGTCTCTAGACCAGGTAAGCCTAACATACATTGAGAATTTAGTTAAATTGACAACTAAGATAATAAATTAAACTAATAACTATCGTAATGAAATCAAAATGAATAACAATCACCAAAAATTCCCTAAAACGGGTGAAATTGAGTCATAAGCTCTAAGAAGTACACTAAAAATCTCAAAAGTACAATACTATCTTATGTGAAGATAAATAATAGAAAAGATAATACTAGAAGGTGATTCTGAGGCCTGCGGGTGTCAAGCAGGTATACCTTGAAGTCTTCGGAATATCTAATCCAATCACTTGACATCCGGCACGGGCAAAAGTACTTGGATCTGCACAAAAATGTGCAGAAGCATAGCATGAGCACACCACAATGGTACCCAGTAAGTATCAAGCCTAACCTCGGCAGAGTAGTGATGAAGCAAAGTCATGACACCTACTAGATATAGAAACCTGAATAGAATATTAACATAATCTAATAACGGAAAGCAAAGAAATAGATGACAATAGAACAGTACAATGATATAAGGATAATAATGCAAATTAAGGAAATAAAGGAAAACAAAAAGTGAACATATAATAGGAACAACAAGTGATCAAGTACCGTGAGAAATCATCTAAAACAATGAAGGAAAGATATTAACCGTTCAAATCAACAAGCCTTTTGAATATAGAATTAAAAACAAGAATCACAACTGAGGTACCACATCTCACATTCTCATTTCACAAATCATAATCACAATATTTCTTATATCACCGAGTGAGACTTGCATTTATTTTTAAAAAATATTTTTCCTGAAATAGCTACACGTTTTAGCCCCCTTATCTCACCGCATGGCTTCACCCTTACTAGCAACAGGCATATAAATCTCACATTATCTCATCGCATGCATCTCAATACTCACCCTTATACCACCGCATGCGTATTAATATCACAACACAATAATCAAGTCACACCACACATGCCCATATGCAAAATCAACAACACCAATATTGCCACAACACATAGCCCACAACTCAACTACAATTTGTACAATATTCTCAATAACAAGAAATGAACGACAAATAACCAAAAACTACTAATAAATGAAGAAAACTTTGGCAATGGACTAGAATACGTAATAATGGGCATGTAAGAATAAACTTGACCATGAAAGATAAAACAATGAATAACAACTTCAAAGCAATGCCTATAAGAAATCTAAGAGTCTAAAACGGTCAATTTTCACATATAAAACTGTGTACAAACTCGTTACCTCATGTACACGTTTTTTACATAGTTCAAATAGTACATTCAACCCAATCCTGAAGGGTAGTTTCCCCCACAAAAAGTTAGGTAAGACACTTACCTCAAACAAGCCAAATCAATCCACTAATAAGCCTTTCCCATGCAAATCTAACTCTGGACGGCTCGAATCTAGACAAAATAACTTAATACTATCAATAATAGCTATAGAAAATTATTCCAAATGATAAATCTAAAGTCTTGAATCAAATATGCAAAGTCAACCCAAAAAGTCAACCCCCAGTCTTGCACCCCGGAACCTGACAAAATTCACAAAATCCGAGCACACATTCAATTATGATTTCAACCATAGTAATTTTATCCAATTCCATCCACAAATTGACCCTCAAATCACCAAATCTCACTATCCAATAGCATAGCCTAAAATCCCCAAATTTTACTTCATATTCACATAAACTAGGTGTAATAATCAATAGCTAACAACAAAAGTGAATAAGCTTCACTTACCTCTTCAATTGTAGAAAACAAGTCTTCCAACAATCGCCCTTAGGCGATCTCCACAAATCAAAATGAGAAAAATAATCTAAACCCTCATTTTTAACAGTCTTCCTAGTGATTCTCGCACCTGCGATGCCGTGCATCGCACCCACGACACCGCACCTGTGGAGAAAACCATCGCAGGTGTGGAACTTCATTAACTCCCCGACCATCCGCTTCTGTAGCTTAGACTTCATACCTGCGGAACTGCACATGCGCTTCTTCTCCCGCTTATGCAGACCTTCCTGCCCAACCTAGAGTCCGCACCTATGCACACCTCGACGCACCTGCGCGCTCACTCTTGTGCTCCATGTTCTACTTATGTGAACTCGCATATGTGGAAACCCCTCACAACTGCGATCCTAGATAGCCTCCACCTAACCTCGCACCTGCACACACTTGGCCACTTCTGCGGCATCGCATCTGCAGCCTGCCCCCCTCCCTCCCTCCCCCTCCCCCCCCCCCCTTTCGCAGATGCAAAAACACTAGAACCAACAATCCCTTCAACCATTCCTCAAGTCCAAGCATGAATTTGAATCATACCCGAGGCCCCATGGACCCCGTCCAAACATACTAACAAGTCCTAAAACACAATCGTACTTACTCAAAGCCTCAAATATCATCAAAATCGTCAAAACCACAAATCACACCCCTAATTCATGCCTGATAAAACTAATGAACTTTCAACTCCTAAAACCTATGCCGAACCATACCGAACAAACTCTGAATGATCTCAAATTTACACATTAGTCCCAAGTGACATAACGCCCTATGCAAACATTCGGAACCAAAATCCAAACCTGATATCAACAAAGTCAACTCTTAGTTAAACCTCTGAACCTTCCAAGCCTTCAACTTTCCAACTTTCGCCAAAAAGCATCAAATCAACCTACGGAACTCCAAATCAGCATCCACACATGTGTCTAAGTCCAAAATCACCATATAAATCTATCGAAACCATCAATACTCCAATCCGAATTCGTCTACACAAAAGTCAAATTCACCGACTTTATGTCATAATTCAGATTCCCATCTAGTTATACCGTGCTAAAGTCCAAAATGTGTGACGGATCACCATAATACTTCTAGAGCATAGAAATATGAAACAGTAGGTGAACACCTGATAGACTAGGTGGCAATGCAAGTTTGTAAGCCACATATCCCACTCTTTCAAGCACCTCAAAAGGAGAAATATACCGAGGGATCAACTTGCCCTTCTTCCCGAACCTTATCACACCCTTCATGGGCAAAACGCTGAGCAAAACATTCTCATCCACCATATAACCAGCATCACGAACCTTCCTATCAACATAACACTTCTGCTTGGATTGTGTTGTACGAAGCCGCTCTTGTATCACATTTACCTTCTCCAAGGCATCACTGACTAAATCAATACCCAACAACCTAGCCTCCCCAGACTCAAAGCAACTGATCGAAGAACGACACTGCCTCCCATATAAGGCCTCATAAGGAGCGATCTGAATACTTGATTAGTAGATGTTCTTGTAGGAAAACTCTGCAAGCGGTACGTATTGATCCCATGAACCCTCAAAATCCATAACACATGCACGTAACATGTCCTCTAGTATCTGAATGGTGTGCTCGGACTACCGTTCATCTGGGGATAGAATATTGTACTCAACTCACCCATGTGCCCAATTCTCGCTACACCGTGCTCCAAAACTACAATGTGAACTCAGTAACTGGATTCGAGATAATAGACACCGGAACACCATAAAGATGGAAAATATCATTGATATATACCTGAGCGAGCTCCTCTAAAGAGTAGCTAGTCACAACGGGAATGAGTGTGCAGACTTGGTCAGTCTATCCACAATAACCCACACTGCATCAACTTTCTTCAAGGTCCGTGGGAGTCAAACAAAAAAATCCTTGGTGATATGCTCTCACTTCCACTCTATAATCTCAATTCTCTAAAGCAGACCGCCCGGCCTCTGATGCTCGTTCTTCACCTGCTGACACTTCAAACTTCAAGCCACATACTCCACTATATATTTATTCATTTTTCTCCACTGGAGGTTCAGCCTCATATCCTGATACACATTAGCTGCACCTGGATGAATAGAATACCGTGAACTGTGGTCCTCCTCAATAATCAACTCACGCAACCCATCCACATTGGGCACTAAAATTTGGCCCTACATTTGTAATATCCCATCGTCTATAATAGAAACCTCATTGGCATCATTGTACTACACTTTGTCCTTAAGGACAAGCAAATAGGGTTATCATACTGATGTGCCTTGATGCGCTCATACAAATAAGACCCAAAAATAATGCAAGCAAGAACCTCGCTAGGCTCCAAAACATCCAATCTCACAAACCGATTGGCCAAAGCCTGAACAACCAATGCTAATTGTCTCTCCTGAACTGGAATATATGCAAGACTATCCTATACTCTCAGCCTTTCTACTCAAGGCATCGACCACCATATTGGCCTCCCCATGATGTTAAAAATGGTGATATCATATTCTTTTAATAGCTCTAACCACCTTCGCTACCTCAAGTTTAGATCTTTTTTCTTAAACAAGTGTTGTAGACTCCGATGATCCGTAAATACTTCACAAGACACGTCGTAGAGATAGTGCCTCCAAATCTTCAATACGTGAACAATGACAACCAACTCTAAATCATGCACCCGATACTTCTTCTCATAGGACTTCAACTAATGCAAAGCATAATCAATCTCCCTACCCTCCTGCATCAATACACGTCTGATGCCAATTCATAAAAAATCACAATACACTGTATAAGAACCCGATGCTGAAGGCAAAAATAGAACTGGAGCTATTGCAAAGGCAATCTTGAGCTTCTGAAATCTCTCCTCACACTCATCAGACCACTTAAATCGGGCACCCTTATAAGTCAATCTGGTCAAAGGAGCTACGATGGTTGATAAACCCTCCACGAAACGGTGATAATATCCAGCCAAGCCTAAAAAACTCCATATCTCTATAGCAGAAGACGGGGTGGGCCAACTCTAGACTGCCTCCACCTTGTTCGGATCCACCTTAATCCCCTCCATGGACACCACATGACCCAAAAAAGCCACCTAATCAAGCCAAAACTCACACTTGGAGAAGTTTTCATATAACTTCTTCTCTCTCAAGGTCTGGAGCATGATCTTCAGGTGCTTCTCATCATCCTTCTAACTGTGAGATTATATCAAAATATCGCCAATGAATATGATGATAAAAGAATCAAGATATGGCCGGAACACAATGTCCATCAAGTGCACAAATGTTGCAAGGGCATTGGTCAGAACAAATGACATCACCAAAAACTCACGGTGACCATATCGAATCCTGAAAGCAGTCTTTGGAATATCTAAATCTCAAATCTTTAAATGATGTGTTATACCCCATGTTTTCGTACGTGAAAGTGCATCGTAAGTTAATTGATGTATGCTCGAAAATGAGATACTCTTTGAAATTATATAAAGTAATTTAATTATATTACTCCCCATTTTTGCAAGCCTGTAAGAGTTAACGTTCAAGGTCAAATATTTCTAAGGGGGGGAAGGATGTTACACACCGCACTTCAGATATCATTGTCATTATAAGATTATCTAATATAAACTCAAAAAATATGAAATCCTTCTACAAGGATAAGGAAGGTTTATCGAAGTCCTAAGTAAGTTGAGATGAATGAGATTTGAAAAAAAGCAAATGAGATAATGGATACATAAAATTGAGTTGCTTGCTTACCGGGATACTTGCTTACTCGTCATACTAGTTTGAGCTACTTAACATATGTCATGATTATTAAACGAGTATAATACACGTGTACAAGTGAATAAGGTCATCATGTGACACCTATTAAGTAACCAAGCATGTGACAAGTAGGTGTGTCACCTACTTGCAAAAAGGGAAGGCCCAAATTAGTCCACCTAAATGGACATGTGTAGGTTAGACAAGAGGGCCTTTTTAGGGGTTGAATCAACACAAATATCTTCATAATATTTAAGTAGTAGAAACATAAAGAGAGCCACGAAGTTCTCTCCCAAATTGATCTACTCCAAACCCTCAAGAAGTTGCTGATAATCTTCTTTTTCTTTCAATTCAAGTTAAAAGGTAATCTCCAATCTTGAAGGATCTAAAGTGAAGCAAGTTAATGGTCATAAAAGGAAAGATACTTATATTTCATCCCTACAATATCTGATCTAGGTATTAAAATTATCTCTTCTTCATTTATTTGAGTTTATCTAAATTCTAGCTAGGTTATTTGGTGAAGGACTTTTGAAGTATGGGTTGAAAATTGAGTTGAAGTTGTTGAGGTGTTATAGACTGTTTGGAGTAGTTTCATGTTATTATATGGCTTTCACATGTGAATATTACGTTGGACATGTTGTTTTTAAGCTTATTGGTGCCTTAACTAAGTTGTGAGAGTTTGATGAAGTAATAATTTGAATATCAATTTTGAGTTGTTCTAATTTGTGTATGGCTATGAGTTCATTTTTATGTTATGTTGTGGCTTAAAATCAGTATGTATAACCTGAGTATATTGTGGTTGTCAGTATGCAAAATTTTAGGGATGGAAAAGTGCAAAGTAGCACTTGGTTGTTGTGTGAGATTGTGTGGACTGTTTTGGTGATGTATTGCGATAGATTTTAAGGTAGGATATTGATGTAATATATTTGTTGACATTTTGGGCATCTTGGTCTTTCCATTTAATTGTAGACGAACTAGTCGCTAATTTCTATTTAATTCTAGCTTCCGTAAGCTTAACAATGTTTCTATATGTTCTTGATTCCCCATGTGTCCTATTATTATATCGTATGTTCATGGGTCTGAGAAAATATTTAAGTTGATAATGTTTATTTTATGATATTAACCAAAGCATATTGATCTTATTACTTTCCAAGAGATCTTATGGACTTACTTCCATATGTATTGCATTCATTTATACATGTACATTAACCCATAACGATATATATATATATATATATATATATATATATATATATATATATATATATATATATATATATATATATATATATATATATATATATATATATATATATATATATATATATATATATATATATATATATATATATATATATATATATATATATATATATATATATATATAGGTTACGGTGATATATATGCACCACCACCTGATCAGTTGGTATACGTTGACGATTTCGCCTACTAAGGCTGAGATGATATGATGGGATGCCCTCAAAGGCTTGATGATGTTATGTACGCATATACATATGCATGATATGACATTTATATTCAAATGCATGACATTATAAATATTTCATGATTCATAGAGCTATCCAGACTTACAGGTTTAGCTTTTACTCCATATATCTTTCACGTCTTTTATATACTTCCTTTTATGCCTTACATACTTGGTACTTTATTCGTACTAACGTCCCTTTCACTTGGGGATTCTGTGTTTCATGCTGCAGGTCTTGATAGACAGGTTGACAGTGCTATTAGTAGGCTACCAGCTCAATAAAAGGAGTTGGTTCACTCCACTTGTTCCAGAGTTGCCTATTTGGTCGGTATGCTTTAGACATGTAATTATTGGTATGACGAGGCCTTGTCTCAACCTTTATGATGTTTATATACTCTTAGAGGCTTGTAGATAGATTTCATGCATATGAAAGAATGTATGGTCTTGTCGTCCTCTGTTTTGAGTGTACAAGTGATCATTTTAGACTTATAAAGCCCGGACTCAAGATACGTCTGAAACACATTGTTCATCAGGTGCATAAAGGCTACTAGGGCATTAGTTAGCCCAAACAACATCACCAAAAACTCATAGTGACCATCACAGGTCCTGAATGTCTTTTTCTAAATATCTAAAGTCCAGATCTTCAACTGATGGTACCCTGATCTCAAATCAATCTTTGAGAATACCCTAGCACCCTAAAGCTGATCAAATAAATTCATCAATATGTGGTAGTGGATACTTGTTCTTGACTGTAACTTTGTTCAGTTGCCTATAATCAATATACATCCTCATAGAGCCATCTTTATTCTTCACAAATAGAACTGGATCACCCCAAGTTGTGACACTCGATCGGATGAAACCCTTATCAAGCAACTCTTGAAGTTGTTCCTCTAATTCCTTCAACTCCACTGGTGCCATTCGATATAGTGGAATAGAAATGGGCTGAGTGCTCAGCACCAAGTCAATACCAATATCGATATCCCTATCGGGCGGCATGCTTGGTAGGTATACTAGGAACACATCTAGGAATTCTCTCACTACCGAAACTGACTCAACGGTAGAAGTATCAACACTAACATCCCTCACAAAGGCTAGATATGCTTCACACCCCTTCTCAACCACTCTTCTAAAAGACACCTCCATAAAGACACCACTCTTCTAGGAATATAATCCAATGTACCCCTCCACTCCAATCGCGGAAACCCTAGCATAGCCAATATCACAGTCTTGGCATGAAAGTCTAGAATAGCGTGATAAGGAGACAATTGATCCATGCCCTATATCACATCAAAGTCCACCATACTGAGTAGAAATAAATCAACTATGATCTCATAACTACCAATAGTGACCAAACACGACTGATAAACACATTTTATAACAATAGAATCCTCTACAAGCATGGACACATATACAAGAGCACTCAAAGAATCACCAGATATATCCGGACATAGAGCAAAGTAAGATGACCCGTATGAATAAGTGGAACCTGGATAAATTAAGATTGATGCATCCCAATGACAGACCAAAATAATACTTGTGATCATAACAACCGATGTAACAACCTCTGTCCTACCTGGAAACGCATAGAAACGAGCCTAGCCTCCCACTCTATGGTGGCCTCTACCCGCCTGACCTCCACTCCTAGTTGATGGTGCAGGTGGAGCGGCGATTAGACCAGCAATCATAGTCTGTGAACCCTGTGGACCCTGAGGGATCCATGGAGCTGGTGTATGTCACGACCCCGGTTCCCCCTCCGCGAACCATCGTGACGACACCTAGTCTCTACGACTAGGTAAGACTAAATTGCGGAAGATAAACCAATTTGCGGAATAAAAATAATTTAAAACAGAAATAGAGTGATATAACAACGTTTAAAAGTGTCGCTCAGCATACACAATATAAATTCTTGAAACTAATGCATTTTCGCAAAACCCAGAAACCCATGAATCACAAGCTACAAATATAATAAAGTGCTCTAACTCCGGAATGTCTATATCAAAGAAAAGATAGAAGGGTTGTCACTACAAGATAGAATGGAAAGAGACTCCTCGGTCTGCGGACGCAGCAGATGTACCTCAAAGTCTCTAGAGAAGTCGCCTCGCCTCAAGGGTGATAGGACCGAGTCACCGTACCTGGATCTGCACATGAAAAACAAGCGCAGAAATGGTATGAGTACACCACAGCGGTACTCAGTAAGTGCCAAGCCTAACCTCGATGGGGTAGTGACGAGAAAGGTTAGGGCCCTACTAAGATAAAATAAAAATATAAGATATGACAGTATAAGATAAGCAGTACAGTTGAAAACTAATAATAAGAATTTAATACGGTAAAACAAGGAGTTCAATAACTGAAACAGAGGCAAAAACAATCACAAAGCGATAACTGGGGATCTCTTAGTATCTCGAGGATCTCTTAGTACCCTAAATAAATGCCAAGGATCTCTTGGTATCCTCAATATGTGCTAGGGATCTCTTGGAATCTCCAATATACGTGCTAGGGATCTCTCGGTATCCCGAGGATCTCTTTGTATCCTCAGTATCCGTGCTAGGGGTCTCTCGGTATCCCGCACCTCATCATAAATCATAAATACGTGCAGAGGATCTCCCGAGATGTCGTCCCATAGTCCCAAAGTAAAACACGCAGCAACAACACAAGGAACACTCAATTAAGCTCAACTTTGTACCAAGTACAAAGGTAATTCTAATCTAATATGCTTCACGTAATACAATTAAGGCAGTTTAAGCAAATAAACAGTTAAGTCAATTAGACATGCTTTTCTAAGCTAACAGCAGTTTTAAATTGCAAGTAAAATGAAACAGGAGAAAAAGGAACACAATTGAAATTACTTAAAGAAAACCAGATTTTCAACAATTATCTCAAGTACGCACTCGTCACCTCATGTACAGGGCATTTCAATTATCAAATATACCAAATCCTAAGGGGAAGGTCCCCAACACAAGGTTAGGCAAGCCACTTACTTCGAACCAACTCAAATTAGTCCGAAACCACGCTCTTGTCACGAGTACTTGACTCCAAATGGCCCAAATATATTCAATTCAATTTCATAGTATAAATAATACTTCAAGTAACTGATTCTACAATTAAGTTCTAAACTAATACTCGAAATTAGGTAAAATGACCAAAACTCCCCTTAGGCCCACGTCTCGGAATCGGGGTGAAATTTACATTTTCAAAATCCTCATACTCTCACGAGTCTATACATAACAAGAACACTGAAATCAAACCTCAATTGACCCCTCGAATACCCATTTTAAGGTCTCTTAATCTCAAGCCCTAATTACCCATTTTCCCAAATTTTTCACCACTAATTAGGTCTTTAATCACATATAAACGAGTTATGAAGTCAAAAATATTACCTCCAAGTGATTCCCCATTGGTTCCCTCAAAAATCACCCTCAAAATCTTCAATCCCGTTCAAAAATGGTGGAAAAATGAAGAAGGGTCGCGGATGGCTATTTAAATACTGCCTAGGTATTCCTTCTTCGCGAACGCAGAAGGCCCCTGGCGTTCTGGAAGTACAATTTCACTTGGGCCCAGATTTCTTCATCGCGAACGCAATTCACAACTTCCTCCTCCTACGCGAATGCGGGAAAGCCATCGCGAACGCGTAGGTATAGAACTCCCAGCTTCGCGAACGCAGGAGACACTTCGCGAACGTGAAGCACAAATTCCTCACCAGCCCCAGCTCCTCTTTGCAAACGCGAGATCCCACTCGCGAACGCAAAGAAGGAAACCAGAACTGACTGCAACAACATTTTCTGCAATTTCCTAAGTTCCAAAAATGACCCGTTGAGCATCTGAAACACACCCGAGGCCCTCGGGACCTCAATCAAACCTACCAACATATCCCATAACATCATTCAAACTTGTTACAACCTTCGGAATGCTCAAAACAACATCAAAACACCAATTTAGCATCGGATTCAAGCCTACGAACTTCAAAACTCTCAAAATACGCTTTCGATCAAAAAGTCAATCAAACCTCATCCGAATGACCTGAAATTTTGCAAACACGTCACATTCAAAACTACGGAGCTACTTCAACTTCTGGAATTCCATTCCGACCCTTGGATCAAAATCTCACTATTGAACCGGAAACTTCAAAAATTCAACTTTCGGCATTTCAAGCCTAAATTGGCTAAGGACCTCCAAAATTGAATCTGAACATGCTCCTAAACCCAAAATTACCAAACGGAGCTAATAGAACCATCGGAATTTCATTCCAAGGCCGTCTTCACATTGTTCCGACTATGGTCAAACTTCCAAAGCTTAAGCTCTCATTTAGGGACTAAGTGTCCCAAAACTCTCCGAAACTTTAAATAAATCCTCCCGACAACTCACAATAGCAGAAACAAACACGGGGAAAGCAGTTAATAGGGGATCGGGGCATTAATTCTTAAGATGACCGACCGGGTCATCACATCCTCCTACACTTAAACATTTGTTCGTCCTCGAACGAGTATAGAGACATACCTGAAGTAGTGAAAAGATGAGGGTAATGGCAGCGCATATCCTGCTCGGTCTCCTAGGTCGCCTCCTCGACCGGCTGACCCCGCCACTGAACCTTTACTGATGCAATGTTCTTTGACCTCAGCTTTCTAACCTGCCAGTCCAATATTGCCACTGGTTCCTCAATATAGGATAGATCTTTGTCCAACTGTACTGAAATAAAATCCAATATATGCGATGGATCACCGTGATACCTCCGAAGCAGCTCATAAGCAACCTACCCAACACGCCTCAATACCTCAAAAGGGCCAATAAACCTCGGACTCAACTTCCCTTTCTTCCCAAATCTCATAACGCCCTTCAGAGGCGAAACCCAAAGCAGAACCCGCTCTTCAACCATATAGGAAACTTCACGAACCTTCCGGTCCGTGTAACTCTTCTGTCTGGACTGGGCTATAAGGAGTGTATCCTGAAATACCTTAACCTTCGCCAAAGCATCCTGTACCAAGTCTATTCCCAATAATCTGGCCTCACCCAGCTCAAACCAACCCACTAGGAATCTACACCATCTGCCATATAAAGCCTCATACGGTGCCATCTGAATGCTGGACTGATAGTTGTTGTTGTAGGCAAACTCCTCCAATGGAAAGAACTGATCCCAAGACCCTCTAAACTCAATCACACACGCATGGAGCATATCGTCAAGAATCTGAATAGTGCGCTTGGACTGCCCGTCCGTCTGAGGGCAAAATGATGTACTCAACTCCACTCGAGTAATCAACTCACGCTAAATGGCTCTCCAAAAAATCGTGATGTGAACTGAGTACCTCTGTCTGAATTGATGGAAACTGGAATACCATGCAGATGAACAATCTCCCGGATATAGATCTCCGCCAACCGCTCCGAAGAATAGGTAGTACACACAGGAATAAAGTGAGCGGACTTGGTCAGCCGATCCACAATCACCCAAATAGCATCGAACTTTCTCAAAGTCCGTAGGAGCCCAACTACAAATTCCACGGTGATCCGCTCCCACTTCCATTCCGGAATCTCTATCTGCTGAAGCAATACACCCGGTCTCTAGTGCTCATACTTCACCTGCTCACAGTTGAGGCACCGAGCTACAAACCCAACTATATCTTTCTTTATCCGCCTCTACCAATAGTGCTGTCTCAAATCTTGATACATCTTCGCGGCACCTTGATGGATGGAATACCGCAAACTATGGGCCTCCTATAGAATCAACTCTCGTAGCCCATCAACATTGGGTACACAAATCAGACCCTGCATCCTCAATACCCCGTCATTACCAATGGTCACATCTCTGGCATCACCGTGCTGAACATTGTCCTTGAGGACAAGCAAATGAGGGTCATCATACTGCCGCTCCCTTGATACGATCAAGTAAGGAAGACCGAGAAACCATGCAAGCTAGAACCACACTGGGCTCCGAAAGATCCAATCTCACAAACTGGCTGGCTAAGGCCTGAACATCCATCACCATAGGCCTCTCCGATGTTGGTAAATAAGCCAAACTCTCTGCCCGGTGACTCAAAGCATCGGCCACCACATTGGCCTTGCCCGGGTGATATAAAATAGTGATATCATAGTCCTTCAGCAACTCTAACCACCTCCTCTGGCACAAATTAAGATCATTTTGCTTGAACAGGTGATGCAAGCTCCGATGATCAGTATAAATCTCACAAGGCACACCGTATAAATAATGGCGCCAGCTCTTCAGGGCATGAATAATGGCAGCTAACTCAAGGTCATGGACCAGATAATTCTTCTCGTGTACCTTTAACTGTCTGGACGTGTAGGTAATCACCCTACCATCCTACATCAACATCGCTCTGAGGCCAATCCTCGAGGTATCACAATAGACCGTGTAAGACCTCAAACCTATAGGAAGTATCAAAATTAGGGTTGTAGTCAAAGCTGTCTTGAGCTCCTGAAAGTTTGCCTCACACTCTTCCGTCCACTAGAACAGAGCACCCTTCTAGGTCAGTCTAGTCATAGGGGCTGCAATCGATGAAAACCCCTCAACAAAACGGCGGTAGTAACCCGCAAAGCCAAGGAAACTGTGGATCTCTATAGCTGAGGACGGTCTAGGCCAACTCTAAACGGCCTCTACTTTCTTTGGATCCACCTGAATACCCTTACTCGATACCACGTGGCCTAAGAATGCCAAGGAATCCAACCAAAACTCACATTTCGAGAACTTAGCATATAACTTCTCCTCTCTCAGAGTCTGAAGCACAGTCCTCAGGTGCTGCTCATGATCTTCCCGACTCCGGGAATACACCAGAATATCATCAATAAACACAATGACAAACGAGTCCAGATACGGTCGGAACATACTATGCATCAAATACATAAAGGTTGTTGGGGCATTGGTCAGCCCAAATGACATAACAAGGAACCTATAATGACCATACCGAGTCCTGAAAGCAGTCTTCGGGATATCTGGCCCCCGAATCTTCAATTGATGGTAACATGAGCACAAGTCAATCTTAGAAAACACTCGTGCACCCTTAAGCTAGTCGAACAGATCAGCAATACGAGGCAAAGGATAGCGGTTCTTCACTGTAACCTTGTTCAACTAGCGATAATCAATACACATACACATAGAACCATCATTTTTCTTCACAAACAAGATAGGAGCACCCCAAGGTGATACACTGGGCCGAATAAAACCCTTATCAAGCAATTCTTGTAACTGATCCTTCAACTCCTTCAACTTAGAAGGAGTCATACGATACGAAGGAATAAAAATGGGTTGAGTGCCCGGCAACAGATCACTGCCAAAATCAATATCTCTATTAGGCAGCATGCCAGGAAGATCATCTGGAAACACATTGGGAAAATCCCGTACTACTGGGACTGAATCAATTGAAGGGGTATCAATGCTTACATCTCTCACATAAGCTAAATACGCATCACACCCCTTCTCAACCATATGCTGAGCTTTAAGAAAAGAAATAACTCTACTGGGAGTGTGATCTAAAGTACCCCTCCACTCAACACGTGGTACACCTGGCATAGCCAGCATCACGGTTTTGGCGTGACAATCCAGAATAGCAAAATGGGGCGACAACCAATCCATACCCAAGATAATATTAAAATCTACCATGCTGAGCAACAATAAATCGGCTCTGTTCTCAAAACCATTAAGAGCAACCAAACACGGCCGATAAATGCGGTCCACAACTAGATCCTGATATACCCATGGTACGGAGAATACGGTAACACTCCTCCAGAAATACCAAAGTGTCATCTGATGCTAACCCACTGAACACTGGAGGATCATACTTTTTGAACCTCTCAAGTCTTCGATGCTCATCCTCTAAAGTCGATGCCCTGCCCTCGGGCTGAACTGTCATTGCAGGTGGTACAGGAATAATCTCTAGGACCTGATCAACATGCACTCACTGCTCAGGAGTACGGCCGGGGGGAGTCTGTGATACTCCCCTGGCCTGAGATATGGCTACAGTAAGGAGAAGCAACCCTTCCTGAGCCAAGGTGGTATACATGCTCATGAACTACGCAAGAGTCTCCTGAAGAGCTGGAGTAGTAGTAGCACTAGGAATATCAGGTGCCTGGAATCCAGCTGGAACTATTAGTGTTACCTCGGCGGCAGCTCGCATAGGTGCTCTAGTTGTACCACGTGCGTGTCCTCGGCCTCTACCCCGGCCTCGGCTTCTGACGGCTGCAGTAGGGGGCGCGGGTGCCTACTCATCTCGGGTAGCGCATGTCCTCACCATCTGTGAGAGAATAGAAGACAGAAGTTTAGAATTGTGATATCAAAATCTTGCACAACAAGGAAATCAAATGAAGTGAAATTTTTCTAACAGCTACATAGCCTCTCATAGATAAGTACAGACGTCTCTGTACCGATCAGTGAGACTCTAATAAACTGGCTTGGGATCCATGACTCCTATGAACTTAGAGCTCTGATACCAACTTGTCACGACCCCGGTTCACCCTTCGTGAACCATCGTGACGGCACCTAGTCTCTACGACTAGGTACGCCTAAATTGCGGGAGATAAACCAATTTGGGGAATAAAAACAATTTAAAAAAGAAATAGAATGATATAACAGCATTTAAAAGTGCCGCTCGGCATACACAATATAAATTCTTGAAACTAATGCATTTTCCCAAAACCCGGAAACCTATGAATCACAAGCTACGAATATAATAAAGTGCTCTAACTCCAAAATGTATACATCAAAGAAATTATAGAAGGGATGCCACTACAAGATAGAATGGAAAGGGACTCCTGGGTCTGCGGACGCAACAGATGTACCACGAAGTCTTTGGAGCAGTTGCCTCGCCTCAAGGGTGATAGGACCAAGTCGCAGTACCTAGATCTCCATAAGAAAAACATGCGCAGAAAGGGCATGAGTACACCACAGCGGTACTCAGTAAGTGCCAAACCTAACGTCGGTCGGGTAGTGATGAAGAAGGCCAGGGCCCTACTGAGATAAAATTAAAATATAAGATATGACAGTATGAGATAAGCAGTACAATTGAAAACTAACAATAAGAATTTAATACGGTAAAACGAGGAGTTCAATAACTGAAACGGAGGCAAAAACAATCACAAGGAGATAACCGGGGATCTCTCAGTATCCCGAGGATCTCTTAGTACCCTAAATATATGACAGGTATCTCTTGGTATCCCGAGGATCTCTCGGTATCCTCAATATGTGCTAGGAATCTCTTGGTATCCCGAGGATCTCTTGGTATCCCCAATATACGTGCTAGGGATCTCTCTCAGTATCCTGAGGATCTTTTCGTATCCTCAATATTCATACTAGGGGTCTCTCGGTATCTCGCACCTCAGCTCAAATCATCAATACGTGCAGGGAATCTCCTGGGATGTCGTCTCGCAGTCCCAAAGTAAAACACGTAGCAACAATACAAGGAACACTCATTTAAGCTCAACTCCATATCATGTAAACAAATAATTAACATGCTTCACGTAATAAAATTAAGGTAGTTTAAGCACTAAACAGTTAAGTCAATTAGACATGCTTTTCTAAGCTAACAGCAGTTTTAAATTGCAAGTAAAATGAAACACGAGAAAAGGGAACACAATTAAAATTACTTAAAGAATACCGGATTTTCAATAATTAGCTCAAGTACGCACTCGTCATCTCCCGTACAGGGCATTTCAATTATCAAATATACCAAATCCTAAGAGGAAGGTCCCCTACACAAGGTTAGGCAAGCCACTTACCACGAACCAGCTCAAATCAATCCGAAACCACGCTCTTGCTAAGAGTACTTGACTCTAAATGGCCCAAATCTATTCAATTCAATTTCATAATGTAAATAACACTTCAATTAACTAATTCTATAATTAAGTTCTAAGCTAATACGCGGAATTAGGTAAAATGACCAAAATGCCCCTCAGACCCACGTCTCGGAATAGGGTGAAATTTATATTTTCAGAATCCTCATACTCTCATGAGTCTATACATAACAAGAACACTAAAATCAGAGCTTAATAGACCCCTAGAATACCCATTTTAAGGTCTCTTAATCTCAAGCCCTAATTATCCCATTTTCCCAAAATTTTCACCACTAATTAGGTCTTTAATCACTTATAAACGAGTTATGAAGTAAAAAATGTTACCTCCAAATGATTCCCCTTTGGTTCCCTCAAAAATCACCCTCAAAAGCCTCAATCCCGTTCAAAAATGGTGGAAAAATGAAGAATGGTCGCGGATGGTTATTTAAATACTGCCCAGGTATTCCTTCTTCGCAAACGCGGAAGGCCCCGGGCATTCGCGAAGCATAGCTTCACTTGGGCCCAGATTTCTTCATCACGAACGCGATGCCCGGGATGCGAATGCGATTCACAACTTCCTCCTCCTACGCGAAAGCGGGAAAGCCATCACAAACGTATAGATATAGAACTCTCACCTTTGCGAACGCGGGAGACACTTCACGAACGTGAAGCACAAATTTCTCACCAGCCCCAGCTTCTCTTCGCGAACGCGAGACCCCACTCGGAACACGAAGAAGGAAACCACAACTGACTGCTGCAACATTTTCTGCAATTTCCTAAGTTCAAAAAATGACCTGTTGAGCATCCGAAACACACCGGAGGCCTTCAGGACCTCAACGAAACCTACAAACATATCCCATAACATCATTCAAACTTGTTACAACCTTTGGAACACTCAAAACAACATCAAAACACCAATTTAGCATCGGATTCAAGCCTAAGAACTTCAAAACTCTCAAAATACGCTTTCGACCAAAAAGTCTTTCAAACCTCGTCCGAATGACCTGAAATTTTGCACACACGTCACATTCAACACTACAGAGCTACTCTAACTTCCGAAATTCCATTACTACCCTCGGATCAAAATCTCACTATCGAACCGGAAACTTCAAAAAATCAACTTTCGGCATTTCCAGCCTAAATTGGCTACGGACCTCTAAAACACAATTCGAATACGCTTCTAAACCTGAAATCACCCAACGTAGCTAACGGAACCATCGGAAATCCATTCTGAGGCCGTCTTCACACTGTTCCGACTACGGCCAAATTTCCAAAACTTAAGCTCTCATTTAGGTACTAAGTGTCCCAAAACTCTCCGAAACTCCAAATAAACCCTCCTGGCAACTCATAATAGCAGAAGAAAATACGGGGAACGCAGTTAATAGGGATCGGGGCATTAATTCTTACGACGACTGACCGGGTCGTCACAGTGTAGCATATGGAGGTGCACCCCTCCCTAATCTAGGATAGTCCCTCACCATATGCCTGGCATTCCCATACTCGAAACAAGCTCTCTATGGACGTGGCTACTGAAACTGACTCTGGCCTAGTCGGCTAGACTGGCCGCTAAAGAAACCCCATACAGGAGGTGAACTGGAAATGTCTATGTATAATGGGCGATATGAGAACTGGGAATAGCTCGAGCACTGCAAGCAGCTAGGAGTGCTGAATGAACTGGTCGACTCATATAACTTCTGCCATGATGAGCTGCAACTGGAGAGAGAGCACCATTAAATCCTTCAAAATCTTGAGTCCTCTTATCCCCCCGTTCTCCCTCTTGTAGCTATGCATACCCTCCATCCTCTAAGTGATCTGTACAACCTGCAAAAACAGAGTATCCATCTCCAACTCTCGAGCCATGCTTAATCTAAGGCCAAAACTGAGCCCCTCGATAAATCTGCAAACTCGCTCTCTTACTATGGAAACAGAGGAAGGTTGCACGTAGGGATGGCTCAGTGAACCTGATGGCATACTTTGACACTGGCATAGTCCTTTGATTCAACTACTCAAACTTTGTGTGACATGCATCCTGAAGGGTCTAGGGAACATTCTCTCAAAAACATATTTGAAAATTGAGTCCAAGTGAGTGGGGTTGCATTAACTTGCCTACCCACCTCTAAGCCTACCACAATCGATATGCCGCTCCTGATAGTTGAAATGTAGTAAAGGCAACTCCGTTCACCTCCACAATGCCCATGGTCCGTAGAATATGATGGCACTTGTCTAGAAAACCTTGTGCATCCTTAGTAAATAAGTGATTGAATGTAGGAGGATCGTACTTCTTGAAACCTCTCAAGTCTCATCTACTCCTCCTCAGATGCATCTAGCCTAACCTCAGGCTGAACTGGAATAACGGTCAATGTTGGTAAAACTCTCGGAACCTGATCAACATGGACCCGCTACTCTAGAGTACGGGCCGTAGGAGCCTGAGCTCTTCCCCTAGCCTGAGATGTAGTTGGTGCAACGTGGATCAATCCTGCCTTAGCTAAAGTTCCAAACATACACAGGAAGTGTGTTAGGGTCTCTTAAAGTCCAGGGGTAACAACAGGCGCCTCGGGTGAGTGTCCCCCAACCAGAGCTACTAGTGGCTCCTCAGTCGTTGCTCGAACAGGTGCTCAAGCTATAGCACGTGCCCCTCCTCGGCTCTACCTCGGGTGTCTAATCATCTGATCCAATAGTGCGTGTTCGAACCATCTGTAAGAGAATAGAAATACAAAGGCTTAGATTTTGAAATCAACAAATTTGCATGACAAGGAATCAAAGAAGTGAAAGTTTCCCAATAGTTCTGTAGCCTCTCGAAGATAAGTATGGACGTCTCCGTTCCGATCTGCAATACTCCACTAAACTTGCATATGACTCGTAGCACCTATGAACCTAAGGCATTGATAACAACTTGTCACGACCCCAAATTCCCACCTTAGAATGTTGTGATGGCACCTAGTCCCTAAGACTAGGTAAGCCTGACATACATTGAGAATTTAGTAGAATTGACAACTAAGATGATAAATTAAACTAATAACTATCATAATGAAATCAAAATGGTACAACAATGACAATATCCCCAAGACTGCTGGAACTGAGCCATAAGCTCTAAGAAGTACACTAGAAATCTCAAAAGTACAATATTGTCAGATGTGAAGATAAACAGTAGAAAAGACAATTGTAGAAGGTGACTTTGAGGCATGTGAGCGTCAAGCAGGTATACCTTGAAGTCTTCGAGATATCCGAGTCAACTTAGTGGTGTCTGGCACGAGTAGAAGCACATGGATATGCACAAAATGTGTAGAAACATAACATCAGTACACCACAATGGTACCCAGTAAGTATCAAGCCCAAACTCGATAGAATAGTGACGAGGCCAGGTCATGACATCTACTAGACATAGAAACCTGAACAGAATATTAACATAATCTAATAATGAAAATCAAAGAAATAGATGACAATAGAATAGTACAATGATATAAGGCTAACAACGGGAATTAAGGCAATAAAGGGAAACAAAGAGTGAACATATGATATGAACAACAAATGATCAAGTACCGTGAGAAATCAAGTAAAACAATGAAGGAAAGATATTAACCGTACAAATCATCAAGCCTTCTGAACATAGAATTAACAACAAGAATCACAACTGAGGTACCACATCTCACATTCTCATTTTACAAATCACAATCACAATCTTTCTTATATCACCGCGTGAGCCTTGTATTTATTTTTTAAAATATTTTTTTCTTGAAAAAGCTACACGTTGTAGCCCCCTATCTCACCGCATAGCTTCAAGTAATTCCCTTACTAGCAACACACGTATAAATCCAACCTTATCTCATCGCATGCATCTCAATTCTTACCCTTGTACCACCGCATACATATCAATATCACAGCTCAATAATCAACTCGCACCACACATGCCCATATGCCACAACATTTGCCAAATCAACAACACCAATGTTACCACAACACATAGCCTACGGCTCAACTACAATATGTACAATATTGTCCATAACAACAAATGAACGAGAAATAACTAAACAAGGAAAGGTATTCCAATAACCAACAACTACTAATAAATGCATATAAGGAAAACCTTGGAAATGGACTAGAACACATAATAACAAGCATGTAAGAATAAACTTGACCACGAAAGATAAAACAATGAATAACAACTTCAATGAAATGCTTATAAGAAACCTAAGAGTCTAAATGGGTCAATTTTTACATATAAGCCCGTGTACACACTCGTCACGTCATGTATACGTCTTTCACATAGTTCAAATAGTACATTCAACCCAAATCCTAAAGGTTAGTTTCTTCCTTAGTCAAGACACTTACCTCAAACAAGCCAAATAAATCCACTATACACCCTTCCCATGCAAATCTAACTATACGACTTGAACTGGCCAAGATAACTTAATACCATCAATAATATCCATAGGAAACAATTCCAAATGATAAAGCTAAAGTCTTGAATCTAATATACAAAGTTTACACCCCGGAATACGATAAAATTTACAAATTTTGAACACCCATTTAATAACGAGTCCAACCATACTAATTTTATTCAATTACATCCACAAATTGACCCTCAAAACACCAAATCTCACTCTCCAATATCATAGCCTAAAATCCCTAAATTTCCCTTCAAATTCACATAAACTAGGTGTAATAATCAATGGGTAATCAATATTTAACATCAAAAGTGATTAGGATTAACTTACCTCTTCAATTGTAGCAAAAAGTCTTTTAAAAATTGCCCTTCTCCGAGCTTCACAAATCCAAAATGAGAAAAATGACCTATACCCTCTTTTTTAACATTCTGTCTAGCGATTCTCGCACCTGGTGCGGAACTTCATTAACACCTCGACCATCCACTTATGCGGCTCAGAGTTTACACCTTCGGAAGCGCACCTGCATTTCTTTTTCCACTTCTGAGGACCTTTTTGCCCAACACAGAGTCCGTACATGCGCACACCTTGACGCACCTGTGCACTCGCTCCTGCTCTCCATGGTCCGCTTCTGCTGACTCACAAATGCGAAAACCCCTCGCATCTATGCTCCCAGACAGCCTCTACCTAACCTTGCACTTGCAGCCCCCCGCAGATGCGAAAAGACCAGAACCAGCAATCTCTTTAGCCATTCCTCACATCCAAACATGAATCTGAATTCAATCTGAATCATACCCAAGGCTCCCGGGACCCCATCCAAACTTACAAACAAGTCCTAAAACACAATACAGAGTTACTCGAAGCCTCAAATCACATCAAACATCATCAAAACCACGAATCGCATCCCTATTCAAGCCTAATAAAACTAATGAACTTCCAACTCATAAAACCCATGTCGAACCATACCAATCGAACTTCGGATGATCTTAAATTATGCACACTAGTCCCAAATAATGTAACAGACACCTTACGAAACCAAAATCTGAACCCGATATCAACAAAGTCAACTTTTGGTCAAACCTCTCTACCTTCAACTTTTAAACTTTCGCCAAAAAACATCAAATCAACCTACGAACCTTCAAATCTACATCCGAACATACGTCTAATTCCAAAAAAAACATATGAAGCTATCAGAACCATTAAAACTCTATTATGAAGTCGTCTACACAAATGTCAAACTCTGGTCAACTCTTTCAATTTAAGCATCCAACCTTGAGATTAAGAATCCCAATTCACTCTGAAACCTTCCCGAAACCAATCCTAAACCTCCCAAAAAGTCACATAATCACAAATGAATATATGAGAAATAATAAATAGGGAAACGGGGCTATAATACACCAAATGACCGGTCGGATCGTTCCATGCTCCCTCAAAATTTTGTTCGTTTCAACACGTTCATCATCCATATTATCAGGAGTTGGACTTCTCATATGCCGTGGAATTTGTTCTTTGCGAATTGGAGTTGCTTCACCTCCTTCGTTTAAAGTCTCATTAGTTGAATCATCACGCTAGAACACATTATTTCGCTCATTATTCGTTCCAACATTGTAAGAATTGTTCACATTGTTAGCTGCCATATCTTATTTTTCTTTTATTAAAGAAAAGTGTCAAACTACATTAATAATAGATGAATGGACAAAGTAATAACACAATTTTCTATTCCCCACAGTGGGTAGCAAACTATTTACCTTTAAAACGGTACAGTTGTATTTGTAACATGGTTTGTAGACGCGTGAATTAATTTGATCCAAGAATATACAGAATAACTTAGAAAAAAATCATTAATTGATTAAATAAACTTGAATAAAATACAAGCATGGCTGTAGGATGAGTTTCTCTAGAAGCGATAAAAAAAAATATGTAAAGTAGAAAGAAAGAAAGTTCTAAATAAAATAAGAGCAGCTTTTTCCTTTTGTGTCCAGATAATTTTTTGTGTCCTCTAATGAATACAAATTCTCCTATTTATAGATCTATTCTGGGAGACAAAATCCCCAAATCAACCTCTCATTTAATATGAATAAAACCCCTTTTGATGGCTGCATAACGTTTGAACATTAATACATAGTTTCTATGTAATGGCTGCTCATTGAATGTTGTGTTATCTAATCGACTTCTTTCTTTCAAAGCTTTGTTCTTGGTTCCAATGTGTTCGGAACTTATTCAGCACCAGTCACATGTTTATATCTGATGCCAACTACATGTTGACTCATATCTTACCTTTCTTAACTTCCACGTGTCTGTATAGGGTAAATAGATCCGTATTAAATACTCGAATAATAGAGTGATACGTGCAACCGGAGACAAACAGAAAGTGAGGCAAGTGAAAACTAAGAACGGGGACACTAGCTTTGGTTGACACCAGGCATACCCCGAAAGAAATATTACTAACGAGGACAAATGAATATTTGCCACCCGATTACATTCAATAAAGAATATTCCTCAGTATTAAATACACAATACATTATAGAAAATTTTGACATTCATAACCTACTGTTAGACCTTCATCAATGGCCCCTCTAATTGATATTTAAGAGGGGCTTGATCTTAGGACCTTGTTCCCTAGGTGTAGTTATAAATAGTGATATATACGGTGAAATCGGATGGTCCAATTTCTCGTCATTAATGGGACTTCGGAAGATTACCTCGAATGCTCGAGGCCATGGCCGAGTATCCTCCCTTGAGGGTCGTCGACACTCGACCTCTGAGCAGTGATGATTATGGTAATGGTAGAAATGGGGAGTTCCCAAGGCACACGGCTAGGATTGACAGGGCCTAGTGGACTACTCTAAACCCGAATTAGGGCGTCATCTAGCTGTCACATCCCCATATCTTTGTAATTAATGCATTTATGTACTATGTTGGGACTCCTCTCCTATATAATGGGGATCCTTGTCATTTTGTAAACTCCGGTTGCTTCAATTGCTCCACATGAAATATACAAGAACATTCTCTCTGCTCTCTAACACATTCTCCTGATATTATTGCTTCCATCTATTATCTTCATTATTGTTCATCATTTAATGCTTATCATTGGCCATAAAGAGCCTTCGTTGATTTTATTATAACTTTTAGTCATACTTCGACCACCTTCGATAGCTCCAAGCCGAGCTCCGAAATCGACCTCAAGGCCCCCGAATCGACAAGCTAGAGGCCCCGATTGTTAATCTATCAGTTTGGTTATCACCTCATTCTTAACCCTTATCTCGTTTCTAAGTCTCACACATAGCATCATCTGTTTAACAACTAGCATAAAAATAGATCACATATTTTTAGAGTCACATAATCAAATTTAATTGTTATTACCATTTTCGCGGTAAATAGTTTGGCGCCCACCGTGGGGCTAAAAATAATAGTGATTATTTTCTTGGTGGTTTTACTACATAACGCAAGTTATCTTTCACGCTTTCTCTTGTCCAAGATCTTCGATTTCAGGTCCAAATGTCTAACTCAGTGAATGGAGGTGAAAACAACAATCTTGAGGACCATAGAGAAAATGGCGTAGATCTTCCAAGTGCTGGCGTACCACCGCAAAACCCTGAGAATCCACCAGAACCGATCCCCATGGACGCGGTCTCACGCGATGCTCAACACGTCAATATAAGCCCCCATACTAACATGAGCGTGCACCAAGGAGACTGAAAAAAAGCTCAGGAAACCCTGGCTAGGAAAGAACGAGAGGTTAGACTTTACGTTATTTTTGAAATGTTGCAGGCACAACAGTTAGCAATTGCTCAGCTACAAAGTCATCAGAAAACTCCCAGCACTGTTGCTCGGGGGACGGCTCTCCCAACCGAGCAGGTACCGTAGAGGTCAAGCAACAATGGGTCGGTAGACGACCCCGCCATCATAAAGATGCTCGAGGACCTCACAACGAGGATCGAATTGGGAGAGAAGAAGATAGAAGCCAACGACAAGAAGGTCAAGACCTACAACTCTAGGGTCGACCAAATTTCGGGCGCACCCACGGTCCTAAAAGGGGTAGATTCGAAGAAGTTCATACAAAGTCCATTCCCAGAGGAGGCAGCTCCAAAACCTATCCCGAAGAAGTTCAGAATATCAGACCTTCCAAAATACAACAGAACCTCGGATCCCAATGAGCATGTCATCGCCTACACTTGTGCGGTAAATGGCAACGACCTAAGGGACGACGAGATCGAGTCTGTATTGCTGAAGAAATTTGGGGAAACACTTTCTAAAGGGGCAATGATGTGGTATCACAACCTGGCCCAAAATTCTGTAGAATCATTTGCCCTGTTGGTGGATTCCTTCATAAGGGCACATGCTGGAGCCATCAAGGTGGCCACGAGGAAATCCGACGTCTTCAAAATTAAGCAAAGGGAGAACGAGATGCTGGGAGAATTTGTATCTCGCTTTCAAATGGAACTAATGGAACTACCACCAGTCTCCAATGACTGGGCAGTGCAGGCCTTCACTCAAGGTCTGAATGAACGAAGCTCGGTGGCTTCAAAGCAGTTGAAACAGAATTTGGTCGAGTATCCCTCTGTGACCTGGCGGACGTCCATAACCGATGCTAGTCAAAGATCATGGTCAAAGACGACCAGCTAGGGGCCCCCTCGAGCTTAGTATACCCAAGTAGGCTACTAGCGAAGGAGCCAAAGTGAAACAAAGAAAGATATCAGCCATACACCGAAGACAGAAGGAACGCCCCGAAGCGTAACCCGCCTCGCAACGATCGAAGGATAGACCGAGGACAGAATCCTCGGGGACTCATCAACAGAGCCGGATTCGATAGGAATGCGGGGCCAATGGAGGCACCTCACTTATCAGAGTACAACTTCAACATCGATGTATCGGACATCATATTCACCCTCAATAAAATCAGAGACGCCAGATGGCCCAGGCCTGTACAATCAGATCCTCCACGAAGGAATACAACTTTGTGTGTGAATTTCACAACACGCACGGCCACAGGATTGAGGATTTCCACCAACTCCGAGAAGAGGTAGCCCAACTACTTAACAAAGGTCACCTCCGGGAATTCCTCAGCGACCGATCCAAAAATCAGTTTCGGGAAAGAGAGGTGGCCAAGAAGAACGAAACGAATGAGCCACAACATGTCATCCACGTGATCTTAGGAGGCATCGATGCCCCCACAGGAACCCCGTGATAAGAAAGACGAAAATATCAATCACCAGAGAAAAGCAAACCCAGGGGTATATACCCGAGGACACCCTCACATTTAGCAAAGAGGATACTGAGACCTTGTCTCAACATCACAATGATGCACTGGTAATCTCTTTCCTCGTAAATACATTTCAAATAAAACGTGTAATCATGGATCCAGGTAGCTTGGCCAACATTATCAGGTCGAGGGTAATAGAGCAGCTCGGACTGCTTGACCAAATCATGCCCACCACTCGAGTCCTCAACAGATTCAACATGGCAAGTGAAACAACAAAAAGAGAAATCACCATCCTAGTCAACGTGGCCGGCATAACCCAAAATGTCAAATTCCATGTCATTGAAGGAGACATGAGGTACAACGCCTTGTTCGGATGGCCGTGGATACACTGCATGAGAGTAGTACCATCCACCCTCCACCAAATGATGAAATTCTCGACAAATGATGGGATTAAAACTATCCACAGGGAACAGCATGTGGCGAGAGAAATGTTCGCGGTGCACGATGTGGCACCGGTACCAATACCTCCACCCACAAAGGGGGCAAAGGTTAATCAAACTACATCTTCGGTTAATGCTGATTAAACAAAGCAAAGGACCGTACCGCATCCTCATCACAAGCGAGTAGGACATATCGGACCTCGAAATGCTACCGGTATATCCCACACTAAGGTATAACCCTCTCCCTTTTCATTTTAAATTTCACACTAACCCTTATGCAAGCGCCCGACTGAAGCAGTCAAAGCGCTAAGCCAACCTGAAAACCTTAAGGTTTTAAAGCATCTGTTGCACTCTTTTCCTTCGACCGAGTTTTTATCCCGAAAAGGGTTTTATCGGCAAGATTTTTAATGAGGCAACATTCACATGCTACCTAAGGAAGACTCGACAAGTATTCAAGGCTTCTTTTGCAATCAACCTCGAGCACTGGGGGGATCCCACCAGAAGGCCATCCACTCGGAAAAGCTAAGAAACGCCATATGGGGTCCCAATAGGAAAATGATGTACCGGGCCAAACGGTTGAACGAGCCGTGTTCGTATATCCAGGCCCCCGATGGCGAAAACATGTATACTTGTATCAAGTGATCGAAGAATATCTTTTATCAAAGCATCTCACACTCCAAAAGAAACTCGGCACCTTTGCAACAATGACTCCTCTGACAAAAACGTCCCAAACACTCGGGGACTGGCATCAACAATTCAACACCTGGACGGCCTTCGGGTTGGGACGCCAAACTCATAAGCCCTCAGCGAGGCAACATGAAAATCACAAAACGTCTCCAAGGCCAAAGTGTCCCGAACACTCGGGGGCTGGGGTCAAAATCTCAAAAATCACATGACCTCAGGGTCGGAATCACCAAAAGCGTAAGCCCTCAATGAGGTAATACCAAGTTTACAAGTAATGGCTCCCGAGTCAAGAAACCCTCGATGAATCGGGGACTGCCGTCAAGCGCCACCTCCATTGACTTATCAAAACTCGAGGTCGTAAGGCCACAAGTGGGCAGCCTCATTTTGTAAGACCTACATAAGGCAACAACAATATCTGTAAGACCTCAAGCAAGGCATGAACAATACTTGTACCAAGTATCCAAAACTACAAGACCTCAAAGGCATGTAAAATCTGTAAGACCTCAAGCAAGACATGAACAATACTTGTACCAAGTTTCCAAAACTGTAAGACCTCAAAGGCATGTAAAACTTGTAAGACCTCACTAAAGGCATAAACCCGATCTCAAAGTTTCGGCTATATATCGAACTTGTAAGACCTCTAAAAAGGCATACCCTCGATATGGATGCCGAAACTACTTCACTCGGGACTTAAAGGCTACGGCCGAACACAAATGATTCCGATCACAAGGTTGTACCAGCCTAACTAACGCGACTCGAGGACACCCAACTATTGCTACAAAATCACAAGCCTTCAATTACTTCGAATCTACTTTGAAAAGAACCGGTTAAATAGGCTACCCTCGATATAGGCAAAGAGCTTCAACCATGTCAGCTCCAAATCACAAACTTTGAGATACTCAGCCTCCGAGCCAAACCTCCTGAGGTGCTCGATTATTGCCATATAACGACTCGTAATCGAGGTTTTTATCGAACAGTCGAAGAGTCAAGCAAAAATTATTTCAAAATGTCCTTAACGAGGGAAAAATAAAGCAAATAAAAGGTCGCTTCGACCTAAGGCATAAGAGCCATATCTCCAACCCACACTAAAAGGCCGCATTGGCCCAAGGTGTAAGAGCCATTGTCGCCAGCCAGCACAAATACAAAACTTGAGGGTCGAATGAGCTCGAGTCGAAACCCGATTTGGAGATTGAACCCAAGCTAGTTAACTAAATATGCCTAAGAGAAATGCGTAAGAGCCATTGTCGCCAACCTATACTAAAAGGTTGCATCGGCCCAAGCCATAATAGTCATTTTCGCCATCCCACACTAAAAGTTCGCTTCGACCTAAGGCGAAAGAGACATTGCCTCCAGCCCGTATAAAAGGTTGTGTCGGCCAAGGCATAAGAGCCATTATCGCCAGCCCACATAAAAAGTCACATCAACCAAGCGCGTAAGAGCCTACGAACTAGCCTAATGAGCCCCAGGGCCATATCACGAATCTAATGATTCCTACACTCAAAGACCAGTTCATCTAGCCAAATTCGAGACATAAAGAGCTACAAAAGAAATAAAACTGCAAGGTTTTCTTTTATACACATATACAAAAAAACGCAATCTCCATCTACAAACATGCTTTGAAAATGCTATATACAGATGACGAAATCTACGCCCCCTGGGAGCTATGGCCTGCTGGCCTTGTCTTCACCTTCTTCAGCGTCGAATAGAAGTAACTGAGCATCATGCGCATCCACCCTCGCTCGCACCAACTCTTCCGAGAGGGCAAAACCCATAGCACAGATCTCCTCGAGGGTCTTTCTTCGAGACTTGCAATGAGCATATTCTTCAATCCTCTCTTCGCGGTCGAGGATCCTTCTCAGCTCAGCTTGAGCATCGGTAGCATCCTTTAAATAGATTTCCATCTCCTGATCAGCCTTAGTTTGGCTCATTACGGCTTCAGCCCGGGCATCAACAATCTTAGCCCCGACCTTTGAAAGCTCGGACTCGAACTTCGTAATCATATCTGTTTGAACCGAAGCGTTATCACAAGCTAAGTGAAGTTGAGCCTCAAAAGCGAGAACTTTAGCTAGAGCACCCTTCCCCTCTAAAGCATGAGCCTCCGCCCGAGCTTTTAGCTCATCATGCTCACGCTTAGCTCGGCCAGCTTCATCCTGAAGGCACTCCAAGGCCTCCTTCTTTTTCTAAAACTAAAATAAATGAAGTGTTAGCCTCAAAATCTAGAATACGGAATGCACGCTCACCCGGGACAGAAATTTATTTGTTCCTTCAAGTAGTTATCGTAATTCAAGCTCCGGCTCACCTCATACCGCAAGTGTACCAACTCGACTTCCTTTACATCTTAAAGGAGCCTAAGGGATCACTCCTCATCCAGAGCTTTCTGTAGTCTGACTTCACGATGAAGAAGCCCAGACTTAAGCTTGTCGAAGGCCTGCAAAAGAAAACCCAATAAGGAAAGGAAGGCGTGAAGCTTGAAAGGCTTGTGCCGAAACTAACCACGAAGTGAAGCCGCTGGGCTTCCTCAAAGGCCGAGCGCACATCTGCCAACCCAGTTCCCTTAGCTCTAAAAGGGCCAACTCTGGTCGAGGCACGGTCACTCAGTATATGTGACCTCGGGTCTCTAGTATCCCTCGAAGTACTATTGACGAAAAAAGAAGGCGACGGCAATGGAGAAACCATCTTTATAGAACCAGGAACCACGATCGCGCCAGGCTCGAACGATGCTTCCACTTCAGAGACCCGGTCCCATTTTGCCTTGCTTTGAGCGCCATTGCCCTGTAAAAGTATCTCTCGCTTATTGTTGTCATTCTTTAGCCCGGGAGCTGTCGACCCTTCCCCCTCTCCAAAGGAGCGCGGCCCCGGCTTGGAAGGCTCTCTGATGCCTACAACAGTAAGATTAATATGCATAAAGGGAAAATGCCTCTCCAAATGAAGGAAGGGAATGGAAAAAATAGCACAATACGCACCATTATGTTTTGCTTCCCATCTTCCCCGGGACAAAGCTCGCCACTCGCACTCATCGCAGGTCGAGTGGGTCGCCAACTTCCGAACCCAATCTAGCAAATTAGGAACACTGCCTATAGCCCATGAAATCGCTGTAGAAAAAAAAAAGAAGGCACGGTTACAAAACCAGCTTTTGCCATAGATAAAACTGAGAAGGCACGGAATGCACCACTTATGTGTATAGTTTCATTCCTCGGGGAATGGCATAAGCTCCACGGGGATAATGTCAACGGTTCGCACTCAGATGAAGTGACTCATCCACTCCCAGTCTAGATCTTCCTCATCATCAACAATGAAAGGCGTGGTCGATCGGCATCGCAAGGTTAGCAGACCTCGATGGTGAAAAGGCCAGTACAGCCTAATATGATGACTGAGCGTAAGTTCAAGCCCTGCCTTCTCTGTGAAAAATCTTATCATCAACAGTGTTCGCCAAAATGATGGGTGGATCTGCACCAAGGTAACCCGATACTTTAAACAGAAGTCAAGCACAGCCCTATCAAGGGGCCAAATGTGAAAGGATACGTATACATATTCAAAAATTCATCGGCACAATCCGTGATACCCTCATCCGGGGAAAATGTCTATAACACTACTTTCTCCCCCCATCCGTGGTCTTTTCTTACTAACTCAAGATGCTCTTCTCCTATCAAAGAAGTAGTCTTCAAGGTATACTCCCGTTGGTCCTAAATGCCGGAGACGAAGCTCTCCCCTCTCTGTCGGAAAGACCCCGATGTAGCAGTCATGGCTATGGCAAAATTAGAGAACTAAAGCAGGAATCTGTGAAAGTATGTTAGTACTGAAGTAATGAAAGACTTAACGCAGAAAAAGAAGGGTAACTACTTAAAATGGTGGGATCTCCAAAGGAATAGAAACGACCCTATATATGATAAAACGGCAACTATCCACCTGCCTAAAAAAACCAGTGGCATTATCGCCAGTCCCGAGGTGGTACCCAACCTCGAGGACCTCCATCAAAGAGAAGTTAGGCTTTAAGAAGCCAACAACATCGTCGCAAAGTCTCTAGGTGGTACCTGACCTCGAAGACCTCCATCAAAAAAAAGTTAGGCCCTAAAAAGCCAACGGCATCATCGCTAGTCCCGAGGTGGCACCCGACCTCGAGGACCTCGCTCAAAAAAGAAGTTAGGCCTTAAAAAGCCAACGGCATAATCGCCAGTCCTGAGGTGGTACCCGACCTCAAGGACCTCCATCAAGAAAAGGTTAGGCTCCAGGAAGCCAATGACATCATTACAAGTCTCGATGTGGTACCCAACCTCGGGGACTTTCGTCAAAAAGGAGTTAGGCTCCAAGGAAATAAGCATTCAAGCTCCACCCACATGGGCTTGGTCCCAGGGTGCCATCTGAATTCTGGTAGACTCCCGTTCGGAATCTACCTACAACACCTTAGGGCTATCTATGCTAAGTTCAATGCAGGTTTTCAGGTGGCCCGGGTTTGAACGAACCCCCACTCGGGGACTTCTCTCTAAAGCTTAAAGGCAGTTCCTATCCTTGTACCTTCAAGAAAATTTCCCCTAAGATTACCGCGAGGTATAAATGATAAATCACGGTCTCAAGGCTCGAAGCGTTACTTTCATTCAACTTAAAGTAAGGGTCCCGACGACCCCAGTTTATCGGTCCAATCCAGGCTCGATCCAAGGAACGACAAAGGGTTCCACGAGAGGTCGTATTAGTCAATCGAAGGTCAGGAAAAAATACTCACACCGGGGCGCGATATTGGTAGCATCTGATAGAATCATGCATTCAGAGTCTCCATAAATGCAAATAAAATGGAATATAGCAAACATCAAAGACAAAATTGAAGAAACATCTTCACATTCACAAAACTTTGATTGCAAAAGCCCACAAGGGGTCCTTACATATGATTACAAAAGCCCACAAGGGCTCCTTACGCAGAAACAAAGAAGAGAAAAAGTGCACATGTAGTAAAAGACAAGAGCCTAATCTATTCTCAAAGGTTCATCCTCGGCAGCAGCATCTTCGAGTGCCATCTCCTCGAGTATGCATCCTCGGCGGCAACGTCTTCGAGCGCCACCTCCTCAGGGGGCTCATCTCAGTCCTCCAAAAGGGAATCTCCAAGGGAGAAGACGAAGAAGAGGAAAGTGAAGGGGCGGAAAGGGATGAAAAAATACCATAGCCCGCCAAAAGGCAATGGCTCTCACTAGGCCAAGAAGATCACGACCTAGTAGAAGACTTGGCGGGTGTGGGCCTCACTTGCACGGCTACTTTGAGTCCACTTCTTGGTACATTATTCCATGCAAGCTACCAGCCAAAGGGACCACTTCTACCCATGGAAAGCAAAAGGGGTGAAGTGCCACAACCGACCGGGGAAGGAAGGTGAGCAGCGGTGTATAGTCTGAACACCTTCGTAAGTAGCAGTGTATAGTCCAAATACCTTCCCAAGATGGAAGAGATCGGCCTCCCTATCTCCTCGTCTCGGGCCAACAACAACAGCAAGTTGGGGTAATCTTGCTCGACAAGGAGGGGCCCCAGAAAAGGGCCATAATATAATTGATGAGAACGTCGCTAGGAAACTTTAAGGTCGTGGGCCTCAGGCATGGGAAACAACAGTGTATGAGAATGGAAGGAAGAAATGGGAGAAAGGCTGAATGAAGAACACTTGATTAAGTAATTGATTCCAGAAACCCCCATTTATAGAGAAAGGGCAGAGTAACCGGCGGGCACAATCAATACTCTTTTGAAAAACGCAACCGACGACGCCATCAATGTCTTTCAAAGACGTATTGGCAGGCGCAATTAATGCATTTTTGGGAACTGAATTGGCGGCAATATTACCGCCTACAAAGACAGGGATTGATTGTGCACTGAAAGACGTTAAAAAGATAAGTTAGCAGGACTCCTCGGTTTCCATAAAGCCTATGTCATAGGTATGGCATCATTGGTATAACACCATCACAGGAAGTCCGAAGAGATGGATGTCAAAACCATTTCTTGTCGTTCCTCTCTAAGAAACGCGGGGAATATATGTATATGGTGAAATATGAGGGTCCAATTTCTCGCCATCAAGGCACTTCGGAAGATCACCTCGAAGGCTCGAGTCCATGGCTGAGTATCCTCCCTCGAGGGACATCGACACTCGACCTCAGAGCAGTGATGATTACGGTAATGGTAGAAATGGGGAGTTTCCAAGGCACACGGCTAGGACTGACAGGGCCTAGTAGACTACTATAAACTTGAATCAGGGCATCATCTAGCTGTCTCATCCCCATATCATTGTAATTAATGCATTTTTGTACTATGTTGGGACTCCCCTCCTATATAAAGGGGATCCTTGTCATTTTGTAAACTCCGGTTGCTTCAGTTGCTCTACATGAAATATACAAGAACATTCTCTCTACTCTCTAACACATTCTCTTGATATTATTGTTTCCATCTATTATCTTCATTATTGTTCATCATTTATTGCTTATCATTGGCCATAAAGAGCCTTCTTGATTTTATTATAACTGTTAGTCATATTTCGACCACCTTCGATAGCTCCAAGCTGAGCTCCAGAATCGACCTCGAGGCCCCCGAATCGACAAGCTCGAGGCCCTGATTGTTAATCTATTGGTTTAGTTATCACCTCATTCTTAACCCTTATCTCATTTCTAAGTCTCACACATAGCATTATCTGCTTAACAACTAGTATAAAAAATAGATCACGTATTTTTAGAATCCCATAATCAAATTTAATTGTTATTACCATTTTCATGGTAAACAAGTGACTTCAACAGCCATTGTAGGATAAAAACTTTCTGACAAACTTATGCTTCTAAGCTCAATAATACTTTATTTTCTATCTTTTGATATTCTTATTACTGTCGTCGGAAGCCTTACTCCCGGAACAATCTATTTGCTATCTTATCTCGATTTCAACGCTAAGTCTTTCATTTCATTTAGTTTATCTATCATTTTGGTATCAAATTGATTTGCTTGTCTATAAACCATGTTATAAATTCAACTGTACCATTTTATGGGTAAACAGTTTGGCGCGCACTGTGGGCCTAAACAGTTTGTAATTAAGTTGATCCTTGCATCTATTACTAATCTATTTGATTCTTTGTTTCTTAGCAATAAAACCTTTAAAAATGGAAGACAACGATGTCAACTTCGCACACAATGTTAAGACCCAAGAAAATCTGCCTCAACACAAAGATTCGATCAGTGATACCCGCAACAAGGAGGATGCAACCACGCCTGTCCATGGAGGGAAATATCTACGACACGTTCGGGAGGCAACTCTTGATGATGCTGAAGATGAGCATGTTGCAAAAATGGTGAAGATCCTGGGGGAACAACAAAAGGCTATTATGGGCCATTCAAGATCAGATCATTACATAGTTGAGGCAAGAGTCGACCGTGTTCGAAATAACAGATCGTTGCAAGACAAAGAGATACCAGGCTCCCGAGATTCAACTTAACCTAGACTGTCCGAGTATAATTTCAATGTCAGTGTGGTGGAGCTAGTAATGGCGATGAGGAACATTAAAGAAGAACGGTTCCCCAGGTCGATAAGATCTAATCCTAGCCAGAGGGATCCTAATCTCTGGTGTGAGTATCATGGGACTAATATCCACCGGACTGATTGCCGGCATATGTACGAGGAGGTTGCCACATTGCTGAAAAATGGCCATCTCATAGAGTTCTTAAGCAACCGGGCTAAAAATAATTACGCCCGCCACAAGGATAACGCGGAACCCTTGAAGACAGGAGAAAATCCTCCTCGTCTAATGATCAACATGATTTTTGGGGGGAATGAAATTAATGGTGTAACCTTTTTCGTAGCAAAAAAGACAAAGGTATCAGTGACTCATAGCAAAAGACTCCAGGAAGTCGCCGAGGACGATATCACCTTCACGGAGGAAGACATTGATGGGCTCCTATTACCGCACAACGATGCCCTGGTAATTTCTCTTAATGTCTTAGATTTTAAATTAAAATGTGTTTTGGTAGACCCGGGAAGTTCAACCAACATTATTCAATGGAGAGTGCTGGAGCAAGCCAAGCTAACCGGAAGCATCAATCCATCCACAAAGCTCCTCGCCAGGTTCAACTTAGCAAGTGTGACGACCCGAGGGGAGATATCGCTGACCATAAATGCCGAATGGGTCATGAAGACAACCCTGTTTGAAGTAGTAGACGATGACATGGGCTACAACATTATTCTTGGAAGACCATGGCTACACGAGATGAAGGTTGTGCCATCAAGATACCATCAACTTCTGAAATTCCCAACTCCATAAGGAATTAAAGAAATAAGATAATATCAACCGATGGCAAGGGAGATGAATGCGATCTCAATTTCCAGCAGCAAAGGGAAGGAACATGTAGCATAGCAATTACAGAAACTGACGCCTACTCTCGAGCCAAACGAAGTCGGTAAAGGGAAGGAGTCGTCAGAATCCTATCAAGTACCAAGGTATTTCTAGGTACCGGAAGAAACAAACGCAACCAAATCCATAACGAAAGAACTCAAACAAGTTGTATTGTCCGAGAAGTTCTTAGAAAGGAAGTTCCACTTGGGGAAAAGATTAAACCTTAAGCTCAGGTCATTATTTATAGAATTTCTTAAAATTAATGTTGATTGTTTTACGTGGTCTCATATAGATATGACAAGTATTCCGCTAGAGGTGGCCATGCACAAGTTAAGCCTGGACCCAACATCCCTTCAGTAAGGCAAAAGAAGCACCCGATTTTCTAGGTCAGAAATAGGTTAGTCAAAGAAGAGGTAACTCGATTGCTTGATATCGGTTCAATCCGGGAGGTAAAGTATCTCGATTGGCTAGCTAATGTAGTAATAGTTCCAAAAAAGAATAATAAATTTTGTATGTGCGTAGATTATAAGGATCTGAATATTTCGTGCCCAAAAGACTTGTTCCTATTGCCAAACATTGATCAAATGATGATGAGATAGCCGGGCACGAGTTTATGAGTTTCCTCAATGCCTATTTCGGGTACAACCAAATAAAAATGAATCTAGAGGATAAGGAAATGACTTCGTTCATAACGAACTTTGGCACATATTGCTATAATGTGATGCCTTTCGGGCTTAAGAACACTGGAGCCACTTATCATAGGCTTGTGAGCAAAATTGTTGAAAAGCAAATAGGGAAAACAATGGAAGTTTACATAGATGATATGTTGGTTAAGTCTTTCAATGCATGTGACCATCTGAAACACCTCCAAGAAACTTTTGACATCCTAAGGAAACACAATATGAAGCTTAACCCCGAAAAGTGTGCATTTGAAGTCAGCTTTGGTAAATTTTTGGGTTTCCTGGTGTCACAAATATAGATCAAAGTCAATCCCGATAAAATTAAAGCCATTGAGGACATTCCTGACCAGCTATCTCAGTCTTCAGAAAAATGCCATCACTTCTTCTCACTTCTGAAGAAGAAGAACAACTTCGCATGGACTTCGGAATGCCAGCAGCCCCTGAAAGACTTGAAAAGGTATTTATCAAACCCTCTGTTACTATTGAAACAAGAGGAAGCTGAAGAATTTTTAATCTACCTAACGGTCTCGGAGGTAGCGGTAAGTGTCATTCTAAAAGACAAAGGTAAGCAATATCCTATCTATTACATTAGAAAAAATTTAACGCGAGCCAAAATTCGCTACCCACACCTCAAAAAATTAGCCTTAGCTCTCGTAGTCACTGCTCGAAGGCTTAGGCCTTATTTTCAATGCCACCCGATAGCCATGGTGACAACTTTTCCCATACGGAATATCCTTCACAAACCTAAATTGTTAGGTCAACTGGCTAAGTGGGCAGCCGAAATGAGTGAATTTGACAACGAGTATAAACCCAGGACTGCGATGAAATGACAAGTTTTGGCCGATTTCGTGGCTGATTTTAGTGTCGGACTGTTGCCTTTGGACACAAAAGAAGTGGTGATGGTGTCAAAAATGACATTAGGAGTCTAGACCTTGTTCATGGATGAGCTTCCAATGTGAAAGGGTTGGGGCTTGGGGTAGTAATAATTATGCCCTCGGGAGAAACCCTGAGGTAGGAAATAAAATTGTTCCCTTGACGAACAATGAAGCCGATTTTGAGACTTTGATTATGGGACTTGAACTGGCCCAGGAACTAGACTCCGAGGTCATTGAAATCAAATGTGATTCCCAACTGGTAGTAAATCAGGAATACGAGATCTTCGACACCAAATAGGAACGCATGCAACAATATGTAGTGAAAGTCCAGGCTTTGCTCGTACGATTCAGGGAATGTTCAATCACCCACATCCCGAGAGAAGAAAATGCATAAGCAGATGCACTAGCCAATCTGGGCTCATCCACAAAAATGAAGGGATCAGATTCTGGTACGGTCGTACAACTCATGCTTTCGGCATTGGATGTGGACGATTATTTTGAAGTAAATGCGACAATTTGGTCTAGGACTAGAGAAATGAAATCATCGACTATCTTGAGCATGTCAAACTACCCAAAGATCCAAAGGCATCTCTGGCACTACGCACTGAAGCAGCTCGTTACAGCTTTAGGGGAGGTCGTTTGTATAGAAAGTATTTCCAAGGCCCGTTGGCTCGATATTTAGGAGCCTCCGATGCTAATTACATCCTGAGAGAAGTTCACGAAGGAATCTGTGGAAATCACTCAAGTGCGGACTCATTAGTGTTAAAGTTAGTTAGGGAAGGATACTATTGGCCCCAAATGGAATAAGACTCTAAGACATTCGTTCAAAAATGCGACAAGTGTCAATGTTACGCGCCGACAGTACATCAACCGGCAGAACTATTGCATTCGGTATTGTCACCTTGGCCATTCATGAAATGGGGGATGGACATAGTCAGTCCGCTGCCACCTGCTCCCAGTAAGGTAAGATTTCTTTTGATTTTAACTGATTACTTGTCTAAGTGGGTTGAAGCAAGTCTTTACCATAAAATCGGCGAGCGCGAAGTGGTTGATTTCTTGTGGGAGAACATATTTTGCAGGTTCAGAATACAAAGAAATATCATGTGACAACGGGCCATAATTTATAGGTGCAAAGGTCACGAAATTCCTTGGAGACTTGCAAATCAAAAGAATCATATTTTTCCCATACCACTTGAGCGCAAATGGCCAAGCGGAATGGACAAATAAGGTGATTATTCAAAATCTCAAAAAGAGATTGGAAGCAGCCCAAGGCAAATGGCCCGAAAAGTTACTGAGAGTGTTATGGGCATACCAAGAGACGACCAATTCAAGCATGGGAGAGACATCTTTGTCTCTCATATACGGAGAAGAAGCCCTAATCCTGGTGGAAGTGGGAGAACCTACCATGAGATACTTCCGGGCGGACGAATAAGCATACAACGAAGTGTTGTTGGTTAAATTTGAGTTGCTTGACTAATACAGGGACTTGGTGCTTATAATGATGGTGGTCCAACTATAATCGAAAAGCCAATATCCATTATTTCAAAGCGAGAGACTTGGTTTTAATAAAAGTGACTCAAAACAACCGAGAGCTCAATGTAGGGAAGCTGCGTCCGACGTGGGAAGGCCCCTACCGGGTTTCAACTATCACCGAGAAAGGATCATATGAACTAGAAAATCAAGACAGAGTAAAATTGCCGAGAAACTAGAATGTGGCACACCTCAAAAGGTACTATTACTGATGAGCATCGCATATAATGAAAGTGTGTGCTGCACTCTTTTTCTCTTATTCCAGTTTTTGTCCTAATTGGGTTTTTTGGAATGATTTTTAACGAGTCAACAACAGAAAGCATACTACGAAGGAACTGTCATTAGCATAAATAAGACCTTTAAATGACAAGTCAAGGAAACAACAAACCACTACGGATAGATAGAGAGTTTTTTGCTCAACAGCAAAGTTCCTAACGGGAAATAAAGCTTGCTATCGGACCAAAAGCTATCTAACCGTTCACGAGTGCCCCTTTACTACAAGCCACTGGAGGTGGTTAGATAATCTTTGGCAAGGTAAAAAGGTCCGTGATGGGAAATGAATCTTGCTATCGGACCAAAGATTATCCAACCATTCACTAGTGGAATCTTCAATTGAGCAAGACGTCCAGTATTCAAATTCGCATTCGAACACTGGGGGGGAATGATATGAGAATACAGCAACCTGGTTCCCATAGAAAACAGGACTACGAAATTCAGGAACAAGAATGTATCATCGGGACCGGGGACTGTGCGACTAGCCCCGTAGAAACAAGTTGTACAAATTAGCCAAAACTAATGGCAATTTCTTTTCAGCAAAATGAATGCTTATGTACTTTTGAAAATGGAAGGAATAAAGTAAAGTCCTTTTATTTTTATCTTGTTTCGTGTCCAAATGATGAATTAATTTTATCATTTAAAAGTTAATCAAGTACTTCAAATGTTAGTGCCGGAATGAATAGGAGACGTCCTCTTCAAGAGCACCATAAAAATAAAGGGGCCATCTCTTATGAAACGCTCATAGTAAAGGGTTGGCTCCGGAAGCATTTATGCCCGAAACCCAAATGCTATCCGGGAAAAATGCACCCGAAGCCTTCCATAATTCGACGAAAAAAATAAACTTTTCACAATGCTTAAACGAAAAGCACTTTTATATAACAACATGCCAAGAAACACAAGTGCAAAAATATGAAAAGAAAACAACAAATGGAAAAGAAAGCAAAAAAACTAAACTATTGTGTCCCTAAAACTTGGGGGAAGAGAAGCGTCCGCGCCCCAAGAGGAGTTGGCAGATCTACCGCCAGCTCGGGATCTTGGCCTTCATCATCATCCCCTTCAAGTTCCTCCTCAGTTTTCTATAACTCAAAACTAAAACTAGAAGAGTCAGTTGCATCGCGTAGAACCAAGAGACACCTTTGGGCGGTTGACTCCAGCTCTCGGGCCTTGGCGATCTCGGTATCAAAATCAATGACGCTCGTTTTGGCCTTTTCCAAGGTTTTCTCCTCAAGATATACATAGAATGCATTTTCTCAACAGTGAGGGAATACGCTCGGTGTTGGAGCTCTTATTTAAGCTGATCAACCTCGGTTAAAAGGCTATCTTGCTCAGATCTTGTGGCCCTAAGGCTGAGATCAAGGTCACGATAGTGGAGATATGAACCTAATTGTGTTCCATGACCCTCTTATACTTCTCCTCCATCTAGTCACGTGTCTCCTCAGCAGCAGCAACCTCTTTAGTTTGGAGTTTAAGGCTGCCTCCAAATTATTCAATCTCTAAGTAGAGGCAGCCTCATGCTCGGCATCAGCAAGAACAATATTTTGTACCTCAGACAATTTAGCCACGGCTTCTTGAAATTGTACACCTAACTGGGAGGCTTCTTGGCTAAGGGCCATCACTTCTTGCTCGCTCTACTGCAACCGAGCCTCCAACTCACCAGTTTTAGTAGCTTTTGCTTCTAGTGCCGGGAGGCAGTAGCAGCTTGGTCCCTCTCAGTAAACAGTTGATCCCTCTCGGATGTAAGCTTTTCTTTATCAAGGATCAACTTTTGAAGACCCTTAGAAGCAAGGAAGTTGGAATGCGAAGAAAAAATCCAAGTTAGAAATCCTTTCATAACAAATCAAGAGAAAATAAACAACAAAGAGAGCGAGTACCATACTGTTGTTACATTGTGCATGGAATTATTTATTATACACTCCCCCAAAAAAGAGTGTATTTTCTTCTTGTCCTTCTATGAAACCAACAGCTTCAGGTAATTGGCGAGTTCCACCGGTCGGGACAACAAATGGCACTCGGTAAAGACCAAGAGGGAGACACTCATCCTCCTCCTTTAGGGATCTACAAAGGGGGTCAAATAGTTGTGTCCCAAATTCCCATGGTCTGGAGATTGGGAAGGAGGGACATCCTCCTCTTGGTCGTCTGCAGCCGGTGGGGGTGATGTAGCAATTGTTGGTAATGAAGGAGATGAAACTGATGGCGTTGTGGGTTGAGAAGTAGTTGTGGCAAGGCAGTACTGGTTATAGGTTGCTCATGAACCGAAGACGGAAGAGGCCCGATATTCAGTCTCACAGTATCGGAAGCAACACTTAGGGCTCGAAAGCGAGAATTGGCCTTCTCCACTAGGTCACACTCTCCCCAGAGCGCTTGGGCGTCATCCTAAGTAAGTGTTATTCTTTAGATTGAGAATTATGTTCAGTTGATGAAGGTCGTTGTCTCCTCTTAAGGGAAGCCCCTTCATCACTGGCTTCCCTATTATCACCAATCACCACAGTGGCTAGGGCTGGCTTAGCTGCGGCGTTCTTTACCTTTTTATTTTTTCCCTCGACCGAGGAGAAGCGCCGCCTTTTTGGTTGATTGCTCTCTGAACGAGGACTTAGAGAGAAAGAACTTGCACCGGAAGTTGATCCGATGGTGCCTATTCCAGTGAAGGCATCTTTCAGCAACCTCCCAGCCTCTGCAGGATCAGCCAAAACGTCCTCATGGGGGACGGTAACAGAGCCCTACGGAAGAGCTGAATTCAACAAAAAAATAAGTTAACCAATTTTCGTATACAAACCAAAATATGATGAGCGGAAGATCTATCTCACGAGTCAATTTACCGTGATTTTTGGCCTTCCACCCATATTTTGGGGCCAATTCTTTCTATCGGTGGTCTCAGATGTGGTAATGTACAGAATCTTCTGAACCCACTGGTCCAAGCTTTCAACACTTATTGATATCCACCGAGTTGCTGAAAAAAATAAAAAATAAGGATCGTTAACAGTATGAAACAACCTTTTTTCAAAGAAAAGACAGACGTTGAATTTACGTGTACGAGTCCATGACTCATGAAAAGATGGAGTTATGGCCGGGATGATATCCCTGGTGGAAACAATGATGAATCACTTCATCCATCCACGATCGTTGTCGTCATCTATGATGTGAGCAAAGCATGGTGGCCATGTTTGCTAAAGTTTATTACTCCCCCACAAAAAATCTTGGGGGAGTAGAGGTTCATCATACGAGCTAAGGTGAGCTCTTCCCTTGTCTCCTGGGACAACCGCCATAGACATGTTATCGTCCGCCACACAGAGGGGCCTACTTATGCCAAGCAGACTTGATACTGATGGTAGAACTCCAAGATCATGGGGTCAAGTCTACCGCTCGATGAGAATGGGCCCAAAGTGAAGGGGTACGTGAAAATGATGGTTTTCCTGGTTTCGATCAAAGAGGGGCGGCTGTTTCATCGTCTCTGTCAAAAAGGGGCAACTGTTGATGGCCAATTCTGACCCTCTCTTTTAAAATTAATTTATTCACACTTAATAATTTACAATAAATACTTTGAAAATATTTCTACTAATGAATATCTATTTATACAAATTAATTAAGTATTAGTTTCAAAATTAATCATGTAGTATTAATATTATATAATTAAAAATGTATTTAATATTTTTATGATTATTAACAAAAATAACTTTTATATGCACATCGCATAGGCCTTATAATTAATTTGACAAAATTACTCCTTAATTTCTAGTAAATTAGACTACTATGTAAATAATTCGAAATTAGTGCTATAATTTTAAATATGTGTCATTTATAGATAATTGATTAAAATAATTAGCAACATATAGTAATTATAATTTTACCATATGTTTTATTGAAATTGTTAAGTTTATTTAAATTGATTTTAAAAGGGTTTAAATACTAAAATGGCTACATTTGCAATTGAACAACTAAACACCAATTGACCGTTCTTTAAATCAAAATCAGCCAAAATACCCAAGCCCAATTACCTCATGAGACTCAGTCCAAAAGACCCTATATTCCATGTTGGCAATCCACCACTATCTTTACGAACCAACCAGGTCGTGCCATGTCACTTTCTAATCTCACTCATAAAACAAACACAAACAATGTGAGTCGTTGATCCAAATCATTGACGGTCACATTTATCCTTATTTATTCTCTTTAAATTTTGACCTATTATTAGACATTATCTCAGTCATTGGATCATACAGATCCGACGATTCCCGAATTTTCCTAGAATTGATTTCTTTAAATGTATAAAGCTTCGATTTATCAAGGCTATTGATCAAACGATCAATTGGCCCAGATCCTATCTCCCATCCTTAACCTCAAAGACCAACTCCAATACCCAAACCCTAAAAATCATTTTCCTCCTACCCAACCCCTTTCTTTCCTCTTTTTCTCTCACTTCTCTCAACCCGCCATGACCAAATCGGTCACAGACCTTGCACAAATTTGTGCAAGGTTACAAATCGAATTGAGAATCATCCTCTTTGTCTTCTCTATCCGCGATTCTTGCCGACTATTTCCCATCTCATCATCCAAAATTCAAATACCCAAATAAGAACCCTAAGACCAAAGAATGCAACTTTAAATGCCCTGATTTCTCTTATGCTCCATCAAATCGGAGCATACATGACGTTTTCTTAGAGTTTCATCATGTTATTCGAGGTCCAGAGGTCAAACGCAGTGACCTCTGGACATTGGAGCTTTATCCGGTGGTTTTTTATTTCAACAATCATCCCAGATCTTCATATTACTAAGTAAAAAAATCTTCAATAATTCTCCCTCTGTCCTCTCTGATTTTACCGGACTGTGCTCACATCAATTCATCGTCACCTTCCACTCACAAGTTTGAATCCCGAAACCCTAAGGCCTTAAATGGCCCTATAAAAGGGGTCTTCAATGCTCTAACCTAACAAGACAGACATGAACGCACACTAAGCACACAAAAGACACTGAGAAATTTAGGGTTTTGAGTCTTAGCTTTCTTACTGTTTTCCCTCTCTTTTGTTGAGTTCTATTGCTGGTTTAAACTCGAGGGTTCTGGGATTTTGATCAAAAAAAAGAATTCGTTTGGTCTGTTTCCCTCAAAATGGTCAGCACCTCTCTCACCTTTTTCTTTTTTGTGCGTCTCTCTAAATGATATAAGTATGTCGAGTTAGATTCTGTAGATTATAGTTATTCTATATGTGTTTGACATGTTGATATTTATGATTTGTTAATTTAACAACTTCTTGTGATTAGCATGTTTTGTTATGAGTCCTTAAACAATAAGTAGATTAAATCATAATTGATACATGTTGACCTTTGTTCTGAGTTTTCCAACAGTCTTCATGCTTAAGTGATTATATGTTTATATTCTACATAAACTTCATAGCTTTTGTTGACTTGCAGTGAGCTTATCTCTGTCTTCTTGCATATTTGAAGTTGAGTTTAATACCTGATAATTATAACTAAGATGATATCTGAAATTGTTTAAACTCATACCCTTCCCCTGACCTTTTAACCTTAAGTCTGAACTTAAAATGTCGAAATACTTTCCTCTCTGCTTGTGTTTGTCAAACTGTGTCTAAGTTACTATTATAGTCTTTTACTTTGTTTGGTCATTATTATCATGCTTGTCTCAACTTCATGTTTTTTCCCTTCACTAATGATTCTATTGTGATCTTCACTTCTCAATATTATTTCCTGCATCTTATTTGTCTTATGATCGAGTTCATTATTTGATAATCTTAACTGAGATACACCTGAAAGTTCAATACGTCCATATCACTTAGTTAAGGTGAAAGAATCTAAGTATTTAGATACTCTCCTTCTTTATAATTGTATCTGCCAACTCTGGGGGGTAATTTCTAGGCTATCACCATGACCTTCTCATGATCACACCTAACTATTGAATATATTTATAGGAAACTATCTTTTTTGAATCAAATTGTCTGCTTTTTATGAACATTTGTTGTACACATTCTGTTAAGGTTAAGCTTGTATACGCGTGAAATTGGGAAGCCCGATCTCACGATCATTATTTCTTATCCTTAGCTTTGCCTCAAAAAAAGGCTCGAAGACCCGGGGGCACAGTCCGAGATTTTGACCTTGATGGCTCTTTAAACCCAACCTCGGTGCAACATGAGTCGATGGTTATTATGGATAAACGGAAAGTTCCCTAGGCACGCAGTCCGAACTAACAGCACCTACAAGGATAGTACCAGTCTGTACCAGACTGCTAAGTAGATGTACCAGCTACTTTACTTTGTAATAAATACACATGTACTATATTGAGATTCCTTCCTCCTATATAAAGGGGACCTTTACTGTTTTTTGCACACACGATGAGACGTATCACACAATATTCAATACAAGAATAAGAACATCTCAGCTCTCTAAGTTAAATATATTCTCTTGGTTTCACTACTTACATTTATTGCTTATATTTATTGTGTTCTATTCGTTGTTCTTCATTTATTGCTTATTATTAGTCATAAAAGAGCCTTCATTAAAGCTCTCAAACTGTTAGTCCTTCATCGGCTGTCCATAGCTCAGTATCGAGCTCGACCTCGAGGCCCCGTATACCAAAGCTCGAGGACCCGATTCTTCGCCGCTCGATTTGCCTAAACGCACTACTTTCAAGTTCTTATCTTATTTTTCTAGTCTTATACTTAGCATTTACTGCCTAACAACTAGCATAAAAATAGATCATGTATTTTTAGAACCACAAAATCAAATCTAATTATAATTACCATTTTCAAGATAAACAGTTTGGCGCCCACCGTGGGGCTAAAAATAATAGTAATTGTTTTCTTGCTGGTTTACTACATTGCAAGTTATATTTCACACTTTTTCTTGTCCAAGAATCTTTTATTTCAGGTTAAAATGTCTAACTCAGTAAATGCATATGACAATAACGGTCTTGAAGACCATGGAGAGAACGGTGTAGCTATTCCAGGTACTGGTGTACCACCACCAAACTCCGAGAGTACGCCAGAGCCGATCCCTGTGGGTACTGTCTCACACAATGCCCAACACATTGATGCCATCACCCATATTAACGGGAACAGGCGCCAATAAAGTCAACAGGAGAATCCCACTCGGGAAGAAAGAAAGATGGACAGGGGAAGCAGAGTGGGAAAACCTTAGCACGTCATTCATATGATCATTGGGGGGACCGATATTCCCTAAAGACCCGTGATCAAATAGGTGAAAGTGTCTGCTGCAATAGAAGGGTTAATTCGGGGTCGCATGCTCGAAGACATCCTTGCATTCAACGAGGAATATTTTGAGACCTTGACTCAACCACATAACGATGCACTGGTAATTTCGTTTCTCTTGAATAATGTTCAAATTAAACGAGTACTCGTGGATCTAGGTATCTCAGCCAACGTGATCAGGTCAAAGGTGGTAGAACAACTTGGGTTTCTCAATCAGATCATGCCTACCTCTCGAGTCCTTAACAGCTTCAACATGGCAGGCGAATCTACGAAGGGGAAGATCACTCTCCCGGTCAATGTGTATGAAGCAGTTCAGGACGCAAAATTCCATGTCATCGACGGTAACATGAGGTACAAAGCAATACTTGGGAGGCCGTAGATATACAACATGAGGGCAGTACCATCAACTCTGCATCAGATGATGAATTTTCCAACGAAAGACGATATAAAAATAGTATATGGAGAACAGCGCACGGTGAAAGAAATATTTGTGGTCCACTAGGAAACGTCAGATTCCATACACTCTACCTTAGAGGATCCGGGAGACAAGCATACCTCCGAAGATGAAGAAAAAGATTTCCTCGCTCCCCGAACCTTCGTTGCCCCCGAAGAGTCGGACGCAACAAAGTCGACTATTGAAGAACTAAAGCAAGCTGTTCTAATCGAACATCTCCCAGATCGGAAGGCATACCTGGAAACGAGGCTAACCCCCGAACTCAAGAAAAAACTCATTCAATTTCTTATTAATAACATCAATTGTTTCACTTGGTCCTACTTAGATATAACAGGGATGCCACTGAAAAAATAACCACCCATTGACTAAGTGTCGACCCCAGATTCAAACCAGTGAAGCAAAAAAGAAGACCCCAGTCCGAAGTAAAACACGCATTCATCAAGGACGAGGTAACAAAACTCCTCAAAATAGAGTCTATTAGGGAGGTAAAGTATCCTGAATGGTTGGCCAATGTGGTGGTAGTTCCCAAAAAGGGAAATAAGTTAAGAATGTGCGTAGATTATAAATACTTAAATAAGGCGTTCCCCAAGGATTCATTCCCGTTGCCTAACATCGACCGTTTTATCGATGCCACAGCTAGCCATGAGACCCTCACTTTTCTCGATGCCTACTCAGGGTATAATCAAATTCAGATAAACCCCGGGGACAGGGAAAAGACTTCGTTCATCATGAAGTACCGTACATATTGTTACAATGTAATGCCATTCGGGCTGAAAAATGCGGGAGCCACATACCAGCGCCTCGTTAATAAAATGTTCAAACATCAAATAGGCAAATCCATGGAGGTTTATATTGATGACATGCTAGTTAAGTCCCTGCGCGTAGAGGATCATTTGACTCATTTGCAGGAGACATTCGACATCCTCAGAAGGTACAACATGAAACTCAATCCTGAGAAATGTGCCTTCAAAGTGGGTTCGGGAAAATTCCTAGGCTTCATGGTGTCTAACAGGGGAATCGAGATCAACCCCGATAATATCAAGGCCATCAAAGAAATCACGGTGGTAAACAATGTGAAGGTTGTGCAAGAAAGGGCGGATAGCAGCCTTGGGTCGATTCATATCGAGGTCATCAGAGAGGAGTTATCATTTTTTCTCCTTACTCAAAAAGAAAAACAACTTCGAATGGACTCCAGAAGGCCAACGCGTCTTGGATGAGTTGAAGCGATATCTGACTAGCCCTCCTTTAATCCACACACCAAAGGAGGATGAAACGTTGTATTTATATCTGGCCATATCCGAGATAGCGGTAAGTGGAATGCTAGTTCGAGAAGAGCAAGGTACATAATTCCCTATCTATTATGTAAGTCGGATTCTAGGAGATGCAGAAACTAGGTATCCGCACCTAGAAAAATTAGCTCTTGTATTAATAAACACATCACGAAAGTTGAAACCTTACTTTCAATGCCATCATATTTGTGTTTTAACGACATATCCTCTTTGAAGCGTATTGCATAAGGTCGAGTTATCGGGCTGATTGGCCAAATGGGCCATCGAACTCGAGGGATATGATATTGAGTATCAACCCCGAACGGCTATCAAGTCCCAAATTCTGGCGGATTTTGTGGCCGACTTTTTGCCCTCCCTCGTGCCCGAGGTAGAGAAAGAACTCTTACTAAAAACGAGCACATCTTCTAGGGTGAGGACCCTGTCCACTGACGGCACCTCGAACGTAAGAGGATCCGGGTTCGACATAGTTCTGAAGCCGCCTAATGGCGGCATAATCAGGCAATCTATAAAAACTGCAAGGTTGACTAACAACAAAACCGAATATGAGGCTATGATTGTAGGTCTGGAATTGTCCAAGGGCCTAGGAGCTGAAGTTATCGAAGCAAGATGTGATTCCCTCCTGGTAGTAAATCAAGTAAATGGGAGATTTGAGGTTCGAGAAGACAGTATGCAAAGATACTTAGACAAAATTCAAGTCACATTGCACCGCTTCAAAGAATGGACTCTGGTCCATATACCTCGAGAGCAGAATAGCGAGGCCGACGCCCTTGCAAACCTGGGATCATCTGTCGAAGAAGATGACCTACTCCTCGGGGCCGTTGTGCAGTTATCCAAATCAGTGATCAAGGAAGGTCATGCCGAGATCAACTCCACTAGCCAGACATGGGATTGGAGAAATAAATACATTGATTATTTGGAAAGTGGGAAATTACCTGTGGATCCGAAAGAGTTGAGGGCCCTGCGAACTAAAGCAGCCTGATTCTCACTCGATGAAAATAGAACTCTGTACATAAGAACCTTTGATGGGCCCCCAACAGTATGTCTGGGATCGAGGGACACCGATTATGTGCTCCGAGAAATCCACGAGGGTACCTACGGAAATCACTCAGGTGTCGATTCCTTAGTTCGGAAGGTGATCAGAGCAGGCTACTATTGGGACAACATGGAAAAGGATACCAAAGAATTTGTCTGTAAATGCGACAAATGCCAAAGATTTGCCCCAATGATTCACCAACCCGGTGAACAGCTGTATTCGGTCTTGTCGCCATAGCCATTCATGAAATGGGGGATGGACATCGTCGGACCTCTACCAATGGCACCAGGTAAAGCTAGATTTATTTTATTTATGACCGACTACTTCTCAAAGTGGGTGGAAGCGCAGGCCTTCGAAAAGATAAGAGAAAAAGAAGTCATTAACTTCATCTGGGACCACATCATGTGCCGATTCGGAGTCCCTTCCGAGATAACATGTGATAACGGGAAGCAGCTCATCAGAAGCAAAGTAACACAGTTACTCGAGGATCATCAAATCAAAAGAATCCTATTGACACCCTACCACCGGTGTGCCAATGGTCAGGCCGAATCTACAAACAAGACCATCATTCAAAATATTAAAAAGAAGTTGGAAAGTGCTAAGGGAAAATGGAGAGAAATATTACCCGAAGTGCTATGGGCATATCGAACAACTCAAAAATCAAGCACATGAGAAACGCCCTTCTCTCTGGTATATGGTGCCGAAGCTTTGATACTGGTAGAAGTCGGGGAGCCAAGTGCCATATTCTGACACACCACCGAGAGCTCGAACAACGAGGCCATGACTGCGGCCCTCGAACTATTGGATGAAAAGTGAGAAGCTTCACTGGTCCGAATGGCCGCCCAAAAACAAAGGATCGAAAGGTATTATAATAAGAGAACAAATCTCCGACATTTCATAATCGGGGACTTGGTCCTAAGGAAAGTCACCCTCAACACCTGAAACCCTAATGAAGGAAAGCTAGGACAAAACTGGGAAGGATCGTACTACGTCCTCGGAGTGATCGGCAAAGGGTCCTACAAGCTTGGTACCATGGAAGGCGAACAGCTTCCAAGCAATTGGAACATATCAATGCTCAAACATTACTACTGCGAAGGTGTCCGATGAAAGATGCCAAAACACCCCCGGGCTCGAAGACCTCGGGTTTTTAAAGCATACATTGTACTCTTTTCCTTCGATAGGATTTTGCCCCAAGAAGGGTTTTACTAGAAAGGTTTTTAACGAGGCAACATCTATATGCTACATAAAGAATATTCAACAAGTATTCAAGGCTTCTTTTCAATCAACCTCGAACACTGGGAGGCATCAACCTCGGAGGATGCATCCTCGAAGAAAGCAATTCATGCCAAGGAGGGCCTTGATAGGGAAAATGATGTATCGAGCCAAACGGTCGAATGAACCATGTATGCATAGAATAATTGAGCCCCTGATGGAAAAAACATGTATACTTGTGCCAAGTAATCAAAGAATATCTTCTCCTCCATCAAAACGCTCTACGTTTCAAAGAAGCACGCCATTTTAACAAAAAGAACGGCTTCAGAGCCAGAAATTTCCTGAACACATGGGGACTGATGCCAAAAACTCGAGGCCACATGACCTACGGGTCGGAAACTTCAAACTTGTAAGCCCTCAATGAGGATGCACCAAGTTTACAAAAAGAACAGCTCCAGAGCCAAAAAACTATCGACGTCTCGGGGACTGTCGTTGACTGTCTTCCCTTCGAGAAATCAGTAAATCAAGACCATAAGACCTCAAGCAGGAAATCTCGAGCCCGAAAGCCCTCTATGTGGCAATACTAGGAAATGTAAGACCTCCACGAGGCATTGTCGACAGTATAAGATCTCTATAAAGCAACACCGAAACTGTAAGACCTCAAGCAAGGCATGAACCATACTTGTACCAAGTAACTCATTTGTAAGACCTCAAGCAAGGCATGAAACATAATTGTACCAAGTGACTTATCTGTAAGACCTCAAGTAAGGCATGTTAAAATTTGTAAGACCTTACAAAAGGCATAATCACGATCTTAAAGTTAAGGCTATATATCCGAACTTATAAGACCCCTAAAAAGGCATACCCTCGATATAGGCACCGAAACTACTTCACTCGAGGACTGAAAGGCTCCGACCAAACACATTGAGTACGGTCACAAGGTTGTGCCATCCAAACTAACGCGACTTGGGGATGACCGACCATCGCTATAAAATCACAGGATGAAAAAAGTTCGAAAAGAACCGGTTAATCAGACTACCCTCGGCATAAGCAAAAGAGCTTCGACCATATCAGCTTTAAACAACAGGCATCAAAACAATTTAGCCATCGAGCAAAACCTCCCAAGGTGCTCATTCATCTCTACATAACGACTCACAATTGAGGTTCTTATCGAGCCGTCGAAGAGCTGGGCGAACACAAAACTTCAAAAAAGTCTTTAGCTAGGGAAAAATAAAGCCTATATAAGAGGTCGTACCGACCCAATGCGTAAGAGCCACTGTCGCCAGCCTATATTAAGAGGTCATACCGACCCAATGCATAAGGGCCTAAGAGCCAGCTTAAATTTTAAAAACTTAAGGGTCAATAAGCTCGAGTCAAAATCCGACTCGAAGACTGAGCCTGAAATAGTTAACTAAAAGCCTATGGGAAAATGTGTAAGAGCCACTATCGCCAGCATATACCAAAAGGTCGTACTGACCCAGTATAAGAGCCATTCTCCCCATCCAAAAAATCTCAGGATCGATTTCTAAACCTAAGGGCCAGTAAATCTAAGTCGAGGACCCAACTTGAGGGATGGGCCCCGAACGGTCGACCTTTGATCATCACAAATCATTCAGTAATAACGAAAACCCAAGGGTCTACTCGAGGTCCCAAATCTCGGACCAATTGTCAAAAAACATTGCAGATTATTCCTAAAACACAAAGGAAAAAAGAGAAGTGATGGAAAACGAAGGGCCTTTTATATATATTGCTCACAAGGGTACATTTACAAGGCCTATAAAGCCCTTACAAGGGAGAGACCAAATAAAACCCTAATCTACCAACGGGTCTATGCCTTCGATGGCTCCCTCAAAGGTTGTGTCCCGATGGTTCCGGCCACGGCCCCAGGGTCTCCAACGGCCTCTTTCCCTATGGGAATTCCGCCTTCATTCTCGTCATCTCCTGAATCACTGCTCGACATACCTTTAGAAGCAAGCAGAGTAGCAACTTTATTCTCTAGGGTCTTCACCCTCTCAAGCTTGATAGATAGATTAATTCCCCCCTCCCCCCGTATGTATATCCTTGAGAGTCCGCCTTCGAGACTCTAACCGAGCATGTTCTATGGCTCTAGTCAATTTTACTTCGGCCCCCTCAGGCACTCTCCTGGATTGAACATTTATTACAATAGTATCCTCTTTGTGCAAGGATATAAGCACCTCAGCTTCAGCTTTGATCCTAGTTAGCGCAGCAACTAACTCGGTATGACGACCTCTATACTTATTACTCTCCACCCTCGCATCATGATGTTGATGCCCGACTAAAGCCATCTTTCCCTAGAGGGTATCCCTCTCGAAAGCTATCTCACTTACGTGTCATTTGAGTTCGAGAATTTCGGAGTCTCTGGCTCGAAGCTCCTCCCTCATTAGGGCATCTTTCTTCTCAAACTACGTAAATCAGTTCAAAGGTGTCAAAACGCTGAGATCCGATAATCATTCAGATAAACGCAAATGGAAACTACGTAACCTGCTCAGTGAGATGAGTTTTCTCACGCTCGTAGTGATTCACCTCAGCTTGAAACTGGCAAAGGTCTGATTATAGAGCACCCTAGCTTGGAACCATGAAAGAAACAAGTTAAAAAGACAAAGATAAGGGTGACAAGCAGAGTTTACAAAAATTACCTACTCACAGAGCATGTCCATCTCACTGAAGAAGAGCGAGGCATCGAGCTCAAGAATTTTTTTGGGCGCAGCTAAAGGCCTTTCAAATGCATCTTTATCTCCAAAAGGCACCCCCACATCGGAAGGATTTTTATTCTTAGCATCCTGCATTTCCTTAGGAGGTAAGGTCAGTCCCGGAAGAGAACTATCCACGTCAATGACACTAACAGGATCAATCGGGGTCATTTTTTGTCTCTAAAGAACTTCAGAACTAGGTTCCTCCAAACCGCCCGCCAAATGTGCCTCGGCTCGGGGAATATTTTGGCCGTCAATCGGCTCAGGAACTTTACCCAATGCAACCTCGAAGGCCTTCAGTCTGAGGCTGGATAGCGACAGCACCAAGTTCCGACTTGGAAGGCACGGTCTTTGCGACATAAGGGGCGATAAGGTTTTCCCCTCCCTCAGATGCTATAAAGGAATCATATTTCTCATCACCTTTAGCTCGGGGACTCCCCACGACTTCCGGAGTTAAGGCTGCTAATCAGCCTTAGTTTCTTCCACTTTGTCCTTTTTAGATTGCGAAGGCTTAGTCGACGATTCCCTTAGTCTTTTATTCTCTTCGTCGGGTCTTGGGGTATCCGTTTCGCCAAGACATGCTTCCCTCATCAGGGGGACCTCCCCCAGACCTGCACAAATGCAAAATACAAACACAGGGAGTGAGGATGCTATCAGCAGCAGTTCTATTAAGAGGTACAATTACAGCAAGAGTAAAGGCTCAATGTGGTCCTTGGCTTCCTATCGAGCCTAGGATGAATCATGCCACACGTGCTCAATGTATGGGAAAATCGAATCCAGCTGGTTGACCTAGCCCGAGAGGTCCTTAACCGTATTGGGGTACACGGCGACGACTACATCAGCGGAAGAAGTCAGTTCATAGGAAGATGTACCCAAAAAGAAGCAAGAGAATATTTAATTAGTGTATCTACTTACGTTTCATATTCCACTTTAGAGGAATGGCATCCTCTCCACTGGAATCAGGTCCAAAGTCCTAACTCCGACAAGACGGCTCATCCACCCTCCATTCTTAACCTCATCGGTACAGGAAAAAAGGGCTCTCGGGGCCCGATAGTGGAGTTTTATTAGGCCCCCACGGAAGAGTCAAGGGCTATACATTCTAATTAAGTGATCGAGACTAAAGGGAATCTCCTTAATCATGTTCTCATAATATCTAGTCATGTAAACAATGCGCCGGAACGAAGAATTAATCTGGCCAACGGTTACTCGATAACGTTGGCAGAAGTCAAGGATCATGGGGTCTATCGGAGGCGAGGATGGCCCCACCGGGCCAAGGGTAAACGGATAAGTATACACATTGAGGAAGCTAGCCTTGTATGTCGTTATGTCCTCCTCCCAAGAAGGAATTTCCATAAGTACCATGTCCCCCCAGCGGCAGTCGGCCTTCACCCTTTCGACGTCTGCTATTGAACTAACATATCGGGATACGGGTTCGCATCACCCCGACTTCGAAGAAGGTTTTTCGGCCTTAAAATCGGAGGTCACTTAAAAGGACCCTGGAACGCATTCCTCGATGCGAGGGGGCATTTTTGCTTTACCCTTAGACGAGCGCGAGGAAGAAGAAGGCACATCTTACTGAGGAACAGAGGTGTAAGTTTTCGCCATTCTTGTTAAAAGGTTTTAGAGGAGAAATGAAAATCGCATTTCAAAAAGAGAACACAATGGAGAGGTAGTAAGAACTCTTTTGAAGGCTTGGTGGTGCAGTGAAAATAAGGAGCGAAAGAAAAAGTATTTATAGAGGCCTAACACGCACGTTGGAGCAGGCCAAGGATAGCCAACTGTTGTAATTAATTTGAAGGCTTTTAAGGGTTGTGTGGACGCGACCTTTCGACACCTCATTTAGTCATATCAATCATTTAATAGGGCATGACTACCGTCGTGATGGAAGTATCGAAGGGGAAGGAATTCGAGATAGTTTCTTATTATTTTACTCTAAGAAATGCGGGGACTATCTGTATACGGGTGAAATCGGGAAGCCCAATCTCACGATCATTATGTATTTTCCTTAGCTTCGCCTCAAAAAAGGCCTCGAGGGGAACAGTCCGAGGTTTCAACCTCGAGGGTTATTTACACCCAACCTCGGTGAAACATGAGTCGATAGTTATTATGGATAAATGGGAAGTTCCCTAGGCATGCGGTCCGAACTGACAGCACCTACAAGGATAGTACCAGTCTGTACCAGACTGCTAAGTAGTTGTACCAGCTACTTTACTTTGTAATAAATACACACGTACTATGTTGAGATTCCTTCCTCTTATATAAAGGAGACTTTTACTGTTTTTTGCACACACGATGAGACGTATCAGACACAATATTCAATATAAGAACAAGAACACTCTCAGCTCTCTAAGTTAAACATATTCTCTTGGTTTCACTACTTACATTTATTGCTTATATTTATTGTGTTATATTCATTGTTCCTAATTTATTGCTTATTATTGGTCATAAAAGAGCCTTCATCAAAGCTCTTAAACTGTTAGTCCTTCATCGGCTGTCCATAGCTCAGTATCGAGCTCGACCTCGAGGCCCTGTATACCAAAGCTCGAGGTCCGATTCTCAGCCGCTCGGTTTGCCTAAACGCACTACTTTCAAGTTCTTATCTTATTTTTCTAGTCTCATACTTAGCATCTACTGTTTAACAACTAGCATAAAAATAGATCACGTATTTTTAGAACCACAAAATTAAATCTAATTGTAATTACCATTTTCAAGGTAAACAAATCTACCTTCCTCTTTATAGAATAAGTCATGATCTTATTTGGATAAAGTCAACTGGTAGTTGCTGAATGACTAAGCTTGTTTGTCTATGATTAGTTAGGATCTTCAGATATATGTGTAATTCATAACTTGCTTGTGTAGTATATCCCTGTCCTCAATCTCTTTGAGCCACTACTGATTTTGTATAGCTTTCATGCATCCATCACTGACTTATCTTCCATGATAGTAGGACTTAGACATTTTATTATAATCAATTTAGGAGTTTAAGCATGATCCCTTCATACTTATATACCAAGCTAGACTTATGCTTGAGTTGAACATGTTTTGATACTATGTTTCCATTTCCTTTCTTCACTAACATGTGATTTTGTTCTGTAATTAGTTTTGTAATGCGCAAAGTTCCCCTACTTGTATGAGGTAACTACCTAACTTACCTTACCTATGTGTAGTTGATTAAATATTGCAAGTATCTCTATTTGACTCTATGATACCATGTTTTTGTTCTAAATTATGCCCAATTCTTCTCTTTATTATTAATCTAAAACTGAACCTGACTCTCAAGCCTTATAAAGTCCTTTATTTTTATCTGAACATGATAACCTACTAATACTGTTAGAAGCATGACCCTATTGAGACCTTAGGGGTCCCATGTTTGAATCTGTAAATTGGTAGTCATGTTGAGAGTTTAATCCTATTTCTAATATCCTTGATAACCCCTCTGTAATAATGGTTGACCATGACTGTTTGTCTAAATTTGTATTGATGATCTTTAAGATGTTAAGTAGTATTACTAATCCTTGCATGTGTTAATAACAAACTGAGTAGTTCACAGTCAGTTTGCTAAGGCAAGGGTATCTACATCTCTTGTGTTGCTGTCTATATGAGTTCTGCATGCCCATTTTCTGTTTGGATATGTTATTCCTTAATGACTTACTCCTGCAATAGTATGATATGAAACTTTTGTTTTCTATCTACATGTGTTCTAAAGTCAGCCCTTTTAGGTTTATTTGATATGTATTCTTTATTTAGTGTCAAAGGTAATCTGTGTTCTATTGTGTTATGTTATTAAGGGAAAAAGTATATTTTTGTGCTAAGTAATACTTTAGTATTTAGTTTACATTGTAAGAGATTAGCACTTAAACCTATAAAGAAAACATGTCGTTAGAGTTTAAGTGTATTTGGGAGTGGAGTTCGACTCTAGGTTTGGCTGCCCTCCCCAGCACAAGCATTACCCTGGGCCTTGAGTCCCTTGGGAACTTTGAAGTATCGGGGGATCCACAAGGAGCATCGACCTCGAGTGAGTTTCCCTCCTTAGCCCTTAATTCATTGACGCATTCAGTTCTTTAAGGGTTTAATGTTAATGACAACAAAAGGTTTCCAATATAAACTATTTGTCAAGTAAAGCCACGACATTAATATACAATTTCCCCTTACAGTATTAATCATATTCTTGTTTCAATTATCTGTTTGTGTACCTGTCATGTTCATCAGAGTGTTGATCTGATATTAGAGTATGCTGAATATATTGAATATATATCTAATGACTTTCTTATTCTTTAGACATGTACATCTGCTTGGGCCTCTGAGTTCCTGATGAACTCAGGCCCTATTCCAGCCTTGTTACATTTTGTCAAGAGGTCCAAAACAGCTATATTTGCATCTCTTTACTGTTAGGATTATTTCCTTGAGACCCAATCATCAGAGTCCAATCCTCTTTCCTTCAACTTTTTAATCATTATTTACTATCTCGTTAATTCAGTTTACTGTTTCTGCTTGTTTAATTAAATGTTGGTTGTATTTTTTATGTCTTTATTATTATTTTATCTCTCATGTATATAACACATATATTAGATTACATGTTTCTCTCTTATACTTTAATATAAACTTAGGCAAGCCTTAAATGATATAGGATTAAAAAGGGAAATTAGTTAGTAGTAGATCCTTATTTCGCTGATTATAATTTGTTCATAAATTATTGTGTTTTTCGCTCACCTTTATTTTTCTTAAAGGAATTTAAAACCCAAGACTTAGCAAAATAGCAGCTCTATTTCAAAAAAGGAAATTAGATCTTAGCTTCACTTTCAAAAGGGAAAATTAGAACTTCAAAAACTATCGTCCTTAAGGGATTTTTGGCAAATGATCTCTTCTTTAAAAACCTCATAATCTAAGGTAAATTTTAGGCTCACTTTTATACAAAACACTCCTTTAGAATTACATAAATAACCACCCCCAAATCAAGTATTTTTGTAAATAATCTATTTTACAAGCTTATAAAGAATCTTGACCACTTGCATACCTATTTCAAAACTCTTTCAATATATCTTGTGGACTTCTTTATAAATTCGTACCCCTTTAGGGTCTTACATTCCTTTCATTAATATCATACTCTCCCCTTTAGGTACACAGTAAGCATCATGCTTTATTACTAATCAAAGCATTTTATAAATAATTGATCACAAACTTAGTCTAAGTCCTTTGGAGCTACCTTAGATGGATTTTAAAGGGTGCCTAACATCTTCCCCTTAGAAGAGCAAGAACCCTTACTCATAATCTCACCGATTAGCAGACTAATAAATAATACGACTTGGTAATTAAATAGATACCCTAGTATACCTTTAAATATAAGGTGGCAACTCTCTTTTATCAACAACTGAGAAACCACAAGTTGAATCTTGTATTGACTAGTGCAAAATAGGGTGCAATAGGGAGCGATGGTGTTCAGGTCATGGCAACCACAATCCTCCTTCACAGCAGGAATGCTAGAAGGACGGATGGAAGAAGGGTACACGCCAACAACCCATATACGAAAGCTTTTAAAGGAAACTTCTTTTCGAAGTCTTCAGCTGTGTTGAATCTTCTAGGAGTGATGGTGCTCACCGTAGGAGGGGCAGCATCATCAGTGCTTTCTTTGCTTTATAGAGAGCTTGAGTTCTTGGAGGAGGAAGCCATGGCTAGTAGAAGGTAATAAGAGATCTTTGAAGAAGACGATTAGAGAAGAGTGAAAGGAAGAAAGAGTTAAATGCAAAGAAGTTGAGATAGTTTGAATAATTGTGAAGTGAAAAAGAAGAAGAATGAGGCGTATAAGTAAAAAATAGGCGGCTAAAATTGTGGCCATGATAACCTCGAGAACCGGCGAAAGTATTGCTAAATCATGGAGTGACACGTGTTCGTGGCATTAAATGCAGAGAGACATATGTCTAATCAAGCGTCAGAAACTTTTCCGAAGGGATCAGAAAATTTCACCCCAAGAAATGTATCTTCACCAACTTCCCGATGACACAATGATGTGCCACCAGAAAGTAGGGTACTATCTATATAGGGTAAAATCGATTCATATTAGATACTCGAATAATAGAGTGATACGTGGAACCAGAGAAGGCGGAAAGCGAGGCAAGTGGAAACCAAGACCGGGGATAGTAACTTTGGTTGACATCAGGCAAACCCCGAAAGGAATATTACTAACAAGGACAAACGAATATTTGTCACCCGATGACATTCAATGAAGAATATTCTTCACTATTAAATACACAATACGTGATAGAGAATTTTGACATTCATAGTCTGCTGTTACACCTTCACTAATGGCTCCCATAATTGTCATTTAAGAGGGGCTTGATCCTAGAACCTTCAGTATTAAATATTGAAAGTCAGTATTAAATACTGAAGGTCCTAGGAGTATTACTAACAAGGACCCCGAAAGGAATATTAGGACAAATGAATATTTGTCACCCGATGACATTCAATGAAGAATATTCTATAATATTAAATACACAATATGTTACAAAGAATTTTGGCATTCATAACCTGTTGTTACACCTTCATTAATGGCTCTCATAATTGTCATTTAAGATGAGCTTGATCCTAAGACCTTATTCCCTAGGTATAACTATAAATAGTGACTTCAACATCTATTGTAGGACATGAAATTTCTAATAAACTTATGCTACACATTATTCCAAACCAAATATACATTATTTTCTGTCTTTTGATATTCTTATTGTTGTATTCGGAAGTCTTGCTCCCGGAACCAAGCTATTTGCTATCTTATCTCGATTTCAACGCTAAGTCTTTCATTTCATTTCATTTATTTATTATTTTGGGATCAAATTAATTTGCTTGTTTATAAATCACGTTACAAATTCAAATGTACCGTTTAAAGGTAAACAGTATTAAATTGTCGAGTATTCACCTATCATTTATCAATTTAGCCCATACAGGACACTTCCGAGCAGGAAGGATAATCAAAAAAAATCAAACAACGATTTGATCTGTCACAAAATTTTGACTAAACTCCAATTTATACAACAACAACAACAACAACGACCCAGTATAATCCCACAAGTGGGGTCTGGGGAGGGTAATATGTACGCAGACCTTACCCCTACCCCGAAGGGTAGAGAGGCTGTTTCCAGGAGACCCTCGGCTCAAAAAAGCAATAGGAGATGATATATTAGTGCCATAAAAATGCGTAATAAAAATAACAACAATAACAACAACAATATATAAGAGATATGAAATATGAAATACAGGATACAAAATACGAAATACGAAATAGATGGCTGGTATAGTACAACTAGAAGGGAAAGCCCTGCATCAATAGACGACCAATGACATTCCTAGTCTAACTCCTAACTGGATAGTCTCCCTCTATTGTGCTGTAGAAATTCAATAATTTTTCACAAATCCGTCACAATAATGACTTTATGTAGAATGTGCGCACCTTCCCGTCACAAATGTTGTCTTTTACTTGTAGTATATATGGAGAGGTCAGAGCGAGTAAAGAGTGAAAAAGGGTGCAAATGGAGATGGTTCGAGCAACAGATAGAGAAGTCTAGTGCATTTGCACGGAACTAAAGTTAGTCATGTTCATGAGTCGTCAACTATGAGTCAGCTTGAGAATTTTATACAGATTACCTGCTTTATCAATTTTCTAAGCGAATCAAAGATCTCCTCCTCCATAAGAATGTCTACTGTTGTTTTAGAACAAATCAAGTTCATCTACAATTTTATACATGACGCAATTATGTATAGGATTAGTTATACCTATAATTTAAATGTAATTAACATTGAGATATGAACGATTTAAGTTAAAAATGATGTGAATTTGATGAATCGTATCGATTTAAACAAAAAAAACAAAAGAAAAGAGAAAAAAGGACAACCCATGCATTAGCAATGAATTTCCCTCGGACAACGGAAACATTAATTTACTACTCCAAATACTGAATCACACTGTTGAAAAAAGAAAAAAATATCTAACCTCTATGAGGTAGAGAAAATGGTAAAAAAGAAGTTAGACAGAATCAGGTAGCAAGTTAGGGAGTTGATCAATCTATAAAAAACCAATACGCATTGATTAAGTGAAATCAAAGAAGCCCAAACAATCCAAAAATACCAAGCAATATAAGCCAAACAATGTGAAGCAAAAGAAGAACTTGGCCTGAAACCGGTGCAGACCCTCCATTTCCCACCTCACAAAAACCAAGTTTGACCACACGCACGCCTGCACAACCTGCATCCGCACAACCACACCAGTAGGTTTTACCGTCGACCCCGCAAACGGGGTCAGGACGAAAGCACTTAACGGGACAAGAATAATGATGATCTGTTACCAACCGCGGCGTCAAGGGGCAGATTTCTTGGTTGTCTTGTTCAGAAGGCAATCTCAAGGGATTAACTTCGTCTCCATGAACGGCCACGGAGAAAGAGATGAAGGAATATAGCAGGGAAAAAAGGAGCAGATGAAATGGGGAAGAAAGAACGAAAGCTCTCGCCTTATTCCCCATTTCATTTGTGCACCAGATTATTATTATTATTATTATTATTATTATTATTATTATTATTATTATTATTATATATATATATATATATATATTCAAATGAAGCACACAATATATCTTTCTTCCACGAAATTGCAATCCCTTTCCCTGAAAAAGGATTGCAATAAGGGGGAATTTCTGGTCTCCAAAGGTAAATGGGTTGTTTTTTTCTTTTCACAACTTCTTGTTATGCACTTTCTATTTCAAGGCACATATCTTTGTTACAGCGCAAGGAGCACGGCTTTCACTATTTTCCGTACGTTTGTTTTTATTTTGGGACATTCAAATTATTATTTCAACTTTCAATTACAATGTAATTTTTATTCATTTGATTAATTTCTCATAATATATAAATAAACTAATTACAATTTAACATTTTGACCAATAAAATAATGCTATATAAAACTTTTACCGCGATATTTTTACTCCCTGTATCTTTATATTTTTTTTCTTAAAACAAATTCTCAAGAGTATTAAGAACGTCGTCAAAAAGTAAAAAAACAAAAAAAAAAACTCAAAAAATTTCTCCAACCTATCCTCTAGTCGACATATATTACTGTGAATTGCATTTTATTTGTTGAACAAAGCTCCGTTTTTCAAGGAAATAACATTATACTATTAATTTCCGGAAATTTTTTGATGGTGATCTGCTTTGAATTATCCTCTGGAAAGAAGAGATATAAGTCACTACTAAAAAAAACAGGAATTAGCGACATAGAATTTGTGTAGCTAAATAATAAAATCGTCGCTATTTCTATTTAGGTATAACTTATCTTAAAAATTTTGTTATCGACGAGCTATTATAGATTAGTGATGAGTTCGTACGTTATTTAAATTTTTTTTTTTGTAGTGAAAATTATTATTCAAATTTATGTCCTCTATATTTATATCCAACCATCTGTCAAACTTTTCCTAACAGTGATATACCGTGAGTTTAGATTGCTCCGTGAAATTACAGAAAAATATAAGCAATTATTCATCTTAATATTGGGATATTCACGTTTTTGAAAAGAAAAAAAAAAGAGCACTGTAATTAAATTGATTGCAAGGGATATACTCATTAAGAGATATATGCTGTTACATTATCTATAAAATATAGGAACTAAAATGAGTGAGATGAATTTATGAAGTTATACCATTACAATTTATCGGTTTTCCTAAATAAGTATATTCGAAAAAATGGAGTCCGGAAATTACTTTGGTATTATGGCAAGAACTTTATATTGTTAGATTGTACTCATTAAGAGTTCTTCATTGATAAATTACTCATAAGATACCAAAATGATATGAGATATAAATATTTTGGAGCTATCAATAACTTTAGTCTTTTTTCTAACAATAATAACAGACCCAGTATATTCCCAACAGATGGGATTTGGGGAGGGTAGTCTGCACGCAGACCTTACCCCTACCTAATGAAGGTAGAAAGACTGTTTCCAATTTTAGTCTTTTTCTAAAAAAAATGTTTTTTTGACCATTGAAATTTGAAAACTACTTTCTCGGATTGTGACATGAATTTGAGATATTTAGAATCCAATCAATAAGTTTTTTCTGTTGAAATGAGATATCATTTTTGATTTTACGCTATAATTTTAATTTACTGTTTCTTTTAAGGAAGAAAAATGTATTTATAAATTTTCGCTTTGTTGGTGAGGGTTTAATCCCACTATGTAATTCTCCTCCCCATTTTTCATAATACAAATTTTTTTAAAATAAAAATTTGTGAAAACCGCATACTTGAAATATGACGTGAGACTTGTATTACTAGAATCGAAAAAGGATCAAATATTATATACGGTCAAAATCAGGTATATCTGATTTCACGAGCTCGAGGGATCGCCTTAAGCCCGAGTTCAGAATGAGTCGAGTTGGATCTTGATGGACCAAGCTCGAGCCCGATGACAGAGTACAAGGTCCGAGGATCAAAGTACACGATGAATATCGAAGCTGAGTATACCCAACCCGATAGAATACGCAAGATTCCTGTCACATCCCAAAAATCATGGTGTAAATCCCGGGATAGATTTGTACAAATTAGTACTAATCCGTACTAGGCGGTTAGACAGTTATCCCAATAAGATTCTTTACTGTAAATAGAAATGTACATTATTTAGGGTTCCCCTATTATATAAAAGAGACCACCAACCATTTGTAAAGATCATCTAATCATTGGCAAAGAATATAATCTCTTACTTTTTCGCTCGTTGTTCATCAGAATTGTCCTTTAGCTTTGTTATTCTTACTTTATTGTTCTTGATCCATCTCGAGGTCACTTTGTGTCACGACCCAATTCCCGAGCCCGGTTGTGATGGCGCCTCTCGTGAAGACAAGGCCAGCCAAACCAAAACGGAACACTTCTTTTCAACGGTTAAATATCATAAACAGTTCTAAACATGATATAATAGCCATAATTTGCGGAAAATAACGATGACAAAAGAAGAAACCATCCCGACACAGCCCAAACTAGGGTGTCACAAGTCACGAGCATCTATTAGGGTATAAATACAACTACAAGGTCTAAATTATACGAAACAGGAATAATGAACAAAAGGGAGAAAAGCGGTGCTGTGAACGCCGGCAGCCACCTCACTAAACTCCGATAACTCTGTCTCTGATCAACCAAAACCCGCTACTGGGTGTATAAATATCTGCATCTGCACATAAGGTCCAGGGAGTAATGTGAGTACTCCGACTCAGTGAGTAATAAATGTAAATAATAACTGAGCGGTAAGAAATCACGTAAAGCAACCAACATGCAGTATAGAAGCAGTGAAAAACCCTTTGAGAAAAATAGTGACACTGTGAAATCTTAAAAAATATCTTAGCTCAGTTTAAACCTCTTTTAAAAATGACTTTCTCAATAGTTACGCAAATGAGTGCAAACAAATAGTGCAGATAAGCACGGAAATCCGCCCCTCGGACACAACACTCAATTAACAGATAATGTCAGGCAATCATATAGATATCACATGAAGTAGCACAAACAACAGATAATGGCAGACAAATGAAATAAAGTAAACACATAAAACAGTACCAACACCGTTGCGGCGTGCAGCCCGATTCATATATCGTTGCGGCGTGCAATCCGTCCATATATTTCATCGACGGCGCTCACTGGGGGTGTGCAGACTCCGGGAGGGGCCCCTTACGGCCCAAGCGCAATATGAAGCCATCTCGTGGCGTACATATCTCAGGCCCTCGGCCTCATAATCAACCAGTATCTCACTGCTGCGGCGTGCAGCCCGATCCAAAAGTATCCTCACAATACAGGCCCTCGGCCTTACTCAATCAAAAATCATATAAGCCCCTCAGGCAGTAGTAAAACATGATGCTCAGCCCAAAAAAATTATTGGAAATATCATTTGAAGTGTTAAAGCGAAATAAACATGGCTGATTTTTGAAAATAGTGGAAAATACATGACTGAGTTCAAGTATAAAAATCAAACAGTGAGGAAATATCAACAACAGTCCCCGAAGGGTTCAAATAACTGGCACAAAGCCCAAATATGGCAATCAGCCCAAAAAACATAATGATAACAAATAAGTCTCAGTCAAATACGCGGTAAAATCATCAATCGAGACGGACCAAGTCACAATCCCCAGTAGTAAAAAACCACACGCTCATCACCAGCGCGTGTCTTGCCTCAATATAGCACTACGATGTGCAAATCCGGGGTTTCAAACCCTCAGGATATCATTTACAATCATTACTCACCTCGAGCCGGCTACAACTCTAGCTCGTGACGCCTTTGCCCCTCGAATCGTCCTCCACGCGCGTCGAATCTATCCAAAAATCAGAATGAATACATCACAATATGCTAAGGGAACAAAACCCAAGCGAAAACAATCGAAAAATATCAAAAATCCCCAAATTAGCAAAACCCGAGCCCCGGGCCCACTTTCTCGAAACTCAGAAATTTTCACATCATTAGATTCCTCATCACCCCACGAGTTCATACATACCAAAAGTTCTCAATTCCGACCTCAAATGGTCCATCAAATCCCAATTCAAAAGTTCAAAATCTCAAGCCCTAATTCTTCCAATTTTAGCTTAAATTCCATGAATTTCTAGGTAAATTTCATAATAGAATCACGTTTTTTGTTCATAAAACTTACCTCCAATCAATTCTCCTTGAATCCCTCTTCAATATCCCTCAAAGAGCTCTCAAAATGATCAACTATGGTGGAAAAATGACTCAAAATCGCGGAGGAAATGTCTTATAAACTTTCTGCCCAGTTCTGATATTCCTTCTTCGCGAACGCGGTCAACGTCTCGCATTCGCGAAGCACAAACTTATGTTGACCAAATTTTTCCCTACGCAAATGCGTCACCCTATCGCGAACGTGATGCTTCTGCCTCTTACACCTTCGCGAACACGACAACCTTACGCGAACGCGATGAACAAAATGCCTTGGACCCCAATTTCCTCTACGCGATCGCGAGTGCCTTCTCGTGAACGCGATGCACTGCTTCCCATCCTTTCGCGAACGTGAGGCACGTCTCGCGAACGTGAAGGCTTAATTTTGGCCTTCCTCAAATCCTTCTACGCGAACGCGAAGAGAAAATTCTTCTGCAACAGCTGAACAACAATTTCTGCAACTCTCAAAGCCAAAAATGGTCCGATTGACCATCTGAAACTCACCCGAGGCCCCCGGGATCTCAACCAAAAGCACCAACACATCTTAAAACATCGTTCAAACTTGTTCCAATCATTAAAACACCTCAACAAAACACCAAATCCACCAATTCACATCGAATTCAAGCCCAAGTTTTTCTAAAACTTCCGAAATACGCGTTCGATCAAAAACCCAACCAAAACACGTCCGAATGACGTGAAATTTTGCACACACATCCCAAATGACATAACGAAGCTACAGAAACTCTCGGAATTCCATTCCAACCCTCGGATCAAAATCTCACCTATCAACCGGAAATCGCCAAAATACAAACTTCGCCAATTCAAGCCTAATTCTACACCGGACCTCCAAAACCACTTCCGATCACGCTCCTAAGTCACAAATCACCCAACGAAGCTAACCAAATCATAAAAATTTCTGTTCCGAGCTCATATACAAATAAGTCAACTCTTGGTCAAACTTTTCAAATTCAAAGCTTTCAACTAAGACTGTTCTTTCAAATTCATACCGATTTCCGTGAAAACTAAAATCAACGATTTACATCAGTCATAATACATTATATTGGGCAAGTCATGCCCGAGAACTGGCGATCAAAGTGCAAAAGCTCAAAACGACCGGTCGGGTCGTTACATCCTCCCCCACTTAAACACATGTTCGTCCTCGAACTTACCCAGAGTTGTTCTAGAAGCCAACCAATAGCTGAATAGCCTTACCATGCTTATACCCGGGGGTGATCCCACGTCACCCTATCTCATATAGGTCCGATAACACGATATAACTGAAATTTCACAATCCATCCTAGTCCATAAACCATAGAACCACATTTCTGCTTCTAAAATCCTCAATACGATCAGAACCTCACATTTATGCTGTGGATAAGTCCGAACAAGCTGTGACAAACCATATCCTCTATCTCAGGTGCCATCACATGATATACCACATAGCTTGACACTCGTAGCGATAACTTCTTTTCACAGCAGTTGCCCACAACACCTGAATACTGGTAGAAAACTTCCTATCAACTAAAGCCTCATTCCAACACTTTCATATACTGCCAATGATAAATGAAATACGCATTAAACCACGACCATTTCTCAGGTCAACCATTCATGAAGTTACTTCTCCCCTGACAAATACCATAGCAAATTTTCGAGCCGAACGTCGATCTTATCCTTCCAACATGTTGAAATCGAATCCGTTTGTATTCATTAATGATCTCAACGATCTCCTCTAATCCAGCACACCACCCTGGTGACATGACACATCAATAGAGGCCTAAGCCGCAACTAGTATAATACACGCACCAATAAGCAACGGTTCGAACATACTCCAATCATGAAAGTAACTCAAATGAAAGAGCCGTATTTCAAGTTCGCCAGTACCACCACAACACAAAGCAGAGAACCCGTCTCACATCATGGAATAGAACACACGAATCTAGACTGCAAGGTCATCTCCATATAGCTGCGATGCAATGCGCGATCCTATCAAACACTGCTCCACATAAAACACCCCAAGTCACTATGCTCGAAAGCGACAACCACGCACAATTTGATGTTTGGAACCAAAGCAAATTCATTACACCCACGGTGAAGCAATTAATATATACCACGTAAACCCGATAGAACATAACTGACACGTCATTCACCGAGCAACACCCAATTACTCTTCCCGCTCGACTTCGACTATGAACCCCAATAGAAACGCACCATATGTGCCCATAACCAACAAATCATACATCTCGCAACACAGAAAGGCAACTCATAGATCTCCCATATCACTAGTAAGCTCAATAACGGTCGAACCAACCTATCCCTCAACAATACAATTTAGGGCCAACTAAGTCGACTCAGCTAGAACACGCATCCACATTGGCCTACCAGCGAACTCTCTATCAAGGGGAAACCTGAAGTTGTTCCTTCAACTCCTTAATTCTGCCGGTGCCATACGATACGGTGCCCTGCAACAAATCAATACCGAAATCAACAACCCTGCTTGGCGACATGCCTGGCCATAAGAAACACATCCGAAAAGTCCCTCACCACCGGAACTAAATCAATATGAGGAGCCTCAGCATTGACACTCATCACAAGAGCCCAAGTAAGAAAAACAAATCCTTCCCAGCTATTCGCTAAGTCTTCGAAATGTAAAACCACTCTACCAGGACTTAATCCGACACACCTCGCTATTCAACCCGTGGCATTTCCGGAATAGCCCATAGCGCAATAGTCCAGAATAACCCAACATGGAGACAATCACTCTAATCCCCAATATCACATCCAGAATCTAACATACCAGGCAACGAAAGATCCACTTGGGCCTCCAAATCCCGATAGTCACTAAACAGTACCGAATACCTACGATCTACAACCCACATAGCCTGAATATGAGAACTCCCGTCTCTACATCCACACAGCACATGAATCACCATATTCGATCCCAATTTCGTTGTCCGAACACATGCTACACCTTTGATTTTATGCTATAATTTTAATTTACTGTTTCTTTTAAGGAAGAAAAATGTATTTATAAATTTTCGCTTTGTTGGTGAGGGTTTAATCCCACTATGTAATTCTCCTCCCCATTTTTCATAATACAAATTTTTTTAAAATAAAAATTTGTGAAAACCGCATACTTGAAATATGACGTGAGACTTGTATTACTAGAATCGAAAAAGGATCAAATATTATATACGGTCAAAATCAGGTATACCTGATTTCACGAGCTCGAGGGATCGCCTTAAGCCCGAGTTCAGAATGAGTCAAGTTGGATCTTGATGGACCAAGCTCGAGCCCGATGACAGAGTACAAGGTCCGAGGATCAAAGTACACGATGAATATCGAAGCTGAGTATACCCAACCCGGCAGAATACGCAAGATTCCTGTCACATCCCAAAAATCATGGTGTAAATCCGGGATAGATTTGTACAAATTAGTACTAATCCGTACTAGGCGGTTAGACAGTTATCCCAATAAGATTCTTTACTGTAAATAGAAATGTACATTATTTAGGGTTCCCCTATTATATAAAAGAGACCACCAACCATTTGTAAAGATCATCTAATCATTGGCAAAGAATATAATCTCTTACTTTTTCGCTCGTTGTTCATCAGAATTGTCCTTTAGCTTTGTTATTCTTGCTTTATTGTTCTTGATCCATCTCGAGGTCACTTTGTGTCACGACCCAATTCCCGAGCCCGGTTGTGATGGCGCCTCTCGTGAAGACAAGGCCAGCCAAACCAAAACGGAACACTTCTTTTCAACGGTTAAATATCATAAACAGTTCTAAACATGATATAATAGCCATAATTTGCGGAAAATAACGATGACAAAAGAAGAAACCATCCCGACACAGCCCAAACTAGGGTGTCACAAGTCACGAGCATCTATTAGGGTATAAATACAACTACAAGGTCTAAATTATACGAAACAGGAATAATGAACAAAAGGGAGAAAAGCGGTGCTGTGAACGCCGGCAGCCACCTCACTAAACTCCGATAACTCTGTCTCTGATCAACCAAAACCCGCTACTGGGTGTATAAATATCTGCATCTGCACATAAGGTGCAGGGAGTAATGTGAGTACTCCGACTCAGTGAGTAATAAATGTAAATAATAACTGAGCGGTAAGAAATCACGTAAAGCAACCAACATGTAGTATAGAAGCAGTGAAAAACCCTTTGAGAAAAATAGTGACACTGTGAAATCTTAAAAAATATCTTAGCTCAGTTTAAACCTCTTTTGAAAATGACTTTCTCAATAGTTACGCAAATGAGTGCAAACAAATAGTGCAGATAAGCACGGAAATCCGCCCCTCGGACACAACACTCAATTAACAGATAATGCCAGGCAATCATATAGATATCACATGAAGTAGCACAAACAACAGATAATGGCAGACAAATGAAATAAAGTAAACACATAAAACAGTACCAACACCGTTGCGGCGTGCAGCCCGATACATATATCGCTGCGGCGTGCAACCCGTCCATATATTTCATCGACGGCGCTCACTGGGGGTGTGCAGACTCCGGGAGGGGCCCCTTACGGCCCAAGCGCAATATGAAGCCATCTCGTGGCGTACATATCTCAGGCCCTCGGCCTCATAATCAACCAGTATCTCACTGCTGCGGCGTGCAGCCCGATCCAAAAGTATCCTCACAATACAGGCCCTCAGCCTTACTCAATCAAAAATCATATAAGCCCCTCAGGCAGTAGTAAAACATGATGCTCAGCCCAAAAATATTATTGGAAATATCATTTGAAGTGTTAAAGCGAAATAAACATGGCTGATTTTTGAAAATAGTGGAAAATACATGACTGAGTTCAAGTATAAAAATCAAACAGTGAGGAAATATCAACAACAGTCCCCGAAGGGTTCAAATAACTGGCACAAAGCCCAAATATGGCAATCAACCCAAAAAACATAATGATAACAAATAAGTCTCAGTCAAATACGCGGTAAAATCATCAATCGAGACGGACCAAGTCACAATCCCCAGTAGTAAAAAACCACACGCTCATCACCAGCGCGTGTCTTGCCTCAATATAGCACTACGATGTGCAAATCCGGGGTTTCAAACCCTCAGGATATCATTTACAATCATTACTCACCTCGAGCCGGCTACAACTCTAGCTCGTGACGCCTTTGCCCCTCGAATCGTCCTCCACGCGCGTCGAATCTATCCAAAAATCAGAATGAATACATCACAATATGCTAAGGGAACAAAACCCAAGCGAAAACAATCGAAAAATATCAAAAATCCCCAAATTAGCAAAACCCGAGCCCCGGGCCCACTTTCTCGAAACTCAGAAATTTTCACATCATTAGATTCCTCATCACCCCACGAGTTCATACATACCAAAAGTTCTCAATTCCGACCTCAAATGGTCCATCAAATCCCAATTCAAAAGTTCAAAATCTCAAGCCCTAATTCTTCCAATTTTAGCTTAAATTCCATGAATTTCTAGGTAAATTTCATAATAGAATCACGTTTTTTGTTCATAAAACTTACCTCCAATCAATTCTCCTTGAATCCCTCTTCAATATCCCTCAAAGAGCTCTCAAAATGATCAACTATGGTGGAAAAATGACTCAAAATTGCGGAGGAAATGTCTTATAAACTTTCTGCCCAGTTCTGATATTCCTTCTTCGCGAACGCGGTCAACGTCTCGCATTCGCGAAGCACAAACTTACGTTGACCAAATTTTTCCCTACGCAAATGCGTCACCCTATCGCGAACGCGATGCTTCTGCCTTTTACACCTTCGCGAACACGACAACCTTACGCGAACGCGATGAACAAAATGCCTTGGACCCCAATTTCCTCTACGCGATCGCGAGTGCCTTCTCGTGAACGCGATGCACTGCTTCCCATCCTTTCGCGAACGTGAGGCACGTCTCGCGAACGTGAAGGCTTAATTTTGGCCTTCCTCAAATCCTTCTACGCGAACGCGAAGAGAAAATTCTTCTGCAACAGCTGAACAACAATTTCTGCAACTCTCAAAGCCAAAAATGGTTCGATTGACCATCTGAAACTCACCCGAGGCCCCCGGGATCTCAACCAAAAGCACCAACACATCTTAAAACATCGTTCAAACTTGTTCCAATCATCAAAACACCTCAACAAAACACCAAATCCACCAATTCACATCGAATTCAAGCCCAAGTTTTTCTAAAACTTCCGAAATACGCGTTCGATCAAAAACCCAACCAAAACACGTCTGAATGACGTGAAATTTTGCACACACATCCCAAATGACATAACGAAGCTACAGAAACTCTCGGAATTCCATTCCAACCCTCGGATCAAAATCTCACCTATCAACCGAAAATCGCCAAAATACAAACTTCGCCAATTCAAGCCTAATTATACACCGGACCTCCAAAACCACTTCCGATCACGCTCTTAAGTCACAAATCACCCAACGAAGCTAACCAATTCATAAAAATTTCTGTTCCGAGCTCATATACAAATAAGTCAACTCTTGGTCAAACTTTTCAAATTCAAAGCTTTCAACTAAGACTGTTCTTTCAAATTCATACCGATTTCCGTGAAAACTAAAATCAACGATTTACATCAGTCATAATACATTATATTGGGCAAGTCATGCCCGAGAACTGGCGATCAAAGTGCAAAAGCTCAAAACGACCGGTCGGGTCGTTACATCCTCCCCCACTTAAACACATGTTCGTCCTCGAACTTACCCAGAGTTGTTCTAGAAGCCAACCAATAGCTGAATAGCCTTACCATGCTTATACCCGGGGGTGATCCCACGTCACCCTATCTCATATAGGTCCGATAACACGATATAACTGAAATTTCACAATCCATCCTAGTCCATAAACCATAGAACCACATTTCTGCTTCTAAAATCCTCAATACGATCAGAACCTCACATTTATGCTGTGGATAAGTCCGAACAAGCTATGACAAACCATATCCTCTATCTCAGGTGCCATCACATGATATACCACATAGCTTGACACTCGTAGCGATAACTTCTTTTCACAGCAGTTGCCCACAACAACTGAATACTGGTAGAAAACTTCCTATCAACTAAAGCCTCATTCCAACACTTTCATATACTGCCAATGATAAATGAAATACGCATTAAACCACGACCATTTCTCAGGTCAACCATTCATGAAGTTACTTCTCCCCTGACAAATACCATAGCAAATTTTCGAGCCGAACGTCGATCTTATCCTTCCAACATGTTGAAATCGAATCTGTTTGTATTCATTAATGATCCCAACGATCTCCTCTAATCCAGCACACCACCCTGGTGACATGACACATCAATAGAGGCCTAAGCCGCAACTAGTATAATACACGCACCAATAAGCAACGGTTCGAACATACTCCAATCATGAAAGTAACTCAAATGAAAGAGCCGTATTTCAAGTTCGCCAGTACCACCACAACACAAAGCAGAGAACCCGTCTCACATCATGGAATAGAACACACGAATCTAGACTGCAAGGTCATCTCCATATAGCTGCGATGCAATGCGCGATCCTATCAAACACTGCTCCACATAAAACACCCCAAGTCACTATGCTCGAAAGCGACAACCACGCACAATTTGATGTTTGGAACCAAAGCAAATTCATTACACCCACGGTGAAGCAATTAATATATACCACGTAAACCCGATAGAACATAACTGACATGTCATTCACCGAGCAACACCCAATTACTCTTCCCGCTCGACTTCGACTATAAACCCCAATAGAAACGCACCATATGTGCCCATAACCAACAAATCATACATCTCGCAACATAGAAAGGCAACTCATAGATCTCCCATATCACTAGTAAGCTCAATAACGGTCGAACCAACCTATCCCTCAACAATACAATTTAGGGCCAACTAAGTCGACTCAGCTAGAACACGCATCCACATTGGCCTACCAGCGAACTCTCTATCAAGGGGAAACCTGAAGCTGTTCCTTCAACTCCTTAATTCTGCCGGTGCCATACGATACGGTGCCCTGCACCAAATCAATACCTAAATCAACAACCCTGCTTGGCGACATGCCTGGCCATAAGAAACACATCCGAAAAGTCCCTCACCACCGGAACTAAATCAATATGAGGAGCCTCAGCATTGACACTCATCACAAGAGCCCAAGTAAGAAAGACAAATCCTTCCCAGCTATCCGCTAAGTCTTCGAAATGTAAAACCACTCTACCAGGACTTAATCCGACACACCTCGCTATTCAACCCGTGGCATTTCCGGAATAGCCCATAGCGCAATAGTCCAGAATAACCCAACATGGAGACAATCACTCTAATCCCCAATATCACATCCAGAATCTAACATACCAGGCAACGAAAGATCCACTTGGGCCTCCAAATCCCGATAGTCACTAAACAGTACCGAATACCTACGATCTACAACCCACATAGCCTGAATATGAGAACTCCCGTCTCCACATCCACACGGCACATGAATCACCATATTCGATCCCAATTTCGTTGTCCGAACACATGCTACACCTTTAATACCCAATCATCCCATGATAGATACTCTAAAATTTCCCTTTGCCAACAAGCAATCCTGAATATCACCAGTCGATCTAACAAGAAAATGCTACAAAACTACCAAAGTGTCATCAACTTAATCACATTGTCTTTTCTGAAACATATACCCTCGTCAAATCACCCCAGTTAGCACTACTACTTCCTTAATCATTTGAAACTGTTTGTGCTACCTAAGAATTCATGACTTTCCATTCAGAACTGAACCGTAACCTTCCACACGCAATTGTCAATCCTCCATAACCTACCGCATATACCATACCATCTCAGGATAACATAAGAACTTCATCTTCCTTCCGAGCCACAAACATCTACGTACTCAATTGGTCAAGAACTCCACATTGGTCCCAATCTAGAGGAAAAATCACTATACCACCCATGCTCCGCATGCCCGCTGAAAATATACATCTCCAAACCAAGGTAAAACCATCAAGAACTCTCCGAGTTCCCTTTGCACAAATCAGACCTGTCAGGACTGAATCCTTCTAACTCGATCAAGTTAAGCAAGCCATCAAAACCTAAGAGCATCACCGCAAAATACTTGAAAGAGCTTATTACCTCGAACACACACAAGGAATTAATCATATCCTTACCATATCGATTCGGTCTACTATCAAGCTACTCCATCTATCAAAATTTCCTTCTTATTCATCTTCAACTTGATATTCTCTCTTGCTGTAGCACCAAAATTCCTCAACCCAGGATTACCACACGAGACCCAAGCATACAACTACACTGTCTAAGACTCATAAGCCGTTGAATACTCTCTAAAATATTCCCAAAAGCACCACATTTGAAATACTTTGCTCTGAAGAACTTTCTGTGAATCTAAATCTATTACCTCCTGATACTGATACATAGAATCCCACAATTAATATAGAAAACACCACAAGTCTTGACATCTTCTAATGAAACGCAGCTTCTAACCACATATGCGACTTTGGAATACTCAATTGATATAGGCAGACTCTTGAACACATTAGAATCATTCTCGCAAGTCATCCACTCTCCTCAAACCGCAATTAGCCTGATCAAACGAACCGATCAATCTGTGCCTCATTAGCACTCCAACACCGCAGAATGTGACATCATTCCATTACAACCAAGCAACTTCATGCTCTTTGCACCGAGCATCCTTTACCAATAACAACTCAAGACATTCCGTGATTCTTACACACTTATGAAGCATACTATATACCTTGTTAAGAATTTTTTTTTTCCTTTACTCGAGCCATCCTCGGTCTCAATTCCTGTAGGCCATAACTGATTCACCCGCACGCCTCAAACTAGAACCAACATAGCACCTAACCGTGCAATCAACTGCTCACAGCAGATTCCCCCACTTGGCTTGAAGCCATAGATCAAATTACACTCAATAACTCATAACTTCTATATTACATTGATGCCACAATGCTATAGTGAGATTAAACTCGAATCCTTTGTAAGCTTGTGAAAACACAGATCATCTAGTACTTAAATCTTCGGCAAACCTCGCACTCATTCTTGCAATAGTTAAGCCCACTCTCTTAAGCGACCCAAAATTCAAATTTCAACACTTACATTTCACTTGCACATGAGATCTTCTAACAGTCACATAAGGGTCACACAACCTCAGAATTTTTCTCAAGAGATAACCCACCTGTTTTGCCTTCAATTAACATTTTTGTACACCTTCCACCGTCATAAACTGTACGCAGTCACTTAGTCTTCCTCAGTCTGAACTCATACCGCAACATGAAATCTACTCCACTCCTAACTAGAAGACACGATAAGATTCTTCACACACCCATAGTTCGGGCTACACCTCGAATCACAATGGAATTCAAGCACCTAATAGTTCTTCTATCATCCAGCAGACCCCTCTCGTCGCTTCCGAAACATATGGATACTTCTCGAAGTACTAAAATAGTCATCACATAATTATCCAGCCGTTACTTCCACTAATTGTGACAATACTGAACATATAAGTTCGAAACACTCGCTTACACAATCAGCACCTCGGTGCTTAAGCCATATGCAAAGATCCAGCCTCAAGTCTTTCAGACTGGCCCAACATCAAACTCACAGAGATCACATCTCGCCCCTCGATCAGGGAATCACAAACCATCAAGGAACATCTGATACTGAGTGCTCATGCGTGCATGCGAACGCGTGGGAGGAATTTCAAGAGTTACTCTTCAAGCTGAATCAAGGACGCACGATAAGAATTCAAGAACGTGAAGTTTTCCTAAAGGTTCTACAGCCTCTCGAGGATAAATACAAACGTCTCCGGTACCGATACGCGAGACTCTACTAAACCTGCTCATGACTCATGAGACCTAAGTAACCTAGGCTCTAATACCAACTTGTCAAGACACAATTCCTGAGCCCGGTCGTGATGGTGCCTCTCGTGAAGACAAGGCCAGCCAGACTAAAATGGAACACTTCTTTTCAATGGTTAAATATCATAAACAGTTCTAAACATGATATAATAGCCATAATTTGCGGAATATAACAATGACAGAAGAAGAAACCATCCCGACACAGCCCAAACCAGGGTGTCAGAAGTCACGAACATCTATTAGGGTATAAATACGACTACAAGGTCTAAATTATACGAAACAGGAATAATGAACAAAGGGGAGAAAAGAGGTGCTGTGAACGCTGGCAGCCACCTCACTAAACTCCGATAACTCTGCCTCTGATAAACCAAAACCCGCTACTGGGTGTATAAATCTCTGCATCTGCACACAAGGTGCAGGGAGTAATGTGAGTACTCCGACTCAGTGAGTAATATAGGTAAATAAAAACTTAGCGGTAAGAAATCACGTAAAGCAACCAACATGCTGTATAGAAGCAGTGAAAAACCCTTTGAGAAAAATAGTGAAGCTGTGAAATCTTTAGAAATATCTTAGCTCAGTTTAAACCTCTTTTGAAAATGACTTTCTCAACAGTTACGCAAATGAGTGCAAACAAATAGTGCAGATAAGCACGAAAATCCGCCCCTCGGGCAGAATACTTAATTAACAGATAATGCCAGGCAATCAGATAGATATCACATGAAGTAGCATAAACAACAGATAATGGCAGACAAATGAAATAAAGTAAACACATAAAACAGTACCAACACCGCTGCGGCGTGCAGCCCGATCCATATATTGCTGCGACATGCAACTCGATCCATATATTTCGTCGACGACACTCACTGAGGGTGTGCAGACTCCGGGAGGGGCCCCTTACGGACCAAACGCAATATCAAGCCATCTCGTGGCGTATATATCTCAAGCTCTCGGCCTCATAATCAATCAGTATCTCACTGCTGCGGCGTGCAGCCTGATCCAAAAGTACCCTCACAATACAGGCCCTCGGCCTCACTCAGTCAAAAATCACATAAGCCTCTTGGGCAGTAGTAAAACATGATGCTCAGCCCAAAAATATTATTGGAAATATCATTTCAAGTGTTAAAGCGAAATAAACATGGCTGATTTTTGAAAACAGTGGAAAATACATGACTGAATTCAAGTATAAAAATCAAACAGTGAGGAAATATCAACAACAGTCCCCGAAGGGTTCAAATAACTGGCACGAAGCCCAAATATGGCAATCAACCCAAAAACATAATGATAACAAATAAGTCTCAGTCAAATACGCGGTAAAATCATCAATCGGGATGGACCAAGTCATAATCCCCATTAGTAAAAAACCACACGCTCATCATCCAGCGTGTGTCTTGCCTCAATATAGCACTACGATGTGCAAATTCGGGGTTTCAAACCCTCAGGATATCATTTACAATCATTACGCACCTCGAACCGGCTACAACTCTAGCTCGCAATGCCTTTGCCCCTCGAATCGGCCTCCACGCGCGTCGAATCTATCTAAAAATTAGAACGAATATATCACAATATGCTAAGAGAACAAAACCTAAGCAAAAACAATCGAAAAATATCAAAAATCCCGAAATTAGCAAAACCCGAGCCCGGGGCCCACTTTCTCGAAACTCAAAAATTTTCACATCATTAGATTCCCTATAACCCCACGAGTTCATAAATACCAAAAGTTCTCAATTCCGACCTCAAATGGTCCCTCAAATCCCAATTCAAAAGTTCAAAATCCCAAGCCCTAGTTCTTCCAATTTTAGCTTAAATTTCATGAATTTCTAGGTAAATTTCACAATAGAATCATGTTTTTGATTCATAAAATTTACCTCCAATCAATTATCCTTGAATCCCTCTTCAACATCCCTCAAAGAGATCTCAAAATGATCAACTATGGTGGAAAAATGGCTCAAAATCGCGGAGGAAATGTCTTATAAACTTTCTGCCCAGTTCTGATAATCCTTCTTCGCGAATGCGGTCAACATTTCGCGTTCGCGAAGCATAAAATTACATTGACCAAATTTTGCCCTACGCGAACGCGTCACCCTATCGCAAACGCGATGTTTCATCCTCCTACACCTTCGCGAATGTGACAACCTTACGCGAACGCGATGAACAAAATGCCTTGGACGCCAATTTGCTCTACGCGATCGTGAGTGCCTTATCGCGAACGTGATGCACTGCTTCCCATCCTTTTGCGAACGCGAGGCACGTCTTGCGAATGCGAAGGCTTAATTTTGGCCTTCCTAAAATCCTTCTACGCGAAAAGAGAAAATTCTTCTGCAATAGCTGAATAGCAATTTCTGCAACTCTCAAAGCCAAAAATAGTCCGATTGACCATCCAAAACTCACCCGAGGCCCCCGAGACCTCAACCAAAAGCACCAACACATCTTAAAACCTCATTCAAACTTGTTCCAATCATCAAAACACCTCAACAAAACACCAAATCCACCAATTCACATCGAATTCAAGCCTAAGTTTTTCTAAAACTTCTGAAATACGCTTTCGATCTAAAACCCAATCAAAACACGTCTGAATGACCTAAAATTTTTCACACACATCTAAAATGACATAACGAAGCTACAAAAACTCTCAGAATTCCATTCCGACTCTCAGATCAAAATCTCACTTATCAACTGAAAATCGCCAAAATACAAACTTCGCCAATTCAAGCCTAATTCTACACTGGACCTCCAAAACCACTTCCGATCACGTTCCTAAGTCAAAAATAACCCAAAGAAGCTAACCAATCATAAAATTTCCGTTCCGAGCTCATATACAAATAAGTCAACTCTTGGTCAAACCTTTCAAATTCAAAGCTTTCAACTGAGATTGTTCTTTCAAATTCATACCGATTTCCGTGAAAACCAAAATAAATGATTTACATCAGTCATAATACATCATACGGAGCAAGTCATGCCCGAGAACTGGCAATCAAAGTGTAAAATCTCAAAACGACCGGTCGGGTCGTTACACTTTGGCTCGAGGTCGATATTGCCTAGCAACACTGATTTGGTTTACTCATTCCTTTTATTTATACGTTATACTTCTTGATTATTAATTAGTATTGAACTAAATCACATATCTTTAAAACCAAAAATCAAATTTAATTGTTACTTATATTTTCGAGGTAAATAGTTTGGCGCCCACCGTGGGGCTAAAGATAATAGTGGTTAATCTAGTACTGATTCTAATAACACGTGTTATTTTCACACTTGTTCTTGTCAAAGATTCTTTGTTTTCAAGTTAAAACATGTCAAACTCACAAAACGCGCCCGTGCACAGCGATGACGGTCTTGGATTTCATGGGAAAAATGAAAATGTAGCTGCTTCGGGAGTCGGTGTACCACCAATTAACCTAGGAGAAGTGCCAACTGTGAACTAGTTGATTTTAGTTCACACATTGCTTTAAATGCATATTTAGGAGCAGACCCCGGGGGAAGTGTACGCAGGGAAGTAAGATCTGGTGGCCAAGGAACACAGGGTATAAGATACGGGGAAGTTAGCCTCCAAGTAATATTCGAGATGCTACAAGCTCAATAGATTTTCATCGCTCAACTTCAAAGTCAGAATAAAACTCCAAGTGTGGTCGAACCAGGGAACACTCGACGTACTGAGCCAGTGCTAGAGAGATCAAACAGTAATGTCTCAGGGACTAACCCCACGATTATGAGGATGCTCGAGGAACTCACAGAGAGGATTGAGTCCGGAGAGAAAAAGAATGAGGATAACGACAAAAAGTAAAAACATACAACTCCCGGGTTGACCAGATACTAGGGGCACCGCCGATATTGGAAGGACTAGATTCTAAAAAGTTCGTGCAAAGTCCTTTCCCCCTAGTGCGGTTCCGAAGCCAATCCCCAAGAAGTTCCGTATGCCCGAGATTCCCAAGTATAATGGGACGACCAATCTGAATGAACATGTCATCTTGTGTACGTGCACCATAAAAGGAAACGACTTGGAAGATGACAAAATTGAATCTATATTGCTGAAGAAGTTTGGGCAGACTCTATCCAAGGGTGCCTTAATATGGTATCATAAGTTAATCCCTAATTTTAGTGATTTGTTTGCTATGCTTGCAGATTCTTTTGTAAAAGCACATGTCGGAACCATTAAAATTGCAACGAGAAAGTCCGACCTTTTCAAGGTAAGGCAGAAAGATAATGAGATTCTTAGGAAATTCGTATCTCGGTTCCAAGCGGAGAGAATGGATTTTCCTCCGATCACCGATGACTAGGATGTTCAAGCTTTCACTCAAAGTCTCAACACTTGGAGTTCCATAGCTTCACAGCAGTTGAAGCAAAGTTTACTCGAGTACCCGGCTATTACTTGGGCCGACGTACATAACCAGTATCAGTCGAAGATTAGGGTCGAGGATGATCAACTAGGGACTCCTTTGGGGTCCGTTTATCCTAGTAGTCCTATGGATAGGATCAAAATGGACATAGATCGAGAGTCAAGGTCGAATAGAGATCGATATCAACCGTATAACGGAGACCGCAGAGGTAGTGGGTCTGGGCAAAGCTTCACGTTAAATGAGAGGAGAAATGATCGAGGTCAAAATTCATGGCGGTTTGATTCCAAGGAAGATCACATTAAATATCCAATATCTGAATAAAGGTACTAACCCAATCCAATCTTTTCTATTTTTTCGACTAACACTTGCAGGTTTTCGACAAGGATCGGCACAAAGCTTTGGACCTTAAAGCACGCGTTGCACTCTTTTTCCCCTAGACTGGTTTTTGTCCCAAATGTGTTTTTCTAGCGAGGTTTTTAATAAGGCAACCATTGTTCATGTTAACTTAGAGCAATTCAATAGTATCCGAGGTCCCCAGCAATAAGCCACGAGTACTAGAGGGCATTGCCCTCGAATGTCTACTTTGTTGCAAGGAAATCACTTCGAGACATCGGGTCTCGATAGGAAAACTTTATAACGGGCCAAACGGTCAGATGAACTATGTCCGTATAGAATAGTTGAGCCCCGATGACAAAATATGTACGCATATATCAATTATCCAAAGAAGCATTCTTTCTATATCAAAACACTTTGTGTCTCAAAGAAACTTGCTACTATATGAACATCATACTTGTGATTCCACGAGAAACGGCTCAAGGGCTGAAACGCAAATACACCTCGAATAGTCGGGGATTATCATCGACAGTCAACACATTCAAGTATCTAAACTCAAATTTATAAGACCTCAAAGATGCATCCTTCGATACAAGGGCCAAGGCCATCATACTCGGGGACTAGCCTTTCGGACAAGTTCGAAAGGTTATCGAGAAACAAGTCCAAAAGACACACCCGAAGGTTACAGTCATATTAAAGACTACGGTTATATAAAAAAGGCTACGGCCAAAATCTTGCGGCTCGGAGATGTACGACTTCCGCCATAAGTTAAAGGCCTTCAAATACTTTGAAAAAACGGTTAAACAAGGATACCCTCGGCAAAAGCAAATAAAAAAGGACGTCGATAAAATCAGCCTTCGAATAATTTAAAGGCTTCGATAACATCAGCCTTTGAAAAAGCCTCAAGAGGTATTAACATGAAAGGGTTCTGATTGATTGAACCCTCAAAAAACCCAATGGGTTCAAAAAAACACATGCTAAGGCATAAAGAAATTTCACTAGGTCATTTAGCCGAAAAGAGGGAAAATTATAGCCGTCTTAGAGGCTGAATTGGACCAACTTAAAGAGCCTAAGGGCCAATATAAGAAATCCTAAGTGCTAACTTTACTTCGAGTTCGAGCAAATACTCACTCGACTACTAAGCCCAAGGGCTACCCGAGTTCGAGAAAATTCTCACTTGGGGACTATCTATGAAACCTAAGGGCTAACTCTACTTCGAGTTCGAGCAAGTCCTCACTCGACCATAAAAACCCAAGGGCTATTTATCCCGAGTTCGAGCAAACCCTCACTTGGGGACCATCCATAAAGCCTAAGGGCTAAATTTACTTCGAGTTCGAGCAAATCCTCACTAGACTATAAAGCCTAAGAGCTATTTCATTTCGAGTTCGATCAAGTACTCACTTGACTATTTATAAGCCCAAGGGCTACTCGAGTTCGAGAAAATTCTCACTCGGGGTCTATCTTTCGAGCCCAAGAGCCACCTCATCTCAAGTTCGAGCGTGTCTTCACTTGGCCTAAGGGCTATTTTCATTTCAAGTTCGAGCGTGCACTCACTTAACTATCAAACCCAAGGGTTACCTTACCTCATCGATTGTTGAGCCTAAGAGCTACTCAAACTCAAGTTCGAATGGTCACTCGGAGTCCATTGATCGAAAACGTTCGAAGGCAAAACTTATTGTCGGTCATTACCATCTCAAACTTTAAACATTCAAAAGGATTTTTATGCTAAAGCACTTTGACCCGCACAAAAAGAGTAACAGATTCAGAAGCCATGGAAGGAAAAAGGCTTTGTATAAACCTTTTTACAAGAGCTATAGGTCACGATCAAGAGTTCCTCGCAAGGGCCGATCAGCCTCAAAAGCAAAATTACTAAGAGCATAAAACCTAAGCATCACGGTCCTTATCGGCAGAAGTGTCTTCGCCCTCAGAATCTTCTCCGCCACCGGACTCGCTGAAGTTCTCGGAGTTTTCCTCGGGAAAGGACAACTTCCAAGCTTTTGTTTCCTATGTCTCTTACGTCAGGATGATAATGTTGTGGCAAATTGGGGTAAAGATCAAGGACTCAACTCATTTCTTGTTGTTATACTCTAAGAAATGCGGGGACTATCTATATACGGTCGAAATCAGGTATGCCCGATTTCACGGGCTTGAGGGATCGCCTTAAGCCAGAGTTCAGAATGAGTCGAGTTCTAGCTCGATGGACCAAGCTCGAGCCCGATGACAGAGTACAAGGTTCGAGGATCGAAGTATGCAATGAGTATCGAAGGTGAGTATACCCAACCCCGAGATGATGCCGTTATGGGTTTGTAACAGAATAAGCAAGATTCCTGCCACATCCCTAAAATCATGGCATAAATCCCGAGATAGATTTGTACAAATTAGTATTAATCCGTACTAGGCAGTTAGATAGTTGTCCCAATAAGATTCTTTATTGTAAATAGAAATGTACCTTATTTAGGATTCTCCTATTATATAAAGGGGACCCCAATCATTTATAAAGATCATCTAATCATTAGCAAAGAATATACTCTCTTACTTTTTCGCTCATTGTTCATCAGAATTATCCTTTAGCTTTGTTATTCTTGTTTTATTGTTCTTGATCCATCTCAAGGTCACTTTGGCTCGAGGTCGATATTGCCTAGCAACACTGGTTTGGTTTACTCATTCCTTTCATTTATACGTTATACTTCTTGATTATTAATTAGTATTGAACTAAATCACATATCTTTAAAACCACAAATTAAATTTAATTATTACCCATATTTTTGAGTTAAACAAATATACACATGTATTACAAAAAATTATTTAAATTTACCTTTTGTTTAACTATTTGGCTTATTCAGGTACTACCATTGTACTATGGCACTGATATGCCCTCTAATTTTGACTGAGGGATACATGGCATTTCATAAATGAATAACCCAGCCCCAATTTAGATACCCAATTCTAATAAAAACCCACCCCTAATAGAGTCATTACTCAACCCAGTTCCTTCCAAGAGCACGTTCGTGTTCAACAATATGTTCTTTATTGTAAAAGAATTCTATAATTATATATTAAAGCTCTAGAAGAGAAGATAACAATAGACAGAGGAGAAGGGTGATTTTATTTCTTTATATTTCCAGTTATCTTTCGCAAGAGAATAGCACATTATTTATAGGTTACAAAGAGTGTCCAAAAATTACAAGAATTGAATGGATTTATTCATTTGGTACATGAATTGCCAAAGTGTTACAAAATGGACATCCATATTCAATGGATTTATAACACTCCCTCTTGGATGTATAGTGTACCTTGTAAAAACCTTACTAGGAAAATCTGAAGGAGAAAAAGGCTGGTGAAGGAAAAAGAATACACAGATCTTCTAATACGCATTGTGTGCTGCCTTATTAAAAATCTTTCCAAAAAAATCAATTGGAAAAGACCTTAGTAAAGCGAAAAGAGTACAGTGCGTATATACTCCCCATTATGAAAACTTCATCTAATATCTCAAAGACGATACAGTCCAATCTAGTATCTCAACTTCTCAAATGTTGATGTTGCCAATGCCTTTATGAACAAATCCGCCAGATTATCACTTGAAGGGATCTACTATCTCCCAATTCTCTTGAGGAACATGCGTGATGGTGAAATGTGTTTTGTTCTATCTTATTTAATGCTTTCTTGTAACGACCCAACCTATCATTCTTAATATTTGCATTCCGTTTAGTTGTTTGAAGTCTTGAGTTGATTCATTTGATGTAATATGACTTGTGTGAATCGTCGGTTTTGATTTTCAGGTGATATGGTATTTATTTAGAAGAATGATTCTCAACTTGGAAGCTTTAAATTGGAAGAGTTGACCAAGTTTGATGTATACGACAAAAATCGGCGGTCCGATTTTACGGTCACCAAGGCGCCTCAAATAAACTACCTCCCAAAGGCTCGAAGCTTAGCTCGGGGTTCCAGCCTCGAGGGTTCTCAATAATCTACTTCGAGCAATGGTCGGCCTCGAGCCAGGGTAAATCGGGGGCGTCGGTGGATCGGTGTGAGGTTCCCAAGACACGTGACTAGAACTGACAAAGTCTATTAAGCTAGTCCAAACCTGTACCATAGCATGAAAAGTTTGTACCAGCCTCATATCTTTGTAATGTTGGAATTCCCCCTAATATAAAGGGGATCCTTGTCATTTTGTAGACATCTGATGCTCAATATTAAACACACAAGAACATTCTCTCTGCTCTCTAACATATTCTCTTGCTCTTATTACTCCCATTTATTGCTTATATTTATTGTGTTCTATTTATTATTCATCATTTATTGCTTATCATTGATCATAAAGAGCCACCGCCATAGCTCTCACAATTGTTAATCTTCCCTCGATTGCTCTAAGCCGGCCACCTGACTCGACCTCGAGGCCCCATATACGCAAGCTCGAGGCCCAGATCTCCAGCCATTTGGTTTGACTATCATATCGTTTTAAGCTATAATCTTGCCTTCTAATCTTTTACTTAGCATTCATTGCCCAACAACTAGCATAAATATAGATCACGTATTTTTATAACCACAAAATCAAATTTTATTTGTTATTACCATTTTCACGGTAAACAGTTTGGCACCCACCATGGGGCTAAAAATAATAGTGATTATTTTCTTGCTGGTTTAACTACGTAACGCGGGTTGCCTTTCACATTTTTTCTTGTCCAAGATCTTTGATTTCAGGTCGAAATGTCTAACTCAGTAAACAATAATCTTGAAGACCATGGAGAGAATGGTGTGGATGTTCCAGGTGTTGGTGTACCACCACGAAACCCTGAGAATGCACCAGAACCAATTCCTGTGGACGCGTTCTCACGCGACGCCCAACACGTCGATATAAGCTCTCACACTAACAAGAGAGTACATTAAGGAGATCAACAAGAATCCAAAAACACCCCAGCTCTGGAGGAACAGTAGGTCAGTCTTCACGTTATTTTTGAGATGTTGCAGGCACAACAGCTGGCAATCGCTCAGCTGCAGAGCCACCAAAGAACCCCAAGTACAGTAGCCCCGGGAACAGCCCATCGGACTGAACAGGTACAAGAAAGATCAAGCAACAATGGGTCGGCAGTCGACCCCGCCATCGTAAAGATGCTCAAGGACCAAAGAGGATCGAGTCAAGTGAGAAAAACATAGAAGCCAACGACAAAAAGGTCAAGACCTACAATTCCATGGTCAACGAAATTCTGTGCGCACCCCCGATCCTGAAGGGTGTGGATTCAAAGAAGTTCGTATAGAAACCGTTCCAGCAGGAAGCGGCTCCAAAACCCATCCCGAAGAAGTTCAGGATGCCAGACCTTTCAAAGTACAATGGAACCTCAGACCCCAACGAACACGTTACTACTTACACTTGCGCAGTGAAGGGCAACGACCTAAACAACGATGAGATCGAGTCCATCCTACTAAAAAAGTTCGGAGAAACGCTTTCAAAGGGGGCAATGATGTGGTATCACAACCTAGCCCCAAACTCAATAGATTCATTTGCCATGCTGGCAGATTCTTTCATAAAGGCATATGCTAGTGCCATCAAAGTAACAACAAGGAAATCCGAAGTTTTCAAGATCAAGTAGAGGGAGAATGAGATGTTGCGAGAGTTCGTATCTCGCTTTCAAATGAACGAATGGAATTGCCACCCATTTCCGATGACTAGGCAGTGAAGGCCTTCACTCAAGGTTTGAACGAACGAAGCTCGGTGGCTTCGAAACAGCTGAAGCAGAATTTGGTTAAATACCCCGACGTGACTTGGTCGGATGCCCACATACCGATACCAATCGAAGATCAGGGTTGAGGATGACCAATTAGGAGCCCCCTCGGGCTCGGTATACCCAAGCAGGTTCTGGTGAATGAGCCAAAGCCAAACAAAGAAAGGTACCAACCATACACCAAAGACAAGAGAAATGCCCCAAGGCGTAACATACCCTGGAATGATCGAAGAACAAACCGAGGGCAGAACCCTCGGGGACTCATCAGCAGAGCCGGGTTTGATAGACACGCAGGGCCGATGGAGGCACCCCGCTTGTCGGAATACAACTTCAATGTCGATGTTTCAGACATGGTATTCGCCATCAGTAAAATCAAAGACACCAGGTGGCCTAGGCCTGTACAATCAGATCCTTCGCAAAGAAATCATAACATAGTGTGTGAATTTCACAACACGCACGACCACAGGACCGAGGATTTCCACCAGCTCCGGGAAGAAGTAGCCTGACTACTCAGCAAAGGTCACCTACGAGAATTCCTCAGTGATTGGGCCAAAAGTCAGTTCCGGGAAAGAGAGGCGACCAAAATAACGAAACAAATGAGCCACAACATGTCATCCACATGATTTTGGGAGGCATCGATGCCCCACAAAAACCCATGATCAGAAGAACAAAAGTATTCATCACCATGGAAAAGCGAACTCAAGGTTACATACCTGAGGATGCTCTTACATTTAGTGACTAGGACATCGACACCTTGTGTCAGCCTCACAATGACGCACTGGTAATCTTTTTCCTTGTAAATACATTTCAAATTAAACGTGTACTTGTGGATCCATGTAGCTTGGCCAACATTATCAGGTCGAGGGTGGTAGAGCAGCTCAGACTGCTTAACCAAATCGTGCCCGCCTCTCGAGTCGTCAACGGATTCAACATGGCGAGCGAAACATCGAAAAGGGAAATCACCCTCCTAGTGAACGTGGCTGGCACAACCCAAAAGGCCAAATTCCATGTCATCAAAAGAGACATGAGATACAATGCGTTGCTCGGAAGGCCATGGATGAGAGCAGTACCATCAAACCTCCATCAAATTATGAAGTTCCCAACAAAGGATGGAATAAAAACCGTATACGGGGAACAACATGCAGCAAGGGAGAGTTCACAGTACACGACGTGGCGCCGATACCAGTACTTCCACCTTCGAAGGAGCCAAAGGATAAGCAAACAGTAAAATAGCGATAACAAGCTACACTCTAGGCTACCCTCGACTAAACAAAATAAAGGATCGTACCGAGTCCTCATAACAAACGATTGAATCGTATCAAGATCCAATGTGCCGTCAGCACTAAGGTATGGCCATCTCCCTTTTTAGTTACATTTTATGCTAACCTGAATGTAGGTATCCGATCGAAATGGCTGAAGCACTACCCAACTCGAAGGTCTTAGGTTCCAAAAGCATGTATTGCACTATTTTCCTTCAACTGGGTTTTTATCCCAAGAAGGGTTTTACCGGCAAGGTTTTTAATGAGGCAACATCTATATGATACCTAAGGAAGACTCAACAAGTATTCAAGGCTTCTTTTGCAATCAACCTTGAATACTGGGGGGCATCCCCCCGGAAGGTCACCTACTTAGAGAAGCCAAGATGCACTAAATGGGGTCTCGATAGGAAAATAATGTACCGGGCCAAACGGTCGAACGAACCGTGTCTACATAGAACAACTGAGCCCGTAACAACAAAAACGTGTATGCTTGTACCAAGTAATCAAAGAACACTTTCACCTTCATCAAAACATTTCTCATTTCAAGGAAGCTCGGTATTTTTTGCAAAAAATGGCCCCAGAGCCAAAAAACGTCCCGAATACTCAGGGAATGGCGTCAAGTCGTTTGACCCCCGGGTCGAAGCTTCAAACTTATAAGCCCTAAATAAGGCAACATCAAGATCACAAAACGGCTCCAGAGCCAAAAATGTCCCGAACACTCGGGGACTGGCATCGAAAACTCAAGGCCACATGACCTCCGGGTCGGAAACTCCGAAATCGTAAGCCCTCAAAGAGGCAATACCAAGTTTACAAGTAATGGCTCCTGAGCCAAGAAACCCTCAACGACTTAGGGACTTCCACCAATCGCCACCCCCTTCGACTTATCAAAACCCAAGGTCATAAGACAACATGCGAGCAACCTTGGTCTCGTAAGACCTATGTAAGGCAATAACAATATCTGTAAGACCTCAAGAAAGGCATGAATCACACTTGTACCAAGTGATAATATATGTAAGACCTCAAGCAAGGCATGAACCACACTTATCCCAAGTGACAATATCCGTAAGACCTCAAGCAAGGCATGAACCACACTTGTACCAAGTGACAATATCTAAAAGACCTCAAGCAAGGCATGAACCATATTTGTACCAAGTAGCCAAAACTGTAAGACCTCAAAGGCATGTAAAACTTGTAAGACCTTACTAAAGGCATAAACCTGATCTCAAAGTTAAGGCTATATATCGAACTTGTAAGACCTCTAAAAAGGCATAACCTCGATATAGACGTCGAAACTACTTCACTCGGGGATTGAAAGGCTCCATCCAAACACAAATTACTATGGTTACAAGGTTGTACCAGCCAAACTAACACGACTCGGGGACGCCTGACCATCGCTATAAAATCACAGGCCTTCAATTACTTCAAATCGGTTAAATATGCTACCCTCGACATAGGCAAACGAGCTTCGACAATGTCAGCTCATAACTATAGGCTTCGAGATACTCAGCAACCGAGCCAAACCTCTCGAGGTGCTCGATCATCACCATATAATGACTCACAATTGAGTTTTTAATCGAACTGTCGAAGAGCCAGGCAAAAACAATTTCAAAAAGTCCTTAACGAGGGAAAAATAAAGCCTATATAAAAGGTCGTACCGACCCAATACGTAAGAGCCACTGTCGTCAGCCCATACAAAAGGTCGTACCGACCTAATGCGTAAGAGCCACTATTGTCAGCCCATACAAAAGGTCGTACCGACCCAATACGTAAGAGCCACTATAGCCAGCCCATACAAGAGGTCGTACCGACCCAACGCATAAGAGCTTAAGGGAGAACTTGAAATTCAAAAACTTGAGGTTCGAATGATCTCGAGTTGATACCCGACTCGGAGACTGAACCCAAAATAGTTGATTAAATATGCCTAAGAGCGAAAGCATAAGAGTTCAAATGCTGGCTTATACTAAAAGGTCGTACCGACCAAACGCATAAGAGCCTACGGGCCAGCCCAATGAGCCCCAGGGCCATACCATGAATCTAAGGATCCCTTTTAACTCGAAGTCCAGTTCATCTGGCTAAAAACAAGGCAAAGGGAAATGCATGAAAAATAAAACTGCGAGGCTTCCTTTTATACACATATGTGAGAGAATACAAGCTTCATTTACAAATTTCTCTGAAAGCACTCTACGCAAAACAAGGAAAGGCCTAATCTAATCTATGTCCCCCTCAGGAACTATGGTCCGTCAGCCTCTTTCTCGCCATCTTTAGCATCAGATAGAAGGAAATTAGCATCATATTCTTCCTCCTTCGCCTGCTTTATCTCTTCTGATAGATCGAAGCCCCTGTCATGAATTTCCTCGAGGGTTTCCCTCCGAGATTTTCACCTCACATACTCTTTACTCCTACTACCCTGGTCGGGAGCCCCCCTTAGCTCAGCACAAGCATCGACAGCCTCCTTCAAATAGGCAGCCACCTTCTTATTAGCGTTAGCTCGAATTATTTCGGCTTCAGCCCGGGCATCCATAACTTCGGCCTTCATCTTCAAGAGCTCTGACTCGAGTCTTGGAATCATGTTTGTTCAAACCAAGTTGTTCGTGAGCATTGCGAAGTTGCACTTTGAGGGCGGAAGCCTTGGCCAAAGTATCTTGCTTAGTCGATATCTGGGTGTCCCCCTGAGCCCTTAGCTCATCACGCTCGCGCTTGGCTTGACCAACTTCGTTCCTAAGGCGTTCCGGATCCTCCGTCTTTTTCTACAGCTAAAGTAAACGAAACATTAGCCTTGGAGGATAGAAGAAGAAACGCGCACTCCCTTAAAACAGAAGTTACCTATTCCTCAAGGTAGCTTTCATAGTTCAGTCTGCGACTCGCCTCATACCGTAAGTGTGCCAATTCGTCTTCCCTTTCATCGCAAAGAAGCCTAAGGGATTTCTCCCCATCTACGGATTTTTGTAATTCGACCTCACGACAAAGCAGATCAGATTTGAGCTTGTTAAAAGCCTGTGGAAGAGAAATGCGGTAAGAAAGTGAAAATTACAAACTATAAAACCCGTACGAATGGCTAAAACCTGCCTCCAAGTAAAGCCGTTGAGCTTCTTCGAAAGTTGAGTGCACATCTACTAGTCTGGCTCCATCTACCCCGATAGAACCGCCCCGATTTAGGACACGATCGCCCAATATACGCGCCCCTTGGCGTCGAACATTCCTCGAAGTACCTTCGTCGGTAAAGGAAGATGGCTACGGAGGAGGGACCGTTTTTCTAAAGCGAGAGACCCCGGGTGCTACAGGTTCGGCCGATACGCCCTCTCTGAGCCTCCGAACCGGACTCGTCTTGCTACAATCACTATCGTCCTACAAAGGCCTTTTCTGCTTATTGTTATTATTATCACCCCTCGGTCCTGGAGCCGGCGGTCTTTTTCCCTCTACTAGAGGGCACGACCTCACTTTAAGGGACTCCCCAATGCCTACGATGATAGAGTTAGTACGCAAAAAGACAAAGTGCCCTTCCGAGAAAAATGAGGGGGGAGAAAATCACATTGAACTACCGTGGTATTTTGCCTCCCACCTATCCTTGGACAAAGTTCGCCACTTACGCTCATTATAGGCTGAGTGGGTTGCCAACTTCCGAGCCCAATCTGGCAGATCGGGTACCTCGCGCGGCATCCTTAAAGTTGTTGCAGAAAAGGAAGGCATATTTATGGAGCCCGCCTTCGCCATAAGCAAAACTACGAAGGCACGAGTGTACCACTTACGTGTAAAATTCCATTCCTCCGGAAATGGCAGAAACTTCACAGGGATAATATCGACAGATTGTACTTGGACGAATCGGCTCATCCATCCCTGATCTCCGTATTCTTCGTCGTTAACGGCGAAAGGCGTGGTGGATCGGCATCGCAGGGTTACCAGACCTCGATGGTGAAAGGGTCGGTACAGCCTGATGAGATGACTAAGAGTGATTCAAGACCTGCTTTCTCCACAAATAACCTCATCATCAATATTATCTGCCAAAATGACGGATGAATCTGCACCAAGGTAACCTGGTACTTTCGATAGAAGTCGAGCACAACCCTATCAAGGGGGCCCAGCGTAAAAGGGTACGTGTAAACATTCAAAAACCCCTCAGCATGGTCCATGATGCTTTCTTCTGGGGAAGGTACCCGCAGTACTACCTTTTCCCCCCATCCACAATCCTTTCTCACCGACTCAAGAAGATCCCCCCTCGAAACAAAATGCCTAGAGGCGGAACTTCCTTCTCCCTGCCGAGCGGACCCTGACATAGCAGCCATGACTATGGTAAAACTAGAAATTGGAGCGGGAATTTGAGCAAAGGCGTCAAAATTAAAATGATGGAGGACTTAACGCAGGAAAGGAGAACTCTATAAAAGAGGATAACTAGTCAGAATTGCGGAATCTTCAAAAGGGAGAAGACAACCCTATATATGGAAAAAGCGGTGACTATCCGCCTACCTCAAAAGCCAATTAAAAATACTAGCTAAAGCTTTTATCGCGTTAGGAAAATGTGCCAGCGGGATTGCCTCGGTCATTTCGTAACCATGTCATACACTTGATGCTGCCATATGACATTTTGGGGTCAGAGACCCCCACATCAACCAAACATCGATATGGTACCCGATCTCGAGGAGCTCCGTCAAAAAGAAAAAAGGCTCTAAGGAGCCATCAATATCATTATAAGCCTCGAGATGGTACCCGATCTCGAGGATCTCTATGAAAAAGAAGAAAGGCTCTAAGGAGACATCAATATCATTATAGGCCTCGAGATGGTACCCGATCTCGAGGATCTCTGTCAAAAGGAAGAAATGCTCTAAGGAGCCATCAATATCATTGCAAGTCCCGAATGGTACCCGATCTTGAGGACCTCCACCAAGAGGAAGAAAGGCTCCAGGAAGCCAATGACATCACTACAAATCCCGAGATGGTACCCGATCTCGAGGACCTCCACCAAGAAGAAGATAGGCTCCAGGAAGCCAATGACATCACTACACGTCCCGAGATGGTACCCAATCTCAAGGACCTCTACCAAGAAGAAGATAGGCTCTAAGGAGCCATTAATATCATTATAAGACTCGAGATGGCATCCGATCTCGAGGACCTCTCTCAAAAAGAAGATAAGCTCTAAAAACCTACTCATGTGGGCTTGGCCTCGAGGTACCATCTAAACCCGGGTAATCCCTCATCCGAGATCTATCTACAATGCCTTAAGGCTATATACACTAAGTTCAAAACAAGTTTCTAGGTAGCCTGAGTCGAACGAACCCCCACTCGGGGATTGCTCCTAAAAGCCTAAAGGCTATCTTTATTCTCAAGCATCCAAGCAAATCCCCCAATTGAGGACTATCGCGGGGTCTAAAAGGCTAAGTCTTGTACTGAAAGTTCGAAGCCCTACTCTCATTCAACTTGAAGTCAGGGATCCCGATGACCCGAGTTTATCAATCCAATCCGGGCTTGATCCAGGGAACAACAAAGGGTTCTACGGGGAATCGTGTTAATCAATTAAGAGCCAGAAGAAATACTTGCATCCGGGCTCGATATTTGCACCACTCGATGGAGTCATGCATTCAGATTCTTTGACAAATTGAAGAAACATCTTTGTATTCATAAGCACATGATTACAAAAGCCCACTAAGGGTCCTTACATATGATTACAAAAGTCCACAAGGGGCCTTACACAAAAACAAAGAAGCAAAAAGTATATATATAATAGAAGCCAAGAGTCTAATCTATTCTCGAGGGTGCATCCTCGTCGGCAATATCTTCGAGCACTGTTTCCTCGGTGGCCTTGTCTCGATCTTCCAAAATAGCATCTTCAAGGGAGAATATGAAGAAGAGGAAAGTGATGCGGAAGAAGCAGAAAAAGATGAAGAAAAAGTCGTAGCCCGCCAAAGAGCAAAAGCTTTTACCAGGCCATGGAAATCATGGCCCGATAGAAGACTTGGCAAGCGTTGGCCTTACCTGCACGGATACTTTGAGTCCACTTCTTGGGACATTGAGCCATGCAAGTTAGCGGCCAGTAGTTCCACTTCACCCCACGGAAAGCAAAACGGATGAAGTGCCACACCATGCCAGAGTAGGAGGTGAGCAGTAGTGTAAAGTTCGAGCATCCTCTTGAGCAGTAGTGTAGTATCCAAACATCTTCTCGAGTCAGAAGAAACCGACACCCCTATCTCGTTGCCTCAGGCCAACGACAACAGCAGTGGTAACAATAACAACAATAAGAAGTTAGTGCAATCCCGCTCGGAGAAAGACATCTTTGAGAAAGGGCCATTATGTAGCCACTGAAAACAATGCCGCATGACCCTATGGCCACAAGCGTTAGGCATGAAAAATAAATTTAGATGGGAGCGATGACAAGAAAGGAGTTGGAAAATGGTGAAGAATAACTGAGCGAAGTTTGATTTGAGAAAGCTTTCATTTATAGAGAAAGGGTAGTGCAACCGACAGGCGCAATCAATACTCTTTGGAAAACGTAACCAACAGCACCATCAATGTCTTTGAAAGACATACCGACAGGCGCAATCAATGCATTTTTGAATTGGACCGGCGACAATATTATCGCTTTGGAGAGTAAGAGTCGGCAGTGCATTGAATGATTCTGGAAAGATAAATCGATGGGACACCTCAGTTATTACAAAGGCTTACGTCATAAGTATGACATCATCGTGGGAAACACGGAGAGATGGATATCAAAGTCATTTCTTATCGTTTCACTCTAAGAAACGCGGGGACTATCTGTATATGAAAAAAATCGGCGGTCCGATTTTACGGTCACTAAGGCATCTTGAAGAAACTACCTCCCGAAGGCTCGAAGCTTAGCTCGGGGTTCCAACCTCGATGGTTCTCAGTAATCTACTTCGAGCAATGGTCGGCCTCGAGGCAGGGTAAATCGGGGCATCTGTGGATCGGTGTGAGGTTCCCAAGGCACGTGACTAGAGCTCACAAAGTCTATTAAGCTAGTCCAAATCTGTACCATAGCATAAAAAGACTGCACCAGCCCCATATCTTTGTAATAAATGCATTTGTACTATGTTGGAATTCCCCCTCATATATAAAAGATATCCTTGTCATTATGTAGACATCTGATGCTCAATATTAAACACACAAGAACATTCTTTCTGCTCTCTAACATATTCCCTTGCTCTTATTACTCTCATTTATTGCTTATATTTATTGTGTTCTATTTATTATTCATCATTTATTGTTTATCATTGATAATAAAGAGTCACCGCCATGGCTCTCATAATTGTTAATCTTCCCTCGATTGCTCTAAGCCGGCCACCTGACTCGACCTCGAGGCCCCATATATGCAAGCTCGAGGCCCAGATCTCCAGCTGTTTGGTTTGACTATCATATCATTTTCAATCTATAATCTTGCCTTCTAATCTTTTTCTTAGCATTCATTTCCCCACAACTAGCATAAAAATAGATCACATATTTTTAGAACCACAAAATCAAATTTAATTATTATTATTATCATTTTCACGGTAAACATTTGACTTTTATATATTTGATCTCGAATCAGAGTTTTGATAGTTTTGTTAGGTCCGGATGGTGATTTTGGACTTGGGCATATGTCTGAATTCGAATTTGGATATTTCTAGAAGGTTTCAGCACTATTTGGTGAAAGTTGAAAATTTGAAGGTTTGGAATGTTCATACGTTTGACCGGGAGGTGACGATGATGATATCGGGTTTGGATTGTGGTTTTCGAGAATTGGAATAGCTTTGTAATATTATTTGGGACTTGTTTGCAAAATTTGAAGTCATTCCGACTTGATTTGATATGGTTCGGCACGAGTTTTGAAAGTTAAAAGTTCAAAAGTTCATTAAGTTTGATTTGAGGTGCGATTCATGGTTTTGATATTTTTATGTGTGATTTAATACCTCAAGTAGGTTCGTGTTATGTTTTGGGGCTTGTTGGTATATTCAGATGGGGTCCCCAGGGGCTCGGTTGAGTTTCGGACGTGGTTCGAATAGTTTTGGATCATTTTTGGCTATGTTGGTTTGGCAGGGGTCCTGGTGTGATCGCACATGCAGAGCTTTAGGCAAAGGTGTGGTGTCCGCAGGTACGGAGAAGAGGCCCCAGAAGCAAAAGGGGCTGAGTTTGGGAATCTCCGCAAATACAAGAATATGGCCACATCTGTGAAGGCGCAGGCACGATGAGTTGGGGGCACAAAAGTGTGAAGTATCACAAAAGTGTGATTTGTGCCTCACCTGCGTTGTTGTAGAAGCGGACTCTTTTCCGCATGTGCTAAGTATCGAGTTTCCAGTTATCTCCGTAGAAGCATGAATCTTATCGTAGAAGTGGTTGTATGTTCGCAAAAGCGAATGCCTGGGCATGTTCTTTATATTCGAGGGTTGCATTGTTTTATTTATATTTGGAGCTATGGAGCTCGGATTTGGGTGATTTTGGAGGCGATTTTCACCATATGGATATGGGTATGTATTTTCTACTCGGTTTTGATTATTTTTATGATTCCATCTTTGTTTTTGGCATTTGGATTATGAATTTTAAAGAGAAATTGGGGGTTTTGTCTAAACTTTCCTAAAGTAAATTTTTGAGTTTTGAACATTGATTCAGAGTCGAATTTGAGTGAAATTAGTATGGTTGGACTCTTAATTGACTGGGTTATCGGATTTTATGAGCTTTTTGGGTTCCGAGATGTGGACCCGGCTTTGACCTTTTGATTGACTTTGGGTTTTTGATTAAAGATTGAACCTTTATCGATTGAGTTTGCTTTCTTTGCCATTATTTGATGTTTTTGAGTTGTTTTTGGCTAGTTTTGAGTTGTTTGGAGGTTGATACGCATGGGATGGCGTTTCTAGAATTTTGTTTGGCTTGCTCGATATTGAATTTGACTTGCTCGAGGCAAGTAACATATCTAAACTTGGATTTAAGGGTATTTAACCTTAGGAACTATGTTATTAGAGAAGTATTGGGGTGACGCATATGATAGGTGATGAGCGTGTGGACGTGCAACGGGGTAATCATGACTCAAGTTGACTATTAGACTATGACCGAACTTGTTTTGTTGTTATATCTTGTTCTATTTGTGCAATTCCTACTTGTTAGAGTAATTAAGTTGTGATTCATGTTAGAAATCATGTTAGGCTATGTGGTAATTCAGTTGAGACATAGTGAGGCTTTTTCTATTATTTTGAGTTATCTGCTCTAACTATAATTATATACTCAATTATGATATAATTATAGTTATATCATGACTCAAATACTCTACCCTACACAGATTTTCATCATATTACTACTAATTGAAAAAGAATAAGAGAAAGTACCAAAGCGAGGACATGGGCACCGATAAGTATGACCACCAGAAGAGGTACTGTTTCAAGATGACCCTGTGTTTGTTGCCGATTCGCCATTTTTGAAGAAAGTGAACCTATGGTTCTTTGAATTTATTTATAGTATATCAAACAAATGGGTGTGACTCTATGGTAAAACCCTTCATTCCCAATTACTCTATAGCTTCATTTTACATTTTTTTATTCAAGGTTGAATTTCTATTTTTGTATGTACACTATTTTATTTTATTTTGTAAATAAATATTAATGTTAATGAACTACACCTCCAATTATGATAATTCTTTTATTTTCTTGTTAATTAATGACAATGCATGTTTTTCAATATTGGTCATCGATTTACTTTCTTTATATAGGAACGGGAAGCATAATTTTTCTAATCTTTCTGATGGAATAAGAGAATAGTATTTTTTAAGAGAAAACCTCATATTATTTTATTCATTTTATTGATAGACCGGTAGTCCTAAACTTCGAGTTTCAAGCTCAAAAGTTAAGGATATGTAGTCCTGAATTTAGAGTTACAAGTTCAAAAGTTAAGGATAAGTAGTCATAAACTTAGACTTACAAGCTCATAAATTAAGGACAGCTAGTCACTTACGGTAACAAGCTCATAAGTTAAGGATACTTGTAGCCCGTTTGGCCAAACTTCTAAAATCAGCTTATTTTGAGAAGTGTTTTTCTCAAAAATACTTTTAAAAAAAGTGTTTTTGGTAAGAAGTAGTTTGTGTTTGGCTAATTAATTTGAAAAGCACTTTTGAGCAGTAATTAGTGTTTGGCCAAGCTTTTGAAAACTGCTTCTAAGTGTATTTTTCTCAAAAGTGCTTTCGGAGATAAGCTACTTTTTTCTGCTTTTCCAAAACTGCTTCTGCTTCTCCTCAAAAGCACTTTTTTTCCTTCCAAAAGCTTAGCCAAACACCTCAATTTTTGGCAAAAAAAAACACTTTTGGCCCAAAAAAGACTTGGCCAAACAGGCTATTGATACTCAACTTTACGAGCAGAAGGGTATTTTCGTCCAGGCGAGTAAAATTTATTAAAATAGTAGCTAAAAACTAAAAATATTTTAAATAGTGCCTTAAAAGTAAATACATTTCTCTATTAGTGGATAAGTGTGCACTCACCTGCCATCCAGCAGACTTTTTTAATTAGTGTGTTCAATTTTATAATTGCCACTTTTATTAAGTTGGTGGTTTGGCAGCCTATGTGGAAGACAATCCCACTGTCCAATTGCATCTAACCACGGAGAGCATGTAAATGGCGTCAAAGCTTTGGTTTCTACACAATTTGCACATTCCACCGCCGGCATCGTGTTCTCCTCGCCGCCAAAATGTCCCAGCGGCCTCAGCAATTAATTCAGCTAATACAATACTTCAACATCCGAAGTTATTGTCGAACATTGACAAATACATACCGCTGGATTTCCCCAAGAGCTCGAGGAAGTTGAACCGCTCTGTTACTACTATCAGATCCCAATTGAATTTTCCCATCATTTCACCACAAGATCAATGGGGCACCTGGACCGCTCTCTTCGCTACCGGCGCTTTTGGCATTTGGTAATGTTTTTCTCCCATCCCATGGGCCATGCGTGTGTATGTTATTTGTTACTTAATTTAATTTTTGTATATAGAATCATTGGGCGAATAAGTTGAGGTGTCAAGATTTTATGTTACACAGTTTGTTGATATTTGGTTTATAAAATTGAAGGTCGGAGAAGACCAAGTTTGGGGGTGCACTAAGTGGTGCACTAGTAAGTACACTGGTTGGTCTTGCAGCAAGTAACTTGGGCATTATAGCTTGTGAAGCGCCTGCATATAAAATTGTAACAGGATTCTTGCTTCCACTTGCTGTTCCCTTGCTGTTGTTCAGAGCGGATATGCGTCGCGTACTACAGTCCACTGGAACACTGCTCTTGTCGTTTTTGCTTGGATCAGGTAGAGTGGGGTTCTCGATTTCTTTTCTTTTTTGCTAAATGAATTTGTGACACATTTACGGCAGGTGTAATCATGCAAAATGATGATTTTCTGCGCCGCAATGCTTGGGATGACCAGTTCAAGTTTTTATCTTTGGGAGTGCTAAAATTATTACTATGTCGTTGAAGTCTTCCGTGCTCTACAGTTAGGTTTAGTATGACCCATATTTCTTTAATTTGATGATTAGAGGCCCATTAGCTATGTTTGTATTTGTTCATCGGGTAATGTACATAATGACCTTAGCTGCCCCACTTGTGGGAATTCACTGGGTTTGTTGTTTGGCCTTAGCAGGCAATGGCTTTGGCTAAAGTTCATAGACTGGTTTGTTCTTTCTTTCAATTGCTATGTGAGAATAGAGCACCAGAACAAGACTTATGCATAGGGTGGAAGCTAACAGGATATATTTCAACTTCTTTACCTTATATTTTCTATTGAAGGAGGTGTAACCTGAGTTAGTTAGTATAACTAGAGTTAGTTGTGTCTGGTTAATTATCATATTGGTTAGATAATTGTCACAATCCAAATAAACCAAAGGTCGGGATGACACCTAACCTCCGAGACTAAGTAAGCCAATCACACTAATAACATCCTATCATCAAAGCATGATATAATAAGCCTGAATTATCATAAATAGTGGAAATAGTAATCAACATAAGCCAAAACAGCGATGCATAATACCAACTCCCAAAACCAGGTAGTATTGGGTCATGAGCTCTAAAGTCCAACATATCCATATTATAAATGTCGTTGAGGTGCGCATGTTAAGATGGATTGCAGTCACACAAGATTAGAATAACCACGTTCAACAGCAGGTGCAAGTAGCACACATTGAGGATAAAATGAGGGAACGCCACTTGAGATAGATTGTTCAAGTCCTGTGTCGACGACCAGATGCACCGATCTATAAATATGATGGCATAGTGAGTAAATGTATTATAAGGGGATGAGGTAGACTTAAAATCACATAAGTTGTCTTGAAGGACTTGCAATCTTTTGCAATTCACGTAAACCTAGCGAAAAATAGGGCATACGGGAAGAAAAAGACCTGCATAGGTCGATTTCTTTTAGTTGACATTAGGTTTTAGTCATGTTAGTACATGTACTTCAGGTTTTATGTTTTTTAGAGTCTTTTAATCATATGTCAATAAAAAATGTAGAGAACTTCTAGTACTTTATTGGTATTACTTATTATTGTATAATATAGGTCTATGATGAGATTAATTAGAGCGACATGGTCATTGAGGTTATATAGCTAACCCCAACTTGCTTGGGTAAGTTGGGTTCGTGCATAGTAGTACTAGTTGTTGTATTGTCTGAATGTTGAGAAGTACAGACACATCAATTTAGCTATCAGTAGAGAGGCGAGCCCATGTGGAAGGAGTGTTAGCATTAAATTCTTTGCGCTCAAAGCATGAGTGAAACTCAAACGTGATCAAGTGGCTTTTTTTTTCCGGACCTCTATTTTGTTTCCAAGTTGTTTTATATTGTTATTACTTATTATCAAATGAAATAGTTAGAGCTAGGAGTTTGTGTTTATACATATAATTAAGGGAAAAACAGTGAAAATGTTGGTTTATGTTTAGTTAACAATGACATGCCAATTGGAAGAGTTGTTGGAAAGAGTTGGTGTGGATGCTAGGAGGAAGTTTCCTCCTTTGATGTCACCCATGACATCAAGAGGAGGTAGTTTGATGTCACCAATGACATCAAGAGGAGGTCTTTACCTCTATAAATAGATGCACTCCTTCACTTGTAGAAATCATCCCAAAATAATACAATACATTGTAGTGAGTAGAGAGTTAAGAGAGAAATTCTCTTAAGTGTAATTGGGAAATCTCCCCTTCCTTTGTTAATATTAAAAGGGCAATTGTTCTCTGGTAGACGTAGGATTATTTTGATCCGAACCACGTTAAATCTTGTGTTCTTTCTTTTACGTTTCCGCTAACAATTGGTATCAGAGCGACAGGATTCTTTAACGATCCAAGGAGAAAGAACAAGCAAATATGAGTTCCATGAAGTTTGAAATTGATAGATTCAATGAACGCAACAACTTCAATATCTGGAAGATCCAGATGATGGCGTTACTGCGGAGGGAAGGTTCAATCCATGCTATTGACGGAAAGTATCCTACGGATATATCAGCTCCCGACAAGGAGAAGATTGAAGGGGATGCATTGAGTGCAATCCAACTATCCCTTGCACCTAACGTGCTTTGTGAAGTGAGTACGGGTACCGAAGAGACGGCCAAACAGTTGTCCGATCAGTGACAACAAGAATGTTGTTACAACGGCATCTTCACACATTTAAGATGGGGTCAGGTACTTCGTTACAAGATCATTTAGATGCATTTAATAAACTTGTCATGGACTTACAGATTGCAGGAATTAAAAGGGAGGAGGAGACGCTTGCATGTGCTTTGCTATTTTCATTGACTTCAGGATATCGTGATATTGAGAATTCAATGATGTATAGCAAGGAGCCTATCAAGCTTGAGCAAGTGCGACAGGCACTTAACTCTAGTGATGTGCGGAGGCACATTGAAGGAGATAGAGATGACCAGGCAAGTGGGCTCTTTGTGAGAGGCCGGACTAGCCAACAGGGAAAAAGCAAATCAAAGCACAGATCAAAGTCTCGTGTGAATAAGAAGAATACAGAGTGTTGGCGTTGTGGCAAGAAGGGGCACTTTGAACGAGACTGCCCAATGTCAAAGTCCAAGGAAAAGGCGAGTGCATCCACAGTTGAACAGGTACATGATTTTGATAATGATTATGTACTAACAACATCGTGTAATAATAATAACAGTTATGAAAACAAATGGGTGTTAGACTCTGCTTGTACTCTGCATATGACGTTCCGAAAAGACTGGTTTAGCAGCTACGAGAAAAGTGGAGGAACCGTAGTAATGGGCAATAATGCAACTTGTGCAATAGTTGGCATTGGCTCAGTTCGGGTTCGCTGCCATGATGGAATCGTGAGGACTATTACACAAGTCCGTCATGTTCCTGATTTGAAGAAGAATTTGATCTCCTTGGGTACTCTGGATGAACAAGGCTACAGGTACATGAGCGAAGCAGGAACTATGAAGGTGACTAAAGGTTCTTTAGTCATGCTGAAAGGCAAGCTGGAGAACGGCCTTTACACATTGGCCGGAAGCACCATTGTTGGCTCTGCAAATGCATCTACAGTGTAGTTATCTAATGATGACAAGGCAAGACTATGACACATGAGACTGGGTCATATGAGCGCACGTGGGCTGGAGATGTTGAGCAATCGTAAACTTTTGGAAGGTGAGAAGATCAACACGCTTGACTTCTGTGAGCACTGCATTCTAGGGAAGCAGAAGAAGGTCAGCTTCAGCACTGGCAAACACAAGACAAGAGGAGTGCTAGACTACATCCATTCAGATTTATGGGGTCCTTCTAAACTTCCATCGAAGGGCGGAAAGAGGTATCTTCTCATTTTTATTGATGATTTCTCACGAAAGGTTTGGGTGTATTTTTTGAAGGCAAAAAGTGATGCTTTTGAAGCATTTAAAGAGTGGAAGATTTTGATTGAAAATCAAATGGAGTGGAAAATCAAGTATCTTCGCACAGACAATGGCTTGGAGTTTTGCAATGAAGAGTTTAATGAATTCTGCAAGGTTCATGGGATCTCAAGACATAGGACTATCAGGCATACCCCACAGCAGAATGGAGTTGCCGAGAGAATGAACAGAACTCTTCTTGAAAAGGCTCGTTGTATGCTCCTACAAGCCAAAATGTCCAAAGTATTTTGGGCTGAAGCAGTTCACACTGCTGCTCATATTGTCAATCGATCTCCAGCATCGGCAATTGACTTTAAGACTCCGAATGAGGTATGGTCAAGTGAACCCTCTAACTATTCATACTTACGAGTATTTGGGTGTCCAGCTTATTATCACGTTAATGAAGGAAAGCTTGAACCAAGGGCTAAGACGGCCATATTCGTAGGGTATGTGGATGGAGTAAAAGGGTACAAACTTTGGTGTTTGTCTTTACTCAAATTTATAGTTAGTAGAGATGTCACCTTCGATGAATCCTCTATACTTGATCCCCGTAAAGTTTCCGTGGAGTTTTCGGGAAACAAGAACAACGAGCAGGTGGAGCTTCCGGTGGAGCTTGCCAAGGAAAAGGATCAAGAGACTCAGGTTAAAGATGAGTCAGAAGATGTAGGCGTTGAAGAACTTGCTGTCAATGAACCATACACAATTGCGAAGGGGAGGGAGAAGAGGCAGACACGAGAACCGGAACGCCTTATAAATCAAGCAAACTTGATTGCATATGCGTTCGTAGCTGCACAAGAAGAGATTAAAGATCTGGAGCCCTCCTCGTATATTGAAGCAACTTCTTGCAAGGATGCCGCACAATGGCGGTTAGCCATGACTGAAGAGATGGAGTCTCTTCACAAGAATCAGACATGGGTCTTAGTGAAAAGACAAAAGGGGAAGAGGACAGTTGGATGCAAGTGGGTCTACCGAAAGAAAGAGGGAATTCCTGAAGTGGAAGATGCTAGGTTCAAGGCGAGATTGGTTGCAAAAGGTTTCAGCCAAAAGGAGGGAATTGACTACAATGAGATTTTCTCTCCGGTCGTGAAGCATAGCTCAATTCGCGTGCTACTAGCATTGGTTGCACAATTTGACTTGGAGCTTCAACAGCTTGATGTCAAAACTGCTTTCTTACACGGTGATCTAGAAGAGACAATCTATATGGATCAACCTGAAGGTTTCCTAGCTGAGGGAAAAGAAGATCACGTATGCCAACTAAAGAAGTCTTTGTATGGTTTGAAGCAATCCCTTAGACAGTGGTACAAGAGGTTTGATGCATTCATGACTACACATGAATTCTCAAGGAGTGCATTTGATAGTTGTGTGTATCACAAGAAGATGTCTGGTAACTCAATGATTTATTTACTGTTGTATGTTGATGATATGCTTATTGCTGCTAACAACATTACAGAGATAAATGCTTTGAAGAAACTATTGAGTAAGGAATTTGACATGAAGGATTTAGGAGCTGCAAAGAAAATCCTTGGTATGGAGATTTCAAGAGAAGACGATGTTGTACATCTTTCTCAGAAGAGGTATATTGAAAGGGTTCTCGAGAGATTCAATATGCAAACGTGCAAGCCTGTAAGTACACCATTAGCTCCTCATTTTAAACTTTCAGAGTCACAAATGCCTCAGTCTGAGGATGAGGTGGAGCATATGTCAAAGATTCCTTATGCCAGTGTAGTTGGTAGTATTATGTATGCTATGGTATGCACACGTCCAGATATTGCTCAATCTGTAAGTGTGGTAAGTAGATACATGTCCAACCCAGGAAAGAGGCATTGGGAAGCTGTCAAGTGGATATTGAGATATCTCAAAGGAGCTTCTGGTGTTGGTCTTACCTTTCGAAAAAGTGGTACAGGTATTTCAATTCTCGGTTATGTGGATTCTGACTATGCAGGAGATCTTGACAGAAGAAGGTCCACAACTGGATACATCTTTACCCTCGTTGGCAGTGCCGTCAGTTGGAAGTCGACTTTGCAGTCGATTGTCGCTTTGTCTACGACAGAAGCAGAATACATGGCAGCAGCGGAGGCGGTAAAGGAAGCTATCTGGTTGAAAAGTTTAGTAGCGGAATTGAGTTTGGTTCAGCTGGAATCAACTCTTAGATGTGATAGTCAGAGTGCTATTCATCTAATGAAAAATCAGAGATTTCATGAGCGCACTAAACACATTGATGTCAGATTTCATTTTATTCGAGATGTTATTGATGAGGGAACTATCAAGGTCGTGAAGGTTATCACAAACGATAATGCTGCAGACATGTTGACCAAGATAGTCCCGCTCGCTAAGTTTGCACACTGCAAGGACTTGGCGGGGGTGTGCATCAACTGATGCAACTCCGAAGAGAACAGTTGCTAGGTGGAGGTGGTATGTTCAACAATGGTTTGATTCTTCTTGTTTCTTACAACGGGGTTGCCCAGTAAGCTTAGAAGTTTTGGCCAGAGTTGTTCACACGCTCGAAACGCAAACCAAGGTGGAGATTGAAAATGTTGGTTTATGTTTAGTTAACAATGGCATGCCAATTGGAAGAGTTGTTGGAAAGAGTTGGTGTGGATGCTAGGAGGAAGCTTCCTCCTTTGATGTCACCCATGACATCAAGAGGAGGTAGTTTGATGTCACCAATGACATCAAGAGGAGGTCTTTACCTCTATAAATAGATGTCACCCATGACATCAAGAGGAGGTAGTTTGATGTCACCAATGACATCAAGAGGAGGTCTTTACCTCTATAAATAGATGCACTCCTTCACTTGTAGAAATCATCCCAAAATAATACAATACATTGTAGTGAGTAGAGAGTTAAGAGAGAAATTCTCTTAAGTGTAATTGGGAAATCTCCCCTTCCTTTGTTAATATTAAAAGGGCAATTGTTCTCTGGTGGACGTAGGATTATTTTGATCCGAACCACGTTAAATCTTGTGTTCTTTCTTTTACGTTTCCGCTAACAAACAGTATTGCCCCGGGCTTTGGTTTAGTGATAAGGCGTATCACATTATGTGTGAGTTAGGTTCACACCACGGGTTTGAAAGCTGCCGTAAACAAAAACTTGGTATTAAGTGGAGAAAGGTAGAGAGGCGAGCCCATGTGGAAGGAGTGTTAGCATTAAATTCTTTGTGCTCAAAGCATGAGTGAAACTCAACCGTGATCAAGTGGCTATTTTTTTCCAGACCTCTATTTTTTTTTCCAAGTTGTTTTATATTGTTATTACTTATTATCAAATGAAATAGTTAGAGCTAGGAGTTTGTGTTTATACGTATAATTAAGGGAAAAACAATATTGCCCCGGGCTTTGGTTTAGTGATAAGGCGTATCACATGATGTGTGAGTTAGGTTCACACCACGGGTTAGAAAGCTGTCGTAGACAAAAGCTTGGTATTAAGTGGAGAAAGGTAGAGAGGCGAGCTCATTATCGACTGAATTTCGAACTATGATGGCCCTCAGGGATTTCTCGGTAAAAAAAGGAAAAACAACATTTTTCTTAAAATTGTCCTGATCATGTCATGTCCTTTTTCTTAAAAGATATGTCAGGTCACCCTTAGTGTTGGATTTTGTGTGTGTGTCCCATGTTCACTTCCATGCTTCATTGCCCTTACATTATCAGAGTGTTAAGCAAGTCTGTGCTTTTTTACTTCATATATTTTCTCTCCATGAGAGCTCTGAGTTCTTTTTGTCTTTTTAATCAGTTATTTTCCTCTTATTCTTTGCAGTTGCAACTACTATCGGGACTGTGGTGGCCTTTTGGATGGTTCCGATGCGATCACTTGGTCAAGATGGGTGGAAGATAGCTGCTGCTCTTATGGGAAGACACATAGGTGGAGGTAATTTGATGGACACTTGTTTTCTTGTGGACTTGTACAATTTTGCCGTAGGATCATCCTTCTGCATCTGTATTTTCCAACCTGCCTTGTTGATTGTTTTTCCGACTAACATTCATGGCAAAATGCACTATCCTTGATAATGAACTTCCTGCAAACCCAATGAGTTGAAAAACAACCAATTGAGTCCCATTGCTAGAAATGGTCGGTTAATGGCATGGATGCCAGTTTTAAATCCTCTTTTGTAAAGAAGGTTAGGGAAGTTAACACTTAAAACCTGCTTGATAGTCTGGTAGTTCTAATAGTCATATTGATCATGATCAATATCTTTCCCAATAATACACCTGGAAGGTTATGTTAACTGTGACATTTCTTGTGGTCTGAAGTAGAATCAAATACATTTAACTTTTTAAGCGTTAGTTTGGTTCAGAAACTAAGTTGGGAACATTGTACCATTTAAAGATGATTTCAGTTTCAACTTTGGATCTTTATATGTGGATTCAGAAGTGGTTCTCCATTTCAAATTTCAGGTACCTTGTCTCCCTTGTTTGAGATTATATTCTGATCACTTTATCATTAAAGACTTCCTAGAAAATCGTGCTGTCTCTTTAACAACAAAGACTAAATGTTTCCATGTAAAATAAAATTCCTTTTCCACCATGAAATTTACTCTTTGGCAACCTTTTCATAATATTCAAAATAACGAAACTATGGGAAGTATATCAAAACTTGGTTTTTAAACTTGGCAGCTTTTAATGATGTCTGAACCTGTAATTGTGAGGGAACTCTTGTTTTGCCTTGGAAGACAGTAATTTACTGAACTATCATGTTGCATGCTGAGTTATCACAGATGAGATTTTGTTAATTCATTTTATCACGGATGAAAAGACTGCTGACTCTCTTGCAGCTGTCAATTATGTGGCTATTTCCGAAGCTCTGGAGACATCACCTTCAGTTGTCACTGCTGGATTGGCTGCTGATAATCTTATTTGTGCAGTATACTTCACAACATTATTTGCATTGGCTTCCAAAATACCTGCTGAGGCTACTCCTTCAGCCACTGGTATGTAGATAGCTGCAAATGATGAAATATTCCATGGTTCCTTACCTGTTAATTAGTGCTTGCTAAATGCTGTTCCATCTGTTTTAAAGTAGTGAAATTCTATATTCCTCATACTCGGGTGCGGGTATCTGATACGGGTGCGGATCTAGGGGTCGGATTATGCATCACATAAATTTTAGGATCCGGGGATTTGGATCTAAGTGCGGATACGAGAGCTTGGATACGGCTAATAAATATATAAAAAATAATATATATGACAATTTGTTATTCAAGATTATTGAAAAATAACCTATATTTTGATTAAGGCGATCTAAATCCAATATTGTTAATTAAGTTAAATTAAAAATAACTATTATATAAATATAAATTGATAAAAGAGTAGTATTTTTTATCTTAGGATTCAGGGATATGGTTGGAGTATAGGTACGAGTGTTAAGATACATCGAGTAGACATATATAAGTTTTCCGAACAGATACATGGCTGAGCAAATTCTGCAAGGAGATTGGAGATGGAAAAAGTTCAAGCTTCATCTGGAATGGTGGAACTACACTGCTAGATGCATTCCAAACTCTCAAATTGTGGAAAATGTTGGAGAGCCATGGGAATTCCCTTACATTTGTGGTCACAAAAGATCTTCAAAGAAATAAGAGGTCTTTGTGGGGGATGGATAGCTACTGAAGAAGAAACTGATCTAAAAAATCACCTTAAGTGGGCTAGAATTCAAATTGTTCGTGATGGCAGAAAGATTCCTAATGAGATTGGGATTGAAAGGGAGAGGATCAAATTTTTCATTCCAATTTGGGCTGAAAAACAGGCAAGATTTGAGCTGAAGTCGTCGGAAAACACACATAACTTTGGAGCAGAGAGAAACATGGGCGACCAAGTGGGATGCACCATATTGCGAAATAATAATAAGGGAAAGGCACGGGTGCAATATACGCAAGGTCCAAGTTCGACAAATCTGAGCATTAATGCCGCGAATAATGAGTTGAAATCATATGAGTCTGATTTCGCTGCACAAGTCATTTTTAATGATCTCGCGTGTGAGGCCACTAAAGAAATTAGGCTGAAGCCTTATATTGAGGAACTGGGGTGCACCTTTTACTTGAAAGTCAAAGAATCCAATCCAGGGGATCCAATTCCCATTGCAAACCTTGAAATTATGCCACAGGCAACACATATGAGTTGCGATCAGCCAGAAGGTGAAGCGGAGATAGGAATACTGGGACAGAAGGCAGGGGAGCATACCATAAACAAAAAGATGGGGGAAGATCAAGTTGAAAATGCATTGGAGCACCAACAACAGCTAAAGCACTTCAACTCTATCCAAGATTGGGAAATCGAGGAGGTTACTCCTATATCAGTACAACAACACAATCCAGTAATGGATAAAGAGATGGATGCAACACTGTGGGTCCATCAAAATATGATCAAATTGGGGAAAATGTTTGGAGTAGATTTTCAAGGCCACGAAGAAGAAGCATTGGAGTTACTAATACAAATTGACAGTTGCAGACAAGTTAGAAGAGTGGAGACAGAGATGGAGGTGAAGAAACAAAGGTTCAAAGGCTCACTGGAATTAAAAGGATTAACCTCCTTTGATGTCAAATTCAAGAGTGATGGGAAAAGGAGTAGGGGAAGAGATCTATTATTGCAATATGAAGATCAATTTAATTTCATGGAATGGTAGGGGATTAAATGACAAGAAGAAAAGGGAGATCATAAAAAGTCAAGTGCTGAATTGGAAGGCAGACATTATCTGTATGCAAGAGACAAAAGTGGAGGGGGATATCAAGGAAATAGTCAATCAAATTTGGGGTGGGAGATGGGTGAGGTACGCATGTTTAGAAGCTAGCGGCACGAGAGGGGAGATTTTGTTACTATGGGATTGCAGAGTATGGAAAGGGGAGGTGTTACAGATTGGTGCATACACTTTGACATGCAAGCTCGAGGCTCTTTTACAGAATTTTCAATGTCATATAACAGGAGTGTATGCTCCAAATTGCAGAATAGAAAGAAGAACAATATGGAGAGAAATTGGTGCAGTGAGAGGATTGATGGAAGGTCCTTAGGTAGTTTGTGGTGATTTTAACGTCACAAGGTACCCTTCTAAAAAACGGGAATGCTCGAGGAGGTCCAGAGAGATGGTGGAATTCTCGGATTTTATAGAAGACATGGAGTTGATAGATCTTCAACTCGAAGGAGGCTACTATACTTGGTTCAAAGGGGTTAATCATACAACCGCATCTAGAATTGATAGATTTCTCATTTCAGAAGAATGGGATGAAAGCTTCAGAAATATCAAGCAAACTCTCCAACAAAGGCTGATTTCTGACCATTCACCAGTGGCTCTATGCTGTGATGCCTGAGAACAAGCTAAATTGTACTTTAAGTTTGAAAATTGTTGGCTGAACGTGGAAGGTTTTGATGACAGAATTAGAAACTGGTGGACATCTTTTGAATTTTCAGGAAGACCAGACTATATTTTAGCTTGCAAATTAAAAGCTCTCAAAGCCAAGCTAAAAGAATGGAGCAGAAGTTGTAAAGGAAATCTGGGATTGCAAAAATCAAAATTGCTGAGTCAATTGGCAGGTTTTGAGGCAACAAAACAATTAAGAGCTCTGACAGAGGAGGAATCAGTGCGGAAGGCAGCTACCCTCATGGAGTTCGAGGATCATCTCAATAACGAAGAGAGTGCATGGAGACAGAAATCAAGAGCTCTGTGGCTCAAAGAAGGGGATAGGAATACAATGTTTTTCCATTGTACTGCCAATGCACATAAGAGAAACAACAATATTGATCAACTAATGATTCAAGATGAAGCAGTTGAGGAGCCAGACAGAATAAAGAATGTGATCATTGAATTCTACAAGCGGTTATACACAGAACCTGAAGAGTGGAGACCGACAGTTAATTTCGAAAACAGTCCAAAAATCTTTGAATCAGAGGAGTCTTTACAGAGTAAATTTGAGGAACAAGAAGTCCTGAGCTGTCTGATGATGTGTGCAACTGACAAGGCCCCAAGTCCAGATGGATACACAATGGGTTTTTTCATTAAGTGCTGGGATATTTTGAAGCACGACATCATGGAGGCCTTCAACAACTTCCATTCCCAGGAGATGTTTGAGAAAAGCTTCAATGCAACATACATAGCCTTGATTCCAAAGGAGACAGGTGCGAAAGAATTGAGAGATTTCAGGTCAATAAGTCTGATAGGGAGTTTCTACAAACTGCTCTCAAAAGTCTTGACTGAAAAACTTAAGAGAGTGGTAGGAAAACTAGTAGATGCTCAACAAATGGCTTTCATCAAAGGAAGACAAATAATAGATGCAGTGTTGATTGCTAATGAAGCTGTGGATTCAAGAATCAAAAAGAAAGAACCCGGAATCCTATGCAAACTAGATATTGAGAAGGCTTATGATCATGTCAACTGGAGCTTTCTACTGAAATTGTTAGAACAAATGGGTTTTGGGTAGGAATGGATCAGTTGGATGAAATTTTGCATATCTACTGTTACATTCTTCGTTGTTATAAATGGATCTCCTGAAGGTTTCTTCCATGCACACAGAGGTCTAAGACAAGGTGATCCTTTATCTCCCTTTCTATTCATTATAGCCATGGAAGGACCAAACAACATGATTAGCCAAAGTCAATGGATGGGTTAAAGGTTTCGAGGTTCACAGGAATGGGGCAAACAGTGTAGAGATCACATATCTTCAATATGTTGATGGTATCTAGTCTTCTGTGACGATGAAGAGGAGCAACTTAGGTTTCTAAGGATCATCTTGGTCTTATTTGAGGGAATTTCGGGACTACACATCAACTGTAGAAAGAGCCATATTTATCCCATTAATGAAGTTAATAACATGGAGCAACTGACACAGATAATGGGAGGAGAAGTAGGGTCCCTACCAACTGTATACCTTGGGATGCCTCTTGGTGCAAGATCCAAATCCAAAGAGATCTGGAATTCAGTCATTGAAAAGTGTGAGAAGAAGCTGTCAAGATGGAAATCGCAATACCTATCAATCGGGGGCAGGCTAGTTTTAATCAACTTAGTATTAGACTCACTTCCTACTTACATGATGTCTTTGTTCCCAATTCCTGCCGGAATCATACAGAGACTGGACAAACTGGACAAACTCCGAAGATCTTTCCTTTGGCAAGGGAATAAGGAGAAAAAGGTCTTTCATTTAGTTAAATGGAAAACCCTCCTAATGGCCAAAAAACAAGGTGGTTTAGGAATAAGAAATTTGAAGAATCAAAGCAAGGGTCTTAGAATGAAATGGCTATGGAAATATTCTCAAGAACCTCAAACTTTATGGAGCAAAGTGATCAAAGCTAAGTACGGTGAGGAAAATAACTGGGTGTCAAACAAAGTCAGCACATCATATGGAGTTAGTGTGTGGAAATCCATCAGAGAACTTTGGCCTATAATGAAGATTCACTCTTCCATAAGGGTGAACAACGGAAGGAACACATCATTCTGGAATGACAATTGGTTGGGACATGGAAGCCTAAAGGAAAGATACACCGATATGTTTGGTTTGGCACAAAACCAGCATAGGACAATAGCTGATATGTGGAGTTATCAGGGATGGGAACTCACTCTTAGAAGACAGCTGAATGATTGGGAGATAACAAGATTAGCTGGCCTCTACAAAGAGCTAGAAGCATTTAAAGGATTACAGGAAGGGGTGGATTCACTTTGGTGGCAGAGGCACAACATAAGGGTCTATCAGGTAAAGGATGCATATAAGATTTTGAATCAAAATGATCTTCGGATAGATGCTTGGCCATGGAAGCATATATGGAAAACAAAGATTCCATATAAGGTAGCATGTTTCTCTTGGCTACTAGCAAAGGAGGCTGTATTAACCCAGGATAATCTCATAAAAAGAGGAATTTCTTTGTGTTCAAGATGTTTCCTATGTGGGGAAAACGCTGAGACTGTTAGCCATTTATTTCTACATTGCAAAATAACAGACCAACTATGGAAAATCTTTATTAGTCTTAGGGGTATTTCATGGACAATGCCATGCAGGATTAATGAAGTTCTTTATAATTGGGAAGAAGCTGGTGCTGAAGCAACTAACAGAGATAGATGGAGGACTGTCCCGGCTTGTATCTGGTGGACAGTTTGGAGGGAAAGGAATGCTAGATGTTTTGAAGATAGAAGCAACCCAGTACAGAAGATCAAACTCAATTGTATTCTTCTTTTCTGTTTTTGGTGTAAACAGATTTACACAGAAGATACATTGACAATCGTAGACATACTAGGATCTTGCTAGGTTGCACACCAGCACATCTACTTACCACCTACTTGTAAATCTGGTTTTCAGTACAACCTATGTACTGATGATATTAATATATACAAAAGTTATCAATTCAAAAAACATTATATTATGAGTTAACACTTAATATATTATTCATAAGTTATGTGTATATAGCAAAGTGTTGTAGTACTTTGTCCGATGTATGACATAAACCCAAAATCAATCAAATACCCAATCAACATTTACTTCTTGGCTATAGGTGTAGTCAAATCACCCAAATTAGGTTGACAAAATCCGGTGTGCATCCCACACCCATACCTGCACCCATGTTGGATAGACACAGGTGCAGCAAGAATTACAATGGTCCGAGCAACATAGGTGAAATATAAAATATGAGGAACTCTTTTTGAATCTTCAGAATGGAAAACTCAAATTAGAAATTTAGAAACTCTTGATGTATGGTTATGTTGAGATTTCCATCTCTTTCCAAGTAGTAGAATGATTTAATTATTTATCTGAAATACCTCAGCTTTTGGTTTAGCTGCCGAATCTCCTTTGTCTTATCGGTATCTTTGAGAGAGGACAAAAAGGTTTACAATGACTTAATACTAAAGAAATCATACGAAAGGGCCTCCAAAAACGAGAGGGATCTACATTGTCTAAATGAGCACCTGAATAGCTATAGTTCAACAAGAGGAGCTACATCAGATGCTTTCTTTTCTGACTTGTTTGTTAACCTAAAAGTGCTCTTTCTGTAGGAGGGTTCTTATCAAGAAACCAACTTGGTTTCCCATGACAAGCATTAGAGCCAGAAATTATGCTTGCTTTTGTTTTCGTCTTTTGTCTTCATTTGTTTCATTTTGTATCATATATTGGATTATCAATGTAATTGTAAGACCACTTAGTAGATCTCCAGTAGTTGGGGTATGATAAGATCCCTCATAGGACGTTGAATTCCTGTGATTGCCAATTTTGGAATCTGAATTATTCTGATTTTTTCCCACAAAAGAAAAGACAATGTGTAAATGATATAGCTAAAGATGAAAATCTCTAACAGAAGTTGAAACTCCTTTCAGATGACAAGATCGATGGGAAGTCAGAATCTGGCAACACGCTACCTGTACTGCAGAGTGCTACTGCTCTTGCTGTGTCCTTTGCCATATGCAAAGCTGGAGACTTTTTGACTAAGCATTTTGGTATTCAAGGAGGTACCCTTCCCATTATTACAGCCATTGTTGTCATTCTAGCAACTTCATTTCCCAAGCAGTTTGCTGACCTTGCGCCTTCTGGTGAGGCTATGGCATTGATTCTGATGCAGGTAAGTTCCCACAGTATACCTGAATGTAAAATGCCTGTTTGACATAGCCAGTCTTTCACTGCTTATTTTTTAAAACTTGAGATGTTCTTGCACTGCTGAATTGTTGTGAACGCAAGCTTAGACGCTAAATTAGAATTAAAATTGCTAGACAATCCTTAATGTAATACCCAAAAACACAAAATTCAGCTTGTTATTAAATTCTTCAGTGTTAACAAACTTAAAAGTCAAAAGATTTTTTTTCCTTAGCCCTAATTTTTATTCTCTCTTCGTCTTCTACCGGGTAAAGGTAAAAATAATCAATTTTCAAAGTGCATAGCAAAAACACATCATCCTTCATTGCTGGCTCTGGTTCAATGCTTATGTTGTAAATTACTTCCTTACTTTTCTTTCTTGTTAAGTTTCTTTGCTCTTTCAAGTTAGTTTAAACTTTCTACTCCATTTTTTCCTGAAGTCTGATTAGTTTTTATTAGATGAAGCAGTTTTGATTAGTTTTTAGTGAAATGTTGTCTGATTAGCGTCTAAGATAAAATGTGTTATATACATTGCCACTTATTCTATTTTTTTTCTTGAAATTTCTACAATTTCTATGTACTTTTACCTTCTTTTAATATTTATTTATAAAATATTAAAAATTAAAGATTGTGGGGCTTACGTCTAGTGCCCCAGGCTTGCCTCGTATCACGTAAAACACCTCGCCTCGCGCCCGCGCCTTTTAAAACACTGATTTTGAGTGACTCCCAAAAGAAATTATCATTTGCAGAAGTTATTGACGGAGAATAACGAAATAAGAAAGTAATTGAAACTAACAGAAAATCGTTTTACTCTCATCTTCAATCTTATTATTGGGAAATTAAAGAAAAAAAAACAAGGAAAAAGACAGTAGCAGATATATTTAAGAAGGATATTTGGCAATAGAGTGAAATCTATCTCTATTTAACTGAGTTTCCAGTTAAGCAAGATTTGTAACAGATGTGCAAGGAACCCAATATGTTGGAAACAGAGACAGATACATATAGAATAATACATGGATACATCTTTTTGAACCAATAATATCATGCTTTAAATATCAAGAATAATGCCAGTACTGAAATAGAAGTTTCAGAATTGGTCATCTCCCAGCAGATGGAAATCATAAGGAACAATGGAAGGACAATAGTCGATCTTCAATTATATAAAACTGGCAGCAGACTCGGGGGAAAAGAGTCATTGGCAGCAGACCTGCACCCCGTCCTGCCCGATCTTAAATTTTTAGAATATTGTTTTCACCTGCCCTCCACAAGAGCTTCTCTGCCCGCCCCTGTCCTAATAGAACTTTCTCTATGTTTGTATAACCCTAACCTTTTTCCTGTATTCTTTTTTTTGGGGCAAAGATTAGTCTGACTTAGTTCTCTTTGCATTCATCGAGTAACAGGTATTTTTTGCATTCATTGGTGCCAACGGGAGCATATTAAACGTTATCAATACAGCACCCAGTATTTTCCTGTTTGCTTTAGTCCAGATTGGGGTCCATCTGGCGGTGATACTCGGAGTTGGGAAACTGCTCCGATTTGAACTGAAACAATTGCTCATAGCATCAAATGCAAACGTAGGAGGCCCAACAACAGCTTGTGGTATGGCCACTGCCAAAGGATGGATTTCTTTGGTTGTTCCTGGCATTCTTGCTGGTATTTTTGGTATTACTATTGCTACTTTTCTCGGTATTGCTTTTGGGCAGCTCGTCCTTAAATTCATGTAATTTTGGATACTAGACTTAACTGTTATCATAAACAATCAAAGTTATACTTGGAACATCTGCACAACAAAACATATCATGCTTCATACCTTATGCTTTTATATATATTTTTAGGGAATTATTACTGACTAATCTCTTCAAGATATAACAAAGCCACTCTATTCTGTGAACATAGGTCGACTATTCAGAGAATGTTTAGATTTATAGATCTAAAAAAAGGCTATTCAAAGTAATCATCTTAGATTTTAAAATTTAAATTCAAGTTTTATTAGAACTGAATTTATGCCTTTATATAGGGAACAGTCTCCCTGTCATATATCGGGTTGTTCAATTAGGTTAGGTTTTGTTTGGTTTGGAATTGAGTAAAACAATTCTAACCAAATTGACATATAAGTATCTTTAAAATTTTATATACGATGTTCTTTAAAATATGTATCGAAATATTTGTGATCCTCCCATGGAATCTATTATTTAATAGAACTATAAAGTGCATCCATTCTACTTTAAAGAATGGTTGATTTTACCTTGTATTATCCTTTTCTTGTCAAGTGTTGTTGAAATGTGTCAATTTTTTTGTTTTTTTCATATTCACTAGTCCCACGTTGCGTGTGCACCCTATTTCGATGGGTAATAGATTTTAAAAAATTACATATAAATTATTGAGGATTATCTATTGAATTATAAAATAGAAGTTTAAAAAGTAATTTAAATTCCTTTAAATGATGGATATTGATTCTACTTAGCAAACTCAATAACGGAAAAAATATTATTCCACAGAAGTCCTCAACTCAAATTATTTACTAACTTTTTTTTGACAGAATATTTTATTTATTCTAAGAGAATGATTGAAGTCCTAATGAAAATATATATACTAATTATCTCTACAGTGTGTTTGTTAAAGTGGATTTATATTTAGAAAATTCTTTTAGTATTAGTTAATTTCAAACCTTAAATATTTTTTCCTACAAGTTTTGGACTTTGAACGTGATGGAGGCTTGGGGAGTTCAGAATGGAGAAATTCAAAAATAGCCAGATTTACAAGTAGTCATTCAAAAATAGTCACAGTTTCAAAAGTAATCGAAATTTAGTCATTTTTCATGTAAAGATAAATCTGAACGAAAACACTGTTCAAAATCCAGAAAAATACTCCAGTATAATATACTGGAGTTCCAGTATAATATACTGGAGTTCCAGTATAATATATCGGTCCAACATAATATACTAGAGATTGGAGCACCGATGCTCCATTCTCCAGTATATTATTCCGTATTGCAGCAAAATAGTGGCTATTTTTCAATGACTTTGCAAACGCTGGCTATTTTTAAATGATCAGTCCGAAAACTAGCTAACCCGTGCTATTTTTACCGTATAATATTAGTAGACTATCATTTCATGTACTTGAAAACTATGATAGATATTTATCAAAAATTAAATCAAAAGGTACAATAGCTAATTTTGCAAACAAATCTCTATTTTTTCCCTTATAAATATAGTTCTCGCAAAGAAGTATTTAGTTGAACATATAATATGTACAAACATGTTGTTTACCCTCAAAATCAGATAACAATTGAATTTGTAAATGGTTTTAAGGATACATAGATTAAATTGACACAAAGGGATAAATAAGAATTACAATTGAAACGAATAATGATAAAGTAAATTCAAACCGCACAACTTGAACGGTTATAGCCTTGGAAAGTCAGTCACATTTGAACTGGATGCAATTTGATCGATATCAAGATACAGAAGAACAAGAGCTTAAAGAAAGAAATTAACAATATACTGCTTTGAAATGCATGTTAAAGTATCCTCTACAAGTAATCAGACTCCTTTTATAGAGTAGGGGAGTCCTATATTAGGTACAACTCTATAAAAGGTAAAAATATTTCCCTAATTAACTGATTGCTTATCTCACATCGATATATACCGAGATCTCCGCCGTGATATTCGATCGGTTACGGATATCATGGCCTTCTGTTGGTCTAGCTTGACTTCCTGACAACGTTCTTCAAAGTTAATCAAGGCCAGGACCGATCCAAATCATGTCCCTGATATCTTCGAAGGCTGGTTTTATGGTCCGAACTCAAAATAGATGAGATCATTGCCTCGGTCTAGGCCCCCAGTTACCATATCTCGAGCTTGGTTTATCATATCAGAGACCGGGATGTACTTTGAGACCGGTTTTACCCATATACAGATAGTCCCCTTGTTTTTCGGAGAGTAGAACGATGAGAAACGATATGAGCTTCCGATTCTCACCTCAATACCCCGCATTAGAAACGATAAAATGAACGAAACATCTTGTCAGTCACGTCTTAATGGCATTAAATGCTTGTCAATTGCCGGTCGGCCACTCCTGGTTGCGAACTGTTGTTTGAAAATTATAAATACCCCCTTCTTCATTCATTCAAACTTTACATTCAAACCTTCTACCCTTGTTCCTTGGAAATCTCTTATATTTTCTGGCACTTGTATTCTAGTTTTTTGAGATGTTTGTGAGAACTTTTGCTCGTATTCATCCCAAACCATCAAGTGTACTCCTTTAATTTCCTCTTTTTCCTCTTTTCCCTTCCATTTCAAAAGAAAAATGGCGAAGACTTCAACAATAGTTCCCCAAAAAGAAACCCCTTCTACATCGCGGCCGACTGCCGAGGAGACCGTTCCGCGTACTACCGGCGAGGAACCAGTAGCGGAACCCCCTTGAACAGGTTCATCCCTGGTAGATGCTCGGTAACCGCCGATTTCAAGGTTAAAAAACCTCCTTCCGTACCTGACCGATGAGAAGGTCTCGAGATACGTATGCTCGATCACTGAAAAAATCCTCCCCGCGGTCAAAAAGGATTACAACTGGGTTGACAAGCACATGGTGTTTCCCGGAACCGATGAAGATATCACCATCCACGTCGAGGGATACTTAAATGTTTATACTTATACCTTTACGTTGGGCCCATTGGATCCGGTTATCATCTACTTCTACAAAAGATATGAGGTATGCCTAGGTCAAATTCACCTTTCATTCTAGAGGATTGTGATTCTTTTTTGATTCTTCGTGAGAAAGATCAATGGATGCTCGTTCACCGTCGACCACCTCATGCGCCTATACAGTCCTCGACTCTTTCGGGGGGACTGATCAAGCTTGTGCGCCGGGCTAGTAAAAACCATTCTCGAGTATCGATGAAGATCGAGACCGAGGCTGGCTAGGCCAGTTTGTCCGAGTGAGGACCTCGAACCTGATCCTAGATGAGTGCATGCCATTCCCCGAGAAGTGGAATATAAAACATAAGTAAAATTTCGTTTTCAAAATTTTATTTTACTTTTTTTTTCTTCCTTCTTAACGGTGTTTGGTGGTAGTTTAGCTATCGCTCGGGTCCCGAATGCAGTCCCTCGGCTCAAGGAGTGGGTCGAGGGCATTGTGTTACAAAGGCCATATTCTGACGCGCATGGCACGAACTTTCGAAGGGTCGGTGGGAGACTCGTTCTCATGGTGAGATTCCTTTCCCGAGTGAGTAATACTTGGGTTTCTTTTGTGTTGCTAAGTTCTTACTTGTTTTGTTTCCCTTTGTAGGTTTATCCAAGGACGTCGTACTGAGGCCTCCATCCGGTGACGAGGATTGCCCCATCGAGTCCCCTGCTTTGAGACTAGCTGATGAGAAGAAAAGAAAGAGGGCTCCGAGCTTAGAGAAGAAGGAAACGAAAAGAAAGCTAGTGTGCAGGCCCAAAGAAAATACCAGCGCTCGAGCCCCACCTTAGGATTCACTCTATCGGTCGAGGGACGAATCCAAAGAAGAAGAAGAAGAAGCCTCTGAACTGGTGGCCTGCGTGCGGTCGCAGTTCGAGGGACGATGGACCTCCAAATTAGAGAGAGGTGAGGCCGATCTATCTCGAGCCAGGGAGGCCGATGAGTAGGTCGTGGTCGGGGCCAATGTGGAGGTCGTGGCCGAGGCCTCTCGGGATGTGGGTAATGCCCCGAAGGATGTACTCGGTGTGATAGATATCACTGAGTCGCCTTTGTTCACATATTACCATCGATTCATAGAGGGTTTCTCTTTTATTGTTGCACCTATGACCAAATTGACCCAGAAGGGTGCTCTATTCAGGTGGACTGAGGAGTGCGAGCAGAGCTTTCAAAAGCTCAAGACTGCATTGCCCAGTGTTGGTGTTGCCCATGGGTTCAGAGTCTTACATTATATACTGTGATGTGTCGCGTATTGGTCTCGACGCGATGTTGAAGCAAGACGGTAGGGTGATTGCCTACGCGTCTAGACAGCTGAAGGTGCATGAGAAGAACTATCATGTCCACGAACTTGAGTTAGCAACTATTGTTCATGCCTTGAAAATTTGGCGGCATTATTTGTACAGTGTCCCTTGTGAGGTCTATACCGACCACCAGAGTCTACATCATCTGTTCAAATAGAAGGATCTTAACTTGCGTCAGCGGAGATGGTTAGAGATGCTTAAGGACTATGATATCACCATTTTATATCATCCCGGAAAGACCAATGTGGTGGTCGATGCCTTGAGTCGCAAGGTAGAGAGCTTTGGCAGTTTAGCAAATCTATTGGCAATGGAGAGGCCATTAGCATTGGATGTTCAGGCCTTGGCCAACTAGTTTGTTATATTAGATGTTTCGGAGCCGAATCGAGTTTTGGCTTGTGTGGTTTATCGGTCTTCTCTTTATGATTGTATCAGAGAACGTTAGTATGAAGACCCTCATCTACTTGTCCTCAAGTACACGGTTTAGCACAACGATGCCAAAGAGGTCACTATTGGGAATAACGGTGTATTGCAGATGCAGGGCAGGATATGTGTGCCCAATGTAGATGGTTTGCGTGAGTTGATTCTCCAGGAGGCTCACAGTTTGTGGTACTCCTTTCATCCGGGTGCTACCAAGATGTATCAGGACTTGAGACAACACTATTGGTGGAGGAGAATTAAGAACGATATAGTGGAGTATGTAGCTCAGTTCCTAAATTGTCAACTGGTGAAGTATGAGCATCAACGGCCAGGTAGATTGCTTCAGAGGCTAGATTTTCTAGAGTGGAAATGGGAGCGGGTTACTATGGATTTTGTTGTTGGACTCCCACGGACTCAGAGGAAGTTAGATGCAGTATGTGTGATTGTGGATAGGCTGACCAAGTCGACTCATTTCATTCCAATGGTGACTACTTATTCTTTAGAGCAGATGGCTCAGGTCTATATTCATGAGATTGTCAGACTTCATGGCGTGCCGTTATCCATCATCTCTGACCGGGGTATGCAATTTACATCGTAATTCTGGAGGGCCGTACAACATGAGGTAGGCACACGGGTTGAGTTAAGTACAACATTTCACCCTCAGACGGACGGACAGTTCGAGTACACTATTCAGATATTGGAGGACATGTTTCGCGCATGTGTGATAGAGTCTGGGGGTTCTTGGGATCAGTTTTTGCTGCTTGCGGAGTTTGCCTACAAAAACAGCTACCAGTCGAGCATTTAGATGGCTCAGTGTGAGGCCTTTTATGGGAGACGGTGTCGGTCTCCGATGAGTTGGTTTGAGCCAAGTGAGGCTAGGCTATTGGGTACAGACTTGGTTCAGGATGCTTTCGAAAAGGTTAAATTGATTCAAGATCGACTTTGTACAACCTAATCTAAACAGAAGCTTTATGCGGATCGGAAGGTTTGTAATGTTGCATTCATGGGTTGGTGAGCGATTCTTGCTCCAGGTTTTGCCCATTAAGGGTGTTATGAGGTTCAGGAAGAAGGGAAAGTTCAGCCCTTGGTGTGAGCACGTGATTTTTGTTTCGCACGACAATCGCTCCAAAAAGAAATAAAAAAATAATAATTGGCCCTGTTGTACAATTTTTGGATTTCTGTGCGGCACCTTGTTGATTTATTTGTGACTTCGGCCCATTTTTATTTATTTACTTTATTAAAACAAAATTCAAAAAATATATGTGTCCTGCATAATTCGAACCGTAATCCGGTCGTTAAATAGAAAATCATGAATAGGCATCTTCGTCCGTGATTTTATTTTGTTTGACTTTACCCGGTTTGAAATATTTTAGTGTGTGTGCAAATAATTGTATTGAGTGTGTATTTAATTTTAATTTGATTTTTTGGCTTAGTTTTGTTTTAAAATAAATAAGAAAAAAATTAAAAAAAAATATAAAGAAAAGGACCCTGCCTTCCCGGACTTGGGCCAATTTTAATAAATTGGCCCAAACAAACAGCCCAAAACCCAGGCCTGCCCGGTCCAGACTACCTGATGCCCAGAGAATCCAAACAACGTCGTTTTGGTACAGGTTGATCTGGGCCGTTGATCTCAAATTGATCAACGGCCAAGATCAATTCCCCATAACCCACCAATAAACCCGACCCGTCTCACCCGGGCCGACCCCAACCCTTTACCCTTGAAACGACACCGTTCCACTTAAGCTATCAGATCCAGACCGTAGATCTAGATTGATCTAACGGTCGAGATCAATCCACCCATTAACTATATAAGACCATAATCTTACCCTGCCCCCTATCTGAACCCCAGCCTTCGTCTCCAAACAAACAGCCCTAAAACCCTAGCCGCCCTTGCATACTTTCGCCATGAAAGCCGGCGGCATGGATGCCGGTGACCTTCCCCTTAACACCCTAGAACGCCCTTGCCATCCTGAACCCAAATCTATCAACCAGGTAGTTCGAATCCCTTCCCACCTTCTCGAATCTTCATTTGAAGATTCGAGTCAAAACTCGATCTACACGGTTTAACCCTAAAATCATACCAGACACTCCCCAGACCCCCCTCGTGACCAAACCATACTTGGTTTGGTCCGAATCAGATCAGGGAAGCATGAATCCCAGATCTGAGTTTTGAAGCTTTGAGATCCTTCGTCACTGGTCCGTGTTTTGTTCGAGCCAAAGAATTTAAGGCCTAATGGACCTTAATCGAGGTGTTTCTCATCTGAGAAACACTTCGATTAAAGTCCGTTCAGCCTTAAGAAAAGTTTGTCCAAATCCGAGTTCAAACTTTTAACTTTTCAAGTTTTAAGGTAAGTCTGCTTTCTTTCCTTTATTTGTTTTAGTCCGTGTGATTGTTTTAAAAGTCTGTTCATATTTGTTTTGATTTTATCAACTTTTGTTTGTCCACTTTACTTAAACCTCTGTGTTTGTCTAAATCCCCCCCTCCTATTCTGATAAGGCCTGTGTATTGGTTGTTATTCCAAATTTGTACTGACTAACTGATTCCTCGAAGTATAATTCTGTTTAATCAGTATAAGTCGAGTCATGTGTCCTATACTTTTGAATGTCTGATTTTTGGCTACGATTGTGTATGTTAATGCTAATATAGTCGAGTCGACAAGTGTCGTCAATTAGTTTCAACTGTCTGAGCAAAGTAAATCGATTTGTTTCTGTTGAACATTTGTTGAATCAATTAAGAACCAGTTTTGTTTACTTATAGCTGTTGAATTGGATCAGTAGTGCTTAAATTCTGAATTGGGAGGCATGTGCACTCGTGCACAGCATGTGCATTGGTGCACCTCATGTGCTTTGTGCACAGCCTGTGGCCTGCATAAAGGTCTTTGTTAAGTTTTAAACAATTTGACAGCATATGCTGTCAGATACATTCTACTGCCCATACTTGGCTTTAGTTTAAAGAAGTATTTAAACCTTTTAAAAGTTAAATCTGCCAGGGAATGTTGATGAGGTTTAATACTTAATTAGCTAAAAGTTGGAATTGAAAATGGAAGGCACATGGGAGGGGTATGGTAATAGTCTAAACAGGCTGTTAAAAGGGGTAAGGAGGGCTTATAAAAGAGGAGGACCTGGGAGATAAAAGATAGAGATACAGAAGAGGGACATAGACAGAATTTAAAAAAAAAAATAGACAGACTGTGAGGAATTTCTGAAAGAGAAAGCTGAAATACAAATAGATACACAGGGGGGGATAGAGAAAAAACCTGAAGAGCTAAAAAAGAAAAACACAAACACAGATAGAGAGAGGTTAAGGGATAGAAGGTGTACAATCAACAATCAGAAACTGTTTCCTCCTATTATTGTTTGGGTTTCAGCTGTTCAATTTGTTCAAAATCAATTCTGATTCTTTGAAGTTCCAGTTGTGTCTACTAGTCGAGTGTTTTCATTGGTTTGCTACTGTTTTGGTCTGTCTGGAGTCTTGATTCTATTCCACTGGGTATGGCTGTCATTTGGCTACTACTTTCTATTGGCCATAGTTGCATTTCTGCACTCGAGCCTGTTCTTGCTGTATTGCTTTGTCTGCTGCTATCTTGCCTTGCTGCTGCTGCTATTTTGTTCCCTGCTGTTGCTGATTTCCCTATCTATCTTCCTCTTCTCTTTGGCATTTTCAGTTGTTTCCAGGTACACATCTCAAGTCTCACATTGGTGTTAGCTGAATGTAACATTGAAAAAGCATGAATAGAAAGATTTGAAGGAGTTATAATCACCCGTTTACTGACTGCCTTTTCATAAATGTTGTTAAGTTTATGTAAATTGTAGTTTATAGCTGATAGGGAATACATTGTTAAACTTGTACTATGTTGATTTGAACTGTGGTGTTCGATTCGTTTAGTGGCATACAAAATGTAAATAGAACTCTTGGAATGTGAAACTATTTAATGTGATTGTTAAAATTAAATTCACTCTTTCAGCATGTATTGAATAAGTAAGGGCAAATGGCTATTAAACCTAGCCAAATATAATGTGGTTTTGAACCTGCCCGGTTTTTGATTTCTTTAGGCCTTTATAGGATTAGTTTTGAATGTTATCGGGGGTATTCTTCAATAAGGAATTCTATTAACCCTGTTTAAGCAAGTTAATCTAACTTTGACCTAAAGATGTTTGTTCGGATTAAGTGTCGTATTTCATTAGACTAAGCGGATTTCTTCTGTCAAACTAAAGCAATTTTCCATTGAAGTGTAGTGTTTTCTCTACTTTGTAAATAATTAATCAGAAATTGATAAGAATCCGGATTAGGCAAAAGCATATAGTTAAATTAGCATGTTCTTTTTTTTTCTTTTAGTTTTAGGGACAAACGTAATAGAAATGTAGCCACTGTAGGGTTCCCTTCTAAAATAATGAGACGAGCCTCGCCAAATAAAAAGCAAATTGCGGGGCCCTCAATAATTGATCATGATAAATACTTAGAATTTGGGACGAACGGTTTAGTGAATACCACCGCCCTCCCTAAAGAGAATAACGCGTTAGATTCTTTAGGCGCGACTTTAAGTAAATTATATTCTTAAATTCGGGTGCACATTGATGTGACCCAAATCCAAATCTCAACGAAATCCAAATGTGTCGACGATCATGGGTGCATTGATTGTGACGTGGTTCGAGATGCATTTTCATGACGTTGCAATTCTATAAAAATAATTGATAATAATAAAAGCGGTTTAAACTTAATAAAAGCACATAAGTCACAACATGTATTTAAATCAGATATTTAGCTATTATAACAATTTAAGCGACCGTGCTAGAACCACGGGATTCGAGGGTGCCTAACACCTTCCCTTGGGTCAACAGAATTCCTTACTTAGAATTTCTGGTTCGCAGACTTCATTTGGAAAAGTCGAAAATTTCCTCGATTTGGGATTCAAGATAAACCGGTGACTTGGGACACCAAAAGCCAAACCTTTCCCAAGTGGCGACTCTGAATTAAATAAATAATCTCATTTCAAATATTGTCACTTAAATTGGAAAAACTCTCTCGCCGCGCATTTAACCCTTCGGGGACGGGCGCGCAAAAAGGAGGTGTGACACTTGGTATATCGGATCTTTCGAGATTCTTGAGAGAATTGGAGAGGTGGCCTATAGGCTTACACTACTACCTAGTCTAGCTGCAGTTCATCCAGTATTCCATGTTTCTATGCTCTGGAAGTATCACAGTGATCCATCTCATGTGTTGGATTTCAGCTCAGTCCAGTTGGACAAGGATTTGTCTTATGTTGAGGAGCCGTTGGCCATTTTGGACAGGCATGCTTGAAAGTTGAGGTCGTAGAACATTGTTTCAGTGAAGATTTAGTGGAGGGGTCAACCAGTCGAGGAGTCAACTTGGGAGACCAAGCATGATATGTGTAGTCGTTATCCGCATCTTTTATCCACTCTATGTATGTCTCTATACTCGTTCTAGGACAAACGTTTGTTTTAAGAGGGGAGGATGTAATGACCCGGCCGATCGTTTTGAGTATTTTAGCCCTGATCCCCTATTTATTGCCTCCTCTATGTCGTATCATGATTATGTGACTTGTCGGGGGTGTTTGGTTTTGGTTCGAGTGAGTTTCGAAGAGAAATGGGACACAGTCCCTAAGTTGGAGGTTTAAGTTGTAAAAGTTGACCGTAGTTTGGGTTTTGTGTAGATGACTCCGGAATAGAGTTTTGATGGTTCCAATAGCTCCGTATGGTAATTTTATACTTAGGAGCGTGTCCGAATGTTGATTTGGAGATCCGTAGGTCGTTTCGGCGTAAGTTGGTGAAAGTTGAAAAGTTGAAGGTTTGGAAGATTTGGGAAGTTTGACTGGGAGTAGACTTTATTGATATCGGGGTCGGATCCCGACTCCAGAAGTTGTAATAGGTCTATAATGTTATTTATGACTTGTGTGCAAAATTTAAAATCAATTGGAGTTGTTTTGGTATGAATCGGCATTGGTTTCGGAATTCGGAAGTTCATAGTTCATAGGCTTGAATTTGGTTGTGATTCGTAGAATCGATGTTGTTTGATGTAATTTTTGGCCTCGAGTAGGTCCGTTATGTGTTTTGGAACTTGTTGATATATTCGGACAGGGTCCCGGGGCCCCTGGGAGTGAAATAGATTGAAACCGGATCGAATTGGACTTATGCAATTGCCGAAGTTCTAGCCTTCTAGTGTCATCGCACTTGCGGAAAGATTGGCCACAAGTGTGGACTTCGAAAAGCGAGCAATAGCGGAAGCGAAGCTAACTTTGCCCAGCTGGGATCGTAGGTGCGAGGATTTATCTGCATCTGTGAGTCCGCAGGTGCGGACGAGGCTGGCCTGGTCTATGGTAAGCGGGGAGTTCTCCGTAGAAGTGGGCTCGCAGGTGCGAGTCATGGTCCGCAGAAGCAGAATTTTTGGACTTAAGTGGATCCACAGCTACGATGGTTTTTCGTAGGTGCAGCGTAGCAGGTGTGACCCCCGGCTCGTAGAAGCGAATTTGATGGGCAGAAAATGGGAATTTTCGAGGGTTTGTTTCATAATCCACTTTTTGACTTAGAGAGCTCGGTGTGATGTAAATTTCCAGGAGATTTTTAAAGAGGTTATTGGGATAAGAATTCCTAACTCGGTTTTTGTTAAATTACACGAATCTATTGTTAATTTTATTATTTAATTAGTGGTTTGAGTTGCAAAATTGGGGGAAAATGGTAGAAACTTCCTAGACTAAATTTTTGAGTTTTGAAAGGCGATTTGAGGTTGGTTTGAGTAATTCTTATATGGTTGGACTCGTTATCGAATGGGTGTTCAGATTTTATAATTTTGGTCGGGTACCGAGATGCGAGTCTGGGTTTACTTTTTGAGTTGACTTTTTATTTCTTTGTAAAGATCGTAATGTCACTGTTTGAATTAGTTTCTTATAGTTTGTATTTATAGTATGAAGTTATTTTAGCTAGATTCCAGTCGTTCGGAGTTGGATAATCGAGGGAAAGGCATACTAGTGGATTGAGTTAGCATGAATTGAGGTAAGTGGCTTGCCTAACCTTGTGTAGGGAAATTACCCCTTTGGATTTGTGTTGATTCTGATATGTGAAAGGCGCGTACGTAAGGTGACGAGTTTGTACATGGACTAAATATTTTAGCTATGTAGATTCCTTTCATGCCTTAGTTGAGTTACCTTAACATATTATAGTCATTATTTCTAGCCTATTTTCACATGTCTACTTGTTTTATTTTTTACTTGCTAATTGCTCTACATATTTAGTTGAGGTTCTTGTTTCCTTTATTCCATATTCATTATTTAACCATTGAACTTTTTACTTGAAGTTATTATTCTTGGAATATCTTATTGTTGTAATTGGTATTGAGTTATAAAGGCCGTGATTTTATATTGAGGCAAAGTATTAAGTTGTGAAATGCTACTATTGTTGAGTTATTCACTACCAGTTATTGTTGTTGAGACTCTCGTGTACATTGTGGCTGAGCCATTGGATCTTTATTGTGAAAACACTGTTATTGTTGGTTTATGTGGCAAGTTGTGATATTGAGAACTTGAGGTGCGATTTGCATTACGTTGTGATATTGATACACATGCAGTTGTATAAGGTTTTGGGTTTGAAACGCATGCAGTGAGATAATGTGGGCTTGATATGCGTGGCTAGTAGGGGAACTACTAGAAGCCATGCGGAGTGATAAGGTGAGTTAAAACGCGAGATGTTATTTCGGAAAAATAATTTTCAAAACTAAATTCAAGACTCCCGTTGTGATATAAGGAAAGATTGTGACTTATTCTTATGATTTGAGACTACGGGGCGGTACTTCGGTAGTGACTCTTGTTGGTATTTCTCCATTGTTGCACTTGTCTTTGGTTGTTGTTTCTTTAGCATGTTATTATTTGTTTTTCTCCATGTTGCACTAATTGCTTTAGTTCCGTGTAGCTAACTTTGATATGCTATTTATTGTTACAATTTCATTGCTGCAAATATTACACTGCCTTACACTTGTTCAGTCTTTTATTTATTCTAGTAGGGCCTTGATCTGACCTCGTCACTACTCTACCGAGGTTAGGTTTGGAACTTACTAGGTACCGTTGTGGTGTATTCATGCTACGCTTCTGTACATCTTTTTGTGCAGATCCAGGTACCTCCTACTAGCCCAGGCATTAGCAAGAGTTTAGCTATGGAGACTTTAAGGTATACCTGCCGGTGTGCGAAGGCCTCAGAGTCCCCCTCTACCTTGACTATTCTATGCTTCCTATCCTTTTATAGATATTGATGTATAGGATCATGCGGTACTTCTATTTAGAGCTTGTGACTTGTATTCACTGGGTCTCGGGAGTTGTATATACTGAATCACAAAGCTTTTTTTATTATAGTTGCTGAGTTTTGAAACTTATATTTATCATTTCAGTTATTTTTGTATGAATATTAGGTTTACCCAGTCTTAGAGATTAGGTATCATCATAACATACTACAAAATGAAGCGGGGATCGTGACACTATCGCGGGTTCTAACTTCTAACCCTAGTACGAAGAAAGAGAATGGCACCATGGACAACACACTTTGTATTTTTTTTGTCTCTTTATTTTAAGGATGCCACGTGTCTTTTATTTTATTGTTTATTGTCTCTTTTCAAGCGTTTGAATAGCACGCACGTTGTATATTTGTTTCAGCGACTCAATAGACACATAATGTACTGAGTTTAAGAGGCCAATAGGTACAAGCACTAACTAAGGTATCTGAATGAAAAATACTGCCAAGTTAAAGGGCTGCTTATGTAATTGGCCTTCTATTTTATTTTTATTTAAAAAAAAAAAAACCACATACCGAATGGGATTAGTTGGTTTTTAGTTTCATCTCCCACTTTTCCAGAATTAATAGAAGTTGCAAGAAAAAGACAAAGAGAAAGAGATGCATTATCTATAAGCACAAGTGAGTCCTCAAGTTTGAATAGCATAGCAGCCGGCTACTGCTAATGGCATTTTCAGTACTGCCATTTCAGCCCTCCTTTTGCTCTTCCCCGTTGGCGCAGCGAAGAACATTTAAAAATCCTTCTTTTCACCAGCTCGATGTCTCTACTTGTAAATCCCTCAACAGTCATTTCTTCACCAGAAAAGATGGTAATTATTCAATAATTGTAAAATCTACTTTGAGTTCCCCTATAGTGTCTCCGGAGGACCACTGGGGTACATGGATGTCTCTTTTCACAATTGGCGCTTTTGGTCTGTGGTAAATAATCCTCCTTTTTTTTCCTTCGGATGATGGCTTTATACCAACAGAAACATTTTTATGAATATCCCCATTGTTGAATTCTTGGAAAGAACAAATTTTTAACTACTTCCTCTGATTGTTTCTTCATTTGACATTTTTGGGGGGTGTTCATATATATATTTGAACCTATCATGTGTAACCATTTTTTGTTTGAATTGTTACAACACGCATCTCCCATTTCCCCTTTTTGTTTTTGTTAATTTCACATAATACACGATTCACTCTGAAGGTCAGAGAAGACTAAAATTGGGAGTATGGTTAGTGCTGCACTGGTTAGCACATTGGTGGGGCTGACTGCAAGTAATATGGGGATTATTCCGTATGAAGCGCCAGCATATTCAGCTGTATATAAGTACCTGCTTCCATTGACAATCCCACTATTGTTGTTCAGAGCAAATTTGCGCCACGTGATACGCTCTACCGGTCCTCTACTTTTGGCTTTCTTTCTCGGATCAGGTCTTTTTTTTGCTCATATCTCCGAAATTGGTTTATATCCCTTTGCCTGATTGCTGAAATTAATAGAGGTGGTTGTTTCGTTTATTTCTAGTGGTGAAGGCACTGTTTGATGGAAGCTAATTGGATAAGGTCGCCCATAAATTGATTAATCAAATATGATTTCTTCTTTTACTTTGTAAGATCATTCTCTGTTTGAGTAGTTAGCATTGCTACTTGGTATTATTTCAAACAGGAATGTACTTATAGCTGCACCTGGCTTTATGTGTTTATTATTGTTCTTGCATTTCTTTCATAACTTTGTAACTAAAAGGAATGCATCATTTACCACAGACCAAAAGTGCCCACTGCGAAAAGAGACATCCATATATCCCACTGATCTTCTGGAGACATTATAGAGGAACTCAAAGAAGATTTTATGATTATTGAATGGTTACCACCGAAAAAGCAATCTCTTTTGGTGAAGAATTGACCGTTAAGCAATTTAGAGGAGCACAGACAAGTAGAGAGGTCGTGAAAAGAAAGATTAACTGCTCTTCTTACATACATATCAATCTTATCAATATAGGCAGCTCGGTGCACAAGGCATCCCGCGTTCACGCAGGGTCGGGGAAAGGGCCGTTCCCCAAGGGATGTGATGTAGACAGCCTACTCTAATGCGAGCATTAGTGGCTGCTTCCATGGCTCGAACCCGTGACCTGTAGGTCACACGTGTATAGCAAAAACAAGCACAACTCTTCAATTTCTTGAAATGCCATATTAAGTGAGATTTATGAAATGCTTTTCTAATATCTCATAAAGATGTCTCAGGTTATTTTGAGAAGCTCCATCTCGGACTTTAGAACTAATATATTCTTGGGTTGTTATCATGAATAAATATTTACAGCTAAGTGATTATATGCCATAACTTTTCAAATATTGGGAGTTCTAGCCACTATATGGGCACAGATTAACAGATTAATGCTTGTGTTATCTTCTTTTTATGTATATGCTTGTCATTCTACTAACTTCAACTTTCAGCTAGTGTGAAAGCCTTTCTGTTGTTTTCATATTTTGTCTTCCAATGTGACAGCCGGGACGGTTATTGGGACTGTAGTGGCATATCTGATGGTGCCTATGAGATCTCTTGGTCAAGATAATTGGAAAATAGCTGCTGCCCTAATGGGCAGTTACATCGGTGGAAGTAAGTCCTGTAGTAAAACTAGTTCTTTTTTTTTTGGTTAGGAGCTCCATGCAGGTGTTTTCTGGATATTTCATTTGTATTCTGGTCATGCACATATATTTAATTGGAATTGATCCACGGCACAAGATGAAGATTAGGTTAATTGAACAAATAAAGGAAAATTTTGATATCTGGTTCAATGTCTTTGATGCCTTACTTTGTGGTCAATGGAAATATTTGGTTTTGATGATTTTAAACTGGCAGAACTCTCCTACTGTTGCATATGTCATTTTGAGTAGTAATTACAGAAGGATTTCTGATGCTGGAATGACAGATGCCCAAGAACTTTATTCACCAAGAATGAAAGAACTCAGAGTTTGCTATTCGAATTGTAAATTTCTGGACAAGTTTTTTCATTGATTTCTAAAATCAATGAGAAGCACATCCTGAGGAAACCAGTACGAGTGTTCCCTTTAAATTCAGTTTTGTTTGCAAAAAACTAAAAAAAATTTGGGATATAGATTTTACACCTTTGACTTGTCATAGCCAAATTTCCTGTTTGATGTTTTAAGTAAGCTATTTGTGAGCTTTTTGATTGAAAACGGTCTTGCAAACCTAAATAATCAATACGAAGTCCTTTAAACTCTAGAAACAAAGCTGGACATTTTCAAATTCTTCCTAATCCTAAATTTGCCGTGTGGGAATCATGTGAAATGTTGTGCTTATATTTGATGTTGCATGCAAGATTTGAGACAATCATACACATACATGCGCACATAAGTTTATGTATATATGTAAACTACTTTCCGTTGGGTGGGAGTTCTAGTTTGCGCATTATTAATAGTCTCTTAGCAGATAAAGTACTTTATCCTCGCTACATGCGCTTTTGCTGCTTCGTTATTATCTGAGTGATGTTCTACCTATGGTTTTGCAGCGATTAATTATGTTGCTATCTGTGAGGCACTTGGCGTGTCTCCATCAGTTATGGCTGCAGGTGTTGCTGCAGATAATGTAATTTGTGCAATATATTTTATTGCACTGTTTTCATTGGCCTCCAAAATACCTTCAGACGCTTCAGCATCAAGTGGTGGTAAGTGATATTTAGGGAATAAAAAATTTATGATACCATGAGATGTCTAAAACATTGTGTATGCATTTCCTTTCATATTTTGCTAAGTTGTTCTGCTTATATCAATTTTGTTCTGGTCAAGTAGTTTTTATTCTAGGTTTTGCGGTTCACCATCACTGTTGTCATGACCCCGGTTCGCCCTCCGTGAACCATCGTGACGGCACCTAGTCTCTACGACTAGGTAAGCCTAAATTGCGGAAGATAAACCAAATTGCGGAAATTAAACGATTTTAAAACAGAATTAGAGTAATAAAACAGTGTTTAAAAGTGTTGCTCGGCATGCACAATATTTAACTCTCAAATCCAATATATATCTCTCCCAAAACCCGGAAACCCATGAATCACAAGCTAAGGATATTACATAGTGCTCTAACTCCAGAATCGTCTAAAACAAGTAAATACAGAAGGGCTGTAACTACAAGAGAGAATAGAGAGAGACTCTTCGGTCTGCAGACGCGGCAGATATACCTCGAAGTCTCCGAAGGGTCGCCTCGCCTCAAGGATGGTAAGTCTGAGTCAAGGTACCTGGATCTGCACATGAAAAACATGCGCAGAAAGGGCATGAGTACACCACAGCGGTACTCAGTAAGTGTCAAGCCTAACCTCGGTCGGGTAGTGACGAGGAAGGTCAGGGCCCTACTGAGATAAAATAAAAATATAAGATATGACAGTATAAGATAAGCAGTACAGTCGAAAAAACTAACACTAAGAATTTAATACAGGAAAACAAGGAATTCAATAGCTGAAATAGAGGCAAAAACAATCACAAGGAAATAACCGGGGATCTCTCAGTATCCCGAGGATCTCTTAGTACCCTCAATATATGTCAGGGATCTCTTGGTATCCCGAGGATCTCTCGGTATCCTCAATATATGCTAGGGATCTCTTGGTATCCCGAGGATCTCTCGGTATCCTCAATATATGCTAGGGATCTCTTGGTATCCTCAATATACGTGCCATGGATCTCTAGGTATCCCGCACCTCAATTCAAATCATAAATACCCACAGGGGATCTCCCGGGATGCCGTCTCGTAGTCTCAAAGTAAAACACACAGCAGCAACACAAGAGTACTCAATTAAGCTCAATTTCGTATCAAGTAAACATGTACTTCTAATCTAACAACAACAACAACAACAACAACCCAGTATAATCCCACACGTGGGGTCTGGGGAGGGTAATATGTACGCAGACCTTACCCCTACCCCGAAGGGTAAAGAGGCTGTTTCCAGGAGACCCTCTACTCAAAAAGCAACAGAAGCCGATATATTAGTACCATAAAAATGCATAATAAAATAACAGCAATACAATAATAGCAATACAATAGATATGAAATACAGAATACGACATACGAAAAAGATGACTGGTATAGTAAGACTAGCAGGTAAAGCCCTGCATCAATAGATGACCAATGACATTCTTAGTCTAACTCCTAACTGGCTAGTCTCACTCTATTGTGATGTAGAAATATTTACAACTCTCCCCTAACCTACAACTTTAATACTCGACCTCCATAATTCCCTGTTAAGGGCCATGCTTCATATAATTCAATTAAGGCATTTTAAGCAAATAAACAGTTAAGTCAATTAGACATGCTTTTTTTTTTCTAAGTTAACAGCAGGTTTAAATTGCAAGTGAAATGAAACAGGAAAAGGAACACAATTGAAATTACTTAAAGAAAACCGGATTTTCAACAATTAGCTCAAGTACGCACTCGTCACCTCACGTACAAGGCATTTCAAACATCAAATATACCAAATCCTAAGGGGAAGGTCCCCCACACAAGGTTAGACAAGCCACTTACCTCGAAGCGGCTCAAAATCAACCTGAAACCACGTCTTTGCTACGAGTACTCGACTCCAAATGGCTCAAATCTATTCAATTCAATTGCATAATGTAAATAACATTTCAAGTAACTGATTCTAAAATTAAATTCTAAGCTAATATGCGAAATTAGGTAAAATGACTAAAACGCCCCTCGGGCCCACGTCTCGGAATCGGGTAAAATTCATATTTTCAGAATACTCATACTCTCACGAGTTCATGCATACCAAAATTATCCAAATCTAAGGTCAAATTACTAATCAAAAGTCGAATTCTAGGTCTAAGAACTTTCTTCCAACTTTTCCCCAATTTTCATCTCCAATTCGAAATTAAATGATGAAACTAACTATAGATTGATAGAATATAACTAGAAAGGGTTAAAGAATTGTTACCCAATGATCTCCTCTTCAATTTCCTCCCAAAATCGCCTTCTCCCGAGCTCCAAATCAAATTTCCAACTTTTGAAACTAAACCCTCGAAATTTCATATTTCTGCCCAGCTGTTACCGCATCTACGGTCCCGTTTTTGCGGAACACGGGTCGCATCTGCGACTTCTCACTTAAAACTAATCTTCCGCATCTGCGACTCCCCATCCGCAAATACGGTACCGCTCCTGCGGAAATCCTACCGCTTCTGCGGAACCTGCCGAACTTCCCCATTTCCGCTTCTGCGATAGATCTGACGCTTCTACGGCTCCGCACCTGCGGTCCCACACTCGCAGGTGCGGTTATGACAGAAGAATAGCTGAAGCTGCAACTCTAAAATTCCAAAAATCTTTCCATCAACCATCCGAAATCATCCCGAGGCCCCCGAGACCTCAACCAAACCTACCAACATATCCCATAATTTCATTCAAACTTGTTCCAACCTTCGGAACGTCCAAAACAACATCAAAACACCTATTTTTCATCGGATTCAAGCCTAAGAATTCCAAAAACTCTAAAAATACGCTTTCAATCAAAAAGTCTATCAAACCTCGTCTGAATGACCTAAAATTTTGCACACACGTCACATTCAACACTACGGAGCTACTCCAACTTCCGGAATTCCATTCCGACCCTCGGATCAAAATCTCACTATCGAACCGGAAACTTCAAAATTCGACCTTTCGGCATGTCAAGCCTAAGTTAGCTATGGACCTCCAAAACACAATCCGAACACGCCCCTAAGCCCGAAATCACCCAACGGAGCTAACGGAACCATTGAATTTCCATTCCGAGGCCGTCTTCACACTGTTCCGACTACGGTCAACTTTCCAACACTTAAGCTCTCATTTAGGGACTAAGTGTCCCAAAACTCTCCGAAACTCAAAACCGAATATTCCGGCAATCAACATAGCAGAAATAAACACGGCGAAAGCAGTTAATGGGGAATCGGGGCGTAAATTCTTAAGACGACTAGCCGGGTCATCACAACTGTAGATCTATCTCATATGAAGGACGCATTCTGATTTTCAAAATCAGACAAGTCCAGTTGCTGATCGAGTAGTTTACTCTTGTATTATTTTGCAGATGCTTCTCAAGTTGACCCTAGAAACAAACCTGTGCTGCAGATGGGCACAGCAGTTGCTGTTTCCTTTGCCATTTGTAAAACTGCCACTTCTTTTAGTCGATTTTTCGGAACTCAAGGATGTGATCTGCCTGCTATTACAGCAATAGTTGTTCTTTTAGCAACAGCATTTCCCGCTTATTTTAGAAACCTTGCAAGTGCTGGTGATGAAATTCCGATAGTGTTAATGCAGGTAATTTTTTATTCTACTTGGAAAATCATATCTCAAGTCAGATTTAGATGACCAATCAATTCAAACAAAAAGATAAAAGTTTTGATACTTATCAATGTGCTGTGTGAAATATCTGATAATTTTAATTTAACAGTACGTAAATGGTTATGATAAGGAAGCTTGTGAAATTTTGAGTCCTATAAGTTGCATGACTGAGCTTACTTTTACTTCAAACTTTTGTTGGAGTAATTATTCCTCTTTGAAACAGGTTTTCTTTGCTGTAGTGGGTGCCAACGGGAGTATTTGGCATGTCATCAATACGGCACCTAGTATTTTTATGTTTGCTTTAGTTCAAGTAACAGTCCATCTTATTGTGATTCTAGGCTTAGGAAAGCTGTTTGGTATGAACCTAAAGATGTTGCTTTTAGCATCCAATGCTAATGTTGGAGGTCCTACTACAGCTTGTGGAATGGCCACGGCAAAGGGTTGGGCCTCTTTGGTTGTTCCCAGTATTCTTGCTGGGATATTTGGGATTTCCATTGCAACGTTTCTCGGGATTGGATTTGGAATGTTTGTTCTCAAACACATGTAACTTGATGGATTGTTGTGGGTATCATTTTCCCATATTTCCTTATATAAAATGCCTATACTAACCAAATGTATTTAAAAAGAATTATTCCGATACGCCAGTATATGTATTACTTGTTATAAATATATTATATTATGGAAGTTCATTTAGTACTCTGTTGTAAATAAGCTTTCTGGAGAAGCTTATCCATATGGGACTCCGCCGTAAATATTGTTTGTCTATTTAGTACTCTATTGAAATAAACCTCCTGAAAAAGCTTATCACTTCGATACTCAGTAATGGATAAACATTACCCCCGGTAGAAGATTATTCATACCTGGTACAATAAGCTTATCCTTTCGATACTCTGTTATGGATAAATATTACCCCCAGTAGAAGATTATCCATACCTGGTACAATAAGCTTATCCTTTCGTTACTCTGTTTTGGATAAACATTACCCCTAGTAGAAGATTATCCATACCTGGTACAATAAGCTTATCTTTTCGGTACTCCGTTATAGATAAACATTATTATTAGTAGAAGATTATCCATACCCGGTACAATAAGCTTATCCTTTTGGTACTTTGTTATGGATAAACATTACTCCCGGTAGAAATCCATACCTGGTACAAAAGTAGCTTACACAACAGCTTGCAATGGCAGTGTACACATCAACTTCATTTCTTCTATAAATAGAGGAGATTTCATTTCATTATGTACATCAGTTTGAAGTTGAATAACATATCAGTTTCTCTCTATACTTATCTTTACTTTATAGTATTTATTTTATAACACATTATCAGCACGAGACTCTGCCATCTCGAGCAAATACTTTAATAGTATCAGAGATACGAACTTTCTTTTTCTAAATAATGTCAAATCTTTCTAAACTTGAATTTATAGCCTTGGATATATCAGGCAAAAGCTACATGTCTTGGGTGCTTGATGCGGAAATTTATCTTGATGCGATGGGTCTGGCAGACACCGTCAAGGACAAAAATCAAGCATCAAACTAAGAACGTGCCAAAGTAATGATATTCCTACGCCATCATCTTGATGAAGGCGTGAAAATGGAATATCTCACTGTTAAAGATCCAGTCATGCTATGGAATAATTTGAAAAATATATATGACCATATGAAGATGGTCGTTCTTCCACAAGCACATTCAAGAACAAGCACATTATGATTGGACTCATCTAAGGCTACAAGATTTTAAATCTATCAGTGAGTATAATTCTGCTATATTTAGAATTATTTCCCAATTGAAATTATGTGGTGATAATACTACTGATCATGATATGTTGGAGAAAAATTTCACCACTTTTCATGCCTCGAATATGCTCCTGCAGTAGCAATATCGAGAGATGAGATTCAAAAAATATTCTGAACTTATCTCACATCTTCTTATAGCCGAGCAACATAATGGGTTATTAATGAAAAATCATGAAAGCCGACCTATTGGTTCTTGTCCATTCTCTGAAGTGAATGAGATGAACTTCCACCAAGCTAAGCGTGGAAGAGGTCGTGGCCCCAGCCGTGGTCATGACTGTGGTCAGGGAAGAAACTCTAATCATGGTAATAATAATGCACCAAAGAACCCTCCTCACCACCAACAGTGAAAAAGGAAGGAACAAAAGCATGAAGCGGTGCAAGCAACAAATGCAGAAAATGCACGCTATAGATGTGGAGGAAAAGGTCACTGGTCACGTACCTGTCATACGCCAAAGCACCTAGTTGAGCTTTATGAAGCCTCCCTGAAGAAGACAGAAAAATGTTGAAGCAATTTTATTTCTAAAGATAATTTAGACTTCATGCATTTGGATGTAGCTGATTACTTTGCACTCCCGGAAGAAAAAACAAGTCATGTGATCGGTGATGAATCTGTAAAAATATAAATATTTTAATTTTTGTTGTTTGTAGTTGATAATATGGTTATGTAATAGTTGTACATAAATAAAAATTGTATTTTGATAATGATGTTTACTATCATATTTATTTTGCTTATGTCATTTTGAAGAATATGGATAATTCTCAAGTTATGTTTGGATCAAAGCTAATTATGAAGATATTTATGCAATTGATAGTGGAACAACTCATGCCATATTCAAGGATCATAAATACTTTTCTTATTTGCATAAGGAAAAAACAAATGGTTCAACAATTGCTGGTAATTTAAGTTTGATTGAAGGCTCCGGAAGAGCCACTATATTTTTGTCTAAGGGAACAAAACTTATTATAGACAATGCATTATTCTCCTCCAAGTCCGAAAAAACTTGTTGAGTTTTATAGATATCCGCCGAAATGGGTATCATGTTGAGACGATAAATGAAATGAATATGGAATATCTTTGTATTACGAAGAATGTTTCTAACCAGAAGTGCATTGTAGAAAAATTACCAACTTTATCTTCTGGCTTATACTATTCAAAGATTAGTACATTTGAAGCACACTCTATCGTAAACCAGAAGTTTACTGATTTAAATATTTTTTTGCTTTGGCATGGCCATTTGGGCAATCCTGGATCAATAATAATGAGACGAATTACTGAAAATTCGAGTGGGCATCCTTTAAAGAACCTGAAGATTCTTACAAATAATGAATTTTCTTGTGATGCTTGTTATCAAGGCAAAATGATCACTAGACCATCACTAATGAAGGGTGACATTGAATCCCCTGCCTTTTTAGAACGTATACATGGGAATATATGTTGACCTATTCACCCAACAAGTGGGTTGTTTAGATATTTTATGGTCCTAATAGATGTATCTTCAAGATGGTCTCATGTGTGCCTACTATCATCTCGCAACCTGGCGTTTGCAAAGCTGTTAGCCCAAATAATTCGATTAAGGACACAATTCTAAGATTATCCTATAAAGGCTATTCGCCTTGATAATGCTGGAGAATTCTCATCTCAAGATTATGATGATTATTGTCTATAATTTGAGATAAAAATTGAACATCATGTAGCTTATATTCATACTCAAAATGGCCTTGCAAAGTCATTTATTAAATGCTTGCAATTGATAGCAAGACCACTACTTATGAAAACAAAATTGCCCACCGATGTTTGGGGCCATGCTATCTTGCATGCATCATCACTTATCCGTCTCAGACTGACACATTATAATAAATATTCTCCGTCACAATTAGTTTTTGATCATGAACTAAATATTGCCCATCTACAAAATTATGGATGTGTTGTATATATGTTAGTAGCACTACCACAGTGCAGTAAGATGGGACCACAGAGAAGGTTAGGAATATATGTTGGGTTTGAATCACCCTCTATTATTTTCTTTCTTGAACCATTGACAGGAGATTTATTTACTGCTCGATTTGCAGATTGTCGGTTTGATGAAACAAATTTCCCACAATTAAGGGGAGAGAAAAAGGAAATCAAAAGAGAAATTGCGTGAAAGTTTCATCATTATCTCATTTTGATCCACGTACCCTTATAGTAATCAGGAGGTTCAGAAGATCATCTATATATAAAATATAGCAAATCAAATGCCAGGCACGTTTTCTGATTTGAAAAGGATAACTAAGTCACATATCCCTGCAGAGAATGTGGCTATCCGATTTGATATTCCAGCAGGACCATCTACTAGCATGAGAGCTAATGAATTTAAAGTACGCCTAAAGCGTGGTCGGCCTTTGGGTTCTAAGGATCGAAATCCTCGTAAAAAAAATCGACAAATGATCAAAACAATACTATGAAGGGATCTCTTGAAGAGATCCAAGATCTGATTAGTTTTGAGATTCCTGAAGAAATCAATGAACCCGAGGCTCAAGTGAATGAGGAACTTTTAATAAGTTCTACCGGTGATGGGACTAATTTAAATCGATCCGAAATGGTGGTGGATAATATTTTTGCATATAATGTTGCACTTAATATTATGCAAGATATTGAGGATCTTGAACCTCGATATGTCGAAGAATGTCACCAAAAATCTGATTGGCCAAAATGGCAAGAGGCAATTCAGTCAGAATTGAAAGCACTTACCAAAAGAGAGCTCTTTGGACCAGTAGTCCAAACACGTGCTGGTATAAAATTAGTTGGTCATAAATGAGTTTTTGTGTGAAAAGGAAATGATAAAAATGAAATTGAAAGATGCAAAGCTCTCCTTGTTGCACAAGGATTTTCACAACAATCTGGAGTCAATTTTGATGAAACATATTCACATGTTATGGATTCTATAACATTTCGGTAGCTCATCAGTTTAGCACTACATGAAAAGCTTGAAATACATCTAATGGATGTAGTTACAACTTATCTGTACGGTTCACTTGATAATGAAATTTATATGAAAATCCCTGAAGGATTTAAAATGCCTGAAGCAAATTCAAAATTTCGGGAAATGTATTCAATCAAATAACAAAGATCTTTGTACGGTTTAAAGCAATCTGGGCGCATGTGGTATAATGCCTTAGTGAATATTTGTTGAAAGAGGGTTACATAAATAATGTTATTTCTCCATGTATTTATAAAGAAAATGGCATCAGAATTTGTTATAATTGCAGTTTATGTTGATGACATAAATTTTGTTGGAACTACAGAAGAGCTCCAAAAGACAATTAAATATATTAAGAAAGAATTTAAGATGAAAGATCTTGGAAAGACAAAACTTTGTCTTGGTCTGAAAATTGAACATTTAGCTTACGAGATTGTTATCCATCAATTTGCCTATAGCTTTTACATGGACAAAGCGCACCCATTAAGTACACCAATGGTTGTTCGATCACTTGAAGTGAATAAGGATCTATTCTAACCTCCAGAAGAGGATGAGGAACTCCTTGGTCCTGAAATACCTTATAATAGTGTAGTTGGTGCACTTATGTATCTTTCTAATGCTACAAGGCCTGACATAACATTTTCTGTTAATTTACTAGCAAGATATAGCTCTTCTCCTACACGGAGACATTGGAATGAGATTAAGCATATATTGTGATATTTAAAGGGAACTCTTGATATGAGTTTATTTTATGCTAACAAAGGTAGTGCAAATCTTGTTGGTTATGCAGATGCATGTTATTTATCTAATCCACATAAAGCTCGATCTCAAATCGGGTACGTGTTTACATATGAAGGTACTGTCATATCATGACGCTCCACAAAACAATCCATTATTGTTACTTCTTCAAATCATGTTGAGATAATAGCTACTCATAAAGCAAGTACGGAATGAGTATGGTTAAGATCAGTGATTCATTTTATTCAAGGAAAATGTGGTTTGGAATGTGATAAAAGATCCACAATTTTATACGAAGACAATGATGCATGCATAGCCCAATTAAAGGGAGGATTTATAAAAGGAGATAGAACGAATCACATTTCACCAAAATTATTCTACACACATGATCTTCAGAAAATTGGTGACATTGATGTGCAACAAATCCGTTCAACTGGCAATCCAGCAGATTTATTCACTAAATCTTTGCCAACTTCAACTTTTGAAAAGATGGTATCAGGAGGAGTAAAATACGTGTTATACTCTTTTTCTCTTACTAAGGTTTTTCCCACAGGGTTTTTCTTATAAGGTTTTTAATGAGACAACTAGTTATGTGTATTACTAAATATGTGTACTCTTTTTCCTTTACTAGGATTTTTTTTCACGGGATTTTCCTGGTAAGATTTTAATGAGGCACATCTTTTAATAAACATCCAATGGAGAGTATTATAAATATATTATATTACGGATGTTCATTTAGTACTCAATTGTAAATAAGCTTCCTGAAGAAGCTTATCCATATGGGACTCCGCCGTAAATATGTTTGTCTATTTAGTACTCTATTTGAAATAACCCTCCTGAAAAAGCTTATCACTTCGGTACTCAGTTATGGATAAACATTACCTCCGGTAGAAGATTATCCATACCTGGTACAATAAGTTTATCCTTTTGATACTCCGTTATAGATAAATATTACCCCCAGCAGAAGATTATCCATACCTGGTACAATACGCTTATCCTTTCATTACTTCATTATAGATAAATATTACCCCTAGTAGAAGATTATCCATACCTAGTACAATAAGCTTATCCTTTTAGTACTCCGGTATAGATAAACATTATCACCAGTAGAAGATTATCTATACCTGGTACAATAAGCTTATCCTTTTGGTACTCTGTTATGGATAAACATTACCCCCGATAGAAGATTATCCATACTTGGTATAGTAGCAGCTTACACAACAGCTTCCTTTCTTCTATAAATAGAGGAGATTTCTGTTCATTATGTACATCATTTTGAAGTTGAATAACATATCAGTTTCTCTCTATACTTGTCTTTACTTTACAGTATCTATTTTATAACATTACTTTACTTTACTACTATATATAAACGAGAATAACTTAAGTTTTATGGATCTCTTCTTGCCCCTTATTAGGTTACCTTTTACATTATTTGATCTTATACATCGCAGTAAATTTAGGCCGGTATGGAGCCAAATTTTTCTCCATGAGAACAATTCGTGAGGTTTTACTACACATTTAGACATGTCCCACGTCATATGTTCCTTTCCATATTCTTCTCTCTATTTGTTCTAAACCTCCAAAGTTTTGCTTCTTTAGAGAGCTCATATATGTGCTTATAAAGATTTGTCTTAGAATTATTTTTAGGTAATTCTAAAAATCTTTTATTTTATTAGTGTACTTGAATTATTATTTATTAACACACTTATAAGATTAGTTATTAGGTTAATTTATGTAAAGACTCTAAATAAAGTGCTAAGTAATAGAATAAACTTAAAGTCATTGAAAAGTTTACTGGCATTATTTAGATGTCACGACCCAAACTCGACTATTGTGATGGCGCATATCGTAGAACTAGGCCATCCTCAACTCAACAAGACCAACACAACAACAATAAGTTTGAAGACATTAACGGAAGCTTTTAACATTTAAAGAAAACTGTTTGAAACATAAGAAATTCCAACATACGATACAATCCAACCCAAAACCAGGGTGTCACTGGGCGAATGAGCGTCTAGAGAGGAACATAGTCTATTACAATGTCTAAAGGAACAAACTGAAATACATCTGGATATAAAGAAGGAGAGTCGAGTCCCGTGAACACCGTGCAGATACCTCGATAGTCTCCTAAAGCCTGAAGCCTCGATCAGCGACTGCCATTGGGACCAAAAGTGCCTGAATTTGCACACAAGATGTAGGGGATAACGTGAGTACACCAACTCAGTAAGTAATGAGTCCAAACTGTGGACTGAAATATAGTGACGAACTCAATGACATCAGATATAAGAGAAATAACATACAGAAACGTAGGCATGCTTTCAGTTAAATAGACAGCTCAAAGCAGTAAGGTAAATACATATCAAAATAGATTAAGGTATATAACTCAACTATCTCTACATGCCAATGCACAGACTATATGAAATGCATAATGTGCTCTCACTCTCAAGTGCTCAACCACTTTGTACTGAATATGGCCATCCGGCCTAGGGAAATCCATCCCGGAACATATATACAATACTGACTGTAAGTCATCCAGTACTGAGAAAAAAGGGCAATCCAACCGTGTGGAGAAATCCATCTCCAAGTATATATAAATACTCACCCACTCTATACCGTATATGGCCATTCGGCCCAAGGAAATCCATCCGGGAACATACTCAACACTAACTATAAGTCACCCGGTACCGAGGAAAAGGGCAATCCAACCCTGTGGAGAAATCCATCTCCAGATATCAATACTTTGGACAAATCCATGTACAGGGAAATTCATCCCTAAATAATATCATCCGCGCTCACTGGGGGTCTGTTACAGACTCCTGAGGGGCTCCTACAACCCAAGCGCTATCACAAATTAATATAACCACTACGGCATGTAGCCCGATCCCATAACTATCACTCATAGTCAAGCTCTCGGACTCACTCAATCATCACTCTCAAGTCTCACCCACGGGCTCACAATGTCATGGAAACTAGCCCGGAAACAATGATACGTTATGCCAATAATAACAATTGAGACTGAGATATGATATAAAATGCATGAATATGACTGAGTACAAAATAATAGTGAAATCAGTGAGATGACAGCAAGAAACGACTACTAGGGGTTCGAACACTACCAGAGTAAAGCCTAAACATGATATCTAGCATGGTTTACATCTCATTTACTTATCACATGATAAAAACATGGATATCAACAAGATAGAGTCACAATACGGTGCCATGAAATGAACCAGGTCACAATCCTCACGGTGCACACCCGCACGCCTGTCACTTGGCATGTGCGTCACCTCAATACCAACACATAGCACATAATTCGAGGTCTCGAACCCTTAGAACCAAGTTTGAAAGTGTTACTTACCTCAAACCAAGCAAAATCCTACTCCGCAATGCCTTTGGCTCTCAAATCGGCCTCCAAACGTCCCGAATCTAGCCACAAGTAATACAATACGATCAATAAAGGCTAAAGGAATCAATTCCACAAGAAAAATACCAAATTATAGCCAAAATCTCAAAATCGGCTCACACTCGGTCTCCGGACCCACGTCTCGAAATCCGACAAAAGTTACAAAACCCGAAAGCCAATTCACTCATGAGTCTAGTCATACCAAATTTATCAAAATCCGACCTCAAATGGCCATCCATGTCTCCAAAACTCACTCTCCAAATCCCTAGCCTCAAACCCCAAATTTCACCTCAGCACCACACAATCTAGGTGGAAAAAATAATGGGAAAACAAGATTTATGATAAAAAATGAGTACAAGATGCTTACCTGAGAAATCCTCACGAAAATCCTCTCCAAAATCGCCCAAGGCCGAGTCCAAAATGTTGAAATAAGACAAAAATCGCGAACCTTATTTTTAAATATTCTGCCCAGGATTTTCGCATCTGCGGTGAAATCTCCGCTTCTGCGGAAGTCACTTACTCCGGTGAACTCTGCTTCTGCGGTTACTAACTGCATCTGCGCATGTCGCAGGTGCAGAAATCACATCGCACCTGCAGACCTAAGCTCGCATCTGCGCCCTCCTATCCGCTTCTACGTCCATCGCATATATGTGGGAAAGCTTCGCACCTGCGGACTCTGCTCCACTCGCCTCAAGTCGCATCTGCGATCCAAGTCCTATTTCTGCGGGCTCGCACCTGCGGTTCCCACTCCACAGGTGCGATTATAGCAGTAGCAGCAGCACTTCAGCTGCAATTCCCTTAATTCCAATCAAGCCATCAACCACCCGAAACCATCCCGAATCCCCTGGGACCTCAACCAAATATGCCAACAAGTCTAATAACCTGATACGAACTTAGACAAATCATCAAAACACCTCGAACAACATCAAAAACATGAACCACACACGGATTCAAGCCTAATGAACTTCGAAACATCCAAATTCTACAACCGACGCCGAAACCTATCAAATCACGTCTGATTGACCTTAAATTTTACATACAAGTTAGAAATGACACCACGAACCTAATCCAACTTCCAAAAATCTAATCCGAACCTGATATCAAAATTTTCACTACCGACCAAAATTGCCAAAATTTCACCTTTCACCAATTCAAGCCTAAACCTATTACGGACCTCCAAATCACATTTCGGGCGTGCTCGTAAGTCCAAAAATCACCTAACGGAGCTAACGAAACCATCAAAATTCAAATCTGAGGTCGTTTACACATAAGTCAATATCCAGTCAACTTTTCCAACTTAAACTTCCACATAAGAGACTAAGTATCTCAATTCACCCCAAAACTACTCGGACCCGAACCAACTAATCCGGTAAGTTAAAATACAGCTGGAGAACACAAATGAAGCAGAAAATGGGAGAACGGAGCTACAACTCTCGAAACGACCGGTCGGGTTGTTACATGATATGATTCTAGAAGATGAAAGTATGGGTCTTTATTAATATAGGTTAATTAAAATACATTATCAAATTTCTAAATAAGTTCATAATAAGCATAACTTGAGTTAGAAGTAAATAATTTCATGAACAATGAAAGTTTAGATTTTAAAGGACTAAAACAAATTTTGCTTTTATTTGGAAACATACTTATTTGAAATTTTGCTTTTCTTGATGCACTTTTAAAAAAAAAATTAAAACCTACTCTTCTATGGGTTTAATTGAAAAATAATTGGTATAAAGCGTGCGCACGTAATTTTTGCCCTATATATGAAAATACTCCTAAAAATATTTTGAAATAGTTTTAATTATTTTTTAGAATTTTAGGAATTTTTGTTTGTTTATTCGATTGCATTGTATTGCATCGATAGATCATTTGCATTTTTTGCATCATTAGGGGCATTCTAAAATCACAAAAATGACAAAAAATATTTTTCATTTGATTTTATATTTTTGGATTTTAATTTATCGCATTTCTAGAAAATACAAAAGTCAAGAATGCTTTAATCATGATTATTTTCTGTATTTTTATGTTTAATTAATTAGGTAGTTGATTAGGTCATATTTGTAACTAGTTTAAGTGGGTTAATTCTGTAAAATGGACTCAATTAGAATTAATTAGGTTAATGTTGAAAGCCAAAGAAAGAAGGAAAACAAGAGAAGGACATTTGGTTTTGAATTGGGCCAAAATAATTTAAATGGCCCAGTTGGTCTCAATAACCCACAAATCCAATATTCGGGCTAGCATTTCACCAAACCAAACGACGTCGTCTAAGGTCAAACTTAGTGAAGATGAATCTCGATCGTTCTCCGATCGTGATCCAACGGTTGAGAACTGGTCTCTCTTTGGCATATAATTGTCCCAATAATCAAATCCCTACCCCAAAGACCTTTCTCACACACACCCCTCCCCTTCCTGTTTTCCCCCGACTCTTTACGCCGCAAGCCATTGCTACAAATCTCCCCACGGTGGTGGCCTTGCTCCAATCAACCCCAAACTTTCACCATATACTCCTCACACTCTTCTCATCTCTAATACATCATTATCTTCTCCGAGAAATCCACCAAACTCGTCATTTTATAGATCTAGGTTTTGCTAAAAAGGGTCAAACCTGTATACAGCGAAATCGGAGGAGCCAATTTCTCGTTGTTAAGGCATTTCGGAAGGTCACCTCAGAGGCTCGAGGCTACGGACCGAGTACTCTCCCTCGAGGGTCGTCGACACTCGAACTCAGGATAACGACGACCTCGATAATGGTAGAAATGGGAAGCTCCCTAGGCGCACGGCTAGGACTGACAGAGCCTAGTGGACTACTCTAAGACCTGAATCAGGATGTCATCTAGCTGTCACATCTCCGTATCTTTGTAATTAATGCTTGTTGTACTATGATGGGATTTCCATCATATATAAAAGGGATCCTTCCCACTTTGTAAGGGGTTGTTGCTTCAATTTCTTCACACGAAATATACAAGAAACATTCCATTTTCCTCTCTAACATATTCTATGGATATTACTGCTTTCATTTATCATATTCATATTTGTTCATCATTTATTGCTTATCATTGGCCATAAAGAGCCTCCTTTAATTTTATTATAACTATTAGTCACATTTCAACTACCTTCGACAGCTCGTAGTCGAGCTCCAGGATCGACCTCGAGGCCCCGAATCGACGAGCTTGAGGCCCCGATAATTGGCCTAACTGCTTAACAACTAGCATAAAAATAGATCACGTATTTTTAGAGTCCCATAAACAAATTTAATTGTTATTACCATTTTCACGTTAAACAAAACCTTTTGTCGACGAGCCGGAAAACAATTCTTAACATCTCTCCACCTTATTTCGATGGCTCGACAAGTATGGTTATATGTAGTACTGGTTGTATTGAGAATTTTTAGCCAGTACTCATATAATAATACTCTTCGGCCACCGAATTCCATGGCGCCAGGTTAAATTGCTAGAACTTGTTGCCTTCGAGTCATCAAATTAAATTCCAGGTTATAGGTTCATCAATTTGGTGAGCTTTTATGTTAATTTCCATTTTTTTCTTTTCCTTGCATCACTAGTTTAATTAGTCGTTTGGCTTTTGTCTATTTAGTTAATTGATCATGCCCAACTATGCCTCCTAAAAGGTCTAGCGCTCGTAACAAATATAATCCAGTTTACAAGTCTAGAGTCGAATCCCACAGAAAACTAAGGCTTAGCTACAATTGCTCAATACTGCAAAGAAATACAAGTTCAAACAATTTCCTAGTTATTAAGATTTGATTTTTATTTCTACTAATTAACTAACAAATATTATAAAGTAGTAAAATTATCAACTAACAATGATAAAATTTAAGACAAGACTAAGGAGGTCTAGAGTTATGATTCCCCAATTGTTGGAATCTTTCTCCCTACGTTTTCTTTGCCAGAGTTCGTTGTTCCTTATGGGTCTCATTTGAGTTGTTGCTTGTTGGTGCATTGGTGGCATCATATGAGATTGTTGACGGTGTTTGAGTGGCTTATTGCCCGGGCAGCTTGTACTAGGTGAGACGAGGTTGCTGGACTTGGAATTGGTGCAATCAGACTTGTATAATGTACGTTAGAGGGAAAATGTCACTAATTAGAGTAGAATAAGACAGTGATTCTTTCAAGCAGAGATACTCTCAGAGTGGTTGATGTCGTAGGTGATTATGAGTTTCTACACATCTCTTTCGTCGTGGCAGTATTGTGAGAGTTTGAATAGGGCTTATATGCGTTATGAGGTGTAATATCGAATTCGTGAAATTGCAGCTATTATGGTTGGAGCATATAATTATACGACTTATGTGGTGCATGGTGTGATTTCAGCATGAGGGCATGATCATGTTTTGGTAAAGCGTGTAGAGATTGATGCGGCATTTGTAAGTTAGAATCAGACCTGGTAGAGAATTCCATATGTTGGAATTTGGTTCTAAGGCTTGAGGGCTAAGGTGGCTGGAAGGATCTTCAGTTTGGCTCGGGATAATGTGCTCATATGGGTTGTGGTGTCACGGTAGGTACATGAGGTATTAAACAACGATTTTGGGAAACTCCGGAGCAGTTCTTGGCACGTTCAATGACGAACGTATGATTAGGTAGGGGAGAATATAAGGACTCGATCGATCGTTTTGAGCTCTAGCATATCGATTGGTAGTTTGAGGCCTTGAGTAGCTTCACTTCATGTTTTACGAATTGTACGTGTGGTTGGAATTAAATTTCGAGAAGTTCAGAGTTGATTCGGATGGAAAATTCTCTATTCCGAAGCTTTAAGTTGGAAGATTTGACCAAGGTTTGACTTTTGAGTAAATGACCTTGGAATCAATATTTTAAGGTTCCAATAGGTTCGTACTATGATTTCGGACATGGGCGTATGTTCGGGTTGAGTATCGGATGGTCCGGGAGCATTTTGCCGCTTATTATGGAAAGTTGACATTTTAAAGGTTTTAGAATTTTCTAATTTTAGTTTGAAGTGGATTTTGATGTTATTGATGTCTGTTTGAAGTTCCAAGCCTTGGAATAGGATCGTATCATAATGTGTGACTTGCATATAAAGTTTGGTGTCATTCCGGAATGTTTAAGTGTAGTTCGGACGTGTTCGACAAAGTTTGAAAGTTGAAAAAAGGATCTTGATCGTCGATTCGTATTTTGGATGTTGTTTGGGATAATTTGAGGCCTCGAGCAAGTTTTTGTCATATTTTGGGACTAGATGGTATGATTGGACGGGTCCCGAGGGCCTCGAATGAGTTTCAGGTGGGCTACGGGCCATTTCGTCATGTTTGGACTGTTGTTTCTGGTGTATGGTGCTTCCTTCTTCGCGATCAGGAAGAAGGATCGTTCGCGAAGATCTTTTGGGCATTAGGCAGTTTGTACTTCGCATTCGCGAAGCTTTGGGCGGCAATGTATCGCGATCGCAAGGGAAATGTCGTGCTCGCGTAGAAGCTTAGGCGGCAAGGGCAAGATGTGATTTATTATACGTGTTCCCGAGGATTTGGTCGTGTTCGCGTAGGACTGGTGATTTGACCACCGTGTTCACAACTGGTGTGTCACGTTTGCGAATATCGTTTTGGTAGCTGGTCGAGGTTGGTCTGCGCGATTGGGAGGGCTTGTACGCGATCGCGAAGAAGGGAGTTGCTGGGTGGACTTGCTTTATTTTGGGTTTTAGTTCATTTCTTCCACTTCTCACATGGTTTGGGCGATTTCAAGAGGGGATTTCATCACCTATGACAAGGTAAGTAATTCTCACATATTGTAAGTTAATTACATGGATTCTATAAGGATTTAAACATGGAAATTGTTAGAAATCGTGACATTTTTGAAGAAACCTAAAATTTGGTATTTTTGAATTTTGGCCATGAATTGGACATGGAATTTGGAATAAATCATATATTTGAGTTCGTGGCGTTATGGGTAAAGTTTATCTTCGAAATTTTTTGAAATTCGGACACGTGTGCCCGAGAGTTGACTTATTGACTTTTCGAGCGGAGTTGAGAATTGTTATAAATTGATTAATTATGGGTGTTGGAGTATATTTTTATTGGGTTGCATGTTGTTTGACTAGTTTCGGATTGATGGGCATCGGTTTGAGGTGTTAAAGAGGCGTTGGAGCTGTTATGGAACTTCGGAGCAAGGTAAGTCTCATGTCTAACTTTCTGAGGGAGAAATTACCCCATAGGTATATTAAATTGTATTATGCTACTAGTTGTGATTGTTATGTATGCACGAGGTGACGAGAGTCCGTACGTAGCTAAAAGCATGTTTATGTCCGGGTACGGGTAGACTTAGGACTTATCATGTAATCTTTGACTTACTTGAACTCAATTGCTAGCTTAATTACTTGAAATATAATTGGAATTAATTGGGAATATCTTAGGCTGAGCTTTATCACTTGAGTTGTTTGACGAGATATTTGATAGACGGTAAAAATCATGTTTACTTTATGCTAGTCATGTTTACTTTATGCTCCTGCACTTGTGTTGCAAACACATAGCTCATAGTTTGATAAGTTTCTTCCTTTCATGTGGATCGGGACGAACGTCTCGGCAATATATTGAGATGCATCTCTAGTTCATGCCAGTCGACCTTTGGCAGTGTACACACCACTCTAGATCGGACCATACGACCTCGGCATAATCGTGCGTGATACCGCTAACAATCCGGATATTCACGAGATTCCCCTTTATTTGAGGCATGGCATTTATATGGTATCCCTTATTCGTTTGTGATTGCATTTGATAATTCTGATTTGTTGAGATAGCTTAAGATATTTGAGAGATTTATATCGTCAAAGAAATGTTGGAGGATTACGCTAGTTACCGTTTTATGTCATTATTACTGTTGTGATTCATATCTGTTTATGATTTTATCATACAGATTTATTGGACCACTAGTAAGTGTCGACGTCGACATCTCGTCAGTACTTCTCCGGAGATAGACTAGATACTTACTGGGTACGCATTGATTTACGTACTCATGCTACACTTCTGCACTAAATATGCAGGATCTGACAGATTCATTTGATGGTCATCTTGGCGTGTAGATGCAGCTACTGAGGAGTCTTTATGTTGAGCTGCATTTTAGGTTACGTATCGCAACCCACAGAGTCTTCATCGTATTATTTACTTTATCCTATTTAATTTACATTCCAGACAGATATTGTACTATTATTGTACTCCTTAATAATTGCTCGTGCACTTGTGACACTGAATTTTGGGATGTTCTAGAATTTGTTTATAGTTTGCTTAACATCAACACACTTTTACTTTATATTTTATTTAAATTTTATGTATTTACGATTTTTAATGCATTGTATGTCTATATCTAATAAGATTCATGATTTCAAAAATAATAAAATGAATATTTAAGTTGATAGTTTATTGTTGGCTTGCCTAACGACAATGTTGGGCGCCAATTATAACCTCTAGTGGGGTTTGGGTCGTGACAGAAGAGACCTGCTTTTGTAATAAATATGTAGCAGCGTAAAGCAAACCTTGTTCCATCATGATATTTGTTGATTCATGCTAAATCTTCTGAGGAGTACCAACTTTGTTACTCATCATGTACAAAGTACTTATGTAATAATTAAATGATCAAGTGATTATGAAAAACATTGCATACTGTCTTTTTAAGCCTTTGTTTTTTTGTGTTCTTGATAAACGAAGGAGTTCAATGATATGAAGGAAGATGCATAAGGTCTATTAGTCTTTTTCTAGGCATGAAAGTGAAGAGGCTCCATTTTCTATTTAACAAATAGTGTACCCTTGTATTTTTTGTGCTAAGAGAGATATAACATAATTGACCTTTTAATTTGCTTTAACTAACCATTTTTACTTCTTAACAGAAGAACCCAAATTAAGCAGATATAACAACATCACCAGCATTGAACCCAACACATATATGTGTGTGCTATTGGTGTTGTTAATATGTAATCTGAAGAGAAGAAGAAGTGTAGATTAGTGTTGTGTTGCTAGTTAAGGATCAAGCTTGTCGCTCGATGTATCGTAAGCTAGCTATTTCTAAGCTTAACATTGGCCCTATTGTTGTTGTTATATTGTATTGTTGGGAAGTTCTCGTATTGTTAAGGTACTAGATATATGGATTAAGGGTGGGCTGTTATTGTTGATGTTGTGACATTGAGGGAGATGAAAGAAACAGGGGAGATGCTGTCCGATTTGCCGTAGAACAAGCTTGTCGCATGGTAGCTAGTTGATGTGCTACTATTGTTGATAGTAGTGTTATTTTCATTGGTGTAGATTATATTGAAGAGGAGACTTTCCCGCCATCTTCATCGAAGGGTCGACTTAAAGGTATGTAAGACTTTCTCTTTCTTCTTCTAGCATGATTCCATAGTGACGTCACCCTTATAAGAGGTTCAAGTGGATGAGTCCTAGCAAATGTTCTATGTTGACGGGTTATGAGCCTCTAATAGTTCAAAAGTGAATATAGATAAGAAATAAGTTACTCGTAGTTGTAATCCATGGATAATTCCTAGATATAAGTAGACACCTCCGGGAACTTATGTTGAGTCTACAGCGAGAAGTATAGCCTTCGTTTAATGGTAAACTATAAGTGGCTCACGAGTAGAAATCACGTATAGAACCTATGGTCTTAATAAATGGCCGAAGTAGTTTTTATTGTTTAGTGAAGGTAGCTACGGAAGATCCCTAATGCTAGTAAGAGAGAGATGTAAATTAAGAGATGTGACAAGTTGTTTAACAAGAACCTCCCCGTAAATTTAAAGGCTATGAATGAGCAATATCATGATGATGTTACGTCCTGCAGTATTATATTACGATGATATTACGCCTTGCAGTATTACATTACGATGATGTTATGTTTCCCAGTATTATGTTACGACAATGTTGAACCCTGCAGTATTATATTACAGTGATATTACGCTTCGCAGTATTAAGTTACGACGATGTTGCACCCTGTAGTATTGTAAGTTGAATTGGTCGTAAGGTAATTGACATCAGTCCAAGTAAAGATTATATAGAGATTATAAGAATTATGCTATTTCACAAGTGATGAGTAAATTCGTGAAGGTGAAAGGGGAAGCAAGTCAAAGAAAATGAATTTTCGTCAATGTTGGGCATTTTTGGGGTAAAATACGGCTCGAGCTAAAATACCCGGTATTTATGGATTAGTGCCATAGAAGGTCCTACATAACCGTAAGGTGTATAAGGTATGTTAAAAGAGATTAGTATTTAAGTAAGTTAGGATAATGTTTAATTATACGGGTAATTGGTTAACTATCGGGTAACGGGGCATTACCTAATTACCAAATAAGAGGATAATGACTAATAATTCCCACCCCACCCCTCCAAAGACGTGGCAACTAGCCACAATCTAAGACAAGTGACTCTTTAGTCTTCTTGGATAGGTGGCAACTAGGTTAGTAAATCAAGAGACACATCATTTCTTATGTTCCTTATACAAATCCTTACAATCCAAAGAAAGTTAACCATTTTCAAAAGCTTTCAACAATCTGATACTTTGGAACTTTACAAGTCAAAATTATTAGCATTTTGCCATCCAAACAAAACGTTATCATTTCCTGGAAAACGTTGATTATCTTTCAAAGCTTAATTTTCAATTCTTGCAAAGAAAGACACCAACAGGATGTTAGAAACAAGACATTAGCAATGAGATTTCTTGCAATCAATTCTCCTACAAGAATATTATATAGATTTTTCTTACTCCAGGCATGTTAAGGTTATTCCTTCTTTCTTTTGCCATGATCTATATGACACAAACGAAACGTGCAAATGCACAAATTCCATAAATGACTCTATTCATAGAAGTATTAGAGATATCTATATTCTTGAATTTCGATGTGTCATAATATTTTATCATTTGTTCATGGGTCTCAGAAAAATATGAAAGTTGAAAAGAGTTTACTTTAGGATATTACTCAAAGGCAAAATGGTCTTATGACATTCCGAAAGATTTTATTAACGTACTTTTCATGCATTGCATTCATGTATATTGACCCATGACCAGATGGCGTTATATACGCGTATATATATATATATATATATATATATATATATATATATATATATATATGTATGTATGTATATATATATATATATATGTATGTATATGGGATATGGGAAAGGTTATGGCGTTATATACGCACCACCACCTGATCAGATGGTATATGTTGATGATTTTGTCCACAGTGGCCGATATGATATGATGGAATGCCCTCAGAGGTTGATGATGTTATGAGACATGTACCTATGCACGACATGACATTCATACGCATATGCATGATACTATAATTATTTCATGATTTACAAAGTTTTTAGATTTACAGGTGGAGTAATTTATTCTATATTTCCTCCATGTCTGTTATGTGCTTATTTATGTACCTTACATACCCAGTACATCATTCGTATTGACGTCTCTTTTGCCTGGGGACGCTGTGTTTCATGCCCGTAGGTCCAGATAGACAGGTCGAGAGCCCTCCAAGAAGGCTATCAGCTCAGCGGAAGATGTTGGTGCGCTCCATTTGCTTCAGAGTTGCGTGTTTGGATAGTATGATTTAGACGTGTATTGTTTGATATGGAGGGACTCTGTCCCAACCTTTATGACAATTATGTACTCTTAGAGGCTTGTAGACATATATCGTGTACGTGAAATATTTTACGGCCTTGTCGGCCTATGTTTTGAGTTTATAAAGGATCATGTTGGCCTATTAGGCCTATATGTCACATGTATATTATGATGTAATAAGAAAGATACATTATGTCGGTACTCAGTTGAGTAAGGTACCGGGTGTCCGTCGCGACCCATCGGTTTGGGTCGTGACAAATGTGGTATCAAAGCAGTTCTATCCTATGGAGTCTACAAGCCGTGTCTAGTAGAGTCTTGTTTATGGGTGTGTCGTGCACCACACTTATAAGCAGGAGGCTACAAGGCATTTATGATTGTCGCTCTTTCTTCTTACTCTAGATCGTATGGTAGAGTTCACTTATAAGAATTCAAATTTCAAAATTCTATTTTATTCGTAATAAGGCGATACCTACATCCGGAAAGAAGGTTGGAAAGAGAGATTGTTGTGGAAAAGTTGAGTCAGAGGAATTGGATTTTTTTATGATGCCTACGATAAGTAAATGTGAGGTCTTTAGCAAATCATGGGTGTACTGAAAGGTGTAAGCTTCCTGATAAGAAGCCTTAATGCAAGAATGCCTATCCATCTTTATGGTGAAAGACAATGAGAGATTAAGAAGATAAATACAAGTTTCAATAAGCAAAAGAAGCAAGATAAAGAAGGATACGAGGTTCCCAGTTAATGAAGGTTAACAATGTTTATAATTTAGGCAGAGGAACATAAGCTTTTTGAGTTATATTCAACAATAACAAAGGTATGTACAATTGGTCACATCCATTTCAGTTATGCCCTATGGGGCTAACAGGTATAGTTAAGATAAAGACGGGATATCAAGATCCGGTTGGGGTTAGAGTAACCAAATGGTGAATGGATTATTTGTGTTAGTTGACATTTTCAAAGGATATTACAAATGTGCCAATAGATCTTCTTGTGAGACACCCAGATGGTGCACTCTAGAATATTACGATTAGATGTGAATACTAGCATTCAGAAGATAGGCACTAAAAGCCTGAATGGGATAAATATTACCTTAGTGTGACTCTCGTCCCTAGTAGAGCGAGGATGTTAAGAAACCCAAAGAGTCGATGAATGAAGCAAGGAGAGCTAAAAGCGAAAGAATGTCGTGTTGAAGTTTTCACAAGAAAATGGATATGCAGAAATATTATCAGAGTAATGAGAAGAGAGATAAGGAAGCATTATGAATAAGGTATGATACATGGATAATGACGGTAGGGAAAAAAAGAAGAAGAAATGACAGTATTACAGAGTCTAGTCAAGTGAATGAAGAGACGAGAGGTGACAGGCCTTAGGAAAACAAAAACATATAGGCCATGAAGTCATATCCTCATTTTAAGGAGTAAGTTCGTGATTCTAACGTAATTACCAATAGGAAAAGCTAGACCCCAGAATAATAGAGATCAATATGGGTTGGTGAATAAGACAAAGTATACATGAATTAGGGATTAAGTAATTTGATAATGATCGACATCATGAAAATTTCAGATTTCATGCCGGCAATGATAGAATGGACAACAGAAGAAGATTCATGAGAAATTCAGAGAATGATCATTTAGGAAGACGCTTCCCTAAAGCAAGCAATGTGAGAAAAGTTAAGCTTAAGTGACTGTATGTGCCTGTTACACTAAATGTACCCATCGCGAGTGAGGAACTTTGTTATCATTGGTACAAAAAGATTTCCGCTAGTGAGTAAGGGTCATCGATGATGTGAAAGGACGCCAAAGATGAAGAGGAAAAACATCTATAGGCAGGTTGTCATAGCTCCAAGTCGTAGTACTCCCCTAAAGGGGGGAATATGGAATGATAAAGGAAGAATGCGATAAAAATGAGAAAGGGATGAGATTACACTTATCTAAATGTTACAGATATGCTATGATTCCAGGACGTTATGTAAGCACAAAGTCAAAAAAAAGGAGGAAGTAAGGGTTCCTGGTCGGAATGTTATTGATAAATAAGAAGCCAACACGTGAGGTAAGTCAAGATAAGGAAATAACCCAAGAAAGATTATGCAGAATATGGATATGAGAATGGGCCGATGAGTAATTAGTAGTTGATTCAGGAAGAGCCTAGTCATGACTAGATAAGAAGTTACGGACAAATCAGCAGATCATGCAAGATGAATGTAGTAAACCCCTACATGGAGAATTCATCCTCATAGTAATGTCATTATAATACTTGAGATATATTCAAATAGGAGTTGGGGTAGTTAAACGTATCGTATGAGTGTTACGGGGATAAAAGAAAGTGTCACCGAGAAGGCAATCAAAATGTCAGTTCAGAAGCAACCCTACAAGCACAAGGACACGGAGGTAAGCAACTATGGATAATTATAGGCAAGGAAGGACATCAAAAGGTCCGTAATAAGCTCACAGCTTTACAAGGGTCAAGGGTTCTCCCTAAGTACAACAACGAAAGACTAGCTGAGGAAATAAGGAAGAAGGCTTCAACTTAAGCACAACGACCTAAAGAGGAAATGGTCGTGTAACAACAGTCTCACAACAACATTGTAAGCACTCCAAAGGAAAGTGGCACCTACCGTGGCTAATGAATGGGAAGTAAAATTAAAAGTAATATTCGATATCATATGAGTTGCACTGAAACTCTAGCATGTGTGGGGACTAGGATAAGCTAAGGATGGACGCAATAAGGGGCAGAAAAACCAGAAAAAGTAATAGCTTATGTTGAAAGAAAGCTAAGATGGAACAAAAGAAATTATTCGATCAATGATCCATAGTTGGTTACGTTATGAATGCACTTAAGGGTTCGGAGTTTTATACATGCAGCATATACAACCGTAGAAGAATTTGGTATATGTTAAAAGAAAGAATTGAGCCCAAGTAATAAACTAAGGATTAAATTATTAAAGGATTGTATCACGCATATTCCTCAGTGCCCATGAAAGACTAAACAGAATAACTAATACCATGAACCACAGATCGAAAGATAGCTTAAGCCGACGTAAAGGCCGATCTGAAGAAGGAGGAAACTAAAGAGATACATCAACGAAGTAAATCAGGAATCTGATTATTGGACCCTAAAAATTTTAGAACTCGTGAGTGAGAACATTGCAAAACCACTCTTACTATCAAAGGTACAAGAGAGATAATGCAGTAGCCATATTCTATAACAGCTCTACAATAAAGCCAGTTAGAAGTGTCCCAACCGCACAAGAAGTTAGTGTGAAGCACTCACGAGATTGTGTAAAAAGTTGCATGTATTATAAAAAGTTCAAGACGTGGATGTGAATTGTACCTATGTGGAGGGGAGGTCATGAAAGAAATAGAAGATATGATGCGAGATCTTAAGGCAAAGGTAAACAATGTACGAGATACTCAACTTCAGAAGGTTGTGAATAGTCCATACTTTGAATAGAAGGCCAGAAACACGGGGATTCAATATCCAGGAATGATAGCGGCATCTTCAGTGGCATATATTATAGCCTATGGCGAGAGGTCTAGTTAAGAAAGTAAAAGAAGAGTTAGAGACAATGTGTTGTCTCGTTTGATGTTCCGGAATAACATTAGGAAATCTGTGGTGCAAGCAAGTTGAAGGAAGGTTGCGAGTGGTATAAAAGAATATGTGTAGGTCACAAGCTAGAGTATGGTAAAGCGATAAAGTTTTGGGAAGGCAAAAGTAAGGATAAGAAAGGGCGAGTGAGAAGGTGACGAGAATGGATAAGTCCTCGGGATTTAACCATGAAAACAAGCGAGCTAATGGTTTCTCTAAGTCATAGAAAGCTCAGTATAGCCAGAATGAACACAAAAGAGTCTAAGACTAGTAGCATTTAGAAGAGATGAAATGATGCCCTAGTAGTGGAATAAGGGTGTAATTGTGATAGATAAAGGATGACGTTCGGGCCTTCGATTGAGTAATGACTTGAAGAGGATTGCATGAATTGTAAGGGGCTAAAATACCCATATAAGGTGAGTCACAGTGGGATGCTATAAAATGCGGTTATGGAAGTATAATATCACCCCTAGGTTCAACCTAATTACTCCTGATGTCCTTGATGAGAAACGAGCCCTAGCAGCGGTGTTACATAAAAGATTAAGTAGTGGTAGATGATGAGTCAGCATTTAGGGTGAATCAACAATAAATAGATAAAAGTCCAACAGTATGGGGTGAGGTTATACCATCAATTTTAAGGATAAGCAACGAGAGTAACCTGAAGTTGGTTGCAGACCTTAGTAACGAGAAATCGAGGTAAGAATTATGGTATAGTATAACCCATGTAGATGTAGTAAAGTCATACGAATAGATAAAAAGATCTATGAAATAAGATATGGCTATATTCGCAACTTCTACAAAGTATCGAGCAAAGAACTCCGGTACACCTATAGCTGCCCAGAGAGGCATCCTATTAAGCTTTGTATATGTTTACAAACTAAGGACTAGAGATTGATTAAAAGCTAAGAGGAAAAAGGAAAGATGAATCGCACAAGCGCACTCACAAAGCCAGGGTCATACAGGCTGCATGACAGAAGGTAGCAGCAGTTGCGAGATTAGAAAGATTTGGACCACAAGTCATGATATGAGCAACAAGACCAAAGGGGAGAATACCCTAGACTTTGGAATTATTACAGAGTAACTACTTAAATGGCAAGGAGAATATTAAGGTATTCACAAGAGCTATAAGTTTTGAAAATGATAAGAGCATCAGTCAACATTCAAAGACGAATGTTCCAAAGGGGGGAATGATGTTACACCCCGCAATATTATGATGGTGTTACGTCCTGCAGTATTATATTACGATGATATTACGCCTTGCAGTATTACATTACGATGATTTTATGCTTCGCAGTATTAAGTTACGACAATGTTGAACCCTGCAGTATTATATTACAGTGATATTACGCTTCGCAGTATTAAGCTACGACGATGTTGCACCCTGTAGTATTGTACGTTGAATTAGTCGTAAGGTAATTGACATCGGTCCAAGTAAAGATTATTTAGAGATTATAAGAATTATGCTATTTCACAAGTGATGAGTAAATTCGTGAAGGTGAAAGGGGAAGCAAGTCAAAGAAAATGAATTTTCGTCAAAGTTGGGCATTTTTGGGTTAAAATACGGCCCGAGCTAAAATACCCGGTATTTATGGATTAGCGCCATAGAAGGTCCTACATAACCGTAAGGTGTATAAGGTATGTTAAAAGAGATTAGTATTTTAAGTAAGTTGAGATAATGTTTAATTATACGGGTAATTGGTTAATTACCGGGTAATGGGGCATTACCTAATTACCAAATAAGAGGATAATGACTAATAATTCCCACCCCACCCCTCCAAAAATATGGCAACTAACCACAATCTAAGACAAGTGACTCTTTAGTCTTCTTGGATAGGTGGCAACTAGGTTAGTAAATCAAGAGACACATCATTTCTTATGTTCCTTATACAAATCCTTACAATTCAAAGAAAGTTAACTATTTTCAAAAGCTTTCAACAATCTGATCCTTTGGAAATTTACAAGTCAAAATTATTAGCATTTTGCCATCCAAACCAAACGTTAGCATTTCCTGGAAAACGTTGGTTATTTTCAAGCTTTCAAAGTTTAATTTTCAATTCTTGCAAAGAAAGACACCAACATGATGTTAGAAACAAGACATTAGCAATGAGATTTCTTGCAATCAATTCTCCTACAAGAATATTATACGAATTCTTTCCTACTCCAGGCATGTTAAGGTTATCCCTTCTTTCTTTTGGCATGATCTATACGACACAAACGAAACGTGCAAATGCACAAATTCCATAAATGACTCTATTCATAGAAGTATTAGAGATATATATGTTCTTGAATTTCCATGTGTCAAATATTTTATCATCTATTCATGGGTCTCAAAAAAATACGAAAGTTGAAAAGAGTTTACTTTATGATATTACTCAAAGGCAAAATGGTCTTATGACGTTCCGAAAGATTTTATTAACGTACTTTTCATGCATTGCATTCATGTACATTGACTCATGACCAGATGGCATTATATACTCGTATATATGTATGTATATATATGTATATGGGATATGGGAAAGGTTATGGCGTTATATACGCACCACCACCTGATCAGCTGGTATACGTTGATGATTTTGCCCACAGTGGTCAAGATGATATGATGGGATGCCCTCAGAGGCTGATGATGTTATGAGACATGTACCTATGCACAGCATGACATTCATACGCATATGCATGATACTATAATTATTTCATGATTTACAAAGTTTTCAGATTTACAGGTGGAGTCATTTACTCTATATTTCCTCCATGTTTGTTATGTGCTTATTTATGTACCTTACATACTCAGTACATTATTCGTACTAACGTCCCTTTTGCCTGGGGACATTGCGTTTCATGCCCGTAGGTCCAGATAGACAGGTCGAGAGCCCTCCAAGTAGGCTATCAGCTCAACAGAAGATGTTGGTGCACTCCATTTGCTTCGGAGTTGCGTGTTTGGTTAGTATGATTTAGACGTGTATTGTTTGGTATGGCAGGACTCTGTCCCGACCTTTATAATAATTATGTACTCTTAGAGGCTTGTAGACATATGTCGTGTACGTGAAAGATTGTACGGCCTTGTCGGCCTATGTTTTGAGTTTATAAAGGGTCATGTTGGCCTATTAGGCCCGTATGCCACGTGTATATGATGATGTAATAAGAAAAATACGTTATGTTGGTACTTGGTTGAGTAAGGTACCGGGTACCCGTCGCGGCCCATCAGTTTGGGTCGTAACACATACGTTAATAGAAGTAGAGATTGAGTTAACGAATGCGATGAGTCGCTTGAAACAATATGAAATACGATCCCTATAATGTACCAAATTAATTTGTAAAGGTAAGTTATACGAATCTCAAAAGCCTTTTGCTAGTATGTCACGACGAATATATAAATCTGAGAGTATGAGTTTCCTTAAAGCTAATGTGTAGGGAGTACTAGTTGCCGAATACGAACTAAGAGTTACCGAAAGTACTAGAATAAGTTATACATTATAGACACGAGTAACTAGCTTGAAAGATATTGACTGTTGCATGTTGTAATGTTATTTATGCATAAGTACATTCCCTATGGACGATCTATGAATGCGTAGGGGGGTAATAAAGGTTAACCTATGGACTGTCTATGAAATGCATAGGTAAGATAAAGGTTGGCTATGGACGGTCACATGTGTACGTATAGTCCGACCCGAATATTTTGAGTCGTACGAACGGTCTGCTTTGTTATGCTACGTGCCACCAGATAGTAATGTTGTAGTGTGCCTTACGGACGGTCTACCTTGCTACGCGTAAGAGCCGCTTTGTGTTCTAATAATAAGTAAAAACGACGATGCAACAAGAGATCACCGAGCAACGGTTGATAGAAATAGTTCAGAATCTTATGATAAGTTGAGTTGTTCAATCAGATTGAAGGACCAAATGGTCCAAGTGATAGTGATCTAGTAAGTCGATCTAGAGTACGTGGTAAGCTCACTCTTCTTGACTATTTCTGTGTTCATTAATGCTTTTGAGTTTTCAGAATTTATTTATATGTATTACTTTCTGCCTTACATACTTGGTACATCTAATTGTACTAACGTCCTATTGCTGGGGCGCTACACTTCATGCCTACAAGTGCAAGTTTTTTAATCATGACGAGCCCTCAAAGTAGATAGGATTGATATTCACTAGGAAATCGGTGAGACTCCATCTCTTCCGGAGTATAGTCAAGTCTAGAGGTCATGATATCAGATTTTGTTATAGACTTACGGGTAGGTCGGGGCCCTGTCCCAACTCTCAACGATATTTTGATGTCATATACTCTTAGAGGCTTTGTAGACACAGGTTCAATATGTACAGTATAATATTGGACTTGTCGGTTCTATTTTATGTTTTCTTTCTGGGTTGTCCAGTATTGATACTCATAGTGACCTCCTCGGCCCGAACATGTATTGATGTTTTGAGTATGATGGCTAGTTGATACAACGGTTGGCCGCCTACGATATATTACGAGTTGCGGCCATGATAGGTTATAGTATGATAGAGTTTGGCCATGTTGGCCTACGTATGTTCTGGGTTACATCCAGCATTCAAGAGTTGCAGAGTGGTTCGCTCGGGCCAGTACGGCACCGGATGCCAGCCACGCCTCAACTAGATTGGGGTGTGACAGCAGCACTGAATGATCAGCATGGTGAAGAGAGTATATACTTTGGAAACTACTATTGCTATGTTGTAAAACCTGGAGTTTTTGCTGGAGCAGCTATCTTGTACCTTGCTAGTGTTGCTCTTGGAATTGTCTATTATCTTTCCCAGAACCCCGTAAAAAGCAGTAACGATCCATGGCATCCACCAGCACCAAGATAAGGTGGCATTGCAATGGGACACCCCCAGTTTCATCCGCAGACGAGTTAGGAACCAGTTTTTGTGCATGAAGATACTTACATGAGAAGGCTGTCTACTTGATCGCCCCTAAACCTTGCAAGAACAAAGAGACAGATGTTTAGAGCACATACAGTTTCTGTTAGCAGCATTTGTTCTATTTGCCAACTCTAACATAAAATTTCTTGTTTGTTATTTTTTCTTTTTTTCTTTTTCTTTTTTAATTGCTTCAGTAGTGATGGCACAATTTGTTAAAAATATGACGGTCTATAGCACGTATCTTAAGGTGTCGAGTGTATCATCTTTTGTCCACTCTTGTATCTTATAACATAACACCTCTTTTCTTTCTTTTTTACTTTGTGAATTCTGTTTTACATATCCTCAAACCCAACTTGTGTGAACTTACTGGGTTTTTTGTTGTTGTTTTACATGGGTTTATGCTAGGGGAAGAGCAAGCTGAAGCTGTCAATACTGGCTTCCCTTTATTTGAAGTTTACCTGAATCAGTTTCCTGGACAGTGTAACTTTCAAGAAAGTTAGTTGATTTGTACAGACATGAACTACAATTAAGATGGATGTAAAATAATATTCTTAATGGTCAAACTGGGACATTTTACAGAAACAGCCCAATTAGGCATATTAAGAGAGATTTAAGAGAATCCTTTCGTAAATAGAGAGTTGGACCAAGGATTCATATTACCACGAGCCAAAAAACATAATTCTGAATCCATTTGGACGTACATCAATGTTCCACCAACAAACAAAATGATCTATGCACAACCGGCCGATACCTGCATACATTACACTATTCTCAATGGCTGTAAACTACTAAGCCAATTAAAATCTGTTGAATCCTCTATGGATCTACAACGCCCAAGCTGGAACTATAACCCGTACACTGGATATATTCCCTACATTAGGATCTAAATACTCTACATCCAGTCAATCGTTCCCTTGGAAGATGAGCCAATGTTCCAAGAAAGAGCGGTTCTCTACTGTGAGAATTTTGAGAATAAATATTTTTAAAAAATCAAAAACTAGGATCAGCTGGACAGGATCGTTCATGATAACAAACTCCATGAATGCAAACCACCTATTGGGTATTAATGGAGTCAAATTAGCTTCTGCGCAAACTCTCCATATCATGAATCCACCATTTCGTCTTGTATCTCATTCGGTGCGATAAGCCCTGGAATGGAAAGCATCCTTTGTCTCTCCGTCTCTCTCTGTGCAGCAACTTCCTCAGCATAAAGGTCCTTGTTGTCCTGCAGATCAAGTCGACATATTGAAGAAACTAGAACATCAGAAATCCGGAAACTAAAAACAGAAGACCAAAAAGGAAAAGAGATAAAAGTAGAGGTCTGAAACAAAACAGCTAGAGATTTAATAGCTTCACTGCTATTAAGTCAATATGGAATAGCTTGACAACCTTATTCCATCCCTCGAGGTCGAGGAACCAATACATGTCCCACAATTTTGCAACCCCAAAAAGGAGAAGGAATATGACTACACAAACCAGATCAAGTAACAAATGTGGTTTTCGCAGTTAACATTAATTGCTAGAGATTGAAAACAACACACACCAGCAACAACAACATACCCAGTAAAATCCCACTGTGTGTGAAAACAACACACACCAGCCAAACACAAATTTCAATCACTAGATTAATGGCTTATATGTATTTAGTAATGACTTTACTGGAAGAGGATAGCAAAATGGAAGACAACCCCACTACACAAAACCCCGCCAGAAACTATGGGTGATTGGAAACTTAAAGGTCTCCATGAAATAATAACCTGAGCAGAGAATTCTTTGGACTGAACAAGGAAATCTCTTATGTGATTCTTGAATGTGGGCAGGTCATTCGTTGATTCAAATAGCCCACTCACAAATTGGGTAACCTGAAAAGGAACAGAAGTTCTAAAATTTAGGGAATAATGTACACCACAAAATATATGAGAAACATCATCTAAAAGGTTTTGCTCACCTCGGCCGATGTCATGTTCGGAAATGATGAGCTAAGAAGTTTAATGGTGTATTCACGGACAAATGTCGCATTATTTGGATAAGGAAAAGGCACTGTTGATGCATCCCATAGAGGCTCAGTCAACCTGCCAGACTCAACCTGTAACCAGAATAACACTAATGTGACGTACATGCTAATGCAACTGGGCAGAGCACTTTGTCAGGCAGATACATACCAGGCAAAATAAATGCTGTAGCACCAATACATGCAGTTTAAACCCAGGTTTATGAAATGTGTCCGTCAGCACAGCGAAAATCTCTTGCTCAATTGTCAAATAGTAAGTCCTGTAAAACTGGTTAGCGAACTCGGATACCTGCCAAGAGATAGAAAATGGTTACACCACCCAGTCACATAGAACAAAAATCATTATAGATGGGCCAATAATCAGCAAGCACCTGAAAATTCTTGAGCATCTCCAATAAAAGGTTAAGCCCAGTTTCAGCAATGTTCCTCTCAGTGTGCCGGAAGGCCCATACAATAGAGTCCATAACAAGCTTTACTTGCTGATCATCAATCAGGAAAAAACATCAAAATCCAGCATAAGCTCATATTAACTTAGAGAAAGAAATGACAGCCATATCAATGTATTTCTGAAAAGTGCTTTGAATATACAAAAAAGGTGCTTTGAATACACTACACCAAGAATGAGCCATGGGATCACATACCTCACTTGATAGTCGTATTAAAGCAGGAAAACAATGTGTAGCAATTGCCTGAAGTAACGAAAAGAACTTGAGCCGATGTTCTGGATAATCCTCAAAGTTCTTCGTGATCATCTGCTGTCCAGTAAACGAATGATCAAACTGATAATTCCCTAATAGTTATTACAAAAATCACATTATCTATAAAGCAACTAGACAGCCTTGTGCTGGTGGGGCACATTATATCCTCACAACTTACCATTTAGTTCAAGGGACACAACTAACTTTAACTAAGAAAATCATGATGATATGACCAGTTAAATACTCCCAAAAAAGGGGGAAAAAAAGAAAAAAAAAGAGAGATCAGCTCTTCTTAGGTGTATGTGAACTCTATGAGCCAGTAATATTTGGACTATGGGAATGAGCGGAGTTGCAATACGCCAAAAATAATCAGTTGGTAGACATGTCTGTCATCTATGCATATATCTCTGCAGAAAAACTTCAATGGCTCCGTGTTAGTCATATATCCTCAATATAATCAACCGATGAAGCAGCAGTTGAGTACAGAAGCAAGCAATTGACAAACAAGAAAAGATTGTGAATATGAGCAGAATCACTCCAATTAATGCACATGGAGGTATCAATAAAATAAAATCATACATCTGTAAGCTCTCTCATTGTTCCGCAACAAAAATCAGCCAACAGAAAGCTCCTATAGCTTCAAATAGCACTTTGTAGCTTAATGTAATGCTTCAGTACTCCTCGATGTAAAGACAAACACTACATACAAATTTACCGCACAATTCACTAACCTCCAGAGTACACTGGAATACAGCTTCAAATATCCGAGGCACATCCTCTATCATAGCACCCTTGTACCTACACAAGGAAAAAAATAGAGAAGCAAATTTAGCATAGTTTGCCATTACTGACAAATATAGCATAAAGCAGTAACTCATGGACATCACTTCTGTTCAGTGCGACTTAAAAAGTTGCAGGTAATTCATATGGGAGCAAACTATCACATTTAACATTTGGAGTGGGAAGGTTCATTCTAATAAAGGCAGATTCAATTTTCTATTGTTAATCTTTCTGCCCTGCAGAGTGCCAGTTGGAAGGGGAATGAATAGCTTACTTGTTTATAATTGTAGCAAAAAGAGAGAGAACTTCAGATTCCCTGGCATCAGGAACATTTCTCGTGTAGTCACCTAAAACTGGATCCATCATGGGCGGCACAAATTGCTTTCCAATATGTGGTTGATCTTCAGCCTTGTCCAGAAATGTCTCCACAAGCTTTAACGTTTCCCTCTTTACTGAGCTGTCTCTCATCAAAACCCAAGTGAGATGCATGACAAAAAGTTGGATAAAAAAGGAGCAAACTAAATAACTAGACCATACCGCAAAAGTTTCACAATGGATGTCCTAGACGCATAGGGCCCTCCTTGTGCAATGCTTGTTGATATCAGCTCGCTGTACATTCTGCAGTTATAAAAGCTCGCCATTAAAAACCAACGAATAAAACCTCACTAAGTGAAGCAGCAACATGTACATTGAAACACCAAATTAGGGCCCACATCATATAACATAGAATAACCCAACAAGATAAAGGAAGAGGGACACAACCAATGATGTACCTGTAAACATTGAGCATGTCCAGAAATATGAGAGTAATTTGAGGCAAGAAATATGTCCCAAGGGAGCTAGCAGCACTGGTATTTGTCTGCACAGGAAAGAGAAAAAAACACAGAAGCAAATGCTCAGAATAAGAGATTTTCAAACAGAAGTTTAGTTCTTACCAAAATCGTTAAATATGAAATAGAAAATGTGAAGATCAATTTTTAAAATAATATTAACCAATCCAACAACTATAAAAGCAACTACAATTTTTTTATTTTTTAAAGATAAAGATTTTATTAATAAATGTGCCAAGGAGGTACACAAAAGTACAAAACAAACACCCCCTACAAAATTTGGACTCAGAAGAATACTGCTTGCTTTGAGAACAAAAAGAATCATATTTCCAGAATCAAGAACCTTTGTTTGCACAAATTTTGGAGAGAAAAAAAGTAACATGAAAGTACTAAAAAAGGCCAGCATTAGTAATCACAATGTAGAGCTTATATTGTGTTCAATACAGTCCATTAGATTCTCATAGTGCCTAATGTGTCAAAAGGCACTACATTTTTGTGACTACCACATAACCAAGGTAGAACTCGAACGAGATGTTAAATTGAAACTGGCATGAGGATCACTTGATACATAGATGTTGGAGAATGAATTGGAGGTCTTTATGCATCGTTCACTGGAAATACAGTACCGGTCATTGTGCAGAACATATAACATGGAAGGAGAAAATGGACGTTCTTCATACACAACTTTTACAATTCAAATCCCCAACTGAATGCTGAGAAAGGGGAATATCAGTTTTAAGAAAATGCAATCAGCAAAACGCGCCACTATGGCAACTGAAACATATTGAGAAGGAACCACAGATTTTAACTTCTATAAGAAACATACCTGCAATATATTTAACACTGCCCTAATAACATCTTGATCTTTCAGGTAATCAACATTTTGCCGCGCCTGTCCTATAATTTCGGCCCATTTCTAGCCCAGAGAAAAGGTATTCATAAGTCATAAAAAAGTGTAAGCTCCAAGAATATTTAAAGTACAGCCATAAATATACCACATTGTTAACACACAAAAAACACAGCATTTGAAGCCAAGTTTCAATCTGAATTATATAGTGTGGGTCTTGCCTGATTCGGAAGATCCATTAACCTCTGCAAATACTCATCTCTTTTTTGGGGATCTGATTCTGCTTGAATCATCTGACCAACCTAAACAAATGACAGTGATACACCCGATCATTACAAAATAAGCGATTTTATATGAACAAGGGAACAAACGAGCAAAAGTTTATCACGAGAACTTAATTTCTAGAATGAAGTCCTTACGGATTCGTAAAAGGTATGAATCTGATGAGGCGCCAAATCTACAATTGTTGTCGGAAGAGTAGTTAAGAGTTCAGAAACAAATGGCTCATTTTCTCCAACCTGAAAACAAGGAAAGAAAACATTATAATATCTATTCCTCAGATTCTAAGAAAAATGATAGATGAGACAATATTCTTACCTGAACAATAACAAATTTGCGCTTGCACTTCTGGACTATTTTCAAAAATGTATCACATGCCATATCCTATAAAATAAGAGAGAGTCAATATCCAAAATACCAGAAATGATGCTATCTCAGTAAACCATAGGTAAAATTAAAAAGCACATGAAAAGAAATAGTTGGTTTCAATCCTGTGTTAGACCACATGGTGATATAGAAACCAACCATGCAAGCCACCCTCCCCTCCACCATAAACAGGACAGACACACAGATCAGTGCCTGACACATTCCATCACTTAATTAATAACCAAATTCTAATTGGGGCATCAAATTCCTGATACCATCTCTGTATTATTGCATTAGATGCTTCAGGATTACCCCTTAAAAATGAAAACTAAAATACAGGCACTACCACAACAATCATTGTGAACCAACCACTCAACCATTGTGCAATTTAAAGCATTACAAAAGACTTGAGAGTCTAAGAACAACAAAAAGACTACAACTAGCAAATGAGGGAATCCTTAAGTTATCAAATTTTCTAGTATAGAATAGAAGAGAAGATTCCAGCAAGGAGTCACAAAGAAGTAGAAAAGCAACTGAATTGATTCAAAAGAAGCCAAACAAAACCTGCACTCCAGGATGTGATTCATGCATGAATTCAAACAGTTTGTTCACAACCGTCTTCAAAAACTTCCAGTGAGCCCTCAAAAATCTTGGATATTGCCCAACAACATACCTGGCAATGGACCAATGAAGGTCATGAACCATGCACCATATAACAGAAACAATTCAGGCTACTGATAGGCCACAAACACTATCAAAATTAAGGATAAACCACATTGTGAGCAAAAGTTACATTTTAACTGCTAAGTAACCACATAAAGCAAGTGACAATTGGAACTTTATTCTTACATTATATTACTAGCAATTACAGCTTTGTTGTCTTTTCCTTTGGTGATTTCACAGAGATTTAGCAAATCACGTATCACCATCACAAGAAACCTGTTCTCCTGCCAATAGATAACTCAACAGAAGTAGTGAAGAAGAGAAATCTTAGTATAGGAAAATCTACGACATAAAAAGGCGAATCCTATCAATCAATCAAATGAAAGATGCCAAATAAGAGTCAATAAAGGTATTGAAGGGCAACCAAACCAATAAACCAAAGTCTACACGTGCTATACTGCTATTACAGCTTTTTCAGCCAAATCGTTGCCTATAATGTGCACAGACTGATATTATTTGGAAAAGCATTTCAAATGGACGCTAAAACTGAACATTTATAATCATTACTAGTTACAAGCCTCAAACATTTCAAAAGAACACTAAAACCGAAGGTTTGCACTCATTACTAGTTACAACCTTCTGTTACGAAGAAAAGGAAAGATGATAAGAGCTCCTATCATTAAATAAGGTTGAGAATTCAAAGGCCAATCAGACATTCTCATTCTAACTGAATTAACTTAACTCTTGTACAACCACAAAAAAAACAAACTAACAAAAGAGATAAAAGAGAGTTTAGGGGTTCAGATGAAGAAAAAGTAAAATTATAACCCAAATCGTCGCATATGATAAAAAAGAGGTTGCTTGTCCAAAAGTGAAAACAGAAATCCACCAATGAGAATCATATGATTGATGTCTGAAACCAGTGAAACTCATATAAGACTCGAAGTGAAAAACTAAAAAATGTACCTGCTCATCCATCATAGACCCAGATATGGATCCTATTGCCCAGCACAATGTATTTAAATTGTTCCATGACCAGTCCTCACCATTGAGTTGTTTGCTAAGTTTCTTCAACATCTGATGCAATACAAACATATTAGAACTTTATGAATCCAGAAGCACAGAGCACATTTACATCACACGACAAGACAAAATTTCATGAAACCCTAACCTACAAAAAACAGCAATAATAATAGGCATAAGAGAACATTATGAATCCCAAAACAGAACAGATCTATAATTAACATCTCAGAAAAGCCACTAATTTGGTGGACAATTTGGAAGGAGAGGAATGCAAGGTGTTTTGAAGATATAAGTAGCCCTGTACAGGAGATCAAAATGAATTGCATTCTTCTTTTTAGTTTTTGGTGTAAAGCAGAATATAAAGATGACCAGGATTCGGTGCATTAAGCTCCGGCTATGCGCGGGGTCCGGGGAAGGGCCGGACCACAAGGGTCTATCTTACGCAGCCTTACCCTGCATTTCTGCAAGAGACTGTTTCCACGCTTGAACCCGATACCTCCTGGTCACATGGCAGCAACTTTACCAGTTACGCCAAGGCTCCCCTTCTCAAAAACTATAACTAAATTGCAAAAATAAGAAAACAAATTACAGATAAGTTATTGGAACAAATCAGACCTCTTTTCCAACACAAAGTAGTCGGTAAACAATGATGCGTTCATTTGCTGAGTAATTTTACTCATCATTGGATAATACCATTCATCTATAGGTCATTTGGTTGGCCACATAAAAGAATCACATCATAGAATTTCATATAACTAATAAATTATTGGATTTGTGATGTAAACTTTCCATATAATACAACAATTGATTTCTGGTCAATTGCATAATTACAGCACATTTGGTTTACAGTATTAAACCGCACATTACTAGGGCCCGTTTGCTTTTATTAAGATGTCTGAACCTGAATATATCCTTGACTATAAAGACATTGTATCTAGATCTAAACATTGGACAATTAAAACTGCTTGTTTTCTCAAAATCTAAATGTGTCTATTTTTTAGAAACTAATAAATGTAGAATTTAAATAAGTTAATAATGAATATTATATCCACAAAATGCTAGAGAAACTATAAATTTACGCGGTGTTGTATAAATTGTTTCTTTGATGAATCACACTCTAAAAGCTGGGTAATCGGCCATGATGGTCGTAAGGTGATGGTTGGCGGCGGTCATAGTTGGTGGAGATGGTTAGGAGCTGTGGTTGTGCAATGGTGGATAGAGGTGATAGATGTATCGTCGTGGCTAATGGTGGTTGAATAATGGCAGGTTGTAGAGGTGGCTGGTGGTGGAAGAGGTTAGCGAGGGTGGTTGTGTGGTGGTGGCTAACAGTGGCGATAGTTGGTGGTAATAAATAGAGTAGTAAAAGATTACATCAACAAGAATGTTTAAGTATACATCTTAATAATTTTAAGACTGTACAAGATATGAATAGTTTGAACCTTCACAAGCTAATTAGTGATTGTGGAAGGATAAAAATAAATGCACTTAATAGGCTGAGATTTGAATAATTCAGATTCTGACCCCCGTTAAGTGAACAAATGGGCTTACTACTTATGTGGGAGCCTGTTTAATATTTAATGCAAGACGGAATATTGGAACAAGAATACCAGTATTAGCAATAAATGCCCTTTAAGTATGCAATCCCTACATAACACAATCTCAATATCATTACTCACTATAGAAAAAAACCTACATTATTATTGGTCGTACCACAATCAGCACATTGTTTGCCCGCGTATAAATAATATCCCTACATAACTAGCCCTTAAACAAAACGAACTGTAGCAGTTGGTTCACATACTAGTCAGTGGGGATCATAATGCAAGTATCATTTATGCAATGATTAATAATAAAGAATTTGTTTTTATAAAGTAATGATGACGAAATTGTTTTGCGGTGATTAATAATGAACAGATTGTTATACATAAATAACTTATTTTAAAAGGGCATTTTTGTTTGTAAATAGCTTAATCCTAGCATCGCTAATACACATATACTTATTTCACATTCTATCGTGCACAGAATAATACATAGATTATTTAATATTGTAAACCAAACGGTGCATTAAAGTTATGCGGCGATTATTTTTCCTTATACGGCAAACCAACACTGTATCCTTATGAAGATGTTTATACTGAAATTAATTATTCCAATACATCAACCAAATGACGCTAGGAGTTTTAGGGTAGCTATTGAACCCTCCACAATGAACAATTAATAGCACTCAACTGAAAATTAACCTTTCTCAAATTACAATTGATTATGCTTTTAGAAAAATTTCAGCATGCCAAAGACAACTTTAATACTTCAAAAAAGATAGCTCTAAGGGAAGCACACCTGCTTTTCGGTATCTTCGTGATCAAGATGTGACAAATAGATCAATGTTTCCCTCATGATCTGCAGCATTAGACATTTGTTATGAATGAGAAACAAATGGAGAATACGCAACCCAAAGAACATGTATTAGCTCTGTACACTTTAGTCAATTAATGCTATACACCTCCTCAAAACCGGCCCAGAAAAAATAACAGGTACAGAAACACAATTTCCAGAAGAAATTTTCAATTTCACTAATTTATCAGCAAAAAAAAAAGAATTTGATACAAATTAGAATGCGGAAATTAAAGAAACGAGGATAAAAGAATAGAAATTGAGAATAGACCAACAGTAGCAATTAAGAAACAATTGATAAAGACCAACCACTAATTAGCAAAACAAAGTGAACCTAATCTTGAGGACAACTTCAAGTGGAAGAAATCCACTTGAAAAACACCCTTGCAAGATGTGTTCAACAACAGCCATCACCATTTCACTCTCTCAAAGAGAACACATTATCAAACAAAAACTAGTCTCCCTAAAAATGAAAGCCTTAAGAGCTATTTATACTAGGAGGGTATTTAGCTAACAAGAGACCTAAATACCCCTAAGCTAAAGACCTAGGAATCTAAGTAGTCACTTGTTACAAATATAGCCTCCAACTACATGTAGTCTTCAATTGATGGCCAAATTACATGTAGCCGCCCAATTGTGGGAGCAGCCATCAATTGACATCTAAAGCGCATGAAGGCTATCTTGGCTCGTATTAGATTTTCAATTATCATAATCCATACAATTTATAGAACCACATTTACAAATAGTTTAATCCGACGCATGCAACATCCTATGCGAGTTAACAGATTATTCTAAAAAGAGATAGAAGACCTTGTATTGCACAAGGACATCATTGTCCTTCATTGTTTCACGGACAATGTTCCCATTTTCATCTTCAACAATGAGAACTTCTTCAGGTTTTGCCATCCGAGAGATCATAAGTAATCTCAACTTAGACATTGGACCAGCATAAAGTTGTCTCCTCTGCATAAGTTGTGCACCAAGTCCATCATCCATACCAGGAAGCATGGGCATCTGCTTATTCAACACAAAAACTAGCACATCAGCAGCTTTATAGAAACCGACATGCAACTAAGAGAAATACACAACTAACAAGTAATAATCCATATAGGCAATAGCAACCTATCCTTAGCAAAAAGTTTTAAGGGATCCTTCTTTCTTACTGTGCCAAAAAAGGGTTTTGAAGTATACTTAAAACGGCATAAAAGTTTTCCAACATAATACCAAGCTGTCAATAATAGCAAGCAAATCACCCACTTATATTTTTTTGTATAGACGCCATATGTTTTCCAAAAAGGAGGAAGTTGGATGAATAAGACTTGATCTGGGTAGGACTATCTTGATGATGACCAACAAACAGACACATTAACAAGCCCATCCGGTGGGAAATTCTAATCCTATGAGATAAGGGCATTTAACTGTAACAACCCGACCGGTCATTTTGAACTTTTGCACTTTGATCGCCAGTTCCCGGGCATTACTTGCCACGTGTAACGTATTATGACTGATGTAGATCGTTGGTTTTGGTTTTCAGAAAAAATAGAATGAATTTGAAGGAACAGTCTCAGTTGAAAGCTTTGAATTTGAAAGGTTTGACTAAGAGTTGACTTATTTGTATATGAGCTCGGATAGGAAATTTTATGATTTGGATAGCTTCGTTGGGTGATTTATGACTTAGAAGCGCGATCGGAATGCATTTTGGAAGTCCGTGGAAGGATTTGGCTTGAATTGGCAAAGTTCATATTTTGGCGAATTCCGGTTGATAGGTGAGATTTTGATCCGAGGGTCGGAATGGAATTCCGAGAGTTGTTGTAGCTTCGTTATGTCATTTGTGAAGTGTGTGCAAAATTTCAGGTCATTTAGATGTCGTTTGGTCGGCTTTTTAATCGAATTCGGATTTCGGAAGTTTTGGAATTCTTAGGCTTGAATCCGAGGGTGATTTGATGTTTTGATGTTGTTTTGAGCGTTTCGAAGGTTGGAACAAGTTTGAATTATGTTATGGGGTGTGTTGGCATGTTTGGTCGGGGTCCCATGAGGCTCGGATATGTTTTGGAAGAGTTTTTGGAAGATTTTGCCGTTTTGAGCATAAGCATGTAATGATCCAAAGGTCCATTTTTAGTTCTAGAGATCGAAATTTGATTTCGAGACTTCCGAAATTTTGATAATGAATTATAGGACTTATCTGGAAAGTCTGGTCTAATTTCATCAAGTCACGATTGGGTTTTTGACACGAAACATGAGTTAATTGTTTAACAAGCGAAATGGGTATTGAACTGAGCAAATGAGCTCCGAATTGAGTTTCGACTGAAGCGCTATGTTCGTATTATTATTTGTGACTCATAGGAACAAGAATCATCGAATTCCGAGTTCGTATGATGGAGTTAGAGCCTTTTTAGTGAAAAGAAAAGCTGTTGCAATTTTCTGGGCAGTTTCTGCATTTTTCGCACGTGTGAACAGTAACAGCACCTGCGTGAACAGTATCCGTGTACAGTACCATGTACAGTAAACATGAATAGAATCCGTGTATAGTACATATGAACAGTACCTCGTGAATAGTATAGTGAACAGTATCGCGTGAACAGTACCCAAACGCGTGAACAGTGCCCCGACATTTTCTGGGCAGATTCTTAAGGTCTGAAAATGCGACTCGTCCCATTTTCCATTTTTATCAAATTGGAGCTCGGGGAGAGGCGATTTTCGGGAGATTTTCAGAGAAAACAACGGGGTAAGTGTTCTTAACTTAATTTTGGTTAGATTACCCGAATCTATTACTATTTTTGGCATTTAATTGGTGATTTTAGTTGGGAAAATCTTGAAAACCCTCTTGGTTTAATTTGAAGATTTAAGGGTCGAGTTGATGTCGGATTTTAGTAAAATTGGTATGGTTGGACTCGTGGTTGGATGAGGTTTCATATTCCGTAATTTTTGTCGGGTTCCGAGACGTGGGCCCCACGGGCGAATTTTGAGTGCAATTTCGGATTTTTAATGGAAAGTGTAGAATTTCATATGGAATTAATTCCTATAATTTTTATTAACTGAATCGAATTATTGTGGCTAGATTCGAGGCATTCGGAGGTCGATTTGAGAGACGAAGGTATCGCGAGCTAGAGGATTAGCCGGTTCGAGGTAAGTAATGATGGTAAATACTGTCCTGAGGGTTTGAAACCCCAGATTATACGTCGTTGTGTTACTTTGAGGTGACTTGCACGCTGGATGACGAGCGTGGGGTAGAGCACCGCTGGGGATTGTGACCTAGTCCATCCTGAACGAATATTTTAATGCGTATTTGATAGTTAATTGTTTGACATTATTATATTTTTGGGCTGTATGCCATGTTTGGGGCCTTGTGCCGACTTGTTGAGACCCTTAGGGGCATTTTTACTATCTTTCCTCACTCTATTTGTTTGAAAGCATATTCTCAGTCATGTTTTACCTGTTTACTGCTCAAATCTGGCTTTATCACTATATTCTTAAAATGTGGAAATTGTTTTGGGCTGAGTTCCCTGTTTTACTGAGATAGACCGAGGGTCTGATTGTGAGATTGATGACTGAGATAGACTGAGAGTCTGATGGTGAGGTTAATGACTGAGAGAGGCCGAGGGCCTAGTTGTGAGGATTATATATCTATGGATCGGGTTGCACGCCGCAGCAATGTGTGTATGTATGGATCGGGTTGCACGCCGAAACAATGTATATATATATATATGTATATGGATCGGGCTGCACGCCGCAGCGATACTTATATGGATCGGGCTGCGCGCCGCAGCAATATAGCGCTTGGGTTGTAGGAGCCCCTCCGGAGTCTGCACCCCCCCAGTGAGCGCAGTCGACTATTTATATGGATCGGGCTATGCGCCGCAGCGATGCATGGATCGGGCTGCACACTGTAGCGGTTACTTTGATTTCAGTTATTGTGAGAGATATACGGATCGGGCTGCACGCTGCAGCGGTTACTATATGGTACCAATTGAGAGTGAATGCTGAGTGCGAGTACTGATTGGAAAGAGTTGAGTCACTAGTGACAGAGAGGCTAGCCCGAGGGACGATAGATATATACATGCATATGAGTGATGTTTTTGCCTGAGAGGCTTGTTTATGGACTTATTGATTTCACTGCTCTTTAAAGTGAATTTCTATCGAATATGTTGATTTATCGACTGTTTTCACTCATCTTTATATTGAGCCTCTGTCGGAAAGTTGAACAAATGTTTTAAAACAACTTTTATTTAAATTGGGGTTTATGAGATGTTCAGAAATTAATCACTGATTTGGCATTGGTTATTTCCACTGAGATTTTTAAGTTATGAAGTGTTTATGATTACTGTTTTGCCCGAGGGGCTGTTTTACAAACTATGTTTTGCCCGAGGGGCCGATTATGGTTTTAATCTCTATTATTATCTTAAATGGTATTGAACCCCTACCGAAACTGCTGGAAAGTATTTCAAAATGATTTTTACTAAAAGCTGGATTTTAAAAGGGAAGATTGACTCGTATTATGATTTGAAGGCCTGTTGTGTTTATTGAGCCTATGTGAATGTGGATTCATTGTTTCCTACTGCTCAGCCTTTATTTACTCTTATTACTTACTGGGTTGGAGTACTCACATTACTCCCTGCACCTCGTGTGCAGATTCAGGTATATCGGAACCCGGTAGCGGGTGTTGATAGCTCAGCCGCGGAGTCATCAGAGTTAGCAAGGTGGCTGCATAACGTTCGCAGCACCGCTTCCTTCCCCTCATTGTTGTTACTGTATTTAGTACATTTTTAGACTTTTGTTGTATTCAAACCTTGATAGTTGCTCATGACTAGTGACACCCCGATGTCGGGCTGGTATTTTATTCCGCACTGTTATTCTATTATGAAACATTGTTTAATTTAAAGACTTAAAAATGACTCTTAACGCTTAAAGGGTTAAGGTGAGTGTTGTGTCGGCTGGCCTTGTCTTCACAAGAGGCGCCATCACGACCGGGCCGGTTTGGGGTCGTGACAAGTTGGTATCAGAGCCTAGGTTACATAGGTCTCACAAATCATGAGCAGGTTTAGTAGAGTCTCGCGGATCGGTACGGAGACGTCTGTATTTATCCTCGAGAGGCTGTAGAACCTTTAGGAAAACTTCACATTCTTGAATTCTTATCGTGCGTCCTTTGATTCAGCTTGAAATGTAACTCTTTGAATTCCTTCCACGCGTTCGTATGCGCGCATGAGCGCTCAGTATCAGATGTGCCTTGATGGTGTGTGATTCTCCGATCGAGGGGTGAGATGTGATCTTTGTGAGTTTGATGTTGGGCCAGTCTGGAGGACTTGAGGCCGAATATTTGCCTATGGCTTGAGCACCGAGGTGCTGATTGTGTGAGCAAGTATTTTTGAACTTATATGTTCGGTAGTGTCCCTATTAGTGGGAGTGATGGCTGGATAACTATGTGATGAGTATGTTAGTACTGCGAGATGTATCCATCTTGATTTGAGGTATAGCCCCGAGTTATGGGTGTGCAAAGAGTCTTTTCATGTGTCCTAGTTGGGAGTGAAGTAAATTTCATGTTGCGGTATGAGTTCAGACTCAGGAAGACTAAGTGACTGCGTAATGGTTATGACGGTGGAAGGTATACATAAATGTTAGTTTAAGGCGAAGAAGGTGGGTTATCTCATGCGAAGTGTTCTGAGGTTGTACGATCCTTATGTGTCTGTTAGATTTGCGAGTGAAGGATATGTGTTGCAACTTAAATTGGGTCGCTTAGTGAGTGGGTGTAACTGTTGCGAGAGTGGAATGCGAGATTTGCAGAAGAGTTAAAATTCTAGATGATCTGTGTTTTCACAAGCTTATAAAAGATTTGAGTTTAATCTCATTATGGTATCATGGCATCAATAGAGTATAATCGTTATGAGTTATTGAGCGTGTGTTGATCTATGGCTTCGAGCCAAGTGGGGAGTCCGCTATTGAATAGTTGATTGCACGGTTATGTGCTCTAATGGTTCCAGTTTGAGGCGTATTTGTGAATCAGTTATGGCTCGAGTAAAGGAAATTTCAATAAAGGTTATGTTATGCTTTATGGGTGTACGAGAATCGGGGAATGACTTGAGTTGTGGTTGGTAAGAAATGCTCGGTGCATAGGGCAGGAAGTTGCTTGGTTATATTGAAATGAGGTCACATTCTGCAGTGTCGGAGTGCAAATGAAGCAGGTTGTTCGGTTTGTTTAATCAATCTAACTGCGGTTTGAGTAGAGTGGATACCTCTAGAGAATGGTCCTATTGTGTTCCAAATTTTACATGCAATAATTGGAGGTTTTCAAGTTATACTTATGGATAGAAACTGAATTTTCCTTGGAAGACGTCAAGACTTGTGGTGTTTTCTATATTAATTGTGGGATTCTATGTTCTCGTCTTAGGAGGTAACGGATTTAGATCCGCAGGAAGTTCTTCAGAGCGAAGTATTTCGAATGTGGTGCTTTTGGGAATATTTAAGAGAGTATTCAACGGCTTATGAGTCTTAGACAGTATGGTTTTATGCTTGGGTCTCGTGTGGTAATCCTGGGTTGAGAAATTGTGGTGCTACAGCAAGAGAGAATATCAAGTTGAAAATGAATCAGAAGGAAATTTAGATAGATGGAATAGTTTGATAGTAGACCGAATCGGTATGGTAAGGATATGATTAGTTTCGTGCGTGTGTTCGAGGTAATGAGTTCTTTCAGGTATTTTGCGGCGATGCTCTTAGGTTTTGATGACTTGCTTAGCTTGATCGAGTTAGAAGGATTCAGTCCTGACATGTCTGATTTGTGCAAAGAGAACTCGGAAAGTTCTTGATGGTTTTACCGCGGTTTGGGAATTTATATTTTCTGTGGACATGGGATGTATAGTGATTTTCCTTCTAGGTGGGACCAATGGAAGGTTCGTGACTAGTGAATATGTAGTTGATTGTGGCTCGGAAAGGGATTTTAAAGTTCTAATATTTATCATAGGATGGCATATTATATGTGGTATGTTGTGTAGGGCGGGGATTGGCATATGTAAGGTCGCAATTCAATTTTGAAAGGAAGGTAGCGGGTATTGATAGTTCAGCCGCGGAGTCATCACAGTTAGCAAGGTGGCTGCATGACGTTCGCAGCACCACTTCCTTCCCCTCATTGTTGTTACTGTATTTAGTACATTTTTAGACTTTTGTTGTATTCAGACCTTGATAGTTGCTCATGACTAGTGACACCCCGATGTCGGACTGGTATTTTATTCCGCACTGTTATTCTAGGATTTTATTATGAAACATTGTTTAATTTAAAGACTTAAAATGACTCTTAATGCTTAAAGGGTTAAGGTGAGTGTTGTGTCGGTTGGCCTTTTCTTCACGAGAGGCGCCATCACGACCGGGCCGGTTTGGGGTCGTGACATTAACCAAATTCATCCAAGTAAATGCATTTTGCTGGTGACCTAAGGTGTTCCTACCAAAGCACAACAAATGATATCCACTTATGTTCTAGATAATTAGGGTACATAACCTACGAGGCTAAATAGCCCTGAAGCACGTGTGTGTGCTCCATGAAGGCAAAAGGGATTCAAGTAACTTGTCATACCTGAAGCCCCATCAAACTTGCAGTCATAGCAGATTTGTCTAGATTATGATGTGCTTCAAATAATTCAAGAACCAAGGAATTCCAGTAATCCAAGCAAACCTGTGCAACCACAGCTTAACAATGAGACACTTATTTAGAGATATCTTATCAAGAACCAAAAGTAGATATAATACCTTGAAAACCTCAGTGTCATCCACATATGAGATGTTAATTAGATACTCAAGCCCCAGTAGGAGGGCATTTACATTTTCTTGTGACGTTTCTAGCACCCGTATGTGAGACTGCACGTGAAGCAGCTCATTAGAGAATATGCTTACTAATACGTCTCAAGTCAAACTGGTAAAATCAAGGCTACTATGCACCAAATCAAAAGGTGAAGAAACTTACCTTAAAGAATGATGTGAAAAACAGCGCCAAATTCTGAATAAATGCCTGGTTAAAAAGGAAAGAGAGATGAGGTTACGTGTTAATATCACAAGCTAAGTGACCAATCATTTGTTGCAACTAACAAACCTGCTCTTCATTGCTTCCATTTGCATATGCCTCAGGAATATTCGTATTGGGAGGAAGAATAGTCTACATGGGAAGAAAAATAAACATATATGAGCACTATTATCAGAGACAAATGGCTCATACAATAAGGTATGGTGGAAAAAAACTCTACAAACTACTAACAACAAGGACGGCAGAAAAATCAAGGTCATCCACACGCTAGGATGGTTATGTTCCACGAAACAGAATCTTTACACAGTTTTGCCAACTCTAAGATCAAAATTAATGTAACTTTTGACACGTTAAATAGATCTGATTCAGATAAACTGACTGAAATGCAAGCTCAGACTCATCATAGCAACTACTCATGGACAAAGGGGACACAAGCAAGCGTACAGAGAAGATCGGTGTGAGAAAGTGAAGACAGCTCCAATTCAAATAACAAGTGAATGATAGCTTGTAGCCTTTGTGCTACCGCAGTACCACCTTTGACCTACACATAACTATAATAAATATTTCTCCTACTCAATTATCCTACCTCCCTCAAGATCCTCAACATTGTCCACTCTTCTAAACTGAAGTTTCTACTTTACACCATACAAGCTGAATGTTATTCTTCAAACTTATTTACCAAAGGAGGGAGCATGGTACTCAGAAGAGGATGCAAATACCATGTGAAAGGAAATGTCAGGTTGCATTAATAATGAATTTTTAGATGTGTCTTTAGGCCCAAGACATCAACAGTAAGAAATATAGGTGGGGAATGAGGAGATGCCAAGAGTTATTAACGCCAAAAAGGAGAGTGTTATAAGAAATTACTAAAGGCAGAAGGCGGAAAGAAGCCAAACGAGTGGAGGAAGAGTATCTTAATTCCAATAGATAAGAACAAAAGAAGATATTCAAAATTTTGTGAACTATCATGGAAAGAACTGATCGACATCAAGAAAGTATGGTAAAACATAAACTTGAGGATGTTATAGGGATGACAGAGAACCGGGTTGATTTACAACGAATGCACCAGTTTGGCTCAGAATGTTGACACAAGTTTGCAGTGAGAGGAAAGAGCAGTTACACATCATATTCACTGATCCGGGAAAAAATGTACAACAAGGTACCAAGAAAGTTCTTATAGTGCCATGGTGGAAGTTGGAGAAGAAAAAAAAGCATATCAAGAATATAAAGCTCATAACAAATATGTACGAAGACGTCATCACGTGTAAAAATAGTAGTAGGAGATACGTAGGACTTTTCCATAGCTACGAGTTTACACTATGTATTTGCAATGAGCCCAGTACTTATTTATCCTAGTTATGGATGCGCTAGTGGATAGTATATATGATGAGAGCCTGTATTGTATGCTATTGAAAACAATATTGTGTTAATTGATGAAATCTGCGAAAGTGTTAATCAAAAGCTTGAACTATGGAGCACCACTCTAGAAAGTAGGAGTTTTAGGATAAGTAGAAGTAAGACAGAATATACATGTTGCATGTTCCGCCAACATAAGAACCGGGATATTGAGGTAAGATTAGATGAGATTCGCTGCCTAAATGCAAATAAATTCAGAACCTTGCTTTACCTATCAAAAAATTCAGATCTAGGTTTTATACTCCAGGAGAATGGTATGATGGATGAAGATGTAACACATATAATTAAAATAGGATGGATGATATAGAGGAATGTTGTGGAAAGTGATGTAAGGAATCCTACAAAAGTGGAAAGCAAGTTCCATAGAACGATTGTAAGACCACCAATGTTATATGGGCGTATAGGGTTTCTAAGGAACAATTTATTCACAAAATGACGGTTGCAAATGCTAAAATTGATAAATCCTTACAAGATTAGACAAGATTAGGAATGATCTAATCTGATACTCCCTCCATTTTAATTTATGTGAACATATTTCCTTTTTAGTCTGTGCCAAAAAGAATGACCCATTTTCTTAGTTGGAAATAATTTACCTTTATGCAATGATTTATAGTCACACAAAATATATATACGTCATTTTACACCACAAGTTCAAAAGTCTTCTCTCTTTTCTTAAATTTCGTGCCCAATCAAATAGGTTCACATAAGTTGAAACGGAGGGAGTATAAGGAAAAAAATAGCATACACCTACAAAATGAGATGAGGTAAAAGAACAGGGCAGACCTAAAATCACATTATAGGAAGTTGTTGCAAAAGATCTTTAGAACCCGTTTGGACATAGATTCCCAAATATTTTTTGAAAAAACTTATTTGGATGAAGTTTGAATTGAAATTGAAAATGTGTTTGGATATAAATTTTGGGACAAGTTTTGACATGTTAAAAAGTCCCAAATGATCATGATTTGGCCCAAAAAGAGGTCTTAAGCTATATTTGGGATTTGAAATTTTGGTTTTCAAAATCTCTCAAAAACTAGATTAATTCTATAAACAAACACAGATTTGGAAAAAAAAAATTAAAAAAACTTCCAAAACTTATGGCCAAACGCCTACTTAATCTCTAGCAATCCATGTAGATGTAACAAAAATATTATCAATGGAAACAAAAGAACCATTTAGGAAATCAAACTAGTCGGAATTAACGCTTAGTCATGATACAAAACTTACATTATGCTTAGTGTTGCTAGGAGTATTTAGTTTGTCCAATGATTTGGATGTCATAGGAAATTCAGAGTCTCTAGTGATTCAAAACCTCAAATTATTTAATATTTCCATGAAATGAATCAAAATAGAGTGAAATAGAGAGTGTGGACTCACATGTTGACGCCGACAAGCTTGGGAATGAAATGCAGTTGTCGGCGTTGCTTCAGATTGACATCCATCATCACTTAAAATTTTAACTTGTAGAATAGTATCGATTCAAGTAAAAAAATATACAAATGTTTCTACAAAAATTATTAGAAGACACAAAGATAAACTTCACCTTCGGGAACTATCAGTGAAATTGAACTATAAAATATGGGCAAAAAGAAAATACTAGAGCAAAATGCTGCTTTACTAAGCAAGAAAGGCAAGAAGCAAGGGCGCAACAGTTGCACGAGAGTCATTGCTTGTAGCAGTAGCGTGTATGATTGCTTAGACAAATAGGAAGTGAAAGACATATTTTCTCTTGCATAATCACACAAAAATAACAACACTTCAATGCTTAAAAACACTTTGGAAAATTCTCCTACAGAACTTGGGCCCAAAAAAAAACATGATTTCTTGTAAACTATACTTAAGCAGGACAAATATAATAAAAGCTTTATCTTTTCTTTTTTTTTTGACAAGTTAGAAAGAATAATCGTAGCTTTGGACAAAAACCACATAACCATGTAACCACCATTTGCTTAAACAATTGTGTAGAGCTATCTATGTATTCCTATCAAGTCAGACGAAAAACAAGGGAGAAAGAATACTGAACGCATGGCTGCACATCATAGATTTCCTTCATTAATGCTACAGACAGACTTAGATCAATTAAAAACCATACAAGCAAATTCTACACTCCTTTTCACTCACCTGCAACTGCACCATGAATATATTGTACATTTTGACATACTGGACGTTATAAAAATCCCCAAAATTGAGGACAGCAACCTGTTAGATATACAAACTAGCCAATAAGTGTCCTGAATCACTTCACATCAAGCATCAGAAAAAGGAACTTTTCTGGAGATCCCCATGATATACCTCTGTTAAGCACTGAAGAGTGGGATTCCGATAAGCTGGCATAGGGAAAAATTTAAGCAGTGTTTCCAGCTGTAAAAACAAACAGGACAGACTTCAATCTTTTTTCTCAAAGACATTCACATTACAACAGGTAACATATATAGTGACAAGCTTCAATCAATAAGATAAAGAATACGTAGCAATGGAATACAAACCAATGGTGATTCAAATATATAGCCCACAGGAATCCATGAAAGGAAAGCATGCAATGTTGCAAGAGTAGCCCTGATAAGCTCGGTTCTTTGGGATGCTGATAGCACATACATGCATAACTCATGGATGAGTTGAAACTCGCTGGGATCAGAAGAAAGAATCTATCAGTAAAATTTGTCCCAAAAATAACAATCTTGGTATCAAAGAATATAGGCATTTTGTATTAAGCATATATAAAATAGAACTTTAATCCTAGTTAATAGCAAGATAATAGTTATATTAAACGATCAAGCAACTGAAATGATTAAAAATTGTATCAATCCTTTGAACGAGTCTAAAATTCATTCAACAGTGTGCACCATCTTTCAATTCCTCATTACTATTGTTATTAGAATCCAAGTGGTCTCAAAACCAACCAATTGCAAGGCATGGTAAGAAAAGGAAAGTCAGGTTCCAATGGCATCCGATTACAAAGAACACAAAACTAAAAAGGAGATCTAAACGGAAGAAGAGACAATGCATGTCAAAAAATTAGACCACATACCAAGCACAAGTCCAGTTTCAAGAATCAGATACTACATATTCATTGAAAAGATCCAGCGTGATTATGCTTAGTTCAGAAAGGAGAAAAAGGAGAGGAGAGAAAATTTTCTTCTATCTTTTGGTGGCAAAATGGAAAGAGAATGAAAAATATAGAGGACAAGACATCTCTTTCTTGGAATCACGAGGTTGTTCCCAAAATGAGGAAAACTCTTATTCCCCATCTCACTTTCTATCCCAACCAAACCAAGGAAAGACTCCACCTCCTCTTCCATTTTTCCTTTTCTTATTTTCTCTTCTTTTCTCTTTTATTCCCTAGATTCCAGAATTAAAACAAAACCAGCGCTGAAGAAATGTTCTCCTCTAACATATAATTCACAACAACAACAACAACAACGACCCAGTATAATCCCACAAGTGGGGTCTGAGGAGGGTAATATGTACGCAGACCTTACCCCTACCCCGAAGGGTAGAGAGGCTGTTTCCAGGAGACCCTCGGCTCAAAAAAGCAACATGAGCCGATATATTAATACCATAAAAATGCATAATAAAATAACAGCAATATAAGATATATGAAATACAGAATACGAAATACGAAATAGATGGCTGGTATAGTAAAACTAGCAGGTAAAGCCCTGCATCAACAGACGACCAATGACATTCTTAGTCTAACTCCTAACTGGCTAGTCTCACTCTATTGTGCTGTAGAAATATTCACAACTTTCCCCTACCCTACAACTTTCCCCTATATATTCACTCTAACATATAATTCCTATGCTACAAAACATAAGCATGTGCAACCAGGTATTCCAAGTTACACCCCGTATCCACAATCTTATAATACAATACAATCAGCAAAATATTAAAATGAAAAATGTGCTAGATTGAAATAAACAAACGAGCTTTAAAATTGGATAGAAAAACTAAGGATTACACCAGGAAGTACCTATTCAAAGATTGTTTAAGCTCTTTAATTTTCTGTTGAGTCATTTCGCCCCTCGAGAAATCAAATACCTCCTCACTAAGAAGCTGAAGAATAAAATTTTCTGTCATCAGTGTGTACTTGATTGTTAAGTTTCACCGGAAGGAAGAAAAGAGGTGCGCAAAGACCTTCAATATGGCCATGCAATTTTCACATATAGTCTCACTTGTCTTTGCGGCTGCAACTAAATCTGGAACAAAGCTTCGCCATCTGGCTGGCCACTCATGCTTCAAAATCTGCAGATGCAAATATTCAAGAATAAAACCCCTTCTTTAAACCATTTAAAATCATGTGTAGCTTGAGTGACAGTCACTCTCAGTATTTGCAATGTTAAAACTACCTGAACCAAAGTTATATTTAGCTTGCTAACATATAGCTTTTCCCGCCTAAGTGATGCTTCATCACTAGAAAGCTGAGATCAAGACGAAAATAAACATACATGAAATAGTTAAAAGAATCAGAAGAAATGAGAAAATCCAACTCAACGTCCCCAATATGACAATCAATTGTGTAGTTATACCTTTACAATAACTTCAGAAATGTAATTTTTCATCCCATCTCTTTGTTCAACAGGTAATGCATTCCATCTATACTTTATAACACCTTCTAGAACCTGCAGGTATGAAGCCAATACAGTAATCCACTAATCCCGTCAAACAGTGACCAAAAACAATTAATTTTAAATTTGGGCAAATACGGAGAACATGTCGCCATATTGTGTTTTAGTGATGTCAATAAAATATCCATCTTCTCAAGACAATATTAAAGCATCCTTTAGTAATTTCTTCCTCTACTTTGATTCAATTTTAAACTTATTGACATCCGAAGAATTCACAATTTGGCTCCTGTAAATTGTCCACTCCAACCTACGCACTTAAGGCTAGATGTCTTTTATGGTTATATAGTTGGCAGAACTTAGCTCCTGCAAATTGTCCTATTAATCTTTTGGACTTCGTCGGCTCCTTAGCTTTAGCCTAGTTTTTGTCTGTAGAGCTGACTATGTCTTTATGTATCTCTCTTTTGTACTTCTTGCATCTTCTTGATGCCTTTAATGCAATTCTTTTACTTCATCAAAAAAAAAAAATCCGAAGAATTCACAATTTGGGTTGTCTCACAGCCTACCTTTACCTTCACAATCAAAGAATGAACTCCAACCTTAGCTCTCATCTTAAATCATGCCAACTTAAACCAAGACAAGCAACAAATAGAAGGAGTATCAAATATCAATTAAAAGAACACAACGAAACATCAAACTTTTGGATCGCTTCTAATACTCTCACTGTCCAACGACTTAAAATGCTAATGTCATTTGGCTTTTGTTCAAAACAACAATACATACTACACCAAGAAAAGTGATATAGTGCAAAATTGAATCTTTACATAACTATACCAAGAAAAGCAATACTCTTCATCAATGCTAAATTGAATATTTCCCTTTTATTAGATGTGATCAAATGTCAACTTCATTATAACTCTTTTCTATTCTTAAAACAATCAAAAGGTAAATTTATACTCACATGTCATTTTTAAAAGAAACACACTGTTAAAATCAGCATAACAGTTGAGACATACTCTATAAAATATGAACATCCAATTTGGATCAAAGATTAGTACTCAGTTACAACTTTTCAAACATTTGTATACATTCTTACTAATATCAATTTCATGCTTATAACTTGGGCGAGCATGTTTAATATATTAGGTTTCGTTAATATAGTACAAATGTTTGAAAAGTTGTAACTGAGGAGCCCATAAACACAGATGCAAGTAAAACTTATATATCCGAAATACGAATAGAATTACTTCCAAAAACTGACCTGCAAAGCAAAAAACTTGGTGTTCAGGCTTTGCGTGCTCGACAAAATGTGAACCACTTGAAGCCACATATCTGGGATATTTTGCAAGTCCCGCAAAATATGGTCTGCTGCAGCTCTCTACACAGCAAAATAGATAGAAGTGGGCGACAGAAGAGTAAAAAATGGAGAACAAGAACAGCTTTAAAGCTAATTCTAGTTGTCCTAAAAAATTTGTGTGATAATTAAATGGTACAAGGAATCAATTAACAAGCTACGCCTACACATATGATCTTTTTGGCCAATGCATCTTTTGTTGTTCATTCTTTTTCAAGAATCTATGAAGTGCCTTTTATTCAAACAAATATTAACTTTTTTATCAAAACGTATACTCCCTCTATTTCAATTTAGATGATACACTTTCCTTAATAGTCCATTCCAAAAAGAATGACACGTTTCTATATTTAGAAACAATTTAGCTTTAAACTTTTCATTCTACCCACTTTACCTTAATGAGAAGCTTTTATAGCCACACAAATATTATGGTCCCAGTAAGATTTTGCCCCTTAAGCATTTATCAACACATGTTTCAAAAGTCTTCTTTTTTTCCTTTAAACTTTGTGTCAAGTCAAACTACATCATCTAAATTGAAATGGAGCGAGTATTAATTTATACTCTATATTGATATGGGAGTATGTATCCTTGCAATTTCTAATCAGTGTTATCAAAGGCGTATGTAAGCCCTAAAGCGAGACTCAAAACATGTTGAGCGCTTCGCCTTGCTTAGCAGGCGCTTCAGTGTTGTCATCAAGGCTCTAAGATATATTTTTCCTTGCCAATGAGCGTAATCCTGAAGAGGGACACTAAGCAATTGATACTTTCACTTTATCATAAATTTTCTTCAATTTCTTTGTCCATATACTTGGTATTCATGCCTATAGATATTAGTCTTGGACTACACATACATATTTGTTATTTTTTTCCATTTGTACCTTTTTTCATTAAAGCCCGCACTTTATTTGTGCTTTGCACTTAAAGCCCCAACAGACCTTAGAGCTTTTTTGCGTTTTTCGCTTTTGATAACACTGAGTTTCTTGACTTCCAATAATTACTAAAAGTTGTGCGTGTGCATGTAAATGGTTGCTAAAAGAAAGTGGATATAATATTCACTATAGTACAAGGACGGAAACTTAGGTCAATTACCATAATTGTTATTCTAGTCAACTCACTCAGCCTAGGTACTAATATTGCAAGCCAAAAAATTTCCATACTCAGCCTTCTAGCTAGACCATTCAGAGTCATATATGTTCCTATCCCCTTCATCCCATTCTGCTTCTTAACCGCTACCATCTAAGATCACAAGTCTACTTAAGACAAGAAAATTTACCATGATATCAACTGATGTGTAGAAACAATAAGCTTCCTATGACATTCAAATCAAACAGGAAACATATTAAAACTTGAAAATTGACTAAGCATATCAATATAACGCCAAATGTCACCTTTCACTGGGTCCGACTACAACCCCCTAAACAAAAATAGCCCAAATCTGTGATGCACGAGAAGTAGACTTGTTTGGTCACATAATCACACAGGTTTTTAGAGCAGCTGAGCCACTAATGAGCGAAATGCAATTCATGCTAGGGAATGTAAACAGTTATTTTTGCGAACCTCACCTAATACAGATAAAATAAATTATCCTCCAAATTTCAAACAAAGGTAGAGAGGTTATTTCCGAAAGACCCTTGGCTCAAGAGGACAAAACCAAAACTCAGTTGGTGTCATTATACACCAACTGAGTAACTAATGCATACCCTAGAATTACCAAACCTAATTCTATACTTCTGAAAGAAGGTCCAGAACTAAATACTACAGATCTCAACCCTTCTTCTCTTTTAACTCTCCAAAATGGAGAATCAATTGCTGATATGTTCTTCCTTCTACTGTGGTGTCTCTGAGTTCATACACACATGCGCGCGCGCACACACACACACACACACATATATATATATATAAAGCTTCAGGCTGAAAGAAGTTAAGGATCATGGCAACACCTCATCAGAACCACATTCACACTAAGCTTCTATTCTTCATTGCACGTATGTGGACTACAATACCTCACCCGACTCTCCACAAACTTTAGTGGCCTTTTGCTTCTTCAGTTTTTCTATTCCCCCCTACATCTTTTTCTTTTTTTTTGGCGGGGGGGCAAGGGAGAGGAAGGTCAATAAGAAGCTTCTGAAACTCGCAATTCTCAGGATGGTACAAACATTAGAGAATAACTTTTGAAACAAAAGAATAATTATAAAACAACTCCAGAAAAAAGAGAAAAAAAACACATGCCCATGAATTGCAGGGGTGAAAAAGGGGGGATACAGAGAGATAAACAGCTCCAAAAGAATACAAAACTCCTTGGCCCTCAATCGGAAACAAAATGCAGAGCTAGCAGCGCAAAACAGAAAAATCAGTAAGAATTTCTCAAAAAGAGTAAAATGACTTCATTCACCTATGGGAAGAAATCATTTTAATTTATAAATATCCCAAACTCCTACTCCACATCACTTTCTTCAACTGAGACACTTGAGACATTTTTGTCAACCCTCAAATAATCAATAATATCAGTGGAACACTATCCTTGTACCCTCAAAACACTATCATTATACTCTATTGGCCAGCTTGTGCTAGCCTCGGCTATTCCATTGAATATCTAGTTATCTACTACCTCACACCAGAACGGGTACTGGGTAGCTCTGCCAACAAGGTTTAGGCGACAGGAACAAATCATCTAATGTTTTTTGCCTCCGTTGAGATTGGAACATGAGACCTCATGGTTCTCCTCCTACTTTAGACCACTAGGCCACATCCTTGGGTGCTTAGTATACCCAATCTTTCACCTTGTACAATTACCATACATCACAAACTTTTGTATCCAACCACCAATCCGTAAAGCAAAACAATTTTCCACATACCAAACCATCCAAAAATTCTTCATTCCTCTCCGATGGTTCAATTAACATGTGGCTAACTGTACTGAAATAAACTCTAGTAGTCAAAAAAGTTTGGTAAGCAATTGGAAATTACAAATTGGAGAATTAAGCCACATTAGTGACACATAGCAAATGAAGTGGAGAATGAAGGCAATAAGAGAGTTAGCAGATGCATATGTTGTTACCTCTTCCTTAGATCCAGTTCCATAGAAAGCGGCAACAGTGGCATCAAGCAAGGCAACATCAATAGGCTGGCTCAAATCCCTAAGCTTCTCCGCCGCCATGGAGAGAGAGATTTCAAAGAGTGATAAACCCTAGAAATTTACAAGTCCAAAAGTTCAAAAACTCCCAGGAACAGTACGGATGGAACCCTAGAGTGAAGGAAGCATGTATTCTCTCTATTATATGTTTGAAGAACGAAGGAGGGTGGAAAAAAAAAAAGACAGCTTCAATTTGAAGCAGAAAGCGAGGGGGTACTTTGACGGGGGTGGGTGGGGAGGGGCTTTGAAAATTGTTTAAGCCCTTCCCTCCTCTTTTACTCCAAGCGGGTCTGTTAGTGGGAGGAGCGTTATATTTTTCGAGTTTAACATCTCGTTAGGATGGTTGTTAATAAATAGCATGAGCTTATATAATGGTATTAATGATACGAGTTTAGTATGTATGAATAAGTCCAAATTCATTGGGCTAGCCTCTTTGATTAGGCTACAAATGATGAGCTCGCTTTTAAATCCAAGATTTCATCTCCCTACGGACACAGTTTAGTGTCATGTGTCAAGTGATATGGCCCTACGCGTAAAGTGGGCCTTTAGAAAGATGACAAATTGGGCTTAAAAAGCGGGCACATTATTTAGTAAAAATTGTACAGGGCGCCCTATTTGGTCGCCCCCATTTAATCTATACCAATTTTTTTTAAAGTTTTAACTTGTACCCACTTTTTAAACAATTTCAGCTCTCTTTCTCCTCCTCCTTCTCCTCCTTCGTTTTCTTCTTCTTTTATAGTGATACGTATACCCCTCCTGAGAGAAGCCAAGAATATGTAAAAATGGAGCAACAAAGACAATGATCTTTACCAGTATGATCACATCCCATTGTTTGTTGTTCATCTCAACAAACTAGGGCAAGAACTGCCACCACCACCAACATCTATTTCCACTGTACTCTTCTGGTATTTATTATTGTAACTTCCTTTACAATCCAATTCGAACCCCAAATGATTGTTTCTTCCAATAGATTTGGAGAAAACAGATTCATTGAGAGGGGTAGTGATTATAGTGGCTTTAACACCACGTGAAGCTACGAGTTTGGCCATGTCTAACGTAGGAATCATGTGGCCACGAGCCATAAAAGGAAAGAAGAAGAAATGGAGTTGACCCATGTGTGATAAAAGTTGCAGTAGAAATAGAAAGAAAAAAGAGAGTATTTGGGGTTATAAAACTTCAGCTCTAGAAGTTCGTCAGTTACAAAACAAAAACATCAGTTCTAGAGTTGAAGTTCGCCAGTTACAAAACATAAACTTGCCAGTTACAAAAACAAAAACTTCAGCTCTAGAGCTGAAGTTCGCCAGTTACAAATCAAAACTTCAGCTCTAGAGCTGAAGTTCGCCAGTTACAAAACAAAAACTTCAGCTCTAAAGTTGAAGTTCGCCAGTTACAAAAACAAAAACTTGCTACTTTAGTCCCGTCTACTAGAATGCTGAAGTTTTGCGTAATTAACTTTGCTACTTCAGTCTCGTATGCTGAAGTTACGTGAAAAAGTGGGTACTGTTACACCTCCTTTTTACTACCCCCGGGAGGGGCATAAGGAATTTTTTCCAATTAAAGTGACAATCGAAACGGGATTTATTTTTATTTAAAATTCAGAGTCGCCACTTGGGATATTTTATGGTGTCCCAAGTCACCGGTTTAAAATCCCGAATCGAGGAAAAGATTGACTCTGTTTTACAGTCCGCGAACACAGAAATCCGGATAAGGAATTCTGTTAACCCGGGAGAAGGTGTTAGGCATTCCCGGGTTCCGTGGTTCTAGCACGGTCACTCAACTGTTGTTATTGGCTTATCATCTAATTTTAAAACATGTTTTAGCCTATGGTAGATCTTAATTTATTAACCGCTTTTAATTATTTTTAAGGAAGATTCAATGTTATCTAAAATACGTCTTTGGACCACGCCATATGAAATGCACCCACGACCTGCGACACATTTTATTTAACGTCGTTGAGATTTGGAGTTGGGTCACATGAAATGCACACCCGAGCTTAGGAAAGTAATTTTTAAAATAGCGCACCTAAAGCAACTACGCACTTTCAAATTTGCGAGGGCCATGGAAAATTCGCTAATGACATACCTCGATTTCTAAAGAGTCAAAGTTAATTACCCGAGAGTCATGGGCTATCTAGTTTGGTTTATGGCACACCAAGAGTCTAATTAAAAGAGCGTGACTAGTTGATTAAAAGACGTGGAGGATTTCTACTTATGTTATGCCAAAGCTTAAGCTACAATTTAATAATCAATGGGCTAGCAATTGACAACCTATATTTGATTGGGGAAAAGCCCTGGCTGGTCATAAGCCAAAGGCTAATTGTCCGTTACTACAGGCCGGCATGAGAAACAATTGGGCTCAACATGAAGCCCAGCTTGGCAATCAGATCGCTGAAGGGAAAAATAATCACAATTGGGCCAATGATGGCAGCCCAATACACGATTTAGCACTAACGTTTGAAGCAAATTATATCATTCAAGAAAATTTGGAGTTGAACAAATACTGGTAATCCTTGAATCAAACGCAAAGCACAGTTTAATGCTACATAGGTTCTAAAGTGAAGATACAATCCCTAGTTGCAGTAACAGACATTTACACAAATTATTCACCAATTAACAACAAAACTCAAAGGCCCCCAACTCGTATTAAATTCTGATTCAAATATAGCATATTTAAAACAGACCACACGACATCGAAACTTGCCCAAGAAAACTAAATATGAAGAGTTAATCCAAATTTAAAAATTTCAAGTCAAAACTTAGACTCAAATCCCATTCGAAAGTCTTTTTAAGATTCAAGGTTTACATGAGCAAAATGACAACTCTAAAACCCCTGTACTGTATTTCAAGCGATATAGGAGCAAATCTAAAATAATCAGTGGGAAATAAGCCTAAATCAAGCTTGCTAGACCAATAACATAAAGGGTCTGAACTTAGAATTTACCAAAGCTATGAAACATACATCCAAACCAGCCAGCCTTAACTAATTAAACTAGGAATCATAGTCCTTAATTAATACATATTCTACCAAGTCCAAAACACTCTTGAATCAGCTGTATTCACACAAGGTCTAAATCCAGCACTCAAAACCAAATGTATATCAGGAAATGGAGTATTCACAATAAGCTAGACTAAAACATGAATAAGAATATGGCAAAATCAAGCAGCAACCAACAACAGGGACTAATGCTTTTCATTCAACTTCAGCTCGATTTACAGATCTTTACACGAAACTCAATCAGGCTTCATTTCCAACCATAGTTTCAGAAGAGTACCTGGTGCAATTAGAGCAGAAGAAAGAATGAGAAGTTTAACAGTAGAAACAGATGCACTCCAGCAGAACGGCAACAGCAAATTCAGCTTCTTTAATCCATTTCAAACCCAGAATGAATCCACGATTACTTCCAACTTTTAAAAACCTGAAAAAAAACATACAAAGCTTTAATGTAACAGTGTATTGTGGTGTTTTTTTGTATTTTCTCCTGATTTTTCAGACCTTTTCAGTGTATAGTATTTTCTTTTAGCCGTCTCTGATTTCTCCAGGTCTGATCCCCTCCCTCTTGACTAGAAGTAAGGGCCTTTTATAGGGAAGTTTAGGGTAGCAGAAATGAGTTCAAACTTTGCTCATTAATCCTTTTTCAATTTTCATTTTTGTTATTGAGTCCTTAGTTTGAAAAGTTATTTGTTAAAACAGCCCCAAACTCACCTTCCTAGTAGCTTCCTAAATCAGTTACTGAAGATTCTCCTACTTAAAAACCTCGAATTACCCTTTAAGCTTAGGTTATTTATCCTCAAGACCCTGGGTCAAGTTGACCCAAGACTCAAGCCCAAACCTTGGGCCTGCCACTCGGACTGACCCTCTTCTTTGGGCTTCTGATTTTCAGAACCCAATTAACAAATCCAGAACCCAACAGAAAAATTCAATAATAGGGCAACCATGGTTATACGAACACTTGAAACCAAGGATTTCAACTAAAACAAAAATGGGAGGGGAATTTAAACGAAAACAAAATCAAACAAACTAAGACAAACCCTAACTGAAAGAAAGAAAAAAAAAATAAACTAAAATTAACAGGCGTGATGTGAAAAAATAGAAAAATCAGAGAAAGGAAGGAATCAAACGAATCTTGGAATGAAATTACAACAAAAAACCAAAGGACCTGAAATACCTGAAAGAGATAAATGGACGATGGGTTTGAACGGATTATTCGGCAGTTTCGATTTGAACCCAAAATGAGTGTTATTCGGGTTTTTCTTGTGAGAACAACTCGTCTAACACTTGTTTCAAGTCAAAAAATCTTCAAGGCTTGGAGAACAATCAAACCAGACCCTTAAATGATGAATCAGAGGCGAGGAAGGAATTAGGGTTCCGTCTTAAGATCTGAAATTAATGAAAAACAAAGAGGATTTCGGGAAAATTGATGGTGGTTTAGTGTTTGAGGGATTATAGGGAGAGTGTGATGTTAATTTGGGGTTGCTTGGAGTTCCCTCGCCGGTGGAAATGGTAGAAATTCCTTAGTGCAACACTAGTTCGATGAGAAAGATGGTGTTTGAGAGAGACAGAAGTCTAGGTTAAACTGAAGGTCTTCAGACATTTAATTAAAGTGGGGGAAGTATTCCCGGCCGTTGGATTCACTAAGATGAAAGGCCAGGATTTAATTAGTTAGATAACTCAAAACGGCGTAGTACCGGCCTTATACTACGTCGTTTGGACGGTCTGAAAGACCAACTGATTTGGACCGGGTGGGGATCGATTTTGGGACTGGATTGGGAAGGATTTGAATGGGTCTTTAATTAAAGTGACCCAATTTCACAAGACAAGCATTTTTCCAATTCTTTCTTTTATCTTTCCAATTTCTTTTCAATTTCAAATCTTTTTTTCTTTTTTGAATTAAAATAAAACCTAGATTAATTTTGAACCCAAATTATTCTACCAAATTAGTTTAATTACCAAAAAAGATATTTACAACAACTAATTAATTATCAAATTAAAAGAAACTACAAAATTTGAAGCTAAATGCAAAAATGAGTTATTTTTGTGATTTTTTCTATTTTGTCAAACAAATTAATTTACTAATTAATCTAAAATGTAAAATTAAGTCCTACATGCAAATGCAATGCTTTTTTTTGTATTTTCATGAATTAAACAAAATTAAACATGCGCAGACAAATGCAAACAATTAACAAAAAATGCTACAAAATATCACGAAATTGCAAACGATGGGAAAAATTTATTTTGTTTGAATTTATGGGAATAATTCATGTAAGGCAAAAATCATGTGCTCACAGCTGCCTCTCTTTGCTCGGAAACACGGAGAGTTTTCGTGCAAAGATAAAGTGAGCAGATACGAGCGATTTTTGCCCGTTTGAATACTCTGTGGGAAGCATTTTTGAAAGATTTGACCGCACTCTGCTTCCGAGGTTGCCTACATATCTTTGGCTATAAAGGAATCAAGTCAGTGTTTTTCGGGAAGTTTCGGTAGCTGAGACTACCAGGAAGCTGTGATTTCACTGTTGTTGTTGTTGCTGCTACTGCTTACTGAACTCCTTATTACATCAAGACAAAATGAAAGAAGCTAGACTAAACTACGACCTATGCATTACAAGAATCCTATCTATATCTTCAAACTTGATCTTGCAGTTTCTGTTGCTCTGTTGACTCGTACTCTCTAGGTGAAATTCCTTTGTTGCTGACTTGAATTGTAATCTGAGATGTTTTCCCTTTTTCTCCAAGCGGGCGCCTGATTGCCGAACTTGAACCATCTTCCTTCGAACATTGCTGTTTTCCCTTCGTTCTTCAGGTGGGCTCCTGATTACCAACATTTGAATTGTTGCTTCCCTTCGTTCTTCAGGTGGGCTCCTGATTACCAACACTTGAATTGTTGCTTCCCTTCATTCTTCAGGTGGGCTCTTGATTACCAACACTTGACTTGTTGCTTCCCTTCGTTCTTCAGGTGGGCTCCTAATTACCAACACTTGACTTGCTGCTTCCCTTCGTTCTTCAGGTGGGCTCCCTATTACCAACACCTGACTTGCTGCTTCCCTTCGTTCTTCAGGTTGGCTCCTAATTGTTGAACTTCCTTTGAACCTTATTGCTTCCCCCCGTTCTCCAGGTGGGCTCCTGATCGCTGAATTCCTTTGAACCTTGCTGCTTCCCTTCGTTCTCCAGGTAGGCTCCTGATTACCAACACTTGCGCTGCAAAACTTGAACTGCTTCCCTTCGTTCTTCAAGTGGGCTCCTGATTGCTGAACTCCTTTGAACCTTGCTATTTCCCTTTGTTCTCCATATGGGCTCCTGATTACCAAAACTTGCGCTACAAAACTTAAACTTATTCCCTTCGTTTTTCAGGTGGATTCCTGATTGCTGAACTCCTTTGAACCTTGCAGTTTCCCTTCGTTCTCCAAGTGGGCTCATGATTACCAATACTTAACTGCTTCTCCCTTCGTTCTTTAGGTGGGCTCCTGACTACCAATACTTGAATTGCTTCCTCTTGCGACTGCTTTTCCTTTGAATTATCTTTCCTTATTTCCCCAAATGGGTGCTTGATTGCTCGACCCTGAACTGCTTTCTATCCTTAAAACTCGTGTTGTTCGTGAGTGCCTGATTTTACCAAAATAGACAAAACAAAGAAAATTTCCTGCCCCAGTTTGGTAGTTGGGCACATATGTGAGTGTTAATTGAATCAGGTTACCAAATATCACCAAGAATTTGAAAGCTAGATCCCATTATCTAGGAGGGTCCTGAAAACTCCTAGTAAAATGATAGTTTTAAAGCTAAATTATATTTTCTAAAGGTATGACTTCCGCTAAATCTTGTTATCTATGAAGGTCTTAAAACTAAATCCCATTATCCAGGAGGGTCCTGAAAATCAAAATCAAATCTCATCTTAAGAGTGACAACTTTAAGGCTAAATTATATTTCCCTATGGCAAAACTTACGCTAAGTCTTGTTATCTAATGGAGGTCTTAAAGCTAAGTCCTATTATTCAAGATGGTCCTGAAAATTTTGAATTGAATCTTATCCTAAGAATGAAAACTTCAAAGCCAACTTGTATTTCTCTAGGGTAAGACTTATGCTAGATCTTGTTACTCATGAATGTTTTAAATTTTAAACTAGGTCCCATTGTCCAGGGAGGTCCTGAGAATTTATGGTCAAACCTGTCTAATACTTGCTTTTCCTTAGGGAGGGTTTCTCCGAAATAAGAGAAACTTTCTGCCCCTGTTTCAAATCAAAGAAAAATCTTGTCAGTTTAAAATGTGGTGGTTAGTTTGTGGCATTCTTGCTGAAGGTGGCCTCTCCGTTGCCGTGCTTTGCTTTGACTGGTTGCCCCGAACTGGCCCGAATTGTTTGACTTTCTGATTGACCCTCAACCGTAGGACCCTGGATGACCCAAATGCTCTATACCCAAACCGTTGTTTTACACTTCCGTCCCCTATATCAGAATTGCTGCTTCTCCCATGAAATTACTAAACCATTCCAACGTTAGAACTTTCACTGACACTTTATGTCCCACTTTATATCCTACTATCTCCGACATGCTTTGGCCACACTATGCTTTGTGCAATTTTGAAAGTTGGTAGTGAGCTTTGAAATACTTTCTTATTTGCTTAAACACAACTAACATTGAAAACATCTTATATAATAAACCCGAAAGAAATGAAATGCAATGACTTTGAGAGTTAGGAATAAGGAAGGAAAATCCAAAACATGAATGACTGTTTGAAGGGGAAAAAGAAAAGAGACTTATCTGAGTGGAGCAGCTGGTACCAATGATCACGACATGCATTTCGGATTAGTCAGGCCAGTCTGTTCAACCAATCGACTTTCAGTTGTCATACTTTATGCCCCAAGATCTTCAAAACCCAATTTCTTCACCAAATCACTGACCTTGTTCGGCCTGCGGTGCCCTGAAGGGTTTTTACCAACAAACCTCTCTCATTTGTTCATCTCTCAGCTCACTTTCGCCTTAAGGTGCCCGTGAGGGTTTTTACCAATAAGACTCTCTCATTTTTCATTTTCCTTCCTGGACTGGAGTGTTGCCCCTGATATGAATCACCTCTACTTGCTCGATTTGGCTTCTCTCGAAGACTGATCGAAAGGTCTTTCTTTAGACCGTAATGTGGGCTTTTGGATAGGGATAGAAAGAAAGGATATCAAAAGCCTCAAAACAACTCAACTGGGTTCAAAAATTAAAACTTTTCAAATCAGATTTCTTACAACAACCACAACTTATGCCCTAGTTTCTTTGTTTGGGGACTTTTTGAATTTATTTCGATGGGACCGAACCGTGAGGTTGCCTACATATCCTTAAAAGGAATCAGGTCGAATGTAGTTCATGTCATAGAAATTACTCTGTTGTGATTTTTCTCTTTTCTTTTTCTTTCTCTCTTTTCCCTTTCTTTTCTTTTCTACTTCTTCTTCTTCTTTTCTTTTCTTTTCTCTTTTTTTTCTTTCTTTCTTTTTTTTCGTTCTTTTCCATTCTTTTCTTTCTCTTTTCTCTTCTACTTTCTCTTTTTTTACTCACCTTTTGTGCTCGCGTTTCTGAACTTTGCTACTGATTCCAAAAGAGGGGTATGAAAGGAAATAAATAAGGCTCAAAGGGGTAACAACGGATAAAGTGTTTAGATAGCAGAACAAAATGTCTTCGTCATTCCAATTTTCAAAACATGCCAAGTACAAACAAATACAATTTAAACCAAAGAAAGTATACATAATATCTTTTGACTGCATCAGAATTGATAGCCATGTCTACACATTTACCTTGTACATCTGTTAAATACAATGCACCATTGGACAACACTCTTGTTACAATGAACGACCCCTGCCAATTTGGGGCAAACTTGCCTTTTGCTTCGGCCTGATGTGGCAGGATGCATTTCAATACTTGCTGATCCACTTCAAATTTCCGGGGACGTACCTTCTTGTTGTATGCTCTTGCTATTCTCTTTTGATACAACTGGCCATGACATACTGTTGCCAATCTTTTCTCATCGATCAAACTCAATTGCTCCAAGCGGGTTTTGACCCACTCATCATCATCAATTTCGGCTTCAGCACAATCCGGAGGGATGGGATTTCAACTTCCGCAGGTATCACCGCTTCTGTGCCATATACCAACAAATAAGGAGTCGCACATACTGAAGTGCGAATAGTAGTACGATAACCCAACAACGCAAAGGGCAACTTTTCATGCCATTGCCTAGAACCTTCCACCATTTTCCGAAGTATCTTCTTTATGTTCTTGTTGGCTGCCTCAACTGCTCCATTCGCTTTGGGGCAGTATGGGGTGGAATTGCGATGCGTAATCTTAAACTGTTGATAGACTTCTTTCATCAGATGGCTGTTAAGATTAGCACCATTATCTGTGATGATTACCTTTGGGATCCCAAACCGATAGATGATATTTGAATGAACAAAATCGACCACTGCTTTCTTGGTCACAGACTTGAAAGTTTTAGCTTTAACCCACTTGGTGAAATAATCAATGGCTACCAGAATGAACCTGTGCCCATTGGATGTTGTTGGCTCAATTGGTCCAATGACATCTATGCCCCAAGCAACAAAGGGTCATGGTGCAGACATTGTGTGCAATTCAGATGGTGGAGAATGAATCAAATCTCCGTGTACTTGGCATTGATGACATTTGCACACAAAACTGATACAATCTCGCTCCATGGTGAGCCAATAATAACCCGCTCGGAGAATTTTCTTTGCTAGAACATAGCCACTCATATGCGGTCCGCAGACTCCGGAATGTTTCGGTCATGATAGCCGTGACCTGTCTAGCATATATGCATCTTAACAATCCAAGATCTGGAGTTCTTTTGTACAAAACTCCTCCACTGAAGAAAAATCCAGTTGCCAAACAACTAATTATTTTCTTTTGATCACCTGTGGCTTGTACTGGATACACCACCATCCTGATATACTCCTTGATATCGTGGAACCACGGCTCATCATCAAGTTCTTCTTCCACCATGTTACAGTAAGCATGCTTATCGTGGACCTGAATATGCAGAGAGTCAACATAAGCTTTTTTCGGATGGTGCAACATTGATGTCAAAGTAGCTAAAGCATCAGCAACCTCATTATGGATCCTTGGAATATGCCTGGACTCTACTGATCAAAACCGTTGACAAAGTTCATGTAAACATTGTCGACATGGTATGAGCTTTAAATCCCGTGTTTCCCATTCTCCTTGAATCTGGTGCACTAGAAGGTCCAAGTCTCCCAAGACCAAGACTTTCTGGACACCCATGTCTACAGCTAACCTCAAACCCAAGATGCATGCCTCGTACTCAGCCATGTTGTTAGTACAGTAGAAACGAAGTTGAGCCGTAACAGGGTAGTGATGCCCTGTTTCAGAAATAAGTACAGCTCCTATCCCAACTCCTTTCATATTAGTCGCCCCATCAAAGAAAAGTTTCGAACCTGGCTTTTCAACTTGTTCCAACTCGTCAATGTGCATCACCTCTTCATTAGGGAAATAAGTCTTCAAAGGTTCATATTCTTCATCCACCGGGTTCTTAGCCAAATAGTCGGCCAATGCTTGTGCTTTCATCGCAGTCCGAGTCACATAGACGTTGACAAATTTTGTGAGCAAGATCTGCCATTTTATGAGCCTCCTTGTGGGCATAGGCTTCTGAAAGATATACTTTAACAGGTCTAAACAAGAAATGAGGTAAGTAGTGTAAGATGACAAACAGTGCTTCAACTTCTATGCTACCTAAGTTAGGGTGCAGCATGTCCTTTCAAGGTGAGTGTACTTAACCTCATAAGATGTGAACTTCTTGCGGAGATAATAGATGGCTTCCTCCTTCTTGCCGGTGATGTCATGCTGACCCAATACACAACAAAATGAATTGTCCAAGACCGTCAAATACAGAATCAATGGTCTCCTTGGTTCTGGTGGGACCAACACAGGTGGGTTTGACAAGTACCCCTTTATCTTATCAAATGCTTCTTGACACTCATCTGTCCACTTAACCGCAACGTCCTTCTTCAGCAGCTTGAAGATAGCCTCACAAGTTGTCGTGAGCTGAGCAATAAACCTGCTGATGTAGTTCAATCTCCCTAACAGACTCATCACCTCGGTCTTGTTCCTTGGAGGTGGCAATTCTTGGATAACTTTGATCTTTGATGGATCCAATTCAATACCCCGCCGGCCGACTATGAATCCCAACAGCTTCCCCGATGGAACACCGAATGCACACTTTGCAGGATTGAGCTTAAGATTTTACCTGCGGAGCCTCTGGAAAAACTTTCTCAGATCTTTGACGTGGTCAGACTGCTTCCTGGACTTTATGATCACATCGTCCACATAAACCTCGATCTCCTTGTGTATCATGTCGTGGAATATGGTTGTCATTGCCCTCATGTAAGTTGCCCCAACATTTTTCAAGCCAAAAGGCATGACCCGGTAACAATATGTTCCCATGGCGTGATGAATGCCGTCTTTTCTGCATCTTCCTCATCCATTAAGATCTGATGATAACCCTCATAGCAATCCACAAAAGACCCAATCTCATGCTTGGCACAATTATCAATCAAAATGTGGATATTTGGCAGTGGAAAGTTGTCTTTTGGACTAGCCTTGTTGAGATCATGGTAATCAACACACACTCTGGTCTTGCCATCTTTCTTTGGCACATGCACAACATTGGCTAACCAAGTGGGATACCGTGTGACTCGAATGACCTTTGCATCAAACTGCTTTGTGACCTCTTCTTTAATCTTCACACTCATGTCAATTTTGAACTTTCTCAACTTCTGCTTAACGGGAGGGAATGCCGGGTCAGTGGGCAATTTGTGAACCACCAAGTCAGTGCTTAGACCCGGCATGTCGTCATATGACCATGCAAAAATATCTTTGTATTCGAACAATGCTTTAATTATTTCTTTCTTGATTTGCGGTTCAAGATGGACACTTATCTTAGTTTCTCTGACATTATCTGGGTCTTCTAAATTGATTGCTTATGTATCATCCAGGTTAGGCTTGGGTTTTTCTTCAAAATGGCTTAATTCTTTACTAATCTCTTCAAAGGCCTTATCCTCATCATATTCTGATTCATCATCACACTCTATTTTTTGGATTATTATTTCAAAATGAGATTGACTTTTAAGACTGGGCCGAAGATTCCTCATACATGTCATGTCATTGAAATCAGCATAAAAAGAACTGTACAGGGATGAAAAGAAAAACAAAAATAAAACTATCAGGAATGATAGAAAAGGGAAATTGCATTTCATTGAAAATAAAGATAACAAGGTTTATACATCCAAACGGACGGAACATAGAATCTGAATTACAACCCTGGAATAATCCAGATAAACTGAAAGAAAATTAAAGCAAAACTACCAAAACTCCTTCCGGGTAGGAAGAAGAGTAGTCTCCCAATTGTTAAGCTTTGCACTCAGCCCAACAAACTGCACATCTGCTTTGCTAGAACCTTCTCTAACTTCCTCCATGTTCATATCGTCGAACAACCTCTCAAACCTTTCAATTAACTCTTCATCAATGTTAACCATAGAACTGGGAACTGCTGCCACTGGGCATTTCCTAGCACCAGGCTTGACAAACGACCTGGAGAGACGTGGGATTGGCTTTGGAAATGCCCACGCCCTTTGTTTCAACTTTCTAGCCCTTTTCACATCTGCGGCTGTGGGATTGAATCCCAGACCAAATGTACCCAAGTTTTTAGGGAGAGACACCGACAGTATGATACCCTGCAGAGATGCACCCAGACCCTTAACAGGAACAAAGCCATTTTTCAGCATTTCGAAGGCCACCATGACTGATGTGGCGGTTACCTTTGGAATTGGAACACATTTCCCTTCTGGAATTTTCTCGACCGACATTGTTTCAAAAACCTGATAGACCCAAGGCCCCTTTTCATCTTCAACCTCAATAAACGGGACAACGACATCATTGTGAGTGCACGAGTTATCCTCGTTGTGCACGACGATCTCTTGTCTATCCCATTCGAACTTGACCATCTGGTGCAGAGTGGACGGGACTGCTTTAGCGGCATGAATTCAAGGTCGACCTAACAGCAGATTGTAGGAGACGGCTACATCCAACACCTGGAATTCCATGGTGAATTCAACCGGTCCTATTGTCAACTCAAGCACTATATCACCAACTGAATATTTCCCTCCACCATCAAATCCCCGAATGTAGATACTATTCTTGTGAATCCTCTCATCATCCACTTTCAACTTGTTCAGAGTAGAGAGAGGGAAAATGTTTGCACTGGAACCATTGTCAACCAATACCCTGGTAACCACAGAATCTTTACATTTCACCGTAAGATAGAGGGATCTCTTGTGCTCAGTACCTTCCACAGACAACTCATCATCAGAGAAAGTGACCATGTTTACCTCAAATATCTTGGTGGAGATCTTTTCCAGATGGTTCACTAAGATTTTGTCGAGAACGTAATCCTCGTTCAGAATTTTCATCAAGGCCCGACAGTGCTCGTCTGAGTGGATTAACAATGACAAGAGGGAAATCTGAACATGCGTCTTTCTCAACTGTTCCACGATGGAATAGTCTTGTACCTTCATTTTTCTCAGAAACTCCTCCACCTCTTCTTCAATTACAACTTTCTTCACTAGAACTGGGTTATCTTTGGAGGTTTTAGCTTTTCTTAACTCTTCTGGGGCAAAGCATCTCCCGGAACGAGTTAACCCATGGGCCTCATTGACTTCTTCTTTCACTTCCTTTCCCTTGTAGGTCACTATCACCCGTTCATAGTTCCAAGGGATAGCCTTGCTGTTGACTATCGGCAACTAGGTTACAGGCTTGATGATGACAAGATCCATACAGGCACCCTCTATAATTATGACAGGCTTGTTTGCCACTCCTAGCACAACCACCTTTGACTTTTCTTGTTTTGCTGCAATATCACTTGGGGACCCTTTCTCGACTACCACAGATGGTTCACCATTTGTCCCGCTCAACTTGTTCACTGATCCCTCAATTGTTGGTTTTTTAACTGGATTGACCCCACTGGACCGAATCATCATGACGGTCTGTGAAGGCTTATTAGGATCCCCTCCCTTATGTACTATTTCGATCATGTTTGTTTTCTGATGGGTTAGTAGTGGGTTCTGGTTGATATTGGGTGCCTCTAGAGCTTGGACTTCAATCCGGTTTGTGTCAATGAGCTCTTGGATAGCACTTTTCAAGTGCCAGCACTTCTCCGTATCATACCCCGGAGTACCAGAACAACATTCACAGCTTACAGAGTAATCAAGGTTCTTTGGATGAGGGTTTGACAATTTCGACTCAATTGGCCTCAGCATATCCAATTGCCTCAACCTGCGGAACAAACTAGTATAGGACTCTCCCAACGAGGTGAAGGTTTTCTTCCGCTGCAACCTCTTATTTTTAAAAGCTTGATTGGGCCGGAAACATGGGCCCGCAGGGTTTCGGTAGGCTCGTGGGGGGTTTGTAAGCATTTTGTGGAGTTGGGTTGGTATTTTGTGGGGCTGGCGCACGTCATTGTACATGGGCAGGAGGTTGAGTATATGTTTGGGGGTGATGGACAGAAAAATGAGGGTCCAGTGATGGGAAGTAATACTGGGGTGGATTATACGGGGTTTGGGTGTAGGTTTGGTGATGGGGTCGAGGCTGAGTATAATGGTGTGACGGGCCCCTGAGTCAAAACCATGATCTTGAATCAATTGTTGCCACATCTTCTTTCTTCTTCTTTCCAATTACTCCCCCAGTACCGTTTTGAATAGCTTAGGTAGTGATCACGCCCAACTATACCTTATAAAAAGGACTTAGCAGTCGTTGCAAATATAATCCGGTTTACAAGTCCGGAGTTGAATCCCACAGAGAACTAAGGTTTAGCTACAACTATTCACTATTACCAAGAAGACAAGCTTGAACAATTCCTAACTTATAGATATTTAGATTTATGTGTTTAACTAATTAACTAACAAATTAAAATAGTAAATTAACAACTAAAGATACTAAGGGTTAGAGAAAAGATTAAGGAGGTCTAGAGTTATGATTTCCCCAATTGTTGGAATCCTTCCCGCTATGTCTTCTATAATTTCGCCTAAGTATTCTCTATCGATCATGAACGCTCTGCGTGTTATAATTATCTCCCGAGTAATTACGACAATTTACTAGACATACTCCCCTGAGTTACGCTAGCTGGCTTTAATAATAACTCACTTAGATCGCACCCAAGGTTTCGTTATCCCTAATCCCACCTTTAACCCTTGGTTATTGATTCCTCACATACGTCGGGAGTGATGTTGTTCAACAACTACCTAAATATGCACTCTCTCCCGAGTAATACATACTAAATAGGCATAGCTAATTGAGGATCCTATCAATTAACTACAACAAGAACGTAGTTGAACAAATAGAGATTATACTGCGGCTCAATTATATAAAAACATAACAAGAATTTATCCTACAAAAGGTTCCATCAAAACCCTAGATAACAAATTATCTATTCATAATAGTATGTAAAATTACAATACTAAAAGTCATAACCAACGATGAAAAATAGGAAGAGGAAGACTCGTAGAAGAATTCCCCGCCTTGATCCTATTGTGTCTCTGCCTCCTTAGGTCGAATCTATGTCAAAAGTATGTCCAACCTCCTCAAAATAGCGTTTTTACATGTATTTATACCAAGTAGGTTCGGGCCCAAACGAAAAAACCCTTTCCTGTGCGAACTAGGACTTCGCTCTATAAAAGTTGAACAGCCGCGCCGCAGGCTGCGCCGCACTATGCAGAGCGTTAGTGCATTTTATCAGCAGCCTCAACTTTTCGCATCAGGCAACATTTTACACTATTGCACCGCACCTTACGGCGCCCCATGTGGCGCGGCAGTGTAATTTTCTCAGAGTGAGCTTATTTCGTCCTCTTTTAACATCCGGACTTGGTACACGACCTCCAAACTCGATCCTGGCTTAATGTATTGGGCTTTTACTTAGACTTCAAAGCTCCAAATTGATCAATTTAGCTCCAAATTAACTTTTGAGCTCATGATCACTTCCTGTAAGGCATAAAACACGTACTAAGTGCAATTTACTATCATTTGAACTCAAACGCACATAAAAAATGCAGTCATTGGCATGTAATACTACGGCTAAAACATTGGTTTCTAGCCTAATATCAACATCCCACACTTAAACCATTGCTCGTCCTCGAGCAATCAAACTACACTTTATATAGACACGACCTTTTTAAACAATTCTCCTAACTCATCACACCAAGAATATTTAAAATAGACTAAGCACAAAAGCATAACATCTTCACCTCAAGATTTGACTCACAAGTACCACGCATTATTTGTAACTCACCCACTTACTCTAACGTAGAGATCACTGACATTACCTTTCCTTCATGAATCAAGTGCCCTCACACAACAAAATAGAGTAGTTCCACACAATAAAATCTAAGAGCACTTAGGAACTCAAGATAGAAAGAATTCACTCACTCTCAGAAATAACATTCATATGCCACAAAAGATGCACCATAGGCTTGCCCGTAGTGTATTACTCTACTAATCGAGCTCATTCAGTCTAGGATCAAGTAGGACTTTATTTGGTTGTAATGTAGGCTGAGGGACGGGCAGGATACATTTAGATATAAGAGTGGCTACACCTCCCTAAGCACTTTAATACATACATTTAACATTTAAAACCCCACTTAGGTCAAACCAAAACTCCACCTTCACATCAATGTATATTAACTCCATACTTCTTTAAGCACAATTACATCAAAAGCCACCACCACAAGGAATATTCTTCACAACAATACAACTATTTTTTTTCTTTTCTTTCTTTTTCAATTCAAGTGGCTCTTACTTTTTTAAAACAGTGCACCTTTCTTCTTATTTCATTAGTTCCACTCAAAAGCCAAACCAACCACTCCATACTTTAACTTTTATAAAGTTCATAAAAATTCAAGTGCTCATGAGAGGTGAAAAGGTTCAAATATATGATTAATTCAAACAAATGGGTAAGGCTTGTAATGTGGTTGCCAAAGAAACAAGATTACAAGCTCAAAGAGGTTAACTACGATACATAACAATTAGGCGGGTAAAATATACATATCTGGCTCAACAAAGAAACGCCTATATCACTTCCAAGACTGAACAAAACTACTATTTTGCTTTGCAAACACACAGGGCAAGTTCTAGACATCAAATGCAATGCACTGAATAACATAAAACCTTATACACACATGGCACATAACTCACTCAGGATTACATTCATCAAGACACTCTAGTCAAAGCAGTTAAACAAAGCTAAAATCATATAATTTAAGGTACTTATACAAGAGTCAAAAATCGAGCCTAAGCGTCACAACCAAAGTACTCACTATTCTCAAGGCATAACAAAGTCAAGAGATATTGCTTTATTTCAAAACACAATAAAATGGCTCCTACTCCAAAAAAAAAACTAACTACACCCGGTTCAAATAAAACCCTTGGAAAAGAACTGCGACACAAAGAAAAATCAAGGGGGAATTACTATACTACCTACAAAGAAAATCTTTTTATCCTTTTTTCTTTAGACTTATATCCCTCAAGAAAATTATCTAGGATATCCATCGTCGGGAAAAGTCCAATCTTTACTATGTAAAAAAAATATTCAATTAAACTAACATAACTAAAATAGCATAGAAAGTCACATAGACAATCTTCTCACCCCACACTTAAAATTGTGCATTGTCCCCAATGCACACCATACAAACTCTCTGGTAGGCCAAAGGCCGAAGCACTAGCAGCTCATGTGGTACTCAGACTTCTCTCGAGCTTGGTCCTTCGTGCGGGTACCTCACACTTAGTTCCAACCATCTAATTTTCTATTGAATCCTTCCAATAACTTTGCTTTCCATGCTCCTAGAAAATAAAAAAATTGACACTACAAAAATAATACAATTAAAAAAAAAAACAAAGCAGTAAAGATGGGTTGCCTCCCAATAAGTGCTTGATTTAACGTTGCGATACGATGTGAATCACTTTTTGCCTCCACTTTGAACTTATGAATTGGAACCCAAGTTTTGATTCTGCTCTATGATCATGCTCATGGGGTGGTGGAACGAATCTGACTGGCCTAATAAAATAATGTAGTATTCTGCATTTCTTGGCCTTTGGATGAGATGTGTATTTCCGACTTTCTGGCAAGAAGCATTCCAGAATGTAGGCACCTTGTTCCTCATTCCTTGACTCCTCAAGTGGCTCAAACGACTCTATTTCCATATCATCATCCAAACACAATGTGGGAAAATGCTTGGAGTGTGGACCAATGCGCTCAACTACAAGAACATTGGGACTGTCTATATTCTTAACACTAATGACAATAGAGTCAACTAAATATGTATCCTCAATATCCTTGGTTGACTCTAGTATCTCTTCTACAACATCAGCATCCTCAAAATCTAGTTCGATTGATTGTTGGTGTTCTACTCTGGCCTTCTCCTCTAGCTCCTCAATTCTTGTATCTAATTCATGCTCTTCTTGGATACTATTCACAATATTGGCTTGTTGAGCATTAAAATCTTCAACCAATTGACTCATGTGAATGTTCAAATTGTGAATAGTTTCCTCCTGCCTTTCTATCTGCAGTTGTAATTTACTTTGTTATTCCAAAAATGCATTTTAATATATCGTCAATCTTCTTTAGGCCAGCTTCCCTGGGTTCTTTGTTCCTATTAACTTCACCAGAAAAAGAAGAACCATCAAAGTAAGGGGTTGAGGGAAGGTAAGAAATATAAGCACAACCGTGAAAGTGACCATCTTGACCACCACACATATCACACACATTCCACATATAAGATTGAGTTGGTGCACAAAACTCGCTCTCGGGAATATTTTGATAATTTTGCCCTGGGTGGTTTCCTTCACAATACGCATAAGGAGGATTAAAAGTAGAGTTACCAACATCAAAATTCGCATAATTCAATGATGCCATGTTTCTCAAATAAACAAATAAAACTAAAAAACTAAAATAAAAACTCAAATACTAAAAAATAAAATAAAAGTTCAAACTTGAAACCTAGCAATATGTACACCTACAACTACACCGTTAGTTCCCCGGCAACGGCGCCAAAATTTGATCACGCCCAACTATGCCTTATAAAAAGGACTAAGCGGTCGTTGCAAATATAATCCGGTTTACAAGTCCGGAGTCGAATCCCACAAAGAACTAAGGTTTAGCTACATCTGTTCACTATTACCAAGAAGAAGCTTGAACAATTCCTAACTTATAGATATTTAGATTTTTAAGCTTAACTAATTAACTAACAAATTAAAATTGTAAATTAACAACTAAAGATACTAAGGATTAGAGCAAAAGTTTAAGGAGGTCTAGAGTTATGATTTTCCCAATTGTCGGAATCCTTCTCGTTATGTCTTCTATAATTTTGCCTAAGTATTCTCTACCGATCATGAGCGCTCTGCGTGTTGTAATTTTCTCCCGAGTAATTACGACAATTTACTAGACATACTCTCCCGAGTTACGCTAGCTGGCTTTAATTACAGCTCACTTAGATGGCACCCAAGGTTTCGTTATCCCTAATCCCACCTTTAAACCCTTGGTTTACAAATATAATCTGGTTTACAAGTCCGGAGTCGAATCCCATAGAGAACTAAGGTTTAGCTACAACTGTTCACTGCTACCAAGAAGACAAGCTTGAACAATTCCTAACTTATAGATATTTAGATTTTTGTGTTTAACTAATTAACTAACAAATTAAAATAGTAAATTAACAACTAAAGATACTAAGGGTTAAAGAAAAGATTAAGGAGATCTAGAGTTATGATTTTCCCAATTGTCAAAATCCTTCCCGCTATATATTCTATAATTTCGCCTAAGTATTCTCTACCGATCATAAGCGCTCTGCATGTTGTAATTATCTCCCGAGTAATTATGACAATTTACTAGACATACTCTCCCGAATTACGCTAGCTGGCTTTAATTACAGCTCACTTAGATCGCACTCAATGTTTCGTTATCCCTAATCCCACCTTTAAACCCTTGGTTATTGATTCCTCACATACGTCAGGAGTGATGTTGTTCAACAACTACCTAAATATGTACTCTCTCCCAAGTAATACATACTGAATAGGCACAACTAATTGATGATCCTATCAATTAACTACAATAAGAACATAGTTGAACAAATAGAGATTATACTGCGGCTCAATTATATAAAAACATAACAAGAATTTATCCTACAAAAGGTTCCATCAAAACCCTAGATAACAAATTAGCTATTCATAATAGTATGTAAAATTACAATACTAAATGTCATAACCAACAATGAAAAATAGGAAGAGGAAGACTCGTAGAAGAATTTCCCGCCTTGCTCCTATTGTGTCTCTGCTTCCTTAGGTCGAATCTATGTCAAAAGTATGTCCAACCTCCTCAAAATAGTGTTTTACATGTATTTATACCAAGTAGGGTCGGGCCCAGACGAAAAAACCCTTTCCTTCTCGAACTAGGACTTCGCTCTGTAAAAGTTGAACAGCCGCGCCGCACTATGCGGCGCGTTAGTGCATTTTATTAGCAGCCTCAACTTTTCGCATCAGGAAGCATTTTACACTGCTGCGCCGTGCCTTTCAGCTCCCCATGTGGTGCGGCAGTGTAATTTTCTTAGAGTGAACTTATTTCGTCCTCTTTTAACATCCAGACTTGGTACACGACCTCCGAACACGATCCCGGCTTAATGTATTGGGCTTTTACTCAGACTTCAAAGCTCTAAATTGATCAATTTAGCTCGAAATTAACTTTTGAGCTCAGGATCACTTCCTGCAAGGCATAAAACACGTACTAAGTGCAATTCACTATCATTTGAACTCAAACGCACGTAAAATATGCAGTCATTGGCATGTAATACTACGGCTAAAACACGGGTTTCTAGCCTAACATCAGGTAGTTGCCTTAATAGCCGAGTAACTCAGGATTTTGTTTGACTTAAGCCCTTCTTATACCATGCCACCCATCTTCACTAGCTCGTTGAAGGACTTGCCTATGGCCAATACCAGATGGCCGTAGTAAGTGGGCTCCAAGGCCTGCAGAAAGTAATCCACCATTTCGCTCTCTTTCATTGGAGGGTCAACCCTTGCCGCTTGTTCTCTCCAACGAAAACCATATTCCTTGAAACTTTCACTAGGCTTCTTCTCAATCTTAGTTAGAGACAAACGATCTGGAACAATCTCAAGGTTGTATTGGAAATGACAAGTGAATGCTTGGGCCAAATCATCCCATGTATACCATCTGCTGTGATCCTGACCAGTGTACCACTCCAATGCCACACCGCTTAGACTCAGACTGAAGTAGGCCATCAACAACTCTTCTTTCCCGTTGGCTCCTCTCATTTTACTACAGAATCCCCTCAAATGGGCCACCAGGTCTCCTTGTCCGTAATACATATCAAATTTGGGCATCTTGAATCCTACTGGCAGTTGAACATCGGGAGATAGACACAGATCCTTGTACCACGCTCACCTGGCCTCCCAATCCCTGCATGTTTCTAAATGACTGCTCCAAGCTTTTAACCTTCTTGAACATCTCCTCATGTTCTGGATTTTTAGGTGGTTTCTCAATTTCAGCAGGGAGGTCGAAACGAGGAGTGTAGGAGTAAGGTTCTGGGTCCTTGAAAGTGGGCTCTGGGGGATAGTTATGGTTATCTTGGGTCTGGAATAAAGGCTCACCGGAAGATCAGTGGAGTGTAGCGGGTGGAGGTGCCACAAAAACAGGGGTGACTGGTGGAGGAGGGTATGGAACTAGTTTGGATGGTAGAGCTTGTGGTGTTTGGGAAGTGGTGCCGTGGTAATGGTGGTAAATGGGAAAGCTTGGAGATGAATCAACAGTGGGAGGTTCCTGGGATTGAGCCAACGGTGGGACGAAAGCAGGGTTGGCAGGGTGGGATGGTGGTGGATGCCCTTTCACCCATGCCTGGTACATCTCTGCCATCTGATGTTTTAGTTTATACACTTCCTCTTTTAGACTAACATCAGACTCTTCCCCTTCTCTCAACGGATCAATAACACTTGCATCCAGTTCTTGGTTAGCAATGATCAACTTGTTTTTAAATTTGGTGTTGCACGAGTGAGTTACAAGAATGCAAACAAACTAACCACCTGCATGTACTGTTTTTCAACAACAAACTTGTTAGTGATTAGAGCTTAACAGATAGGCAATCACACATTGGGGATGTAATGCACCTAAACAGTTAACCATTTTTATTATGCATTTGATCGATTGCTTGCGTCATCCCGGCTTTCCTTAATTTCCAATTTGCAACTTTTTTTTCTGCCTTTCTTTACTTGATTTCTCGTTGTTCCCTATTCTCTCATTTTCTCTCTTGTTTTGCCATTGTTTCCTTCCCACCGTTTCTTGTTTTCTCCCTCTTTTTTTTTCTTCTTGTTTTTTTGGTTATGATCGGATCCTATATGGATTGCCTAAGTATCATGACCGCGCATGAATCAGACCAAGCATAGTTCTGGGGGATAAGTGTATAAATAAATAACAAAACATTTTGGGGATTTTCAAATTTTCATAAAATAAAAACTTTTTGATTACAACGACTCATCCTACCGATTTTAATCATAAAAACTAACAGACTCAAAAAAAGGGGAACTAACAGACTCCAATAGAAAAATGAAAATACAGACTCGAAAACAGACTAACAGACTCCAACAGAAAGACGAAAATACAGACTCAAATAAAATCATGAATACATCAATGCCTCAACTGCTCCGGGGGCCCACAGGACATCAGTCAGTCTCACCACGGGCCTACACGCCAAATATCCTGGGAGATGATAGAGATCTTCCATTATCTGGTGGACGAAGGTCATTACGGTGGCGAAAAACATGAATTTGGTCATGTCCTCACACTCACTGCATTTCATTGTGATGTAGTCGGCGATCCTTCTGACCTTTTCTCTTATGATGCCCTTTTCTTGCAATAAACGCCCAATCTGCTGGGCCCTAGCTTCCAAAGCTTGTTCATCTGCATGATTTTGTTCTTGAACTTGTTGCAGATCTCTTTCTAACTGTGCCATTGCTACATAACAGTGTTCTCTTTCTGCTTTAAAGTCTTTTTCTTGCTTGATCATTTTGTTCTCAAGGACGGTGATCTTTTTTTTCCAACCCCACAACCTCATTGTCGTATTTCTCTTTTAACTGTTTAACCAAGCGCGCCCGTTCCTCCGCATTCTTAGCCAATTTTGTTCGGGCCCTCGCTAATTCACCCTCTGCCTTGTTCAGACCAAAACCATACTCACTCACCTTCTGTCTAAGGTTATATATAAGCTTTCCATCTTTTGCACTTCTGACGGGGTTTTTCTGTTGCTATTTTCATTTCCCGAATTTGGGCTCGAAGGGCGTCATTTTCTTTGGCTAGATTTTTCTTCTCACCCTCATCTGCGGCAGCTTGCAAACCATTCTCAAATTGAAGATCCTTGACTTGCTTTTCCAGCATGCTTATGGTAGCCCTATACTCATTTTCTTTGGCTAACCAATCCCATTGCACCTGCGCTCAATCGGTGAATTGTTGGACATGGGGCCTCTTTGCGGGCCGTTCGGGCTCTTGATGGACTCGAGATCTTTTACCGTACCAAGTTGTGTAACTAGGCTCCAACTCTCCTCTAGATAGGTCTCGTACCTGAGTCTTGGGATCTAAGAACCTACATTGATGCCAAATTTGATGCACCCTTTCTTCTGGGAAAGCAGCTTTCGGTTCCAATTCAATGACCTGCCGACTCAAATCCTCATCGTGTGGGATGGTCTAGTATCTGCCTAGCTGATATAGAACTCTATGCGGGGGATAAGGCTGGATGCTCTGGAGGCCTATCAGTAGAAGAAAACACACCTCAACCGACATATAAATGAGTTCACTGACCGTGAGCCACCCGAATGTCCATTCAATCTTGTTTGCAATCAGGGAGCTCAAGTGCACATACCATGCTTCCATACCATCTGGGAACTCACAACCCTCCACCCGTTGTTCATGTTTTTCAATGCATTCAAGACCGGTCATGCCACAGTTCATATACCCCCGAGTGGTGGCAAAGGTGTTCTTCCATCCATAGTTGTAAAAGCATATTGTATCCTTCAAAAAACCTTCCCCCTTCTCGGCAGAGGGTCATAGCTCGGTAAATTTCTACCAAGATCATTGGTACAATGGTGCCATTTGCCTTCTTAGTCATGAAGTCGGCTATCCCCACAAGCCCCAACTCTATGTTTCCATCTTTTCTGGGACAAATTAAAACACCCAGGAATGCCACTATAAAAGCTAATCCTCGCCGAGCCTCCCACTTATCTTTGTTTCCCTAGTGAATAAGACCGATATCTGGCATCTCAAAACCGCGGGGATTACCGTAATGTCGGTACAGGAAGTAGAAGGTACAAAATCCATTGGCCAAATTTCCGTCTTGAATTTCCCGATTGATGCTTAACAGATTCAAAAATTTGTGCGAAGTTACTGTTCTAGGTGCCACCGGGTATTGATTTCTAAGATTCCCATTAAAACCAGCGTAGCCTGCTATTTCCTCAAGCGTAGGAGTTAGCTCAAAATGAGCAAAGTGGAATACATTATGTGCTGGGTCCCAGAAAGGTATCAGGGCCTCAATTGTATCCTTCCTCGGTTTAATCTTCAGAAGCCCAACAAGACCACCCAAAGCTTTTATCACAACTTTTCTGCTGTCCTCCCCCAAATCATGCCACCACATATGTAGCTCTAATGGGATTTCCTCGCGGACTGAGAAAGGTTCATTTTGAATTGTGCTCATCTTGCACATTTATTTAAGGTGATTGATTAAAAAACTGTGATTTACTTTGACTCCAGAGAAAAACACTCATTTTCAAAAAAAATTAAAACAAAACACTCTTGCGAATACAACCCTTCAGCACCTCAAGATCATGATAAAAAAAAACAATTTTAGGGCTAGTTTTGTTAGTCAACTAAAATTTGAAAATGGACCCTAAGTAGCTATTCTTGCAAAAAGGCCTTCCGGCACCTTTTGGGGCATTTTTTGGCTATTTTGGACAAGAATAGCGCCACCTAATTATTCATGACAAAACAACAACATTTCATATATTTTTGGGTTATTTTTGCAAAAGTAGTTGGACCCGATGTGGGTTGCCTACGTATTCCACATCCGGTGAGAATCAAACTTGCGTAGTTCGGCAAATTTTGATGCAACAGAAAACATAAACTTTTGAAACAACTTTTTCTCTTTTTTTTAAGAAAATTCGGCAGAGTTTCGGGTTTTTTTGGACACTGGGTTTTTCACAGATGGGTAAATTCCTCTCTCTCACCTCAATTTGGTTTTTCTCAATTTTCCCTTATTCTAGAAGCCGGTCAACATGCAGTCCGAATCAAATAAATGCGCACGTAGCAAGCAAAATGCATTAGGATGGTCTTTTGATTTCAGGTGCACCTGTCCTAGACGGACCCAACCCCTGTGTTGAGTCCCCAAAGTCAAAATGCACATGATGCAAACAAGCGTTCCTACTAGGGATCCGGTATGAGGCTATGTTATGCTAGGTTTGAAAACCTGAGTTTACTGTTCTAGACCTGGCTTACCCGAGCAGACAACTCGAGCCGAGGGGGCAGCGTACCGGGAATATAGAAGCTTCACTGGCTTTGCAACTTGTTCGAACCTCATTCTAAAATTGGGATATGACTCTAACAGAAAAGAAGTCACACAAAGTGCACACTTCCCAGATGATTTAGAAGACTCAAATAGAGGAGGATTTTGCAACAATTTATATACAGTTCAACAATATCAAAGTGGTAAAAAGCAACATTTAGCATATTAGGCCCCAACATGTAAATAAAACTAGATAATAAATAAAGCCAACTATAACAAATATTCCAAGCTCGAATTCTTGAACCCTGAACCAGAGATTCTGGGTTCGATCCCCAGCAGAGTCGCCAGAGCTATCACACCTCCTTTTTACTACTACCGGGAGGGGCATAAGGGAGTTTTTTCCAATTAAAGTGACAATCGAAATGGGATTTATTTTCATTTAAAATTCAGAATCGCCACTTGGGATATTTTATAGTATCCCAAGTCACAGATTTAAAATCCCGAATCAAGAAAAAGATTGACTGTATTTTACAGTCCGCGAACACAGAAATCCAGGTAAGGAATTCTGTTAAGCCAGGAGAAGGTGTTAGGCATTCCCGGGTCCGTGATTCTAGCACGGTCGCTCAACTGTTATTATTGGCTTATTATCTAATTTTAAAACATGTTTTAGCCTATGGTAGATCTTAATTTATCAACCACTTTTAATTATTTTTAAGGAAGATTCAACATTATCTAAAACACGTCTTTGGACCACGCCACATGAAATGCACCTGCAGCCCGCGACACATTTTATTTAACGTCGTTGAGATTTGGAGTTGGGTCACATGAAATGCACACCTGAGCTTAGGAAAGTAATTTTTAAAATAGCGCGCCTAAAGCAACTACGCACTTTCAAATTTGCGAGGGCCATGGAAAATTCACTAATGGCACACCTCGATTTCTAAAGAGTCAAAGTTAATTACCCGATAGCCATGGGCTATCTAGTTTGGTTTATGGAGCACCTCGAGTTTAATTAAAAGACGTGGAGGATTTCTACTTATGTTATGCCAAAAGCTAAGCTAAAATTTAATAATCAATGGGCTAGCAATTGACAACCCATGTTTGATTGTGGAAAAGCCCAGGCTGGTCATAAGCCAAAGGCTGATTGTCCGTTACTGCAGGCCGGCATGAGAAACAACTGGTCTCAACATGAAGCCCAGCTTGGTAATCAGATCGCTGAAGGGAAAAACAATAGCAATTGGGCCAATAATGGCAGCCCAATACACGATTTAGCACTAACGTTTGAAGCAAATTATATCATTCAAGAAAATTTGGAGTTGAACAAATACTGGTAATCCTTGAATCAAATGCAAAGCACATTTTAATGCTACATAGGTTCTAAAATGAAGATACAATCCCTAGTTGCAGTAACAGACCTTTACATAAATTATTCACCAATTAACAACAAAACTCAAAGGCCCCCAACTCGTATTAAATTCTAATTCAAATATAGCACATTTAAAATAGACCACCCGACATCGAAACTTGATGAAGAAAACTAAATATAAAGAGTTAATCCAAATCTGAAAATTTCAAGTCAAAAATCAGACTCAAATCCCATTCGAAAGTCTTTTTAAGATTCAAGGTTTACATGAGCAAAATGACAACTCTAAAACCTCTGTACTGTATTTCAAGCGATATAGGAACAAATCTAAAATAATCAGTGGGAAATAAGCCTAAATCAAGCTTGCTAGACCAACAACATAAAGGGTCTAAACTTTGAATTTACCAAAGCTATGAATGTCACGACCCAATTCCCGAACCCGGTCGTGATGGCGCCTCTCGTGCATACAAGGCCAGCCAGACCAAACAAAACACCCCTTTTAAATAGTTAAATATCATAAATAGTTCTAAAGCATGATATAATATCTATAAATTACAGAATTAACAATAACAACAGTAGAAACCATCCCGACACAGCCCAAACCGGGGTGTCACAAGTCATGAGCAACTAAGAAATCCGGATACAAGTCTACTGAACACTAAATCCGATACAATAGTTCTACAAACATGAAAATGATAAGATAAGGGAGGCACGGGGCTGCGAACGCCAACAACTACCTCGTAGTCTCTGAATCACTGCGTGAACTGGGAGAATCAACACTCAGGAGCGGGCTCTGCGATGCTTGAATCTGTACACATGGTGCATGGAGTAATGTGAGTACTCCGAGTCAGTGAGTAATAATTATAAATAGTGGCTGAAAGTGTGAAAACACGTAAAGGCACAAAGAAATTCTATATCAAGCAGTAAAATCACTTAAAGCAGGAAATCAGTGAAGAAATCAAATGATATTCCTTTTTAAAAACAAGTAACACAGGTAATTTAACAGGTAAATAACAAGTAGAAATCCGCCCCTCGGGCACAGTATCAATCGCTCATAACAGTATCAGCCCCTCGGGCTCACTCTCAGTACAGTATCAGCCCCTCGGGCTCAGTATCAATCACTCAAAACAGTATCAGCCCCTCGGGCTCACTCTCAAATCATAATGGGTACCCGCGCTCACTGTGGGTGTGCAGACTCCGGAGGGGCTCCTTGCGACACAAGCGCTATATCAAGCCACCTCGTGGCATCATCACTCGGCACTCGGCCTCACATTACTCGGCACTCGGCCTTACATCACTCAAGCCACCTCGTGGCATATAAAGTATCTCAGGCCCTCGGCCTCATATCACTCAGCATATCCTCACATATGGCCCTCGGCCTCACTCAGTCCAAAAATCATCACAAGCCCCTTGGGCATTAGTAAAACAGTAGTTCTCAACCCAAAACATGATGTAGAAATATCATTTAAGTTTCAAATTTGAGTAAAAATGGCTGAGTTTGTAAAACAGTAGATATCAACAGGACTGAGTTCAAATAATAAGTCAAGCAGTGAGGTGATAAAAATCCCTGAAGGGTTCAAATAGTTGGCACGAAGCCCAAATATGGCAATCAACCCAAATCATGATGATAACAAATGAATTTCAGTCAAATACGCGGAAAAATCATCAATCGGGACGGACCAAGTCACAATCCTCAGTAGTAAACGACCCCACACTCGTCATCCAGCGCATATCTTACCTCAATATAGCACTACGATGTGCAATCCGGGGTTTCAAACCCTCAAGACATCATTTAAAATCATTACTCACCTCAAGCCGGCCAAAACTCTAGCTCGCTATGCCCTTTCCTCTCAAATCGCCCCCCTCGCACGTCGAATCTCACCAAAACCACAACGAATACGTCACAATAGGCTAAGGAACAATACCCAATCGAAAACAATTGAAAAAATATCAAAAAACCCGAAATTGGCAAAACCCGAGCCTCGGGCCCACTTCTCAAACCTCAGAAATTTTTACATCATTAGATTCCTTATCTCTCCACGAGTTCATACATACCAAAAGTTCTCAAATCCGACCTCAAATAGTCCGTCAAATCCCAATTTAAAATCTCAAAATCCCAAGCCCTAGTTCTTCCATTTTTTAGCCAAATTTCCGTGAATTTCTAGGCTAATCTCACAAACAAAATCACGTTTTAGGTTCATAAAACTTACCTCCAATCAATTCTCCTTAAATCCCTCTTCAATTCCCCTTAATGAGCTCCCAAAATACTCAGCTATGGTGGAAAAATGGCTCAAAATCGTGGATGAAACAACTTAAAACATTCTGCCCAGGGGTTCTTTTCGCATATGCGGACAAAAATCCTGCTCTTGCGGCACCGCTTCTGCGGGCACTTATCCGCATCTGCGAAACTTCACCTAAGGTTTGAAATTTGCATTTGCGGTCAAATGGTCACATCTGCGACTCCGCACATGCGGTTCCTGCCTTGCCCCCTCGAAACTGCATCTGCATCTTTACTTCCGCATCTGCGACACCGCACCTGCGGTCCCAATTCCGCAGGTGCAGAAATACCAGAAGCAACAGACATCAGCTATCTTCTAAGTTCCAAAAATTCCCGTTAGCCATCCGAAATGACCCCGAGGCCCCCAGGACCTCAACCAAAAGCACCAACACATTCTAAAATCTCATTCAAACTTGTTCCAATCATTAAAACACCTCGAACAACACCAAAACCATCAATTCACATCGAATTCAAGCCTAAGTTTCTAAAAACTTCCGAAATACGCTTTTGATAAAAAACCCAACCAAACCACATCCAAATGACCTGAAATTTTGCACACACACATCCCAAATCACATAACGAAGATACTGCAACTCTCGGAATTCCATTCTGACCCTCGGATCAAAATCTCACCTACCAATCGGAAATCGCCAAAATACTAACTTCGCCAATTCAAGCCTAATTCTACACCAGGCCTCCAAAACCAATTCCGATCACACTCCTAAGTCATAAATCACCTCCCGAAGCTAACCGGACCATCAGAACTCATATCCGAGCCCTCTAACTCATAAGTCAATATCCAGTTGACTTTTCCAACTTAAACCTTCTTAAAAGAGACTAAGTGTCTCATTTCTTACCAAAATCACACCAAACGCAAACCAATCAACTCGACCACATAAAACACGGATAACGAAGCATAAATAAGCATAAATGGGGAAAACGGAGCGGTAACTCATGAGATGACTGGCCGAGTCGTCACATCCTCCCCAACTTAAATAAACGTTCGTCCTCGAACGAGTCAAGAAACATACCTGAAGCCTCAAACAGGTGAGGATATCTGCTCCGTATCTCCCGCTCGGTCTCCCATGTAGCCTCCTCCATGGGTTGACCTCTCCACTGTACCTTCACTTAAGCTATATCCTTTGATCTCAACTTTTGAACCTAACGACCCAAAATAGCTACTGGCTCCACATCAAAGGTCAAATCATCACCCAACATAACCGTGCTAAAGTCCAAAACATGAGACGGTCTCCAACATACTTCCGGAGCATAGAAACATGAAATATCGGATGCACACTCAACAAGCTGGGTGGCAAAGCAAGCATATAAGCCACCTCCCCAATCCTCCTAAGTACCTCAAAAGGCCCAATGAACCGCGGACTCAACTTCCCTTTCTTTCAAAATCTCATAACACCCTTCATGGGCGAAACCTTCAGCAATACCTTCTCACCAACCATGTAGGATACATCTCGAACCTTCCGGCCCGCATAACTCTTCTAATGCGACTGCGCTGTACGAAGCCTCTCCTGAATCACCTTCTCCTTCTCTAAGGCTTCCTGAACCAAATCTGTCCCCAATAGCCTAGCCTTGTCGGGCTCGAACCAACCAACTAGAGATCTACACCGCCTCTCATACAAAGCCTCATACGGGGCCATCTGAATACTCGACTAGTAGCTGTTGTTGTAGACAAACTCTGCAAGTGGTAGAAACTTATCCCATGAACCTCCGAAATCAATAACACAAGCACGCAACATGTCCTCCAATATCTGAATAGTATACTCGAACTGTCCGTCTATCTGAGGATGAAAAGCTGTGCTCAACTCCACCTGAGTACCCAACTCTCGCTGAACAGACTTCCAAAACTGGGAAGTAAACTGAGTACCCCTATCTGAGATGATGGAAACCGGAACACCATGCAACCGAACAATCTCCCGGATATATATCTCTGCTAACTGCTCTGAAGAATAAGTAGTACACACAGGAATGAAGTGCACGGACTTGGTCAGCCGATCCACAATCACCTAAATAGCATCAAACTTCTTCAAAGTCTGAGGAAGACCACTCACAAAATCCATAGTGATTCTCTCCCACTTTCACTCGGGAATAACCATCTACTGAAGCAAGTCACCTGGCCTCTGATGCTCATATTTTACCTGCTGACAGTTGAGACACCGAGCTATAAATCCCACAATATCTTTCTTCATTCTTCTCCACCAATAGTGCTGCCTCAAATCCTGGTACATCTTCGCGGCACCCGGATGGATAGAATACCGCGAGCTATGGGCCTCCTCCAGAATCAATTCTCTAAGCCCATCCACATTGGGCACACAAATCCGGCCCTGCATCCGCAACACACCATCATCACCGATGGTCACATCTCTGGCATCATCATGCTGAACTCTGTCCTTATGGACAAGCAAATGCAAATCATCATACTGGCGCTCTCTGATGCGATCATATAAGGAAGACCGAGAAACCACACATGCCAACACCCGACTGGGCTCCGAAATATCCAATCTCACGAACCGATTGGTCGAGGCCTGAACATCAACTGCAAGGGGCCTCTCCCCAACTGGAATATACGCCAAACTCCCCATACTCACTGCCTTTCGGCTCAAAGCATCGGCCACTACATTGGCCTTTCCTGGATGATACATAATAGTAATATCATAATACTTTAGCAACTCTAGGCACCTCCGCTGCCTCAAATTAAGGTCCTTTTGCTTGAACAAATGCTGAAGACTGCGATGATCAGTGAATACCTCACAAGATACGCCATACAAATAGTGCCTCCAAATCTTTAATGCATGAACTATGGCAGCCAACTCCAGATTGTGAACATGGTAGTTCTTCTCATGGGGCTTCAACTGACGAGAAGCATAAGCAATAACTCTACCCTTCTGTATCAATACACAACCAATCCCAACTCTCGAAGCATCAGAATACACGATATATGAACCTGAAGCTGATGGCAAAACCAAAACTGGAGATGTGGTCATGGCTGTCTTGAGTTTCTGAAAGCTCTCCTCACACTCGTCCAACCATACAAATGAAACACCCTTCTGAGTCAACTTGGTCAAGGGCGATGAGATAGATGAGAATCCCTGAACAAACCGACGATAATAGCCTGCCAACCCAAGAAAGCTACAGATCTCTATGGCTGAGGACGGTCTAGGCCAACTCTGAACCGCCCCCATCTTCTTTTGATCAACCTGAATACCCTCGCTGGACACCACGTACCCCAAGAAAGCCACTGAATAGAGCCAAAACTCACACTTGGAGAATTTTGCATAAAGTTTCTCCTCCCTCAATATCTGCAATACAACTCTCAAATGCTCCGCGTGCTCCTCCTGACTACGCGAGTACACCAGAATATCATCAATGAATACAATAATGAACAAATTCAGATAAGGTCAAAATACACTGTTCATCAAATACATGAACGCTGCTGGGGCATTGGTCAGCCCGAAAGACATGACAAGAAACTCATAGTGACCATATCTAGTCCTGAAAGCATTCTTAAGAATATCTGAATCCCTGATCTTCAACTGGTGATAGCCAGAACAGAGATCAATCTTGGAGAACACCCTCGCTCCCTGAAGCTGATCAAATAAATCATCGATTTGAGGCAAATGATACTTGTTCTTAATGGTTACTTTGTTCAATTGCCTATAATCAATGAACATTCTCATCGTGCCATCCTTCTTCTTCACAAACAAAATTGGTGCACCCCAAGGTGACACACTAGGCCGAATGAACCCCTTATCTAGGAGTTCCTGAAGCTGACTTTAACTCTTTCAACTCTGATGGTGCCATACGATATGGCAGAATGGAAATGGGCTGAGTGCCCGGCACCAGGTCAATACAAAAATCAATATCCCTGTCCGGTGGCATGCCCGACAAGTCTGTAGGAAATACATCGGGAAACTCCCTCACAACTGGAACAGAATCAATGCAAGGAGTCTCAGCTCCAACATCCCTCACAAATGCCAAATATGAAAGACAACCCTTCCCAACCATACGCTGGGCCTTCAAGAAAGAAATCACTCTACTAGGAACATAATCAGTCACACCATGCCACTCGATCCTTGGTACATCCGGCATAGCCAAAGTGACTGTCTTGGCATGACAGTCTAGAATAGCATGACATGGAGATAACTAATCCATGCCCAAAATAACTTCAAAGTCCACCATGCTCAATAGCAATAGATCAACTCGGGTCTCCAGACCCCCAATAGTCACAACACATGATCGGTACACATGGTCTACAACAATAGTATCGCCCATCGGGGTAGATACGTGGACAGGTAAAGCGAGACACCCTCGAGACGTACCCAAATGATGAGAAAAATATGAGGACACATAAGAGTAGGTGGAACTGGGATCAAATAAGACAGAAGCATCTCTGTGGCAGACTGAAATAATACCTGTAATGATAGCATCAGAAGTAATAACATCGGTCCTGCCTGGAATAGCATAAAAACAGGCCTGGCCACCGCCTGATCGACCTCCACCTCTGGGGCGACCCCTAGCTACATGACCTCCACCCCTAACTGGCTGGGCGGGTGCTGAAGTAACTGGAGTATAAGACAAAGGCTGACCCTCTACTGTGATGAACTAGCAGCACGACAAGGACACTGCCTCCATACATGTCCAAACTCTCCACACTTAAAACAACTCCCAGGTGCTGGAGAATGGGGCTGAAGGGAACCCCTCGCACCAGAGTGACTAGTTGATCCACTCGGCATAGAAGAACCCTAAACAGACGGGGCACGAGATGAACTCTGAGCTGGAAGGGCACTGAGTGAAGGCTGACCCTGCTGAGAACCATGATAACCGCGGCCTAAAGATGCCCACAATACTTGGGATGGGCCGACTGAGCGGGCCTGAAAGAATGGCCTCTACCATGCTGGAACTGGCCCCTAGACGGAGCACCACTGAAACTGCCAGAACCTCGAGGCCTCTTGGCCTCCCTCTCCTCTCTATCCTGCGGGCGAGCTGTCTCAATCTCACGAGCGATATCAACCACCTTCTCAAATGAAATACCCAAGACTCTCTCTAGTTATCAGAATACCGAAATGATAGTTAAGGCCAACCACAAATCTCTTGATCCTCTCACGATCTGTCGGGACCATCCAGGCAGCATGACGAGCCAACTCAGAAAACCTCGCCTCATATTGAGACACAGTCATATCTCCATGGCGAAGCCACTCAAACTGTCTACGCAGCTCCTCCCTATGGGACTACGATACATACTTCTCCAAGAAGAGAGTGGAGAACTCCTGCCAAGTTAAAGGCGCTACACCTGCTGGCCTACGCCTCTCATACGCCTCCCACCAAGTGAAGGTAGCCCCATTGAACTGAAAGGTGGTAAATGCCACACCACTAGACTCAAGAATCCCTGCCGTACGGAGCATCTGCTGACACTTGTCGAGAAAACCCTGGGCATCCTCGCCCTCAGCACCACTAAATGAAGGAGGCTAGAGCCTACCAAACCTCTCGAGACGACGCTGCTCATTGTCTGGCATAGCTGGAACTACAAACTCCTGAACTGGTGCAACCGGTTGAGCTAGAGGTGCTCCCGACGTCTGCAATCCCTGCACTACCTGCTCAGGTGTGCGAGCAGTAGGGGTTTGATTGCCTCCCCTGGTCTGTGAAGTAGCTACTGCTGTGGTAGCTGAAACTTCCTAAGCCAGGCTAGTGCAAACCGATAAGATCTAAGCCAGGGCCTCTTGCAGACCTGAAATCACGATGGGCACAACTAGTGCCTAAACTGGTGCTGCTGAAGCATCCATAGCTGGAGCCTGGTCCTGACTGGGGCAGCTGGTGGATCAACAGGTGATGCCCTCGCTGTTCTGCCTCTACCACGACCATGACCTCTGGTGGCCTCAGTGGGTGGTACTGGTGGTCGTCTGCCTCGTCCGGTAGCACGAGTCCTCGCCATCTGCGAGAGAATAGAATACAAAAGTTTAGTTCTCGGACCAACGAGTTCGCACGACAAGAGTTTCAAGAATATGAAGTTTTTCCTAAAGGTTCTACAGCCTCTCGAGGATAAATACAAACGTCTCCATACCGATCCGCGAGACTCTACTAAACCTGCTCAAGACTCGTGAGACCTAAGTAACCTAGGCTCTGATACCAACTTGTCACGACCCAATTCCCGAACCTGGCCGTGATGACGCCTCTCGTGCAGACAAGGCTAGCCAGACCAAATAGAACACCTCTTTTAAATAGTTAAATATCATAAATAGTTCTAAAGCGTGATATAATATCCATAAATTGTGGAATTAACGATAACAATAGTAGAAACCATCCCGACACAGCCCAAATCGGGGTGTCACAAGTCATGAGCAACTAAGAAATCCGGATACAAGTCTACTGAACACTAAATCCGATATAATAGTTCTACAAACATGAAAATGACAAGATAAGGGAGGCACGGGGCTGCGAACGCCAACAACTACCTCGTAGTCTCCGAATCACTGCCTGAACTGGGAGAATCAGCACTTATGAACGGACTCTGCGATGCCTGAATCTGCACACATGGTGTAGGGAGTAATGTGAGTACTCCGACTCAGTGAGTAATAATTATAAATAATGGCTGAAAGTGTGAAAACACATAAAGGCACAAAGAAATTCTATATCAAGCAGTAAAATCACTTAAAGTAGTAAATCAGTGAAGAAATCAAATGATATTCCTTTTTAAAAACAAGTAAAATAGGTAATTAAACAGGTAAATAACAAGTAGAAATCCGCCTCTCAGGCATAGTATCAATCGCTCAGAATAGTATCAGCCCCTCGGGCTCACTCTCAGTACAGTATCAGCCCCTCGGGCTCTGTATCAATCACTCAGAATAGTATCAGCCCCTCGGGCTCACTCTCAGATCATAATGGGTACCCGTGCTCACTGTGGGTGTGCAGACTCCGGAGGGGTCCCTTACGACCCAAGCGCTATATCAAGCCACCTCGTGGCATCATCACTCGGCACTCGGCCTCACATCACTCAAGCCACCTCGTGGCATATGAAGTGTCTCAGGCACTCGACCTCATATCACTTAGCATATCCTCACATTTGGCCTTCGGCCTTACTCAGTCTAAAAATCATCACAAACCCCTTGGGCATTCGTAAAACAGTAGTTCTCAGCCCAAAACATGATGTAGAAATATCATTTAGGTTTCAAATCTGAGTAAAAATGGTTGAGTTTGTAAAACAGTAGATATCAACAGGACTGAGTTTAAATAATAAGTCAAGCAGTGAGGAAACAGTGATAAAAATCCCCAAAGGGTTCAAATTGTTGGCATAGAGCCCAAATATGGAAATCAGCCCAAATCATGATGATAACAAATGAATTTCAGTCAAATACACGGTAAAACCATCAATCGGGACGGACCAAGTCACAATCCTCAATAGTAAAAGACCCCACACTCCTGTCGAATCTCACCAAAACCACAACAAATACGTCACAATAGGCTAAGGAACAATACCCAATCGAAAACAATCAAAAAATATCAAAAATCCCGAAATTGGCAAAACCCGAGCCCCGGGCCCACTTCTCAAACCTCATAAATTTTTACATCATTAGATTCCTTATCTCTCCACGAGTTCATACATACCAAAAGTTCTCAAATCCGACCTCAAATAGTCCTTCAAATCCCAATTTAAAATCTCAAAATCCCAAGCCCTAGTTCTTCCATTTTTTAGCCAAATTTCCATGAATTTCTAGGTTAATCTCACAAAAAAAAAATCATGTTTTAGGTTCATTAAACTTACCTCCAATAAATTCTCCTTGAACCCCTCTTTAAGTCCCCTAAAAGAGCTCCCAAAATACTCAGCTATGGTGGAAAAATGGTTCAAAATCGCGGATGAAACAACTTAAAACATTCTGCCCAGGGGTTCTTTTCGCATATGCGGACAAAAATCCCGCTCCTGCGGCACCACTTCTGCGGGCGTCCGTATCTGCGAAACTTCACCTAAGGTTCGAAATCTGCATATGTGGTCAAATGGTCGCATCTGCGACTCCGCAGATGCGGTTCCTATATCGCACCTGCGGTTCCTACCTTGCCCCCTCGAAACCGCATCTGCGTTTTTACTTCCGCATCTGCGACACCGCACCTGCGGTCCCAATTCTGTAGGTGCGGAAATACCAGAAGCAACAGACATCATCTATCTTCTAAGTTCCAAAAATTCCCTTATCCATCCGAAATCACCCCGAGGACCCCGAGACCTCAACCAAAAGCACCAACACATCCTAAAATCTCATTCAAACTTGTTCCAATCATCAAAACACCTCGAACAACACCAAAACCATCAATTCACATCGAATTCAAGCCTAAGTTTCTAAAAACTTCTGAAATACGCTTTTGATCAAAAACCCAACCAAACCACATCCAAATGACCTGAAATTTTGCACACACACATCCCAAATCACATAACGAAGATACTACAACTCTCGGAATTCCATTCCAACACTCGGATCAAAATCTCACCTACCAACCGGAAATCGCCAAAATACTAACTTCGCTAATTGAAGCCTAATTCTACACCGGGCCTCCAAAAATATTTCCGATCACACTCCTAAGTAATAAATCACCTCTCGAAGCTAACCAGACCATCGGAACTCACATCCGAGCCCTCTAACTCATAAGTCAACATCCAGTTGACTTTTCCAACTTAAGCCTTTTAAAAGAGACTAAGTGTCTCATTTCTTACCAAAATCACACCAAACACAAACCAATCAACTCGACCACATAAAACACGGATAACAAAGCATAAAGAAGCAGAAATGGGAAAAACGAAGTGGTAACTCATGAGACGACTGGTCGGGTCGTCACAATGAAACATACATCCAAACCAGCCAGCCTTAACTAATTAAACGAGGAATCATAGTCCTTAATTAATACATATTCTACCAAGTCCAAAACACTCTTGAATAAGCTGTATCCTCACAAGGTCCAAATCCAGCACTCAAAACCAAATTTATATCACGAAATGGAGTATTCACAATAAGCTAGACTAAAACATGAATAAGAATATGGCAAAATCAAGCAATAACCAACAACAGGGACTAATGCTTTTCATTCAACTTCAGCTCGGTTTACAGATCTTTACACGAAACTCAATCAGGCTTCATTTCCAACCATAGTTTCTGAAGAGTACCTGGTGCAATTAGAGCAGAAGAAAGAATGAGAAGTTTAACAATAGAAACAAATGCACTCCAGCAGAACGACAACAACAAATTCAACTTCTTTAATCCATTTCAAACCCAGAATGAATCCACTATTACTTCCAACTTTTAAAAACCCAAAGAAATACACACAAAGCTTTAATGTAACAGTGTTTTGTGGTGTTTTTTTTTGTATTTTCTCCTAATTTTTCAGACCCTTTCAGTGTTTAGTATTTTCTTTTAGCCGTCTCTGATTTCTTCAGGTCTGATCCCCTCCCTCTTGACTAAGAAGTAAGGGCCTTTTATAGGGAAGTTTAGTTAAGCAGAAATAAGTTCACACTTTGCTCATTAATCCTTTTTCAATTTTTGTTTTTGTTATTGAGTCCTTAGTTTAAAAATCTATTTGTTAAAACAGCCCCAAACCCACCTTCCTAGCAGCTTCCTAAATCAGTTACTGAAGATTCTCCTACTTAAAAACCCTGAATTACCCTTTAAGCTTCGGTTATTTATCCTCAAGACCAACCTGGATCAAGTTGACCCAAGACTCAAGCCCAAACCCTGGGCCTACCACTCGGACTGACCCTCTTCTTTGGGCTTCTGATTTTCAGAACCCTATTAACAAATCCAGAACCCAACAGAAAAATTCAATAATAAGGCAACTGGGGTTATACGAACACCTGAAACCAAGGATTTCATCTAAAACAGAAATGGGAGGGGAATTTAAACGAAAACAAAATCAAACAAACTAAGACAAACCCTAACTGAAAGAAAGAAAAAAAATAAACTAAAATTAATAGGCGTGATGTGAAAAAATAGAAAAATCAGAGAAAGGAAGGAATCAAACAAAGCTTGGAATGAAATTACAACGAAAAACCAAAGGACCTAAAATACCTGAAAGAGACAAATGGACGATGGGTTTGAACGGATTATTCGGCAGTTTCGATTTGAACCCAAAATGAGCATTATTCATGTTGTTCTTGTGAGAACAACCCATATAACACTTGTTTCAAGTCAAAAACTCTTCAAGGCTTGGAGAACAATCAAACCAGACCCTTAAATGATGAATTAGAGGCGAGGAAGGAATTAGGGTTCCTTCTTAAGATCTGAAATTAATGAAAAACAGAGAGGATTTCGGGAAAATTGATGGTGGTTTAGTGTTTGAGGGATTATGGAGAGTGTGTGGTGTTAATTTGGGGTTGCTTGGAGTTCCCTCGCCGGTGGAAATGGCGGAAATTCCTTAGGGCAGCGCTAGTTCGATAAGAGAGATGGTGTTTGAGAGAGATATAAGTCTAGGTTAAACTAAAGGTTTTCGGACATTTAATTAAAGTAGAGGAAGTATTCCTGGCCGTTGGATGCACTGAGATAAAAGACCAGGATTTAATTAGTTAGAGAACTCAAAACGACGTAGTACTGGCCTTATACTACGTCGTTTGGATGGTCTGAAAGACCAATTGATTTGGACCAGTTGGGGATCGATTTTGGGCCTGGATTGGAAGGATTTGAATGGGTCTTTAATTAAAATGACCCAATATCACAAGACAAGCATTTTTCTAATTCTTTCTTTTATCTTTCCAATTTCTTTTCAATTTCAAATCTTTTTTCCTTTTTCAAATTAAAAATAAAACCTAGATTAATTCTGAACCCAAATTATCCTACCAAATTAGTTTAATTGCTAAAAAGTATATTTACAACAACTAATTATTTATCAAATTAAAAGAAACTACAAAATTTGAAGCTAAATGCAAAAATGAGTTATTTTTGTGATTTTTTCTATTTTGTCAAATAAATTTATTTACTAATTAATCTAAAATGTAAAATTAAGTCCTACATGCCAATGCAATGCATTTTTTGTATTTTCATGAATTAAACAAAATTAAACATGCGCAGACAAATGCAAACAATTAACAAAAAATGCTACAAAAATTCATGAAATTGCAAACAATGGGAAAAATTTATTTTGTTTGAATTTATGGGAATAATTCATGTAGGGCAAAAATGACGTACTCACAGGTACACTTGTAATTTTTTTTGCAAAGCGGGCACAAGTTAAAACGTGACCCAAAAAGCGGGTATAGATGTAAATTGCCCCGATTATTTATAGCGCAGTCGAATGGGTTAGCCCAATAGATTTGGACTTATTCATATATACTGGACTTATATCATTAATCTATATAAGCTCATACTATTTATTTGAACTAATATATTTAACATATACTCCAAATTATTTTATAGATTTAAATCCAATAAAAGTTAAATGCTTACAAATGCCCATTACTTCAAGACTTGTTGAGATATAAACTTTTGATCTTTAAAGACGAGACTTGAAGTACATACACACGTAGCGTGAAGATTTATCCCATAGTATTTCGAATTGTATTAACTTGACTCCGGGAATATTGATCACGCCCAACTCTAGTCCTAAAAAGGATAAGCGGTCGCTACAAATATAATCTGGTCTAAAAGACTGGAGTCAAATCCAATAGAGAACTAAGGTTTCACTACAACTGTTCAATATCACTAAGAAGACAAGCTCAAACAATTCCTAAGTTATAAATATTAAGATTTTTATGTCTATCTAATTAACTAACAATTAAAGTAGTAAATTAACAACTAGGGACACTAAGATTGGAGACAAGATTGGAAAAGCCTAGAGTTATGATTTCTCCGATTGTCGGAATCCTTCCCGCTACATCTCATATAATTTTGCCTAAGTATTCTCTACTGATCACGATCATTCGATTTATCGTAATTCACTCGGGCAACTACTATAATATACTAGTCATATTCTCTCGAATAACGCTAGCTCGCACTTTTCACCGTTCACTATGATCACGTCAAAGCTTCGTTATCTCTAATCCTGCTTTTAAATTAGTCGTATTGATTTCTCATATACCTTGGGAGTGACGTTGCTCGACAAAAACCTAAATATGCACAGTCAATTGATGGACATTTAATCAACAACAATAAACACGTGTTGAACAAGTAGGGATATTCAAAGGCAAAATTATATTAGAACGTAACAAGAATTCATCGTCCAATAGGTTCCATCAAATCTTAGATGAGAAAGTTTAGCTACTCATAATCATTCTAACAATCATGATAATAATTGAAAGCATTAAAATACATATTAAAGAAGAATGAAAGAGAAAACTCTTGCGATTCGTTGCTTCTAAGTGTTTCCGTTGCCTTTCCCTCTCCTATAATATCTATACCTCTAAAAACTAAGTTTAGGAGGTATTTTATAAAGTAGGGTTGAGGTCTACACGTCCACACATAATGAGGAAATAAAAGTGGCTCGGATAAGCATCAACGGCGCGGGGCATTGTCAGAGACGCCAACATTACTCCGCGAGACACTGTTAGAGGCGCCAACATTTCCCCGCGAGGCACTGTCATAGGTGCCAACTTTCCCCATTGAGGCACTGTTAGAGGCGACAATGACAATGCCCTGGACAAAGCCCTGCATTGTCTATGGCCGAGACTTTTCATTGCATTGCACGTCTTCTTTTATTGCTTCATTTTGTAGCTTTGAGGTACCATTTCGTGTAACTTTTCTCCAATTCATGTTCAAGTATTCTTACACGTGAAATAAGCTCTATTAAACCAAATTGTCGCACAAATTATCATCCAAATAACAAGCAGGTAGGGTAAATAACGTCAAAATATATGGAATCATATCACGACATCAACACCCCACACTTTAATGTTTTTTGCCCTCGAGTCAACCAACTAAACACTTCCTCTTCAAGGACCCAACAAGCCACGCATTCACAACACACTATACCTATGACAAGGCGCTTTAACATATCCGTAATCTCTTTTAGATTATCATCCCCGGGTTTTTGTTCATATTAACTTCACAAGAAAAAGAAGAACCATTATAGTAAGGGGCTGGGGATGATAAGAAATTGTAATAATCCGGCCTGTCGTTTTGAGAATTTATGCCCCAATCCCTTATTAACTGTTTTCCCCGTATCTTTTCTGCTAATGTCACTTGCTGGGATGATTCATTTTGAGTTTCGAGTGTTTTGAGACACTTAGTCCCTAAATGAGAGCTTAATTCTTAAAATTTAGACCTTAGTCAGAATAGTGTGAAGACGGCTCCAAAAATGGAGTTCCATCGATTCCGTTAGCTCCGTTGGGTATTTTGGGCTTAGGGGCGTGTTCAGATTATGTTTTGGAGGTCTGTAGCTTATTTAAGCTTGAAATGGCAAAAGTCAATTTTTTGGAGATTTTGACCGGTAGTGGACCTTTTGATATCAGGGTTAGAATCCGCTTCCGAAAGTTAACTAGGACTTGTGTGCAAAATTTGGATCAATCGGACGTGATTGGTTGGTTTTGGCATCGGTTGTAGATTTTTGAAGTTTCAAGTTCATTAGGTTTGGATTGGAGGATGAATTATGTTTTTAGCATTGTTTGATGTGATTTGAGGGCACGACTAAGTTCGTATGGTGTTTTAGGATTGGTTGGTATGTTTAGTTGAGGTCCCAGGGGCCTCGGGTGGGTTTCGGATGCTCAACGGGTGAAAACTTGGACTTAGAGGATTTTTTGGTGTGCTGGTTCTGGTGTTTTTGCACCTGCGGTAGGGAACCGCAGGTGCGGGGCCACATATGCAGACGAACAAGTGCAGAAGTGGATTTTGGGAGGAATTCTAGGGTCATAGGTGCGAGGGGAGTTCTGCATCTGCGATGCCCGCAAGTGCGAGTGAAGGAACGCATGAGCGATCTGGGACAGCAGACGCGGACGAGAATTTGCAGGTGCGACCTCTTGATCGCAAAAGCGGACGAGGTGCATTAAGTGAAAAGCCACACCTGTGATGGAAAATCCGTAGGTGTGGGACCACAGAAGCGGTCCTAGGATCGCAGAAGCGGAAATCGTTGGGTAGAAAAGGAGATTTTCGAGGATTTGAAATTCATATCACAAAATTTAATTTGGAGCTCGGTGGAAGGCGATTTTTCGAGAGAAATTGAAGGAGAGCTTTTAGGTATCTAATCCTAACTCGATTTTGATCATATTACCTTAATCTATTGTTGTATTCTTCATCTAATTAGAGGATTTGAGCGAGGAAGTTGGGAAATTGGGGAAAAAGTTCCCCAACCAAAAATCGGAGATTTGAGTGGGATTTAGGTGTCATATTTGGATGATTTTTGCACAAGTGATCTCGTGAGTGAATGAGTGTTCATAATTTATGAGTTTTACCCGATTCTGAGATGCAGGCCCGGGGAGGATTTTTGGGTGTTTTTCTATTTTCTTGCCTTAGCTTTGATTTCATTAGCTAAATTAGTTGCTTTTGTAGCTATATTCACGTTACGTAATTGATTTGATTAGATTTGGGCCACTCGGAGTTGGATACTAGTGGCAAGAGCGTGATTTTGGATTGATTTGTGCTTGGTTCGAGGTAAATGGCTTGCCTAACCTTGTATGGAGGACTTCCCTTAGGATTTGGTACTATTTGATATATGATCGACGTGTACGTGAGGTGACAAGTGCGTACACGGGCTATTTTTTTAAACACTCCATTTTCATTAAGTAAATATCTGTTTTCCTTAAATTGAGCTAAACTAGCCTATGTAATTATCTTGTTTAGTTTAGAAAAGCATGCCTACGTGCCTTAACTGCCTATCTGAACTCTATGTAGCATGTTTAGTGAAATTTCCTGTTCTTCCTTGACTCGGACTTAACCTAAATTGTATTTTTCTTGTTGTAACTATTATTTTTGTTGGTTGAGCTGTATATTTACTTTGTGACTACATAACGGTATTTCGGTAGATCCCCCCGCATATTTACTTTGGGACTACAGAACGGTATTCTGGTAGATCCCCTGCACATTTGCGTTTGGGACTACAAAACGGTATTCCGGTAGATCCCCCTGCACATTTACGTTTGGGACTATGGGGCAGTATCCTGGTAGATCCCCTGTTGTTATCTATGGGTTCTGAGCTGTTGTTCTTCTATGCTTACATTCTTGTTAAATTTCAGTATTTATTCTTACTGCGATATTTCATTCTGTTATATTTTATTATACATATACCAGTAGGTCCCTGACCAGTAGGGCCCTAACCTGATCTCATTACTACTCGACCGAGATTAGGCTTGGCACATACTAGGTACCATTGTGGTGTACTCATGCCCTTCCCTGCACATGTTTTTCGTGTGCAGATCTAGGTACCATTTATCAGCTACATTATTAGTGAGGCAAGCTAGCTGTAGAGACTTCAAGGTATATAGCCCCCCTCTATTCTCTTCCCCCATATCGACACTTCCTTGTATTTTATTTTGTTAGACTTTGGAGTATAGAAATACTGTTTTCCTTCTGTAGTTTGTGACTTACAATATTCCGAGTTTTGGGAGCATTTATGTTCAGTTCGATAGTGATTATTGTATATGTCGAGCGACATCTAAATTACTTATTTAAATTTACCTATTAAATTGTTAGTTTTCATGTTCTCATCTCATTTCCGCAAAAATGTTAGGCTTACCTAGTCATAAAGACTAGGTGTCATCACGACGGTTCGTAGAGAGAGAACTTGGGTCGTGACAAGTTGGTATAAGCACAACCATGAAAGCGACCATTTTGACCACCACACACATCACACACATTCCATCAACAAGGTTGGGTTGGTGCACATAACTCGCTTTTGGGAATATTTTGATAATTTTGCCACAAGTGATTTCCTTCATAGCATATATGAGGATCACTAGTATAATTACCAACACCTAAACTCCCATAATTCCAATACGTCATGATTCACAAATCAACAGTTAGAATAAAATAAAATTAAAAAAAATAAAAGCTCAAACTTGAAACCTAGCAATATATACAACTACAACTACACCATTAGTTCCCCGGTAATGACGCTAAAATTTGATCACGCCCAACTCTAGTCCTAAAAAGGATAAACAGTCGCTGCAAATATAATCATGTCTAAAAGTCCGGAGTCGAATCCTATATAGAACTAAGGTTTCACTATAACTGTTCAATATCACTAAGAAGACAAGCTCGAACAATTCCTAAGTTATAAATATTAAGATTCATATATGTAACTAATTAACTAACAATTAAAGTAGTAAATTAACAACTAGGGGCACTAAGGATTAGAGACAAGATTGGAAAAGCCTAGAGTTATGATTTCTCCAATTGCCGGAATCCTTCCCGCTACATCTCCTATTTTTTTGCCTAAGTATTCTCTACTGATCACGAGCATTCGATTTATCATAATTCACTCGGGCAACTACTATAATATACTAGTCATATTCTCTCGAATAACGCTAGCTCGCACTTTTCACCGCTCACTATGATCACGTCAAAGTTTTGTTATCTCTAATCCCGCTTTTAAGTCGTATTGATCTCTCATATACCTTGGGAGTGACGCTGCTCGACAAAAACCTAAATATGCACTCTTTCTCAAGCAATACATAATAAATAGGCACCGTCAATTGATGTACATTCAATCAATAATAGTAAACACGTGTTGAACAAGTAGGGATATTCAAAGGCAAAATTATATTAGAACGTAACATCATCGTCCAATAGGTTCCAACAAACCTTAGATGAGAAAGTTTAGCTACTCATAATCATAGTAACAATCTGATAATAATTGAAAGCATTAAAATACATATTAAAGAAGACCGAAAGAGAAAACTCTTGCGATTCGTTGCTTCCAAGTGTTTCCGCAGCCTTTTCCTCTCCAATAATGTCTCTTCCTCTAAAAACTAAGTTTAAGAGGTATTTATAAGGTAGGGTTGATGTCTACACGTCCACACATAATGAGGAAATAAAAGTGGCTCGGATGAGCATGGTCAGCATGGGGCATTGTCAGAGACACTAACATTACTCCACGAGACACTGTTAGAGGCACCAATATTTCCCCACGAGGAAGTGTCAGAGGTGCCAACATTTCCCCTCGAGGCACTATCAGAGGTGCCAAAGACAATGCCCTAGACAAAGCTTTGCATTGTCTACGACCGAGACTTTTCATTGCCTAGCACGCCTTCTTTTATTGCTCCATTTTGTAGTTTTGAGGTGCCATTTTGTGCAACTTTTCTCCAATTCATGTCCAAGCATTCCTACACGTGAAATAAGATCTATTAAGCTCAATTGTCGCACAAATTAACATCCAAATAATAAAGCAAGTAGGGTAAATAACGTCAAAATATATGGAATTATAGCACGAGATCAACACCCCACACTTCAATGTTGCTTGACCTCGAGTCAACCAACTAAACACTTTCTCTTCAAGGAACCAACAATCCACGCATTCACAGCACACTAGTGTGCAAAATTTGAGGTCATTCATAAATTATTTGATATCGTTCAACATTGGTTTTAGAAGTTGGAAGTTCAATAGTTTTATTAAGATTGAATTGGGGTGTGATTCGTGATTTTGATTTTTGATATAATTTGAGGCTTTGACTAAGTTCGTATCATGTTTTATGACTTGTTACTATGTTTGGATAGGGTCTTAGGGGCCTCAGAATGATTCAGATTGATGTTTGGACTAGAGGAAATGCTAAATATTTGCATGTCTAGTGAAATTGCACTTGCGAGGATTTGATTGCAGGTGCAAAAAATTCTGGGGAATGCGCAGATGCGAAGGTTAGTCCACATCTGCGAGCTCACAAATGCATGAAGTGGAGTGCAGTGCATTGTGGTCATGGGTTTTTGTAGGAACAGATATGGTGGCATAGGTGCACGTGCGCAAAAGCGCATATTTGAGTACAGAAGCAAATATGGACTACAAGGTCCGGGGCCACAAATGCTGCCAATTTTCCGAAAAAGCAGGGCTGTAGATGCGGTTAAATGATTGGAAGTGTGGTTTGACTGGTAGTGTTATATTTCGAAGGGTTTCATGGTTTTCTCATTTTGAGTGTTTTGGGGCTCGGCTACGGGCAATATTTTAATGGGGATTTTGCTACAATTAAAAAGTTAAATGAATATTCAGCATTTTTATTAATAAATGTTGATTAACCATTAAATATTGCACCTAGTTTATGTGACTTTGAAATGGAAATTGGGGATTTTAGACTATGTTGTTAGAAGTAAGATTTGAGAATTTCGGAGTCGATTTATGGATGGAATCAGATCAATTTAGTATGGTTGGACTCATAATTGAATGGGTGCTTGTAATTTGTGAATCTTTTCGTGTTCAGAGGTGCGGGCTCGGGGTTAACTTATTGGGTTGACTTTGCAAATTTGGTTCAAGACCTTAGCTTTATCATTTGAAATTGTTTCCTATAGCTATTATTAATGGTATTAAGTTGGGTTTTTACTAGATTTGAGTCGTTCGGAGGTCGATTCGCATGGTAAGGACTTGTTATAGTGTTGAGTTGTGCGCTTTGAGGTAAGTAACACATCTAACTTGGATTTGAGGGTATTTAACCCTGGGAACTACGTTATATGAAAGATATTGGGATTACGTACGTGCTAGGTGACGGGCGTATGTACGTGCATTGGTGTGTTCATCGTTTGGGGAGGCCTCTAGGTTATTACCGGGCTTGTTGCTATCATTTCTTGTTATCCTCACGTTTTCCCGTACTTGTTTACTCATTTGAACTGTGATTCATGTTAGACATCATGTTTAGGCTAAGTGCTATTTGTTTGAGACTTGATAGGGTTATTCTTGTTGTCTTAGAGCTATATGCTTTATTTGTAAACATGTTCTCAGTCATGATGCTGTATCCGTGTGTATGATATCTCTGTTTCAATACTTCTTATTTGATTCGTCACATGTTGTTGATCCCTCTTACATGTAACACTGTTAAATTGAGCATTTTCAGATGTGTTTATCTGAGACATGAATGGTAAATGACTAAGTTTGGGCCATAAAGCCGGTTTGGTATTGATTTGAGGTGACGCATACGCAAGCACCATATTGGGCTAAGTGTTATTATTTTTGGGACAACGCGTGTACCAGGCCTCACTATTGGGCTAAATGATTATGATTAGCGCTTGGGAAGGATCCGCCCTTCCGGAGTCTGACATGCCAGCAATGGGCGCATGCAAAATATTTTATATACATGCTTTGATGATGGGCAGTTATGCCAGGCACTCGTACAATGCTAAGCGGCCAATTTTCTGCAAAATTGGGGCTGTAGATGTGGTTAAGTGATTGCAGGTACGGTTTAACTGGCAGTGTTATATTTTGAAGGGTTTCGTGATTTTCTCATTTTGAGTGTTTTGGGGCTCGCTGCGGGTGATTTTTAGGGGGATTTTGCTACAATTGAAGAGTTAAGTGAAGATTTATCATTTTTATTAATAAATGTTGATTAACCATTGATTATTGCACCTAGTTTATGTGACTTTGAAATGGAAATTGGGGATTTTAGACTATGTTGTTGGAAAGTAAGATTTGAGAATTGTGGGGTCGATTTATGGATGCAATTGGATGAATTTAGTATGGTTGGACTCATAATTGAATGAATGTTTGTAATTTGTGAATCTTTTCGTGTTCCGAGGTGCAGGCTCAGGGTTAACTTATTGGGTTGACTTTTGAATTTGATTCAAGACCTTAGCTTTATCATTTGGAATTGTTTCCTATAGCTATTATTAATTGTATTAAGTTGGTTTTTACTAGATTTGAGTCGTTCGGAGGTCGATTCGCATGCCAAGGACTTGTTATAGTATTGAGCTGTGCGCTTTGAGGTAAGTAACACATATAAACTTGGATTTGAAGGTATTTAACCCTAGGAACTACGTTATATGAAAGATATTAGGATTACGTACACACTAGGTGACGGGCGTGTGTACGTGCATTGGTGTTTTCATGGTTTGGGAGGCCTCTAGGCTATTACCGGGCTTGTTGCTATCATTTCTTGTTATTCCCATGTTTTCCCTGCTTGTTTAATCATTTGAACTGTGATTCATGTTAGACATCATGTCTAGGCTAAGTGATATTAGTTTGAGACTTGATATGGCTATTCTTGATGTTCCAGAGCTATATGCCTTATTTGTACACATGTTCTCAGTCATGATGTTGATATCCATGTATGACATCTTTGTTTCAATACTTCTTATTTGATTCCTCACATGTTGTTGATCCCTCTTATGTGTAACACTGTTAAATTGAGCATTTTGAGATGTGTTTATCTGAGACATGAATGGTAAATGACTAAGTTTGGGCCCTAGAGCCGGTTTGGTATTGATTTGAGGTGATGCATACGCAAGCACCATATTGGGCTAAGTAATATTGTTTTTGGGACAACGCATGTACCAGGCCTCACTATTGGGCTAAATGATTATGATTAGCGCTTGTGAAGGATCCGCCCTTCCGGAGTCTGACATGCCAGCAATGGACGCATGCAAAATATTTTATATACATGCTTTGATGATGTGCAGTTATGTCAGGAACTCGTATAGTGCTAAGTGAGAGTATTGATGGATCCACCTTGATATTATTGATTGACATGTATACTTGATATGCAGGCATAGAGGTGTACCTTCCATATACTAGCTATTAAATGAAATGCCTTATCTGTGTCGGGATTTAAATGTTATACATGAAAGCATGTCTAAATTTATGAAATGTGTAAAAGCTGAACATGTGAGCTACTTGTTTCTATGGTTTTTCCTTTATATTCTGAACTGTTACCGGTTGTTGTATTAGCATTTGATTAATCCTTTGAGCTCCTCGCTGCTTTCAACCCAAGGTTAGCATTGTTACTTCTTTAGTACATGGGATTGGTTGTACTAATACTATACTCTGAAATTCGTGTACATATATAGGTACATCCCCGTCGAGGTAATTTTCAGACTTGAGTTGTTGACGGCCTTTGGGAGACTACGAGCTAGCTGCTATGTCGTCTGCAATCCTTGAAGTTCTCTTTCAGTTATCTCTATCTTTTCTGTTCTATTGTTCAGACATTTGTGATAGAGGATTTTAGTTGTATCTCGTTATGTAGTAGTGCTCGTGTACTCGTTGACACTAGGTTTTGGAGTTAGTTGTAGCAGTATTCTGATTTTATTCTCAGATACTTTATGATATTCTTCAGTTGAATTAGACCATGTTTATTTTATTTTATTGTTATTATGTTATTATTGGCTTACCTAGCGGGTTGGGTTATGTCACGACCCAAATCGGAGGGTCGTGACGGGCACCCGGTGCCTTACTCAACCAAGTACCAACATAATGTATCTTTCTTATCATACCATCATGGGTAAATGGGCTAGAAGGGCCATCATGAGATAACCAGAATAAAATATAAGGAAATACTCAACATATGACGACCCAAAATGATATACAAACTTATATATGTGACATACAAGCTTATAAGACCGACATGATCATTTATACACTCAAAACATAGGCGGACAAGTCCATACAAGTATCCGTATACATGACATCTGTCTACAAGCCTATAAGAGTACATAAACATCACAATAAAGGTTGGGACAGGGCCCCACCATACCAAGCAATACATGTCCAAAGCATACTGACCAAATAGGCAACTCCGGAGCAAGTGGAGTGATCAACACCTTCCGCTGAGCTGATAGCCTACTAGGAGGACTGTCAACCTGTCTATCGGGACTTGCAGGCATGAAACATAGCGTCCCCAGGCAAAAGAGACGTCAGTACGAATAATGTACTGAATATGTAAAGCAAGAAAGCATAAATAAGAACAGTAATGTAAAGAGAGAAAAAGAAGATATAACCCGTAACATCTGAGTGCCTATGAGCGACTGACATGAAATTCATGATACATATATGTATACATGTACTTTTAAAGACATATGCCTCTGTGGGCATCATCATCATCATATCGTACCCGGCTGCAATAGGCTTTGTAAAAACGTACCTGCCATCATAAGGCTCGGTAGAATCGTACCCGAACACGTGGAGCTCGGTAAAACCCAACTGATTAGTGGTTGCACAATAGATGTCGTACCTCACTGGCCATAGTGCGGCTCGGTAGAGTAAAATAGGTACATATATATAATGCAAGATGGACTCACGGAATCACATACTCAACCTTTCGGAGTGATGTAAGGTCATTGCACCTTCGATTAACGTTATGGACATCCATACCATCAATTTGAACCTCAATAGGATTCAAGTATCATACATACATGATTAGAATAACTTATAAGGAAAGAACAACATGGACAACCTTAGTTGCTAAGAGTAGATCTATTATGAAATAGCGTATCGTTTACGTTCATTTCACTACAAATCATGACAAAAGAAAGAAGGGAGTGTTGATACTCAATTTTACCCTCATATTTTCTCAAATGGTATATATACTTCCAAAACATCATTTTTGCATCATTATTTAGTTTACAAAATCTATACAAGCATCTTCTATAATTTTCCATGATTTTTATAGCTTTGAAATTAATTTTCTTGTATTTAAATTACTTGAATATTTATTTATTACTCCTTCAAATTATTTTGTGATGATTTAGTCACCTAAAATTATTATTTGCACCTATAATACATATCTCAAATATTTTTACTTTATTTTATATAATTACATTAATATTTTTAGCTATTTGCACAATTTTGTAGTAATAGCCTACATTTATACATAAATGCTCTTTATTTATATTATTCATTCTAAAATAGCATTTTATAAAGCTAAATTATTATTTTTAATCATTTTAGTGCATAGATAATATTTTTATTTACTTATTAAGCATTTTTATAAATTATTCTTTTGACAAATTATGTGTATTTAAATAGTAGCCCAGTTTTAATTAATTTTCGGACCAAAATGGCCCAACAACTTAGCCCAATAGCCCGCAGCCCAAAGCCAAATGACCCTGTAATAAGACCGGGTCGGTACCCATTTTTATGACCCGTCCTTTTCATCTTAAATCTTAGTCGTTGATCTCTCAAGATCAACGACCCTCGTTCACTCTCCCTCTTAATTAACCTAACGTGCCCCAAAACCCTATCATTTTCTCTGAGACACAGCCATAAATCCTCGTTTCTCCTCTCTTCAGAAACCCTAGCCGCCCTCTCAATTTTCTGCGAATCCGTATCAATCATGGATTATTTCCATAATTTTCTTGTCTTTTATGTGTTTTCTTAGTATTACCTGCAAGACCATGGTATCATCTAGTACTTGCCTAAACTTGGCAAGTACCATCTCTTAGATTTGGTTCGTTCAACTTCAATCGCTAGAATCTGGACGATATCTCGTCCATATACATGGAAGACTCATCGATTTCTCATACTAGTAAATGAATTTTCAAACATGGAACCCTAATTAGGGTTTGATTTTCGATTTCTTTCCTTTACTAGTTACTTTCTGATTGCATATGTTTTTCCTTTCTTTGTTCATATTGGATTGATTTCTTTCTTTATTTACTCGCCTGATTGACCGACTATATAAACCCCTCCCATTTCCCTTTGAAATAGACCCTTTAATCGTCAGATTCAGTAAAAAAAACTGTAGCTATTACTCTATTGTTCTCTACTCTGGTTCTTGGCCGGCTAAAAGTCAAGGCCACCGTAATTTGATTATTCAATCTTTTTTTAGTGCACCTGCCCGTGGTTCATTTGAAGCTCTTGGGAACTCTGACGCACCAAGATTCTGGATTTTTGGCTTTTGTTGATACTCATAATACTGTGAACTTTGTTCTTTCTTGTTACCTATTTAACTGGTAAGTCTCTTGGCTTTACGATTTCGTTTTTTTGTGTTTATGTCCAACATATTTACACCTCTGAAACTTCACGACTTAATGTGTATCTGAGCTATCTCTGTGTGCAACCTTGTTAGCATTGTTTCTGGGCTATCTCTGAGACATGTTTAAGCCTAATTTGAATAATTTGAACTCTCTTAAGTTAGTTTAGCAAATGTGTTGGTGCCTGAATGTTCACATTTGCTATTTGACATAAGCTTGCTTTACTACTTTGTTCTGAATCCCTGTAGTGAATGCCTCACATATGTAGTATGTTATAACCTGTGTTAAGACCTTCACTATTAACTGTGACCTGCTTCCCTGCTATTGTGTCATTCAACATGTCTTTGTTTGCTTAATTCTATATCCCTAGTAATTGTATGAGACATTTAGAGTAGCTACCTTAGTCTGTGTTTCCTTGTAATGTTTAAAACTGTTTAGTGATAGATTGGCAAGTTTGTTTTCTGGTGTTGTGATGAATATTTAGCATGGTTTGGACCTTTAAGCTTTAAACTTTCTAAGTTAGTGTCCTATTTAGATTTGTTTGGCATTATGAACCTTGTATGTTAATCTTGTCAACTCAGGGAACTTAATTCTCCTCTAACTCTCAATGTGCTTTCTATCAATGTGTTACTCCTTGCTAAGTGTTGAACCTGTAATAGTCATCTACCTCTAAGTCTTGTTGACCTTCTTAACTAACATGTTCTATGTTTTAAATTTGCCATGTCTGCTTTTTAAAATACAAGTGTATTTCTTCAAATTCTGTCCCTTAACCAGTGTCCTCTAATTCTCATTTGTTACTTATGCTATTCTGAATCTATCATTCTTGGCCGGCTGAAAGTCAAGGCCACCAAGATCCTTACTATTAACCTCCCTAGTGTAAGTACTGCTCTAGGTCCATTTGAGACCCTTGTGAACTCTGACGCACTAGGATTTGGGTTTCTTTGGCCACTCTCCTATCTTTGATACTCAGTTCTTTCTTCTTTCTGTCTACTGGATGTGCAAATAAGTTTGTTTAAGTGATATTTGTGTAACTCAATGTTTGGGTCATGTGGTAAATTTGTGGCTGTTTGGTTTGGCTTGAGTTCCTCTATGGATTTTGGGCTATGTTAAGGGATATAGTTCCCTATTGGGATCTGTGTATGCTGATTGCTGAAGAAAGAGTTTTGCTAAAGGCCCAGACAATACTGGGTATCTTTTTATTTTTGGGGCCTGCTATGGGCCTACTGTTATTGCTTGTATAATGTTTTGTAATTACATTCATCGTTGGGTCTATAATAATTCTATAATAAACAATTGGGGTGTTAGTGAAATTGGGGAAACGGGTATACTCTAATGTTTGCATGAAAGGATGGAAAGCATGCCTACAGGATTCATATGATCTACTTGTTATCAGACCTGCTATATATGCCATTCAATTTCCATGTGCAACTGCTAGAAATCATTCCATTAGGAAAATCACACACTCACACAACTCGTATGTTATCAAAGATAAGTGATTTATTCCTATGTCTACAGCTAGACAACATATCTATAGGAAACAAAAAAATGTCAATGATCATTCTTCAATTTGCATAACTGCGACATATTCATTAGAAATCATGCCTATAGGATTTTAATTGTTTAATTTGCTATTGTATCATACTGTTCACCTAGAAAACATGTTTGTAGGGGCTAAATATTAAAAAATCAGTGCCAATTGCCAATCTTTAAAAATCCTGCCTATAGGGTATTGCTACTCGTTTTAAAGTGTTAATGTTTAACTCTTCAAACATTGTTTTATTGCTTAGTTATGCCACTATTAGAAAGCATGAGTAATTCTGAGCATTTCCAATAGTTTTTGCTGTCCCTTAAATCACTTAGAAATAATGTCTATAGGTTTAATAACTTATAATTTCAATAATCAGCATGCAACAACTGTAATTGTTTGGAAAGCATGTCTATATGTATCGCCTTGCATATGAAACTGCCTGCACGTTTGAATCTAAGGTCATATAGAGACCATGTCTATATGGCTTAAAGACTTTATTTTGTCTTAGTTCTAAAACCGTCTAATGTGAAAAATCTGTTCGCGTGCATTTATTATCTAAGTGTGAAGGCTATCTGAGCCTTTGATTGCCCTTATATGAAGTCCAACTTGTTTTGTATGTCTCCTAGTTTTATCATTTTGAGCAGCCTAGGTAAAGTCTAGAACCACTTTAAATAGAGGTCCAAAGCCTCATGGACCATTAGTATGGGATGGGTAGTGCACGCATAGGCCACGACTTAGAATTGAATTAGAGCGCTTAGGTAAACAACTTTAACATAGTAATCTGGTAGCTGGAGATGATAGTCTGTGCCCGCAGAATTATAACGACCCAACCGGTCGTTTTGAGCTTTTACACTTTGCTCGCTAGTTCTCGGGCATGACTTGCCCCGTGTGATGTATTATGACTTATGTAAATCAATGGTTTTGGATTTCAGGGTAATCAGAATGAATTTGGAAGAACAATTCTCAGTTTGAAGCTTGAAATTTGAAAGGTTTGACCAAGATTTGACTTGTTGGTATATGATCGCGGATTGGAATTTTTATGATTTGGTTAGCTCCGCTAGGTAATTTGGGACTTAGGAGCGTGATCAGAATGCATTTTGGAAGTCTGTGGAAGGTTTTGGCTTGAATTGGCGAAGTTGAGATTTCAGCATTTTCTGGTTGATAGGTGAGATTTTGATATAGAGGCCGGAATGGAATTCTGAAAGTTGCAGTAGTTCCGTTGTGACATTTGGGATGTGTGTGCAAAATTTCAGGTCATTCAGACGTGGTTTGGTTGAGTTTTTGATCAAAAGCGGAATTCAGAAGATTTTTTTGGAAACTTAGGCTTGAATTCGATGTGTTTTGGTTGATTTGATGTTGTTTGAGGTGTTTTGAAAATTGGTACAAGTTTGAATAAGGTGTTGGGATATGTTGGTGCTTTTGGTTGAGGTCCCGGGGGCTTCGGGGTGATTTTGGATGGTTGACGGAGGAGTTTGAGACTTTGTGAGATTGCAGATTTTTACTGCTTCTGGTACTTCCGCACCTGCGGATTGGGGACCGCAGGTGCGACGCCGCATGTGCGAACGATTGGTCGCAGAAGTGAAAAGGGGGCTTGAAGAGCAGGAACCGCAAAAGCGGTGAGGAGGACCGCATCTGCGATATCGCAGATGCAGATAAGGGGAAGCTTAAGTGATTTCCACAGAAACAGATCAAGAACCACAAATGCGGTACCGTAGAAGTGGTAAATAGGGCCGCAAATGTGAAAATGCATGGGCAGAAGGTATAAATTGTGTCCTTCGCGATTTTGAACTATTTTCATCATTTCTAATTCGGCTTTGGAGCTTTTTGGACGATTTTGAAGAGGGATTTCAAGGGAACTTCATTGAGGTAAGGAATTTGGACCTAAAACGTGTCTCTATGCTATTATTTCATGGATTAGAGCTATAATTAATGGAATTTAAGGGTTAAAATTGGGGAAAACTAGGGCTTGAAAACTTAGACCTTTGCTTGAGGATTTGAAGGACCATTTGAGGTCGGATTTGAGAACTTTTGATATGTATGTACTCGTGGGAGGATAAGGATTCCGTTGATGTAAAAATTATCAAATTCCAAGATGTGGGCCCGGGGGTCGGGTTTTGGTAATTTTGGGATTTATGTTGTAAATTGATTATTTTCGCTTGGGCTTCGATCCCTTAGCATATTTTGACATTCTCGTTTTGATTTTTGGATAGATTTGACGCGAGTGGAGGCCGATTCGAGGGGCAAAGGCGTCGCGAGCTAGAGATTTAACCGGATTGAGGTGAGTAATAGTTGTAAATGATGTTCTGAGGGTATGAAACCCCGAATTGCACATCGTTGTGCTATATTAAAGTGACGCACACGCTAGATGACGAGCGTGGGGTCGTGCACTGTTGGGGATTATGACTTAGACCATCCCAAATGACTATTTTACTGCGTATTTGACTGAAAAATCTATTTGTTGTCATCATATTTTGGGTTGAATGCCATATTTGGGCTGAGTGCCAACTATTTGAACCCTTAGGGGATTTTATTGATATTTCCTCACTATCTTGACTTTATACTTGAACTCGGTCATGCTATATTTCATTGTTTTCATAGCTCAGCCATGTTTACTCTGTTTTAATATATCAAATGATATTTCAAATAATATTTTGGGCTGAGCATCATGTTTTTACTGTTGCCCGAGTAGCTTATGTGATTTTGACTGAGTAAGGCCGAGGGTTTGTGCTGTGAGAATACTTTTGGGTTGGGTTGCATGCCGCAGTGGTGATACACTGATTTGATTATGAGGCCGAGGGCCTGAGATATGTACGCCACGGGGTGGCTTGTTGATTGATATGAGGCCGAGGGCCTAGATGATGCCACGAGATAGCTTGATATTGCGCTTGGGTTGAAAGGGGCCCCTCCAGGAGTCTGCACACCCCTAGTGAGTGCGGGTACCAATTGTGATGTGAGATATAGCCCAAGGGGCTGGTATTGTTGACATTGTGCCCGAGGGGCAATCCTTTATGTGCTGACCTGTCTTATTTGTCTGTCATTTACCTGTTTAATTGCGTATTTGTGCCCGAGGGGCGGATTTTCTGTGCATATCTGTTCTAATTGCTTTGCATTCAATTGCTTAACTGTTGAAAAGTCGTTTTAAAAGAAGTTTAAACTAAGCTAAGATGCTTTAAGAGATTTCACAGCTTCATTGCTTTCTTACTGGTTTTGTACTACTTCTATACAACATGTTAATGTTTCGTGATTTCCTATCACTTAGTCTTTAGTTATGATTATTACTCACTGAGTTGGAGTACTCACTTTACTCCCTGCACCTTGTGTGCAGATTCAGGTATTTCTGCACCCGGTAGCGGGTATTGGTTGATCAGAGGCAGATTCTTTGGAGTTTAGCAAGGTAGCTGCCCGACGTTCGCAGCACTATTTTTCTCTCTTTGATGTTATTAGACCGTATTTAGTACATTTACAGAAATTCTATTGTATTTTAGACCTTAGTAGATACTCGTGACTTGTGACACATCGATATCGGGCTGTGTTGGGTTGTTCTTCTACATATTTGTACTGTTGACTGCTTAAATGTTGGACTAATTATAATGTTTTAGACTTAATTCTCATTGTTAACTGCTTAAAACTGAAGTGGGTAAGTGTCGGCTGGCCTTGTCTTCACGAGAGGACCCATCATGACCGGGTCCGAGTTTAGGGTCGTGACATGAATAATATGAGTAACTCTCTACCTCAAGGGAGTTGCGAAGTATTATTTATGTTGCATGGGGTGATCCTTTAGGCTAAAAAACTTAGGACCCGCTCTCTTCTTTATTCATTTAGTCATCTAATATAGACCTATAGTCATAGCCTTGTAGTCCTTATTTCTCATTGTATAACAATAAATTCCTTTGGCCCTTACTCACTTTGTTTATCTTGCCTAATTGTAATACACATAGTCTTAAGTTCTGTCGGGACCCACTGTTGTGGACCTCGAAGAGTGCCTAATACCTTCTCTTTGAGGTAATTTGAGCCCTTACCCGGTCTTTGATGGCGTTGACTAGTCAAACAGAGTTATCTGCATGATAGGTTCCCTAACGCACTTTAAAACTGTTAGATGATGACTCTTTTCTTCTTTTAACACCTTATCTCCCATCCAAAAGAGTTGTCACAACGTCGAAAGCCACTTTCGCAAGAAAATGGGACGCGATAGCATGGCGACTCTGTTGGGGATACACTTAGGCTTTTACCATAATGAACTTGACTTATGTGGATTATTTTCTTTATAACATGCACACCCCTTCCCTTCTTCACCTTTATTTGTTTAAATTTGTTATAACATGCACATCCCTTCCCCGTTCATTGTTTGCTACATCTGCTCTTTATTTTGTTTAAAGATTTCTATATCATGCCTCTCCCATCCTTACTCCCTTGCTTGCTTTATTATATTCTCGCATATATTCCATGAACTAACTTCTTCCTTTGTCCTTCTTTCTTATGTTTTTCATGTTTTACCTTATTACTATATTTACTGCTTTTACATATTTATCATGCAAATACTTAGCAATGTGTTATCATAAAGCATGCTCCACATCATACTCGACTCGTACCAATTATCAACATAGCGGTGCTTGATGAGTGTCCACGCTCTTCCAAAATTACCTTTTTTTTAAATCGGAAAGGCTTATTTGCAGTAGACTAGTCGATCAGCAGTGCAGTCGATAGTCTCGTGCCTTTCCCTTTCAAGTCGTCCGCTTGAGAGTACCAGTCTAGAAACCTTACTCCAACATTGAATGTACATGCATCATGTTAAACATAGTACGGGTTATGACGTTGTTAATGTAATAAACCTCTAAGATAAGCCTTGTCCAAAGTCCGACGGGATTTCTGCAGTCCTAATGGACACTACCATTTTATGTGCATTACTTGGAGAAAATGTGCCAATATATTTATCATTATTGTGTAAATATTCAAATCTAGAGGGGGAAAGGGCTAACTTTATTTGTTTGTAGAAAATGAAGCATGAAGTCCCTAGGTTCGGCATGGTCCAAAACATCCCACCTCTACTACTTGACTGGTGGAAAAATATCGCGCCTAGCGACAAGAATCATGTGAGAAGGGTACATGGTGACTTGCCATCTTTGCTCGATATCCGACCGAATAGGGTATTAATTGAGACCGCTACTATGTTCTGGGATGAGAAAAAGGGTCGTCTTCCGCTCTGGTGACATAGAAATGAATCCTCTCCTAGAAGAAATAGGAGGATTCGCTAAGCTACCATATGATAGTCCAGGGTTATTAGTGCCAGAGAATCGCACCCTTTGCGGTTTTCTAAAAATGCTATGTTTCAAGAAAAATGATGAGTTGATTTGTTTGAAGAAGTCATACATCCCATTTGAATTCCTTTATGAGCGTTACAGGCACGGTATCATATTGTCTTTATCATGAGGAACTCTCCATTACTTCTCTGGGTTGGACGCATCGCCAAGTTTATGTGTTTATCGTCTACTTCTTGGGGTTGTTGATATTTCCAATGAAAGGGGGAAGGATTCATACTCTCCTAGCCATGGTCGCCAGTACTTTGATGGAAGGCATCGAAGGACAAACCTACACTATCATCCCCATGATATTAGCTAAAATGTACCGCGCATTAGATCGGTGCAAGCAGGGATTCAGGCACTTCGAAGGTTGTAATCTGTTATTGCAAGTTTGGTTATTGGAACATTTTCAGAGGAGAGAATACCACCAAGAGCTTCTGCGATGACCAATGAATGACTACATAGTTTACCATCACCCAAAGAAAATGACATTTATCCCAGACAGGTTTGCACAACCTGGAAATGCTATGAGTTGGGTGCGTTTCTTCAACAATCTGACAAATGAGCAGGTACATTGGATGTTTGAATGGTTACCTAGCAGTGAGTTCATCATCAGGTCAAGAGAGACTACTCATCTGGTACTAATTGGGTTGAGAGGTATCTATCCTTATGCTCCTGTAAGGGTAATGAGACAAGCGGGAAGAAAAAAGGTTTTACCTCGGGTTTCCAACATGGTCCAGTACAAAGCAAACTTTAAAGGGACATCATTCCATTCAAGTCCGAGGCACAACATATGTGGAACCAGAAGGTCATTGTGAAAAAGGATACTATTGAGCTAAACAGGTATCATGCCAGTCATGTATACTTCTACCCATAATGGTTGGTAGATGATATAGCAAGAGACATCAATCCGTGAATTAATCTGAAAAACAGGATCATAGATGACGCTGCTGAAGCACAAGTCAAGTATATGAGGTTACACAAAAGGGTCTTCGAGTTTGAAGCTAGGCATCTGGAACAATACAAAGTGGATATGGAAGCGATCAACGAATGGAAGGATATTGCTACCAAGTCAATAGAGAGACTGGAATATTTGGAACAAGGGTTGATGGAGCTTGAAGGACAGATGGGGAAGAGGCTTTCAGATTGTTAGAACACGGATGACAATGAAGAAAGGCATCTTGTAAAGGCTTACCTTTTGTTGGATATGCACGACCTGGGGAATTGATTGATAGAGTCGAGAGCCAAGCACAGGGAATGTCCCTCTGGGACCAAGTAGATTAGAAAATGATATTCTTTACTGCTTTCTAGCTTAGTTTTAGATTTCGATTGTAATAAGGCAAATTCCATTAGTAACTTTCTTATTATTGTTGATTTAGTAAGGATTTGAATCATTTTCGCATTAATGAAATGATGCAATTATTGGCATCAATTTTTCTCCAAGTCTATGTGTCGCTTAGGCCTACCTCGGGCACAATGAGGTCCCCCAACTAGGACGCAAATTATTACGTGATTTGCAAAACATATTTAATATATCAAGCATTCTTTCAATATGCTTTACTGACTTGGTTACCTTTTGTTTGTTTTTCTTTCTTTTGATTATTCCCATTCCCCAAGGTTGGTTTCTGCATATTGGCATCATTCACATATCACACTAGATCCAGAGGTCCTCCACCTACTCCACTACCAAGTGATCCTAACGGAATAAGCAAAGGAAAAGGAAAAATTGACGATTTAAGCAGTATCAGAAAAGACAACGCTACTATGGCAGAAAACGCTGAAACTTCAAATGGCCAAAGTACTCCAACATAGAACGAATTGGTCTTACGCCTAGAACATAAAATCCTGGAGCAACAAGGAGAACTTGAGCAGGTCTGGAACTTGGAAAACCTTTTCCTCACCCTAAACGTCCCTGATATAAACCAACAAAATCCAAACGCCCAAAACCTGGCACCCCCCAAAACACACAGAACCAAACTCCACCGCCGAATCCTCCCCCACCACATCAATACACCACACCTCCTCAGAACTATAACCCTCCACCGGTACCTACTCCTCAACCACACCATCACCATCCAACTCAATATCCATAAACCACCACTTATCACACCCCTCAAAATGCACCACAACCTACCCCTGATCCCCAAAATTCAACTAATGACCACCCTTATGCCTAGATTCCCGAAGTTCATCAAAGTAATCCCATATATGTAGAAACTATACCCCACACCCCACAACAAACCCTATATATACCGAAATCAATCGAGAAAGACATGCTCATCAAGAACATGGCAGAGGAACTCAAAAAGCTCATTGGAACAGTTTAGAGTGTCGAAGGTGGTATGGGCATTGAAGGTTTGAACTACGAGGACTTGTGCATTCAACCAGATGTAGAACTGTCAGAGGTTTACAAACCTCCCATGTTCGAAATGTTTGATGGAATTGGTAACCCGAAAGTACATCTAAGAATATATTGTGACAAACTTGTAGGAGTTGGCAAAGATGAATGAATCCGTATGAAACTGTTCATGAGGAGCCTCACAGGAGATGTTTTGTCTTGATACATCAGTCAGAACCCAAAAAAGTGGGTTAATTGGGTGAGTATGGCGTCAGACTTCATGGACCGATTTAGGTTCAACATAGAAAACGCACCAGACATTTTCTACATTCAAAATCTCAAGAAGAAACCAACGAAAAACTTCCGCGAGTATGCTACTCAATGGTGATCTGAAGCTGTGAAAGTAAGGTAAGCACTTGAAAAAGAACAGATGAGCAGTTCTTCGTCAGAGCTGAGGACCTGCAATACTATGAAAGGCTGATGGTTATTGAAAACCATAAATTTTCTGACATCATCAAACTGGGAGAAAGAATAGAAGAAGGGATCAAAAGTGGAATGGTGAAAATTTCGAAGCACTCCAGGCCACAAATAAAGCTTTGCACTCAGGAGGTATCTCTAAGAAGAAAGAAGTGGGTGCTATAATGGTAGCCCAAGGTCCGAAGTCTCCTCTCACATACCAAAAACCTCCACCCACATACCAACCTTCACCCCCAGATACCAACAAGCTGCTTCCACCTACCACACCTATAACACCCAACCCACATATTATCACTCATCACCACCCACCCGCTAAAATTACAAAAAACAAAGACAAAACTTTGACCCAGACCACCCAGACAATACACTCCAATTACTGAACCCATAGACCAACTATACGAGAGGCTAAAGGCTGCCGGTTATGTCACTCCCATTCCCGCTGTTGCTATGGAAAACTCTTCTCAGTGGATTAACCCAAATAAGACATGTGCCTATCACTCAGGCATGAAGGGCCATACCATTGATGAGTGTCGCACTCTGAAGGATAAGATCCAGACATTAATCGACACTAATGTCATACAGGCATAGGAGGCTGCACCCAATGTTTGTAACAATCCTCTCCCCAATCATAGAGGTGGGGGAGTAAATGTGATAGAAACTGATAAAGAATGGGATCCAAAAGGGTCAATTGGACTCATTCCGGAGGGAGATGATCCTAAAACATCTCCATCACCCCCACGCCCATTGTGGTAACTGCACCAGCACCATTTGAAGTTGAGGTAACCACACCCTTCACCATGATGGTAGCACCCACACCATCTTATAAGTATGATGCTATACCATGGGATTCTAATGCAGAAGCAAGAAGGAAAGGAAAAGCGAAAATGGAAGAAATAGGTGCAGCACAAGGCATGACTAGAACTGGCAGGGTTTATACACCTGAGCACTTGGGAGGAACAAGCAAAGAAGTTGCATCTAAGATGCCTGTCATTAAGACTGGTCATGATGGATGAACTTTAGAGAAAAGTACAAGCAAGAGAATACTCTTTGGTTGACCATTTGAACAAAACTCTCGCTCAGATATCCATCTTGTCACTGCTACAAAACTCCGAGACACACGGGAATACCCTGATGAAGGTGTTGAGTGAAGCTTATGTACCCACCAACATCACTAGTGGGGAAATGGCCAACATGGTCGGGCAGGTACTGGAAAGCCACAAAATCACTTTTCATAAAGACGAGCTGCCACCGGAACGACTAAGTCATAACAGGTCACTACATATCACAGTGCAATTTGAGGGCAAATTCATCGTCAGGGTCCTGATAGATGGGGGTTCAAGTCTCAATATATGTCCACTGACTACTCTAAAGAGGTTGGGTAAAGGTATGCACAAGATACGAACATGAAGCATGAATGTGAAAGCGTTTGATGGATCTTAAAGAGCCACAATTGGAGAAATCAACCTTAGCCTACAGATGGGCCCAACCTGGTTTGATGTTGAGTTTCAAGTGCTGGATATATATATGCTACCTACAATATATTGTTGGGACAACCCTGGATATATGTCACTGGGGCAATGACTTCTACTCTACATCAGGCTGTGAAGTTTGAATAGAACCATCAGGAGGTGATTATCCATGGAGACATGAGTACCATCAGGAGGTGATTATCCATGGAGACATGAGTAATCCCATCTATACCAATCAGACTGTTCTAGTCATCGAGAAGAGGAAGAAGCTGGGAGGAGAAACATACCATCGCATTGAGCGCATCAATGCAATTGAAAAGGACAAATGGTGGAGCAACAAAATAGAAAGCATACTGCTATGGACAGGGTATGAGCCTATCAAGGATCTCGGTAAGAATCTCTAAGGGATTACCAAACCGGTATAGCCAAAGCGTCATGGTACAACTTCAGGCTTGGGTACGAATATACTTGGCAAGAGTACCATGATTGGTCGCCACCATGACGTGGTCCTTATTATCCTCTGGAACAACCGGTACCACATTTGCACCAGACATTTCATCAAGCTGACATGATGTGGGGTTCTGAGGAAGATGAAGCCTTAGCTGGTATAAGGAAGCTGTTCCTGGATGACGAAGACATGGATTATAGTGTGATAGTTGAGGAGGAGGAGGAGGAAGACCTTACTATTCAGACCGTGGAGAAGGGAGCTATTCTCTAAAATTATACTGCTGCACCATCTCGTGCCTGTAGAGTTCCTGGGTAGCCTGACAATTAGCATCAATTATTTTTAAAGCAATTTTTTGAGCATTTAAGACATTTTTAGTATTTTGTTTTGAACGTATTTTGTTTTGAAATAATTGCTCGTATCATCGAGCCGTACTTGTTGAAATTTTCAAGATTGTATTAATGCATTGCTATTTTTTAGTATTTATATTATTCTTTACATTTTCTCTTTACAACATTATTGTTACCTACACCGATGAACCTACGATTGTGACATGTAATGAGACAATGCATCATAAGGATAGTGATTCAAAGGATCTGTAAGACGATATAACACCTGAGGAAATTGTCAGAGAAGAGGAAAACTTTGAAAACAAGCCTAAGTCTAGTTTAGATGAGACTGAGACAGTTAACTTAGGGGATTTCGAAACAATCAAAGAAAAACACATAAGCATTCACCTATCACCATCAAAGAAGGAAGAGTATGTCCGATTCCTAAAAGAGTATGAAGATATCTTTGCATGGTCCTATGATTATATGACTAGTTTGAGCACATCCATAGTGGCTCACAAGCTACCTACCGATCCCATGTGTCTACCTGTAAAACAGAAGCTCAGGAAATTCAAGCCATATATGAGTTTGAAGATAAAAGAGGAAGTCACTAAGCAAATCAAAGCCAAGGTTCTCAGAGTGGTTGAGTATCCGACTTGGCTAGACAACATCGTGTCAGTCCCGAAGAATGATGGGAAAGTTAGAGTGTGTGTTGATTACCGAGATTTAAACAGGGCGAGTCCCAAAAATGATTTCCTATTGCTCAATATACACATACTAATCTACAACTGTGCCAAGTATGAACTCCAATCCTTTGTGGATTGCTTCGCGGAGTATCATCAGATCCTGATAGGTGAAGAGGATGCCGAAATGATAGCCTTTATCACTCCATGGAGGATGTACTCCTATAAAATAATGCCGTTTGGTTTGAAGAATGCTGAAACACTTACATGAGAGCCATGACTGTAAGGCCTCGTAATTTTTTTTTCCTAAAACCCAAAAGTTTGTGGCGCCAAGTTAGATTCATATGTTAAAGATTGTTGGGATCCTTCGCAGCTTGCAAGCTCACCGCGGTTCAGACTTTTTGGGCTAAGCAGTGTGTTGGTGAGTTTAAGAAAATGTTTGGAAATTCAGGGCAATTGTGCAGCCAAATCTGCGATCGCATATCTGATATGCGGACCGTAGAACCGCCGCGGAGTGAAGCAGATATTTGAGTTAATTTTGGACCAAATGTGCGGTCCATTATGCGGTTGCATAATCACTATGAAGAGCACATAATCCATAGCGAAACCCCTATTGAAATTCTCGGAGGGGTGTTCTGCGGCACATTATGCGACTGCAGATCCGTGTCAGGGCTCCAAATTTCTAAATTTAAACCCGATCCCATGTCGTTAAAACATATGTTATGGTTTATTCTGAGCATATTTCTGATGCTTTAGCATGAGATAAAGAGTCCTAGAGTGAGAGAGTGATCTCCATCTAATTATTCCCCAATTCTTGCATATGTCCTTGAAGATTGTCGAGTAAAGTTCACTAAGTCTTCACCTTAAAGGTAAGAATTTATGCCCTAGCTCTTAAATTCGAAATTTCTACTAAAATGCATAATTAGCAAGATGGTTCATGGGCTTGAGGGTTGTTTGTTTTTCATGCATGGGTGGTGAAAGAATGTAGGAAGAATGTGAGCTAAAAATAGTAAAGGATGGGGTGTGGGTTGATAGAATCTTCCACAGAAAGGTCTTAAAAACATAATGCACACCTAGTGCTTGATAATGTGCTCAAATGAGCTAGAGTATTGATCATCCTTCTAATTCTTGAATCAACTTGTGACATTCCTAAAATAGATTGAAGGTGCTAAGAGTTCCAGAATTTATTGTAGAGCTTAAGGAAAGATCTATTGAGGTATGTGTGAGCACGTGATTTTTTCCTCACGAAAAACTACTCCAAAATAAATCAAAAAATAAAATAAATTTCTTTTACTGTGCAATTTTTGAATTTGCGTGGTGTTTGTTAAATATTTGTCTTATAACCGTAAATGTTTACGTTGTCATAATAAAATGAAAAATAAAATAAAATATATGTTGCAGGCATATCTAGGATTTAATTATGCATTTAATAATTGATTCAAAAAATAAAATCACAAAAATATGTGTCTGTTCTAATTTTAATATTTCACTGTGTGATTAATGTTTTGTCTATGTGTTAAATAATTGTTATAAAGTAATTAATATTTTTTATGAGGTTAAAATTATTTTATAATTAAAATTAGGAATTTGAATTAGAAAATGAAAAATAAAAAATATATATAAATGAAACTCGGACCTGAATTAAAATCCAGGCCCAAATCAAGATACCCCCCAGCCCAATCCAGGCAACCCAAGACCGGTCCAATTCAAAGCCAAGACCAAACGACGACGTTTGGACACATTTTATCAAGGACCGTTGGATCAAAGCCAACCAACGGCTGAGATCCCACGAACCATAACCCATAGCCCTTACCCGACCCAATGCCTCGATTCAGCCCGACCCCATCAGTAAACCAAACGACATCGTTTGACTAAATGAACTAATCCTGGCCCTCTATTCTCCTAAATCTAACGGTTAGAATCAACCCACCCTGTCCCTATATAAACCCATAATCCTTACCCCGGCCCCCTAACTAAACACCCCCCTCCTCTCACTGTTCATCATCGTCCTCAGACCCACCCCTAACCCTAGCCGCCCTAACATCCCATCGCCTGAAACCCGGCGGCATCAACGCCGCCGGTCACCAAAATAACACCCTAGAACCCCCTGGACATCCTCTATCCAGATATGCTAGCCACTTGGCTCGAATCTTCCTGAAGGTTCTCGAATCTTCATTTGAAGATTCGAGCCGAGCTTAGATCTAAACCAAACAACCCCTAGTTAACACCATAGTACCCCCTAGCATGCCTCGTTATGGATCTGGTGTTTGTTTGGTTCGAATCCCCTCAGAACTCTTCGAATCTTCTTTTGAAGGTTCGGACCAAACAAGAACAAACTCAGATCTGTTCTAAACTGACACCAAATGACCCCTAGGCTACCCTCACCCTTGTGTCGTATCTAGTCCCCCTCGAATCTGACTAGAAACGGTTAAGTCCCAAATCGAACCTTCAAGAACCCTAGAAATACCAGACTTTTGGATTCTGCCCAAATTAAATAAAGTTTGAGGTTTAATCGACCTTAGTCGAAGTATTTTCAGTGGAAAATACTTCGACTAAGGTCTGTTTGATTTCAAACAAAGTTCAAATCCAATATTGAGTTCGAGTCTGGTTGAATTTAAAGATTTAGAGGTACTTTCCTTATTTCCTTTTTGTTTCTTACATGAATAATTGTTTGTTTAGTAACCTGTTAATTTTTCATGTTTTTATTTGATTAATTCTGTCATCTTTGTCTCATGCCCGTATGATTAGTCAAATAAATGAATTGTTTTTGTTGGTTGTGATTAATTACAATGTGTGTGATCGACTCGATTAAGTTCGTCGATCAGTTGTGTTATAAATCTTGTTTCTGAAAATGCTGATTGAAACAGTCTGTCTCTTTTGGTTTAGACTGATTATGGACAAATGTTGTAAATAGTCAACTGATTAATACTCGTCAATTAAATCATGTTTGTTTGCAAATCAGTAAATTCAAATGAATGTTATGTATATATTGTTTTCTGAACAGGGCATTGTCAGTATATTGACAATGCTCCTGTGTGTGTTTGATCTTGGTTCAATGTTGAAGTCCAGTCTGAATTGTTATAATAATTTCAGTGATATGTTGTTATGATGTTAGTTCTGAATTCAAGTTTACAAAGGTTGGGTAAATACAATTGTATTAGGAGGTTAATCATTAGGAATTGGTTGTTAGCTGCTAGACAAGTTTAGATTCAGATAACTTGTTAAAATTTGAGACAGTAATTACAGTAGGAAATCTGGGACATTTCCGAGAATGAAACAGTTAAAACAATGAGGATAATATGTTAATAGCATAATGGGCTGAAAGTGGAAAGTTATTGGCTATTATTTAAAGTGATAATGGGAAACAAAGGGTAATGGGGTTGCTTAAAATCAGGATAAGATCACTTAAAGTATTAAAAAGCAGTTTTAATGGAACTTTCTGATTTTTAAAGAAGAAAGGGGGTCCAGGCAGCACTTAAAAAGATAGGACCAGACCTGTATAAGTACAGGAGACCATCAGATTTGAAAGAGGAAGGAAGAAGAAAAAAGGAGAGCTTTCAGAGAAGAAAAAATAGGAGGAGATTGAGAGATTTGAGGATCAGATTTTAAAAGCAGATTTTAAGAGGGAATTGAGAGAGAGAAATGAGTTTTCAGACAGAATTTTAGATCAGATTTTGAGAGAGAATTTAAGAAAAATACACCTAGAGTGAGATAAAAGAAAAAAAATCAAGCAGAAAATCAGATTCCTCTTGGAATCTGAAGAGGAAGAAGAAACAGAAAAGAAACCAAAAGAGAGTATTCGCACACACACACACACAGTGAAGCTGAAACAGAAAAATAGAAAAGAAAAGAAAAATCCGAAACCTTGTTGTTCTTTTGGAATCTGTCCGGGTCTGTGTATTGATACCATTTGGTTTTAAAATCTGAAATTCTTTAAGAAGCTTTGCTCTTGTGAATCTGGGTTTCTCGGGTCTCATTATTGCTCAAGTCTGTGGAAAGACTGCTATTCTGCTGATTTTGTTACTGCTGCTACTGCTGAAATTTACTCCTTATACCTTCATTTCCAGGTACATATCCTTTTAAACTCATGTTGTGAAAAGCTTCAACACGGCAAATAAATGAAGTTTGGAGTTATGATTCTGCTTTCTACTCATCTAAGCCATTTAGTTTAAATTTCAGTTTTATTTTGTGTTGGTTAATTAGTGGTGAATTCAACACCATGGCTATAAGTTATTTACCTTATTTGAAATTCGTATAAGGTTTGTAATAATGTTATCCATTTCGAAATCTCATTAGTATAGGTATATGTGAGTTGTCAAAACAGGGAGTATGGCATAAAAATGGGCCATTGATTACATCCCATAATACCTTTAGCTAAATGTAAAGTAGAATGGAAGTATTAAGAAGTTACATTAGTGGTATATCTTGTAAAAAATATGATTTTGTTTAGATTGATATAAGTTATTATATGGCATGATGACAGGTATATTTATAATCATATGAGTAAGGTGAGTTGGTATAGCTCGTCATGATGTTAAGAATATTATGAATGTTTAGGCGCACAACTATGTTGTATGTAATACAATTCGAATTGAATCAATTCGAATAATAACTCCTTTCTCATCAATTTGATTATTTATCGTTATAAATAAACTAAGCAATTATAATTTTGGATTAAAAACAAGCATGTGAGAATGAGATGATATGTATAAGCACAAATTGCAACACTTTATATCAATGGTAATTAGAAATAGAATTTGTTAGTTTCATATACAATTCATTCTTTGGCATACATATATATGTTGTATTTGCTAAAAATCGAATTTTGATTCTTTTCTTTGAATTTGGATAGTTGGGATGAATATAATCTATACCCGGAAATTATAATCGACGGGCAACGTTTAATAATTTGTGAATTCTTTTAAAAGAATTTAAAGGCATCCTTAAAAATGTGAATTTCTCAGGATTTTCATATAAAATGTGTAGATATAATAAACAATTTGTGGACAATCCATAACACCATTACAAATATTTCGCGTAATTAGGGATGCGTTTGCGTACCCTGATTATATTTTAAAAGCAAATTCGGATTATGCGTACGCGCAATTTCGAACGAATATTTTAATAAAAAGGATTTCTCCGACGATGTCAAAATAATTTCATGCAACCCGAGATGTGCGGTTCATTGTATAAATACAAAAGTGACGATGTTCCTAATTTTAATTTAAATTTTGAACATATGATTTTTTAATAAAAACTATAACATGGACAATTTTATTGTGTACACGTATGCGTGACATGATACCCGTAATTATGAAAGATATATAATACGAATATACGTACGCATAATTCGTTTATATAATTGTAAACAATAAGTAAAAGCGATAGTAAAATCATGCAATAAAAACGTATTTAGTAAAAAATCAAGATAACTAAGCTAATAATAAAAACAGTTGAGCGACCGTGCTAGAACCACGGAATTCGGAAATGCCTAACACCTTCTTCCGGGTTAACAGAATTCCTTACTCAGGATTTCTGGTTCGCAGAATAATAAACAGAGTCATATTCTCCTCGATTCAGGGATTAAAACCGGTGACTTGGGACGCCTTAAAATTCCCAGGTGGCGACTCTGAAATAATTAAATAAATCCAGTTTCGACTGTCCTTCAATTGGAGAAAACTCCCCGCCCGCGCCGGACGCGGTAAAAAGGAGGTGTGACAGCTCTGGCGACTCTGCTGGGGAATATTTCAGTACTGTAACCCAGAACCACTGGTTCAGGGTTTAAAGAATTCGAGCTTAAAATAACTGCGATAATTGGCTTTATTTACTATATGATTTTCAACTGTTTATATGATTAACATGCTAAATGTTTTTTTTACTGCTTTAATATTATTTGAATTGTGAATATATACAACTGCTACGAAACCCCCTTCTTTCTGAGTCTTCTAAATTTATGGTGCACACGTGCGCGTGACCCACCTTTCTGTTAAAGGTCATACCAAATAAGACGAAGTTGGGACAAGTAACTAGGCCGGATAGACTTTCGTTCTCCCGGTACGTTGCCCCCGCTTCAGCGGATACGTTCGCGTAACAATCAGCCTCAGGTTTAGAACAATCAGCCTCAGGTTTTTCACTTAGAATAACTCAGCCATGTACCGGATCCCTAGTAGGAACGTATATTTGCATCATATGCATTTGGCCTTGGAGACTCAACACAGGGGTTGGGTCTGTCTAGGACAGGTGAACCCGAAACAAAAAGACCATCCTGATGCATCCTACTTGCTACTTGTGCATTCATTTGCCTCGAACATGCTTGTTGACCAGCTTAAATGAAATCATGGTGAGAACCAAGGAATAAAATGGGTTGTTTTAAAAATTTCCAAAAAATAGTTTTAAATCTTGAAATAAAGGTTTTAATAAATAAAAAATTTTGAAAATGATTTTTTAGTGTATATTTTCAAAATGAGTCTTGACTTTATTAAATTAAATTTCAGATACAAAATGAGCACCACGCAAAACCCCCCATCCACGAATACAGAAGAGTTTCTATTTCAGCTTCAAATATGGTGGTATGATTTAGGCGAAGATGGTCAAAAATGGGTCGTCAAGCATTTGGGAAATCTCACGGATATTATGAAAGTTAAACCCCGTGATGATCTGATTGCGGCATTAGTAACCTTTTGGGACCCTGTTCACAATGTCTTTCGTTTCTCTGACTTCGAGCTTACTCCTACATTAGAGGAGATAGCTGGATATGCTGGTTTCGACGGAAGTCTAAGAAATCAAAGCCTGATATTCACAAAGGCTCCCTCGGTACATCGATTCTTCGGTCTTCTGAACATCAGCAGTCAAATCAGGAAAAGCAATGTCATCAATGGATGTTGTTCCTTCAACTTTTTGTATTCAAGGTTCGGAAAGTCAGATGGGTTCGAAATTCATGAGAAAGGCCTTACTAACAAGCAAAACAAAGACACTTGGCAGATTCACCGTCGCTTTGCCTTCATGGTGGCTTTTCTAGGAATCATGGTCTTCCCAAACAAAGAGCGAACAATTGATATTCGCACCGCGAAAGTTGTGCAAATCCTCACCACCAAAGAAAATCACACCCTTGTCCCCATCATTCTCTCAGACATTTATCGGGCTTTGACTTTATGTAAATCAGGAGCAAAAGTCTTCGAAGGATGCAAAATTTTGTTGCAAATGTGGGTGATTGAACATCTCCAACAACAGCCCAAGATCATACAGTATGGGTCAAACAATGATAATTGCATCGAGAGTTATGAGGAAAGAATAAAAAATTATCAGGCTCCAGAAGGGATAGAAGCATGGGTATCTCATCTAAAGGCTTTAACGGCAAATCAGATTGAATGGACTTTGGGATGGCTCCCGATGAGGGAAGTGATACACATGTCAACCTCAAATAGTTATCTGCTACTATTGGGATTGAGAAGCATCCAGCCATATGCGCCACTAAGAGTCCTAAGACAACTAGGGAGATATCAAGTAGTTCCTGATGATGAAGATTTGAGTATGCAAGTAATCGAATTACACCCAGAAGCCACTATTCCCGAGGCTCTACTTCAGCAGATGTGGAATGGATGTCGATACTTGAAGAGTGATACTCAAGTCCCAGACACTACAAAGGGTGAGATAAATCCTGGATATGCAAGGTGGTTTGAAAAACAGTCTCGCGTGGATGATGTACCAGAGCCTGAGCTAAGAAGGCCAACAAAAAGACCCCATGTTCAAAACTTCAATGATAAAATCCAAGAGCGGTTGATCTGGGGAGAAAAGGAAAAAGGGTACAAAGCAACTATCCATGCCCTAAAAGAAAATCTGAGAAGCCTCAGTTTGGAGAAAGATTTGCAAGCACAAGAAGCCGAAGGCGAGAAGAAGAGTCTAGCTTGTGAGAATGAAAATCTTCATGCTCGATTCCAAAAAATGAAAAGAGTTTCTGAAACACCAAAGAGGAGCTGGAAGGATCAAAAAACCATCGCCAATCTTTTTGAAAGAATGCAAGATTATGATTCCATTCTTGCGGAAAACGAAAGGACGTTGAGCAAAGCAAAAGAAAGGATCCAACAATTAAACGAAGAGGCCAGATCTAATAAGGAACGCCAAGTAAGGCAATCCGAAGAAGACAGGGCACAATTCAAGAAGGAAAAAGACCATTGGATACGATTAGAAGATCAGCTTCGTGCACAACTAGAAGAAGCAAGAAGATGCAACGGAGAACATCAACAAGCAGACCTCGACAGGGAAAGAGCGCAAGCAAAATTAGAGCAGGCCAGACTCCGAGCTCTATTAGAGTCAGCTCTAGATCGTGAAAACCGTGTCAGAGATATAGCTACCACTCGCCAGCAGCAATTGCAGAACCAAGACCAACGTCTCCAGGATTTCAGGGCACAAATCCACGACTTGGCAGTCTACACCTCTCAAAGTTATGTAAATTGCCAAGGAATGGATTATGAAAGGTTTACAGAGCATGCACCCATTTTGGCTCGTCATCTAGCAATGGAGTTGGAAAGGATGTATCGTACGCTGGGAGGCCATCCAGGTCAAGCCCCACATTGAGCAGATAATCCAATAATTGACAACAAAAGTGGAAAGTGGGGCATGTTGTGAGATGTTAAGAGTTGTATCTTGTATTTTTATTTAAGTATGTGTGTTTCAAACCATTTTCTTAAAGTTTTCAAATGTAATTCCATCTTTGTATAATGAATAAAAGTGATTGCCTTTAGTCCGAACTACGCAAGGTCTGATTCATGCGGGGGCATGATACGTAGGCAATCTCTATAAGATTCGACCACCACAATAAAAGGAATATAATAAATAAAATAAAATTAATTAACAATAAAAATTTCAAGAAAGTTGGGACGGCACAAGCAGCCGAGCAAATGCATAATAGAAAGGGATTATCTGTCTAGGAGCATTGCATCTCAACGTGTGATTATATATGTGTTAAACTCTCAAAACTAACAAGTTTGTTCATTTTCAGAATTCAAGCAGTTAGTTTCTCTAAAGAGTATACTGGCATATTATCATTATCACACAAGATCAAAAGGACCAATACCCGAAAGTATGTCTATCCCAGATGTTGACACAGGTATGGAGCTAGAGGAGATGGATGTCGGGAAAATGAAAGAAGAGATGTTTAAACTCAAGCAGCAAATGGCTGAGATGTACCAAGCCTGGTCTACAGGACAGTTACCCCCGTCTTACTCAACTAACCCTGCTCCATCAATGACCCAAACTCAGGATAATATTACCACTGAATTATCCCCAAATTTCCCCATTTACCAGCACTACCGAGGCACCACCTCTCAGACACCGCAGTCTCCACCTCCGAAACCAGTTCCATATTTTCCTCCACCTATGACTCCTGTTTTCGTAGCACCTCCCCCTGCTACATTCCACAAATCTCCTAGTGAGCCTACATTCCAGGCCCAGGACAACCAATATTACCCCCCGGAGCCCACCCTCAAAGCCTCCGAAATTCATTCAACTGCTCCTCGTTTTGATCTCCCAACCGAAATTGACCAACCAGCCAAAAATGCTGAACAAGAAGAGATGTTCAGGAAGGTCAAGAGTCTAGAACAATCGTTCAGAGACATGCGAGGATTAGGTGGGCAAGTCAGTGTATCATACAAAGATTTGTGCTTATTCCCCAATGTACAATTACCAGTCGGCTTCAAGATGCCCAAATTTGACCTATACAACGGGCACGGCGACCCAGTAGCCCACTTAAGGGGTTTCTGCAGCAAGATGCGAGGAGCTGGGGGAAAGGATGAATTATTGATGGCTTACTTCAGTCAAAGTTTAAGCGGATCAGCTTTGGAGTGGTATACACGCCAGGACCATGGGAGATGGTACACCTGGGATGACCTAGCACAGGCATTCGCATACCATTTCCAATAAAATCTGGAAATCATCCCAGATCGACTATCTTTGACGAAATTTGAGAAGAAACACAATGAAAGTTTCAGAGAGTATGGTTTCCGGTGGAGAGAACAGGCAGCAAGAGTGGATCCTCCTATGAAGGAGAGTGAAATGGTAGACTACTTCCTCCAAGCCTTGGAACCAACTTACTATGCCCATCTAGTTTCAGCGGTTGGGAAATCATTCAACGAAGTGGTGAAGATGAGAGGTATGGTGGAAGAAGGCCTCAAGACAAATAAAATCATGAGCTATTCAGCGATTAAGGCGACTACTCAAGCCATTCAAGGCGGGGTAGGAGGAATCGGAAGAAAGAAGAGGGAGGAAGCAGCGGTAGTAGATTCAGGAATTTGGTCGGGACCCAGAGGTTCACCACTTTACTATAATCAACAACGACCTCGCCAATCATCTTACCACCACGATTCATCCCAACACTACTATCACCCTTCAGAGCCTCATTTTTCCATTAACCATGCTCAAGCATACAATCAGCCACCTGTTCACACCAATTGGCGTGCTCCTGCCATACCAAGTACTTACCTACGAGCCTATCCCGGACCAGGTTTCAGGCCTAGGCCAGCATTCAGGGGGGAAATGGAACAGAAAAAGAAAACTTACACTCCATTGGGAGAGTCTTACACTAGTCTATTCCACAGGCTGAGACAACTGGACATGCTAAGACCAATACAATCCAAGCTACCCAATCCTCCTCCAAAGAATCTGGATTACACCATTAGCTGTGAATATTGCTCCGGTGCACCAGGCCATGATACGGAGAAATGCTGGCATTTGAAAAATGCAATACAAGAGCTGATTGATACTAATAAAATTGAGGTTCAATCCCCCGAAGCTCCCAATATCAATAGAAATCCAATGCCAGCCCATCAAGAGGCCAATATGATAGAAATCATACAAGCTGATGGGGAGACAAAGAAGCCGTCACAAACTGTCATGATGATCAAGTCTCATGAAGCCAAGCCAGATAAGCAGTTAACAGAGGAGAAGCCGGTACTTAAGCAGAACAGAAATGGTGATGAACCATCTATGATGGTCGAGGAGGGATCATCGAGCAAAGTTGCCACAAATCAAGAAAGGCCGAAAGTGATAGTACCAGGGGTTGCTAACAAACCCATTGTATTCGTGGAAGGAGCCCGTACAGATCGGGTTATTATCACACCTGTAACCCAGCTGCCAGTCATCAATAACAAAGCCATCCCATGGAACTATGAACAGGTGACTGTAATGTACAAGGGAAAAGAAGTCAAGGAAGAAGTGTGTGAGGTGCAAGGCTTGACTCGTTCGGGAAGATGTTTTACACCCGAAGAGTTAAGAAAATCTAAAAATAATCCAACACCAATAAAGAGAGCTGTGACGGAAGAAGAGGCGGAAGAGTTTTTAAGAAAAATGAAACTCCATGATTATTCTGTTGTGGATCAATTGAAGAAGACGCCCGCTCAAATTTCATTGTTGTCATTACTGATCCATTCAGAGGAGCACCGTCTGGCTTTGATGAAAATCCTGAATGAGGCTCATGTTCCTGAAAAATCTCTGTAAATAATTTGGGAAGAATAGCCAACAGAATCTTTGAGACAAACAGAATTACATTTGCTGATGACGAATTGCCTGTGGAAGGTACCGAGCACAACAGAGCTCTTTACCTCACCATGAAATGTGAAAACTCCGTAGTAACCCGGGTATTGGTTGACAATGGGTCAAGTGCAAATATCTGCCCTCTCTCCACTTTAAGCAAATTAAAAATTAAAGAGGAAAGGATCCAGAAAAATAGTATTTGCGTACGGGGGTTTGACGGTGGAAGCAGAGATTCATGTGGCGACATAGTGTTGGAACTAACAATAGGGCCAGTTGAATTCACAATGGAATTTCAAGTGTTGGACATAACTGTTTCTTATAACTTGTTGTTGGGTCGACCATGGATCCATGCTGCTAAAGCAGTCCCGTCAACACTACATCAGGCTGTCAAGTTTGAATGAGATCATCAAGAAATAGTTGTGCATGGGGAAGAAAGTTTAAATGCTCGCAGTAGTGCCATTGTACCGGTCGAGGGAATAGAAAATGATCAGGGACCATGGGTATACCAAATGTCCGATACAGTGTCGGTAGAGAAGATTCCAGAAGGGAAGTACCTTCCGAATCCAAAGATAACCTCTGCTTCAGTCATGGTAGCTTATGAAATGTTAAAGAATGGTTTTATACCCGACAAAGGTCTGGGCTTATCTTTGCAAGGAATTATACAACCAGTATCTCTCCCCGAGAACTGGGGAACATTTGGTTTGGGATTTATACCCACTATCACCGATGTGAAAAAGGCCAGAAAGCTGAAACATAAGGCATGGGATCTTCCAAAACCAGTCCCACCTCTATCAAAGTCTTTTGTCAAGACCGGTGCCAAAAATCACCCGATAACAACAATTCCTAAATCTCGGGTCAATCCTGAGGAGGAATTAATTGAAAGATTCGAGAAATTGTTTGATGATGTGAATATGTTGGAAAGCGGAGAAGGGTGTAGCAACGCAGAAGTTCAATTCGTTGGGCCAGAAACAAAGCTTAATAATTGTAAAGCCACTCCTCTCCCAATTCGAAAAGAGTCTTGGTAGTTTATTTTGATTTTCTTTCAGTTTGTTTGGGTTACTTCAGGGTTATAATCCCAAAGCTTATCTTACAATTTGTTTGAAGTGTGCAAAACCTTGTTATCTTTCATCATCCAATAAAAAAGCAGTGTCCTTTTTATTATCATTCTTGATAGTTTTCTTTTCTTTTTCTTCTTTCCTGTACAGTTCTTTTTACGCTGGCTCTAGTGATATGGCATGCATGAGGAATCCTCAGCCCAGTCTTAAAAATCAATCTGGTTCCGAAGTAATAATTCAAGAAATATATTGTGATTATGAATCAGAATATGATGAAGATGAGGTTTTTGAAGAGATTAGTAAAGAGTTAATTCACTTTGAGGAAAAAATCAAACCTAACTTGAGTGATACCGAGGACATCAATATAGGGGACACGAGTAATATCCGGGAAACTAAAATAAGTGTCCATCTCGAACCAAAGATCCGATAAGAGTTAATTAAAGCACTCATAGAATTCAAAGATGTTTTTGCATGGTCGTATGACGACATGCCGGGCCTGAGCACTGATTTAGTGGTTCACAAATTGCCCACCGATCCAACAGTGCCTCCTGTCAAGCAGAGGCTGAGAAAATTCAAGCCTGATATGAGTGTGAGAATCAAGGAAGAAATCACCAAACAATTGGAAGCAAAGGTCATTCGAGTCACTCGATATCCTGTTTGGTTAGCTAATATCGTTCCTGTGCCAAAGAAAGACGGCAAAATTAGAGTATGCGTCGACTACCACAATCTCAACAAAGCCAGTCCGAAGGATAATTTCCCATTACCCAATATCCATATTTTAATCGATAATTGTGCCAAGCATGATATAGGATCTTTCGTGGATTGTTATGCCGGGTATCATCAAATTCTAATGGATGAAGAAGATGCAGAAAAGACGGCATTCATCACACCATGGGGAACTTATTGCTACCGGGTAATGCCGTTCGGTTTGAAGAACGCCGGAGCAACCTACATGAGAGCGATGACCACAGTGTTTCATGATATGATACACAAGGAGATTGAGGTATACGTGGATGATGTGATCATAAAATCAAAGCATCAAGCCGACCACGTTGGGGATTTGAGGAAGTTCTTCTTAAGACTTCGCAGGTACAACCTCAAGCTTAACCCTGCCAAATGCGCATTTGGAGTTCCATCTGGAAAGTTGCTGGGATTCATAGTCAGTCGACGAGGCATTGAGCTAGACCCATCAAAAATCAAAGCCATCCAAGAATTGCCACCTCCAAGGAACAAAACTGAAGTAATGAGTTTGCTGGGAAGGTTAAATTACATCAGCAGGTTTATTGCTCAGCTCACAACAACCTGTGAGCCAATTTTCAAATTGTTGAAAAAGGATGCTGCGGTCAAATGGACCGATGAGTGTCAAGAAGCGTTCGATAAGATAAAAGGGTACTTGTCAAACCCACCCGTGTTGGTCCCGCCAAGAGCCAGGAAGACCTTTGATTCTTTACTTGACAGTTTTGGAAAATTTCATTTGGTTGTGTATTGGGGCAACATGACCTCACCGGCAGAAAAGAACAGGCCATCTACTACCTTAGCAAGAAATTCACAGCCTATGAGGTTAAGTATACTCATCTGGAAAAGACATGTTGCGCCCTAACATGGGTAGCTCAGAAGTTGAAACACTATTTGTCGTCCTACACTACTTACCTCATTTCTCGTCTGGATCCATTGAAATATATTTTTCAAAAGCCTATGCCAACGGGAAGACTTGCAAAGTGGCAGATATTGCTCACAGAATTTGACATCATCTATGTGACTCGGACTGCAATGAAAGCCCAAGCACTGGCTGATCATTTAGCTGAAAACCCGGTCGATGAGGAATACGAGCCGTTGAAAACCTATTTTCCTGATGAAGAAATAATGCATATCGACGAGGTGGAGCAAATTGAAAAACCTGGCTGGAAACTTTTCTTTGATGGAGCTGCTAACATGAAAGGAGTCGGGATAGGAGCTGTAATCATCTCTGAAATAGGGCATCACTATCCTGTTACGGCTCAACTGCGATTTTATTGCACCAATAATATGGCTGAATATGAAGCTTGTATTTTGGGGTTAAGGCTAGCCGCAGACATGAGTATCCGAGAAATCTTAGTCATGGGAGATTCGGATCTTTTGGTACATCAAATTCAAGGAGAATGGGAAACCCGAGACTTGAAGCTCATACCCTACCGACAATGTCTACATGATCTTTGTCAGCGGTTTCAATCAGTGGAATTCCGGCATATTCCAAGGATTTATAATGAGGTTGCCGATGCATTGACTACTTTGTCATCAATGTTGCACCATCCAGACAAAGCTTATGTAGATCCGATACATATTCAAGTCCACGATCAACACGCTTATTGCAATATGGTTGAAGAAGAATTTGATGGTGAACCATGGTTCCACGACATCAAGGAGTATATCAGGATGGGGATATATCCCGCACAAGCCACAGGAGATCAAAAGAGGACCATTAGGCGATTGGCAAATGGATTCTTCTTAAGCGGAGGAGTTTTGTATAAAAGAACACCAGATCTTGGATTATTAAGATGCATAGATGCCAGACAAGCTACAACTGTCATGTCTGAAGTACATTCTGGAGTTTGCGGACCCCACATGAGTGGATATGTGTTGGCAAAGAAAATCCTCCGAGCTGGTTACTATTGGCTTACCATGGAGCGAGATTGTATCAGTTTTGTGCGCAAGTGTCATCAATGCCAGATACACGGAGATTTGATTCATTCTCCACCATCCGAGTTGCACACAATGTCGGCACCATGGCCCTTCGTTGCCTGGGGCATGGATGTGATTGGACCAATTGAGCCGGCAGCATTCAATGGGCACAGGTTCATTCTGGTAGCCATTGATTATTTTACCAAATGGGTTGAGTCCAAGACATTCAAATCGGTGACCAAGAAAGCTGTGGTCGATTTTGTCCACTCAAATATCATATGTCGATTCGGAATCCCAAAGGTGATCATCACAGATAACGGGGCTAATCTTAACAACAACTTAATGAAGGAAGTATGTCAACAGTTTAAGATTACACATCGCAACTCTACCCCATATTGGCCCAAGGCGAATGGAGCAGTCGAGGCAGCCAACAAAAACATAAAGAAGATACTTCGGAAAATGGTAGAAGGTTCAAGACAATGGCATGAAAAATTACCATTTGCATTATTGGGATACCGCACTACTGTTCGCACTTCAGTAGGAGCAACTCCTTATTTGTTGGTGTATGGCACTGAAGCAGTAATTCCTGCAGAAGTTGAGATTCCTTCCCTTCGGATCATCGCCGAAGCAAAGATTGATGATGATGAATGGGTCAAAACCCGTCTAGAACAGTTAAACTTGATTGATGAAAAACGATTGACCGCAGTATGTCATGGTCAATTATATCAAAGAAGAATAGCAAGAGCATACAACAAAAAAGTGCGTCCACGGAAGTTCGAAGTGGGCCAACATGTGCTGAAACGTATTCTTCCACATCAGGTTGAGGCAAAAGGCAAATTTGCCCCGAATTGGCAAGGACCATTCATTGTGACCAGAGTATTATCGAATGGTGCACTATGCTTAACAGATATTGAAGGCAAATGCATAGATATGGCGATCAATTCTGACGCGGTAAAAAGATATTATGCATAACTTTTGAATGTTTGTATTTAGCATTATTTCGAAGATTGGAATGACAAAGGCAATTTATTCTGCTATCCAAACACTATACCCTTTGCTTCCCTTTTGAGCCATATTTGTTTCGTTCCTACCCTCTCTTGGAATCGATGAAAATCAAATATGAAATAACAATAAAAAAAATAAAATAATAATAATAAAAAAAAAAGAAGAAGAAAAGAAAATCACTATTATTTAGTGAACTACGTTTGACCTGATTCCTCAAAAAAGGATACGTAGGTGCCTCACGGCTCGGTCATAGGGTGCACAATATACATAATGTGCACAAAAAGAAACATCAAGAGACCCCAATCAAGAAAACTGGGGCAGGAGTTGTATTGGAAATAAGAAAAAGATTCCAAGAGTTGTAATTTTAAACCCATAACCAAAACTGTTTAGTTTTTGATACCTTTCCATTTCTAACCACATACCGAAAAGACTTTTCGATCAATTTTAGAAAAATGCTGAGACAAGCAAATGAAGATGGTTCATAACACTCTGGTACAAACAAGAAAAGAAAGTAAAAATGAGAGAGTCTTATAGGTGAAAACCCACACGGGCACCATAAGGCGACGGAAGTTGAGAGAAAGTAAAATGAGAGAGTCTTATTGGTGAAAACCTTCGCAGGCACCATAAGGCGAAAAAGAAGTAAGAAATGAACAAATGAGGAAGGTTTATCGGTGAAAACTCTTTGAGATATTGCAAGTCCAACAGGCCTGTAAAATGAAAAATGAAGTTGGATTACGAAAATTTTGGGGAAAACAAAAATGAGACAATTGAAAGGAGATCGATTAAAAGACTGGGTTGATTAATCCAAAATGCATACCCTGATCATTGGCACCAGTGAGTCCAATCAGATAAGTTTATTCCTTTTCCAACAGTCATCCAAATTTGGATTTTTCTTTTCATTCTATAATTGTCGAAATCAGCGTGTTTCGTCACTAATAATCTTATTTTTCTAAAGCTTTGAGATAAGTTTTATTCCAAACAAATAAGAAGGAATGTCAAGGTATACTACCAAGATTCAAGGTTACATGATACAAAATAAGGCCATGAAAGGCGGGAGATAAAAATAATAAGATATGGGAGGAAGAAAAGTGAAATCAAAAGTGGATCAACAATGTCAGGAAAGACATATGATTACGGTTAAAAGGGTTTGAAGGAAAACATACAGAGGGGAATCCTATAATCAAGGATCAATTACAAGGATAAAACAGTCTTTTTTAACCATTCCAAGGCAATAAAAAAGAGACGAAGAGAAGCCTCACGATCGGCAAGAATACCCCAGTTAACCACCCTGCTTTAAACTAACGAAGTTTTCTTTGATTTAAAAACAGGGGCAAAAACAACATTTGTGTCAGGAAAAACCCAATGAAAAAAATTAAAGAAGTCAGGCGTCCACCTGGAGAATGAGGATGAGAATTAAAGAAGTCAGGCGTCCACCTGGAGAATGAGGATGAGGAATTGAAGAAATCAGGCGTCCACCTGGAGAATGAGGACAAAGAGTTGAAGAAATCAGGCGTCCACCTGGAGAATGATGATAAAAATTAAAAGAAGTCAGGCGTCCACCTGGAGAATGAGGATAAGAATTAAAGAAGTCAGGCGTCCACCTGGAGAATGAGGATGAGAATTGAAGAAATCAGGCATCCACCTGGAGAATGAGGATGAGAATTAAGAAAGTCAGGCGTCCACCTGGAGAATGAGGATAAGAATTAAAGAAGAAATCAGGCGTCCACCTGGAGAATGAGGATGAATTGAAGAAGAAGTCAGGCGTCCACCTGGAGAATGAGGATGAGGAATTGAAGAAATCAGGCGTCCACCTGGAGAATGAGGATGAGGAATTGAAGAAATCAGGCGTCCACCTGGAGAATAAGGATAAGAATTAAAGAAGTCAGGCGTCCACCTGGAGAACGAGGATGAGAATTAAAGAAGTCAGGCGTCCACCTGGAGAACGAGGACAAAGAATTAAAGAAGAAGTCAGGCGTCCACCTGGAGAATGAGGATAAGAATTAAAGAACTCAGGCATCCACCTGGAGAATGAGGATGAAGAATTAAAGAAGTCAGGCGTCCACCTGGAGAATGAGGACAAAGAGTTGAAGAAATCAGGCGTCCACCTGGAGAATGAGGATAAAAATTAAAAGAAGTCAGACGTCCACCTAGAGAATGAGGATAAGAATTAAAGAAGTCAGGCGTCCCCCTGGAGAATGAGGATGAGAATTGAAGAAATCAGGCATCCACCTGGAGAATGAGGATGAGAATTAAGAAAGTCAGGCGTCCACCTGGAGAATGAGGATAAGAATTAAAGAAGAAATCAGGCGTCCACCTGGAGAATGAGGATGAATTGAAGAAGAAGTCAGGCGTCCACCTGGAGAATGAGGATGAGAATTAAAGAAGTCAGGCGTCCACCTGGAGAATGAGGACAAAGAATTGAAGAAGCCAGGCGTCCACCTGGAGAACGAGGATAAGAATTAAAGAAGTCAGGCGTCCACCTGGAGAATGAGGACAAAGAATTGAAGAAGTCAGGCGTCCACCTGGAGAATGAGGATGAAGAAGTTAAAAAGAAGTCAGGCGTCCACCTGGAGAATGAGGATGAGAATTGAAGAAGTCAGGCGTCCACCTGGAGAATGAGGATAAGAATTAAAGAAGTCAGGCGTCCACCTGGAGAATGAGGATGAAAAAAGAAGAAATCAGGCGTCCATCTGGAGAATGAGGATAAGAATTGAAGAAGTCAGGCGTCCACCTGGAGAACGAGGATGAAGAATTAAAAGAAGTCAGGCGTCCACCTGGAGAATGAGGACAAAGAGTTGAAGAAATCAGGCGCCCACCTGGAGAATGAGGATAAAAATTAAAAGAAGTCAGGCATCCACCTGGAGAATGAGGATAAGAATTGAAGAAGTCAGGCGTCCACCTGGAGAATGAGGATGAAGAAAGAAAAGAAGCAGTCAGGCACCCACCTGGAAAACAAGGGAATACAATTGAAGTGTTGGAATCAAAAACCCGCTCATATGAGAAATGAGCACATTTAGAGTCAATAAAGCAGAGAAGTCCAACAAAGTCCCCAGCAGGAAACAACAAGAATCCCAAACAGATAAAGAAAATACGGGACATAATGAAAAAGGAATACGGAATAAGCCAAATGCCCAAGAGTCACCGAGATATCAAGACAACAAGAAACGCAAGGGCATGATCTAGATAAGATTTTATAATTCATGTACCATAGTCTAGTTTAGTTTTTTGTATTACCTTGGAAGTAAGGTGTAATAAGGAGGTCAGCAAGCAGTAAAAACAGCACGAAGCAGCAGTAACATCACAGTCCCACGGTAGTCCCAGCTACCAAAAACTTCCCGAACTACATTGACCTGATTCCTTTATAGCCAAGGATATGTAGGAAACCTTTGAAGCAGAGGTTCGGTCAAATCTTTCAAAAAATGCTTCCCACGGAGTATTTGAACGGGCAAAAAATCGCTCGTATCCGCTCACTTTATCTTTGCACGAAAACTCTTCGAGTTTCCGCACAAAGAGGGGCAGCTGTGAGCACGTGATTTTTGCCTCACGAAAAACTACTCCAAAATAAATCAAAAAATAAAATAAATTTCTTTTACTGTGCAATTTTTGAATTTGCGTGGTGTTTGTTAAATATTTGTCTTATATCCGTAAATGTTTACGTTGTCATAATAAAATGAAAAATAAAATAAAATATATGTTGCAGGCATATCTAGGATTTAATTATGCATTTAATAATTGATTCAAAAAATAAAATCACAAAAATATGTGTCTGTTCTAATTTTAATATTTCACTGTGTGATTAATGTTTTGTCTATGTTTTAAATAATTGTTATAAAGTAATTAATATTTTTTATGAGGTTAAAATTATTTTATAATTAAAATTAGGAATTTGAATTAGAAAATGAAAAATAAAAAATATATATAAATGAAACTCGGACCTGGATTAAAATCCAGGCCCAAATCAAGATACCCCCAGCCCAATCCAGGCAACCCAAGACCGGTCCAATTCAAAGCCAAGACCAAACGACGACGTTTGGACACATTTTATCAAGGACCGTTGGATCAAAGCCAACCAACGACTGAGATCCCACGAACCGTAACCCATAGCCCTTACCCGACCCAATGCCTCGATTCAGCCCGACCCCATCAGTAAACCAAACGACATCGTTTGACTAAATGAACTAATCCTGGCCCTCTATTCTCCTAAATCTAACGGTTAGAATCAACCCACCCCGTCCCTATATAAACCCATAATCCTTACCCCGGCCCCCCTAACTAAACACCCCCCTCCTCTCACTGTTCATCATCGTCCTCAGACCCACCCCTAACCCTAGCCGCCCTAACATCCCATCGCCTGAAACCCGGCGGCATCAACGCCGCCGGTCACCAAAATAACACCCTAGAACCCCCTGGACATCCTCTATCCAGATATGCTAGCCACTTGGCTCGAATCTTCCTGAAGGTTCTCGAATCTTCATTTGAAGATTCGAGCCGAGCTTAGATCTAAACCAAACAACCCCTAGTTAACACCATAGTACCCCCTAGCATGCCTCGTTATGGATCTGGTGTTTGTTTGGTTCGAATCCCCTCAGAACTCTTCGAATCTTCTTTTGAAGGTTCGGAACAAACAAGAACAAACTCAGATCTATTCTAAACTGACACCAAATGACCCCTAGGCTACCCTCACCTTTGTGTCGTATCTAGTCCCCCTCGAATCTGACCAGAAACGGTTAAGTCCCAAATCGAACCTTCAAGAACCCTAGAAATACCAGACTTTTGGATTCTACCCAAATTAAATAAAGTTTGAGGTTTAATCGACCTTAGTCGAAGTATTAGTGGAAAATACTTCGACTAAGGTCTGTTTGATTTCAAACAAAGTCCAAATCCAAGATTGAGTTCGAGTCCGGTTGAATTTAAAGATTTAGAGGTACTTTCCTTATTTCCTTTTTGTTTCTTACATGAATAATTGTTTGTTTAATAAGCTGTTAATTTTTCATGTTTTTATTTGATTAATTCTGTCATCTTTGTCTCATGCCCGTATGATTAGTCAAATAAATGAATTGTTTCTGTTGGTTGTGATTAATTATAATGTGTGTGATCTACTCGATTAAGTTCGTCGATCAGTTGTGTTATAAATCTTGTTTCTGAAAATGCTGATTGAAACAGTCTGTCTCTTTTGTTTTAGACTGATTATGGACAAATGTTGTAAATAGTCAACTGATTAATACTCGTCAATTAAATCATGTTTGTTTGCAAATCAGAAAATTCAAATGAATGTTGTGTATATATTGTTTTCTGAACAAGGCATTGTCAGTATATTGACAATGCTCCTGTGTGTGTTTGATCTTGGTTCAATGTTGAAGTCCAGTCTGAATTGTTATAATAATTTCAGTGATATGTTGTTATGATGTTAGTTCTGAATTCAAGTTTACAAAGGTTGGGTAAATACAATTGTATTAGGAGGTTAATCATTAGGAATTGGTTGTTAGCTGCTAGACAAGTTTAGATTCAGATAACTTGTTAAATTTGAGATAGTAATTACAGTAGGAAATCTGGGACATTTCCGAGAATGAAACAGTTAAAACAATGAGGATAATATGTTAATAGCATAATGGGCTGAAAGTGGAAAGTTATTGGCTATTATTTAAAGTGATAATGGGAAACAAAGGGTAATGGAGCTGCTTAAAATCAGGATAAGATCACTTAAAGTATTTAAAAGCAGTTTTAATGGAACTTTCTGATTTTTAAAGAAGAAAGGGGGTCCAGGCAGCACTTAAAAAGATAGGACCAGACCTGTATAAGTACAGGAGACCATCAGATTTGAAAGAGGAAGGAAGAAGAAAAAAGGAGAGCTTTCAGAGAAGAAAAAATAGGAGGAGATTGAGAGATTTGAGGATCAGATTTTAAAAGCAGATTTAAGAGGGAATTGAGAGAGAGAAATGAGTTTTCAGACAGAATTTTAAATCAGATTTTGAGAGAGAATTTAAGAAAAATACACCTAGAGTGAGATAAAAGAAAAAAAATCAAGCAGAAAATCAGATTCCTCTTGGAATCTGAAGAGGAAGGAAATAGAAAAGAAACCAAAAGAGAGTATTCGCACACACACACACACATAGTGAAGCTGAAACAGAAAAATAGAAAAGAAAAGAAAAATCCGAAACCTTGTTGTTCTTTTGGAATCTGTCCGGGTCTGTGTATTGATACCATTTGGTTTTAAAATCTGAAATTCTTTAAGAAGCTTTGCTCTTGTGAATCTGGGTTTCTCGGGTCTCATTATTGCTCAAGTCTGTGGAAAGACTGCTATTCTGCTGATTTTGTTACTGCTGCTACTGCTGAAATTTACTCCTTATACCTTCATTTCCAGGTACATATCCTTTTAAACTCATGTTGTGAAAAGCTTCAACACGGCAAATAAATGAAGTTTGGAGTTATGATTCTGCTTTCTACTCATCTAAGCCATTTAGTTTAAATTTCAGTTTTATTTTGTGTTGGTTAATTAGTGGTGAATTCAACACCATGGCTATAAGTTATTTACCTTATTTGAAATTCGTATAAGGTTTGTAATAATGTTATCCATTTCGAAATCTCATTAGTATAGGTATATGTGAGTTGTCAAAACAGGGAGTATGGCATAAAAATGGGCCATTGATTACATCCCATAATACCTTTAGCTAAATGTAAAGTAGAATGGAAGTATTAAGAAGTTACATTAGTGGTATATCTTGTAAAAAATATGATTTTGTTTAGATTGATATAAGTTATTATATGGCATGATGACAGGTATATTTATAATCATATGAGTAAGGTGAGTTGGTATAGCTCGTCCTGATGTTAAGAATATTATGAATGTTTAGGCGCACAACTATGTTGTATGTAATACAATTCGAATTGAATCAATTCGAATAATAACTCCTTTCTCATCAATTTGATTATTTATCGTTATAAATAAACTAAGCAATTATAATTTTGGATTAAAAACAAGCATGTGAGAATGAGATGATATGTATAAGCACAAATTGCAACACTTTATATCAATGGTAATTAGAAATAGAATTTGTTAGTTTCATATACAATTCATTCTTTGGCATACATATATATGTTGTATTTGCTAAAAATCGAATTTTGATTCTTTTCTTTGAATTTGGATAGTTGGGATGAATATAATCTATACCCGGAAATTATAATCGACGGGAAACGTTTAATAATTTGTGAATTCTTTTAAAAGAATTTAAAGGCATCCTTAAAAATGTGAATTTCTCAGGATTTTCATACAAAATGTGTAGATATAATAAACAATTTGTGGACAATCCATAACACCATTACAAATATTTCGCGTAATTAGGGATGCGTTTGCGTACCCTGATTATATTTTAAAAGCAAATTCGGATTATGCGTACGCGCAATTTCGAATGAATATTTTAATAAAAAGGATTTCTCCGACGATGTCAAAATAATTTCATGCAACCCGATATGTGCGGTTCATTGTATAAATACAAAAGTGATGATGTTCCTAATTTTAATTAAAATTTTGAACATATGATTTTTTAATAAAAACTATAACATGGACAATTTTATTGTGTACACGTATGCGTGACATGATACCCGTAATTATGAAAGATATATAATACGAATATACGTATGCGTAATTCATTTATATAATTGTAAACAATAAGTAAAAGAGATAGTAAAATCATGCAATAAAAACGTATTTAGTAAAAAATCAAGATAACTAAGCCAATAATAAAAATAGTTGAGCGACCGTGCTAGAACCACGGAATTAGGAAATGCCTAACACCTTCTTCCGGATTAACAGAATTCCTTACTTAGGATTTCTGGTTCGCAGAATAATAAACAGAGTCATATTCTCCTCGATTCAAGGATTAAAACCGGTGACTTGGGACGCCTTAAAATTCCCAGGTGGCGACTCTGAAATAATTAAATAAATCCCGTTTCGACTGTCCTTCAATTGGAGAAAACTCCCCGCGCGCCCCGCGGGCGCGGTAAAAAGGAGGTGTGACAGTATGTATGGCTAAAACCTCCTCTTCTTAGAAATTGAACCCCCTTGGTGTCCATGCAATTGGTGTAAACTCCAAAATTGATTGATGTAGAAATTGCTATTCCAAATGTACTTGTATTGCAAGAATATATGTCCAATATGTATTTTAATGCTCCCATTATGCTATCTTGTCCTTTGAGGATTGTTAAAGATATGGAATATGTGCTAAAATGCCCAGACTTCAAGTCTAGTTTGAATAAAGATTGTTATGCCAAAGTACGTGAAAGCCTCTATATGCTTATGATCTGTAATTGCTCTTGTGTGTACTCAATATCTTGAATTGAAATGTTTGTTTGTTGAAAACTATAATAATAATGTGAAATGTGGGAAAGAACTTGCATTATGAAATACGACCAAGATCTAAGGTATGATATAACAATTGTGGCCACTAGTGTTGATAAATTGATATATGTGAAAGAAGTATGAAATGCGAGGATCGATGGAAAATGGTAATGTCTTGGGTGAGACGACCTAGCCGATCGGGCCGTGATCGGACGTCATGCTGCACACATGGTGCTACTGTGCTGGAAAATGAAATTGGAAATTGAAACTAGAAATTGAAATTGGAATTGTGACTATGGTGAATGTCTCCAATGAGACGACCTAGCCGATCAGGTCGTGATCGGACTCCATATAAAAGTACAGTGGTATTATGAATGATGAGGTATCGATACTAATGATGTCCAAATTTAAAGCTATGGAAAATTCACTTGAAAGCTTATATGATCCTTAATTTGGTGTTGTGGTGTTGTTTAAGGCCTTGATTGAATTTATGATTACTTCCTTCTTGCAGAAAATATTAATCGCAACTAGTGGTGCATCATCATCATCATCATCTTCCCAGCAGACTTGGTGATCCCCATTTCTTCCGGGGGTCATAGAGTACATCTTTTGTTTATATGTTTACCACATTTTGAGGTATAGCCGAGGCCTTGTTGCCGGCGTTGTTATGACTCTCTTTTGTATCTTTAGAGCCTTCGTAGATACTATGTGGGTTGTATATGGGTATTGGAAGCGTCAGTGGATTATGTTGTGGTTTGGACCCTTGTTCCTTTAAATTGTAAACTGTATGTAATTTTGAAAACTTACCTATGTTATAACAAATGAATAGATTTGGAAATGTTTACAAAATCTTCCTATTGGATAATTAATAATAACCTTTTTTCTTGATCATAATGAGTTGGGTAGAAAGTATCTAATAGGCTTGCTCAGTCGGGTTCACTCGGTTGAGCGTCGTTCGCGCCCTCCGAGGTTGAGGAGTGACAAAATTAGAATCAGAGTCTAAGGTTTTAAAGTGTCCTAGGATGTCTCAATGTCCTGTCTGGTAGACCCCTTCTTATTAGTGTGTTGTCGACCACATCTATAATTAGGGGGCTACTTGGATATTTAGGAATAATACTCTTCTTTGTTTATCTATATTGTGCGATAGAGCTAAATGTGAGGCTATTCTCCTTTAACTCGTGCATTGTTCTAACTTTAAATAAATGGCACCTAAGAAGAAATAAAGAATTGGCCAAGAGGCCAATGCCACCCCAAGGGTGGCTGTTGATTTTCTATTTGATGGTGCGAGTGACGATAATCCCCCGACCATTACACTGCATGATTCTTCTATACTGGAACAGACTGCACCAGCCCCTACATCTATTGAGGGTGCAAAAATCCCTCCCACAAATATTCTGCTTCCACCTCTAGCCCCAACTTCTGGTCCTAGTGCTACTAATGAAGACCTTAGGGGAGCTATACAAATGTTGGCTCAGATCATAGCATCCCAGGACTAGAGATCAAATGTTGCACCTAGCTCTTCTAGCTAGCAAGGGGATTCTACCAGTTCTAGGGTAAACAGATTTCGTCAGCTAGATCCTCCAGTGTTCACGGGTGCAAATCCCGAGGAGGACCCCCAGTTTTTATTGATGAGATGCACAAGACTATCAGAGTTATGCGTGCAACTGAGACAAAGGGAGTGGAGTTGGATGCCTACTGTTTGAAAGGGATGGCCTATTCGTGGTTTGAGCTATGGGAAGACTCCCGTGAGGAGGGGAGTCTTCCAGCGAGGTGGAGTGAGTTTGCTGATGCCTTTGTGGATCATTTCCTGCCTGCTGAGACAAAGGCAGCTTGTGCAACAGAGTTTGAGAATCTAAAGCAAGGTAGCAAGAGTGTGTGGGAGTACCATATGGAGTTTGCACGCCTGTCCAAGTATGCTATTCACATATTGCCCACCATGGAGGCCAAGGTGCGTGGGTTTGTTCAGGTCCTTAGTTCTTTGACTATTAATGAGGCTTCTACAACTGCCCTGAATTCTGATATGAACCCTAGAAAGATGGTAGCATTTGCTCAGGCTACAGAGAACCGTATATTGAAGAACAAGATGGAGCGAGAGGGTAGCAGCAAGGCCCGGTCTGCGAGAAACTTTGGGGAGTCATTTGGTGGGGGAAGATCAACTTTTAGAGGAGGATCATTAGGGCCATCCTAGTCTGTTGCTCAGTCTTCAGCCAGTGTACCGCCATCAAGGCCCAACCAGTAGCAGGAATGGAGTTGTTTCAGGCCCAGTCAAGGCAATAGGGGACCCCACCAGCAGGGTCAGTTAGGAGGGAGATCCCAGTAGCAGAGGAGACCCCCATGCCCAAGTGTGAGAAGATGCACTTGGGGATTTGTTACATGGACTTGCCTATATGCTATGGGTGTGGATTGAGGGGTCATGTTCAGAGAGAATGCCTTTTATCATCTCGCCAAGGTACGGGTAGGGGTATAGCACAACCATTCAGTCCAGCAGCTGCTACATCTTCAGCACCCTCTCCATCTCGAGACACTCTAGCACTCGTAGGGCATGGTGCATCTAGGGGTGGTGCATAGAGTTCGGGAGGACCTAGTCGTTTTTATGCTATGAGTGGTTGCCAGAGTGCAGAGGCTTATCCAAATATTATCACAGGTATATTGACTATCCAATCTCATGATGTGTATACTCTTATTGATCCCAGTTCCTCTTTGTCCTATATTACCCCTTATGTTGCTATGGAATTTGGGATAGAACTGGAACAACTTCATTAGTCGTTCTTCGTATCTACTCCAGTTGGTGAGTCTATTATGGCCGTGCGGATTTATAGAGATTGTGTTGTATGGTACATGGTCGGGATACCATGGCCGATCTTATTGAATTGGGGATAGTTTATTTTGATGTAATAATGGGTATGGATTGGCTTTATTCATGTTTTGCCAAGCTCGATTGCCGAACTAGAACTATGAGGCTTGAATTTCCAAACAAACCAATTGTTGAATGGAAGGGGGATAATGTGGTGCCAAAAGGTAAGTTTATTTCTTACCTTAAGGCCGCGAAGATGATTAACAAGGGGTGTATCTATCACTTGGTCCGGGTCACGGACATTGGTGCTAAGGCACCTACGCTTAAGTCCGTGCTAGTTGTGAATGAATTTCCAGATGTCTTCCCGGACGAGCTCCCCGGGATTCTACCAGACAGTGAGATTGATTTTGGGATCAATGTGATGCCAGGCATGCAACCTATAACTATTCCACCATACAGAATGGCACCGACGGAATTGAAGAAGCTGAAAGAACAATTGAAGGATTTGTTAGAGAAGGGATTCATCCGACCAAGTGTGTCGCCTTAGGGTGCACCGGTTCTTTTTGTAAGAAAGAAAGACGGATGTGTATTGACTACCGGCAACTCAACAAAGTCACAATCAAAAGTAAGTACACATTGCCAAGGATAGATGATTTGTTTGATCAATTACAAGGTTCTAAGTTCTTCTCCAAAATTGATTTATGGTTCGAGTATCACCAATTGAAGATAAGGGAGCAGGATATTCTGAAAACAACTTTTAGGACCCCATATGGGCACTTTGAGTTTCTAGAAATGTCTTTTGGGCTAACAAATACCCCGACAACTTTCATGGATTTTATGAATCGAGTCTTCAAGCCTTTTCTTTACTTCTTTATGATAGTTTTCCTTAAAGATATTCTTGTATATTCGCGAAGCTGAGAGGACCATGCCGATCATCTCAAGGAAGTTCTATAGACTCTTCATCAGCACCAATTGTATGCGAAATTCTCAAAATGTGATATTGGCTAGAATTTGTTACATTCTTGGGTCATGTCATCTCCAAAGATGGAATAAAGGTTGATCCTCAAGGGATTGCGGCAGTGAAAAATTGGACTAGACTTACAACTCCAACAGAGATTCGCAGTTTCTTGGGATGGCCGGGTATTACATGAAGTTTGTGGAGGGGTTCTCTACTCTTGCCCCGCGTTGACTAAATTGATGCAGAAAACGGTTAAATTCCAATGGTCCAATGCTTGTGAAAGGAGCTTCCAGGAGTTGAAATCAAGATTGACTACGACGCCGGTATTAACCCTGCTAGAGGTACTGATGGATTTATGGTATATTGCGATGCTTCAAGAATTAGGCTTGGGTGTGTGTTAATGCAACATGGTAAGGTTATAGCTTATGCTTCTAGGCAACTCAAGAATCATGAAAAGAACTATCCAACACATTCCTTAGAACTTGCGGCGACGGTTTTTGCATTGAGGATTTGGCGTCATTATTTGTATGGAGTCCATTTAGATGTATTCACAGATCATAAGAGCCTTCAATATATTTTCAAGCAGAAGGAGTTGAATCTGAGGCAGAGAAGATGTACCGAGTTACTCAAAGACTACGATATTGATATTCTATATCACCCAGAAAAAGCCAATGTGGTGGCGGATGCTCTTAGCCGAAAATCTATGGGGAGTTTGGCTTACTTGGAGGTATGTCCAAGGACGTTGACCAGGGAGGTGCACCGGTTAGCTAGTTTGGGGGTTCATCTTACGGACACTAATGAACGAGGGGTAATTATGCAGAATAGAGCTGAATCACCACTTGTGGCAGAGGTTAAGGAAAAGCAATATGATGATCCATTGTTGGTACAGTTGAAGGAGGGGATTCATAAGTACAAAACTATGGCTTTTTCTCTTGGCATGGGTGATGGTACACTAAGGTACCAAGGGCGACTATGTGTACCAAATGTAGATGGTCTTCGGGAAAGGATCATGGCCGAAGCTCACACTTCTAGGTATTCCCTGCACTCATGTTCTACAAAAATGTATCATGATCTCAAGGAAGTCTATTGGTGGAATGACATGAAAAGGAATGTGGCGGACTTTGTGGCAAGGTACCCGAATTGTCAGCAAGTGAAGTCCGAACATCAATGTCCTGATAGGTTGGCACAAAGCATAGAAATTCCAATGTGGAAATTGGAAATGATTAATATGGATTTTGTGGTAGGGTTACTGCGCACTCCTCGCAAGTTTGACTCAATTTGGGTGATCGTGGATCGACTCATGAAATCAGCACACTTCTTGCCAGTTTAATCTATCGACATAGCAGAACGATATGCTTAATTGTATATTAAGGAAATAGTCAGGCTTCATGGCACTCCAGTTTCCATCATTTCTGATTGAGGGGCTCAGTTCACAGCTAATTTTTGGAAGAAATTTCAGCAAGGTTTGGGTACGCAGGTAAATCTTAGCACAACCTTCCATCCACAGACCGACAGGCAAGTAAACGCTTGAGGACATGTTGCGTGCTTGTGTTCTTGATTTCAAGCGTAGCCAAGATGATCATTTGCCACTCATAGAGTTTTCTTATAACAACAGCTTTCATGCTAGTATTTAGATGGCACCATTTTAGGCATTATATGGGAGGAGGTGTAGATCACCTATTGGGTGGTTCGAAGTTGAAGAAGCTGAATTGATAGGACCAGACCTCGTGCATCAAGCCATAAAGAAGTTTAAGATCATTAAGGAGTGGTTGAAGATCGCCCAGAGCCGTCAAAAGTCCTATCCGGATGTTCGTTAGAGAGACTTAGAGTTCAAGAAAGATGATTGGGTATTCTTGAAGGTTTCCCCCATGAAAGGTATTATGCAGTTTGGAAAGAAACGTAAATTGAGTCCGAGGTATGTCAGGCCGTACAAAATCATTCAGAAGATTGGTCAGGTAGTGTACAAGCTTGAGCTACCACCTGAGATGTCATTAGTGCACCCGGTATTTCATGTGTCCATGTTGAAGAAGGTAGTTGGAGATCCGTCCGCTATTGTGCCGGTTGAGACCATCGAGGTTAATGAAGAATTCTTATACGAAAAGATTTCAGTTTCCATTCTTGATAGGCAAGTCCGAAAATTAAGAAAAAAGAAATTACCTTCATAAAGGTGTTATGATGAAATGAGCAAGTTGAAGAAGCTACTTGGGAAACTGAGGAAAAATGAAAAAGAAGTACCCTCATTTGTTTGAATAGCCATGTAATAGTTCTATGAAGTTGCTTCCCATAAATTTTGTATCTGTCACGACCCAAAACTAACCCTGTCATGATAGCGCCTATTGTAGTACTAGGCAAGCCAACACATTACCAAAACAAAATAAGATTTTCATTTTCAAGATAATTTCCAAAGTTATTTAATATAGAACTTCATAAGGAGTGTAAATAAAAAACAAAAGTGCGGAAGAGAAGGCCCGACATCGGGTTGTCACAAGTCATAAGCATCTACTACAACCGTCTGACAATATTAAGACTAACATAGCCTAGAAATAACTAAATACAACTAAGGAAAGATAAAGAGGGAGTAAAGCAGGGCTGCGATCGACAGACAGCTACCTAGTTAACTCCGATAGATCTGCCACCGAATAATCAACACTCGCTACCAGGTCAAAAAATACCTGGATCTGCACACAATGTGCATGAATTAATGTGAGTACACCAACTCAGTAAGTAATAAAAGTAAATAAAGACTGAGCAGTAGTGATGAGCAATAAAACATATACAGTTCATATCGTGAAATCTCAGTAGAATACAACAGGCTTTTAAAATTAGGGTTCAAATCAACTCAGCTCATTTAAATCCAGTTTCAGTAAAACCTTTTAAATACATCTTTCAATAGTTTTCAAACAAGTGATGAAATAGTGAGTAAAAATGATGAAAACATAAAAACCCCTCGGGCAAAACATCACTCGTGAAAAGCCCCTCGGGCAAACATGAATCATAATCAGTCCCTCGGGCAAATATCACAGTCACTCATATACAGCCCCTCAGGCATACCTTTCAATCACTCGTAAATAGCCCATCGGGCACATCATGAATCACGAACAGCCCCTCAGGCAAAACATGGATCAAAAACAGCCCCTCGGGCAAAACAACATATCACTCACTCAGGATACCCGCTCTCACTGGGGGTGTACAGACTCCGTAGGGGCTCCTACAACCCAAGCGCTATAAGAAGACATGTCGTGGCATAATCAATCAGGCCCTCGTTCTCATAACAAACCACCTCGTGGAATAAACACTCAGGCCCTCGGCCTTACTCAATCATGAATCAGTAACAACATGCTGCAGCGTACAACCCGATCCCATAAATTCCTCACAAATCAGGCCTTCGGCCTCACTCAGTCATCAACCTCTCAAACCACTCAAGCTCTTAGTAAAAATAGGTGCTCATCCCATAACAACATTTTTCTATATGCATCAAAACAATATAGTAAAGATTGAGTTATGAAATCAAGGAGTATAACAGGACTGAGTATAGATTTTCTATCAAAAACAGTGAGAGGATAGTAAGAAAAAAACCCTCAGGGTCCAAACAACTTTGGAACAAGGCCCAAACATGGCATTCAACCCAGTTTATAGAAATTCTTTCTAAACACATAAGTATCATATAGTTTCAACCAAATACACAACTTATAGTTGCTACGGGATGGACCAAGTTACAATACCCAGCGGTACACGCCCCCATGCCCGTCACCTAGCATGTGAGTCATCTCAAAGTAGTAAAACAATGCGAAATCTGGGATTTCATACCCTCAGGACTAGATTTACAATCATTACTTACCTCAAACAAGCCAATTACAATACCGAGCAAGCCAAACGATGCTCCAAAAATGCCATCTCGCGTGTTCTGACCTCTGAAAAGCTCGAAACTAACCAAAAACAACTCAAATACATCAAACAATGCTCAAGGAACCAATCCCAATTAAAAAAGGTCGAATATTTAATCAAAAGCCCATAATCGGCCAAAAAGCCCACTTGGGCCCGCATCTCGAAACCCAACAAAACTCACAAAATTTGACAATCCATTCAATTATGAGTCCAACTATACTAGTTTCATCCAATTCCGACTCCAAATCGATGTTCAAAACTAAAAAAAATCACTTTATGAAACTTTAGGCAAAACCCCTCAAATTTCACTTTGAAATCATTAATCAAATGCCAAAAACAAAGTTGGATTCATGAAATATAACTAAAATCAAGTATATAACACTTACACCAATCCATATGGTGAAAATCGCCTCCAAAATCGCCCAAATCCGAGCTCCCCAACTCAAAATATGACCAAATGAACAAACCCTTGTTTTATATATTTTCTGCCAGCTATTCTACCTCGTTTTCATGCCAAATGATCACGAAACTTACTTTTGATGACTTTAATAGATTCCTTGTAAAATTTTAGTCAAGTTAGGCTCTTTAATCACTCCATTTGACCTTATATTGAAGGAGATATGTTGGTTTCAATATTTGAAAATAGTGCAGATTTTTAAATACGAATTCAGTGACAATTTCGTAATTAATCTGAAAAATCTAGCAACCCAATTCTTAGTAAAATAATCATAAAATCCTCATACGATGTCCAAATTCGATGATTATTTTTGCTATGGCGCCATAATTATGATACAGATCTAATGCTTCAATAAAAACAGAAGTTGAAGCTCATTTGCCTAGTGTAGTACTATTTATGCTTGAAAAACAACGTCGAAACATAAAAAAACTAGCGCAACACAACTCAAACCTATCCGAAACTCAGTCGAGCCCCTCGGGACCCTATTCTAACATACCAACAAGTCCCATATCATAACAGGGACCTACTCGAGGCCTCAAAATACAGATAACAACTTCGAAACGACGAATCACATCTCAATTCGAAATCAATGAACTTGAAAATTCAAACTCACACAACCGATGCCGAAACCTATCAAATCACGTCCGATTGACCTCAAATTTTGTACACAATTCACATTTGACATTATGGATCCAACTTCCAGAATCGGAATCCGACCCGATATCAAAAAGTCCACTCCCGGTCAAACTTTCCAAAATTCCAACTTTCGCTATTTCAAGGCAAATTCTACTACGGACCTCCAAATCGCAATCCGGACACGCTCCTAAGTCCAAAATCACCCAAAAGGGCTAACGGAACCATCAGAAATCTAATCCGAGGTTAAAGTCTAGAAAGTCAAAACTTGATCAAACCTTTTAAATTTAAAGCTTCTAGCTGAGAATCATTCTTCCAAACTCATTTCGAATAACTTGAAAACCAAATCCGACGATTCACATAAGTTATAATACTTCATACGGAGCTGCTCATGCCCTCAAACAACCGAGCGAAGTGCAAATGCTCAAAACTACCGGTCAGGTCGTTATATCCTTCCCTACTTAAACATACGTTCGTCCTCGAACATACCAGGAGTTGTTCCAAAAGCCATCAAATCGTCGTGTAACCTCACTATGCACATACCCGGAGGTGATCCCACATCACCCTATCCCATATAGGTCTGATAACACAACATGACTGAAATTTCTTAATCCAACCTTGTCCATAAGTCTTAGGGCCCAATTTCCAATATTCAAAATTTTCTATAAGATCAGAACCTTGCATCTACACACTATATAAGTTCGAACAAGCTGTATCAAACCATATCCATAACCCAAGATTTAATCACATGATATACCACATAACTCAAACATTCGTAGCGATAACCTCTAATCACATCAGCTGCTCAAACAATCCCAATACCGGTAATAAACCTCTTATCAAACGAAGCCTCATTCCAACACTTTCGTATACTGCCAATGATGAAAGAAACACGCAGAAATCATATTCATTCCTTAGCTCAACCAGTCATGGAGTTCCCTCTCCTTCGGCAAGGACTATAGTAAATTTCTAAGCCGAATTTTAATATTATCCTTCCAACATACTGAAATCGAATCCGATAGTATTCATTCTAGGTCCAGTGACCTCATCTCATCCAACACGACTACTCTGGTGACATGACACATCATTACAATCTAAAACCATAACCCGTGCAATCCACGCACCAATAAACAACAATCTGAATGTACTCAAATCATGGAAAAAGACTCAAATGAGAGAGTTGTACCACCAGCTCACTAGTACTACCACAACACGATGCTAAGAACCCATTACACATCGTAGAACCAGAACACACGAATCTAACCCGAAGGATCATACCTCCACATAACTTCGCTACAATGCGCGATCCTATACAAATACTGGTCCACACGAAACACCTCAAATCACCATGCTCAAAATTAGCAACCACGCACAATTTGATGTCTACTACCAAGAGTGAATCACCATAACCACAGAGAGGCAAATGATGCAATGCCACACCGGCCTGAAAGAACATACCTAATGCACAATCAATCATGCAACACCTAGATACCCATCTCACTTAAATTCCACTATAAAGCCCAAATAGAACCATATCATTTGTGCATATAATCAACGAATCAAAATCCCACGTAGCGTACAAGAGTAACTCACAAATAATCGCGAAACACGAATAAGCTTAAGAACAACCAAATGGCACCTCTATCAACAATAGCAGTTCGGAGTCGACATATCCGACTCGATGCAGAACACACATCCATATTGGCCTACCAATGAACCCCAAATCAACTCTAGTCACCCAAATAGATAAATAACTCTCCAAAAGTTCACAATGACTGAATCATAGTACATACTATCATCTGACTAGCTTGCCCACATCTTCACAGTCCACAACCACGAAATAACCTGTTTATGAGAACTCCTAGTCTCCAAATCCATAAAGCACACGAATCACCATATCCGATCCCAACTCCACCACCCGAATATCTAACACATCCTCAATACTCGATCATCCTACGAGGGGTACTTCTAAAATTCTTCTGTGCCACCAAGCCTTTGAATATCGGCAGTCGATCAGACAAGATAGTGCCGCAATACCAATGAAGTATCCATAACTCAAACACATCGCCCTTTCTGAAATATATACCTTCATCAAGCCACACCAATCAGTGATATCATTTATCTAGTCATCTAAAACTATCCATGCTGCCTAAGAATTTATGACTTTCCTTTCAATAATGAACCATGACCTTACACATGCAAATCTCAACCCCATAAAACATACCGCATATACCATACCATCCTATGATAAATATGAGAATTTCATAATCCACTCCGAGCTACAAGCAACTATGTACTCAACCAGCTAAGAACTTTTCCATTTGATTCTATCTAGGAGAAAATCACTATACATCCCATGCTCCTTACACCAGTAGGAAATGTACACCTCCAACCATGGTAGAAATTATCAAGAACTCTCCGAATCCCCTTCGCACAAAACCAAACCATCAGGACTGACTTCTTCTAACTCAACCAAGCTACGCAAGCCATCAAAACCTAAGAGTATTGCCATGAAACACCTGTAGAAACCCACTGCATCATAAGCACCCAAGATGATCATATCCATTACCATGCCGATCTAACCTACTACCAAGCTGTCCTAATTCTCTGAGTTCCTTCCGAATTACCTTCAAATTGATACGTTTCCTTGCTAGTACACTACTATCCTTAATTAAAACTTGCCCCATGAACTTTAGCATAAAACTACACCGCCCTAAGGCTCATAAACCGTTGTATTCTTTTGAAGCACCCATAAAAGTACCATAATTGAGATATCCGCTTTGAAGAGACCTTCTGCGAATCTAAAGCCATTACCTTCGCCTTCCTGACATTGATATGTAGAATCCATAATGATACATAAATGCCAAAAGTCCTGATATCCTCCCATATAAATCTCAATTTCTAGCCAACACACATTCTGAAGATTCCCAATTGCCACGTATCAATCTTGAATTCATTGGAACCATTCTTCATAGTCATCCACTCTACTCAAATCTCAATTAGACTGAACAAACGGACCGAACAACCTGTGCCCCATTAGCACTCTAACACCCAAGGAAGTAACCCATTCTTCTAAGCCACCGAGCAATTTTTTTCCTACTCCATACCCGTTACATTCCTTACAAACAACAACTAAATCATCCAATATTTCTCATATACCCATAAAGCATAACACAACCTTATCCGGAGTTTCCTTTACTCAAGTCATCCTCGATCTTAACCTCTATAAGCCATAACTGATTCACTAGTATACCTCAAATTGGAACCAACATAACAGACAATCGTACAATTAACTGATCAATAACAGACTCCCCCACTTGGCTCAAAGCCATAGATCAAAACACACAATAACTCATAATGCCCATACTCTATCACTGCCATAATACCATAGTGAGATTCAACTAAATCCCTTCATAAGCTCATGACACATCCATCTAGTATTTCAAATCATCTGCAAAATCTCACGTTCACCCTCGTAACATATGATCCAAACCCAAATTGCAATATATATTTCACTGGTAAAAGAGGACTCCCAACCAACAATATAAGGATCACACAAACCTTAGAACACCCTAGAAGAGATAATCCACCTCCTTAGCCTCAAGTTGGTATCTCTCTATACTCTTCCATAATCATAACTATTACACAATCACTTAACCCCTTAAGTTTGAACTCATAACACACCATGAAGATATACTCCGCTCCATAACTAAACTACATGAGAGGTCCTTTAACACACCCATACCTCGAGGCCATACACCAACTCAAGACAGAAGTCAAGCACCCAATAGCCCTTGCTACATCTCCAACAAACTCTTCTTATCACATTCGAACAATTTGAACACATATCGCAATCAAATCATACTCATCACGTAGCCATCAAACCACAAACTCCACTAATAGGGATACTACCAAACATATAAATCTAAAAACATGTGCTCGCACATTCAACATCTCAGTGCTCAAGCTACAGTCAAAACCCGGCCTCAAGTCCTCTAGACCGGCCATCATCAATATGCCAAGATCACATCTAGCACCACATCTAGAGAATCACAAGCCGTCGATGCACAACTGATACCGAGCGCTCATATGCGCACACAAATGTGTGGAAGGAATTCAAAGAGTTACACTTCAAGCTGAATCAATATCGCATGATAAGGATTCAAGAATGTGGAATTTTCCTAAAGGTTCTGCAACCTCTCAAAGATAAGTACAGACGTCTCCGTACCGATCCACAAGACTCTACTAAACCCACTTATGACTCATGAGACCTATGTAACCTAGGCTCTGATACCAACTTGTCATGACCCAACACTAACCCTGTCATGATGGTGCCTATTGTGGTACTAGGCAAGCCGACAAAGATCATCTTGTAGATTCAGATATCCTTTCTGGGTTCTTCTTGTTCCCAAGGCTTTGATTCATTTTGCTTCAGAGAATCTATTGGAAAATAAGGTAAAATCACAGTTCCCTTGTGTTTTTCGTATTCTTTACATTTTTTCTAATTTTAGAACTTGAGACAGAGAGATGATTGGGATTCTGTGAAATGAAATCATAGCAGTACCAAAGATCAAAATAGTAGTGGTGGTATTTTTTTCTTATCTATATAAACGTGTGCTTACCATGCATATTTCAATAATGCAAGCTGAGAAAAAGCCTTTTTCTCTTTCCAAAACAAAATAAGATTTTCATTTTCAAGATAATTTCCAAAGTTATTTAATATAGAACTTCATAAGGACTGTAAATCAAAAATAAAAGTGCGGAAGAAAAGGCCCGACATCGGGGTATCACAAGTCATGAGCATCTACTACAACCGTCTGACAATATTAAGACTAACATAGCCTGGAAATAACTGAATACAACTAAGGGAAGATAAAGAGGGAGTAAAGCAGGGCTGCTGTCGACAGGCAGCTACCTAGCTAACTCCGATGGATCTACCACTGAGTAATCAACACCCGCTACCAGGTCCAGAAAAACCTGGATCTGCACATAAGGTGCATGAAGTAATGTGAGTATGCCAACTCAGTAAGTAATAAAAGTAAATAAAGACTGAGCAGTAGTGACGAGCAATAAAACATATTCAGTTCATATCATGAAATCTCAGTAGAATACAATATGCTTTTAAAATCAGGGTTCAAATCAACTCAGCTCATTTTAATCCAGTTTCAGTAAAACCTTTTACAAACATCTTTCAATAGTTTTTAAACAAGTGATGAAATAGTGAGTAAAAATGATGAAAACATAAATAGCCCCTCGGGCAAAACATCACTCGTGAATAGCCCCTCGAGCAAACATGAATCATAATTAGCCCCTCGGGCAAACCTCTCAGTCACTCATATACAACCCCTCAGGCATACCTTACAATCACTCGTAAATATCCCCTCATGCACATCATGAATCAAGAACAGCCCCTTGGGCAAAACATGGATCAAGAATAGCCCCTCGGGCAAAACAACATATCACTCACTCAGGGTACCCGCGCTCACTGGGGGTGTACAGACTCCGGAGGGGCTCCTACAACCCAAGCATTTTAACAAGCCACGTCGTGGTATAATCAATCAGGCTCTCGGCCTCATAACAAACCGCCTTTTGGCATAAACACTGAGGCACTCGGCCACTCAATCATGAATTAGTAACAACATGCTGCGGCGTGCAGCCAAATCCTATAAATATCCTCACAAATAAGGCCCTCAGCCTCACTCAGTCATAAACCTCTCAAGCCACTCGGGCTATCAGTAAAAACAGGGTGCTCAGCCCAAAACAACATTTTTTTATATGCATCAAAACAATATAGTAAAGTCTGAGTTATGAAATCAATGAGTATAACATGACTGAGTATAAATTTTCAATCAAAAACAGTAAGAGGATAGTAAGAAAAAGGCCCATCAGGGTCCAAATAACTTTGGAACAAGGGCCAAACATGGTATCATATAGTTTTAGCCAAATACGGAACTTATAGAAATTCTTTCTAAAATACATACGTATCATATAGTTTTAGCCAAATACGGAACTTATAGTTGCTACAAGATGGACCAAGTCACAATTCCCAGCGGTGCACGCCCACACGCCCATCACCTGGCATGTGCGTCACCTTAAACTAGTAAAACGATGCGAAATCCGTGGTTTCATACCCTCAGGACTAGATTTACAATCATTACTTACCTCAAACAAGCCAATTACAATATCGAGCAAGCCAAGTGATGCTCCAAAAATGCCATCTCGTGTGTTCCGACCTACAAATGGCTCGAAACTAACTAAAAATAACTCAAATACATCAAACAATGCTCAAGGAATCAATCCCAATCGAAAAAGGTCGAATCTTTAATCAAAAGCCCATAATCGGCCAAAAAGTCCAACCCGGGACCGCATCTCGAAACCCGAAAAAACTCACAAAATCTGACAACCCATTCAATTATGAGTCCAACTATACTAGTTTCATCCAATTTTGACTCCGAATCGATGTTCAAAACTTAAAAATTCACTTTATGAAACTTCAGACAAAACCCCCCAAATTTCACTTTGAAATCATCAATTAAATGCCAAAAACGAAAACGAAATATAACTAAAATCAAGTAAAGAACACTTACCTCAATCTATATGGTGAAAATCGCCTCCTAAATTGCCCAAATCCGAGCTCCCCAACTCAAAATATTACTCACTTTTGATGACTCGAATGGATTCCTTGTGAAACTTTAGTCAAGTTAGGCTCTTGAATCACTTCATTTGACCTTATATTGAAGGATATATGTTGGTTTCAATATTTGAAAATAGCGTAGATTTTTAAATACGAACTCAGTGACAATTTCGTAATTAATCTGAAAAAAAATTGGCAACTAATTCTTAGTAAAATGACCATAAAATCCTCATATGATGTCTAATTCGACGATTCTTTTTGCTATGGCTCCATAATTATGATACAGATCTAATGCTTCAATAAAAATAGAAATCAGAGCTTATGTTCTTAATGTAGCACCATTTATGCTTGAAAAATGACGTCGAAACATAAAAAAACGAGCGCAAAACAACTCAAACCTATCCGAAACTCACCCGAGCCCCTCGGGACCCTATTCGAACATACCAACAAGTCCCATATCATAACACGGACCTACTCAAGGACTCAAAATACAGATAAAAACATCGAAACAACGAATCACACCTCAATTCGAAATCAATGAACTTGAAAATTCAAATTCCCACAACCGATGCTGAAACCTATCAAACCACGTCTGATTGACCTTAAATTTTGCACACAAGTCACATTTGACATTATGGACTTCATCCAACTTCCAGAATCAGAATCCAACCCCGATATCAAAAAGTCCACTCCCGGTCAAACTTTCCAAAATTCCAACTTTTGCTATTTCAAGGCAAATTCTACTGCGGACCTCCAAATCACAATCATTACGTGCTTTTAAGTCTAAAATCACCCAACGGATCTAACGGAACCATCAGAAATCCAATCCAAGGTCAAATTCTAGAAAGTCAAAACTTGGTCAAACCTTTCAAATTTAAAGCTTCTAGCTGGGAATCATTCTTCCAAACTAATTTCGAATAACCTGAAAACCAAATTCGACGATTCATATAAGTCATATTACTTCATATGGATCTACTCATGCCCTCAAACAATCGAGCAAAATGCAAATGGTCAAAACGACCGGTTGGGTCGTGATAGTATCACTTGTTCAACTATTGTAAAGACATTACTTTTTGGTTATATGTTACTTATGAAGCCATGGTAGGTGTAGTTTTGTGTTTTGTTGCGTCATTTGATCATATATATATATATATATATATATATATATGTTTTTAGGATGTGTTTTCTGGGGCTCTCTTACAAAATTTTTGGAAATTTAAGGAGATAGTCAAATTTCGGGCTGCTGGTGTGGTATGATAACTGAGTTGCATAAGGTGCTAATGGTGGACCTTGATCCCCATTCGAGGACGAATGATCTTAAGTGGAAGAGGATGTAAGGCCCTATAATTTTTTTTCCTAAAACCCAAAATTTTGTGGCGCCAAGTTAGGTTGATGTGTTAAAGATTGTTGGGATCCTTCGCGGTGAGTTTTTTTGGGCTAAGCAGTTTGTTGGTGAGTTGAAAAAAATGTTTGAAAATTCAAGGCAATTGTGCATCCAAATCTGCGACTGTAGATATCATATGCGGACCGCAAAACCGCCGTGGAGTGAAGCAGATATTTGAGTTGATTTTGGACCAAATGTGCGGTCCATTATGCGGTCGCATAATCACTATGCGGACCGCATAATCCATAGCGAAACCCCCATTGAAATTCTCAGAGGGGTGTTCCGCGGCACATTATGTGACAACAGATTGGTCGCAGACCGAAGAAGAAAAGTTTCCAACCTGAGGGTCATTATGCATCCCATTCTGCAGGCCGCATGCGAGCGCAAATCCGTGTCGGGGCTCCAAATTTCTAAATTTTAAATCCAATCCCATGTCGTTAAAACATATGTTATAGTTCATTTTGAGCATATTTCTGATGCTTTAGAGTGAGAGAAAGAGTCCTAGAGTGACAGAGTGATCTCCATCTAATTATTCCCCAATTCTTGCATAAAACCTTGAAGATTGTCAAGTAAAGTTCACAAAGTCTTCACCTTAAAGGTAAGAATTTATGCACTAGCTCTTAAATTCGAAATTTCTACTAAAATACGTAATTAACAAGATGGTTCATGGGCTTTAGGGTTGTTTGTTTTGCATGCATGGGTGGTGAAAGAATGTAGGAAGAATGTGAGCTAAAAATGGTAAAGGACGGGGTGTGAGTTGATAGAATCTTTAACAAAAAGGTCTTACAAACATAATGCACACCTAGTGCTTGATAATGTGCTCAAATGAGCTAGAGTATTGATAATCCTTCTAATTCTTGAATCAACTTGTGACATTCCTAAAATAAATTTAAGGTGCTAATAGTTCTGGAATTTATTGAAGAACTTAAGGAAAACTCTATTGAGGTATGTATGACTAAAATCCCCTCTTCTTAGAAATTAAACCCCCTTTGTGTCCATGCAATTGGTGTAAGCTCCAAAATTGATTGATGTAGAAATTGCTATTCTAAATGTGCTTGTGTTGCAAGAATATACGTGTTAAAGATTATGGAATATGTGCTAAAATGCCCAGACTTCTAGTCTAGTTTGAATAAAGATTGTTATTCCAAAGTATGTGAAAGCCTCTATATACCTATGATCTGTAATTGCTCTTGTGTGTACTCAATATCTTGAATTGAAATGCTTGTTTTTTGAAAATGGTAATAATAATGTGAAATGTGGGAAAGAAGTTGCATTATGAAATACGGCCAAGAACCAAGGTATGATATAACAATTGTGGCCACTATTGCCGATAAATTGATATATGTAAAAGAAAAAATGCGAGGATCGATGGAAAATGGTAATGTCTTGGGTGAGACGGCCTAGCCAATCGGTCCGTGATCTGACGCTATGCCGCACACATGGTGCTACTATGCTGGAAACTAAAATTGGAAATTGAAACTGGAATTGTGATTGTGGTGAATGTCTCCAATGAGACGACCTAGACGATCGGGTCGTGATCATACTCCGTATAAAAGTACAGTGGTATTATGAATGATGAGGTATCGATGCTAATGATGTCCGTATTTAAAGCTATGGAAAATTCATTTGAAAGCTTATGTGATCCTTAATTTGGTGTTGTGGTGTTGTGGTGTTGTTTAGCCTTGATTGAATTTATGATTACTTCCTTCTTGTATTATTATTCTTTCTAATGAGATGGTGTTTAGTTATACATACTAGTACTATTCGACAGTACTAACATCCCTTTTGCCGAGGGCACTACATCTTCAAATGGATGTAGGTGGTTCTGTAGCAGACAATGTTGATCGCAACTAGTGGTGCATCATCATCATCATCATCATCATCTTCCCAGCAAACTTGGTGAGCCCCATTTCTTCCCGGGGTTATGTAGTACATCTTTTGTTTATATGTTTACCTCGTTTTGAGGTATAGCCGGGGACTTGTTGCCGGCGTTGTTATGACTCTCTTTTGTATCTTTAGAGGCTCCATAGACACTATGTGGGTTGTATATGGGTATTGGAAAGGGTTAGTGGATTATGTTGTGTTTTGGACCCTTGTTCCTTCAAATTGTAAACTGTATGTAATTTTGGAAGCTTACCTATGATGTAACAAATTAATCGATTCGGAAATGTTTACAAAATCTTCCTATTGGATAATTAATAATAACTTGTTTTCTTGATTATAATGAGTTGGGTAGAAAGTGTCTAATAGGCTTCCTTAGTCAGGTTCACTCGGTTGAGCGCCGGTCGCGCCTCCCGAGGTTGGACATGATAATGACAACCATTTTCCATGACATGATACACAAGTAAATAGATGTGTACATAGATGACATCATCATCAAATCTAGAAGAAGCACAAATCACATAGTAGACTTGAAGAAATGCTTTAATCGGTTTCGAAGGTACAATCTGTAACTGAATCTTGCAAAGTGTGCCTTCGGAGTCCCCACCGGAAAATTGCTAGGATTCATCATCAGTCGCTGATGGATTGAGTTGTACCTGTCAAAAGTCAAAGCTATCAAGGACTTTCCACCTCCGAAGAATAAGAAAGATATGATGAGCTTTTTAGGGCGTCTCAACTACATCGGCCATTTCATAGCACAATCAACCGTGATATGTGAGCCGATTTTCAAAATGCTAAAGAAAGATGCTGCAAAAAGCTAGACTGAAGAATGCCAGAGAGCCTTCGACAAAATCAAGGAGTACTTATCTAAACCACATGTTCTGGTCCTACCAGAACCAGGAAGACCCTTGCTGCTTTATTTGTGCATACTAGATGGGCTTTTGGTTATGTTCTAGGACAATATGATGAGACCGGAAGAAAGGAGCAAGCAATATATTATCCGAGTAAGAAGTTAACACCTTACGAAGCCCGATACTCTTTGCTGGAGTGCACCTACTGTGCTTTGACATGGATAGCTCCAAAGTTGAGGCATTATTTCTGTGCATACACTATGTATCTCATATCAAGGGTGGACCTACTGAAATACATCTTCCAGAAACCCATGCCTACAGAAAAGTTAGCTAAGATATTGCTGAGTGAGTTCGATATCCTCTATGTAACTCAGAAGACGGTCAAAGGGAAAGCTTTGGCGGATTATTTGGCAGAAAAACCTGTAAACGGAGAATACGAACCATTGAAAACGTATTTTCCCGACGAAGAGGTATTATTCATAGGAGAAGATATTACCGAAGCATATGATGGTTAGAGAATGTTCTTAGACGGAGCTGCAAACTTCAAAGGAGTGAGTATTGGAGTTGTCTTAGTATCAGAAACTGGCCAACACTATCTGATATCTGCAAAACTCAGGTTCCCATATACCAACAATATGGCATAATATGAGGCTTGCATCTTGGGACTTAGGTTGGCCATTGGCATGAATGTTCAGAAGTTACTGGTGATTGGAGATTCTGACTTTTGGTGTATCAGGTTTTAGGAGAATGAGCTACCAAAAACACCAAGATATTACCATATCTGTACTGTGTACAAGAGCTGGTCAAGAGGTTCACAAAGATAGAGTTCAAACATATTCCGAGAATTTAAAATGAGTTCGCAGATGCATTGGCCAATTTATCTTCCATGATACAACACCCAAACATGAACTTCATCGATCCTATCCCAATAGGAATTCATAAACAACCGGCTTATTGTGCTCATGTTGAAGAAGAAAGTGACGGAAATCCATGGTTCCACAACATCAAAGAATACTTGTCCAAGGGAAAGTATCCGGAACACACAACTGACACTTAGAAGTGCACACTCCGAAGGTTAGCCGACCACTTCTTTCAAAGAGGAGGATTCTGTATAGAAGGACTCCTGACCTGAGGTTACTATGGTGTGCTGATGCCAAGGAGGCATCCAGATTGCTCGAGGAAATATATGCCGGAACTTGCGGACCGCATATGAATGGCTTTTTCTTAGCCAAGAAAATACTAAGGGCAGGATATTTCTAGATGACTATGGAAACGGACGACATCAAGTATGTCTAAAAGTGTAATGCCAGATACATGCTGATATGATATGAGTGCCACCCAACGAACTCAATGCAACAAGTGCACCCTGGCCTTTCTTCGCTTGGGGCAGGGATGTCATCGGTTCAATCGAACCTGCTACTTCAAATAGGCACAGGTTCATCCTGGTAGCCATATAATATTTCACAAAATGGGTCAAGGCCGTATCTTACAAAGTTGTAACTAAGAAGGTCTTCACAGAACTTGTTCGGGATCACATTGTTTGTTGGCTCGGGGTACTAGAGTCAATCATCACTAAGAACGCTGCCAATCTCAACAGTTATCTAATGAAGGCCATGTGTGAAACTTTCAAGATCATAAGAATTCCACAACATACATGCCGCCAATGAATGGAGTCGTAGAAGCCGCCAACAAGAATATCAAGAAGATACTAAGGAAAATGGTAGATAACTACAAGGAATGGCATGAGAAGCTACCATTTGCTTTGCTCGGATATCGTACCGCGGATCGGACATCAACTGGGGTAACCCCTTACCTGCTGGTCTATGGTACTGAAGCCGTTATTCCCACCGAAGTGGAAATTCCTTCTTTAAGAATCATGCAAGAAGCTGAGCTCCGCGACGCAGAATGGGTACAGAGCCGATATGAGTAAATAGATCTTATTGATGGAAAGAGAATGAATGCAGTATGTCACGGTCAACTCTACCAGAACAGAATGGTGAGATCTTTAAACAAAAAGGTCAAACCAAGGTAATTCGCACCGGGGCAATTAGTGCTAAAGCGAATCTTCCCACATCAGGGTGAATCCAAAGGGAAGTTTTCACCCAACTAGCAAGGTCCTTACATAGTTTATCGAGTACTGACTGGAGAAGAACTCATACTTGCAAAAATGGATGGAGAGATTTGGCCAAAACCTATCAACTCAGACGCAGTCAAGAGATACTATGTTTAGGATTGTTTACATTTCTTCACTCGATGTAACTAAACTATGCTTGACCTGACACCGTTTAAGAGGGGATACGTAGGTTGCCCTGTGGGTTTGGTCACATCTTAATAAAATCTTCATTTTCCCCATGATCAGAAACTGGGGCAAGATCGCAAGTTCATCCAACTTTGTCATATGCAAAACAACCAAACGTATTGTCAGAAGTATTGCATTTAAACTGGGGCAGAATTTTGAGGGTTCCCTTCAAAATTCTAAGGCAAGGAGGTCACAATGTCTTTAAATGTGTCACAGTCACCGATTCATCTAAATTATTTGATATCACATACTACTACATTTCAAATAACTATATTTATCAAATGCATGCGTATTTTTCGAAAACTTTGTTCCTATGACATCCAAATGTTGCCCAGGAAACTCAAACAGGATCTCGAGACAGGAGAAAAGAAAGGCAAGAAGACGAAGGCACGAACCGACCTTCCCCCATATAACTCTCATTTTTTCTTTAGATGCAGGTACAATAACAATATCCACAAATACATTAAGTCACTGCCTTCAAGACAACAAATTATCTAGCGCAAACATGTCCATCTAAGAAATACTTTACTTTCTCACTATCACTCATCGTTTTCTTGCATGAGACTAAGCATTGTCTCTCTTCCTTGCATGAGATGAATCATTGTCTCCTCTTCCTGCATGAGGCTAAGCACTGCCTCCCTAATTGCATAAGGCTAAGCACTGCCTTTCCCTACATTGAGACTGAGTATTGTATCTTCTTCCTGCACGATGCTAAGCATTGCCTCCCTAACTACATGAGGCTAAGCATAAACTCCCTTATTTGCATGAGACTAAGCGTTGCCTTCCTCATTGTCTCTTCTTCTTACATGAGGCTAAGCATTACCTCCCTAATTGCATAAGGCTAAGCACTGCCTCCCTTCTTTGTATGAGACTAAGCATTGTCTCCTCTTCTTGCATGAGGCTAAGCACTGCCTCCCTAATTGCCTAAGGCTAAACACTGCCTTTTCCTTGCATAAGATTAAATACTATCTTCACTAAGCTACCTAAGATCAAGCACTATCCCCTTTATTATCACAGGGCTAAGCACTGCCCTCACCTCATACAAGACTAAGCCTTGTCTTGTTTCGCCCTCGCATATGACTAAGCATCCTATTTTTGCATTTCATGGGATGAAATATCGCCATTTTATCCGAAGGCGTCATTGTCTGAAGGCATCATCCTCATAGCCGGAAGACACCATTCCATGGCTTGAGAATCTCTCAAAATTGCACATCATTATTCAAAGGCGTCATAGTCCAGAGGTACCATCCTTATGGCCCGAGGACATTATTTCATGGTCTGTGAATCCCTTGTCATACACTTCATGGCCTAGGACATCATGGTCTAAGGATATCATTCTCACCGTCCAAAGACAACCTTCATGGCCCAAAGGGAATTTGCATCATGTTTAAATTCTCGCAATAACCCATATATATTTGCATGCATCGTGTTTTAAGTTTCGTAGGTAATCCAGGAAGTAACCGTTCTTCAAACAGGAACAATCTTCGCATCCTTCAATTGTTTCAAACATAACCGACCACCATCAATTACCCACTTTTACTCTCTGACCATTCAGATATTTGCTCCGTGATACATCCTTAACGTTTCAGATTCACATGCATGACTCCGTATAAATTTATTTGATACTATCCTACCTAAAAGAACCCTCTCCGAAATATGCAAACATTCCTATAACAACTCCATCGGTTTCGTTCATTGTTGGCTCCAAAACCACACACGACCTGATTTCCGTAACACCAAGAATATGTATGCAACTCTGGAACCAGGGTTCGGCCTCTATTTTTCAAATCGCATCATCCCTTACTCAATTCGGTCAAAATTGGTCATCATTTTTTTTACCCGACAACTCTTTCATCATTCTCGGGTAAAGAGGGGCAGTTGTTGACACCCAATTTCGCCCTCATATTTTCTCAAATGGTATATAAACTTTTAAAACATTATTTTTTCATCATTATTTAGTTTACAAAATCTATAATTTTTCATGATTTGTATAGCTTTGAAATTAATTTTCTTGCATTTAAATTACTTGAATATTTATTAATTACTCCTTCAAATTATTTTATGATGACTTAGTCACCTAAAATTATTATTTGCACCTATAATACATGTCTCAAATACTTTTACTTTATTTTATATAATTACATTAATATTTTTATCTATTTGCACAATTCTGCACTAATAGCCTACATTCATACATAAATGCTCTTTATTTATATTATTCGTATCATAATAGCATTTTATATTTTTATAAAGCTAAATTATTATTTTTAATCATTTTAGTACATATATAACATTATTATTTACTTATTAAGCATTTTTTATAAATTATTGTTTTGACAAATTGCGTGTATTTAAATAGTAGCCCAGTTTTAATTAATTTTCGGATTAAAATGGCCCAACAACTTAGCCCAATAGCCCCCAGCCCAAAGCCAACTGATCCTTTAATAAGACCTGGTCGGTACCCGTTTTTTGACCCGTCTTGTTTATTTTAAATCTTAGCCGTTGATCTCTCAAGATCAATGACCCTCGTTAACTTTCCCTCTTAATTAACCTAACCAACCCCAAAACCCTATCATTTTCTCTCAGAAGTCGCCCCTAAATCCTCTTTTCTCCTCTCCTTAGAAACCCTAGCCGCCCTCTAGATTTTTTCCGAATCCGTCTCAATCATGAACTCTTTCCATGATTTTCTTGCCTTTTATGTGTTATCTCAGTATTACCTGCAAGACCATGATATCACCTAGTACTTGCCTAAACTTGGCATGTACCATCTCTAAGATTTGGTCTGTTCGACTTCAATCGCTAGAATCTGGACGATATCTCGTCCATATACATGGAAGAATCGTTGATTTCTCATACCAATAGACAAATTTTCAAACATGGAACCCTAATTAGGGTTTGATTTTTGATTTCTTTCCTTTACTGGTTACTTTCTGATTACATGTATGTTTTTACTTTCTTTGTTCATATTTGATTGGTTTCTTTCTTTATTTACTCGCCTGATTGAACTACTATATAAACCTCTCCCTATTCCCCTTTGAAATGAACCCTTTAATCGTCAGATTCACTAAACAACTGAAGCTATTACTATATTGTTCTCTCATCCTCTTGTTCTCTACTCTGATTCTTGGCCTACTGAAAGCCAAGGCCACCGTAATTCGATTATTCAACCTTTCTTAGTGCGAGCACTTCCCGGAGTTTATTTGAAGCCCTTGGGAACTCTGAAGCACTAAGATTCTGGACTTTTGGATTTTGTTGATACCCATAGTACTGTGGAATTTGTTCTTTCTTGTTATCTGTTTAACTGGTAAGTCTCTTAGCTTTACGATTTCGTTTTTTTGTGTTTATGTCCTGCATATTTACACCTATGAAATTTCATGACTTAATGTGTTTCTGGTCTATGTCTGTGTGCAACCTTGTTAGCATTGAATTTGTTTTGTCATCTGAACCTCTCATAGCACTTGATTTTAACTAATGCTGCCAGTTCTGAGACACGTTTAAGTCTAATTTGAATAATTTGAACTCTCTTAAGTTAGTTTAGCTAATGTGTTGGTACCTGAATGTTCACATTTGCTATTTGACATATGTGTGCTTTACTACTTTATTCGGAATCCTTGTAATGAATGCCTCACATTTGTAGTGTGTTATAACCTATGTTAAGACCTTTCCTATTAATTGTAACTTGCTTCCCTGCTATTGTGTCATTCAACATGTCTTTATTTGCTTAATTCTATATCCCTAGTAATTGTTTGAGACCTTTAGAGTGGCTACCTTAGTCTGTGTTTCCTTACAATTTTTAAAACTTTTTAGTGATAGATTGGCAAGTCTGTTTTCTGGTGTTGTGATGAATATTCAGCATGATTTGGACCTTTAAGCTTTGAACTTTCTAAGTTAGTGCCTTACTAAGATTTGTTTGGTATTATGCACCTTGTATGTTAATCTTGTCAACTCAGGGAACTTAATTCTCCTCTAACTCTCAATGTGCTTTTTACCATTGTGTTACTCCTTGCTAAGTGTTGAACCTGTAATAGTCATCTACCTCTAAGTCTTGCTGACCTTCTTAACTAACATGTATGTGTTTTAACTATGCCATGTCTGCTTTCTAAAATACAAGTGTATTTCTTCAAATTATGTCCCTTAACCATTGTCCTCTCATTCTCATTTGTTACTTATGCTATTCTGAATCTATCATTTAGCCGGCTACCAAGACCCTTACTATTGACCTCCCTAGTGTGAGCACTGCTCGGGGACCATTTGAGACCCTTGTGAACTCTGACACACTAGGATTTGGGGTTCTTTGGCCACTCTCCTATCTCTGACACTTAGTTCTTTCTTCCTTCTATGTATTGGATCTACAAATTATTTTGTTTAAGTGATTTTTGTGCAATTCAATTCTGGGTCATGTGGTAAATCTGTGGCTGTTTGGTTTGGATTGAGTTCCTCTATGGCTTCTGGACTATGCTCAGGGATATAGTTCCCTATTGGGATCTGGGTATGCTGATTGCTGAAGAAAGAGTTTTGCTGAAGGTCCAGACAACACTGGGTATATTTTTTTGGGGGCCTGCTGTGGGCCTACTGTTATTGCTTGTATAATATTTTGTAATTACATTCATCGTTGGTCTGTAATAGTTAGTGAAATTTGGGAAACAGGTATACGCTAATGTTTGCATGAAAGGGTAGAAAGCATGCCTATAGGATTCATATGATCTACTTGTTATCCGACCTGCTATATATGCCATTCAATTTCCATGTGCAACTGGTAGCAATCATGACATTAGGAAAATCACACACTCACACAACTCGTATGTTATCAAAGTATAAGTACTTTATTTATTCCTATGTCTACTGCTAGACAACATGCCTATAAGAAACAAACAAATGTCAATGACCATTCTTTAAATTTGCATAACTGCGGCATATTCACTAGAAATTATGCCTATAGGATTTTAATTATTTAATTTGCTATTATATCCTACCGTTCACCTAGAAAACATGTCTGTAGGGGCTAAATATTAAAAAATCAGTGTCAATTGCCAATCTTTAGAAATCCTACCTATAGGGTATTACTACTCGTTCTAAAGTGTTAATGTTGAAATCTTCAAGCACTGTTTTATTGCTTAGTTATGCCACTATTAGAAAGCATGAGTAATTCTGAGCATTTCCAATAGTTTTCGCTATCCCTTACTGTGTAAATCACTTAGAAACAATGTCTATAGGTTTAATGACTTATAATTTCAATAATCAGCATGCAATAACTATAATTGTTTGGAAATCATGTCTATAAGTGGCACCTTGCATATGAAACAACCTTCACGTTTGAATCTAAGGTCATAAAGAAATCATGTTTATAAGGCTTAAAGACTTTATTTTCTCTCAGTTCTGAAACCGTCTAATGTGAAAAATCTGTTCGCGTGCATTTATTGTCTAAGTGTGGATGTTAATCTGAGCCTTTGATTGCCCTTATAGAAAATCCAACTTTTTTGCATGTCGCCTAGTTTTATCAATTTGAGCAGCCTAGGTAAAGTCTAGAACCACCTTAAATAGAGGTCCAAAGCCTCCTGGACCATAGGTATGAGATGGGTACTGCATGCATATGGCACGACTTAGAATTAAATTAGAGTGCTTAGGTAAACAACTTTAACCTAGTAATCAGGTAGCAGAAGATGATAGTCTGTGCCCGCTAAATAATATAAGTAACTTTCTACCTCAAGAGAGTTCCGAAGTATTATTTATGTTACACGGGGTTATCCTTTATGCTAAAAAACTTAGGACCCCCTCTTTTCTTTATTTATTTAGTCATATAATATAGACCTAATAGTAATAGCCTTGTAATCCTTATTTCTCATTGTACTACAATAAATTCCTTTGACCCTTACTCTCTTTGTTTATCTTGACTAATTGTAATCTAAATAGTCTTAAGTACATCCGGGACCCACGGTTGTGGACCTCGAAGAGTGCCTAACACCTTCTCTTTGAGGTAATTTGAGCCCTTACCCGATCTTTGGTGGCGTTGACTAGTCAAACAGAGTTATTTGCATGATAGGTGCCCTAACGCACCTTAAAAACGTTAGGTGGAGACTCTTTTCTTCTTTTAACACCCTATCTCCCATCCAAAAGAGTTGTCACAATGTCGAAACCCACTTTCACGAGAAAATGGGGCGCGAAAAGAAGTGCCTCAACATACGTGTATGATCTCTTCCTTATTCCTCCGCCAAACTAAACACAACTTCTTGCATCTACACCAAGTGAAATGATATTGTCGTCAACATAGAATGTCGTTCTATCGTATTTGGGTAGCCTTATAGCTTACGAAAAATCAGACAACAACTCCCTCATTACAAGGGCCTCTCCAACACCATATACCAACAACAACAACTAGAGCAATACAATAAGAACAGCATCAATAATAGGGTACAAAATATTTTATTAACAAGTCATCAACATATCACGACGAGCGACAAACTCGGATTGAATCCCTTTAACACCCTTCAACCCCATTATCATACGTTAGTTAACTTTAATAGCATGTCCAGCATGATACCAAGTACAATTGGAGGACTTCTAGCCTCCTATTAATCACCTAATCCACACTCAAACCTCCCAACAATCCAACAACAGCAACAAGTACAACTTTCCATTATTATGTTGTCCTTTATTTTCTTATTCAAAATACCAACAGCAAGTTCGACATGTAGATAATATATTCATGAAAACAACAGCATAAACAAGTAATTATTCCAAGTATTCCAACCATTTAAAGTTCATGGAAACAACCTTTCCAAAATAGTCCATTAAGAATAATAACATCTCAAATTATTTCAAGTCTCCTCTTGTAGTGTCTTGCTCAAATAATGCAACCAATATTCAAACAACTTCAAGCACAGGTGGTAGAGTATTATACATACCTAAACCAATAGCAACCACTTGGAATTTAAGCTAGACACTGCTCACACCAATCCTCAATGACAACACAACCTCAAAGAGGTAATGTTCTTCACTAGAACTAACTTTTGATGTTGAAATATGATGTACTCACTTTGGAAGACTTGAAATCACCTAGGGTTGATATGAAAACCTTGGGAAAGTATTTTACAAAAATTAAACAACTTAAAATAATCCCACATGAGATGGAACCACACCAAAATCAACAACCACAAGAAGAACAAGAAACTCACTAGCGCCACGGGATTTCCGACACTTGATTTGTGTTGTTTGTCCTTTGTTGATCTTGGATCATGAGAGAAATTTGAGAGAAGGTTATTAGCTGTATGGGGTCTGAATAGAGTGAAAAATAATGAGTGAGAATTGGCTACACACATATATATATATATATATATATATATATATATATATATATATATATATATATATATATATATATATATATATATATATATATATATATATATATATATATATATATATATATATATATATATATATATATATATATATATATATATATATATATATATATATATATATATATAGATCTGCTTGTGCAGTCTCGCAAAAACATAAATATCTCTCTACCCCAATGTCGTATCGATGAACGGTTTAATATGTTAAAAATTAGACTCGTAGATCGTCAATTTGTTGGGTGGATAACCTCGTAAATCCAATTAAATTGAGAGAAAACCTCAGTAACATTTGACCTAAATTTCCTTAAAATTTATGAACGTAACTTGTGACAACTTTTGTTAAGTTTTGTTTCACAATTAGATTGACTTCAAAACTTAACACACGACTATCATACGACTAAAATAGCTCATAATATTACCTTCTTATCATCTTAAGCGCCCTAGTCTCACCCCAAAAGTACAGGTTATAACATTCCCAACTTGGCGACTTTCGACGAAACTTATTTTCTTCGTTTCGATTAGCTTCGCAACTCTACGGATAATATTGATTCACATAAGATGAATTATAAAATAAAAGTATGGGGTGTAACATCTGCCCCCCTTGGAACATTCAACCTCGAATGTAAAGGAGTCTTAGAGGAGAAACTAGCCTTACGGGTTTTACGAAAATTTTGATAGAGACTCCTCTGCAAATAGGACTATCCTATACCTTGTGTCAAAATATGTCTACAACTGAAAGCACTGCAATGCTTCAGTTCTGAATATGATGTAATAATAGAATGAGTGTTTATCGAAATCATATGACATGGGCTAACAAAACACATGATCGAGCTACAATCGTTAAGAATCTTCTATTTGAAACATCTAAGGGTATTTAGAATTAATTTATTCTTTGGCTTCCCATGCTTTTCCTTTAATGTTCTTATTCCTACATTATATCTTTACGGAAGTTACTTTATTGGTTTCCAACTTGTGGATATGCTGATCTAAAATAGCAACTATAACTTCTTCGTGAGACATGTTCTCTATAATATGAACATCATGTGCTTCTTCAATATCGGAACATGATAGCCGAATGAACGGATCCTAATTCTTAGGGAAAATTCAATTTTGTCCCTTATCTGTGTAGTTTGAATGTGGCTTTATATATGTCTTGATTATCTTGTCCTAATATGTTATTATGCTCTCTGTGAGAATTTTTTTTAAAAATACCTCATTATTAACTCTAGATTTCCTTAAATCTCGTCATTGTGTGTTGAGGTTTGATCTATGACGCTTCTAAGCACAAATACTCTTGAATAAGGCTGACTTTTCTATAACTTGATATATTAATTCGGCCGAACAATTCTATCTTTCAAACTGTCTTATGGGGAATCCACATTTCCTTTCGCATCATGCTTTACCAGAAGATACTCCATGCAATTTAAAATGCATCCTTATGATCCTCCCGCGCTCCTCAATAATCGGTAGTTCATCATCACATCTTTCTACTTCGTGTTTCTTATGATGTTGTTATTTTTTCTATGGTTATATTTATGGTACTAATATATCATCTCTTTTCGCCTTCTTGAGCCGAGGGTCTCCTGGAAATAACCTCTCTGCCTCTGGGAGTAGGGTAAGGTCTGCGTACACATTACCTTCCCCAGACCCGACTAATGAGATTACACAGGGCCGTTGTTGTTGTTGATCATCCCATCGTTGCATAAAATTTGGCATCTTAGCTTGTAACATGTCTTTGAGCATCTGAATGGTATGCTTCACTTGTTAGAATTATCTTATGTATCCAAGTTTCTTGAGAAGACTTTTAAAATTTATCTGTAACTAAGCACCTCTATTAACCATAATCGAGGCAGAAACATTATATAACTGATCCACCTTTTGCACCCTTCTATTTTACATAACCTTTAGTAATTTGTCCAGTAAGAGCAAACTGATTTTTGTTAAATTAACCACAGTCGTCCATATGGAATCAAACTCGTTATATTTGTGACGAATATTATGGTAATCACTTCTCATTTCCATATTGGCCACACTACAAGAAAAATAGTCTTTAGCGAGGGGATATTCGATCATTAAAAGTACATATCCACTCTCGATAACGATCAGAGAAAAATTGATCGTCACTGGTCGTTAAAAGTTAATGACCGGATTCCATCCCGGTCGTTAAAGATCTTTTAGCGGCAGTAAAAAATCCGGTCGTTACAACTCCTTTTTAACGGCTAGTTTTGCCTTTCGTTAATTGTATGTGAATTTCACAAATAACATTTTTAACGGCCAAGTTTCCCTTCGTTGATATGAGAGTTTAATATTGTTTTTTTTGTAATTCCCAAATAGTATTCATTATCGCATATGTTTTCACATATATATAGAAGAACGAATAGAAAATACTCAATAATTATATTAAATTTCATTGTAAATTAAAAAGAATTAAAAATTATATAACCAAATACATACCATCCAACTTGTATAACACTATTTTTACAACTCCTAAAAAGGAAGAAGACATGTAGCGTGCACAAATGGCAACATCTTCAAACAACCCTCAGAAAAATAAAGTAAGTTTCTCTTTGGGAAAATGCATAATTACCTCCCTAACCTATATCCGGATTCCCAACTATATATTTTTTCTTTGCGGGAATCCTATTATCCCCTTAAACTTATTTTAAATGGAATTATTTGCACTCTTAACGCTGACGTGGCAGAGTGTGTATATTTCACTCTCCCAAAGGAGAGTGAGAAGCAAGAAAAAATGATTTTCAGATTAATTTTTATTTTTATTTTTACCATTTTTTCTTACTTTTTTTCCTTTTTCTTTTCGTTTTCCTTTTCCTTTTTCTTTGTCTTTTTTCTTTTACTTTTTTTTTTTTTCGTTTTTTCTCTAATTCCGGCGGATATTCATTCACCGGCGACTTTGTCTAACTATTTTCTTTCATTTTTTCTTTTCACACATAAATTGAACTCTCAAAAAGTTCTATTCATAAGCAAAGCAAAATATATTCAGATTTGGGGGAAAACATTCATCATCAGAAAACTTTCCTACGCCGGAAAAAAAAAATGATGTATTTAAATTTTAACTGGAAAAAGTTTTCTCAGCTTATATTCGTTTTTATTTCTTTTTCTCTTCCTCCCACCCATAAATTACACTTTCAAGAAAAATTTATATATATATATATATATATATATATATATATATATATATATAACAAAACACACTTAGATCGGGATAAAAATCTGTCGCCGGAAAAAATAGTATTTGTAAAATTCCGACGACCACCATTTTATGTCGCCGGTGACCAAAACAAAAAGAAAGAGAATGAAATAACAAAAAAATGAGAATAATAAGAAATAAGAAAAAATGATAAGAAAAAGAAGAAAGAATAAAAAAAGTATTAAAAATACATGTGGGGCACGTGTAGTTCACCAGCCAAGAGTTTGGTTGTCTAGCGTTAAGGGTGCAAATAATTTCATTTAAAATAAGTTTAGGGGGGTAATAGGATTCCCGCAAAGAAAAAATGTGTAGTTGGAAATCCGGGTATAGGTGAGGGGTACTTATGCATTTTCCCTATCTCTTTAGCTTCAACTTGTTCTTTAATATTTCAACCGCTTCAACTTGCTCGACCGCTCTATCTTCAAGGGAAGATTTATTAGATTTCAAATCTGACCTGTAAAAACAATACGTTCAAGCTAGTTTAAGAAAACTTCTCCTAGCTCACTTTGTTTACAGAACCAATGTAACATTTCAATTTCTAGTACTTAAGATGTGAAAGAAAATTTCTACTGCAGGGCTCTTACTTGGGAGACTGTTGTATCAAGAAACCTACAGAACTAGCAATCATATTCTACTCAAGCTTAAGCTTTTTGTGCCTCTTTCCACAAATTAAATGAGAGTTGAAATTGAAATTGCAGCCTCGGTTACAACTACCTATATTAACAAAAATGTCTTACTCGTCAAATTTCTTGTTGTCTATTTACCATACTGTAAACTGACTGGATAACATATTTAATAACCATATATTACAAAAGGTACATAAAAAGTTATTTGCGAGTGTTTCAGGGAAAAAGTGAATAATGACTGGTTAGATTTTTCCTATTTCTAGTTGAGAAACTAGAGCTAGCTTTGGTTGGATATGACTTTATCAACCTACTATGGATTTATAATTCATAAGCTCTGAACAAATTATCCAGTTGCAAGTAAAATCAACAGTCCTACCCTGCAGCTGTGTTTTATATAACATGACACTATTATTAGGAGTGATACTACAAGCACGATGATCGTGGGTAATGGCAGATCTTCTAATTGGAAAACGTAGTAGGGATGAATAACAATGTCGAAGGCTCATAACACGTAAATGTACTCATATAGATTAACGTCTTAACACCATTTGACTCAGTTGCTTTACTTGCTTCCTCATTAACTATACAAATTATGAATTTATAAAGAATAGATGCAAAGCTTACTGAAAGATTTAAAGCTCATTGTAAATTACCATGCCCAAAACGAGAGGCATGGGATCATCTCTAATAGAAAATGAAACATCATAGTTGGAACTTGACCCCATCATAAAATGTCCACGAAAATAGATATGAATCCATACCTTAAACATTTGTGACAAACGTAACATAAGTCCTCTTGTGCTTCAACTTGTTCTTTAACATTTCATATTCTTTTACTTGCTCCGTACTTTCTTCAAGGCCAGGTTCTTCACATCCTTCTTCTGTTAAAAAAATAGGTCTATGTTAGTTTAGTAAAAAAAACTACTAATACTTGAACTAGAAGAAAAGTGAAAATCATTATTAACCTCAATCAAGACTTTGTTTTTCCTTTCTTTTGTCTTTTAATACTTTATTTACAAGAAATGAATCCATTATTTTAGTTGATAAATTAAATTACCATTTTCATAAATCAAAAACTCACAGATTTTATACTTTCACAGACTTATAAACATATCTCAAGATGATAAACTCAAAATGAAAGACTGGAGTGGTTTAATTCATACCAATATTTGGAGAAAGTGTACCTTTTCATCTTTATCGAGTAACTTGTGCGCAATGTGCTGGCAGTCTATAGTTAATCTGCCACTAGTTTGTCAACGAGGTAATGTGATTTTTCGAGAAAATGTGTTTGACATATTTAGAAATTAGTTATAGCTACCATATACCAATTAATCAGTGAGAAAACATGACTACAAAGGAAGTTTGTTAACATCATTAAGAGCGAGTTGTCAATAAAATTGATTCGTACATCAGCCTTATCTATCTTCCAATCTGCAACTCTATCTGAGTCTGAGATTAGGGCTACATACTCTTTCTTAGCCTTCTCCCTCCTCATATCTCCTAGCCTGTTCTAAGAGCTCCTGAGCAGCATGACGAACTTCTAAATCCATTAAACCATCACACTGTTAGCATTTTTTTTAAACATGGCAAACCACATCTATTATGTTTTGAAACAACATTTGTAAACCATCTAAAAAATAAATTAACTACCATAGTGTTGACTTAAAACCTAGAGCTTAAGTGTAACGACCCGACCGATCGTTTCATCAGTTGCAGTCCCGTTCTCCCCGTTCCTGCTTCTTTATATGTTATTCAGTTGTATTTCATCATGCCGTATTGGCTGTTCTGTGTTCGGAGTGGTCATGGAGTGAAATGAGACACTTAGGGATCGTTTGTATGAGGTATAAGGCGGTATAGGGGTGATATAAAAATTTAATACCACTTTAATATTCTGTTTGGTTAGCAAACCAGGTATAAGTTATCCTGGTGTTAAATACCGGGATAACTTATACCTTATAGAGGGTGGAGTAGGTAGCACCGATATAACTTATACCTTCTTCTTAGAAATTATGCAATTGTAATTCTTAATACAACATACCAAAAAGTGAATAAACAACAATTTTAGCATAACTAATTCCAGTATTACTTATCCCAACATAACATATACAGGTATAACTTATACCACCATAAGCCGTATTCCAACCAAACGACCCCTTAGTCTCTTATTTGGAAGTTTAAGTTGGAAAAGTCAACCGGATGTTGACTTATGTGAAGAGGTTCTCGGATATGAATTCTGATGGTCCGGATAGTTTCATTAGGTGATTTTGGACTTAGGAGCGTGTTCAAATGTAATTTGAAGGTCCATGGTAGATTTAGGCTTGAATTGCCAGAATTGAAAATTTGGCATTTTTCGGTTGTCAGTGGAAATCTTGATATCGGTATCGGAATAGAATTCCGGATATTGGAGTAGGTCCGTTGTGTCAATTGTGACGTGTGTGAAAAATCTTAGGTCATTCGGTTGAGGTTTGATAGGTTTTTGGGTCGATTGCGAAATTCGGAAGTTTTGAAATCCTTAGACTTGAATCAGAGGATGATTTGGTGTTTCGATGTTGTTTTGAGTGTTCCGAGGGTTGGTATGAGTTTGAATGATGATATGTGACTTGTTCGTATTTTTGGTTGAGGTCCCGGGGGCCTCAGGATGAATTCGAAAGGTTGTCGGAAAGTTTGGTTTTGAAATTGAGCAGCTTCAGCTGCTGTTCCTGTCATAACTGCACCTGCGGATTGGGGACCGTAGGTACGAGCCGCTGAAGCGGAAAGGATACCACAGAAGTGTCAAGGATCGGAGGGGCAGAGGTCTGGACCGCATCTGCGAGCCCGCAGGTGCGAGACCTAGGTCGCAGGTGCGGCGTCTGAGGAATTAATGAAAAATCGCAGATGCGGTTAAGTTGACCGCAAGAGCGGTCCGCAAAAGCGAGATTTAGGCCGCATTTGCGGAAATGCCTGGGCAGAAACTATATAAGCATCCCTTTACGAATTTTTGCCAATTTCCACCATTTTTGAGACGGGATTGGAGCTTTTGGTGGGTTTTGGAGAGGTAATCAACGGGATTCTTGTTGAGGTAAGATTTTTGAACTTAATACACGTATCTATGGTGAATTTTAGTTGATTAAACATGGAAATTTGTAGAGATTAGGGGTGAAAAATTGGGAAATTACGGCTTGAAATTAAAGAGTTTAAATTGGGAATTTGATGGGTCATTTGAGGTCCAATTTTGATGATTTTGGTATGTATAGACTTGTGAGAGGATAAGGATCTTAGTGTTTTGATTTTTATCGTATTTCGAGACGAGGGCCTGGGGCCCGGGTTTGACCAATTTCGGGATTTAGAGTTTAATTTGATAATTTTCGCATGGGCTTTGTCCCTTTGGCTTGTATTGATGTTATAATTCTGATTTTGGATAGATTCAGGACGATTTGAGGCCGAGTCTAGAGGCAAGGGCATTGCAGAGTAGATTTTCGCCCGATTTGAGGTAAGTAAATATTGAAAGTCTAGACTTGAGGGTATGAGACCCCGAAATTTCGTACTATTTTGATATATGAGGTGACACACATGCTAGATGATGGGCGTGCACCCATAGGGATTGTGACTTGGTCCGTCCTGTGGCAATTGTAGAGTTGCATATTTTGATAAACTCTATATGATATTTATGTGTTTTAGAAATGAATTTGTTAACTTGGATTGAATGACATGTTTGGGGCATTGTGCCGAACTGTTTGGACCCTCAGGGGTATTTGTACTACTTCACACTGTTTCGATTTGAAAGCATATCCTCAGTCATGATTTTTACATGTTAAATTGTTTGATTCAGTTTCATTACTCTACTTTCAAATATATGAAAACTGTTTGGGCTGAGTTTCATGATTTTTTCACTAAAATGCCCGAGTGGCTATGATGTTGATGACTGAGAGAGATCGAGGACCTGATGGTGAGGATTATATAAATATTTATGGATTGGGTTTCACGCCACAATGATATTTATATGTATATGGATCGGAGTACACACCGCAGCGATAAAGCGTTTGGGCTATAGGAGCCCCTCCGGAGTCTACACACCCCAGTGAGTGCTGTCGACTATATATATTTACGGATCAGACTGCACGCCACAATGGTTATTATTATGAGATATCTATTGAGTAGGAGTGCTGAGTGTGAGTACTAATTGACGAGAGTTGAGTCACGAGTGACTGAGAGGCTTGTCGAGGGGCTACACCTTTGAGTGATACTTTGCCCCGAGGGGCTTGTTTATGAAATTACTATTTTCACTTTTCCTTTTTACTGAGTCTCTATTAAAAAATATTGAACAAATGTTTTAAATAATTTTCATTAAAATTGGAGTTTTTTTACGAGATGTTCGGGAATTGATCTACGGATTTGACTTTGTTAATTCTATTGAGATTCTTTGTTGGATTATGTATATGATTTAAATGCTCGTCACTGCACTCAACCTTTATTTACTTTAGTTACTTACTGAGTTGGCATACTCACGTTACTCCCTGCACCTTGTGTGGAGATCTAGGTGCCAGAGCCTCCGAGTGAGAGCTGATCTTTGCCTTCAGGGTATTTTCTGGAGATTGCAAGGTAGTTGCACGACGTTCGCATTCCTGCCCTTCTCCTTCCTATCCTAAGTATTTTATATTTCAGTCTTATTTTGTATTAAGTAGACAGTATTGGGTTATATTTAGTAGCTCATGACTAGTGACACTAGGATTGGGCAGTGTGGATGCAATTGTGTATTTGTTTTTTCCGCGTATTTTGTTATATTAAAATGAAAGATTTGATATTATATCTAATTAGAAAATGAATTTACAAAAGACCTTTATGTTGTTAGTGTTGATTTGGCTGGCCTAGTACTATGATAGGCGCCATCACGACCGGTGTGGTTTGGGGTCGTAACAAGTTGGTATCAAAGCCTAGGTTACATAGGTCTCACGGGTCATGAGCTGATTTAGTAGAGTCTCGCGGATTGGTATGGAGATGTCTGTACTTATCCTCGGGAGACTGCAGAACCTTTAGGAAAAACTTCACATTCTTGAAATTCCTTCTGTTGATTATGGTACTAAACTTCCGTTATTCTATTCTCTCACAGATGGTGAGGACACGTGCTACCGATCAGGACGGACGACCACCAGTACCACTAGTTGGGGCCACTATAGGCCAAGGTCATGGTCAAGGTCATGGTAAGGGCAGGGGTATAGCTCGCACAACAGTTAAGGCAGCACCTACAGATCCACCAGCCGCCCCAGTTCATGATCAGGTCCCAGTTGCGGATGCTCCAGCAAGACCAGCTCAGGCACCGGCTGTGCGGATTATTATTCTAGGCCTTCAGGAGGCCCTAGCCCATATTCGATCAATGTGCACTAGACTGGCTCAGACGGTCTCAGTTACTACGGCTGCAGCTACTTCTCAGGCCGGGGAAGGCACCCAGACTCCTGCCGCTTGCACACCTGAGCAGGTTGTGCAGGGACTTCAGACATCGAGGGCACCTCCAGCCCAATCGGTTGCACCTGTACAGGATTATGTGGTACCAGGTATGCCTGACGACGAGCAGTGTCGATTGGAGAGGTTTGGTAGACTTCAGCCTCCAACTTTCAGTGGTGCAAAGAGCGAGGATGCCCAGGGTTTCTTGGACAAGTGCCAGAGGATGCTTTAGACCGCAAGTATTTTGGACACCAGTGGGGTCTCGTTCACTACTTTCTAGTTTTCAGGAGATGCTTTTACTTAGTGAGAGGCTTATGAGAGGCGTAGGCCTGTTGATGCAGCGCCCCTTACCTGGCAGCAGTTCTATGCTCTCTTTTTAGAGAAGTATGTGCCACAGTCTCGTAGAGAGGAGCTGCGCAGGCAGTTTGAGCAGTTGCGTCAGGATGATATGACTGTGACGCAATATGAGATGAGATTTTCAGAGCTAGCTCGTCATACCATTTGGTTGGTTCCTACAGATAGAGAGAGGATCAGAAGGTTCGTGGATGGCCTCACATATCAGCTTCAGATTCTCATGACCAGAGAGAGGGTGTCAGGTGCTACTTTTGAGTAGGTTGTTGATATTGCTCAAGAGATTGAGTCAGTTTGTCACCAGGAGCAAGATGGAAGGGAGGCCAAGAGGTCTCGGGGATCTGATAGTTTTGGTGGCGCTCCTTCAAAAGGCCAGTTTCAGCATAACAGAGGTCGTCCATTCAGACATGCTCAGTCGACTCGCCCAGTTCATCATGGGGCATCATCGCTCCATGGTTCTCATAGTTCTCATCAGGTCCATTCATCACTTAGTGCCCTTCCAGCCCAGAGTTCATCCTGTGCTCCATCAGTTCAGGGCTCTTCCATACCAAGTTCTCCTTCTAGTCATCCTGGTGCTAGTGTTTCCCTTCATTCCCCGTCCCCCGCACTAGGGAGTTGTTATGAGTATGGAGAGTTTGGGCATATGAGGAGGCAGTGTCCTCATCTTCTTGGGGGTCTATCTCAGTAGAGGAGCCAGCCCTCGACTTCAGCTCCAGTTACTTCACCGCCCACTCAGGCAGCTAAGGGTGGGGGTTAGTCAGCTAGGGGACACCTCAGAGGGGCAGGTCGATCCGATGGTGGTTAGGCCCATTTCTATGTTCTCCCAGCTAGACCAGATGCTATTGCTTCAGATGTATGGATTACATATATTGTCTCAGTTTGCCACAGAGATGCATATGTGTTATTTGATCCTGGTTCCACTTTTTCATATGTGTCATCATATTTTGCTCGTTATTTGGATACGCCCCATGAGTCTCTTGTTTCATCTGTTTTTGTATCTACTCCTGTGGGCGATAATATTATTGTGGACCGCATATACCAATCGTGTGTGGTGACTATTGGGGGTCTGGAGACCTGAGTGGATCTTTTGTTGCTTTGTATAGTGGACTTTGATGTGATATTAGGCATGGATTGGCTATCTCCGTGTCGTGCTATATTGGACTATCATACTAAGACAGTGACATTGGCTATGCCGGGTGTGCCACGGATTGAGTAGCGAGGTTCGACTAATTTTTTCCCAATAGGGTGATATCATTTTTGAAGGCCAAGCAAATGGTTGAGAAATATTGTCTTTCATACTTAGATTTTGTGAGGGACGTTAGTGTAGAGACTCCTAGTATCGATTATATTCCATTAGTGAGGGATTTTCCCGATGTGTTTCCTGCAAACCTGCTGGATATGCCACCGAATAAGGATATTGACTTTGGTATTGATTTGGTGCCGGGCACTCAGCCCATTTCTATTCTATCGTATCATATGGCACCGGCGGAGTTGAAGGAGCAGCTTCAAGAACTCCTTGATAAGGGGTTTATTTGGCCTAGTGTGTCGCCTTGGGGTGAGCCTATTCTATTTGTGAAAAAGAAGGATGGCACGATGAGGATGTGTACTGATTACAAGCAGTTGAACAAAGTTAAAATCAAGAACAAGTATTCTTTGCCTCATATTGATGATTTATTTGACCAGCTTCAAGTAGCGAGAGTGTTCTCCAAGATTGATCTCCGGTCAGCGTATCACCAGTTGAAGATCAGAGACTCGAATATTCTTAAAACGGTTTTTAGGACCTGATATGGTCATTATGAGTTCCTTGTGATGTCTTTTGGGCTGACTAATGCCCCATCAACATTCATGCATTTGATGAACATCATGTTTCGGCCTTATCTCGACTCGTTCGTTATTGTATTCATTGATGATATTCTGGTGTACTCGCATAGTCAGGAGGAGCACGCTAAGCATTTGAGAGTTGTGTTGCAGAAGTTGAGGGAGGAGAAGCTTTATGCAAAGTTCTCCAAGTGTGAGTTTTGGTTCAGTTCAATGGCTTTCTTAGGGCCCGTGGTAGCCAGTGAGGGTATTCAAGTTGATCCGAAGAAGATAGAGGCGGTTCAGAGTTAACCCATACCATCCTCAGCCATAGAGATTCATAGCTTGGTTTGGTGGATTATTACCGTTGGTTCGTTCAGGGATTTTCATCTATTGCATCACCCTTGACCAAATTGACCCAAAAGGGTGCTCCATTCAGGTGGTTGGTTGAGTGTGAGGTGAGATTTCAGAAGCTCAAGACTGTCTTGACCACAACTCCAGTATTAGTTTTGCCATCAGCTTCAGGTTTATATACAGTGTATTGTGATGCTTCTAGAGTTGGTATTGGGTGTATGTTGATGTAGGAGGGTAGAGTGATTGCTTATACTTCTCTTCAGTTGAATTCCCATGAGAAGAACTACCTTGTTCATGATTTGGAGTTGGCTTCCATTGTTCACACGTTGAAGATTTGGAGGCATTATCTCTATGGTGTGTCTTGTAAGGTGTTTAATAATCATCGTAGCCTCTAACATTTGTTCAAGCAGAAGGATCTCAATTTGAGGCAGCGGAGATGGTTGGGGCTGCTAAAGGATTATGATATCACTATCTTGTACCATTCGGGGGAAGGCTAATATAGTGACCGATGCCTTGGGTAGGAAGGCGGTAAGTATTGGCAGTTTAGCATATATTCCTGTTGGGGTGAGACCTCTTGCAGTTGATGTTCAGGCCTTGGCCAATCGGTTTGTGAGGTTGGATATTTCGGAGACCAATTGGGTTTTAGCTTGTGTGGTTTCTCGGTCTTCCTTGATAGATCGCATCAGAGAGCCCCGGTATGATGATCCTCATTTGCTTGTCCTCAAGGACAGAGTTTAGCACGACAATGCCAGAGATGTTACTATTGGTGATGATGGGGTATTGAGAATGCAGGGCCGGATATGTGTGCCCAATGTAGATTGGCTTCGGGAGTTGATTCTAGAGGAGGCCCATTGCTCGCGGTATTCCATCCATCCGGGTGCCGCAAAGATGTATCAGGATCTGAGACAACACTATTGGTGAAGGAGAGTGAAGAAGGATATTGTGGGATATGTAGCTCGGTGTCTCAATTGTCAGCAGATGAAAAATGAGCATCATAGATCGGGTGGCTTGCTTCAACGGTTAGATATTCCAGAGTGGAAGTGGGAGTGGATCACTATGGATTTCGTAGTTAGACTCCCATGGACTTTGAAGAAGCTCGATGCTATTTGGGTGATTGTGGATCGGCTGACCAAGTCCGCGCACTTCATTCCTGTGTGTACTACCTATTCTTCGGAGCGGTTAGCTGGGATTTATATCCGAGAGATTGTTCGCCTGCATGGGGTTCCGGTTTCCATCATTTTAGATAGAGGCACTCAGTTCACTTCATAGTTTTGGAGAGTCGTGCAAAGAGAGTTGGGTACTCAGGTTGAGTTAAGCATAACTTTTCACCCTAAGATGGACGGGCAGTCCGAGCGCACTATTCAGATATTGGAGGACATGTTGCGTGCTTGTGTCATTAAATTTGGGGGTTCATGGGATCAGTTTCTACCGCTGTCAGAGTTTGCATATAACAACAGTTATCAGTCGAGTATTCAGATGGCTCCATATGAGGCTTTATATGGGAGACGTTGTAGATCTCCAGTAGGATTTTTTGAGCAGAGCGAGCCAGGCTTTTGGGGACAGACTTAGTACAGGATGCTTTGGACAAGGTGGGAGTGATTCAGGAGCGGCTTCATACAGTGCAATCGAGACAGAAGAGTTATGCTGACAGGAAGGTTTGTGATGTGTCTTACATAGTTGGGGAGAAGGTTCTACTGAAGGTTTCTCCTATGAAGGGTGTTATGAGATTTAGGAAGAAAGGTAAATTGAGTCATCGGTTCATTGGGCTTTTGAGGTGCTTCAGAGGATTGGGGAGGTGGCTTATGAACTTGCTTTGCCACCCAGCTTGTCGAGTGTGCATCCGATATTTCATGTTTCTATGCTCTGGAAGTATATTGGCGATCCGTCTCATGTTTTGGATTTCAGCACGGTTCAGTTAGACGGTGATTTGACCTATGATGTGTAGATTGGCTATTTTGGAGCAGCAAGTTTGAAAGTTGAGATCGAAAGATATCGCTTCAGTGAAAGTGCAGTGGAGAGGTCGGCCCATGGAGGAGGCTACCTGAGAGGCCGAGCGGGAGATGCGGAGCAGATATCCTCATCTATTTGAGCCAGCGGCTCTTTATATGTTGTATAGCTGTATTTCATAATACTGTATTGGCTGTTCTGTGTTCGGAGTGATCATGGAGTGATATGAGACACTTAGTCTCTTATTTGGAAATTTAAGTTGGAAAAGTCAACCGGATGTTGACTTATGTGAAGAGGTTCTCAGATGTGAATTCTGATAGTCCGGATAGTTTCGTTAGGCGATTTTGGACTTAGGAGCGAGTTCGAAATGTAATTTGGAGGTCTGTGGTAGATTTAGGCTTGAATTGGCAGAATTGAAAATTTGGCATTTTTCGGTTGGCAGTGAAAATCTTGATATCGGGGTCAAAATGGAATTCTGAAAATTGGAGTAGGTCCGTTGTGTTAATTGTGACATGTGTGCAAAATTTTAGGTCATTCGATTGAGGTTTGATAGGTTTTTTGGTCGGTTGCGGAATTTGGAAGTTTTGAAATCCTTAAGCTTGAATCTGAGGATGATTTGGTATTTCGATGTTGTTTTGAGTGTTCCGAGGGTTGGTATGAGTTGGAATGATGATATGTGACTTGTTTGTATTTTTGGTTGAGGTCTCGTTGGCCTCGGGATGAATTCGAAAGGTTGTCGGAAAGTTTGGTTTTGAAATTGAATAACTTCAGCTGTTGTTCCTGTCATAACTGCACCTGCGGATTGGGGACTGCAAGTGCGAGCCGCAGAAGCAGAAAGGAGACCACAGAAGCGGCAAGGATCGTAGGAGCGGAGGTCTGGATCGCATCTGCGAGCCCGCAGGTGCGACACCTGGGATGCAGGTGCGGCGTCTGAGGAATTAATGAAAAATTGCAGATGCGGTTAAGTTGACCGCAGGTGCATCCCACAGAAGCGAGATTTAGGCCGCATTTGCGGAAATGCCTGGGCAGAAACTATATAAGCATCCCTTCACGAATTTTTGCCCATTTTCACTATTTTTGAGATGGGATTGGAGTTTTGGAGGTTTGAAGAGGAAATCAAGGGGATTCTTGTTGAGGTAAGATTTTTGAAATTTATACACGTATCTATGGTGAATTTCAGTTGATTAAACATGGAAATTGGAGAGATTATGGGTGAAAAATTGGGAAATTAGGGCTTGAAATTGGGGATTTGAGGTCCAATTTTGATGATTTTGGTATGTATAGACTCGTGGGAGGATAATGATCCTAGTGTTGTGATTTTTATCGAATTCCGAGACATGGGCTCGGGGGCCGGGTTTGAACAATTTCGGAATTTAGAGTTTAATTTGATAATTTTCGCGTGGGCTTTGTCCCTTTGGCTTGTATTGATGTTATGATTCTGATTTTGGATAGATTCAGGACGATTTGAGGCCGAGCCTAGAGGCAAGGGCATTGCAGAGTAGATTTTCGTCCGATTTGAGGTAAGCAAATATTGAAAGTCTAGACCTGAGGGTATGAGACGCCGAAATTTTGTACTATTTTGATATATGAAGTGACACACATGCTAGGTGACGGGCGTGTGGGCGTGCACCCATAGGGATTGTGACTTGGTCCGTCCCGTGCCAACTCTAAAGTTGCATATTTTGATAAACTCTATATGATATCTATGTGTTTTAGAAATGAATCTGTTATCTTGGGTTGAATGCAATGTTTGGGGCATTGTGCCAAACTATTTGGACCCTCAGGAGTATTTTTGCTACTTCACACTATTTTGATTTGAAAGCATATCCTCAATCATAATTTTTACCTGTTAAATTGTTTGATTCAATTTCATTACTCTACTTTCAGATATATGAAAACTGTTTGGGCTGAGTTCCCTGAACTTTTCACTAAAATGCCCGAGTGGCTCTGAGGTTGATGACTGAGAGAGGTCGAGGACATGATGGTGAGGATTATATATATATATATATATATATATATATATATATATATTTATGGATCGGGCTGCACGCCACAACGATATTTATATGTATATGGATCGGGCTGCACGCCGCAGCGACATAGTGTTTGGGCTGTGGGAGCCCCTCCGGAGTCTGCACACCGCTAGTGAGTGGAGTCGACTATATATATTTACGGATCGGGCTGCACGTCTCAACGATTATTATTATGAGATATCTATTGAGCGGGAGTGCTAAGTGTGAGTACTGATTGACGATAGTTGAGTCAAGAGTGACTGAGAGGCTTGCCGAGGGGCTATATCTATGAGTGATACTTTTCCCGAGGGGCTTGTTTATGAAATTACTGTTTTCACTTTTCCTTTATACTGAGCCTTTATTGAAAAATGTTGAACAAATGTTTTAAATAATTTTCATTGAAACTAGAGTTTTTTTACGAGATGTTCGGGAATTGATCTACGGATTTGACTTTGTTAATTCTATTGAGATTCTTTGTTGGATTATGTATATAATTTAAATGCTCGTCACTGCACTTAACCTTTATTTACTTTAGTTACTTACTGAGTTGGCGTACTCACGTTACTCCCTGCACCTTGTGTGGAGATCTAGGTGCCAGAGCCTCCGAGTGAGAGTTGATCTTTGCCTTCAGGGTATTTTCTGGAGATTGCAAGGTAGTTGCACGACGTTCGCATTCCTGCCATTCTCCTTCCTATCCTTAGTATTTTATATTTCAGTCTTATTTGTATTAAGCAGACAATATTGGGTTATATTTAGTGGCTCATGACTAGTGACACCAGGATCGGGCAGTGTGGATGCAATTGCGTATTTGTTTTTTCCCTGTATTTTATTATATTAAAATGAAAGATTTGAGATTATATCTGATTAGAATATGAATTTACAAAAGACCTTTATGTTGTTAGTGTTGATTTAGCTGGCCTAGTATTGTGATAGGCACCATCACAACCGAAGTGGTTTGGGGTCGTGGCATTAAGGTTATATGTTGAAAAGGATATACATCTTTAGAAAGACATAAAACTTTGCATATAGGACATACCTTCAGAATAAAAAAAGTCATAGTAACAATAGTGAGTTTGCTGATTCAAACTAATATAAAACCTTAATCTAACAGCAAATTAATATGCAACCTTAATCCAAAAACAAACTAATATATAACCTAACAGAAATCGTAATAGTCATGCTAAAACTAGACTATCTATAGCAAAGTTCTCACACAACGTGGATTCAACTTTAATGATTAAATTATTGGTAATTCAGCATGAAGGACATTGTTGTGACATCATAAAGTATATCTTGAAGTCACATTATATAATACAAGTTGTATGTTTAATAAAGATAAAGATCAAATTTTTTAAAATGAAGTATGACCCAAGATTCTCTTTTCCATTTATCGTAGCCTTATATATTTAATAAGTAGAAAACCATAGAAAATCTATTGTAGAGGAGGACAAAAAAAATATAAAGAAGGAACTCAAATTTACAAATTGATTTTTTGATTTTCGGAAAATGATGAAAAAGTGCAAAATGTTATAAAATAAAAGTAATGCAGTAAAATGTAAATAAGAAGAGATAGAAAGAAGGGAGAAGTGTTTTCTTCTTTCACTTTGGTGTATTTTTCCATTGCAATTACATGGCCTTTTATAGGCATAAAAAGTAAAGATGATGGACATAAAGTAGGAAATTTAATCTTTAAGTTATTCACAACATGGGCATCCAATGTAGCATCCAATGTAGTATCCAAAGTAGTATCCAATGTACAAACTATTCATAACACTCCCCCTTGGATGTCCATGTAAGATAATGTGCCTCATTAAAAACTTACAAAAAAAATATTGGGATGTACATAGTTATTTATAATATGCATTGTTTGCTGCCTCATTAAAAACCTTACCAGGAAAACCCAGTGGGACAAAACCTTGGTTAAGGAAAAGAGTGCAACGTGTAGTTATTCCCCCTGATGAAAAATCACTTAATGTCTCGAAGACGACGCATTCCAATCTTATATATAAGCTTTTCAAATATTGAGGTTGGTAACGCCTTAGTGAACAGATCAGCCAAATTATCACTTGAACGAACTTGTTGTACATCTATTTCACTATTCTTCTAAAGATCATGAGTGAAAAAGAATTTCGGTGAAATGTGTTTTGTTCTATCTCCTTTGATATATCCTCCTTTCAATTGAGCTATGCATGCAACATTGTTTTCATATAATATTGTTGGAATATTCTCTTTCGAAGAAAGACCACATGTTTGCTGAATGTGTTGAGTTATAGATCTTAACCAAACGCATTCTCGACTTGCTTCGTGAATGGCTATTATCTCTGCATGATTTGAAGAAGTGGCAACCATAGTTTGTTTTGTCGAACGCCATGATATGGCTGTACCTCCACTTGTAAATAAATAGTCTATCTGAGATCGACCTTTGTGTGGATCAGACAAATATCCTGCATCTGCATAACCAATCAATGATGGCTTGGATTCATTTGAATAAAATAAACCCATATCAATGGTCCCTTGGAGGTATCTGAATATATGTTTAATACCATTCCAGTGTCTTTGTGTTGGCGAAGTACTAAATCTTGCCAATAAGCTTACTGAGAAAGCTATATCTGGTCGGGAATTATTGGCAAGATACATTAATGCCCCAATTGCACTAAGATATGGTACTTCGGCACCAAGAAGCTTTTCATCATTTTCATGAGGTCGGAATGGCTCTTTCTTTATATCAAGTGATCTCATAACCATCGAGGTACTCAATGGATGTGCTTTATCCATATAGAATCGCTTTAAAATCTTTTCGGTGTATGTTGATTGATGGACAAATATTCCATCTTTCATATACTCAATTTGTAGACCAAGACAAAATTTTGTCTTTCCAAGATCTTTCATTTCAAATTCTTTCTTCAAACAGTCTACTGTTTTTGGAAGCTCCCCAGGAGTTCCAATGATATTTAAATCATCAACATACACGGCGATTATAACAAATTCAGATCCAGACCTTTTTATAAAGACACAAGGACAAATTGGATCATTCTTGTACCCTTCTTTCAATAGGTATTCACTCAGGCGATTGTACCACATACGACCTGATTGTTTCAATCCGTATAAAGATTTCTGAAGCTTTATTGAACAAGTTTCTCGAAAACTTTTATATGCTTCTGGCACTTTAAATCCCTTAGGTATTTTCATAAAAATTTCGTTGTCTAATGATCCATACAAATAGGCTGTAACAACATCCATTAGATGCATATCAAGTTTTTCTTGCACTGCCATATTTATGAGATACCTGAAGGTGATAGCATCCACTACAGGAGAATAAGTCTCCATATAATTAATTCCAGGCCTTTGGGAAAACCCATGTGCCACAAGTCGCACTTTATATCTAACGACTTCATTTTTATCATTTCGTTTTCGTACAAAAACCCATTTATACCTTACTGGCTTTATGCCTTCAGGTGTTCGAACTATGGGTCCGAAGACTTCACGTTTTCCAAGTGAAGTTAACTCTGCCTGGATAGCGTCTTTCCATTTTGGCCAATCATTTCTCTGTCTACATTCATTGACAGATTTTGGTTCAAGATCCTCATCTGTTGCATTATTTCAACAACAACATTATAAGCAAAAATGTTATCGATAACAATATTATTTCAGTTCCATCTTTTCCTGGTTGAGATATAACTTATTGATATCTCTTCATTTATTATTTTTAGGTACCTGGACCTCTCCTAAGGTCTTATCATTTGTTACGTCTTGGGGATCTTCTTGAGCCACTACCTCTGTATTATGTTCACTTTGATCACTTGCTCTTTTTCTTCTTCGAGGATTTTTATCTTTAGAACCGATTGGTCTACCACATTTCAAGCATGGTTTAGACTCATTTGCTTTAATTAATTGTCCTGCTGGGATATCAACTCGAATTGGAGCATTAGCAGCTGGAATATATGACTTAGTCACCCTTGGTAGGTCAGTGAATGCATCTGGCAATTGATTTGCAATATTTTGTAAATGAATAATCTTTTGAACCTCTTGTTCACTTTGATTTGTTCGAGGATCTAAATGAGACAGTGATAATGCATTCCAATCTATCTTTTTTTTTCAGCTGCTTATTTTCTCCTCCTAATGTTGGATATACTGATTCAACAAAATGGCAATCAGAAAATCTTGCCGTAAATAAATCTCCAGTTATCGGCTCTAGATATTTTATAATAGAAGGAGATTCATATCCAACATATATCCCCAACCTTCTTTGAGGACCCATCTTTGTGCATTGTGGTGGAGCAATTGGAACATATATCGCACAACCAAAGATCCTAAGATGGGAAATATTTGGCTCTTGACCAAAAGTAAATTGCAATGGGGAGACTTTATGATAACTTGTGGGCCTTATCCGCACAAGTGCTGATGCGTGCAAAAATAGAATGACCCCATACTGAAATGGGAAGTTTTGTTCTCATAAGCATTGGTCTAGCAATTAATTGGAGACATTTGATCAATGATTCTGCTAGACCATTTTGTGTATGAACATGAGCAACCAGATGCTCAATTGTTATCCCAGTTGAAATACAATAATCATTAAAAGGTTGGGATGTAAACTCACCAGCATTATCAAGACGAATTGTCTTAATTGCATAATCTGGAAATTGTGCTCTTAGTTTTATTATTTGAGCCAACAATCTCGCAAATGCCATATTGCGAGTTGATAGTAAGCACACATGTGACCATCTTGTAGATGCATCTACCAAAACCATATACTATTTGAATAGTATACATGGAGGGTAAATGGGCCCACATATATCACCCTGTATACGTTCCAGAAATGCAGGAGATTCCATCCTAACTTTAATAGTTGATGGTCTAATAATTAATTTTCCTTGAGAACATGCAGCACAAGAGAACTCCTTAAATTGAAGAATCTTCTGATTCTTCATTGCATGTCCATGTGAATTCTCAATTATTTTACGCATCATATTAGAACCAGGATGGCCCAACCGGTCATGCCAAATAATAAAATTATTTTGATTAGTAAACTTCTCGTTTACTATGGCATGTGTTTCAATCCTGCTAATACTTGTGTAGTATAAACCGGAGGAAAGAGCAGGTAACATTTCAAGCACATATTTCTTACCGGACATTATTATAGTAATATAAATATATTCAATCTTTTCATCATTTGTAGTCTCAATATGATAGCCATTTTGGCGAATATCTTTGAAACTTAATAAGTTTCTTTGAGATTTACTACAATATAGTGCTTCATCAATAGCCAAATTTGTTCCTCCTAGTAGTAATAAATTGGCTCTTCCAGAACCTTCAATTAATCTTATACTACCGGATATTGTATTAACATTCGCTTCTTTCATTACCAAATAAGAGAAATATCTCTTATCTTTTAAAATAGTGTGTGTTGTAGCACTATCCAGAAGACATATATCATCTTTATTAATCTTGAGTCCAACTGAAGACTGGGAAATTTTCATATTCTTCATAAAAAAAACAAATAATACATCATAAGAAATATGAAATACAAGCGGAAAAAAACATTAAGAAATATATTAGAAATGTATAAACTAGCAACACATGATGCATTAGGAAAATACACTCAAGAAAAATAAACTAGTTGCAAACATAAAAATAACAACTTGTATAGCTTCATTCCCCAGTAAGATGATTAGTTCTTCAGTCAATATCCTTAAAGAAGTCTCCAACTTCTAAATGAGTAATATTTGTTAGGCCTTCAAAATCATCATCTTTATATGCAAGATGTGCCTTAGAATTATATTTATTTGAGGGACCTGCTTCATCATCATTATTTTGAAAGGTCAAGTGTGCCTCCACATTATTTTCTTTTTTCTTGAGGGAGACCTTATAAAGTTTGACAAAATGTTCTGGCGTACGAAAAATGCGTGCCCAATGACCTCTCATACCACATCGGTGACACATACTAGCTTTACCTTTTGAATGATTAATTTGAGAACCCTTATTGTTCTCCAATTTATTTCCACCATAATGACGATAATTGTTTCTCCCCCTGCCACATCCACGTTTACGACCATGTCCACGACCACGGTAATTATTTTGTTTTCTTTCAAACTTATCATATATTGCTACAACATTCACTTTCGGAAATGAAGCTGACCTAGTGGGACGAGCTTCATGATTTTTCATTAATAGAGTATTATTCTACTCAGCCACAAGTAGGCATGTGAATAACTCAGAATATTTCTTAAAACCTTTTTCACGGTATTGTTGTTGTAGCACCACATTTGAAGCGTGAAAAGTAGAAAATGTTTTTTCCAATAAGTCCTCATCTGTGATAGTGTCTCCACATAATTTTAATAGAGAACTTACTTTAAAGATAGCAGAATTATACTCACTTACGGTTTTAAAGTCTTGCAACTTTAAATGTATCCACTCATACCGAGCTTTCGGTAATACCGTAAGTTTTAGGTGGTCATATCGATCCTTCAAATTAATCCATAATTCAAGTGGATCTTTTACGGTTAAATATTTAGTTTTTAAACCTTCATGTAGATGATGACGAAGGAAAATCATGGCCTTCGCTTTATCCTGATTTGATGCTTCATTTCCTTGTATAATAGTATTTCCAAGACCTTTAGCGTCAAGGTGAATTTCAGCATCAAGAACCCATGATAAATAGTTCCTTCCGGTGATGTCAAGTGCCACAAATTCAAGTTTAGATAAATTTGACATAGTGAAAACTATCATAAAAGATGAATAAGTTAGAGAAATAATTATAATAATAAACAATTAATGAAAACAAAACGATTAAGGTAAAGGAAATGAAAATAGAGCTATATCATGTTAACAATCTATTATTTCATTTTATTCTTGCCATAAAGTAGAAATTACATACTTGTTTCATTTCACTTTATATTATTGATATATATGTGTTAATAGAATTGAACATGACTAACACTATTTATATGTTCCAATAAATATAAAGTAATTAAAAAATTATTGCTTGTCAATTCATTTCTCACAGTTCTTCAAAGTGCCTTAAAGATATGTTTTGATCCCGGGAGTCCATGACATTAGTGCATAGCTAGTTTGATGACTTTGAGGTCCTCTAAGAGTTGAGCACGGAAGGAAGTAGTTATTTAATCACTGGAATGTACTTAAACTATTTAAGATGCCCAAGCGCACAAGTAATCTGCAAACAGTGAGCATATGATATGTACTGCCATAAATAAGATGATTATAATGATACATACCTTAATAAAATATGGCTCAACTTAGCGGGAGTTAAGAATAAAATTAGAGCTTCGTGCTGATAACGTGTTATAAAATAAAAGTAATGCAGTAAAATGTAAATAAGAAGAGATAGAAAGAAGGGAGAAGTGTTTTCTTCTTTCACTTTGGTGTATTTTTCCATTGCAATTACATGACCTTTTATAGGCATAAAAAGTAAAGATGATGGACATAAAGTAGGAAATTTAATCTTTAAGTTATTCACAATATGTGCATCCAATGTAGCATCCAATGTAGCATCCAATGTAGTATCCAAAGTAGTATCCAATGTACAAACTATTCATAACACATTACACTTTGCTGACAACTTTTACTATATAGCACCTTAGGTTTTGAGTGCACAACACCCCCATACTTTTGATTGCTTAAAGAACTAAAATAGCTCAGAATAGTCAATTTGACATCCCTACATTCACAAACACTAAATATTCATCGCAACTGATGAATAAATATTCATCGCAGCTGATGAATGGCATCTGAAAGAAATAGAAAAAAAATAGAAAAATGAAGAGAAACACTAGAAATAAAGAAAAGAAAAAAATAAGCCATGTTAAGAAAAGAGTTAAGCGTGTGTTACTTATATTCACGAAATTAAGCAAGAATATCATTTAATTTCAACTAGAAAATATAAAAATGTAGAGAATAAATCTATAAATTATCACGACTCAAAACTCCACCCTGTTGTGATGGCGCCTATCGATGGTACTAGGCCAGCCGACTTTCAAAATATTTCTATATTTCATTAAAAGATAAACCAAAAATCATTTCTTATAACAGAAATCCCATAAAGAGTTAAACTCAGAATAAAAAATGTGGAAAAGATAGCCCGACATCGGGGTGTCACTAAGTCATGAGCGCCTAAACATAACTGATCCGAACATAACACGACTAACAAAGTCTGAAATACCAATACAACTAAAGGAAGGATAGGGAAGAAGAAAGTAAGGCTGCAAATGTCGGGCATCTACCTTGCTATCTCCAATAATCAGCTACGAGGTCTATCAACACCCTCCGCGATCGACAACTCCTAGATCTGCACACGAGATGCAGTAAGTAACGTGAGTACACCAACTCAGTAAGTAACAATAATAAATAAGGAACTGAAGATAGTGACGAGCTACACCGTTTTAGTTCATTCTCAGTAATTTCAGAAAGGAAAATAGTCATGCTTCCCAAATTCCGGAAATTCATGTCAAATCAGTTTGTTTGAGTCAAGTTCAAGTAAAAACAGATAAGAATATCTTACAACAGTTTTAAAAAATGCAGATGTAAAGCAACGGTGTGCATCAATAATGAAATCATAGACTGCCTTTCAAGCAATCATCTCTCAGTCCTCCCAATCACTCCAACCTCACAATCACTCATTCCTCTCAGTCACTCATTCCTCCAGTCACTCATTCCTTACAATCATTCAGCATGCGGCGCTCGTACTCAGTAGGTACCTGCACTCATTGGGGGTATGTACAGACTCTGGAGGGGCTCCTTCAGCCCAAACGCTATATCAAGTCAATCATGGCATAAATCAATAAAACATGTTGTGCCATGCAACCCGATCCCATAAATATCCTCACAATCAGGCCCTCGGCCTCACTCAGTCATCAATCTCTTCAGTCTCTCGGGCCCTCAGAAATTAGGAAAAATCATCCAAAACAGTAATAGCATGAAGTATCAGATAGAATAACAGAGACTAAGATATGATATATGAGTAAAAATTGTGACTGAGTACAAATACCATATAGCAGGCAATTCAGCAAGTAACACGACCTCTGTGGGACCCAACAGTATCAACACATAGCCTAGACATGGTTTTTAACATGATTTGCAATCAATTTCCATAACACATAGAGAGCATATAACTAATAGCATGTTGTTCAACTTTATAGTTTATACGGGACGAACCAAGTCACAATCCCCTCAGTGCACGCCCACACGCCCGTCACCTAGCATGTGTGTCACCTCCAAAATGATCACATGATACCAAAATCCGAGGTTTCATACCCTTAGGACCAGATTTACAACTGTTGCTTACCTCAATCCGAGCAAATCTCTAATCCACTATGCTTTTGCCTCTCAAATCGGCCTCCAAACGTTCCAAATCTATCCACAATCAGTACAATATCATTAATATATGCTAAAGGAATCAATTCCACAAGAAAACTACTAAATTAGACTCCAAAATCCGAAATCGACTCAAGCCCAGCCCCTAGGCCCACGTTTCAAAATCCAACAAAAGTCACAAAATCCGAAAATCCATTTACTCATGAGTCTAACCATACTAAAGTCATCAAAATCTGACATCATTTGCCCCTCCAAATCCCCAAAACTCACTCTCCAATTCTCAAACCCTAACCTCCCAAATTTCACTTCAAAAGCTCACGAACTAAGTGTAAAATCAGTGGGGAAACACCATTATTGAACATAAATAAGCATAAGGAAATCACCTCAGTGATTGCGGATAGTAGCCTATATTATACGATGCAGATGCTATTTATGCTCGAAGTGAACCATACTTTATTGATGTTTTAAGTGCTAAATGATAACAAAATACTCTAATTGAGGTTTTTATGCTTTGTAAGAACTACTTCGAACTAGGAGGAGGATATAGAGTGGTTTAGAGTCAATTATGTAGATACAAGGCCAATTGAGAAGAGCCCGGATGAAAATGAGCAAGAAAAGGCGAAGAAAAACTAGGCAACAGCCCACCGCAACTGCGGTCGGGCCGCAGCTGGAATGCGGTGAAAGAACGCAAAAAACAGAATACTTGTAAATCGCCGCAGTCGTGCCGCGGTCGTGCCGCGACTGCGGTTGATCTGGAGGAAGCCAAGAAGTTTTAGGGCTAAAGTGTAAACCATGGGAAACTTATCCTAACCCTATATAAACTCAACAAACTCGTCCAAGTTAAGGTTAAACTTGTTTTTAGACTCAATTGGAGGCAAGAACAAGTGTAAGAAGATCAAGACACCATTAGAGTTTTTCAATCTTCTTCTTGTTATCATTATTTGTGAATTTTGAATGATTTTATGGTTTTATCTTGCTTTACTATGAGTAGCTAAACGTTTAATCTAGGGTTGATGGAACCAATTGTTAGATGAAGTTTTGACTCAGTTTTGTTATAACCGAGCCGGGTTTATTATATGATTGTTCAACTATGTTTTGTATGGTGATTAATTGAATGAGCCCTTGATTAATCGTGTCTAATTGCCTTGTGTTGAGAAAGAATACTAGGTTAGATTGTTGTTGAGCAACACCACTATTGGGTAATTGAAGAGATTCATTACTTGAATTTAAAAGTGGGGTTAGAGATAACAAAACTTTGGTGGGAAATTCAGAGCTGCATAAATTATAAGCTAGAGTAGTTCGAAAGAATGCTCTAGTAAATTATCGTAGTTGATCGAGAGATAATTGCGGTAACCCATAGTTCATAATCCTCAAAGAGTATTACGGCGAGATTATAGCAAAAGAGTTAAGAATTAAACTAGCAATTGGGGAAATCAATACCCTAGATATTTTTACCATTGAATTATCTTGAATTTAGAATATTGTCAGTTTTAATATCATTTTACTTTAATTAAACAAATCCCAATATTTATTAATAAAAATCTTGCATCCAGAAATTGTTTGAGATTGTACTAGCAAAACTAAGAGTTGTAATAGATAGGTTAGTTCCCTGAGGATTCGACTCCGGACTTGAAAACTAGATTATATTTGCAACGACCGCTTTGTCTTTTATAAGGCATAGTTGGGCGTGATCAAATTTTGGCGCCGTTGCCGGGGAACTAACGGTGTTATTTATTACAACTTAGAAGTAGTGCTAGAATTATTAGTTTAGATCAATTTTCTACGGTGTTAAATAATTTTTCATTGATATTCTCATATTTGAACTCTTGTGTGATTCAGGTGTATACCAACAGATTCTTCGAGAACTGGTGAACTGCTTGAAGGACTCTCAGACCCCGAGAAAATATTCAAGGCATTAAACCGTGCCAACAAGAAGAACAAACAATCACAACAAATACACCAACTCGAAATTGAAATGGGTGATGTCGATAACGTCAACGGGAACATTAGGAATGACCAAGATGACCCAAATGTCAGAGTGGTGGCACCTCTTGTGCCAGAAGCTGCACTTTATGATTGGGCACAGCCAACAGCTCACAACCTGGACACCGCTATTGTTGTGCCCCAAATACAAGCGGAGACATTCCAAATCACAAACAACATGCTGCATCTTCTGCAAAATAAGGGATTGTTCTCCGGGTCACACATTGAAGACCCTCAACAACACCTGAAAATTTTCTGTTGATTTGTGTGACCCAAAGGTAGCCAATTGTGACCCCAGAAGCCATCAAGTTGTTACTGTTTCCATTCTCTGTGACTGGGAAAACACAGTCTTGGCTGAATTCGCTCCCAAAAAATTCCATTGCCACTTGGGAGGAATTAGTCAAGCAGTTCCTGAACAAGTTTTACCCGCCCAACAAAATTACAAGACGGATTGATGAGATTTTGCAGTACAAGCAGCAACCCACAGAGACCTTGCAGGAAACTTGGGAAAGATTCAAAGGGATGCTAGTGAAGTGTCCCCACCATGGTATTTCAAACCAGATGCTCAGCCAGAGATTCTACATGAGGTTAGCAGACAATTTAAAAGCTAATGTAGATGCTTCAGCTGGGGGTGCATTTTTGAGTAAGACATTCACAAAGTGTAAAATCCTTCTTGAAAAGATGTCCCAGAATTCAGGGTGGATGACGAGAGGTACGACCCTGGCACCAATAGTGCATTCAGTTCCTCTTGACAATACTTCACATGTAGAGAACATACCCATACTCATGACTCAGATGAGTATACTGACGAAGAAGATTGATGAGATGGGTACAAAGCAAGTGCATATCGTTGACACAACAATGGAGGATTATGTACACCTTGTATTAATCAGTCTTATGCATGTTCATAGAGTGGAGAAGGTGACAACCAAGGGTTAAGAGAGGATATGAATTATGTTAACAATTTTCTGGGTCAGAGGTAAGGAGGACAACAATGGAGACCAGCACCCAACCAGCAGTACAAACCGAACATGCCACAACCTGTAGGTATGCAGCCCCAAGGCCAAATGGTGTCATATTAGAGACAACAAGGCTATCAAAAGCACCACCACCAACAGTTGGCATATCAGCCACCTCATCAGCAACATGATGGAAACATGGTAGAAATCAGGGGTATGCTGTAACAACTCATTAGAACAAATGGTAAGATGCAGGAAAAGTTGACAGTACATGACTCAATAATTAAGGGGATTGAAACTCAACTGGGGAAGCTGTCCATGGCCTTAAATAACCGCCCCTAGGGAACATTTCCAGCCGACACGAACATTAACCACAAGGAGCAAAACCCAAATCCGCTGATGGCAGTAAGTCTCCGGAATGGGAGAGATTTAGACAGGGAACAAGAAGTTGCTCAATCCAGAAGAGACACTACACCGCCCACTCCAGTTCTATTAGAAATAGATGAACTAGCAGAACTCACTGAAGTGGTGGTTGAACAGGCTCAGGTTGATAAGGGTAAGGCTAAAGAAAGTGAACAAGTTGCAGAATAGGTGGTACCTCTTGTGCCATAAAATTCTAACAAAGAACAACCAGCAAGCAATGGACAAAGAGTGATACTTGCACCATTCCCTCAGAGACTGGAAAAACAAAAAAAAAGAAGATCAATACAGGAAATTCATGGAGATGCTTCGTCAGATTCAATTGAATATCCCTCTGATGGATGCCTTGAGGGAAATGCCAGGCTATGCAAAAATGATAAAGGACCTGATGTCATGAAAATTTGACTTTCAGGACCTATCCACAATAACTCTGACATAGACATGAAGCACGGTAGGGACAAGACCCATGGCTCAAAAGATGTCTGATCCAGGTTGCTTTACTATTCCGTGTACTATTGGGAGTTATGCTTTTGCAAAAGCATTGTGTGGCTTAGGAGCCAGTATACACTTGATGCCTTTGGTAATATATACAAAACTGGGTATTGGCAGAGCTAGACCGAGCTGGGTTCTATTGCTACAAGAATTTAACCTGGAGATTCGTGACCGAAAGGGGACAAACAACCAAGTAGCAGACCACCTCTCGAGGTTGGAAGGGGAAGAAAAGAGAACGGAGGTTGAAGATATCCTTGAGACATTCCCTGATGAACAATTACTTATTGTGACAGTGGAGGAGGCACCATGGTATGTTGATATTGCTAATTACTTAGCATGTGGTATTGTACCTCTTGATCTCTCCTCAATTTAAAAGAAAAAAAAATTTCCATGATTGTCGGGCGTATTATTGGGATAAACCTTTATTGTTCAAAATATGTATTGATAACATGATCCTGCGGTGTATCCCTGAGCAAGATCAACCCTCTATTTTGCAGGCTTGCCATGTTTTGCCATATGGGGGACACTTTGGAGGAATTCGGACAGCAGCAAACGTGCTGGAATCAGGCCTGTATTGGCCTACATTGTTCAAGGATGCCCATACTTGGGTCAAAAGCTATGATGAATGTCAAAGGACGGGCAACATATCCTGTCATCATGAGATGCCAATCACTACAATCCAAGAGGTGGAAGTGTTTGACATGTGGGGGATCGACTTCATGGGGCCTTTCGTCAACTCATACGGTAACAAGTATATACTAGTTTCCGTTGACTATGTCTCCATATGGGTCGAAGTAGTTGCTCTCCCAACCAATGATGCGAAACGGGTGACCAGTTTCCTAAAGAAAAACATCTTCACACATTTTGGCACCCCCAAGCCATAATCAGTGATGGTGGCTCTTATTTTGCAATAGAGCATTTGCACGCCTGTTGGAGAAGTATGGAGTTTGCCACAAGGTAGCCTCACCTTACCACCCACAAATAAGCGGGCAAGTGGAAGTGTGGAATAGAGAAATCAAAAGTGTCCTCTCAAAAATAGTGAATGCAACAAGAACTGATTCGGCATGGAAGCTGGATGATGCATTGTGGGCATACCGCACAACCTTCAAAACTCCAATTGGTATGTCACCATACAAGTTGGTATTTGGAAACGCATGCCACCTTCCAGTTGAGCTCGAACACAAAGCACTGCGGGTATTGTGGTAGATGAACTTAAACATGAAGACAACGGGTACCAACAGAGTTAACGGGTTGCATGAGCTTGAGGAATTCCGGTTCCAGGCATTCAAGAGTGCTAGACTATATAAAGAAGGATGAAACTGATGCATGACAAGCACATCTCGGGTCGGAACTTCAAACCCGGAGAATTAGTACTGCTATATAACTCAAGATTGAGGTTGTTCCCGGGTAAGTTGAAGTCTAATTGGTCAGGACCGTTCGGAGTGGTGCAAATGTTCCCAAGTGGAGCTGTAGAGATTGAATCTGAAGATGGGACAAACAAATTCACAGTGAATGGGCAGAGGTTGAACATTACCTTGGAATGACTGAAGAAAAAGGGGACAGTGTGGTGATAACGTTGGAGGAGCCCCAATACACAAATGAGGAGTGATGATATGAGCCTGTGTCGTGCCGCGACGTTAAATCAAGCGTTGCGTGGGAGGCAACCCATGTTTTCTTTTGTTTTTATGTGTACTTGATGTGTATGATTTTGATGTGTATAAAACTAACCCTTTTATTAGTGTACAAAGCAAGATTGGTACATATTGGGAGAAGTCAGGGTCAAAAACCAACTCCGAAAAGGTAAAAAAATGAGAAAAACAAAAAAAAATCTCGGAGGCCAGCCGCCGCGACCGCGGTGAAACGCAAGTATTCTGTTTTATGCTCATTCATTCACCGCGGCCACGGTGGGATCGCTGTGCGACCACGGTGAAATGCGACCATTCTGCCGCCCAGGTAAGTTGTACTTAACTTTTTTTTTCTTTTCTTTTCTTTTCTCTTCTATCCCCCCTAACAAAATTAAAACCTACCCCCCTCCCCCCACTTCCCCCACTCCTCTTCTCTTACTCTAAATCCCTAACCCCATGCCCCTTTATTCTTTTTCTTTTTCTTCCCATCTCTCACACACCCATCCCTCTCCCCACACACACAAACACACTTCCATCTCCCTCCTCCCCAACTTCCATTACTCTCCACTTCTACAATAACCAGGTATGTCATGCTTTCCATCTCTCTTCTTGTACCCTTCTATTTTGCAATTTTAATGCATGAATTGTTGTAGTATCTATAGTTAAATTTTTGGTTTTCTTTTCTTCTTTTTAGTGGGTAATGTGTAAAATATTGTAGAGAAGAGCATGGTATTGTTGTGTGAAGTTAATTGTAGTGCGGTGAAGTTGTGAAGTGATAATGGTTGATTTGGGGGGGAGAGTTTATGCTTCTGTGAGATAGTATGTTAAAATAGTCCATGTACACAAAGTGCTTGTGAAATTGCCCCAATGAAGCTGTAATGTCTAATGTGACCATGGTGGTGGTGACGTCTGAGTAACCACCCAGGGTTCACATAACTCAAATACTCACTAATAGTAGCCTTTGGTTTGTCAGGTACAATGCATCAGTCAAGGAAAAGACGTGCCATAAGTTCTTCCGCTAGTGGACCAGGAGGTTCATCCAGAGCTCGAGCTCATGCTAGTATAGACCAGTTTGACCGCACTCGGTTTGTCTTCAAAACGGCTCAAGATAGGTTTAATGCAAAGTCATCCAAGAAGCTGTTGCCTGAAGTACACATTGACAGGCGTGCTTTGCATATTGAATGGTCAGCTGGACATCTTCTTTAATGAACTGGAAGAGGGCAATGTACTGATGGTCAGGGAATTTTATGCGAATTGCCTAGAACATGTTGATAGGGTTGTCACGGTACGAAATACCCCGGTGGATGCGTCTCTTGAGGCCATCCGCCGAGTGTACGTGTTGCTGGTATTCATTGGAGATACGGATTATTACCAGGATTATCAACGCCTACCTATCTGGTGGCAACCAATTGTTGAAACAATCTGTGTGGCTGGTTGGGATCCAATATTGATAAATTAGAGAATTACCCTGAACTCCCAATCTCTGACTTGGGAAACTAAGTGTTTGGCTAACAATCATAAATAGCCTTTTGCTGCCATCCAGCAACACTACAAATGTTAATGGGCCAAGAGCAGCGACGATTTATTGTTTTATAACCCACCATGATTTTGTTGTGGCCCGGCTCATTCAGGATGAAATGTTCATTCGCTCCTCGTAAATACTTAAAGGGTTCTACTTCCCTTCCCTGGTCACCAAGTTGTGTCGCGCTTCACGAGTTCCTGAAAATCCCATAGTAGATGGGAAAGTGCCAATAAAAGCCGTATTCAAGGCTAGCAAAATCACAGTTGGGAAAGAGCAGATTGTGGCAGATGATGATGATACAAACGATGATAATGAGGGAGCTATGCATGTTGCCGCCCTACCTGGGCAGATTACTGATGAGGCGGCGCCATCACAGGCCCGTTTGAGTACCCGCATGACAGCCTTGGAGTAGGATATGGCTAGCCTATGCACTTCGGTCACTGACCTGAGTGCTAGAGTTGACAATTTGGCTACTAAAAATGCTAGGTCAGAGAAAATGATCATGGACTGGCTCCGAGCGCTAGGACAAGCATGTTACCTCGATCCTGGCACCATCGCCGATCAGGACTGAGCACTAGGGAAGTCCCCTTACCTTACTTTGCTTTAAATTCCTTGACATGGGGACATGCCAAATCTTTTAGAATGGGGTGGGGGACGGTTTTTGTTGTGGTACAATTGTATAAATTTGTTTGGTATTTTTGGTTGCTGTTAATTAACTTCGACTTACCCCGAAGACGAACACCTCTCGATGGGTCTCTTGAGGGAATTAAGTCGAACAAAAAAAAACAAAAAGTTTTTCTTTTGTTAGGTAGTGTATCAACTCCCCCTTGGTTTTTCTTTAAAGCACGATTCTTTTCCAAGGGTTTCCATTTGAACCGGGTGTAGTTAGTTTTTCTTTTTTTCTTTTTTTGTTAGTGTAGGAATTTTTGGGCGAAGAATAGAAATAGGACCCCTTAACTCCATGATACCTTGAATAGAGATTGCTTTAGTGTGACACCTAGGCTCATTAGTTGACTCTAGCAATAAAGCCTTAAATTGTGTGTTCTTGAGTTGGCTTAAGCACCTTGAGCAAAGTGTCTGATGGTCCTAACTGAATTGAATCATGTGCCATGTGTGAGTGAGGCTTTGCTTATTCTATGCTAACACTCGATGCCTAGAACTTGCCCTGTGTGTGTACGAAGCAAAATGGTAGTCTTCATTGGTCGGGAAAGTGACATAGGCATTTCCTTGTTGAACCTATCTATATATGTTTTCACCACCTGATTGTGTATATCCTAGTTAACCCCGTTGAGACTGTAATCCTGTTTCTTTGGTAACCACATTACAAGCCTTACCCAAATTATGAATTATCTATCTTTTTGAACCCTATCACCTTTTACAAGCACTTAAATTGTAATGGATATGAAAAAGTTAAAGTGGGGGGTGGTTGGTTGGGCTTTTGAGTGGAGCTAATGAAATAAGGAGAAAGGTACATTGTGTAAAAAAATAAAAATAAAAGCCACTTGAATTGAGAAAAAAATATAATATTTTCCTTGCTAAGTGGTGACTCTTGATGTAAATGTACTTAAAGAAATAGGTGGTTTAACTCAATAATGTAAAGGTGGAATGAAAGGTTTGACAAAGGTATGAGCTTAAAAGTGAAAGATGTATTGAAGGCTTAGGGAGGTGTAGTCACTATACCCATATGTATCCTACCTGTACCACAACCAACATTACAACCAAATAAAGTTCTACTTGATTCTAGACCAAATGAGATCGATTAGTCGAGTATTACACTATGGGTAAGCCTATGGTACATTGTTAGTGGCATAAGAATTTAGTTATGAGGGTGTGTGAAATCTTATGTATGTGAATTCCTCAGTGTGTGAATTATATTGACATGACACAAGTTTTTCTTGTGGTGAGCAGACATGTGAGTCATGAAGGAAAGGTAAATCTGGACCTCTGACTGAGAGTATGAAAGCCGATTAGGGACAGTACGTGGCTAGAGAGAGAGAGAGAGAGATAGTCCACTCTTGAGGTTAGGAGGTTAAACTAAGCTAGTCTATCTATGTGAATTATTCTTGGTATAAGGAGCAGGGAATTGGCCTAGTGATGATTAGGCTTATAGAGTGTGGTTTTGTTGCTAGAGGACTAGCAATGGTTTAAGTGTGGGGTGTTGATAGTAGCCTATATTATACGATGCAGATGCTATTTATGCTCGAAGTGAACCATACTTTATTGATGTTTTAAGTGCTAAATGATAACAAAATGCTCTAATTGAGGTTTTTATGCTTTGCAGGAACTACTCCGAGCTAGGAGGAGGAGGATATAGAGTGTTTGGAGTCAATTATGTAGATACAAGGCCAATTAAGAAGAGCCCGGATGAAAACGAGCAAGAAAAGGCGATGAAAAACTGGGCAACAGCCCACCGCGACCACGGTCGGGCTGCAGCTGGAACGTGGTGAAAGAAGGCGAAAAACCGAATACTTGTAAATCGCCGCGGTCGATCTGGAGGAAGCCAAGAAGTTTAAGGGCTAAAGTGTAAATCGTGGGAAACTTATCATAACCTTATATAAACTCAACAAACTCGCCCAAGTTAAGGTTAAGCTTGTTTTTAGACTCAATTGGAGGCAAGAACAAGTGTGAGAAGATCAAGACACTATTAGAGTTTTTCAATCTTCTTCTTGTTATCATTATTTGTGAATTATGAATGATTTTATGGTTTTATCTTGCTTTATTATGAGTAGCTAAATATTTAATCTAGGGTTGATGGAACCAATTGTTAGATGAAATTTTGACTCAATTTTCTTATAATCGAGTCAGGTTTATTATATGATTGTTCAACTATATTTTGTATGGTGATTAATTGAATGAGCCCTTGATTAATCATGTCTAATTGCCTTGTGTTACTTGAGAAAGAATACTAGGTTAGATTGTTGTTGAGCATCACCACTTTTGGGTAATTGAAGAGATTCATTACTTGAATTTAAAAGTAGGGTTAGAGATAACAAAACTTTGGTGGGATAATTCAGAGCTGCATAAATTATCAGCTAAAGTAGTTCGAGAGAATGCTCTAGTAAATTATCGTAGTTGATCGAGAGATAATTGCGGTAACCCATAGTTCATAATCCTCATAAAGTATTACGGTGAGATTATAACAAAAGAGTTAAGAATTAAACTAGCAATTGGGGAATTAATACCCTAGATCTTTTTACCATTGAATTATCTTGAATTTAGAATATTGATAGTTTTAATATCGTTTTACTTTAGTTAAACAAATCCCAATATTTATTGATAAAACTCTTACATCCGAAAATTGTTTGAGCTTGTACTAACATCACTAAGAGTTGTAATAGATAGGTTAGTTTCCTGAGGATTTGACTCCGGACTTGAAAACCAGATTATATTTGCAATGACCGTTTTGTCTTTTATAAGCCATAGTTGGGCGTGATCAATTGCTCTGAAATCTCTCTTAAAAATTCCCAAAATCCGAGCTCAAAGATGTGAAAATGGGGAAAAAATCCCAAAGTGTTCTATTTATACCTTCTGCACAGCAAAATCGCACATGCGGTCACTTTTACGCTTTTGCGATACTGTATATGCGAACCAAGCTCCGCATCTGTGGAAAATGACTTAAATCCAGCCCCCACTCCTAAGATCATGAACCTCATCTGCGCTCATCGCAGATGCAAAATTAACATCGCACTTGTGGACCAACACACGCACCTGCGCCCACAACCCGTTTCTGCGACCATTGCAGGTGCAGAAAACCCCTCGCACCTGCGAGCTCAACCAGTCCTTCTTACTTTCATTTTTGCGGCCATATACCTGCTTCTGCGGGCTCGCACCTGCGATGAGACATCCGCAAGTGCGTTTATCACTGCATAGTTCAACTTCAGCAGCATTCCAAATTCCAAACTTGTTATGTTAATCACCCGAAATTAACCTAAGGCCCTTGGAAACTAAATCAAACATACCAACATATCCCACAATATCATACAAACTTATTCAAATTATCAAATCACCTCGAACAACATCAAAACACGAATTACTCGGATTCAAGCCTAATGAACTTCAAATTGCAAATTCTACAAATGACGTTACAACCTATCAAACCACGCCCGATTGAACTCAAATTTTGCATCCAAGTCATAAATGACACCACAGACCTAGTCGAACTTCCGGAAATCAAATCCGGCCCCGATATCAAAATTTCCACTGCCGCCCAAAATCGCCAAAATTTCAACTTTTGCCAATTCAAGCCTAATTCTACTACGGACCTCCAAATCACATTTTGAATGCGCTCATAAGTCCAAAATCACCTAATGGAGCTAACAGAACCGTCAAAATTCAAATCTGAGGTCGTTTACACATGAGTCAACATTCGATCAACTCTTCCAACTTAAGCTTTCAAATAAGCGATTAAGTATCTCAATTCACTCCAAGACCTCTCCAGATCCGAACCAACTAACCCGGTAAGTCATAATACAGTTGTAGAACATAAAATAAGTTGGAAATGGGGAATGGGGCTATAACTCTCCAATGACCAGCCAAATAAATCTGTAAATCGAGAATTTTCAAGTAGGAATATATTCAATTTGATTTTCAGCGAAATTCTATAATACTGGAAGTTACTACTGTAAAATGGATTTAAGGAGAAAAGATGGCGAAGCTTACCGTGAGGAGAACAAACCCTAGAGAGGTGCAGAGAACTCAAAATCGCAACGAGCGCAGTTACGAGAGGCAGAGTCTAGGTCGTTTCACTTTAGTTAGAGAGGGGATGTGGAAGTGGGTTGGGGGAGGGGGGAATTTGGGATAAAACTACCCTTTTTTCTTTTTTAATTACTATAAATTATGTTTTAAGAAAGGGATTGTATACTTTTAACGACAAGATATTTTTCCCTCGCTAGTGTTGAACCAAAACTTGACTTTAACGTCCAAAATAACTCTCGATCACTAGACATATACTTATAATGACCGGTTTCATATCTTTCGTAAAATAGTGGTGACTAAAGATCAAATTTCTTGTAGTGTGGGTTACTTTATTCCGTGTTAATCCATTAGGTTCCTAGTATTCTATTTTGTTCGATTAGCAATTGGAATATTAAGCCACGAACCCTACAGGGATTTTCTTCATCTTGTCCTACAATGTAATCCTTTGACATAATGGTATATCTTTGAAGCTCCGAGATGAATACAATAGCCTGAATAATGAACGTATGTCCTAATCCGTAGTCAGTCATGATATTTCAAGATCCCTCCTTCAATAGACTCAAAAGATGTAGTTTCCTCTTACCGAATACCCCTTTTAATTTTCTCTTCGATGGTAATCTTCCCAAGCTATAAGAGATGACTCTGCCATATTCCAGGCTATTATACCTTTATTACTGAGTCTTCCAAGCATATTCTGAATCTATTAATTGGTGAAGACCTCTAGTAAACCCTTTTTCCTCTTAGATCTTGCTCATTTATCAAACCACCTGTGACTTATGACTAAATGCATCCATTACAATCTTAGTTCCGCTCTTTTTATTCTAGTTCTATGTCGTCCTATATGAAACATGTATACCATTATGGTTCTCCAATTCCTCCTTATTTTTCTCACAACCCCTAGTTGTCAACAGCTTCTTATTAGGCTTATATTATGAAATTCCTTATGTTCAAATCTATCTAATTCCCACACATTATGAATCTCTTATGCATATAGTTCTGGACCTCATCTATTGATTTCCATCTTCTTGTTACCACATAGATTTGACTTATTTCTTCACTGATTAGGTTCTGATTTATAGACGAACCTGATGTTGTGAAACAACTTACCTTCATACTACTTCTTTCTACTTTGTCCTTTTCTTATTGTCTATCCTAAGTCTTATCCTTGATGTCGACTTTATTGTTTTCACTTTCATGGTTTCTCTTCTTTAGGGATTTCTTTGAAATGTTGTACTTACTCCCTTGTTCTTTATGTCATCTCGACTATCCCTTACAGTTGCAACATTTAGATATTACTATGGCGTGTCTTTAATTTCAAGAGTTATCGTACTTGGGTCCTTTCCTAACTCCTTATGATAATTCTTCCTTATCCTTTCAATCTTAGTAATTTCCTTTGGAGTGACATCTTCCAAGATTAACACATTCTTTATGTTAACATTTCCATGTATAAAGTGTTTGACTATGCTTATCGTCTATTTATAAACCAATATCGTCTTTTTGTCCATATTGTTTGTACCCATGCGTTATTTTAAATTTCCTTATGCTCATTTCTATCCCAATCCTCCAATCTTTTAGTTGTTAAACAAACATGCTCTCGACTTAGTGGTTTACCACCTCGTCTTCCCCCTTAGTAAATAGTTCAATTTTTCACCTTTGAAGTCCTACTCGTCTTTCTGCCTTCCGTATCCTAGGTAGCTTACGATTGACCTATGGGTAGCCTTTCTTCCTCTAAGATAATTTATAGGGGTCCATATACATAGCGAGTCATAAGTTCTTGCTAGCATGCCTTCTTTCGACTAGTTTAACTTTAGTTCACGTGGCTTGTCAATGAGATCTTTATAAATTTCTTGCAGGGTTCTTCTCCCACTAATCCTCTTCCTCCTTCTACTCACTCACTCATTCTATCAATGGAATGCTAGCTAGAGTAAAAGTTCTTTGATTATATAATTGATACCTTAGTTCTATTTCATCCTCCGATATTGGCACCTCACATTTGTATGGTTAAATTGATCTTTCGATAATCCACATTAAAATTACTAATCCACTTTTAATGAAAACGTCGCCCATACTACTTTATAACCTCAAAGCTTACTTGCCTACGAATATTATTGTACTTCAATACTTTAACTTACGCCCCTTAATAGTCGTCCCTATTCACTTATATTACTCTATTTGGTTTCATAAAAACCTTTCACAACATTCTACTTCTCGTCTCCTTTGAAGTAATTTCAACAAAACATCCTTGATTCTCGACTTCCCGTACTGATGCAAGCCTCAATCTTTAGTTGTCTAATATTGCTCTACTTACATGATCATGCGCAAACCCAATCTTCTATAATCTACCACCACCCAATAGTCCTTAGTAATCATCAACTTTCCTATCCCTCTTAGTCCATCCATAGCTTCATCAGAATCATCTCTTGGAAATATAGACGACTCTCACTCTCTGAACTCCTTTGGTTGTGAATTTCTTGACCCTTTAAGGGCTCTATTACTATTAGGGGCTCTCGAGTGATACCAATCCTAAGAGGTTACCAATTGCGTCAATACCTGCACTGCTTTTCTCACATGCTGATCAAACAAATCCGGTGGTGGAACTCGCAGAGCTAATGATGTTGGAGCCTCTATCAGCTCCTCTAGTACTAGTGGAATCGGGGTTATTTGAGGGAGTGAATCACCCTAGTCCTTACACAGCTTTGTCTTAATAGAGGGCATACGTATCATATCCCCTCCCAATCCTTTTTGAGCATCCCGACTAGCTTCCACTCTTCTAGGAAATGACATCTTTGTACAACTTATATCAATGCATACATTAAACTTGATTCCCTACAACACAGCTTTTTCGCACGATCTAGAACATGAAAGGACGATAACCATCCTAAATGTCTCATAGCCTCCTGTTTATAAGTGTAGCGTGAAACACACCCATAAACAAGACTCTACTAGACACGACTTGTAGACATCCCTAGGATAGACCTACTCTGATGACCCAAACTGGAGGGTTGTGACGGGCACCCGGTGCCTCACTCAATCGAGTACCAATATAACGTATCTTTCTTATCATACCATCATGGTAAAATGGGCCATAAGGGTCGTTATGAGATAACCGAAATAAAACATAAGGGAATGCTCAACATAAGATGACCCAAAATGATATACAAACTTATATATGTGACATACGAGCCTATAAGGCTGACATGATCATCTGTACAGTCAAAACATAGGCCTACAAGGCCATACACATATCCATATACATGACATTTGTCTAAAAGCCTCTAAAAGTACATAAACGTCATAATAAAGGTCAGGATAAGGCCCCACCATACCAATTAATACATGTCCAAAGCATACTGACCAAATAGGCAACTCCGGAGCAAGTAGAGTGCACCAACACCTTTCACTGAGCTGATAGCCTACTAGGAGGACTGCCAAACCTGTTTATCGGGACCTGCGGACATGAAATACAACATCCCTAGGCAAAAAGGACGTCAATACGAATAAAGTACTGAGTATGTAAGGCATGAAAACATAAATATAGAGAAGATACAACCTATAACATATGAGTGCCTATGAGGACGACTGACATCAAATGCATGATACATATATGTATACATGTACTTTTAAGAACATACGCCTCTGTGGGCATCATCATCATTATATCGTACCCGGATGTGATATGCTCGATAAGAACATACCCGATCATTATTAAGCTTGGTAGAATCATAGCCGGCCACATGGAGCTCGGTAAAACTCAACTAATCAGTGGTTGCACAATAGGTGTTACACCCGGCCAGCTATAGCGCGACTCGATAGAGTAAAATAGGTACATATATATAATGCATGTTGGACTCATGGAATTACATTCTCAACCTTTCAAAGTGACCTAATGTCATTTCACCTTCGATTAACGTTATGGACATCCATACCGTCAATATGAACCTCAATAGGATTCAAGTATCATAGATACATGATTAGAATAACTTTATAAGGAAAGAACAACATGGACAACCTTAGTTGCTAGGAGTAGATCTGCTATGAAATAGCGTATCGTTTACGTTCATTTCATTTTAGATCATGCCAAAAGAAAGAAGGAAGCGCATTAACATACCTATGATCTCTTCCTTATTCCTCCACCAAGCTTAACACAACTTCTTACGTCTACAATAAGTGAAATGATATTGTCGTCAACATATAATGTTGTACCATCGTATTTGGGTAGTCATATAGCTTACGGAAAATTGGGCAGCAACTCCCTTGTTACGAGGGACTCCTCTAATACCATCTACCAACAACAACAACTAGATCAATACAATAAGAACAACATCAATAATAGGGTACAAAATCTTTCATTAACAAGTCATCAACATATCACGATCAGTGGCAAGCTCGAATTGAATCCCTTTAGTGCCCTTCAACCCTATAATCATACATTACTTAACTTTAACAACATGTCCAGCATGATACCAAGTACAATCGTAGGACTTCCCACCTCTTATTAATCACTTAATTCACACTCAAACAACCCAACAATCCAACAACAACAAGTACAAGTTTCCATTGTTATGTTGTCCTTTGTCTTCTTATTCACAATACAAACAACAAGTTTGACATGTAAACAATATATTCATGAAAACAACAGCATAAAAAAGTTATTTTCCAAGGTTTCAAACCGTTTAAAGTTCATTGAAACAACCTTTACAAAGTAGTCCATTAAGACCAATAACATCTCAAATTATTTCAAGTCTCCTCTTGTAGTGTCTTGCTCAAATAATGCAACCAACATATAAACAACTTCAAGCACAGGTGGTAGAGTATTATACATACCTAAACTAGTATCAACCACTTGAAATTTCAGCCAAACACTGCTCCCACCAATCCTTAATGACAACACAACCTCAAAGAGGTGTTGCTCTTCAATAGAACTAAATTTTGATGTTAAAATATGGTGTAATCACTTTGGAACACTTAAAATCACCTAGGGTTGATATGAAAACCTTGGGAGAGTATTTTACAGAACTTAAACCACTTACAACAATCCCTCACCCGAGCTGGAACCACACAAAAATCAGTAACCACAAAAAGAACAAGAAACTCACTAGCGCCACGGAATTCCCAACACTTGATTTATATTGTTTGTCCTTTGTTGGTATTGGATCATGAGATAAATTTGAGAGAAGGTTATTAGGTGTCTAGGGTCTGAATAGAGTGAAACCGAATGAGTGAAAATGGTCTGTAGGCGTCACATATATATCAAGATATCTCAACCGCCTAAGTGGGTCCTATAGGGATCTACTTGCGCAGTTTTGCAAATACGCAAATATCTCTATACTCTGTTGTTGTATCGATGAACGAATGCATTGGAAACTAGACTCGTAGATAGTTAATTTTGTGGATGGATCACCCTGTAAATCCAATTATATTGAGAGAAAACCTCAGTAACATTTGACCTAAATTTCTTAAATTTTATGAATGTAACTTGTGACGACTTTCATCGACTTTTGTTTCACAACTCACTTGAGTTCAAAACTTAACACACAAATATCATATGACTAAAATATCTTGTAATATTACCTTTTTATCATCTTAAGCACCCTAATATCACCCCAAAAGTAAGGGTTATAATATTCCCAACTTTTTGATTTTTGACAAAACTTATTTTCTACGATTCGATTAGCTTCTTAAACTTACAACCCTCACGATACTTCCTTAAAACTTGTTTTAGACCATCATTATCTTGTAAAGGTCCTTCAACTCACTGTCTCATATTGATTAAAATAAGATGAATTCTAATATGAAATTACGGGGTGTAACAGGCTAGGTATCATCACGACTTGTGGATTTTTGGTCGTGAAAAGTTTGTATCAGTGCACTAAGTTGCTTAGATCTCACGAGTCAAGAGAAAGTTTTAGTAGGTTTTTGCAGATCAGTGTGGAGACATCTATACTTATCTTCGAGAGGCTACTAAACTATTAGGAAACATTAGTTTATTGCATTCTTATCTTACGAATTTGTTATTTCTGAAGTTTGAACCTTGACTCTTCTATTCTCTCACAGATGGTTAGGAAACGTGAGACCAAATCATGTAGACGACCACCAGTGCCACCAGTTAGGCAGTGAGAGGTCGGGACCATCGTGGAGGCTGAGATGTTGCTTGTACTATAGCTAGAGTAGCACCTGCAGAGCCACCAATTGCTCTATCTAATGAGCAGGTACCAGATGTTGTTGAGCCGGTGGGACCATCTCAGGCACTAGTAGTTCCCATTGTTAAATCTGGCCTTCAGGAGGCCTTAACCTAGATTTTAATTGTCTGTAGAAGCCTGGCTCAGGTAGTTTTGGTTCCAGCTGCACTAGCCATTTCACAGGCCGGGGGAGATGCCCAGACTCCTACTGCCTGTACTCCAAAATAGCTAGCTCAAGGACTCCAGACACCAGGGGTACTACCAGCCCAGCCAGTTGTTGTTCCCGAGCCGAGGTTGGCCCACCTATAAGTGATGAGGAGCAGAAGAGATTGGAGTGGTTTGGGGGGCTTAAGCCTCTAGAGTTCAGCAGGGAGGAGTCATAGGATTCTCAGGATTTCCTAGACTAGTGTTAGAGGATTCTTCACACAACATGTATTTTAGAGACCAGTGGAGTTGCATTTACCACTTTTCAGCTAACAAAGGCAGCTTACAGATGGTGGTAGACCTATAAGTTGAATAGGCCAGTTGGCGCAATGCCACTAACTTGGCATGAGTTCTCCATTCTCTTTTTAGAGAAGTTTTTCCACAATAATCACAAGGAGGAGCTATGTAGAGATTTTGAGAACCTACGTCAAGGGGATATGACTATGACTTAGTACGAAATAAGATTCGCGGATCTGACTTGTCATGTTATATGGTTGGTTCCTAATTATAGAAAGATGATCAGGAGGTTCATTGATGGCCTCAACTATATTCTCATTACAGTCTAGCTCGAGAGGTCGAGACGGATGCTAGGTTTGACCAGGTAGTCGAGATTTTCAGGCACTTAAAGTCGATTCACAAGCTTGAGTGTGAGGAGCGGAAGATAAAGAGGCCCCATGTTTTAGGTTGTTTCAGTGGTACCTCATTTGAAGGTCAGTCATATTGCAATAGAGGTCATCCTTACAGGCCTGCTCAGATGGCTCGTCAGTTTTATCGTGGTGCATCAACTAGTCATGGTTCATACAATACTCGTCTGGGCCAGTCATGTTTTAGTGCACTTCCAGCTCAGAGCTCATACCTTGATCTATCAGTTTAAGGTTCATCAGTACTAGGTTCTTCTAGTGGTTATTCTAGTTCTCGGGGTAGGATTCAGGCCCTGCCATTAAATCCCGCTCGAGTTTGTTATGATTGTTGAGAGTTGGGGCATGTCAGAAAGTATTGTCCCCATTATTACATAGGTCCAGTGCAACAGGGAGGCCAGTCTATGTCCCCTACACCAGTTGCTACACCACCCACTCAGCCAGCTCGGGGTGGATGTCATACGAGTCGAGGCCGCCCTAGAGGGGCAGGTTAGACAGGAGGTGGTCAGACTCGATGCTATGCTTTTTCCGCTAGTTTAGAGAAAGTTTCTTCTGACGCGGTGATCATAAGTATTGTTTCAGTATGCCAAATGGATGCTTTAGTATTATTTGATCATGGTTCCACTTATTCATATGTATCATCGTACTTTGCTCGTTATTTGGATATGCCCCTGATTCTTTAGTTATTCTTGTTCATGTATCTACACCGATAGATGATTTATATTATTGTGGACAGTGTGTATCAGTCGTGTATGGTGACTATTGGGGGATTAGAGATGAGAGTTGATCCTTTACTACTTAGCATGGTTGATTTTGACGTGATTTTACGCATGGATTGGTTGTCATCATGCCACACTATTTTGGATTGTCACTCGAAGACCGTGACTTTGACAATGTAGGGTTACCTAGGCTTGAGTGGAGAGGTTACCTGTATTATGTTTCCTGTAGAGTGATTTCATATTTGAAGGCTCAACGAATGGTTGAGAAGGGATGTCTGACATATTTGGCCTTTGTGAGGTATTTTAGTGCTCACTCCTATTATTGAGTTGTTCCGGTAGTGAGGGACTATCCAGATGTGTTTCCTGCATACCTGCCGGTCATGCCACCCGACAAAGATATTGATTTTGGTAGATCTAGTGCTGGGAACTCAATCAATCTTTATTCCACCGTATTGCATGGCACCAACAAAGTTGAAAGAGTTAAAGGAGCAGCTTCAAGAATTTCTTGATAAGGGCTTCATCCGGTACATTGTGTGGCCTTGGAGTGCACTAGTTCTATTTGTGAAGAAAAAATATGGTACTATACAAATGTGTATTAATTACATACAGTTGAATAAAGTCACAATTAAGAACAAGTACCATTATCGCGCATTGATGACTTATTTGACTAGCTTCATGCTGCTAGAGTATTTTCGAAGATTGATTTGAGGTCAGGGTATCATTAGTTGAAGATTTGGGATTCTGATATTTTGAAGACGACATTCAGGACCCCCTATGGGCACTAAGAGTTTCTTGTGATGTCTTTTAGGTGGATTAATGCCCTAGAAGTACTTATACATTTAACAAATAGTATATTCCAGTTTTATATTGATTTATTCGTCATTGTGTTCATTGACGACATATTGGTATACTCACACAGCCAGGAGGAGCACGAGAAACATCTGAGAATTGTATACCAGACTTTGAGGGAGAAGATGTTGTATGCTAAATTCTCCAAGTATGAGTTTTTGGCTTCATTTGGTGGTGTTCTTGGGCCACGTGGTGTCTATTGAGGGGATCAAGGTAGATCTAAAGAAGATTAAGGCAGATTAGAGTTGGCTCAGACCGTCTTCAGCTACTGAGATTCGAAGCTTTCTTGGGTTAGCAAGGTATTATCTTCGTTTTGTGGAGGGTTTCTCGTCCATTGCTGCACCTTTGACTAAATTGACCCATAAGTGTGCCCCATTCAGGTGGTCTAATGAGTATGAGGAGAGCTTTCAGAAGATCAGGACTGCCTTGACCACGGCTCCAATTGACAGCCATTGTTCATGTGTTGAAGATTTGGAGGCACCATCTTTACTATGTGTCTTGTGAGGTTTCAAAGTTTATCAGAGTCTCGGTATTTATTTAAGCAAAATGATCTAAACTTGAGGCTGCAGAGGTGGTTAAAGTTGTTAAAAACTATGATATCACCATTTTGTATCATCCTGGGGAGGCCAATGTGGTGACCAATGCCTTGAGTAGGAAAGCTGTGAGTATGGGTAGCCTTGCATATATCTAGTCGTCGAGAGACCGCTAGCATTTGATGTTCAGGCTTTGGCCAATCAGTTCATGAGGTTAGATATTCAGAACTCAGTTGGGTTCTTGCTTTTATGATTTCTCGGTCTTCTTTGTATGAGTACATCAGAGTCCATCAGTATAACGACCCCCATTTGATTGTCCTTAAGGATATGTTGTAGCACGGTGATGCCAAGGAGGTTTCTATTGGAGATGATAGGTTGTTGTGGATGCATGGTCGGATTTGTGCGCCCAATACGGATGGGTTGTGTGAGTTGATTCTTGATGTGGCCCATAGTTTGCGGTACTCCATTCATTTGGGTGTTGCTAATATGTATCAAGATTTGAGGCAACACTATTGGTGGAGAATAATGAAAAGGATATAGTAGAGTTTGTGGCTTGGTGTTTGAGCAGTCAGTAAGTGAAGTATAAGCATTAGAGGCCTGGCAGTTTGTTTCAGAGACTTGAGATTCTCGAGTTGAAGTGGGAGTGTATTACCATGGATTTCGTTGTTGGGCTCCCACGAATTTTGAAGAAATTCGATGCAGTGTGGGTTATTGTGGATAGACTAACTAAGTCTGCCAACATCATTCTGGTTGTGACTTCCTATTCTTTAGCGCAGCTGGCTCAAATCTATATTCGTGAGATTTTTCATCTTCATGGTGTGCCGATGTCCATTATCTCTGATCGAGGTACGTAGTTCATATCACAATTTTGGAGAGTTGTGCAGCGTGACTTAGGTACCCAGGTTGAGCTGAGTATGACATTTCACCCTCAGACGGACGGGTAGTCCTAGCACACCATTTAGATATTGGGGGATATGCTCATGCATGTGTTATGGATTTCGGGGGTTCATGGGATCAGTTCTTACGGCTTGCAGAGTTTGCCTACAACAACAGCTACCAATCGAGTATTCAAATGGCTCTTTATGAGGCCTTATATAGGAGGCGGTATCGTTCTCTAGTTGGTTGGTTTGAGCTAGGGGAGGCTAGGTTGTTGGGTACTGATTTTGTCCATGATGCCTTAGAGAAAGTAAATTTGATCCAGGAGTGGCTCCATTCAAGACAGTCTAAGCAAAAGAGTTATACTGATAGGAAGGTTCGCGATGTTGCATATATGGTGGGCGAGAAGGTTTTGCTTAGCGTTTTGCCCATGAAGGGTGTGATGAGGTTCGGGAAGAAGCGCAAGTTGATCCCTCGGTATATTGGTCCTTTGAGGTACTTGAGAGAGTTCTAGACCCGATCGAGGACGAACGTTTATTTAAGAGGGGGAGAATGTAATGACTCGGTCGATCGTATTGTCTATTATAGCCCTGTTCCCCTATTTATTTATTCTTCTATGCTTGTTTGTAGTTATGTGACTTTCTGGGGTGGTTGGTTTGGTTTTGGAGATGTTTCGGAGTGAATTGGGACAATTAGTCCCAAGGTTGAATGCATAAGTTGAAAGAGTTGATCGAAGTTTGACTTTTGCGTATACCACTCTGGAATGGATTTTTGGTGGTTCCAATAGCTTTGTGTGATGATTTTGGATTTAGGCGTATGTTCAGATATTGATTTGGAGGTCTGTATGTTGATTTGTGGTTTTTTTGCAAAAGTTAAAAAGTTGAAGGTTTGAAAGGTTGAGAGGTTTAACCAAGAGTTGACTTTGTTGATATCGGGTTCAGATTTTTGTCGGGGGAGCTGGAATAGGTCCATTGTGTCATTTGGGACTAGTGTACAAAATTTGAGGTTATTCGTAGATGATTTGATATGGTTCGACATTGGTTTTAGAAGTTAGAAGTTCAATAGTTTTATTAGGCTTGAATTGGAGTGCAATTCGTGATTTTGATGTTTGATGTGATTTGAGGCTTCAACTAAGTTTGTATCGGGTTTAGGACTTATTGGTATGTTTGGAAGGGGTCCTGGGGGCCTAGGGAGTGATTCGAATCGAAATCAAATTGATGTTTGGACTTGAGGAAATGCTGAATATTTGCTAGTCTGGTGCAATCGCATATGTGAGGATTTGGTCGCAGGCATGAGATGAAGCAATCAGGCTATCTCGTGTGCAAAAAATACTGGGGGCTGGGAATTTGCATGTGCGAAGGTTAGTCTGTGTTTGGGAGCTTGCAGATGCGTAAAGTGGAGCGCAGAAGTGTAGTGCAGTATAGTTATGGGTTTCCGCATAAGCGGACATGGTGGCTCAAGTGCGCGTGTGCAGAAGCGCATATTTGACCACAGAAGCAGATGTGGCCTAGAAGGTCTGGGGCTGCAGATGCAACCACTTTTCTGCAAAACCGGGGCCGCAGATGCGGTGAAGTGAACACAGGTGCGGATTGACTGACAGTGTTATATTTCCAAGGGTTTCATGGTTTTTCAATTTTTGAGTGTTTTGGGGGCATGGCTAAGGACGATTTTTGAGGGAATTTTGCTACAATTGAAGAGGTAAGTTAAGATTAATCATTTTTATTAATAAATATTGATTACCCATTGATTACTGTACCTAGTTTATATGATTTTGAAGTGGAAATTGGGGATTTCAGACTATGTTGTTAGAGAGTAAAATTTGAGGATTTGGGGGTCGATTTGTGGATGAAATTGGATCAAAATAGTATGGTTGGATCCGTAATTGAATGGCTGTTTGGAATTTGTAAATCTTATCGCTTCCGAGGTGTGGTCCCGGGGTTGACTTTTTGGGTTTATTTTGCGAATTTGATTCAAGAACTTAGTGGGTTGATTTTGTGAATTTGATTCAAGACCTTAGCTTTATCTTTTGAAATTATTTCCTATAGCTATTATTTTATGGTATTAAGGTATTTGCGACTAGATTCGAGTCGTTCAAAGGCTGATTCACGAGGAAAGAGCTTGTTGGAGTGTTGAGTTACGCGCTTTAAGGTAAGTAACACATCTAAACTTGGATTTGGGGGTATTTAACCTTGAGAACTATGTTATATGAAAGATATTGGGGTGACACATGCTCTAGGTGATGGCGTGTGTACGTGCATTGGTGTGTTCATGGTTTGGGAAGGCTTTTAGGCTATTACCGAGCTTGTTGCTATCATTTCTTGTAAATCCCTGCATTTTCCCTACTTGCTTAATCATTTGAACTGTGATTCATGTTAGACATCATGTCTAGGCTAAGTGCTATTTGTTTGAGACTTGATAGGGCTATTCTTGCTGTTTCAGAGCTATATATCTTATTTGTACACATGTTCTCAGTCATGTTGCTATATCCATGTATGATATCTCTGTCTCTGTACTTCTTATTTAATTCCTCACATGTTGTTGATCCCTCTTATGTGTAACACTGTTAAACTAAGCATTATGTGTTTATCTGAGACATGAACGGTAAATGAGTGAGTTTTGGCCATAGAGCCAGTTTGGTATTGATTTGAGGTGACGCGTACGCCAGTCCCCTATTGGGCTAAGTGTTATTGTTTTTGGAGCGACTCGTGCACCAAGCCTCACTATTGGGCTAAATGGTTATGATTAGTGTTTGGGAAGGATCCGTCTCTTCGGTGTTTGACATGTCAGCAGTGGACGTATCCACAGTATTTTACATATGTGCTTTGTATGATGGGCAATTATGTTAGGCACCCATACAGTGCTAAGTACGAGTATTGATGGATACACCGTGATATTGTTGATTGTCATGTATACTTGACATGTAGGCATATAGGTGTACCTTTCACATGCTAGCTATTTAATGAAATGTTTTATCTATGTTGGGTTTTAACTGTTATTCATGAAAACATGTCTAAATTTATGAAATGTGTACAAGTTAAACATGATATCATTGAGCTATTTGTTTCTATGGTTTTCCTTTATATTCTGAACTACTACCTGTTATTGATATTGGCATTTGATTATTGTTCTAAGTGCGCCACTGCTTTCAACCCATGGTTAGTATTGTTACTTATTGAGTACATGGAGTCGGTTATACTCATACTAAACTCTGTAGTTCATGTGCAGATCCAGGTACATCCGCTCAAGGTGATTTTCAGACTTGAGTTGTGTTACATCTCGCATTTTCGTACGTTAAAAGTTTCGTCTTCAGTTAATTGATGTAGACTCGGGGATGATATCATCTTGATGTTAACGTATTTACGCTATTTATAACAAGCGATAAATAAGTGTTATGAAGGATAAAGGGGTACACGGATTAAAGAAACCGAGTTTCGTTGAAAGTGGACAATTTGAAATAAAATACGGATTAAGCAATAATACTCGATAATTATGAACTAATACCATGAAAGGTACCATATGACCACGGTAGTATAATATATAAAGTATTTTAAAAATAAATAAAACTCTAAGTAATTTGTGGTAATTTTTAAATTATGCGGGTAATTGATTAATTACCGGGTAACAGAACATTACCCAGTTAATTAATAAGTGGATAAAAAAAATAAATTAAATTAAATTAATATCCCACCCCCACCCCACATGGCAAGAAGCCACAACTTTGGAAATGACTAAGTAGTCACTATTGCCAAATGGCTAATCATGAAGATGACTAAGACTTGTGGTCATTTTAGAAGATTTAGTAAGCAAATCACATTCTGTATTTGGTTTCAAACCAAATACATTAGAAACATAATCATTTGTCCAATATTCAAATCCATAGCAAAGTTTCTTTCAAATTCAAAAAACCAAAATCTGCTTTTGGCTTAAAAGCCAAGGAAGTTGAAGCAGAAACGTTCCATTTCAAAATCAAAAGCTTAGAAGCAATTTCGTCCAAAACTTCAACAAATCAAAGCAGATTTCGTTCCTCAATTACACAGCGCAGAAGCTTAATCCGATTTTTAGATTCTAAGTTCAATCCACAAAGGTTTCCAACGGAATATTATACGGAGTTTTTCCTACTCTAGGTATGTTAAGGCCCTTCATTCTTTCTTTTGGCATGGTCCAAATTAGAAGAAACGAGCAAACACACAGTTTTTATAAATTACTCTATTCATAGAATTATTAGGGGTGTCTATATTCTTAATTCCCCATAAAAATTATTATTATTTTTTGTTCATGGGTCTCAGAATATACGCAGTTGGAAAAATTTATCCGGAAGGAATATTGAGATTATTACGTATTTTTCATGCATTTCATACATGTGCATTGATCGATGACCAGATGGCGTTATATACGCGTATATATGTATATGGGATATGGAAAAAGGTTACGGCGTTATATACGCACCACCACCTGATCAACTGGTATATGTTGTTGATGTTACCCACATTGGCCGAGACGATATGATGGGATGCCCTCGGTGGCTTGATGATATTATGTACACCCATACCTATGCATGACACGACATTTATACGCACATGCATGACATTATAAATGTTTCAGAATTTACAAAGTTATTCAGATTTAAAGATGTGTTTCTTGAAGAGTGTTGAATATTTAATTCTGAAAGCGCGCACACACCACCCATACTTTTCATTATTGCATTTCAAAGAATATCTTGTTGAACTTAATCTAACAACATTGAATTCAAAATGTCCCTTAATTGCTATATTTGAAAAGCAGTTAATTATACTCTTATTTTTGTCAAATTTTGATCCCACTTCTATTTTATCTAAAGAAGCATTTTATCACAATATTGTAGTTGGGGATTCTTTTTGTTCCGACTTTGACCTTCGTCTAGTTAGTTGAGTAAAGGATGTTTCAGCAACTTCTTCAATTACTGGTGCATTCTTCACGACTTGAATACCAAAGCCTGTTGGTTGTCAATCTTTGTAATGCTTTGTCCTTCCATTTCAATAGAATTGAATGTTTGAAGCGCTTCTCCAATTATTGGTCCAGGTTCACCACATCTATTTCCATTATCTGTTGGCATTTGTCCTATTTGTCTTGTTGAGTTTCTATGTTGACTTGTTCAAAGGTGCTTGCAGAGCCAAAAAATCTTTCCAAAACATCAACAATGAAAGGACAACCCTTGAAGAGTGAATGACTTTTTAGTAACTCTATACATGTTTGAAGATCTTCATCTTTGGTTACAAGCATTCTCTTGCTTGGTCCTAGGTTGATATTAAATCATATCATTGCTTCAAACTTGTCTCTATCCTATTCAATAACTTCAAAGACCTAGCTGACTAAATCTTCAAATCGAATTGTCTCAGGTACAAGAACAAGCTTTGTTTGATGATCCAGATACTTATAGTCTGGGGTCCATTTTCCACTGAAAGAAACAATAATACATATTGTATCCATTTTGCAAGTCAAGAAAAGGGAAAACTCAGGACACTTTATACCTAATATTTATATTGCACACATGAAATTAAGGACAGGATGTGTGTGTGTGTGTGTGTGTGTGTGTGTGTGTGTGTGTGTATATATATATATATATATATATATATATATATATATATATATATATATATATATATATATATATATATATATATATATATATATATATATATATACTGCACTACTAGTATACCACTTATGTCCTAAACCTTATCAATAGAAGGTGAAAATTCAAGACACTTTGTCGTTAATATTTACGTAACATACAAGAAGTTAAGGACAGGATGTCCTAAACTTTATCAATAGAAGGTGTAAATTCAGAACACTTTGTCCTTAAATGAAGGTGCTAATTCAGGACATACTTTGAAATAAACAGATAGTAAAACTGATACGCTCAAATTACACCTAAATAAATGGTGGATGTCACATACAATAATCCAATTAGGTTGGGGTCGAATCTCACATGGAATATTTGTGAAAAAGTTACCTGGGTAGTGTAAAACTTGACTTAAGTCGTCATTCTACTCCGTTAGTTTAAAAAGAGTGTTGTAATTGTGAATTGTCAAGAAAACTATTTTCTTAAGAGAATGTGATTATTTGACTAATAAAACCAATGTTGTGTCCCCATCAATGGAATGGAATGTTATCGGTGTTAATATGATATATTCGTAATGGAAGGTCCTTTGATATGCAAATGGTTTCGAAATGACTACCCACTATTTTCCAATAATTAGATAGTATTTCCTCTTTATGATTTTTTTAAATATAAAAGAGTTAAAATTAAGAACAATCAATTTATGCCAAGTAGAACCCACTTATCCCTAAACGATTCTGTTAAACAAGGTTTAAAGCCTTGAGTTCTTGCTATTCAATTCTACCAAACCCTAACTCACTTTTCAAGTAAAGATAGAGTAAAATGGCACTAGCCAATGTTTGCAACCATCAACAATAAATAGAGCATGAGAAATGAATAAATATCAACCAATCATTATATATATATATATATATATATTCAATGATAAACATCCATTAATATTATACCCATTTATGCTCCAAAATCTTAGTATTTAAAGTTAGATACTCATACTAGAATACAAGAATAAGGTAATAAATAAAGTCATAAAGCTTACAAAGAAGACAAGTGTGATGACCCGGCCAGTCATCTCATGAGTTATCGCTCCATTTTCCCTATTTTTGCTTCTTTATGCTTGGTTTATCCATGTTATGTGGTATCGGGTTGGTCGGATCGAATCCGGAATGATTTTGGTAAGGTACGAGACACTTAGACCTTTTTGAGGAAGCTTAAGTTGGAAAAGTCAACAGGATATTGACTTATGTATTATAGGGCTCAGATGTGAGTTCTGGTGTTTCGGTTAGCTTTGGGAGGTGATTTGTGACTTAGGAGCGTGATCGGAATGAATTTTGGAGGTTTGTAGTAGATTTAGGCTTGAATTGGCAAAGTTGATATTTTGGTAATTTCCGGTTGGTAGGAGAGATTTTGATATAGGTGTCGAAATGGAATTCCGAGAGTTGCAGTAGTTTTGTTGTGTCATGTGGGATGTGTGTGCAAAATTTCAGGTCATTCGGACATGGTTTGGTTGGGTTTTTGATCAAAAGCGAAATTTGGAAGATTTTAGAAAATTTAGCTTGAATCCGATGTGTTTTGGTGGATTTGATGTTGTTTGAGGTGTTTTGAAGATTAGTACAAGTTTGAATAAGGTATTAGGATATATTTTTGTTTTTGGTTGAGGTCCCGGGGTGGCCTCGGGATGATTTCGGATGGTTAACGAAGAAGTTTTGTTGCAGCTGCTGAATTTGCTGCTTCTGGTATTTCCGCACATGCAAATTAGGGAACACAGGTGCGGCGCTGTATAAGCGGAAGAGTGGTCGCATAAGCAAAACCTGGATAAGTCGTCAGGAACCGCAGAAGCGGCTAAGGGTACCGCATCTGCGAAGTCGCAGATGCGGATAATGGATCGCAGAAGCGGAAATGCCTGGAAAGGCAGTGACCGCAAATGCGGTTGATGGACTGCACCTGCGAAGGCGCAGGTGTGGAAGGGTGATCGCAGAAGCGGTTTTGGTCCATTAAGTGATTTTCGCAAAAGCGGAAGAAGGACCACATATGCGGTACCGCGGAACCGGGCATTGTGCCGCAGATGCGAAATGTCTGGGCAAAAAGTATAAATTGTGGCCTTCGCAAATTTTGAGCTATTTCACCATTTTTATCTCGGCTTCGGAGCTTTTGGACGATTTGAAAGAGGGATTTCAAGGGAACTTCATTGAGGTAAGGAATTTGGATCTAAAAACTTGTTCCTATGCTATTATTACACGGATTAGACTAGAAATCATGGAAATTAAGGGGGAAAATTGGGGAAACTAGGGCTTGGAAACTTAGGCCTTTGATTGAGGATTTGGTGGACCATTTGAGGTTGGATTTCAGAACTTTTGATATGCATGAACTCATGGGGAGATAAGGAACCTATTGATGTAAAAATTATTGAATTCCGAAATGTGGGCCCAGGGGTTGAGTTTTGGTAAATTCGGGATTTGTGTCGTATTTTGATTATTTTCACTTGGGATTTGTTCCCTAAGCATATTTCGACGTCCTCGTTCTGATTTTGGATAGATTCGATGCGAGTGGAGGCCGATTCGAGGGGCAAAGGCATCGCGAGCTAGAGATTTGATCGGTTCGAGGTGAGTAATGATTGTAAATGATGTTCTGAGGGTTTGAAACCCTGGATTGCACATCGTATTGCTATATTGAGGTGAGGCACACGCTTGATGACAAGCGTGGGGTCGTGCACTATGGGGAATTGTGACTTGGTCCGTCCCGATTGATGATTTTACCGCGTATTTGACTGAAATCTATTTGCTATCATCATTATTTGGTCTGAATGCCGTATTTGGGCTTCGTGCCAACTACTTGAACCCTTCAGGGGATTTTTATTGATATTTCCTCACTTTTTTGACTTTATACTTGAACTCAATCATGTTATTTTCCATTGTTTTTCATACTCATCCATGTTTACTCAGTTTAATACTTAAATGATATTTTATATGATGTTTGGGCTGAGAAACACTATTTTTCTATTACCCGAGTGGCTTGTGAGGATTTTGACTGAGTAAGGTCGAGGGCCTATGTTGTGAGGAAACATTTGATACAGATTATGAGGTCGAGGGCCTGAGATATGTACGCCACGAGGTGACTTGATTAATATGAGGCCGAGGGCCTAGTGATGATGCCACGAGGTGGCTTGATATTGCGCTTGGGCTGTAAGGGGCCCCTTCAAGAGTTTGTACATCCCCTGTGAGTGCGGATACCCATTCTGATGTGAGATTGAGCTCGAGGGGTTGGTGTTGTTCTATTATGTTGCTCGAGGGGCAAATTTGTTGATATTGTGCTCGAGGGGCGAGCCTTTATGTGTTTACTTTCATAATTGACTGTCAATTACCTGCTTAATTATTGAAAAAGGCTTTTCATGAAACTACATTTGAGTTAAAGGATTTTACATATCTTTCACTGATTTATTGATTTTAAATGGTTTTACTGCTTCATTATAGAATGTTTTGTGCCTTACGTGATTTCTTACTTTCAGTCTTTATTTGCATTTGTTACTCACTGAGTTGGAGTACTCACTTTACTCCATGCACCCCTGTGTGCAGATTCAGGCATTGTTGATCCTGCCAGTGCGAGTTGAGAGCTCCCGATGAACATTCGGAGTTCACGAGGTAGCTGCTTGATGTCTGCAGACCCGTGTTTCTCCCTCTTTATCATTTCTATTTCTGATCAGACAATCATAATAGTTTATAGACTTATCGATTATGTAGTAGGATTTATAGATGCTCATGACTAGTGACACCCCTGTATCAAGTTGTGTAGGGTTGTCTTCCGCATATTTATGATATTATCTGCTACTTAGTATTGTTAAATCATGTTTTAGACTATTTTCTTGATGTTTAACTGTATAACATCGAATTGGAAATAGTTGGCTGGCCTTGTCTTCACGAGAGGCGCCACCATGACCGAGTCCGGGTTTAGGGTCGTGACAACTTGGTATCAGAGCCTAGGTTACATAGGTCTCACGAGTCATGAGCAGGTTTAGTAGAGTCTCGCGGATCGGTATGGAGACGTCTGTATCTATCCTCGAGAGGCTGCAGAACCTTTAGGAAAAACTTTATATTCTTGAAATTCTTATCATGCGAATTTGTTGATCCGAGTACTAAACTTATGTTATTCTATTCTCTCACAGATTGTGAGGACACACTCTACCGGTCACGATGGACGACCACTAGTACCACCGGCAGTGGACACCAGAGGCTGAGGATGTGGTCGTGGTCATGGTAGGGGCAGAGCAGCTAGGGCAGCACCTGCCGATCCACCAGCTGCCCCAGTTCAGGATCAGGTCCTAGTTATGGATGCTCCAGTAGCACCAGCTGTGCCCATTGTGATTCCGGGTTTTCAGTAGGCCTTGGCTCAGATCTTATCAGTTTGCACTGGCCTAGCTCAGGCAGTGTCAGCCACTACAGCCGCAGCTACTTCTCAGGTCGGGGGAGATAATTAGACTCCTGCCACTTGCACACCTGAGTAGGTCGTGCAAGGACTTCAAACGATGGGGGCACATCCAGCCCAGCCGGTTGTAGCTGCTCAGGAGTATCTAGTTCCTGCTATGCCGGAGGATGAGCAGCGTAGGTTGGAGGGGTTTGGTATACTGCAGCCTCCGACCTTCAGTGGTGTAGAAGGCGAGGATGCCCAGAGCTTTTTGGACAAGTGTTAGAGGACGCTTCGTACAATGGGTATTCTGGAGACCAGCGGGGTTGCTTTCACTACTTATCAGTTTTCTGGAGCTGCCTTTACTTGGTGGGAGGCTTTTGAGAGGTGTAGGCCTGTTGGTGAAGCACCCCTTACCTGGCTGCAGTTCTCCGTTCTCTTTCTGGAGAAGTATGTGTTGCAGTCCCACAGGGAGGAGCTGCGTAGGGAGTTTGAGTAGTTGCATCAGGGAGAGATGACTGTGATGTAGTACGAGATGAGGTTCTCTGAGTTAGCTCGTCATGCTATTTAGATGGTTCCGATAGATAGAGAGAGGATTAGGAGGTTTGTTGATGGCCTCACTTATCAGCTTCGTATTCTCATGACCAGGAAGAGGGTGATTGGTGCTACGTTTGAGGAGGTTGTGGATATTGCCTGTGAGATTGAGTCTGTTCGTCACCAGGAGAGCGAGGAGAGGGAGGCGAAGAGGCCTCGAGGATCTGGTAGTTAAAGTGGTACTCCTTCAAGAAGTCAATTCAGCATGACAGAGTCCATCCATTCAGGTATGCTCATCCAGCTCGCCCAGGTTATCGTGGGGCGTCATCGGATCATGGTTCTCACAGTTCTCATCAGGGCCAGTCATCACTTAGTGCCCTTCTAGATCAAAGTTCATCTCGTGCTCCATTAGCTCAGGGCTCTTCTATACCGAGTGCATCTGCTAGTCACTCCGGTGCTAGGGGTTCCCTTCAGTCCCCTTCTCCAGCACCTGGGAGTTGTTATGAGTGTGGTGAAATGGGTCATATGTGGAGGCAGTGCCCTCGTCATCTTGCGAGTTCATCTCAGCAGAGGGGTCAGTCATCGGCCTTGGCGCCAGTTACTTCACCACCACATGCCCAGCCAGCTAGGGGTGGAGATTAGTCAGCTAGGGGTCGCCCCAGAGGGGGATATCGATCAGGTGGCTGTCAGGCCCGTTTCTATGCACTTTCAGGAAGACCTGATGCTATTGCTTCACATGTTGTTATTTTAGGTATTGTTTCAGTCTGCCACAGAGATGCCTCTGTATTATTTGATCCTGGTTTCACCTTTTCTTATGTGTCATCATACTTTCCTCGTTATTTGGGTACGCCCCGTGAGTTTCTTGCTTAACATATTCATGTATCTACCCCTGGTGGGCGATACTGTTGTTTTAGACCGTGTGTACCGGTCGTGTGTGGTGACTATTGGGGGTTTGGAGACCCGTGTGGATCTTTTATTGTTGTGTATGATGGATTTTGTTATCATTTTGGGCATGGATTGGCTATCTCCGTGTCGTGCTATTTTGGATTGTCATGCTAAGACAGTCATATTGGCTATACCGGGTGTGTCACGGATCGAGTGGCGATGTGTGACTGATTATGTTCCCAGTAGAGTGATCTCATTCTTGAAAGCCCAGTGTATGGTTGGGAAGGGTTGTCTTTCGTATCTAGCCTTTGTGAGGGATGTCGGAGTTGAGACTCCCAGTATTGATTCTGTTCCAGTTGTGAGGGATTTTCCCGATGTGTTTCTGATAACGTCCAAATTCACTACTAAAAAGTAAATGGACTGTCGCATGCAATATAATTTACCCAACTATGAGTCGAGTTCGAATCCCACAGAGAAGAATATGTAGACGATTAGGAATGTAAGAGAATTATCACTTATTGTGCAATGCCAAACACTAAGGATTGATTTAAGAAAATGTTTTATATCTAAATGCGGAAATGTAAACTAACCTAGAAAGAAAGTAAAATGATCAATGGCTACAAGTATGGATGAATCGGGAATTATACTCAAGTAACGATCCAATGTATTTCACGATTTTACAAATATGAGCGAGTCTATGTTAATTAGCCACGGATAATAATTCTTAATTAGCTTCTCCCGAAGACTAACAAGACTTCCTAATTGAATTATCCCTAAATCAATCAAGAGATTAAGCACACCGGGAATGGCTACAAGTAGTTCAGTCCTATCCCTAGGTCGAATCTATAAAATGAGGGTTAAAACCTCAAGTTCTTCTTAAGCGTCACTTCAGTCTCATTTCTGGAAGGCACAATCCAGGCACGGATAATGGATAGCCAAATCTTGGCTTCCTTAGTGAATTCATGCGAATCAACCCCTTTATGTATTCTTTCCCAAGTCAGTTGCACCCCGTCATGAAGCTTTTCCACCAACCATTGTGTTCCTCTCTCTCTTCTTATGGCTCTGTATATCTCATTGTCAGTATTGGGAAGCCCGTAGTGTGCATTTATTACCTCGGGGCAAAAGTTAATCTGCTTGCCTCTGACAAAAGTGAATACATCCCCCTGGAAATTAGTCTTCAAGGCGTTGGCATAAAACTCTCGAACTATTGTGTAGTTTGCTTTGATTGGTTCAGGAGAAGCATATCCATCCACTATCGGTCAGTCTTTGGAAAAAATTCGGCATTTTAGCTTCAACGTTGTCCAAAACCCCGTTCTTTGACAATGCTCTTTGATATGAGTTTGTCATAATTCCTTTCATACTCAGCCACCATAAATCTCGTTGCATCAAAATACTCTTCTTCCATAGCTGGGGGAACATATTCTTGAATATTTTCGACATTTTTCGAGGCCATGTTATACACAAAGTACATACAAATAGAGACCAAATGTTAAACGCATGAACGAGTACTTTATATACTCTATTATGATGCACTTGGGCCAAAGAAACAGATGAGAACATCAAGGGAAATTCTGCATAGCTACTATTTTTGGACTGCTGAAGCTGAATCTATGTGATCGCAGAGATACACATGCGATCGCAGAGATACACATGTGATCGCATAGTGCATTTTTTTATTCTTAGAATTTACAGCTCTGTGATCGCGTAGAAGCCAATGCAATCGCATAAGGCAAGTCTCTACAGTGCACAAATTAGACCTATGTGATCGCAGAACAGTCAACGCGATCGCATAAGGTCTCCTGCCTCACCCAGTTGAAATTCTTTTGGGCATTTCTTCAAACAGTTGGGGTGCCCTCTTTACTTTGTTCAATTACAGACAATTTAAGAACAGATCTTGCCCAATTTGTTTCTTCAAAAACAAACTCTCACACTCAACCAACCTCACCCAGCAAGCACAACAAATTTCACACACAAATTTGACATTTAAGACCACAAAATTTTTGAACCCTAAGCACCAATCACCATGGTTGTTCTTCCATTGTTTCACCAAGAAGGAGAAGAAAGATTTAAGATACAAGAAAGGAAATTACATACCTTGAGAGTGGAGATGGAAAATTTGCAAAAGTCTTGAAGATTTGAGATGATTTGATTTTTGGGAGTTTAAGGAGTAGAGGGAACTGCTGTTTGAGCAAATGGGGTGAATTTTCGTTTCCAGTAGTCTTTTATGTATTTTAACTTAGCTGCCACTATGCGATCGCGGGGCAGCATTTGCGATCGCATTGTGCAAAACAAAATCTGAAATTTTGTGATTGCTTTGTCAACTATGCAATCGCATAATGGGTCTGTGACTTGCAGAAATGCGATCGCAATTCTTTTGCGGCGCTCGCATAGTGCATCAGTGTGCTGCACTGCAATTTTGCACCAGCTACTGGTTTTGGCCCTCCGGACCACTTCAACTTGCTCAAATCAACTCCAAAAAATCTAAAACTTGGCATATTAGTTACAAATAATATTCTAAGCTATTCTAAAAAAGAAACTTTAAAAATGACTAAAAATTTTGAAAAACCGATGGGTTGCCTCCCACCAAGCGCCGCAGTTAACGTCGTGGCAAGACGCAAGTCAACTTTACCACTTTTCTCGCCACTTGGATGATATGAACTGGGCACCTAACTTTGAATCAAGCTTGTGACCACGAGCGATAGGGGGTGGTAAGACGATAATCAAGCCAAGCCTTAAATTCTTCATTTTGCACTTTTGGCTCTCATGTGAGGAATGTCATTTTGCCTTGTTTTTTCCTCAAATTGTAAAATGTATGGCATGAGTTTTTCCTCCTCGCAATCCTCCATTGATTCGTGTAGTTCAACTTCTATATCACCACATAGTTCCAATGTTGAAAAATGATTGGAATGTGACTTCAAACCTCCAAATTGCAATGCTTCCCGGAAGTTGACATCCTCTTTTTCCCCCGAACTAGAGTCAATATCAACCATATTTTCATTTATGTCGGTTGACTCTAATTCAATATTTTTCTCAGCATCATTAACACTCATGGAGTCGGTTGGCGGATGTTCAATTTTTGAATCCTCAAAGTAAAGCTCACTTTTTTCCTCGGAATTGGACTCTTCTTGGCTTCCTTTCACACTCTCAAGTTGGTGGGCATAGTGAGCCTCAACCAATATTTTCATTTGATCTTCCAAAGTGCAGATATGTTTATCATTATAAGCCAAGCCTTGTTTCAAGTCCTCGAGTGCGAAGTTGTGCTTCTCTTCATTTTAAGAATGGTCTCCAACATGAGCATCATCTTCTCATCTTGAGCATTTGAGAGCTCTTCTTGGTTCTGATCAAGTGCCAAGGAAGGATTTTCGGCTTCCACATCTAAGGAAAATTCTTGGCTATCATTAACTTTTGAGGATTTTTGGACCTCTAAAGCTTCAAGTATCTCCCCCATTTGGGAGTGCAACCTTTCAAGTGCCAAGTCATTTTGGAGACTATTTTCCAAAAGCTCCTCCAAGGAACTTTGCTCTTTGTTTCCTCCTTCAAGTAGGCACTCCAACATGAGCTTGAACTCTCCATTTCGGCCATGCTCAACTTCTTCCACGTCTATAGCCCTATAATTTTCATCACAAAAAGTAGAATCATCATAGTAGGGGCTTGGGGAAGGGAAGGACAAATATGCACAATCATCCTAATGACCATTTTTAAAACCACACTTATCACAAATACTCCACTCATGGGTTTGAGATTGTGTGCACAATCCACCCCCGGGAGAATTTAAACAATTTTGCCACGAGTGTGGTCCTCCACAATAAGGACAATGGTTATCAAAGTATAAACAACTACTATCTAACCAATTTTTCATTATATGATGCCATTTTTCACAAGTTTGGAAATAAATAAAAAATAAATAAGAAAAATAGACCAAGGTAAGAAAAATAATTACACAAATATTCACAAGTTTGGACCAAAGCACTTACGCTTATTTCTCAAACAACCTAAATTACGCCAAATTGTTCCTCGGCAATGGCGCCAATTTTGGTGACGTCCAAATCCACTACTAAAAATTGAATGGACACGGTCGCATGCAATATAATTTACCCAACTATGAGTCAGGGTCGAATCCCAAAGAGAACAATATGTAGGCGATTAGGAATGTAAGAGAATTATCACTTATTACGCAATGCCAAACACTAAGGATTGATTTGAGAAAATGTTTTATATCTAAATGCGGAAATGTAAACTAACCTAGAAAGCAAGTAAAATGATCAATGGCTACAAGTATGGATGCATCGGGAATTACACTCAAGTAACGATCCAATGTATTTCACGATTTTACAAATATGAGCGAGTCTATGTTAATTAGCCACGGATAATAATTCTTAATTAGCTTCTCCCGAAGACTAACAAGACTTCCTAATTGAATTATCCCTAAATCAATCAAGAGATTAAGCACACCCGGAATGGCTACAAGTAGTTCAATCCTATCTCTAGGTCGAATCTACAAAATGAGGGTTAAAACCTCAAGTTCTTGTTAATTAATCTTTTCCAACCCCAAATTATCTTTCCCAAGATTAATTCGGAGTTAATGGGCGAGTCCTAGGGTTAGCTAATCCCTTTGGAAATATTAAAGAACATGAAAATTAAAGAAACAATAACTCACTTCATAAAAGGATAAAAATCATTCAATACATAAGCACAATAACGTATTTAATCCACACTTTAAACATGAATATTCCTATAAACAAGATTCAAGTATTTGATAAAATACTACACACTTAGATATACAATACAAAGCAAGGAAATGAAGAAATAAACATAAATGGGTAAAACAATCCTTAATCACAAGCGTCAAATCTTCAAAACCCAAGTGTGCGTGCAAACCCTAGCTTCCAAAACTTGTTCTCTCCAGCCCTAAGAACTGAAAGTATGCCAAATATAATCCAAAGATCTGCTAGGTCGTGTATAAAAATGGGATAGAACTGCCCAGAAAAATACACTATGTGTTCGCAACAGTACAATCGTGATCGTAGAGAATGATTTCTCCAAGCTATGTGATCGCATACAGTGTCCTGCGTTCACATAGCTTAGTTGACCAGCCGCTGACCAGGCTTCCTTATATGTGTTCGCACTTATTTACAGGCGTTCGCAATTCTTTGCTATTGTTAACTTATGCGATCGCATAGAGTTCCCTGCGATCGCATAGTGTAATCGCTGGCAGTTGTCAATTTTTCCATTTTAGCTATTTTTGACTTGTTTACACTTGGTTTCTTCACCATTACTTCTAAATCACATACAACCTGTAAAATATAAGTAAATGACTTCAAATACATGAATTTATCATTCAAACATAGCAAAACTATAGGTTTAAAGATAAGATAAGTTGTTAAAATACTAACTTATTAATTTCCTGCAGACCTGCCGGGCATGCCACCGGACAAGGATATTGATTTTGGTATTGACCTGGTGCCAGTCACTAAGCCTATTTCTATTCCATCGTATCGTATGGCACCAGGATAGTTGAAGGAACTAAAGGAGCAGCTTCAGGAACTCCTTGATAAAGGGTTCATTCGGCCTAGTGTGTCCCCTTGTGGTACGCCGGTTCTATTTGTGAAAAAGAAGGATGGCACTATGATGATGTGCATTGATTATAGGCAATTGAACAAAGTAACAATTAAGAACAAGTATAATTTGCCTCGCATTGATGATTTATTCGACCAGCTTTAGGGAGCGAGAGTGTTCTTTAAAGATTGATCTCCGTTCAGGTTATCACCGGTTGAAAATCAGGGACTCGGATATTCTTAAGATAGTTTTCAGGACCCGATATGGTCATTATGAGTTCTTTGTGATGTCTTTTGGGCTGACCAATGCTCCAGCGGCGTTCATGCATTTGACGAACAGTGTGTTCCGGCCTTATCTTGACTCGTTTGTCATAGTCTTCATTGATGATATTCTGGTATATTCGCGTAGTTAGGAGGAGCACGCGGAGCATTTGAGAGTTGTGTTGCATAGATTGAGAGAGGAGAAGCTTTATGCAAAAATTTCCAAGTGTGAGTTTTGGCTCAGTTTAGTGGCTTTCTTGGGGTACGTGGTGTCCAGCGAAGGTATTTAAGTTGATCCAAAGAATATAGAGGCGGTTTAGAGTTGGCCCAAACCATCCTCAGTCACAAAGATTCGTAATTTTTTTGTTTTGGCGGGTTACTATCGCTGTTTTGTTCAGGGATTCTCATCTATTGCATCGCCCTTGACCAAGTTGACTTAGAAGAGTGTTTCATTTGTATGGTTGGACGAGTGTGAGGAGAGATTTCGGAAGCTCAAGACAGCTTCCGAAAGCTCTCCTCACACTCGTTCGACAATAAGCTCAAGACAGCTTTGACCACAGCTCCAATGCTGGTTCTGCCATCAGCTTTAGGTTCATATACCGTGTATTGTGATGCTTCAAGAGTTGGTATTGGTTTTGTTTTAATGCAGGAGGGCAGAGTTATTGCTTATGCTTCTCATCAGTTGAAGCCTCATGAGAAGAACTACCTTGTTCATGATCTAGAGTTGGCTGCCATAGTTCATGCATTGAAGATTTGGAGACATTACTTGTATGGCTTGTCTTGTGAGGTGTTTACTGATCATCGTAGCCTCCAGCACTTGTTCAAACAGAAGGATCTTAATTTTTGTAGCGAAGATGGTTGGATTTGCTTAAGGATTATGATATCACTATATTGTACTATCCGAGAAAGGCCAATGTGGTGGCCGATGCCTTGAGCCGAAAGGCAGTGAGTATGGGGAGTTTGGCATATATTCCAGTTGGGGAGAGACCTCTTATAGTTGATGTTCAGGCCTTGGCCAATCGGTTCGTGAGGTTAGATATTTTAGAGCCCAGTTAGGTATTGGCTTGTGTGGTTTCTCGGTCTTCTTTATATGATCGCATCAAAGAGCGCCAGTATGATGATCCGCATTTGCTTGTCCTTAAGGATAGAGTTCAGCATGATGATGCTAGAGATGTGACCATTGGTGATGATGGGGTGTTGAGGATGCAGGGTCGAATTTGTGTGCCCAGTGTGGATGGGCTTCGAGAGTTGATCTTGGAGGAGGCCCATAGCTTGCGGTATTTCATTCATCCGGGTGCCACGAAGATGTATCAAGATTTGAGGCAGCATTATTGGTGGAGGAGAATAAAGAAAGATATTATGGGATTTGTAGCTCAGTGTCTCAATTGTCAGTAGGTGAAATATGAGCATCAGAGGCGGGGTGGCTTGCTTCAGCAGATAGATATTCCCGAGTGGAAGTGGGAGAGGATCACTATGGACTTTGTTGTTGGACTTCCATAGACTTTGAGAAAGTTTGATGTTATTTGGCTGATTGTGGATCGGCTAACCAAGTTTGTGCACTTCATTCCTGTATGTACTACCTATTCTTCAGAGCGGTTGGCAGAGATCTATATCCGGAAGATTATCCATTTGCATGGTGTCCCAGTTTCCATCATTTCAGATAGGGGCACTTAGTTTACTTCACAGTTTTGGAGGTCTGTGCAGCGAGAGTTGGGTACTCAAGTTGAGTTGAGCACAAATTTTCACCCTCAAACGGAAGGGCAGTCCGTGCGCATTATTTAGATATTGGAGGACATGTTGTGTGCTTGTGTCATTGATTTCGGAGAGCCATGGGATCAGTTTCAACTGCTTGCAGAGTTTGCTTATAACAGCATCTACCAGTCGAGTATTCAGATGGCTCCATATGAGGCTTTGTATGGGAGGCGGTGTAGATCTCCAGTTGGTTGGTTCGAGCTCGGTAAGGCTAGGCTATTGGGGACAGACTTGGTTTAGGATGCCTTAGAAAAAGTGAAGGTCATTCAGGAGAGGCTTCGTACAATGCAGTCGAGGCAAAAGAGTTATGCTGATAGGAAGGTTCGAGATGTGTCCTACATGGTTGGCGAGAAGGTTCTGTTGAAGGTTTCACCCATGAAGGGTGTTATGAGATTTGGGAAGAAAGGTAAATTGAGTCCGCGGTTTATTGGGACTTTTGAGTTGCTTCGGAGGATTGGGGAGGTGGCTTATGAGCTTGCTTTGCCACCCAGCTTGTCGAGTGTGCATCTGGTATTTCATGTTTCTATGCTTCGAAAGTATATTGGGGATCCGTCTTATGTTTTGGATTTCAGCACGGTTCAGTTGGATGATGATTTGACTTATGATGTGAAGCCAGTAGCTATTTTGGGTCGACAGGTTCGAAAGTTGAGGTCAAAGGATATAGTTTCAGTGAAAGTGCAGTGGAGAGGTCGGCCCGTGGAGGAGGCTACCTGGGAGACTGAGCAGAAGATGTGGAGCAGATATCCTCACCTGTTTGAGGCTTCAGGTATGTTTCTTGATTCGTTCGCGGATGAACATTTGTTTAAGTTCGGGAGAATGTAACGACCCGGCCAGTCGTCTCATGAGTTACCGCTCTGTTTTCCCTATTTATGCTTCTTTATGCTTGGTTTATTCGTGTTATGTGGTATCACGTTGGTCGGATCGGATCCGGAATGATTTTGGTAAGGTACTAGACACTTAGTCTCTTTTGAGGAAGCTTAAGTTGGAAAATTCAATCGGATGTTAACTTATGTGTTAAAGAGCTCGGATGTGAGTTCTGGTGTTTAGGTTAGCTTTGGGAGATGATTTCTGACTTAGGAGCAGATCAGAATGAATTTTGGAGGTTCGTAGTAGATTTTGATCAAAACCGGAATTTGGAAGATTTTAGAAAATTTGGCTTGAATCTGATGTGTTTTGGTTGATTTGATGTTGTTTTAGGTGTTTTGAAGATTAGTACAAGTTTGAATAAGGTATTAGGGTATGTTTTTGTTTTTGGTTGAGGTCCCGGGGGCCTAGGGATGATTTCGGATGGTTAACGGAGAAGTTTGGACTTTGTTGTAGCTGCTGAATTTGCTGCTTCTGGTATTTCCGCACCTGCGGATTGGGGACCGCAGGTGCGGCGCCACATAAGCAGAAGAGTGGTCGCAGAAGAGGAACTTGGAGAAGTCGTAAGGAACCGCAGAAGTGGCTAAGGGGGCCGCATCTGCGAAGTCACAGATGTGGATAATGGATCGCAGAAGCGGAAATGCCTGGAAAGGCAGTGACCGCAGATGCGGTTGATGGACCGCACCTGCGAAGGCGCAGGTGCGTAAGGGTGATCGCAGAAGCAGTTTTGGTCCATTAAGTGATTTCTGTAGAAGGGAAAGAAGGACCGCATATGCGATACCGCAGAAGCGCTTATTGTGCCGCAGATGCGAAAATGTTTGGGCAAAAAGTATAAATTGTGGCCTTCGTGAATTTTGAGTTATTTCACCATTTTTATCTCGGCTTAGGAGCTTTTTGGACAATTTGAAAGAGGGATTTCAAGGGAAATTCATTGAGGTGACCTAAAAACTCGTTCCTATGCTATTATTACACAGATTAGAGCTAGAAATCATGGAAATTAAGGGTGAAAATCGGGAAAACTGGGGCTTGGAAACTTAGGCCTTTGATTGAGGATTTGGTGGACCATTTGAAGTCGGATTTCAGAACTTTTGATATGCATGAACTTGTGAGGAGATAAGGAACCTATTGATGTAAAAATTATTGAATTCCGAGACGTGGTCCCGGGGGTCGGGTTTTGGTAAATTCGGGATTTGTGTCGTATTTTGATTATTTCCGCTTGGGCTTCGTTCACTTAGCATATTTTGACGTCCTCGTTCTGATTTTAGATAGACTCAACGCGAGTGGAGGCCGATTCAAGGGGCAAAGGCATCGCGAGCTAGAGATTTGACCGGTTCGAGGTAAGTAATGATTGTAAATGATGTTCTAAGGGTTCGAAACCCCGGATTGCACATCGTATTGCTATATTGAGGTAAAGCACAACTTGATGACGAGCGTGGGGTCGTGCACTATTGGGTATTGTGACTTGGTCCGTCCCGATTGATGATTTTATCACGTATTTGACTGAAATCTATTTGTTATCATCATTATTTGGGCTGAATGCCATATTTGGGCTTCGTGCCAACTACTTGAACCCTTCGGGGGATTTTTATTGATATTTTCTCACTGTTTTAACTTTATACTTGAACTCAGTCATGTTATTTTCTACTGTTTTTCATACTCAACCATGTTTACTCAGTGTAATACTTAAATGATATTTTATATGATGTTTGGGCTGAGAAACACTATTTTTCTATTGTCCGAGTGGCTTGTGAGGATTTTGACTAAGTAAGCTCGAGGGCCTATGTTGTGAGGAAACATTTGATACTGATTATGAGGCCGAGGGCCTCAGATATATACGCCATGATGTGGCTTGATTGATATGAGGTCGAGGGCCTAGTGATGATGCCACGAGGTGGCTTGAAATTGCACTTGGGCCGTAATGGGCCCTCCAGGAGTCTGTACACCCCCAGTGAGTGGGGGTACCCATTGTGATGTGGCATTGAGCTCGAGGGGCTGGTATTGTTCTATATGATTGCCCGAGGGGCTGGTACTGTTCTGAGATGTTGTTCGAGGGGCGAATTTGTTGATATTGTGCCCGAGGGGCGAGCCTTTATGTGTTTACTTTCATAATAGACTGTCAATTACCTGCTTAATTATTGAAAAAGACTTTTCATGAAATTACATTTGAGTTAAAGGATTTTACCTATCTTTCACGAATTTACTGATTTTAAATGGTTTTACTGCTTCATTATAGAATGTTTTGTGCCTTACGTGATTTCTTGCTTTCAATTTTTATTTGCATTTGTTTCTCACTGAGTTGGAGTACTCACTTTACTCATTGCACCCCTGTGTGCAGATTCAGGCGTTGCTGATCCTGCCAGTGCGAGTTGAGAGCTCCCGGCGGACATTCGGAGTTCACGAGGTAGTTGTTTGACGTCCGCAGACCCGTGTTTCTCCCTCTTTATCATTTCTATTTCTGATCAGACAATTGTAATAGTTTATAGACTTATCGGATCTGTAGTAGGATTATAGATGCTCATGACTAGTGACACCCCGGTAGCGGGCTGTGTTGGGTTGTCCTTCCGCATATTTATGATATTATCTGCTACTTAGTATTGTTAAATCATGTTTTAGACTATTTTCTTGTTGTTTAACTGTTTAAATCGAATTGGAAATAGTTGGCTGGCCTTGTCTTCACGAGAGGCGCCATCACGACTGGGTCCGGGTTTAGGGTCGTGACAACAAGTCTTAGATTCTCTCTTCTAAAGCTTCCAAAATAATTGTGTATTCAATGATCTAAGTGTTGCCTCTTTTTCAGACAAGATGGTCCACAAAAACCCTAGTCATTCTATTTATAATGGTCCAACAGTCGTGGACAAAAAGTGACAAAATTGACCCTGCAGATAAAGTTTACGACTGCAGATGGGCCGCATAATGCATTCGCGGTTCGCACATCTCCCTTTGTCACCGCAGATCTGATCATAGAGTTTTCCAGTTGTTCACCGCATTTTGGTTGTGCGGCCTGCATGTTGGTTTCGCGGCCGCATATCGTACCGCAAAATCATCTTCGCAGGAAACCTTTTTGAATCTGTGCGATTCATTATATGGTCCGCATATGAATTGTGCGACCGCACAATGAGCCGCAGGTTCGACTCTCAGATACTAGGATGGTCTGCTTCCCTCTGCGATGGGTCTGCGGTCCGCACATCACTTTTGCGGTCGCAGACCTGCCGCATTTCTACCTTTCATGAGTTTTTGTCATTTTTTTCCTGTTCTTGGTTCTTCAAGTCCAGTTTCCAGCAAAACACCAAAACTACATAAGAAATGTCTTATAATGCTTTGAGCTAAAGTCTATGTAATTAGTATCAAAACTGTCACATTTCTACGGCACAACAAATACTAAAAACAAATTTTGAAACATATTATTACCAAAAAAAATCGAATACATACTGTCAAGGGAAAATCCACCCAAACACATAAAAGCATATAAAGATATCTGAAAGTTTATGCACACAATTGATTAAAAGCTAAAAAAATTAATTAGAACTTATTATTTTTGTGGATAATCTTCTGTGATTTTATGGTGAAATAGGAGGACAAAGATGAACTCTCCGGTTTGAAATAGGAGGAGAAAGGTTTATGACGTTTTTGTGTATAATCACAGAAGGTTTTAATCTTCTGTAATTTTGATGAAGTTGAGCACAGTTCCCAAATATAGGTTTTTTCATGGAGCGAAGCAGCTTGACTTATTATAAGTCTAGCACATGGGTATTTTCGTCTGATCGGGTAAAAAATTTATTAAAGCACTAGCTAAATATTAAATATATCTTAAATAGTGGCTTAAGAGTAAATACAATTTTAAATATTAGCTAACTGTGCACTTCCCCACTAAATGGTCAACTCCTTTTTAGTTAATTATCCTTATTAATTTAGTTGCCCCTTTAAGTTAATGATCGTATTTCTAATCATAATTGTGAAGAGCGTTTAAAACTACTACGCTAATAATAGGTGGCTGAGGGGATAAATACTCTCCGTTAGTTATTTCTATTGGCTATTGTAACCAAACAAATTTACAAATTAACAAATGCCAATTTCTGGCAATTATATAATTGCTCATCTTTAGAAGACATCTATTATGACTAATGACTAACATGATCGTGTAAACAAGTGAATTTCGACAATTAACATACAGCAAATTCCAATTGAAGCTACGAATTTTGATTTCTCAAAAATTCCAACAGTAATAACTCGAAACTTCCCCACCAACTATTCGAACCAGCAAGTAAAATTCAATTTTCAGGTCAAACAAATGTAAAAATTGCACGGGACGCCTTATTTGGTCGCCCCCATTTAATCTATACCCATTTTTTTAAAAAGTTTTAACCTGTATTCAATTTTTAAACAACTTCAGTCCCTTTCTCCTCTTCCTTCTCCTCCTTCGTTTTCTTCTTCTTCTTCAACTGAAAAGGCACTATGATTAATTCTCTAATACTACCACCATTTCATATGTTTGACCAATTACAAAATTACAAGTTAACAGTTGACTATGACAAGACTTATTTGCTTCGAATGGTGAACGCTGTAATGAACAATCAAATGTTCTTCTCTGTGGCAAATCATCAAATTACAGTAGTAGGATCATATGCTGCCTATTTAAAGCCATTTAAAAGAGATTATATCATAATTTCCCCTGGACAGACCATTGATTTATAACTTCAAGCAAATCAACCCCTTAGCCACTATTACATCGCTTCAAGAGCTTACAGTAGCAACCTTGGAATTGGATACGATAACACAACCACCACAAGACTCATTTCCTCTCAAGTCTCACAATGCACCCACATGCACCCACAGATATCCAACAGTTTTTTAACTATCGAAAAAGTGAAAGAAACAAATACCTATGAACAAGGGGAGGATTACACTCATGGAGTAAATAGGTTAAAACTTCAGCTCTAGAGCTGAAGTTCTCCAGTTACAAAAATAAAAAATTTAGCTCTAGAGCTGAAGTTCGCCAGTTACAAAAACAAAAACTTCAGCTCTAGAGCTGAACGTCGCCAGTTACAAAACAAAAACGTTCGCCAGTTATAAAACAAAAACTTCAGCGCTAGAGCTGAACTTCAGGCCCGGCTACTAGAATGCTGAAGTTTTGCGTGATTCTCTTTGTACTTCAGCCCCGTACGCTGAAGTTATGCGAAAAAGCGGGTACGCTTGTAAATTTTTTTGCAAAGCGGGCACAAGTTAAAACGTGACACAAAAAGCGGATATAGATGCAAATGGACCTCGATTAGTTTTTCAATCAACATCCATAGATTGCGAAAAATAATATTGTACAAGTACAACTAAGAAGAAGCGGAGGAGGAGCAGACATGTTCTCTCTCTCTCTCTCTCTCTCTCTCTCTCTCTCTCTCTCTCTCTCTCTCTCTCTCTATATATATATATATATATATATATATATATATATATATATATATATATATATATATATTGACTGAGCACAAAATTTAAGAAAAAGAAGACTTGAAACTTGTCAAAACAATACATATATTTGTGCGGTAATATATCATCTCATTAAAGATAAAAGAAAACTTTAATGTTAAATAATTTCCACATTTAAAAAAGGTTCATTTCTTTTTTAAACGAATATATATATTACTTTACTACAATATATAAGTGAGAATGGGAGTACGAACACAGCAGTTCTGAATTGTAAAAAATACATTGTGATTTGTACTTTATATTTGAGTACATCTTATTGGTGGATTAACATGTGCACTATATCTCTACTTTACCAAACCACGTATACTTTTATTTGATACTACAACTCTCTACAAAATTATCCATCTCTTATGTGAGCACGTGATTTTTGCCCTACGAGAACTACTCCCAAAAATTCAAAATAAAATAATTTTTGTTTGTTTGCAATTGTTGTAAATTTTGTTTTATTTTTCTTGTATTATTGGCATTTGTCCATGAATGTTTAGTAATGAAAAATACAAAAATATATGTGTTGCGTTTGCATTTACAATTTAGGATTAATTAAACAATAATTTGTTTTACGAAAATAAAAAATTAAAAAATAACGTACTTCGCATTTTAGTGTTTAATGTCAAATTGTGTGATTGTCTTTGTATTTAATTTTGGGTGATAATTATTATTAAGGGTTAATTAGTATTTTCTAAGCTAATTTTTGGCTTTACAATTTATTAGGATTTAAAAAAAAAGAGAAAAAGAAAAAAAGAAGAAACAAGAGAAGAAAGAGTTTATAAACTCGGACTAGGCCCAAACAATATGTCCAGGCCCAGTCCGAATACCCCTCTTACCCTGTCCAACCGACCTGGCAATACGACGTCCAAACGACGTCGTATCTGTCACACCCAATCTCAGCCGTCCATCCCAATCCATCAACGGCCAAGATCATCTCTCATTTACCCGTTCCTATACCCGCCCCGCCCCGCCCCAGCACTTAAACGAAACGACCCGTTTCGCTTGGATTTGATCACAACCGTTAGATTTTTGTAATCCAACGGCTCACATTAACCCTTTTCAATCTAATATACCAAAACACCCCAGACACATTACCCCTTCTCATTTCCAACCCCCACAATCGTCTCTTTCAGAGACGAATCAAACGACCCACCAAACCCTAGCCGCCCTCGTTCCCTTCGCCTGAAAACCCGGCGGCCTGAGGTTCGATGGCCCTCAAACTCACACCCCTAAACCACTTTGACCCCCTCCGTCCAAATCTATATCCCTTTGACCTCGAATCATCCCAGCCTGTTTCGAATCTTCGATCAAAGAATCAAGCAAAATGCGAACCTACCCAATCAGCCCCAAACTAACACCCAGTAATCCCCTTTGACCTCCTCATCCCAAATCCGAGTAAAACTCGTCGAATGGCGGATCTAGGGTTCGAACGGTTCGAGACTGTTTCGAGGGCTGCCAGGGTCGAATGAGTTCTAGTTAGTATTATAAGCCTATTTTTGACGAAATAAATAGATAATACTAACTGGAAGTCAATTTCGAAAGGCATGCTGGTGGGATCCGAAAACCAGTAAGTTCTTCTTAGTTTCTCCCTTTTCTTTTTATTTGATTATCTTTGTTAAGCTGTAATCAGGTTCTTCTTTAGGTTTTAGTTTAATTTAATTATAGGTTCTTAATCCAGTAAATATCCCGCCTCTTTTTCTGATTCTTGTTAGTTTAAATACTCCAATGTTCGTTTGAGTAATTCAACCGATTAATTGTTAGTCTTATTGTTGTTATAGTCCGTGTCTTTAAGTGTATGATTTTAGATTTTAGGTTGCTTTTCTTTGTTGTGATTCAGTGGCTTGAATGCTTCATTTTTCTTTTAGTTATAATCAAAAATCGCCATTGAGCATTAGAAGTCAGGTTGTCTTATAGTTGAATTGTTTCTAATTTGTGCTAAAAATCCAGATTTTCATCTTTTTCCAGTGTGTGTTTACTGTTTGATTGTTTTCACTCATATTTATCTGCAATGTGATGTTTGCCTCATTTTGTAACTAATTAAAACTCCCAAGGCCTTAGTTGAACGATTAGGATAGTAATTTCAGAGATTCGAGGGGGTAATTTGGGAATTGAAAACATGAAGAAATGGGTAGTTTGAGTGTTTTGTCCACTAAGTACTAATGTACCATTAAAATAATGTATTTGTTTAATAATTAGTGGGGAACACAACATAATAACATGGGAGCATAATGATAAAAGGCAAAGGGATACATGTGGGAGGATATACAAGCTGTAAAGGAGAAAATCTAAAAGGGGGGAGGGAGTTTTTTATCTTTAAATAGAACACATAAAGAAGAAAGAAGGGTTTTGGGATACACTGGATACACTCGATGTACACTCTGGATACACTGGATATACACTCTGTAAAGGAGAAAATCTAAAAGGGGGGAGGGAGTTTTTTATCTTTAAATAGAACACATAAAGAAGAAAGAAGGGTTTTGGGATACACTGGATACACTCGATGTACACTCTGGATACACTGGATATACACTGGATATACACTCGATGTATACACTGGATACACTCGATGTACACTCTGGATACACTGGATATACAGGGGCAGAATTCATTTTGGAGAGTTTTGGGAGTTGAAAAAGAATAGCTATTGTTTCATTGCCTCGCTTAGGATCTGAAATAGCTAGAACCTTTCTTCCTTTTACTTATGATCTATACGTGGGGTCGTTTATAGGTTTGGATCTGTTTGTTTGAATCAAAATTCAATACCAGTTGGTTTGGTTAAGGTTGTGTTTGGGTGTTCTTTTTTTATTTGGTTTCTACTGGGTTCATACTATTCCTGGTTTGGTCGAGTTAAGCTCTGGGCTGTTGTTGATTTCTGCCCGTTACTGCTGCTTGTTGATTGTTGAATACCAGTTGACTACTTGCTGCTGACCTCTCCTTTTCTATTTGATTCGATTTCCAGGTACATATCTCAGACTGTTTCAATGTATTGTCTCCTGTCGGAATAGCGAAAAAGAAACTGAAGTTTTCTGTCGTAGATCTGTTGTCCTCATAATTTCATTATGTTTTTATATAACTTATGTAGTTTGGTTTGTTGTATGTTGTAATTAATTGGGTGTATAACTGGACTGATTAAGTTGAATTATGTAGGCTGCTAGACTATTGATTTATGGTTATTCTAGCTTTAGACTTAGTATGGTTAGTATTTATTTAGTTGAGCATTTGGCTGTTTAAAATTTAAAAACCAAAAGCAGTTTAAAATTACAACCAAGTTGAAAGCAGGAGGCATTGACCGCATCAAGTTTATTTCTAAGCCAAACGTGCTTCAGTAGTTGGAATTTTGACATAACGGTTAATATTAGTTCAGGGCTTAAACCATTGCTCAAAAAATGGCTTTGTATTCCACATAGTTAATTCCAATAATCCAATTCATATAATAAAGCTAAAGTTGAACTGGATCGAAATGGTAGCTGGTTTGTTAATATTTACAACGGCAGGCGGCGGATCTTAAGTTAGGTAGCGGGTTCAAACTAGAAGATGTTTCCTTTTGTTTGGACCCGGATTTGAATTTGAAGCCCGAAATTTTAATGCTAATTGATTAGGATTTTTCTTTATTCTTAGAGACCAATAAATAGGAAATCATAGTCGCTTTAGGATATCCTTGAAATAAAAACGAGATGAGCCTCGCCGAATAAACAAAAATACAAAATTACGGGGTCCTCAATAAATATTTGTTTTAAAATACTTAGACTTAGAGACGGGCCGTTTAGCCAATTTCACGACCTTCCCCAAAAGATAACAACGCGCAAATCACTTCCGGCGTGTTTTAAATTATTTACTTTCTTAAACTCGGGTGCACATTTATGTGACCCAAATCCAAATCTCAACGAAGTCGAAATGTGTCGTTAATCACGGGTACATTGATTGTGACGTGGTTTGAGATGCATTTCCATGACGTTGCAAATTCCTTTAAAAATAATGAATGAGACGAGCCTCAACAAACAAGAATACACAAATTGTGGGGCCCTCAACGGACAGTTATTTCAAATGCTTAGATTTCGAGACAGGCCGCATAGTGAACTTTACGGCTTTTCTCAAAATAACAACGCATTAGTATATTTAGGCGTGTATGTAATAATGTTATCTTCCTAAACTCGGGTGCACATTTATGTGACCCAAATCCAAATCTCAACGAAGTTGGAATGTATCAAAAATTACGGGTACATTTATGTGGCGCAATTCGAGATGCATTCTCACGACGTTGCAATTCTTTGAATAAATAATAACAAAAGCGGTAAACAGTTAAATTTGCATGTAGGTTCATAATTGTATAAAATCAGATAATCAATCCGAATATGACAGTTGAGCGACCGTGCTAGAACCACGGAACTCGGGAATGCCTAACACCTTCTCCCGGGTTAACAGAATTCCTTATCCGGATTTCTGGTGCGCAGACTGTTAAACAGAGTCATTCTTTTCCTCGATTCGGGATTCAATCGGTGACTTGGGACACCACAAATCTCCCAAGTGGCGACTCTGAATCTTTAAATAAAATTCCGTTTCGATTGTCCTTTAAATGGAAAAACTCCTTCCGCGCCCCTTTGCGGGGGCGCGGCTGAAAAAGGAGGTGTGACAGCTCTGGCGACTCTGCTGGGGAACGAACCCAAAATCTCTGGTTCAGGGTTCAAGAGTTCGAGCTTAAAATAATTGTTATATTTGGCTTTGTTTATTATCTGGTTTATTACATGTTTGGGCCTAATGTGCTAAATGTTGCTTTTTACCGCTTTGATATTATTTGAACTGTATATATAAACTGCTATGAAATCCCTCTCTTCTTTCTCTTGAGGAGTGCACGCTGGTCGGGACTTCTTTCTGTTAGCGTCATATCCCAAAATAGAACGAGGATTAGGAGGAGTTGCAAAACCGGATGATCTTTTGGTTACCGGTACGCAGTTCCCATCCTCGGCTCGAGTTGTCCGCTCGGGTAAGCCAGGTCTAGAACAAACACCCAGGATAAACCTAGTATAACAAAACCTCATGCCGGATCCCTAGTAGGAACGCTTATTTGCATCATGTGCACTTAACTTAGAGGACTCAACACAGGGGTTGGGTCCGTCTAGGACAAGCAACCTGAAATGAAAAGACCATCATGCTACATCTTGTTTGTTTTATGCATTTATTTGCCGCAGACTTGCATGCTGACCGGCTTCTGAAATACTGGAATATTGAAAAAAAAAACAGAAAAGAAAATAGCGGTATAGAGAGATAATTCTGCGTTACCGGCAAACTCTGCCAAAATTTTGTGAAAAAAAAAGAAAATGTTTTTTTAGTGTAATTTGTTTAAACAAGTCTTGTTGTCAGAATTAGTTTATTGTCGTGGCCCGAACTACGCCGGTTTGATTCTCACAGGATGTGAGATACGTAGGCAACCCTCATCGGGTCCAACCTCCCCTTTTGCAAAAATAGCCAAAAACGTCATTTTTAATTGTCAACATAAATAAGTCGGGTGATGCCGTTTTTTGCAAGAATAGCCAAATGTTCCCGAAAGGGACGCCGGAAGGCTGACTTTGCATAAACAGCCACTTTTGATCATCCTTTAGAGTTTTGATCGGTTGACCCTCACAACCTTAAAATCTTCATTCCCGAAGTGCTGAAAGGCCATGTTCGGAACCGGATCTTTCTTATTATTTGTGAAATTTTTTTTTAAAAAAAATATAGCTAATTGGTTGAGTCAAAAAAAATTTATTTTTGCTTAATCACCTTAATAAGGATTTATGTCCACCAGATCGTGGAAGATTTTAAGGATCTGCAAAGGGGCCTTGCACCAAAGCCGGCGGTTTTAAGATGCAGTCGAAGCAAAGACATGTTAGAAATGGTTAAACTGCCTAGGAACATTGCATTCCCCAACGTGAAATTGCAATATGTGTTAAACTCTAATGCTAACAAGTTTGTTGTTTATCCAGAGAAAGATTTCGAAATAGTTAGCTCGTTAGAACTTTCTGGCAGATTACCATTACCACACAAGATCTACAGGGCCCATTCCAAAAAGCATGTCTGGTTCGGACAAAAATATTGAGGAGGAAAAGATGGAGATGCAAATGATGAAAGAGGAAGTAGACAGGTTGAGACAAGAGATAGCTAGGATGCACCTAGCCTGGGCTAGGGGACAAACATCACCAATCCTTCCCCCTACTCCTACCCTCTCACCGGCTCGGACTCCGGAACACCCTCCCACTGGTCCATCAACAAGCTTCCCCATTGCCCAATACTATCAAGGGGAAACTTCCTATAATCCCTAAGCTCCACCACCTAAACAAAATCCTCCTCCACCAACTATTCTTGTTTTCATAGCACCTCCACCTGCCACATTGCAAAAATCATCCGATAAACCAGTGTTTCAGGTTCACAACAACCAATACTATTCTCTCGAACTCACCTTCAAAGCACCCGAGCCATACACTTACACCCCTTACCTTCAGCTCCCGGCAAAAACTGAGAGGCCGGCTAAGAATACAGAGCAGGACGAAGTGCTTCGTAAAGTGAAAAGCCTGGAGCAATCCTTCAGGAATATGCATGGATTGGGCAGCCAAGTTAGTGTGGCCTATAAAGATTTGTGTCCCTTCCCCGATGTTCAGTTGCCGACAGGTTTTAAGATGCCCAAGTTCGATCTATATGAGGGACATGGTGATCTCATGGCACATCTACGAGGTTTTTGTAGTAAGATGAGAGGGGCAGGTGGAAAGGATGAGCTGCTGATAGCTTATTTTGGTCAAAGTTTAAGCGGGTCCGCACTGGAATGGTACACGAGGCAGGATCCTAGCAGGTGGTATACATGGGATGATCTAGCACAAGCATTTGCAAGTCACTTCCAGTATAACCTTGAGATCATCCCTGACCGTCTCACACTGTTGAAACTTGAGAAGAAGCCGGGGGAAAACTTTCGAGAATTTGGTTTCCGCTGGAGAGAACAGGCAGCAAGGGTTGATCCTCCGATGAGAGAGGGGGAAATAGTGGACTACTTTCTACAAACTCTAGAGCCAACTTACTTTGGTCACCTGGTGACGTCAGTTGGCAAATCTTTCAACGAAGTAGTAAAAATGGGCGGTATGATTGAGGAGGAACTTAAGTCCGACAAAATCCTGAGCTATTCGGCGATTAAAGCAACCACTCAGGCCATCCAGAGCGGCATGGGAGGTGCGCTCGGAAAGAAGAAAAGGGAAGATGTCGCAACAGTCGAGGCAGGTACTTGGTCCAGATCTAGAGGTCCCCCCCCCCTCACTACCAACCTAAACTCCATCACTCAAATTACCCACACATTCCATATGGCCCTCCACAGTCCTACTACCCACCACAAGAGCCACATTTCTCTATCCATCACGCCCAAACTTACACCCAGCCTTCGGCTCGCCCGCAATGGCGTCCGCTGGCTCCCCAAAATACATACCCACCTCCACAAAACACATACCCACATCCACAAAACACATATCCACCTCCGAGGGCCTATAGAAATCCTCCAGGGTCAGGTTTCCGTGGGAATCAAGCTTTCAAGAATGAGAGGAAACAGAAGTATACTCCGCTGGGAGAATCCTATACTACTCTGTTCCACAAATTGAGGCAGTTAGGCCTGTTGAATCCTATTGAGCCCAAATTGCCAAATCCCTTTCCTGGAAATCTTGACCTTTCAGCGAGCTGTGAATATTGTTTGGGGGCTCCGGAACACGATACTGAGAAATGTTGGAAGTTGAAGAATGTCGTGAAAGAGCTTATTGATACGAATAGGATCGAGGTTCAGGCTCCAGAAGCACCAAACATTAATCAGAATCCGCTACCAGCGCACCATGAGACCCACATGATCGAACTAGTGCACAAGGGAGGGGAGCTTAAAAAGCCCTCACAAACGGTAATGACGATCCGTGCCAGTGAAAATAGTTTGAAAGAAAACCGACCAGTGGAAAAGCAGTGGTGCAGTCTGTAGATGACAAGCTAGTTATGGTGATGGGGGAAGGGTCAAGCAAGGCGAATGTACAGTTTATGGGGCTGAAAGCAAAAATCAACAATTGAATGGCTACTCATCTTCCTATCCGAAGGGAGACTTGGTAGTGGGCTCTGATTTTCTTTCTTGTTGTCTGGATTATTCCAGGGTTGTAATCCAGATTTCTTTTTGTGCTCGCCAAAGTGTGAAACCTTGTTATCCCGTATTTTAATAAAGTGAAATTTTTTTTTCTCTTTATTCATTATTTTGTTTTAATTTTTCTTCTTCTCTTTCTCTTCTGAACAGTTCTCTTTACACTGGTTCTAATGACATGGCATGCACGACGGATCTTCAACCTAGTCTAAAAAAATCAATCTGATTTCGAACTTATAGTACAAGATTGTGATGATAAGTCGGAATACGATGAGGATGAAGCCTTAGAAGAAACTAACAGAGAGTTGAGCCAATTTGAAAAAAAAAACAAACCCAACTTAAATGACATGGAAGCCGTCAATCTAGGGGATACAGATGATATCAGGGAAGCTAAGATAAGTGTCCACATTGAATCAAACATCAGGGAAGAACTAATCAAAGCACTTATTGAATTCAAAGACGTTTTGCATGGTCATACGACAACATGCCGGGTTTAAGCACCAATCTAGTGGTTCACAAATTGCCCACTGACCCGACATTTCCTCCCGTCAAGCAAAACTGAGAAAGTTCAAAACCGACGTGAGTGTGAAGATTAAGGAAGAAGTAACCAAACAGTTGAATGCTAAGGTTATTCGGGTCACTCGATATCCTAATTGGATGGCTAATGTGGTGCCCGTGCCAAAAAGATGGAAAAATCAGGGCGTGTGTTGATTATCGCAATCTGAACAGAGCAAGACCAATGGCGCTTTATGTTTAACATATATCGAAGGGAAATGCATCGACATGGCTATCAATTCTGACACAGTTAAGAGATATTATGTATGATTTGTTGTAATTGTTGTTTGTTTGTACTTGGCATTTATCAGAGAATGAAATGACGGAGGCAATTCTTTCTTCTATCCAAACACTTTAACCTTTGCTTCCCCTTTTGAGCTTTATTTATTCTTTCATACCCGTCTCTCGGAATCAGTATTGAAAAAAAAGAGAAAAGAAAATATAACACAACAAAAGTCACAAGAAAAACAAAGGAATTGGGAACTACGTTTGACCTGATTCCTCAAAGAAGGATACGTAGGCGCCTCACGGCTCGGTCATAATGTAACATAGTGTAATAAAAAAAATCCCCAAGCAAGAAGAACTGGGGCAGAAGTTCTGTTTATAATTTTGGAAAGAAAGTTTGATTCCAAGAGTTGTACTGTTTCATCCCTTCAAATTATTTTGAACTTTTGATACCCCTTTTCCTTTTAGCCATACACAAAAACCCATAGTGATGTCCAAAAAAGACCTCCCGATCAGTATCCGAGAAGTGCCAAGTCATGCAAACGGAAGTCGGGAACAACACTCTGATCCCCAGCAGAGAAGAGGATCATAAACTGGAAATGAATTGATAGCCGAAAAGAATCCCCGGCAGAGAGAGTCATATCGGTAACACTCCGATCCCCAGCTAAAAAAATAAATTAAAATGAGAGAGTCTTATCGGTGAAAATCTTCACAGGCACCATAAGGCGACGGAAGATGAGAGAAATAAAATGAGAGCGTCTTATCGGTGAAAACCTTCACAGGCACCACAAGACGACGGGAGTTGAGAGAAATGAGAGAGTCTTATTAGTGAAAATCTCTCGAAGGGCACTATGAGGCGACAAGACAAGATTGGCGGGAAGGATCCGCATTTGGCAAAGAGTTGAGTGATTGTTTATCCCCAGCAAGATGAGGCTGTCCGAAGGATTGATTGATACAAATAGACTAGGATGATTAATCCGGAATGCACGACATGATCGTTGGGATCGGTTATATCATCCAGATAAGTTCTTTTCTTTCTTTCTCCCCAGCATTTGTTCAGAAAGACTTCTTCTTTTTCTATTTTTTGAAATCATCACTTTTTCATTTCTTGGTTTAAAGACTTTACCTCCCCAGCAATTTGTTTTTGAAAAGGATTTTCAGAACTTACTACCAGTTGCCCAAAATGGTGCAAAGCAAAAAGGCGAATAGGACAGGCCAAAATAAGGAGACAAAGCAAAAAGAGGTTTATCGTAAGACCAAATGATGAATGGTTCTAGATCCCAAGAGGACCAAATTTCCAGGGGAAGTTGGAGAGAAACGGAAAAAGCAACAGTTAAAAATTATGAGGATCCCCAGTAGATTTGCGAGATACAGGAACAACTCCGACAGATTCTCGACCAAGTTCTGCAATGGTCGGACAACACAGAGCGGGGAAGAAAGAGAAAAGAAAAACCATCCCCAGCAGAAGTATCATCCTCAACAAATAATATCATCCTCAGCAAGTTTTGTAGCAAAGCAGGGAAAGGAAAAAGGAAAAAACCATCCCCAACAGAAGTGGCACGACCACTCACCACGTTTTAAACTAACAAATTTCACTTTGATTTGAAACAGGGAAAGGAGATATTATTGACAGTAGGAAGACATGGCCACAAAGAAGATTATCAAACTGGGGCAGAAAATTTTCTCTCATTGCGAAAATTTTCTTGAAATCAGATACCCACTTGGGGAAGATGGAAGATAACACAAGTTTTGAAGGAAGTGGAATTCCCCGCAGTTTACGGGAGAAAGAATACAAGTTTTAAAGAAAGCAATCTTGGAAGAAGCAAGATAACACAAGTTTTAAGGGTAATGGTCTTTGAATCAGTATCATCCCCACCATTGTTAAAGGGAGGAAAGTTAACTAGTCTTAAAGAAGGAAGATAATTCCCCAACAGTATTATCCCCGGCAGGTTTCAGAGAAGTGAAAACACCAGCTTGAGGAAAATAGTTCCAAGTGGAAGGAAGGCACCAGTTTTAAAGGAAGTAGTTTGTGAAGAAGGAAAATAACATAGTTGTGAATAAAACACCGGTTTGTCCCCAGCAGTTTTCGGAGGAATAAGACACCAGTTTTGAGGGAAACAGTTGAAAGAAGATAATTCAAGTTAGAAGGAAAATGGTTCAGGAGGTAAGGGGAAACAATGGCGATTTATTTTTGGAAGTTGTTGTTGAGGTCAGGAGCCCCGCCTGAAGAACGGAATGGCATTTTAATTTTCGAAGTTGTTGTTGAGGTCAGGAGCCCCGCCTGAAGAACGGAATAGCGATTTATTTTTCGAAGTTGTTGTTGAGGTCAGGAGCCCCACCTGAAGAACGGAATGACGATTTATTTTTCGAAGTTGTTGTTGAGGTCAGGAGCCCCGCCTGAAGAACGGAATGACATTCTATTTTTCGAAGTTGTTATTGAAGTTGGGAGCCCGCCCATATAACAGAGGAATACATTTCAGTCTTTACATTTCAAGTGAAGTTGGGAGCCCGCCCATATAACAGATGAATACATTTCAGCCTTTACATTTCAAGTTTGGAAGTTGGGAGCCCGCCCATATAACAGAGGAATACATTTCAGTCTTTACATTTCAAGTTTTGAAGTTGGGAGCCCGCCATATAACAGAGGAATACATTTCAGTCTTTACATTTCAAGTTTTGAAGTTGGGAGTCCGCCCATATAACAGAGGAATACATTTCAGTCTTTACATTTCAAGTTTTGAAGTTGGGAGCCCGCCCATATAACAGAGGAATACATTTCACTCTTTACATTTCAAGTTTGGAAGTTGGGAGCCTGCCCATATAATAGAGGAATACATTTCAGTCTTTACATCTCAAGTTATGAAGTTGGGAGCCCGCCCATATAACAGAGGAATACATTTCAGTCTTTACATTTCAAGTTTTGAAGTTGGGAGCCCGCCTATATAACAGAGGAATACATTTCAGTCTTTACATTTCAAGTGAAGTTGGGAGCCCGCCCATATAACAAAGGAATACATTTCAGTCTTTACATTTCAAGTTTTGAAGTTGGGAGCCCGCCCATATAATAGAGGAAATACATTGAAGTTTGAAGTCAGTAAAGCAGCGGAATACAACCGAAATCCCCAGCAAGAAACAACAAAAATCCCCAGCAGAGGAAGGCAGTTCAAGATTCGATGAAAAATAATGTGAAGCTCACGAGAAGGAAATAAGCAGTTCGAGATCGACAGTCAAGGGAGAATACAAGACAAATCAGAAAGAAAGAAACATCAGAGGAAACACCAGTCACCGAGACATCAAAGCAACAAGAGACACAAGAGCACGACTGAAGATCTAGATAAGATTTTGTAATTCATGGACTATAGTTTAGTCTAGGTTTTGTTTTCTTTCAGCAGGGTGTAATAAGGAGGTCAGAAAGCAGTAATAACAGCATGCAACAGCAGTAACGGCAAAATCACAGTCCCATGGTAGTCCCAGCTACCAAAACTTCCCGAACTACATTAAACTGATTTCCTTCTAGCCAGGGATATGTAGGAAACCTTTGAAGCAAAGGTTCGGTTAAATCTTTTCAAAAATGCTTCGAACGGGGTATCCGAACGGGCAAAAATCACTCGTATCTGCTCACTTTATCTTTGCACGAAAACTCTTCGTGTTTTCGGACAAAGAGGGGCAGCTGTGAGCACGTGATTTTTGCCCTACGAGAACTACTCCCAAAAATTCAAAATAAATAATTTTTTGTTTGTTTGCAATTGTTGTGAATTTTGTTTTATTTTTCTTGTATTATTGGCAATTGTCCATGAATGTTTAGTAATGAAAAATACAAAAATATATGTGTTGCGTTTGTATTTACAATTTAGGATTAATTAAACAGTAATTTGTTTCACGAAAATAAAAAAACGAAAAATAACGTACTTCGCATTTTAGTGTTTAATGTCAAATTGTGTGATTGTCTTTGTATTTAATTTTGGGTGATAATTATTATTAAGGGTTAATTAGTATTTTCTAAGCTAATTTTTGGCTTTACAATTTATTAGGATTTAAAAAAAAGAAGAAACAAGAGAAGAAAGAGTTTATAAACTCGGACCAGGCCCAAACAATATGTCCAGGCCCAGTCCGAATACCCCTCTTACCCGGTCCAACCGACCTGGCAATACGACGTCCAAACAACGTCGTATCTGTCACACCCAATCTCAGCCGTCCATCCCAATCCATCAACGGCCAAGATCATCTCTCCTTTACCCGTTCTTATACCCACCCCGCACCAGCACTTAAACGAAACGACCCCGTTTCGCTTGGGTTTGATCACAGCCGTTAGATTTTTATAATCCAACGGCTCACGTCCCTTTCAATCTAATATACCAAAACACCCCAGACCCATTACCCCCTCTCAATTCCAACCCCCCCCTCCCCAGTCGTCTCTTTCAGAGACGAATCAAACGACCCACCAAACCCTAGCCGCCCTCGTTCCCTTCGCCTGAAAACCCGTCGGCCTGAGGTTCGATGGCCCTCAAACTCACACCCCTAAACCACTTTGACCCCCTCAGTCCAAATCTATACCCCTTGGAACTCGAATCATCCCAGCCTGTTTCGAATCTTCGATCGAAGAATCAAGCAAAACGCGAACCTACCCAATCAGCCTCAAACTAACACCCAGTAATCCCCTTTGACCTCCTCATCCCGAATTCGAGTAAAACTCGTCGAATGGCGGATCTAGTGTTCGAACGGTTCGAGACTGTTTCGAGGGATGCCAGGGTCGAATGAGTTCTAGTTAGTATTATAAGCCTATTTTTTAACGAAATAGACAGATAATACTAACTGGAAGTCAATTTCGAAAGGCATGCTGGTGGGATCCGAAAACCAGTAAGTTCTTCATAGTTTCTCCCTTTTCTTTTTATTTGATTATCTTTGTTAAGCTGTAATCAGGTTTTTCTTTAGGTTTTAGTTTAATTTAATTATAGGTTCTTAATCCAGTAAATATCCCGCCTCTTTTTCTGATTCTTGTTAGTTTAAATACTCCAATGTTCGTTTGAGTAATTCAACCGATTAATTGTTAGTCTTATTGTTGTTATAGTCCGTGTCTTTAAGTGTATGATTTTAGATTTTAGGTTGCTTTTCTTTGTTGTGATTCAGTGGCTTGAATGCTTCATTTTTCTTTTAGTTATAATCAAAAATCATCATTGAGCATTAGAAGTCAGGTTGTCTTATAGTTGAATTATTTCTAGTTTGTGCTAAAAATCCGGATTTTCATCTTTTTCCAGTGTGTGTTTACTGTTTGATTGTTTTCACTCATATTTATCTCCACTGTGATGTTTTCCTCATTTTGTAACTAATTAAAACTCCCAAGGCCTTAGTTGAATGATTAGGATAGCAATTTCAGAGATTCGAGGGGGTAATTTGGGAATTGAAAACATGAAGAAATGGGTAGTTTGAGTGTTCTGTCCACTAAGTACTAATGTACCATTAAAATAATGCATTTGTTTAATAATTAGTGGGAAACACAACATAATAATATGGGACCATAATGATAAAAGGCAAAGGGATACATGTGGGAGGATATACAAGCTGTAAAGGAGAAAATCTGAAAGGGGGGAGGGAGTTTTTGATCTTTAAATAGAACACATAGAGAAGAAAGAAGGGGGGGCGGAGAGAGCAGTATACACTCGATATACACTCTGGATACACTGGATATACAGAGGCAGAATTCATTTTGGAGAGTTTTGGGAGTTGAAAAAGAATAGTTATTGTTTCATTGCCTCGCTTAGGATCTGAAATAGCTAGAACCTTTCTTCTTTTTACTTATGCTCTATACTTGGAGTCGTTTATAGGTTTGGATCTGTTTGTGTGAATCAAAATTCAATACTAGTTGGTTTGGTCAAGGTTGTGTTTGGGTGTTCTTTTTTTTTGGTTTCTACCGGGTTCATACTACTCCTGGTTTGGTCGAGTTAAGCTCTGGGCTGTTGTTGATTTCTGCCCGTTACTGCTGCTTGTTGATTGTTGAATACCAGTTGACTACTTGTTGCTGACCTCTCCTTTTCTATTTGATTCGATTTCCAGGTACATATCTCAGACTGTTTCAATGTATTGTCTCCTGTCGGAATAGCGAAAATGAAACTGAAGTTTTCTGCCGTAGATCTGTTGTCCTCATAATTTCATTATGTTTTTATATAACTTATGTAGTTTGGTTTGCTGTATGTTGTAATTAATTAAGGTGTATAACTGGACTGATTAAGTTGAATTATGTAGGCTGCTGGACTGTTGATTTATGGTTATTCTAGCTTTAGACTTAGTATGGTTAGTATTTATTTAGTTGAGCATTTGGCTGTTTAAAATTTAAGAACCAAAAGCAGTTTAAAATTACAACCAAGTTGAAAGCAGGAGGCATTGACCACATCAAGTTCATTTCTAAGCCAAACGTGCTTCAGTAGTTGGAATTTTGACATAACGGTTAATATTAGTTCAGGGCTTAAACCATTTCTCATGAGTAAGTTTCTTTTATTTTGATTGGCATGTGAACTCCAATAATCCAATTCATATAATAAAGCTAAAGTTGAACTGGATCGAAATGGTAGCTGGTTTGTTAATATTTACAACGGCAGGCGGCGGATCTTAAGTTAGGTAGCGGGTTCAAACTAGAAGGTGTTTCCTTTTGTTTGGACCCAGATTTGAATTTGAAGCCCGAAATTTTAATGCTAATTGATTAGGATTTTTCTTTATTCTTAGAGACCAATAAATAGGAAATCATAGTTGCTTTAGGATATCCTTGAAATAAAAACGAGATGAGCCTCGCCGAATAAAAAAAATACAAAATTGTGGGGCCCTCAATAAATATTTGTTTTAAAATACTTAGACTTAGGGACGGGCCGTTTAGCCAATTTCACGGCCTTCCCCAAAAGATTACAACGCGCAAATCACTTCCGGCGCGTTTTAAGTTATTTACTTTCTTAAACTCGGGTGCACATTTATGTGACCCAAATCCAAATCTCAACGAAGTCGAAATGTGTCGTTAATCACGGGTACATTGATTGTGACGTGGTTTGAGATGCATTTCCATGACGTTGCAAATTCCTTTAAAAATAATGAATGAGACGAGCCTCGACAAACAAGAATACACAAACTGCGGGGCCCTCAACGGACAGTTATTTCAAATGCTTAGATTTCGAGACAGGCCGCATAGCGAACTTTACGGCTTTTCTCAAAATAACAACGCATTAGTATCTTTAGGCGCGTATTTAATAATGTTATCTTCCTAAACTCGGGTGCACATTTATGTGACCCAAATCGAAATCTCAACGAAGTTGGAACGTATCGAAAATTGCGGGTACATTTATGTGGCGCAATTTGAGATGCATTCTCACGACGTTGCAATTCTTTGAATAAATAATAACAAAAGTGGTAAACAGTTAAATTTGCACGTAGGTTCATAATTGTATAAAATCAGATAATCAAGCCGAATATGACAGTTGAGCGATCGTGCTAGAACCACGGAACTCGAGAATGCCTAACACCTTCTCCCGGGTTAACAGAATTCCTTATCCGGATTTCTAGTGCGCAGACTGTTAAGCAGAGTCATTCTTTTCCTCGATTCGGGATCAACTGGTAACTTGGGACACCACAAATCTCCCAAGTGGCGACTCTGAATCTTTAAATAAAATCCCGTTTTGATTGTCCTTTAATTGGAAAAACTCCCTTCCGCGCCCCTTTGCGTACTTTACTACAATATATATGTGAGAATGGGAGTACGAACACAACAGTTCTGAATTGTAAAAAATACATTGTGATTTGTACTTTATATTTGGGTACATCTTATTAGTGGATTAACATGTGCACTATATCTCTACTTTACCAAACCACGTATACTTTTATTTGATACTACAACTCTCTACAAAATTATCCATCTCTTCAGATTTCACTCTTCTAATATCCTCTCTTTCTCTGCTTGCTTTGGTACCGCAAGAGTTCGAGGTGTCATATTTGTTTGGGTGAGTTATTTAATTCTTTTGGGCTCCTCTGGATCTATCTATATGTTTCAGTTTTCTCCTCTTTCTCTTTACAGAATTCATGAATTTTTTTTCTTCTTAATTTTACATTCTGTTTTAATTATGTTTGTGTTTACCCATAAAATTGTACAGTTGAATTTATACGTAGTGTCTAGACAAGTGAATTAATTCGATCCTGAAATAATTAAAGAAATTTGCAATACATAATCTTGAACAACAACAATAACAACAACCCAGTGTAATCCCACTAGTGGGGTCTGGGGAGGGTAGTGTGTACGCAGACCTTACCCTTACCCCGAAGGAGTAGAGAGGCTGTTTCCGAAAGACCCTCGGCTCAATAAGACAAAAGGACAAAAGAACAAAAGAAAACAATATTAGTAACACCACAGAACAATATGAAAGAAATATATATATATATATATATATATATATATATATATATATATATATATATATATATATATATATATATATATATATATATGAAAAATAAGAACAACATGAAATCAAGAGGCATGATACCAAGCAAAAGCAAAATAGTATCCTTACCAAACTAGTCCCCCAAAGTTTTGACATAAGACAATACTCAGCTACCTCCTAGCCTACAACCTTAATACTCGACCTCCACATATTCGTATCAAGTGCCATAACCTTAATACATAACCTTGAAATGAAGATAAAATCACGAAAACAGTAATTCCGGAGGCAGAGCTTCGGGGCACAACATTGATGAAACTAAAGAACAAAAAAGTAAAATTGTATAAAGCTTTTAATCAATTAACGCGTAAGTTTGCCAGAAAAGTTGTTCCCTTTATAATGATAACAGAGCTCACTATTTATAGCTATATCTAGGAAATAAAGTCCTAGGATCGCGTCCTTCTTTAATGACAATTATGAGGGCCATTGATGAAGATGTAACGGTGAGCATAAATGACAAATTCTTTGTAACGGGCAGTGCACTAAATGTTATAGAATATTCTTCATTAAATGCTACTGATCGGAGGGCATTTGTTGCATCTTTACAGGTATCATTTTTTTCGGTGACAACGGGATAGTTGCCTTTGGTTCTAATTGTCCCCCTCATTAATTTCCACGTGTCACCCTCTTAAGCGGCCACTTAGCACAGCGTATTTTACCGTATACACATAGTCCCCCTGCTTTCCGATAGCATATGTTTTGGTCACCCAGAAGTTGGTAGAAACACTCTTTTTGGCAGAAACTACTATGATTCCTTCTGAAAAGTTTCTAACAATTGATTAGACGCACGTCTTTGCGTATTTAATGCCCCAAACACGGATCATCCCATGATTCAACATAGCGTTTGCTGGTTATCGAGGTAATCATGGTCACAAATTTAGCTGCCTAAACCTTTACTTATCCGCATCAATTTTCTTCGCCGTACTCCATAACTTTCCAAACTTCCTAAAACCTTCTTTATTGTTCTTCAACCTTTCTTTAACTTCCTTCAAACGAAAAAGTTTTTCCTTCATCTGTAACATATAATGGCTTCTTCTTCAAAGAACACCATCTCTTCAAAGAGCAAGAGAAAAGACGAGGACGTTGCTCCTCCAACAAAGGGCACCATCATCCCTAGAAGTCTTGTTATAATAAAAGACTTCAAAGAGAAATTCCCTTCGACTAACCCTCGCACGTGGGCTGTTGGCAGATAACCTTCTTCCATCCGTCCTTCTAGTATTTCTGTTGAGAAGGAATATTTCCACTGCCAATATTTATACATTATTGCTCCTGACCTAACAGAGCAAGTAACCCTACCCAAGGAGGGTTTTACATATTTTTACACGTATCCCTTTACTTTAGGAGCTTTTTTTGAGTGGAGAGCTCGACTCTGTTATTGCTGCCTCCGCTACCAGGTGTGTTTGGCACAAATAAGTTCTTCTGTGTGAAGGACGATTGCTTGTCTTCGGTGTTTGTGCCAAGAGATGGGAGAAGAGCTATCTTTAGCTCATGTGATAAATTTCTATTCCCTCAAAGTCTTTCATGGGGGAATGATAAACTTTAGCAAACATGGCCACCATGCTCTATTTTCTAGCATGGATGATGACAATGACCGTGTGTGGATGGAATGGTTTGTTGCAGTTGCCACCAATGATATCATTCCGGCAACGGCTTCATCCTTTCCGGGATCATGGAACCGCACTCGTAAGCTCCTTGTTTAATATTTCTTTCATTAAAAAAAATTTATATCTGTATTGATCCTCCGTCCTTTGCCTGTTTCAAAAGCTCGATGGGTTCCACCAAGGGTTGAAGGCTTGGACCAGTGGGTCCAAAATCTTGGACGTCACTACGTTCGAAACCCGCACGTGGAAAGAACTAGCCCTCAATACGAGTGGAAGGCAAAAAATCATGATAACTTAGACTCAACTCGTTTCTGATTTTTACATGAGGAAATTGATTGATCCCTTCTCCCTTTTTCTGAAATCAGGTCTACCCACGGGTTCGATTGTTGTCTCCGAAGAGGACAGTTTAGATGATCCTGATGATACGGCGAGGCTGCTTCAGGAGGCGCCTACTTGAACGGGTGTCTCCGGGCCTGCTTCGGGTACAAGTGTTTCTTCACGGAGCCCCTAGCCGGAGAACAAGCAACCAAAAAGAAAGCGTGCCTCCGCGATCGGAGGAAAGTATAAGAGGGCAAAGAATGCCACCCCTGAGTCATCTACGGAAGTCGTGGTGACGACCCCTCTGCCTGGGCCGGTCATAGACACCATGATGATCGACAATGATGGAGAAGCTAGTGATGAGGGAGATTCTCTACATAGAAGACGACGATCCTTATTATCTCAAGAAGATGCTCAACCTATTGAGTTAGTTACACTAACCGAGGATGATGTCTCAACGCTTTGGGGGTTATTTGGAATAGTGAAAAATTCCAACTCTCGTTGCCCGATCCCATTCGCTGCGCCTGGTACCATGAGGTTGAGTATCGGGCCCTTACCGTCTTCAGTTGATGAGCAACCAACAATCAGCACTGCGTTCGCCGAAGCTACTTCTCATCCTTCAATGCCATCAACTTCATCACCTTCTTCATCAACTCTTCCGCCAATAACTGCTACATCATCTTTACCGGCTACGTCTTCCTGAGAAGAAGATGTTCCTCTTCCCTAGTCCCAAGTTCATGGGAATTTGGGGCAAAATTATGGTGCCCCCTCAGAAGATCTGTAAAGGAGGAGGAACGTTACTCTCTCGGTCTCCACCGAATGCAATTTGCTATCCCGGCCAGTTGAACTTGCTAACTATCTGAAGCCTTTGGCTTCAAAGAAAGATTAGGAAAAGATACAGGCTCTCTCAGGAGAGTTCTTGTTGAACAATGCAGCAGTACATTCTTTACTTCCTTTGCCATTTCTTCTGTTTTTGCCTGAAAATACCTTGAATTTGCCCCTCTTATTTTGTAGGCTAACTTTCTTACTTCTGAGGGTCTTCAGAGGTTGATTCGGGAAAATGAGGAACTTGCCTCCGAGCGGGATCAACTTTTGGTTGAGCGGGACCAAGCCGCTACTCGCCTCTCGGAACTGGAAACCAAGCTGTTGAGGCCGTTGTGTTAGAGGCTCCTTTGCAGCAAAGTGAGCAAGAAGTGGAAACCCTTAGCCAAGATATCACCCTGTTGAGGGTTCAATTTGAAGAAGCTAAGACCAAATAGGTTGAAGTTTATAATGACGTTCTTACTACATCCGATCGTGAGGCTGCCTCTACTGAAAGATTGATCAATTTAGAGGCACCCTTGAATTCCAAGACTGAAGAGCTTGCTGTTGCGGGGATGAAATATGCCTAGTTGGAGAAGAAGTATAAGAAGACTATCGAGCATACTAGGCTCTTTAGCTCAACTATCCGTGAGCTTGATCTTAGCCTCCGGTGTATTAGATCCGCCCGAGAAAACCTTTCTGCCGAGGTAACCCAACTCAAAGAAGAACTTAAGCACCGAGCGGTTTTCCTCATTGTTGAGAAAACTTATGTTATGTACAACATGAGGAGAAAAACCTTGGAAGAGGCCAAAGCTGGTATCATTGACTTTGATGTTGAAATTGCTAAGGCCCGTGAGCTTGAGTTAGCTGCTAAAAGTTGTCTTCCGGCAGATCCCTATACTTCCGATTCTTCTGGTTCCGATTTTGAGATTCCGATAACTGGAGACAAACAAAAGGCGAAGATGTTGAAGGACCAACTGATGAATGCCAAAATATTGAGCCATCAACGATTTTACCAGCTTCCCCTAGGCCGCAGACACTTCTCTTCCTCCAGGTTCCGGAGATGCAGCGATTTAGCTTTTCTTTTTCTTCTACTTTTGTATCCGTGTACTTTGGAATGTTATTATAAATAAAGACATCTTTTTTCTCAAGTATTGTTTGAGTCTTTCTTTCGTTTGAATGTTTATGCAAGTTTTGCACTTCCTTTTTTTCTTTTGCCTAAGTGATTTGAGAAAGTTTTACTGTTTGCGTCTTATTACGTAAAGCTTTGGGTGTATTTTCCCTCAAAAGCATTTGGATTTTGGGCACAAATTCGTCCAAAATCAACCTTTTAGCATGAAGGTTTTCATAAGTATTTGTGCAACTTTGATTTTTGTGTCTTTTTATGCAAGGCTTCGGGTGTATTTTTCCTCGAAGGAATTTGGATTCCGGGTATAAATTCTTCCGAAATCAACCCTTTAACGTGAGGGTTTTTATAAGAGAGTGCCCTCTTGTGTTTACGGTGCTCTTGAAGAGGACGTCTCCTGTTTATTACGGCACTAGCATTTGAAGTACTTGTTTAACTTTCAAATGATAAAGTCAAATCATGGTTCAGATAAGAAACAAGATAGAAATAAAAAGATTTCACTTTATTTCTTCCATTTTTAAAAAGTACATAAGTATTCGTTATGATAAAAAAAGAGATTGCCATTTCTTGTGGCTAACTTGTAAAACTAGTTTCTACGGGGCTGGTTGTGTAGTCCCTGGTTCTGATGATACAACTATGTTTCCGGTTTTTGTTTCCTGGTCGACGTGACAGTTATTGTTTCCATATCCTCATATCATTCCCCTCAGTATTCTAATGCGAAGAATGCCAATTGGAATACTGGATGTTTTCACCTTCGAGGACCCCACTAATGAATTGCTCGACAATCTTCATCTCGATAACAAACTTCGCTTCCCATTAGGAATTTATGTTATCCAGCAAAAGACAATATAACAATCCTTTATTGGTTTGCACTTGCGAACGGTCGGGTAACCTTTGTTCGATAGCAAACTTAACTTTCTAGTAGGAATTTTGCTATCAAGCGAAAGATTAACTAACCGTCAGTGTGATTATTTGCTTGAGTGCCTTGTTATTAGAAGGTCTTATTGTTGCTGTTGAAGCTTTATTCGTAGTATGCTTTCCATTGCTGCCTCATTAAAAACCTTGCCAAAAAAACCCAATTAGGACAAAAACTGGACGAAGGAAAAAAGAGTCCAGCACATACTTTCAGTATAGGTGATGTTCACCAGCAATAATATCTTTTGAGGTGTGCCACTAGGTAACTTTTCTCCATCTTGATTCTCCAATTCGTACGAACCTTTCCCGGTGATAACTGAAACCCAGTAGGGGCCTTCCCATGTTGGACCTAGCTTCCATGTATTTAGATCACGAGTGTTTTGAGTTACTTTCCTTAGCACCAAGTCTCCTACTTTGAAATAACGGAGGTTGGCTCTTCGATTATAATATCGTTCCATTTTCTGCTTTTGGGCTGCCATTCTTATATGCGCCAAGTCCCTACGCTCATCGAGTAACTCCAAGTTGACTAACATTGCTTCGTTGTTTGACTCTTCATTTGCTTGAAAATATCTCAAGGTGAGCTCCCCTACTTCCACCGAGATTAAGGCTTCTGCTCCATACATAAGGGAAGAATGATTTTCTCATGTGCTTGATTTGGTCGTTGTTTGGTATGCCCATAAAACTCTGGGTAGTTCCTCGGGCCATTTACCTGTAGCTGCTTCCAACCTTTTCTTGAGGTTTTGTATAATCACTTTGTTCGTTGACTCCGCTTGACCATTTGCGCTCGGATGGTAGTGTGAAGATGTGTTCCTATTTATTTTCATATCTTCAAGAAACTTTGTGATCTTTGCGCCAATAAATTGAGGCTCATTATCACATGCTATTCTTTTGGTATTCCGAACCTGCAGATTATGTTTTCTCACAAGAAATCCACCACAATCTTACCTTACCGGGAGTCGACGACAGTGGTCCGGCGATGTCCATTCCCCATTTCATGAACGACCACGGAGACAGAACTGAATGTAGTGGTTATGCCGGTTGATGTACCAGCGGTGCGTAGCATTGCCACTTATTGCTTTTTTATACGAAAGCTTTAGTGTCTTGTCCCATCCGACGCCAATAATATCCTGCTCTTACTAGCTTTAACGCTAAGAAATCTGCATGGATGGTTTTCGTATATCCCTTTGTGAACTTCTCCCATAGCGTAATTAGCTTCGGATGCTCCCAAACATCGGGCCAGCGGGCCTTAGAAAGATTTTTTGTACAATTAACCTCCTTTAAAGCTATACCATGCCACTTTGACCTGCAGGGCCGGGGATGCCTTGGAATCTTCGGGTAATTTCCCGTGTTCAAGATAAACGATGATCTCATTCCTCCAGTCCCAGACCAAATTAGTCGTATTTACCTCGTATTAGCTATCTTCATCCAGGACCAAGTGCATCATTTGTACTACTGTCCCGGACTTTGGTCCCTTCATTTTTATTGATGAACCGAGGTTAGCTAGTGCATCTGCTTGTGCATTTTCTTCCCTCGAGATATGAGTAATCGACCACTCTCGAATTCGAGCCAGTATAGCCTGGACCTTTATCACGTAATGTTGCATGCACTCCTCTTTGGTATCATGGGGAGTTGCTTCCCGAACACGTCGCGGGTACCGTCTGTCGTGGACCAACATGGCATCATTCCCCTCATTGTGGGTGTCACTGATTGAATCCTAAAAATAAGGTTGGTTTCCTCGAACCTCAGGATTGTGCTTGTTGTTAACACCATTATCTACCATTTCCTATGATTTTTTGCTAGGAAAAATAATCAAAACACGTTAGTAAAAGAGGCACGGATTAAGTTAATTACACGGTTGTCTAGGCCCTACGGTGGGCACAAAACTATTTACCCGTAAAACGGTACAGTTGAATTTATACGTGATTTCTGGACAAGTGAATTAATTTGATTCTGAAATAATGAAATAATTAAAGAAATGTGCAATACTTAACCTTAAAATGAAGATGAAATCACGAAAAACAATAATTCCGGGGGCAGAACTTTTGGGCACAACAATGATGAAACTAAAGAAAAAGAAAGTAAAATTGTATAAAACTTTTAACCAATTATAGCGTAAGTTTGAAGTGTTCTTGCTTTCACTTCAGAATTTTCTAAATTTGAAGTTTTATCTAATATTTTTGATGTTGGTTTCTCTATTCTTTTGAATAATTTCGTGCTAGATTTTCTACAAGCATGTCTGATTTTGATATGCAGGTTTGGAAAGAAATACCCAGATGCATAATCTTTGTTTCTAATTTTGGTGCTCTTATTTTGGTTGAGCAAAATGATATTTTTAGTGTGAAAATATTGTTCTTCAAACATTCGGATTGAGGATGAAATAGGTGCTCAGGAACAAACCAAATTTCCCAGTGTATTTAGGATGTTAAGAACTATCAGTACAGGATAGCGTGTGTAAATACTTTCTTTTGCCAATAACAAAGAAACATTATTACTGGATCCATTAGCATGCAATAGCTTTTGGACTATCACCGAGAAAAGTTCTATTTGTTCATCTTAAATAACTCCATTCATTATTTCAAAGCTCGACCCTGGCCGTGTGAATGTAGTGTAACGCACATGTCTTTATTCCTCTACCGAGGTGCGTAATTTATGCATAGTACACAAACAAATATGCCAATATAACAAAAACAGTATCATTAAGATAGTATAGCCAATAGTTTGTCATATTGGATCTTTCCTACGAATTTTATACCTAAATGTTTGTTACTTGAAAGACTTTTTGTCCCTTTAGTTCAAAATTATTTTCAGAACTGGTACTTAAATTAAATGTGAGTATTCACAGTTCGTAAAGCAAATCAATAGTTTTCACGATTAAGTTTGTTCGGACAAATATCTGCTATTATCTGCCAAATGTTGACACGAATGGAGCTAACAATGGTTTTAAGCTCCTTTTGTTGCCTTGATGTTGAAACGCATAACGATTTTTATTTGTCAGGTAAACAGAAAATGCTACTTTCTATTAGAATTTTGAGGAAGTTCTGTGCATGAACTTAAAACTTAAACCAAAATGATTGTCTTCATCTGCCCTAGGAAGGGCTATGACAATTATTTTATCTCGAGCATTTTGGTTGTATGATAGTAAACGTAGATGTTGTCCATAATGACATGTTTATGATGCTTCCATTTATAAGTGCAACCAAGCTTTGACAAATACTGAAATTGTACGGGAAGTAGACTGTTACAGCGATATGCTTGTAAAGGTGCTTAACGGCATGCATCTCACATTTGAATATTCACTGATGGACCGGTTTATTCCCTTTGTCATTGATGAAGGTGTCAATTTATTCCATATAAAGCTCATATGTATCTGTTTTGATTGGTTTTGTTGCATTTGCCTCTCTTTTATGTTAAATGTTTTCTGCTTAATAAGTGGATGCAGGAAAGCAGATAAAATAAAATTGTGTATTACTATGCAACTATGACTGTTTAAGTGAAAGATGTCTACCGTTTGCTGAACTTTAGTAATAGTATAACCACATATCACGTCCATCAGCTGGAAGCAGAAGCAGATCTGCCTAACAAATGGTGGTGCCGGTAATGTCAATTTTTGTACTTAATTATTATTTTTTCTCCTCTCTTTTATTTTTTTTGCACGGTGGCAGCAGTATTATTTCTTTTAAGCAAGTTTTTTAATCCCAAATATTCAATATTCCCCCCAAATCACAATCCCAATTCCAATCCCAATTCACGCCAAAACCCCAAAAGTCAATTGTGTCTCCCTCTTCCTCCCTCCCTCTCTCTTAATCTCTTCTCTCAATTCACATCGCTATAATTTTGCAATTCCAAAATGGTATTTTAGAATCTCTATTACCAACGATTCTTCAATCCTTATTTGCTCTCTTTCTCAAGGATGTCCCAAGATTTTGTACTCCTTAAGCAGTCAAGCAGGAATACTTTTTATTTCTTATTTGATTGTTAATCTCAGTTATTTTGTTTGCTTTCATCTTTATAATTTTTTTTCTGTTTTCCTCATTTGTTTGGTTCATTGTTTATCTAATTTTTGGAATCCTACTAACCAGTGTAATGCTTATTTTTGTGTCATTTGGCAGATTACATTGTGAAACTCGCTTTTAAAGTCCGGAACTTAGGCAGAGTCGCAAAGACATTCAGTTGATCAAGATAGACTATTACATATTTTGCGGACGAATTGGTATGTTTTTATTTTATTTTATTGTAAATTGGAAGGGGTGTGATTCCCCTACTATATTACTAATTTGCAAGTATTCGTGATTCGTGATTCGTGATTCTCTTATATTTGAATGCGAAAGGGGTATGAAGGTGGGATTCCCTTATTCAATAATAAATTCTAAAAGGGTGTGATTCCCCTTTTCGTGAATTGTGTTATGATTAAGGTTGATTTGAATTTATAAAATGGATATGGTCTAAGATTGAATAAAGGTGAGTATTTGATTTTGTAGGAATAATTTTTCCGAACATCAAAATGGATAGATACTTGATCAATTTAAACAATGGCCAACCAAGTTCTAGTTCGTGTCAACCATCTGCTAATTCACAAATAGTTCCAGAAGTTCAAAGAGAAGCAATTTCTTCCCCTCCTTCAAATGTTAATAGTGTTCTTAGGTTGGGATCTCTTGAAACCGATCCTAAAGAAAGAATACCCATTTCTCAGTATAATCCTAACATTCGAGATGAAGTGAGAAGATATTTTATTCAAAGAGGGCCTTGTCAACCGATTGGTCATGACTTCCCTGAAACTATGTTTGGGAACAAAATGTGTCAATTCAATCCCGATTGGTTTAAAAGTTCATTTTCTCAATATTGGAGTATAGCATAAACACAGATGCTACATTTTGTTTGTGTTGTTATTTATTTAAGAATGAACTTGAAAGTCGTAGACATGTCGAGGATGCTTTTACAAAAAATGATTTTAGGGGTTGAAACAAGGGTTCAAAAATATATAGAGCACATGTCGGTGAAGTAAATAGCATTCATCATAAATGTTTCAATAGAGTGCAAGATTTTGCGAATCAACGCCAATCAATTCAATCATCTTTTGACAGACAAAGCGAGAAAGTAAAAAGTGATCATCGAATGCGCTTACTGCCTCAATTGATGTAGTGAGGTTTCTCTTAAGAAATGGATTGCCATTGCGTGGTCATGATGGAATACAAAGGTGTTTTTCTTGAACTTTTGGAATTTCACAGAGATAAGCATCCGGATGTGGAAAAAGCGATATTACGTCATGCTCCAAAAAATGATATGATGATTTTTCCAACCACTCAAAAGGAGATTATGGATGCTTGTGCTAAAGAAACCATTAAAACTATTATCAATGATTTAGATGGTGATTATTTTGGAATATTGGTTGATGAATCAAAGGACATCTCACATAAGGAGCAAATGGTCCTAGTTCTACGATATGTTAACAAAAATGGGGAGGTGATAGAGAGATTTTTGGGCGTTGTCCATGTGAAAGATACATATGCACAATTACTGAAGGATGCAATTTATTTTTTACTTCTGGCTAACTCATTAAGTTCATCCAAGATACGTGGACAGAGTTATGATGGCGCAAGTAATATGCAGGGAAAAATAAATGGCCTAAAAACTTCAATTTTGCAAGATGCTCCATCTGCATATTATATTCACTACTTTTCTCATCAATTACAACTGACACTTGTAGCTCTTTCTAAAAGACATTCGGATGTAAATAATTTCTTTGATGTTGTCACTAATTTGTTGAATACTATTGGAGCATCTTTTAAACGCAGGGAATTACTTCGACAATGCCAAGTAGAGAAGTTGGAAGAATTACTTAAAATGGAGAAGTTTATATCGGGCAAAGATTGAATCAAGAACGTTGCCTCCAACGATCGAGTGATTACTCTTTAAGGGTCTCATTTTAAGACCTTGGAAAATTTGATGATTTTATTTGCTTCAATTGTAAATGTGCTGAAAGATATGCAACAAGATTGTCTACTTTATCTTGATAGATTTGCAACAAAAAATCTTTTGGATAATATTCAAGAATTTGAATTTGTGTTTATGTTGCACTTGATGTTCAAGATGTTGCTTCTTACAAATGAGTTGAATAAATCTCTACAAAAAAAAAAAGATCAAGATATCGTCAATGCTATGATGTTATTTGACCTTTGAAAGACAAGATTGCAAACAATGAGAGAAAGTGAATTGAAGTCTTTGATGGATGAGGTTTACTCATTTTGTAGTAAACATGATATTTTAATTCCCAAAATAGATAAAAACTATCCAAGGTCGAAGCGTAAGAGGTCAGATGTTTCATATTCACATCACTTTCGTGTGGAAGTATTTTATGCTATTATTGATTTCCAACTTCTAGAGCTCAATTATCGTTTTGATGTAGTGACTAGTGACTTACTCCTTGGTATGGCTAGTTTGAATTCGGTTGATTCATTTGTTAATTTTAACAAAGATAGAATAATGAGGTTGGCCGAGTATTATCCAAGTGAGTTTGGTAAAGGGAGCTTCGGGATCTCAATCTTAGTTACCAGCTTGATAGTTTCATTGTCTATGCTCGAAAGTGTGATAGCGAGTTTCTCAATTTAGAAGGAATTAAGGATCTTTCTATAGTGATGGCCAAAAAAATTAAATCAAACTTGGTATCTTGTTTATTTACTCGTGAAGCTAACGTTGATTTTACATGTTGCTACAGCAAGCTTGGAAGAGCATTCTCCTCAATGAAGCTCATACAGAATGATCTATGTAATAGCATTGGTGATGAATTTTTTAATGGTTGTTTAGTTTACAATATAGAGCGTAAGGTATTTGCAATTGTAAGTAACGATGCTATTATGGATCACTTTCAAAATATGAAAGCTCGTCGAGTATAAATATAAGGCGTAATGGCTTCCTGACCACTTAAACTTGTAGGGCTTTTGAAAGACGATACACAAACTTTTGTCTTTCCCATTTAAACACTCAAACTCGTGAAACCTATAACTAATAAACACATTTTACCCTTGACTCTACGCGCGTGTATTACACATTCGCTAACGTATCCATCCAGTCAGCAAATGACTAATGAGACAGGTACACGTCAATGGCGCGAAATTAAACCCCAACCGATTGTGGTCCCCCCCCTCTTTTAATCAGTACACCGACAAATCCTCCCCCATTTTTCGTCTCTTTTCCTCTCTCTAACCAACCCTCCCCTCTTAAGCCTAGGTTAAGCAATGGCTGAAAATTAGTCATCCCCTTCCAAAAAAAATCTTAATCACTCCAAAACCAACCGATTGGGGTCCCCCCCTCTTTTAATCAAAAGATGATCAAGCTTGTTTGGTCTGAGCTTCCGATTTCAGTCACGTTATAGGCTCTGAAAGTTAGTTTGTTTCTTTTGATGTCGTTTTCTTTTTTGTCTTCTAATTTCTTAGTGAAATAATGTGTGTAACGTTTGATAGTGAAAGCTATTTTTGTCTGCATGCACAATTTTTCATCTGCTATAGTGGAAGCCATTTCGCCTTTTGGATTTTATATTAGGGATTTTATAATTGGGGAAACACTCGAATATTCACTCTTTTTTAGGGGTTTTGTCTTTTTCATGACTAATTTGGCATTTGGGGTTAAAAAATTAGGATTTTTGTCTGCATGCACAAATTATGGAATTTTATATTAGGGTTTTGGGAAAAACAATTGTATGTTCACTTTATTTTAGGGGTTTGTCTTTTTCATGAGTAATATGGCATTTAGGGTTAAAAAATTAGGGCTTTTTTGAATATCAAAATATTCTTGTCTCCCATTTTGTTAAAGGTTATGGCTTTTTAGGGTTAAAATGTATCTGACTTGCCCCCCCCCCCCTTTTTAGGTTTCAATGGTTGTCTATGTGAAATTATAATTTCATCATCTAGGGTGGTTAGTGGCTGACCCAATTATGAGGTATGTAAATGGTCAAACTTGGCCAGTTGTTCTTCAAGTTGACATTGATGAATTACATATAATTCAATTTCATGATTGGGCTAAGGATATGGGGCACCTAACAGTAGATAAATATGCATGTAAAATTAACCAAAAAGGAGAATTTAGATTTCTGAAATATGATGCTGATGTGTTAGCTTTCTGTCAAGATCTTAAGGATGGAGATTTTATTGATGCGTATATATGTCACACAATTAATACACCATGTATTGATTTGGACCTAAATGAAATGTTAAGTAGTGGTGGTTTAAATGTGGACCCCACTAATGTTCAGCCATTTGGCTTTAATGAAATGCCACATGGGCAAACAAGTGATGTTAATGTTAGGGCAACACACTCACCTAACAATGATATAAATAGGGGTGATAACACTCATGGGAAGGGTAAAGAGAGGGCTGCTGAAAGTTATTCTGAAACAGAAGAGTCTAGTGAAGATGAAGGTGAGTTCTATACCTTTTATTTAGCAACTGATTCTTAGGGTGATGTTGAGGGTGATGAGCTAAGTATTGAGAGTGATAAAGATTATGAGGCTATTTCTAAAGATGATGATGATGATACAGCTGAGTCATTATATGGTTTTGATAAGGATATTGTTGGAGAGACAAGTGACCTAGAACCTGAAGTTGTTGTTGCTAGACAGGTTAAAGTGAATGCAAAGAGTAGTAAATTAAGATCTAATGAAGTTAATATTGATGAGATACCTAGTGGATCTGTAGGTATAGACCCTGGTTTTGAAGACATGTATAAAGACAGGGGAAAACAACATGTGTGAGACCTTTAACAGTTGGATCTTGTCTGCTAGGTACAAGTCTATAATAACTATGTTAGAAGAGATTAGAGTGAAGGTGATGGAGAGGATGACTACCATGAGAGAATTTGCAACAAGGTGGATTTCTGATGTATCTCCTATGGCAATGGGTACATAGAGGAACAATCTCAATATGTTGTTAACCATGATTTAAATGGAATGCGGATACTAGGTATGAGATACAACATGGGGTTTACAAACATATTGCTGACTTCACCAACAATACATGCATATGTAGATCATGGCAGCTTAAAGGAATACCATGCTCCCATGCAATATGTGTAATGTTTTTTAAGAGATTTGAGCATGTTGACTATGTAACCCACTGGTACAAGAAAGAAACATACCTGAAGGTTTTTAGTTGTTACATACAACCAGTAACCAACATGGAGATGTGGCCATCAACACAGAATCCAACTGTTGAGCCTCCTGTAATTACCAAGATGCCTAGTAGACATAAGAAAAATAAAAAGAGCTCAAGATGAACCTAAAAAGAAGTTTGGTAAGAGATCAAGGAAAGGGACACCAATGACATGCTCTAATTGTAAGACAGTAGGCCATAACAAGAACGGGTGTCCTATCCTGGTAATGTATTCAATTTGTTTCTGATTGTGTCTTGTACTTTGGTTGTTTCTATATCTCATTTTATATTTTAGAAATTTCAGAAAGGACAAGGTTCTGGAACAACAGGAACCAGGAATGCTGGTGCTACTCAACCATCACAGGCTGCTCAAACAACAACTCAACAACCAGGTCCTACAAGTGATTCTGGAATTGCTAGGGCCAGAAATACTCAACCATCAGTTGTTGCAAGTGCATCTGTAAGTAATCATTTTTTACTTTAGTTAATCTGTATTAGGACTATAATTTTTAAATTACTAGATAGTATTTTATCTTACATCAGGATACTAGAAGTATGAGATCAAGAACTTCTGAGGATTATAGCTAGTGTTAGAGGAAGGCCAAGAGGTAGTGGACTTCGAGGAAGACCAAGAACTACTAGATTTGGTATATTGTTTAGTGATACAGGAACAATGATAGAAAGGGTAAGATCATTAAGGATTTGAATTTTTATTTATATATTAGTAGTTTGGGTACTAATTTAGCTTCCTATGCAGTGTGGAGCAAGAGATAGGGTACATTCTGCTCCTACAAAAGTAGTGGATGCTGGGCAAACCAATATCGATCTTGGATACAATGCACCTGGACTAAGGTGGCAAGGAAGAAATGCTAAATCACAAAGGCAACTTCAACAATAGTTGAGGAGAAGACAAACTCAAGCAAGCCTTAGCCAACCTCAAGTACATTCTTCATCTCAGCCAAGCCAGTCTCCAAGTCCAAACTTGAGCCAATCTCAGCAAAACATTAACCAATTTCAACCTTGAAGACGACTGAATGTTTGATTTTGTGATAACTTAAGTCTGTTAGTTGCAGAACATAATTTGTAGGTTAACTTAAGTCTGTTTAATTATGACTTTTCTTTTGGAACAATGTTTAAACTATTTCTGCTACTAGGCAGCAGTTCAGTGCTAATTTTGTCAACCAAGAAAGCTTATCGAACTTGGTTGTTTATATATGTGTGCTTGTTTATGTTAAAATTTCTTTTCATTTCACAAAAAATACATCATTCATTCTGTCATTATCATTGTACATAGGGTTATGAAGGCACTGATTAGTGCTAACTACACTAAGAAGAAAATTACAATTATTAGTGCAAATAAAATAACTAAAGTTACAATGATCTTTACCCTCTTCCTACGCATCTCTCTCTCTCTCTCTAATTCTTGATAACAACCCTGAAATCACTTGTTTATAGTGATCTGGAAGAGGTGGGTCAAACCACCTAAAAGAATTACAAGAATCGGCTCAACCATAGTTTGAGCACCCATAAAACCTTCTTCCTGGATTTGTTGGCTTCCAAGTGATGCAAATATGAGCTCCAACTCCACAATGACAAAATACAGGATTTTGATTCATTATCACAATCTGGAAAAAGAAAAAAATTTAAAGAAAGCTTCAGATTTTAAGAAATATGAAGGAATGAAGCTTCAAATGCATATAATAGAGGGATAATGTGTTTTACATTGAAGGAATAAGAACCCACTTAAATAGGCCCCATTTTTTACCGTTGGGCATTGGGAAGGGGGCTCTCACGCTCCTAAACATCATGGCACTCACGCAGCAGGCTGACTAGGACCAACTAACGCCACATGGGATAGGTCAACGGTCAAAATGTGTTTATTATTATAGGTTTCACGAGTTTGAGTATTTAAATGGGAAAGACCAAAGTTTGTGTATCGACTTTCAAAAGCACTACAAGTTTAAGTGGCCAGGAAGTCATTTCGCCTAAATATAAATTGATGATGTATTTTTGAGATAATGGAATTGGATAATTTTTGCTAGCCAAGTTGTTTTTATAAAATTTATATCATGAAACTGAATGTTTCTCTTTGAAGCATGCTTGTCTTTGAAGTAATGGTGCACCCATCTTCTCGAATTCCTGGATTCGCCTCTTGCTGGAAGCATTCATAAAGAGTTGAACATAACCTTATATAGTGGGGCGTATTAATCCATGGGCTTCAACTCAGATGGAAGCCATCGTGGAGAAGAGGAAATTATGGCTATGGTTACTTTTGCAAACAACCCCCTTGAAAACAAACTGTTAAATGAGGAAGTTGAACGAAAGGCAATTCACATTTTCACACGAGAATTTTATAATGTAGAAAGCTTTGTAGCAGGGAGTGGAAGTTGTAATTGCTAAAAAAGCTTTGATTGTTTCCTACTACAGTTCATCAAATTAGATAGGAGAATTAGTGTTCTCTTAGCTTCTCAAACCAGATCTATATTTGATCCAAGATAGTCCTTTTTTTTCTTTATGTATATGCAGATTAATTTAGCCACAAGGAAACCAAAGATTGGATTCTTTTATGCAATTCCATCATTTGATTTATTTTTCATCATCACTTACGGATAGAAAATATCAAAGATAAACCAACGCATGTATTGGGCACGTGCATTGCACGGGCAGGCCATTCTAGTATATATATTTGTGGAGGGAAGTGTACGATTAGCCACTAATAACACATGTATTTACTTTTAAGCTATTGTTTAAAATGTCTTCAGTCCTTAGCCACTGCTTTAATAATTTTAACTGCCCTGATGAAAATACCCTTCTGCTCGTATCCTTAACTTTTGAACTTAACTTCAGAACTTCAGGACTACATTTCCTTAACTTTTGAACTTGAAATTCTAAGTTCAGGACTTCAGGACTACATGTTCTTAACTTTTGAACTTAACTTCAGGACTTCAGGGCTACATGTCCTTAACTTTTGAACTTGAAACTCTAAGTTCAGGATTTCAGGAATACATGTCCTTAACTTTTGAACTTAACTTCAGGACTTCAGGACTACATGTCCTTAACTTTTGAACTTGGAACTCTAAGTTCAGGACTTCAGGACTACATGTCCTTAACTTTTGAACTTGTAATTCTAAGTTGAAGACTTCAAAACTACATGTCCTTAACTTTTGAACTTGGAACTAAAACCAAACAAAAATATGAAAACTATCCCATATAAATAAATAACATGGGTTAAAACAACGTTCGTTATGACTTGCAGCCGACTCTGTTCTTTCACATTCTTCTACCCAAACAAAAGCCTAAAATAATACCAAATTTCATCTCATGGATTGGGTTCGTAGTGAAGCTGTTAGTCAAGGAAGTTTTGGAAAAGTCAATTTTGCAATACCCACAAAGCAGAGTACTCAGATTCTTCCATTGATGGTAGTAAAGTCATCTTGAGTTTCCCACTCGACTACTCTCAGCAACGAGAAAAGCATATTTCCATTTGGTAAGGAATGGGTAACACTGTCTTTTCATATTAATTTTAATAGACTAGTAACTATTTTAATACCACTTTAAAAAATGACTACCCCACACAATTTTTACTACATATGCGTGTGTACGTGTCTTGCAACCCTACTATATGAACTGTACCCATTTTTATTTTTCATTATAATCCTCTAAGTCGGCAAAGTCAGTTTATTACTTTAGATTTGACCTAAACTATCTGAGTAGCTTTTCTTATTCTCTCGAGAAAAAGGCAATCCCTCTAACAAGAGAGGGTCTGAGTGGAACAAGAAATGTGAAAAATAGTTTATAGAGGCTGAAGCGATGGTTAGGGAACATAGGTGGCAACTACCAACACACACCAACTTTAAGCAAACATGGGTCTAATTTAAAATGTAATCTTGAACATATCTCGACACCGATTATTACTCTTGAGATGTGAAAGAAAAGCCAGAAACGCCTTCATAGATACACACAAATCAGAACAAAATGCAACTTTTGGTGAAGTATTGCGCTGTTTGATGAAGACGGTGGAGTTGTGTTTCATCTTTTTCTGGTGAAGATTGAATAACCATGGCCTCCTCCTTAGTCTCTTTAAGCGCTAATCCATATATAGTGAATGAAGTCTTGGGTGATGGTAGCGGAGAGGGAAATGAAATGCGGCGAAATTTATGTTAAAATGACAGAAAGGTCCTCACTTTTAATGTTTTGATAAAAACTAGTAAGGATATTTAAGTGAACCAAAATGTAGGTACGGTGCTAACCTACTATCTTCATGTATAGGTATGCGCCTGTGAGGACGCTTCAATTCAAGACCTGAAAAAGGAACCTTTTAGAGCATTTCTGCATCATATATCTGCACCCACTCGCAAATTATTCAAAGGAATACCAGACCCTTTGAATTTCAGGGAGCCACAGAATGTTAAACATAAAACAAAATAACTCACTGAGCAATATAACACGAAAGAGGCAAGAGTACGTAAAAGCTTCGAAAGAGCATAAACTATGGAAGAAATGCACTCTATGGATCAATAGTCCAGGTTTTCAAAAAGGGAAATTTGCATAAATATACAGCCCAACATAACACATTGCATCCATGTAGCTATATTTTTCAGTTTAAACTTGCATATATTTTTTCTCCAACAATATTTTACACTCTTGTACATTATTATAGAATATTTATACACCTATATAAGCAATATATCCACCATGTATAAAAGTATATAACAGTGTATAAACATGTTTCAACCCTATACAAAAGTGTATACCATTGTATAAACGTCTAGGATTTTCAGTTGCAATTCTTGTCCAAACTAAAAAAAAGAAAATCTCCACCAAATGACTTCAAATTTTATAGGCAATATCCTTATTTCCAACAAATCTAAACAACACCCACTTCAAATTTTTCACACAAGTTAGATCCACAATTCAAATCCACTTCTTTAAGCTTGTTCAACAATGGTGGAGGTACCTTTCTAATCTAATTTTCACCATCCAAATCTTACAAAATCAATACTCTAACCACGATTTGAGCTCCAAACACTATAATATAATGAACTTTACAAAAATTTCTAAATCATATAAATGTCCAAAATTGAGAATATAAAACATTTCTAATGATGTAAATATAGTAGTAAGACTTTCTTAATTACTCTCTTCTTTTTCAAGTAGTTTGGGGGTTGTCGAGAAGTATATTCAGTTTTAGGTGAAGAGAGGATGAAGAAACAGGGAGAAGAGAGAACAAAGGAGACATCGATGCATTCCGTTTCTATTTTTGTAATTTTTTAAATACATGTACAAGTTGGCATGTTTGTAAAGATGCGAACTACCTGCACCTGCACAGGAAGATCCTATGAAGCTATAATGTTCCCAGAGATTGACTTTGGGCCTTTCCTGCGCAGCTTAGGTGGAATTCTTTTCTTGTCCAATAAAAAATTTAATATAAGAAAATACTTGCCACTTTCACCTTATAGAAACAAGCTATAATTGTAATTGTGAATTAAAATATTTTTATGAGGTTAAAAAAAAAAACTGAGGATTTTGATGTGTAAATTTGGGCTTAAATTGGTAAGGAAAGCAGCCCACATGTACTTTCCTAGTAATAGCTTCTTTCCAAAATCTGCTAGAATAAGGACACCACCTAATCGAGTTATAGGAAAAAGATACATACAATAATGTACAAGAATGTTTCTCGGTTTCGACACCAACCGTGTTTTCTCGAGTTCTTCATTTTGGCTTAATGCACAAAGATATACATTATGAAACACCAAAAATTGGAGAAAGACCAAAAATTTCCTCATATAATAGACTCGTATGGACAAATTAGGAGCCAACTGTGAGAAAATGCCAACCTTTTCTGTTTCTTTCAAATTGCTCAAGTAGACTTCTGTAGTCCCAACTCAACTATGATGTGTCTCAGCAATACTTGCACCAACTCTCTCACTCTGGCTTCCCTGCTAATAAAGATTTACCTCATATTAGATTTCTAATTCTTGATTTTTTTTAAAATGAACAGAAAGGAAGAGTCAAAAGTTCACTATGAAATAACCACGATATGTTATAGCTCCGTTAAACAAAAGATGCCCAGACACAGAATCAAGAGTTCGACCACATCCTCTTTCGTCATTTCACAAGCTTACCTTGATATGACAAGTTCACAGAAGGATGGGAAAAGAACAAGTAAATGCGTGCGCCTTGCTTGATTCTCTCCTGTGAGGCCTTCTTTTAAGTATGGATGTAAATTAAGTTGGGATACAGTGTCTGAATGAACCACAAGAAGTGCAAGCTCTTGGAGGACAAAGATAACTTCTTCCACACGTGCTGCTGGCAATGGATTTTCTCCTGAATAGTGGTTGTATGATTTAAGAAATAAGCTGAAGAAAACAAGAATAACAAACATGAAAGCATTTAAAATCCCTTTCAACATAACTAGATCACCCACCTAATCTGCTCCCATCCATCAAGAACCTTCCCAGAATGAACTCACATCTGGTCATTAATAATTTTATTGAGATATTGCTAACTTCACATCTAGTTGAAGTCCATTCACCAGTTCCATGGCTGAAACTAAGTGAAATGAGTGTGAAATGGCAATCACCGCAAACATGGAAAACAGGTAAGGTAGTGTCAATTAAAAGGTACTATATACCTGCACAGAAGAAACAGCTTCTGCAAACAGGTCAGGGAGAACCTGCTACAATGTGAAGGCATCAGTTCGACAGTCTCAAGCGGCAAGGAACATGTACGTGATGCACACCGATCCAGAGTGGTGATTAGACGTTCCAGAATCTGCAAAATTGGCATGATCAGCGTTATGCTTGATCTAGAAGTTTACTCCTACAGTGCATCATTAGAAAATATGAATGCAAACGGACATACTACTTTAAGTGGCAATGGAAAAATAACTCTGTTATAGTAAGCAATAAGTCTGAGCTGTAAAACTGGATAAATATCATATTTTATCATCTGCTGAACTTCTCAAGCCACACAGTCTGGGCTATTAATTCACAGCAGATTTCTATATCTAATCCTGCAAAAGGCCATGAATAATTCCTATAATCTCACATTTATCGACCAGAGCTGTGTCACCTGACATACATGATCTTTTCCCCTAACCTATTTTCGAGGATTCAGTTACCTGCAGAGGTAGCTGTTGTTAAATCATTTATACAAACAAGGGCCCCAAAAAGATGTTATAAAAAACCAAAAATGGGCATACTTATAAAAAAAAATCATTGGCCAATGCCTAGTGGCACGCAATAGATTGAGATAAAACCATGATAGATAGCATTTAATTCCTTCTCAAAGAAGAGTGGACATGAAAGATCTACACCATTTGGAACTTATGAAACACATAAGCACATCTTGCATACAGAAGTTCCAAAAATGTTCGAAGTTCATTAGCATGGAAGGTACCAGTGGTCCAAAATGAAGTGTTTGTCGGAGATGACTAAATATGTGCAGCTGTAAAGTGAAAGAACTAGAGTGAGAATATCTAAAAAGATTAGGATTGGAACGTTACGTCAAGAGGTGCATCAGTCTGTGATTTGAGAATTTTGTCTCCAAGAATATCCAAGAGATTCATCTCAAGAGACTCATCAGCACTGTCTACCGTCACTGAAAGTGCACGACCACAGTAGCCTATTAGAAATATCTCAAAAATGTCAGCAACTTCTTTCCAAATACGCATTCTTGCAGGTCTGGTAATAGTCAACTCTGGCCCTGCTTTCTCTGTCAGTTTTTTGACATCATCGAGCAGAATGCGAATAAAACCTTCAACTGCTAGTCTCCAAAGTGAGCCATCAGGATTGTCTCTTCTTGTTATCATACATCTAGTGAAGAAAATTAGAACTCAATCAATTAGAACTCAATCAATGAGAAGCTCCAAATTCTTGGAGTATATTGATCACCTTGAAAGATGAACACAATCAATAAAAGGAGTACAAGTAATTCAAACTCTGATCAATCCAGAAAGATTTATGTATCATTGACATGTAAGCAGACACATATTAGCCAAAAGAAAAAAAAATTACAAAAGAAGCCTACAGATTCATGCAAGTGACGAGAAAGGATTATTTCAAAAGGAGATTATTTTTTATTTTGATCATAATTTATGACAGTCTTCCCAAGCAATTTGGTATGATTAACTGAAGAGAACATGAGAATGGATAATAAGCTCCTTTTTTTCCCAACTTCGTAACAAGGTTGTATTATAAGGTTTTTTTTACCCAACTTCATAACAAGGTTGCAATATCTTGGATTCCCTAGTCAGCTCTTAAAATAGATTCCCTGTCACAAGAACGGTGTTGTCAAAGGCGCGCTTAAGGCCTGAAGCGAGGCTCAAAACATGTCGAGTGCTTTGCCTTGCTTTGGGGGCGCTTCTATGTCACATCAAGACTCTAAGGCATACTTTTCCTTACCGATGCGTGTAATCTTGAAAAGGCGACACTAAACAACTGATATTTCATTTTATCGTAATTTTTTTTGAAAAAGGTTTTTTATCGTAATTATTTTTCAATTTTTTTCTGTATATGTGTTATTCATGCTTATAATTATTGGTCTTGGACTATATATATATATATATATATACACTTTTTCTCCCGTTGCGCCTTTTTTCATTAAAGCCCACGCTTTATTTGCACTTAAAGCCCCAATAGACATTAGAGCTTTTTTACGCTTTTCGCCTTTGATAACACTACACAAGAATACACTTCAGAGTACCATTTTTAATCAAACACTATGGAGCTGTCACGCAGGGTTATTCTGGGGGTCATAAAGGAAACTGGTCGTGGAATGGAGAGGTCCAAGATAAGGTGGACGCCAAGAAAGCGGCTTATTTGAAGCTTGTGGAGAGTATAGACGAGGAGGATAAAAAGACATATCGGGAGTATTATAAGAAGGCAAAGAAAGAGGCGAAGTTAGCAGTTACGACGGCCAAGACTGCAGCGTTTGGACGTTTGTACGAGGAACTCGGGGGCAAGGTCGGGGACAAAAAGCTCTTCCGGTTGGCCAAAATGAGGAAGAGAAAGGCCCAAGACTTGGACCGAGTGAAATGCATCAAGACGAAGATGGCAAAGTATTTGAAAATGTTGGTTTATGTTTAGTCAACAATGGCATGCTGAAAATGGCATGCTGAAATGCATCAAGACGAAGATGGCAAAGTATTTGAAAATGTTGGTTTATGTTTAGTCAACAATGGCATGCTGAAAATGTTGGTTTATGTTTAGTCAATAATGGCATGCCAATTGGAAGAGTTGGTGGAAAGAGTTGGTGTGGATGCTAGGAGGAAGCTTCCTCCTTTGATGTCACCCATGACATCATGTCACCCATGACATCAAGAGGAGGTAGTTTGATGTCACCAATGACATCAAGAGGAGGTCTTTACCTCTATAAATAGATGCACTCCTTCACTTGTAGAAATCATCCCAAAATAATACAATACATTGTAGTGAGTAGAGAGTTAAGAGAGAAATTCTCTTAAGTGTAATTGGGAAATCTCCCCTTCCTTTGTTAATATTAAAAAGGGCAATTGTTCTCTGGTGGACGTAGGATTATTTTGATCCGAACCACGTTAAATCTTGTGTTCTTTCTTTTACGTTTCCGCTAACAATTGGTATCAGAGCGACAGGATTCTTTAACGATCCAAGGAGAAAGAACAAGCAAATATGAGTTCCATGAAGTTTGAAATTGATAGATTCAATGGACGCAACAACTTCAATATCTGGAAGATCCAGATGATGGCGTTACTGCGGAGGGAAGGTTCAATCCATGCTATTGACGGAAAGTATCCTACGGATATATCAGCTCCCGACAAGGAGAAGATTGAAGGGGATGCATTGAGTGCAATCCAACTATCCCTTGCACCTAACGTGCTTTGTGAAGTGAGTACGGGTACCGAAGAGACGGCCAAACAGTTGTGGGAAAAGCTAGAAGGGCTATACCAAGACCGATCAGTGACAACAAGAATGTTGTTACAACGGCGTCTTCACACATTTAAGATGGGGTCAGGTACTTCGTTACAAGATCATTTAGATGCGTTTAATAAACTTGTCATGGACTTACAGATTGCAGGAATTAAAAGGAGGAGGAGACGCTTGCATGTGCTTTGCTATTTTCATTGACTTCAGGATATCGTGATATTGAGAATTCAATGATGTATAGCAAGGAGCCTATCAAGCTTGAGCAAGTGCGGCAGGCACTTAACTCTAGTGATGTGCGGAGGCACATTGAAGGAGATAGAGATGACCAGGCAAGTGGCCTCTTTGTAAGAGGCCGGACTAGCCAACAGGGAAAGACCAAATCAAAGCACAAATCAAAGTCTCGTGTGAACAAGAAGAATACAGAGTGTTGGGGTTGTGGCAAGAAGGGGCACTTTGAACGAGATTGCCCAATGTCAAAGTCCAAGGAAAAGGCGAGTGCATCTACAGTTGAACAGGTACATAATTTTGATAATGATTATGTACTAACAACATCGTGTAATAATAATAGTAGTTATGAAAACAAATGGGTGTTAGACTCTGCTTGTACTCTGCATATGACGTTCCGAAAAGACTGGTTTAGCAGCTACGAGAAAAGTGGAGGAACCGTAGTAATGGGCAATAATGCAACTTGTGCAATAGTTGGCATTGGCTCAGTTCGGGTTCGCTGCCATGATGGAATCGTGAGGACTATTACACAAGTCCGTCATGTTCCTGATCTGAAGAAGAATTTGATCTCCTTGGGTACTCTGGATGAACAAGGCTACAGGTACATGAGCGAAGCAGGAACTATGAAGGTGACTAAAGGTTCTTTAGTCATGCTGAAAGGCAAGCTGGAGAACGGCCTTTACACATTGGCCGGAAGCACCATTGTTGGCTCTGCAAATGCATCTACAGTGCAGTTATCTAATGATGACAAGGCAAGACTATGGCACATGAGACTAGGTCATATGAGCGCACGTGGACTGGAGATGTTGAGCAATCGTAAACTTTTGGAAGGTGAGAAGATCAGCACGCTTGACTTCTGTGAGCACTGCGTTCTAGGGAAGCAGAAGAAGGTCAGCTTCAGCACTGGCAAACACAAGACAAGAGGAGTGCTAGACTACATCCATTCAGATTTATGGGGTCCTTCTAAACTTCCATCGAAGGGCGGAAAGAGCATTTAAAGAGTGGAAGATTTTGATTGAAAATCAAATGGAGCGGAAAATCAAGTATCTTCGCACAGACAATGGCTTGGAGTTTTGCAATGAAGAGTTTAATGAATTCTGCAAGGTTCATGGGATCTCAAGACATAGGACTGTCAGGCATACCCCACAGCAGAATGGAGTTGCCGAGAGAATGAACAGAACTCTTCTTGAAAAGGCTCGTTGTATGCTCCTACAAGCCAAAATGTCCAAAGTATTTTGGGCTGAAGCAGTTCACACTGTTGCTCATATTGTCAATCGATCTCCAGCATCGGCAATTGACTTTAAGACTCCGAATGAGGTATGGTCAGGTGAACCCTCTAACTATTCATACTTACGAGTATTTGGGTGTCCAGCTTATTATCACGTTAATGAAGGAAAGCTTGAACCAAGGGCTAAGAAGGCCATATTCGTAGGGTATGTGGATGGAGTAAAAGGGTACAAACTTTGGTGTTTGTCTTTACTCAAATTTATAGTTAGTAGAGATGTCACCTTCGATGAATCCTCTATACTTGATCCCCGTAAAGTTTCCGTGGAGTTTTCAGGAAACAAGAACAACGAGCAGGTGGAGCTTCCGGTGGAGCTTGCCAAGGAAAAGGATCAAGAGACTCAGGTTAAAGATGAGTCAGAAGATGTAGGCGTTGAAGAACTTGCTGTCAATGAACCATACACAATTGCGAAGGGAGGGAGAAGAGGCAGACACGAGAACCGGAACGCCTTATAAATCAAGCAAACTTGATTGCATATGCGTTCGTAGCTGCACAAGAAGAGATTAAAGATCTGGAGCCCTCCTCGTATATTGAAGCAACTTCTTGCAAGGATGCCGCACAATGACGGTTAGCCATGACTGAAGAGATGGAGTCTCTTCACAAGAATCAGACATGGGTCTTAGTGAAAAGACAAAAGGGGAAGAGGACAGTTGGATGCAAGTGGGTCTACCGAAAGAAAGAGGGAATTCCTGAAGTGGAAGATGCTAGGTTCAAGGCGAGATTGGTTGCAAAAGGTTTCAGCCAAAAGGAGGGAATTGACTACAATGAGATTTTCTCTCCGGTCGTGAAGCATAGCTCAATTCGCGTGCTACTAGCATTGGTTGCACAATTTGACTTGGAGCTTCAACAGCTTGATGTCAAAACTGCTTTCTTACACGGTGATCTAGAAGAGACAATCTATATGGATCAACCTGAAGGTTTCCTAGCTGAGGGAAAAGAAGATCACGTATGCCAACTAAAGAAGTCTTTGTATGGTTTGAAGCAATCCCCTAGACAGTGGTACAAGAGGTTTGATGCATTCATGACTACACATGAATTCTCAAGGAGTGCATTTGATAGTTGTGTGTATCACAAGAAGATGTCTGGTAACTCAATGATTTATTTACTGTTGTATGTTGATGATATGCTTATTGCTGCTAACAACATTACAGAGATAAATGCTTTGAAGAAACTATTGAGTAAGGAATTTGACAAGAAGGATTTAGGAGCTGCAAAGAAAATCCTTGGTATGGAGATTTCAAGAGAAGACGATGTTGTACATCTTTCTCAGAAGAGGTATATTGAAAGGGTTCTCGAGAGATTCAATATGCAAAAGTGCAAGCCTGTAAGTACACCATTAGCTCCTCATTTTAAACTTTCAGAGTCACAAATGCCTCAGTCTGAGGATGAGGTGGAGCATATGTCAAAGATTCCTTATGCCAGTGCAGTTGGTAGTATTATGTATGCTATGGTATGCACACGTCCAGATATTGCTCAATCTGTAAGTGTGGTAAGTAGATACATGTCCAACCCAGGAAAGAGGCATTGGGAAGTTGTCAAGTGGATATTGAGATATCTCAAAGGAGCTTCTGGTGTTGGTCTTACCTTTCGAAAAAGTGGTACAGGTATTTCAATTCTCGGTTATGTGGATTCTGACTATGCAGGAGATCTTGACAGAAGAAGGTCCACAACTGGATACATCTTTACCCTCGTTGGCAGTGCCGTCAGTTGGAAGTCGACTTTGCAGTCGATTGTCGCTTTGTCTACGACAGAAGCAGAATACATGGCAGCAGCGGAGGCGGTAAAGGAAGCTATCTGGTTGAAAAGTTTAGTAGCGGAATTGAGTTTGGTTCAGCTGGAATCAACTCTTAGATGTGATAGTCAGAGTGCTATTCATCTAATGAAAAATCAGAGATTTCATGAGCGCACTAAACACATTGATGTCAGATTTCATTTTATTCGAGATGTTATTGATGAGGGAACTATCAAGGTCGTGAAGGTTATCACAGACGATAATGCTGCAGACATGTTGACCAAGATAGTCCCGCTCGCTAAGTTTGCACACTGCAAGGACTTGGCGGGGGTGTGCATCAACTGATGCAACTCCGAAGAGAACAGTTGCTAGGTGGAGGTGGTATGTTCAACAATGGTTTGATTCTTCTTGTTTCTTACAACGGGGTTGCCCAGTAAGCTTAGAAGTTTTGGCCAGAGTTGTTCACACGCTCGAAACGCAAACCAAGGTGGAGATTGAAAATGTTGGTTTATGTTTAGTCAACAATGGCATGCTGAAAATGTTGGTTTATGTTTAGTCAACAATGACATGCCAATTGGAAGAGTTGGTGGAAAGAGTTGGTGTGGATGCTAGGAGGAAGCTTCCTCCTTTGATGTCACCCATGACATCAAGAGGAGGTAGTTTGATGTCACCAATGACATCAAGAGGAGGTCTTTACCTCTATAAATAGATGCACTCCTTCACTTGTAGAAATCATCCCAAAATAATACAATACATTGTAGTGAGTAGAGAGTTAAGAGAGAAATTCTCTTAAGTGTAATTGGGAAATCTCCCCTTCCTTTGTTAATATTAAAAAGGGCAATTGTTCTCTGGTGGACGTAGGATTATTTTGATCCGAACCACGTTAAATCTTGTGTTCTTTCTTTTACGTTTCCGCTAACAGTATTGATAGACGAGGCACATATTAAACGAAAATGGCAAGCATACTTCCATAAATTGTTGAACGAGGGGAACAGAAGCATCGTGCTAGGTGAGTTGGAGCACTTTGAGAGTCAACGTGATTGTAGCGTGCTCGGGACCTCGTACGAACAAACTAACAAGTCCCATAACATAGCACGGACCTACTCGAGGCCTCAAATCACGCATAACAACATCGAAACGACGAAACGCACCTCAAATCAACCTTAATGAACTTTCGAACTTTTGACGTCAAAAAACTCGCGCAGAAACATATCAAATCAGAATGAACTCAAATTTTGCACACAAGTCCTAATACATCATGTGGAGATACTCGTACCCTCAAACTACCGAGCGAAGTGCAAATGCTCAAAACGACCGGTCGGGTCGTTACATTTCACCCTGTAAATTCTATTTTGTACTATTTAATTAATGGAAATTATGACTTCAAGTAATAAAATGAGTATTGATGGACGAGACACATATTAAACGAAGATGGCAAGCATACTTCCATAATTTGTTGAACGAGGATGGGAACAAAAGCATCATGTTGGGTGAGCTGGAGCACTCCGAGAGTCGGCGTGATTTTGGGTATTATAGGCGTATTAAGGCAGAAGAGGTGGAGAGGGCGATGTGTAAGATGAGCAGGGGCAGAGCGGCGGGACCAGACAAAATCCCGGTGGAATTCCGGAAGAATACGGGCCGAGCTGGCTTGGAGTGGCTTACTAAGTTGTTTAATGTTATTTTTAAGACAAAAAGGATGCCCGAATAATGGAGGTAGAGTACGATGGTTCCATTGTACAAGAACAAGGGCGATACAAAATTGCAACAACTACAGGGGTATAACACTGTGGAGCCACACTATGAAAGTTTGGGAGAGGGTGGTGGAAGCCAGGGTGAGGAGGACCGTGTCTATTTCCGAAAACTAATTCGGATTCATGTCGGGGTGATCGACGACGAAAGCTATCCATTTGGTGAGGAGACTAGTGGAGCAGTATATGGAGAGTAAGAACTTGCATATGGTGTTCATTGACCTTGAAAAAGAGTATGATAAAGTCCCGAGGGAGATTCTATAGAGGTGCTCGGAGGTTAAAGGCGTCCCAGTAGCGTACACTAGTTGATTAAGGATATGTACGAGAGTGTTAAGACTCAGGGTAGGACTGTGGAAGGAGACTCGAAAAACTTTCCGGTTACAATGGGGCTGCACCAGGGATCGGCTCTTAGCCCGTTCCTATTTGCCTTTGCGATGAATGTGCTGACGCGGCACATCCAAAGGGAGGTGCCTTGGTGCATGTTGTTTGCAGATGATATAGTGTTGATAGACGAGCCTCGAGGCGGGGTTAACGCGAGGTTGGAGGTTTGGAGACTGACCTTGGAGTCTAAAGGTTTCAAGTTGAACAGGACCAAAATGGAGCACTTGGAGTGCAAATTCAGTGGCGGGACCCTTGAAGCTGACGTGGATGTGAAGCTCGATACTTAAAGGTTTGGAGACTGACCTTGGAGTCTAAAGGTTTCAAGTTGAACATGACCAAAATTGAGCACTTGGAGTGCAAATTCAGTGGCGGGACCCTTGAAGCTGACGCGGATGTGAAGCTCGATACTCAAGTCATCCTCAAGAGAAAAGTAGTTTCAAGTATCTCGGATCTATTATACAGGGTAACAAGGAGATTGACGAGGATGTCACACATCGTATTGGAGCGGGATGGATGAAATGAAGGCTTGCTTCCGGTGTTCTTTGCGATAAAAATGTGTCGTCAAAACTTAATGGTAAATTTTACATAGTGGTGGTTCGACCTACCCTGCTATATGGGGCAGAGTGTAGGCCAGTCAAGAGCTCCCATGTGTAGAAGATGAAAGTAGTAGAAATGAGGATGTTGAGATGGATGTGTGGGTGTACCAGGAGGGATAAGATTAGGAATAAAGTTATTTGGGACAAAGTGGGAGTGGCCTCTGTGAAGGACAAGATGCGGGAGTCGAGGCTGAGATGGTTCGGGAATGTTAAGAGGAGAATCATTGACGCTCCTGTTAGGAGGTGTGAGAGGTTGACCATGGCGTGTTTGAGAAGAGGTCGAGACAGATCTACAAAATACTGGGGAGGTGATTACGCAGGACATGGCACAGCTTCAGATCGCTGACAACATGACCCTTGACAAGAGGGTGTGGAGGTTGAGGATTAGAGTAGAAGGTTAGCAGGTAGTTGAGAATTTTCCCCTTTCTTACCAGTAGTACTAGTAGCACGCACGTACTTTCATATCTCTCAGATTTATATTACACCATGTTGTTTAGTTTGTTTCAGTTATTGTATTCTCTTGTTGTTACTATTTTGGTGCTACTTATTTTGTTCTCGCCCCCCCCCCCCCCCTTCTTTTTTTCTTTTTCTTCTCCTTTCTCTCCCTCTGTTTCTTCTTCTTATTTTTCTCCTCCCTACTTTTCTGAGCTGAGGGTCTATTGGAAACAGCCTGTCTACCTTCACTAGGTAGGGGTAAGGTCTGCATACACACTACCCTCCCCAAACCCCAAGTATGGAAATATACTGGGTATGTTGTTGTGCTATAGGAGCTGTCAATGATGGCGGGAAAAGAAACAAGAGGATCTGTCAGCATGATCAATTTTTAATGATCGACGGGAAAAGAAACTAGAGGATCTGTCATGCATGATCAACTCTCACCTTCCTAAAGATTGAATAATATCAGGTAAAATTTTGTACTTCTCAGCAGGTGGAGCCTGCAAGAGGAGATCCACTAACACGGGAACAAGTTTTTCTGCGAAAAGATGATTTGAGATACTTGGCACTGTAGTTGATTCAGGACTCTTAGGCGAAGCTTCTACCCTTTGGGATTCTGAAGCAACTCCATTACTGACCTCAGCATCATCATTGATCCCTGGGCAACAATGTCAAAGAAAATAAGTTGTGTAAGAATAAAAAATAGCTCTAAGAAATATACTGATTCCAAACAAGTAACTAATCTCACTGGTCTCCTGGTCGTTCTCATCTTCAATTTTGTCCATACAGGAATCAGAGCTTGGAAGATACAGCAATAATTTTGCAAGCAGCGATGACCACATTGCAGAAAGGTGTTCTGCTGGACGCAACTGTGGCAGTATTTCAAGTGCAGTACGTTGTAAAGGTGGAACATGACCCTAGAGAAAAATATGCCACTGACAAATTAAAACTCATGCAAACCGATAAACTGCACAGCTTGTTGCATTCTCTACTTGAGTACTGTTCTGTCTTCAACATAATAGAAAGGATATGAGAGTTGAATGACCTCTAGGTTTAGAGAGCCGTAACTTGTCTTTTTTTAAGACAAATTATTTAGTATGAGAATGAAATGGACATGAATACAGCAGAACGGTTATAGGGAATTCATAAAACTGCCTCCAACTAGTTAGGTGTTGAGACATAAGTGATTGATTTAATGTTTTAGAGAGGATAAAGTTTAAAAACATTCATTACTGCCAAAATTCAAGCAAGATGCAAGATAGTTTATGATATTGGATGTCCCTGCAGGGACATGATATCTGGATCTTGTAGCAAACTTGTTATTAGCTATAACTTGGGTAGCTGACAGACAAATGATTACGAACCTTGGTGAGTGGTAGAACTCAATAATGCTATCATCATAATTATGAGTGTATAGAATAGCCAAACGAGTTTACTGGAAAGAAGCTGCAGATCTTTCTGACTCTGCTGCTTCTGATAATCAAGTGAAGATGGTCCTTCATACAATTAATAACAAAGGAACCTCAAGCCTAGAGGGTTCTTGTTGAATACATAGTATAGAGAACTCTCCCTTTTTGTCATAAAGTTTTCTTGAAAAAAAAAATACACTTGGATCTAATCGTATTTATACCCCCCCCCCCAAATTTAGAACAACCCACACAGCTCTCACATGCTTATATGGGAATAAAAAGTCCAGACAATCTAAGGGCTTACACAGTCTTATTAATTATATCACATGATACTCACATATTCAGCTTCACCGTTACTATTAGCGACCTTGGCTTGTTTAATCCCTGAATCTACAACTGACAGCAGCTTTAGGTACGTACCATTATCAAACATTCCCTGCGCTTGAACATACAATTCACCTGCCAATAGAAAGGTTCTCACTGTAAACTACTGGACAGACTATAAAAAATGTCATTGTTTCGTCATATGGATTCTCTGTAGCTCCTTGATCAGACTGGTAACATTAAGCAACCATAAAGATTGCATTAATATAAATAAGTAATACATGTTTTAACCTCATGAACTCAACTAACACAGATTCTGGGATCTGCAGACACAGGCGGATTAAGGATTTTAAAAGGATGGCTTCACCACTACCTACAGTGGCGGAGCTACCTTTAATGACGGGGGGTCATTTGAATCCCCTTAGTTGGAAAGTCAGAATGTGCAAAACGGTAAATTCTAAAAATCTTGTATTTATGCAACTTGTTGGATCTTCTTGAAATAAGAGAATTTTCTAATGAGTAGTAAAAGTGGTTCAAAATTTGTTTAGGGTATCAAGTCCAGTGTGTGACATTCTTGCATTTTTTCTGAATGCCATTGTTAAAATTTCTGGTTTCGCCATTGAGTACCTAACATAAAATTATTGTGCCTGAGTATAAGCTGGGTATGAAATAGGGAGTAGGAAAAAAGAAAGACCTGAAAGAAAATTTATAAAAAAGAAGTTCCACAGAAGATCAATTCTTGTACCTGGATGCAAATATATTGCCAGCTTATAATGAGTGCATCACTAAGCCTTCTGCAGAATGGGTTCCCAAGTGCACTACTTTTCTGTTTACATAAATTATTTACAATGCTATATAGATATTTACATGAACCCAACCCTATAAAGTAGATTCGCTACTGCCTACAGAGATAGAGAACAAACTAATTACTGTACAAGTTACAAAAACAAGGAGATTATTGACATAGGACAAAAACAGTTGTCTGTCTATTTTGATCTCTTTAGCTTGGGGAAGAAAGGATGCACTATACTATTTACAGTATTTAGAGGGAAAAGACATTACTCTATGAGGGACTTGACATGGGATAAAAACAATTGTCTGCCTGTTTTAGTCCCTTCAGCTTGGGAACGAAAGGATGCATTATATCAATTACGGTATTCCTCTTATACAATTTTTCTAAGCGTCATAGACACTGATGTTCAACTGCCAACTTCATGTGATTTTAAAACTCATGGTATTCAAATCCATTGCAGCGACTGAGAATTTTCTTAATCTGGAATTAGTGTTATCTTATTCCTAAACCTAGCCTGACAAAAGATGAATTTGTAATTTGGATCAATCTTGACCCTAGAAAAGCGTTATCCAGATTGAGTTTGCTCCAAGTCAAACTTGAGTTGGTCACCGAAATTTTTTGATATTTTATTGATTTATTATACATATAACATAGATATCATTTACAAAATAAAATAGTACTATAGCTATTTATGACTATTGACACCCTAGTATTCAAAAATTAATCCAGAGTAATATATATGTCAAATGGAGATGATATAAAATCCTGATTAACATCAATTTGATCAGACCAACATTACATGCAAACTGGACGAACTAAATCTAGAAAAAATTCTTATTCAGATTTTATAAAAGGACCCGATCAAATCTAATCTGACCTTTAAGCTCCCAAACGGCCCTTATAGAGCAATGTCAATTATTACTCACAAAAACACTTACCAAGACCATATAAGATCTCCTGCTTCAACTTGTATGCCATATTCCCGTTGTAGTTTGGTGACTTGTGCATCACAAGCTCATAGACATCAAGCACCGAAGTAAGATAAGGCATAGGCAGATTTCCCTGCTTCATAGGATTTATTCATTGAGTAGAAGCTAAAACCTATAAGCATTCAGTAATATTCATAACAACTGATAACTTCCATAGACTTCTTCCTATTAGAGAAATGTCATTTGCACAAATACAATGAATCACATATTACCTTTGGGGAATGAGAAACTATGGTGGACTGTAAACAATTTACAGCTGCGAGAGCAACTTCTTTACTACCATTAAATATGCTGTTTCTTACAAAAAGAAGCAATGTCTGCCATCCTACATAAGCACAGAACTCTTCCGCGATCACTGAAAATGTTTTTTCCCAGGTAAAGACGACGATAAATCAACTGATTGTGAAAATTACCAGACTGGAAATTCTCTAAGCTTCTCAAGAAAGGAAAAAAAGAACGTAGAATTCGAGCTATGCCCCCAAGTACAAGCACAAGTGTCTCATCCCATTGTTTCTGAGCTGTGTTACGACTGCAGAACCAAACATTTCACTTAAGAGAGATTGAAACAAAAACAAATAGAAAATATAGACAGCGAGTTTCAAATTTGGCATACCTATGGTGTATGAGCATATGAATTGCTTTCCCTCCACGTGTTCCAAGTTCTTTTCCCTGCCATTCTGTCTTTGAAGATGTTGCAGCCTAAGAGCAAAATATATCTTATTGGTCAAGAAAAGCTACAGGATAGTCCCTAAAATAGATTGGAGCCATTTCAACTTACCATGTGAGAAGAGCGATCTAATGTAGGTAAAACATAATTCCATAGACAATCCTCCCACATGCTCTTTGAAAGCTTTTGTCCATGGCTGCCAAGAATTTGGAAAAGTGTCCGAACAGCAGAGTTCCTAACCTGAAAAATAGATTAGGTTTACGTCCGCTACTAACAAAAGCACCAACAAAGCACATAATTTTCAGCACGGTTAGTGTTAGAGAACTAATGTATGTAGGAGGCTTAGTCCCACATCGGAATAGTAGTAGTATGTAGTGTATAGAATTTAGATATAAATAGGGCTCCTAGTATTATAGTAAGAAAATGAATATCAATAATATATTTTTCCCGTGCTATTAGAGCTTTGGTGAAAAAAGATCATTGTGCATCATTCAAGCGACATCCAGGAAGAAAGAACTTAGTCGACCCGCAATTTTCCGGGGACTTGAGAGGCTGTCAGCGACTGTCACAAGTTTCCCCTATCACCAGCGACCAAACCCCAGTCAGTCTCTCCGGCAAAGTCACCTCCATGCACCTCCACATGCAGTCATAAGTTCTGTCCTCCCGCGTCATGCGCCGGCGCGTTTGGACTGTTCCGGAAACTGTCCTTGCAGAATTGGGTTGCCTCCCCATTCCGACATCACCCATCTAGCTTCCTCTGTTGTCTGATAACTTTCTCTCCAGGCAGTCCACTTTTCCGGCAAGTACTTCTCTTTTTTTGTCAGATGTGAAATTGTTTTGTGGAAAATCAGAACTTTTTCCGGCCAAGTCAGAATCTCCGACAAGTTCAGTCATTTTTCAGTCACCTTCTAGGCCATATATTGGTGAAGATGTGTGGGTATTCACTGGACAGCTACTTGACTCGACTATTTTCAGAGGTCCTTTGAACTTTGGTTGCAACAAAATGGGAACCAATACTTTGAATAGTTGGATGATTTCTCTATCGGAGCATATTGAGTTCCTTCCGTACAAAGCACGTAAACAAACATTTTCTGAGATAGTTTCTGTTGTTCAACCAGGTAATAGGGCGAGTCATGTCTCCCAATCTTCTTCTCCCGACTTTTTAATCATTGATTCGGGCGCATTTGATTATATTTCTAGTAACAAATATCTTTTCACTACAACTTCTTACTCTCAATCACTTCCAACAATCTCAATAGCCCATGGATCTCAAATCATGGCAATAGGAATAGGTCAAGCTAGTCCACTTCCTTATCTTTGAATTCAGTTCTTTATGTTCTTGGTAGTCCTTTTCATCTCATATCCACTAGTCACTTAGCCAAATCACTTAAGTGCTCTGTTTTATTTCTTGATGACTTTGTTATTATACAGGAACTCAGTACGAGACGGATCATTGGTATCGGGCGTGAATCAAATAGACTTTATTACCTTATCCTTGCTAAATCATATGGACTCACATTTTGTCATGCTTCAACAGCTTGTCTTGTAAGTGATTCATCTGATTTATTACATAAATGGTGGAGACATCCCAGTTTATCAAAACTTCAGAAAGTGGTAACGGGTTTGTCTGACTTGTCCACTCTAGCGTGTGAGTCCAACCCGGGCATACTCGCTCCCATTTCCCTCGGTGTCCTGATAATCGGGCAAGCCAACTTTCACTTTAGTCCATTCAAATGTTTGGAGTCCTAGTTGGATCAGTTCTACCTTGGGATTCCGCTACTTTGTCAGTTTCATAGGTGATTATTTCAGGTATACTTGGATATTCTTGATGAAAAATTGATTTGAGCTATTTCCTATTTTCCAAACCTTTCACACTGAAATCTAAAATCAACTTGGGGTTCTATGAGCACATTACATAGCGGCAATGCCTCAGAGTATTTCTCTTATCCATTTCAGCAGTTTATGAACTCTCATGGGATCATTCATCAAACATATTGTCCATACACATCTCAACAAAACGGGTTAGTTGAAAGAAAGAATAGACATCTCATTGAGACTGCTCGTACCCTACTTGTTTGGGGGATGCGTTACTCACATCTTGTTATCTTATTAATCGTATATCATCATCAGCTATCCATAATCAAGTTCCATTCTTTATCTTGTTCTATTCTCTTTGGGAGCACGTGCTTTGTTCATAACTTTATTCCAGGAAAAAAAATAAGTTAGTTCCCCGTACTCTTAAGCTAAGTTGCTCGGACACGGGTGCGGGTGTCCGACACGGGTGCGGATCTAGAGGTCGAATCCTTCTAGTCCTATTCTACTTTTGGTGTAAAAAGTTAGCATAGAAGAAGCAGACTCTATTTTTTATGGCCTAGATTTTTTGTAAGATGATACAGATCTAGGATTTTATTTTTTCTCTTTTTTGTAACTCTGGAGACTTCACAACGTATAGTTCTCCCTTTATACATAAAAAAAAAATTGTTACCATTATAAAAAAAAGTGTGTAAAGTCAAATGATCAACTTGTAGATATTTTCACTTAGTCTCTTACTAGTCCTCGTATTAGTTACAACTGTAGCAAGCTCGGTACATATGACTAATATGCACTGGCTTGAGAGGGAGTATTGATAGTTAGTACTAACATATTATGTATAGTATCCCACTCATCGGGGAAAATATGTCTAGTGCTGTATAAACATTGTATGAAAATAGGCTATTGTAAGACACTTTAGATAACGAATATATCAATAATGTATTTTCTCCGGTGCCTTTATTTCTCACAGTCACCCGTGACAAAAGTAACTAAAACTGCAATTCTTTTAGCTGTGAGATCAGAGGTCGATACTTTTGATTACGACAGAATAAGTTTCTGACAGTAGAAACTACTGTTGTTGACAGGACAAGCAGAAATATATCAGTTTTCAAGTCTGGACCATCAGTTGTTACATAGAATATATCAAATATATTAAATTTTTGTTTTCAATCTTTAAAGTTCAAAGAAGAAATAGGACAGCAGATGTTTATCAAGCAGTATAGATCACTTTGAGGAAACAAGACAATCCACAGTAGAAAATTATAGAGTAGAGAAGCATTAGCATCCTGATAGGAAGGTTTGTCTTGTTTCTAGCAAATTACTTCATAATAACAACAAAAAACATTTCCTCAGAAGGAATAGAGCTATCAATGTAAGACAATATTATCCATGTAAAGAAGGTAAAGGAAAAAAAAACATTTATATTGCTTTCCCAAGATTTATACCATATTACATATCTTCAATAATTTGAATAGGTTCTCTAGTTTCTAGCAAATTACTTTCCCCAATCAGATATTCTAGATAGGTTTGTTTTGCTACAACAAGCCTCTCGGGATTAAAGTAGCAAATGCCTGAATTTGAACTTGTCATAAATGGACTAAAGAGAAAAGGGCTTGAAAGCCTAAAAATTAGTTGCCTATCAGCTATATGCTCAAAAAATGTAACTAGGAAAAAGTTTAATTGCACAGAAAATACAAATACCTCTGGTCTTTCATCAGCACCAAGATTTTGTAATAAAGAAAAAATTGAAAAGAGCAATTTGTCACAGTCTACAATACTCATTTGGAGTGCTTGGTCGTTAACTTTCCCAGAGAAACTTAGAGCCCGTTCTTCCTTCATTCCATTACTATCTGAAATCAGATAAACACTCAGTTTTCATCTAGAACAAGAGAAGAAATCAAAGAACACACTTTTAATAAATGGAACCAACACCTATTTACAACCCGTGGTTCTACCTGATTCTTTTTCTTCATTCTGTTTATACAGAAACCCCTTAACGATGAAATCTGTGGAAGTCCATAAAAGGCCAATTGCTGTCAAACTGATATTCAGTTCAGTGTTCTGAGCACTATATGCTCCAGTGACATCAATGCATCTGCAAAGAAATAACATTATTAAATAATGATGCTTTCGTGCCATTTGGTTTCTTTTGTCTTTCTTCTTTTTAAGTTTGTTTCTTAATTCGTACTGCTGTCTGAGAGACCCTCTTCATCGAGTTCGTTTCCATTGCTGTCTGAGAGACCTTCCCCGTCAAGTTTTCTTTTTTCTTATTTTAAACACATGCAACATGTTTGCAAATTGATCATGGTTGCCAACATTATGCACATGTAATGCTCAAAACTTCTACTGAAGCTGGAATAACTAAGAGAAGAAAAGTAGACAAAGTCCAGGAACACAAAAGTAGCTTACACATGAAGGCAGTCAGCAGGTACTGTTGAAAGGCCATCATTCATGATGACACGAAGATTCTGTGCAAGAAATCGTAGCAGTCAGTTCACATCAAAGATGCATATGTAAGCTAAAGCTTCGCTTTCAAGTATGTTACACCATTCAGAGTGTAAACATTAAGAAGGTAGAACATAGCCAATACTAATTGCATCAGTGAGCCACCATGAATTATGTCGAAGCATTCCGTCCAACCCGTCTTCTTTTGTAAAGCAATTTTAAATGTGGAAAATATTTGTATACAAAAACTATACTATAAGGTAGAGAATCAATCCAAAACTATGGTTCTCTACAAAATATAACGAATCTTCTATACATATAGAAATCTAATGGGTGCATCAAAAAGAAACTAGAAACAAGAGCAATTCTTTAACTGTACAAAGTCAGTCCTAACTCAATCAAAAGCTCCCTATTCTTCTCCTTCTATCGGACCTACAATATAACGAGTGGGCGATAGTATTCTAATTGATCTTATATGCACTGAACATAACCTAAACATCAATAAAGAAGGGAAATCAGTACCACCAACCATGTTATTTAAGCGGTATTTTAGAAGAGATGAAAGAGTAGAGGCAAAATATGAATGATTTTGGGGTTGCGCTTTACACTTTTCCTCAAAATGCCTTTAAAAAGGTAGGACAACAAAAAAGAAATTAGTCAACGAACGAAAAGAATCTGGGAAAAATGGGAAATATCAAGCCGTCTCTAAATACTTTGTTTGTTGTTAACCCTAATAACCAAATTGACATTCCTCTTTTTTGTATTGGAAAAAGAATAACATGTGTGGTGGATGCCTTGCTACTTGAGCTGGCTTGAGTCAATCAATACTAAGTAAAATAAATGGAGGAGCTGGTTGAGACAAAATCGACCCAAGCTCGCAAATCTCATGAGATAAGCCTAGTTCACTTGCACCCTCAGTTTTGTTGAGTGTTTAGCGTTGTTACCTGAAATCCAAGAGTAATGAGATCCTTCTCGGCAGCGTTTGCTACTGACCTGAAAGCATCATTTCAAGATTTAAAGTTCTCTTGACTGAAAAACTATGGCTCTAAAGACCAAAAGCAACTCAAAGTACTAGATGAGCACCTCAACAATTCAAGAATATTTGGCCAGCTATAATGGAGCTTTTCTCCATGTCTCTGAAAGAATATAAATCATTAAAAAGATAAAAACAGTAGTGAGAGAGGATCACAAGAAGAGAGTTCTGCATCTGTGAATCAGTGCTATGGAGTAAAACAGTAACTTGGATAACACTACCTCTAAAACGTGAAGAAGAATTTTGAGAGATCCAGCACGAACATCGATGTTCTGAGCTGAAGAATATAGCACTTTCAGTGGAGAAATGACAGCACACTCCAGTGACCTCAACTCTATATTCTCAGTTTGTACCTAGAGAGTTTGTCAAAAGTAAAGATTATTACCACCTAGCATGCAAAAAGTCATGACCTTTGAATGGAAGGTTAATTCTCACATCATTGCATGCACCCTGGAGCTTGGATGATGCATATTCCTGGACCTGATTAGATCCTAAAACAGCGGAAATAGATTGATCCATTGCATTCAGTGCTATAGTTCTCACATGCTGATTTGAACTATCAGTAAGCTACAAAAACATGTGGGCATTAGAACAAAAATAACAAATGCAACCATAACATTTTATGAAATTAGGGATTAGATTACCTCAATAAAGTGGCAAATAACTTCATTCCATAATGGTCCCACCCCTGTTATAGAAGATTACCATAATTTAACTGTAACGAGAAAAGATAATGAAAATTTGAAAAGGTTAAACATACAGATGCAGCAGAATGTGTGTGTGTGTGTGTATTTTTGAAAATTGCAGCTAAGTGTATGTTAATAGATTCTTGACAAATATTTGAGATTATTAGCCTTCCGTTTGGCCATAGATTTTGCCAAATTTTTTTCCAAAAAAAAATTGGCAAAACATGTTTGTTTATAGATTTTATCCATGTTTTGGCAGATTTTGAAAACAAAATTTCCAAATCCCAAAACTAGCTCTAGACCTTCTTATGTGGTTGAAGGAAAGGATGTTGTCTCCTTATGTAGCCTTGGGCAATCAACTTCATGAGCTAGCTTTTGAGATTGAGTTTGGCCCAAGGTCCATTTTATAAAACATTATATCGGAGACAGATCCACTACTTCTTTCTATGTTTTCAAAATAAGCAAACTGAAGTTGGTTTCTCCTCCTTGAGGTGGACGGAGCCGGTTAGAATATCAAGGGAATACTTGTCTTGATTCACTGACTTGAATAAGGGAAATATTGTAGAATATTCTATAGGATACCTTATGAATTACAAAACATTCCTCTGCTATCAGTTTTCAATACTATACAGACTATCAGTTATCAGCTTTCATTTTCAATTTCAGATTTCAGTTAAATGTCAACTATCAAATTATAAAATGTTATATAAGGGTATTATTGCATTCCATATTTTTATTAAGCAAGTTTTTCAGGACAGCATAAGGGGTAGTCAATGAGACTTACTGAGTACCATGACAGTGATACTTAACCTTCGGGCATCTACTTACTATTGTGTAGAGCTAGTACCTAACCTTCGGGCGTCAGGGACGAGATGTTTGGCTAGTACCTAAACTTTGCAGATCCAGTTGGTGAGCTCCGCTTCTTCTAGCGGTAGCCAATTTTCGGTTTCAGATACATTGGTTAATCTTTATTTTGATTCCGAGGATGCCCCACACATTTGTGTACCTTGCTCTTTATCAGATCATTATATGAATTCGGATTCAATTACATAATTTACCTTGCTCATTATAAAATTGTGATATAAATTCAATGTTAAAAGCAATTCAGTCAGCGAGTTCAGAGTTCACTCGCTGGGTAGTACGGGTTGGTTGTCAATATGTTCCACCCCAGTTTAGGGACATTGACTTATTTGTCAAAGCCCAAGCCCATGGCATGTATTATCCGCTTCGGTCCAACAGACCTCGCGGATTTGCTTTTTGTGCCCTTGAATTGAAGAAAAAAGGAGTGATCAAGAGAAGTTGTCCCTCATGATCAATCTGAATTGAAGTGCTACCAACTCTTCTTGAGGATTAAGTAAATAACAACGATGTCTACATCATCCTACGCTCGTCATCATCGAGCCCAAAAGAGCATAATATGTGAACTTGTCCTATGCCTTATAAAGCTCTTCACTTTCCTCTTCCATTTTAATATGGGATTCGCCTAAGGTATCATGTGCACCCCTTCTTCGGAAGCATGCTAACGAAGAAGCCTGACAGTCCTTCTCTTTAATCCACCCTCATCGGCCCACCCTCTGTCATGGGCGTAAGATAAAAGGAGCACCACTTGTATATTATTACTTCATCAAATCAATGAGAAGTTTTTTCTCTTTTTGCATACATGAACAATAAAACAGATGACATGCAGGTCAAGTCATGCAATATCAATATACATTTTTTACTTTGGACGTCTCCAAACATATCCTAGTCTTCAACTTTTAAGCCAACTTATATGCACCGGGTGGTCATGACTATGAATAACAAAACAATCTGGAAGGCTAAAGTGGGTGTAGTCTGAATATTCCCCAAGTAGGCTCTTCCAGAGATGTGTCTCATAGCTCATGTACGCTTTAGTTTTTCTTTTCTTTTAATACCTAGAATTTTGAAGCAGAAGTTGGAAACAGCAGCATATACCATAGAATTCTGCAGGTACTTGTTGAATAATATTATCCCCATTGTCAAGTGACCACCACTATAAAATTGTAGGTCCATATTACCTAAAAGTTTAAACTATTAAAAAGGACACACTTCCATTTACTTAATTATATTTTCAACAACCACGATAATGACAAGGAAGTCAAAAACATTTACAGCTTACCTGATAGCTAAAATATCTTATCCTATAGCATTTCAGTTGCAATGCATCCTCTTAGTTTAATCAATTTTAGAACAATAAATAGAGAAATAAATAAGTAACCAATTATACGTGATGGCACCTTCCAAAAAATTGAAACAGATAGTTATAAACTAGGAGCATAATGCATGTTTCATGCGTAACAACAGATAGGGAAACAAAAAACATAGGAAAAATAGTTGTCAGGACATACTATGCATGTTATTGACTAGGATCGATAACATTCTTTCTACTGAGAAACAGATGCTTCCACTTTTTTGACTTGACGGTGGGCCAAAGCTACTCACAGCTGCAGACATACACTGATGTGACAACTGACGTAGAGCAGAAAGCAGTGACTTGACAGCAGCTACATGCATCAGAGCAGAGCTCTCAAACAGCTTCATAAAGAAGTGAACTTTTGAATTTATATACAAATGATAATAAGTTAAACAGTGAAAATGAGAAGAAAAAGGGGAACTCAAGCACCTGAGAATTTAAGGAAGAAAGAATATGAAAATCACTATATTGACCAGAAGAATCTCTTGTGAGCTTTGGCACAGCTGTGGAGACCTCCTGCATCATGGTAATTAAAGTGCATGAACAAGTAGATTTTTCAGCCTTCGGTGGTGACACATACAACCATAATGATATGGACAGCTAGTAAATTTTGAGAGGTAAGAGTTGTAAATTATAGCTCATACTGTATTTTTAGGCTGCTATGTCATTCCAGAACCCATTAATTGTTTGCTTGTAGTAATAGAGAGAAAACCTGAGAGCTACTGAAATATTCTGTTTGTTCCCCTTACTCAAAATTATAGCATTATATTTATCTTTTCCACGTTTCACTCATAACTAGACTGTTTCCGCTGAGAAAAGAAAGGGCAGCCCGGTGCACTAATCTCCGCTACGCGCGGGGTCCGGGGAAGGGCCAGACCACAAGGGTCTATCGTACGCAGTCTTACCCTGCATTTCTGCAAGAGGTTGTTTCCACGGCTTTCCGTTGAGAGAGCCAATGAAAATTAAAAGAGGCCATAACTCAAAAGGATACGAAGTAAGCATCAGGAACTGCATTTTTCTACTAGATTTTCATTTGAATAATTCGAAGCTTTTCTATACTACAGTGTAAGTAACTCTCTAAGGACACTAGCCTATTAGTGTTGAAGTAGGTCAATTCAATTTTAGAGATTGGTCCAATCAATCTCCAAAAATAATAATTGAAGATAAACTAGCCCTTTCCTTTGTTGACATCCAATATTACCTGTGTAGTTGCATGTGGAGAATGAATAGTTCGGTCAAGAGAAGCTAGAGTCTCCAGTACCTGCACATATTTAGCAAAAGCAAATATTAGGAGCTTGCAGTTCTAACTTTTCGGTAGATGCAGATGGTGGACCAACTCACCAAGCTCCATGAAGGACCTAAAACATTATGCAGTCGATGAGATATGTTGAAAAGTGTTCTTAGTGCCTGAGATACAGAAGCATCAATAATAACACCATAAGTTTCTCAAAACCCATACATCATGAAATAAAGTTGGCTCTCCAAAAGTAAAATGTCAAAGAAATTTGAAATAGCTGCACACACGACAAACAACAAATACCTGCACATTCTTAGGAGTAAGGACAATAGTTTCCTTTGGCTCAAGCAATGCTTCTGACCGCTTAGACCCAGGAGATTGCACCACACTGTAGATTGTTAATAGCTTATTAATTCAATGAATTGCACAGAACGTTTTCAAAGAAATACTAGAACATATGATCAAACATTATTATAACTATATGCAGCTTAATGTGCAGATTTAGCCAACAAAAAAATAAATAATTACCTACTTCTGCACGAATTTGTGCAATTAGTTGAGCAGCTGAAGTCATTAGGCTACAGACTGCAATTCCTTAAGTGAGGGTTCCTATAATCACTACATCAATTGTTTCTCTGAAAACTTACGACAGGGAGAGGATAGCTCATCATTATCTTTTAGTAGCTTGGCTATCTACATAATCCACCATTATTTCATTTCTGGGGTGAGGGTGTCAATGGAGGGCACGTGCCATCCTTGGCCTTCAACAAAAAAATAAAAGGAAACTTGGCCTTACTTTTTGCATTCGAATTTTTCCCTCAACTTTAATTGAACAACTTTCTTGATTAGGAATAATCACGCGTAAAACCTTCCTTGAAATAAGATAGGAGTAAAAGTGGTCTTCTGAATTATTTAATTACTTCAAGTTCTAACATGATAGGACTACTTCCTAAAAGTCAATAACCATATGTAAAAGGTTGGTTTAAGAACAAAATATCTTCAACCTATTTTTACCTATGGTGCTTGGAACTCTCCGAAATTGTTGCCGCAAACGTGTCGGATCATTCAACAAATGCACTACTTTTGGAAGAACCGACATGCACCCGACGGCGTTTTTAAAGAGTCCGAGCAACATAGATTTTTACAGCTATTTAACAACTTAAAGGTCTATGAATAATATTATAAGTAACTAAACATAATGAATATGACTCCTAAACATCTTTCCTTATTCCATCAAATGTACTTGGTGACTATCAAATTAGACTCAGGACCAATGATGGTGAAATATACTAGAGAGACAAGTAGAAATTTTTATAACCTAATAAGCTATAAAATACAGTTTACAACTTTATGTGAGAGGTAACCGGGGAAAAAAAAAAGAAAGAAAGAAAGAAAAGAAGACTACCGATACACAATGAAGAAAGATCAAGAATTCAATTCGTTTTGTCAGTGGTGCTCAGCTTCTTCTGAATACAAATGACATTTTTATAAGTAATTTTTCAACAAGGGACAAAAATAAATTAGATTATATATCAAGTTGACATGGTGTTAATAAGCAAAGTTGAATGAAAGATATAGTTTATTAATTCAAAACTGAATCAAATAATAGTCATATTTTAGAATAACATTTATCAATCTATTATATTAGTGAAATAATGAAAGCTGAATTAACCATTATTTACAAAATAAGTAAGGAAAAGTTTAAAATTAAATAGTCCATTAAGGTGGCTCAGTTATTACAACAACAACAAACCTAGTGTATTCCCATAAGTGGGATCTAGGGAGGGTCCTACCTTGTGCAGGTAGAAAGGTTGTTTCCGCTAGATCCTCGGCTCAAGGAAAACATGAACTCAGCAGTAACGAAAAGGAAATACAGTAGTGAAGAAGCCATGGGAAAAGAAGCAGTAATAATGGCAAGATATTAAGAAAACCGAAGCAAGAGAAACAATAGATCGTAATAGAAATCTAAGAATAAAACTATAAGAGAATGATACTACAACTACAAGACCGAAAAGGAGTAACAACCGCAAGATAACGTAAGGAGTACGCTCGGCTGCCTCCTAACCTTCTACCCTAATCCTCGACCTCCACACCCTCCTATCAAGGGTCATGTCCTCGGTAAGCTGAAGATGTGTCATGTCCTGCCTAATCACATCTCCCCAATATTTCTTCGGCATGCCTCTACCTCTACACATCTCCGTTACTTTCATTATTTGAACATGAGAGTTTTTGACTAGCCAATATTCCATCTCATACAACATAGTCGATCTAACAACCACTCTGTAGTACTTACCCTTAAGTTTTGGTGGCACATTTTTATCACACAAGACAATGGATGCGAGCCTTCACTTCATTCACCCCGCTCCAATACAATGAGTGACATCATAGTCAATCTCCCCGTTACCTTGAATAATCGACCCAAAATACTTCAAACTTCCTCCCTTGGGGATGACTTATGTATCAAGCCTCACCTCCACGTCAGCCTCATGGGTTACGTCACTGAACTTACACCCCAAGGTGGCGCATTATTCTAAGAAGTAATTGAAAGCAATAGATAAAACCAAAAAGCATGCACAACAAAGGAAGGAATAAATTGCCATATGGAAAAGGAGATGAAGTGAAACTATTGTAAACTCAATTAGCACATCATTTAAAATGTGAAATGGAGGGGGAAAATGAAATCTGTAGCTTAAGACCCTTCATCTTTCAATAGAAAAACTTTTTTTGTTTAACTTTGTGACAAGACAACAAAAACATCATCAATGGTGAGAGAACCTTCCATCACCTCGACATGCGATACAACCAGCTACCTTGTTACACCTTTCTCTATAAATCAAAACAAAAGAAAATGAAAAGAAACAATTTTACTCCTTCCATTCAAAAGAATGACATTATTACTACTTATGAAATCAAATAATTCTACCGTCGACTACAATTTTCAAAATTATTTTTAAAAAATTTCACTATAAAGATTGTGATTCATAATACTTTTTATGTTCGATAAACTCCCTTGGTCACATTTTATGTGAGAGTATGTGACTGACAGTGATTTTAAGAAATAAAGGATAGACTTTTGAAATTTAAGCTAAATCTATGCAAAGTACAAGAATTGCCCTTACTACCAATAATTAAATGAGTTATGGTGAGAGTTTCACATGTCTTTTCACCTCCTCACTCCTTGTAAAAGAATGAGCTTTTATATTCTAAATAGTTCCAACATCATTAAGGGTAAAATTAGGGAGCTAATTCTAAATAGTTCCAAATAAAGAAAGGTGTCAGCTTTTGGGGACAGACTAAAAATGAATGTGTCCAATAAAATGGAACAGAGGAAGTATCTTACAAAAATAAGAAATTGATTTCAGAATTCATAAAAGAAGATTAGAAGTATTGACCCTTATACTATGAATCAGTCATTCCTTCTGAGGCAAACTTCTTTTGTTACTTCCCTCTTTATAACTACTCGGTCCATAAAAAATTGAATGTTTTACTTAACTAGGAAAAGATATTAAGAGCTTGGGTTGGAAAAATTGTACCTTTTTAGCCACTGTTATAAAAAATATATTGTATCTTTTGAGAAGAAATTTCCAAAAGGGTTGTGAAAGTAGAGAAAAGACTACAGATTTTGATGTCCCAAAATGATTATTAGAGTGTCAACAACAAGAGCAAGTGACATTGGTTGAAGTTCTATATGAATATGCATCATCGAATTCCGCTGAAGAGTCGAAGACTTAGAAGAAAGATATGATCGAGTATACTCAACTAGTGTGAAAATCCTTCCACGAGCTGGGCCTAGGTAATATTTTTTGGGGTTCTTTACATTTATACCCCTAACTTTAGCATTCTCTTTTGATTTACATCATACTCTCCTCCTTTTTTCGAACGACTTATACACTTATCTAATCATTTCTTTGTAAATCATGAAATAGTTCACTTCACAAGGGGCATAAATAGGAATTAATTATTAAAACAAACAATGGTTGGAAGAGGAGGATTAGGAGGAAAAGTATTTCATTTTATTTTCACCGATAACGGCTCAATATAATTGCATTGCTTCTCTAGAAAAAGAAATGTATAGTTTTGCAAGTGCAAAATGATGTCCTTCAATGTGATAAACTCAAACAAGAGTCTCCACGAACCGTAAACACCATTAGAGTTTGGAGATGCATTGATTCGGCGGCCAAGCACTAGAGCCCTCTTTCCATTTCTTTTTTCTCCCCATTTTTTCATTTTCCTATTGATGCAGAATCTTTGAGAAGGATATTTATGTAGAGTGTACCCTCAAGGAAAAACCAATTGCAGTACCTATAGAAACAATTTAGTAAACTCGACTTGGTTTTTCCTTCCTTATTTCCCTGCACCTTATCCTCATAAAAACTTTTTACCTCCGTTGCCAACATAAATATTGCTACTTTTCAATCAACGATTGTAGCCAAGATTACAAGAGGTAACCATATATCACTAACTTTTTTTTGAAACTCATGTAGCCGCTCATGAAGTGAAGATTACACTTGTTGAGATTTGTAAATTCTTTATTTTCTTGCTGATTGATTTATTCCTCTGCCAACAAAGATTTCATGCCGCTTCAGTTATCAAGCTTACCTCTTATTTCTTTGTACGCCTGTATATCTTCTTTGTTCCCAAATTACCCTAACTGGATAACTTCATCAGCCTTCTACAGTTTTAATAAGTTGATTTCATGTTTATTATACAATTTTAATTAAACAACATAAACCTAGTTGCCTAAGAGAACAAGGCTTCTAATCGAAACTCGCGATTTGCACTGTCAGACAACAACAGCAACAACAACAACAAAGCGATTATAATCCCACAAGTGGAACCTGGGGCGGGTAGTGTGTACGCATACCTTACCTTTACCGTGAATGTAGAGAGGTAGTTTCCGATAGAACCTTGGCGTAAGGAAAGATGAAAATAAAACAGTAGCAACAAGCAATAACGACAACAAGATAATAAGAAAATGAGGCGAAAGGAACAACATGTAGGGACAGAAATATAACAATAACAGAACAAAAGATTGACAATAATTTCACCGGAAATTTGCACCGCTAGACGATTGACGTTTAAATTCATAAATCCATATCTCCTCAATTTATATTTCCTTTAAATTTGAATGCAACAGTTATGGAGAGATCATTTGAGATACTAAGAGAATCAAACCAATAAAAAAATTGCCGAGATGAGGTATTGTTTGAACCATGTAATCAATAATGGACGAAAACAATTGTCAAGGCAATGCTTGATGAATTTCTTAATAATAATAATAATAATAATAATAATAATAATAATAATAATAATAATAATAATAATAATAATTATTATTATTATTATTATTATTATTATTATTATTATTATTATTATTATTATTATCCCACACCGTGGGGTCTGGGGAGGGTAGTGTGTACGCAGACCTTACCCCTACCTTGTGAGGATAGAGAGGTTGTTTCCAATAGACCCTCGGCTCAGGAAAGCATAAGCACCATATTAATGAAAATATTGACAAGAAGGGATAGTACCAAAAAGCCATATAAAAGCAAAATAAAAACAAAACAAGATAGTAAGGTGATCAACAATGAAAGAAAACAATGGTTAGCCATAAAAACTTACTATCAATAGACAGCGAGAATGCGTGTCAATATTACTGTTATGAACACTCTAGACTACCTACTCTATTACCATAATCCTCGACCTACATACCTTCCTATCAAGGGTCATGTCCTCGGTCAGCTGAAGCTACGCAATGTCTTGCCTAATCACCTCTCCCCACCTCTTCTTTGGCCTACCTCTACCTCTCCGTAGGCCCTCCAATGTCAACCTCTCACACCTCACCGGGGCATCTGTGCTCCTCCTCACATGACCAAACCACCTAAGTCGTGTGTCCTCAATAGGGACCATATCCACCTTGTCGCGAATAACCTCATTTCTAATCCTATCTAACCTGGCGTGCCCGCACATCCATCTCAACAACCTCATCTCTGCTACCTTCATCTTCTTGACATGAGCGATCTTGACTGGCCAACACTCAGCCCCATACAACATCGTTGGTCTGACCACCAATCTGTAGAACTTACCCTTAAGTTTCGGTGGAACCTTCTTGTCACATAAAGCACCGGAAGCGAGTCTTCATTCATCCATCCCGCCCCAATATGATGTGTGACATCCTCATCAATCTCCCCACCCCCCTGAATAATAGACCTAAGGTACTTAAAACTTCCTCTCCTAGGGATGACCTACGAGTCCAACCTCACCTCTCGTTGGGTCTGCCTCCATACTTCCAAGGTCTGCCTCCATACCTCTAATTGCGCGTTCACACCGTCTCGCGTTTCGTCAATCAATACAATATCAACTGCAAATAGCATGCACAACGACACCTCCCCTTGAATGCGGCACGTCAGTACGTCCATCGCCAGAGCAAACAAAAAAGGGCCGAGTGCCGACCCTTGATGCAACCCCATCATAACCGGAAAATGGTCCGAGTCCCCACCCACCATCATCACTCGGGTCTTTACTCCATCATACATGTCCTTAATCAACCTAACGTAGGCAACAGGTACACCTCTAGCCTCCAAACATCTCCACAAAACCTCCCTCGAAACTTTATCGTACGTCTTTTCTAAGTCGATTAACACCATATGCAAGTCCTTTTTTCTCTCTCTATACTGCTCCATCAATCTCCTAACAAGGTGGATGGCTTCTGTAGTCGAACGCCTCGGCATAAATCCAAACTGGTTCTCGGAAATAGACACACTTCTCCTCACCCTTAGCTTTACGACTCTCTCCCAAACTTTCATAGCATGGCTAAGCAGCTTGATACCCCGATAGTTATTGCATTTTTGGATATCACCCTTGTTCTTGTATACAGGAACCATCGTGCTCCACCTCCACTTTTCGGGCATCTTCTTCGTTCTAAAAATGACACTAAATAACCTAGCGAGCCACTCCAAGCCTGCCTTGCCCGCACTCTTCCAAAAATCCACCGGGATTTTATCTGGCCCAGTCGCTTTGCCGCTGCTCATCTTACGCATAGCTCCTCAACTTCATCAACTATAATCCGCCTACAATACCCAAAGTCACAACGACTCCCGGAGAGTTCCAAATTACCAGTACAATGCTCCTGCCCCCCTCCTCGTTCAGAGACTATGGAAGTAGGTCTGCCATCTCCGCCGGATAAGCCCCTCACCCAACAAAACTCTACCTTCTTCGTCTTTGATGCACTTCACTTGGTCCAAGTCACGCGCTTTCCTTTCTTGCGTCTTGGTTAACCTGAACAACCTTTTATCCCTACCTCGACCCTCGAGTTCCTCATACAAACGACTAAAAGTTGTAGTCTTGGCCGCCATAACTGCTAGCACTGCCTCTTTCTTAGCCAACTTATAATGCACCCTATTCGCCCTTTCCTCTTCGTCTACACTTTCCACTAGCTTCAAATACGCTACTTTCTTGGATTCCACTTTTCCTTACACCTCTCCATTCCATCACCAGTCTCCTTTGTGACCACCAGAGTAACCCTTTGAGACCCCTAATACCTCTCTCACGGCTTCTCTAATGCACTGCACAACTGTGGTCCACATAGAGCTTGCGTCCCCGCTACTCCTCCAAGCCCCCATAGTCAACAGCTTGACCCCCAACTCTTGCACTTTAGGTTTCGTCAAGGCTCCCCACTTGATTCTATGTTGGCTATACATCGCCCTCTTCCTCCTCTTCCTCGTGATCTCAAGGTCCATGACCAAGAGCCTACGAAGGGTCGAGAGGTTCTCACTCGGGATGACCTTGCAATCCGTGCAAAAACCTCTATCGAACTTCCTATAGGGTATAATCAATCTGAGTCTCGGCCACCGAACTCCGAAAGGTGACAAAGTGCTCCCTCTTCTTCGAAAAACTCGAGTTCGCTATCACCAAATCAAATGCTCAAGTAGAGTCCAGCAGACAAATTCCTCCTTCGTTTCTATCTCCAAAACCAAAGCCACCATACACATCATCATAACCCCCCCGACCTCGCTCCAATGTGGACGTTGAAATCTCCTTCAATGAAAAGTTTCTCGGTATGCGGGATACCACGCACCATCTCATCTAAATCCTCCCAAAAATGCCTCTTGACTTCCTCATCCAAGCCTGCTTGGGTTGCGTGCGCACTGATTATATTCAAAGTAAAACCTCCAACAACTAGCTTAATAGTCATCAGCTTGTCATTCACCATCCTAACCTCCACTACTAGTTCACGGAGGTCCTTATCAACCAAGATACCTATCCCGTTCCTGCTCCATACCCTCCCAGAATACCGTAGTTTGAAACTGTCCACATCCTGCGCCTTATCTACTACCCACCTAGTCTCCTGTACACAAGCTATATTAATCTTCATTTTCTCGAGAATCTTCGCTAACCTACAGATTTTCCAGTCAAAGTTCATATGTTCCAAGACCCCACTCTCAATCTAGTAACTCCCTCAGGCCTCTCCCCACCCCCACCCCCCACCTTCGAGGACAAGACCTTACCCTACCATTGTTCACCAAAGCCACTATAATAATAATAATAATAATAATTATTATTATTATTATTATTATTATTATAGGATTCAAATTTTCTCCCTTAGAAAAAAAACTCTTTATGATTTTGTTAAATTATCAATAGGTTGGGAGCAAATTGTAAAACCAAATATGATAGGGTGCAAAATAAAAGAATGTACATACATTAGTGATGCAAAATGCGAAGAACTCTAATCATTCACCCACCTTGCCCTACACACTACTCAAAATGCCAACCAACACCATTTCCAATTTCATCTACTAAAAGCATAGTAAGTTCAAACCATATTTTATTATCCCCGCCTTGATAATAGCCCTTTTGTTCGGGTCATTTGATACCCCTCACAGTCCAATTGATAGTTTTATCATTCACAACTACTTCTTTACCCTTCCTACCGTCCTTGATTTCTTACCTTGTTTGTTCCTCTCATCCTTCCTTGTGCCACCTCTCATACACTACCATGTTGCCCCCCTTATGTTGTACTCCACCGACCCCTCTTTCTCCCTCCATACATCTTCACTGCCATCCCCACTAAGTCCTCATTACTCTCGTTTTATATAAGCAGGAGTTTGATGACTTTATTCTCTTTGTCCTCAAAAGAGCTCCCAAGAATTCTCCAAAGTTAAGGTAATTTTCCATGCCCAATTGGCCAATTTCCTCTTCCCATTAATGTTGCAAACCTTTGGACATTCTTCTTTACCTCCACAATAGCCTACTATCAATTATCATTCTTCCTTTGCACAATCGTCTTAACCAACTTATTTCCACCACCTAACTCCACCAACTAAAGATTCTCTTGACCTTATGGAACAACCATAACGGCCAAAGATCTCCTTGAATAAACTTAGACTGTTTTCGTGCATTGAGGGCTGGTGGACGACCCCTACCTTTTCATCTTGGTACGATAGCCCCGTCCATGTTGCCTCGAGTTGGTTTCGGTAGATTATCTACGTTTTCAATTATCATATGCCTAGATTTGATTGTCACGATAATATAGACAGAAAGGGAGTCATTGATTTTCAAGCCCCTTCTGAGGCACAACGACTCTTCCTCTATTATCAAGATTTTTCCCCGTTTCAAGGGTCATACGAGCTTCTTGGATTTTCTAGCCCCCTAGAGCAAAGGTTGCCCCTTTTATTACCATCGTAGTCTCCCTCAAAAGACTCCATTTTCCTCAACGTGATGATCAGAACTTTTTTTCACTTTTTGTGGGTGTGCATTGTTTTTGCTAGTGAACTGGTTTAACTTGTTTTGTCAGACCTATACACTAATCCAAGGGCATACATGTCTTTTTTCTTCTTTTATAGATTCCTTCCTCGCCATTACTTCTAACTCCCAAACATCTGCTTTTCCTCCACTTGCCATTACCGGCTCATCCACCATAGCTAAGAGTATTCCAACCTCTTTCATCACCAACTCTTTCATAGCTAAGAGGACAATGGCGATTAGTAGACATTGATATAAAAAAGACGAATTGAGCAATTTTAGCCAATGCAGCGAACATATCACCATTATCAAAGTCCAAGTATCTGAGTATATCTTTTCGCAACTAAATGAGCAATTTTAGCTACGGGAGTGAATATATCACCATAATCAAATCCAAATATCTTTCATCACCATAATCAAGCCCAAATATCTGAGTATATCCTTTGCAACTAAATAAACCTAAGAAAATATAACTTTAATATTGAATGTATTGTTAGAATATCACTAGAATATGTGCCTAGATACATATAGGTCTAGCTCGGTGTACTTTAAGAAGGAAAATCTTATAAAATATTCTATAGGATATCTTAGGATAATATATATTTAATTATAAGAAAATTCTCATCTTTTTTATTACCGTAGAGATTCATCGCCTCCCATGTGTACGTAACATGACACTCCTATTATAGGAAAACCTCTTGCACATTGTTAATTAAACTAATGGAAAGTTTATTTCTATTGTCACGTGACGTAAGAGCCTCTACATCTTCATAGAGACTCAAATAACTTCTACCATTGACCGGCTTGTCTAGCCAACCCAACCAAAGTTTTCTTCTGTTCTTCTTTCAATCGGTGTATGGCATTGTTCCTCAACAGTGACCATCACTGCTACTTTCTAGATGACCATTCAAACGTGATGCCTCTCTCCAAAGAGATAAGTTGCATCAAGCACAAAGTGAGGAGCAACACCAATCATTGGAGAGAGGAGGGTTGTGGTTGCCAGAAATAGAAAATGAGGAAGAACAACATTAGCCAAGTAGGCGAAGTTAGCATGCTCATATATGGAAGCTACTTGAGATATTACCAAAATCTAAAAGTTTGATATCTTGTTAAAGGGGAGAAGAACTTCTTATTGACTCTATCTTAAATATCAACGTAAATGAGAATTTCCTTATTAAGAGTCATAGCTATGTACATTACGTTAGGTATCCATTCTTCATGTCTAGTTAGATAAGTAATATCAATATTAATGAAAAATGCGCTTAAGCCCTAGAGCGAAGCGTAAAATATGTTGAGTGATTCGCCCGGCTAGCAGGCGCTTCAGTGTCGTCATCAAGGCTCTAAGACATACTTTTCCTTGCCAATGAGCGTAATCCTAAAGAGGTGATGTGAAACAATTTCTTGATCCATATATTTGTTATTCATGCTTATAATTATTAGTCTTGGGATATATTTGTATTTTTTTCTCCATTTATGGCTTTCTTCATTAAATCCACGTTTTATTTACGTTTTTGACCTTTGATAACACTCATAAGTAAATAGTTTACAATTAAATAAAAATATCCCAACATTTCCCATGGAATATTCTTGTAATATTTTAGGGGTAAGGTCTGCGTACACACTACTCTCCCCAGATCCCACTTGTGAGATTCCACTGGGTTGTTGTTGTAAGATTAATTAATCTGTACATATTTGAATCTAGGCACATATTCTTTTAATAATCAGCAACGACTCTTTCCTATTTTAGGACATGTGTATACACTTTTAAGAACAGCAATGGCTTAAGGGAATAATCAATGTTGTACAATTTTCTTAAAATTTTAATATGATAAAACCCACCCCTAGACCCCCTACCCAGGAGGCAAACATTAGCACTGTACTCCCTTGCTAATTCGAACCCCCATGGTTGAAGGAGGAAGGCCATTTCCTCAAGGCTAACCCTCCCTTGTAGATAACCAAGCAGTACATTCTTCCCCAATTCTGTTCTTCCCTTCACTTCCTCTAAAAGACATTATTTTTTCTGGATATTGTGCAAGACATTTTGAAGCTAAAGATAACCAATTGCCAAGTCATCTTTGAGACCCTTGGTTTTGGCTTGACAATTACGGTAGTAAACAAGCGACTGATTAGGATGCACATACGACAGTTTCGAAGAACTAAGCATATAGAAAGTGCAAGTGTCGGCAGGCACCTTGAGAACTTACAGAAGATTAAAAAGCATGATTAATGAATGAGAAAATAACCTCTACAAGATTCAATGTCCAATCAATTATGAAGGAAGAAAAGGTTCAGTAAATTTATTTCATAATAAGTAAAGAAAGTTGTGGCTAAAACTGGAAAAGTTTGCATTGGAATTTACCTCCTCTTCTCAACTTCAACAGGTATGCCAATTGTGAATTTGCAAAGGGATGCAAGGAAAGAATTTAAAGGCTCTACAGCATGAAGAATTCCACAGGCCTGAGCAACAAGAAGTTCTGATCATCATCACAAATTGGAGAAAACTAAGCAGTTGGTCAAGAACATAACACCAATCCCTCTTGCTCTCAAAAGTTGTACAAAAGTCAACTAGAGGCCAATTTTGCAGGAACTCATACAATAGGAAGAAATTTAAATTTGACCAAATATTACCTGAGTAAATGCTTGATAGCCTTTCAGTATTTCCAAAATAATAGCCTCTCCCTGAGACCTACAATGTACATCACAGGTGAAAATAAGTACATATAGCATTTTCTTGAAGGTTCATTCATAGACATGAAAATTTTACATACTTTGCCAAGATGAATGACAAAGCATCAAGAATGGTCAACCACAGAGAATCAACCATTGATACACAAAGAAGTGCAGTTCTCCCAGTGAGTTTTGCTGGTGGATCAGATTCACATCTTGGAGAGTCAAGCTGGTCACACCAAGACAACAAGTATGTCATGTGACTAGTTGCCTTTCAGAATAATTATATCACTACAAGACAAAATATGAAATAGCAACTCCACTAATTACCTCACCCACGTCAACTGCCTCATCTGTTAAAGTAGCCACAGTGAAAACGACTCCTAGTAGGCCCTCAATTGCTAAAGTTATTGCATGTGCTTCACTTGCAACTAAAACAGCAGCATTGGATGCGTCGCTATCTAAGCTCCACTCAATCCCTACCAGCCATATTGCTTAGTGATTAGTGTTAGTAGTTAAAATAAAAAATGCTAGTGAGACAAAGATAAGGGTGAGCAAGGTATAACAGAGGGAATTGACTCCCAGCCCCACATCCAATTGGAGCTCTAAGTCTAACCACCTATCAAAAGGAGGACAAAAACTGACAAAAGAAAACCTAAAACATCCATTTATTGCTCTGAAATAGGAACCGAAATGGCATTTAGTTTTACTTAGAATTTTTGCATCATAAGAGCTTGTTTGGCGAAGTTGTCAAAAACTGTTTATTTTAAGAAGTGTTTTTGTTTAAAAGTGCTTTTCGAAAAAGTACTTTTGGAGAGTAGTAGTTTGTGTTTGGCCAATTCATTTGAAAAGTGATTTTTGCAATATTTGATAAGCAAATTGTGTTTGGCCAATCTTTTCAAAAAGTACTCTTGATTGTCAAATTACGAAAAAGCGCAGTAAATGTTCAGTTAACAATTAGTATTATTTAAAAGGGAGAAATGAATTTAAATATTTATTATAAATAATTTGATTAATTTTTTACATAATTAAAATATAAAACATAAAGTAAACTTATATATTAGAGATATTAATCAATATAAAATATAGTTATCCAAAGCAATAGTATTAAGTATATGGTATTATTATAACAAAAACAAAACAAAAAACACCAATGAAATCTCACAAGTGGGCTATTGTTTGCATGATGATTCAAATATATCAAGATACATCATTCAATATAAAAATCTAATCCATAAATCCTATATAAAAGAAGAGATTTATTTACTATAATAGAGAGACTATTTTAAAGAGGAATATGAGAAGGAGAACAAAGATATGATAAAAAAAGGAGGGGGGGGGGGGGGGATGGTAGAAACAAAAAGGAAAAACGAAAAGGGAAAGGTTAAATTAATGAAGGATAATTTGAGAAATATATTTATCTTGAAAAAATTAATTTTCTGCTTCTGATTCTTGGAATAAGTTAGAATTTGTAGTTTCTTCCCAAAAGCAGAAAAACTGCTTCTAGTGCTACTCAAAAGCACTTCTACTTTTAGGTATGTTGCTTGTATAAGGGAGATTTTCCTCTAAGCAGTAAAATTATTTAACCTATCGGAAACAGTCTCTCTGCCCTTCCAGGGTAGGGGTAAGGCTGCATACATCCTATCCTACCCTCCCCAGACCCCACTTGCGAGATTATTATGGGTGGTGGTTATTGTTGTTGTTGTTGTTGTAAAATTATTTAACTTATCAAAATAAAGAGTGACCATTTACACTTCAGGACACTCCAGCATTTACTTCACCATATTTAAGTAATCATTTATAGGAATGATTAAATTGTTGAGTCAACTGAAGCCGCTAAAAGTAATTGATGTAATCAGGAATCCTGTATAACTCATTCGAACTAATCCACAAATCAAACAAGTTAATTTTCAATGTCTAAAAGATTTTATGTTCCCCTCTCTACCAACAATTAGCTGATGATGCAATTACCTTTTGCTTTACTACTGAACATTCCAGCTACAGCCGCAAGACTCTCCTCACATGTGTCTTGAAACTGGATATAGAAGAGCAAAAGTTAATTTGACTTTCTCCACAAAGAAACCATAACAATATAAGATGAGACCAGAGATAAAGCAAAGTAAGGAGAAATGAAGCCAAATCAAACAATGTAACTGTTTAGCCTAGAATAAGATAACTTTCATCTTTAAATCGAAAAGGAAGTCACATACTCACACATTGATGTTGAGAAGGGTGAACCAGTTTCTTTTTTTTCCTACAACTAAAACAAATTTATTGAAAGGCACCAAATAGGGGTGCAATCTTACACAACAATTGTAATTAGAAATCCAATGTATGTCTACTCAAAACAGCAAGCGCTATTCAGTGTATTCACCAGCAGGTACTGGAGAAAAACTTTGACTTTGAGTACTCCTACATTTAACCAAATTTTCATGTGCTATCATATACTTGAAAAACTCAAACCCATTTAGCTTCAAAACCCCCAATAGGGTGGAAATAAATCTCCTACATATGGTGGGGAGATGCAATGGTCCTCAAATATACTGGATAACCACAATGGATAACTCCAGAACGCAACAGCGAATAAGAGTATACTTTTTCAGTTGCTGCACCTAACGCATTCATTAGGATTAAAGCCTTTCTCACCTTCTCCTGGAATTCTTAACTATAGGAGGTGATCATGGTTAGCCATCCCCAGAATGCAGTTCAAGTAACAGTTAACTTTTTTTTTTAAAATTATTAGCTCTAAAAAGAAATTATGGTGCCCTATAGCACTCAATGGTGTGGTATAGTGCTCAATGAAGTAGGAAAGTCCTTGCTCCCAGCAGAGACAAAAATAAAAGCTACTAGGTGATTTCGTCTACCTACCTAAGTCTTGGTAGGCAGAGTTACCCTGTACCCATGTTGATGGGAGATAATAGGCAAGCCAAGAAGCGTGCAAGATGGTCCGAACATTACGTTGACTCCAAAAAAAATTATGATGACCTAAATGTTTTTCTAAGGGGTAGGGCAAATTTGTATAGAAATAAATCCAATTTGTGCATAAGGAAATTCAAATGTTATGAAATGTCCATCTCCACAACTTTTTGGTTGTGTGAATACTTTTCATTTGGTACAAACATGAAGAGATCATCAGCTTCCTTGAAGGGTCTCTTTGTAGAGTAGAGTTTATCAGTATGGTCCTATTTCCCAAAGGAATTGTTCCTTACTGCACTATGCAATAAAGTCGCTTTTAGACAATGCACTTAGCAGGGTTATGTACACCCTAGTAACTCATCAAGTGAAAATTCTAACCTTTACTCATCCCAAAAAAATGAGTAAAGGTTATATGATTTGGGCATGTGGAGAGGAGGAGCGTAGATACCCCACTAAGGAGATGCGAGAGGTTGACCTTGGTGGGTTTGAAGAGAAGTAGAGGTAGGCCAAACAAACATTGGGGAGAGGTGATTAGGCAGGATATGACGTTTCTTCAGCTTTCCGAGGACTGTGGAGGTCGAGAATTAAGGTAGAAGGCTAGTAGGTACTCGAGAGGGTTTCTTTCTCATACCGATAGTATTAGTGTTAGTCTGGTGTTCTATTATTGTTAGATTTCTATTACTATGTGTTGTTCCTTTCGCTTCATTTTCTTATTATATTGTTATTGTTAATACTTGTGCTACTACTTTCTTTTCATCTTTCATTAAACCGAGGGTCTATTGGAACCACCCTCTCTACCTTCAAGATAGGGATAAGGTTTGTATACACACTACGTTCCCCAAACCCCACTTTTGAGATTGTACTGGTTTGTTATTGTTGTACTTATCCCAAAAAGAAATAGGGATACGCCCAAATTGTAGAAATAAAAAAGTATGGAAGTACCTCTTTCCTGTCTTTTCGAAAAGACAAAAACTAATCCAAATTGTTAAAATGATGCTATAAGTTTGCAAACCATTGAGTTTTTCTTCTCTTAAATGCTTTATTTTGAACTCGTTCACAAGTTACAGATACGCCAACAATCTACCTTAAAATGTACAAAAGACCACACTACTAAATCCAAACTTCACTAGCTGTAAATTTTTACAAATAAAATCATTTTTCAAAAGGTAAATAATATATCCACAGGTGTAGAAAAAGGCACTGAACCAGTATACGACAAAAGCTTCACAAAGATTATACCTCTACAGATACTTATCCAATAACAAAAAAACCAAAAAACAAAAAGAAAAAAAGAATATTGGAAAAAAAATCAAACAAAAAGACTACCTCTAGAGATCTAAAAGAAGATAAGGATATAGGTCATACAGCTATATAGCTCATGTATATTGTCTTGATTTCGCAGCTATTTACACTCCCTAAAAGCATAACCTATTTCTTTTCTTTCGTGGCGACAGTAGCATGCATAGAGGAGTTGCAACCAAGATTTTTAAAACAAACATCTTATTGATGTTGTAAAATCTCTCACTAGAAAAGTTGTATTCAAGAAATAGAGAATATAACTACTTATCAAAAAAAAAGTAGAGATTATACCTAATTGGCTAAGCTAATATGAACTGTGTGGCTGCAGCATCAAAATCTACTAAAACAAAAGGTTATCTCTCAATTCTACAAGTTCATTGTCCATCCTTCAAAAGACTGCTATTCCTCTTTTCCCGTGTTAGATAGTTAATGTACTTTAAAATGTGTATAGTTACACTTATTATTTGTGTCCTGCATCCGAAAATATGAGAAACACGGAAGTGAGTTAATACTAAAAGGAACGTATCCTTTGGCCCAAAGTTCAAGACAATGAATTGTATATACTCTCACCTAGAATTCCCTCTGGAAACAGAAGAGAGGTAGTTAAAAAAAAAAAGGAAGAGTAGAATTCAAATGTATGACTACTAACGGATTGGTGTTTGCCAGTTGTTGGTTGCCACAGGATCAGATGAAAGCCACAGTAGTGAGCAATATGGTTGAAGCTCCTGGGTGTACTGTTACAGCTGTGGTTAAAGCAACTTTTAAAGATCATAGAATTATTGTTGTGGCTATCAAACTTGATTAGGAGGTGAAGCAAAGAAATCATCCGCACTGGCAAAATTACTGATAGTAGAGTGAAACATATTTCCAGCATTCATATTAGTTTATAGAAAAGGGAAGATGGAGGTAGAGAATTCCAATCTAGGCAAAGACTACACTTTAGATCAATTTGCTGACCATCCGCAAGAAAAGTGGAAGGATCCGAAAAGTCATAAATAGAAAATGGCGAGAGTAAGAGGAATTAGAAATTCAAATAAGAAACGGGGTTAACATATCCAAGAATGTGAGAGATTGTCCTTACTTAAACCTAAAGTATAATTTGATATTTTTTCTAATACTTCCATAAAAGATACACATGTTATATTTGACATGGTTTGAGTGTATAGGGGAAGGCACCTTCTTGAAGCGACAATCAATAGAACTTGCATATTACTTAGAAAATTAAAATAAAATCTAGGCAGAGATTGCTCAACCTATTACAAAATCTAAGAGTAAGACATACAACAATAACAGACACAAATACTGTAAATTTGCACTAGCAGAGCCAAAGCATAACCTTTTTTTAAGGATAGTGGAAATAGCAAGATAAAACAGGTAAAATAAAAGATGGATTAGGTATAAAGTAAATAAGTGTAGAGCCCATATTGTGCACCTGGATACTAGAAACAACACGAGCAAGAGCCTTTACCATACCCTCAACCACATTTGTGTTTTTTGGATGCCTGCATACACCAAATACGTTCACATATGCATAAAAGGGGGGAAACGGAGAATAGGGGAACTCGATATTTTTTAGATAGGTAAAATCAATTGCATTTTACAGAGCTTGTACACAATCCAAACTATGCCTGCAATGGTATAAGAATTTTGATAAATTTCACTTCAGATATCGTAGAATTTAAGAAGAAAAGGCATCTTTCATATATGAGCATGTATTTACATCCAATGAGCAAGGCTACTTATTCGGGAGGTCCTATGACTAATTAATGAACGGAATCAGTTACAATCAATTACAAAATTAGAGCAAATCAATTAGAATAAGAAAACAAATCTCCTACAATCAAGCCTCCTACAATCAAGCTAGTCAACACTCCTCCTCAAGTTGGCGCAAAGATGTCACACATGCCCAACTTGTAGATCAAAGTATGAAAGGTTTGGTTGTTGAGGCCTTTTGTAAACACATCACTAGCTATTTCTCTGATGACACATGAAGCAAACTCAAGATACCACTTGTAATCTTTTCTTTGATAAAGTGTCGATCACTTGTGGGAATTACTGGGTTTGTTGTCGTTGTTGTTGAAGTGTATCAATTTCAACTTGTTTCGTTCGGTCATGTTGAACAGAGTTACGAGCTATACCAATTGCAACCTTTTCATCACAATACAAGAATGTTTTCTTTGACAATCTCAATTCCTCTAATAGCTTTTGTAGCCACAAAAGTTCACAGACATCCTGGGCCATAGCTCTATATTTTGCCTCTGCACATGATCTAGCAATCTTGCTTCTTAAAGTACCCAAGTTCCCTCCTACGTGTGTACAGTAACCATACGTAAATCTCTTGTCATCTAGAGATCCAACTCAATCTGCATCTGTAAAGGCTTCTATCTGGAGGTGACCATGTTTGGAGAAAAGCTGATCTTTTCCTAAAGCAAACTTCAGATACCGCAAAATGTGAATGTCCACTAGCATATGAGGATCTCAAGCTGGCTCACCAAGCTAACTGAATAGACTATGTCTGTCTAATGTAAGAGATATAAATGAGTCTTTCTACTAACCTCTGATATCTCTCTTTGTCATCTGACTTTCCAACTCCTGTTTGTAACTTGCGATTGCTTTCAATGGGCGATTCTGATGGCCTGCGACCTCTCATACTAGTTTCGTTCAAGAGATCCAAAATATACTTCTGTGAAAAATAAAGATTTCTTTTTTTGATCTAGCAACAATCATAGTGCAGGTGCTCTTTATCAGAAGTGAATGTCCTTGGTTGCTCATGAGACATAGTTAACCAGGACTTCTAGGTTGGTGTTGAATAAAGCATGACCTGTTGTCGGCTCTTTTCCTGGTGAATATAAGAGTATGCATCCTCAAGAGAAGGAAAAGGAATTTTACCAAGAACTTGAACCCTGATCTAATTGTATACTCGGTCCAAATCGGCCAGAAAATCATATACCCTTTCATTTTCAACCGATTTTTGGAAGAGAACTACATCATCAGTACACTTTGCTTGGAAATCCTGATAGTAGTCAATCTCCTGCCATAACCCAGTTAACTCAGAATAGTAATCAGTGATAGCCAACTCACCTTGCTTAGTGGAATGAATCTTATTTCAAATTTCAAAGATCTAGGCATCATTTCCCTAGCGAGAGTAAGTGCGCTTAGTTGGTTTTCAAATCTTTTGAGTAGTATGAAGCAATAAATATTGTTTAGAAATTCGAGGTGCATAGTATTCTAAATTCATGTCATATGTAGGGAATTGTCAGAATCCTATTGACTATAGATGCCATCAGTCACAACAAGGTGCTTTCTTTTTTCCAGTAATATAACCCGATAACTTTCTAAACTTAATAAAAAGCAAATAAGATCTTGACCAACCAAGATACGTACAGCCCCATCCAATTTTATAGCACTTATTTGTGAAAGAGAAGTGTTGTCCCTTATAGAAGTGTTAACAAATTCCTTATTGTCCCCCATAGTTCAAATAGGACTCTAAATCGAAAAATATACTTTCCCGTATGTACCTTCTCTGAAAACCAGTCATACTTCACGGTCCATATGATCACTTAGATATTTCTAAACCAATTTCATATTTTGGAGATTCAGTCACTATCGCTCTCTCACCTTCCTCCACGCTACATCACTTGCCGCTCCGGTTTCATCACCTACAGTTTCAGCTATAGCTTTACCTCCACCTACAGCTCCACCACCTATCTTCTACAGCTCCCATACTTTTGACTTATCGTCGATGTCAGCTTCCAGCATCACGTCCAAATAATTCATGTCCTGTACCGGATCCTTCACATACTGCGAACTTGTCTCCTCCTAGTCCAGCAATCGCACTCCGAAAAGGTATTTGATCCACTCTTAATCCTAATCCACATTATATTGGTTTGAATTATCATCGTTTATCATTAACTCATTATGCCTTTGTGTCATTTTGTCCTGTATTTCTATCCTTAAGTCCATAAGTGAAGTGTATCTCATCTTGGAAGGCGACATGCTATGATAAACGAGATGTCTGCTTTACATGCTAGTGTTACTTGGGCGCTTGCTTCTCTACCTCCAAGTAAATCTACTACTGGTTGTCGATGGGTGTATGCAGTCAAAGTTAGTCCACATGGTCAAATTGATCGCCTTAAAGCACACCTCATTGGCAAAAAGGTTATACTCGAATATTTGGGCTTGATCACAGTGATACTTTCTCTCTCGTGGCCAAAATAGCATATATCCACCTTTTTCTATCCATGGCTTAGCAACCATTTGGTTTTTTGTTGCTTATGGGGAGTTTAATGGCGTTGTATGAGGGTTGTGCGGTCACTCTATGGTCTAAAACAGTCTCCTCGAGCCTGATTTGATTAGTTCAGCACAGTTATTCAGGAGTTTGGAATAACTTGTAGTGAAGTTGATCACTCCGTGTTTTACCCGCACTCTGCTCCAAATTTGTATATTTATTTGTGGGTTTATGTTGATGAAGGTGTTATTACCGACAACTTTCACGATGGCATCACTAGCTTTAGTATGCCATAGACATTTTTGAGGAGACATGAATGACGGGTTGTAGACCCATTGACACTCATATGGATCCAAATGTTAAACTTCTGTCAGGATAAGGGGAGCCTCTTGCAAGATATAGTGCGGCTAGTTGCTAAGTTGAATTACCTCACAATGACTAGACTTGGCATCTCCTTTCCTATGAGTGTTGCAAGTCAGTTTATGGACTCTCCCTATGATAGTCATTGGGATACAGCTGTCTAGATTCTTCGGTATAAAAAATCAGCCCCAGGCATAGAACTGTTGTTCGAGGATCGTGGCCATGAACATAAAGTTGGATACAGAGATGCTGATTGAGCAGGATTACCTTCTGATAGACATCCTACATCTGGATATTATGTTTTAGTATGAGGTAATTTGGTATATTAGAAGAGAAAGAAACAGAATATGGCTGCTTGGTCTAGTACAAAAGCTTAATATCGAGCAATGACTACGGCAAATAGTGAGCTAGTTTGGATCCAACAGTTGCTCAAAGATGTGAAATTTGGTGAAATCAATCAGATGCTAATTGTGTGTGATAATCAAGATACCCTTCATGTTGTGTCAATTTCGGTGTTCCACGAAAACTAAACATTGAGATTGACTGTTACTTCGTCGGATAAAAGATACTCTCAAGAGATATTGCTACAAAGTTTATGAAGTCTAATGATCAGCTTGTAGATATTTTCACCGAGTCCCTCACTGGTCCTCGTATTAGTTACATTTGTAACAAGCTCAGTACACATGATTTATACGCAGCGGCTTAAGGGGGAGAATTAGATAGTTTATGTATACACTGGAATATGTGTAGTATAGATATAAATTCCTTGTATTATAGTTAAGTAACGCATATTAATGATATTTTTTCCTGCGCCTTTACTTCTAACATATTTAATTGTGTTTCTTTGCTTTCTTTTTGGAGCAACATGCAAATGTGAGACTCACCGTGCAGAGGCCATGATTGACTTTATTATCTCTACACAACCTATGAGGACCACTTTTGGTGTACCCTGGCGTTTATACTAGCATACACTTGACTGATAAATATATAAGACTTTATTTTATTCAACAACAACGACCCAGTGAAATCCCACTAGTGGGGTCTGCGGAGGGTAGTGTGTATGCACTCCTTACCCCTACCCCGAAGGGATAGACAGGCTGTTTTCGAAAGACTCTCGGCTCAAGAGGACAAAAAGACAAAAGGAGACAATATCAATATCACCACAGAAATCATAGGAAAATAGGAACAGCATGAAATCGAGAAGAAAGATGCAAAGCAAAAGCGATAGCTAGTAAATAGGTTCGGCACTAAAAAGCGAAATAGTAAGATACGACATTGCCACTAGCTATCTTAGACAAAAACCCTAACAGACTAGTCTCACAACAGTACGAAGTAAGGCAAAACTCAACTACCTCCTAACCTACAACCCTAATACTCGACCTCCACATCTTTACCTTATTCAAAAAAAAAAGTGCGACAATTGACGAGAGATTTGCCATTCATATTCATGATGGAACGAGAGAGAGGAAGTGGTATAACGTTCAACCTTCTCTCGAGAGGAACTTTGTTAGTGGAAAGGAGTGCAAGTTACTTTTGCTACTACAAACACTACTAAATTTAGCTTTTAATCAATTTCAAGCCCAATATTTCCTAGAATACTAATCCCTTTGATTCAATTTGTTTCGCATAGCTTGACTCAACACGAAGGTTTGAGGTAAATGATGATTTTTAAACTTGTTTTCTTAAATTTGCTATAACATGTGTGTTGCTACAAGACAAACATGAGGTCTTAAACATGACATAACATTTGTTTTTTTAATAAGAAAACATGACATAATATTTGTATACTTATAAAAGCTCTCATAAAGAAAATATAGAAATGTGTCATTTTTTTACAGACTAATAAGGAAATGTGCCAAACAAAATGGGATGGAGGGAGTAAAAGGAAAAGCAAACCAAAAATAAATAAATGAAAAGGATAAATAAGTCTTTAGAAAGTATGATTTAGTTTTTTGGTTTTATTTTCACTGGAAGATAATATAAAGGGTATTCCGTTTTGCATATTATTTTCTTTTCATTTTTTCTTTTTCCTTTCGGTATAACTTTAGTTTTCCCTTCATATGGTCAAGAGAATATGAACACAGATGCAAAACCTGCATACTTTACTGTACGAAAAAAACACAAGAGGTAGTTCACATAATTTCACAATCTAGGAGGTGAAATTATTTACAAAAAGCAACATTTTAACTGATTATAATTAACTGCAAAAAATATGTTTCATCCAAACAATTATCTGCAAAGAAAATTCCAAGAATCAAAAGGTGAGCAACCTTACATGTCAAAATTAAGGAAAAGAACTTGCATTGTGCGTGCTTCCACACAGAAGCCCTGCCAAATAGGCGAAGTTACAAAAATTAGATTAGATAGAAGTTAGTATTCACTTGACTATTTCACAGATTCAGTGTAATGGTTGGCAGCAATAACTACAGGAGAATTATCTTAAGAGAAAAAGAAGATTTTTGACTTACCCTTAAGATTTCAAGAACAAGAATGCGATGCCACAACGGTAAGTCTAGAGATATAACCCTCACCAACATGCTGAGAAATACCTATCCGAAAGAGGATTGACTAGTTTAGCAGTGAAAAATACTCATAGATAGGAAATAAAGTTGTCGATCAAAACCATAACAAATAAATAGGAAAATAGCTTAAATTCAGCAAGAATAAGAAGATCAGAACTGACATCAAAAAGTAAGCATGCTCTACAAAACTACAGAAAGAGATAAAGTGTGTAGTAGCGTAGAGTAAAACACTAAGAAAGAAATACAAGCAGTGGTAATTTTTGTACCAACACGTCACAAATCTTTTAATGAATATACTTCATCAGAAAGGATTTAACGAGATTTAGGTTAGGGTTCTGAGTTTTCTTTTTTGTTTCCCAAAAGGGGTTTTAAGGTTAATTGTATTTATTTTCATCTTTCCTCTCCTATCTTAACATTATGCATCGCAATAAGAATATAATATTCAGAAGTACATCGTCTATAAGAGAGTGATCTTGCCCAATCTGCTTCTATCTATGCAACAATCCGCTCATGGCCTCGATCTTCAAAGCAGCTAGGGCAGAATTTATATATTGAAGAACACAAACAATTTATTCCAATGATTGTCATACGGAGTCCATAAACTAACTTACAACACTCATCGAAAGGTCATATTGAGATAATTCAACTTACAACCAACAGCCTATTACTTCCAAGATCACTCAGGGTTACCCCCTAACCTAGTAAAAGCTTAGCATTGGAATCCATTTGGGGTATCAATGGGTCTACAACTTGTTATTCATATCTCCTCAAGAATGTCCGGCAAATACTTACATTGTGAGAAGACAAATCCTAATTTGGGCTAAGCGACATCAATGCTTAGGAAACATTTCAATATCCCAAGATCCTTAGTCTAGAAGTGTCGAACGAGATGCTCCTTTTCAATCCAGTAATACCTTCTTGAGCATTGCACAACAACATACCCGGTTTATTGCCACAAGTAGGGTCTGGGGAAGGTAGTACGTACGCAGACCTTATCTCTACCTTGTGAAGATAGAGAGATTGTTTCTGGTAGACCCTCCACGAGCATTGCCCGTGAAGATTATATCATCAAAATAAACTACCAAATAACTGCACAGATTTGGAGCAGCATATCGATAGAATATAGAATGATCAGTGAGACTACGAACATTGCCAAGCTCCTGAATAACCATGTTAATCTTAACCAACCATGCTTGAGGCTATTTCTGACCATATACAAACCGATGCAACCTGCATATAAGACCACTAGACTCAACCAGGTGGTTGCTCTATGTATATTTCATCCTCAAGATTGTTGTTGAGAAAAGCATTCTTGATATCTAACTGATAAAAGGGCATTGGCAAACAGTAGCTAAGGATAGAAAAAGACGATTTAAAGTATCTTAGCCACAGGGGAAATGTATCTTCACGACAACTCCAATCCGTGTATAACCTTAGTAACATGATGTGCCTTTAGCTGATTAATCTATCTATCAAGGCCAACGTACGCGCACCGCCAATCAACAATAGATTTGCTTTCTAGTACCACTTGATTGTAAAACAAACATCTCATCAATCGTAGTATGCCGCCAGCCTGGATGAGAAAGATCCACATATACTCGTAGGAATAAGCAGATGAAAATGATGATACAAAGGCATAATGAGGTGACAACAAACGATGATAACTCCGATAGGTAAACTTCGAATTAGGATTAGGGTTACAACTTGGATGAATATCTTTTTGAGTGGCAATAAGATGATTTTGTGAGGGAGACTAGTCCATAGCAGGCAAACATTCTGATTTTGGGTGTGAGTTATCTGGAACGAATGAAAAATGCAGACGATAATTAAATCAAGAATGGTGGGGCTATAGAAGGTGCAGCTATAGAAGGTCGAACTGTACATGGTGAAACAAAAGCTAGTAGAGTTGTAGATCTTGGAGCTATGGAAGAAAACAAAGAGATAAAGGTAGAATCCCCAAAATATGAAACTAGTAATACTTTAGAAACATCAAGGTGGTCAAAAGAGAAGGCTGTGAAGTATGGTTGAGTTTCAAATGAGGTACCATCAATGAACATAAGATATTGTTGGAGGTCGTTGAGTAGCTCTGAGATCCGTTTTGCACCCACTAACTTAGAACTACACAGTTAAGAGCACCAGGAGCTAACTTGTCTTTTCCAAAGTAAAATTATGGACAAATCATGTGCTCTCAAAGCATGAGGAATAAAAGAGAACAAAGACGAGTTAGGAACAAAACAGAGTGTTGGACTTCATTTTGGATAGCAGAGGAAGACATGCGATTAATAAAATAACATTACGTAATAACTGCATCCCAGAAAATACAACAGAACATGAGATTATAAATAGGGTGCGAGTAGTCTCAACGGGATGCATGTTTTCACTCTCAACTATCTAATTTTGTTGAGATGTGAAAGCAGATGACCTATGATGAAACTTTCCATAAAAGTTCATAAGCTACAAAATGGAGAATATAAATATTTTGGCACGCTATCACAATGCGAAGTGCAAATAGAAGCCCAAATTAATTTTCAATTTCAGCATGGAACTTTAGAAAATGGAAAACAATGATCGATTTCCATCAAGAATATCCAACTACACCTAAAATAATCATAACGAAATCGACAAAGTAGCAGAATCCCAGAGTGGAACTGCCCTAACTTGGACAACAAACATCTAAATGAACTGAAGTAAATTGAGGAAAAGGAACGAGTATGCTTACCAAGTTAACATGACTCACATTTAAAGTAGACAATGTAGTCTAGGTTGTCTGAATAGGTGAATCAATAACATGACAAGTTTTGGGAGGAGGACAACAACAACATACCCAGCATAATCCCACAAGTGGGGTCCGGGAAGGGTAAAGTGTACGTAGTCCTTACCCCTATCTTTAAGAAGGCAGAGAGGTTGTTTCCGGTAGACCCTCGGCTCGGGAAAGATAAATGGAAGGGGCAATAACAAGCCAACCAAATCTAACAACCTAAGCTAAAATACAAAACTAACACTAACGAATGCAAACAGAAAACCGAAACAAAGGCAATAACAAATAATAACAAAAGTCCAGAGATACGAAAATACACAAAGGACACTAAGGCCTCATTTGATTTTTAAAGATTAAGACATCTGAATCTGAATGCACATCTTAATGTTAAGATATCTATTAAGATCTGAATACTAAATGATTAAGATTGTTTGATTTTTAACATCTGAATGTATAAAATTTACGTTTATTTGAAAATTAATAAACATAAAATTCAAATAAAATACTAATTAATCTAATATTCCATCACTAAAATATATATCTTTTTAAAATATGATAGTTGTTGGTGGTGATGGTTAACGGTAGTGTTTGTGAATGCCGACTAAAAGCGGTGGTTGGTGGTAGATTTGGTTGATGGTGGTAGTTTAGGGTAGTAGCTAGTGGTGATTGGTAGTGGTAGCTATTATGATTGAGGATGGTGGTGGTGGGTGGTGATAGTTAATAATGGCGGGTGGTGGTGGTAGTAGTTGTGATTGAGGAAGATGATGGTGCGTGGTGGTAGTTTATAATGATGGGCAGTGCCAGCTATGGTTGTTGATGGTGATGGGGTGGTTAGTTGTGGTAGTTGAGGTGGATGAGTGATGGTTGTCGTTGAGAATGATGGTTGTTAGCGGAAACGTAAAAGAAAGAACACAAGATTTAACGTGGTTCGGATCAAAATAATCCTACGTCCACCAGAGAACAGTTGCCTTTTTAATATTAACAAAGGAAGGGGAGAGTTCCCAATTACACTTAAGAGAATTTCTCTCTTAACTCTCTACTCACTACAATGTGTTGTATTATTTTTGGGATGGTTTCTACAAATGAAGGAGTGCATCTATTTATAGAGGTAAAGACCTCCTCTTGATGTCATTGGTGACATCAAACTACCTCCTCTTGATGTCATGGGTGACATCAAAGGAGGAAGCTTCCTCCTAGCATCCACACCAACTCTTTCCACCAACTCTTCCAATTGGCATGTCATTGTTGACTAAACATAAACCAACACGTTCAATCTCCACCTTGGTTTGCGTTTCGAGCGTGCGTGTGAACAACTCTGACCAAAACTTCTAAGCTTACTGGGCAACCCCGTTGTAAGAAACAAGAAGAATCAAACCATCGTTGAACATACCACCTCCACCTAACAACTGTTCTCTTCGGAGTTGCATCAGTTGATGCACACCCCCGCCAAGTCCTTGCAGTGTGCAAACTTAGCGAGTGGGACTATCTTGGTCAACATATCTGCAGCATTATCGTCTGTGATAACCTTCACGACCTTGATAGTTCCCTCTTCAACAACATCTCGAATAAAACGAAATCTGACATCAATGTGTTTAGTGCGCTCATGAAATCTCTGATTTTTCATTAGATGAATAGCACTCTGACTATCACATCTAAGAGTTGATTCCAGCTGAACCAAACTCAATTCTGCTACTAAACCTTTCAACCAGATAGCTTCCTTCACCGCCTCCGTTGCTGCCATGTATTCTGCTTCTGTCGTAGACAAAGCGGCAATCGACTGCAGAGTCGACTTCCAACTAACGGCACTGCCAACGAGGGTAAAGATGTATCCAGTTGTGGACCTTTTTCTGTCAAGATCTCTTGCATAGTCAGAATCTACATAACCGAGAATTGAAATACCTCCACCACTTTTTCGAAAGGTCAGACCAACACCAGAAGCTCCTTTGAGATATCTCAATATCCACTTGACAGCTTCTCAATGCCTCTTTCCTGGCTGGACATGTATCTACTTACCACACTTACTGATTGAGCAATATCTAGACGTGTGCATACCATAGCATACATAATGCTACCAACTGCACTGGCATAAGGAATCTTTGACATATGCTCCACCTCATCCTCGGACTGAGGCATTTGTAACTCTGAAAGTTTAAAATGAGGAGCTAATGGTGTACTTACAGGCTTGCACGTATGCATATTGAATCTCTTGAGAACTCTTTCAATATACCTCTTCTGAGAAAGATGTACAACACCGTCTTCTCTTGAAATCTCCATACCAAGGATTTTCTTTGCAACTCCTAAATCCTTCATGTCAAATTCCTTACTCAACAGTTTCTTCAAAGCATTTATCTCTGTAATGTTGTTAGCAGCAATAAGCATATCATCAACATACAACCGTAAATAAATCATTGAGTTACCAGACATCTTCTTGTGATACACACAGCTATCAAATGCACTCCTTGAGAATTCATGTGTAGTCATGAATGCATCAAACCTCTTGTACCACTGTCTAGGGGATTGCTTCAAACCATACAAAGACTTCTTTAGTTGGCATACGTGATCTTCTTTTCCCTCAGCTAGGAAACCTTCAGGCTGATCCATATAGATTGTCTCTTCTAGAACACCGTGTAAGAAAGCAGTTTTGACATCAAGCTGTTGAAGCTCCAAGTCAAATTGGGCAACCAATGCTAGTAGCACGCGAATTGAGTTATGCTTCACGACTGGAGAGAAAATCTCATTGTAGTCAATTCCCTCCTTCTGACTGAATCCTTTTGCAACCAATCTCGCCTTGAACCTAGCATCTTCCACTTCAGGAATTCCCTCTTTCTTTCGATAGACCCACTTGCATCCAACTGTCCTCTTCCCCTTTTGTCTTTTCACTAAGACCCATGTCTGATTCTTGTGAAGAGACTCATCTCTTCAGTCATGGCTAACCGCCATTGTACAGCATCCTTGCAAGAAGTTGCTTCAATATACGAGGAGGGCTCCAGATCCTTAATCTCTTCTTGTGCAGCTACGAACGCATATGCAATCAAGTTTGCTTGATCTATAAGGCGTTCCGGTTCTCGTGTTTGCCTCTTCTCCCTCCCCTTTGCAATTGTGTATGGTTCATTGACAGCAAGTTCTTCAAGGTCTACATCTTCTGACTCATCTTTAACCTGAGTCTCTTGATCCTTTTCCTTGGCAAGCTCCACCGGAAGCTCCACCTGCTCGTCATTCTTGTTTCCTGAAAACTCCACGGAAACTTTACGGGGATCAAGTATAGAGGATTCATCAAAGGTGACATCTCTACTAACTATAAATTTGAGTAAAGACAAACACCAAAGTTTGTACCCTTTTACTCCATCCACATACCCTACGAATATGGCCTTCTTAGCCCTTGGTTCAAGCTTTCCTTCATTAACGTGATAATAAGCTGGACACCCAAATACTCGTAAGTATGAATAGTTAGAGGGTTCACCTGACCATACCTCATTCGGAGTCTTAAAGTCAATTGTCGATGCTGGAGATCGATTGACAATATGAGCAGCAGTGTGAACTGCATCAGCCCAAAATACTTTGGACATTTTGGCTTGTAGGAGCATACAACGAGCCTTTTCAAGAAGAATTCTGTTCATTCTCTCGACAACTCCATTCTGATGTGGGGTATGCTTGACAGTCCTATGTCTTGAGATCCCATAAACCTTGCAGAATTCATTAAACTCTTCATTGCAAAACTCCAAGCCATTGTCTGTGTGAAGATACTTGATTTTCCGCTCCATTTGATTTTCAACCAAAATCTTCCACTCTTTAAATGCTTCAAAAGCATCACTTTTTGCCTTCAAAAAATGCACCCAAATCTTTCGTGAGAAATCATCAATAAAAGTGAGAAGATACCTCTTTTTGCCCTTCGATGGAAGTTTAGAGGGACCCCGTAAATCTGAATGGATGTAGTCTAGCACTCCTCTTGTCTTGTGTTTGCCAGTGCTGAAGCTGACCTTCTTTTGCTTCCCTAGAACGCAGTGCTCACAGAAGTCAAGTGTGCTGATCTTCTCACCTTCCAAAAGGTTACGATTGCTCAACATCTCCAGTCCACGTGCGCTCATATGACCCAGTCTCATGTGCCATAGTCTTGCCTTGTCATCATTAGATAACTGCACTGTAGATGCATTTGCAGAGCCAACAATGGTGCTTCCGGCCAATGTGTAAAGGCCGTTCTCCAGCTTGCCTTTCAGCATGACTAAAGAACCTTTAGTCACCTTTATAGTTCCTGCTTCGCTCATGTACCTGTAGCCTTGTTCATCCAGAGTACTCAGGGAGATCAAATTCTTCTTCAGATCAGGAACATGATGGACTTGTGTAATAGTCCTCACGACTCCATCATGGCAGCGAACCCGAACTGAGCCAATGCCAACTATTGCACAAGTTGCATTATTGCCCATTACTACGGTTCCTCCACTTTTCTCATAGCTGCTAAACCAGTCTTTTCGGAACGTCATATGCAGAGTGCAAGCAGAGTCTAACACCCATTTGTTTCCATAACTACTATTATTATTACACGATGTTGTTAGTACATAATCATTATCAAAATCATGTACTTGTTCAACTGTGGATGCACTCGCCTTTTCCTTGGACTTTGACATTGGGCAGTCTCGTTCAAAGTGCCCCTTCTTGCCACAACCCCAACACTATGTATTCTTCTTGTTCACACGAGACTTTGATCTGTGCTTTGATTTGCTCTTTCCCTGTTGGCTAGTCCAGCCTCTCACAAAGAGCCCACTTGCTTGGTCATCTCTATCTCCTTCAATGTGCCTCCGCACATCACTAGAGTTAAGTGTCTGCCGCACTTGCTCAAGCTTGATAGGCTCCTTGCTATACATCATTGAATTCTCAATATCACGATATCATGAAGTCAATGAAAATAGCAAAGCACATGCAAGCGTCTCCTCCTCCTTTTTAATTCCTGCAATCTGTAAGTCCATGACAAGTTTATTGAACGCATTTAAATGATCTTGTAACGAAGTACCTGACCCCATCTTAAATGTGTGAAGACGTCGTTGTAACAACATCCCTGTTGTCATTGATCGGTCTTGGTATAGCCCTTCTAGCTTTTCCCATAACTGTTTGGCCGTCTCTTCGGTACCCGTACTCACTTCACAAAGCACGTTAGGTGCAAGGGATAGTTGGATTGCACTCAATGCATCCCCTTCAATCTTCTCCTTGTCGGGAGTTGATATATCCTTAGGATACTTTCCGTCAATAGCATGGATTGAACCTTCCCTCCGCAGTAACGCCATCATCTGGATCTTCCAGATATTGAAGTTGTTGCGTCCACTGAATCTATCAATTTCAAACTTCATGGAACTCATCTTTGCTTGTTCTTCCTCCTTGGATCGTTAAAGAATCTTGTTGCTCTGATACCAATTGTTAGCGGAAACGTAAAAGAAAGAACACAAGATTTAACGTGGTTCGGATCAAAATAATCCTACGTCCACCAGAGAACAGTTGCCTTTTTAATATTAACAAAGGAAGGGGAGAGTTCCCAATTACACTTAAGAGAATTTCTCTCTTAACTCTCTACTCACTACAATGTGTTGTATTATTTTTGGGATGGTTTCTACAAATGAAGGAGTGCATCTATTTATAGAGGTAAAGACCTCCTCTTGATGCCATTCGTGACATCAAACTACCTCCTCTTGATGTCATGGGTGACATCAAAGGAGGAAGCTTCCTCCTAGCATCCACACCAACTCTTCCAATTGGCATGCCATTGTTGACTAAACATAAACCAACACCTTCAATGGTGATGGGAGTGGTGGGGATGGTGGGTGATGGTAGTCGACAATGGTGGCGGCTATGATGGTGGTGGTGGTTGAGTATGGTGGTGGTGGGTGGCATGGTGGTAGTTGATAATGGTAGGCGGTGGCGGCAGTTAATGAATATCGATGATAGTATCTTAATGAAATTAAGTCTCTGTTATAGATCTTAATGATACAGACTCATTAAGTGGTTGTGAAGTAAAAAAACAAACAAACTTAATGATTAAGATCTGAATAATTAAGATTCAAATTTTAAAAACAAACGCAGTTAATGTCTGAGATTTGAATGATTAAGATTCAAACCTCCATTAAGTGCAAACAAATAAGGCCTAAGTGATGTATCAAAGCTACTGCTACAAACATGGACAATGCTTGACTACCTAACCCTTTATCTTTATTCTCAACCTCCACACCTTCCTATCCATGGTCATGTCCTTAGTAAGGTGGAGCAACGCCATATCTCGCCTAATCACCTCTCTCCAATACTTCTTCGACCTACCTCTACCTCTCCGTTGGCCCTCCAATGCCAGCCTCTCACACCTCCTCACCGGTGCATTTGTGTCTCACCTCTTCACATGGCTGAACCATCTAAGTGTCGCCTCCCGCATCTTGTCCTCCATTGGAGTCACGCCCACCTTGTATCTCGTCTCGAGTTTTTCCGTCTGTCATAGTCAAAGTGCCCAAAATTATTTGACCAGATCCGGTATGGATACCATACCCACACCCATACTAGGGTCATGTCGACACGGGTGCGGCACCTAAACTGCCGTGTCAGAGCAACTTAGATTTCGGTTTTTGATTTTTAAAAATGTTCTACCATTAGCATACCAAATTATTTCTGTATGATTCGGTATATTTAAGTTCAATTTCGGCTAAGGTCATAAAGTTCGTGTGTTTTCACGTCCGGTACCAATAATTTGTCACGTACTGAATTCCTCTATGACAACAAAGTTGTTGAAGAAAGCCATTGAGCAATTAAATGTTTGATTAAAATGACTAATTGATATAAGATTAAACTGACAACTAAGAATACAAAGAACATAATTTAAAGTTAGGAAAGGAAGTGCGCTAACTTGACCTGTTCCAGTTTACATGGTCTAAGATCCATTGGCCGGTGTGAATATTGGAAGAGATTGAAAATAAAAAGTAGTAGAGGAAAGGGATTTATTACCACAAATGTGATTAGAGGCCCCTGAAATAATGGCCCAAGGACTGAAGTAGGATATTTGGAATAACAAGCTACGCTATTACCTGTCTGAACAGTAGAGGTTATCTCAGAAGATGTTTGTTTAAGTATTTTGTGTCGAAGGAACTCAATATACACATGTAAAGAAACTATTCGACCATTCTGAATTCTTGAATCTCATTTTCATGTAACCAAACCGCTCAACTCCCTCTCACATTTATTGTTTAATTTAATCAAGTTAATAAATAATAGGCAAACAGAACGGTAAGCAGGCTGATCACAAAAATTTACTCAAATAGGCTGCCGGAACATTCTGCTCGTCGGAAAATGTCGCGTAATATTTGGAAAATCAGGTAGAGCCTAAATGATGCTAAAAGGATGATGGAAAGGTAAGAGTTCCAGAGTCCAAGTTGACTTGACTGATGCTAAAAAGATGGTGGAAAGATGACTAGACAGTGAAGAACTGACCGGTAACCAGAAAGTCTCGTCGAAAAAGCTGAATGACTATCACAAACTAAGGTCCAGCAATCGGAATGCAGCGGGAACTATGGGTAGATTTGAAATGAAGAGGCAAGCCCAATCAAAAGAATTTTGCCAGAATGTCGCCAGAGGACTGCACACGCGCGGTGCGTGCAGAGATCTCGCCAGAATTTCCTGAGCTTAGATCAGTGCATGGAGGCGCATGAGGGTCCTATATGAATGGGCTTTCTGGGGTGTGGTCGCCTAAACTTCCAAACCTAGTGTTGGTGTTGGTTGATGCCCAACACTCATGGAATTTGACAATCAATTGCTCAGCCGCCAAAAAAATGCACAGCGGCAAAGTTTTCTTCCTGGACATCATCGGTAAATGTGCAGCAATTAAATCCTCATACAAGCTCCGACATCAATGAGAAATAAAAAACACAGGAAAGAATATTGAGAGAAAACTTAACTTGATATTTCCTCAAGCTACCGGATCTAAATAGTGAATGTACAAGTTATACTATAGGAAAAAATATTCTGACTATCTAATTTCATGAAACAATCAATCTAATTAACTCTTGACTAATTCTAGTTGAACATCATATCATTTACAATACTCTTAACGTAAGGCAATCAGTCTGTCAACATAGATGGAATTTCTTCTCGGAAAGAATCCATAATGACCACCAAAAGGAACAGCAAATGTCATAAAATGGTTAAATATTTACCTCAGATTCAGTGATAAGTGAAGAACTGTATAGCCTGATTATGTTGGCTACTGAACGCAACACCAGACGCCGAAAATAAGGTTCTCCGGATTCTCCTTCAGGCTGCTCAGAGGATAATGTATAAGATACAAAAGAAATTAAGAGAACCAGATTCTTGCGATGACAGCAGTTTAAAGTTTATGCTTAAGCCTTAAATCTGTTTCACTGACACTAAATTTCGGATGGAAGAACTATCACCTCAGTATCAGTACGAAGTGATGTCATTAGCAGTGAGCATATCTGGCGACGAAGAACCTGCTATATAGAAGCTAACGATTAGAGAATGGGCATAATCAATTCAGATAGAAGTAAAGACGATATCTCTATACCTCTTCATAAGGAACCAACGCTCTGAACACCACCACATAATTGGACAAAATAAACCTGAAAAACAATGAAGCAACATGAGAAGTAAAATCAAATCATGAAACATATTAAATAAATTAGTCAACAGCTACAGAAAACTCTTCAGACTTATTTGTACAGACCATCTGCATAAACATGTTTTCTTAGTTGCGTTCTTCATCTTTCTTCTTCTACAATTTTTTTTTTGAATAACTAAAAATCAATTTATTCAAATCATGCAAGAAGATGTCAATAACTACCCAAAAAATCCTTAGATTCCAGTAAAACAATGCTGGATAAAATACTACAGCTGCTACTGTAGTTCATGCTCTAAAGTATGGCCTATTCATTATATATAGCATGAAGGTTCTCGACTCATGGACAATCAAATCAATCAACTATGCCTAACTCCATAATAGTAGTTGGGGACGGCTATATGAATCCTCTACACCTATACTAAACTAGATGAAATCATGCACACCAGAAAAAATGTTAATAAAAACACAAGAGAGAATTGAGAGAATATGAAGATTGATAATTTCCTCAAGCTACTAGAGGCTTTAAATAATAATTTAAACTTACTCTAAAAGAGGAAATTATGTCAAAGTTACATAATTGCAGGAAACATAATTTTCTTAACTAATTCCTACTGATTCTAATTGACGTACAATATGCAAAAATCACACAATATTATTAGCACTCTGTGCTGAACTTGTTATATATGCAGATAACTCAGGGACAAGAAAGAGACTTGGCGATATATCTGCAAGCTGATTCCACTTCCCGAACTTTGCAATGATATCTCCTAAGAGTATCTTTTCTCTGTCAAAATGACAATCAATCTCCATATGTTTAGTTTTCTCGTGAAACACAGAACTTCATGCTACATGAAGGGCAGCCTGATTATCACACAAGTTACATCTAATCAATATCTCCAAATGTTTTCAGTAGCTGCTTGATCCATATGAGCTAACAAGTAGCTTCTACCATAGTCTGGTATTCTGCTTCTACATTGAATCCTACAACTACTTTTTGTTTCTTACTCTTCCAGAAGCTAAACTGTCTCCAACCAGAATGCAATATCCTGAAGTACATCATTTGTTAGAAGGTGACTCTATCCAATATCTGCATCTATATACCCAACAACTACTCATGTCCTCAATCCTCATAAAGTAATCCTTTTCCTGGAGTAGATCTTATACGCCAAAGAACATGCATTACTGCATATCAATGACTCACTTAAGAATCCATGAACTGACTTTTCCAGATGCTAATTACCTCCAACCAGAATGCAATATCCGGAAGTACATCATTTTTAGAAGGTGACTCTATTCAATATCTGCATCTATATACCCAACAATCTACATGTTCTTGATGCTCAGAAAGTAATCCTTTTGCTGGAGCAGATCTTATATACCAAAGAATACAAATTACCGCATATCAATGACTGTCATATAAGAATCCAAGAACTCACTTACTATGCTTATCTGAAAAGCAATATCCAATCAAGTACAGTAAGATAACTCAAATTGTCAACAGAACTCCTATGTAGTCCATGATCACTAAGGGGTTCCCTCAATCTGGTATAAGCTTAACATTCATATCCATATTAGCATTGATAGGCCTATAGTTTGTCATTTCTATCTCCTTGAGAATATCAAGAGCATACTTCCTTTATGAGACTACAATATCCAATCTGAATTGAGCGACTTTAGTACCTAGGTGGTATCTCAACTAGCCAAGATGTTTGATCTGAAAATGTTGAAAGAGATGATACTTCAGCTTAAGGATGTCCTTTTAATCATCACATGCGATAACTATATCACCATAAATACCAGACACATGCAAAGATTTGGAGTGGAATGGCGATAAAATACAAGATAATTATCTTCATTGCGGATCTGGCCAAAGTCCTGAATAACTTTGTTGAGCTTACCAAATTATGATCACCATATAAGAATCGACCTAATCGACATACCAGACCACTAGAATCTCACTGAGCTACAAGAGTTGGTGGGTGCTCCATTTACACCTCATATTCTAGATCCCCTTAAAGAAAATGCATTTTTTTATTTTCAACTAATACAGAGGCCATTGACGAACAGCGGCCAAACTAAAAACAATAAAGTACAGAGACAATCTTGGCCAGAAGAAGGAATGTATCACCAGCATCAATCCTAAATATCTGAGTATAATCATTGACAACTAAAACAAGCCTTAAATCGATCAATTTAACCATCCAAACCAACCTTGATGCATAAATCCACTATAACCAACAGGAAATTTTCCTAGAGGCAAAGGGACAAGCTCCCAAGTACCACTAGAGTGCAGAGCAATATCTTCTCAACCATAACACATCGATATTTTGGGCAAGAGAGCTTCACATGTAGACTTAGGATAAAAATAGAAGATAAGGATGACCAAAAAAAAAAAAAGGAGATTCAGTAATAGAATAACAGATGGATGGTTTCAGTATGTCAAGGTAGAAAAGTCCATGTGATTCATGCAGTACCAATTACTTGTCTCATACTATGATCCTACACGAACAACTAAGTGTTTCAAGTAGGCAATTAACCAATATGGGATTGATAAACAACCAAAAACATAAAGGACTGAATTTAAAGTCAAAAAGGGTAAAGAAATAGCTTAACCTACTCTAATAGTCATGGTTTGGGATCCATTAGCCAATCACAGTACTCAAAAGAGCAAAAAAACTCCAAAGTTGGTTGGAGCTTTAAGCGAAAAGCGTAATTAAATCATGGGCTTAAGGGAAGAAAAGCACCGAGGAAAAAAAATAAAAACAGAAATGAACTACCAAAACTTGTGACTATAAACACAATTAATAATTATTTCAAAAGAATGGACAAATTATAATTAAGCTATAGATGAAGTTGTGCCCTTAAAGACAACCCATTGGTGCGCACACCTTAACGCCTTGATGCCTCTACTAAAGTGCCAATTAAGAGAGGTGAAGCACACAACCTGGGCTTTACTAAGCTTCAGGGCTTAAGCACACTTTAAGGAAGCCTTTAACAACACTGTAGCCAATGTGACTTTATGAAGGGATTCAGAACAAGAGTAAGAAATTATAAAGAGGAATTTATTACCAGGAATATGATCGAAGGCTTTTGAATCAATGGTTCAAGGTAGAAAACCAGAGGACCTGAGGCATAAGTGGATTACCAATTTGCACCGTGGATGCAATTTGAGAAGAATTTTGTTTACATGCCTTGTACTTAAGGAACTCAATGCAACTAAATATATGAAGTTTTCTGAAACAAAACTTGAAAAAAACAACCTCTAAATGAGGTTATCTAAATAGTCTTATCGTCGGAAAACTTGCCAGAGTATCATCAGAAAATCTATATTTTATTAGAGATAGAAGTTCATCCTCCAATATGTTGGGTGGAGTCGCCTACTTCAATCTATTCTAAAGGTGTCAAAACAGTGGGTAGCAGCCGATGGAAAATTAGAAAAGTTGAGAAACACGCCAAAAACATAATGGAGTACTCTAACTAGGGTTGCAATTGGTTGGAATGGCTCGGAACCTATATAGGTAAACTCGGGTTCAAGAGGCGAAGTTGAATGGACTCACAGTGCCAGGGCCTAAGATAATTTCACCGAACATTCTTGCCTCTAGACATCGCACGGAGGCGCATATGGACTCAAGTGACGGTGTGTCTTTTTGGGTTGTGCTCGCACGAGAGTTTTTATTCATACTCTAGTGTTGGTTTATATGCAACACTCGCGGAAGCTAAGAAAGATTTGCATAGCACTCTTTTTATCTATGAGATGTTAAGGTAATGTTCGAGCAACACTCGCATTATCCAGAAAATTGCATTGCAACCAAAAAAGTTCTATCCCTAATATCGTTGGTAAATACACATCGATCATTTTCACCAATGCTTTGATACAAGTGAGAAAGAAGAAGCACGACAAAGAATTGAGAGAATGCGAGGCTTGATGATTTCTCAAGTTGTTGGGTGTTCAAGTAATAATGTACACTTATTCTAAAATAGGAAAGTACATCAAGGTTACATAATCACTGGAAAAATAATCTCTCTAATTGATCCCTACTAACTCTTATTGATATACACCTTAGAATAATTAACAATATTCTTGGCATCCTTAACAAAGGCATGCTAGATCCAATTATCCGGTGCAAAAGCTAAAGCAATTCACTCCTACTATGCATTAATAGTCCATGATAAGAGGTGAATCTTGTTAACAGATGAAACTGACAAAGAGTGGTTCATCACAGTTGGATTGAGACCAATGTTACTAGTCCTTTAGGTCGATTCAATTCAAATGCATGTTGTCCTACTAGAGTTAACAGGCTTATTATAGATAGATAGATAGATAGATAGATAGATAGATAGATAGAGTCTCCAAGGCTTTGGTCTAGCAGAAAGAACGAAGCGCATGATATGTGGGGTGGACACAAGTTGCGAGTTTGAACCCCGTCTTAGATAAAAACCTGATATTTAGATGGAAAAGGGTGAGGGGCGAGCTCATTATCCATCATAGTCTCGAAAGTACGCCAAATGGTCCTCGAAGTTCTCGGTTATCAAAATACATTATATATATATATATATATATATATATATATATATATATATATATATATATATATATATATATATATATATATATATATACACACACACACATACATAAGGGAGCATGTGCGTATGTATAATGTAAATAGAACAAGAAAGTCTGAATGACTTACTCAATCCAAATATGCCTTTTGGAAAAGAATGGCAAAATTTCAAAACTCTACAAGTTAGGGCTCTAGGAAAATAATGTATTTCTCAAAAGTTGGAAATCTAACAGTACTTAGCTTTGTTGAGCAAGTACGATATTTACTTTGAAGAGATAAGTATTATAATACTCCACATTCATGTGGTACACTTCACAAGCATTAAGCAGAATCCATATTTAAGGGGATAAAAGTATTAATGCTCCACATTCATGTGATACACTTCACAAGCATCAAGCAAATCCATATCCAAAGGGATAAAAATATTAATCTAGAAGGTTAGATTATTACTCAAGTAGATCAAGTGCAAATGTCCGTTGAATGGAACTGACACGTAGCCAGACAGCCTGAAGTATAAAACAGACATAATATCAGGGAGGAATCTAAAGCTTCCATTTGCAACAGAAACCACATTTATTTTTATTATTTTTTGATAAGTAACAGAAACCACATTTATAATGTAACACTTCCAGAAAGTAGGCAGTCCATAGAATTTGAACATCTTGCAAACAAGAAGAAGAACCACTTATATTGGCACATACAGATCCACCTGCAGCAAGAGCTGTCAGGTCCTCAAGCAACCGAAGTGCAAGCTTTCCAGATTTAGTTAGGGTATCCCTCATTAGCGATGGACCTCCAGAAGAAAACTCCTGCTCCAACAACCTGTTCAAGTACGTCGAGAAATTGAAATTCGTAAATCATAACATCAGACTTCATAAGATAAGCAATCAATTTGTTTAAACAACCCAGTTAGATCAACCACTAACTTAAACTTCTTAAATGCCAGTAGAATATTTTATACAGAAGCAAACATTCTCTCATTAAGAAAGAAAGATATAGTCAATAAGAAGGAAGAGTACAACAAGAAGGGACAAGATGTCGTCGAGGAAGAATACTTGAAATATAAAATTTAAACGAATAGGGTTCTTCACGAATCTTCAAGGGATCACTCACGGATTAGCATAGGTGCAATACCAAAAATGACTAAATACGTCGGCATAGATAGAGGGAATATAACAGATAGTTGACAAAGTAGGTATGTATGCAAGAAACAAAGACAGGCCAGACCACTCAATTATCTATTAAGTTGCTGAATCACCATGAGCGGAATATAATAAAAAGTTGCTAGACATGCAGAGAAGAGGACAGAAAAAACTAAATCCATTATAATATTAGGATGTGTAGCGGTTAAAAAAAGTTATCAGGATGTGTACATACTCTAGCTGATTTATATTGCGATTAACATCACTACTAACTGAACTGCTACGAGAAATGTACACTCCAGAACCAAATTTTCCTGGTGGAAGTGACTCAGCAGAAACCACGCGATCAAATATCAATGCTACGGCTTGCCTAAAAGTTGCTGCAGCAGTACTGAGACAATTTGCCAAGAATGAGCACCCAAATGAAACAAGAGATAAAAGGGAACAACCAACTGAATGCGTTTTAATTTCACCCTTTAAACTCACTTTCGCACGCTATCAGAGGATCTATTGTTTTCAAGAAGACGAAGAATGATAACAAGTGCTTGAGCGGTGTAGTCCTGAAAGTTAAAAAAAAGTTAATGCACATCCATTTTAAAAAAGGAAGACCAACCACAATTCTCTCAAAATAACATTTCCCACCTAAAGAGGAAAACTGGAAACCATTGAAGGAATTATAAGAAGGATTTTTTCTAAGCTCCAGCACTTCCCTCATTTCTCCCCCGGCATTCCCTGTATTACATGTTATCACATACTAGCTAGAAGCTAGATTTTTTCATTCTTTAATATGCAGCAGTATGTTTTTTCTGTTATGCATACTTATACATATTATGTTTCACTGTCAAAATTCAAACTAATGTTTTGAATTCATCAACCATAACCATAAGTTTTGAGCAACATTCAATACTCACATAAAAGGTGTTAGAACTCAGTTATGTACTTTACCATACTGTCATTCATGCTAGACAGGGAACTAAAGATATTACACGTGGAGTCAACATTCATAGATAAGATTCAACAGCAAGGTACCCACAAAGGATATCAGTTTCCATCATATGCGCTCAAAAGTCTAGCAAATTCCTGCTTTTTTCCAAAAGAACAGACAAAACTAGATTAAGCATACATGAACGAGTTTTGCCCTTTTCTGTTTAGGCAAAAGTCACTTAGTTGTTCAATGTCCGATACCACTGATTCAGCCATATTTCAGCAACACATAGAGAATAGCCAACAACTTACTATGATAATCGAAGAGGTAATAGATTAATTATTACCTCATTATCAGGTTGTAAACGAGATTGAAATATTATGAGGATAGTCTGCAAGGTCTTAAGCTGAAGACTCTCATCAGCCATTTCCCCATGCTGTGAAAAGATTTAGAGAAGAGACAGATTTTATATGAGGCAAATATAGTGTAAAAGCATACAACAATATTTCAGACCGGAAGGAGGAAAATACTATTGGTATGAATTATAGACGAAAGATCATGTGGATATTATATCTCGTTAGTAACACAGAACTTGCTAAAAGTTAGCTTTTAGAACCCAATAGCAATAACCATCTTTTTTGCAGATTGATTTTCAAGTTCCTCAAAGCATAATGTGATGGTGCATCTTTCGGCATTGCTAACTTTGTACTTCAAATAAATCAGATTACCCCTCATTCACCTTTGTCCTTCAAATGCAGGTTATTTAGTTTCTACACTACGTGTCCGGGTTCTCTGCTGAGTACTTGAGGTGCTCAAAATAAAAGAGCTTGGTTAAGTTTGAACTCAGAATCCACCAAAGGTACCCAAACATGATAAGTGTTTAATACTTGACCTTGAAATAGCATGGGAAGAAATAGCAGCTATACTATTTCACGTTGCCTTAAATCCAGCATATTTTGCTTTTAATACCTTTTTATCAAAAATGTTGCTTTTTTTTTTTTTGTGTGTGTGTGTGTGGGGGGGGGGGGGGGGGGGGGGGGGGGGTGGGTTAGGTGCTCAAAGGTAGTTTTGCTACCTAAACTTTTGCAGAATTTCTCATGCTTTTTTTTCAAATAGATTATGCTTGGGAAGTCTTTATTGTGTTTTGAAATATTCTTCTTTGGATTTTCATTATTTGCCTACAATGAGACACTCTTAGATCGGATTTTGTTACTTTCAACAACATCAGACCTTTGTTCCTTATGATAGATTTAACAAAGCATGATAAGGCTCAAAGGTTTGTAGAGGGGACCCAAAATCCATTATATTATACTGTAGAAATATTGCAATCAAGGCACTATCAAGATCAAACTGACTGTCAGCTCTAATTTAATTTGATTTCTGCGCTAGCAATGTTGTTAACTTATGGCAGGCATTTTCTCAAACAACGAACTTGCTTATATATCCAAGGTAGAGAGAACATATATATATATCAGAACTTACATCTTTGAGGGTGTCGAGAATCTCCTTTAAAGCTGATGGAGCAACTACATCGTGAGAAATGAGCTTTTGCAGACAAGAAAGTCCAATCACGCTCATTTTCACAGTCCTAACTTCACACGCCATCAAAAATATCTTTAGTATATCCTCGTTAAGTACTATCTCACTCGGGCTCGACAAACATCTTAACTGCATAGTTATATATAAATATGAATCAATATTTATTTAGAGTCAAAAAAATTGAAAAAATAATACTTTGAGAAAGAACCTTCAAAATAGCGTGCTCTGCAGCATCTTTGACGGCAGGATATCGCCGGCGAGCTTCTGCCGATAACGCTCGAAGATCTGACTCCAACACTGCCATCAAAGCCATCTCTTTTTTCTATTCGGTGGTAACGTTACGTTTTGCAGATCTCCTTTTCTCTCAGCGCCCGCAGTGAGACGAGACACCGTCTGGGAGTAGCAGATCCGCTGTCGTTTCAGGGAGCTTGGTGCACGTGTGGAGCACGAGATTGACTCTATTTTACGGGCGAACTGCCCCAATTAGCTACTTAAAATAGCTCAAACACTAATCATTTAATATATTTGAGTTATTTGAGTTATATGTAAATAATCTTAAAACTTAAATTTTCTCTATTAAATATAGATAATCATTGGATATAAATTAAGAAACACTATATAAAAAAATTAATTATTTCTTAAATTTTTTAGATATAATTTTATTTTTATTTTTTGATATCATTCTCGCCGGTGTCATTGGATCCTAAAATTAGTCGGTAAGCAAAATAATAACTCATATTTATGACAAAACAATCAAAGGTTGAGACTATGAAGAACTTTTTTGGATACGACTTGACTCTTTTAATATTACTTGAACTCTTATTTTGTGCGTTGATATTTTTCAAAAATTATTTCTATTTTAAAATTTCAGTTTCTAAAACATTATTTTTAAATAATAATTTATTTTATAATAATGTAAGTACAAGAGGGGTTGCTCTGATGGTAAGCAACCTCTCTCTACCCCAGGGTAGGGGTAAGGTCTGCATACACACTATCCTCCCCAAACTCCACTAGTGGATTATACTAGGTTGTTGTTGTTGTTGTTGTTGTTGTAAGTGAAAATATTATCCTTAAATCAAAACTCATTTTATTCGGCTATCTAAAAATTTACAAAATTGTTTGGCCAGTAAATTTTTTTTCCAGTATGACTCCATTTTGATATTTGACATTAACCATATTAAATATCCGAGTTATTTAAATGATATGTAAATAACCTTATAATTTAAACCTTCTAGATAATCGTTAGATATCAATTACGAGACAGTACATGAAAAAAGACTAACATTTTTTCAAATCTCGTAGTGATAATTTTATTTTTGCACCATTCTCATTGGTGTCATTGGAACCTAAAAATAGCCAAAAAGTGAAATAATAACTTGTATTTATGTCAAAACACAAAGTGTTGATACAATATGAATGATTTTTTGGTTACAACATGACTCTTTTACTACGATTTGAACTCTTATTTGGTATGTTGTTATCTTTCAAAAAATATTTCTATTTTGGCATTCCAATTTCTAAAACTTTATACACACACACACACACACACACACACACACACACACACATATATATATATATATATATATATATATATATATATATATATATATATATATATATATATATATATATATATATATATATATATATATAAAAAATTATTATCTTTATAATGATGCAAGTGAAGATGTTATCCTTAATTTAAAATTTACTTTAGTCGGCTATCTAAGAATTTAAATGATTCTGTAGCCGGTGATATTTTATTTCAATATGACGTCATTTTGAGTTTATCGATATCTCTAGCCACAAATTTTGAATTTGGAATACCCAATATACAAAGGTGGATCTAGAATTTATACTTTATGGATTCAATTTTAAGGTTTTAGCATTGTACTCATTATATTTTTAGAGTTACGTGTTCATATCTACTCTTTTTATAATTTTAAGAATTTTTTACATATAAAGTTTTGCTCAGCGTAAAAAGTTATGGGTTTAATTGAACCTGTTGTCAACACTCTACATCTGCCTCCGCCTATATATATAATTTTTTTTGTTCTTTGAATCATTAAATGTTACATTAGTTGACTTTAGTATGTAACATTGCATATATTATCTTGAAATTGCCAAATAGTTTTTCTCGACATCATACTTGGCTTAACCTCAATACAAACTACTCAAATTGCATTCATATTCAAATTCAGATATCATATCATTTTATTAGTAATAGTGATTCTTTAAAAACGACACACAATGTAAAATAAATATTCTAAGATATCCTTGTCTTATAATCTATGTATTTGAGTTGAAAAAAATATTTAAAATCGATGATATCAACTTTCAATTTTTTTATACTTACATAGATAAAACAGAGGAAGATATTCGTTGTCATCTCTTATTTCTGGTTATTAGATTTTTCATACATTTTTTTATATATTTATTTTTTTTATCTTATTTTTATGTCTTTTTTTTTTTGTTTTTGCAAAACATTAATTTATTTCTCTATAAAAGGACGAGTTTAAATAGAAATTGTCTACATAAAAACTTTATTTATATTTTTAGTCTTCAGTTGAAATTCTTCCATAATTTTTTTTGGCTATATCTAATCAACCTAAATAAGTGCTCGCCTTACCACTTAAATTAAAAAATTGAAGAATGTGTAATTTATATATAATTCATATATAATATGTGTATAATCGTGTGTTGCCAGTATATTATCTATGGATATTAGCTATAAAAAGTAAACAATAAATCTGGTCAAATATTTATGTAAATATTCTATAAGATTCTGGTTTCTTGATTTTATCCATGATATGACTTCTATTATAATAATTTAAAAACACTACTAAAATTCAAAAATTTCTTATCCTTTTATTTTTTAAATTACATTATATTTTAAAAAATAATCCCATTTTGAAATAATTTATTTACATTTTTAAAAAAATCATGTCATACCAGTTATATGGAATAATTTTTTTTCACAGGCGCAATAGTATTTAAATAATCAAAAAAGATAACAAAAGTTCCTAGCATGATTGCATATGATCATTAACCAAATTAAGTATGATAACTTGATAAAAAAAGATAAATTTCTTTTTTTAAAAAAATTTAAATACTTTATATATAAATTTAAAATTATTCTTTAATTCAAATTCAGTTATATATATTATAAAGTTATATAAATAAGGTTATAAAGTTATATAAGAGGGGGTTAAAAAATTAAAGTCATCTAAAAAGTTAGGGTTAAAAAATTAAAATCGTTTTCTTAGATGGTATAGATGATATGACTGATGATATGATAATATTAACAATATCAAATGCAGTTGTTTTCTATATATATCTAAACAGATACTACAATTGTATTGTAGATATATAAAATGTACGGCCAAATCTACTATCGAATAAAATTCGGTTTCTATGTCTAATATAAATTCTTCCAAACTTTGAGTAAGACTCATAACAAAGCTTTCTGGATTTGTATAGTTATTACGATTATTGGACATTAACAATAAAATTATTTTTTGCGATTAAACTCTTATGTTGTGAAAATCCTACTCGGTACTCTCTCTCTCTTATTCTATAGACTTACCATATTATCTAAATTATGAACTGAGATAACCCCTTTACTACTCTTTTTTTAATCCACTCTGTTCATCTCTTCTTCCCAATCTTTTAAAGATTTTAACACTTTTCTTAACTCTTATTTCTTTAACTTCACTCCGGTCATGGTTAAACATTTATATCCTTCTTAATTGTTTTCGGGTTTTACTTAACCAGTTTCTCCTAGGAATTTACAGGTTAATCCATCATAATTGTTAAGAAATTGGGAAGCTAACCATATACTAAGAGTGATATCTAATAATCGAGCATATGAACATGAAACATAAAACTATACAAAATAACAAAAAAATTTAAAATAAACAGGGGTAATATCTAGCAAATTCATAATTTAAATAAAGATGAGTAACTTACATGCTTATAGGAGAGAGATTTCCCTTTCGGGAAACCCGAAAAAGTCTACTGAGCTTTGAGAATTAAAAACGATCACATATAAGCATAAAGACTTATTTATTTTACAAGCTTAGAGGAGGAACTACTAAAGTATTCATAAAGAAATATTTTACAAAGTTTTTGGGAGAGGGATTTTGGTTGATGAAAAGTTGGTTGGATGGGTTTTCTTCAGAGTGTTTTTCTTCTTGTTCTCTCTTGTTTTCCGTCTGCTTTCTTCTCCCTTTTATAGCTAAATTTTTGAGCGAATTTGAAAAATGGATTCCAAACTCTTTCGAAATCTATCTTGTCCAGCCTTGCAGGGTACTTTATTAGGCCCCATCTTCACATGGCTTGGTTGGAGATTCCTTTCGTGTTCGTAACTTTTTCTTCCACTCAAAATTTTAACTTGTCTTTTAGCACAACTAACATTACCTCTTGTCACATCTTCTTTACTTTATGTCACTTGTCACTTTTGTCTTTTAGTACAGCTAGCATTTCTTCCTGTCACATGTCACGACCCAATTCCCGAACCCCGTCGTGATGGCGCCTCTCGTGAAGACAAGGTCAGCCAAAACAAACGAAACACACCTTTTAACAATTAATTAACATAAACAAGTCTAAAACATGATTAATATAGCCATAATTGCGGAAACAACGAAAATAACAAAAGGGAAACCATCCCGACACAGCCCAAACCGGGGTGTCACAAGTCACGAGCATCTATTAAAGTATAAAGACAACTACAAGGTCTGAAATGTACAAAACAGGACGGATGAATGAAAAGGGAGAAAAGCGGTGTTGTGAACGCTGGCAGCCACCTTGCTAAACTCCAATAACTCAGCCTTCGATCAGCACAAAACCCGCTGCCGGGGGAATAAATACCTACATCTGCACATGAGGTGCATGGAGTAAAGTGAGTACTCCAACTTAGTGAGTAATAAAGGTAAATAACAATTGAGTAGTAAGAAATCACGTAAAGCAACCAACATGATGTATAGAAGCAGTGTAAAACCCTTTGAGAAAAGTAGTGAAGCTGTGAAATCTTTAGAAATATCTTAGCTTAGTTTAAACCTCTTTTGAAAATGACCTTTTCAACAATTACGCAATGATTGCAAAACAGTTAGTGCCGATAAGCACAGAAAATCCGCCCCTCGGACACAAATACCACAGTATAACAGGTAAAATAACAAGTAAATATGAAAGAGGAACACATAAAAGTTCGCCTCTCGGGCAATATCTCAAAACAGTACCAGCCCTTCGGGCTACCTCACAATCACTCGTATCAGCCCCTCGGGCTCACTCTTAGAATAGTATCAGCCCCTCGGGCTCACTCTCGGAATAATGGGTACCCGCAATCACTGTGGGTGTGCAGACTCCCGATGGGTCCCTTATGGCCCTAGCACTATATCAAGCCACCTCGTGGCATCATCACTCGGCACTCTACCTTACATCACTCGGCACTCGGCCTCACATCGCTCAAGCCACCTCGTGGCGTAAACAAGTATCTCAGGCCCTCGACCTTATATCACTCAGTAGATCCTCACATATGGCCCTCGGCCTCACTCAGTCCGAAAATCCTCACAAAGCCCCTCAGGCATTAGTAAAACAGTAGTTCTCAACCCAAAACATCATTTAAAATATCATTTAAGCCTCAAAACTGAGTAAAAATGGCCGAGTTTGTAAAACAGTAGATATCAACAGGACTGAGTTCAAGTAATGACTCAAAAAAGTGAGCAAATAGTGATAAAATCCCCGAAGGGTTCAAATAATTGACATGAAGCCCAAATATGGCAATCAGCCCAAATCAGGATAATAACAAATAAGTTTCAGTCAAATACGCGGTAAAATAATCAATCGGGACGGACTAAGTCACAATCTCCAGTAGTAAAAGACCCCACGCTCATCATCCAGCGCATGTCTCACCTCAATATAGCACTACAATGTGCAATTCGAGGTTTCAAATCCTCAAGACATCATTTACAATCATTACTCACCTCGAACCGGTGAAATCTCTAGCTTGCGACACCTTTGCCCCTCAAATCGGCCTCCACGTGCATCGAATCTATCCAAAATCAGAACGAATACATCACAATATGCTAAGGGAACAAAGCCCAAGCGAAAAAAATCAATAACGGGCACAAATCCCGAAATTACCAAAATCCGAGCCCCGGGCCCACTTCTCAAACTCAGAAATTTTCACATCATTAGTTTCCTTATCACCCCACGAGTTCATACATACCAAAAGTTCTCAATTCCGACCTCAAATGGTTCTTCAAATCCCAATTCAAAAGTTCAAAATCCCAAGCCCTAGTTCTTCCATTTTTAGCTTAGTTCCATGAATTTCTAGGTGGATTTCACAATAAAATCACGTTTTAGGTTCATAAAACTTACCTCCAATCAATTCTCCTTGGATACCTCTTCAATTCCCCTCAAAAAGCTCCCAAAATACTCAGCTATGGTGGAAAAATGGCTCAAAATCGCGGATGAAACAACTTAAAATATTCTGCCCAGGGGTTCTTTTCGCATCTGCGGACAAAAATCCCGCTCATGCGGCACCGCTTCTGCGGGCACTCCTCCGCATCTGCGGAACTTTACCTAAGGTTCGAAATCCGCATCTGCGGTCAAATGGTCGCATCTGCGACTCCGCAGATGCGGTTCCTATACCGCACCTGCCGTTCCTGCCTTGCCCCCTCGAAACTGCATCTGCGTCTTTCCTTCCACATCTGCGACACCGCACCTGCGGTCCCAATTCCGCAGGTGCGAAAATACCAGAAGCAGCATACATCAACTATTTTCTAAGTTCCAAAATTCTTGTTAGCCATCCGAAATCACCCCGAGGCCCCCGGGGTCTCAACCAAAAGCACGAACATGACCCAATACTTTATTCAAACTTGTTCCAATCATCAAAACACTTCAAACAACATCAAATCCATCAATTCACATCGAATTCAAGCCTAAGTTTTCTAAAAACTTTTGAAATATGCTTTCGATCAAAAACCTAACCAAACCACGTCCGAATGACCTAAAATTTTGCACATACATCACAAATGACATAACGAAGCTACTGCAACTCTCGGATCAAAATCTCACCTACCAACCGGAAATCGCCAAAATCTCAACTTCGCCAATTCAAGCCTGGTTCTACTTCGGTCCTCCAAAACCAATTCCAATCACGCTTCTAAGTCATAAATCACCCAATGAAGCTAATCAAATCATAAAAATTTCGTTCCGAGATCATATACAAATAAGTCAACTCTTGGTCAAACCTTTCAAATTCAAAGCTTTCATCTAAGACTATTCTTTCAAATCCATTCCGATTTTCCTAAAAACCAAAACCAACGATCTACATCAGTCATAATATATTACACGGGGCAAGTCATGCCTGAGAACTGGCGATCAAGTGCAAAAGCTCAAAACGACCGGTTGGGTCGTTACATCCTCCCCCACTTAAACACACGTTCGTCCTCGAACGTACCCAGAGTTGTTCTAAAAGCCAACCAATCGCTGAATAACCTTACCATGCATATACCCGGGGGTGATCCCACGTCACCCTATCTCATATAGGTTCGATAACACATTGCAACTGAAATTACACAATCCAGTCTGCCCCATAAGCCATAGAACCACATTTCCATTTCTGAAACCATCAATACGATCCAAACCTCACACCTATACTCTGAATAGACCTGAACCAGCTGTAATAACCCATGTTTGCAACCTCGGGAGCAATCCCATGATATACCACATAACTCAAACACTCATAGCGATAACTTCTATTCACAACAGCTGCCCACAACAACCAAATACTGGTAGAAAATCTCTTATCAGCTAAAGTCTCATTCCAACACTGTCATATACTGCCAACGATAAAGGAAACACGCACTAAACCATAACCATTTTCTCGGGTCACCCATTCATGAAGCCGCTTCTCCTTTGACAAATACCATAGCAAATTTTCGAGCCGAACCTCGATCTTATCCTTCCCAATATGCTGAAATCGAATTTGTTCGTATTCATCAATGAACCCAACGGGCTCCTCTAATCTAACACACCACTCTAGTGACATGACACATCAATAGAGGCCTAAGCCACAACTAGCATAGTACGCGCACCAATAAGCAACGGTCCGAACCTACTCAAATTATGAAAATGACTCAAATGAAAGAGTTGTACCTCAAGCTCACCAGTACCACCCAACACAAGGCTAAGAACCCGTCTCACATCCTAGAATAGAACACACGAATCTAACCCACAAGGTCATATCTCCACATAGCTTCGCTGCAACGCGCGACCCTATCCAAACACTGCTCCACATGAGACACCTCAAGTTACTATGCTCGAAGTTGACAACCACGCACAATTTGATGTCGGATCTAAAGCAAATCATTACACCCACGGTGACAAGTAACATATGCCACGCAAACCCGATAGGACATAACCGATACGCCATTCATCGAGCAACACCCAATTACTCTTCCCGCTCGACTTCCACTATGAACCCCAATAGAACCGCACTATATGTGCCCATAACCAACAAATCATAACGTCTCGCAACATAGAAAGGCAACTCATAGATCTCCCCGGATTACTAATAAGCTCAATAACGATCGAATTAACCTATCCCTCAACAATACAATTCAGGGCCAACCAAACCGACTCAAGCTAGAACACGCATCCACATTGGCCTGCCAATGAACTCCTTACCAAGGAAACCTGAAGCTGCTCCTTCCACTACTATAACTCCTGTCGGAGCCATACGATACGGTGCCCGTCACCAAATCAGTACCGAAATCCACAACCTCGCCCGGCGACATGCCCGGCCATAAGAAGCACATCCGAAAAGTCCCTCAACACTGGAACTGAATCAATGGTAGAAACCTCTGCACTGACATCCATCACGAAAGCCCAATTAAGAAAGGCAATCCTTCCCAGTCGTCCGCAGGGTCCTTGAAATATAAACCACTCTACTAGAACATAACCCGACGCACCTTGTCACTTAACCCGTGGCATTTCCAGCATAGCCCAAAGTGCAATAGTCCGGAATAACCCAACATGGAGACAACCAGTCTAAACCCCAACATCACATCCAAAATCTAACAAAGAAAGATCCACTCGAGCCTCCAAATCCCGATAGTTTCCAAACAATGCTGATACACGCGATCTACAACCACATCATAGCCTGAATATGAGAACTTCCGTCTCCACATCCACACGACACATGAATCACCATATCCGATCCAATTTCGCTATCCGAACACATGCCACACCTTTAATACCCAATCATCCCACGATAGATACTCTAAAATTTCCCTATGCCAACAAGCAATCCCGAATATCACTAGTCGATCTAACAAGGAAATGCCGCAATACTACCGAAGTGCCATTAACTTAATCACATTGTCTTTTCTGAAACATATACCCTCGTCAAATCACCCCAATTAGCACTACCACTTCCTTAATCATCTGAAACTACTTGTGCTGCCTAAGAATTCATGACTTTCCGTTTAGAACTGAACCGTAACCTTCCACACACAATTGTCAATGCTCCACAACCTACCACATATACCATACCATCTTAGGATAACATGAGAACTTCATCTTCCTTCCAAGCCACAAACCACTATGTACTCAATTGGTCAAGAACTTTCCATTGGTCCCAATCTAGAAGAAAAATCACTATACATCCCATGCTCAGCATCCCCATAGAAAATATACATCTCCAAACCGCGGTAAAAACCATCAGGAACTCTCCGAATTCCCTTTGCACAAATCAGGCCTGCCAGGACTGAATCCTTCTAACTCGACCAAGCTAAGCAAGTCATCAAAACCTAAGAGCATCGCTGCAAAATACCTAAAAGAACTTATTACCTCGAACACACAACAGAAATTAATCATATCCTTACTATACCGATTCGGTATACTATCAAGCTACTCCATCTATCTAACTTTCCTTTTGATTCATCTTCAACTTGATATTCTCTCTTACTGTAGCACCAAAATTTCTCATACCAGGATTACCACACGACACCCAAGCATAAAACCACACTGTCTAAGACTCATAAGCCGTTGAATACTCTCTTAAATATTCCCAAAAGCACCACATTTGAAATACTTTGCTCTGAAGAACTTCCTGCGAATCTAAATCTGTTACCTCCTGATACTAATACATAGAATCCCACAATTAATATAGAAAACACCACAAGTCTTTAATTCTCAGTTTCTAACCGCATATGTGACTTTGGAATACTCAATTGATATAGGCAGACTCTTGAACACATTAGAACCATTCTCGCAAGTCATCCACTAACAACTCAAGACATTCCGTGATTCTTACACACTTATGAAGCATACTATGTACCTTGTTAAGAATTTTTTTTTCCTTTACTCGAGCCATCCTCGGTCTCAATTCCCGTAGGCCATAACTGATTCACCCGAATGCCTCAAACTAGAATCGACATAGCACCTAGTCGTGCAATCAACTAATCAACAGCAGACTCCCCCACTTGGCTTGAAGCCATAGATCAAAATACACTCAATAACTCATAGCACTTATATTACATTGATGCCACAATACTATAGTGAGATTAAACTCGAATCCTTTGTAAGCTTGTGAAAACACAGATCATCTAGTACTTAAATCTTCGGCAAACCTCGCACTCATTCTCACAACAGTTAAACCCACTCTCTCAAGCGACCCAAATTAAATTCACACATATGTTTCACTTGCACATGAGATCTTCTAACAGTCACATAGGGGTCTCACCACCCCAGAACACTTTGCGAAGATAATCCACCTGCTTTGCCTTCAATTAACGTTTCTAAATACCTTCTACCGTCATAAACTATACGCAGTCACTTAGTCTTTTTGAGTCTAAACTCATACCGCAACATGAAATTTACTTCACTCATGCCCCCTTCGGGCAATACGGTGTAATACGCGAAGCAGCTGAGCCATAGCTCTTCGATCGCTATATTCTTGCGATAGCGAAGGCGTGGTTCATCCTCTAAGAGAGAGTAGATGCGAAGGTTCGGATCGAAGATCTTCGCGAGACAGCCCCGGGGCACCATAGCATGTCGGGAATAAGGGGGACATAGTGAACGTAACCACTCCCTTGGTTGGGGGCTGTGACTCCCCTATCCTTTCAATTTTTTGATTCCCAGGTCTTTTTTATTATCACTGTTGGAATATTTTTGTTGACGACTTGGTCAGGGCGGTTCACAATTTCTTTGCTGAAGGCGCTGTTAAGCCCTAAGTTTGAATTCCAATTTAATTGCCCTTATTCCGAAAGTCTAAAGTCCTTCCAATTTTCACCAATTCCGACCTACCTTTATTTATGGGATATTTGAAGGAGAGCTTTGTAACTTTTTCTATAAAATTCTCTCTAGCTCGAAGAATTAGTTTGATTCTCCCTATAAAAATAGTTAAGGAAAAAGCCGATAAGATCCAAGAAAATAAAATACCCGCAGCAGAATCGGAAGACCTTTAGTAGATTGTTTTTAGGTCCAAGCGGTGAATCAGAAATTTCTGGAAGCATCCTTTACTTTGTTGTTCACAGTAGCAGCTTGCCAAGTGGGAGGGGAAAGCCTCTCAATCCCTATTTGAAGGCGAAGATGATCGATTCTCTTTTTCGAAGGGAATTAAAGCCTAAGGAGATAGGGCTCTTTCCAGACGAGCTGGTGTTCGATGGTGAACTCTTTCCTACCCCTTTCTATTTCGACTTCTTTGAAAGGTGAAAGAGTAAGAAGCTAGACCGACTTGCTCTTAAATTAAAAGCAGCAAGAGCAAGTAAGTAGGCTTTTCTCCGCAAGAACAATCTTGACTTTCTTTATACTTTATAATATAAGGCCCTTTAAACGATCGTAAATGGCCTGAAATGTAACGACCTATGAGAGAAGGGTTTTTAGAAAAGAAAGCGTACCAATCCGTCGCGCCCCCTTCTTTCTAATTCATTCACTTCAAGACTGGTTCTGAACGCCGCGTAACATCATCTTCAACCAACCTCCACCGTACTTTCGGTGCGACCACTAAAGAATTCCACGCGCCCATAACTCGGGGCTATACCTCGAATCAAGACGGAATTTCAACACCTAATAGTTCTTCTATCCTCCAGCAGGCCTTCCTCGTTACTTCTAAGTCGTATAGATACATCTCGTAGTACTAACATACTCATCACATAGTTACCCAACCGTCACTCCCAATAATAGGGACAATACAGAGCATATAAGTTCAAAACACTTGCTCACACAATCAGCACCTCAGTGCTCAAGCCATAGGCAAAGATCCGGCCTCAAGTCCTCTAGACTGGCCCAACATCAACTCACAAAGATCATATCTCGCCCCTCAATCAGGGAATAACGAGCCATCAAGGCACATCTGATACTGAGCGCTCATGCGCGCATACAAACACGTGGAAGGAATTTCAAGAGTTACTTTTCAAGCTAAATCAAGGACGCACGATAGGAATTCAAGAATGTGAAGTTTTTCCTAAAGGTTCTGCAGCCTCTCGAGGATAAATACAGACGTCTCCGTACCGATCCGCGAGACTCTACTAAACCTGCTCATGACTCGTAAGACCTATGTAACCTAGGCTATAATACCAACTTGTCACGACCCAATTCCCGAACCCAGTCGTGATGGCGCCTCTCGTGAAGACGAGGCCAACCAAAACAAACGAAACACCTCTTTTAACAATTAATCAACATAAACAAGTCTAAAACATGATTAATATAGCCATAATTGCGGAAAAGCGATAATAACAAAAGGGAAACCATCCTGACACAGCCCAAACCGGGGTGTCACAAGTCACGAGCATCTATTAGAGTATAAATACAACTACAAAGTCTGAAATGTACAAAACAGGATTGATTAGCGAAAAGGGAGAAAAGCGGTGCTGCGAACGCTAACAACCACCTTGCTAAACTCCGATAACTCAGCCTCCGATTAGCACAAAACCCGCTGTCGGGGGAATAAATACCTGCATCTGCACACGAGGTGCATGGAGTAAAGTGAGTACTCCAACTCAGTGAGTAATAAAGGTAAATAACAACTAAGTAGTAAGAAATCACGTAAAGCAACCAACATGCTATATAGAAGCAGTGTAAAACCCTTTGAGAAAAGTAGTGAAGTTGTGAAATCTTTAGAAATATCTTAGCTTAGTTTAAACCTCTTTTGAAAATGACCTTTTCAACAATTACACAATGATTGCAAAACAGTTAGTGCCGATAAGCACAGAAAATCCGCCCCTCGGGCACAAATACCATAGTATAACAGGTAAAATGACAAGTAAATATGAAAGAGGAACACATAAAAGTTTGCCCCTCGGGCAATATCTTAGAACAGTACCAGCCCCTCGGGTTACCTCACAATCACTCGTATCAGCTCCTCGGGCTCACTCTTAGAATAGTATCAACCCCTCGAGCTCACTCTCAGAATAATGGGTACTCGCGCTCACTGTGGGTGTGCAAACTCTGGAGGGGCCCCTTACGGCCCAAATGCTATATCAAGCCACCTCGTGGCATCATCACTCGGCACTCGGCCTCACATCGCTCAAGCCACCTCGTGGCATCATCACTCGGCCTCACATCACTCGGCACTCGGCCTCACATCGCTCAAGCCACCTCGTGGCGTAAACAAGTATCTCAGGCCCTCAGCCTCATATCACTCAGTATATCCTCACATATTGTCACGACCCAGATTTTCCACCCTCGGGGAGTCGTGATGGCGCCTACTAATGAGAGCTAGGCAAGCCAACTCTTAACTACTTTTATCTTTTATAAATTATTTCTTTTATAAAATAAAAAATTCGCCCGTGGGGCCCACATCTCGGAACACGTCAAAAATTATGGAATATGAAACCTCATCCAACCACGAGTCTAACCATACCAAAATTACTAAATTTCGATAACATTTCGACCCTCAAATCCTCAAATCTATATGAGAGAGTTTTCAAACTCTTCCAACTAAATTCATAGATTTAATACCAAAACTAGTAATAGATTCGGGTAATCTAACCAAAATTAAGTTAAGAACAATTACCCTGTTGTTTTCTCTGAAAATCTCCCAAAATTCGCCTCTTCCCGAGCTCCAATTTGACAAAAATGGAAAATGTAGAATTTCATATGGAATTAATTCCTATAATTTTTATTGACTTAATCGAATTGTTTATGACTAGATTTGAGAATTTCGGGCACGAATTCGCGAGGTAAAGACTTGTTGGAATTTTGAATTGGTTGCAAAGCGAGGTAAGTGTTTGGTCTAACCTTAGCTTGAGGGATTAGGAGTTGTGTCCTATTTGTTATGTGTTATTTGTCGAGTACGACGTATATGCATGGTGACGAGTATCTATACGTTGGTGTCAAGCATGCCCGTGAGTCTTATACTTTGATTAATCTGACTCTGTTTCGTATTGTATATGCTCTATATGATAATTTTTATTGAGGAATATGACTTGTGGAAGTATTATTGCTAATTGAATATGGTAGAGCATTGGCTCAAGTTGAGAATTGAATTGTTGAACATTATAGAGCATTGGATCAAATTGTGAATCGAGTTGTGAAGTAAATGTGAAAAAGAGAAGAGGTTGATGATATTATCTCCCTTGCCGGGATATTGTTGCTTTGATATTCTCTTCCTTGCCGGGACGTTATTATTCATGATATTGTTTCCCTTGCCGGGGTTTTATTGTGATATTTTTATTTTCCCTTGCCCAAATTGCTTTGTGATTGTTGCTTGGGTGAGGAAGAGTGATAAAGCACGAAGGGTGATGCCATGCACATTTACATTATTCATATGGTGATGAAAGAGTGATAAAGCACGAAGGGTGATGCCGTGTCGCACGATGTAAAATTTCGTGCAGTTTATATTGATTCTTATGGTGAGAACGAGAGTAAAAGCACGAAGGATGATGCCGTCCACTTGTCCTTGATTTTCCTGATCCTTGTTGATAATTGAATTATGGCTTTCCTTATATTCCTTTATTGGTTTCCTGTTAATACCTGATATTATTGACTTCCTTGCCTGGATTGCTTTGTGAATGTTTCTTGGGTGAGTAAGAGTGTAAAGCACGAAGGTGATGCGTGCATGGTGAGGAAGAGTGTAAAGCATGAAGGGTGATGTTGTGCATGGTGAGAACGAGAGTAAAAGCACGAAGAGTGATTCTGTGCACTTTCTGTTTGTTGTGTTTATTTGTTAATAACATTTCAAGTGTATTAACTGTTTAGATCTCTTTAATGTTGTGATCCTTTGTGTTGGAATTCATAGTGTTTACAATACCTCGCCTTATTTTTTTTATATGTTCAATACTTCAAATTTCAACAATTGTTACATTTTTAACTCAATTGATTTCTCAACTAAATTTTCCTTAAACCGTTTGAGGTTGTACTTTACTTAAAAAGGAATTTCTTCTATGTTTTGATTTATTGATTTCTCGTATTAAAGGTAATGACTCATTCGATATTGTAATTTAATTGAAAAGGGTATTTTCTTTATCAAATGATTTCAAAAAAATAATAACCTCATCTTCTCTTGTTGATTTCCTAATTGGGTTGGAAGCTGTACTCTACTTTATGTTAAGTGAATGAGGCGTCATAAGGTGACCTTTACTCGAAAGAATTATATTCGAAGGATGCTTATTTGAAATATACTTATTTGAAGGAAATATATTCGAAATATATTTATTGAAAAGCATATTATCTTAGAGATTATTACTTGAAGGATTTATAGGCGAAAGATTTATATTGAAGGACTTGATTAATTGATTGCACATGTATTTATTATTTGTTGAGAAGCATTTATGGTGTTCTTGTTGCCTGTTATTTATATCACTGGTTGATCATTGTTGTCATCATTGTTATCTGCTTCCTATTATTTTTGTACGCTATACTGCACAGGTTTATTTGGTAGTCTGGTCCTAGCCTCGTCACTACTTCGCCGAGGTTAGGCTAGGCACTTACTAGCACATGGGGTCGGTTGTGCTGATACTACACTTCTGTACATTTTTGTGTACAAACCTAGGTATTTGATTGATAGTAGCTATTCGTTGCGGTGGAGACTCAAGGTAAACCTGCTGCAACGTTCGCAGTCCTAAAAGTCACCTTCAATTGAACTTATTTCCATTTGTTCTGGAACAATGATGTATTTATTTTGTATAACTACTCTTAGAAAGGCTTGTGACTTGTACCACCGGTTTTGGGAATTATAAATTGTTAAGAGTTATTGAATTTAAAGTTGGCAAATATCAATGTTATTTCAGTTAATGTTAGGCTTACCTAGTTTAGAGACTAGGTGCCATCACGACTCCTTCGGAGGGATTTTTGGGTCGTGACACATATGGCCCTCGGCCTCACTCAGTCCGAAAATCATCACAAGCCCCTCGGGCATTAGTAAAACAGTAGTTCTCAGCCCAAAACATCATTTAAAATATCATTTAAGTCTCAAAACTGAGTAAAAATGACTGAGTTTGTAAAACAGTAGATATCAACAGGACTGAGTTCAAGTAATGAGTCAAAACAGTTAGGAGACTTAGTCCCACATCGGAATACTAGTAGTATATAGTGTATAGAATTTAGATATAAATAGGGCTCCTAGTATTATAGTAAGAAAATGAATATCAATAATATATTTTTCCCGTGCTATTAGAGCTTTGGTGAAAAAAGATCATTGTGCATCATTCAAGCGACATCCAGGAAGAAAGAACTTAGTCGCCCGCAATTTTCCGGGGACTTGAGAGGCTGTCAGCGACTGTCACAAGTTTCCCCTATCACCAGCGACCAAACCCCAGTCAGTCTCTCCGGCAAAGTCACCTCCATGCACCTCCACATGTAGTCATAAGTTCTGTCCTCCCGCGTCATGCGCCGGCGCGTTTGGACTGTTCCGGAAACTGTCCTTGCAGAATTGGGTTGCCTCCCCATTCCAACATCACCCATCTAGCTTCCTCTATTGTCTGATAACTTTCTCTCCAGGCAGTCCACTTTTTCGGCAAGTACTTCTCTTTTTTGTCAGATGTGAAATTGTTTTGTGGAAAATCAAAACTTTTTCCGGCCAAGTCAGAATCTCCGACAAGTTCAGTCATTTTTCAGTCACCTTCTAGGCCATATATTGGTGAAGATGTGTGGGTATTCACTGGACAGCTACTTGACTCGACTATTTTCAGAGGTCCTTTGAACTTTGGTTGCAACAAAATGGGAACCAATACTTTGAATAGTTGGATGATTTCTCTATCGGAGCATATTGAGTTCCTTCCGTACAAAGCACGTAAACAAACATTTTCTGAGATAGTTTCTGTTGTTCAACCAGGTAATAGGGCGAGTCATGTCTCCCAATCTTCTTCTCCCGACTTTTTAATCATTGATTCGAGCGCATCTGATTATATTTCTAGTAACAAATATCTTTTCACTACAACTTCTTACTCTAAATCACTTCCAACAATCTCAATAGCCCATGGATCTCAAATCATGGCAATCAGAATAGGTCAAGCTAGTCCACTTCCTTATCTTTGAATTCAGTTCTTTATGTTCTTGGTAGTCCTTTTCATCTCATATCCATTAGTCGCTTAGCCAAATCACTTAAGTGCTATGTTTTATTTCTTGATGACTTTGTTATTATACAGGAACTCAGTACGAGACAGATCATTGGTACCGGGCGTGAATCAAATAGACTTTATTACCTTATCCTTGCTAAATCATATGGACTCACATTTTGTCATGCTTCAACAGCTTGTCTTGTAAGTGATTCATCTGATTTATTACATAAATGGTTGAGACATCCCAGTTTATCAAAACTTCAGAAAGTGGTAACAGGGTTGTCTGACTTGTCCACTCTAGCGTGTGAGTCCAAACCGGGCATACTCGCTCCCATTTCCCTCGGTGTCCTGATAATCGGGCAAAGCCAACTTTCACTTTAGTCCATTCAGATGTTTGGAGTCCTAGTTGGATCAGTTCTACCTTGGGATTCCGCTACTTTGTCAGTTTCATAGGTGATTATTTCAGGTATACTTGGATATTCTTGATGAAAAATTGATTTGAGCTATTTCCTATTTTCCAAACCTTTCACACTGAAATCTAAAATCAACTACATAGCGGCAATGCCTCAGAGTATTTCTCTTATCCATTTCAGCAGTTTATGAACTCTCATGGGATCATTCATCAAACATATTGTCCATACACATCTCAACAAAACGGGTTAGTTGAAAGAAAGAATAGACATCTCGTTGAGACTGCTCGTACCCTACTCATGTGATCTCATGTTCTGTTGCGGTTTGGGGGATGCATTACTCACATCTTGTTATCTTATTAATCGTATATCATCATCAGCTATCCATAATCAAGTTCCATTCTTTATCTTGTTCTATTCTCTTTGGGAGCACGTGCTTTGTTCATAACTTTATTCCAGGAAAAAAAAAAAGTTAGTTCCCCGTACTCTTAAGCTAAGTTGCTCGGACACGAGTGCGGGTGTCCGACACGAGTGCAGATGTAGAGGTCGAATCCTTCTAGTCCTATTCTACTTTTGGTGTAAAAAGTTAGCATAGAAGAAGCAGACTCTATTTTTTATGGCCTAGATTTTTTGTAAGATGATACAGATCTAGGATTTTATTTTTTCTCTTTTCCGTAACTCTGGAGACTTCACAACGTATAGTTCTCCCTTTATACATAAAAAAAATTGTTACCATTATAAAAAAAAGTGTGTAAAGTCAAATGATCAACTTGTAGATATTTTCACTTAGTCTCTTACTAGTCCTCGTATTAGTTACAACTGTAGCAAGCTCGATACATATGACCAATATGCACTGGCTAGAGAGGGAGTATTGATAGTTAGTACTAACATATTATGTATAGTGTCCCACTCATCGGGGAAAATATGTCTAGTGCTGTATAAACATTGTATGAAAATAGGCTATTGTAAGACACTTTAGATAACGAATATATCAATAATGTATTTTCTCCTGTGCCTTTATTTCTCACAGTCACCCGTGACAAAAGTAACTAAAACTGCAATTCTTTTAGCTGTGAGATCAGAGGTCGATACTTTTGATTACGACAGAATAAGTTTCTGACAGTAGAAACTAGTGTTGTTGACAGGACAAGCAGAAATATATCAGTTTTCAAGTCTGGACCATCAGTTGTTACATAGAATATATCAAATATATTAAATTTTTGTTTTCAATCTTTAAAGTTCAAAGAAGAAATAGGACAGCAGATGTTTATCAAGCAGTATAGATCACTTTGAGGAAACAAGACAATCCACAGTAGAAAATTATAGAGTAGAGAAGCATTAGCATCCTGATAGGAAGGTTTGTCTTGTTTCTAGCAAATTACTTCATAATAACAACAAAAAACATTTCCTCAGAAGGAATAGAGCTATCAATGTAAGACAATATTATCCATGTAAAGAAGGTAAAGGAAAAAAAAACATTTATATTGCTTTCCCAAGATTTATACCATATTACATATCTTCAATAATTTGAATAGGTTCTCTAGTTTCTAGCAAATTACTTTCCCCTATCAGATATTCTAGATAGGTTTGTTTTGCTACAACAAGCCTCTCGGGATTAAAGTAGCAAATGCCTGAATTTGAACTTGTCATAAATGGACTAAAGAGAAAAGGGCTTGAAAGCCTAAAAGTTAGTTGCCTATCAGCTATATGCTCAAAAAATGTAACAAGGAAAAAGCTTAATTGCACAGAATACAAATACCTCTGGTCTTTCATCAGCACCAAGATTTTGTAATAAAGAAAAAATTGAAAAGAGCAATTTGTCACAGTCTACAATACTCATTTGGAGTGCTTGGTCGTTAACTTTCCCAGAGAAACTTAGAGCCCGTTCTTCCTTCATTCCATTACTATCTGAAATCAGATAAACACTCAGTTTTCATCTAGAACAAGAGAAGAAATCAAAGAACACACTTTTAATAAATGGAACCAACACCTATTTACAACCCGTGGTTCTACCTGATTCTTTTTCTTCATTCTGTTTATACAGAAACCCCTTAACGATGAAATCTGTGGAAGTCCATAAAAGGCCAATTGCTGTCAAACTGATATTCAGTTCAGTGTTCTGAGCACTATATGCTCCAGTGACATCAATGCATCTGCAAAGAAATAACATTATTAAATAATGATGCTTTCGTGCCATTTGGTTTCTTTTGTCTTTCTTCTTTTTAAGTTTGTTTCTTAATTCTTACTGCTGTCTGAGAGACCCTCTTCATCGAGTTCGTTTCCATTGCTGTCAGCAGGTACTGTTAGCAGGCCATCATTCATGATGACACGAAGATTCTGTGCAAGAAATCGTAGCAGTCAGTTCACATCAAAGATGCATATGTAAGCTAAAGCTTCGCTTTCAAGTATGTTACACCATTCAGAGTGTAAACATTAAGAAGGTAGAACATAGCCAATACTAATTGCATCAGTGAGCCACCATGAATTATGTCGAAGCATTCCGTCCAACCCGTCTTCTTTTGTAAAGCAATTTTAAATGTGGAAAATATTTGTATACAAAAACTATACTATAAGGTAGAGAATCAATCCAAAACTATGGTTCTCTACAAAATATAACGAATCTTCTATACATATAGAAATCTAATGGGTGCATCAAAAAGAAACTAGAAACAAGAGCAATTCTTTAACTGTACAAAGTCAGTCCTAACTCAATCAAAAGCTCCCTATTCTTCTCCTTCTATCGGACCTACAATATAACGAGTGGGCGATAGTATTCTAATTGATCTTATATGCACTGAACATAACCTAAACATCAATAAAGAAGGGAAATCAGTACCACCAACCATGTTATTTAAGCGGTATTTTAGAAGAGATGAAAGAGTAGAGGCAAAATATGAATGATTTTGGGGTTGCGCTTTACACTTTTCCTCAAAATGCCTTTAAAAAGGTAGGACAACAAAAAAGAAATTAGTCAACGAACGAAAAGAATCTGGGAAAAATGGGAAATATCAAGCCGTCTCTAAATACTTTGTTTGTTGTTAACCCTAATAACCAAATTGACATTCCTCTTTTTTGTATTGGAAAAAGAATAACATGTGTGGTGGATGCCTTGCTACTTGAGCTGGCTTGAGTCAATCAATACTAAGTAAAATAAATGGAGGAGCTGGTTGAGACAAAATCGACCCAAGCTCGCAAATCTCATGAGATAAGCCTAGTTCACTTGCACCCTCAGTTTTGTTGAGTGTTTAGCGTTGTTACCTGAAATCCAAGAGTAATGAGATCCTTCTCGGCAGCGTTTGCTACTGACCTGAAAGCATCATTTCAAGATTTAAAGTTCTCTTGACTGAAAAACTATGGCTCTAAAGACCAAAAGCAACTCAAAGTACTAGATGAGCACCTCAACAATTCAAGAATATTTGGCCAGCTATAATGGAGCTTTTCTCCATGTCTCTGAAAGAATATAAATCATTAAAAAGATAAAAACAGCAGTGAGAGAGGATCACAAGAAGAGAGTTCTGCATCTGTGAATCAGTGCTATGGAGTAAAACAGTAACTTGGATAACACTACCTCTAAAACGTGAAGAAGAATTTTGAGAGATCCAGCACGAACATCGATGTTCTGAGCTGAAGAATATAGCACTTTCAGTGGAGAAATGACAGCACACTCCAGTGACCTCAACTCTATATTCTCAGTTTGTACCTAGAGAGTTTGTCAAAAGTAAAGATTATTACCACCTAGCATGCAAAAAGTCATGACCTTTGAATGGAAGGTTAATTCTCACATCATTGCATGCACCCTGGAGCTTGGATGATGCATATTCCTGGACCTGATTAGATCCTAAAACAGCGGAAATAGATTGATCCATTGCATTCAGTGCTATAGTTCTCACATGCTGATTTGAACTATCAGTAAGCTACAAAAACATGTGGGCATTAGAACAAAAATAACAAATGCAACCATAACATTTTATGAAATTAGGGATTAGATTACCTCAATAAAGTGGCAAATAACTTCATTCCATAATGGTCCCACCCCTGTTATAGAAGATTACCATAATTTAACTGTAACGAGAAAAGATAATGAAAATTTGAAAAGGTTAAACATACAGATGCAGCAGAATGTGTGTGTGTGTGTGTATTTTTGAAAATTGCAGCTAAGTGTATGTTAATAGATTCTTGACAAATATTTGAGATTATTAGCCTTCCGTTTGGCCATAGATTTTGCCAAATTTTTTTCCAAAAAAAAATTGGCAAAACATGTTTGTTTATAGATTTTATCCATGTTTTGGCAGATTTTGAAAACAAAATTTCCAAATCCCAAAACTAGCTCTAGACCTTCTTATGTGGTTGAAGGAAAGGATGTTGTCTCCTTATGTAGCCTTGGGCAATCAACTTCATGAGCTAGCTTTTGAGATTGAGTTTGGCCCAAGGTCCATTTTATAAAACATTATATCGGAGACAGATCCACTACTTCTTTCTATGTTTTCAAAATAAGCAAACTGAAGTTGGTTTCTCCTCCTTGAGGTGGACGGAGCCGGTTAGAATATCAAGGGAATACTTGTCTTGATTCACTGACTTGAATAAGGGAAATATTGTAGAATATTCTATAGGATACCTTATGAATTACAAAACATTCCTCTGCTATCAGTTTTCAATACTATACAGACTATCAGTTATCAGCTTTCATTTTCAATTTCAGATTTCAGTTAAATGTCAACTATCAAATTATAAAATGTTATATAAGGGTATTATTGCATTCCATATTTTTATTAAGCAAGTTTTTCAGGACAGCATAAGGGGTAGTCAATGAGACTTACTGAGTACCATGACAGTGATACTTAACCTTCGGGCATCTACTTACTATTGTGTAGAGCTAGTACCTAACCTTCGGGCGTCAGGGACGAGATGTTTGGCTAGTACCTAAACTTTGCAGATCCAGTTGGTGAGCTCCGCTTCTTCTAGCGGTAGCCAATTTTCGGTTTCAGATACATTGGTTAATCTTTATTTTGATTCCGAGGATGCCCCACACATTTGTGTACCTTGCTCTTTATCAGATCATTATATGAATTCGGATTCAATTACATAATTTACCTTGCTCATTATAAAATTGTGATATAAATTCAATGTTAAAAGCAATTCAGTCAGCGAGTTCAGAGTTCACTCGCTGGGTAGTACGGGTTGGTTGTCAATATGTTCCACCCCAGTTTAGGGACATTGACTTATTTGTCAAAGCCCAAGCCCATGGCATGTATTATCCGCTTCGGTCCAACAGACCTCGCGGATTTGCTTCTTGTGCCCTTGAATTGAAGAAAAAAGGAGTGATCAAGAGAAGTTGTCCCTCATGATCAATCTGAATTGAAGTGCTACCAACTCTTCTTGAGGATTAAGTAAATAACAACGATGTCTACATCATCCTACGCTCGTCATCATCGAGCCCAAAAGAGCATAACATGTGAACTTGTCCTATGCCTTATAAAGCTCTTCACTTTCCTCTTCCATTTTAATATGGGATTCGCCTAAGGTATCATGTGCACCCCTTCTTCGGAAGCATGCTAACGAAGAAGCCTGACAGTCCTTCTCTCCTTCTCTTTAATCCACCCTCATCGGCTCACCCTCTGTCATGGGTGTAAGATAAAAGGAGCACCACTTGTATATTATTACTTCATCAAATCAATGAGAAGTTTTTTCTCTTTTTGCATACATGAACAATAAAACAGATGACATGCAGGTCAAGTCATGCAATATCAATATACATTTTTTACTTTGGACGTCTCCAAACATATCCTAGTCTTCAACTTTTAAGCCAACTTATATGCACCGGGTGGTCATGACTATGAATAACAAAACAATCTGGAAGGCTAAAGTGGGTGTAGTCTGAACATTCCCCAAGTAGGCTCTTCCAGAGATGTGTCTCATAGCTCATGTACGCTTTAGTTTTTCTTTTCTTTTAATACCTAGAATTTTGAAGCAGAAGTTTGAAACAGCAGCATATACCATAGAATTCTGCAGGTACTTGTTGAATAATATTATCCCCATAGTCAAGTGACCACCACTATAAAATTGTAGGTCCATATTACCTAAAAGTTTAAACTATTAAAAAGGACACACTTCCATTTACTTAATTATATTTTCAACAACCACGATAATGACAAGGAAGTCAAAAACATTTACAGCTTACCTGATAGCTAAAATATCTTATCCTATAGCATTTCAGTTGCAATGCATCCTCTTAGTTTAATCAATTTTAGAACAATAAATAGAGAAATAAATAAGTAACCAATTATACGTGATGGCACCTTCCAAAAAATTGAAACAGATAGTTATAAACTAGGAGCATAATGCATGTTTCATGTGTAACAACAGATAGGGAAACAAAAAACATAGGAAAAATAGTTGTCAGGACATACTATGCATGTTATTGACTAGGATCGATAACATTCTTTCTAATGAGAAACAGATGCTTCCACTTTTTTGACTTGACGGTGGGCCAAAGCTACTCACAGCTGCAGACATACACTGATGTGACAACTGACGTAGAGCAGAAAGCAGTGACTTGACAGCAGCTACATGCATCAGAGCAGAGCTCTCAAACAGCTTCATAAAGAAGTGAACTTTTGAATTTATATACAAATGATAATAAGTTAAACAGTGAAAATGAGAAGAAAAAGGGGAACTCAAGCACCTGAGAATTTAAGGAAGAAAGAATATGAAAATCACTATATTGACCAGAAGAATCTCTTGTGAGCTTTGGCACAGCTGTGGAGACCTCCTGCATCATGGTAATTAAAGTGCATGAACAAGTAGATTTTTCAGCCTTCGGTGGTGACACATACAGCCATAATGATATGGACAGCTAGTAAATTTTGAGAGGTAAGAGTTGTAAATTATAGCTCATACTGTATTTTTAGGCTGCTATGTCATTCCAGAACCCATTAATTGTTTGCTTGTAGTAATAGAGAGAAAACCTGAGAGCTACTGAAATATTCTGTTTGTTCCCCTTACTCAAAATTATAGCATTATATTTATCTTTTCCACGTTTCACTCATAACTAGACTGTTTCCGTTGAGAAAAGAAAGGGCAGCCCGGTGCACTAAGCTCCGCTATGCGCGGGGTCCGGGGAAGGGCCAGACCACAAGGGTCTATCGTACGCAGTCTTACCCTGCATTTCTGCAAGAGGTTGTTTCCACGGCTTTCCGTTGAGAAAGCCAATGAAAATTAAAAGAGGCCATAACTCAAAAGGATACGAAGTAAGCATCAGGAACTGCATTTTTCTACTAGATTTTCATTGAATAATTCGAAGCTTTTCTATACTACAGTGTAAGTAACTCTCTAAGGACACTAGCCTATTAGTGTTGAAGTAGGTCAATTCAATTTTAGAGATTGGTCCAATCAATCTCCAAAAATAATAATTGAAGATAAACTAGCCCTTTCCTTTGTTGACATCCAATATTACCTGTGTAGTTGCATGTGGAGAATGAATAGCTCGGTCAAGAGAAGCTAGAGTCTCCAGTACCTGCACATATTTAGCAAAAGCAAATATTAGGAGCTTGCAGTTCTAACTTTTCGGTAGATGCAGATGGTGGACCAACTCACCAAGCTCCATGAAGGACCTAAAACATTATGCAGTCGATGAGATATGTTGAAAAGTGTTCTTAGTGCCTGAGATACAGAAGCATCAATAATAACACCATAAGTTTCTCAAAACCCATACATCATGAAATAAAATTGGCTCTCCAAAAGTAAAATGTCAAAGAAATTTGCAATAGCTGCACACACGACAAACAACAAATACCTGCACATTCTTAGGAGTAAGGACAATAGTTTCCTTTGGCTCAAGCAATGCTTCTGACCGCTTAGACCCAGGAGATTGCACCACACTGTAGATTGTTAATAGCATATTAATTCAATGAATTGCACAGAACGTTTTCAAAGAAATACTAGAACATATGATCAAACATTATTATAACTATATGCAGCTTAATGTGCAGATTTAGACAACAAAAAAATAAATAATGACCTACTTCTGCACGAATTTGTGCAATTAGTTGAGCAGCTGAAGTCATTAGGCTACAGACTGCAGTTCCTTAAGTGAGGGTTCCTATAATCACTACACCAATTGTTTCTCTGAAAACTTACGACAGGGAGAGGATAGCTCATCATTATCTTTTAGTAGCTTGGCTATCTACATAATCCACCATTATTTCATTTCTGGGGTGAGGGTGTCAATGGAGGGCACGTGCCATCCTTGGCCTTCAACAAAAAAATTATAGGAAACTTGGCCTTACTTTTTGCATTCGAATTTTCCCCTCAACTTTAATTGAACAACTTTATTGATTAGGAATAATCACGCGTAAAACCTTCCTTGAAATAAGATAGGAGTAAAAGTTGTCTTCTGAATTATTTAATTACTTCAAGTTCTAACATGATAGGACTACTTCCTAAAAGTCAATAACCATATGTAAAAGGTTGGTTTAAGAACAAAATATATCAAGCTGCTTAGCCCTGCTATGAAAGTTTGGGAGAGAGTCGTAAAACTAAGGGTGAGGAGAAGTGTGTCTATTTCCGAGAACCAGTTTGGGCCGAGGCGTTCGACTACAGAAGCCATCCACCTTGTTAGGAGATTGATGGAGCAGTATACAGAGAGAAAGAAGGACTTGCATATGGTGTTAATCGACTTAGAAAAGACGTACGATAAAGTTTCGAGGGAGGTTTTGTGGAGATGTTTGGAGGCTAGAGGTGTACCTGTTGCCTACGTTAGGTTGATTAAGGACATGTATGATGGAGTAAAGACCCGAGTGATGATGGTGGGTGGGGACTCGGACCATTTTCCGGTTATGATGGGGTTGCATCAAGGGTCGGCACTCGGCCCTTTTTTGTTTGCTCTGGCGATGGACGTACTGACGTGCCGCATTCAAGGGGAGGTGTCGTTGTGCATGCTATTTGCAGTTGATATTGTATTGATTGACGAAACGCGAGACGGTGTGAACGCGCAATTAGAGGTATGGAGGCAGACCTTGGAAGTATGGAGGCAGACCCAACGAGAGGTGAGGTTGGACTCGTAGGTCATCCCTAGGAGAGGAAGTTTTAAGTACCTTAGGTCTATTATTCAGGGGGGTGGGGAGATTGATGAGGATGTCACACATCATATTGGGGCGGGATGGATGAATGAAGACTCGCTTCCGGTGCTTTATGTGACAAGAAGGTTCCACCGAAACTTAAGGGTAAGTTCTACAGATTGGTGGTCAGACCAACGATGTTGTATGGGGCTGAGTGTTGGCCAGTCAAGATCGCTCATGTCAAGAAGATGAAGGTAGCAGAGATGAGGTTGTTGAGATGGATGTGCGGGCACGCCAGGTTAGATAGAATCAGAAATGAGGTTATTCGCGACAAGGTGGGTATGGTCCCTATTGAGGACACACGGCTTAGGTGGTTTGGTCATGTGAGGAGGAGCACAGTTGCCCCGGTGAGGTGTGAGAGGTTGACATTGGAGGGCCTACGGAGAGGTAGAGGTAGGCCAAAGAAGAGGTGGGGAGAGGTGATTAGGCAAGACATGGCGTAGCTTCAACTGACCGAGGACATGACCCTTGATAGGAAGGTATGAAGGTCGAGGATTAGGGTAATAGAGTAGGTAGTCTAGAGTGTTCATAACAGTAATATTGACATGCATTCTCGCTGTCTATTGATAGTAGGTTTTTATGGCTAACCATTGTTTTCTTTCATTGTTGATCACCTTACTATCTTGTTTTGTTTTTATTTTGCTTTTATATGGCTTTTTGGTACTATCCCTTCTTGTCAATATTTTCATTAATGTGGTGCTTATGCTTTCCTGAGCCGAGGGTCTATTGGAAACAACCTCTCTATCCTCACAAGGTAGGGGTAAGGTCTGCGTACACACTACCTTCCCCAAATCTCACGTTGTGTTGGATAATACTGAGTATGTTGTTATTGTAATAATAATAATAATAATAATAATAATAATAATAATAATAATAATAATAATAATAATAATAATAATAATTATTATTATTATTATTATTATTATTATTATTATTATTATTATAATAATAATAATAATAATGACGATGAGGTAGAGGAAGAAATTCATCAAGCATTGCCTTGACAATTGTTTTCGTCCATTATTGATTACATGGTTCAAACAATACCTCATCTCGGCAATTTTTTTATTGGTTTGATTCTCTTAGTATCTCAAATGATCTCTCCATAACTGTTGCATTCAAATTTAAAGGAAATATAAATTGAGGAGATATGGATTTATGAATTTAAACGTCAATCGTCTAGCGGTGCAAATTTCCAATGAAATTATTGTCAATCTTTTGTTCTGTTATTGTTATATTTCTATCCCTACGTGTTGTTCCTTTCGCCTCATTTTCTTATTATCTTGTTGTCGTTATTGCTTGTTGCTACTGTTTTATTTTCATCTTTCCCTACGCCAAGGGTCTATCGGAAACCACCTCTCTACATTTACGGTAAAAGTAAGGTATGCGCACACACTACCCTCCCCAGGTTCCACTTGTGGGATTATAATCGGTTTGTTGTTGTTGTTGTTGTTGTTGGTGTTGTTGTCTGACAGTGCAAATCGCGAGTTTCGATTAGAAGCCTTGTTCTCTTAGGCAACTAGGTTTATGTTGTTTAATTAAAATTGTATAATAAACATGAAATCAGCTTATTAAAACTGTAGAAGGTTGATAAAGTTATCCAGTTAGGGTAATTTGGGAACAAAGAAGATATACAGGAGTACAAAGAAATAAGAGGTAAGCTTGATAACTGAAGCGACATGAAATCTTTGTTGGCAGAGGAATAAATCAATCAGCAAGAAAATAAAGAATTTACAAATCTCAACAAGTGTAATCTTCACTTCATGAGCGGCTACATGAGTTTCAAAAAAAGTTAGTGATATATGGTTACCTCTTGTAATCTTGGCTACAATCGTTGATTGAAAAGTAGCAATATTTATGTTGGCAATGGAGGTAAAAAGTTTTTATGAGGATAAGGTGCAGGGAAATAAGGAGGGTATACTCTGCATAAATATCCTTCTCAAAGATTCTGCATCAATAGGAAAATGAAAAAATGGGGGGAAAAAAGAAATGGAAAGAGGGCTCTAGTGCTTGGCCGCCGAATCAATGCATCTCCAAACTCTAATGGTGTTTACGGTTCGCAGAGACTCTTGTTTGAGTTTATCACATTGAATTATACATTTCTTTTTCTAGAGAAGCAATGCAATTATATTGAGCCGTTATCGGTGAAAATAAAATGAAATACTTTTCCTCCTAATCCTCCTCTTCCAACCATTGTTTGTTTTAATAATTAATTCCTATTTATGCCCCTTGTGAAGTGAACTATTTCATGATTTATAAAGAAATGATTAGATAAGTGTATAAGTCGTTCGAAAAAAGGAGAGTATGATGTAAATCAAAAGAGAATGCTAAAGTTAGGGGTATAAATGTAAAGAACCCCAAAAAATATTACCTAGGCCCAGCTCGTGGAAGGATTTTCACACTAGTTGAGTATACTCGATCATATCTTTCTTCTAAGTCTTCGACTCTTCAGCGGAATTCGATGATGCATATTCATATAGAACTTCAACCAATGTCACTTGCTCTACTTGTTGACACTCTAATAATCAATTTGCGACATCAAAATCTGTAGTTTTTTCTCTACTTTCACAACCCTTTTTGGAAATTTCTTCTCAAAAGATACAATATATTTTTTATAACAGTGGCTAAAAAGGTACAATTTTTCTAACCCAAGCTCTTAATATCTTTTCCTAGTTAAGTAAAACATTCAATTTTTTATGGACCGAGTAGTTATAAAGAGGGAAGTAACAAAAGTAGTTTGCCTCAGAAGGAATGACTGATTCACAGTATAAGGGTCAATACTTCTAATCTTCTTTTATGAATTCTGAAATCAATTTCTTATTTTTGTAAGATACTTCCTCTGTTCCATTTTATTGGACACATTCATTTTTAGTGTGTCCCCAAAAGCTGACACCTTTCTCTATTTGGAACTATTTAGAATTAGCTCCCTAATTTTACCCTTAATGATGTTGGAACTATTTAGAATATAAAAGCTCATTCTTTTACTAGGAGTGAGGAGGTGAAAAGACATGTGAAACTCTCACCATAACTCATTTAATTATTGGTAGTAAGGGCAATTCTTGTACTTTGCATAGATTTAGCTTAAATTTCAAAAGTCTATCCTTTATTTCTTAAAATCACTGTTCAGTCACATAATGTGACCAAGGGAGTTTATCGAACATAAAAAGTATTATGAATCACAATCTTTATAGTGAGATTTTTTAAAAATAATTTTGAAAATTGTAGTCGATGGTAGAATTATTTGATTTCATAAGTAGTAATAATGTCATTCTTTTGAATGGAAGGAGTAAAATTGTTTCTTTTCATTTTCTTTTGTTTTGATTTATAGAGAAAGGTGTAACAAGGTAGCTGGTTGTATCGCATGTCGAGGTGATGGAAGGTTCTCTCACCATTGATGATGTTTTTGTTGTCTTGTCACAAAGTTAAACAAAAAAAGTTTTTCTATTGAAAGATGAAGGGTCTTAAGCTACCGATTTCATTTTCCCCCTCCATTTCACATTTTAAATGATGTGCTAATTGAGTTTACAATAGTTTCACTTCATCTCCTTTTCCATATGGCAATTTATTCCTTCCTTTGTTGTGCATACTTTTTGGTTTTATCTATTGCTTTCAATTACTTCTTAGAATAATGCGCCACCTTGGGGTGTAAGTTCAGTGACGTAACCCATGAGGCTGACGTGGAGGTGAGGCTTGATACACAAGTCATCCCCAAGCGAGGAAGTTTGAAGTATTTTGGGTCGATTATTCAAGGTAACGGTGAGATTGACTATGATGTCACTCATTGTATTGGAGCGGGGTGAATGAAGTGAAGGCTCACATCCATTATCTTGTGTGATAAAAATGTGCCACCAAAACTTAAGGGTAAGTGCTACAGAGTGGTTGTTAGATCGACTATGTCGTATGAGATGGAATATTGGCCAGTCAAAAACTCTCATGTTCAAAAAATAAAAGTAACGGAGATGAGTAGAGGTAGAGGCATGCCGAAGAAATATTGGGGAGAGGTGATTAGGCAGGACATGACACATCTTCATCTTACCGAGGACATGATCCTTGATAGGAGGGTGTGGAGGTCGAGGATTAGGGTAGAAGGTTAGGAGGCAGCCGAGCGTACTCCTTACTGTTATCTTGCGGTTGTTACTCCTTTTTGGTCTTGTAGTTGTAGTATCATTCTCTTATAGTTTTATTCTTAGATTTCTATTACGATCTATTGTTTCTCTTGCTTCGGTTTTCTTAATATCTTGCCATTATTACTGCTTCTTTTCCCATGGCTTCTTCACTACTGTATTTCCTTTTCGTTAATGTTGAGTTCATGTTTTCCTTGAGTCGAGGATCTAGCGGAAACAACCTTTCTACCTACACAAGGTACGACCCTCCCTAGATCCCACTTATTAGAATACACTAGGTTTGTTGTTGTTGTAATAACTGAGCCACCTTAATGGACTATTTAATTTTAAACTTTTCCTTACTTATTTTGTAAATAATGGTTAATTCAGCTTTCATTATTTCACTAATATAATAGATTGATAAATGTTATTCTAAAATATGACTATTATTTGATTCAGTTTTGAATTAATAAACTATATTTTCATTCAACTTTGCTTATTAACACCATGTCAACTTGATATATAATCTAATTTATTTTTGTCACTTGTTGAAAAATTACTTATAAAAATGTCATTTGTATTCAGAAGAAGCTGAGCACCACTGACAAAACGAATTGAATTCTTGATCTTTCTTCATTGTGTATCGGTAGTCTTGTTTTCTTTCTTTCTTTCTTTTTTTCCCCCCGGTTACCTCTCACATAAAGTTGTAAACTGTATTTTATAGCTTATTAGGTTAAAAAAAATTCTACTTGTCTCTCTAGTATATTTCACCATCATTGGTCCCGAGTCTAATTTGATAGTCACCAAGTACATTTGATGGAATAAGGAAAGATGTTTAGGAGTCATATTCATTATGTTTAGTTACTTATAATATTATTCATAGACCTTTAAGTTGTTAAATAGCTGTAAAAATCTATGTAGCCCGGACTCTTCAAAAACGCTGTCGGGTGCGTATCGGTTCTTCCAAAAGTAGTGCATTTTTGAATGATCTGACACGTTTGCGGCAACAATTTCGGAGAGTTCCAAGCACCATAGGTAAAAATAGGTTTGGCCCGCACTCTTCCAAAAATCCACCGGGATTTTATCTGGCCCGGTCGCTTTGCCGCTGCTCATCTTACTCATAGCTCCTCAACTTCATCAACTATAATCCGCCTACAATACCCAAAGTCACAACGACTCCCGGAGAGTTCCAAATTACCAGTACAATGCTCCTGCCCCCTCCTCGTTCAAGAGACTATGGAAGTAGGTCTGCCATCTCCGCCGGATAAGTCCCTCATCCAACAAAACTCTACCTTCTTCGTCCTTGATGCACTTCACTTGGTCCAAGTCACGTGCTTTCCTTTCTTGCGTCTTGGTTAACTTGAACAACCTTTTATCCCTACCTCGACCCTCGAGTTCCTCATACAAACGACTAAAAGTTGTAGTCTTGGCCGCCGTAACTGCTAGCACTGCCTCTTTCTTAGCCAACTTATAATGCACCCTATTCGCCCTCTCCTCTTCGTCTACACTTTCCACTAGCTTCAAATACGCTACTTTCTTGGATTCCACTTTTCTTTGCACCTCTCCATTCCATCACCAGTCTCCTTTGTGACCACCAGAGTAACCCTTTGAGACCCCTAATACCTCTCTCACGACTTCTCTAATGCATTGCACAGCCGTGGTCCACATAGAGCTTGTGTCCCCGCTACTCCTCCAAGCCCCCATAGTCAACAGCTTGACCCCCAACTCTTGCACTTTAGGTTCCGTCAAGGCTCCCCACTTGATTCTATGTTGGCTATACATCTCCCTCTTCCTCCTCTTCCTCGTGATCTCAAGGTCCATAACCAAGAGCCTACGAAGGGTCGAGAGGTTCTCACTCGGGATGACCTTGAAATCCATGCAAAGACCTCTATCGGACTTCCTACAAGGTATAATCAATCTGAGTCTCGGCCACCGAACTCCGAAAGGTGACAAAGTGCTCCCTCTTCTTCGAAAAACTCGAGTTCGCTATCACCAAATCAAATGCTCAAGTAGAGTCCAGCAGACAAGTTCCTCCTCCGCTTCTATCTCCAAAACCAAAGCCACCATACACATCATCATAACCCCCCCTGACGTCGCTCCAATGTGGACGTTGAAATCTCCTCCAATGAAAAGTTTCTCGGTATGTGGGATACCACGCACTATCTCATCTAAATCCTCCCAGAAATGCCTCTTGACTTCCTCATCCAAGCCTGTTTGGGGTGCGTGCACACTGATTATATTCAAAGTAAAACCTCCAACAACTAGCTTAATAGTCATCAGCCAGTCATTCACCATCCTAGCCTCCACTACTAGTTCACGGAGGTCCTTATCAACCAAGATACCTATCCCGTTCCTGCTCCACACCCTCCCAGAATACCATAGTTTGAAACTGTCCACATCCTGCGCCTTATCTACTACCCACCTAGTCTCCTGTACACAAGCTATATTAATCTTCATTTTCTCGAGAATCTTCGCTAACCTACAGATTTTCCAGTCAAAGTTCATATGTTCCAAGACCCCACTCTCAACCTAGTAGCTCCCTCAGGCCTCCCCCACACCTCCGAGGACAAGACCTTAGTAAAACAGTAGTTCTCAGCCCAAAACATCATTTAAAATATCATTTAAGTCTCAAAACTGAGTAAAAATGCCTAAGTTTGTAAAACATTAGATATCAACGGGACTGAGTTCAAGTAATGAGTCAAAACAGTTAGGAAATGGTGATAAAAATCCCCGAAGGGTTCAAATAATTGGCACGAAGCCCAAATATGGCAATCAGCCCAAATCAGGATGATAACAAATAAGTTTCAGTCAAATACGCGGTAAAATCATCAATCGGGATGGACTAAGTCACAATCTCCAGTAGTAAAAGACCCCATGCTCATCATCCAGCGCGTGTCTCACCTTAATATAGCACTACAATGTGCAATCCGGGGTTTCAAACCCCAGGACATCATTTACAATCATTACTCACCTCGAACCGGCGAAATCTCTAGCTCGCGACACCTTTTCCCCTCAAATCGGCCTCCACGTGCGTCAAATCTATCCAAAATCAAAACGAATACATCACAATATGCTAAGGGAACAAAGCCCAAGCGAAAAAAATCAATAACGAGCACAAATCCCGAAATTACCAAAATCCGAGCCCCGGTCCCACTTCTCGAAACTCAGAAATTTTTACATCATTAGATTCCTTATCACCCCACGAGTTCATACATACCAAAAGTTCTCAATTCCGACCTCAAATGGTTCTTCAAATCCCAATTCAAAAGTTCAAAATCTCAAGCCCTAGTTCTTCCATTTTTAGCTTAGTTCCATGAATTTCTAGGTGGATTTTACAATAAAATCACGTTTTAGGTTCATAAAACTTACCTCCAATCAATTCTCCTCGAATCCCTCTTCAATTCCCCTCAAAGAGCTCCCAAAATACTCAGCTATGGTGGAAAAATAGCTCAAAATCGCGGATGAAAAAACTTAAAATATTCTGCCCAGGGGTTCTTTTCGCATCTGCGGATAAAAATCCCGCTCTTGCGGCACAGCTTCTGCGGGCACTCCTCCGCATCTGCGAAACTTCACCTAAGGTTCGAAATCCGCATCTGCGTTCAAATGGTCGCATCTGCGACTCCGCAGATGCGGTTCCTATATCGCACCTGCCGTTCCTGCCTTGCCCCCTCGAAACTGCATCTGCGTCTTTCCTTCCGCATCTGCGACACCGCACCTGCGGTCCCAATTCCGCAGGTGCGAAAATACCAGAAGCAACAAACATCAACTATTTTCTAAGTTCCAAAATTCTTGTTAGCCATCCGAAATCACCCCGAGGCCCCCGGGGTCTCAACCAAAAGCACGAACATGACCCAATACCTTATTCAAACTTGTTCCAATCATCAAAACACTTCAAGCAACATCAAATCCATCAATTCACATCGAATTCAAGCCTAAGTTTTCTAAAAACTTCTGAAATGTGCTTTCGATCAAAAACCCAACCAAACCACGTCCGAATGACCTGAAATTTTGCACATACATCACAAATGACATAACGAAGCTACTACAACTCTCGGAATTCCATTCCGACTCTCGGATCAAAATCTCACCTACCAACCGGAAATCGCCAAAATCTCAACTTCGCCAATTCAAGCCTGGTTCTACTTCGGTCCTCCAAAACCAATTCCAATCACGCTTCTAAGTCATAAATCACCCAATGAAGCTAACCAAATCATAAAATTCGTTCCGAGATCATATACAAATAAGTCAACTCTTGGTCAAACCTTTCAAATTCAAAGCTTTCATCAGAGACTGTTCTTTCAAATCCATTCCAATTTTCCTAAAAACCAAAACCAATGATCTACATCAGTCATAATACATTACACGGGGCAAGTCATGCCTGAGAACTGGCGATCAAGTGCAAAAGCTCAAAATGACCGGTCGGGTCGTTACATCCTCCCCCACTTAAACACACGTTCGTCCTCGAACGTACCCAGAGTTGTTCTAAAAGCCAACCAATCGCTGAATAACCTTACCATGCATATACTCGGGGGTGATCCCACGTCACCCTATCTCATATAGGTTCGATAACACATTGCAACTGAAATTACACAATCCGATCTGCCCCATAAGCCATAGAACCACATTTCCATTTCTGAAACCATCAATACGATCCAAACCTCACACCTATACTCTGAATAGACCTGAACCAGCTGTAATAACCCATGCCTGCAACCTCGGGAGCAATCCCATGATAAACCACCTAACTCAAACACTCGTAGCGATAACTTCTATTCACAGCAGCTGCCCACAACAACCAAATACTGGTAGAAAACCTCTTATCAGCTAAAGTCTCATTCCAACACTGTCATATACTGCCAACGATAAAGGAAACACGCAATAAACCATAACCATTTTCTCGGGTCACCCATTCATGAAGCCACTTCTCCTTTGACAAATACCATAGCAAATTTCCGAGCCGAACCTCGATCTTATCCTTCCCAATATGCTGAAATCGAATCTGTTCGTATTCATCAATGAACCCAACAGGCTCCTCTAATCCAACACACCACTCTAGTGACCTGACACATTAATAGAGGCCTAAGCCACAACTAGCATAATACGCGCACCAATAAGCAACGACCCGAACCTACGCAAATTATGAAAATGACTCAAATGAAAGAGCTGTACCTCAAGCTCACCAGTACCACCCAACACAAGGCTAAGAACCCGTCTCACATCCTAGAATAGAACACACGAATCTAACCCGCAAGGTCATATCTCCACAAAGCTTCGCTGCAACGCGCGACCCTATCCAAACACTGTTCCACACGAGACACCTCAAGTCACTATGCTCGAAGTTGACAACCACGCACAACTTGATGTCGGATCCTAAGCAAATCATTACACCCATGGTGAAACAAGTAACATATGCCACGCAAACCCGATAGGACATAATCGATACGCCATTCATCGAGCAACACCCAATTACTCTTCCCGCTCGACTTCCACTATGAACCCCAATAGAACCGCACCATATGTGCCCATAACCAACAAATCATAACGTCTCGCAACATAGAAAGGCAACTCATAGATCTCCCCAGATTACTAATAAGCTCAATAACGATCGAATTAACCTATCCCTCAACAATACAATTCAGGGCCAACCAAACCGACTCAAGCTAGAACACACATCCACATTGGCCTGCCAATGAACTCCTTACCAAGGAAACCTGAAGCTGCTCCTTCCACTACTATAACTCCTGCCGGAGCCATACGATACGGTGCCCGGCACCAAATCAGTACCGAAATCCACAACCTCGCCCGACGACATGCCCGGCCATAAGAAGCACATCCGAAAAGTCCCCCAACACTGGAACTGAATCAATGGTAGAAACCTCTGCACTGACATCCATCACGAAGGCCTAATTAAGAAAGGCAATCCTTCCCAGCCGTCCGCTGTGTCCTTGAAATATAAACCACTCTACTAGAACATAACACGACGCACCTCGTCACTTAACCCGTGGCATTTCCAGCATAGCCCAAAGTGCAATAGTCCGGAATAACCCAACATGGAGACAACCAGTCTAAACCCCAACATCATATCCAAAATCTAATATACCAAGCAAAGAAAGATCCACTCGGGCCTCCAAATCCCAACAGTTGCCAAACAATGCTGATACACGCGATCTACAACCACATCATAGCCTGAATATGAGAACTTCCGTCTCCATATCCACACGGCACATGAATCACCATATCCGATCCCAATTTCGCTATCCGAACACATGCCACACCTTTAATACCCAATCATCCCACGATAGATACTCTAAAATTTCCCTGTGCCAACATTCAATCCCGAATATCACCAGTCGATCTAACAAGGAAATGCCGCAATACTACCGATGTGCCATTAACTTAATCACATTGTCTTTTCTGAAATATATACCCTCGTCAAATCACCCCAATTAGCACTACCATTTCCTTAATCATCTGAAACTGCTTGTGCTGCCTAAGAATTCATGACTTTCCGTTCAGAACTGAACCGTAACCTTCCTGTCAATCCTCCACAACCTACCGTATATACCATACGATCTCAGGATAACATGAGAACTTCATCTTCCTTCCGAGCCACAAACCACTATGTACTCAATTGGTCAAGAACTTTCCATTGGTCCCAATCTAGAAGAAAAATCACTATACATCCCATGCTCAGCATGCCCATAGAAAATATACATCTCCAAACCGCGGTAAAAACCATCAAGAACTCTCCGAATTCCCTTTGCACAAATCAGGCCTGCCAGGACTGAATCCTTCTAACTCGACCAAGCTAAGCAAGTCATCAAAACCTAAGAGCATCGCTGCAAAATACCTAAAAGAATTTATTACCTCGAACACACACCAGAAATTAATCATATCCTTACTATACCGATTCGGTATACTATCAAGCTACTCCATCTATCTAACTTTCCTTTTGATTCATCTTCAACTTGATATTCTCTCTTACTGTAGCACCAAAATTTCTCATACCAGGATTACCACATGACACCCAAGCATAAAACCACACTGTCTAAGACTCATAAGCCGTTGAATACTCTCTTAAATATTCCCAAAAGCACCACATTTGAAATACTTTGCTCTGAAGAACTTCCTGCGAATCTAAATCCGTTACCTCCTGATACTAATACATAGAATCCCACAATTAATATAGAAAACACCACAAGTCTTTAATTCTCAGTTTCTAACCGCATATGCGACTTTGGAATACTCAATTGATATAGGCAGACTCTTGAACACATTAGAACCATTCTCGCAAGTCATCCACTAACAACTCAAGACATTCCGTGATTCTTACACACTTATGAAGCATACTATGTACCTTGTTAAGAATTTTTTTCCCCTTTACTCGAGCCATCCCCGGTCTCAATTCCCGTAGGCCATAATTGATTCACCCGAACACCTCAAACTAGAACCGACATAGCACCTAGCCGTGCAATCAACTAATCAACAGCAGACTCCCCCACTTGGCTCGAAGCCATAGATCAAAATACACTCAATAACTCATAACACTTATATTACATTGATGCTACAATACTATAGTGAGATTAAACTCTAATCCTTTGTAAGCTTGTGAAAACACAGATCATCTAGTACTTAAATCTTCGGCAAACCTCGCACTCATTCTCACAACAGTTAAAACCCACTCTCTTAGGCGACCCAAATTAAATTCACACATATGTTTCACTTGCACATGAGATCTTCTAACAGTCACATAGGGGTCTCACCACCCCAGAACACTTTGCGAAGATAATCCACCTGCTTTGCCTTCAATTAACGTTTCTATATACCTTCTACCGTCATAAACTATACGCAGTCATTTAGTCTTCTTGAGTCAAAACTCATACCGCAACATGAAATTTACTTCACTCTCAATTGGGAAACGTGAAAAGATCCTTCACACGCCCATAACTCGAGGATATACCTCGAATCAAGATGGAATTCCAGCACCTAATAGTTCTTCTATCCTCCAGCAGGCCTTCCTCGTTACTTCCAAGTCGTATAGATACATCTCGCAGTATTAACATACTCATCACATAGTTACCCTACTGTCACTCCCACTAATAGGGACAATACAGAACATATAAATTCAAAACACTTGCTCACACAATCAGCACCTCGGTGCTCAAGCCATAGGCAAAGATCCGGCCTCAAGTCCTCTAGACTAGCCCAACATCAACTCACAAAGATCATATCTCTCCCCTCGATTAGGGAATCACAAGCCATTAAGGCACATCTGATACTGAGCACTCATGCGCGCATACAAACACGTGGAAGGAATTTCAAGAGTTACTTTTCAAGCTAAATCAAGGACGTACAATAGGAATTCAAGAATGTGAAGTTTTTCCTAAAGGTTCTGCAGCCTTTCGAGGATAAATACAGACGTCTTCGTACCGATCCGCGAGACTCTACTAAACCTGCTCATGAATCGTGAGACCTATGTAACCTAGGCTCTAATACCAACTTGTCACGACCCAATTCCCGAACCCGGTCGTGATGACACCTCTCGTGAAGACGAGGCCAGCCAAAACAAACAAAACACCTCTTTTAACAATTAATTAACATAAACAAGTCTAAAACATGATTAATATAGCCATAATTGCGGAAAAAGCGATAATAACAAAAGGGAAATCATCCTGACACATCCCAAACCGGGGTGTCACAAGACACGAGCATCTATTAGAGTATAAATACAACTACAAGGTCTGAAATGTACAAAATAGGATTGATAAACGAAAAGGGAGAAAAACGGTGCTGCAAATGCTGCCAGCCACCTTGCTAAACTCCGATAACTCAGCCTCCGATCAGCACAAAACCCGCTGCCAGGGGAATAAATACCTGCATCTGCACATGAGGTGCAGGGAGTAAAGTGAGTACTCTAACTCAGTAAGTAATAAAGGTAAATAACAACTGAGCAGTAAGAAATCACGTAAAGCAACCAACATGCTATATAGAAGCAGTGTAAAACCCTTTGAGAAAAGTAGTGAAGTTGTGAAATCTTTAGAAATATCTTAGCTTAGTTTAAACCTCTTTTGAAAATGACTTTTTCAACAATTACGCAATGATTTCAAAATAGTTAGTGCCGATAAGCACAGAAAATCCGCCCCTCGGGCACAAATACTACAATATAACAGGTAAAATGACAAGTAAATATGAAAGAGGAACACATAAAAGTTTGCCCCTCGGGCAATATCTCAGAATAGTACCAGCCCCTCGGGCTACCTCACAATCACTCGTATCAGCCCCTCGGGCTCACTCTTAGAATAGTATCAGCCCCTTGAGCTCACTCTCAGAATAATGGGTACCCGCGCTCACTGTGGGTGTGCAAACTTTGGAGGGGCCCCTTACGGCCTAAGAACTATATCAAGCCACCTCGTGGCATCATCACTCGGCACTCGGCCTCACATCGCTCAAGCCACCTCGTGGCATCATCACTCGGCACTCGGCCTCACATCGCTCAAGCCACCTCGTGGCGTAAACAAGTATCTCAGGCCCTCGGCCTCATATCACTCAGTATATCCTCACATATTGTCACGACCCGGATTTCCCACCCTCGGGAGTCGTGATGGCGCCTACTAATAAGAGCTAAGTAAGCTAACTCTGAACTACTTTTATCTTTTATAAATTATTTCTTTTATCAAATAAAAATTCGCCCGTGGGTCCCACATCTCGTAATCCAACAAAAATTATGTAATATGAAACCTCATCCAACCATGAGTCTAACCATATCAAAATTACTAAATTTCGATAACATTTCGACCCTCAAATCCTTAAATCTATCTGAGAGAGTTTTCAAACTCTTCCAACTAAATTCATAGATTTAATACCAAAACTAGTAATAGATTCGAGTAATCTAACCAAAATTAAGTTAAGAACACTTACCCCGTTGTTTTCTCTGAAAATCTCCCAAAATTCAACTCTTCCCGAGCTCCAATTTGACAAAAATGGAAAATGTATAATTTCATATGGAATTAATTCCTATAATTTTTATTGACTTAATCGAATTGTTTATGACTAGATTTGAGAATTTCGGGCATGAATTCGCGAGGCAAAGGCTTGTTGAAATTTTGAATTGGTTGCAAAGCGAGGTAAGTGTTTGGTCTAACCTTAGCTTGAGGGATTAAGAGTTGTGTCCTATTTGTTATGTGTTATTTGTTGAGTACGACGTATAGGCATGGTGACGAGTATCTATACATTGGTGTCAAGCATGTCTGTGAGTCTTATACTTTGATTAATCTGACTCCGTTTTGTATTGTATATGCTCTATATGATAATATTTATTGAGGAATATGACTTGTGGAGGTATTATTGCTAATTGAATATGGTAGAGTATTGGCTCAAGTTGAGAATTGAATTGTTGAACATTATAGAGCATTGGCTCAAATTGTGAATCGAGTTGTGAAGTAAATGTGAAAAAGAGAAGAGGTTGATGATATTATCTCCCTTGCCGGGATATTGTTGCTTTGATATTCTCTTCCTTGCCGGGACGTTATTATTCATGATATTGTTTCCCTTGCCGGGGTTTTATTGTGATATTTTTTATTTTCCCTTGCCCAAATTGCTTTGTGATTGTTGCTTGGGTGAGGAAGAGTGATAAAGCACGAAGGGTGATGCCGTGCACATTTACATTATTCATATGGTGATGAAAGAGTGATAAAGCACGAAGGGTGATGCCGTGTCGCACGATGTAAAATTTCGTGCAGTTTATATTGATTCTTATGGTGAGAACGAGAGTAAAAGCACGAAGGATGATGCCGTCCACTTGTCCTTGATTTTCCTGATCCTTGTTGATAATTGAATTATGGCTTTCCTTATATTCCTTTATTGGTTTCCTGTTAATACCTGATATTATTGACTTCCTTGCCTGGATTGCTTTGTGAATGTTTCTTGGGTGAGTAAGAGTGTAAAGCACGAAGGTGATGCGTGCATGGTGAGGAAGAGTGTAAAGCATGAAGGGTGATGCTGTGCATGGTGAGAACGAGAGTAAAAGCACGAAGGGTGATGCCGTGCACTTTCTGTTTGTTGTGTTTATTTGTTAATAACATTTCAAGTGTATTAACTGTTTAGATCTCTTTACTGTTGTGATCCTTTGTGTTGGAATCCATAGTGTTTACAATACCTCGCCTTATTTTTTTATATGTTCAATACTTCAAATTTCAACAATTGTTACATTTTTAACTCAATTGATTTCTCAACTAAATTTTCCTTAAACCGTTTGAGGTTGTACTTTACTTAAAAAGGAATTTCTTCTATGTTTTGATTTATTGATTTCTCGTATTAAAGGTAATGACTCATTCGATATTGTAATTTAATTGAAAAGGGTATTTTCTTTATCAAATGATTTCAAAAGAAATAATAACTTCATCTTCTCTTATTGATTTCCTAATTGGGTTGGAAGCTGTACTCTACTTTATGTTAAGTGAATGAGGCGTCATAAGGTGACCTTTACTCGAAAGAATTATATTCGAAGGATGCTTATTTGAAAGATACTTATTTGAAGGAAATATATTCGAAATATATTTATTGAAAAGCATATTATCTTAGAGATTATTACTTGAAGGATTTATAGGCGAAAGATTTATATTGAAGGACTTGATTAATTGATTGCACTTGTATTTATTATTTGTTGAGAAGCATTTATGGTGTTTTTGTTGCCTGATATTTATATCACTGGTTGATCATTGTTATCTGCTTCCTATTATATTTGTACGCTATACTGCACAGGTTTATTTGGTAGTCTGGTCCTAGCCTCGTCACTACTTCACCGAGGTTAGGCTAGGCACTTACCAGCACATGAGGTCGGTTGTGCTGATACTACACTTCTGTACATTTTTGTGTACAGACCTAGGTATTTGATCGATAGTAGCTATTCGTTGCGGTGGAGACTTAAGGTAAACCTGCTGCAGCATTCGCAGTCCTTAGAGTCACCTTCAATTGCACTTATTTCCATTTGTTCCCTTTGTTTTGGAACAATGATGTATTTATTTTGTATAACTACTCTTAGAAAGACTTGTGACTTGTACCACCGGTTTTGGGAATTATAAATTGTTAAGAGTTATTGAATTTAAAGTTTACAAATATCAATGTTATTTCAGTTAATGTTAGGCTTACCTAGTTTAGAGACTAGGTGCCATCACGACTCTTTCGAAGGGATTTTTGGGCTGTGACACATATGGCCCTCGGCCTCACTCAGTCCGAAAATCATCACAAGCCCCTCGGGCATTAGTAAAATAGTAGTTCTCAGCCCAAAACATCATTTAAAATATCATTTAAGTCTCAAAACTGAGTAAAAATGGCTGGGTTTGTAAAACAGTAGATATCAACAGGACTGAGTTCAAGTAATGAGTCAAGACAATTAGGAAATCGTGATAAAAATCCCCGAAGGGTTCAAATAATTGGCACGAAGCCCAAATATGGCAATCAGCCCAAATCAGGATGATAACTAATAAGTTTCAGTCAAATACACGGTAAAATCATCAATCGGGACGGACCAAGTCACAATCCCTAGTAGTAAAAGACCCCACGCTCATCATCCAACCCGTGTCTCACCTCAATATAGCACTACGATATGCAATCCAGGGTTTCAAACCCTCACGACATCATTTACAATCATTACTCACCTCGAACCGGCGAAATCTCTAGCTAGCGATGCCTTTAGCCCTCAAATCGGCCTCCACGCGCATCAAATCTATCCAAAATCAGAACGAATACATCACCATATGCTAAGGGAACAAAGCCCAAGCGAAAAAAATTAATAACGGGCACAAATCCTGAAATTACCAAAACCCGAGCCCCGAGCCCACTTCTCGAAACTTAGAAATTTTTACATCATTAGATTCCTTATCACCCCACGAATTCATACATACAAAAAGTTCTCAATTCCGACCTTAAATGGTTTTTCAAATCCCAATGCAAAAGTTCAAAATCTCAAGCCCTAGTTCTTCCATTTTTAACTTAGTTCCATTAATTTCTAGGTGGATTTCACAATAAAATCACGTTTTAGGTTCATAAAACTTACCTCCAACCAATTCTCCTTGAATTTCTCTTCAATTCCCCTCAAAGAGCTCCCAAAATACTCAGCTATGGTGGAAAAATGGCTCAAAATCGCAGATGAAACAACTTAAAACATCCTGCCCAGGGATTCTTTTCGCATCTGCGGACAAAAATTTCTCTCCTACGACACCGCTTCTGCGGTCACTCCTCCGCATCTGCGGAACTTCACCTAAGGTTCGAAATCCGTATCTGCGGTCAAATGGTCGCATCTGCGACTCCGCAGATGCGGTTCCTATACCGCACCTGCGGTTCCTGCCTTGCCCCCTCGAAACCGCATCTGCGTCTTTCCTTCCGCATCTTCAACACTGCACATGCGGTCCCAATTCCGCATGTGCGGAAATACCAGAAGCAGCAGACATCAACTATCTTCTAAGTTCCAAAATTCCCATTAACCATCCGAAATCACCCCGAGGCCCCCATGGTCTCAACCAAAAGCACGAACATGACCCAATACCTTATTCAAACTTGTTTCAATCATCAAAACACTTCAAACAACATCAAATCCATCAATTCATATCGAATTCAAGCCTAAGTTTTCTAAAAACTTCTGAAATACGCTTTCAATAAAAAACCCAACCAAACCACGTCTGAATGACCTGAAATTTTGCACACACATCACAAATGACATAACGAAGCTACTGCAACTCTCGGAATTCCATTCCGACTCTCGGATCAAAATCTCACCTACCAACCAAAAATCGCCAAAATCTCAACTTCGCCAATTCAAGCCTGGTTCTACTTCGGTCCTCAAAAACTAATTCCGATCATGTTCCTAAGTTATAAATCACCCAATGAAGCTAACCAAATCGTAAGAATTTCGTTCGAGATCATATACAAATAAGTCAACTCTTGGGCAAACCTTTCAAATTCAAAGCTTTCATCTGAGACTGTTCTTTCAAATCCATTCCGATTTTCCTAAAAACCAAAACCAACGATCTACATCAGTCATAATACATTACACGGGTCAAGTCATGCCCGAGAACTAGTGATCAAGTGCAAAAGCTCAAAACGACCGGTCGGGTCATTACATCACATCTTCTTTACTTTCTTGTTTTTCTCATTGGTACGCCAACATTATTGCTCTGTATACCAGCCTTGTCATTTTTAATTTGTCTTTAGTGCTCTTTGCTTGCTGTTTAACTGAGACTTTGCTTTTATGTGTCTAAATTATGTATAGATATTGTATCAAAACTCATTTCTGACTCATCTTCATATGGATCTTGAGCATCTTGATAATTTTGGTTGTCTTCATAGTTATCATCTTCTCCTGAACTTTGGGTCCTTTCTGGATTTGGACTTGGACTTGGACTTGGATTCTTAACCATGTGTTTGTCTTGTTCTTCCTTTTCTTGAAAAAAGTTTTCTAATGTCTGTTTGATTATGTTTTCTATTTTTTTTCTTTTTTGAAATTATACCCTTATTTTTTAACGCTTCTACCTGTGTTAACGTTCTGGTAGTCTTCTTCTCGATGGACCTTCATCTTCACTTTTTGGCAAAGTGACAGCCATAAACGGATTTGATATGTCTTTACCGGTTACCATTTGAACCGGACTAGCTGTATCATTATCCGATACAGTGGATCTTGCTGCATTCATTGAGGAATGCACACCCTTCTCATCCATTTTTGTTTGAGATGGAGGACTCTGTTTTGGACTGTTCATCTCTAAGTCTTGTTGAGAAATAACTTGAGTCTGGGATAATTCAAATCTTAACGCTTGTACCCTGTGTTCCAATACCTTTACCTGCTCCATAAGTTTTGTCTTCTCTTGTGCCAGGGTTTCATTTTTCTGGTTTATTCGTTTAAAGGCTTCTGTCATTGATGAACAATTATCACAGAATATTATCTTGTCATTGTCTTTTCGGATGTTGTACTGAGGGGTTTTTTTCTGGATTTTGTCTGAGTGCTGGGGAGATATAGTAGTTTGGTTCTAGTATTCCTCTTGCATAATCTAATGGTTCATTAAAATCATTAAAACCTTTGAAAAGTGATTTTTCTATATCCTTAATGGAATCTAGTACTTCTAACCATGCTTGAAAATACCATTTGTCTTACCATTTATAACCACATAATACTTAAATCTTTTGTCTTGGTTTTTATCTGTATAATATTGTCCTAAGGCATTAAGAGACGCTATAAAATACTTAGTGTCTTTCTTATTATATGCTATCTATAAATTATCAATTAAACACCGTTGAGGTTTCTCTATGACACATTCTGGTAGGACACTAAATGACATGTTTGATGGTGGAAAAAATATTAAATTATGTTTTCCAAAATTTATTCTTTCCATATTAGTCTGTTCTCCCAAAAGTTATGGCTTAAAATAAAGATTACCTAATACTGTCTGCAAGTATCTGTCTGAGGGTGAGGCTTGAATGCCCTTCCCTTTGTCTTCAGTCTTGGAAACTGTTGGTCTCATGCTGTACATGTAAAATACTTGTTTATTAATTGACAGTAATTTTAAGCCTACTTAACTGATCTGCTAAATTATTATCTTTTCCTTTAATATGTTCAAAAACCAGATTATATATTGATATAGTATCAATAAAATTTAACCATCTTCTTCTACTACTATTCTTTGCGTTTATCTTCTGGTGAAATTTAACTATGGCTTCGCAATCAGTTCTAATTGTTACTTCTTGTTTATTTAATATATATAATTTAAAACTATTTAATCCGTAAATTACAGTTAATATCTCTGCATCTATACTACTCATATTTCCTTTTTCTTTATAACTATTTAATCCGTAAATTATAGCTAATATCTCTGCATCTATACTACTCATATTTCCTTTTTCTTTATATTTACCACTTTGATAAGCACATATTTTTTCTGTGCTCTTATCACTATATTTATTTGGTTTTGCTTTTAGAACTGCTCCCCATCCTTCAAAACTACCGTCTGTTTCTATTATCAAGTAGTCTGTTTCTAGTGGCATATTTAAATCAGGAATATTTTTTATTCTTTCTTTAATATTTTGTACTAATTTAATATCTTCTGTGTTAAAATATTTTTGTCATGTAGATCCTGCCTTAGCATATAATGGTCCCGCTATTTTTCCTAAGTCTTTTATAAAATTTCTCGCATAATTTACTATGCCCAAAAACATTTGTAGCTCTTTGGTACTATCTAATTTATCTGGCATTTCTAGGGCCTTTTTAGCTATATGGGGTTGTAATTTAATTTTTCCATCCCCTAAGATTATTCCTAGAAAGTTTATATAATTTTTACATAGTTCCATCTTCTTTTTACTAATTATTATTCCATTATCTACAAATAATCTAAATACTGTCTGTAAATGTCCTAAATGTTCTTTAATATCTTTACTAAATACTAATATATCATCTACATATACTAAAACAAATCTCTTATATTCTCCAAATATACTATCTATTTTTCGTTGAAAAATTGGTGGAGCTGTTTTTAGTCCGAACGTCATTACTAACCATTCGAAGTGTCCTTGTGGACAAGTAAATGCAGTCCACTCAATGCTTTTTTCATGCATTTTTACTTGCCAATACCCTGATTTACAGTCAAACTTGCCGAATATCCTTTTTCCTTGTATTCTATTTATTAGTTCTGTTTTATCAGGTAACTTATATCCATCTGTTCTAGTATTATCATTAAGTCTTTTGTAGTTTATTATCATTCTTGCTTTTCCTCTTACTATCTCACTATGGTTTCTAACCATAAAGGCTGCTGACCTGTGTTTAGAAGTGGATCTTCTTATTACTCCTAAATTTATAAGTTCTTTAATTTGAATTTTGAAGTCTTCTAGATCTTGATTTGTAGCTTCTATTGAGGCTGTTTTAATTATATATTCTGGATTAATTATATATAGTTTATACATAACTTTATTGTTTTCCCAATGTTTTAAAGGTTTTTCTCCTATTATTTCTATTTCATCTAATATTTTTATTATATTATCTAGATCCTTTTCGTTCTTTATTATTCCTATTTTTTGTAGTCCTGTTTTGAAATTGTATAATTCTGTTTCAATATCTATTAAAGTATAGTCTTTTTCTAATATATCTCTATCTTCATTTTCTTCTAGTATTAAGGTTTTAGATTCTTCTTTAATCTTACAGCATGTATTTTTATCTTTACACTCTTTACAACATTCTTTTTGATCTTTTTGCAGGTTATTCTGGCTTACGTTTAGTCGTGTTCTTATCCTGGTTGCAGTTTCTATTGTTTGTACGGGTGTTTGTGTAATGTTTTTAAAGAATATTACTCCATCTCTACTGAGTAGGCAGCTGCCATTATTATATAATATGAAACTTAGTCCTAATACAAAGTCTACATTTATGTTTAAGTCCCTTACCCAGATTTTGTCTACATTGGCTGGGTTTGTAGAAATCTAAACATGTATTTATAAAGCTGATCTGTGATTTATCTACATAATGTCTGTATATATTATGGGTTCCGTCCATTTGCATAGCTGCAACTGGTTTATCTAAGGTTTTGATTAGATTTGGAGGAATTATCCTTTTATTTATTATACATCTTGTGCATCCGGAATCTACTAGGGCTAATGTTTCTATTTCGTAATCTTCTATTTTGATTCTTGCTAAATTTTTTATTTTACTAAGTTTTTTATCTTCATTACATATAAGCGCATCGCAATTTTCTATACTCATTAATTCTTCTTCTACTGTTGTTATGTTTTCTTTTATATCTTCTAATTTCTCTTTTCCTTTTTCTATTTTCAGTATTCTTTTTTCTAGTTCATTTTTTCTAGCTTCTAATGTCATTATTCTCAAATTCATTTCTTGGTATTTTTCTTCTTTATTTATTTTTGTTTCAAAATCTTTTTTATACATGAAATACATCCTTCTAGATAGCATAATTTACATTTAGCTCTTTTATTTCTACTAGGTTACCATTTACATATGAAACACTGATTACTATCTAATCCTTTATTTCTTTCAAAATTATGGGTACATTCCTCTGATATGTTTACAAAGGTATTTTCTTCTAAGTCTAATTTTTCTAATCCTATCTCATTTATTAATTCTTCCTTTTCTGATTCTGAGGTATATATTTGAGTTTTTTCTTCTATATCTACGCTTACTATAGACTATATACTTTCGTTATCTGACATATATTCGTCTACATTTATTAGGTTTTCTTGAAAATCTTCTATTAACTGTGAATTTCTTGTTTTATTATTAATTCTTTTTGGGCACGTATTTGCTAAGTGTTCTACACTACCACAAGTAAAACATTCTAGTTTGTTTTTGTAGTTCCTATTTGTTCTATACTTTCTAACATGTCTATCCCTATCTAGGTTGGGTTTTCTAGCTGATGATTTTCTAAGATAATAATTTTTCTGTTGTATCCCTTGTTGTATTGAGGTTTATATTTTCTATATTTCTTCTTTCTATATTCATTTTTGTCATAACTTTGTGTTGTATACACAATTGATCTACAGAAACTCATATTGTTCTATTTTAGTTGTTTTTGTATCTGTAAATTGGTACATTTTTCTTGTAGTATTTCCATTATTGTAATGACCCGACCGGTCGTTTTGAGCTTTTTGTCACGACCCAATTCCCGAACCCGGTTGTGACGGCGCCTCTCGTGAAGACAAGGCCAGTCAGACCAAAACGGAACACCTTCTTTAAACAGTTAATCATCATAAACAGTAATAACATATAATATAGTACTCATAAATTGCGTAATTTAACGATAATAACCGCAAGAACCATCCCGACACAGCCCTAACCGGGGTGTCACAAGTCACGAGCATCTACTAGGGTATAAATACAACTGAAAGCCTGGAGTGTACAAATACAGACTAATTAAATGAGGAGAGAGAAAAGCAGTGCTGCGAACGCCGGTAGCTTGCTAAACTTTGATGACTCTGCCTCCGATCAGCCAAAACATACCTGAATCTGCACACAAGGTGCATGGAGTAATGTGAGTACTCCGACTCAGTGAGTAATAATTATAAATAATGGCTGAAAGTATGAAAACACGTAAAGGCACGAAGCAATTCCATATCAATCAGCAAAATTACTTAAAGCAGTAAATCAGTGAAGAAATCAAATGATATTCCTTTTAAAACAAGTAAAACCGGTAATTTAATAGGTAAATAACAAGTAGAAATCCTCCTCTCGGGCACAGTATCAATCGCTCAGCATAGTATCAGCCTCTCGGGCTCACTCTAAGTACAGTATCAGCCCCTCGGGCTTAGTATCAATCACTCAGAACAGTATCAGCCCCTCGGGCTCACTCTTAGAATAGTATCAGCCCCTCGGGCTACCTCACAATCACTCATATCAGCCCCTCGGGCATAACATCAATCACTCAGAACAATGGGTACCCGCGCTCACTGTGGGTGTGCAGACTCCGGAGGGGGCCCTTATGGCCTAAGCACTATATCAAGCCACCTCGTGGCATCATCACTCAGCATATCCTCACATCACTCTAGCCACCGCATGACAAATAAAGTATCTCAGGCCCTCGGCCTCATATCACTCGGCCTCACATCACTCAAGCCACCGTGTGGCATAAATAGTAACTCAGGTCCTCAGCCTCATATCACTCAGCATATCCTCACATATGGACCTCGGCCTCACTCAGTCCGGAAATCATCATAAGCCCCTTGGGCATTAGTAAAACAGTAGTTCTTAGCCCAAAATATCATTTAAGTTTCAAATCTGTATAAAAGTGGCTGAGTTTGTAAAACAATAAGTATCAGCAGGACTGAGTTCAAGTACAAGTCAAAACAGTGAGGAAATAGTGATAAAAATTCTCGAAGAATTCAAATAATTGGCACGAAGCCCAAGTATGGCAATCAACCCAAAATCATGATGATAACAAATAAGTTTCAATCAAATATGCGATAAAATCATCAATCGGGATGGACCAAGTCACAATCCCGAGTAGTAAAATACCCCCACGCTCATCATCCAGCACGTATCTTGCCTTAATATAGCACTATGATGTGCAATCCGGGGTTTCAAACCCTCAGGACATCATTTACAATCATTACTCACCTCGAACCGGCGAAATTTCTAGCTCGCGACGCCTTTGCCTCTCAAATTGGCCTCCACACACGTCAAATCTATCCAAAATCAGAACGAATACATCACAATATGCTAAGGGAGCAAAGCCCAAGCGAAAACAATCAACAAAGGGCACGATTCTCGAAATTACCAAAACCCGAGACCCGAGGCCACGTCTCGGAATCGGGTAAAATTTACATTTTCAGAATCCTCATACCCTCACGAGTCTAACTATACTAATATTATCCAATTCCGATACCATTTAGTCCTTCAAATCATCATTTTATATTTTTGAAAGGTTTCACAATTTTCTTCCCAAATTCCATTCCCAATCACGAATTAAATGATGAATTCAATGATAGATTTATGTACTCTAGCCAAATCTGAGTTAAAATCACTTACCCCGATGAATTTCATGAAAAACCTTCGAAAAATCACCAAAATCCGAGCTCTCTAGGTCAAAATATCAAATAAAACCCAAAACCTCGTATTTATAGAGTACCCCTCAGATTTCACCCTCTGCGGGCCGCACAAACCGACCGCGGTCCGCACAAACTAGTGCGATCCACACAAAAGTGACCGCGACCAGACAACTTTCCTCTGCAGTGACAGGCTTTAGTATTTTGGCCATAACCTTTGCTACAGATTTCCATATTTCAATATCTATATCCTTTTGGAAACTAGACACGAAGGGCTACAACTTTTGTTTTTGAATCATCTCATAATTCCTTGTAGATCAAAAGATATGAGCTTCTGAAGTTGGACCGACGACCTGTGGATCTTCATGACCGCGGACCGCTGACCATTTTCCGCGCCCATCACTAAACCACCGTGCCCAGCACTAAAACTTCTGCCCCCATCCATTTTCTAAGTTCAGGAATGTCTGGACTCGCTCAAAACTCACCCGAAACACACCCGAGGCCCTCAAACCTCAACCCAAACATACCAACACCTACCATAACATCATTAACACCTCGCCGAGCTTTTGAATCACTCAAAACAATATCAAAACACCAAATCAACTTCGGGTTCAAGTTTAAGAATTTTAAATTCCACAAACAACGTCGAAACATATCAAATCAGGTCTGATTGACCCCAAATTTTGCACACAAGTCATAAATGACATAACGAAGCTACTACAACTCTCGGAATTTCATTCCGACCTTTATATTAAAATCTCACCTATCAACTGGGAATCGCCGAAATCTCAATTTCGCCAATCCAAGCCTTAACCTTCCACGGACTTCCAAAATGCATTCCGATCACGCTCCTAAGTCCCAAATCACCTAACGGAGCTAACCAAATCATAAAAATTCCCATCCGAGATCAAATACACATAAGTCAAATTTTGGTCAAACCTTTCAAATTTAAGGCTTCAAACTGAGAACTGTTCTTCCAAATTCATTCCGATTACCCTGAAAACCAAAGCCAACGATTTACATAAGGCATAATGTATACACGGGGCAAGTCATGCCCAAAGACTGGTGATCAAAGTGCAAAAGTTCAAAACGACCGGTCGGGTCGTTACATCCTCCCCCACTTAAACACACGTTCGTCCTCGAACGTGCCCAGAGTTGTTCTAGAAGCCAACCAATAGTTGAATAACTTTACCATGCATATGCCTGGGGGTGATCCCACGTCACCCTATCTCATATAGGTCTAGTAACACATTGTAACTAAAAATTTTACAGTCCAAATCCCATAAACCATAGAACCACATTTCCACTTCTAAGGTTATCGATACGATCAGAATCTCACATCTATTTTCATAATTATCCCGAACAAGCTGTAATCACCCATACTTGCAATCTCAGGTGAAATCACTTGATATGACACATAACTCAAACACTCGTAGTGATAACTTCTAATTATAGTAGCTGCACACAATACCGATAGAAAAACTCTTATCAACTAGAGTCTCACCCCAATACCTTCATATACTGCTAGTGATCACTAAAACACGCGGTAAGCCATAACCATTTCCCAGATTAACCATTCAAGAGGACACTCTTCCTTTGGCAAATACCACAACAAATTTTTGAGCTGAAGCTCGATATTATCTTTCCAATATGCTGAAATAGAACCCGTTCGCATTCATTAATGATCCCAACGATCTCCTCTAATCCAACACACCACTCTGGTGACATGGCACCTTAATATAGGCCTAAGCCACAACTTGCATAATACGCGTACCAATAAGCAACAGTCTGAACATACCTCCAATCATGAAAATGACTCAAATGAAAGAGTTGTACTTCAAGCTCACTAGTACCGCCACAACACAAGGCCGAGAACCTGACTCGCATCGTAGGAACGTAACACACGAATCTAACCCACAAGATCATACCTCCACATAACCTCTCTGCGATGTGCGATCCTATCCAACACTGCTCTACATGGACCACCTCAAGTCACTATGCTCGAAATCGATAACCACATACAATTTGATGTCTAGGACCAAAGAAAATCATCATACCCACGGTAGAGAAAATAACCTATATCACACAAACCCGACAGGACATAACCAATACACAATTCACCGAGCAACATCAAATTTCTCTTCCCACTCGACTTCCACTATGAAACCCCAATCGAACCGTACCATAAGTGCCTATAGTCAATGAATCACAACACCTCGCAACACAGAAAGGTAACTCATAGATCTCCCCAGATTACTAATAAGCTCAATAACAATTGAATCAACACGTCCCTCAGAATACAATTTGGATCCAACCAAGCCGACTCAAATTAGAACACGCATCCGTGTTGGCCTGCCAACGAACTCCTTATCACGAAAATCCTGGAGCTGCTCTACAACTCCCTTAACTCTGTCGGTGCCATACAATACGGTACTCGGCATCGAATCAATACCAATATCAACAACCTTGCCTGGCGATATACCCGGCCACAAGAAACACATCCGAAAAATCCCTCACCATCGGAACTGAATCAATATGAGGAGCCTCAGCACTGGCTCCCATTACAAGAGCCCAATTAAGAAAGGCAAATCCTTCCCAGCTATCCGCTGGGCCTTCGAAATGTAAAAATCTCTCTAATAAGACATGATCCATCGAACATCGCCACTCAATTCGTGGCATTTTCCGGCAAAACCAACAGTGCCTCCTTAGCGCAATAGCCCAGAATAACACAACACGGAGACAACTAGTCTGAACCTCATATCACGTCTAAGATCTAATCTACCAAGTAACAAAAGATCCGTTCGGGTCTCCAAACCCCGATAGTCACTAAACAGTGCTGATATACAAGATCTACAACCACACATAGCTTGAATATAAGAACTTCCGTGTCCAAATCCAGACGGCACATGAACCACCACATCCGATCCCAACTTTGCTGTCCGAATACATGCCACACCTCTAACACCCAGTCACATCACCAGAGATACTCTAAAATCCTTCTATGCCACCAAGCAAAATCGAATATCAACAGTTGATCTAGCCCGAAAGTGTCGCACTACTACCGAAGTGCCATCAACTTAATCACATTGCTTTCATTTTCCTGAAACATATAATCTCGTCAAATCATTTTCTTAATCATCTGAAGATACCTTCTCAAACCATCTAACGTTCATTTCTCTAATTATCTAAAACTACCCGCTGCCTAAGAGTTTTATGAACTCCCTTCCAGAACTGAACTGAACCTTACATACACTAATCTCAATCCTCCACTACATATTGCACATACCATACCATCCTAGTATAACATGAGAACTTCATCACCCTTCCGAGCCACAGATATCTACGTACTCAACTAGTCAAGAACTTTCCATTGATCCCATCACGAAGAAAAATCACTATACATCACATGCTCCGCATGCCTATAGAAAATATACATCTCCAAACCATAGTAGAAATCCTCAAGGACTCTCCGAATTCCATTTGCACAAATTCAACTGATCCTTCTACTAGACCAAGCTAAGCAAGCCATCAAAACCCAAGAGCATTGCTGCAAAATACCTGTAAGAACTCATTACCTCGAACACACACAAGAAGTTAATCATATCCTTACCATACTGATCCGGTCTACTATCAAGCTGCTCCATCTATCTAAACTTCCTTCTGATTCATCTTCAACTTGCAATCCCCTCTTGCTATAACACCATAATTCTTCAACCCAGGCTTACCACACAAGATCCAAGCATAAAACCACACTGTCTAAGAACCATAAGCCGCTGACTGCTCTCTCAAATATTCCAAAAAACATTACATTCGAAATACTTCGCTCTGAAGAACTTCCTACGAATCTAAATCCGTTACCTCCTAATATTAATACATAAAATCCCACAATTAATATAGAAAACGCCACAAGTCTTGACGTCTTCCAAGGAAAACTCAATTTCTATCCATAAGTACAACTTGAAAGCCTCCAATTATTGCATGTAAAATTTGAACACAATAGGACCATTCTCTAGAGGCATTCACTCTACTCAAACCGCAGTTAGATTGATTAAACGAACTGAACAACCTGTGCTTCATTTGCGCTCCGACACTGCAGAATGTGACCTTATTTCAATATAACCAAGCAACTTCCTGCCCTATGCACCGAGCATTCCTTACCAACCACAACTCAAGTCATTCCTCGATTCTCGTACACCCATAAGGCATAATATAACCTTTATTGAAATTTCCTTTACTCGAGCCATAACTGATTCACAAATATGCCTCAAATTGGAACCATTAGAGCACATAACCGTGCAATCAACTATTCAATAGCGGACTCCCCCACTTGGCTCAAAGCCATAGATCAAAACACGCACCATAACTTATAATGCGTATACTTTATTGTTTCCATAATACCATAGTGAGATTAGACTTAGTCCTTCATAAGATCTTGAAACACCGATCATCGGGTACTTTAACTCTATGCAAATCTCGCATTCACTCCCGTAATAGTTAAGCCCACTCTATTAAGTGACCCAAATTTAAATTTCAACACATATGTTTCACTTGTGAATGAGATCTTCTAACAGACAACATAAGGATCACACAATCTCAGAACACCGCAGGAGACAACCCGCCTGCTTCGCCTCAATATAACATTTCTGTATACCTTCCACCGTCATACACATTACACAGTCACTTAATTTTCCTGAGTTTGAACTCATACCGCAACATGAAATTTACTTCACTCCAACTAGGAGACATGAAAAGATTCTTCAAGCGCCCATAACTCAGGGCTACACATCCAACCACAATGGAAATCAAACACTTAATAGTTCATCTATCATCCATCAAACCTTCCTCGTTACTTCCAAGTCATATAGATACCTCTCGCAGTACCAACATACTCATCACATAGTTGTCAGCCATCACTTCTGCTAATAGGGACAATACCGCACATATAAGTTCAAAACACTTGCTCACACCATCAGCACCTCGGTGCTCAAGCCATAGGCAAAGATCCAGCCTTAAGTCCTCTAGACTAGCCCAACATCAAACTCACAGAAATCATATCTCGCCCCTCGATCAGGGAATCACAAACCATCAAGGCATATCTGATACTGAGCGCTCATGCGCACATACGAATGCGTGGAAGGAATTTCAAGAGTTACTTTTTAAGTTGAATCAAGGACGCACGATAAGAATTCAAGAATGCAAAGTTTTCCTAAAGGTTCTGCAGCCTCTCGAGGATAAATACAGATGTCTCCGTACCGATCCGCGAGACTCTACTAAACCTGCTCATGACTCGTGAGACCTATGTAACCTAGGCTCTGATACCAACTTGTCACGACCCAATCCCCGAACCCGGTCGTGACGGCGCCTCTCGTGAAAACAAGGCCAGCCAGACCAAAACGGAACACCTTCCATAAACAGTAATAACATATAATATAGTACTCATAAATTGCAGAATTTAATGATAATAACCGCAGGAACCATCCCGACACAGCCCTAACCGGGGTGTCACAAGTCACGAGCATCTACTAGGGTATAAATACAACTGAAAGCCTAGAGTGTACAAATACAAACTAATTAAATGAGGAGAGAGAAAAGCAGTGATGCGAACGTCGGCAACTACCATGCTAAACTCTGATGACTCTGCATCCGATCAGCCAAAACATACCTAAATCTGCACACAAGGTGCAGAGAGTAATGTGAGTACTCCGACTCAGTGAGTAATAATTATAAATAATGGTTGAAAGTATGAAAACACGTAAAGGCACAAAGCAATTCCATATCAAGCAGTAAAATCACTTAAAGCAGTAAATCAGTGAAGAAATCAAATGATATTCCTTTTAAAACAAGTAAAACCGGTAATTTAACAGGCAAATAACAAGTAGAAATCCACCTCTCGGGCACAGTATCAATCGCTCAACATAGTATCAGTCCCTCGGGCTCACTCTCAATACAGTATCAGCCCCTCGGGCTCACTCTCAGAATAGTATCAGCCCCACGGGCTACCTCACAATCACTCATATCAGCCCCTCGGGCATAGCATTAATCACTCAAAACAATGGGTACCCGCGCTCACTATGGGTGTGCAGACTCCGGAGGGGGCCCTTACGGCCCAAGCACTATATCAAGCCACCTCGTGGCATCATCACTCAGCATATCCTCACATCACTCAAGCCACCGCATGGCAGATAAAGTATCTTAGGCCCTCGGCCGCATATCACTCGGCCTCACATCACTCAAGCCACCGCGTGGCATAAATAGTAACTCAGGCCCTTGGCCTCATATCACTCAGCATATCCTCACATATGGCCCTCGGCCTCACTCAGTCCGGAAATCATCATAAGCCCCTTGGGCATTAGTAAAACAGTAGTTCTCAGCCCAAAATATCATTTAGAAATATCATTTAAGTTTCAAATCTTTATAAAAGTGGCTAAGTTTGTAAAACAATAAGTATCAACAGGACTGAGTTCATGTACAAGTCAAAACACTGAGGAAATAGTGATAAAAATTCCCGAAAGTTTCAAATAATTGGCACGAAGCCCAAGTATGGCAATCAACCCAAAATCATGATGATAACAAATAAGTTTCAATCAAATATGCGGTAAAATCATCAATCAGGATGGACCAAGTCACAATCCCCAGTAGTAAAATACCCCACGCTCATCATCCAGCGCGTATCTTGCCTCAATATAGCACTACGATGTGCAATCCGTGGTTTCAAACCCTCAGGACATCATTTACAATCATTACTCACCTCGAACCGGCGAAATTTCTAGCTCGCGATGCCTTTGCTCCTCAAATTGGCCTCCACGCGCGTCGAATCTATCCAAAATCAGAACGAATACATCACAATATGCTAAGGGAGCAAAGCTTAAGCAAAAACAATCAACAAAGGGCACGATTCCCGAAATTACCAAAACCCGAGTCCTGAGCCCACGTCTCGGAATCAGGTAAATTTTACATTTTCAGGATCCTCATACCCTCACGAGTCTAACCATACTAAAATTATCCAATTCTGTACCATTTAGTCCTTCAAATCATCATTTTATATTTTTGAAAGGTTTCACAATTTTCTTCCCAAATTCCATCCCAAATCATGAATTAAATGATGAATTCAATGATAGATTCATGTACTCTAGCCAAATCTGAGTTAAAATCACTTACCCCGATGAATATAGTGAAAAACCTTTGAAAAATCGCCAAAATCCGAGCTCTCTAGGTCAAAATATCAAATAAAACCCAAAACCTCGTATTTATAGGGTACCCGTCAGATTTCACCCTCCGCGGGCCGCACAAAATCGACCGCGGTCCGCACAAACCAGTGCGGTCCGCACAAACCAGTGCGGTCCACACAAAAATGACCGCGGCCGCACAACTTTCCTCTGCAGTGATAGGCTTTAGTGTTTTGGCCATAACCTTTGCTACAGATTTCCACATTTCAATATCTATACCTTTTTGGAAACTAGACACGAAAGGCTACAACTTTCGTTTTTTAATCATCTCATAATTCCTTGTAGATCAAAAGATATGAGCTTCCGAAGTTGGACCGATGACCTGCGGATCTTCATGACCGCGGACCGCTGACCATTTTCCGTGCCCAGCACTAAACCACCGAGCCCAACACTAAAACTTCTGCCCCCATCCATTTTCTAAGTTCAGGAATGTCCGGACTCGCTCAAAACTCACATGAAACACACCCGAGGCCCTCAAACCTCAACCCAAACATACCAACACCTACCATAACATCATTAACACCTCGTCGAGCTTTTGAATCACTCAAAACAACATCAAAACACCAAATCAACTTCGGATTCAAGCTTAAGAACTTAGAAATTTTAAATATCACAAACAACACCGAAACATATCAAATCAGGTCTGATTGACCCCAAATTTTGCACACAATCATAAATGACATAACGAAGCTATAGAAACTCTCGGAATTTCATTCCGACCTTTATATCAAAATCTCACCTATCAACCGGAAATCGCCGAAATCTCAATTTCGCCAATCCAAGCCTAAACCTTCCATGGACTTCCAAAATGCATTCCGATCACGCTCCTAAGTCCCAAATCACCTAATGGAGCTAAGCAAATCATAAAAATTCCCATCTGAGATCAAATACACATAACCTTTGCACTTTGATCGCCAGTTCTCGGGCATGACTTGCCCCGTGTGATGTATTATGACTTATGTAAATTATTGGTGTTGAGTTTTAGGTTAATCAGAATTTAATTTGGAAGAACAGTCTCAGTTGAAAGCTTAAAATTTGAAAGATTTGACCGATATTTGACTTGTTTGTATATGATATCGGATCGAAAATTTTATGATTTGGTTAGCTTCGTATGGTAATTTTGGATTTAGGATCATGTTCGGAATTTTTTTGGAAGTTTGTAGTTTAATTAGGCTTGAAATGGCGAAAATGAGAATCCAAAGTTTGGAAATTTGACCGAGGGGTTGACTTTTTGATATCGAGATCAAAATCCGACTCAAGAAGTTGGAATAGCTCCATTATGTCATTTATGACTTGTGTGCAAAATTTGGGGTCAATCGGACTTGATTTGATAGGTTTCGGCATTGTTTGTGGAATTTGAAATTTCTAAGTTCTTAAGCTTGAATCCGAAGTTGATTTGGTGGTTTGATGTTGTTTTGAGTGATTCAAAAACTCGACAAGGTGTTAATGATGTTACAGGAGGTATTGGTATGTTTGGGTTGAGGTTTAAGGGCCTCGGGTGTGTTTCGGGTGAGTTTTGAGCGAGTTTGGACATTCCTGAACTTAGAAAATGGATGGGGGCAGAAGTTTTGGTGCTGGGCGCGGAAAATGGTCTGCGGTCCGCGGTCATGAAGATCTACAGGTCATCGTTCCAACTCGGAATCTCATATCTTTTGATCTACAAGGAATTTTGAGATGATTCAAAAACAAAAGTTGTAGCCCTTTGTGTTTAGTTTCCAGAAAGGTATAGATATTGAAATGTGGAAATCTGTAGCAAAAGTTATTGCCAAAATACTAAAGCTTGTCACTGCAGAGGAAAGCTGTGCGGCTGGGGTTGTTTTTGTGCGGATCGCATTGGTTTGTGCCAACCGCGGTCAGTTTTTGTGCGGCCCGCGGAGGTTGAAATCTGAGGGGTACTCTATAAATACAAGGTTTTAGGTTTTATTTGATATTTTGACCTAGAGAGCTCGGATTTTGGCGATTTTTTGAAAGTTTTTCAAGAAATTCATCGGGGTAAGTGATTTTAACTCAGATTTGGCTAGAATACATGAATCTATCACTGAATTCATAATTTAATTCGTGATTTGGGATGGAATTTGGGAAGAAAATTGTGAAACCTTTCAAAAATGTAAAATGATGATTTGAAGGACCAAATGGTATCAGAATTGGATAATTTTGGTATGGTTAGACTCGTAAGGGTATAAGGATTCTGAAAATGTAAATTATACCCGATTCTGAGATGTGGGCCCGGGGCTCGGGTTTTGCTAATTTCGGGATTTTTAATATTTTTCGAATGTTTTCGCTTGGGCTTTGTTCCCTTGGCATATTGTGACGTATTCGTTCTGATTTTGGATAGATTCGACGCGCGTGGAGGCCAATTTGAGGGGCAATGGCATCGTGAGCTAGAGAATTAGCCGGTTCGAGGTGAGTAATGGTTGTAAATGATGTCCTGAGGGTTTATAACCCCGGATTGCACATCGTAGTGCTATATTGAGGCAAGATACACACTGGATGATGAGCGTGGGGTCTTTTACTATTGGGGATTGTGACTTGGTCCGTCTCGATTGATTATTTTACCATGTGTTTGATTGAAATTCATTTGTTATCATCATGATTTGGGCTAATTGCCATATTTGGGCTTCGTGCCAACTATTTGAACCCTTCGGGGATTTTTATCACTGTTTCCTCACTGGTTGACTTATTATTTGAACTCAGTCCGGTTGATATCTACTGTTTTACAAACTCAGCCACTTTTACTCAGATTTGAAACTTAAATGATATTTCTACATCATGTTTTGTGCTGAGAACTACTGTTTTACTAATGCTAAGGGGCTTGTGATGATTTTTGGACAGAGTGAGGCCAAGGGCCATATGTGAGGATATACTGAGTGACGTGAGGCTGAGGGCCTGAGATACTTTATATGCCATGAGGTGGCTTGAGTAATGTGAGGCCGAGTGCCGAGTGATGTGAGGCCAAGTGCCAAGTGATGATGCCACGAGGTGGCTTGATATAGCGCTTGGGTCGTAAGGGGCCCCTCCGGAGTCTGCACACCCATAGTGAGCGCGGGTACCCATACTGTACTGAGAGTGAGCCCGAGGGGCTGATACTGTTCTGAGCGATTGATACTGTGCCTGAGGGGCGGATTTCTACTTGTTATTTACCTGTTAAATTACCTATTTTACTTGTTTAAAAAAAGGGATATCATTTGATTTCTTCACTGATTACTGCTTTAAGTGATTTTACTGCTTGATATGGAATTGCTTTGTGCCTTTACGTGCTTTCATACCTTTAGCCATTATTTATAGTTATTACTCACTGAGTCGGAGTACTCACATTACTCCCTGCACCATGTGTGCAGATTCAGGCATCGCAGAGTCCGCTCATGAGTGCTGATTCTCCCAGTCCAGGCAGTGATTCAGAGACTACGAAGTAGTTGTTGGCGTTCACAGCCCCTTGCCTCCCTTATCTTATCATTTTCATGTTTTTAGAACTATTGTATCGAATTTAGTGTTCAATAGACTTGTATCCAGATTTCTTAGTTGCTCATGACTTGTGACACCCCAGTTTGAGCTATGTCGGGATGGTTTCTAATGTTGTTATCGTTAATTCTGCAAATTATGGTTATTATATCATGTTTTAGAACTACTTATGGTATTTAACTATTTAAAAGAGGTGGTCTATTTTGGTCTGGCTGGCCTTGTCTTCACGAGAGGCGCCATCACGATCGGGTTCGGGGAATTGGGTCGTGACTAGTTTGTATCAGAGCCAGGTTACATAGGTCTCACGAGTCATGAGCTGGTTTAGTAGAGTCTCACATATCGGTACGGAGACGTCTGTATTTATCCTCGAGAGGCTGCAGAACCTTTAGGAAAACTTCACATTCTTGAATTCTTATCATGCGTCCTTGATTCAGCTTGAAATATAACTCTTTGAATTCCTTCCACGCATTCGTCTGCGCGCATGAGCGCTCAGTATCAGATGTGCATCGATAGATTGTGATTCCTCGATCAAGGGGCGAGATGTGATCTCTGTGAATTGATGTTGGGCCAGTCTGGAGGACTTGAGGCCGGATTTTTGCCTATAGCTTGAGCACCGAGATGCTGCTTGTGTGAGCAAGTGCTTTTGAATTTATATGTTCGGTATCTTTCCATGTTAGTAGAAGTGACGGCTGGATGGCTATGTAATAAGAATGTTAGTGCTGCGAGATGTATTTGTATGATTTTGCAGTGACGAGAAAGGTCTGCTGGAGGTAGAAGAACTATTAGGTGATTGATTTCCGTCTTGATTCGAGTTATAGCCCGAGTTATGGGCGTGTGAAGAATCTTTTCATGTCTCCTAGTTGGGAATGGAGTAGATTTCATGTTACAGTATGAGTTTAGACTCAGGAAGACTAAGTGAGTATGTGATGGTTATGATGGTGGAATGTATACATAAATGTTAGTTTAAGGCGAAGCAGGTGGGTTATCTCCTGCGAAGTGTTTTGGAGTTATGCGATCTTTATGTTGTCTGTAGAAAATCCCATTTACAAGTGAAATATATGTGCGAATTTAATGTGGATCACTTAAGAGAGTGGGTTTAATTGTTATGAGAGTAAACGTGAGATTTGTAAAAGATATGAAGTACTAGATGGTCTGTGTGCCACGAGCTTATGAATGGTTGAGTTTAATCTCACTATGGTATTATGGCAGCAATAAAGTGTATGTTTGAGTTATGGTGCGTGTTTTGAGCTATGGCTTTGAGCCAAGTGGGGGAGTCCGCTATTGAATAGTTGATTGCATGGTTTTGTGCTCTAATGGTTCCAGTTCGAGGCGTATTTGTAAATCAGTTGTGGCTCGAGTAAAGGAAATTTCAATAAAGGCTAAGTTAGGATTTATGGGTGTACGAGAATCGGGGAATGACTTGAGTTGTGGTTGGTAAGGAATGCTCGGTGCATAGGGCATGAGGTTGCTTGGTTATATTGGAATGAGGTCACATTCTGCAGTGTCAGAGTGGAAATGAAGCACAGGTTGTTCGGTTCATTTAATCAATCTAATTGCGGTTTGAGTAGAGTGGATGCCTCTAGAGAATGGTCCTATTGTGTTCAAAATTTTACATGCAATAATTGGAGGCTTTCAAGTTGTACTTATGGATAGAAACTGAAATTTTCAGTGGAAAATGGCAAGACTTGTGGTATTTTCTATGCTAATTATGGGATTCCATATATCAGTATCGGGAAGGTGAAGGTAATGGCTTCAGATTCGTAGTAAGTCCTTTCAGAGTCGGTATCTTGAATATGGTGCTTTGGGGAAACATTAAAAAGAGTATTCAACGGGTGATGAGCCTTAGGCTGTGTGGTATTATGCTTGGGTCTCATGTGGTAAGTTTGGTTCGAGGAAATGTGATGTTATAGCAAGAAGGAGTATCAAGTGAAGGTAAATCAGAAGGGAGCTCGGATAGATGGGATAGCTTGGTAGTAGGCCATATCTGTATGGTAAGGATATGAATAGTTCTTTGGGTGTTTACTAGGTAATGAGTTTCCATATGTGTTTCGTGGCAATGCTCTTAGGTTTTAGATGGCTTGTGTATCTTGGTTGAGTTAAAATAAGTCAGTATTGGTGGTTTGGTTTTATGGAAAGAGGGATTTGTAGAGTTCTTAATAATTTCTACCACGATAGAGATGTATAATTTCTGCTGGCATAAGGAGCATGGAATGTATAGTGATTTTCTCCTAGTTGGGATCAAATGGAATTTTTTTGACTAGTTAAGTATGTAGTTGATTGTGGCTCGGAAATGGATTTTGAAGTTATCATATTTAGCATAGGATGGCATATTATATGTGGTATGTTGTGTAGGGCGGAGATTGGCATATGTAAGGTCGCAATTCAGTTTTGAAAGGAAGGTCATAAATTCTTAGACAACACATGCAGTTTCAGATGACTAGGTAAATGATATTACTAAATGGTGTGTCTTGATAACGGTATGCACTTCAGAAAGAGGGAAATGTGATTGAGTTAATAATACATCATAGGTATTGCGGTTGTGGACTGTGAGAAAATAGCTAAGGTTGGTCAGAGGGTAGTATGTGCTATGATTCAGTCGTTGTGAACCTTCGGAGGATTATTTATCTATTGTGTGTGACTAGACTTGATGTGTGGTTCATAGGTAGACCTATATGGATGTGTGTTCTGTATCACAACTATTTGGTTGACTTCGAGTTGTCAATGGTGAGAGATGTGTTGATTCGGTTGTTATTGAGTTATTAGTAATCATGGGGATCTATGAGTTATCTTTCCATGTTGTGAGGCGTTAAGGTTTGTTGGTTATAGGCACATGTGGTGCGGCGTTATTGGGTCCTCTCAGTGAAATTCGAGCGGGTAGAATATCGAGTATTGCTCGGCGGGTAGCGTATCGGTTGTGTCCCTTCGGGTATGTGTAATGTTATATCAATTGCTTTGCGGTGGTTATGATGATTGCTTTGGTTTTAGCCATCACATTGTGCACGATTGTCGATTTTGAGAAGAGTGACTTAAGGTGTTTTCATGTGGATCAGTGTTTGGATGAGGTCGCGCGTTAGAGCGAAGCTATGGGGAGGTATGATCCTGTGGGTTAGATTTGTGTGTTCTATTTTTGTGATGTGATATGGGTTCTTGGCATTATGTATGGTGGTACTAGTGAGCTTGTGGTACAGCTCTTTCATTTGAGTCATTTTTCAGGAATTGAGTAGGTTCGGATTGTGGCTTATTGGTGCAAGGATTGCACAAATCGTGGCTTTAGTCTATATTGAGGTGTCAATGTCTCAAGAGTAGTTGTGTTGGATTAGATGAGACTGTCGAGTCTTTAATGACTGCAAAAGGATTTGATTTCAGCATGTTGAGAGGATAATATCGAGCTTCGGCTCAGAATCTTGCTGTGGCATTTGCCAAAGGAGGAGTGACTTCTTGAATGGTTGATTTGGGAAATGGTTATGGCTTACCGCGTGTTTTAGTGATCATTGGCAGTATATGAAAGTGTTCGGGTGAGGCTTTAGTTGATAAGAGTTTTTCTATCGGTATTCGTTTGTTGTGTACAACTGCTGTAATTAGAAGTTATCACTACGAGTGTTTGAGTCATGTGGTATATCAAGTGATTGCACTTGAGATTGCAAGTATGGGTGATTACAACTGGTTCGGGCTTATTCTGAATATAGATGTGAGATTCTAATCTTGTGAATGATTTCAGAAGTGGAAATGTGGTTCTAAGGCTTATGGTTTAGATTGGGTTGTGAAATTTCAGTTACTGTGTGTTATCGGACCTATATGATATAGGGTGACGTGGGATCACCCCCGGGTATATGCATGGTAAGGTTATTCAGCAATTGGTTAGCTTTTGGAACAACTCTGAGCACATTCGCGAACGAACGTATGTTTAAGTGGGGGAGAATGTAACGACCCGACCGGTCGTTTTGAGCTTTTGCACTTTGCTCGCCAGTTCTCGGGCATGACTTGCCCCGTGCGGTGTATTATGACTTATGTAAATCGTTGGAATTGGGTTTTAGGTTAATCAACATTTAATTTGGAAGAACAGTCTCAGTTGAAAGTTTAAAATTTGAAAGGTTTGACTGTCACAACCCAAACCCCGCTCCGGTCGTGATGGCGCCTCTCGTGAAGACAAGGCCAACCAATAAGCCCATATCGGCTTTTCAAAAATAGTTAAACATTAATAAACAGTTTAAATATGATTTAATGATATAATAACGGAAACACAACCCGACACAGCCCTAACCGGGGTGTCATAAGTCACGAGCATCTACTAGGGTATAAATACAACTGAAAGCCTGGAGTAAATATCAACAGAACCAGCCCTTCGAGCTCAATATCAGAACAGTGCCAGCCCCTCGGGCTCAATATCAGAACAGTAACAGCCCATCGGGCTCAATATCGGATCAGTAACAGCCCCTCGGGCTCACTCTCAGAATAGTATCAGCCCCTCGGGCTACCTCACAATAACTCATATCAACCCCTCGGACATAGTATCAATCACTCAGAACAATGGGTACCCGCACTCACTATAGGTGTGCAGATTCCGAATGGGCCCCTTACGACCCAAGCGCCATATCAAGCCACCTCGTGGCATCATCACTCAGCATATCCTCACATCACTCAAGCCACAACGTGACATATAAAGTATCTCAGGCCCTCGGCCTCATATCACTCAGCCTCACATCACTCAAGCCACCTCGTGGCATAAATAGTATCTTAGGCCCTCGGCCTCATATCACTCAGCATATCCTCACATATGACCCTCGGCCTCACTCAGTCCGGAAATCATCATAAGCCCCTGGGGCATTTGTAAAACAGTAGTTCTCAGTCCAAAATACCATTTAGAAATATCATTTGAGTTTTCAAATCTGCATAAAAGCGGTTGAGTTTGTAAAACAATAATTATCAACAGGACTGAGTTTAAATATAAGTCAAAACAGTGAGGAAATAGTCCCAAAGGATTCAAATAATTGGCACGAAGCCTAAGTATGGCAATCAACCCAAATCATGATGATAACAAATAAGTTTCAATCAAATATGAGGTAAAATCATCAATTGGGATGGATCAAGTCACAATCCCCAGTAGTAAAAGACCCCGCGCTCATCATTCAGCGCGTGTCTCACCTCAATATAGCACTACGATGTGCAAATCCGGGGTTTCAAATCCTCAGGACATCATTTACAATCATTACTCACCTCGAACCGGCTAATCCTCTAACTCGCGATGCCTTTGTCTCTCAAATTGACCTCCGAATGCCTCGAATCTAGCCACAATAATTCGATTCAGTTAATAAAAATTATAGGAATTAATTCAATATGAAATTCTACATTTTCTATTAAAAATCTGAAATTGCACTCAAAATTCGCCAGTGGGGCCCACATCTCGGAACCCGACAAAAAATATAGAATATGAAACCTCATCCAACCACTAGTCCAACCATACCAATTTTACTAAAATCCGACATCAACTCAACCTTCAAATCTTCAAATTAAATCAAGAGGGTTTTCAAGATTTTCCCAACTAAAATCACCAATTAAATGCCAAAACTAGTAACAGATTCGGGTAATCTAACCAAAATTAAGTTAAGAACCTTTACTCCGTTGTTTTCTCTGAAAATCTCCCGAAAATCGCCTCTCCCTGAGCTCCAATTTGGTAAAAATGGAAAATGGGACTAAGTCAACATTCTGTCCAGAATTTCCGTGGTTAGTGTTCACATATTTTACTATTCATAGGTACTATTCACGGTACTGTTTATGGGTACTGTATACGGGGTACTGTTCATATGTACTATACACGGGTACTATACAGGGATACTGTTCATGTTTAATGTACATGGTACTGTGCACAGATAATGTTCACGCATGTGCGGTTATTGTTCACACGTGCGAAAAATGCAGAAACTGCCCAAAAAATTGCAGCAGCTTTTCTTTTCACTGAAAAGGCTCTAACTCCATCATACAAACTCAGAATTCGATGATTCTTGTTCCTATGAGTCACAAATAATAATACGAACATAGCCCTTCAGTCGAAACTCAATTCAGAGCTCATTTGCTCAGTTCAATACCCATTTTGCTCGTTAAACAAATAACTCATGTTTCGTGTCAAAAACCCAATCGCGACTTGATGAAATTAGACCAAACTTTCCAGATCAGTCCTATAATTCATTATCAAAATTCTGGAAGTCTCGAAATCAAATTTCGATCTCTAGAACTAAAAATGGACCTTTGGATCATTACATGCTTATGCTCAAAACGACAAAATCTTCTAAAAACTCTTCCAAAACATATCCGAGCCTCATGGGACTCCGACCAAACATGCCAACACACCCCATAACATAATTCAAACTTGTTGTAACCTTCGGAATGCTCAAAACAACATCAAATCATCAAATCACCCTCGGATTCAAGCCTAAGAATTCCAAAACTTCCGAAATTCGAATTCGATCAAAAAGTTGACCAAACGACGTCCAAATGACCTAAAATTTTGCACACACATCACAAATGACATAACGAAGCTACAACAACTCTCGGAATTCCATTCTAACCCTCGGATCAAAATCTCACCTATCAACCGGAATTCGCCAAAATATTAACTTTGCCAATTCAAGCCAAATCCTTCCATAGACTTCCAAAATGCAATCCGATCGCGCTCCTAAGTCATAAATCACCCAACGAAGATATCCAAATCATAAAATTTTTGATCCGAGCTCATATACAAATTAGTCAACTCTTAGTCAAACCTTTCAAATTTAAAGCTTTCAACTGAGACTGTTCCTTCAAATTCATTCTGATTTTTCCTGAAAACCAAAACCAACGATCTACATCAGTCATAATATGTTACACGGGGCAAGTCATGCCCGGGAACTGGCGATCAAAGTGCAAAAGTTCAAAACGACCGGTCGGGTCGTTACATCCTCCCCCACTTAAACACACGTTTGTCCTCGAACGTACCCAGAGGTGTTCTAAAAACCCACCAATGGCTGAATAACCTTACCATGCATATAGCCGGGGGTGATCCCACGTCACCCTATCTCATATAGGTCCGGTAACACCGTTTAACTAAAATTAAACAATCCAATCTAGCCATAAACCATAGAACCACATTTTCACTTCTGAAACCATCAATACGATCAAAACCTCACACCTATACTTTGAATAGACCCGAATTAGCTGTAGTAACCCATGCCTGCAACCTCGGGAGCAATCCCATGATATACCATATTACTCTAACGCTCACAGCAATAACTTCTATTCACAACAGCTGCCCATAACAACCAAATACCGATAAAAAACCTCTTATCAACTAAAGTCTCATTCCAACACTTTCATATACTGCCAACGATAAATGAAACATGCAATAAACCATAACCATTTCTCAGATCAACCATTCATGAAGCCATTTCTCCTCTGGCAATTACCATAGCAATTTTTTTTGAACCGAACCTCGATGTTTACCCATCAAACATGCTGAAATCGAATCCGTTTATTTTCATTAATGATCCCAACGATCTCCTTTGACCCAACACACTACCCTGGTGACATGTCACACTAATAGAGGCCTAAGCCACATCTAGCATAATGCGCGCACCAAGAAGCAATGGTCCGAACATACTCAAATCATGAAAATGACTCAAATGAAAGAGTTGTACCTCAAGCTCACCAGCACCACCACAACGCAGGGCTGAGAACCCGTCTCACATCATAGAATAGGACACATGAATCTATCCCGCAAGGTCATATCTCCACATAGCTTTGCCACAATGCGCGATCCTATCCAAACACTGCTCCACATGGGACACCTCAAGTCATTATGCTCGAAATTGACAACCACGCACAATTTGACGTCTGGAACCAAAGCAAATCATTACACTAACGGTGAAACAAGTAACATATACCATGCAAACCCGATAGGACATAACCGATACACCATTCACCGAGCAACACCCGATTACTCTTCCTGCTCGACTTCCACTATGAACCCTATTAGAACCGCACTATATGTGCCCATAACCAATAAATCATAATGTCTCGCAACACAGAAAGGCAACTCATAGATCTCCCTAGATCAGTAATAAGCTCAATAATGGTCGAATCAACCTATCCCTCAACAATACAATTCGGGGCCAACCAAGCCGACTCGAGCTAGAACACGCATCCACACTGGCCTGCCAACAAACTCCTTAACAAGGAAGCCTAAAGCTACTTCTTCAACTACCATAACTCCTGCTGGAGCCATACGATATGGCGCTCGGCATCACATAAATACCGAAATCCACATCCTCGCCCGACGACATGCCCGACCACAAGAAACGCTTTCGGAAAGTCCCTCAACGCCGAAACTGAATCAATGGTAGAAACCTCTGCACTGACATCCATCACGAAGGCCCAATTAAGAAAGCAATCCTTCCCAGCCGTCTGCTGGGTCTATGAAATATAAACCACTCCACTAGAACATAACCCGACACACATCGCCACTCAACCTTTGGCATTTCCAACCTAGCCCATAACACAATAATCCAGAATAACCCAACACTGAGACGATCAGTCTAAATCCCCAACATCACATCCAAAATCTAACATACCAAGCAAAGAAAGATCCACTCGGTCCTCCAAATCTCGGTAGTCACTAAACAGGGCTGATACATACGATCTACAATCACAAAATAGCCTGAATATGAGAACTTCCGTCTCCACATCTATACTGCACATGAATCACCATATCCTATCCCAATTTCGCCGTCTGAATATATGCCACACCTATAATAACCAATCATTCCACTATAGATACTCTAAAATTTCCCTGTGCCACTAAGCAAACCTGAATATCACCAGTCGATCTAAGAAGGTGCCATAATACTACCGAAGTGCTATCAACTTAATAGCATTGCCCTTTTACTAAAACATAGACTCTCGTCAATTCATTTCCAATTAGCAGTACCATTTCCTTAATCATCTGAGGCTACCCGCTGCCTAAGAGTTTTATGAACTTCCTTTTAGAATTGAAATGTAACTCATCTAGCCAAGAACTTCCATTGATCCCATCTAGAAGAAAAATCATTACATATCCTATGCTTCTCACACTCGGAGAAATTGCACCTCTCCAACCACGGTAGAAATCAATAAGAACTCTCCCAATTCCATTTGCACAAATTCAACTACCATGACTGAATCCTTCTAACTAGACCAAGCTAAGCAAGCCATCAAAACCCAAGAGCATTGTTGCAAAATAGCTGTAGGAACTAATTACCTTGAACACACACAAGGAATTAATCATATCCTTACCATACCGATTTGGTCTACTATCAAGATACCCCATCTATCTAAATTCCTTCTGATTCATCTTCAACTTGCTATTCCTTCTTGCTGTAGCACCACAATTTACTCAACCTAGGCTTATCACACGAAACCCAAGCATAAAGCTACACCATCTAAGGCTCCTAAGCCGCTGAATACTCTTTAAGTGTTCCCCAAAGCCAATACCTTCACCTTCCCGATACTGATATATAGATTCCCATAATTAACATAGAAAATACCACAAGTCTTGCCATCTTCCACTGAAAACTCAGTTTCTATCCATAAGTACAACTTAGAAGCCTCCAATTATTGCATGTGGAGTTTTGAACACAATAGGACCATTCTCTAGAGTCATCCACACTACTCAAACCGTAGTTAGATTGTTTAAACGAACGGAACAATCTGTGCTTCATTAGCACTCAGACACTGTAGAATGTGACCTCATTCCAAAATAACCAAGCAACTTCCTGCTCTATGCACTGAGCCTTCATTACCAACCACAACTCAAGTCATTCCCCGATTCTCGTACACCCATAAAGCATAACATAGCCTTTATTGAAATTTCCTTTACTCGAGCCTCAACTGATTTACAAATACGCCTCGAACTGGAACCATTAGAGCACATAGCCGTGCAATCAACTATTCAATAGTGGACTCCCCCACTTGGCTCGAAGCCATAGATCAACACACGCTCAATACCTCATAATGATTATACTCTATTGATGCCATCATACCATAATGAGATTAAACTCAAATCTTTTATAAGCTTATGAAAGCACATATCATCTAGAATTTTAACTCTTCTGCAAATCTCGCATTCCACTCTCACAACAGTTACACCCACTCACTAAGCGACCCAATTTAAGTTGCAACATATATCCTTCACTCGCAAATCTAACAGACACATAAAGATCACACAACTCCAGAGCACTTTGCAGGAGATAACCCACCTGCTTCGCCTTAACTAACATTTATGTATAACTTCCACCATCATAAACTGTACGCAGTCACTTAGTCTTCTTAAGTCTGAACTCATACCGCAACATGATTTTTTTTACTTCACTCACAACTGGGAAACATGAAAAGATTCTTCACACGCCTATAACTCGGGGCTATACCTCGAATCAAGATGGAATTCAAGCACCTAATAGTTCTTCTATCCTCCAACAGACCCTTCTTGTAGTTTCCAAATCATATAAATACATCTCGCAATACTAACATACTCATCACATAGTTACTCAACCGTCACTTCCACTAATAGGGACAATACCGAACATATAAATTCAAAACACTTGTTCACACAATCAGCACCTCGGTGCTCAAGCCATAGGCAAATATTCAGCCTCAAGTCCTTTAGACTAGCCCAACATAAACTTACAGAGATCACACATCGCCCCTCGATCAGGAAATCACAAACCATCAAGGCATATCTGATACTGAGCGCTCATGCGCGCATACGAACACGTGGAAGGAATTTAAAGAGTTACATTTCAAGCTGAATTAAAGGGCGCACGATAAGAATTCAAGAATGTGAAGTTTTCCTAAAGGTTCTGCAGCCTCTCGAGGATAAATACAGACGTCTCCGTACCGATCCGCGAGACTCTACTAAACCTGCTCATGACTCGTGAGACCTATGTAACCTAGGCTCTGATACCAACTTGTCGCGACCCAAACCCCGCTCCGGTCGTGATGGCCCCTCTCGTGAAGACAAGGCCAGCCAACAAATCCATATCGCCTTTTCAAAAATAGTTAAACATTAATAAATAGTTTAAATATGATTTAATGATATAATTAACGGAAGCACAACCCGACACAGCCCTAACCGGGGGGTCATAAGTCATGAGCATCTACTAGGGTATAAATACAATTGAAAGCCTAGAGTGTACAAATACAGACTAATGAAATGAGGAGAGAGAAATGCAGTGCTGCGAACGCCGGCATCTACCTTGCTAAACCCTGATGACTCTGCCTCCGATCAGCCAAAACATACCTGAATCTGCACACAAGGTGAAGGGAGTAATGCGAGTACTTCGACTCAGTGAGTAGTAATAATAAATAAAGACTGAAGGCAAGAAATCACGCAAAAACACAAGGTATTCCATACTGAAGCAGTAAAATCACTTTAAACAGTAAAGTAGTGAGAAATCAAGTGAAAATCCCTTTTTTTCCAACAAGTAAAGCAAGTAGTTTACAAATGAGTAACAAAAACGATAGAAATGTAAATAGCCCCTCGGGCAAAACATGTACAACAAACCGCCCTCGGGCATAATATCAACAGAACCAGCACCTCAGGCTCAATATCAGAATAGTGCCAGCCCCTCGGGCTCAATATCAGAACAATAACAGCCCCTCGAGCTCAGTATCAGATCAATAACAGCCCCTCGGGCTCACTCTCAGAATAGTATCAGCCCCTCAGGCTACCTCACAACCACTCATATCAGCCCCTTGGGCATAGTATCAATCACTCAGAACAATGGGTACCCGCGCTCACTATGGGTATACAGACTCCGGAGGGGCCCCTTACGGCCCAAGCGCTATATCAAGCCACCTCGTGGCATCATCACTCAGCATATCCTCACATCACTCAAGCCACCGCGTGGCATATAAAGTATCGCAAGCCCTCGGCCTCACATAACTCAAGCCACCTCGGGACATAAATAGTATCTCAGGCCCTCGGCCTCATATCACTCAACATTTCCTCACATATGGCCCTCGGCCTCACTCAGTCCGAAAATCATCATAAGCCCCTCGGGCATTTGTAAAACAGTAGTTCTCAGCCCAAAATACCATTTAGAAATATCATTTGAGTTTTCAAATCTGCATAAAAGCGGCTGAGTTTGTAAAACAATAATTATCAACAGGACTGAGTTTAAATATAAGTCAAAACAGTGAGGAAATAGTGATAAAAATTCCCAAAGGATTCAAATAATTGGCACGAAGCCCAAGTATGGCAATCAGCCCAAATCATGATGATAACAAATAAGTTTCAATCAAATATGCGGTAAAATCATCAATCGGGATGGACCAAGTCACAATCCCCGGTAGTAAAAGACCCCACGCTCATCATCCAGCGCGTGTCTCGCCTCAATATAGCACTACAATGTGCAAATCCGGGGTTTTAAACCCTCAGGACATTATTTACAATCATTACTCACCTCGAACCGGCTAATCCTCTAGCTCGCGATGCCTTTGTATCTCAAATCGACCTTCGAATGCCTCGAATCTAGCCACAATAATTCGATTTAGTTAATAAAAATTATAGGAATTAATTCCATATGAAATTCTATATTTTCCATTAAAAATCCGAAATTGTACTCAAAATTCGCCCGTGGGGCCCACATCTCAGAACCTGACAAAAATTATGGAATATGAAACCTCATCCAACCACGAGTCCAACCATACCAATTTTACTAAAATCCGACATCAACTCGACCCTCAAATCTTCAAATTAAACCAAGAGGGTTTTCAAGATTTTCCCAACTAAAATCACCAATTAAATGCCAAAACTAGTAATAGATTCGGGTAATCTAACCAAAATTAAGTTAAGAACACTTACCCTGATGTTTTCTCTGAAAATCTCCCGAAAATAGCCTCTCCCCGAGCTCCAATTTGGTAAAAATGGAAAATGGGACGAAGTCCCATTTTCAGAACTTAACATTCTGTCTAGAATTTACGTGGTTACTCTTCACGCATTTTACTGTTCACGGTACTGTTCACGGTACTGTTCATGGGTATTGTATATAGGGTACTGTTCATATGTACTATACACAAATACTATCCATGTTTACTGTACATGGTACTGTACACGGATACTGTTCACGCAGGTACGGTTACTGTTCACACGTGCGAAAAATGCAGAAACTGCCCAGAAAATTGCAATAGCTTTTCTTTTCACTAAAAAGGCTCTAACTCTATCATACAAACTCGGAATTCAATGATTCTTGTTCCTGTGAGTCACAAATAATAATACAAACATAGAACTTCAGTCGAAACTCAATTCAGAGCTCATTTGCTTAGTTCAATACCCATTTTACTCGTTAAACAATTAACTCATGTTTCGTGTCAAAAACCCAATCGCGACTTGATGAAATTAGACCAAACTTTATAGATCAGTCCTATAATTGATTATTAAAATTTTGGAAGTCTCGAAATCAAATTTCGATCTCTAGAACTAAAAATGGACCTTTGGATCATTACATACTTATGCTCAAAACGGCAAAATCTTCCAAAAACTCTTCCAAAACATATCTGAGCCTCATGGGACCCCGACCAAACATCCCAACACACCCCATAACATAATTCAAATTTGTTCCAACCTTCAGAATGCTCAAAACAACATCAAAACATCAAATCACCCTCGGATTCAAGCCTAAGAATTCCAAAACTTCCGAAATCTGAATTCGATAAAAAAGTCGACCAAACGATGTCCAAATGACCTGAAATTTTGTACACACATCACAAATGACATAAAGAAGCTACAAAAACTCTCGGAATTCCATTCCGACCCTCGGATCAAAATCTCACCTATCAACCGGAATTCGCCAAAATATTAACTTTGCCAATTCAAGCCAAATCCTTCCACGGACTTCCAAAATGCATTCCGATCGCGCTTCTAAGTCATAAATCACCCAACGAAGCTATCTAAATCATAAAATTTTCGATCCGAGCTCATATACAAATAAGTCAACTCTTAGTCAAACCTTTCAAATTCAAAGCTTTTAAGTGAGACTGTTCCTTCAAATTTTTTTCTGATTTTTCATGAAAACCAAAACCAATGATCTACATCAGTAAAAATACGTTACACGGGGCAAGTCATGCCCGGGAACTAGCGATCAAAGTGCAAAAGTTCAAAACGACCGGTCGAGTCTTTACATTGACCAATATTTGACTTGTTTGTATATGATCTCGGATCGAAATGTTTATGATTTGGTTAGCTTCGTATGGTAATTTTGGATTTAGGATCGTGCCCGGAATTTTTTTGGAAGTTTGTCGTTTAATTAGGCTTGAAATGGCAAAAATGAGAAGCTGAAGTTTGGAAATTTGACCGAGGGGTTGACTTTTTAATATCAATATCAAAATCCGACTCAAGAAGTTGGAATAGCCCCATTATGTCATTTATTACTTGTGTGCAAAATTTGGGATCAATTGGACCTGATTTGATAGGTTTCAGCGTTGTTTGTGGAATTTGAAATTTCTATGTTCTTAAGCTTGAACCCGAAGTTGATTTGGTGTGTTGATGTTGTTTTGAGTGATTCGAAAGCTCGACAAGGTGTTAATGATGTTATGGGAGGTGTTGGTATGTTTGGGTTGAGGTTTGAGGGCCTTGGGTGTGTTTCGGGTGAGTTTTGAGCGAGTCCGAACATTCCTGAACTTAGAAAATGGATGGGGGCAGAAGTTATAGTGCTGGGCGCTGTGGTTTAGTGCTAGGCGCGGAAAATGGTTCGCGGTCCGCGGTCATGAAGATCCGCAGGTCATCGGTCCAACTTTGGAACCTTATATCTTTTGATCTACAAGGCATGTTGAGATGATTCAAAAACAAAAGTTGTAGCCCTTCGTGTCTAGTCTCTGGAAAGGTAAAGATATTGTAATTTGGACATCTGTAGCAAAAGTTATGGCCAAAATACTAAAGCCTATCACTGTAGAGGAAAGTTGTGCGGCTGCAGTCGTTTTTGTGCGGACCGCAGTCGGTTTTGTGCGGCTTGCGGAGGTTGAAATCTGATTTACTCTATAAATACGAGGTTTTGGGGTTTATTTGATATTTTGACCTAGAGAGCTCGGAGTTTGACGATATTTTGAATGTTTTTCAAGAAATTCATCGGGATAAGTGATTTTAACTCAGATTTGGCTAGAATACATGAATCTATCACTGAATTCATCATTTAATTCGTGATTTGGGATGGAATTTGGGAAGAAAATTGTGAAACCTTTCAAAAATGTAAAATGATGATTTGAAGGACCAAATGGTATCAGAATTGGATAATTTTGGTATGGTTAGACTCGTGAGGGTATAAGGATTCTGAGAATGTAAATTTTACCTGATTCCGAGATGTGGGCCCAGGGCTCGGGTTTTGCTAATTTCAGTATTTTTGATATTTTTTGAATGTTTTCGCTTGGGCTTTGTTCCCTTGGCATATTGTGACGTATTCGTTCTGATTTTGGATAGATTCGACGCGCGTGGAGGCCAATTCAAGGGGCAAAGGCGTCACGAGCTAGAGAATTAGCCGGTTCGGGGTGAGTAATGGTTGTAAATGATGTCCTTAGGGTTTAAAACCCCGGATTGCACATCGTAGTGCTATATTGAGGCAATATACGCGCTGGATGATGTGGGGTCTTTTACTACTGGGGATTGTGACTTGGTCCATCCCGATTGATGATTTTACCGCGTATTTGACTGAAATTCATTTGTTATCATCATGATTTGGGCTGATTGCCATATTTGGGCTTCGTGCCAAATATTTGAACCCTTCGGGGATTTTTATCACTGTTTCCTCACTGCTTGACTTATTATTTGAACTCAGTCCGGTTGATATCTACTGTTTGACAAACTCAGCCATTTTACTCAGATTTGAAACTTAAATGATATTTCTACATCATGTTTTGTGCTGAGAACTACTGTTTTACTAATGCCCAAGGGGCTTGTGAAAATTTTTGGACTGAGTGAGGCCGAGGGCCATATGTGAGGATATGTTGAGTGACATGAGGCCGAGGGCCTTAGATACTTTATATGCCACGAGGTGGCTTGGGTGATGTGAGGCCGAGTGCCGAGTGATGTGAGGCCGAGTGCCGAGTGATGATACCACGTCACCACGAGGTGACTTGATATAGCGCTTGGGCCGTAAGGGGCCCCTCCAGAGTCTGCACACCCACAGTGAGAGCGAGTACCCATTATGATCTAAGAGTGAGCCCGATGGGCTGATATTGTGCTGAGTGATTGATAATGATCCCGAGGGGCTGATACTAATCTAAGCGATTGATACTGTGCCCGAGGGGCGGATTTTTACTTGTTATTTACTTGTTAAATTACCTGTTTTACTTCTTTAAAAAAGGGATATCATTTGATTTCTTCACTGATTTACTGCTTTAAGTGATTTTACTGCTTGATATGGAATTGCTTTGTGCCTTTACGTCTTTTCATACTTTCAACCATTATTTATAATTATTACTCACTGAGTCGGAGTACTCACATTACTCCCTGCACCATGTGTGCAGATTCAGGCATTGCAGAGCCCGCTCCTGAGTGCTAATTCTCCCAGTCCAGGCAGTGATTCGGAGACTACGAAGTAGTTGTTGGCGTTCGCAGCCCCTTGCCTCCCTTATCTTATCATTTTCATGTTTTTAGAACTATTGTTTCAGATTTAGTGTTTAGTAGACTTGTATCCAGATTTCTTAGTTGCTCATGACTTGTGACATCCCGGTTTGAGCTGTGTCGGGATGGTTTCTACTGTTGTTATCGTTAATTCTGCAAATTATGGTTATTATATCACGTTTTAGAACTACTTATGGTATTTAACTATTTAAAAGAGGTGGTCTGTTTTGGTCTGGCTGGCCTTGTCTTCACGAGAGGCGCCATCACAATCGGGTTCGGGGAATTGGGTCGTGACAAGTTGGTATCAGAGCCAGGTTACATAGGTCTCACGAGTCATGAGCAGGTTTAGTAGAGTCTCGCGGATCGGTATGGAGACGTATGTATTTATCCTCAAGAGGCTGCAGAACCTTTAGGAAAACTTCACATTCTTGAATTCTTATCGTGCGTCCTTGATTCAACTTGAAATATAACTCTTTGAATTCTTTTCAGGCATTCGTATGCGCGCATGAGCGCTCAGTATCAAATGTGCATCGATGGCTTGTGATTCCCCGATCAAGGGGTAAGATGTGATCTTTGTGAATTGATGTTGGGCCAGTCTGGAGGACTTGAGGCCGGATTTTTGCCTATAGCTTGAGCACTGAGATACTGCTTATGTGAGCAAGTGCTTTTGAATTTATATGTTCGGTATTTTTCCCTGTTAGTAGAAGTGACGGCTGGATGGCTATGTAATAAGAATGTTAGTGCTGCGAGATGTATTCGTATGATTTTGCAGTGACGAGAAAGGTCTGTTGGAGGATAGAAGAACTATATGGTGATTGATTTCCGTCTTGATTCGAGTTATAGCCCGAGTTATGGGCGTGTGAAGAATCTTTTCATGTCTCTTAGTTGAGAGTGGAGTAAATTTCATGTTACAGTATGCGTTTAGACTCAGGAAGACTAAGTGAGTGTGTGATGGTTATAATGGTGGAAAGTATACATAAATGTTAGTTTATGGCGAAGCAGGGGTTATCTCATGCGAAGTGTTCTGGAGTTGTGCGATCTTTATGTTGTCTGTAGAAGATCCCATTTACAAGTGAAATATATGTGCGAATTTAATGTGGGTCACTTAAGAGAGTGGGTTTAATTGTTATGAGAGTAAATGCGAGATTTGTAAAAGATATGAAGTACTATATGGTTTGTGTGCCACGAGCTTATGAAAGGTTGAGTTTAATCTTACTAGGGTATTATGGCAGCAATAAAGTGTATGCGTTATGAGTTATGGTGCGTGTTTTGAGCTATGGCTTTGAGCCAAGTGGGGGAGTCCGCTATTGAATAGTTGATTGCACGGTTATGTGCTCTAATTGTTCCAGTTCGAGGCGTATTTGTAAATCAGTTGTGGCTCGAATAAAGGAAATTTCAATAAAGGCTATGTTATGCTTTATGGGTGTACGAGAATCGGGGAATGACTTGAGTTATGGTTGGTAAGGAATGCTCGGTGCATAAGGCATGAAGTTGCTTGGTTATATTAGAATGAGGTCACATTCTGCAGTGTCGGAGTGCAAATGAAGCACAAGTTGTTCGGTTCGTTTAATCAATCTAACTGCGGTTTGAGTACAGTGGATGCCTCTAGATAATGGTCCTATTGTGTTCAAAATTTTACATGCAATAATTGGAGGCTTTCAAGTTGTACTTATGGATAGAAACTGAATTTTTCAGTGGAAAATGGCAAGACTTGTGGTATTTTCTATGCTAATTATGGGATTCCATATATCAGTATCAGGAAGGTGAAGGTAATGGCTTCGGATTCGCAGTAAGTCCTTTCAGAGTTGGTATCTTGAATATGGTGCTTTGGGGAAACATTAAAAAGAGTATTCAACGGGTGATGAGCCTTAGGCTGTGTTGTATTATGCTTAGGTCTCGTGTGGTAAGTTTGGGTTGAGGAAATGTGATGTTATAGCAAGAAGGAGTATCAGGTGAAGGTAAATCAGAAGGGAGCTCAGATAGATGGGATAGCTTGGTAGTAGGCCATATTGGTATGGTAAGGATATGAATAGTTCTTTGGGTGTTTACAAGGTAATGAGTTTCCATATGTGTTTCGTGGCAATGCTCTTAGGTTTTGGATGGCTTGTGTATCTTGGTTGAGTTAAAATAAGTCAGTATTGGTGGTTTGATTTTATGGAAAGAGGGATTTGTATAGTTCTTAATAATTTCTACCACGATAGAGATGTATAATTTCTGTTGGCATAAGGAGCATGGAATGTATAGTGATTTTCTCCTAGATGGGATCAAGTGGAAATTTTTTGACTAGTTAAGTATGTAGTTGATTGTGGCTCGGAAAGGGATTTTGAAGTTCTCATATTTAGCATAGGATGGCATATTATATGTGGTATGTTGTGTAGGGCGGAGATTGGCATATGTAAGGTCGCAATTCAGTTTTGAAAGGAAGGTCATAAATTCTTAGACAACACATGCAGTTTCAGATGACTAGGTAAATGATATTACTAAATGGTGTGTCTTGATAATGGTATGCACTTCAGAAAGAGGGAAATGTGATTGAGTTAATAATACATCATAGGTATTGCGGTTGTGGACTGTGAGAAAATAGCTAAGGTTGGTCAGAGGGTAGTATGTGCTATGATTCGATCGTTGTAAACCTTCGGAGGATTATTTATCTGTTGTGTGTGACTAAACTTGATGTGTGGTTCATTGGTAGACCTATATGGATGTGTGTTCTATATCACAACGGTTTGGTTGACTTCGAGTTGTCAATGGATAGAGATGTGTTGATTCGGTTGTTATTGAGTTATTAGTAATCACGGGGATCTATGAGTTATCTTTCCATATTGCGAGGCGTTAAGGTTTGTTGGTTATAGGCACATATGGTGCGACATTATTGGGTCCTCTCAGTGGAATTCGAGCGGGTAAGTATCGGGTATTGGTCGACGGGTAGCGTATCGGTTGTGTCCCTTCGGGTATGTGTAATGTTATATCAATTGCTTCGCGGTGGTTATAATGATTGCTTTGGTTTTAGCCATCATATTGCGCACGATTGTCGACTTTGAGAAGAGTGACTTAAGGTGTTTTCACGTGGATCAGTGTTTGGATGAGGTCGCGCGTTGGAGCGAAGCTATGGGGAGGTATGATCCTGCGGGTTAGATTTGTGTGTTCTATTTTTATGATGTGATACAGGTTCTCAGCATTGTGTGTGGTGGTACTAGTGAGCTTGCGGTACAACTCTTTCATTTGAGTCATTTTTCAAGAATTGAGTAGGTTCGGATTGTGGCTTATTGGTGTACGGATTGCACAAATCGTGGCTTTAGTCTATATTGAGGTGCCAATGTCACAAGAGTAGTTGTGTTGGATTAGATGAGACTGTCGGGGTCTTTAATGACTGCAAATGGATTTGATTTCAGCATGTTGAGAGGATAATATCAAGCTTCGGCTTAGAAACTTGCTGTGGCAATTGCCAAAGGAGGAGTGACTTTCTTGAATGGTTGATCTGGGAAATGGTCATGGCTTACCACGTGTTTTAGTGATCATTGGTAGTATATGAAAGTGTTGGGGTGAGGCTTTAGTTGATAAGAATTTTTCTATCGGTATTCGTTTGTTATGTGCAGCTGCTGTAATTAGAAGTTATCACTACGAGTGTTTGACTCATGTGGTATATCAAGTGATTGCACCTGAGATTGCAAGTATGGATGATTACAACTGGTTCAGGCTTATTCTGAATATAGATGTGAGATTCTGATCTTGTGAATGATTTCAGAAGTGGAAATGTGGTTCTAAGGCTTATGGGTTAGATTGGGTTGTGAAATTTCAGTTACTGTGTGTTATAGGACCTATGTGAGATAGGGTGACGTGGGATCACCCCCGGGTATATGCATGATAAGGTTATTCAACGATTGGTTAGCTTTTGGAACAACTCTGAGCACATTCGCGAACGAACGTATGTTTAAGTGGGGGAGGATGCAACGACCCGACCGGTCGTTTGAGCTTTTGCCCTTTGCTCGCCAGTTCTCGGGCATGACTTGCCCCGTGTGGTGTATTATGACTTATGTAAATCGTTGGTGTTGGGTTTTAGGTTAATCAGAATTTAATTTGGAAGAACAGTCTCAGCTGAAAGCTTAAAATTTGAAAGGTTTGACTGTCACGACCCAAACACCGCTCCGGTCGTGATGGCACCTCTTGTGAAGACAAGACCAACCAACAAATCCATATCGCCTTTTCAAAAATAATTAAACATTAATAAACAGTTTAAATATGATTTAATGATATAATTAGTGGAAGCACAACTCGACACAGCCCTAATCGGGGTGTCACAAGTCACGAGCATCTACTAGGGTATAAATACAACTGAAAGCCTGGAGTGTACAAATATAGACTAATGAAATGAGGAGAGAGAAAAGCAGTGCTACGAACGCCGGCAGCTACCTTGCTAAACCCTGATGACTCTGCCTCCGATCAGCCAAAACATACCTGAATCCACACACAAGGTGCAGAGAGTAATGTGAGTACTCCGACTTAGTGAGTAATAATAATAAATAAAGATTGAAAGCAAGAAATCACGCAAAAACACAAGGTATTCCATACTGAAGCAGTAAAATCACTTTAAACAGTAAAGCAGTGAGAAATCAAGTGAAAATCCTTTTTTTTCCAACAAGTAAAGTAAGTAGTTTACAAGTGAGCAACAAAAACAATAGAAATGTAAGCAGCCCCTCGGGCAAAACATGTACAACAAACCGCCCCTCGGGCATAATATCAACAGAACCAACCCCTCGAGCTCAATATCAAAACAGTGCCAGTCGCTCGGGCTCAATATCAGAACAGTAACAACCCCTCGGGCTCAATATTAGATCAGTAACAGCCCCTCGGGCTCACTCTCAGAATAGTATCAGCCCCTCGGGCTACCTCACAATCACTCATATCAACCCCTCGGGCATAGTATCAATCACTCAGAACAATGGGTACCCGCACTCACTGTGGGTGTGCAGACTCCGGAGGGGCCCCTTACGGCCCAAACGGTATATCAAGCCACCTCGTGGCATCATCACTCAACATATCCTCACATCACTCAAGCCACCGCGTGGCATATAAAGTATCTTAGGCCCTCGGCCTCATATCACTCGGCCTCACATCACTCAAGCCACCTCGTGACATAAATAGTATCTCAGGCCCTCGGCCTCATATCACTCAGCATATCCTCACATATGGCCCTCGGCCTCACTCAGTCCGGAAATAATCATAAGCCCTTGGGGCATTTGTAAAACAGTAGTTCTCACCCCAAAATACCATTTAGAAATATCATTTGAGTTTTTAAATCTCCATAAAAGCGGTTGAATTTGTAAAACAATAATTATCAACAGGACTGAGTTTAAATATAAGTCAAAACAGTGAGGAAATAGTGATAAAAATTCCCAAAGGATTCAAATAATTGGCACGAAGCCCAAGTATGGCAATCAGCCCAAATCATAATGGTAACAAATAAGTTTCAATCAAATATACGGTAAACTCATCAATCGGGATGGAACAAGTCACAATCCCCGGTAGTAAAAGACCTCGCGCTCATCATCCAGCGCATGTCTCACCTCAATATAGCACTACAATGTGCAAATCCGGGGTTTCAAACCCTCAGGACATCATTTACAATCATTACTCACCTCGAATCGGCTAATCCTCTAGCTCGCGATGCCTTTGTCTCTCAAATCGACCTCCGAATGCCTCGAATCTAGCCACAATTAAAAATTATAGGAATTAATTCCATATGAAATTCTACATTTTCCATTAAAAATCCGAAATTGCACTCAAAATTTGCCCGTGGGGCCCACGTCTCGGAACCCGACAAAAATTACGGAATATGAAACCTCATCCAACCACGAGTCCAACCATACCAATTTTACTAAAATCTGACATCAACTCGACCCTCAAATCTTCAAATTAATCCAAGATGGTTTTCAAGATTTTCCCAACTAAAATCATCAATTAAATGCCAAAACTAGTAATAGATTCGGGTAATCTAACCAAAATTAAGTTAAGAACACTTACCCCGTTGTTTTCCCTGAAAATCTCCCAAAAATCGCCTCTCCCCGAGCTCCAATTTGGTAAAAATGGAAAATGGGACGAAGTCCTATTTTCAGAACTCAACATTCTGTCCAGAATTACCGTGGTTACTCTTCACGCATTTTATTGTTCACGGTACTGTCCATGGGTACTGTATATGGGGGACTATTCATATGTACTGTACACGGTTACTGTACACTAATACTATTCATGTTTACTGTACATGGTACTGCACACGGATACTGTTCACGAATGTGCGGTTACTGTTCACACGTGAGGAAAATCCAGAAACTGCCCAGAAAATTGCAGCAGCTTTTCTTTTCACTAAAAAGGCTCTAACTCCATCATACAAACTCGGAATTCAATGATTCTTGTTCCTATGAGTCACAAATAATAATACGAACATAGCCCTTCAGTCGAAACTCAATTCGGAGCTCATTTGCTCAGTTTAATACCTATTTCACTCGTTAAACAATTAATTCATTTTTCGTATCAAAAACCCAATCGCGACTTGATGAAATTAGACCAAACTTTCCAGATCAGTCCTATAATTCATTATCAAAATTTCGGAAGTCTCAAAATCAAATTCGATCTCTAGAACTTAAAATTAACCTTTGGATCATTACATGCTTATGCTCAAAACGGCAAAATCTTCCAAAAACTCTTCCAAAACATATCTGAGCCTCATGGGACCCCGACCAAACATCCCAACACACACTATAACATAATTCAAACTTTTTCCAACCTTCAAAACATCAAATCACCCTCGGATTCAAGCCTAAGAATTCAAAACTTCCGAAATCTGAATTCGATAAAAAAGTTGACCAAACGACGTCTAAATGACCTGAAATTTTGCACACACATCACAAATGACATAATGAAGCTACAAAACTCTCGGAATTCCATTCCGACCCTCGGATCAAAATCTCACCTATCAACCGGAATTCGCCAAAATATTAACTTTGCTAATTCAAGCCAAATCCTTCCACGGACTTCCAAAATGCATTCCGATCGCGCTCCTAAGTCATAAATCACCCAACGAAGCTATCCAAATCATAAAATTAAAATCCGAGATCAAATACAAACAAGTCAAATCTTGGTCAAACCTTTCAAATTTCAAGCTTCAACTTAGAACTGTTCATCCAAATTCATTATGATTAACCTGAAACCCAATACCAACGATTTACATAAGTCATAATACACCACACAGGGCAATTCATGTCCGAGAACTAGCGATCAAAGTGCAAAAACTCAAAACGACCGGCCGGGTCGTTACAAACCGACTGCTTATACTTAATTGTTCTAATTTTATTAAAGCGTTCTTTTGTAATACTATTAATCCATTATTTGGATTTTCGCCTGTAATCAAGCTATGTATTTTATTTGTAAAATTATAAGGATTTGGTCCCATTGCTATTAACATTTGAAAATCTTGTGGAAATTCTGATTTATAGGCTTCCCATAAGCCCTTTGTTGATTCTCCTAAGAAGGTCTCCATATATTTATACATTGTTTCTACGTCTGTGTCGTTATAAGTTCTTATAAAGTCTGCTACTACTATTCCTTTCTATAGGTCTATTACTGAGTTCCACATTTGTGGATCATGAGCAGCTATATTTAATATTTTACCCTTACTTCCTCCTTCCTGTAGTCTTATAGGTTCTTCTATAGGCATTCTTTTTCCTGATGGTTTTACATTTTTTATTTCTGTTTCTTGATCTATTTTATATACTCTTTTTCTAGGTACATTTCCTATGCTACTATCTATGATACTTTGGTAAGTTGTTCTCTGAAATGGGCTTGGGCTAGAACTAGTTGATTTCATTAATTCTTTTAAACTTATTAGAGATTCCGTCTCAGTTTCTTCATAACTATCTTGTATCTCTTCAAAAATTTGATCGAATATATCTGATTTTTTCTGTGAAATATTTTCTTTTCTATATCCCCAATTATCTGTTCTTAATTCACATTTCTTAAAATGCTCTTCTACTTTGCTTAAAGTTAATTTTCCAAGTTTACACCCTTTACATTGGAAAGTCTTATTTCTATTTTCTTTAACTAGACTTCTTGCTTTTACTAATGCTATGTCTATTTCGAACTCGTCTTGTATTATTTCAATATTCATAAATTCAGTATCATTATTTTCCATCGTACTTTCAGTTCCATCATCTATTTCTTTTTGGGTAGAATAGTTATAATTGGTAAACCTAATTGATGTTTCTCCTTTAGAGTTTGTATACATTAAATGAGATTCTGGTTTGAATATTTTTGGCTTTGCGAAATCTTCTTGATTCCATTCTAATCTAGCATATTCTTCTGGGTTTATCTTAATAGGTTTTATTAATTTTATCCCTTTATTTCCCATTACTTCAACTACATCGTCTACCTTAATTTTAAATTTTGTATTACTATTTGTTGCCATTTTTCTTATGAAACCTACACATATCAGTAAATTATTTCCATTATTCATTTCTTCATATCTCTTAGTCTGTATTCCTATTTTGATATTTTTTCCAAATTCTGCTAGATTTATTATGAAATCTGGGCTAATGTAAAATATTCCTCCATTATTTGTCATGTCTACTTCTGTTAAACCTATTATAGATTTCTTTTGATCTGACCATCTGTCATCATATACTACTATTAGTACTTTAGTTCCTAAATTCTTTCTAGTTAGTCCTTTTAATCCGATTACAATTAATCCCATATGCATTAAATTCTTTTTATAATTTTTAATTTGTCGTACTGATTCTGGATTAATTAAATTTAATGTTGCAACCTTATTTCCTATAGCTGATAATTGCTCTTCTCTATAATGTCTATATGGTTGAGAGTTATTTGAAAATTATCCTGTATTATATAGTATTCTCGGATTGAGTAACGTTAGTTGATTTTGTTGAAAGATTTGTATATCTTTGTCTATATCTATTATTTCATTTAATTTCTGATTTTCTTCTTGCCTTTTTCTAGTTAGAATTCTGGCTAACATATTATTACCTATTCTATTATCTGAAAAACTTATTCATGATCTTTCTTGGTTTGTTGTTCTTGACCCACCTGGAAAAAGGTCCATTTTGTGGTTTTCTTATTTTAATTTTATTTTTTTTGCGGTGTTATTTCAACTCTTTTTAATTATTCTATTAAATCGTCTACTTTTGGGATTTCAGTCTTTATCTCCTTTTCTTTAATAATTTTATCTAGCTTTTTATTAATTTCTAAAAGTAATACTATTAGAGTATTATTCTGTTTTATTATTGTTTGATCTGTTTTCCCCTGGGGAGTATAACTAGTCAGTTCCTCTGGATTGAGTTGAATTCTTTCTGTGAACTTTAATGCTTCTTCATATACTGGATCTAGTTCTAGTTGTAACTCACTCATGAAAGAGCGATTTCTTTTATTGTGTCTATCTTTTCTTTTAAGGTATTTATCTCACTTTTTAATACTTCTACTTGGTGTGTTATTTTTTCTACTAATCTGGTTGTTTGTATTTCTAATTCTTTAAGCTTTTCTGTAATAGTTTTAATTAATTTTTCTATTTCGTCTTTCTTAGGTATTTTTAACTTATTGTTCAAAAATTGTATTTTTCTGTCTATTTCTAGTTCTTGTGATTTTAGGAAATCCAAATTTTGTTCTAATTTTTCTAATGTCTTTAGTTTGTAATACTTCTACTAGTTCTAGTGTTCTTATTATATTTTTATTATTTTCCTGGGTTTTTTCTCCAAAGTTGATTATTATATCTACTAAAGTATTGTATTGTTTATCTTCTGTATGTAATATATGTTCTCCACTACTAAAATTACACTTAATTACTGTGTTATCTTTTAATATTCTATACTTCTTTTTTGGATATATTTTTAAATCTAAATATTCTAGGTTCTTTAGTTTATCTATTTTTTAACCTAATGGTATCCAAATTTTTCGGTTCTTAAAGAATTTTATTCTTTGATTTTCTGAATATATTTCTCCTTCTATATATTGTATTTCCCACTCTAAAACTGATATGGTTTCTGAGCTAATACTACGTTTTACTATATAACTTGGTTCTATATTTATTTTTAAATCTGATTCTTTTATTTGTTTAGCTAATTCTAAAGTTGATATTAATAAAGCCTTAGTCTTTCATAGTATGTTCTTTAATTCTCCTTTTCTTTGTATATTCCTACTTAAAATCCAATAGTTACAAGCTATTTCTTTAGCTAAAGGATGTTGTCTCAACATATATGTTACCCTAATGTGATATGTTTTATCTTATTCCCGGTGGTTTGGATATAATCCTTTTCTTGTTGTATTTTAATATTGATTCTTTCTATTTCAAGAAGAAAATCTTCTATATTTAAAATATCTAGTTCAAAGAAACTTAGTTGCGATTCTAACGTTCTCTATATTCTATGCTAATTTTAATAATCTCACGACTAATATATATTAGATGGTGATGATAACTGATGTATTTAGCAAAAATAAGTTGTTTCATAAATTGTTTGGTCCGAAAATCTTCTTGCTCTGATACCAATATAAGAATAAAGTTATATAAATAAGGGTATAAAGTTATATAAGAGGGGGTATAAAGTCAGTTAAAGTCGTCTAAAAAGTTAGGGTTAAAAAATTAAAATCGTCTTCTTAGATGGTATAGATGATATGACTGATGATATGATAATATTAACAATATCAAATGCAGTTGTTTTCTATATATATCTGAACAGATACTACTATTGCATTGTAGATATATAAAATGTACGACCAAATCTACTATCGAATAAAATCCGGTTTCTATATCTAATATAAATTCTTCCAAACTTTGAGTAAGATTCCTAGCAAAGCTTTCTGGATTTGTATAGTTATTACGATTATTAGACATTAACAATAAAATTATTTTTTGCGATTAAACTCTTATGTTGTGAAAATCCTACTCGATACTCTCTCTCTCTTATTCTATAGACTTGTATAGTTACCATATTATTATGAACTGAGATTACCCCTTTACTACTCTTTTTTTTAATCCACTCTGTTCATCTCTTCTTCCCAATCTTTTAAAGATTTTAACACTTGTCTTAACTCTTATTTCCTTAACCTCATCCCGGCCATGGTTAAACACTTATACCCTTCTTTATTTTCGGGTTTTACTTAACCAGTTTCTCCTAGGAATTTACAAGTTAATCCATCATAATTGTTAAGAAATTGGGAAGCTAACCATATACTAAGAGTGATATCTAATAATCGAGTATATGAACATAAAACATAAAACTATACAGAATAACAAAAAATTTTAAAATAAACAAGAGTAATATCTAGCAAAAACATAATTTAGATAAAGATGAGTAACTTACATGCTTATAGGAGAGAGATTTCCCTTTCGGGAAACCCGAAAAAGTCTACTGAGCTTTGAGAATTAAAAACGATCACACATAAGCATAAAGACTTATTTATTTTACAAGCTTAGAGGAGGAACTACTAAAGTATTCATAAAGAAATATTTTACAAAGTGTTTTGGGAGAGGGATTTTGGTTGATGAAAAGTTGGTTGGATGAGTTTTCTTCAGAGTGTTTTTCTTCTTGTTCTATCTTGTTTTTCTTCTGCTTTCTTCTCCCTTTTATAGATAAATTTTTGAACGGATTTGAAAAATGGATTCCAAACTCTTTCAAAATCTATCTTGTCCAGCCTTGCAGGGTACTTCATTGGGCCCCATCTTCACATGGCTTGGTCGGAGATTCCTTTCGTGTTCGTAACTTTTTCTTCCACTCAAAATTTTAACTTGTCTTTTAGCACAACTAACATTACCTCTTGTCACATCTTCTCTACTTTATGTCACTTGTCACTTTTGTCTTTTAGTATAGCTAGCATTTTGTCACGACCCAATTCCTCGAATCCGATCGTGATGGCACCTCTCGTGAAGACAAGGCCAGCCAGACCAAAACAGACCACCTCTTTTAAACAGTTAAATACCATAAGTAGTTCTAAAACGTGATATAATAACCATAATTTGTGGAATTACCGATAACAACAGTAGAAACCATCTCGACACAGCCCAACTCGGGGTGTCACAAGTCATGAGCAACTAAGAAATCCGGATACAAGTCTACTGAACACTAAATCCGATACAATAGTTCTAAAAACATGGAAATGATAAGATAAGGGAGGCACGGGGCTGCGAATGCGAACGACTACCTCGTAGTCTCCGAATCACTGCCTGGACTAGGAGAATCAGCACTCAGGAGCAGGCTTTGCGATGCCTGAATCTGCACACATGGTGCAGGAAGTAATGTGAGTACTCCGACTCAGTGAGTAATAATTATAAATAAAGGCTGAAATTATGAAATCACGTAAAGTCACAAAGCAATTCCATATCAAGCATTAAAATCACTTAAAGCATTAATCAGGGAAGAAATCAAATGATATCCCTTTTTTTTAAACAAGTAAAACAGGTAATTTAACAGGTAAATAACAAGTAGAAATCCGCCCCTCGGGCACAGTATCAATCACTCAGAACAGTATCAGCCCCTCGGGCTCACTCTCAGTACAGTATCAGCCCCTCGGGCTCACTCTCAGTACATTATCAGCCCCTCGGGCTCAGTATCAATCACTCAGAACAGTATCAGCCCCTCGGGCTCACTCTCAGTACAGTATCAGCCCCTCGGGCTCAGTATCAATTACTCAGAACAGTATCAGCCCCTCGGGCTCACTCTCAGATCATAATGTGTACCCGCGCTCATTGTGGGTGTGCAGACTCCGGAGGGTCCCCTTACGGCTCAAGCGCTATATCAAGCCACCTCGTGGTATCATCACTCGGCACTCGGCCTCACATCACTCAAGCCACCTCGTGGAACATAAACTATCTCAGGCCCTCGGCCTCATATCACTCAGCATATCCTCACATATGGCCCTCGGCCTCACTCAGTCTGAAAATCATCACAAGCCCCCTGGGCATTAGTAAAACAGTAGTTCTCAGCTCAAAACATGATGTAGAAATATCATTTAAGTTTCAAATCTGAGTAAAAGTGGCTGAGTTTGTAAAACAGTAGATATCAACAGGACTGAGTTCAAATAATAAGTCAAGTAGTGAGGAAACAGTGATAAAAATCCCCGAAGGGTTCAAATAGTTGGCACGAAGTCCAAATCATGATGATAACAAATGAATTTCAGTCAAATACGCGGTAAAATCATCAATCGGGATGGACCAAGTCACAATCCCCAGTAGTAAAAGACCCCACGCTCATCATCCAACGCGTATCTTGCCTTAATATAGCACTACGATGTGCAATCCGGGGTTTCAAACCCTCAGGACATCATTTACAACCATTACACACCTCAAACTGGCTAATTCTCTAGCTCGCGACGCCTTTGCCCCTCGAATTGGCCTCCACGCGCGTTGAATCTATCCAAAATCAGAACGAATACATCACAATATGCCAAGGGAACAAAGCCCAAGCGAAAATATCGAAAAATATCAAAAATCCCGAAATTAGAAAAACCCGAGCCCCAGGCCCACGTCTCGGAATCGGGTAAAATTTACATTTTCAGAATCCTCATACCCTCACGAGTCTAACCATACCAAAATTATCCAATTCCGATACCATTTGGTCCTTTAATTCATCATTTTACATTTTTGAAAGGTTTCACAATTTTCTTCCCAAATTCCATCCCAAATCATAAATTAAATGATGAATTCAGTGATAGATTCGTGTATTCTAGCCAAATCTGAGTTAAAATCACTTACTCCGATGAATTTCTTGAAAAACCTTCGAAAAATCGCCAAAATCCGAGCTCTCTAGGTCAAAATATCAAATAAAACCTAAAACCTCGTATTTATAGAGTACCCCTCAGATTTCACCCTTCGTGGGCTGCACAAAACTGACCGCGGTTCGCATAAACCAGAGCGGTTCGCACAAACCAGTGCGGTCCGCACAAAAACGACCGCGGCCGCACAGTTTTCCTCTACATTAATAGACTTTAGTATTTTGGCTATAACCTTTGCTACAAATGTCCAAATTGCAATAGCTTTAGCTTTCTGTAAACTAGACACAAAGGTCTACAACTTTCGGTTTTGAATCATCTCGAAATTCCTTATAGATCAAATGATATAAGCTTCCGAAGGAGGATCAGCGAATCGTTCCCCACCGCGGCCGCGCACCATTTTGTGCGGTCCGCATGACACCTACCGCAGCCGCACTTCTTTTTGTGCGGTCCGCACAGCACATACCGTGGCTGCACTTCTTTTTGTGTGGACCGCACGGGTAAGTTCCGAGGCCTGCAATCCTTCTGGACCTGCTACAACTATGATTTTTGGCCTAAAACATCCCGGAACCTACCCGGAACTCCTGGAACTTCAAACCAATTGTACCAACACATCCTATGACATCGTTCAAACTTGTTCAAAACTTTGAAATGCTCACAACAACATCAAATCACCAATTTAGCATAGGATTCAAGCCTAAGAACTCCAAGAACTCTTAAATTATAGTTCGATCAAAAAGTCTATCAAATCTCGTCCGAATGACCTGAAATTTTGCACACACATCCCAAATGACACAACGAAACTACTACAACTCTCGGAATTCCATTCCGACACCTATATCAAAATCTCACCTATCAACCGGAAAGCGCCGAAATCTCAAATTCGCCAATCCAAGCCTAAACCTTCCACGGACTTCCAAAATGCATTTTGATCACGCTCCTAAGTCCCAAATCACCTAAAGGAGCTAACTAAATCATAAAAATTCCAACTTTTAAGCTTTCAACTAAGACTGTTCTTCCAAATTAAATTCTGATTAACCTGAAATCCAACACCAACGATTTACATAAATGATATTGCATTACACGGGGCAAGTCATGCCCGAGAACTGGAGAGTGAAATGCAAAAGCTCAAAACGACCGGTCGGGTTGTTACACATTTCTTCCTATCACATCTTCTTTACTTTCTTGTTTTTCTCATTGGTACGCCAACATTATTGCTCTGTATACTAGCCTTGTCATTTTTCCTTTGTCTTTGGTGCTCTTTACTTGCTGTTTAACTGAGACTTTACTTTTATGTGTCTAAATTATGTATAGCTATTGCATCAAAACTCATTTCTGACTCATCTTCATATGGATCTTGAGCATCTTGATAATTTAGGTTGTCTTCATAGTTATCATCTTCTCCTGAACTTTGGGTCCTTTCTGGATTTGGACTTGGACTTGGATTCTTAACCATGTGTTTGTCTTGTTCTTCCTTTTCTTGAAAAATGTTTTCTAATGTCTGTTTGATTATATTTTCTATTTTTTTGTTTTTTTTTCTTTTTTGAAATTATACCCTTCTTTTTTTAACGCTTCTCCCTGTGTTAACGTTCTGGGTAGTCTTCTTCTCGATGGACCTTCATCTTCACTTTTTGGCAAAGTGACAGCCATAAACGGATTTGATGTGTCTTTACCGGTTACCGTTTGAACCGGACTAGCTGTATCATTATCCGATACAGTGGATCTTGCTGCATTCATTGGGGAATGCACACCCTTCTCATCCATTTTTGTTTGAGATGGAGGACTCTGTTTTGGACTGTTCATCTCTGAGTCTTGTTGAGAAATAACTTGAGTATGGGATAATTCAAATCTCAACGCTTGTACCTTGTGTTCCAATACCTTTACCTGCTCCATAAGTTTTGTCTTCTCTTGTGCTAGGGTTTTATTTTTCTGGTTTATTCATTTAAAGGCTTCTGTCATTGATGAACAATTATTACAGAATATTATCTTGTCATTGTCTTTTCGGATGTTGTATTGAGGGGTTTTTTCTGGGTTTTGTCTGAGTGTTGGGGAGATATAGTAGTTTGGTCCTAGTATTCCTCTTGCATAATCTAATGCTTCAGTAAAATCATTAAAACCTTTGAAAAGTGGTTTTTCTATATCCTTAATGGAATCTAGTATTTCTAACCATGTCTGAAAAATACCATTTGTCTTACCATATATAACCACATAATACTTAAATCTTTTGTCTTGGTTTTTATCTGTAAAATATTGTCCTAAGGCATTAAGAGACGCTATAAAATACTTAGTGTCTTTCTTATTATATGATATCCATAAGTTATCAATTAAACACCGTTGAGATCTGTCTATGACACATTCTGGTAGGATTCTAAATGACATGTTTGATGGTGGAAAAAATATTAAATTATGTTTTCCAAAATTTATTCTTTACATATTTGTCTGTTCTCCCAAAGGATGTGGCTTAAAATGAAGATTACCTAATACTGTCTGCAAGTATCTGTCTGAGGGTGAGGCTTGAATGCCCTTCCCTTTGTCTTCAGTTTTGGAAATTGTTGGTCTCATGCTGTACATGTAAAATACTTGTTTATTAATTGACAGTAATTTTAAGCCTACTAAACTGATCTGCTAAATTATTATCTTTTCCTTTAATATGTTCAAAAACTAGATTATATATTGGTATAGTATCAATAAAATTTAACCATCTTCTTCTACTACTATTCTTTGCGTTTATCTTCTGGTGAAATTTAACTATGGCTTCACAATCAGTTCTAATTGTTACTTCTTGTTTATTTAATATATATAAGTTAAAACTATTTAATCCGTAAATTATAGCTAATATCTCTGCATCTATACTACTCATATTTCCTTTTCCTTTATATTTACCACTTTGATAAGCACATATTTTTTCTGTGCTCTTATCACTATATTTATTTTGGTTTTGCTTTTAGAACTGCTCCCCATCCTTCAAAACTACCGTCTGTTTCTATTATCAAGTAGTCTGGTTCTAGTGGCATATTTAAATCAGGAATATTTTTTATTCTTTCTTTAATATTTTGTACTAATTTAATATCTTCTGTGTTAAAATATTTTTGTCCTGTAGATTCTGCCTTAGCATATAATGGTCCTGCTATTTTCCTAAGTCTTTTATAAAATTTCTCGCATAATTTACTATACCAAAAAATTTTGTAGTTCTTTGGTACTATCTAATTTATCTGGCATTTCTAGGGCCTTTTTAGCTATATGGGGTTGTAATTTAATTTATCCATCCCCTAAGATTACTCCTAGAAAACTTATATAATTTTTACGTAGTTCCATCTTCTTTTTACTAATTATTATTCCATTATCTACAAATAATCTAAATACTGTCTGTAAATGTCCCAAATGTTCTTTAATATCTTTACTAAATACTAATATATCATCTACATATACTAAAACAAATCTCTTATATTCTCCAAATATACTATCCATTTTTCGTTGAAAAATTGGTGGAGCTATTTTTAGTCCGAACGACATTACTAACCATTCGAAGTGTCCTTCTGGACAAGTAAATGCAGTCCACTCAATGCTTTCTTCATGCATCTTTACTTGCCAATACCCTGATTTACAGTCAAACTTGCTGAATATCCTTTTTCCTTGTATTCTATTTATTAGTTCTGTTTTATCAGGTAACTTATATCCATCTGTTCTAGTGTTATCATTAAGTTTTTTGTAGTTTATTACTATTCTTGCTTTTCCTCTTACTATCTCACTATGGTTTCTAACCATAAAGGCTGCTGACCTGTGTTTAGAAGTGGATCTTATTATTACTCCTAAATTTATAAGTTCTTTAATTTGAATTTTGAAATCTTCTAGATCTTGATTTGTAGCTTCTATTGAGGCTGTTTTAATTATATATTCTGGATTAATTATATCTAGTTTACACATAACTTTATTGTTTTCCCAATGTTTTAAAGGTTTTTCTCCTATTATTTCTATTTCATCTAATATTTTTATTATATTATCTAGATCCTTTTCGTTCTTTATTATTCCTATTTTTTGTAGTCCTATTTTGAAATTGTATAATTCCGTTTCAATATCTATTAAAGTATAGTCTTTTTCTAATATATCTCTATCTTCATTTTCTTCTAGTATTAAGGTTTTAGATTCTTCTTTAATCTTACAGCATGTATTTTTATCTTTATAATCTTTACAACATTCTTTTTGATCTTTTTGCAGGTTTTTTTGGCTTACGTTTAGTCGTGTTCTTATCCTGGTTGCAGTTTCTATTGTTTGTATGGGTGTTTGTGTAATGTTTTTAAAGAATATTACTCCATCTCTCCTGAGTAGGCAGCTACCATTATTATGTAATTGTAACGACCCAGCCGGTCGTTTTGAGCTCTAGCACATCGTTCAGCAGTTGGAAGTCATGAACAACTTCATTTCAGGTATATTGACTTGTATGTATGGTCAGAGTTGAATTTCGGGAAATTCGGAGTCAAATTGGAAAGAAACTTTTCATTGCGGCAACCTAAGTTGAAGAAAATGGCTAAGATTGGAATTTTGAGTAAACGACCTCGGAATTGGGATCTGAAAGTTCTAGCATATTCGTATGATGATTTCGGACTTGGGCGTATGTCCGGATTTGGTTTTGGATAACCCGTGAGCATTTTGGCGTATATTGTGAAAGTTAGTATTTTAGAAGAATTGCATAAATTTGGGTTGGAAGGCATTTTAGTGTTATAGATGTCCGTTTGGGATTCCGAGTCTTGGAATAGCTCCGTATGGTGATTCTGGAGTTGGGAGTGCGATCGGAAGTGAATTCGGATGTCCGGAGGTCATTTTGAAGTCATTTGGCTAAATATAGAAATTTGAAGGCTTTTGAGAAAATTCGACCGGAAGTGGAAATTTTGATATCGAGGTCAGAATGCAGTTCCGAAAGATGGGGCAAGTCCGTAATGTCGAATGTGACTTGTGTGCAAAATTTGAAGTCATTCCGGAATGATTTTGGTAAGGTTTGAGACACTTAGTCTCTTTTAAGGAAGCTTAAGTTGGAAAAGTCAACCAGATATTGACTTATGTGTTAGAGCACTCGAAATGCCAATTGTATGGTTTGGATAGCTTCGTTAGGTGATTTGGGACTTAGGAGTGTGTCCGGAATATTTTTGTGATGACCGGTGTAGAATTAAGCTTGAATTGACGAAGTTAGTATTTTGGCGATTTCCGGTTGATAGGTGAGATTTTGATCCGAGGGTCGGAATGGAATTTCGAGAGTTGCTGTAGGTTCGTTATGTCATTTTGGACTTGTCTGCAAAATTTGAGGTCATTCGGACTAATTTTGACGTGTTTCGGCATCGGATGTGAAAGTTAGAAGTTTCAAAGTTCATAGGCTTGAATCCGAGGTGAATTTAGTATTTTTGCGTTGTTTTTGGTGATTCGAAGGAACAGCTAAATTTGTGTCATATTATGGAACTTGTTAGTATACTTTGTTGGGATCCCATGAGGCTCGGATAAGTTTTGGAAGAGTTTTTGGAAGATTTTTACCGTTTTGAGCATAAACATGTAATGATCTAAAGGTTCATTTTTAGTTCTAGAGATCCAAATTTGATTTCGAGACTTCCAGAATTTAAATCATGAATTATAGGACTGATCTGGAAATTTTGGTTTAATTTCATCAAGTCGCGATTGGGTTTTTGACGTGAAATGTAAATTAATTGTTTAACGAGCGAAATGGGTATTGAACTAGGCAAACGAGCTCCGAATTGAGTTTCGATTGAAGGGTTGTGTTCGTATTATTATTTGTGACTCATAGGAACAAGAATCGTCTAATTCCGAGTTTGTATGATGGAGTTAGAGCCATTTTAGTGAAAAATGGCTGTGCTGCAAATTTCTTAAAAGCTGCTGTATTTTCTGCAGCAGTGAACAGTACCCGCGCGTGAACAGTAACCGTGCGGGTGAATAGTGAACAGTGACCTCACGCGCATGAACAGTGCCCCGCGTGAAACAGTACCGAAAATTTCTGGACAGATTTAATGTCCAGCAGTCCGAGTTTGGTCATTTTTTTTGACTTCCAAGCTCGGATTTTGGGCGATTTTTAGCAAGAAATCTTGAGGTAAGTCACTTGTGATTATTTCTATTCCATAATATTTAATTATCATCGAATAATCCAACTAGATTACATGTTTTTGAGGAGTAAATTGAAGATTTAGGCCTAGGGATTTGAAAATAAGATTTGAAGATTTGAGGGGTCATTTGAACTCCGATTTAGGTAAATTTTATATGTACGGACTCGTGGCGAGACGAGGAATCCGGTGATGTGACTTCCGTAATTTTTCGAGAAGTGGGCCCGAGGCTCGGGTTTTGCGAATTTCGTGGATTTCGATATTTTTCGAGTCTTTTCGATTGGGTTATATTCCCTTAGTCTATTGTAATGTATTCGTTGTGGTTTTGACCAGATTCGACGCGCGAAGAGGTAAATTCGAGAGGCAAGGGCATAGCGGAGTAGACATTGGACCGTCTTGAAGTGAGTAATGATTTTAAATGATGCACTGAGGGTTTGAAACCCCAGATTGCACAACATACTGCTATGTTGAGATGAGACACGCGTTGTATGACGAGCGCGGGGTCATTTACTATTGGGGATTGTGACTTGGTCCATTCCAGTTGATATTTTTACCGCGTAATTGATAAAGATTTATTGTTTTTCACTATGATTGGGCTTATTGCCATATTTGGGCTTCGTGCCAATTATCTGAAATCTTTTGTGAATTTACATCACTATTTTCCTCACGAGTTGAAATATTATTTGAACTCAGTCCAATTGAATTATATTATTTTGTGAACTCAGCTACATTTATACTAAACTCGAGATTTAATGATATTTATAATGCTGTTGAACTGAGCACTATTGTTTTACTGATGCCCAAGAGGCTTATGCTTATTTTCTGGACTGATTGAGGCCGAGGGCCATACGTGAGGATATGTTGAGTGATGTGAGGAGGCTTTCAGGCCTCGAGTGTTATATGAGGAGGCTTTCAGGCCTCGTGTGTGATATGTGAAGGCTTTCAGGCCTATTGATATTGCGCTTGGGCTGTAGGAGCCCCTCCGGAGTCTGTACACACCCCCAGTGAGCGCAGGGTACCCAGGTGAGTTGGGAGTGGGCCCGAGAGGCCGTTGCTTGTGTGTGGTGAGTTGGGAGTGAGCCCGAGGGGCTGATGTTGTGTGCTAGTGAGTTGGGAGTGAGCCCGAGGGGCTGATACTATACTGAGATTTACATATTGAGCCTGAGGGGCAAGCTTTCGATTTATCCTTACTGTGGAAATTATTTGTCTTTACTGTTTTAAAAGAAGAATTATCTGATACTCACTATTTTACTGTATAACTGATTTTACTGCTTGGGATAGCGCTATATTGTGCTGTTAAGAGATTTCATGTTTTCAGTTGTTATTTATTTTTATTACTCACTGGGTCGGAGAACTCACATTACTCCCTGCACCATGTGTGCAGATACAGGCAGAGCTGAGTTCGCTCCTGAGCGCTGATTCTTTCCAGACCAGGCGGTGACTAGGAGTAACGAGGTAGCTGTTGACGTCCGCAGCCCCGTTTTCTCCCTTATCTTTGTTATTTATGATAATTCCAGACTTTGTAAAATATTAGTAAACTCTGTAGTAGCTCATGACTTGTGACACCCCGATTTCGGGCTGAGTTGGGAGGGTTTTCCTTGTTCTATCACGTTTATTTCGCATTTAAGATTATATTGCCGATGATTTAGACTTATTCATGCTAAGTAACTATAAAGAGATGTACTGTTTTGTTGATTGGCTGGCCTTGTCCTCACGAGAGGCGCCATCACGACCGGGTTGGGATTTTGGGTCGTGACAATAATATTTATTATACATCTTGTGCATCCGGAATCTACTAGGGCTAATGTTTCTATTTCATAATCTTCTATTTTGATTCTTGCTAAAATTTTTATTGTACTAAGTTTTTTATCTTCATTTCATATAAGAGCATTGCAATTTTCTATACTCATTAATTCTTCCTCTACTGTTGTTATGTTTTCTTTTATATCTTCTAATTTCTCTTTTCCTTTTCCCATTTATGTATTCTTTTTTCTAGTTCATTTATTCTAGCTTCTAATGTCATTATTCTCAAATTCATGGTATGATCATTTATATCTTGGTATTTTTCTTCTTTATTTATTTTTATTTCAAAATCTTTTTCTACACATGAAATACATCCTTCTAGATAGCATAATTTACATTTAGCTCTTTTATTTCTATTAGGGTACCATTTGCATATGAAACATTGATTACTATCTAATCCTTTATTTCTTTCAAAATTATGAGTACATTCCTCTGATATGTTTACAAAGGTATTGTAACGACCCGACCGGTCGTTTTGAGCTTTTGCTCTTTGATCGCCAGTTCTCGGGCATGACTTGCCCTGTATTATGTATTATGACTGATGTAGATCATTGGTTTTGGTTTTCAGGAAAAATCAAAATGAATTTGAAAGAATAGTCTCAGTTGAAAGCTTTGAATTTGAAAGGTTTGACCAAGAGTTGACTTATGTGTAAATGATCTCGGATCAGAATTTTTATGATTTGTCTAGCTCCATTAGGTGATTTATGACTTAAGAGCGCGATCGGAATTGGTTTTGGAGGTCCGGTGTGGAATTTGGCTTGAATTGACGAAAGTAGTATTTTAGCGATTTCCGGTTGACAGGTGAGATTTTGATCCAAGGGTCAGAATGGAATTCCGAAAGTTTCTGTAGCTTCATTATGTGATTTGGGATGTGTGTGCAACATTTCATGTCATTCGGAGGTGATTTGGTCGGGTTTTTGATCAAATGCCTGTTTCGAAAGTTTTTAGAAAATTAGGCTTGAATTCGATGAGTTTTGGGTAATTTGACGTTGTTTGAGGTGTTTTGATGATTGGAAGAGGTTTGAATAATGTTATGGGGTGTGTTGACATGTTTGGTCGGGGTCCCTTGAGTCTCGGATAAGTTTTGGAAGAGTTTTTGGAAGAGTTTTGCCGTTTTGAGCATAAGCATGTAATGATCCAAAGGTCCATTTTTAGTTCTAGAGATCAAAATTTGATTTCGAGACTTCCGGAATTTTGATAATGAATTATAGGACTGATCTGGAAAGTTTGGTCTAATTTCATCTAGTCGCGATTGGGTTTTTGACATGAAACATGAGTTAATTGTTTAATGAGCGAAATGGGTATTGAACTGAGCAAACGAGCTCCGAATTGAGTTTCGAATGAAGGGCTATGTTCGTATCATTATTTGTGACTCATAGGAACAAGAATCATCGAATTCCGAGTTCGTATGATGGAGTTAGAGCCATTTTAGTAAAAAGAAAAGTGCTGCAATTTCTTTGGCTGCTGCTGTATTTTATAGCAGCGTGGACAGTAACCACGCGTGAACAGTAACCACGCGCGTGAACAGTAACCGCACGCATAAACAGTACTTCCAAAAAATTCTGGGCAGTGAGTTTATAAAACACTTCATCCGCGAGTTTGGGTCATTTTTCCTTCATGGTTGATCATTTTGAGAGCTTCTTGGTGGAGATTAAAGAGGGATTCAAGGGGGAACGACTTGAGGTAAGTTTCTTGGACTTAGAACTTGTTTTTATTGTGAGTTCCACCTAGAGATTCATGAAATATAAGCCTACAAATCAAGAACTAGGGCTTGAATTGATTTGATGGGTCATTTGAACTCGGATTTGGGAGTTCTTGGTATGTATAGACTCATGGCGAGACAAGGAATCCGGTGATGTTAATTTTCTGATTTTTCGATACGTGGGCCCGGGGCTTGGGTTTTGCCAAATTTCGGGATTTTGATGTTTTTCAGTTATTTTCGATTGGGTATTGTTCCTACAGCATAATGTGATATATTCGTTCTGATTTTGGATAGATTCGACGCACGAAGCGGCCAATTCGAGAGGCAAGGGCATATCGAGCTAGACTTTTGGCCGTCTTGAGGTGAGTAATTGATGTAAATGATGTCCTGAGGGTTTGAAACCCCGGAATTTCACATCGTAACGCTATATGGAGGTGACTTGCACGCCGGATAACAGGCGTGGGGTGGAGCACCATGGGGGATTGTGACTTGGTCCGTCCCGAGAGATGTTTTTACCGTGTTTTCTACTTGAACTAAATTGAGAATCATCCTTACTTGGATTTAAATGTTACATTTGGGCTTCTTGCCAATTATTTGAATCCTTCAGGGATTGATATCACTGCTTTCGCATATTTTGCATATCATTCGACCTCAGTACAAGGTTTTAAATACTATTTTGCAAACTCAGCCATCTTTCCGAGATTTGAAAACTTAAATGATTTTCTAAATGATATTTCGGGCTGAGAACTACTGTTTTACAAATGCCCAAGGGGCTTATGATGATTTATGGACTGAGCATGGATCGGGTTGCGCGCCGCAGCAGTGTTATATTGATACTGCGCGCCGCAACAGTGTTACATTGATATTGAGGCCGAGAGCCTGGTTGATTACATTGATATTGAGGCCGAGAGCCTGGTTGATTACATTGATATTGAGGCCGAGAGCCTGGGTGATTATACTGATATTGATATGAGGCCGAGGGCCTAGATTTGATGCCACGAGATGGCTTGATATTGCGCTTGGGCTGTAGGAGCCCCTCCGGAGTCTGTACACACCCCCAGTGAGCGCCGTCGACGATAAATAAATATGGATGGCTCGGGCTGCACGCCGCAGTGGGTACCAGAGGGTACTGTCATATGCATTGCATTGCACTCATGCATTTATTCCTTATCTGCATTATCTGCCATAATAATTATGTGCTCTTATTTCATTGACTGGTTGCTTCATACTGTTCTGAGCCTGAGGGGCTGATACTGTTCTAAGATACTGAGCTCGATGGGCAGATTTCTACTTATTATTTTGATACTGAGCCCGAGGGGCAGATTTCTAATTATTATTTTGATACTGAGCCCGAGGGGTAGATTTCTACTTGTTATTTTGATACTGAGCCCTAGGGGCAGATTTCTACTTGTTGGTTTGATATTGAGCCCGAGGGGCAGATTTCTACTTGTCATTTTACTGCCAAATTACCTGTTTTACTGGTTTAAAAGAAATTTCACATGATATTTTATCGAATTGTTATTTTAAATGATTTCATTGCTTCTGTATAGAATGTTGTGTGCCTTAACGTGTTTTCTTACCTTCAGTCATTATTTTTATTTATTATTCACTGGGTCAGAGTACTCACATTACTCCCTGCACCATGTGTGAAGGTACATGTATTCCTGAGGCATAGAGCGAGTTTTCTGCTGTTCAGTTTTCATCGGAGTTATCGAGGTAGCTGCATGACGTTTGCAGACCCGTTTTCTCCCTTATCTTCTGTTATTTATGATATCTTCAGACTTTGTTCCTAATTCCATACTTTGTAGAATTTTAGTAAACTCTGTAGTAGCTCATGACTTGTGACACCCCGGTTAGGGCTGAGTTGGGTTGGATTTCTATATTTTATCTATACTTTCCGCTATTGGATATTATTAAACCATGTTTATACTATAATGGTGTTAATTAATTGCCTTAAAAGGATGAATTGGGTTGAATGGCTGGCCTTGTCTTCATGAAAGGCGCCATCACGACCAGGTTCGCGAATTGGGTCGTGACAGGTATTTTCTTCTAAGTCTAATTTTTCTAATCCTATCTCATTTATTAATTCTTTCTCTTCTAATTCTGAGGTATCTATTTGAGTTTTTTCTTCTATATCTATGCTTACTATAGAGTATATACTTTCGTTATCTGACATATATTCGTCTACATTTATTAGGGTTTCTTGAAAATCTTCTATTAACTGTGAATTTCTTGTTTTATTATTAATTCTTTTTGGGCACGTATTTGCTAATTGCTCTACACTACCACAAGTAAAACATTCTAGTTTGTTTTTATAGTTCCTATCTGTTCTATATTTTCTAACATGTCTATCCATATCTAGGTAGGGTTTTCTAGCTGATGATTTGCTAAGATAATAATTTTTTCTGTTGTATCCCTTGTTGTATTGAGGTTTATATTTTCTATATTTCTTCTTTCTATATTCATTTTTGTCTTAACTTTGTGTTGTATACACAGTTGATCTACAGAAACTCATATTGTTCTATTTTATTGTTTTTGTATCTGTAAATTGGTACATTTTTCTTGTAGTATTTCCATTATATGTTGTACTTTGTGCCCTATAAACCATTTTGTATGTGGATTTTGTATTATACCTTCTCTTTTATACCATCGTTCTTCTATTTCTCTTCCTAAGACTCCTGGTAGTTTATTAAATAACTTTTTACCTAGATCTTGATCAAAAGCATTTCCACTAATAGTACAATAATAAAAATAATCATTTAAAAACTTTTTTATATGAAACCAACTGCTTATACTTAATTGTTCTAATTTTATTAAAGCATTCTTTTGTAATACTACTAATCCACTATTTGGATCTTCGCCTGTGATCAAGCTATGTATTTTATTTGTAAAATTATAAGGATTTGGTCCCATTGCTATTAACATTTGAAAATCTTGTGGAAATTCTGATTTATAGGCTTCCCATAAGCCCTTTGTTGATTCTCCTAAGAAGGTCTCCATATATTTATACATTGTTTCTGCGTCTGTGTCATTATAAGTTTTTATAAAGTCTGCTACTACTATTCCTTTCCATAGGTCTATTACTGAGTTCCACATTTGTGGATCATGAACTGCTATATTTAATATTTTACCCTTACTTCCTCCTTCCTGTAGTCTTATAGGTTCTTCTATAGGCATTCTTTTTCCTGATGGTTTTACATTTTCTATTTCTGTTTCTTGATTTATTCTATATACTCTTTTTCTAGGTACATTTCCTGTGCTAGTATCTGTGGTACTTTGGTAAGTTGTTCTGAAATGGGCTTGGGCTAGAACTAGTTGATTCCATTAATTCTTTTAAACTTATTAGGGATTCTGTCTCAGTTTCTGCATAACTATCTTGTATCTCTTCTAAAATTTGATCGAATTTATCTGATTTTTTCTGTGAAATATTTTCTTATATATATCCCCAATTATCTGTTCTTAATTCATATTTCTTAAAATGCACTTCTACTTTGCTTAAAGTTAATTTTCCAAGTTTACACCCTTTACATTGGAAAGTCTTATTTCTATTTTCTTTAACTAGCCTTCTTGCTTTTTCTAATGCTATGTCTACTTCGAACTCGTCTTGTATTATTTCAATATTGTGATGACCCGGCCAGTCATCTCATGAGTTACCGCTCCGTTTTTCCCATTCTGCTTCTTTATGCTTCGTTATCCGTGTTTTATGTGGCCGAGTTGATTGGTTTGCGTTTGGTGTGATTTTGGTAAGAAATGAGACACTTAGTCTCTTTTAAGAAGACTTAAGTTGGAAAAGTCAACCGGATGTTGACTTATGAGTTAAAGGGATCGGATGTGAGTTTCGATGGTCCGGTTAGCTTCAGAAGGTGATTTATGACTTAGGAGTGTGATCGGAATTGGTTTTGGAGGCCCGATGTAGAATTAGGCTTGAATTGGCGAAGTTAGTATTTTGGCGATTTCCGGTTGGTAGGTGAGATTTTGATCCGAGGGTCGGAATGGAATTTCGAGAGTTGCAGTTGCTTCGTTATGTGATTTGGGATGTGTGTGTGCAAAATTTCAGGTCATTTGGATGTGGTTTGGTTGGTTTTTTGATCAAAAGCGTATTTCGGAAGTTTTTAGAAACTTAGGCTTGAATTCAATGTGAATTGATGGTTTTGGTGTTATTCGAGGTGTTTTGATGATTGGAACAAGTTTGAATGAGATTTAGGATGTGTTGGTGCTTTTGGTTGAGGTCCCGGGGGCCTCGGGGTGATTTCGAATGGCTAACGGGAGTTTTTGGAACTTAGAAGATAGCTGATGTCTGCTGCTTCTGGTATTTCCGCATCTGCAGAATTGGGACCGCAAGTGTGGTGTCGCAGATGCGGAAGGAAAGACGCAGATGCGGTTTCGAGGGGCAAGGTAGGAACCGCAGGTGCAGTATAGGAACCGCGAACCGCACCTGCGGAGTCGCAGATGCGACCATTTGACCGCAGATGCGAATTTCGAACCTTAGGTGAAGTTCCGCAGATGTGGACGAGTGCCCGCAGAAGCGATGCCGTAGGAGCGGGATTTTTGTCCGCAGATGCGAAAAGAACCCCTGGGCATAATGTTTTAAGTTGTTTCATCCGCGATTTTGAGCCATGTTTCCACCATAGCTGAGTATTTTGGGAGCTCTTTGAGGGGAATTAAAGAGGGATTCAAGGAGAATTGATTGGAGGTAAGTTTTATGAATCTAAAACGTGATTTTTTTGTGAGATTAACCTAGAAATTCATGGAAATTTGGCTAAAAAAATGGAAGAACTAGGGCTTGGGATTTTGAGATTTTAAATTGGGATTTGAAGGACCATTTGAGAACTTTTGGTATGTATGAACTCGTGCAATGATAAAGAATCTAATGATGTGAAAATTTCTGAGTTTCGAGAAGTGGGCCCAGGGCTCGGGTTTTGCCAATTTCGGGACTTTTGATATTTTTTGATTTGTTTCGATTGTTCCCTTAGACTATTGTGACGTATTCGTTGTGGTTTTGGTCAGATTCGACGCGCGAGGAGGCCGATTTGAGAGGCAAGGGCATAGCGAGCTAGAGTTTTGGTCGGCTTGAGGTGAGTAATGATTGTAAATGATGTCCTGAGGGTTTGAAACCTCGGATTGCACAACGTAGTGCTATATTGAGGTGAGTTACGCACTTAATGGCGGGCGCGAGGTCATTTACTATTGGGGATTGTGACTCGGTCCGTCCCGATTGATGATTTTACTGCGTATTTGACTGAAATTCATTTGTTATCATCATGATTTGGGCTGATTGCCATATTTGGGATTCGTGCCAACTATTTGAACCCTTCAGGGATTTTTATCACTGTTTCCTCACTGCTTGACTTATTATTTGAACTCAGTCCTGTTGATATCTACTGTTTTACAAACTCAGCCACTTTTACTCAGATTTGAAACTTAAATGATATTTCTACATCATGTTTTGGGCTGAGAACTATTGTTTTACTAATGCCCAAGGGGCTTGTGATGATTTTTGGACCGAGTGAGGCCGAGGGCCATATGTGAGGATATGCTGAGTGATATGAGACCGAGGGACTAAGATACTTTATATGCCACAAGGTGGCTTGAGTGATGTGAGGCCGAGTGCCGAGTGATGTGAGGCTGAGTGCCGAGTGATGATGCCACGAGGTGGCTTGATATAGCGCTTGGGCCATAAGGGGCACCTCCGGAGTCTGCACACCCACAGTGAGCCCAGGTACCAGACAGAATGTTAAGTTCTGGAAAATGGGACGAATCCCATTTTCCATTTTTACCAAATTGGAGCTCGGGGAGAGGCGATTTTCGGGAGATTTTTAGAGAAAACAATGGGGTAAGTATTCTTAACTTAATTTTGGTTAGATTACCCGAATCTATTATTAGTTTTGGCATTTAATTAGTGATTTTAGTTGGGAAAATCTTGAAAACCCTCTTGGTTTAATTTGAAGATTTGAGGGTCGAGTTGATGTCGGATTTTAGTAAAATTGGTATGGTTGGACTCGTGGTTGGATGAGGTTTCATATTCCGTAATTTTTGTCGTGTTCCGAGATGTGGGTCCCACGGGCAAATTTTGAGTGCAATTTCGGATTTTTAATGGAAAATGTAGAATTTCATATGGAATTAATTCCTATAATTTTTATTAACTGAATCGAATTAGTGTGGCTAGATTCGAGGCATTCGGAGGTCAATTTGAGAGACAAAGGCATCACGAGCTAGAGGATTAGCCGGTTCGAGATAAGTAATGATTGTAAATACTCTCCTGAGGGTTTGAAACCCCGGATTATATGTCGTTGTGTTACTTTGAGGTGACTTGCACGCTGGATGACGAGCGTGGGGTAGATCACCGCTGGGGATTGTGACCTAGTCCATCCCGAACGAATATTTTAATGCGTATTTGATAGTTAATTGTTTGGCATTATTATATTTCTGGGCTGTATGCCATGTTTGGGGCCTTGTGCCGACTTGTTGAGACCCTTAGGGGCATTTTTACTATCTTTCCTCACTCTATTTGTTTGAAAGCATATTCTCAGTCATGTTTTACCTGTTTACTGCTCAAATCTGGCTTTATCACTATATTCTTAAAATGTGGAAATTGATTTGGGCTGAGTTCCCTATTTACTGTGATAGATCGAGGGTCTGATTGTGAGATTGATGACTGAGATAGACTGAGAGTCTGATGGTGAGGTTAATGACTGAGAGAGGCTGACGACCTAGTTGTGAGGATTATTTATCTATGGATTGGGCTGCACGCCGCAACAATGTATATATATATATGTATATGGATCGGGCTGCACGCCGCATCGATACTTATATGGATCGGGCTGCGCGCCGCAGCAATATAGCGCTTGGGCTGTAGGAGCCCCTCAGGAGTCTGGACACCCCTAGTGAGCATAGGCGACTATTTATATGGATCGGGCTGTGCGCCACAGCGATGCATGGATCGGGCTACACGCCGCAGCGATACTTTGATTTCAGTTATTGTGAGAGATATATGGATCGGGCTGCACGCCGCAGCGGTTAATATATGGTACCAATTGAGCGTGAATACTGAGTGCGAGTACTGATTGGTATGAGTTGAGTCACGAGTGACACAGAGGCTAGCCCGAGGGGCGATAAATATATACATGCATATGAGTGATGTTTTTGCCTGAGAGGCCTGTTTATGGACTTATTGATTTTACTCCTCTTTAAAGTAAATTTCTATCGAATATGTTGATTTATCGGCTGTTTTCACTCATCTTTATATTGAGCCTCTGTCGGAAAGTTGAACAAATGTTTTAAAACAACTTTTATTTAAACTGGGGTTTATGAGATGTTCAGAAATTAATCACTGATTTGGCATTGGTTATTTCCACTGAGATTTTTAAGTTACGAAGTGTTTATGATTACTGTGAAAATTATTTTGAAATACTTTCCAGCAGTTTCGGTAGGGGATCAATACCATTTAAGATAATAATATGAGATGTTCAGGAAGACTAAGTGGCTGTGTAATGTGTATAACGGTGGAAGGTATACGAAAATGTTTTATGGAAGGCAAAGCAAGTGGGTTATCCCCTGCGATGTGTTCTGGAGTTGTACGATCTTTATGTTGTCTGTTAGAAGATCCCATTTACAAGTGAAATATATGTGTGAATTTAATTTGGGTCGCTTAAGAGTGTGGGTTTAACTGTTACAAAAGTGAATGTGAGATTTCAGTTATTGTGAGAGATAAGTGAATTTCTATCGAATATGTTGATTTATCGACTGTTTTGACTCATCTTTATATTGAGCCTCTGTCGGAAAGTTGAACAAATGTTTTAAAATAACTTTTATTTAAATTGGGGTTTATAAGATGTTCAGAAATTAATCACTGATTTGGCATTGGTTATTTCCACTGAGATTTTTAAGTTACGAAGTGTTTATGATTACTATTTTGTTCGAGGGGCTGTTTTACAAACTATGTTTTGCCCGAGAGGTCGATTATGGCTTTAATCTCTATTATTATCTTAAATGGTATTGAACCCCTACCGAAACTACTGGAAAGTATTTCAAAATGATTTTTACTAAAAGCTGGATTTTAAAAGAGAAGATTGACTCGTATTATGATTTGAAGGCCTGTTGTGTTTATTCAGCCTAACGTGAATGTGGATTCATTGTTTCCTACTGCTCAGCCTTTATTTACTCTTATTACTTACTGGGTTGGAGTACTCACATTACTCCCTGCACCTCGTGTGCAGATTCAAGTATATCGGAACCTGGTAGCGGGTGTTGATAGCTTAGCCGCGGAGTCATCAAAGTTAGCAAGGTGGCTGCATGACGTTCGCAGCACCACTTCCTTCCCCTCATTGTTGTTACTATATTTAGTACATTTTTAGAATTTTGTTGTATTCAAACCTTGATAGTTGCTCATGACTAGTGACACCCCGATGTCGGGTTGGTATTTTATTCCGCACTGTTATTCCAGGATTTTATTATGAAACATTGTTTAATTTAAAGACTTAAAAATGGCTCTTAATACTTAAAGGGTTAAGGTGATTGTTGTGTCGGCTGACCTTGTCTTCACGAGAGGCGCCATCACGACCAGGCCGGTTTGGGGTCTTGACAAGTTGGTATCAGAGCCTAGGTTACATAGGTCTCACGAGTCATGAGTAGGTTTAGTAGAGTCTCGTGGATCGGTAGGGAGACATCTGTATTTATCCTCGAGAGGCTGCAGAACCTTTAGGAAAAACTTCACATTCTTGAATTCTTATCGTGCGTCATTGATTCAGCTTAAAAGGTAACTCCTTGAACTCTTTCCACGCGTTCGTATGCGTGCATGAGCGCTCGATATTAGATGTGCATCGATGGCTTGTGATTCCCTGATCGAGGGGCGAGATGCGATCTCTGTGAGTTGATGTTGGGCTAGTCTGGAGGACATGAGGCCGGATCTTTGCCTATGGCTTGAGCACCGAGGTGCCGATTGTGTGAGCAAGTGTTTTGAACTTATATGTTCGGTATTGTTCCTACTACTGGGAGTGACGGCTGGTTAGCTACGTGATGAGTATGTTAGTACTGCGAGATGTATCTATGTAACTTGGAAGTGACGAGGAAGGTCTGCGGGATGATATATGAACTATTAAGTGTATGATTTCCATTGTGATGGATGTGTAGCTCCGAGTTATGGGCGCGTGGAGAATCTTTTCGTGTCTCCTAGTTGGGAGTGAAGTAAATTTTATGTTGCGGTATGAGTTCAGACTCAGGAAGACTAAGTGGCTGTGTAATGTGTATAACAGTGAAAGGTATACGGAAATGTTATATGGAAGGCAAAGCAAGTGGGTTATCCCCTGCGATGTGTTCTGGAGTTGTGCGATCTTTATGTTGTCTATTAGAAGATCCCATTTACAAGTGATATATATGTGTGAATTTAATTTGGTTCGCTTAAGAGTGTGGGTTTAACTGTTACGAGAGTGAATGCCAGATTTGCATAGAGTTAAAGTACTCGATGATCGGTGTTTCAAGAGCTTATGAAGGACTGAGTCTAATCTCACTATGGTATTATGGCAGCAATAAAGTATACGCGTTATGAGTTATGGCGCGTGTTTTGATCTATGGCTTCGAGCCAAGTGGGGGAGTCCGCTATTGAATAGTTAATTGCACGGTTATGTGCTCTAATGGTTCCAGTTTGAGGCGTATTTGTGAATCAGCTATGGCTCGAGTAAAGGAAATTTCAATAAAGGTTATGTTATGCTTTATGGGTGTACGAGAATCGGGGAATGACTTGAGTTGTGGTTGGTGAGGAATGCTCGGTGCATAGAGCAGGAAGGTGCTTGGTTATATTGAAATGAGGTCATATTCTGTAGTGTCGGAGTGCAAATGAAGCACAAGTTGTTCGGTTCGTTTAATCAATCTAACTGCGGTTTGAGTAGAGTGGATGCCTCTAGAGAATGGTCCTATTGTGTTCCAAATTTTACATGCAATAATTGGAGGCTTTCAAGTTATACTTATGGATAGAAACTGAGTTTTCCTTGGAAGACGTCAAGACTTGTGGTGTTTTCTATATTAATTGTGGGATTCTATGTATTAGTATTAGGAGGTAACAGATTTAGATCCGCAGGAAGTTCTTCAGAGCGAAGTATTTCGAATGTGGTGCTTTTGGGAATATTTAAGAGAATATTCAGCGGCTTATGAGTCTTAGACTGTGTGGTTTTATGCTTGGGTCTCGTGTGGTAATCCTGGGTTAAGAAATTGTGGTGCTACAACAAAAGAGAATATCAAGTTGAAAGTGAATCAGAAGGAAATTTATATAAATGGAATAGTTTGATAGTAGACCGAATCGGTATGGTAATGATATGATTAATTCTGTGCGTGTGTTCGAGGTAATGAGTTCTTTCAGGTATTTTGCGGCGATGCTCTTAGGTTTTGATGACTTGCTTAGCTTAATCGAGTTAGAAGGATTCAGTCCTGACATGTCTGATTTGTGCAAAGGGAACTCAGAGAGTTCTTGATGGTTTTACCGCGGTTTGGGAATATATATTTTCTGTGGACATGGGATGTATAGTGATTTTCATTCTAGATGGGACCAATGGAAGGTTCGTGACTAGTGAATATGTAGTTGATTGTGGCTCGGAAAGGGATTTTAAAGTTCTCATATTTATCATAGGATGGCATGTTATATGTGTTATGTTGTGTAGGGCGGGGATTGGCATATGTAAGGTCGCAATTCAGTTTTGAAAGGAAGGTCATAAATTCTTAGATGACACATGCAATTTCATATGACTAGGTAAATGATATTACTAAATGGGGTGTCTTGATAATTGTATGCACTTTAGAAAGAGGGAAATGTGGTTGAGTTAATAATATATCATAGGAATTGCGGTTGTGGACTGTGAGAAAATAGCTAAGGTTGGTCAGAGGGTAGTATGTGCTATGATTCAGTCGTTGTGAACCTTCAGAGGATTATTTATCTGTTGTGTGTGACTAGACTTGATGTATGGTCCATTGGTAGACCTATATGGATGTGTGTTTTGTATCATGATGGCTTGGTTGACTTCGAGTTGCCAATGGTGAGGTGTGTGTTGATTCGTCTGTTATTGAGCTTATTAGTAATCTGGGGAGACCTATGAGTTACCTTTCTGTGTTGCGAGGTGTTATGATTTGTTGGTTATAGCACATATAGTGCAGTTCTATTAGGGTTTCATAGTGGAAGTCGAGCGGGAAGAGTAATTTGGTGTTGCTTGGTGAACGACGTATTGGTTATGTCCTATCGGGTGTGCGTGGTGTATATTATTTGTTTCACCGTAGGTGTAATGATTTCTTTGGTTCCAGACATCAAATTATGCGTGGTTGTCGATTTCGAGCATAATGACTTGAGGTGTTTCATGCGGAACAGTGTTGGATAGGATCGCGCATCACAACGAAGTTATGTGGAGGTATGACCTTGCGAGTTAGATTCGTGTGTTATGTTCCTACAATGCGAGACGGGTTCTCAGCCTTGTGTTATGGCGGTACTGGTGAGCTTGAGGTACAACTCTCAATTGAGTCATTTTTATGATTTGAGTATGTTCGGACCATTGCTTATTGGTGCGCGTATTATGCAGGTGGTGTTTTAGGCCTGTACGGATGTGTCATGTCACCAGAGTAGTGTGTTGAATTAGAGGAGATCGTTGGGATCTTTAATGAATACAAACATATTCGATTTCAGCATGTCGGGAGGATAAATATCGAGGTTCGGCTCAGAAATTTGCTATGGTCCTTGCCAAAGGAGAAGTGGCCTTATGAGTGGTTGATCTGAGAAATGGTTATGGTTTATTGCGTGTTTCATTTATCATTGGCAGTATATGGAAGTGTTGGAATGAGACTTTAGTTGATAAGAGGTTTTCTGTCGGTATTCGGTTGTTATGTGTAGCTGCTGTGAATAGAAGTTATCCCTACGAGTGTTTGAGTTATGTCGTATATCATATAATTGCACCTGAGGTTGCAGGCATAGTCTATTACAGCTGGTTCGGGCCTATTCAGTGTATGAGTGTGAGGTTTTGATTGTATTGATGGTTTCAGAAGTGAAAATGTGGTTCTATGATTCATGGGCTAGATTGGGTTGTGTAATTTCTGCTTCTATGTGTTATCACACCAATATGAGATAGGGTGACGTGGGATCAACCCCGGGTTATGCATGGTAAAGTTATTCAGCTATTGGTTGGCTTTTAGAACAACTCTAAGTACGTTCGAGTACGAACGTGTGTTTAAGTGGGGGAAGATGTAACGACCCGACCGGTTGTTTTGAACTTTTGCACTTTGATCGCCAGTTCCCGGGCATGGCTTGCCCCATGTAACGTATTATGACTGATGTAGATCGTTGGTTTTGGTTTTCAGGAAAAATCGGAATGAATTTGAAGAAACAGTCTTAGTTGAAAGCTTTGAATTCGAAAGGTTTGACTAAGAGTTGACTTATTTGTATATGAGCTCGGATAAAAAATTTTATGATTTGGATAGCTTTGTTGGGAGATTTATGACTTAGGAGCGCGATCGGAATGCATTTTGGAAGTCTGTGGAAGGATTTGGCTTGAATTGGCAAAGTTAATATTTTGGCGAATTCTGATTGATAGGTGAGATTTTGATCCGAGGGTTGGAATGGAATTCCGAGAGTTGTTGTAGCTTCGTTATGTCAGTTTTGATGTGTGTGCAAAATTTTAGGTCATTTGGACGTCGTTTGGTCGACTTTTTGATCGAATTCCGATTTCGGAAGTTTTGGAATTCGTAGGATTGAATCCGAGGGTGATTTGATGTTTTGATGTTGTTTTGAGCATTCCGAAGGTTCGAACAAGTTTGAATTATGTTATGGGGTGTGTTGGCATGTTTGGTCGGGGTCCCATGAGTCTCGGATAAGTTTTGGAAGAATTTTTGGAAGATTTTTGCCGTTTTGAGCATAAGCATGTAATGATCCAAAGGTCCATTTTTAGTTCTAGAGATCGAAATTTGATTTCGAGACTTCCGAAATTTTGATAATGAATTATAGGACTGATTTGGAAAGTTTGGTCTAATTTCATCAAGTCGCGATTGAGTTTTTGACACGAAACATGAGTTAATTGTTTAATGAGCGAAATGGGTATTGAACTGAGCAAACGAGCTCCGAATTGAGTATCGATTGAAGGTCTATGTTTGTATTATTATTTGTGACTCATAGGAACTAGAATCATCGAATTCCGAGTTCGTATGATGGAGTTAGAGCCTTTTTAGTGAAGAAAAGCTGCTGCAATTTTCTGGACAATTTCTGCATTTTTCGCATGTGTGAACAGTACCCCCCCCGTGAACAGTACTGAACAGTGTGAACAGTACCGGACAAAATGTTAAGTTCTGGAAAATGGGACGAATCCCTTTTTCCATTTTTACCAAATTGGAGCTCGGGGAGAGGCGATTTTTGGGAGATTTTCAGAGAAAACAATGGGTTAAGTGTTCTTAACTTAATTTTGGTTAGATTAACCGAATCTATTACTAATTTTGGAATTTAATTGGTGATTTTTGTTGGGAAAATCTTGAAAACCCTCTTGGTTTAACTTGAAAATTTGAGGGTCGAGTTGATGTCGGATTTTAGTAAAATTAGTATGGTTGGACTCGTGGTTGGATGAGGTTTCATATTCCATAATTTTTGTCAGGTTCCGAGTTGTGGGTCCCACGGGCGAATCTTGAGTGAAATTTTGGATTTTTAATGGAAAATGTAGAATTTCATATGGAATTAATTTCTATAATTTTTATTAACTGAATCGAATAATTGTGGCTAGATTCGAGGCATTCGGAGGTCGATTTGAGAGACAAAGGCATCGCGAGCTAGAGGATTAGCCGGTTCGAGGTAAGTAATGATTGAAAATACTGTCCTGAGGGTTTGAAACCCCGGATTATATGTCGTTGTGTTACTTTGAGGTGACTTGCACGCTGGATTACGAGCGTGGGGTAGAGCACCGCTGGTGATTGTGACCTAGTCCATCCTGAACGAATATTTTAATGCGTATTTGATAGTTAATTGTTTGGCATTATTATATTTCTGGGTTGTATGCCATGTTTGGGGCCTTGTGCCGACTTGTTGAGACCCTTAGGGTCATTTTTACTATCTTTCCTCACTCTATTTGTTTGAAAGCATATTCTCAGTCATGTTTTACCTGTTTACTGCTCAAATCTGGCTTTATCACTATATTCTTAAAATATGGAAATTGTTTTGGGCTGGGTTCCCTATTTTACTGAGATAGACCGATGGTCTGATTGTGAGATTGATGACTGAGATAGACTGAGAGTCTGATAGTGAGGTTAATGACTAAGAGAGGCCGAGGGCCTAATTGTGAGGATTATATATCTATGGATCGGGCTGCACATCGAAACAATGTATATATATGTATATGCATCGGGCTGCACGCCGCAGCGATACTTATATGGACCGGGCTGCGCGCCGCAGCAATATAGCGCTTGGGTTGTAGGAGCCCCTCCAGAGTATGCACACCCCCAGTGAGTGCAATCGACTATTTATATGGATCGGGCTGTGCGCCACAGCGATGCATGGATCGGGCCGCATGCCGCAGCGATGCATGGATTTCAGTTATTGTGAGAGATATACGGATCGGGCTGCACGCCGCAGCGGTTACTATATGGTACCAATTGAGCGTGAATGCTGAGTGCGAGTACTAATTGGTAAGAGTTGAGTCACGAGTGACAGAGAGGCTAGCCCGAGGGGCAATAAATATATGCATGCATATGAGTGATGTTTTTGCCTGAGAGGCCTGTTTATGGACTTATTGATTTCACTCCTCTTTAAAGTGAATTTCTATCGAATATGTTGATTTATCAGTTGTTTTCACTCATCTTTATATTGAGCCTCTGTCGGAAAGTTGAACAAATGTTTTAAAACAACTTTTATTTAAACTGGGGTTTATGAGATGTTCAGAAATTAATCACTGATTTGGCATTGGTTATTTCCACTGAGATTTTTAAGTTACGAAGTGTTTATGATTACTGTTTTGCTCGAGGGGCTGTTTTACAAACTATGTTTTTCCCAAGGGTTCAATTATGGCTTTAATCTCTATTATTATCTTAAATGGTATTGAACCCCTACCGAAACTACTAGAAAGTATTTCAAAATGATTTTTACTAAAAGATGGATTTTAAAAGAGAAGATTGACTCGTATTATGATTTGAAGGCCTGTTGTGTTTATTCAGCCTAACGTGAATGTGGATTCATTGTTTCTTACTGCTCAGCCTTTATTTACTCTTATTACTTACTGGGTTGGAGTACTCACATTACTCCCTGTACCTCGTGTGCAGATTCAGGTATATCGGAACCTGGTAGCGGGTGTTGATAGCTCAGCCGCGGAGTCATCAGAGTTAGCAAGGTGGCTGCATGACGTTTGCAGCACCGCTTCCTTCCCCTCATTGTTACTGTATTTAGTACATTTTTACACTTTTGTTGTATTCAGACCTTGATAGTTGCTCATGACTAGTGACACCCCGATGTCGGGCTGGTATTTTATTCCGCACTGTTATTCCAGGATTTTATTATGAAACATTGTTTAATTTAAAGACTTAAAAATGACTCTTAATGCTTAAAGGGTTAAGGTGATTGTTGTGTCGGCTGACCTTGTCTTCACGAGAGGTGCCATCACGACCTGGCCGGTTTGGGGTCGTGACAAGTAGACTTGTATCTGGATTTCTTAGTTGCTCATGACTTGTGACACCCCGGTTTGGGTTGTGTCGGGATGGTTTCCCTTTTGTTATTATCGCTGTTTCTGCAATTATGGATGTATTAATCATATTTTAGATTTGTTTATGTTAATTAATGGTTAAAAGAGGTGTTTCGTTTGTTTTGGCTGGCCTTGTCTTCACGAGAGGCGCCATCACGACTAGGTTCGGGAATTGGGTTGTGACAAGTTGGTATCAGAGCCTAGGTTACTTAGGTCTCACGAGTCATGAGTAGGTTTAGTAGAGTCTCGTGGATCGGTATGGAAACGTCTGTATATATCCTCGAGAGGCTGTAGAACCTTTAGGAAAAACTTCATATTCTTGAAACTCTTATCGTGCGAACTCGTTGGTCCGAGAACTAAACTTCTGTATTCTATTCTCTCGCAGATGGAAAGGACTCATGCTAGCGGACGAGGAGGGCGACCACCAGTACCACCCACTGAGGCCACTAGAGGCCGTGGACGCGGTTGTGGTAGAGGTAGAGCAACGAGGGCAGCACCTGTTGATCCACCAGCTACCCCAGCTCAGGACCAGGCTCCAGCTATGGATGCTCCAGCAGCACCAGTTCAGGCACCAACTGTGCCCATCGTGATTTCGGGTCTTCAGGAGACCCTGGCTCAGATCTTATCGGTTTGCACTGGCCTAGCTTAGGCAGTTTCAGCTACCACAACAACAAATACTTCATAGGTTGGGGGAGGTAATCAGACCCCTGCTGCTCGCACACCTGAGTAGGTAGTGCAGGGATTGCAGACGCCGGGAGCACCTCCAGCTCAGCCGGCTGCACCAGTTCAAGAGTTCGTAGTTCCAGCTATGCCAGATGATGAGCAACATCGTCTCGAGAGGTTTGGTAGGCTCCAGACTCCTTCATTCAGTGGTGCTGAGGGCGTGGATGCCTAGGGTTTTCTCAACAAGTGTCAGCAGATGTTCCGTACGTCAGGGATTCTTGAGTCTAGTGGTGTGGCATTTACCATATTTCAGTTCACTGGGGCTGCCTTCACTTGGTGGGAGGCGTATGAGAGGCATATGCCAGCAGGTGCAGCGCCTTTGACTTGGCCTTAACTATCATCTCTGTATTCTGATGACTAGAGAGAGAGTCTTGGGTATTTCATTTGAGGAGGTGGTTGATATCGCTCGTGAGATTGAGATGGCTCGCCGACAGGACAGAGAGGAGAGGGAGGCGAAGAGGCCTCGAGGTTCTATCCGTTTTAGTAGTGCTCCATCTAGGGGCCAGTTCTATCATGGTAGAGGCCATTCTTTCAGGCCCGCTCAGTTGTCCCGTCCCGAGTATCGTGGGACATCTTCAGGCCGTGGTTATCACGGTTCTCAACAGGGTCAGCCTTCACTGAGCGTCCTTCCAGCTTAGAGTTCATCTCATGCCCCGTCTGTTCAGGGTTCTTCCATGCCGAGTGGATTAGCTAGTCACTGCGGTGCGAGGGGTTCCTTTCAGCCCCATTCTCCAGCACATGGGAGTTGTTTTAAGTGTGGAGAGTTTGGACATGTGTGGAGGAAGTGTCCTCGTCGTGCTGCTAGTTCATCACAGCAGAGGGGTCAGCCCTCGTCTTCTGCTCCAATTACTTTAGCACCCGCCCAGCCAGTTAGGGGTGGAGGTCAGACAGCCAGGGGTCGCCCCAGAGGTGGAGGTCGATCAGGCGGTGGCCAGGCCCATTTTTATGCTATTCCAGGCAGGACCGATGCTATTGCTTCTGATGCTGTCATTATAGGTATTATTTCAGTCTACCATAGAGATGCCTATGTCTTATTTGATCCCGATTCCACCTGTTCTGATATGTCCCCATATTTTGCTCATCATTTGGGTACGTATCGAGGGTGTCTCGCTTTACCTGTCCATGTATCTACCCCAGTGGGCGATATAATTATTGTAGACCATGTGTACCGATCATATGTTGTGACTATTGGGTGTCTGGAGACCCGAGTTGATCTATTGCTATTGAGCATGGTGGACTTTGATGTTATTTTGGGCATGGATTGGTTATCTCCATGTCATGCTATTCTAGACTGTCATGCCAAGACAGTTACTTTGGCTATGCCGGGTGTACCGAGGATCAAGTGGCGTGGTATGACTGATTACGTTCCTAGTAGAGTGATTTCTTTCTTGAAGGCCCAACGTATGGTTGGGAAGGGTTGTCTTTCATATTTGGCATTTGTGAGGAATGTTGGAGTTGAGACTTCTAGCATTGATTTTGTTCCAGTTGTGAGGGAATTTCCCGATGTATTTCTTGCAGACCTGCCGGGCATGCCATCTGACAGGGATATTTATTTTGGTATTGACCTGGTGCCGGGCACTCAGCCCATTTCCATTCCGCCATATCATATGGCACCAGCACAGTTGAAAAAGTTGAAGGATCAGCTTCAGGAACTCCTAGATAAAGGGTTCATTTGGCCTAGTGTGTCACCTTAGAGTGCACCGGTTTTGTTTGTGAAGAAGAAGGATGACACGATGAGAATATGCATTGATTATAGGCAATTGAACAAAGTAAAAATTAAGAACAAGTATCCTTTGCCTTGCATCGATGATCTATTTGATCAGCTTCAGGGAGCGAGGGTGTTCTCCAAGATTGATCTCCGTTCTGGCTATCACCAGTTGAAGATCAGAGATTCAGATATTCTTAAGACTACTTTCAGGACTAGATATGGTCACTATGAGTTTCTTATCATGTCTTTCGGGCTGACCAATGCCCCAGCAACATTCATGCATTTGATGAACAATGTATTTTGACCTTATCTAGATTCGTTCGTTATTGTATTCATTGATGATATTTTGGTGTACTCGCGTAGTCAGGAGGAGCACGTGGAGCATTTGAGAGTTGTATTGCAGAGATTGAGGGAGGAGAAGCTTTATGCAAAATTCTCCAAGTATGAGTTTTGGCTTAGTTCAGTGGCTTTCTTAGGGCACGTGATGTCCAGCGAGGGTATTCAGGTTGATCCAAAGAATATAGAGGTGGTTCAGAGTTGTCCTAGACTGTCCTCAGCCACAGAGATTCATAGCTTTCTTGGGTTGGCAGGCTATTATCGCCGGTTTGTTCAGGGATTCTCATCTATCGCATCGCCCTTGACCAAGTTGACTCAGAAGGGTGTTTCATTTGTATGGTCGGACAGTGTGAGGATAGCTTTCAGAAGCTCAAGACAGATTTTCCATCAGCTTTCGGTTCTTACACGGTGTATTATGATGCTTCGAGAGTTGGGATTGGTTGTGTATTGATGCAGGAGGGTAGGGTGATTGCTTATGCTTCTCGTCAGTTGAAGCCCCATGAGAAGAACTGCCCTGTTTACGATCTGGAGTTGGCTGCCATAGTTCATGCATTGAAGATTTGGAGGCACTACTTGTATGGCGTATCTTGTGAGATATTCACTAATCATCGCAGTCTTTAGCATTTGTTCAAGCAAAAGGACCTTAATTTGAGGCAGCGGAGGTGGCTAGAGTTGCTAAAGGATTATGATATTATTATTCTGTATCATCCAGGAATGGCCAATGTAGTGGCCGATGCTTTGAGCCGAAAGGCAGTAAGTATGGGTAGTTTGGCGTATATTCCAGTTGGGCAGAGGCCCCTTGCAGTTGATGTTCAGGCCTTGGCCAATCGGTTTGTGAGATTGGATATTTCGGAGCCCAGTAGGGTGTTGGCATGTGTGGTTTCTCGGTCTTCCTTATATGATCGCATCAGAGAGCGCCAGTATGATGATCCGCATTTGCTTGTCCTTAAGGACATCGTTCAGAATGATGATGCTAGAGATATGACCATCGGTGATGATGGTGTGTTGCGGATGTAGGGCCGGATTTGTGTGACCAATGTAGATGGGCTTAGAGAATTGATTCTGGAGGAGGCCCATAGCTCGCGGTATTCTATCCATCCGGGTGCCGCGAAGATGTACCAGGATTTGAGGCAGCACTATTGGTGGAGAAGAATGAAGAAAGATATTGTGGGATTTGTAGCTCGGTGTCTCAACTGTTAGCAGGTAAAATATGAGCATCAGAGACCGGTTGGCTTGCTTTAGCAGATGGTTATTCCTGAGTGGAAGTGGGAGAGAATCACTATGGATTTTGTGAGTGGTCTTCCTCGGACTTTGAAGAAGTTTGATGCTATTTGGGTAATTGTGGACCGGCTGACCAAGTTCGCGCACTTCATTCTTGTGTGTACTACTTATTCTTCAGAGCGGTTAGCAGAGATATATATATCCGGGAGATTGTTCGGTTGCATGGTGTTCAGGTTTCCATCATCTCAGATAGGGGTGCTCAGTTTACTTCCCAGTTTTGGAAGTCTGTTCAGCGAGAGTTGGGTACTCAGGTGGAGTTGAGCACAGCTTTTCATCCTCAGACGGACGGACAGTCCAAGCGTACTATTTAGATATTGGAGGACATGTTGCGTGCTTGTATTATTGATTTCGAAGGTTCATGGGATAAGTTTCTACCGCTTACAGAGTTTGCCTACAACAACAACTACCAGTCGAGTATTCAGATGGCTCCGTATGAGGCTTTGTATGGGAGGCGGTGTACATCTCTAGTTGGTTGGTTCAAGCCCGACGAGGCTAGGCTATTGAGGACAGATTTGGTTCAGGATGCCTTAGAGAAGGTGAAGGTGATTCAGGAGAGGCTTCATACAGCGCAGTCGCATCAGAAGAGTTATGCGGACCGGAAGGTTCGAGATGTATCCTACATGGTTGGTGAGAAGGTCTTGCTGAAGGTTTCGCCCATGAAGGGTGTTATGAGATTTGAAAAGAAAGGGAAGTTGAGTCCGCGATTCATTGGGCCTTTGGAGGTACTTAGGAGGATTGGGGAGGTGGCTTATATGCTTGCTTTGCCCCCCAACATGTCGAGTGTGCATCTGGTATTTCATATTTCTATGCTTCGGAAGTATGTTGGGGACCCGTCTCATGTTTTAGACTTCAGCATGGTTCAGTTGGATGATGATTTGACCTTTGATGTGGAGCCAATATCTATTTTGGGTTGTCAGGTTCGGAAGTTGAGATCAAAGGATATAGCTTCAGTGAAGGTATAGTGGAGAGGTCCGCCCGTGGAGGAGGCTACCTAGGAGACCGAGCGGGAGATGCGGAGCAAATATCCTCACCTGTTTGAGGCTTTAGGTATGTTTCTTGACTCGTTCGAGGACAAACGTTTGTTTAAGTTGGGGAGGATGTGACGACCCGCCCAGTCGTCTCATGAGTTACCGCTCTGTTTTCCCCATTTCTTCTTCTTTATGCTTCGTTATTCGTGTTTTATGTGGTCGAGTTGATTGGTTTGCATTTGGTGTGATTTTGGTAAGAAATGACACACTTAGTCTCTTTTAAGAAGGCTTAATTTGAAAAAGCCAACTAAATGTTGACTTATGAGTTAGAGGGCTCGGATGTGAGTTCCGATGGTCCGGTTAGCTTCGAGATGTGATTTATGACTTAGGAGTGTGATCGGAATTTGTTTTGGAGGCCCACTGTAGAATTAGGCTTGAATTGGCGAAGTTAGTATTTTGGCGATTTCCGGTTGGTAGGTGAGATTTTGATCTGAGGGTCGGAATGGAATTCCGAGAGTTGCAGTAGCTTTGTTATGTGATTTGGGATGTGTGTGTGCAAAATTTCAGGTTATTTGGATGTGGTTTGGTTGGGTTTTTGATCAAAAGCATATTTCAGAAGTTTTTAGAAACTTAGGCTTGAATTCGATGTGAATTGATGGTTTTGGTGTTGTTCGAGGTGTTTTGATGATTGGAACAAGTTTGAATGAGATTTTAGGATATGTTGGTGCTTTTGGTTGAGGTCCCGGGGGCCTCGGGGTGATTTCGGATGGCTAACGGGAATTTTTAGAACTTAGAAGATAGCTGATGTCTGCTGCTTTTGGTATTTATGCACCTGTGGAATTGGGACCGCAGGTGCGGTGTCGCAGATGCGGAAGGAAAGACACAGATGCGGTTTCGAGGGGGCAAGGCAGGAATCGCAGGTGCGGTATAGGAACCGCGAACCGCACCTGCGGAATCGCAGAAGCAGATTTCGAACCTTAGGTGAAGTTTCGCAGATGCGGACGAGTGCCCGCAGAAGCGGTGCCGCAGGAGCGGGATTTTTGTCCGCAGATGCGAAAAGAACCCCTGGGCAGAATGTTTTAAGTTGTTTCATCCGCGATTTTGAGCCATTTTTCCACCATAGTTGAGTATTTTGGGAGCTCTTTGAGGGGAATTGAAGAGGGATTCAAGGAGAATTTATTGGAGGTAAGTTTTATGAACTTAAAACGTGATTTTTTTTGTGAGATTAACCTAGAAATTCATGGAAATTTGGCTAAAAAAATGTAAGAACTAGGGCTTGGGATTTTGAGATTTTAAATTTGGATTTGAAGGACCATTTGAGGTCGGATTTGAGAACTTTTGGTATATATGAACTCGTGGGATGATAAGGAATCTAATGATGTGAAATTTTTTGAGTTTTGAGAAGTGGTCCTGGGGCTCGGGTTTTGCCAATTTCGGAATTTTTGATATTTTTTGATTGTTTTCGATTGAGTATTGTTCCCTTAGTCTATTGTGACGTATTGGTTGTGGTTTTGGTTAGATTCGACGTGTGAAGAGGCCGATTTGAGAGGCAAGGGCATAGCGAGCTAGAGTTTTGGCCGGCTTGAGGTGAGTAATGATTGTAAATGATGTCCTGAGGGTTTGAAACCCCGGATTGCACAACGTAGTGCTATATTGAGGTGAGACACGCGCTTAATGGCAGGCGCAGGGTCATTTACTATTGGGGATTGTGACTTGGTCCGTCCCGATTGATGATTTTACTACTTATTTGACTGAAATTCATTTGTTATTATCATAATTTGGGCTGATTGCCATATTTGGGCTTCGTGCCAACTATTTAAACCCTTCACGGATTTTTATCACTGTTTCCTCACTTCTTGACTTATTATTTGAACTCAGTCCTGTTGATATCTACTGTTTTACAAACTCAGCCACTTTTACTCATATTTGAAACTTAAATGATATTTCTACATCATATTTTGGGTTGAGAACTACTGTTTTACTAATGCCCAAGGGGCTTGTTATGATTTTTGGACTGAGTGAGGCCGAGGGCCATATGTGAGGATATGCTGAGTGATATGAGGCCAAGGGCCTGGGATACTTTATATGCCACGAGGTGATTTGAGTGATGTGAGGCCGAGTGCCGAGTGATGATGCCACGAGGTGGCTTGATATAGCGCTTCGGCCGTAAGGGGCCCCTCCGGAGTCTGCACACCCACAATGAGCGCGGGTACCCATTATGATCTGAGAGTGAGCCCGAGGGGCTGATACTGTTCTGAGTGATTGATACTGAGCCCGAGGGGCTAATACTGTACTGAGAGTGAGCCCGAGGGGCTGATACTGTTCTGAGCTATTGATACTGTGCCCGAGGGGCGGATTTCTACTTGTTATTTACCTATTAAATTACCTGTTTTACTTGTTTTTAAAAAGAAATATCATTTGATTTCTTCACTGATTTACTGCTTTAAGTGATTTTACCGCTTGATATAGAATTGCTTTGTGCCTTTACGTGTTTTCACACTTTCAGCCATTATTTATAATTATTACTCACTAAGTTGAAGTACTCACATTACTCCCTGCACCATGTGTGCAGATTCAGGCATCGCAGAGTCCGCTCCTGAGTGCTGATTCTCCCAGTTCAGGCAGTGATTCGGAGACTACGAGGTAGCTGTTGGCGTTTGCAGCCCCGTGCCTCCCTTATCTTGTCATTTTCATGCTTGTAGAACTATTATATCGGATTTAGTGTTCAGTAGACTTGTATCCGGATTTCTTAGTTGCTCATGACTTGTGACACCCCGGTTTGGGCTGTGTCGGGATGGTTTCCCTTTTTGTTATTATCGCCGTTTCCGCAATTATGGCTATATTAATCATGTTTTAGACTTGTTTATGTTAATTAATTTTTAAAATAGGTGTTTCATTTGTTTTGGTTGGCCTTGTCTTCACGAGAGGCGCCATCACGACCGGGTTCGGAAATTGGGTCGTGACAATATTCATAAATTCAATATCATTATCTTCCAACGTACTTTCAGTTACATCATCTATTTCTTTTTGGGTAGAATAGTTATAATTGGTAAACCTAATTGATGTTTCTCCTTTAGAGTTTGTATACATTAAATGAGATTCTGGTATGAATATTTTTGGCTTTGCGAAATCTTCTAGATTCCATTCGAATCCAGCATATTCTTCTGGGTTTATCTTAATAGGTTTTATTAATTTTGTCCCTTTATTTCCCATTACTTCGACTACATCGTCTACCTTAATTTTAATTTTTGTATTACTATTTGTTGCCATTTTTCCTATGAAACCTATGCATATCAATAAATTATTTCCATTATTCATTTCTTCATATCCTTAGTCTGTATTCCTATTTTGATATTTTTTCCAAATTCTGCTAGATTTATCATGAAATCTGGGCCAATGTAAAATATTCCTCCATTATTTGTCATGTCTACTTCTGTTAAACCTATTATAGATTTCTTTTGATCTGACCATCTGTCATCATATACTACTATTAGTACTTTAGTTCCTAAATTCTTTCTAGTTAGTCCTTTTAATCCGATTACTATTAATCCCATATGCATTAAATTCTTTTTATAATTTTTAATTTGTCGTACTGTAGAGTTTAGTAGCTGGTCGGGACTGGTGTTCTTGTAATTCATTTCCTGAGCCCTATTCGGAAGCGATCCTGTACCCGACTTGATATTAGAGCCATGTTAGTGGAAAACCTTAGAAGCTAAGTTTAACACTATTTTCTTAATGAATATCATTAGGAAAAAGATTACTGTTAAAAACAGTAGAAAAGAAGAATATGAATTGCCTCAACAATTAGATCTACTTAATAAGTGGACTATACCATTAGTCAAGCCTATGGTAATATACCCATTAGGAACCTTCGAAAGAATAGGTTTAAAACAAGTAGTTAAACTAGTGAAGAGACGATCACCGTAGATAGTGATCATGCTACGTTCAGATTATTATCTGGAAGTGATTTATCCCCTTATAGAGATTCACATAGATTTATACACATAGGCTTAATAAAAGTCGCCTTTAAGCCATTTAGTTTAAGAGCCTTACCTGAAAGCTTTATAGCAGCTCTCAGAGATGGCAGAAATCAGAACTGGAAAAAGTCACTTATAGGGACTATGCAAACCAATTTGGCTTATGGACCTGTTTACTTTAATGCTTACCCCAATTTGCAAATTTCTCTTAATGATGAAAATTCTTTAAATGCTTTGATACTTAGCATTAAATTGCATGGTTATGACTATTTGCCTGGTACAGAAGTTATATGTATCTGGTATAGGATTTATTATAAACCATTATATACTTTGAATCCTATTTGCAAAATCATGGACTTCAAAAATGAAACTATTCTTATAGAAACCAACTTTGGTAAATCCAAAGTAACTACCAGAAGGCCTATTAAATGGGATGAAATAGATTTCCCTAAAGAATGGGTCATGGAGGAAGCTATTGCACCTTGAAATACTGGTAATACTGAAGTTACAGAAATAGAACAAACCTCAGATGACACTATTAAAATCAGGTTCAATGAACCCGTACAAACTGATAATATCAGTCTATCATCTAGATTGACTAGATCAAATTCCTCATATATTTCTCCGATTAATTATGTGGTAGATTTTTCATCTAGAGCATCCACATCATAAATTAGAGAAAACAATAGAATAAATAATATTAGCATCAGCAGTGATAATATCGTCAAGATTAATACAGATCTTGAACCAACTGCTTCCGAAATAGATTTTTCAAATGGTGTTAATAATGGTTGAAATCAAATAGATTTTAGTCCAGGTTCACCTGCAAGAAAAAAGAGTTTAGAAGAATTTCTAAAACCCAGATGGGCTGTTTTCAGAAAATGGTTTCATGAAAACATGACTCCTGAATTGATACAATTTTTTAGTCATGACTTTTATACAGACATTAGCAAGAAAAATAAAATTATTGCTTTTGTTTCATGGTTTATGTCTAAACATGTTTATAACTATATTTCCGTGTTAGAAAGAGAATATACGCTCACAAATGGAAATATTGTCAATTCTATTTTTCCACCCCAACAATCTTTTCATATAGGGGAAAAGGATAAAATTATTTACTGCACTGCTTTTTCAAAAATATTTGAAAATGATGTTGTTACAATAACTGCAAAGAACTTAAATACTATGCTTACTCAGAACAATTATACTAACCTGTATGTGAGTATTCTGGGTGAACAAGTCATTAAGATCCATGAGAAATTGGACAAGCTTATAGCTGAAGTCCAAAAAATCCAACAAAAAGATACTAAAGGTAAAGAGAAAATCGCTACTACTAGTATCCAACCACCTCCTGAGGTAAAAGATTTTAAATTAAAAAGTCTGGATGACATAAGTCTAGAAAATATTTAAGAACTTCTTGTTAAGAAGTTAGGTGAATTTAGAGTTAGTCCTCTAAGTTTACAGCATGCATCTACTAGCAATCTGAGAGTAGATGATGAGATTAATAAAATCTCTGAAAAGTATGCTCGGAAACCATACCAAAGAATGTTTTACTATCCGAGACCAACTCCTCAAGATGTCCTAATAGAGGAACAGGACAATGACCACTACCACCAAAGTTACAGTGAGTCAGATATCTATGAATGGAATATAGATGGTCTTGCTGAAAGACAAATCTATACGACAGTACATAGGTGCCACGACCCCAACCTCGGTCATGATGGCGCCTAGCACACTACTAGGCAAGCCCGACCATTCAACAACATTAACCCAAATTCTTATTCAGATTATAGATAAACATCACAGAGAATTTACTAAGTCATTACATTCAAGTGTATAATTAATAATAAAATCTGCGGAAGTTCAATTAAAATATCACACCATAGCCCAATAGAATCTGGTGTCACGAATATGAGCCTCTAATATAGAATATCCACCTATTACAAGTCTGTCTAGGAAAAATGCGGAATAAAAGATAGAGATAGAGGGGAGAGATCAAGTCTGCGAATGCCATGCAGCTACCTCAATACTCCCGGATACTGCTGTTCAGCTAAACAAATCCTCACTCAGCCTGTGGTGTACCTGGATCTGCACGCAATGTGCAGGGAGTAATGTGAGTACTCTGACCCAGTGAGTAATAAACATAAATAAAGGTTGAGAATAAGAAATCATGGAAAAATACAAAGTAAACTATAACTGGCAGTTTAGAACAATAAATAGTGAATAAACAAGTCAATTAAATCAGAGTACCAAATACTGAGACAAGTATAATTGATAAAAACAAATGCATGAGTGCAATGCAATGCATATGATGGTACACTCTAGTACCCACTGCGGCGTGCAGCCCGAGCCATCCATTTATTTATCGTCGACGGCGCTCACTGAGGGTGTGTGCAGACTCCGAAGGGGCTTTTACAGCCCAAGCGCAATATCAAGCCATCTCTTGGCATCAAATCTAGGCCCTCGGCCTCATATCAATCTCAGTATAATCAACCAGGCTCTCGGCCTCAATATCAATGTACTCAACCAGGCTCTCGGCCTCAATATCAATGTAATACTGCTGCGGCACGCAGCCCGATCCATGCTCAGTCCAGAAACCATCATAAGCCCCTTGGGCATTTGTAAAACAGTAGTTCTCGGCCCGAAATATCATTTAGAAATATCATTTAAGTTTTTAAATCTTAGAAAGATGGTTGAGTTTGCAAAACAGTATTTAAAACCTTGGACTGAGGTCAAATGATATGCAAAATATGAGAAAGCAGTAATATCAATCCCTGAAGGATTCAAATAATTGGCAAGAAGCCCAAATGTAACAATTAAATCTAAGTAAGGATGATTCTCAATTTAGTTCAAGTAGAAAACATGGTACAAACATCTCTCGGGACGGACCAAGTCACAATCCCCAATGGTGCTCTACCCCACACCCGTTATCCGACGTGCAAGTCACCTCAATATAGCGTTACGATGTGAAATTCCGGGGTTTCAAACCCTCAAGACATCATTTACATCAATTACTCACCTCAAGACGGTCAAAGTCTAGCTCGCTATGCCCTTGCCTCTCAAATTACCCTCCTCGTGCGACGAATCTGCCCAAAATCACAACGAATATGTCGCATTATGCTAAAGAGACAATACCCAATCGAAAGCAATTGAAAAATATCAAAATTCACGAATTTGACAAAACCCGAGCCCCGGGCCCACGTCTCGAAAAATCAGAAAATTAACATCGCCAGATTCCTTGTCTCGCCACGAGTCTATACATACCAAGAACTCACAAATCCGAGTTCAAATGACCCATCAAATCCTAATTGTTTGGTTTCAAAATTCAAGCCCTAGTTCTTGATTTGTAGGCTTATATTTCATGAATCTCTAGGTGGAATTCACAATAAAAACGAGTTCTAATTCCAAGAAACTTACCTTAAGTCGTTCCCCCTTGAATCCCTCTTTAATCTCCACCAAGAAGCTCTCAAAATGGTCAACCATGGAGGAAAAGTGACCCAAAATCGCGGATGAAGTGTTTTATAAACTCACTGCCCAAAATTTTTCAGAAGTACTGTTCACGCGTGCGGTTACTGTTCACGCGCGTGGTCAGTGTTCACCCGCGCGGTTACTGTTCACGCGAGGTTACTGTTCACGCTGCTAAAAAAAATACAGCAGCTGCCAAAGAAATTGCAGCACTTTTCTTTTTACTAAAATGGCTCTAACTCCATCATACGAACTCAAAATTCGATGATTCTTGTTCCTATGAGTCACAAATAATGATACGAACATAGTCCTTCAATAGAAACTCAATTCGGAGCTCGTTTGCTCAGTGCGATATCCATTTCGCTCGTTAAACAATTAACTCATGTTTCATGTCAAAAAACCAATCGCGGCTTGATGAAATTAGACCAAACTTTCCAGATCACTCCTATAATTCATTATTTAAATTCTGGAAATCTCGAAATAAAATTTCGATCTCTAGAACTAAAAATGAACCTTTGGATCATTACATGCTTATGCTCAAACGACAAAAATCTTCCAAAACTCTTCCAAAACTTATCCGAGCCTCATGGGACCCCGACCAAACATGCCAACATAATTCATAACATTATTCAAACCTCTTCCAATCATCAAAACATATCAAACAACATTAAATTACCCAAAACTCATCGAATTCAAGCCTAGTTTCTTAAAAACTTTCGAAATACGCATTTGATCAAAAACCAACCAAAACACCTCCGAATGATCTGAAATTTTGCACACACATCCAAAATAACCTAACGAAGCTACTGCAACTCTCGGAATTCCATTCCGACCCCCGTATCAAAATCTCACCTGCCAACCGGAATTCGCCAAAATACTAACTTTGTCAATTCAAGCCTAATTCTACTTCGGACCTCCAAAATAAATTCCGATCACACTCCTAAGCCACATATTGTCTCCCGAAGCTAACAAAATCACCGTAAAACACATCCGAGCCCTCTAACTCAATAGTCAACATCCGGTTGACGTTTTCCAAAACAAGCCTTCCTTAAAGAGACTAAGTGTCTCATTTCCTATCAAAGCCAATCCGATTTAACTCTAACACCGAATACCGATAACGAAACATGAAGAAGCATAAAAATGGGGGAAACAGGGCGGTAACTCATGAGACGACGGGCCGGGTCGTCACATCCTCCCCAACTTAAACAAACGCTCGTCCTCGAGCGAGTCAAGAAACATACCTGAAGCCTCAAACAGGTGAGGATATCTGCTCCGCATCTCCCGCTCGGTCTCCCAGGTAGCTTCCTCCACGGGCTGACTTCTCCACTGCACTTTTACAGAAGATATATCCTTTGACCTCAATTTCTGAACCTGACGACCCATATTAGCCACTGGCTCCACATCAAAGGTCAAATCACCATCCAACTGAACCGTGCTGAAATCCAAAACATGGGACGGGTCCCCAACATACTTCCGGAGCATAGAAACATGAAATACCGGATGCACACTCGACAAGCTGGGTGGCAAAGCAAACATATAGGCCACCTCCCCAATCCTCCTAAGTACCTCAAAAGGTCCAATGAATCGTGGACTCAACTTTCCTTTCTTTCCAAATCTCATAACACCCTTCATAGGCGAAACCTTCAACAAGACCTTCTCACCAACCATGTAGGACACATCTCGAACTTTCCGGTCCGCATAACTCTTCTGACGCGACTGCGCTGTACGAAGCCTCTCCTGAATCACCTTCACCTTCTCTAAGGCATCATGAACCAAATCTGTCCCCAATAGCCTAGCCTCGCCGGGCTCGAACCAACCAACTGGAGATCTACACCGCCTCCCATACAAAGCCTCATACGGTGCCATCTAAATGCTGGACTGATAGCTATTGTTGTAGGCAAACTCTGCAAGCGGCAGAAACTCATCCCAAGAACCTCCGAAATCAATCATACAGGCACGCAACATATCCTCCAATATCTGAATAGTATGCTCGGACTGTCCGTCCGTCTGAGGATGAAATGCTGTGGTCAACTCCACCTGGGTACCCAACTCTAGCTGAAAAGTCCTCCAAAACTGGGAAGTAAACTGAGTACCTCTATCTGAGATAATGGAAACTGGAACACCGTGCAATCGCACAATCTCTCGGATAAATATCCCTGCCAACCGCTCCGAAGAATAAGTAGTACACACCAGAATGAAGTGCGCGGACTTGATCAGCCAATCCACAATCACCCAAATAGAATTAAATTTTTTCAAAGTTCGAGGAAGACCACTCACAAATCCATGGTAACTCTCTCCCACTTCCATTCTGGGATAATCATCCGCTGAAGCAAACCACCCGATCTCTGATGCTCATATTTCACCTGTTGACAGTTGAGACACCGAGCTACATAACCTACAATATCTTTCTTCATTCTTCTCCACCAATAGTTTTATCTCAAGTCCTGATACATCTTTGCGGCACCCAGATGAATAGAATACCGCGAGCTGTGGGCCTCCTCCAGAATTAACTCTCTAAGACCATCTACATTGGACACACATATACGGCCCTGCATCCTCAATACGCCATCATCATCTATAGTCACATCCCTGGAATCATCATGCTGAACTCTGTCCTTAAGGACAAACAAATGCGGATCATCATACTGGCGTTCTCTGATGCGATCATATAAGGAAGACCGAGAAACCACACAAGCCAACACCCGAATGGGCTCAGAAATATCCAGTCTCACAAGCCGATTAGCCAAGGTTTGAACATCAACTGCAAAGGGCCTCTCCCCAGCTGGAATGTATGCCAAACTCCCCATACTGACTGCCTTTCGGCTCAAGGCATCTGCCACTACATTGACCTTTCCCGGATGATACAAAATAGTGATGTCATATTCTTTTAGCAACTCAAGCCACCTCCGTTGCCTCAAATTAAGGTCTTTCTACTTAAATAAATGCTGAAGACTGCAATGATCAGTGAATACCTCGCAAGATACGCCATATAAATAATGCCTCCAAATCTTCAAGGCATGAACTATAGCAGCCAACTCTAGGTCATGAACAGGGTAGTTCTTCTCATGGGGCTTTAACTAACGAGAAGCATAAGCAATAACTCTACCCTCCTGCATCAACATACAGCCAATCCCAACTCTCGAAGCATCACAATATACAGTATATGAACCTGTAGCTAATGGTAAAACCAATACTGGAGCTGTGGTCAAAACTGTCTTGAGCTTCTGAAATCTCTCCTCACACTCGTCTGACCATACAAATGGAGCACCTATCTGAGTCAACTTGGTTAAGGGCGACGCAACGGATGAAAACCCCTGAACAAACCGGCGATAATAGCCTGCTAATCCGAGAAAACTACAAATCTCTGTGGCTGAGAACGGTCGAGACCAACTCTGCACTGCTTCTATGTTCTTTGGATCAACCTGAATACCCTTGCTGGACACTATATGTCCCAAGAATGCCACAGAACTTAGCCAAAATTCACACTTGGAGAATTTTGCATAAAGCTTCTCCTCACACTTGGAGAATTTTGCATAAAGCTTCTCCTCCCTCAATCTCTGCAACACTACACGCAAATTCTTGGCTTGCTCCTCCTAGCTATGCGAGTACACCAGAATGTCATCAATAAATACAATAACAAAAGAATCCAGATAAGGCCGAAATACATTGTTCATCAAATGGAAGAACGCTGCTGGGGCATTGGTCAGCCTTAAAGACATGTCTAGAAACTCATAGTGACCATATCTAGCCCTGAAAGCTATCTTAAGGATATCTGAGTCCCTGATTTTTAACTGGTGATAGCCCGAACGGAAATCAATTTTTGAAAACACCCTCGCTCCCTGAAGCTGATCAAATAAGTCATCAATGTGAGGTAAAGGATATTTGTTCTTCACTGTTACCTTATTTAACTGGCTGTAGTCAATGCACATTCTCATTGTGCTATCTTTCTTATTCACAAACAGAACTGGCGCACCCCACGGTGACACACTAGGACGAATGAACCCCTTGTCTAGGAGCTCCTGAAGCTGCTCCTTCAATTCTTTCAACTCTGCTGGTGCCATACGATATGGCGGAATAGAAATGGGTTGGGTGCCTGACACCAAGTCAATGCCAAAATCGATATCCCTGTCCGGTGGCATGCCCGACAAGTCTGTAGGAAATACATCAAGAAAATCCCTCACAATACTAGGAGTCTCAACTCCAACATATCGTACAAAATCTAGATATGATAGACAACCCTTCCCAACCATACACTGGGCTTTCAAGAAGGAAATTACTCTGCTAGGAACATAATCAGTCATACTGTAACGACCCGACCGGTCGTTTTGAGCTCTGGCACGTCATTCAACAGTTTGAGGCTATGAGTGGCTTCATCTCAGGTATATTGACTTGTGTGTATGGTCAGAATTAAAATTCAGGAAGTTTGGAGTCAAATCTAAATGGAAATTCTCATTTTGAAAGCTTAAAATTGAAGAAATGAACTAGGATTGGATTTTGAGTAAACGACCTCGGAATTGGGATTCGAAGGTTCCAGCAGGTTTGTATTGTGATTTCGGACTTGGGCGTATGCCCGGATCGGGTTTTGGATAACCCAGGAGCGTTTTGGCGCCTATTGTGGAAGATAGCATTTTAGAAGAAATTGCATCAGTTTGGTTTAAAATGCATTTCAGTGTTATTAAGATGTCCGTTTGGGATTCCGAGACTGGGAGTAGCTCCGTATGGTGATTCTGGATTTGGGAGCATGATCGGAAGTGAATTCGGAGGTCGGTAGGTCATTTTGGAGCCGTTCGGCTAAAGATGGAAAATTGAAGGTTTTTGAGAAAATTTGGCCGGAAGTGGAAATTTTGATATCGGATTCGACATGCAAATTTTATGGTTTGGATAGCTTCGTTAGGTTATTTGGGACTTAGGAGTGTGTCCAAAATATCTTTGTGTTGAAATATATGAATTATTGGAAAAATTTGAATTTTTTTGATATTTAATATTGTTAAAGTTGACTTTGGTCAACATTTTTGGTAAACGGACCCGGACCCGTGATTTTTTGGTCTCGAAAGGTCCATAGAAAAATATGGGAGTTGAACGTGTTTCCGGAATCGAATTTCGAGGTCCCAGGCCCGAGAAATGAATTTTTTGTGAAATTGTTTTCTGAAAATATTTAAGGAAAATGAAAATGAAATTTGATCAGAAAGTAATGGTATCGGGCTCGTATTTTGGTTCCGACGACCGGTACAGGTCATATATGTTGGTTAAGCACTTCATGTAAAGTTTGGTTACAAACGGACGCTGTTTGGCCTTAAATTGGAAAATTTGAAAGTTTATGAAATTTGAAAGAATTCTTGGATTTAAGGCTCAAATCATTGATTTTGATGTTATTTTGGCGATTTGATCGCTCGAGTAAGTTCGTGTGATGTTTTAGAGTCACTGTTCATATTTGGTTTGGAGCCCCAAGGGCTCGGGATTGTTTCGGAGGTGTCTCGGAGTGATTTTGGACTTAGGAAAAATTGCAGAAAATTCTGCTGTGCCCAGAAAATTTTAGGTGCGAGTACTCCAGTTTGGAAGCTCATATCATGTAAACTCTAAGAAATCAGAAAAAGTGCGAAACACAAAAGTTATAGCCCATTTATTGTAGTTTTCGGAAAGGTAAACCATTCGCGATTTGGATATCATCTTAGAAAGTTACGATGGATCGAAAAGGGCTGTTGGAGCAATTTCGGCAGAATTTACGATGCACTTTAGAAGCTCATATCTCGAGATATATAATGAGTTATATGGTGTACAACCTATCAAATTAAAGATATTTGAGTCTAGTTTCTAAATCTTCAAACCGTTTGTCATTTGGATATTTATACAAGATGTTATGGGTGTTTAAACAGAAGGTGTCCGACAAGGAACAATTTTAATAGGATGTACAACTTGTATAGCATAAGTGCAAGGTACAACTCGACGAAACACAGACAGATTCTTTTATACACGGATTTAGCTCACTTTTCTTCATTTCTTCAAAGTATGGACGATTTTTGGGGAGCTTCAAGAGGGGATTTTCATCATAAATGTGAAGGTAAGTTATCCCCACCTATTTTGAGTTAAGTACATCAATTATGTATGGATTTGAGCATGAAAATTGTAGAAAAATTGAGAATTTAGGCCTAAGGATTTGAAAATAAGATTTGGTGATTTGAGGGGTCAAATGAACTCCGATTTTGGTAAATTTTATATGTACGGACTCGTGGCGAGACGAGGAATCTGGTGATATGACTTTCGTAATTTTTCGAGAAGTGGGCTCGGGTTTTGCAAATTTCGTGATTTTCGATATTTTTCGAGTCTTTTCGATTGGGTTATATTCCCTTAGACTATTGTAATATATTTCTTGTGGTTTTGGCAAGATTCGACGCGCGAGGAGGTCGATTCGAAAGGAAAGGGCATCGCGGAGTAGACTTTTGGCCATCTTGAGGTGAGTAATAGATGTAAATGTTGTTCTGAGGGTTTGAAACCCCGGACTTTCACATTGTAATGCTATATTGAGGCGTGACACGCACTCCTTGGCGAGTGTGTGGTCGGATACTATTGGGGATTGTGACTTGGTCCATCCCGTGTGATGTTTGTACTATACTGGTGATTGATACACATTCTTCATTGATATTACTGGGTTGATGCCATGTTTGCGGCCTTGTGCCGATTTGTAAAATCCTTCGAGGATTGATATTACTGCTTAGCATGATTTGCATATCATTTAATTTCAGTCCAAGGTTTTAAATACTGTTTTGCAAACTCAGCCATAATTCTAAGTATTGAAAACTTAAATGATATTTTTAAATGTATTCCGGGCTGGGAACTTCTGTTTCGTAAATGCCCAAGGGGCTTATTATATTATTTTCTGGACTGATTATAAAGTGACTTGAAACAGTGGTAACAATGACACTGTGTGATATACTTGAAACAGTGGTAACAATGAAACTGTGTGATATACTTGAAATAGTGGTAACAATGACACTGGATGATATACTTGAACAGTGGTAACAATGGCACTGTATGATATAAATTGGTCAGGTAATAATGACTGACCAAGATATTGCGCTTGGGATGTAGGAGCCCCTCCAGAGTCTGTACACACCCCCAGTGAGCGCCGTCGACGATAAATAAATATGGATGGCTCGGGCTGCACGCCCCAGTGGGTACTGGAATGTACCATCATATGCATTGCATTGCATTCATGTATTTGTATTTATACTGGTGTTTAGCTGCTCAGTTCCATATGTTGCTGTATATTCGGATTGTAGCTTACTTTGTGTATTTACTGGATTTTCTTATCTTTGGATTGTAGTTACTTTTATTACTCACTGGGTCGGAGTACTCACTTTACTCCCTGCACCTTGTGTGCAGATCCAGGGCAGTCTCAGGCTCAGTAGATCCAGTTAATTAGCAGATCCAGCCTCTGGGAGTATCGAGGTAGCTGCACAGCATTCGCAACCATTGATCTTCTCCCTCCTATCCTATCTCTTTATTTTCGCATTATCGGACATTGGATATACCGTGTATTAGGATGATATTCTGTATTCTAGAGGCTCAGATTCGTGACACCGGGTCCTAGTGAGATTATATTGTGTATTTTGTTAAAATCTCAGTACTTTAATCTTGCTTAATTGATATTTCTTTCCGCTATTTTTGATAAATTGTGTTAAGTGTTGAATAATGGTTGGGCTTGCCTAGTAGTGTGCTGGGCGCTATCACGATCGGGATTTGGGTCGCGACAAGTTGGTATCAGAGCCTAGGTTACTTGGTCTCGTGAGTCATGAGCCAGTTTAGTAGAGTCTCGCAGATCGGTATAGAGACGTCTGTACTTATCCTTGAGAGGCTGCCGAACCTTTAGGAAAACTTCACATTCTTGAATTCTTATCGTGCATCCTTGATTCAGCTTGAAAAGAACTTTTGAAATTCCTCCCGCGTGATCGTATGCACCAACGGGCGCTCACTATCAGATGTGTCTCGATGGCTTTTGATTCCTCGATCGAGGTGCGAGGTGTAATCTCTGTGAGTTTGAATTTAGACCAGTCTGGAGGACTTGAGGCGAAATCTTTGCCAATGACTTGAGCACCGAGGTGCTGATTTTGTGAGCAAGTGTTTTGAACTCATATGTTCATTATTGTCCTTGTTAGCCGGAATGGCGGTTGGATATCCACGTGATGAGTATGTTAGCGTTGCGAGGTGTATTTGTACAACTTGGTAGTGGCGAAGAAGCCTACTGGATAGTAGATGAACTGTTAAGTGATTCGTTTCTTATTGTGATTTGTTGAGTAGCCTGAGTTATGGGCGCGTGAAGAATATTTTTCGTGTCTCCTAGTTAGATAAGTCTGGGAGCTGAAATCGCTTCCGTAAATGTATTATGACGAAATCATTGAGTCTAGGAGACCACCTTGAAGGTCGAAAATATTAAAGGAAGAATATGTTCCTACTTGGTTGAATAACCCAATAATGGAGGGTTGAAGGGTATTTTCTATGTGTTATGATTCAAATAGGTGCAACGCATGTCCATGTATCAATTTAGATTTATGTAATTGATATGCATTATGATGCTTTGTCAAGTTGTGGATGTGTTATTAGGATGGTTTTGGTGATTCTCTGGCAGGTGGATAGGATCAATTACAAAGGAGGCTCTGCCGAAATTTTTGAAAAATTTAGGACTTAAAAAAAAATTGGTCGCCTAGAGAGTGGGCTTAACTGTTGTGTGAGTAAATGCAAGAATTGCAGAAGAGTTAAAATTCCAGATGATTCGTGTTTCCACGAGCTTATGATGGAGTGAGTTTAATCTCACCATGATATTACGACAGCAATAGAGTATATGTTTTGTGATCTATGGCTTCGAGCCAAGTTGGGGAGCTTGCTGTTGATTAGCTGATTGCACGATTTATTACCTGCGTGAATTCTGGTTATTGGCATATTGGTGGGTTATTGCAGCTACGGAAAATGACCATGAGTGGTAATTTGAGTAAATGAATTGTTGGATGCATGCTATGGTTAGCCTTATTGGCTCATGTTCAGACTTGAGGGAAGATTCATGATTTATGCCTCGTATAGGTGCAGGCTTCGAGGGAAGTGATCCCTCTAGGTGCTTTATCGAGAGGGTATTCATATGTTATAAAATTCAGTAGAGTTGGTTGCATTCGGGGCCAAGTCAGAGCTGGGTGGCTCTCAATAGCGGTCCTAGTTAATTCAAGAGGTAAAATGTGGTGCCTAATGATTTTGAGTCTATAAGTACGGTTAAGAGTCAAGCTTTTGAAGCAGCTTATGAAGAAAGGCACAGAATGTTCTATGATGTTTTGACTTGCGGTGTAGCATTTGAGAGACATGAAATGGTCATGGTATTTGAGACAGCATGGTCTCGTGATTTAAGGTCACTCGGGGTGAGTTTGGTTGAAATAAGTTAGGTGTTAAAGGGAGATATTATTATTTCTAAGGAAATCAAGGATAAATTGGAAGGAAGTAGATTGATTATCCATAGTTGAGTTGGTATACTAGTGTCAGTGATTGGTTCGTTCAGCGTGATCGAGTTATGCATGTGAGGCTTGTCGGCCGTAGTGATTGATGTTATTCTGAAGCATTCTTTTGTTAGGGCCTATTATGAGTAGGCGGATCCCAGAAAGTGTTATGGTGGCTTGGACAACTACTTAGAGATTGACATATTCGACGATTATGAGGATTCGCCTGTATGCTGCTATACTTCTCCTGAAGTGAGTTAAATGGAAAGTCTTATGTGATGAAGTATTAGCCTATCGGCTGTTCCAGAGTTGTGATGGAAATCGCGTCTATCGTATATTGGCATGTGAGGTGCAGTGAGTGGTATGGAATTTGATGTAAGGACCAAGGTTTCAGTTTGGTCAATGACTGTGATATCACGATCTCGGATGAGCAGTATATGAGTTTCAGTGTTTTGAGTAAGATGGGTATTGACGTCAGTATCACCTGAGGTCGGTGTTTTGTGAGAAAGGCTTTGCATCATGGTTAGGGATTCTTGATCGCTTTTCAGCGTTAGTACAGCCGGTGGTTTAGATGTGCAGACCCGTTAATTATTTTGGAAGATGGTGGGAGCTTGTCCCACAGGAATATTGTATAAGTGTGACATGTAGTCACTTGATTAATTAGAAATTTAAACCAAGTATGAGGATTTTGGTAATATCATCCATTTGAGAATTTATGCCTGGAGGGCACTCTGTTTATTGGGTTATGGACCTGTGAAAGATTATTGGCCTAGCTTGGCACGATAAGGATCGACTTGAGGTCGGTGGATAAATTTAAATGTGGAAGTGAGCCTTACGTCAGGCCAGTTGTGTTTATTTCAGCAATGCGCTCTTTATGGAAGGATAGTCACGGTCTTATTTCGTGTTCAGTTAATTCATGTAAAGATATATTGCACCGTATGAGTTGTGAGACGGCTTGGTAAATTCTTTATGTGTTGAGGTTCCGCTCAGCGGTGATGTTATATGAGTAGGATGAGACTTAGATCATGTATCGCACCTCAGTTGTGCTTGAGTTTGTAGCCTATAGCGCTATATGTTTCCTTGGGAATGATATTATGCACCTTAGTGTGTTTATGACCGATATTCGGTATTTTGATGTGATGAGCTATTCAGCTCGACGTATATCTCCTTATGTGAGTTCTATATGTGGATCGGGTGACACACCGCCATAGGTATGTTGTTTGGATCGGGTTGCACGCCGCAACAGTGTGATGTTCATTTCAGTGCCCATATTTGCTTTTGTGTGTTCTGTTTCCCTGTTTTCTGAGGAAGTCTATGTTAGTGTGCGAGTTGAGTAGTTCCTTCTAGAGTTCGCCTTCCTTTTGTATCGCGTTCGAATTGATAGCATACTGGCACATTGTGGCGTCTTGTGGGATTTTTGATTATGTTTGAGGTGGCTTATTTCCTGAGCAGTTCGTACTGGGTGAGACGAGGTTACTAGATTTGGGGTCAGTGCAAACTGATTATATGAAGTATATTATAGAGCAAAGATCATTCTTTGGTTTGGGACAAGGTAATGGAACATGTCAGGAGTATAGATCCAATGAGCTGTTGATTCAGCAGTTGGTTGTGAATTTCGGCACATCTCTTTAGTCGTATCAGTGTTGAAAAAAAAAACTAGAGCAAGACCTGATCATGAGATGCAATGGGAGCATCAGATTCGTGGAATTTCGACTATTATGTTTAAAGAATGTTATTGTGGTTCTATGAGTAAAGTGATGCAAAGTGTGAATTCAGCAAAGTTATGCAGTCATGTTTGGGTATAGCGTGTGGAGATTCATATGGTGGTCGTATGATGGAAACAGGCTTGGCAGGGAAATTCAGGATGTTGGAATTGGGCGTAATGGCTTATTTTCTTGAATAAATAAGTATATCTACAGAATTATCGAGCTAATGTGGTCAACGGAGTAGTGGTAGCATGGGAAGGTGCATGATGTGTTAAACAAGTGATTTCAGACTACTTCAGTGTAGTTCTCAGCACGTTCGAGGACGAACGTATGTTTAAGTGGGGGAGATTGTAACGACCCAACCGGTCGTTTTGAGCTCCGGCGTGTCATTCAGCAGTTTGAGGTCATAAGCGACTTCATCTCAGGTATATTGACTTATGTGTATGGTCAGAATTAAAATTCAGGAAGTTTGGAGTCAAATCTAAATGGAAATTCTCATTTTGAAAGCTTAAAATTTAAGAAATGAACTAGGATTGGAATTTTGAGTAAATGACCTCGGAATTGGGATCCGAAGGTTCCAGCAGGTTTGTATTATGATTTCGGACTTGGGCGTATGCCCGGATCGGGTTTTGGATAACCCGGGAGCGTTTTGGCGCCTATTGTGGAAGATAGCATTTTAGAAGAAATTGCATCAGTTTGGTTTAAAATGCATTTCAGTGTTATTGATGTCCGTTTGGGATTTCGAGATTGGGAGTAGCTCCGTATGGTGATTCTGGATTTGGAAGCGCGATCAGAAGTGAATTCGGAGGTCCGTAGGTCATTTTGGAGCCGTTCGGCTAAAGATGGAAAATTGAAGGTTTTTGAGAAAATTTGGCCGTAGGTCATATATGAATTATGGGAAAAATTTGAAAATTTTTGATATTTAATATTGTTAAAGTTGACTTTGGTCAACATTTTTGGTAAACGGACCCGGACTCGTGATTTTTCGGTCTCGAAAGGTCCATAGAAAAATATTGGAGTTGAACGTGTTTCCGGAATCGAATTCCGAGGTCCCAGGCCCGAGAAATGAATTTTTTCGTGAAATTATTTTCTGAAAATGTTTAAGGAAAATGAAAATGAAATTTGATCAGAAAGTAATGGTATCGGGCTCGTATTTTGGTTCCGACGCCCGGTACAGGTCATATATGTTGGTTAAGCGCTTCCTGTAAAGTTTGGTTACAAACGGACGCTGTTTGGCCTTAAATTGGAAAATTTGAAAGTTTATGAAATTTGAAAGAATTCTTGGATTTAAGGCTCAAATCATTGATTTTGATGTTATTTTGGCGATTTGATCGCTCGAGTAAGTTCGTGTGATGTTTTAGAGTCAGTGTTCATATTTGGTTTGGAGCCCCGAGGGCTCGGGAGTGTTTCGGAGGTGTCTCGGAGTGATTTCGGACTTAGGAAAAATTGCAGAAAATTCTGCTGTGCCCAGAAAATTTTAGGTGCGAGTAGTCCAGTTTGGAAACTCATATCTTGTAATCTATAAGAAATCAAAAAAGGTGCAAAACACGAAAGTTGTAGCCCATACATTCTAGTTTTCGGAAAGGTAAACCAGTCGTGATTTGGATATCATCTCAGAAAGTTACGATGGATCGAAAAGGGCTGTTGGAGCAATTTTGGCAGAATTTACGATGCACTTTAGAAGCTCATATCTCGGGATATATAAAGAGTTATATGGTGTACAACCTATCAAATTAAAGATATTTGAGTCTAGTTTCTAAATCTTTAAACCATTTGTCATTTGGATATTTATACAAGATGTTATGAGTGTTTAAACAGAAGGTGTCCGACAAGGAACAATTTTAATAGGATGTACAACTTGTATAGCACAAGTGCAAGGTACAACTCGACGAAACACAGGCAGATTCTTTTATACACGGATTTAGCTCACTTTTCTTCATTTCTTCAAAGTATGGACGATTTTTGGGGAGCTTCAAGAGGGGATTTTCATCATCAATGTGAAGGTAAGTTATCCCCACCTATTTTGAGTTAAGTACATCAATTATGTATGGATTTGAGCATGAAAATTGTAGAAAAATTGAGGATTTAGGCCTAGGGATTTGAAAATAAGATTTGGTGATTTGAGGGGTCAAATGAACTCCGATTTTGGTAAATTTTATATGTACGGACTCGTGACGAGACGAGGAATCCGGTTATATGACTTTCGTAATTTTTTGAGAAGTGGGCCCGGGGCTCGGGTTTTGCAAATTTCGTGATTTTCGATATTTTTCGAGTCTTTTCGATTGGGTTATATTCCCTTAGCCTATTGTAATATATTCCTTGTGGTTTTGGCAAGATTTGACGCGCGAGGAGGTCGATTCGAAAGGAAAGGGCATCGCGGAGTAGACTTTTGGCCATCTTGAGGTGAGTAATAGATGTAAATGTTGTTCTGAGGGTTTGAAACCCCGGACTTTCACATCGTAACGCTATATTGAGGCGTGACACACACTCCATGGCGAGTGCATGGTCGGATACTATTGGGGATTGTGACTTGGTCCATCCCGTGTGATGTTTGTACTATACTGGTGATTGATACACATTCTTCATTGATATTACTAGGCTTGATGCCATGTTTGCGGCCTTGTGCCGATTTGTAAAATCCTTTGAGGATTGATATTACTGCTTAGCATGATTTTCATATCATTTAATTTCAGTCCAAGGTTTTAAATGCTGTTTTGCAAACTCAGCCATAATTCTAAGTGTTGAAAACTTAAATGATATTTTTAAATGTATTCCGGGCTGGGAACTTCTGTTTTGTAAATGCCCAAGGGGCTTATTATATTATTTTCTGGACTGATTATAAAGTGACTTGAAACAGTGGTAACAATGACACTGTGTGATATACTTGAAACAGTGGTAACAATGACACTGTGTGATATACTTGAAACAGTGGTAACAATGACACTGTGTGATATACTTGAAACAGTGGTAACAATGACACTGGATGATATACTTGAACAGTGGTAACAATGGCATTGTATGGGCTGACCGGTCAGGTAACAATGACTGACCAAGATATTGCGCTTGGGCTGTAGGAGCCCCTCCGGAGTCTGTACACACCCCCAGTGAGCGCCGTCGACGATAAATAAATATGGATGGCTCGGGCTGCACGCCGCAGTGGGTACTGGAATGTACCATCATATGCATTGCATTGCATTCATGTATTTGTATTTATACTGGTGTTTAGCTGCTTAGTTCCATATGTTGCTGTATATTCGGATTGTAGCTTACTTTGTGTATTTATTGGATTTTCTTATCTTCAGACTGTAGTTACTTTTATTACTCACTGGGTCGGAGTACTCCCTGCACCTTTTGTGCAGATCCAGGGCAGTCTCAGGCTCAGTAGATCCAGTTGATCAGCAGATCCAGCCTCTGGGAGTATCTAGGTAGCTGCACGGCGTTCGCAGCCATTGATCTTCTCCCTCCTATTCTATCTCTTTATTTCCGCATTATCGGACTTTGGATATAACATGTATTAGGATGATATTCTGTATTCTAGAGGCTCAGATTCGTGACACCGGGTCCTAGTGAGATTATATTGTGTATTTTGTTAAAATCTTCAGTACTTTAATCTTGCTTAATTGATATTTCTTTCCGCTATTTTTGATAAATTGGGTTAAGTGTTGAATAATGGTCGGGCTTGCCTAGTAGTGTGCTGGGCGCCATCACGATCGAGATTTGGGTCGCGACACATACCATGCCACTCGATCCTCGGAACACCTGGAATAGCCAAAGTAGCTATCTTAGCATGACAGTCTAGAATAGCATGACACGGAGATAGCCAATCCATGCCCAGAATAACATCAAAATCTACCATGCTCAACAGCAATAAATCAACTCGGGTCTCCAGACCCCCAATAGTCACAATACAAGACCGATACATATGGTCTACAATAATAGTATCGCCCACCGGGGTAGATACGTGCATAGGTAAAGCAAGACACCCTCGGGTCATACCCAAATGATTAGCAAAATATGAGGACACATAAGAATAGGTGGATCCGGGATCGAATAATATAGAGGCATATTTGTGGTAGACTGGAACATTACCTGTAATGACAGCATCTGAAGCAATAACATCTGTCCTGCCTGGAATAGCATAGAAACGAGCCTGGCAACCGCCTGATTGACCTCCCCCTCTGGGGCGACCCCTGGATGCCTAACCTCCACCCTTAGCTGACTGGGCGGGTGCTGAAGAAATTGGAGCAGAAGACGAAGGTTGTCCCCTCTACTAAAACTGACCACCACGAAGTCGATGACACTGCCTCTTTATATTAACAAACTCTCCGCTCTCGTAGCAACTACCAGGTACTGGAGAAGGGAACTAGAGGGAACCCCTCGCACCTGAATGACCAGCCGATGCACTCGGCGCAGATGAACCCTGAACTGAAGGGGCATAGGATGAGCTCTGAGCTGGGAGAGCGTTAAGTAAAGACTGGCCCTGCTGAAATCCCTGATGACCATAGTTTGAAGATGTCCTACTATACTCTGGACAGGCCGACTGAGGAGGTCTGAAGGAACGACCTCTACCACGCTGGAACTGGCCCCTAGATGGAGCACCACTGAAACTGCCTGAACCTCTGGGCCTCTTGTCCTCCCTTTCCTCTCTCTCTCTCTGCGGAGAACTATCTCAATATCATGAGCAATGTCAACCACACCCTCGAATGAAACACCCAATACTCTCTCTCTAGTCATCAAAATGCGGAGAAAATAGTTAAGACCATCCACGAATCTCCGGATCCTCTCACGATCCGTCGGAATCATCCAAGTAGCATGACGAGCCAACTGTGAAAATCTCATCTCGTACCAGGTCACGGACATATCTCTCTGAGTCAACCACTCAAACTGCCTACGAAGCTCCTCTCTACGGGACTGAGGTACATACTTCTCTAGAAATAGAGTGGAGAACTGCTGCCAAGTAAGGGGCGTTGCACCAATAGGTCTACGCCTCTCAAAATCTTCCCACCAGGTAAATGCAGCTCCCTGGAACTGAAATGTAGTAAAAGATACACCACTCGACTCCAAAATCCCTACGGTGCGAAGCATACGCTGACACTTGTCGAGAAAACCCTGGGCATCCTCGCCCTCTGCACCACTGAATGTGAGAGGCTGGAGCCTACCAAATCTCTCGAGATGATGCTGCTCATCGTCTGGCATAGCTGGGACCACAAGGTTCTGAATTGGTGCAACCGGCTGAGCTGGAGTAGCTTCTGGTGTTTGCAATCCCTGCACAACCTGCTCAGCTGTGCGATTAACAGGAGTCTGGGTGCCTTCCCTGGCCTGTGAAGTAGCTGCGGCTGTAGTGGCTGAGACCGCCTGAGCTAGGCCAGTGCAAACTATCAAAATCTGAGCCAAGGTCTCCTGAAGACCCGGAATCACAATAGGCATAGCTGGTGCTTGAACTGGTACAGCTGTTGGAGCCTGATATAGAACTGGGGCAACTGGTGGATTAACAGGTGCCGCCCACGCTACTCTACCTCTGCCACTCCCACGACCGCGTCCACGGCCTCTGGTGGCATCAGTGGGTGGCACTGGTGGTCGCCCGCCTCGTCCAATAGCACGAGTCCTTGCCATCTGCGAGAGAATAGAATGATAGAAATTTTTAGTGTTCGAATCAACAAAGTCGCATGACAAGAATTTCAAGAATATGAAGTTTTCCTAAAGGTTCTGCAGCCTCTCGAGGATAAATACAGACGTCTCCGTACCGATCCGCGAGACTCTACTAAACTAGCTCATAACTCGCGAGACCAATTAACCTAGGCTCTGATACCAACTTGTCACGACCCCAACCCCGATCATGATGGCGCCCAACACACTGCTAGGAAAGCCCGACCATTCAACAACATTATCCCAAATTCTTATTCAGATTATAGATAATTATCACAGAGAATTTACTAAGTCATTACATTCAAGTGTATAATTAATAATAAAATATGCGGAAGTTCAATTAAAATACCACACCATAGCCCAATAGAATCCGGTGTCACGAATATGAGCCTCTAATACAGAATATCCACCTATTACAAGTCTGTCTAGGAAAAATGCGGAATAAAAGATAGAGATAGAGGGGAACGATCAAGGCTGCGAATACCATGCAACTACCTCAATGCTCCCGGATACTGTTGTTCAGCTATCCTCACTCAGCCTGTGGAGTACCTGGATCTGCACGCAAGCTGCAGGGAGTAATGTGAGTACTCCGACCCAGTGAGTAATAAACATAAATAAAAGCTGAGAATAAGAAATCATGGAAAAATACAAAGTAAACTATAACTGGCAGTTTAGAACAACAAATAGTGAAGCAACAAGTCAATTAAATCAGAGTACCAAATACTGAGACAGGTATAATCGATAAAAACAAATGCATAAATGCAATGCAATGCATATGATGGTACACTCTAGTACCCACTGCGGCGTGCAGCCCGAGCCATCCATTTATTTATCATCGACGGCGCTCACTGGGGGTATGTGCAGACTCCGGAGGGGCTCTTACAGCGTAAGCGCAATATCAAGCCATCTCGTGGCATCAAATCTAGGCCCTCAATCTCATATCAATCTCAGTATAATCAACCAGGCTCTCGGCCTCAATATCAATGTACTCAACCAGGCCCTCGGCCTCAATATCAATGTAATATTGCTGCGGCGTGCAGCCCGATCCATGCTTAGTCCAGAAACCATCATAAGCCCCTTGGGCATTTGTAAAACAGTAGTTCTCAGCCCGAAATATCATTTAGAAATATCATTTAAGTTTTTAAATCTTAGAAAGATGGCTGAGTTTGCAAAACAATATTTAAAACCTTGGACTGAGGTCAAATTATATGCAAAATATGTGAAAGCAGTGATATCAATCCCTGAAGGATTCAAATAATTGGCAAGAATCCCAAATGTAACAATTAAATCTAAGTAAGGATGATTCTCAATTTAGTTCAAGTAGAAAACACGGTTCAAACATCTCTCGGGACGGACCAAGTCACAATCCCCAATGGTGCTCTACCCCACGCCCGTTATCCGGCATGCAAGTCACCTCAATATAGCGTTACGATGTGAAATTTCAGGGTTTCAAACCCTCAGGACATCATTTACATTAATTACTCACCTCAAGACGGTCAAAGTCTAGCTCGCTATGCCCTTGCCTCTCAAATTACCCTCCTCGTGCGACAAATCTGCCCAAAATCACAACGAATATGTCGCATTATGCTAAAGAGACAATACCCAATCGAAAGCAATCGAAAAATATCAAAATTCACGAATTTGACAAAACCCGAGCCCCGGGCCCATGTCTCGAAAAATCAGAAAATTAACATCACCGGATTCCTTGTCTCGCCACGAGTCTATACATACCAAAACTCCCAAATCCGAGTTCAAATAACCCATCAAATCATAATTGTTTGGTTTCAAATTTCAAGCCCTAGTTCTTGATTTGTAGGCTTATATTTCATGAATCGCTAGGTGGAATTCACAATAAAAATGATTTCTAAGTCCAATAAACTTACCTTAAGTCGTTCCCCTTGAATCCCTCTATAATCTCCACCAAGAAGCTCTCAAAATGATCAACCATCGAGGAAAAATGACCCAAAATCGCGGATGAAGTATTTTATAAACTCACTGCCCAGAATTTTTCGAAAGTACTGTTCACGCGTGCGGATACTGTTCACGCGCGTGGTCAGTGTTTACCCGCACGGTTACTGTTCACGCGAGGTTACTGTTCACGCTGCTAAAAAAAATACAGCAGCAGCCAAAGAAATTGCAGCACTTTTCTTTTTACTAAAATGACTCTAACTCCATCATACAACTCAAAATTCGATGATTATTGTTCCTCTGAGTCACAAATAATGATACGAACATAGTACTTCAATCAAAACTCAATTCGGAGCTCGTTTGCTCAGTACGATATCCATTTCGCTCGTTAAACAATTAACTCATGTTTCGTGTCAAAAACCCAATCGCGACTTGATGAAATTAGACCAAACTTTCCAGATCACTCCTATAATTCATTATTTAAATTCTGGAAATCTTGAAATAAAATTTTGATCTCTAGAACTAAAAATGAACCTTTGGATCATTACATGCTTATTCTCAAACGACAAAAATCTTCTAAAACTCTTCCAAAACTTATCCGAGCCTCATGGGACCCCAACCAAACATGCCAACATAATTCATAATTTTATTCAAACCTCTTCCAATCATCAAAACACCTCAAACAACATTAAATTACCCAAAACTCATTGAATTCAAGCCTAATTTCTTACAAACTTCCGAAATACGCATTTGATAAAAAACCCGACCAAAACACCTCCGAATGATCTAAAATTTTGCACACACATCCAAAATCACCTAACAAAGCTACTGCAACTCTCGGAATTCCATTCCGACCCCCGTATCAAAATCTCTTATGCCAACCGGAATTCGCCAAAATACTAACTTTGCCAATTCAAGCCTTATTCTACTCCGGACCTCCAAAATAAATTCCGATCACACTCCTAAGACACATATCCCCCGAAGCTAACCGAATCACCGAAAATCACATCCGAGCCCTCTAACTCAATAGTCAACATCCGATTGACTTTTTCCAAAACAAGCCTTCCTTAAAGAGACTAAGTGTCTCATTTCCTATCAAAGCCAATCCGATTTAACTCTAACACCGAATACCGATAACGAAACATGAAGAAGCATAAAAATGGGGGAAACGGGGCAGTAACTCATGAGACGACGGGCCGGGTCATCACAATAAGATGCTGATGTATAGTACTATCTGTAAAGTTAATAAAAATATAGATAGAGCAATAGCAGAATTGATTATTACTGGATTTACTAGTCAACTTAAAGGTTGGTGGGATAATTATCTCACCAAAGACCAGCGCTTTCAAATAATGCATGCAACCAAGACTAAAGATAATAAGATTGTTCAAAACTCAGTCTATTCTTTAGTCATGAATATCATTGAACACTTTTCTGGAAGATGGTCTGATAATAGTGAGACCATTAGAACAATGCTCCAGAATTTGAGGTGTAAAACCCTCACATCTTTTAGATGGTATAAAGATGTTTTCTTATCCAGAGTGATGGAATTACCAGAGAGTAATAGTACTCATTGGAAGTCTAAGTTCATAGATGGACTCTCGCCCTTATTTGCTGAAAGGATTCGAAAAGTTCTTAGAGGCACAGGAATGAGTACTGATTATAATAATTACTCATATGGTAAACTATTTAGTGTATGCACTTAGGAAGGTTTAGCTCTGTGTAATGAGATCAAGCTAAACCAACAAATTAAGAAATATCGTCTTACTGAGAGACAACAACCAGGTGAATTCTGTGAAAAATTCGTCATTGATATACCATCCAAAAGAAAGAAATCCCATAAAAAGGATTTCAAAAAGTAGAAGGGTTCGCCGGAAAAACGGCATGAAAAAACCCAAAGAAGAAAGGCTTTTCATAAAGCCAGAAAGGGTTTTATAAAATCTAAAAATCCTCAGGCCTGTTATAAATGTAGAAGAGTAGGCCATTATGCAAAAGATTGCAAGATCAAAGATAAGATCAAAGAACTGGATTTAGGTGATCATATCAAAGATTCTTTATGTAAGATTCTTTTGAATTCTTCTCCAAAAATATCTGATACTGATGAAGGATCTTCATCAACAAGTGAAGGCCTGAGGGTCCTTCATGAAGAAAGTTATACTTCAACTTCTGAAGAAGAGCAAGATTCCTGTAATAAGGGACAATGCTCAAATCATTGTTGTAATACTGACGATGAACTGTTTAATATCTACTCCCAATTTACGGATTTAAAGATTAATGTTTTGTCTAATGACAATTTGATTTATTTACTAAGGGTTATTAAAGACCCTGAATTAAGGTCCCAGCTAATAGATAAAATTCCTACGAATCCAGAGGTAGGAACAGAGGTGGAAGAAATTCCATCTAAAAAAGGACCTTACACCATGTCTGAAATCAGAAAGATGGTGAAAAATAAGTCCCTGCCTGAAAGGCTTACTACTGTCCAAGATTTAAGTGCTGAGATAAGTTATCTCAAGAAAAAAATCTTGGAATTAAAAGCTTCAAATGTAGCTTTAGATGAAAGAATTTTCAAATTAGAAAATTCTGGGGTAATTAATACAGATCCCAGCATTAAGATTACTGAAATGGATAATATTGCGAGTACTTCAGAAGAAAATACTGCTAGTACTTTATTGGCAGTAATGGATTTTTAGAAAAATTACAATATTTTATCACTCAAAAGTTTTTAATAAAAATAACTCTTTTAATTGATTACAATTTCAAAAAAGTGTTTGTTGCTCTATTTGATAGTGGAGCAGATTTAAATTGTGTAAAAGAAGGAGTTATACCCTCCAAAAATTTTCATAAAACCACTCACCGTTTAAAAAATGCTAGTTGTGGTGCAATGAGTATTTCATACAAATTACCTAAAGCTTATATTTGCCAACAAGACACATGTATTTCTGAGAGTTTTGTTTTGGTAAAAGACATTCAACAAGAAGTAATACTTGGTGTCCCATTTTCTATCAAATTAATGCCCTTTTTATATTGGGATACAAAAAGTTTCACTGGTACCTATAATGGTAAGAGTATCACTTTTGAGTTTATAACTGAGCCAGTCCAAAGATTTTTAAATGAGATTATTTCTAATAATATTTCTTCAAAAGTCAATCAAATTGAGTTTTTGAAAAATGAAATTTGTTCCATTACAATTGGGCAGGATTTAAAAAATCCTAAGTTAGCAGAAAAAATCAATTTTCTCAAAAACCAATTTTCTACTTCTATTTGCGGTGACCATCCGAATCAATTTTAGAGTAGGAAAAAGCATATTATAAGTCTTCCATATTTAGAAGACTTTTCTTAGGATAATATCCCTACGAAGGCTCGACCTTGTCAAATGAACTCTGAGTATTTGGAGTTATGCAAAAAGGAAATTGATTCCTTACAGCAAAAAGATTTAATTAGACCCTCAAGATCTAAATGGTCTTGTACTACTTTTTATGTAAATAAGCACGCTGAGCAGGAACGAGGAGTTCCTAGACTAGTAATAAATTATAAACCCCTTAATAAGGTGTTAAAATAGATTAGATATCCTATCCCCAATAAAAATGATTTACTGGATAGACTTCATGATGCCAATATGTTTTCAAAATTTGATTTAAAATCGGGTTATTGGCAGATTCAGATATCTGAATCAGATAGATATAAAACTACTTTTAATGTGCCAATGGGCCAATATGAATGGAATGTTATGCCCTTTGGTTTGAAAAATGCTCCCTCAAATTTTCAAAAATTATGAATGATATTTTCATTCCTTATACGGATTTTATAATAGTTTATATTGATGATATTCTAGTATTTTCAAAAAATCTAGAAGCTCATTTCAAACATTTGGACTTATTCAAAAAGATTATTATTGTAAATGGTTTAGTTATATCAAAACAAAAAACGATGATTTTCCAAACTTTTATAAGATGTTTGGGACATATTATTGAGAAAGGGAGGATTATTCCAATAAATAGAAGTATTGAATTTGCTTCTAAATTCCCTGATATAATTACGGATAAAACCCAGCTCCAGAGATTTCTAGGAAGTTTAAATTACATTTCTGCTTTTATAAAGGACCTTGCTAAAGATATTGCTATTCTTTATGAAAGATTAAAGAAGAACCCCAAAGCATGGACTGACAGTCATACTGATGCAGTTAAGAGAATTAAACAAAAGGTTAATAACCTTCCATGTCTAACTCTCGCCAATCCTACTTGGGCAAACATTGTGGAAACTGATGCCTCTGATATTCGTTATGGAGGAATATTAAAACAATGTTATCCAATAGATAAACAAGAATATCTTGTTCAGTTTTATTCTGGTAAATGGAACAATTCCCAGAAAAATTATGCGACTGTAGCTAAAGAAATTCTTGCTATGGTCAAATGTGTTATGAAATTTCAAACTGATTTATATAATCAAAAATTTCTTATTAAGACTGACTGTCAAGCGACAAAGTTTATATTTAATAAAGATTTTAAACATGATATTTCTAAACAAATGTTTGCAAGGTGGCAAGCTTTATTAGCCCCTTTTGATTTTGAGATAATATATAAAAAAGGGTCTGATAATACCCTTCCTGACTTTCTTATAAGAGAATATTTGAACTCATAGTTCTTTATTTTATGTTACAAATTATGAGGCCTACATATAGACATCCTTGAGGAAGAGGAAGAGGAAGGGCATCTGCCAAAGGCAGAGGGAATAATATTCTTGCCCAAATGGGAAGCCAAACATTAATTGTTGCTAATAGCAGGAGGTAATACGGATCATCCTTTATATAAAGAATTTATGGATTTTATACAATCCAAGAAAGATGAGGGTACATCATCTAAGGTACCAACTTATTCCTCAGTTATATCAGAGGATAGCAATGAAAACCTTGAGGTTTATAACCGAAAGGATACAAAAGAGTTAATAATTCTTTTAGAACAATCCGACCTTAAATGGAAAGATAACCCATGGCAATTAATGACCAGATACTTTGATATAGTGTCATACGCTACTCCTGCTTATAAATACAGGATGCACTATGAGATTATACTCTCAACGACAGGATCAGCTGAAATTCAACATTTTTATCCTGCCAATACCAAGAAAATTTATAGTTTTTCAAAAATTATTATCAAAAAGGTTATACCTGCAGATGAATGGGGAATGAGTACCCTTAAGTATCGAGAATATACTCATCTTGATTAGAAAGTCTCAGTTAAATTTAAATATTGGGACTATGTTGAAAGTTTTAATAAAACTTTCCTCTATGAGAATCCTAATAGGAAACACTCATGGTTCATTAAGCTATGTTCTAATATAAACAGTCAGCAAATTCCAAATTGGTTCTTTAGATGGTGGAAGTCATATGGTCCATCATTAGAAATACTTCCTCCTCTATTTAAGAGTTTATATACTTAATGGGTAAATATATCTCCCAAGATTAGTTCATTACAAAAAGATAATATCTTTTACAATGGAATTGCCGCTATGTATTTTTTCATAGAATTTTCTATCCCTTGGATTATGAAATGGGATGTAGAAGTTGGTTATACCAACGAAGGAGTTCCTTGCCTCCAAAGAATTGTTTATAACAAATTCTGGACAAAGTTAGTTCAAACAAACCAGCAGGGAAAATTATTTGGTGAAGAATTAATTCAACAAATTAAAGACAAAATTAATGTGTATGTCAAACAAGAAAGGAAAGATATCAATGAAGGAGAAATCAGCCCTTTCCAATAGGTTACCAAAAAGCTCCAAATGAAGAAGGGAGCCATATCCAAAAAAGAAATCATCGCTTCATACTTCGAGGAAATAAAGAAGGATCTTGCAAAAAATTTTGAAGCAAGAATAGGAGATGATATATCTATGACCTCACTAGCAACTACTTTAGATGAATGAGTATGTGTAGCAGGAGAAGAACAGAGTACTTCTGATATAGAAGTAAACATGGAAGAAATTGAAGATTTTCTTGCAAAATTGAAGGAAATCACAGAAGAATCTTCTGTAAGGATAAACGACAAAGGGAAAGATAAGGCATGAAGGTTAAGAAGACCCCATAAAATAAATTATTAGGGTAATAAAAATAACTTTAATAAAGTAAAGGGTCCCTCCATTATTGAAGGGAATCTGCTTTTATAAAGTAATCTGTCCGTTTGTAATTATAAACTTTATCCTTTTATCTTGTCGGCCACACTTGTAATTATTTTGTCGGCCAATTCTACTTTTTAGTTTTGTTTGTTTGTAGATTGATCCATTATATAAGGATCATTTTTCATTCTCTAGAGGCAGGCGTTAGCCAAAGCATTAGCTCTGCCTTCTCTCTCCACTTGTAAAGAACTTTTCTGTAATATTTCCTATTTTAAAATAAAATCAAAAAAAGGTTGCTTGGCCACAACTAAAGGTCTCTAGTCTGGTACTGTTCTTCTCCTTCCCTCTTCGATTATTGCAAGTACTGTTAGCCTAAATGATAGGCTAAACAAGTAAGTGTTAAATTTAGTTTTTGAAGGTTATTTACTATACATGCTTGGTAGTTAGGAGTTTACTGTGTCAACCTGATGGGGTTTTAGGTTAAGAACTATATAGATCAGGCAGTTACCAATCTTGACAGTAGACCTTGGTTAGGCCAACCTAACCGGTGGGGCTCGTAAACCCATTTAGGTAGGTAGCCGTTGAAGGGTTGTGAGGAGCCTCGTGGTTTAAGGTTTACTGTAGAGTTTAGTAGTTGGCCGGGAATGGTGTTCTTGTAATTCATTTCCTGAGCCCTATTCGGAAGCGATCCTGTGAGGAGCCTCGTGGTTTAAGGTTTACTGTAGAGTTTAGTAGCTGGCCAGCACTGGTGTTATAACGACCCGATAGGTCATTTTGAACTTTTGCACTTTGATCGCTAGTTCCCAGGCATGACTTGCCTCGTGTAATGTATTATGACTGATGTAGATTGTTGGTTTTGGTTTTCAGGAAAAATCAGAATGAATTTGAAGGAACAGTCTTAGTTGAAAGCTTTGAATTTGAAAGTTTGACTAAGAGTTGACTTATTTGTATATGAGTTCGGATCTGAAATTTTATGATTTGGCGAGCTTCGTTGGGTGATTTATGACTTAGGAGCGCGATCGGAATGCATTTTGGAAGTCCGTGGAAGAATTTGGCTTGAATTGACAAAGTTAATATTTTGACGAATTCCGGTTGATTGGTGAGATTTTGATCCGAGGGTCAGAATGGAATTCCGAGAGGTTCTGCAGCTTCATTATGTCATTTTGTGATGTGTGTGCAAAATTTCAGATCAATTGGACGTCGTTTGTTCGACTTTTTGATCGAATTCAGATTTCGGAAGTTTTGAAATTCTTAGGCTTGAATCCGAGGGTGATTTGATATTTTGATGTTGTTTTGAGTGTTCCGAAGGTTGAAACAAGTTTGAATTATGTTATGGGGTGTGTTGTCATATTTGGTCGGGGTCCCATGAGGCTTAGATATGTTTTGGAAGAGTTTTTGGAAGATTTTGCCGTTTGAGCATAAGCATGTAATGATCCAAAGGTCCATTTTTAGTTCTAGAGATCAAAATTTGATTTCGAGACTTCCGGAATTTTGATAATGAATTATAGGACTGATCTGGAAAGTTTGGTCTAATTTCATCAAGTCGCGATTGAGTTTTTGACACGAAACATGAGTTATTTGTTTAAAGAGCGAAATGGGTACTAAACTTAGCAAATGAGCTCCGAATTGAGTTTCGACTAAAGGGCTATGTTCGTATTATTATTTGTGACTCATAGGAATAAGAATCATCGAATTCCGAGTTCGTATGATGGAGTTAGAGCCTTTTTAGTGAAAAGAAAAGCTGCTGCAATTTTCTGGGCAGTTTTTGCATTTTTCGCACGTGCGAACAATAACCGCACCTGCGTGAATAGTATCCGTGTACAATACCATGTACAGTAAACATGAACAGTACACGTGTACAGTACACGTGTACAGTACATATGAACAGTAGCCCGTATACAGTACCCATAAATAGTACCGTCAATAGTACCCATAAACAGTAAAATGCGTGAACAGTAACCACGGAAATTCTGGACAGAATGTTATTTCTGAAAATGGGACTCCATTTTTACCAAATTGGAGCTCGGGAAGAGGTGATTTTCGGGAGATTTTCAGAGAAAAAAATGGGGTAAGTGTTCTTAACTTAATTTTGGTTAGATTACCCGAATCTATTACTAGTTTTGACATTTAATTGGTGATTTTAGTTGGGAAAATCTTGAAAACCCTCTTGGTTTAATTTGAAGATTTGAGGGGGTCGAGTTGATGTCGGATTTTAGTAAAATTGGTATGGTTGGACTCGTGGTTGGATCAGGTTTCATATTCCGTAATTTTTGTCGGGTTCCGAGACGTGGGCCCCACGGGCGAATTTTGAGTGCAATTTCAGATTTTAATGGAAAATGTAGAATTTCATATGGAATTAATGCCTATAATTTTTATTAACAGAATCGAATTATTGTGGCTAGATTTGAGGCATTCGGAGGTCGATTTGAGAGACAAAGGCATCGCGAGCTAGAGATTAGCCGGTTCGAGGTGAGTAATGATTGTAAATGATGTCCTGAGGGTTTGAAACCCCAGATTTGCACATCGTAGTGCTATATTGAGGTGAGACACGGGCTAGATGATGAGTGCGAGGTCTTTTACTACCGGGGATTGTGATTTGGTCCATCCCGATTGATGATTTTACCGCATATTTAATAGAAACTTATTTGTTATCATCATGATTTGGGTTGATTGCCATACTTGGGCTTCGTGCCAATTATTTGAATCCTTTGCGAATTTTTATCACTATTTCCTCACTGTTTTGACTTATATTTAAACTTAGTCCTGTTGATAATTATTGTTTTACAAACTCAGTCGATTTTATGCAGATTTGAAAACTCAAATGATATTTCTAAATGGTATTTTGGGCTGAGAACTACTGTTTTACAAATGCCCGAGGGGCTTATGATGATTTCCGGACTGAGTGAGGTCGAAGGCCATATGTGAGGATATGTTGAGTGATATGTGGCCGAGGGCTTGAGATACTATTTATGCCACGAGGTGGCTTGAGTGATGTGAGGCCGAGGGCATGAGATACTATTTATGCCACGAGGTGGCTTGAGTGATGTGAGGCTGAGTGATATGAGGCAGAGGGCCCGAGATACTTTATATGCCATGCGGTGGCTTGAGTGATGTGAGGATATGCTGAGTGATGATGCCACGAGGTGGCTTGATATAACGCTTGGGCCGTAAGGGGCCCCTCCGGAGTCTGCACACCCACAGTAAGCATGGGTACCCATTGTTCTAAGTGATTGATACTATGCCCGAGGGGCTGATATGAGTGATTGTGAGGTAGTCCGAGGGGCTGATACTATTCTGAGAGTGAGCCCGAGGGGCTGTTATTGATATGATATTGAGACCGAGGGGCTGTTACTGTTCTGATATTGAGCCTGAAGGGCTGTTATTGTTCTAATATTGAGCCTGAGGGGCTGGCACTGTTCTGATATTGAGCCCGAGGGGCTGGTTCTGTTGATATTATGCCCGAGGGGCGGTTTGTTGTACATGTTTTGCCCGAATGGCTGTTTACATTTCTATCATTTTTGTTACTCACTTGTAAACTACTTGCTTTACTTGTTGAAAAAAGGGATTTTCACTTGATTTCTCACTGCTTTACTGTTTAAAGTGATTTTACTGCTTCAGTATGGAGTACCTTGTGTTTTTGCGTGATTTCTTACCTTCAGTTTTTATTTATTATTATTATTCACTAAGTCGAAGTACTCACATTACTCCCTGCACCTTGTGTGCAGATTCAGTTATGTTTTGGCTGATCGGAGGCAAAGTCATCAGGGTTTAGCAAGGTAGCTGCCGGCGTTCGCAACACTGCTTTTTTCTCTCCTCATTTCATTAGTCTGTATTTGTACACTCCAGGCTTTCAGTTGTATTTATACCCTAGTAGATGCTCGTGACTTGTGACACCCCAGTTAGGGCTGTGTCGGGTTGTGCTTCCGTTAATTATATCATTAAATTATATTTAAACTGTTTATTAATGTTTAACTATTTTTGAAAAGGCGATATGGGTTTGTTGGTTGGCCTTGTCTTCACGAGAGGCGCCATCATGACCGGAGCGGGGTTTGGGTCGTGACAAGTTGGTATCAGAGCCTAGGTTACATAGGTCTCACGAGTCATGAGCAGTTTTAGTAGAGTCTCGGGGATCGGTACAGAGACGTCTGTATTTATCCTCGAGAGGCTGCAGAACCTTTAGGAAAACTTTACATTCTTGAATTCTTATCGTGCGTCCTTTGATTCAGCTTGAAATGTAACTTTTTGAATTCCTTCCACGCCTTTGTATGCGCGCATGAGCGCTCAGTATCAGATGTGCCTTGATGGCTTGTGATTCCCCGATCGAGGGGCGAGATGTGATCTTTGTGAGTTTGATGTTGGGCCAGTCTGGAGGACTTGAGGCCGAATATTTGCCTATGGCTTGAGCACCGAGGTGCTGATTGTGTGAGCAAGTATTTTTGAACTTATATGTTCGGTAGTGTCCCTATTTGTGGGAGTGATGGCTGGATAACTATGTGATGAGTATGTTAGTACTGCGAGATGTATCCATCTTGATTTGAGGTATAGCCCCGAGTTATGGGTGTGCAAAGAGTCTTTTCATGTGTCCTAGTTGGGAGTGAAGTAAATTTCATGTTGCGGTATAAGTTCAAACTCAGGAAGACTAAGTGACTGCGTAATGGTTATGACGGTGGAAGGTATACATAAATGTTGGTTTAAGGTGAAGAAGGTGGGTTATCTCATGCGAAGTGTTCTGAGGTTGTACGATCCTTATGTGTCTGTTAGATTTGCGAGTGAAGGATATGTGTTGCAACTTAAATTGGGTCGCTTAGTGAGTGGGTGTAACTGTTGTGAGAGTGGAATGTGAGATTTGCAGAAGAGTTAAAATTCTAGATGATCTGTGTTTTCACAATCTTATAAAAGATTTAAGTTTAATCTCATTATGGTATCATGGCATCAATAGAGTATAATCGTTATGAGTTATTGAGCGTGTGTTGATCTATGGCTTCGAGCCAAGTGGGGGAGTCCGCTATCGAATAGTTGATTGCACGGTTATGTGCTCTAATGGTTCCAGTTCGAGGCGTATTTGTAAATCAGTTGTGGCTCGAGTAAAGGAAATTTCAATAAAGGCTATGTTATGCTTTATGGATGTATGAGAATCAGGAAATGACTTGAGTTGTGGTTGGTAAGGAATGCTCGATGCATAGGGCAAGAAGTTACTTGGTTATATTGGAATATGGTCCTATTGTGTTCAAGACTCTACATGCAATAATTGGAGGCTTCTATGTTGTACTTATGGATAGAAACTGAGTTTTCAGTGGAAGATGGCAAGACTTGTGGTATTTTCTATATTAATTATGGGATTCTATATATCAGTATCAGGAAGGTGAAGGTAATGGCTTTGAGGAACATTTAAAAGAGTATTCTTTGATCGCCAGTTCTCAGGCATGACTTGCCCTGTATGATGTATTATGACTGATGTAGATTGATGGTTTTGGTTTTCAGGAAAATCAGAAGGAATTTGAAAGAACAGTCTTAGATGAAAGCTTTGAATTTGAAAGGTTTGACAAAGAGTTGACTTGTTTGTATATGATCTCGAATCGGAATTTTTAAGATTTGATTAGCTCCGTTAGGTGATTTATGACATAAGAGCGCGATCGGAATGCATTTTGGAAGTCTGTGGAAGGATTTGGCTCGAATTGGCAAAGTTAGTATTTTGGCGAATTCCAGTTGATAGATGAGATTTTGATCCGAGGGTCGGAATGGAATTCCGAGAGTTACTGTAGCTTTGTTATGTCATTTGTGATGTGTGTGCAAAATTTCAGGTTATTCGAACATCGTTTGGTCGGGTTTTTGATCAAAAGTGTAATTCAGAAGTTTTTGGAAACTTAGGCTTGAATTCGATGAGTTTTGGGTATTCTGATGTTGTTTGAGGTGTTTTGATGATTGGAACAGGTTTTAATGATGTTATGAATTATGTTGGCAAGTTTGGTCGGTGTCCCATGAGGCTAGGATAAGTTTTGGAAGAGTTTTTAGAAGATTTTTGCCGTTTTGAGCATAAACATGTAATGGTCCAAAGGTTCATTTTTAGTTCTAGAGATCGAAATTTGATTTCGAGACTTCCAAAATTACAATAAAGAATTATTGGAGTGATCTGGAAAGTTTGTTCTAATTTCATCAAGTTTCGATTAGGTTTTTGACGCGAATCATGAGTTAATTGTTTAACGAGCGAAATGGATATCGCACTGAGCAAACGAGCTCCGAATTGAGTTTCTATTGAAGGACTATGGTCGTATCACTATTTGAGACTCATAGGAACAAGAATCATCGAATTCCGAGTTCGTATGATGGAGTTAGAGCCTTTTTAGTGAAATTAAACATTGCTGGTGCAGCAGGATCTGGTGCGCACCTTTAGCGACCAGATTTGTCACTTTTAGCGACGGTAATGGCTCTTTTAGTGACCAGAATAGGTTTATTAAAGCTATTGTATTTTCTGCTCATTTTGACCTTTTTTTGGTGAAAGAACACGGCTTGGGGCGATTTTTGAGCAAGAAATCATGGGAAATATTGAGGTAAGTCACTTGTGATCATTTCTACTCCATAATATTGAATTATCATCGAATAATCCGACTAGATTACATGTTTTTGAGGTGTAAATTGGGGATTTGGACCTAGGGATTTGAAAATAAGATTTGAAGATTTGGAGGGCGAATTGTTATCGGAATTTAGTAATTTTGGTATGGTTGGACTCGTGGTTGAATGGGTTGTCGGATTTTGTGAGTTTCGTCGAATTCCGAAACGTGGGCCCGGGGGCCGAGTTTGAGCAATTTCGGGATTTTGATGTTAAATTGGATATTTTCGAGTGGGCTTCGCTCCCTTAGCATATTTTAATGATTATGTACTAATTGTGGCTAGATTTGGAGCATCCGGAGGTCGATTCGTGCGGGCAAGGCATCGCGAGCTAGATTTTGGATCGGATCGAGGTAAGTAATGATTGTAAATATTGTCCTGAGGGTTTGAAACCCCGGGTTATACGTCCTTGTGTTTCTTTGAGGTGACTTGCACGCTGGATGACGAGCGTGTGGTAGAGCATCGCTGGGTATTGTGACCTAGTCCATCCCGAACTAATATTTTAATGCGTATTTGATAGTTAATTGTTTGACATTATAATATTTTTGGGATGTATGCCATGTTTGGGGCCTTGTGTCGACTTGTTGAGACCCTTAGGGGCATTTTACTATCTTTCCTCACTCTATTTGTTTGAAAGCATATTCTCAGTCATGTTTTACCTGTTTACTGCTCAAATCTGGCTTTATCACTATATTCTTAACATGTGGAAATTGTTTTGGGCTGAGTTCCTTGTTTTACTGGGATAGACCAAGGGTCTGATTGTGAGATTGATGACTGAGATAGACTGAGAGTCTGATGGTGAGGTTAATGACTGAGAGAGGCCGAGGGACTAGTTGTGAGGATTATATATCTATGGATCGGGCTGCACGCTGAATAATGTGTGTGTGTGTATATATATATATATATATATATATATATATATATATATATGTGTGTGTGTGTGTATGGATCGGGCTGCACGCCGCAGCGATACTTATATGGATCGGGCTGTGCGCCACAACAATATAGCGCTTGGGCTGTAGGATCTCCTCTGGAGTCTGCACACCCCCAGTGAGCGCAGTCGACTATTTATATGGATCGGGCTCCACGCCACAGCGGTTACATTGATTTCAGTTGTTGTGAGAGATATACGGATCGGATTGCACGCCGCAACGGTTACTATATGGTACCAATTGAGTGTGAATGCTGAGTGCGAGTACTGATTGGTAAGAGTTGAGTCACGAGTGACAGAGAGGCTATCTTGAGAGGCGATAGATATATACATGCATATGAGTGGTGTTTTGCCTGAGAGGCCTGTTTATGGACTTATTGATTTCACTCCTCTTAAAATGAGTTTCTATCGAATATGTTGATTTATTGACTGTTTTCACTCATCTTTATATTGAGCCTCTGTTGGAAAGTTGCACAAATGTTTTAAAACAACTTTTATTTAAACTGGGGTTTATGAGATATTCAGAAATTAATCACTGATTTGACATTGGTTATTTCCACTGAGATTTTCAAGTTATGAAGTGTTTGTGATTACTGTTTTGCCCGAGGGGCTGTTTTATGAACTATGCTTTTCCCGAGGGGCCGATTATGACTTTAATCTCTATTATTATTTTAAATGGTATTGAACCCCTACTGAAACTGTTGGAAGGTGTTTCAAAGATGATTTTTACTAAAAGCTGGATTTTAAAAGGGAATATTGACTCGTATTATGATTTGAAAGCCTGTTGTGTTTATTGAACCCAGCATAAATGTGGATTCATTGTTTCCTACTGCTCAGCCTTTATTTACTCTTATTACTTACTGGGTTGGAGTACTCACATTGCTCCCTGCACCTCGTGTTCAGATTCATGTATATCGGAACTCGGTAGCGGGTGTTGATAGCTCAGCCGCAGAGTTATCAGAGTTAGCAAGGTGGTTGCATGACGTTCGCAGCACCGCTTCCTTCCCCTCACTGTTTTTACTGTATTTAGTACATTTTTAGAATTTTGTTGTATTCAGACCTTGATAGTTGCTCATGACAAGTGACACCCCGATATCAGGCTGGTATTTTATTCCGCACTGTTATTCTAGGATTTTATTATGAAACATTGTTTAATTGAAAGACTTAAAAATGACTCTTAATGCTTAAAGGGTTAAGGTGAGTATTGTGTCGGCTGACCTTGTCTTCACGAGAGGCGCCATCACGACCGGGTCGATTTGGGGCCGTGACAAGTTGGTATCAGAGCCTAAGTTACATAGGTCTCACGACTCATGAGCATGTTTAGTAGAGTCTTGCGGATCGGTACAGAGACGTCTGTATTTATCCTCGAGAGGCTGCAGAACCTTTAGGAAAAACTTCACATTATTGGAATTCTTATCGTGCATCATTGATTCAGCTTGGGAAGTAACTCTTTAAATTCCTTCCACGTGTTCGCATGTGCGCATGAGCGCTCAGAATCAGATGTGCCTTGTTAGCTTGTGATCCCCTGATCCAAGGGTGAGATGTGATCTCTATGAGTTGATGTTGGGCCAGTCTGAAGGACTTGAGGCCAGATCTTTGCCTAGGGCTTGAGCACCGATGTGCTGATTGTGTGAGCAAGTGTTTTGAACTTATATGTTCGGTATTGTCCCTATTAGTGGGAATGACGACTGGATAGCTATGTGGCGAGTATATTAGTACTGCTAGATATATCTATATGACTTAGAAGTGACGAGGAAGGTCTGCTGGATGATAGATGAACTATTAAGTGTTTGATTTCCATTGTGATTGGATGTGTAGCCCCGAGTTATGGGCGTGTGAATAATCATTTCATGTCCCTTGTTGGAGTGAAGTAAATTTCATGTTGCGTTATGAGTTCAGACTCGGGAAAACTAAGTGACTGTGTAATGTGTATGACGGTGGAAGGTATATAAAAATGTTATATTAAGGCGAAGCAGGCGGGTTATCTCCTATGGAGTGTTCTGAAGTGGTGTGATCCTTATGTGTATGTTAGAAGATCTCATGTGTAAGTGAAAAGTACATGTTGAAATTTGAAATTTCGGGTCGCTTAAGAGAGTGGGCTTAACTGTTGTGGGGATGAATGCAAGATTTGCAGAAGGTTTATAGTACTGGATGATCTGTGTTTTCACAAGCTTACAAATGATTTGAGTTTAGTCTCATTATGGTATTGTGGCATCAATAGAGTAAAAGTGTTATGCATTATTGACGGTATCTTGATCTATGGCTTCGAGCCAAGTGGCGGAGTCTGCTGTGAGCAATTGATTGCACAATTAGGTGCTATGTTGGTTTCAATTTGAGGAGTGCGAGTGAACTAGCTATGACTTGCAGAAATTGAGACAGAGAATGGCTCGAGTAAAGGAAGATTTTGACAAAGGTTATACTATGCTTTATGGAGAAAGAGAATCATGGTATGTCTTGAGTTATCGTTGGTAAAGGGTGCTCGGTGCATAGAGTAGGAGGTTGCTTGGTTGTATTGAGATAAGGCTACATCTTGCAGTGTCAGATTGCTAATGAGGTACGAGTGGTCTGTTCATTTGATTAGGCTAATTGCAGTTGGAATAGTGTGAATGACTCTCGAGAAAGGTTTTAATGTGTTCAAGATTCTACATGTAACAATTGGGTATCTCAAAGTAGTATATGTGGCTAGAAATCGAGTTTTCATTGGAAAGGTTCAAGACTTGTGGAACTTCTATGTAATTATGGGATTCTATGTATCAGTATCATGAAGGTAAAGGTAGCGGATTTAGATTCGCATAAAGTCTCTTCAGGATAAAGTATTTTGATCGTGGTGTTTGTGGGAATATCTGAGAAAGTATTCGGCAACTTATGAGCCTTAGACGGTGTGGCTTTACGCTTGGGTTCCATGTGGTAAGTCTGGTTTGAAAGAATTGTAATGTTATAGCAAGAATGAGTATGAGTAGGCCGAGTTGGTATGGTGAGGATATGATTAACTCTTTGGATGCTTATGAGATAATGCGTTTCTACGGGTGTTTCGCGGGCAATTTCAGATAATTAGAGAAATTAGCTTCAGATGATTTGAGAAATGATCTGAAGATGATTAAGGAAATGGTAATTCTAATTGAGGTGATTGACGACGGTATATGTTCCCGTAAGAGGCAATATGATTAAGTTGATGGCACTTCGATAGTATTGCAGCACTTTTCGTCAGATCGACTGCTGATATTCGAATTTGCTTGGCAACACAGAAAAATCTTAGAGTATCTCTCGTGGGATGATTGGGTACTAGAGGTGAGTTTTATATGAGAGTGGAGGAATTGGGATCATATATGGTAATTCGAGTGTTTTATGGACTTGGAGACTGGGAGTTCTCATATACAGGTTAGCTTGTGGTTGTGAATGGCAAGATGTGGGTAAGTTAGTCAGATATTAGTATGTACTATGATTCCGTCATTGGTAGACCTATATGGATGTGTGTTCTGTATCACAACGGCTTGGTTCACTTCGAGTTGCCAATGGTGAGGTGTGTGTTGATTCGTTTGTTATTGAGCTTATTAGTAATTTGAGGAGACCTATGAGTTACCTTTTTGTGTTGCGAGGCGTTATGATTTTTTGGTTATAGGCATATATGGTGCAGTTCTATTAGAGTTTCATAGTGTAAGTCGAGCGGGAAGAGTGATTTGGTGTTGCTCGGTGAACGACATATTGGTTATGTCCTATCGGGTGTGCATGGTGTATGTTATTTGTTTCACCATGGGTGTAATGATTGCTTTGGTTCCAGACATCAAATTATGCATGGTTGTCGATTTCGAGCATAATGACTTGAGGTGTTTCATGTGGAACAGTGTTGGATAGGATCGCGCATCACAACGAAGTTATGTGGAGGTATGACCTTGCGGGTTAGATTCATGTGTTATGTTCCTACAATGCGAGACGGGTTCTCAGCCTTGTGTTATGGCGGTACTGGTGAGCTTGAGGTACAACTCTCAATTGAGTCATTTTCATGATTTGAGTATGTTCGGACCGTTGCTTATTGGTGCGCGTATTATGCAAGTGGTGTTTTAGGCATGTACGGATGTTTCATGTCACCAGAGTAGTGTGTTGGATTAGGGGAGATCGTTGGGATCTTTAATGAATACAAACAGATTCGATTTTAGCATGTCGGGAGGATAAATATCGAGGTTCAACTCAGAAATTTGCTATGGTCCTTGCCAAAGGAGAAGTGGCCTTATGAGTGGTTGATCTGAGAAATGGTTATGGTTTACTACGTGTTTCATTTATCATTGGCAGTATATGGAAGTGTTGGAATGTGACTTTAGTTGATAAGAGGTTTTCTGTCAGTATTCAGTTCATATGTGCAGCTGCTGTGAATAGAAGTTATCGCTACGAGTATTTGAGTTATGTGGTATATCATATAATTGCACCTAAGGTTGCAGGCATGGGCTATTACAGCTGGTTCGGGCCTATTCAGTGTATGAGTGTGAGGTTTTGATCGTATTGATGGTTTCAGAAGTGAAAATGTGGTTCTATGATTCATGGGCTTGATTGGGTTGTGTAATTTTAGATTTTATGTGTAATCACACCTATATGAGATAGGGTGATGTGGGATCACCCCCGGGTTATGCATGGTAAAGTTATTCAGCTATTGGTTGGCTTTTAGAACAACTCTGAGTACGTTCAAGGACGAACGTATGTTTAAGTGGGGAAGGATGTAACGACCCGACCGGTCGTTTTGAGCTTTTGTACTTTGATCGTCAGTTCTCGGGCATGACTTGCCCTATATGATGTATTATGACTGATAGAGACCGATGGTTTTGGTTTTCAGGAAAATTGGAAGGAATTTGAAAGAACAGTTTTAGATGAAAGCTTTGAATTTGAAAGGTTTGACCAAGAGTTGACTTGTTTGTATATGATCTCGGATCGCAATTTTTATAATTTGGTTAGCTCTGTTAGGTGATATATGACTTAGGAGCACGATCGGAATGCATTTTGGAAGTCCGTGGAAGGATTTGGCTCGAATTGGCAAAGTTAGTATTTTCGCGAATTCCGGTTGATAGGTGAGATTTTCATCTGAGGGTCAGAATGGAATTCTCAGAGTTGCTATAGCTTTGTTATGTCAATTGTGATGTGTGTGCAAAATTTTAGGTTATTCAGACATCGTTTGGTCGGGTTTTTCGATCGAAAGTGTATTTCGGACGTTTTTGGAAACTTAGGCTTGTATTCGATGAGTTTTGGGTATTCTGATGTTGTTTGAGGCGTTTTGATAATTAGAACAGGTTTTAATGATGTTATGAATTATGTTGGCAAGTTTGGTCTGGGTCCCATGAGGCTAGGATAAGTTTTGGAAGTGTTTTTGTCGTTGTGAGCATAAGCATGTAATGATCCAAATGTCCATTTTTAGTTCTAGAGATCGAAATTTAATTTCGAGACTTCCAAAATTTCATTAATGAATTATAGGAGTGATCTGGAAAGTTTGGTCTAATTTCATCAAGTCGCGATTGGGTTTTTGACGTGAATCATGAGTTAATTGTTTAACGAGTGAAATGGATATCGCACTGAGAAAACGAGCTCCAAATTGAGTTTCGATTAAAGGACTATGTTCGTATTTTTATTTGTGACTCATAGGAACAAGAATCATCGAATTCGAGTTCGTATGATGGAGTTAGAGCCTTTTTAGTGAAATTAAACATTGCTGGTGCAGCAGGATCTGGTGTGCACTTTAGCGACCAGATTTGTCACTTTTAGCAACGGGAATGGCTCTTTTAGCAACCAGAATAGGTTTATTAAAGCTGTTGCATTTTTCTGCTCATTTTGATCTTTTTTTTGGTGAAAGAATACGGCTCTGGGCGATTTTTGAGCAAGAAATCATGGGAAATCTTGAGGTAAGTCACTTGTGATCATTTTTACTCCATAATATTGAATTATCATCAAATAATCTGACTAGATTACATGTTTTTGAGGTGTAAATTGGGGATTTGGACCTGGGGATTTGAAAATAAGATTTGAAGATTTGGAGGCCAAAATTGTTATCGGAATTTAGTAATTTTGGTAAGGTTGGACTCGTGGTTGAATGGGTTGTCAGATTTTTTTCGTCGAATTCCGAAGCAAGGGCCCAATGGTCGGGTTTGAGCAATTTTCGGGATTTTGATGTTAAATTGGATATTTTAGAGTGGGCTTCACTCCCTTAGCATATTTTAATGATTATGTACTGATTGTGGCTAGATTTTTAGCATCCGGAGGTCGATTTGTGCAAGTGAGCCATCGCGAGCTAGATTTTGGACCGGATCGAGGTAAGTAATGATTGTAAATACTGTCCTGAGGGTTTGAAACCCCGGATTATACGTCGTTGTGTTACTTTGAGGTGACTTGCATGCAGGATGACGAGCGTGATGTAGAGCACCGCTGGGGATTATGACCTAGTCCATCCTGAATGAATATTTTAATGCGTATTTGATAGTTAATTGTTTGACATTATTATATTTTTTGGTTGTATGCCATGTTAAGGGCCTTGTGCCGACTTGTTGAGACCTTTAGGGGCATTTTAACTATCTTTCCTCACTCTATTTGTTTGAAAACATATTCTCAGTCATGTTTTACCTGTTTACTGCTCAAATCTGGCTTTATCACTATATTTTTAACATGTGGAAATTGTTTTGGGCTGAGTTCCCTATTTTACTGAGATAGACCGAGGGTTTGATTGTGAGATTGATGACTGAGATAGACTGAGAGTTTGATGGTGAGGTTAATGACTGAGAGAGGCCGAGGGACTAGTTGTGAGGATTATATATCTATGGATAAGACTGTTCTTTCAAATTCCTTCCGATTTTCCTGAAAACCAAGAATGTAAAGTTTAAAGAGTTACTTCTCAAGCTGAATCAAGGACACACGATAAGAATTCCAAGAATGTAAAGTTTTTCCTAAAGGTTCTGCAGCCTCTCGAGGATAAATACAGACGTCTCTGTACCGATCCACATGACTATACTAAAACTGCTCATGACTCGTGAGACCTATGTAACCTAGGCTCTGATACCAACTTGTCATGACCCCAAACCGGCCCGGTCGTGATAGCGCCTCTTGTGAAGACAAGGCCAGCCGACACAACACTCACCTTAACCCTTTAAGCATTAAGAGTCATTTTTAAGTCTTTAAATTAAATAATGTTTCATATAGCGCTTGGGCTTTAGGAGCCACTCCGGAGTCTGCACACCCCCAGTGAGTGCAGTCGGCTATTTATATGGACCGAGCTGCACGCCGGAACGGTTACTTCGATTTCAGTTATTGTGAGAGATATACGGATCGGGCTGCACGCCGCAGCGGTTACTATATGGTACCAATTGAGCGTAAATGCTGAGTGCGAGTACTGATTGGTAAGAGCTGAGTCAGGAGTGACAGAGAGGATATCCTGAGGGGCGATAGATATATACATGCATATGAGTGGTGTTTTACCTGAGAGGCCTGTTTATGAACTTATTGATTTCACTCCTCTTAAAATGAGTTTCTATCGAATATGTTGATTTATTGACTGTTTTCACTAATCTTTATATTGAGCCATTGTCGGAAAGTTGCACAAGTGTTTTAAAACAACTTTTATTTAAACTGGGGTTTATGAGATATTCAGAAATTATTCACTGATTTGACATTGGTTATTTCCACTGAGATTTTCAAGTTATGAAGTGTTTGTGATTACTGTTTTTCCCGAGAGGCTGTTTTACGAACTATGCTTTGCCCGAGGGGCCAATTATGACTTTAATCTCTATTATTATTTTAAATGGTATTGAACCCCTACTAAAACTATTGGAAGGTATTTCAAAGATGATTTTTACTAAAAGCTGGATTTTAAAAGGGAAGATTAACTCGTATTACGATTTGAAAGCCTGTTGTGTTTATTGAACCCAGCGTAAATGTGGATTCATTGTTTCCTACTGCTCAGCCTTTATTTACTCTTATTACTTACTAGGTTGGAGTACTCACATTACTCCCTGCACCTCGTGTGCAGATTCAGGTATATCGGAACCCGGTAGTGGGTGTTGATAGCTCAGTCGCGGAGTCATCAGAGTTTGCAAGGTGGTTGTATACGTTCGCAGCACCGCTTCCTTCCCCTCATTGTTGTTACTGTATTTAGTACATTTTTAGACTTTTGTTGTATTCATACCTTGATAGTTGCTCATGACTAGTGACACCCCGATATCGGGCTAGTATTTTATTCCGCACTGTTATTCCAGGATTTTATTATGAAACATTATTTAATTTAAAGACTTAAAAATGACTCTTAATGCTTAAAGGGTTAAGGTGAGTGTTGTGTCGGCTGGCCTTGTCTTCGCAAGAGGCGCTATCACGACCGGGCCGGTTTGGGGTCATGTCAAGTTGGTATCAGAGCCTAGGTTACATAGGTCTCACGAGTCATGAGCAGTTTTAGTATAGTCATGTGGATCGGTACAGAGACGTATGTATTTATCCTCGAGAAGGTGCAGAACCTTTAGGAAAAACTTTACATTCTTGGAATTCTTATCGTGTGTCCTTGATTCAGCTTGAGAAGTAACTCTTTAAACTTTACATTCTTGGTTTTCAGGAAAATCGGAAGGAATTTGAAAGAACAGTCTTAGATGAAAGCTTTGAATTTGAAAGGTTTGACCAAGAGTTGACTTATTTGTATATAATCTCGGATTGGAATTTTAATGATTTAGTTAGCTCCGTTAGGTGATTTATGACTTAGGAGTGCGATCGGAATGCATTTTGGAAGTCCGTGGAAGGATTTGGCTCGAATTTGCAAAGTTAGTATTTTGGCGAATTCTGATTGATAGGTGAGATTTTGATCCGAGGGTCGGAATGGAATTCAGAGAGTTGTTTTATCTTCGTTATGTCATTTGTCATGTGTGTGCAAATTTTCAGGTTATTCGGACATCGTTTGGTTGGGTTTTTGATTGAAAGTGTATTTCGGAAGTTTTTTGAAACTTAGGCTTGAATTCGATGAGTTTTGGGTATTCTGATGTTGTTTGAGGCGTTTTGATGATTGGAATAGGTTTTAATGATGTTATGAATTATGTTGGCGAGTTTGGTCGGGGTCCCATGAGGCTAGGATAAGTTTCGGAAGAGTTTTTGGAAGATTTTTGCCGTTTTGAGCATAAGCATGTAATGATCCAAAGGTCCATTTTTAGTTCTAGAGATCGATATTTGATTTCGAGACTTCCAAAATTTCAATAATGAATTATAGGAGTGATCTGGAAAGTTTGGTCTATTTTCATCAAGTAGCGATTGGGTTTTTGACGTGAATCATAAGTTAATTGTTTAACGAGCGAAATAGGTATCACACTGAGCAAACGAGCTCCGAATTGAGTTTCGATTGAAGGACTATGTTTGTATCATTATTTGTGACTCAAAGGAATAAGAATCATCGAATTCCGAGTTCGTATGATGGAGTTAGAGCCTTTTTAGTGAAATTAAACATTGTTGGTGCAACAGGATCTGGTGCGCACCTTTAGCGACCGGATTTATCACTTTTAGCGACATGAATGGCTCTTTTAGCGACCAGAATAGGTTTATTAAAGCTGTTGCGTTTTTCTGCTCATTTTGACCTTTTTTTGGTGAAAGAATACGGCTCTGGGCGATTTTTGAGCAAGAAATCATGGGAAATCTTGAGGTAAGTCACTTGTTATCATTTCTACTCCATAATATTGAATTATCATCGAATAATCCGACTAGATTACATGTGTTTGAGGTGTAAATTGGGGATTTGGACCTAGGGATTTGAAAATAAGATTTGAAGATTTGGAGGCAGAATTTTTATCGGGATTTAGTAATTTTGGTATGGTTGGACTCGTGGTTGAATGGGTTGTCGGATTTTGTGAGTTTCGTCGAATTCCGAAGCGTGGTCCTGGGGACCGGGTTTGAGCAATTTCGGGGTTTTGATGTTAAATTGGATATTTTCAAGTGGGCTTCGCTCCCTTAGCATATTTTAATGATTATGTATTGATTGTGGCTAGATTTGGAGCATCCGGAGGTCGATTCGTGCGGGCGAGGCATCACGAGCTAGATTTTGGACCGGATCGAGGTAAGTAATGATTGTAAATACTGTCCTGAGGGTTTGAAACCCTGGATTATACGTCGTTGTGTTACTTTGAGGTGACTTGCACGCTGGATGACAAGCGTGGGGTAGAGCACCACTAGGGATTGTGACCTAGTCCATCCTGAACGAATATTTTAATGCGTATTTGACAGTTAATTGTTTGACATTATTATATTTTTGGGTTGTATGCCATATTTGGGGCCTTGTGACAACTTGTTGAGACCCTTAGGGGCATTTTACTATCTTTCCTCACTCTATTTGTTTGAAAGCATATTCTCAGTCATGTTTTACCTGTTTACTGCTCAAATCTGGCTTTATCACTATATTCTTAACATGTGGAAATTGTTTTGGGCTGAGTTCCCTGTTTTACTGAGATAGACCGAGGGTCTGATTGTGAGATTGATGACTAAGATAGACTGAGAGTTTGATGGTGAGGTTAATGACTGAGAGAGACCAAGGGCCTAGTTGTGAGGATTATATATCTATGGATCGGGCTGCACGCCGTAGCAATGTATATGCATCGGGCTGCATGCCGTAGCGATACTATGTATGGATCGGGCTGCCGCGCCACAGCTATATATATATATATATATATATATATATATATATATATATATATATATATATATGTATGTATGTATTGCCCACCGCCGCAACAATATTGGATCGAGCTACGTGCCGCAGCAATATAGCGCTTGGGCTGAAGGAGCCCCTTCAGAGTCTGCATACCACCAGTGAGCGCAGTCGACTATTTATATGGATCGGGTTGTGCGCCACAGCGATGCATGGATCGGGCTGCACGCCGCAACGGTTACTTTGATTTCTGTTTTTGTGAGAGATATACGGATCGGGCTACACACCGCAGCAGTTACTATATGGTACCAATTGAGCGTGAATGCTTTGTGCGAGTACTGATTGGTAAGAGTTGAGTCACGAGTGACAAAGAGGCTATCCTGAGGGGCGATAGATATATGCATGCATATGAGTGGTGTTTTGCCTGAGAGGCCTGTTTATGGACTTATTGATTTCACTTCTCTTAAAATGAGTTTCTATCGAATATGTTGATTTATTGACTGTTTTCACTCATCTTTATATTGAGCCTCTGTCGGAAAGTTGCACAAATATTTAAAACAACTTTTATTTAAACTGGGGTTTATGAGATGTTCAGAAATTAATCACTGATTTGACATTGGTTATTTCCACTGAGATTTTCAAGTTATGAAGTGTTTGTGATTACTGTTTTGCCCGAGGGGCTGTTTTACAAACTATGCTTTGCCCGAGGGGCCGATTATGATTTTAATCTCTATTATTATTTTAAATGGTATTGAACCCCTACTGAAACTGTTGGAAGGTATTTCATAGATGATTTTTACTAAAAGCTGGAGTTTAAAAGGGAAGATTGACTCGTATTATGATTTGAAAGCCTGTTGTGTTTATTGAACCCAGTGTTAATGTGGATTCATTGTTTCCTACTCCTCAGCCTTTATTAACTCTTATTACTTACTGGGTTGGAGTACTCACATTACTCCCTGCACCTCGTGTGCAGATTCAGATATATCGGAACCCGATAGCGGGTGTTGATATCTCAGGTATTTAGATAAAGGCTTTATTTCCTTGAAGTATGAAGCGAGGATTTCTTTTTTGGATATGGCTCCCTTCTTCATTTGAAGCTTTTTGGTAACCTGTTGGAAATGGCTGAATTCTCCATTGATATCTGTCCTTTCTTGTTTGACATACACATCAATTTTGTCTTTAATTTGTTGAATTAATTCTTCACCAAATATTTTTCCCTGCTGGTTTGTTTGAACTAACTTTGTCCAGAATTTGTTATAAACAATTCTTTGGAGGCAAGGAACTTCTTCGTTGGTATAACCAACTTCTACATCCCATTTCATAATCCAAGGGATAGAAAATTCTATGAAAAAATACATAGCGGCAATTCCGTTGTAAAAGATATTATCTTTTTATAATGAAATAATCTTGGGAGATATATCTACCCATTGAGTATATAAACTCTTAAATAAAGGAGGAAGTATTTTTAATGATGGACCATATGACTTCCACCATCTAAAGAACCAATTTGGAATTTGCTGACTGTTTATATTAGAACATAGCTTAATGAACCATGAGTGTTTCCTATTAGTTTTCTCATAGAGGAAAGTTTTATTAAAACTTTCAACATAGTCCCAATAATTAAATTTAACTGAGACTTTTTGATCAGGATGAGTATATTCTCGATACTTAAGGGAACTCATTCCCCATTCATCTGCAGGTATAACCTTTTTGATAATAATTTTTGAAAAACTATAAGTTTTCTTGATATTGGCAGGATAAAATGCTGAATTTCAGCTGATCCTGTCGTTGAGAGTATAATTTCATAGTGCATCCTATATTTATAAGCAGGAGTAGCGTATGACGCTGTATCAAAGTATCTAGTCATTAATTGCCATGGGTTATCCTTCCATTTAAGGTCGGATTGTTCCAAAAAAATTATTAACTCTTTTTTATCCTTTCGGTTATAAACCTCAAGGTTTTCATTGCTATCCTCTGATATAACTGAGGAATAAGTTGGTACCTTAGATGATGTACCCTCATCTTTCTTAGACCCATCTTTCGTGTCAAAAACCCAATCGCGACTTGATGAAATTAGACCAAACTTTCCAGATCAGTCCCATAATTCATTATCAAAATTCTGGAAGTCTCAAAATCAATTTTCGATCTCTAGAACTAAAAATGGACCTTTGGGTCATTACATGCTTATAATCAAAACGCCAAAATCTTCCAAAAACTCTTCCAAAACATATGCGAGCCTCATGGGACCCCGACCAAACATGCCAACACACCCCATAACATAATTCAAACTTGTTCCAACCTTCGGAACGCTCAAAACAACATCAAAACATCAAATCACCCTCGGATTCAAGCCTAAGAATTCCAAAACTTCCGAAATCCGAATTCGATCAAAAAGTCGACCAAACGACGTCCAAATGACCTGAAATTTTGCACACACATCACAAATGACATAACGAAGCTACAACAACTCTCAGAATTCCATTCCGACCATCGGATCAAAATCTCACCTATCAACCGGAATTCGCCAAAATATTAACTTTGTCAATTCAAGCCAAATCCTTCCACGGACTTCCAAAATGCATTTCGATCGCGCTCCTAAGTCATAAATCACCTAAAAAAACTATCCAAATCATAAAATTTCCTATCCGAGCTCATATAAAAATAAGTTAACTCTTAGTCAACCTTTCAAATTCAAAGCTTTCAACTGAGACTGTTCCTTCAAATTCATTCCGATTTTTCCTGAAAACCAAAACCAATGATCTACATCAGTCATAATATGTTACACGGGGCATGTCATGCCCGGGAACTGGCGATCAAAGTGCAAAAGTTCAAAACGACCGGTCGGGTTGTTACATCCTCCCTCACTTAAACACACGTTCGTCCTCGAACGTACCTAGAGCTGTTCTAAAAGCTCACCAATCGCTGAATAACCTTACCATGCATATAGTTGGGGGTGATCCCACGTCACCCTATCTCATATATAGGTCCGATAACACCGTTTAACTAAAATTACACAATCCAATCTAGCCCATAAACCATAGAACCACATTTTCACTTCTGAAAACATCAATACGATCAAAACCTCACACCTATACTTTGAATAGACCCGAAATAGTTGTAGTAAACCATGCCTGCAACCTCAAGTGCAATTATCCGATTTACCACGTAACTCAAACACATGTAGCGATAACTTCCATTCACAGCAGCTGCGCACAACACCCGAATACCAGTAGAAACCTCTTATCAACTAAAGTCTCATTATAACACTTCCATATACTGCCAATGATAAATGAAACACGCAATAAATCATAACCATCTCTCAGATCAGTCATCCATAAGGTTACTTCTCCTTTGGCAAGGACCATAGCAAATTTCTAAACCGAACCTCGATATTTACCAATCAAACATGCTGAAATCGAATCTGATTGTATTTATTAATGATCCCCAACGATCTCCTCTAATCCAACACATTACTCTGGTGACATGACACATCTATACAGACCTAAGCCACAACTTGCACAATACACGCATCAATACGCAACAATCCGAACATACTCAAATTATGAAAATGACTCAAATGAAAGAGCTGAACCTCAAGTTCACTAGTACCACCACAACACAAGACTGAGAACCAGTCTCACATCATAGGAATAGAACACACGAATCTAACCTGCAAGGTCATACCTCCACATATATTCACTGCAATGCGCGACCTTATTTAAACACTGCTCCACATGTAACCACCTTAAGTCACTATGCTCGAAATCGACAACCACACACAATTTGATATCTGGAACCAAAGCAATTCATCATACTCACGGTGAAGCAAATAACATACCCCACGCACACCCGATAGGACATAACCGATATGCCGTTCACCGAGCAACACCAAATTACTCTTCTCGCTCAACTTCCATTATGAAACTCCGATAGAATCGCACCATAGGTGCCTATAACCAACAGATCGTATCGTCTCACAACACAGAAAGGTAACGCATAGATCCCCATAATTACTAATAGCTCAAAACAACCGAAGCCTCACATCCTTTGCCAACAGCAACTTGAATTCAACAAAACCGTCTCGATGCCGGACACACATCCTATATAGGTCTACCAATGGACCATACATCAACTCCAGTTACACACAACAGATAAATAATCCTTCGAAGGTCCAAAATGACTGAATTATAGCACATACTAATATCTGACTAACTTACCCACATTTTGCCATCCATAACCACAAGCTAACCTGTATATGAGACCTCCTAGTTTCAAAGTCCATAAAACACATGAATTACCATATCTGATCCCAATTTCGACACTCCCATATATAACTCACCTCTAGTACCCAATCACCCCATGGGAGATACTCTAAGATTCTTCGGTGCTACCAAGCAAACCGGAATATCAGCAGCTAACCTGACGAGAAGTGCTGCAATATTACCGAAGTACCATCAACTCAATCACATTGACTCTTTCTGGAACATATACCCTTGTCAAATCACCTCAATTAGCATTACCATTTCTTTAACCATCTGGAGATCCTTTCTCAAATCATCTGAAGTTTATTTCTCTAATTATCTGAAAATGCCCGTGCTGCCTAATAATTTATGACCTTACACATGCAAATCTCAGTCTTACCCAACATACCGTATAAACCGTACCACTATAGGATAACCACGAGAAATTCATATCCCTTCCAAGCCACAAACATCTACATACTCAACCAGTCAAGAACTTTCCATTGGTCCCATCTAGAAGAAAATCACTATACATCCCATGCTACGCATGCCCATAAAAAATATTCATCTCCAAACCGCGGTAAAACCATCAATAACTCTCCGAGTTCCCTTTGCACAAATCAGACCTATCAGGACTGAATCCTTCTACCTTAATCAAGCTAAGCAAGCCATCAAAACCTAAGAGCATCGACGCAAAATACCTGAAAGAACTTATTACCTCAAACACACACCAGGAATTAATCATATCCTTACCATACCGATTCGGTCTACTATCAAGGTACCCCATCTATCTAAATTTCCTTTTGATTCATATTCAACTTGATATTCTCTCTTAAATATTCCCAAAAGCACCACATTTGAAATACTTCGCTCTGAAGAACTTCCTGCGGATCTAAATCTGTTACCTCCTGATACTGATACATAGAATCCCACAATTAATATGGAAAACACCACAAGTCTTGACATCTTCCAAGGAAAACTCAGTTTCTATTCATAAGTACAACTTGAAAGCCTCCAATTATTGCATGTAAAATTTTGAACACAATAGGACCATTCTCTAGGGGCATCCACTCTACTCAAATCACAGTTAGATTGATTAAACGAACCGAACAACCTGTGCCTCATTTGCACTCCGATACTGTAGAATGTGACCTCATTCCAATATAACCAAGCAACTTCCTGCTCTATGCACCGAGCATTCTTACCAACCATAACTCAAGTCATTCCCCGATTCTTGTACACCCATAAAGCATAACATAGCCATTATTGAAATTTCCTTTACTCGAGCCACAATTGATTTACAAATACGCCTCGAACTGGAACCATTAGAGCACATAACCGTGCAATCAACTATTCAATAGCGGACTCCCCACTAGGATCGAAGCCATAGATCAACACACGCTCAATAACTCATAACGATTATACTCTATTGATGCCATGATACCATAATGAGATTAAACTCAAATCTTTTATAAGCTTGTGAAAACACAGATCATCTAGAATTTTAACTCTTCTGTAAATCTCGCATTCAACTCTCGCAACAGTTACACCCACTCACTAAGCGACCCAATTTAAGTTGCAACACATATCCTTCACTTGCAAATCTAACAGAAACATAAGGATCATACAACCTCAGAACACTTCGCATGAGATAACCCACCTTCTTCGCCTTAAACTAACATTAATGTATACCTTCCACCGTCATAACCATTATGCAGTCACTTAGTCTTCTTGAGTCTGAACTCATACTGCAACATGAAATTTACTTCACTCCCAACTAGGACACATGAAAAGACTCTTTGCACACCCATAACTCGGGGCTATACCTCAAATTAAGATAGATACATCTCGCAGTACTAACATACTCATCACATAGTTATCCAGCCATCACTCACACTAATAGGGACACTACCGAATATATAAGTTCAAAAATACTTGCTCACATAATCAGCACCTCGGTGCTCAAGCTATAGGCAAAAATCCGGCCTCAAGTCCTCCAAACTGGCCCAATATCAACACACAGAGATTGTATCTCGCCCCTCGATCAGGGAATCACAAGCCATCAAGGCATATCTGATACTGAGCGATCATGCGCACACACAAATGCATGGAAGGAATTCAAAAGGTTACATTAGCTGAATCAAAGGACGCACGATAAGAATTCAAGAATGTGAAGTTTTCCTAAAGATTCTGCAGCCTCTCGAGGATAAATATAGACGTCTTCGTACCGATCCGCGAGACTCTACTAAACCTGCTCATGACTCGTAAGACCTATGTAACCTAGGCTCTGATACCAACTTGTCACGACCCAAAACTCGGACCTGGTCGTGATGGTGCCTCTCGTGAAGACAAGGTCAGCCGACACAACACCCATTTTAACCCTTTAATCATTAAGAGTCATTTTAGGCCTTTAATTAAACAAATGTGAAAAGTATGAATAAGAAATGCAGAAATCCAGCCCGACACAACCCTAACCGGGGTTTCACAAGTCACGAGAATCTACTAGGGTATAAATACAACTGAAATCCTGGAGTGTACAAATACAGACAAATGAAATGAGGAGAGAGAAAAGCAGTGCTACGAACGCCGGCAACTACCTTGCTAAACTCTGATGACTTTGCTTGCAATCAGCCAAAACATACCTGAATCTGCACACAAGGTGCGCGGAGTAATGTGAGTACTCTAACTCAGTGAGTAATAATAATAAATAAAGACTAAAGGCAAGAAATCACTCAAAAACATAAGGCATTCCATGTTGAAGCAGTAAAATCACTTTAAACAGTAAAGCAGTGAGAAATCAAGTGAAAATCCCTTTTTCCAATAAGTAAAGCAAGTAGTTTACAAGTGAGTAACAAAAATGATAGAAATGTAAAAGCCCCTCGGGCAAAACATGTACAACAAACTGCCCCTCGGGCATAATATCAACAGAACCAGCCCCTCGGGCTCAATATCAGAACAGTACCAGCCCCTCGGGCACAATATCAGAACAGTAACAGCCCATCGGGCTCACTCTCAGAATAGTATCAGCCCCTCGGGCTACCTCACAATCACTCATATCAGCCCCTCAGGCATAGTATCAATCACTCAGAACAATGGGTACCCGCGCTCACTGTGGGTGTGCAGACTCCAGAGGGGCTTCTTACGGCCGAAGCGCTATATCAAGCCACCTCGTGGCATCATCACTCAGCATATCCTCACATAACTCAAGCCACCGCATGGCATATAAAGTATCTCAGGCCCTCGGCCTCATATCACTCGGCCTCACATCACTCAAGCCGCATATGAACGCGTGAAGGAATTCAAAAAGTTACATTAGCTGAATCAAAAGACGCACGATAAGAATTCAAGAATGTGAAGTTTTCTTAAAGGTTCTACAGCCTCTCGAGGATAAATATAGACGTCTTCGTACCGATCCGCGAGACTCTACTAAACATGCTCATGACTCGTGAGACCTATGTAACCTAGGCTCTGATACCAACTTGTCACGACCAAATCCCGACCCTGGTCGTGATGGCGCCTCTCGTGAAGACAAGTCCAGTCAGTCTAACCCAACTCATCCTTTAAAGCAGTAATTTAAAACAAATATAGTATAACATGGTTTAATAGTACCAAATAGCGGAAAGTATGAATAAGAAATGCAGAAATCCAGCCCGACACAGCCCTAACCGGGGTTTCACAAGTCACGAGCATCTACTAGGGTATAAATACAACTGAAAGCCTGGAGTGTACAAATACAGACTAATGAAATGAGGAGAGAGAAAAGCAGTGCTACGAACGCTGATAGCTACCTTGCTAAACTCTGATGACTCTACCTCCAATCAGCCAAAACATACCTGAATCTGCACACAAGGTGCAGAGAGTAATGTGAGTACTCTGACTCAGTGAGTAATAACAATAAATAAAGAATAAAGGCAAGAAATCACTCAAAAACATAATATCAACAGAACCAGCCCCTCGGGCTCAATATCAGAATAGTGCCAGTCCCTCGGGCTCAATATCAAAACAGTAACAGCCCCTCGAGCTCACTCTCAGAATAGTATTAGCTACTCGGGCTACCTCACAATCACTCATATCAGCCCCTCGGGCATAGTATCAATCACTCAGAATAATGAGTACCCGCACTCACAGTGGGTGTGCAGACTCCGGAGGGGCCCCTTACGGCCAAAGCGCTATATCAAACCACCTCGTGGCATCATCACTCAGCATATCCTCACATCACTCAAGCCACCGCGTGGCATATAAAGTATCTCAGGCCCTCGACCTCATATCACTCGGCCTCACATCAGTCAAGCCACCGCGTGTCATATAAAGTATCCCAGGCCCTCGGCCTCATATCACTCGGCCTCACATCACTCAAGCCACCTCGTGACATAAATAGTATCTCAGGCCCTCGGCCTCATATCACTCAGCATATCCTCACATATGGCCCTCGGCCTCACTCAGTCCGGAAATAATCATAAGCCCTTGGGGCATTTGTAAAACAGTAGTTCTCATCCCAAAATACCATTTAGAAATATCATTTGAGTTTTCAAATCTCCATAAAAGCGGCTGGGTTTGTAAAACAATAATTATCAACAGGACTGAGTTTAAATATAAGTCAAAACAGTGAGGAAATAGTGATAAAAATTCCCAAAGGATTCAAATAATTGGCACGAAGCCCAAGTATGGCAATCAACCTAAATCATAATGATATCAAATAAGTTTCAATCAAATATGCGGTATCATCAATCGGGATGGACCAAGTCACAATCCCTGGTAGTAAAAGACCCCGCCCGCGCTCATCATCCAGCGGGTGTCTTAACTCAATATAGAACTACGATGTGTAAATCCGGGGTTTCAAACCCTCAGGACATCATTTACAATCATTACTCACCTCGAACCGGCTAATCCTCTAGATCGCGATGCCTTTGTCTCTCAAATCGACCTCCGAATGCCTCGAATCTAGCCATAATAATTCGATTCAGTTAATAAAAATTATAGGAATTAATTCCATATGAAATTCTACATTTTCCATTAAAAATCCGAAATTGCACTCAAAATTCGCTTGTGGGGCCCACGTCTCGGAACCCGACAAAAATAACGAAATATGAAACCTCATCCAACCACGAGTCCAACCATACCAATTTTACTAAAATCCGACATCAAGTCGACCCTCAAATCTTCAAATTAAACCAAGAGGGTTTTCAAGATTTTCCCAACTAAAATCACCAATTAAATGCCAAAACTAGTAATAGATTCGGGTAATCTAACCAAAATTAAGTTAAGAACACTTACCCCATTGTTTGCTTTGAAAATCTCCCGAAAATCGCCTCTCCCCGAGCTCCAATTTGGTAAAAATGGAAAATGGGACGACAGAACTCAACATTCTGTCTAGATTTTCCATGGTTACTGTTCACGCATTTTACTATTCATGGGTACTGTTCACAGTAATGTATATGGGGTACGGTTCATATGTACTGTTCACAGTACTGTACACGGATACTGTTCATGTTTACTGTACATGGAACTGTACACGAATACTGTTCACGCATGTGCGGTTAAAAAAACCAGAAACTGCCCAGAAAATTGCAGCAGCTTTTCTTTTCACTAAAAAGGCTCTAACTCCATCATATCCGAGCCTCATGGGACCCCGACCAAACATGACAACATACCCCATAACATAATTCAAACTTGTTCCACCTTCGTAATGCTCAAAATAACATCAAAACATCAAATCACCCTCGGATTCAAGCCTAAGAATTCCAAAACTTCCGAAATCCGAATTCGATCAAAAAGTCGACCAAACAACGTCCAAATGACCTAAAATTTTGCACACACATCAAAAATGACATAACGAAGATACATCAACTCTCGGAATTCCATTCCGACCATCGGATCAAAATCTCACCTATCAACCGGAATTCGCCAAAATATTAACTTTGCCAATTCAAGCCAAATCCTTCCACGGACTTCCAAAATGCATTCCGATCGTGCTCTTAAGTCATAAATCACCCAACGAAACTATCCAAATCATAAAATTTCCGATCCGAGCTTATATACAAATAAGTCAACTCTTAGTAAACCTTTCAAATTCAAAGCTTTCAACTGAGACTGTTCCTTCAAATTCATTCTGATTTTTCCTGAAAACCAAAACCAACGATCTACATCAGTCATAATATGTTACACGGGGAAAGTCATCCCCGAGAACTGGCGATCAAAGTGAAAAAGTTTAAAACAACTGATCGGGTAATGATTTGAGCATTGTCCCTTATTACAGGAATCTTGCTCTTCTTCAGAAAATGAGGTATAACTTTCTTCATGAAGGACCCTTATGTCTTCACTTGTTGATTAAGATCCTTCATCAGTATCAGATATTTCTGGAGAAGAATTCAAAAGAATCTTACATAAAGAATCTTTGATATCCTGTATTATATAGTATTCTCGGATTGAGTAACCTTAGTTGATTTTGTTGAAAGATTTGTATATCTTTGTCTATATCTATTATTTCGTCTAATTTATGATTTTCTTCTTGTCTTTTTCTAGTTAGAATTCTGGCTAACATATTATTACCTATTCTATTATCTGAAAAACTTATTCGTGATCTTTCTTGGTTTGTTGTTCTTGACCCACCTGGAAAAAGGTCCATTTTTGTGGTTTTCGTATTTTAATTTTATCTTTTTGCGGTGTTATTTCAACTCTTTTTAATTATTCTATTAAATCGTCTACTTTTGGAATTTCAGTCTTTATCTCCTTTTCTTTAATAATTTTATCTAGCTTTTTATTAATTTCTAAAAGTAATACTATTAGAGTCTTATTCTGTTTTATTATTGTTTGATCTGCTTTTCCCCTGGGGAGTATAACTAGTCAGTCCCTCTAGATTGAGTTAAATTCTTTCTGTGAACTTTAATGATTCTTCATATACTGGATCTAGTTCTAGTTGTAACTCACTCATGAAAGAGCGATTTCTTTTATTGTGTCTATCTTTTCTTTTAAGGTATTTATCTCACGTTTTAATACTTCTACTTGGTGTGTTATTTGTTCTACTAATTTGGTTGTTTGTATTTCTAATTCTTTAGGCTTTTCTGTAATAGTTTTAATTAATTTTTCTATTTTGTTTTTCTTAGGTATTTTTTCTAGATTAAACTTATTGTTCAGAAATTGTATTTTTCTGTATATTTCTAGTTCTTGTGATTTTAGGAAATCCAAATTTTGTTCTAATTTTTCTAAAGTCTTTAGTTTGTAATACTTCTAATAGTTTTAGTGTTCTTATTATATTTTTATTATTTTCCTGGGTTTTTTCTCCAAAGTTGATTATTATATCTACTAAAGTATTGTATTGTTTATCTTCGGTATGTAATATATGTTCTCCACTACTAAAATTACACTTAATTACCGTATTATCTTTTAATATTCTATACTTCTTTTCTGGATATATTTTTAAATATAAATATTCTAGGTTCTTTAGTTTATCTATTTTTTAACCTAATGGTATCCAAATTTTTTGGTTCTTAAAGAATTTTATTCTTTGATTTTCTGAATATATTTCTCCTTCTATATATTGTATTTCCCATTCTAAAGTTGATATGGTTTCTAAGCTAATACTACGTTTTACTATATAACTTGGTTTTATATTTATTTTTAAATCTGATTCTTTTATTTGTTTAGCTAATTCTAAAGTTGATATTAATAAAGCCTTAGTCTTTCGTAGTATGTTCTTTAATTATCCTTTTCTTTATATATTCCTACTTAAAATCCAATAGTTACAAGCTATTTCTTTAACTAAAGGATGTTGTCTCAACATATATGTTACCCTAATGGGATATGTTTATCTTATTCCTCGTGGTTTGGATATAATCCTTTTCTTGTTGTATTTTAATATTGATTCTTTCTATTTCATGAAGAAAATCTTCTGTATTTAAAATATCTAGTTCAAAGAAACTTAGTTGTGATTCTAATGTAGAAAAAGTTACGAACAAGAAAGGAATCTCCGACCAAGCCATGTGAAGACGGGGCCCAATGAAGTACCCTGCAAGGCTGGACAAGATAGATTTTGAAAGAGTTTGGAATCCATTTTTCAAATCCGTTCAAAAATTTAGCTATAAAAGGGAGAAGAAAGCAGAAGAAAAACAAGAGAGAACAAGAAGAAAAATGCTTTGAAGAAAACCCATCCAACCAACTTTTCATCTACAAAAATCCCTCTCCCAAAACACTTTGTAAAATATTTCTTTATGAATACTTTAGTAGTTCCTCCTCTAAGCTTGTAAGATAAATAAGTCTTTATGCTTATGTGTGATCGTTTTTAATTCTCAAAGCTCAGTAGACTTTTTCGGGTTTCCCGAAAGGGAAATATCTCTCCTATAAGCATGTAAGTTACTCATCTTTATCTAAATTATGTTTATGCTAGATATTACCCCTGTTTATTTTAAAATTTTTTGTTATTCTGTATAGTTTTATGTTTCATGTTCATATGCTCGATTATTAGATATCACTCTTAGTATATGGTTAGCTTCCCAATTTCTTAACAATTATGATGGATTAACCTGTAAATTCCTAGGAGAAACTGGTTAAGTAAAACCCGAAAATAATTAAGAAGGGTATAAGTGTTTAACCATGGCTGGGGTGAGGTTAAAGAAATAAGAGTTAAGAAAAGTGTTAAAATCTTTAAAAGATTGGGAAGAAGAGATGCACAAAGTGGATTAAAAAAAAGAGTAGTAAAGGGGTAATCTCAGTTCATAATTTAGATAATATGGTAACTATACAAGTCTATAGAATAAGAGAGAGAGAGAGAAAGAGTACCGAGTAGGATTTTCACAACATAAGAGTTTAATCGCAAAAAATAATTTTATTGTTAATGTCCAATAATCGTAATAAATATACAAATCCGGAAAGCTTTGCTAGGAGTCTTACTCAAAGTTTGGAAGAATTTATATTAGACATAGAAACCGGATTTTTCCTTTGTCTTTGGTGCTCTTTACTTGCTGTTTAACTGAGACTTTGCTTTTATGTGTCTAAATTATGTATAGCTATTGTATCAAAACTCATTTCTGACTCATCTTCAAATGGATCTTAAGCATCTTGATAATTTAGGTTGTCTTCATAGTTATCATCTTCTCCTGAACTTTGGGTCCTTTCTGGATTTGGACTTGGACTTGGACTTGGATTCTTAACCATGTATTTGTCTTGTTCTTCCTTTTCTTGAAAAAGTTTTCTAATGTCTGTTTGATTATATTTTCTATTTTTTTATTTTTTTTATTTTTTGAAATTATACCCTTCTTTTTAACGCTTCTCCCTGTGTTAACGTTCTGGGTAGTCTTCTTCTCGATGGACCTTCATCTTCAATTTTTGGCGAAGTGACAGCTATAAACGGATTTGATGTGTCTTTACCGGTTACCATTTGAACCGGACTAGCTTTATCATTATCCGATACAGTGGATCTTGCTGCATTCATTGGGGAATGCGCACCCTTCTCATCCATTTTTGTTTGAGATGGACGACTCTGTTTTGGACTGTTGTAACGAATCGACCGGTCATTTTGAACTTTTTCAGTTTGATTGCCAGTTCCCGGGCATAACTTGCCCCGTGTAACGTATTATGACTGGTGTAGATCGTTAGTTTTGGTTTTCAGGAAAAATTAGAATGAATTTGAAGGAACAATCTCAGTTGAAAGCTTTGAATTTGAAAGGTTTGACTAAGAGTTGACTTATTTGTATATGTCACGACCATAGTTCACCAACCATGAACATGTCATGACGACAACTAGTTTCCGTGACCAGGTAAGCCTAACATTTGCGGAAACATAATAATTGCGGAAAATAGAATACCATATTTGAATATCTAAAAAGGAAATTGTACTGAATGCCGCTCAGCATATACAACTCAATATCTCAAGACTAAAACAATCCCAAAACCCGGAAACTCACGGAAAACGCAGGCAAATAGAAATGAAATATACTGCTCTAACTCCAGAATGTCTACACAACCAAGGGAAGGGAAAATCATATACTAAGGCTAGAATAAGATAGAGACTCCTGGTCTGCGGACGTGGCAGATGTACCTCAAAGACTCTACTAGACGTCTCCGCTGCGAGGATAGTGCGTACCTGGAGCTACACATGAAAAACATGCGCAAAAGAGGCATGAGTACACCACATCGGTATTCAGTAAGTGTCAAGCCTAACCTCGGTTGGGTAGTGACGAGGAAGGTCAGGGCCCTACTGAGATAAGTATTATAAATGATAAGATAAAGGGAACAGTATAGAAAAAGTCTACAACGAGAATCGAAACAGGAGGAATAAGGAATGCAATAATAGAAAGAAGAGACAAAACAACACAAGGTAAATACTGCTCACAACATGCATGGTAATCGAGGATCTCTTGGTATCCTTCATAATAATTCGGGGATCTCTTAGTATCCTGAGGATATCTTGGTATCCTCCATAATAATTTGGGGATCTCTTGGTATCCTCAATATATGTGCAGGGGGATCTCCCGGGAATCTAACTCGTAGTCCTAAAGTAAATATGCAGGGGGAATCTACCGGGATACCGTCCCGTAGTCCCAATTTAAAACACAGAGCTGCAATACAAGAATATTAAATTAAACACTAATTTTGTACCAAGTAAACACTTACTTCTAGCCTAACATGCTTCACGTAATGCAATTCAGGTGATTTAAGCAAATAGACAATTAAGTCAACCAAACATGCCTTTCTAGACTAGCAACATGCTAAATTCACGAGTAGAATAAATAGGAAAAAAGAACTCAATTGAAATACTTAAGGAAAAACTGGATTTTCAACAATTAGCTCAAGTACACACTCGTTACTTCACGTACATGGCATTTCAATTATCAAATATAGCACATCCTAAGGGGAAAGGTCCCCCACACAAGGTTAGACAAGCCACTTACCTTGAATCGGCTCAAAAATCAACTAGAAACCACGTTTTGCCACGAGTATCCGACTCCAAATGACTCAAATCTATTCAATTCAATTGCATATCGTAAATATCATCTCAAACAAATGATTCTATGTTTTAATTCAAATCTAATACGCGAAATTATGGAAAATGAACAAAATTCCCCTCGGGCCCACTTCTCGGAATCGGTAAAAATTTATATTTCTAGAAACCTCGCACTCTCACGAGTCTAACTATACAAAAATTATACAATTCCGACACTATTTGGCCCTTCAAATCATCATTTTATTTTTTTGAAAGGTTTCACAATTTTCTTCCCAAATTCCCTCTCAAATCATGAATTAATGATGAATTCAGTGTTAGATTCATGTATTCTAGCCAAATCTGAGTTAAAATCACTTACCTCGATGAATTTCTTGATAAACCTTCGAAAAATCGCCAAAATCCGAGCGCTCTAGGTCAAAATATTAAATAAAACCCAAAACCTCGTATTTATAGGTACCTCTCAGGTTTCCAGCTACTGCGGTCTCCAACAAAACTCACGCGATCCGCGCAAGCCAGTGCGGTCCGTGCAAAGGCAACGTGCGGCCGCACAGGCCTCCCTCTACCGTGATAGGCTTTAGTATTTTAGCCATAACTTTTGCTACAGATGTCCAAATTGCAATATCTTTACCTTTCTGAAAACTAGAGAGGATGGGATACAACTTTTGTTTTTAAATCAACTCAAAATTCCTTGTAGATCAAATGATATGAGCTTACGAAGTAGCACCAGTGGGAAGGCCCTTCACCGCGGCCGCGCCCCACTTTGTGCGGTCCACGCGTTGCCTACCACGGCCGCACCCGCTTTTGTGCGGTCCACACAGCACTCAACGTGTGCGCACTAATTTTTGTGCGGACCGCGTGAGTGAGTTCTGGGGCCTGCAACCCCTGTAGACCTGCTACAACTATGATTTTTGCACTAAAATACCTCGGAACCTACCCGGAAGTCCCGGAACTTCAAACCAATTATACCAACACATCCCATGACATCGTTCAAACTTGATCAACATTTCAGAACGCTTAAACAACATCAAATCACCAATTTCACATAGGATTCAAGCCTAAGAACTCCAAGAACTCTTAAATTATGTTTTCGATCAAAAACTGTATCAAATCTTGTCCGAATGACCTGAAATTTTGCACACACATCCCAAATGACATGACGGAGCTACTGAAACTTCCGAAATTCCATTCCGACCCTCGGATCAAAATCTCACTATCGGACTGGAAACTTCAAAAATTCAAACTTCGGCATTTCAAGCCTAAATTAGCTACGGACCTCCAAAACACATTCCAAACACGCTCCCAACCCCAAATTCACCTAACGGAGCTAACGGAACCGTCAGATTTAAATTCCGAGGCTGTCTCCCTACTGTTCCGACTTCGGTCAACTTTCTAACACTTAAGCTCTCATTTAGGGACTAAGTGTCCCAAAACTCCTCGAAACTCAAAACCGAGCATCCCGGCTAATCACATTAGCAGAAATAAACTTGGGGAAAGCAGTTAATAGGTGTTCGGGGCATAAATTCTAAAAGCGACCGACCGAGTCGTTACATCCTCCCACACTTAAACATTCGTTCGTCATCGAACGAGCATAAAGAACATACCCGAAGTAGTGAAAAGATGAGGGTAATGGCTGCGCATATCCTGCTCGGTCTCCCAGGTCGCTTCCTCGACCGGCTGGCCCCGCCACTGAACCTTTACCGAAGAAATGTTCTTTGACCTCAACTTTCTAACTTGCCTGTCCAATATTTCCATTGGCTCCTCAACATAGGATAGATCCTTGTCCAACTGGACTGAACTGAAATCCAACACATGCGACGGGTCACCGTGATACCTCCGGAGCATCGATACATGAAATACTGGATGCCTCCTGCCAAGCTGGGAGGTAAGGCAAGCTCATAAGTAGCCTCCCCAACTCGCCTCAATATCTCAAAAGGGCCAATAAACCTCGGACTCAACTTCTCTTTCTTCCCAAATCTCATAACGCCCTTCAAAGGCGAAACCCGAAGCAAAACCTGCTCACCAACCATATAGGAAACATCACGAACTTTCCGGTCCGCGTAACTCTTCTGTCTGGACTGGGCTGTACGGAATCTGTCTTGAATCACCTTAACCTTTTCCAAGGCACCCTGAACTAAGTCCGTGCCCAATAATCTAGCCTCGCCATGCTCAAACCAACCAACCGGAGATCTACAACGTCTCCCATATAAAGCCTTATACGCTGCCATCTGAATACTGGACTGATAGCTGTTGTTGTAAGCAAACTCCGCCAATGGCAAGAACTGATCCCAAGACCCTCCAAACTCAATCACACACGCGCGGAGCATATCCTCAAGAATCTGAATAGTGCGCTCGGACTGTCCGTCCGTCAGAGGGTGAAATGTTGTACTTAACTCTACCCGAGTACCTAGCTCATGCTGAACGGCCCTCCAGAACCGTGATGTGAACTGAGTACGTCTATCTAAAATGATGGACACCGGGATACCATGCAGACGAACAATCTCCCGGATATAGATCTCCGCCAACCGCTCTGAGTAATAAGTAGTACACACAGGAATAAAGTGAGCGGACTTGGTCAGTCGATCCACAATCACCCAAATAGCATCGAACTTTCTCAAAGTCCGTGGGATCCCAACTACAAAGTCCATGGTGATCCGCTCCCACTTCTACTCCGGAATCTCTATCTGTTGAAGTAACCCACCTGGTCTCTGGTGCTCACACTTCACCTACTGACAATTGAGGCACCGAGCTACAAATCCAACTATATCCTTCTTCATCCGCCTCCACCAATAGTGCTGCCTCAAATCCTGATACATCTTCACGACACTTGGATGAATAGAATACCGCAAACTATGAGCCTCCTCCAATATCAACTCCCGAATACCATCAACATTGGGTACACAGACCCGACCCTGCATCCTCAATACCCCATCATCACCAATAGTCACATCTCTGGCATCACCGTGCTGAACCTTGTCCTTGAGGACAAGCAAATGAGGGTCATCATACTGCCGCTCCCTGATACGGTCAAACAAGGAAGACCGAGAAACCACACAAGCTAGGACTCGACTGGGCTTCGAAAGGTCCAATCTCACAAACTGGCTGACTAAGGCCTAAACATCCATTTCCATAAGTCTCTCTGCACTGCTTCTACTTTCTTTAGATCCACCCGAATACCCTCACTCGATACCACGTGGCCTAAGAATGCCACGGAATACAACCAGAACTCACATTTTGAAACTTTGCATAAATTTTCTTTTCTCTTAGAGCCTGAAGTACTGTCCTCAAGTGTTGTTCATGATCTTCCCGACTCTGGGAATACACTGGGATGTCATCAATAAAAACAATAATAAAAGAGTCAAGATATGGACGAAATACACTGTGCGTCAAATGCATAAAAGTTGTTGGGGCATTGGTCAGCCCAAATGACATAACAAGGAACTCATACTGACCATACCGAGTCCTGAAAGAAGTCTTCGGGATATCTGGCTCCCGAATCTTCAACTAATGGAAACCTAAGCGCATGTCAATCTTAGAAAACATATGTACGCCCTGAAGCTGGTCAAATAAATCATCAATACGAGGAAAAGGATAATGGTTCTTCACTGTAGCTTTGTTCAACTGTCGATAATCAATACACATACACATAGAACCACCCCTTTTTTTTCTTTACCAACAAAACAGGAGCACCCCAAGGCGATACACTGGGACGAATAAAACCCTTATCAAGCAAATTCCTGTAATTGATCCTTCAACTTAACTGAAGATTTCACCTCATCCTTAGTCCATAACCTTAGGACAGGACCCAAACTTCAAAATCTGCCATTCGTCATAGGATCCGAATTCCACATCATCACACTACATTAGTCTTATTTCAACATACTTAAACTTTTAATAATGCTTAAATATTTCAAAACTATTCCTCCGGGTTGTTACATTCTCCCCCACTTAGGGTTATTCATCCTCAAATACACGACGTAGCTTATCTCTTTCTTCGCACATCTTAAGGTCTCAAATTTTCTAACTTCCAAATTTTTTTTTGAAATTTCGGCAGAGCCTCCCCTGTATTTGGGCCTATCCACCTGCCAGAGTAACACCAAAACAACTACTAGTAATACATACACAACCCAATGAAACACCACAATGTATATATCAATAACACTAATCTCATCATTATAAGCATCACATTATCATGCTGATATCTGGACATGAAACACATCATCTGTATGCTAATAACCATGTCTCTGGCCATAATAGTTGTTCATAAATCACAACATTGCCAATTAACCTTATGTTAACAATCATCTTATTTCAGACCTCCACTTTACTCACAACGAGGCATTGAGACCTCATAATTACTTACCCAAATTAACGAGTCACATTTAACTCCACATGGATGCTCATCTCATAGGCTAAAGCTCAACGTTTACAACATAAAAAATGGTTAAATATGAACAGAAAATATACAAGAATTATCATATAAGCCCAATAGGCATGACTCCCATTTAAAATATAGTACCAAAAATTTTAATTTCATAAAAGGAGAATTTTAAACACATAAACCTTTCACTACCAGGACCTTGTCCTTATATAACATCCACCGCAGCTTGTAGCTCGGTTTAAAATATTTCACATTATATAATTATTTGAGGATATCACCCTCAACTCTGAATCACAAGTATTTGCACATTGTGCCAACTGAAATTTTTCATTTCCTTTCTTTCTTCTTTCCAATAATTTCCGTCAAAGAAAATCACAACATATAATGATAGGGATAGCTATCTCCATATAATAGCCCAGCGTGAGTATTGACATAAGTAGATTTCAAGATTACGAAGCTCACTCATGAGTGGAGCATATTAAGAGGACTCGCCTCAATTTTCAAAATCAAATCAAGTTAAGGAAAAAAAATATCATTTTTTATAACAATCAAAATTGTACTTGTAATGACACCATCTGGTGTAGTGGCCTCAGCCACACTATAGCAATTATATCAATGGATCGGGCATCCACCTCTTAGGCGCCATCTACCCGTTCGTTCTCCATCTCTATCTTGTAGCGTATGTAGATTAGTAACTATAATGGAGTGTGTTGACTGTGTGTTCTGATGAAATAGGTTTCTCCCAAGTTTGGGATAATTTCTCATGATGTTTCTAGTATCACTACATTCATAACAACCCATCTGCAGTTCGGCTGCTCATACTGAGTCTGTGCCGGATAACTAGAATAACCATTTAAGGAACCCCATGCTAGTGGTGCATTTAAAAGATAATTGTCCCATGAGAGTGCCCTGATTAACTGGAGCACTACGAGTATTCTAAAATTGTTTTCATTTCCCTGCTGATACTGAATGTAGAATCATTATGGACATAGGAACATCGAAAGTCCCCACATCATCCCATACAAATCTCAGCTCCTACTCATATACAAGTTTCAAAGAACTTTTGGATACCACATAAATACACCTCATGCCAAATCTGATATGACACATGACCCATAATTTGATCGTTGATAGTGGTCTCTCTTCACTTGGTGCAAGGCCATAAGATACATCTTGATACTCCACAATACTAACCTTTATCGCTCGTATGTCACCATCATGAGACACCCCAAGCCATTCGTTTGGCACATGTCCTTCTTAGGACAGTTAAACTCACTTCCTCTAGCATCTCGGTTGCTAGTTGTACCCTTCGCTAGATAGACATCTCATACGTACCACATAGTCCCTATTACCACCAACTATCTTTAGATCTACATCCACCTCGTGACTCTACCATTACTGTGACGATTAGGCAATTAAGTAAACCTTCTTAAGACCGTACTTATCAACCAGATGTCAGAACCTATTGCACTCCCATGTGCACAATTGAATGATCTCTCAATACTTCTGCATTATCGATATGGATGACATGTGGTAACAACGGTTGGGCAAATTCTTGGCTCCCTTATAATCCTTCTGTAGCATCACAAACCATCGGCGCAAAATTGATACCGAGTGCGCAATTTCAATACACGAGTGAATGCAAAAAGAACATATGATATAAGCTCCAAACTGAATAAATGACGCATGATAAGAAATAAAATGAAGTGGAATTTTCCTAACGGTTACATAGCCTCTCGTAGATAAGTACAGACGTCTCCGGACCGATCAGCGAGACTCTAATAAACCGGCCTGCGTCTCGTGACTCCTATGAACCTAGAGCTCTGATACCAACTTGTCACAACCCTAGTTTACCAACCGTGAAGATGTCATGACGGCACCTAGTCTCCGTGACCAGGTAAGCCTAACATTTGCGGAAACATAATAATTGCGAAAAATAGAATACCATATTTGAATATCTAAGAAGGAAATTGTACTGAATGCCGCTCGGCATATACAACTCAATATCTCAATACTAAAACAATCCCAAAAACTCACGGGAAACACAGGCTAATAGAAATGAAATATACTGCTCTAACTCCAGAATGTCTACACAACCAAGGGAAGGGAAAATCATATACTAAGGCTGGAATAAGATAGAGACTCCTGGTCTGCGGACGTGGTAGATGTACCTCAAAGTCTCTGCTAGATGTCTCCACCGCGAGGATAGTGCATACCTGGAGCTGCACATGAAAAACATGCGCAAAAAAGGCATGAGTACACCACATCGGTACTTAGTAAGTGCCAAGCCTAACCTCGGTTGGGTAGTGACGAGGAAGGTCAGGGCCCTACTGAGATAAGTATAATAAATGATAAGATAAATGGAACAGTATAGATAAAGTCTACAACGAGAATCGAAACAGGATGAATAAGGAATGTAGTAATAGAAAATAGAGACAAAACAATACAAGGTAAATATTGCTCACAACATGCATGATAATCGAGGATCTCTTGGTATCTCGAGGATCTCTTAGTATCCTTCATAATAATTCGGGGATCTCTTAGTATCCTGAGGATCTCTTGGTATCCTCAATAATAATTCGAGGATCTCTTGGTATCCTCAATATATGTGTAGGGGGATCTCCTGGGAATCTAACCCGTAGTCCCAAAGTAAATGTGCAAGGGGGGAATCTCCCGGGAATCTAACCCGTAGTCCCAAAATAAATGTGCAGGGGGAATCTCCCGAGAATCTAACCCGTAGTCCCAAAGTAAATGTGTGCAGGGGGAATCTCCCGGGATACCGTCCCGTAGTCCCAATTTAAAACACAGAGCAACAACACAAGAATATTAAATTAAACACTAATTTCGTACCAAGTAAACACTTACTTCTAGCCTAACATGCTTCACGTAATGCAATTCAGGCGATTTAAGCAAATAGGCAATTAAGTCAACCAAACATGCCTTTCTAGACTAGCAACATGCTAAATTCACGAGTAGAATAAACAGGAAAAAAGAACTCAATTGAAATACTTAAGGAAAAACTGGATTTTCAACAATTAGCTCAAGTACGCGCTCGTCACCTCACGTACAGGGCATTTCAATTATCAAATATAGCACATCCTAAGGGGAAAGGTCCCCCATACAAGGTTAGACAAGCCACTTACCTCGAATCGGCTCAAAAATCAACTAGAAATCACGCTTTTGCCACGAGTATCCGACTCAAAATGGCCCAAATCTATTCAATTCAATTGCATATCGTAAGTATCATCTCAAACAAATGATTCTATGTTTTAATTCAAAGCTAATACACGAAATTAAGGAAAATGACCAAAATGCCCCTCGGGCCCATGTCTCGGAATCAGTAAAAATTTATATTTCCAGAAACCTCGCACTCTCACGAGTCTAACCATATGAAAATTATACAATTCCGACACTATTTGGCCCTACAAATCATCATTTTATATTTTTGAAAAGTTTCACATTATTCTTCCCGAATTCCCTCTCAAATCACAAATTAAATGATAAATTCAGTGTTAGATTCATGTATTCCAGCCAAATCTGAGTTAAAATCACTTACCCCGATGAATTTCTTGAAAAACCTTCGAAAAATCACCAAAATCCGAGCTCTCTAGGTCAAAATATTAAATAAAACCCAAAACCTCGTATTTATAGGTACCCCTCAGGTTTCTAGCTACTGTGGGCCGCACCAAAACTCACGCGGTCCGCGCAAGCCAGTGCGGTCCGGGCAAAGGCAACGTGCGGCCGCACAGGGCTTCCTCTGCAGTGATAGGCTTTAGTATTTTGGCCATAACTTTTGCTACGGATGTCCAAATTGCAATATCTTTACCTTTCTGGAAAATAGACAAAGGGATACAACTTTCGTTTTTGAATCACCTCAAAATTCCTTGTAAATCAAAAGATATGAGCTTCCGAAGTAGGACCAGCGGGAGGGCCCTTCACCGCGGCCGTGCCCCACTTTGTGCGGTCCGCGCGATGCCTACCGCGGCCGCTTTTGTGCGGTTCACACAACACTCAACGCGGGCGCACTAAGTTTTGTGCGGACCGCGTGAGCGAGTTCTGGGGCCTGCAACCCCTGTAGACCTGCTACAGCTATGATTTTTGCACTAAAACACCCCGGAACCTATCCGGAACTCCCGGAACTTCAAACCAATTATACCAACACATCCCATGACATCGTTCAAACTTGATCAACACTTTGGAATGCTTATAACAACATCAAATCACCAATTTCACATAGGATTCAAGCCTAAGAACTCCAAGAACTCTTAAATTATGTTTTCTATCAAAAACTGTATCAAATCTCGTCCGAATGACCTGAAATTTTGCACACACATCCCAAATGACATGACAGAGCTACTGAAACTTCCGAAATTCCATTCTGACCCTCAGATAAAAATCTCACTATCGGACCGGAAACTTCAAAAATTCAAACTTCGGCATTTCAAGCCTAAATTAGCTACGGACCTCCAAAATATATTCCGAACACGCTCCCAACCCCAAATTCACCTAACAGAGCTAACGGAATCGTCGGATTTAAATTTCGAGGCTGTCTCCCCACTGTTCCAACTTCGGTCAACTTTCTAACACTTAAGCTCTCATTTAGGGACTAAGTGTCCCAAAACTCCTCGAAACTCAAAACCGAGCATTCCAGCAAATCACATTAGCAGTGCGATCGGATTACATTTTAGCACCGGCTGAGTCGTTACAGTATATGACCTCAGATCGGAAATTTTATGATTTGGATAGCTTCGCTGGGTGATTTATGTCTTAGAAGTGCGATCAGATTACATTTTGGATGTTCGTGGAAGGATTTAGCTTGAATTGGCAAAGTTAATATTTAGCTTCGTTATGTCATTTGTCATCTATGTGCAAAATTTCAGGTCATTTGGACGTCGTTTGGTCGACTTTTTGATCGAATTCAGATTTCGGAAGTTTTGGAATTTTTAGGCTTGAATCCGAGGGTGATTTGATGTTTTGATGTTGTTTTGAGCATTTTGAAGTTGGAACAAGTTTGAATTATGTTATGGGGTGTGTTGGCATGTTTGGTCGGGGTCCCATGATGCTCGGATACATTTTGGAAGAGTTTTTAGAAGATTTTGCCGTTTTGAGCATAAGCATGTAATGGTCCTAAGGTCCATTTTTAGTTCTAGAGATTGAAATTTGATTTCAAAACTTCCAGAATTTTGATAATGAATTATAGGACTGATTGGAAAGTTTGGTCTAATTTCATTAAGTCGCGATTGGGTTTTTGACACGAAACATGAGTTAATTGTTTAACGAGCGAAATAGGTATTGAACTGAGCAAATGAGCTCTGAATTGAGTTTCAACTGAAGGGCTATGTTTGTATTATTATTTGTGACTCATAGGAATAAGAATCATCGAATTTCGAGTTCGTATGATGGAGTTAGAGCCTTTTTAGTGAAAAGAAAAGTTGCTGTAATTTTCTGGGTAGTTTCTGCATTTTTTGCACGTGTGAACAGTAACTGCAACTGCGTGAACAGTATCCGAGTACCCCCATATACATTACCCATGAACAGTACCGTGAACAATACACATGAACAGTAAAATGCGTGAACAGTACCACGGAAATTCTGGACAGAATGTTGAGTTCTGAAAATGGGACATCAAATTGGAGCTCGGGGAGAGGCGATTTTGGGAGATTTCCAAATAAAACAATGGGGTAAGTGTTCTTAACTTAATTTTGGTTAGATTACCCGAATCTATTACTAGTTTTGGCATTTAATTGGTGATTTTAGTTGGAAAAATCTTGAAAACCCTCTTGGTTTAATTTGAAGATTTGAGGGTCGAGTTGATGTCGGATTTTAGTAAAATTGATATGGTTGGACTCGTGGTTGGATCAGGTTTCATATTCTGTATTTTTTGTCGGGTTCCGAGACGTAGGCCCCACGGGCAAATTTTGAGTGCAATTTCGGATTTTTAATGGAAAATGTCGAATTTCATATGGAATTAATTCCTATAATTTTTATTAACTGAATTAAATTATTGTGGCTATATTCGAGGAATTCGGAGGTCGATTTGAGAGACAAAGGCATCGCGAGCTAGAGGATTAGCCGGTTCGAGGTGAGTAATGATTCTAAATGATGTCCTGATGGTTTGAAACCCCGGATTTGCACATCGTAGTGCTATATTGAGGTGAGACACGCGTTGGATGATGAGCGCAGGGTCTTTTACTACCCGGGATTGTGACTTGGTCCATCCCGATTGATGATTTTACCGTATATTTGATTGAAACTTATTTGTTATCATCATGATTTGGGTTGATTGCCATACTTGGGCTTCGTGCCAATTTTTTGAATCCTTTGGGAATATTTATCACTATTTCCTCATTGTTTTGACTTATATTTAAACTCAGTCCCGTTGATAATTATTGTTTTACAAACTCAACCACTTTTATGCAGATTTGAAAACTCAATTGATATTTCTAAATGGTATTTTGGGCTGGGAACTACTGTTTTACAAATGTCCGAGGGGCTTATGATGATTTTCGAACTGAGTGAGGCCGAGGGCCATATGTGAGGATATGTTGAGTGATATGAAGCTGAGGGCCTGAGATACTATTTATGCCACGAGGTGGCTTGAGTGATGTGAGGCTGAGTTATATGAGGCCGAGGGCCTGAGATACTTTATATTCCACGCGGTGGCTTGAGTGATGTGAGGATATGCTGAGTGATGATGCCACGAGTTGGCTTGATATAGCGCTTGAGCCGTAAGGGGCCCCTTCGGAGTCTACACACCCACAGTGAGTTTGGGTACCCATTGTTCTGAGTGATTGATACTATGCTTGAGGGGCTGATATGAGTGATTGTGAGGTAGCCCGAGGGGCTGATACTATTCTGAGAGTGAGCCCGAGGGGCTGTTACTGATTTGATATGGAGCTCGAGGGACTGTTACTGTTCTGATATTGAGCCCGAGGGGCTAACTATTTTTGAAAAGGCGATATGGGTTTGTTGGCTGGCCTTGTCTTCACGAGAGACGCCATCACGATCGGAGCAGGGTTTGGTTTGTGACAACTGTTCATCTCTGAGTCTTGTTGAGAAATAACTTGAGTCTGGGATAATTCAAATCTCAACGCTTGTACCATGTATTCCAATACCTTTACCTGCTCCATAAGTTTTGTCTTCTCTTGTGCCAGGGTTTCATTTTTCTGGTTTATTTGTTTAAAGGCTTCTGTCATTGATGAACAATGATCACAAAATATTATCTTGTCATTGTCATTTTGGATGTTGTATTGAGGGGTTTTTTTCTAGGTTTTGTTTGAGTGCTGGGGAGATATAGTAGTTTGATCCTAGTATTCCTCTTGCATAATCTAATGCTTCAGTAAAATCATTAAAACCTTTGAAAAGTGGTTTTTCTATATCCTTAATGGAATCTAGTACTTCTAACCATGTTTGAAAAATACCATTTGTCTTACCATGTATAACCACATAACACTTAAATCTTTTGTCTTGGTTTTTATCTATAAAATATTGTCCTAAGGCATTAAGAGATGCTATAAAATACTTAGTGTCTTTCTTATTATATGCTATCCATAAGTTATCAATTAAACATCGTTGAGGCATGTCTATGACACATTCTGGTAGGACTCTAAATGACATGTTTGATGGTGGAAAAAATATTAAATTATGTTTTCCAAAATTTATTCTTTCCATATTAGTCTGTTCTCCCAAAGGATGTGGTTTAAAATGAAGATTATCTAATATTGTCTGCAAGTATCTGTCTGAGGGTGAGGCTTGAATGCCCTTCCCTTTGTCTTCAGTCTTGGAAACTGTTGGTCTCATGCTGTACATGTAAAATACTTGTTTATTAATTGACAGTAATTTTAAGCCTACTTAACTGATCTGCTAAATTATTATCTTTTCCTTTAATATGTTCAAAAACTAGATTATATATTGATATAGTATCAATAAAATTTAACCATCTTCTTCTACTATTATTCTTTGCGTTTATCTTGTGGTGAAATTTAACTATGGCTTCACAATCAGTTCTAATTGTTACTTCTTATTTATTTAATATATATAATTTGAAACTATTTAATCCATAAATTACAGCTAATATCTCTGTATCTATACTACTCATATTTCCTTTTTCTTTATATTTACCACTTTGATAAGCACATATTTTTTCTGTGCTCTTATCACTATATTTATTTGGTTTTGCTTTTAGAACTGCTCCCCATCCTTCAAAACTACCGTCTGTTTCTATTATCAAGTAGTCTGTTTCTAGTGGCGTATTTAAATAAGGAATATTTTTTATTCTTTCTTTAATATTTTGTACTAATTTAATATCTTATGTGTTAAAATGTTTTTGTCCTGTAGATCCTGTCTTAGCATATAATGGTCCTGCAATTTTTCCTAAGTCTTTTATAAAATTTCTCGCATAATTTACTATTGTCACGACACAGATTTCCCACCCTCGGGAGTCGTGATGGCACCTACTAATGTGAGCTAGGCAAGTCAATCCTTAACTGCTTACTTCATTAATAATTACTTCTTTTAACAATTATCAGTGATAACATAAAGCAACAGAATTAAATAATTATGCGGAAGACTTAAATTAAAGAAGACGAAACAATAATGCGAGAATCAACATATGCCTTTACCTAAGAACTGGTGTCACATTACTCACGAACTTCTAAGAGTAATACAACCATTTGAAAGAAAATATAAATTGTTTGTCTCGAATACATGAGATAACAGACTGAAATAAAAGATAGAGTAGACGTCGGGCCTGCGAACACCTGCATGGCTACCTCGGTGTCTCACTGGACTGAAGGCTGGCTCCCGCGCTACTGCTGCTGTCCAAGACCTGGATCTGTGCAAAAGAGCACAGAGTATAGCATCCGCACAACCGACCCCATGTGCTGGTAAGTGTCTAGCCTAACCCCAGCGAGGTAGTGACGAGGCTAGGACTAGACTCCAGATAAACCTATGCAGTTATACAATATATGGCGGAAAAGTAAACAAGTAATAAACAGTTATAGCTGGGGAAGGGAAACATGCTTCGGGGATAGCAATTAAAAGAAAATTACACGGAATAATAAGGAAGCTGGCAATATAACTTCTATCACAAATGAAGAAAATAAAGGCAACTTTCACTTTCAGTTTCATCTTGTTGCAGGCGTGCAACCCGATCCCATTACTCATATCTCGTGGTAGGATTACCACCCGCTCCCATTTCATTATTTCTCGTGGTAGGCGTACCACCCACTCCCTTTGAATTATATCTTGTGGTGTCACGACCCCAAATCCTCGGCCGTGATGGCGCCCAACACGATGCTAGGCAAGCCCGACCAATTCATCACTCACAATCCCTTATGTAGAATTCTTTACCAATTAATAGGATTTAATGCCAAATTAACATGATTATAACTCTGTAGTAATAGATAAACAGTACGGAAAATCCATAAAATATCAATATAAATCCCACTGATCTGGTGTCACGAGCCAAGAGCCTCTAATACAAGTCTGTGTAGCAACCTATACATAGAGTTGTCTAGAATGCAGAAAATAAAGGGGATAAGGGGAGAAATCGGGTCCTGCGGACGCCATGCATCTACCTCGATGACTCCGGAATAAGCTGAACAGTAGTAGAAAACTCAAACTATGCCTCCGGGATACTATATCTGCACACATGGTGCAAGGAGTAAAGTGAGTACTCCAACTCAGTGAGTAATAGCAATAAATAATGACTGACGGAAAGAAAACTCGTAAAACACTATGCAGTTCTATATTAAAACAGTGAGCATATCAAAAACAACAACTGTATGAAGAAGTCAGTTAAAAGTCCTTTAAGCCAGTATTCATTTCATTTACTCCTTACGATAACCGAATTCATATTTGTACTACTACGGCGTGCAGCCCGATCCATATATATATATATATATATATACTGCTGCGGCATGCAGCCCGATCCAAGAATAGTCGACTGCGCTCACTGGGGGTGTGGAGACTCCGGAGGGGCTCCTTCTGCCCAAGCGCTATACTACTGGGGCGTGCAGTCTGACCCATATAATATACTACTGCGGCGTGCAGTCCGATCCATATAATATACTACTGTGGCGTGCCGTCCGATCCATATAATATACTACTGCGGCGTGCAGTCCGATCCGCATAAATATATATACTGATGCGGCGTGCAGCCCGATCCATAGCATATCAAATACCCTCACCATGGAGTTCTCAACCCTTCTCAGTCAATATAGACTTGGCCTCTCAGGCACACTAAGATAAGACGGGGTTCTCAACCCACACGTTACTCTCATTAGGATTTAACAATTTCTAAAGCTGGTTCATAGTATGTTTATCAGTTAAGAACATGACTGAGGGTATGATTTCGACAAGAAAAGTGAGGTCAACCAATACAAATGCCCCCTAAGGGTTCTATAGACTGGCACAAGGCCCCAACCATGGCAACTAGCCCATAATATAATGATATTAATTACGTCTCAGTCAAAAGTACAGTAGAGTCATCAAACGGGATAGACCGAGTCCAAATCCTCAGTAGCAACAGACCCCACGCTCATCATACAGCGTGTGTCTCATCTCAACATAGCACCACGTTGTGCAAATTCGGGGTTTCAAACCTTCAGAACATCATTTATAACTATTACTCACCTCCAGCAGGCCGAAATCCTAGCTCGCTACTCTTTTGCCTCGCAAATCAACCTCCTCGAGCGTTGAATCTGATCAAAACCACAAGTAATACGTTACAATAGGCTAAGGGAATACAACCCAATCGAAAAGACTCGAAAAATATTAAAAATTATGAAGTTGGCAAAACCCGAGCCCCGGGCCCACTTCTCGAAAAATCAAAAAATTGATATCACCAGATTTCTTATCTCGCCACGAGTCTATACATATCAAATTTACCGAAATCCGAGCTTAAATGCTCCCTCAAACCCCCACATTTCTATTTCAAAAGTCAAGCCCTAATCCTTCCATTTTTAATCAAATTTCCATGAATTTAGATGTTGAATCTACAATTAAATGATGTTTTCAGGTCATAAGACTCACCTCCAATCAATCCCAGTCGAAACCCTCTTTAATCCTCGTCCAAAAGCTCTCAAAGATGTTCAAAAATGGTGGAAATAGACTTAGGCTCGCGGATAAAATGCTATTAAAAACCCTTCTGTCCAGCCCAGATTTCTTCTATGCGATCGCATCCAAACCTCTGCGATCGCACAACACAAAATTCAAACTCTCAAAATTCCCTCTATGCGATCGCACTAAAATCCCTGCGATCGCAATGCATTAGCTCTTGAACCTACGCGATCGCATACCTTCACCCGCGTTCGCATTGAACAAAATACCATCCTGGACCCCAGGTCCATTTAATACTACGCGATCGCAATCCACCAAACGCGATCGCAATGAGTAAACTCCTCAACTTATGCGATCGCAAGCCCTACTCCGTGATCACAATAAGCAATAGAATAGCTTTCCCCAAACCTTCTATGCGATCGCAGAGAACAATTGTCTGCAACACTTCAGTTGAAAAATCTACAACTTCCAAAGGTTAGAATTGGTCCGTTTGACCATCCGAAATCACCCCGAGGCCCCCGGGACCTCAACCAAAAGTGCCAACCCATCTAAAACATCACCCAAACTCGTTCCAATCATCAAAACACATCAAACAATACTATAACCATCAAATTACATCGGATTCAAGTCTAAATTTTCTTAAAAACTTCCGAAATACGCATTTGATCTAAAACCCGACCAAAATACCTCCGAATGATCTGAAATTTTGCACACACATCCAAAATCACCTAAAGAAGCTACTGCAATTCTCGGAATTCCATTCTGACCCCTGTACTAAAATCTCACCTACCAACTGGAATTTGCCAAAATACTAACTTCGCCAATTCAAGCCTAATTCTACCCCGGACCTCCAAAATCAATTCCGATCACACTCCTAAGCCACATATCAACCCCCGAAGCTAACCGAATCACCAAAAATCACATCCGAGCCCTCTAACTCAATAGTCAACATCCGGTTGACTTTTCCAAAATAAGCCTACCTTAAAGAGACTAAGTGTCTCATTTCCTATCAAAACCAATCTGATTTAACTCTAACACACCGAATACCGATAACGAAACATGAAGAAGCATAAAATGGGGGAAACAGGGCAGTATCTCATGTGACGACGGGCCGGGTCGTCACATGTGGTAGGCGTACCACCCGCTCCCATTTCATAATATCTTGTGGTAGGCGTACCACCTGCTCCCATTTCATAATCTATTATGGTAGGTGTTCCTCCTGCTCCCATTTCATAATCTCTTGTGGTAGGCGTACCACCCTCCCCCATTTCATAATATCTTGTGGTAGGCGTACCACCCGCTCCCATTTCATAATATCTTGTGGTAGGCGTACCACCTGCTCCCATTTCATAATCTCTTGTGGTAGGTGTACCACCCGCTCCCATTTCATAATCTCTTGTGGTAGGCGTACCACCCTCCCCCATTTTATAATATCTTGTGGTAGGCGTACCACCCGCTCCCATTTCATAATATCTTGTGGTAGGCGTACCACCTGCTCCCATTTCATAATCTCTTGTGGTAGGTGTACCACCCGCTCCCATTTTATAATCTCTTGTGGTAGGCGTAGCACCCTCTCCCATTTTATAATATCTTATGGTAGGCGTATCACCCGCTCCCATTTCATAATATCTTGTGGTAGGTGTACCACCACTCCCATTTCATAACACAATTACAAGAAATCCCGGAAAGGGAACATAAGTGATATAATAACCTCCTGGCGAAGGAACAAAAACAATATAATAGTTTCCCGGCAAGGGAACAAGATATTGAAACAATCATCATGGCAAGGGAGAATCAGCTATAGCCAATCTTAACTTAGCTTGTACTCAGCCCAAATAATGACAATGCTCAAACATAAATAAGATCTGCGAGGATAGAACAATTCTTTGCGCAATATAGAAGATCATTAATTAAAGCATCTGAAATGTCATTTAAGGACACAACCACTTTCAATTTAAGACTCACGGTCATGCTCGACACCAACGTATAGATACTCGTCACCATGCCTATACGTCGTACTCAACAAGAAGCAAGTAGCAAATATGACTCCACTCCTAATCCCTCAAACTAAGGTTAGACAAAATACTTACTTCGATACCTTGAACACCACTCAAGTCTCAATTATATCTTTACCTCTTGATTCCACCACCAATCAGCTCGAATCTAGTCATAAGTCACTTCATTACGTCAATAAATGCTAAATGAGTCAACCCCAATGCATGAAAATAAGTTTTACAAGGTTTTACCCAAAAAGGTCAAAAATTCCCCCGGGCCCACGTGGTCAAAACTCGAGGTTCAGACCAAAACCTGGTTACCCATTCCCCTACAAGTCCAAATATATGGTTTGTTTTGAAATCGGACCTCAAATTGAGGTCCAAATCCCCAATTTTAGAAAACCTAGGTTTTACCCAAAACACCCAATTTCCCCATGAAAATCTTTTATTTGAAGTTGAAATCATGTTAAAAGATGTTAAGAAGTGAAGAAAATGAGTTAGAAATCACTTACCAATCGTTTTGGAAGAAGAAAACTTGTTTAGAAAATCGCCTCTTACGTTTTGGGGTTTTGAAAAGTGTAAAAATAACTGAAAGTCACGTGAATTTATACCCATCTGAAACTCCCTGTGTGGACCGCACAAAAAGGACCGCGGCCACACAGGACTTCCTGAAGACCTGCAGATCATAGCCTCGTGCAGACTGCCAAAAGCCGACTGCGGCCGCATATCATCCACTGCGGACCGCGGCCGTACTGGCCCCTCCGCGGCCGCGCGCGATTTCTCGCGGACCGCGCAAGAGGGTTCAAAGACCTGCAATATTTTCTGAACCTGCATCATATGATCTTTTTAAGCCTAAGGCATCCCGGAACCTACTCGAAACTCACCCGAGCCCTCGAAACTCTAACCCAAGTATACACACAACCTCAAAAACATTCTACGAATATATTCGTGTAATCAAATCGCCAAAATAACATCATGAACATCGAATTAAACCTCAAGATCAATGAAATTTTCAAAAACACTATCAAGTTCAATTTTGGAAATTCAAGTCCGAAACACGTCAAACGACGTCCGATTTTAACCAAACTTTACAAAAACCTCTTAAATCACATATAAGACATGTACCGCACGCCAGAACTAAAACACGGGCCAGATACCAACACGTTCTAATCAATTTTCATTTCAATTTTCCTTAACAATTTCAGAAAACAATTTTACTCAAAAATTCATTTCTCAGGCTTAGGACCTCGGAATCTGATTCCGGGCATACGCCCAAGTCCCATATTTTCCTACGGACCCTCCGAGACTGTCAAATTGCGGGTCCGGGTCCGTTTACCCAAAATGTTGACTGAAGTCAAATTTTATTCATTTTAATATCAAAACTTAGCATTTTTCATAGAATTTCATATTTAAGCTTTCCGGCTATGCGTTCGGACTGCGCACGCAAATCGAAGTGACTATATATGAGGTTATAAAGGCCTCGGAAGCACATAATGGGTAAGAAAATAGGTGATGGCCCTTTGGGTCGTCACATTCTCCACCTCTACAACAACCGTTCGTCCTTGAACTGAGTCGGGGAAAAGGTGAGGATAACGGTCCAGCATATCGGACTCGGACTCCCAGGTCGATGCCTTAGGAGGCTGACCTCTCCATTGAACACGAACAGAAGGGAAACTCTTGGATCTCAACTGACGAACCTGCCGGTCTAGTATAGCTACCAGCTTCTCCTCATAGGACAAGTCCTTGTCCAACTGGACAGTGCTGAAATCTAACACGTGGGATGGATCACCGTGATACCTCTAAAGCATGGACACATGAAAAACTGGATGCACGACTGATAAGCTCAGTGGAAATGCAAGTCTATAGCCCACCTCTCCCACTCGATCAAGAATCTCAAATGGACCAATGAACCTCGGGCTAAGCTTGCCCTTCTTCCCAAATCTCATCACGCCCTTCATAGGCGACACTCAGAGCAACACCCGCTCACCAACCATAAAAGCCACGTATCGAACCTTACGATCTGCATAGCCTTTTTGCCTGGACTGAGCTGTACGGAGCCTGTCCTGAATAATCCCGACCTTGACCAAGGCCTCTTGAACTAGATCTGTACCCAACAACCGAGCCTCTCCCGGCTCAAACCATCCAATTGGAGATCGACACCGCCTACCATATAAAGCCTCATAGGGAGCCATCTGGATGCTCGACTGGTAGCTGTTGTTGTAGGAAAACTTTGCTAAAGGTAAGAACTGATCCCACGATCCTCCGAAGTCAATGACACAAGCTCGGAGCATATCCTCCAAAATCTGAATAGTTCGCTCGGACTGCCCGTCCATCTGAGGATGAAATGATGTACTCAACTCAATTTGAATTCCTAATTCTCGCTGAAATGCTCTCCATAAGTGCGAGGTAAACTGCATACCTCCGTTCGAAATGATGGATACCGGCACCCCTTGAAGGCGAACAATCTCTCGGATATAGATCTCAGCTAACCTCTCGGATGAATAGGAGACTGCCACAGGAATGAAATGCGCTGACTTGGTCAGCCTATCAACAATGACCCATACTGCGTCGAACTTCCTTCGATCCTGCAGGAGTCCAACTACGAAGTCCATAGTGATCCGCTCCCACTTCCACTTGGGAAGCTCAATCCTCTAAAACAAACCATCAGGTCTCTTATGCTCATACTTAACCTGCTGACAATTAAAACATCGAGCCACATATGCAACAATATCCTTCTTCATTCTACGCCACCAATAATGCTGCCGCAAATCCTGATACATCTTCGCGACGCCCGGATGAATAGAGTATCAAGGGCTGTGGGACTCCTCTAAAATCAATTCTCGGAGCCCATCCACATTAGGCACACAAACTCGACCCTGCAATCTCAAAACTCCATCATCATCTAAGGTGACTTGCTTGGCACCTCCGCACTGCACCGTGTCTCTAAGGACACACAAATGAGGATCATCATACTGCCGATCATGGATACGCTCCAATAAAGAAGAACGAGCTACCGTACAATCTAATACTCGACTAGGCTTAGAAATATCCAATCTCACAAATCGATTGGCCAAAGCCTGAACATCCAAAGCAAACGGCCTCTCACCGACTGGAATATAAGCAAGACTGCCCATATTGGTTGACTTTCTACTCAAAGCGTTGGCCACCACGTTGGCCTTTCCCGGGTGATATAAGATAGTGATATCATAATCCTTCAACAACTCCAACCACCTCCTCTGCCTCAAATTCAATTCCTTTTGCTTGAACAAATACTGAAGACTCTTGTGATCAGTGAACACCTCACATGCCACGCCATACAGATAGTGCCTCCAAATCTTTAATGCGTGAACAATGGCTGCCAACTCTAAATCATGCACTGGATAGTTCTTCTTATGAATTTTCAACTGCCTCAAAGCATAGGCAATGACCTTGCCCTCCTGCATCAACACTGCACCAAGCCCAATGCGAGATGCATCACAATAAACGGTGTAAGGCCCTGATCCTGTGGGCAGAACTAACACTGGTGTCGTAGTCAGAGCTGTCTTAAGCCTCTGAAAGCTTGCCTCACACTCGTTTGACCATCTGAACTGGGCACCCTTCTGAGTCAACCTAGTCATCGGGGCTACAATAGATGAAAACCCCTCCACGAACCGCCGATAGTAGCCTGCCAATCCCAAGAAACTCCGAATCTCTGTAGCTGATGCTGGTCTAGGCCAGTTCTTGACTGCCTCAATCTTCTTCTGATCAACCTGAATACCCTCTACAGATATGATATGACCCAGAAATGCAACTGAGCTCAACCAAAACTCACACTTCGAGAACTTAGCATATAACTTACTATCCCTCAAGGTCTGAAGAACCACTCTAAGATGCTGCTCGTGCTCCTCCCGACTGCGGGAATATATCAAAACATCATCAATGAAGACTATCACGAACGAGTCCAAATAAGTCCTGAACACTCGGTTCATCAAATCCATAAAGGCTGCTAGGGCATTGGTCAACCTAAATAACATAACCAAGAACTCGTAATGCCCATACCGAGTACGGAATGCTGTCTTAGGGACATCAGATTCCCTAATCCTCAACTGATGGTAGCCAGATCTCTAGTCAATCTTTGAAAATACCTTGGAACCCTGAAGCTGATCAAACAAATCATCAATCCTCGGCAGTGGATACTTATTCTTGATTGTGACCTTGTTCAACTGCCAGTAATCAATGCACATCCTCATCGAACCATCCTTTTTCTTAACAAACAACAACGGCGCACCCCAAGACGAAATGTTGGGTCTAATGAAACCCTTCTCAAGCAAGTCCTATAACTGCTCCTTCAATTCTTTCAACTCAGGCGGGGCCATACGGTATGGCAGAATAGAAATGGGCTGGGTGCCCGGAGTCAAATCAATGCAAAAATCAATATCCCTGTCAGGCGGCATACCCGGTAGGTCTGAAGGGAAAACCTCAGGAAACTCCCGAACAACAAGCACAGAATCAATAAAAGGGACCTCCACGCTAGAATTGCGAACATGCGCCAAATAGGCCAAACACCCCTTCTCAACCATACGTCGAGCCTTCACATACGAGATAACACTGCGGGTAGAAAGACCAGGAGTCCCTCTCCACTCTAAACGGGGCAAATCCGGTAATGCTAAGGTCATAGTCTTGGCATGGCAATCCAAGATAGCGTGGTACGGGGATAACCAGTCCATCCCCAATATAACATCGAAATCGGCCATATCTAAAAGCAACAAATCAACACGAGTCTCAAGATCTCCAATCACTACAATACAAGAATGATGAACTCGATCGACCACGATAGAATCACCCACTAGTGTAGACACATAGACAGGCATACTCAATGAATCACTAGGCATGACCAGGTATGGTGCAAAATAAGTTGACGTATACGAATACGTAGACCGTGGATCAAATAACACTGAAGCATCTCTATCACAAACCAGAATAGTACCTGTAATAACTGCATCTGAAGCCTCAGCCTTGGGCCTAGCATTGGGGCTGGGCCCCACCACCCTGAACTACCTCTCTAGGATGGCCTGCTCCTAGCTGGCCTCCACCTATGGCGGCCTGAGCTCCACCTCTAGGACCTCTACCTCTACCAATAGCACTTCTACCCCCACCTCTAACTAGCTGGGCAAGTTGTGTAACACCTGGTGCCTATACCATAGCACAAGAACCCTAATACGAAACACTGCTCGAAGCTCGAGAGTAGTACCTAGCAATGTGCCTCGTGTCGCCACAAGTAAAACAAATCCTCGACTACTGGGCTGACGACCCTGGAAACTCTGAAGCGGCGGTGCGCTGATAGGTGCTGATGGTGCACTGTAAGACTGCTGATCAAAATAGTGTGTCTGAGAACCACGACCACCTGAAGTACCAAGGGGGACCTGAAGAGCTAACTGGAAGGGCTTGGGAGGATGACCTCTACCATATGAATCTTTATCTCCAAACGAGGTACCACTGAATCTGCCCGAATGCGAAGCCTCTTATCCGACCCATGACCACCTCCCTGTAACAGAACCATCTCAACTCGGCAGGCCACATTGGCTGCCTTCTGAAATGTGATCTCACTCCCGGCCTCCTTGGCCATCTGAAAACGAATCAGTTGAATAAGACCATCAATAAACCTCCTCACCCTCTCTCTCTCGGTGGGAAGTATGACAAGATCATGGCGAGCTAGATCAATGAACCTGGTCTCATACTGGGTGACCATCATGGAACCCTGCTAGAGGCGCTCAAACTGCCTCCGAAAGGCCTCTCTCTGAGTCACGGGAAGAAACTTCTCCAGAAATAACACTGAAAACTGCTCCCATATCAAAGATGGCGACCCCGCTGGACTGGCTAAACAATAATCCCTCCACCAAGTCTTGGCGGATCCAGATAAGCAAAATGCAGCAAAATCGACCCCATTGGTCTCAACAATGCCCATGTTCGTGAGAACTTCGTGGCAGCTGTATAGGAAATCCTGGGGATCCTCAGAAGAAGATCCACTAAAAGTAGTAGTGAAGAGCTTGGTGAATCTGTCCAGTCTCCACAAAGCATCGGTGGACATAGCCGCTCCATCGCCGGTCTGAGCCACTACACCCGGCTGAACTGCCACCGCTGACTGAACCACTGAAACCTGAATCTGGGGAGCTACCTGCTTCGGAGTGCGAGTAGCAGGAGTCTGAGCCCCTCCTCCAGCCTGAGAAGTGACTGGAGCTACTGGAAGCAAACCTGCTCGGTGACACTCTCCGTGAGGCCCACCAATCGGACCAGAGCGTCCTGAAGAACTGGGGTGGCAATGAACCCCTCTGGGACCTGAGCTGGGCCTACTGGAACTGCTGGGGCCGGAACCTCCTCCTCGAAATCAACCTGAGGCTCCGCCACTAGTGCTACTGCTCGGGGCTGAGCTTTGCCCCTACCTCGGCCTCTAGCATATCCTCGGCCTCACCCTCTACCCCTAGTGGGAGCTGCTGCAGGGGGCTCGGGCTGCTGAGCGGTAGAAGAGAAAGCACGTGTTCTCACCATCTGCGAAGAACAGAGTAGAAGTTCAATTAGCATTTGAGGGATAAATCCGCACGACAAGAAAGAACAAATGTGAGATTTTACTAACTTTGTAACCTCTGGGGGATAAATACAGACGTCTCTGTACTGATCCCTCAGACTCTACTAAGCTTGTCCATGAGTTGTGAGACCTATGTAACCTAGAGCTCTGATACCAACTTGTCACGACCCGGATTTCCCACCCTCGGGAGTCATGATGGCACCTACTAATGTGAGATAGGCAAGCCGATCCTTAACTGCTTACTTCATTAACAATTACTTCTTTTAACAATTATCAGTGATAACATGAAGCAACGGCATTAAATAATTATGCGGAAGACTTAAATTAAAGAAGACGAAACAATAATGCGAGAATCAACATATGCCTCTACCCAAGAACTGGTGTCACATTACTCACGAACTTCTAAGAGTACTTGTCACAACCCCAAACCGGCCCGGTCATGATGGCGCCTCTCGTGAAGACAAGGCTTGCCGACACAACACTCACCTTAACCCTTTAAGTATTAAGAGTCATTTTTAAGTCTTTAAATTAAACAATATTTCATAATAAAATCCTGGAATAATAGTGCGGAATAAAATACCAGCCCGACATCTGGGTGTCACTAGTCATGAGAAACTATCAAGGTCTGAATACAACAAAAGTCTAACAATGTACTAAATACAGTAACAACAATGAGGGGAAGGAAGCGGTGCTGCGAACGTCATGCAGCCACCTTGCTAACTTTGATGACTCCGCGACTGAGCTATCAACACCTGCTACCGGGTTCCAATATACCTGAATCTGCACATGAGGTGCAGGGAGTAATGTGAGTACTCCAACCCAGTAAGTAATAAGACTAAATAAAGGCTGAGCAATAGGAAACAATTAATCCACATTTACGCTGGGTTCAATAAACACAACAGGCTTTCAAATAATAATACGAGTCAATCTTCCCTTTTAAAATCTAGCTTTTAGTAAAAATCATCTTTGAAATACCTTCCAACAGATTCAGTAGGGGTTCAATATAATTTAAAATAATAATAGAGATTAAAGTCATAATCGGCCCCTCGGGCAAAGCATAGTTCGTAAAATAGCCCCTCGGGCAAAACAGTAATCACAAACACTTCATAACTTGAAAATCTCAGTGGAAATAACCAATTTCAAATTAGTGATTAATTTCTAAACATCTCATAAATCCCAGTTTAAATAAAAGTTGTTTTAAAACATTTGTGCAACTTTCCGATAGAGACTCAATATAAAAATGAGTGAAAACAGTCAATAAATCAACATATTCGATAGAAACTCATTTTAAGATGAGTGAAATCAATAAGTTCATAAATAGGCCTTCAGGCAAAACACCACTCATATGCATGTATATATCTATCGCCCCTTGGGATAACCTCTCTATCACTCGTGACTCAACTCTTACCAATCAGTACTCGCACCCAGTATTCATGCTCAATTGGTACCATATAGTAACCGCTGCAGCATGCAGCCCGATCCTTATATCTCTCACAATAACTAAAATTAAAGTAACCGCTGCGGCATGTAGCCCGATCCATGCATCGTTGTGGCGCACAGCCAGATCCATATAAATAGTCGATTGCGCTCACTAGGAGTGTGCAGACTCCGGAGGGGCTCCTACAGCCCAAGCGCTATATTGCTGCGGCGTGCAGCCCGATTCATATAAGTATCGCTGCGGCGTGCAGACCGATCCATATACATATATAGATATACACATATTGCTTCGGCGTGCATCCCGATCCATAGATATATAATCCTCACAACTAGGCCCTCGGCCTCTCTCAGTCATTAACCTCACCATCAGACTCTCATTCTATCTCAGTCATCAATCTCACAATCAGACCCTCGGTCTTTCTCAGTAAAATAGGGAACTCAGCCCAAAACAATTTCCACATGTTAAGAATATAGTGATAAAGCCAGATTTGAGCAATAAACAGGTAAAACATGACTGAGAATATGCTTTCCAACAAATAGAGTGAGGAAAGATAGTAAAAATGCCTCTAAGGGTCTCAACAAGTCGGCACAAGGCCCCAAACATGGCATACAACCCAAAAATATAATAATGTCAAACAATTAACTATCAAATACGCATTAAAATATTCGTTCGGGATGGACTAGGTCACAATCCCCAGCGGTGCTCTACCCCACGCTCGTCATCCAGCGTGCAAGTCACCTCAAAGTAACACAACGACGTATAATCCGAGGTTTCAAACCCTCAGGACAGTATTTACAATCATTACTTACCTCGAACCGACTAATCCTCTAGCTCGCGATGTCTTTTTCTCTCAAATCGACCTCTGAATGCCTCGAATCTAGCCACAATAATTCGATTCGGTTAATAAAAATTATAGGAATTAATTCCATATGAAATTCTACATTTTCCATTAAAAATCCGAAATTGCACTCAAAATTCGCCTGTGGGGCCCACGTCACAGAACCCACCAAAAATTACGAAATATGAAACCTCATCCAACCACGAGTCCAACCATACCAATTTTACTAAAATCCGACATCAACTCGACCCTCAAATCTTCAAATTAAACTAAGAGGGTTTTCAAGATTTTTCCAACTAAAATCACCAATTAAATGCCAAAACTAGTAATAGATTCGGGTAATCTAACCAAAATTAAGATAAGAACACTTACCCCGTTGTTTTCTTTGAAAATCTCCCAAAAATCGCCTCTCCCCGAGCTCCAATTTGGTAAAAATGGAAAATGGGAAACTCAACTATCTGTCCAGAATTTCCGTGGTTACTGTTCTCAGAACTCAACCATACATATTCTGTTCACGGTACTATTCATGGGTACTGTTCACGGTACCGTTCATGGGTACAGTATATGGGGTACTGTTCATATATACTTTACACGGGTACTGTACACGAATACTGTTCATGTTTATTGTACATGGATACTGTTCACGCAGGTGCGGTCACTGTTAACACGTGCGAAAAATACAGAAACTGCTCAGAAAATTGCAGCATCTTTTCTTTTCACTAAAAAGGCTCTAACTCCATCATACTAACTCGGAAATCGATGATTCTTCTTCTTATGAGTCAAAAATAATAATACGAACATAGCCCTTCAGTCGAAACTCAATCCGGAGCTCTTTTGCTCAGTTCAATACCCATTTCGCTCGTTAAACAATTAACTCATGTTTCATGTCAAAAACCCAATCGCAACTTGATGAAATTAGACCAAACTTTCCATATCAGTCCTATAATTCATTATCAAAATTCCGGAAGTCTCGAAAGCAAATTCCGATCTCTAGAACTAAAAATGGTTCTTTGGATCATTACATGCTTATGCTTAAAACGGCAAAATCTTCCAAAAACTCTTCCAAAACTTATCTGAGACTCATGGGACCCCGACCAAACATGCCAACACACCCCATAACATAATTCAAACTTGTTCCAACCTTCGGAATGCTCAAAACAACATCAAAACATCAAATCACCCTCAGATTCAAGCCTAAGAATTCCAAAACATCCGAAATCCGAATTCGATCAAAAAGTCTAACAAACGACGTCCAAATGACCTGAAATTTTGCACACACATCACAAATGACATAACGAAGCTACAGAAACTCTCAAAATTCCATTCCGACCCTCGGATCAAAATCTCACCTATCAACCGGAATTCACCAAAATATTAACTTTGCCAATTCAAGCCAAATCCTTCCATGGACTTCCAAAATGCATTCCGATCGCGCTCCTAAGTCATAAATCACCCAACGAAGCTATCCAAATCATAAAATTTCTGATCCAAGCTCATATACAAATAAGTCAACTCTTAGTCAAACCTTTCAAATTCAAAGCTTTCAACTAAGACTATTCCTTCAAATTCATTCCGATTTTTCTTGAAAACCAATACCAACGACCTACATTAGTCATAATATGTTACATGGGGCAGGTCATGCCCATGAACTGGTGATCAAAGTGCAAAAGTTCAAAACGACCGGTCGGGTCATTACATCCTCTCCCACTTAAACACACGTTCATCCTCGAACGTACCCAGAGCTGTTCTAAATGCCAACCAATCGCTGAATTCCATGCATATAGCCGGGGGTGATCCCACGTCACCCTATCTCATATAGGTCTGATAACACCGTTTAACTAATATTACACAATCCAATCTAACCCATAAACCATAGAACCACATTTTCACTTCTGAAAACATCAATACGATCAGAGCCTCAAACCTATACTTTGAATAGACCCGTACTAGCTATAGTAACCCATGCATGCAACCTCAAGTGTAGTTATCTGATATACCACGTAACTCAAACACATGTAGCGAAAACTTCCATTCACAACAGCTGCACACAACACCCGAATACCGGTAGAAACCTCTTATCAATTAAGTCTCATTCCAACACTTCCATATACTGCCAATGATAAATGAAACACGCAATAAATCATAACCATCTCTGAGATCAGTCATCCATAAGGTTACTTCTCCTTTGGCAAGGACCATAGCAAATTTCTAAACCGAACCTCAATATTTACCCGTCAAACATGCTGAAATCGAATCCGTTTGTATTTATTAATGATCCCAATGATCTCCTCTAATCCAACACATTACTCTGGTGATATGACACATCCATACAGACCTAAGCCACAACTTACACAATACACGCATCAATACGCAACAATCCGAACATACTCAAATCATGAAAATGACTCAAATGAAAGAGCTGAACCTCAAGTTCACTAGTACCACCACAACACAAGACTGAGAACCAGTCTCACATCATAGGAACAAAACACACGAATCTAACCTGCAAGGTCATACCTCCACATATATTCACTGCAATGGGCGACCTTATTTAAACACTGCTCCACATGTAACCAACTTAAGTCACTATGCTCGAAATTGACAACCACGCACAATTTGATATTTGGAACCAAAGCAATTCATCATACTCACGGTGAAGCAAATAACATACACCACGTACACCCGATAGGACATGACCGATACGTCGTTCACCGAGCAACACCAAATTACTCTTCCCGCTCGACTTCCATTATGAAACTCCGATAGAACCGCACCATAGGTGCCTATAACCAACAGATCGTATCATCTCACAACCTCTAATACCTAATCATTCAACTAGAGATACTCTAAAATTTCCTTGTGCCACCAAGCAAACTCGAATATCACCAGTCGATCTACAAAGAAGGTGCCCAATACTACCAAAGTGCTATCAACTTAATAACATTGCCCTTTTACTAAAACATAGACTCTCGTCAAATCATTTCCAATTAGCAGTACCATTTCCTTAATCATCTGAGGCTACCCGCTGCCTAAGAGTTTTATGAACTTTCTTTCAGAACTAAACTGTAACTCATCTAGCCAAGAACTTCTATTGATCACATCTAGAAGAAAAATCATTACATATCCTATGCTTTTTACACTCGGAGAAATTGCACCTCTCCAACCACGGTAGAAATCAATAAGAACTCTCCCAATTCCATTTGCACAAATTCAACTGCCAGGACTGAATCCTTCTAACTAGACGAAGCTAAGCAAGCCATCAAAACCCAAGAGCATTGTTGCAAAATAGCTGTAGGAACTCATTACCTTGAACACACACAAGGAATTCATCATATCCTTACCATACCGATTTTATCTACTATCAAGATACCCCATCTATCTAAATTCCTTCTAATTCATCTTCAACTTGATATTCCTTCTTGCTGTAGCACCAAAAGTTCCTCAACCTATGCTTATCACACGAAACAAAAGCATAAAGCTACACCGTCTAAGGCTTCTAAGCCGCTGAATACTCTTTAAGTGTTCCCCAAAGACATTACCTTCACCTTCCCGATACTGATATATAGAATCCCATAATTAATATAGAAAATACCACAAGTCTTGCCATATTCCAATAAAAACTCAGTTTCTATCCATAAGTACAACTTAGAAGCCTCCAATTATTGCATGTAGAGTTTTGAACACAATAGGACCATTCTCTAGAGTCATCCACACTACTCAAACCGTAGTTAGATTGATTAAACGAACCGAACAACCTATGCTTCATTAGCACTCCGACACTGCCGAATGTGACATCATTCCAATATAACCAAGCAACTTCTTGCCCTATGCATCAGGAATTCCTTACCAATCACAACTCAAGTCATTCCCCGATTCTCGTACACCCATAAAGCATAACGTAGCCTTTATTGAAATTTCATTTACTCGAGCCATAACTGATTCACAAATGCGCCTTGAACTGGGACCATTAAAGCATATAACCGTGCAATCAACTATTCAATAGCGGACTCTCCCACTTGGCTCAAAGCCATAGGTCAAACACGCACCATAACTCATAACACATACGCTTTATTGCTGCCATAATACCATAGTGAGATTAACTCAATCCTTCATAAGCTCGTGGAACACAGACCATCTGGTACTTCATATCTTCTACAAATCTCATATTTACTCTCATAACAATTAAACACACTCTCTTAAGCGACCTAAATTAAATTCACATATATATTTCACTTGTAAATGGGATCTTCTAACGGACAACATAAAGATCACACAACTCCAGAACACTTTGCAGGAGATAACCCACCTGCTCCGCCTTAACTAACATTTATGTATACCTTCCACCATCATAAATTGTACGCAGTCACTTGGTTTTCTTGAGTCTGAACTCATACCGCAACATGAATATTGTTTTTTAATTCACTCACAACTGGGAAACATGAAAAGATTCTTCACACGCCTATAACTCAGGGCTATACCTCGAATCAAGATGGAATTCAAGCACCTAATAGTTCTTCTATCCTCCAGCAGACCCTTCTTGTCGTTTCCAAATCATATGAATACAGCTTGCAGTACCAACATACTCATCACATAGTTACTCAACCGTCACTTCCACTAATAGGGACAATACCGAACATATAAGTTTAAAACACTTGCTCACACAATCAGCACCTCAGTGCTCAAGCCATAGGCAAAGATCCGGCCTCAAGTCCTTCAGACTCACCCAACATCAACTTATAGAGATCACACCTCGCCCCTCGATCGGAAAATCACAAACCATCAAGGTACATATGATACTGAGCGATCATGCACGCTTACGAACGCGTGGAAGGAATTCAAAGAGTTACATTTTAAGCTGAATCAAAGGACGCACGATAAGAATTCAAGAATGTGAAGTTTTCCTAAAGGTTTTGCAGCCTCTCAAGGATAAATACAGACGTCTCTGTATCGATCCACAAGACTCTACTAAACCTGCTCATGACTTGTGAGACCTATGTAACCTAGGCTCTGATACCAACTTGTCACGACCCCAAACTGGCCTGGTCGTGATGGCGCCTCTTGTGAAGACAAGGCCAGCCGACACAACACTCACCTTAACCCTTTAAGCATTAATAGTCATTTTTAAGTCTTTAAATTAAACAATGTTTCATAATAAAATCCTGGAATAACAGTGCGGAATATAATACCAGCCCGACATCGGGGTGTCACTAGTCATGAGCAACTATCAAGGTCTGAATACAACAAAAGTCTAAAAATGTACTAAATACAGTAACAACAATGAGGGGAAGTAAGCGGTGCTGCGAACGTCATGCAGCCACCTTGCTAACTCTGATCACTCCGCGGCTGAGCTATCAACACCCGCTACCGTGTTTCGATATACCTGAATCTGCACACGAGGTGCATGGAGTAATGTGAGTACTCTAACCCAGTAAGTAATAAGACTAAATAAAGGCTGAGCAGTAGGAAACAATGAATACACATTTACGTTGGGTTCAATAAACACAACAGGCTTTCAAATCATAATACAGTCAATCTTCCCTTTTAAAATCTAGCTTTTAGTAAAAATCATCTTTGAAATACCTTCCAACAGTTTCAGTAGGGGTTCAATACCATTTAAAATAATAATAGAGATTAAAGTCATAATCGACCCCTCGGGCAAAGCATAGTTCGTAAAACAGCCCCTTGGGCAAAACAGTAATCACAAACACTTCATAAATTGAAAAATCTCAGTGGAAATACCAATGTCAAATCAGTGATTAATTTCTAAACATCTCATAAACCCCAGTTTAAATAAAACTTATTTTAAAACATTTGTGCAACTTTTCGATAGAGGCTCAATATAAAGATGAGTGAAAATAGTCAATACATCAACATATTTGATAGAAACTCATTTTAAGAGGAGTGAAATCAATAAGTCCATAAACAGGCCTCTTAGGCAAAGCACCACTCATATGCATGTATGTATCTCTCGCCCCTCGGGATAGGCTCTTTGCCACTCGTGACTCAACTCTTACCAATCAGTATTCGCACTCAGCATTCACGCTCAATTGGTACCATATAGTAACCGCTACGGTGTGAAGCCCGATCCTTATATCTCTCACAATAACTAAAATTAAAGTACCGCTGCGGCATGTAGCCCGATCCATGCATCGTTGTGGCGCACAGCCCGATCCATATAAATAGTCGACTGCGCTCACTGGGAGTGTGCAGACTCCGGAGGGGATCCTACAGCCCAAGCGCTATATTGCTGCGGCGCACAGCCCGATTCATATAAGTATCGCTGCGGCGTGCAGCCCGATCCATATAAGTATCGCTACGGTGTGCAGCCCGATCCATATACATATATATATATACATTGCTGCGGCGTGCAGCCCGATCCATAGATATATAATCCTCACAACTAGGCCATCGGCCTCTCTCAGTCATTAACCTCACCATCAGACTCTCAGTCTATCTCAGTCATCAATCTCACAATCAGACCCTCGGTCTATCTCAGTAAAATAGGGAACTCAACCCTAAACAATTTCCACATGTTTAGAATATAGTGATAAAGCCAGATTTGAGCAATAAACAGGTAAAACATGACTGAGAATATGCTTTCCAACAAATAGAGTGAGGAAAGATAGTAAAAATGCCTCTAAGGGTCTCAACAAGTCGGCACAAGGCCCCAAACATGGCATACAGCCCAAAAATATAATAATGTCAAACAATCAACTATCAAATACACGATGTCTTTGTCTCTCAAATCGACCTCCGAATGCCTCGAATCTAGCCACAATAATTCGATTCAGTTAATAAAAATTATAGGAATTAATTCCATATGAAATTCTACATTTTCCATTCGTCCCATTTTCCAGAACTTAACATTCTGTCTGGTACTGTTCACACTGTTCACGGGGGTACTGTTCACGGACTATTCACGAGTTACTGTACACGGTAATATTCACGGGGTACGGTACACGGTACCGTTCACGCAGGTGCGGTCACTGTTCACACGTGCGAAAAATGCAGAAACTGCCCAGAAAATTGCAGCAGCTTTTCTTTTCACAAAAAAGGCTCTAACTCAATTATACGAACTCGGAATTCGATGAATCTTGTTCCTATGAGTCACAAATAATAATATGAACATAGGCCTTCAGTCAAAACTCAATTCGGAGCTTATTTGCTCAGTTCAATACCCATTTCGCTTGTTAAACAATTAACTCATGTTTCGTGTCAAAAACCCAATCGCGACTTGATGAAATTAGACCAAACTTTCCAGATCAGTCCTATAATTCATTATCAAAATTCCGGAAGTATTGAAATCAAATTTTGATCTCTAGAACTAAAAATGGATCTTTGGATCATTACATGCTTATGCTCAAAACGGCAAAATCTTCCAAAAACTCTTCCAAAACTTATCCGAGACTCATGGGACCCCGACCAAACATGCCAACACACCCCATAACATAATTCAAACTTGTTTCAACCTTCGGAACGCTCAAAACAACATCAAAACATAATATCACCCTCGAATTCAAGCCAAAGAATTCCAAAACTTCCGAAATCCGAATCGATAAAAAAGTCGACCAAACGACGTCCAAATGACCTGAAATTTTGGACACACATCACAAATGACATAACGAAGCTACAACAACTCTCGGAATTCCATTCCGACCCTCGGATCAAAATCTCACCTATCAACCAAAATTCGCCAAAATATTAACTTTGTCAATTCAAGCCAAATCCTTCCATGGACTTCCAAAATGCATTCCGATCGCGCTCCTAAGTCATAAATCACCCTACAAAGCTATCCAAATCATAAAATTTCTAATCTGAGCTCATATACAAATAAGTAAACTCTTAGGCAAACCTTTCAAATTCAAAGCTTTCAACTGAGAATGTTCCTTCAAATTCATTCTGATTTTTCCTGAAAACCAAAACCAACGATCTACATTAGTCATAATACGTTACACGCAGTAAGTCATGCCCGGGAACTGGTGATCAAAGTGCAAAAGTTCAAAACGATCGGTCGGGTTGTTACAATACTAAATACAACCGTTTGAAAGAAAATAAAAACTGTTTGTCTCGAATACATGAGATAACAGACTGAAATAAAAGATAGAGGAAACGTCGGACTTGCGGATGCCTGCAAGGCTACCTCGGTGTCTCGCTGGACTGAAGGCTGGCTCCCGCGCTACTGCTGCTGTCCAAGACCTGGATCTGTGCAAAAAAGCACAGAGTGTAGCATCAGCACAACCGACCCCATGTGCTGGTAAGTGTCTAGCCTAACCCCAGTGAGGTAGTGACGAGGCTAGGACTAGACTCCAGATAAACCTGTGCAGTTATACAATATATGGCGGAAAAGTAAACAAGTAATAAGCAGTTAAAGCTAGGGAAGGGAAACATGCTTCGGGGATAGCAATTAAAAGAAAATAACAGGGAATAATAAGGAAGCTAGTAATATAACTTCTATCACAAATGAAGAAAACAAAGGCAACTTTCACTTTCAGTTTCATCTTGTTGCAGGCGTGCAACCTGATCCCATTTCTCATATCTCGTGGTAGGCATACCACCCGCTCCCATTTCATTATTTCTCGTGGTAGGCGTACCACCCGCTCCCATTTCATAATATCTTGTGGTAGGCGTACCACCCGCTCCCATTTCATCAATCTTGTGGTAGGCGTACCACCCGCTCCCACTTCATAATATCTTGTGGTAGGCGTACCACCTGCTCCCATTTCATAATATCTTGTGGTAGGCATACCACCCGCTCCCATTTCATAATATCTTGTGGTTGGCATACCACCCATTCCCATTTCATCACACAATTACAAGAAATCCTGGCAAGGGAACATAAGCGATATAATAACCTCCTAGCGAGGGAACAAAAGCAATATAATAGTTTCACGGCAAGGGAACAAGATATCTAAACAATCATCCCGGCAAGGGAGAATCAGCTATAACCAATCTTAACTTAGCTTGTACTCAGCCCAAATAATGACAATTCTCAAACATAAATAAGATCTGCGAGGATAGAACAATTCGTTGCGCAATATAGAAGATCATTAATTAAAGCATCTAAAATGTTATTTAAGGACACAACCACTTTCAATTTAAGACTCACAGTCATGCTCGACACCAACGTACAGATACTCGTCACCATGCCTATACGTCGTACTCAACAAGAAGCAAGTAGCAAATATGACTCCACTCGTAATCCCTCAAGCTAAGGTTAGACCAAACACTTACCTCGATGCCTTGAACACCACTCAAGTCTCAATTATAGCTTTACCTCTTGATTTCACCACCAATCTGCTCGAATCCAGTCATAAGTTACTTAATTACATCAATAAATGCTAAATGAGTCAACCCCAATGCATGAAAATAAGTTTTACAAGGTTTTACCCAAAAAGGTCAAAAATGCCCCCGGGCCCACGTGGTCGAAACTCGAGGTTCGGACCAAAACCCGGTTACCCATTCCCCACAAATCCAAATATATGGTTTGTTTTGAAATCGGACCTCAAATTAAGGTCCAAATCCCCAATTTTAGAAAACCTAGGTTCTACCCAAAACACTTAATTTCCCCATGAAAATCTTTGATTTGAAGCTGAAATCATGTTAAAAGATGTTAAGAAGTGAAGAAAATGAGTTAGAAATCACTTATCAATGGTTTTGGAGAAGAAAAGTTATTTAGAAAATCGCCTCTTACGTTTTGGGGTTTTGAAAAGTGTAAAAATAACTGAAATTCACGTGAATTTATACCCCTCTGAAACTCCCTTTGCGGACCGCACAAAAAGGACCGCGGCCGGACAGGCCTCCCTGAAGACCTGCAGATCATAGCCCCGTGTGGACCGCACAAAGCCGACCGCGACCGCATAGCATCCACCGCGGATCGCTCAAAGGAGACCACGGCCGCACGCGATTTCTCGCGGACCGCGCAAGAGGGTTCAGAGACCTACAATATTTTCTGAACCTGCAACATATGATCTTTTTAAGCCTAAGGCATCCCAGAACCTACTCGAAACTCACCCGAGCCCTCGAAACTCTAACCCAAGTATACACACAACCTCAAAAACATTCTATGAACATATTCATGTAATCAAATCGCCAAAATAACATCATGAACATCGAATTAAACCTCAAGATCTATGAAATTTTCAAAAATTCCATCAAGTTCAATTTTAGGAATTCAAGTCCGAAACACGTCAAACGACGTCTGATTTTAACAAACTTTACAGAAACCTCTTAAATCACATATAAGACTTGTATCGGGCACCGGAACCAAAATACGGGCCTGATACCAACACGTTCTAATCAATTTTCATTTCAATTTTCCTTAACAATTTCAGAAAACAATTTTACTCAAAAAATCATTTCTCGGGCTTGGTACCTCGGAATCCGATTCCGGGCATACGCTCAAGTCCCATATTTTCCTACGGACCCTCCAAGACTACAAATCGCGGGTTCGGGTCCGTTTACCCAAAATGTTGACCGAAGTCAAATTTATTCATTTTAATATCAAAACTTAGCATTTTTCATAGAATTTCATATTTAATCTTTCCGGCTACGCGCCTGGACTGCGCACGCAAATCGAAGCAACTCTAAATGAGGTTTTCAAGGCCTCAAAAGCACATAATGGGTAAGAAAACAGGTGATGGCCCTTTAGGTCGTCACAACTATACCCAAAAACTTTTGTAGCTCTTTGGTACTATCTAATTTTTCTGGCATTTCTAGGGCCTTTTTAGCTATATGGGATTGTAATTTAATTTCCCCATCCCCTAAGATTACTCCTAGAAAATTTATATAATTTTTACATAGTTTCATCTTCTTTTTACTAATTATTATTCCATTATCTACAAATAATCTAAATACTGTCTGTAAATGTCCTAAATGTTCTTTAATATCTTTACTAAATACTAATATATCATCTACATATACTAAAACAAATCTCTTATATTCTCCAAATATACTATCCATTTTTCGTTGAAAAATTGGTGGAGCTGTTTTCAGTCCGAACGACATTACTAACTATTCGAAGTGTCCTTCAGGACAAGTAAATGCAGTCCACTCAATGTTTCTTCATGCATCTTTACTTGCCAATATCCTGATTTATAGTCAAACTTGCTGAATATCCTTTTTCCTTGTATTCTATTTATTAGTTCCGTTTTATCAGGTAACTTATATCTATCTGTTCTAGTGTTATCATTAAGTCTTTTGTAGTTTATTACCATTCTTGCTTTTCCTCTTACTATCTCACTATGGTTTCTAACCATAAAGGTTGCTGACCTGTGTTTAGAAGTGGATCTTCTTATTACTCCTAAATTTATAAGTTCTTTAATTTGAATTTTGAATTCTTCTAGATCTTGATTTGTAGTTTCTATTGAGGTTGTTTTAATTATATATTCTGGATTAATTATATCTAATTTACACATAACTTTATCGTTTTCCCAATGTTTTAAAGGTTTTTCTCCTATTATTTCTATTTCATCTAATAATTTTATTGTATTATCTAGATCCTTTTCGTTCTTTATTATTCCTATTTTTTGTAGTCTTGTTTTGAAATTGTATAATTCTGTTTCAATATCTATTAAAGTATAGTCTTTTTCTAATATATCTCTATCTTCATTTTCTTCTAGTATTAAGGTTTTAGATTCTTCTTTAATCTTACAACATGTATTTTTATCTTTATAATCTTTACAACATTCTTTTTGATCTTTTTGCAAGTTTTTCTGGCTTACGTTTAGTCGTGTTCTTATCCTGGTTGCATTTTCTATTGTTTGTACGGGTGTTTGTGTAAAGTTTTTAAAGAATATTACTCCATCTCTACTGAGTAGGCATCTACCATTATTATGTAATATGAAATTTAGTCCTAATACAAAGTCTACATTTATGTTTAAGTCCCTTACCCAGATTTTATCTACCTTGTAGCTGGGTTTGTATAAATCTAAACATGTATTTATAAAGCTGATCTGTGATTTATCTACATAATGTCTGTACATATTATGGGTTCCATCCATTTGCATAGCTGCAACTGGTTTATCTAAGGTTTTAATTAGATTTGGAGGAACTATCCTTTTATTTATTATACATCTTGTGCATCCGGAATCTACTAGGGCTAAGTTTCTATTTCGTAATTTTCTATTTTGATTCTTGCTAAAAAATTTATTGTACTAAGTTTTTTATCTTCATTACATATAAGCGCATTGCAATTTTTTATACTCATTAATTCTTCTTCTACTGTTGTTATGTTTTCTTTTATATCTTCTAATTTCTCTTTTCCTTTTTCCATTTTCTGTATTCTTTTTTCTAGTTCATTTATTCTAGCTTCTAATGTCATTATTCTCAAATTCATGCTATGATCATTTATTTCTTGGTATTTTTCTTCTTATTTATTTTTGTTTCAAAATCTTTTTCTATACATGAAATACATCCTTCTAGATAGCATAATTTACATTTAACTCTCTTATTTCTACTAGGGTACCATTTGCATATGAAACACTGATTACTATCTAATCCTTTATTTCTTTCAAAATTATGGGTACATTCCTCTGATATGTTTACAAAGGTATTTTCTTCTAAGTCTAATTTTTCTAATCCTATCTCATTTATTAATTCTTCCTCTTCTGATTCTGAGGTATCTATTTGAGTTTTTTCTTCTATATCTATGCTTACTATAGAGTATATACTTTCGTTATCTGACATATATTTGTCTACATTTATTAGGGTTTCTTGAAAATCTTCTATTAACTGTGAATTTCTTGTTTTATTATTAATTCTTTTTGGGCACGTATTTGCTAAGTGTTCTACACTACCACAAGTAAAATATTCTAGTTTGTTTTTATAGTTCCTTTCTGTTCTATACTTTCTAACATGTCTATCCCTATCTAAGTAGGGTTTTCTAGCTAATGATTTTCTAAGATAATAATTTTTTCTGTTGTATCCCTTGTTGTATTGAGGTTTATATTTTCTATATTTCTTTTTTCTATATTCATTTTTGTCATAACTTTGTGTTGTATACACAGTTGATCTACAGAAACTCATATTGTTCTATTTTAGTTGTTTTTGTATCTGTAAATTGGTACATTTTTCTTGTAGTATTTTCATTATATGTTGTACTTTATGCCCTATAGACCATTTTGTATGTGGATTTTGTATTACACCTTCTCTTTTATACCATCGTTCTTCTATTTCTCTTCTTAAGACTCCTGGTAGTTTATTAAATAACTTTTTACCTAGATCTTGATCAAAAGCATTTCCACTAATAGTACAATTATAAAAATAATTATTTAAAAACTTTTTTATATGAAACCAACTGCTTATACTTAATTGTTCTAATTTTATTAAAGCGTTCTTTTGTAATACTACTAATCCACTATTTGGATCTTCACCTGTGATCAAGCTATGTATTTTATTTGTAAAATTATAAGGATTTAGTCCCATTGCTATTAACATTTGAAAATCTTGTGGAAATTCTAATTTATAGGCTTCCCATAAGCCCTTTGTTGATTCTCCTAAGAAGGTCTCCATATATTTATACATTGTTTCTGCGCCTGTGTCATTATAAGTTTTTATAAAGTCTGCTACTACTATCCATAGGTCTATTACTGAGTTCCACATTTGTGGATCATGAGCTGCTATATTTAATATTTTACCCTTACTTCCTCCTTCCTGTAGTCTTATAGGTTCTTCTATAGGCATTCTTTTTCCTGATGGTTTTACATTTTCTATTTTTGTTTCTTGATCTATTCTATATACTCTTTTTCTAGGTACATTTCCTATGCTAGTATCTATGGTACTTTGGTAAGTTGTTCTCTGAAATGGGCTTGGGCTAGAACTATTTGATTCCATTAATTCTTTTAAACTTATTAGAGATTCTATCTCTGTTTCTTCATAACTATCTTGTATCTCTTCAAAAATTTGATCGAATTTATCTGATTTTTTCTGTGAAATATTTTCTTTTCTATATCCCCAATTATCTGTTCTTAATTCACATTTCTTAAAATGCTCTTCTAATTTGCTTAAAGTTAATTTTTCAAGTTTACACCCTTTACATTGGAAAGTTTTATTTCTATTTTCTTTAACTAGCCTTCTTGCTTTTTCTAATGCTATGTCTACTTCGAACTCGTCTTGTATTATTTCAATATTCATAAATTCAGTATCATTATCTTCCATCGTACTTTCAGTTCCATCATCTATTTCTTTTTGGGTAGAATAGTTATAATTGGTAAACCTAATTGATGTTTCTCCTTTAGGGTTTGTATACATTAAGTGAGATTCTGGTATGAATATTTTTGGCTTTGCGAAATCTTCTAGATTCCTTTCTAATCCAACATATTCTTCTGGGTTTATCTTAATAGATTTTATTAATTTTATCCCTTTATTTCCCATTACTTCGACTATATGGTCCACCTTAATTTTAATTTTTGTATTACTATTTGTTGCCATTTTTCCTATGAAACCTACACATATCAGTAAATTATTTCCATTATTCATTTCTTCATATCCCTTAGTCTGTATTCCTATTTTGATATTTTTTCCAAATTCTGCTAGATTTATGTCACGACCCAAAACTCAGACCTGGTTGTGATGGCGCCTCTCATGGAGACAAGGCCAGCCGACACAACACCCATTTTAACCCTTTAATCATCGAGAGTCATTTTTAAGCCTTCAATTTAACAAATGTTTCATAATATAAGTCTGAAAGAACAGTGCAGAAATAACATACAAGCCCGACATCGGGGTGTCACTAGTCATAAGCATCTACCAAAGTCTGAATACAACAAAAATAGTCAAAAGTGTACTAAGTACAGTGATAAAAAAGAGAGGAAGGAAGCAGTGCTGCGAACGTCGTGCAACCACCTTACTAACTTCGATGACTCCGCGTCTGAGCAATCAACAACAGCTATCGGTTTCCGAAATACCTGAATCTGCACACGAGGTGTAGGGAGTAATGTGAGTACTCCAACCCAGTAAGTAATAAGAGTAAATAAAGACTGAGCAGTATGAACAATGAATCCACATTTATGATAAGAACAACAGGCTTTTAAATCAGAATACTAGTCGATCGTCTCATTTAATATCCAGCCTTTTTGTAAAAAATCATTTGAAAATGCTTTCCGACAGTTTCAATCGGCGTTCAATACCATTTATAATAAAAGAGATGAAAACCATAATTAGCCCCTTGGGCAAAGCAGTGGTCATAAATACCTTAAAATTTGAAAATCTCAGTGGAAATAATGAATGCCAAATTAATGGTTAAGTTCTGAACATCTCATAACCCCAACGTGGGTGAAAATTTGTTTAAAAACATTTATTCAACGTTTTTCAACAGAGGCTATGTATAAAGATGAGTAGAAGCAGTCAATAAATCAACATATTCGTTAGAGACACACTTAAAAAGGAGTAAAAACCAATAAGTTCATAAACATGCCTCTCAGGCAAAACATCACTTATGTGCATGTATATATCTATCGCCCCTCGGACTAGCCTCTCAGTCACTTGTGACTCAATAGGTACCATATAGTAACCGCTGCGGCGTGCAGCCTGATCCATATATCGCTGCGGCGTGCAGCCCGATCCATATATATAGTCGACTATGCTCACTGGGGGTGTGCAGACTCCGGAGGGGCTCCTACAGCCCAAGCGCTATATCACTGCGGTGTGCAGTCCGATCCAATATATATCGCTGCAGCGTGCAGCCCGAACCATAAATATATAATCCTCACCATCAATCCATCGGCCTCTCTCAGTCATCAACCTCGCAGCCACTCGGGCATCTCTCATTGTTGGGTTCTCAACCCCTCTCAGTCATTATACACACAGCCTCTCGGGCATAATAATATAAGGTAGGGATCTCAGTCCACATACTTCTCTCATTTAGGATTAGCATTGATAAAACTGATTCTTATTGTTTAAGCAAATAGAAACATGACTGAGAATATGAGTTTTAACAAGTAAAGTGAGGAGAATCAGTTAAAATGCCTCTAAGGGTTCTACAGGTCGGTACAAGACGCCAAACATGGCATACAACCCAAAATATAATAACATCAAACTATTAACTATCACTTACACATTAAAATAATCTTTCGGGATGGACTAAGTCACAATCCCCAGCGGTGCTCTACCCCACGCTCGTCATCTAGCGTGTAAGTCACCTTAACATAGCACCACAATGTGTAATCTGGGGTTTCAAACCCTCAGGACAGTATTTACAATCATTACTAACATCGAAGTAGCTACAACTCTAGCTCGCGACGCCTTTGCCCCTCGAGTCGGCCTCCACGCACGTCGAATCTATCCAAAATTAGAACGAATACGTCATAATATGCTAAGGAAACAAAGCCCAAGAGAAAACAATCAAAATATATCAAAAATTCCGAATTTAGCAAAACCCGAGCCCCGGGCCCACATCTCGAAATTTGACAAAATTCACAAAACTTGAATCCTTATACTCTCACGAGTCTAACCATATGAAAATTATCCAATTTCGATACCATTTGGTCCTTCAAATCATCATTTTATATTTTTGAAAGTTTCAACTATTTTCTTCCCAAATCATGAATTCAATGATAGATTCATGTACTCTAGCCAAATCTGAGTCAGAATCACTTACCCCGATTAATTTCTTGAAAAACCTTCGAAAAATCGCCAAAATCCGAGCTCTGTAGGTCAAAATATCAAATAAAACCCAAAACCTCTTATTTATAGAGTACCCCTCAGATTTCAGCCTCCACGGGCCGCACCAAATTGACCGCGGTCCGCACAAGCCAGTGCGGTCCGCACAAAAACAACCGCGTCCTCTACAGTGACAGGCTTTAGTATTTTGGCCATAACGTTTTCTACAAATGTCCAAAATGCGATATCTTTACCTTTCTGGAAACTAGACACGAAGGACTACAATTTTTAGTTTTGAATCATCTCAAAATTCCTAGTAGATCAAAAGATATGACCTTCCGAAGTTGGACCGATGACCTGCGGATCTTCATGACCGCGGACCGCGGACCATTTTCCGCGCCCAGCACTAAACCACCGTGCTCAGCACTAAACTTCTGCCCCCATCCATTTTCTAAGTTCAGGAATGTCCGGACTTGCTCAAAACTTACCTGAAACACACCCGAGGCCCTCAAACCTCAACTCAAACATACCAACACCTCTCATAATATCATTAACACCTTGTCGAGTTTTCGAATCACTCAAAACAACATCAAAACACCAATCAACTTCAGATTCAAGCTTAAGAACTTAGAAATTTCAAATTCCACAAACAACGCCGAAACCTATCAAATCAGGTCTGATTGATCCCAAATTTTGCACATAAGTCATAAATGACATAATGGAGCTATTCCAACATCTTGAGTCGGATTTTGATCTCGATATCAAAAAGTCAACCCCTCGGTCAAATTTCCAAACTTTGACTTCTAATTTTCGCCATTTCAAGCCTAATTAAACTACAAACTTCCAAATAATTTTCCGAGCACGATCCTAAATCCAAAATTAGCATACGGAGCTAACCAAATCATAAAAATTCCGATCCGAGATCATATACAAACAAGTTAAATATTGGCCAAACCTTTCAAATTTTAAGCTTTCAACTGAGACTGTTCTTCTAAATTAAATTCTGATTAACCTAAAACCCAACACCAACGATTTACATAAGTCATAATACACCACACGGGGCAAGTCATGCCCGAGAACTGGCGAGCAAAGTGCAAAAGCTCAAAACGACCGGTCGGGTCGTTTCATCCCCCCTCACTTAAACATACGTTCGACCGCGAACGCGCTATAGTTCACCATGCACATACCTGGGGGTGATCCCACGTCACTCTATCTCACATAGGCTTGATAACACACAGTAACTGAAATTTCACAACCAATCTAACCCATAAGCCTTAGAACCACATTTTCACTTCTGAAATCATTCACAAGATCAGAATCTCACATCTATATTCAGAATAAGCCCGAACCAGTTGTAATTACCCATACTTGCAATCTCAGGTGCAATCACTTGATATACCACATGACTCAAACACTTGTAGTGATAACTTCTAATTACAGCAACTGCACTCAACAAACGAATACCGATAGAAAAACTCTTATCAACTAAAGTCTCACCCCAACACTTTCATATACTCCCAATGATCACTAAAACACGCGATAAGCCATAACCATTTCCCAGATCAACCATTCAAGAAGTCACTCCTCATTTGGCAAATACCACAGCAAATTTTTGAGTCGAAGCTCGATATTATCCTTTCAACATGCTGAAATCAAATCCGTTTGCAGTCATTAAAGACCCCGACGGTCTCATCTAATCCAACACAACTACTATTGTGACATTGACACCTCAATATATACTAAAGACATGATTTGTGCAATCCGTGCACCAATTAGCCACAATCCGAACCTACTCAATTCCTGAAAAATGACTCAAATGAAAGAGTTGTACCGCAAGCTCACTAGTACCACCACACACAATGCCGAGAACCCGTATCACATCATAAAAACAGAACACACAAATCTAACCCGCAGGATCATACTTCTCCATCGCTTCGCTCCTACGCGTGACCTCATCCAAACACTGATCCATGTGAAAACACCTTAAGTCACTCTTCTCAAAATTGACAATCGTGCGCAATATGATGGCTAAAACCAAAGCAATCATCATAACCGCCGCAAAGCAATTGATATAACATTACACATACCCGAAGGGACACAACCGATACGCTACCCGCCGAGAAATACCCGATACTCTACCCGCTCGAATTCAACTGAGAGGACCCAATAACGCCGCACCACATGTGCCTATAACCAACAAACCTTAACGCCTCGCAACATGGAAAGATAACTCATAGATCCCCGTGATTACTAATAACTCAATACAAACTGAATCAACACATCTCTCACTATTGGCAACTCGAAGTCAACCAAGCCGTCGTGATACAGAACACACATCTATATAGGTCTACCAATGAACCACACATCAAGTCTAGTCACACACAACGGATAAATAATCCTCCGAAGGTTCACAACGACTAAATCATAACACATACTACCCTCTGACCAACCTTAGCTATTTTCTCACAGTCCAAAACCGTAATACCTATGATGTATTATTAACTCAATCACATTTCCCTCTTTCTGAAGTGCATACCGTTATCAAGACACACCATTTAGTAATATCATTTACCTAGTCATCTGAAATTGCATGTGTTGTCTAAGAATTTATGACCTTCCTTTCAAAACTGAATTGTGACCTTACATATGCCAATCTCCGCCCTACACAACATACCACATATAACATGCCATCCTATGATAAATATGAGAACTTTAAAATCCCTTTTCGAGCCACAATCAACTACATACTTAACTAGTCAAAATTTTTTTATTTGATCCCATCTAGGAGAAAATCACTATACATTCCACGCTCCTTATGCCAGTAGAAATTATACCTCTCTATCGTGGTAGAAATTACTAAGAACTCTACAAATCCCTCTTTCCATAAAACCAAACCACCAATACTGATGTATTTTAACTCAACCAAGATATACAAGCCATCCAAAACCTAAGAGCATTGCCACGAAACACATATGGAAACTCATTACCTTGTAAACACCCAAAGAACTATTCATATCCTTACCATACCGATATGGCCTACTACTAAGCTATTCCATCTATCCGAGTTCCCTTCTGTTTTATCTTCAACTTGACATTCCCTCTTGTTGTAGCACCACCACTCCTCAACCCGGACTTACCACACGAGACCCAAGCATAAAACCACACTGTCTAAGGCTCATAAGCCGCTGAATACTCTCTTAAATATTCCCAAAAGCACCACCTTCAAAATACTTTACTCTGAAGAAACTTCCTACAAATCTAATCTGTTACCTTTACCTTCCTAATGCTGATACATAGAATCCCATAATTAATATAGAAAATACCACAAGTCTTGACATCTTCCAATGAAAACTCAGTTCCTAACCACACATACAACTTGAAAATACCCAATTGTTACATGTAAAATCTTGAACATATTAGAGCCATCCTCGAGAGTCATTCGCTCTACTCAAACCCCAATTAGCCCGATCAAAATAACCGAACAACCTGTGCCTCATTAGCACTTCAGTACCTACAGAATGCAACCTCATTCCAATATAACCAAAGCAATTTCCTGCTCTATGCACTGAGCATCCTTTACCAACAACAGCTCAAGACATCTCGTGATTTTCATACACCTATGAATCATGACATACTTTGTCAAAATTTTTCTTTCACTCGAGCCATCCTCGGTCTCAATCTCCATAAGCCGTAACTAATTCGCCCGCACGCCTCAAACTGGAACCACCATAGCACCTAACCGTGCAATCGCCTAATCAATAGCTGACTCCCCCACTTGGCTCGAAGCCATAGATCAACAAACACTCAATACTCATAATGCTTATACTCTATCGATGCCATAATACCATAGTGAGATTTAAGCTCAATCCTTCATAAGCTCGTGAAACACAAACCATCTGATAGTTTGAATCTTCTGGAATCTCGCATTTATCCTCGCAACAGTCAAGCTCACTCTCCTAAGCACCCCAAATTTTAATTTTCAACACATATCTTTTACTTGCAAATGAGATCTTCTAGCAAACACATAAGAATCACACAATCTAAGAACACTTCGCAGGAGCTAACCCACTTGCTTTGCCTCCAAAACATTTCGGTATACCTTCCACCGTCATAAACTGTACGCAGTCACTTAGACTTCCTGAGTCTAAACTCATACCGTAACATGAAATTTACTTCACTCACAACTGGAAAACATGAAAAGATTCTTCACACGCCCATAACTTGGGGCTATACCTCGAATCAAGATGGAATTCAGGCACCTAGTAGTTCTTCTATCCTCCCGCAAACCCTTCTCGTCGCTCCCAAATCATATGAATATATCTCGTAGTCACATCACACTCATCACGTAACTATTCAGTCATTACCGCTACCAATAGGGCACTACCAAAACATATAAGTTCAAAAACACATGCTCATATAATCAGCACCTCGGTGCTCAAGCTATAGGTAAAATTCAGCGTCAAGTCCTCCAAACTGGCCCAACATTAACAAACAGAGATCACATCTCGCCCCTTAATCAGGGAATCACAAGCCATCAATGCACATCTGATACCGAGCGCTCATGCGCGCATACGAACGCATGGAAAGAATTTAAAGAGTTACATTTCAAGCTAAATCAAGGACGCATAACAAGAATTCAAGAATGTGAAGTTTTCCTAAAGGTTCTGCAGCCTCCTGAGGATAAATACAGACGTCTCTATATCGATCTGCGAGACTCTACTAAACTTGCTCATGACTCGTGAGACTTATGTAACCTAGGATCTGATACCAACTTGTCACGACCCAAAACTCAGACTTGGTCGTGATGGCGCCTCTCGTGGAGACAAGGCCAGCCGACACAACACCCATTTTAACCCTTTAATCATCGAGAGTCATTTTCAAGCCTTCAATTTAACGAATGTTTCATAATACAAGTCTGAATGAATAGTGCAGAAAAAACATACAAGCCCGACATCGGGGTGCCACTAGTCATGAGCATCTACTAAGGTCTCAATACAACAAAAATAGTCAAAAGTGTACTAAGTATAGTAATAAAAATGAGAGGAAGGAAGCAGTGCTGCGAATGTCGTGCAACCACCTTACTAACTCAAATGGCTCCACATCTGAACAATCAACACCCGCTACCGGGTTCCGAAATACATGAATCTGCACACGAGGTGTAGGGAGTAGTGTGAGTACTCCAACCCAGTAAGTAATAAGAGTAAATAAAGACTGAGCAGTATGAACAATGAATCCACATTTATGATAAACTCAAAAAGCACAACATGCTTTCAAATCAGAATACGAGTTGATCGTCTCATTTAATATCCAGCCTTTTTGTAAAAAATCATTTGAAATGCTTTCCGACAGTTTCAGTATGGGTTCAATACAATTTATAATAAAAGAGATGAAAACTATTATTGGCCCCTCAGGCAAAACAGTGGTCATAAATACCTCAAAATTTGAAAATCGTAGTGGAAATAACCAATGCCAAATCAATGGTTAAGTTTGAACATCTCATAACCCCAACGTGGGTGAAAATTTGTTTAAAAACATTTATTCAACGTTTTTCAATAGAGGCTTAGTATAAAGATGAGTAGAAGCAGTCAATGAGTCAACATATTTGTTAGAGACTCACTTAAAACGGAGCAAAACCAATAAGTTCATAAACAGGCCTCTCAGGTAAAACATCACTTATGTGCATGTATATATCTATCGCCCCTCGGGCTAGCCTCTCAGTCACTTGTGACTCAATAGGTACCATATAGTAACCGCTGCGGCGTGCAGCCCGATCCATATATCGCTGCGACGTGCATCCCGATCCATATATCTCGTTGACGGCACTCACTAGGGGTGTGCAGACTCCGGAGGGGCTCCTACAGCCCAAGCGCTATATCGTTGCGGCGTGCAGCCCGACCCAACATATTGCTGTTGTGTGCAGCCCGATCCATATATATATATATATAAATTGTTGCGGCGTGCAACCCGATCCATAGATATATAATCCTCATTGTTGGGTTCTCAACCCCTCTCAGTCATTATACTCACAGCCTCTCAGGCACAATAATATAAGGTAGGGATCTCAGTCCACATACTTCTCTCATTTAGGATTAGCATTGATAAAACCGATTCTTATTGTTTAAGAAAATAGAAACATGGCTGAGAATATGATTTTTAACAAGTAAAGCGAGGAAAATCAGTCAAAATGCCCCTAAGGGTTCTACAGGTTGCCACAAGGCCCCAAACACGGCATACAACCCAAAATATAATAACATCAAACAATTAACTATCACTTACGCATTAAAATATTCTTTCAGGATGGACTAAGTCACAATCCCCAGCGGTGCTCTACCCCACGCTCGTCGTCTAGCATGTAAGTCACCTCAACATAGCACCACGATGTGCAATCCGTGGTTTCAAACCATCAGGACAGTATTTACAATCATTACTTACCTTGAACCAGCTACAACTCTAGCTTGCGACGCCTTTGCCCCTCGAATCGGCCTCCACGCACGTTGAATCTATCCAAAATCAGAATGAATATGTCACAATATGCTAAGGGAACACAGCCCAAGAGAAAACGATCGAAAATATCAAAAATCCCGAATTTAGCAAAAACCGAGCCCCGGGCCCACATCTCAGAATTTGACAAAATTCACAAAACTCGAATCCTTATACTCTCACGAGTTTAACCATATGAAAATTATCCAATTCTGATACAATTTGGTCCTTCAAATAATCATTTCATATTTTTGAAAGATTTCACCATTTTCTTCCCAAATCATCAATTCAATGACAGATTCATGTACTCTAGCCAAATCTGAGTTAGAATCACTTACCCTGATGAATTTCTTGAAAAACCTTCGGAAAATCGCCAAAATCCGAGCTCTGTAGGTCAAAATATCAAATAAAACCCAAAACTTTGTATTTATAGAGTACCCCTAAGATTTCAGCCTCCGCGGGCCGCACCAAATCGACCGCGGTACTGTAACGACCCGACCGGCCGTTTTGAACTTTTGCACTTTGATCGCCAGTTCCCGGGCATGACTTGCCCCGTGTAGCGTATTATGACTGATGTAGATCGTTGGTTTTGGTTTTCAGGAAAATCAGAATGAATTTGAAGGAACAGTCTCAGTTGAAAGCTTTGAATTTGAAAGGTTGACTAAAAGTTAACTTGTTTGTATATGAGCTCGGATTAGAAATTGTATGATTTGGATAGTTTCATTAGGTGATTTATGACTTAGGAGCGCGATCGGAATGCATTTTAGAAATCCGTGGAAGGATTTGGCTTGAATTGGCAAAGTTAATATTTTGGCGAATTCCGGTTGATAGGTGAGATTTTGATCCGCAGGTTGGAATGGAATTCCGAGGGTTTCTGTAGCTTTGTTATGTCATTTGTGATGTGTGTGCAAAATTTCAGGTCATTTGGACGTCGTTTGGTCGACTTTTTTATCGAATTCGGATTTCGGAAGTTTTGGAATTCTTAGGCTTGAATCCGAGGGTGATTTGATGTTTTGATGTTGTTTTGAGCATTCCGAAGGTTGGAACAAGTATGAATTATGTTATGGGGTGTGTTGGCATGTTTGGTCGGGGTCCCATTGTCAGACCTCCTTTTTGCGCGCCCGGCCCCGAAGGGTTAAATGCGCGAGGGAGTTTTTCCAATTTAAGTGACAATATTTGAAATGGGATTATTTATTTAATTCAGAGTCGCCACTTGGGAAAGGTTTGGCTTTTGGTGTCCCAAGTCATCGGTTTATCTTGAATCCCGAATCGAGGAAAATATTCGACTTTTCCAAATGAAGTCTGCGAACCAGAAAATCTAAGTAAGGAATTCTGTTGACCCGAGGGAAGGTGTTAGGCACCCCCGAATCCCGTGGTTCTAGCACGGTCGCTTAAATTGTTATAATGGCTGAATATCTGATTTAAATACATGTTGTGACTTATTTGCTTTTATTAAGTTTAAACCGTTTTTATTATTATCATTTTTTTATAGAATTGCAACATCGTGAAAACGCATCTCGAACCACGTCACAATCAATGCACCCGTAGTTGTTAACACATTTCGACTCCGTTGAGATATGAATTTGGGTCACATAAATGCGCACCCGAATTTAAGAACGTAATTTAATTAAGTCGCGCCTAAGAGTCTAACGCGTTATTATCTTTGGGGAATGCAGTGAAATTCACTAAACAGTCCATCCCAAATTCTAAGTATTTATTATAATCAATTATTGAGGGCCCCGCAATTTGCATTTTTACTCGGCGAGGCTCGTATCATTTTGCGAAGCAGGTACACCTACAATGACTACATCTTTATTATGTTTGTCTCTAAGGAATGGAGAAAGAAAATACATTCTAAATAAATTGCATGCTTAGCCGATTCCGGATTCTTGTTAATCATTTGATTAATTGTTTACAAGGTGAAGAATGATGTACCTCATGGAACATGCTTTTAATTTGATAAAAGATTACATACAAGATTGATGAAATGCTAACTTACTCCAAACACTCCTCGAGCTAAATTTAAACTAACCCATTTAAACAGGATTAATAAAATTACTTATTAGAGGGTTCTACTGACGATATTCGGAACTCGTCCTATAAACTGCCTATTGAAGTTGAAGCTCACAAATTTAAAACTGTGTTGTATTTGGCAAGATTTTAAAATCCATTCACCCTACATGCTCAAAACAACTGGAGAAAAATTCAAATTAACAATTACACTAAGTGATTGCACATTCCATGAATTATATAGTTACATCATGTATACCACTAAACGAATCACGTGTCGCGGTTTTAGACCCGCATAAGCTTCAATTAAGTACAAACTCACTAATGTATTCTCTATTGAGCTACAAACTAAAATTTACACAGATTTAACCGTATTTGCAAAGCTAAATTAAAGCAGCGACTGATTAAGCTCCTGTACATCTTTCATTTCATGCTTTTAAACGTTACATCAATGTGAGATTCAAATGTGTACCTGAATGTTGAACACAACAGAAGAAACAGAATGCAAGCAAGTCAGCAGCAGCAGCGACAGGAATGGCAGCAACAAACAACAAATACATCAGCAATGACAAACTCAGGCAGGATAAACCAAACAGTAACTCAATGATACAATACCCAACGTTCAAGTAAGAGAATAAAGCCCAGTTGAGACCCAGGAAACTCCAATGTCATTCCAAACAGGTAACAGATGGATCCGATACAACAAAAGAACACAGTTGCTGATTTTCAAATACTTCAAAGCAAAGACCCTTAGTCTAACTGAACCAGTAGCAGATTAGAGCTAGTGTCCAAACAGAAAAGATGAAGAAAACAATGTTTTCAGTTTCAATCAAACAAGAGAAATCTCTTTTTTATCTTCCCCTGATTTCTGAACTCTCTTTGATTTCAGAACTCTCTCCCTTTTTAATTCAAAAATGTTTTTTTGTCTCCTTTCAGCTTCTTTCTGTATGTGTGTATTTGTATATCCTCCTCTCTCTTTTCTGCCTGTGTTCTTTATCTGTGTCTCTATGTGTATCTGTATGTGTCTCTATATGTGTCTGTGTATATCCCTATGATCCCTTTTCTATCTATGGTATATATCTCTCTGTCTATCTATATGATGGAAAGACCTCTCTATTTATAACCTTCCTCAGACCCTTTAACAGCCTTTTAGACAAATTGAAACCCCTCCCATGTGGTCTCTTCTGTTTTTCCACTCACCAGTTTTAAAAGAAAAGATAGCCCATCAGATTCTTCTGACAGACCCTCTTCTCTTATTAAAATGATTTATCATTTTAATAGTTTGAACAGGTATGGGCAGCAGGGGTGTGTTATGGTAGCACATGCTGTCCATTTTACTTTAATTCCTTAGCAGCTAACCAAACACATGCTGCCCAAAACCTAAACTAGGTGAACATGCTATCAATTTAGAACAAAGTCTGAAATGCAACTATAACCCCACCCTTAAATGTTTCTGATTCGAATTGAACACACTCACAGGCAACTATACTCAGTTCCTGATTGGATTTAAACAAAATTTCAGCAGAAAAACCAATAACATGAATCAAATTATTACCATTCAAGGCTGAACTTATTGACGACATATATCGACTCGACTATAGTAATTGTAACACGGGACAAGCAGTCGACCAAACAAAACAACACAAAATAAGGCATAACACTGTTCTTGACAATTTTGCAACGATACAGGAAAAACAGGCATTATTGATTCGACGACGTTAATCACATTGAAATATGTATACTACTATATGAATTCAACATAACAGAATAAACAAACGACCAAATAAAAGGTCTTAATAGAGATGGGGAAACAAACTGACAACAGAAAATCCCAAAAATAGACAAACAAACTAAATAAACATGCTGATAAATTAATCTAAACTAAATAGATAACAAAAAGGAAATAGTGAACAAACCTAACACGGATAACCAAGGCCCGAGCTTGATTTTCCCATTTGAGGTTGGACAAATCCTAACCGAGGTGTTCTCGAGCGAGAACACTTCGATTAGGATCTACTAGACCCCAAACTTTCGTTTAAATCCAAACAGACTCCACAAATTCTTGTGTTAGGGTTCGATTTTTCAGATTTGGGTTTTTTGGATTTGTGGGTAGATTCGGACCAAACCAAGCTTGGTTTGGTCACGAGGGAGGTCAGGGGATTGTCTAGTGTGAATCTGGGGGGTTTGGTGTAGGTCGAGGTCCGGCTCGAACCTTCAAATGAAGATTCGAGATGGTAGGGGAGGATTCGAGACCTAAGGCTAGCAGATCTGTGTTCTGGGTGGTTGAGTGGTCCTAGGGTGTTGAGGTGGTGGTCAACGACGTCCTTGCCGCTGGCTTTATGGTGAAGGTGCACAGGGGTGGCTAGGGTTCTAAAGGGTTTGGGTCTGTGGTGAGGACGATGAAGGGGGGGTGTTTGGATGGGGCGTGGGGTAAGGTTTTAGATTTATATAGTTAGTGGGTGAATAGATCCTGGCCGTCGGATGAGGCGAGATGAAGGGCCAGGATCTTTCAGCTGGTGGGGGACGGTGTCGTTTCAAATGCAAGGGGTTGGGTTGGTCCGGGGTTGAACGGGTCGGGTTCGTATATGGGTACGGGGGGTGTGATCTTGGCCGTTGATCATTCTGAGATCAACGGCCCAGATCAGGCATGACCAAAACGACGTCGTTGGGATACCCCTGAGGCCAAACTGACCTGGACTGGGCACATCAGTATTTTTTGGGCCTGATCCTGGGTCCAAATTAATGGCCCAAATTTGATTTAACCCATTTCTTTTCCCTTCTTTTATATAAAATTCCTAACTAAAATTTTTAAAAAAAATAAAATCATACAAATATTAATTAATACTCAAACAACAAATATCACTCACATTAACATTTAATTAAAATAAAATCATTTAATGACAACAAATAGAATAAAAGACATATATTTTATGATTCCCCTTCTAATAACCGGATTATGGTTTCGATTAAATAGTAGAATGATATCCTATATTTTTGTATTTTTGTTTGATAAGACTAAATAGACACGGACAAAACCACAAATAGCTAACAAAAAATGACCGGCAAATTTACAAAATTATACACGAAGACAATTTTTTGTTATTTTGATTTCTTTTGGAGTATTTGTCGTGTAAACAAAAATCACGTGCTCACAGCTGCCCCTCTTTGTGCGAAAACGCGAAGAGTTTCCGTACAAAGATAAAGTGAGCGGATATGAGCGATTTTTGCCTATTGGAATACTCCGTGTGAAGCACATTTTGAAAGATTTGACCGAATCTTTGCTTCAAAGATTTCCTACATATCCTGGGCTAAACAGGAATCAGGTCAATGTAGTTCGGGAAACTTTGGTAGCTGGTACTACCATGGGATTGTAATGCTTGCTGTTACCGCTGTTGCTGTTGCCACTACTGCTTACCGACCGCCTTATTACAACCAAAAGAAAATTGAAACTGAACTAACTACGTATGCCTGTCAACCGCTAGTTACAAGATTCCTATCTATGATTCTTTTGCAACTTGATCTTGGGTCTTAGCTGATTCTGCTTGTAGACTTCGATCCGAATCTTGATGCTTGCAAGTTTTAGGCGCCTGTTTATTTCTGCGATATTGAGTGAGACGGGATTAGCAGAACTCGAGACTTTGCTCAAATTTTAGAGCGATCCGTCCTTCGTTTTTCCAATATCTCGGAACATCTTCTTTTTGTCTTTTCTTCTTTTCTCTATTCTGGGTTGAAACTCATTTCGTAGGTCGTCTCGATCCATGCGCCTCGAGGTCAGACCTGCGGGGAAAAACAGACAAACGAAATTTTCTGCCCCAGTTTCACTAGAAATATTTCGTGAGTGAATTGCCAGGACGTTTATAGAATTGATGAAGGGATTGGAAAATTTCAGTCTACAAAATGCAACTCCGGGATTGGAGCCCTAATATTGCCATAAGGTAAAACACTCAGTTTAGGGATTGGAGCCCTAATGCTGGCTAACAGAAAAAATGCTCAGTTCAAGGCTAGAGCCCTAATGCTGGCTAACAGAAAAAATGCTCAGTTCAGGGTTGGAGCCCTAATGCTGGCTAACAGACAATGCTCAGTTAAAGGTTGGAGCCCTAATGTTGGCTAAATGGAAAAAGCTCAGTTCAGGGTTGAAGCCCTAATGCTGGATAAATGGAAAATGCTCAGTTCAGGGTTGGAGCCCTAATGCTGGCTAACAGAACAATGATTAGTTCAGGGTTGGAGCCCTAATGCTGGCTAAATGGAAAAAGCTCAGTTTAGGGTTGGAGCCCTAATGCTGGCTAACAGACAATGCTCAGTTCAGGGTTGGAGCCCTAATGCTGGCTAAATGGAAAGCTCAGTTCAGGGTTGGAGCCCTAATGCTGGCTAACAGACCAATGCTCAGTTCAGGGTTGGAGCCCTAATGCTGGCTAAAAGACAATGCTCATTTCAGGGTTGGAGCCCTAATGTAGGGCTAAATGGAAAAAGCTCAGTTCAGGGTTGGAGCCCTAATGCTAGCTAACAGACAGATGCTCAGTTCAGGGTTGGAGCCCTAATGCTGGCTAAATGGAAAAAGCTCAGTTCAGGGTTGGAGCCCTAATGCTGGCTAAATGGAAAATGCTCAATTCAGGGTTGGAGCCCTAATGCTGGCTAAAAGACAATGTTCAGTTCAGGGTTGGAGCCCTAATGTTGGCTAAATGGAAAAAGCTCAATTCAGGGTTGGAGCCCTAATGCTGGCTAAGTGGAAAATGCTCAGTTCAGGGTTGGAGCCCTAATGCTGGCTAAAAGACAATGCTCAGTTCAGGGTTGGAGCCCTAATGCTGGCTAAATGGAAAATGCTCAGTTCAGGGTTGGAGCCCCAATGCTGGCTAACAAAAAATGCTCAGTTCAGGGTTGGAGCCCTAATGCTGGCTAAATGGAAAAAGCTCAGTTCAGGGTTGGAGCCCTAATGCTGGCTAACAGACAGATGCTCAGTTCAGGGTTGGAGCCCTAATGCTGGCTAAATGGAAAAAGCTCAGTTCAGGGTTGGAGCCCTAATGCTGGCTAACAGACAAAATGCTCAGTTCAGGGTTGGATCCCTAATGCTGGCTAACAGAACAATGCTCAGTTCAGGGTTGGAGCCCTAATGCTGGCTAAAAGGAAAAAGCTCAGTTCAGGGTTGGAGCCCTAATGCTGGCTAAATGGAAAATGCTCAGTTCAGGGTTGGAGCCCTAATGCTTGCTAACAGAACAATGCTCAGTTCAGGGTTGGAGCCCTAATGCTTGCCAAATAGAAAAAGCTCAGTTCAGGGTTGGAGCCCTAATGCTGGCTAGAAGACAGTGCTCAGTTCAGGGTTGGAGCCCTAATGCTGGCTAAATGGAAAGCTCATTTCAGGGTTGGAGCCCTAATGCTAGCTAAATGGAAAATGCTCAGTTCAGGGTTGGAGCCCTAATGCTGGCTAAATGGAAAAAGCTCAGTTTAGGGTTGGAGCCCTAATGCTGGCTAAATGGAAAGATGCTCAGTTCAGGGTTGGAGCCCTAATGCTGGCTAAATGGAAAAAGCTCAGTTCAGGGTTGGAGCCCTAATGCTGGCTAACAGACAGATGCTCAGTTCAGGGTTGGAGCCCTAATGCTGGCTAAATGGAAAAAGCTTCAGTTCAGGGTTGGAGCCCTAATGCTGGCTAAATGGAAAATGCTCAGTTCAGGGTTGGAGCCCTAATGCTGGCTAACAGAACAATGCTCAGTTCAGGGTTGGAGCCCTAATGCTGGCTAAAAGGAAAAAGCTCAGTTCAGGGTTGGAGCCCTAATGCTGGCTAACAGACAATGCTCAGTTCAGGGTTGGAGCTCTAATGCTGGCTAAATGGAAAAAGCTCAGTTCAGGGTTGGAGCCCTAATGCTGGCTAAATGGAAAAAGCTCAGTTCAAGGTTGGAGCCCTAATGCTGGCTAAATGGAAAATGCTCAGTTCAGGGTTGGAGCCTTAATGCTGGCTAACAGAAAAATGCTCAGTTCAGGGTTGGAGCCCTAATGCTGGCTAAATGGAAAATGCTCAGTTCAGGGTTGGAGCCCTAATGATGGCCAAATGGAAAAAGCTCAGTTCAGGGTTGGAACCCTAATGCTGGCTAGAAGACAATGCTCAGTTCAGGGTTGGAGCCCTAATGTTGGCTAAATGGAAAAATGCTGGGGATACTAACTGACCCCCTTTTTTTGAGTTTTTCTTTTCTTTTTTTTAGTAAAATGTAAAAGATAATTCTTTGGAAACTTCCCTTTTGAGTGGATTCCTTATTGCCAAACTGTTTCTTGCACTCGTGTATTTCTTTTTCTTCTTTGGGCGACACCTGCTTCTTGCACAGTTGTCTTGGATCATACCTGTTTCAACTTTTCAAACAAAGAACAATCGTCAGTTCGGAAATGGCGGTTGGTTCGGTGACCTTGATTGTTCCAGTAGTTTTGTTGCGTCCTCATTTCTGGTGAGAAATTCTGCCATTGATTGGACTCAAAGGCGAAACCCCTTTTAGACTGCTCAGACTCGCATTTCCAGATTCTGTGATGATTTTCCCGCGTAAGGCTTTGGTTATTCCATCCCATTCTGTTTGGGGATTTTGAGTGGGGACTTTTACTGGTGGGAATCTGTGGGGATTTGTGCGAGGCGAGACACTTATGGAGATTTGTCTGAAGGTGGCTCTGTGGGGATTTTTTACAAAGCGGACTCGCTGGGGATTTGTTGGGGCATACTTGCTAGGGATTTGTTGGGGCAGACTCTTTGGGGAATTTTTACAAAGGGAGGCTTTGTGGGGATTTGTACAAAGGGAAAACCTGTGGGGGATTTTTTTTGTGGCTCTACTTCGAATGCAGCCAACATCATGATCCATCGGGTTTGGACAAACGTACCACTGAAGCGGGGTATTTTCCCTTGCGAAATGGAGCTTCGTGAAACCAATCCTGCCACCTATGCTTTCCAGTATATCTAGAACTTGGGGTTAAAAATGAAAGGGATTCAAAGAAAAGTAAAACAAAGAACGGGGAAAGCAAATTTCAAAAAAGAAGTGTCCCTTTTGGGACAAGAAAGACTTATCTGAGGGAAATATGCTGACTTTAAATGGACATGACATGCTTTTTGGACTGGACGCCTGACTTTCAACGAACTTGTGTTTCCTCACGACCCAGAAAGGATCTATGTTTCTGAACCGATGGAACTTTGCCAAGATTTCCTGAGGTGGAGTCATCCTTTCGGCCAACAGTGCCCTTTGCAGGTTTTCGATAGTTGACCTCTCTCATTTCCCTCCTTGTTGACGCTTGATAGCATTCTTTGCGAGTTTTTACTAAACAAACTCTCTCATTTTGGTTTCTCTACTCCCGTCGCCTCACGGTGCCCGAATGTTTTCACGGACAAGACTCTCTCATTTTATTTCTCTCAATTAAGAGTGTACCGGCCTCCATTCCTGACACTTCTTGGCTTCCCCCTACCTTTGGCAATTGATCCGAAGGACTTGTGCTTGGTAAAGAAAGGTAGATGATACTACGACTTCTAAACCGTTTGGTGTGCCCCGGCTTCAATTTCAGGGTAAATGGGATTTTATTGTTGGTATGACTGAACCTCAGAGAGAGGCTGCCTACGTATCCTTTCGGAATCAAGTCAGACGTAGTTCAGGCCTCAATCAATGTTTTGTTGTGTTTTTCTTTATTTCTCTTTTTTTCTTTTTTTTTTCTTTCTTTTTTTTGGTTGGTAACCAAAGAAATGTAACCGGCTCAAAAGGCTTGTAGAGAGAGTTGATAGTGTTTGGGGTAGTGGGAATAAAACCTTCATCATTTCAAATGTGTCAGGACCACTGGGGTGTCACTCAAACATAGTATCTTTTGACTGTATCCGCATTCACTGCTGTTTCGGGATCATTTCCTTCAATATCACCTAGGTACAATGCTCCTCTCGGCAATATCTTCCTGATGATGTATGGGCCTTTCCAGTTTGGAGCAAATTTCCCTTTCGCTTCCTGGTGATGTGGCAGAATGCGCCTCAGTACCAGTTGACCCACTTCGAAATTCCTGGGTCGGACTTTCTTATTGTAAGCACGAGCCATTCTTCGTTGGTACAACTGCCCGTGACAAACCACAACCATTCGTTTCTCGTCAATCAAAGTCAACTGCTCCAATCGAGTCTTAACCCACTCGCTGTCTTCGATTTCTGCTTTGACAATGGTTCGAAGCGAAGGAATTTCTACCTCTGCTTGTATTACAGCTTCGGTTCCATAAACCAAGAGATAAGGGGTTGCCCCTACTGACGTGCGTACCGTAGTGCGATATCCCAACAATGCAAACGGTAACTGCTCATGCCACTGTCGGGAACTCTGGATCGTCTTCCTCAAAATCTTCTTGATGTTCTTGTTTGCTGCTTCTACAGCGCTATTGGCCTTGGGCCGGTAAGGAGTAGAATTCCTATGCTTTATTTTGAACTGCTCGCATACATCTCCCATCAAGTGACTATTCAGGTTCGCTGCGTTATCTGTGATGATAGTTGCAGGAATACCGAAACGACAGATAAGATTTGAATATACAAAATCCACTACAGTTTTTTTAGTGACTGACTTGAGAGTGACAGCCTCTACCAATTTTGTGAAGTAATCGATGGCAACCAGTATAAATCTATGTCCATTTGAGGCCTTCGGGTCGATCGGACCAATGACGTCCATGCCTTAGGCCACAAATGGCCAAGGTGCAAACATGGGATGCAATTCTGTGGGAGGTACATGAATCAAATCACCGTGCACCTGACACTGATGACACTTACGAATGAAGCTAAAGCAGTCCTTTTCCATGTTCATCTAGTAATAACCTGCTCGAAGGATTTTCTTTGCCAAAACTTAACCGTTCATATGGGACCTGCACACTCCTACGTGTACTTCGTTCATGATCCTTTTCTCCTCCTCTGCGTCAACACATCTTAGTAGATTGAGGTCCGGGGTCCTCTTATACAACAACTCGCCGCTCAAAAAGAAACCACTTGCATGCCGCCTAATGGTTCTCTTTTGATCTCCAGTAGCATGCTCGGGGTATTCTTGTGTCTTCAAGAACCTCTTGATATCATGGTACCATGGCTGTGTACACGATCCTGCCTCGATTACGTTACAGTAACCGCGTCTCTCCCTGATTTGGATTTCCAAGGGATCGACGTAGGTGTTGCCTGGGTAGGGTAGCATTGAAGCCAAGGTAGCAAGTGCATCTGCCAGTTCATTGTGACATCGCGGGATATACCTGAACTCTATTGATTTAAAACGCTTGCCGAAGTCCTCCACGTGCTGTCGGTAAGGGATAAGCTTGACATCCCGAGTTTCCCATTCACCTTGGGCTTGCCGGATAATCAGGTCAGAATCTCCCATAATCAGTAAGTCTTCGACATCCTGATCGATCGCCATATGTATGCCCATGATGCAGGCTTCATACTCAGCTGTATTGTTCGTGCAAAAGAAACGCAGTCTAGCTGTGGCGGGATAATGCTGACCGGAGGGCGAAATCAAAATTGCCCCGATTCCTACACCTTTGGCGTTTACGGCCCCATCAAAGAACATCTTACAAACATGGGTGTTTTCCGAGACCACTTCTACGGTGTTTATTTCTTCGTCCGGAAAATAAGTGCTCAATTGTTGGTATTCATCATCAACCGGGTTTTCGGCCAAATGATCAGCTAACGCCTGGGCTTTCATTGCCGTGCGAGTGACATAGACTATGTCGAATTCAGTAAGCAAGATTTGCCACTTGGCCAGTCTTCCAGTAGGCATTGGTTTTTGAAATATATACTTCAAAGGATCCAGCCTGCTTATGAGGAAAGTAGTGTGAGCTTGGAGATAATGTCTCAGCTTTTGAGCAACCCACGTCAGAGCACATCACGTTCTTTCTAGCAGAGTATACTCGGCCTCGTAGCCGGTGAATTTCTTGCTCAAGTAGTAGATCGCTTGTTCTTTCTTTTCGGTTATGTCATGTTGCCCGAGGACGCAACCGAAAGAATTTTCAAGACTGTCAGATACAAGAACAGTGGTCTCTTTGACCAAAACTGGGGGATTTGAATGATATTCTTTGACTTTGTCAAAAGCTTCTTGACACTCAGTCGTCCATTTGATCGCCGCGTCTTTCCTCAATAGCTTAAATATGGGCTCACACGTGCTCATCAGCTGGGCAATGAATCGACTGATATAGTTTAACCTTCCCAACAAACTCATCACGTCTTTCTTCGTTCTTGGGGGAGGTAGATCTCTGATAGATTTTGTCTTTGTTGGATCTAATTCGATACCTCTCCTGCTTACTATGAATCCCAAAAGCTTGCCCGATGGGACTCCGAAAGCACATTTGGCTGGGTTCAGCTTCAAGTCGTACTTCCTCAGTCTCTCGAAGAACTTCCTCAAGTCTTGGATGTGATTATCCTGCGTCCTGGACTTGACTATCATGTCATCCACATACACCTCTATTTCTTGATGCATCATGTCATGAAAAATGGCAGTCATGGCCCTCATGTAAGTTGCCCCAGCATTATTTAGACCAAATGGCATAACCCGATAACAGTAAGTGCCCCAAGGTGTAGTGAAGGTCGTCTTCTCGGTGTCTTCTTCATCCATCAATACCTAATGATACCCAGCGTAGCAATCTACGAAAGATTGTATCTCGTGTTTGGCGCAATTATCAACAAGGATGTGGATGTTGGGCAATGGGAAATTATCTTTGGGACTCGCTCTATTCAAATCTCGGTAATCCACACATACCCGAGTCTTCCCATCTTTTTTCGGCACTGGAACTACATTTGCCAACCATGTGGTATACTGGACTACCCGAATCACTCCCGTTTTCAGCTGCTTGGTGATCTCCTATTTAATTTTGTCACTGACCTCAGTTTTGAACTTTCTTTGCTTTTGTTGAACTGGAGGACAATCAGGGTGAATTGGCAATTTATGAACCACTAAATCTACACCTAATCCTGGCATGTCGTCGTATGACCAAGCAAACACATCTTTAAATTCAAAAAGGAGTTGAATTATCGCGTCTCGCGTTTTCTCGTCCGTGTGAATGCTTATTTTGTTCTCTCGGATTTCTTCAGGAGTTCCTAAATTAACCGGTTCGGTGTCATTCAGATTTGGCTTAGATTTATTCTCAAAGTGTTCCAATTCTCGGTTTATTTCCCTAAAAGCCTCTTCTTCGTCATATTCTGGTTCTGGGTTCATTATTTCACAATTAAATAGCTCGTTGTGATTTGGGCATGAAGTCCGCAAACATGTCATATTTAAAGTCGCATTATTATAACTGAATGAAAAGACAAAGGAAAAATAACAAAAATCAGGACAAAGGGAAAAATGAGAAAACAATGATTTTTTTTTTATTTTCTTGGAATTTGGAAGATAACAATGTTTACAACTCACGAATTCAAAACAACAATTGAAGGGAAGAAACATCCAAGTTATATCCTGGAGATAACTCGTGATGCAGGAAAGGTGGCAGGACAGGTCTACCCGAACTTCTGCCTAGTAGGGAATGGCGTGGCCTCCTAGTTTCGAAGCTTGGCATTTGGCCCCACATATAGCATCTCAGCGGTGCTGGTGCCTTCTCCTGGTTGAACCATGTGAGCTTCGTAGAGCATTTCTCTCATTGCCCCACATATCTCCTCGATTTCCTCGGCCGTGAAAACCTCATCGTCTTCTTCTTCAGTGTATCTTGGTCCGACGAAAGTTTCATATAAATCTGGCAGTGGCCGAGGCAGTTTCCAACCCTCATTCTTCCTCTTCTTTGCCCATTCTTCATCTTCTGGAGTGGGTTGAAAACCTATCCCAAAAAGTTTCTTGGCGGAAGGCAAGGTGATGGGTTCCGTTATTCCTTGCAATGTTCGTCCAAGCCCTTTCCCCGGCCTGAATCCATGCCGAATCATCTCTTTAGCCACTATGATCGAGGCGTTAGACAAGAAAGGTTGGGGGCAAGGACTTCCCTCTTCATACTGCTCTGCTAACACAACTTCGAAAGCCTGATAGACCGTGTGCTCTCTCCCTTCCCTTGGTTCAAGATATGGTATGGATGGGTCCAGATAAATAGACTGCTCGTCTTCTCCGTGCACCACAATTTCCCGGTCTTCGTACTTAAACTTCACCATTTGGTGAAGAGTGGAAGACACAACTCCTGCCGTATGAATCCAAGGTCTGCCGAGGAGAAAATTGTAGGACGTATCCATGTCAAGCACCTAGAAAGTTATTTCAAACTCCAATGGTCCTACGGTCAACACCAAGTCTATTTCCCCAAGGGTGTCTCTCTTGACGCCGTCAAAAGCCCTTACGCAGACATTATTGGGGCGGATTCTTCCGGTCCCAATTTCCATTCTCTGTAGCGTGGAGAGCGGACAAATGTCAACACCTGAACCTCCATCCAACATTACCCGCTTGACGTAGTAGTCTTCGCATTTAACTGTTAGATGCAAGGCTTTGTTGTGAGCCTCTCCCTATGGGGGTAAACATTCTTGCTGAAAGAGACCTGGTTAACGGCGAAGAACCTCTCCGTCATCCGTTCCAGTTGTTCAACTGAGGTTTCAACTGGTACGTATGCTTTATTCAGGGTCTTGAGTAAGATCTTTTGATGCTCGGCCGACCTCATCAGCAGAGATATCATGGATACTTGCTCAGGGCACTTGCGTAGTTGATCTAACTCTTCGTAGTCTGGCATTTTCATCTGTTGGAAGAAAACTTCCGCTTCTTCAATGCTTATGGGCTTCTTCGGTGGGAAGCATCTCCGTGTGGCGTTGTTTAGCTCTTGAGTGTTCGAATACCTTCCAATGAAAGTATTTTCCGGAAGTATTTTCTGAGGGACTGGCTGCAGGAAACCCAACTGGACTAGCTTCAGGAACAAAGTAGAGTATGGTTCACCGATGGGCGTGAAAGTCCGTCTTCTGGGTGGTTCCTGAGGGCGGAAGTTATTTTGAGGAGGTTGGGGATTATAGTGGTTGCGGTAGGGAGGCTGATTTCTGGAAGGTGGAGCTTGGCCTCGATTGGCTTGCTGTGGCGGATGGACGTAAGGCTGGGTGTTCATGATCATGTATGGTTGAGGAGCATATGTCACATTTTGGTGGGGGTAGTAGTGTTGCGGGGTTCTTTCTGGAGAACGGGGCCTGGGATTACGGTATTCCCTTGCTTCTGATGCTGCCATGGCCGTTTCTTCCTTTTTCATTCCTCTTTCCATTCCTCCGGACCCGCTCTGGACGGCTTGGGAGGTTGCCCTTATGGCTGCCTGACTTAAGATTCTACCCGTTTTCAAACCGTTCTCCACCATCTCCCCGATCTTGATCGCCTCCGCGAAAGGCTTTCCCATGGCTGACATCGTATTCTGGAAATAGTCTGATTCTTGAGCCTGGAGAAAAGTAGTGACCATTTCTGTCTCGTCCATGGGAGGTTTTACCCTCGACGCCTGCTCGCGCCACTTAATAGCATATTCTCTAAAACTTTCCGACGATTTCTTCTTCAAGTTTGAAAGAGAATTTCGGTCCGGTGCAATGTCGATGTTATACTGGAATTGTCTCACAAAATCTCTGGCGAGATCATCCCACATATGCCAGCGAGATATGTCTTGGTCCATATACCATTCCGAGGCTATTCCTACCAGACTTTCCCCGAAATATGCCATTAGCAACTCCTCTTTTCCGCCGGCTCCCCGCAATTGGTTGCAATATTTATTGAGATGAGCAATGGGGTCACCGTGCCCATTGTACTTCTCAAACTTTGGGGTCTTGAAACCCACTGGTAGGTGCACGTGAGGGAACATGCATAGATCGATATAGGAGACGCTCTTCTGTCCGCTCAAACCTTGCATGTTCTTCAAACTCTGCTCAAGGCTTCTCATTCTTTTGGTCATCTCATCTTGTTCAGCAATTTTGGGGTTCTGATCCTGCCCAGGTGCAAACTCGCACTGAGGCTGTGGAGGATGAGTGTTGGTGGCGAACCGAGTTGGTTCCATTGAGAAAGATGGTGCTTGGAATGTAAACAAGGATGAGTCAAAATTTGGCTTGTGTGTAGCGGGTTGCGCCACAATTGGACAGGGAGGTGCAGTAAAGATGTTTGTATTTACATCCGTTGTTGACACCCGGGGATAAGAATCAGAGGGCGATCCAGCAGAGAAGGCCGAAATGGCTGGGTACCCGAATGGGGCAGCCGGATAGCTTATGGGGACGTTAGAAGTCCCGCTTGTCCTGGAGAACAACTCAGGGAATCTAGGGATGACACTTGGTGGCTCTTTTTCGTTATTCCAGTCATCCAGCATTTCCAACATGCGGAGCCGCAGGATTCTATTCTCCTCCGCGGTTGCGGACTCGGGCGTGAGGACGGCCGAGATCGAACTCTCCTCGAAAACAGGAATTCTCGGCAAAGGAATTTCTGAAGACATTTCTATGCTTCCTTTTGACCTTGTGAAGTAAGTGTGAGCACCGCCTCCTGACTTAACAACAGGTAATTGAACACTCCCTTTCGACCTCGTGAAGTATGAGTGTGAGGCCAGACTTTCACCAAACCAACCGCCTTTTCCAAAACCTGGAAAGACTTAACGACAAACGAATGGTTAGTTCGAAACAAATAACAGATAGGTAATCTCACGTTGGGGCATGATGCACCTATACAGTTAAATGAATCCCTACATGTTTGCAGCGGAGGCATGCGTCATTCCGGCTTCTTTTAGGCTTTTTATTTGTTTTTTTTATTATTATTATTTTCCTTTTCTTTCATTATTTGCAGTTAAAAACATGACCGGATCCGATGAGGATTGCCTACGTATCACGATGTCGCGTGAATCATATCATTGCGTAGTTCGAAAAAAAAGGAGCACACATTTTATTCTTGAACAATCTATTACAAGCTAACATTCTTTGAAAAAGGAAAATAACACGTATTGAAAATAGTACAGACTCAACAGACTAATACACCTTGATGCGAAAGATGGACAGAAGACGCTAAGATACAGACTCGACCTATGAATGCATTAAGGTTTCGATAACTGGCGCCCGCGGGGCATCGTTCGGCCTCGCCGCAGTCCTAGGTGTGAGATCCCTTTCAAGTTGTTCCAGCTCATGCATGGTCTGCTTGACATAAACCATCACTGCTGAAAGAACCGTAATGTTGGTCATGTTTTCACATCGTAGACACCGTCTGATGATGGCGTGGGCAATGGTCCTGATCTTATTTCTGGTTTGCCTCTTTTCTTTGAGTAAGCGCTCTATTTGATCATTACGGGCTGTCATAACCCGAGAATCCTGGATGCATCGATTTTGCCACTGTTGAATTTCTACTTCCATCTGGGCTAAAAGCTTGCGGCAATGTTTGTTCTCGACTCCCAGGGTTCGGATCTGTTCAAATGCTCTGTCCACTTTTTCCTTTAGGTTGGCCATGGTTCGTTCATGATCCTTTTCCAATTGTCACAAGTGTCAGTTACGTTTTTCTGTCCTTCTTGCCCAGTGTGCTTCGAGCCCTGCTATGGTATTTTCCGACTCATTCCGGCGCTCCCCAATTTCTGTCCTTAAAGCTTTTATCAATCGTTCATCCGACCGGCTCCTTGGCTGATTATCAGCATCTATCTTCATCTATTTGATCTGGGCCCTGAGCGTCTCGTTTTCCTGAGTCAACCTATTCTTTTCTCCCAGATCGGTAGCAACTTGCACGTTGTGCTCATATTTCAGACCTTCAACCTGCTGCTTCAATTTGCCGATTTCGGCGCGATAGCCTCTTTCTTTTTCCAACCAATCCCACTGCTTTTGCGATGACTCGGCGAAGCTTCGGATGTGAGGTCTCTTAGTCGGCCTTTCGTGTCCAAGTTCTCTTCTGTACCATGCAAGGTAACCTGGTGCCATCTCACCTTTTGCCCGATCCTGTACACAAGTGTCTGCTTTCAAATATTGACATTCATTCCAGATCTGGCGGATTTTTGCTTCAGGGAATTGTCCGTCAGGGCTTATCTCAACTGTTTGAGTACTAAGATCTTCCTCCTGCGGTACTATCTGGTATCTTCCGAATTGTCTCAAGACTCGGCAGGGCACGTAAGGTTGAATTCTCTTAAGTCCCATCAGTAGAAAGTGAGTTCTAGTTGCCGGCATATACATGACCTCATCTACAGGCAACCATCCCAGTGTCCACTGTATTTGGCTGGCAGTGAGAGCTTGAAGGAATGAAGTCCATGCCATAACTCCTTCGGGCAGACTGATCTCTTTGGTTCTAGTGTAAAACTCTTCTATGCAAGTTTTCTCCGAGGAACCGTGTCTCAAAAACTAGGAACGATGGCAAAGATGTTCAATCATCCATATTTGTAGCAACAAGTTACAACCTTCGAAGAAATTCCCACCGGCTTTGCAGGCTGTGAGAGCTCGAAAGATATCAGACACCACCATAGGCGCCAGAGTGCTATCATTCTGAGCGAGGAAAGTACTGACTACCCCGGATATCTTCAGATCAATGTTCCCATCCTTCCTTGGAAATACCAAAAGGCCCAAAAATGTTATCATGAAAGCCACACGTTTGTGCTTATCCCACTTCTGACGACTACCTTTGCTGCATAGCTTGTTAATTGGATTGTTGAATCCTCCTACATGACCATACCTGTCGTATATGAAGCATGGATTACAAAAGCCGGCGGCCAAATCTGGGTTGCGGACCGTCCTGGGTATTTTTAGTGAGTCTAGGAATCGATGCACCGTGACAGCTCTTGGGGCGACCAAGTATCTTTGCCTTAACGGAAGTTCAGCATTTCCGATGTACCTAGCCATTTCTTCCAGAGTCGGGGTGAGTTCAAAATCGGAGAAGTGGAAAACATTGTGTGCCGGGTCCCAGTAGGTGACCAAAGCTCTTATGATATCTCCCCGAGGCTGGATTTCCAATAAACCCACGAGACCTTTCAGATATTTCTTGACCTCATCTTGCCCTTCAGCACCTAAATCATTCCACCATAGCCGTAACTTGACAGGGATCTTAGTCATTATCGAAAAGTGTTCGTTTTGCATCGTGCTCATCCTGCACATTTATTAAGGTGACTTTTAAAAAAAATATTTTGACTATTTTTCTAAAAAAAAAGAAGATCAGATTTTCGAACACGACCTTTCAGCACTTCGGGGATGAAGATTTTAAGGCTGTGTGGGTCAACTGGACAAATATTCTAAACATTACCCAAAAGGTGGCTGTTTATGCAAAGTCAGCCTCCCGGCGTCCCTTTTGGGAACATTCGGCTATTTATGACAAAACAGCAACACCCGACTTATTTTGACACATTTTGACATGTTTTTGGCTATTTCTAAAGAAGGAGGTTGGACCCGATGAAGGTTGCCTACGTATCTCGCACCATGTGAGAATCAAACCGGCGTAGTTCGGGCGGATCAAAAATAGGGGAAATAAACTAAACCCTTTTTTGAATGAAAATCTTTTAAAGAAAAGGAGGAAAACTATTTTATAGATATTTTTATTTTCATTTTTTTTTTGAAAAAGGGATTAATACTAATGAAATATTTTTCAAAAGATACTACAAATAAAACAGTATTTTTTTGAATTATGAATTTTCCTTTTTTTTTCTTTTTTTTTACTTTTAAATAAATACCTTTTTTTTGATTTTGAAAGTGATTAAAAGGAAATTTTTATATGTTTTTTTTAGAAAATGCCGGTGAGGTTTTGACATTACTTGGACATTGGTTTTATTTTTTCCATAAATAAGTAATTATCTTCCTACACTGCTATTTTCTTCCCTTTTTAAGTTTCTTTTTTTTAGGAACCGGTCAACATGCAGATCCGAAGCAAATAAATGCGCAAAAACAAACGGGATGCAGCAGGATGGTCTTTTCATTTCAGGTTGCCTGTCCTAGACGGACCCAACCCCTGTGTTGAGTCCCCTATGTCAAGTGCAACATGATGCAAATAAGCGTTCCTACTAGGGATCCGGCATGAGGTTTCGTTATACTAGGTTTATAACCTGGGTATATGTTCTAAACTGTGTACCCGAGCGGACAACTCGAGTCGAGGAGGGGGCTACGTACCGGGGACCCACGAGATCGTCCGGCTTTGTAACTTGTCCAACCTCTTTCTTATTTCAGGTATTGACACTAGCAGAATAGGGAGTCTCGACCAGCGAGCTTCTCCCTGGAGGTAAGAAAAGAAGGGTTTCGGCGCAGTTTATATACAGTTCAGATAATATCAAAGCGGTAAAAATAACATTTAGCATGTTATGCCAAAACATGTAATAAATATCAGATAATAAAGCCATTTATAACAATTATTCTAAGCTCGAATTCTTGAACCCTGAACCGGAGGTTCTGGGTAAAAAAATCCCCAGCAAAGTCGCTAGAGCTGTCACACCTCCTTTTTGCGCGCCCGGCCCCGAAGGGTTAAATGCGCGAGGGAGTTTTTCCAATTTAAGTGACAATATTCGAAATGGGATTATTTATTTAATTCAGAGTCGCCACTTGGGAAAGGTTTGTCTTTTGGTGTCCCAAGTCACCGATTTATCTTGAATCCCGAATCGAGGAAAATATTCGACTTTTCCAAATGAAGTCTGCGAACTAGAAATTCTAAGTAAGGAATTCTGTTGACCCGAGGGAAGGTATTAGGCACCCCCGAATCCCGTGGTTCTAGCACGGTCGCCTAAATTGTTATAATTGTTGAATATCTGATTTAAATACATGTTGTGACTTATTTGCTTTTATTAAGTTTAAACCGCTTTTATTATTATCATTTATTTTTTTATAGAATTACAACGTCGTGAAAACGCATCTCGAACCACGTCACAATCAATGCACCCGTAGTTGTTAACACATTTCGACTTTGTTGAGATTTGAATTTGGGTCATATAAATGCGCACCCGAATTTAAGAACGTAATTTAATTAAGTCGCGCCTAAGAATCTAACGCGTTATTATCTTTGGGGAAGGCAGTGAAATTCACTAAACAGTCCATCCTAAATTCTAAGTATTTATTATAATCAATTATTGAGGGGCCCGCAATTTGCATTTTTACTCGGCGAGGCTCGTCTCAATTTGCGAAGCAGGTAAACCTACAATGACTATATCTTAACATTGACTACATCTTTATTATGTTTGTCTCTAAGGAATGGAGAAAGAAAATACATTCTAAATAAATTGCATGCTTAGCCGATTCCGGATTCTTGTTAATCATTTGATTAATTGTTTACAAGGTGAAGAATGTTGTACCTCATGGAACATGCTTTTAATTTGATAAAAGATTACATACAAGATTGATGAAATGCTACACTTACTCCAAACACTCCTCGAGCTAAATTTAAACTAACCCATTTAAACAGGATTAATAAAATTACTTATTAGAGGGTGCTACTGACGATATTCGGAACTAGTCCTATAAACTACCTATTGAAGTTGAAGCTCACAAATTTAAAACTGTGTTGTATTTGGCAAGATTATAAAAGCCATTCACCCTACATGCTCAAAACAACTGGAGAAAAATTCGAATTAACAATTACACTAAGTGATTGTACATTCCATGAATTATATAGTTACATCATGTATACCACTAAACGAATCACGTGTCGCGGTTTTAGACCAGCATAAGCTTCAATTAAGTACAAACTCACTAATGTATTCTCTATTGAGCTACAAACTAAAATTTAAACAAATTTAACCGTATTTGCAAAGCTATATTAAAGCAGCGACTGATTAAGCTCCTGTGCATCTTTCATTTCATGCTTTTAAACGTTACCTTTATGTGAGATTCAAATGTGTACCTGAATGTTGAACACAACAGAAGAAACAGAATGCAAGCAAGTCAGCAGCAGCAACGATTGGAATGGCAACAACAAACAACAAATACAGCAGCAATGACAAACTCAGGCAGGATAAACCAAACAGTAACTCAATGATACAGTACCCAATGTTCAAGTAAGAGAATAAAGCCCAGTTGAGACCCAGGAAACTCCAATGTCATTCCAAACAGGTAATAGATGGATCCGATACAACAAAAGAACATAGTTGCTGATTTTCAAATACTTCAAAGCAAAGACCCTTAGTCTAACTGAACCAGTAGCAGATTAGAGCTAGTGTCCAAACAGAAAAAATGAAGAAAACAGTGTTTTCAGTTTCAATCAAACAAGAGAAATCTATTTTCTATCTTCCCCTGATTTCTAAACTCTCTCCCTTTTTAATTCAAAACTGTTTTATGTCTCCTTTCAGTTTCTTTCTGTATGTGTGTATTTGTATATCCTCCTCTCTCTTTTCTGCCTGTGTTCTTTATCTGTGTCTCTATGTGTATCTGTATGTGTCTCTATATGTGTCTGTGTATATCCCTATGATCCCTTTTCTATCTCTGGTATATATCTCTCTGTCTATCTATATGATGGAAAGACCTCTCTTTTTATAACCTTCCTCAGACCCTTTAACAACCTTTTAGACAAATTGAAACCCCTCCCATGTGGCCTATTCTGTTTTTCCACTCACCAGTTTTAAAAGAAAAGATAGCCCATCAGATTCTTCTTACAGACCCTCTTCTCTTATTAAAATGGTTTATCATTTTATTAGTTTGAACAGATATGGGCAGCAGGGGTGTGTTCTGGCAGCATATGCTGTCCATTTTACTTTAATTCCTTAGCAGCTGACCAAACACATGCTGCCCAAAACCTAAACTAGGTGAACATGCTATCAATTTAGAACAAAGTCTGAAATGCAACTATAACCCTACCCTTAAATGTTTCTGATTCGAATTAAACACACTCACAGGCAACTAAACTTAGTTCCTGATTGGATTTAAACAAAATTTCAGCAGAAAAACCAATAACATGAATCAAATTATTACCATTCAAGGCTGAACTTATTGACGACATATATCGACTCGACTATACTAATTGTAACACAGGACAAGCAGTCGACCAAACAAAACAACACAAAATAAGGCATAACACTGTTCTTGACAATTTGCAACGATACAGGAAAAACAGGCATTGTTGATTCGACGACGTTAATCACATTGAAATATGTATACTACTATATGAATTCAACATAACAGAATAAACAAACGACCAAATAAAAGGTCTTAATAGAGATGGGGAAACAAACTGACAACAGAAAATCCCAAAAAGAGACAAACAAACTAAATAAACATGCTGATAAATTAATCTAAACTAAATAGATAGCAAAAAGGGAATAGTGAACAAACCAGAAGAGTTTTAACACGGATGACCCAGGCCCGAGCTTGATTTGCCCATTTAAGGTCGGACAAATCCTAACCGAGGTGTTCTCGAATGAGAACACTTCGATTAGGATCTACTAGACCCCAAACTTTCATTTTAATCCAACAGACTCCACAAATTCTTGTGTTCTAGGGTTCGATTTTTCAGATTTGGGTTTTTGGGATTTGTGGGTAGATTCGGACCAAACCAAGCTTGGTTTGGTCACGAGGGAGGTCAGGGGATTGTCTAGTGTGAATCTGGGGGGTGGTTTGGTATAGGTCGAGGTCCGGCTCGAATCTTCAAATGAAGATTCGAGATGGTGGGGGAGGATTCGAGACCTAAGGCTAGCAGATCTGTGTTCAGGGTGGTTGAGTGGTCCTAGGATGTTGAGTTGGTGGTCACCGGCGTCCTTGCCGCCGGCTTTACGGTAAAGGTGCACAGGGGCGGCTAGGGTTCTAAAGGGTTTGGGTCTGTGGTGAGGACGATGAAGGGGGGGTGTTTGGATGGGGCGTGGGGTAAGGTTTTAGATTTATATAGTTAGTGGGTGAATAGATCCTGGCCGTCGGATGAGGCGAGATGAAGGGCCAGGATCTTTCAGCTGGTGGGGGACGGTGTCATTTCAAATTCAAGGGGTTGGGTTGGTCCGGGGTTGAACGGGTCGGGTTTGAATGTGGGTACTGGGATGTGATCTTGGCCGTTGATCATTCTGAGATCAACGGCCCAGATCAAGCATGACCAAAACGACATCATTGGGATACCCCTGAGGCCAAACTGACCTGGACCGGGCACATCAGTATTTTTTGGGCCTGATCCTGGGTCCAAATTAATGGCCCAAATTTGATTTAACCCATTTCTTTTCCCTTCTTTTAAATAAAATTCCTAACTAAAATTGTAAAAAAAAAATAAAAAATAAAAAATCATACAAATATTAATTAATACTCAAACAACAAATATCACTCACATTAACATTTAATTAAAATAAAATCATTTAATGACAACAAATAGAATAAAAGACATATATTTTATGATTCCCCTTCTAATAACCGGATTATGTTTCGATTAAATAGTAGAATGATATCCTATATTTTTGTATTTTTGTTTGATAAGACTAAATAGACACGGACAAAACCACAAATAGCTAACAAAAAATGACCGGCAAATTTACAAAATTATACACGAAGACAATTTTTTGTTATTTTGATTTCTTTTGGAGTATTTGTCGTGTAAACAAAAATCACGTGCTCACACCCATGAGGCTCGGATATGTTTTGGAAGAGTTTTTGGAAGATTTTGCCGTTTTGAGCATAAGCATGTAATGATCCAAAGGTCCATTTTTAGTTCTAGAGATCGAAATTTGATTTCGAGACATCCAGAATTTTGATAATGAATTATAGGACTGATCTGGAAAGTTTGGTCTAATTTCATCAAGTCGCGATTGGGGTTTTGACACAAAACACGAGTTAATTGTTTAACGAGAGAAATGGGTACTGAACTGAGCAAATGAGCTCCGAATTGAGTTTCGACTGAAGGGATATGTTTGTATTATTATTTGTCACTCACAGGAACAAGAATCATCGAATTCCATGTTCGTATGATGGAGTTAGAGCCTTTTTAGTGAAAAGAAAAGCTGCTGCAATTTTCTAGGTAGTTTGTGCATTTTTCGCACGTGTGAATAGTAACTGCACCTTCGTGAACAGTATTTGTGTACAGTACCATGTACAGTAAACATGAAAAGTATCCGTGTACAGTACTCGTGGAGAGGTGATTTTCGGGAGATTTTTAGAGAAAACAACGGGGTAAGTGTTCTTAACTTAATTTTGGTTAGATTACCCGAATCTATTACTAGTTTTTGGCATTTAATTGGTGATTTTAGTTGGGAAAATCTTGAAAACCCTCTTGGTTTAATTTGAAGATTTGAGGGTCGAGTTGATGTCGGATTTTAGTAAAATTGGTATGGTTGGACTTGTGGTTGGATGAGGTTTCATATTCCGTAATTTTTGTCGAGTTCCGAGACGTGGGCCCCATGGGCGAATTTTGTGTGCAATTTCAGATTTTTAATGAAAAATGTAGAATTTCATATGGAATTAATTCCTATAATTTTTATTAACTGAATTGAATTATTGTGGCTGGATTCGAGGCATTCAGAGGTCGATTTGAGAGACAAAGGTATCGTGAGCTAGAGGATTAGTTGGTTCAAGGTGAGTAATGATTGAAAATGATGTCCTGAGAGTCTGAAACCCCGGATTTGCACATCGTAGTGCTATATTGAGGTGAGACACGCACTGGATGATGAGCGCGGGGTCTTTTACTACCGGGGATTGTGACTTGGTCCATCCCGATTGATGATTTTACCACATATTTGATTGAAACTTATTTGTTATCATCATGATTTGGGCTGATTGCCATACTTGGGCTTCATGCCAATTATTTGAATCCTTTGGGAATTTTTATCACTGTTTCCTCACTGTTTTGACTTATATTTAAACTCAGTCCTATTGATAATTATTGTTTTACAAACTTAGCCTCTTTTATGCAGATTTGAAAACTCAAATGATATTTCTTAATGGTATTTTGGGCTGAGAACTACTATTTTACAAATGCCCGAGGGGCTTATGATGATTTTCGGACTGAGTGAGGCCGAGGGCCATATGTGAGGATATGCTAAGTGATATGAGGCCGAGGGCCTGAGATACTATTTATGCCACGAGGTGGCTTGAGTGATGTGAGGCCGAGTGATATGAGGCCGAGGGCCTGAGATACTTTATATGTCACGCGGTGGCTTGAGTGATGTGAGGATATGCTGAGTGATGATGCCACGAGGTGGCTTGATATAGCGCTTAGGCCATAAGGGGTTCCTCCGGAGTCTACACACCCACAGTGAGCGCGGCTACCCATTGTTCTGAGTGATTGATATTATGCCCGAGGTGCTAATTTGAGTGATTGTGAGGTAGCCCGAGGGGCTGATACTATTCTGATATTGAGCCCGAGGGGCTGACACTGTTCTGATATTGAGCCCGAGGGGCTGGTTCTGTTGATATTATGCCCGAGGGGCGGTTTGTTGTACATGTTTTGCCCGATGGGCTGTTTACATTTCTATCATTTTTGTTACTCACTTGTAAACTACTTGCTTTACTTGTTGGAGAAAAAGGGATTTTCACTTGATTTCTCACTGCTTTACTGTTTAAAGTGATTTTACTGCTTCAGTATGGAATACCTTGTGTTTTTGCGTGATTTCTTGCCTTCAGTCTTTATTTATTATTATTACTCACTGAGTCAGAGTACTCATATTACTCCCTGCACCTTGTGTGCAGATTCAGGTATGTTTTGGCTGATCGGAGGCAGAGTCATCAGGGTTTAGCAAGGTAGCTGCCGGCATTCGCAGCACTGCTTTTCTCTCTCCTCATTTCATTAGGCTGTATTTGTACACTCCTGGCTTTCAGTTTTATTTATACCCTAGTAGATGCTCGTGACTTGTGACACACCGGTTAGGGCTGTGTCGGGTTGTGCTTCCGTTAATTATATCATTAAAGCATATTTAAACTGTTTATTAATGTTTAACTATTTTTGAAAAGGTGATATGGGTTTGTTGGCTGGCCTTGTTTTCACGAGAGGCGCCATCACGACCGAAGCAGGGTTTGGGTCGTGACAAAATCCTACTCGATACTCTCTCTCTCTCTCTTATTCTATAGACTTGTATAGTTACCATATTATCTAAATAATGAACTGAGATTACCCTTTTACTACTCTTTTTTTTAATTCACTCTATTCATCTCTTATTCCCAATCTTTTAAAGAATTTTAACACTTTTCTTAACTCTTATTTCTTTAACCTCACCCCGGTCATGGTTAAACACTTATACCCTTCTTAATTGTTTTCGGGTTTTACTTAACCAGTTTCTCCTAGGAATTTACAAGTTAATCCATCATAATTGTTCAGAAATTGGGAAGCTAACCATATACTAAGAGTGATATCTAATAATCGAGCATATGAACATGAAACATAAAACTATACATAATAACAAAATTTTTAAAAATAAACAGGGGTAATATCTAGCAGAAACATAATTTAGATAAAGATGAGTAACTTACATGCTTATAGGAGAGAGATTTCCCTTTCGGTAAACCCGAAAAAGTCTACTGAGCTTTGAGAATTAAAAATGATCACACATAAGCATAAAGACTTATTTATTTTGCAAGCTTAGAGGAGGAATTACTAAAGTATTCATAAAGAAATATTTTACAAAGTGTTTTGGGAGAGGGATTTTGGTTGTTGAAAAGTTGGTTGGATGGGTTTTCTTCAGAGTGTTTTTCTTCTTGTTCTCTCTTGTTTTTCTTCTGCTTTCTTCTCCCTTTATTAGCAAATTTTTGAACGGATTTGAAAAATGAATTCCAAACTCTTTCAAAATCTATCTTGTCCAGCCTTGCAGGGTACTTCATTGGCCCCATCTTCACATGGCTTGGTCGGAGATTCCTTTCGTGTTCGTAGCTTTTTCTTCCACTTATAATTTTTACTTGTATTTTAGCATAACCAACATTACCTCTTGTCACATCTTTTCTACTTTATGTCACTTGTCACTTTTGTCTTTTAGTACAGCTAGCATTTCTTCCTGTCACATCTTCTTTACTTTCTTGTTTTTCTTATTGGTACGCCAACATTATTGCTCTGTATACCAGTCTTGTCATTTTTCCTTTGTCTTTGGTGCTCTTTACTTGCTGTTTAACTGAGACTTTGCTTTTATGTGCCTAAATTATGTATAGCTATTGTATCAAAACTCATTTCTGACTCATCTTCATATGGATCTTGAGCATCTTGATAATTTAGGTTGTCTTCATAGTTATCATCTTCTCCTGAACTTTGGGTCCTTTCTGGATTTGGACTTGGACTTGGACGTGGATTCTTAACTATGTGTTTGTCTTGTTCTTCCTTTTCTTGAAAAAAGTTTTCTAATGTCTGTTTAATTATATTTTCTATTTTTTCATTTTTTTCTTTTTTGAAATTATACCCTTCTTTTTTAACGCTTCTCCTTGTGTTGACGTTCTGGGTAGTCTTCTTCTCGATGGACCTTCATCTTCACTTTTTTGCAAAGTGACAACCATAAACGGATTTGATGTGTCTTTACCGGTTACCGATTGAACCGAACTAGCTGTATCATTGTCCGATATAGTGGATCTTGCTGCATTCATTGGGGAATACACACCCTTCTCATCCATTTTTTTTTGAGATGGAGGACTCTGTTTTGGAATGTTCATCTCTGAGTCTTGTTGAGAAATAACTTGAGTCTGGGATAATTCAAATTGCAACGCTTGTACCTTGTGTTTTAATACCTTTACCTGCTCCATAAGTTTTGTTTTTTCTTGTGCCCAGGTTTCATTTTTCTGGTTTATTCGTTTAAAGGCTTCTGTCATTGATGAACAATGATCAAAGAATATTATCTTGTCATTGTCTTTTCGGATGTTGTATTCTCACGACCCGGATTTCCCACCATCGGGTGTCGTGACGGCGCCTACTATCGGAGCTAGGCAAGCCAAATATTCAAAATACCTTACCTGCTTTCTTTCAAACAATATAAATAAACGAGACAAAATTTAAGCGGAAGACTTTAAATCTAAAGCAACTGAAAAAAAACCAAAAGTGCGGAAGTTTAATACACATCACTACCCAAGGTCTGGTGTAACTAGCTCACGGACTACTACAGAATACTACAAACAATGTCCGAAAGGAAATACATCATGTTTTTCTGGTACAAGAGGAATAGACAAGAAACATGGAAAGGAACTTCGGCATGCGAACGCCAGCTAGGCTACCTTGAGAGTCCCTGGACGGAAGATAGCTCCCAGAAGTCCTACTGCTGTGGTCCGTAAGCTGCTCCCTGATATGTGCACAAAAATGCACAGAGTGTAGCATCAGCACAACCGACCCCATATGCTGGTAAGTGCCAGGTCTAACCCCGGCGAAGTAGTGACGAGGCTAGACAGGACCTACCACAATTAACCTGTACAGATATATATCACGAGTGCAAGAAAACAATAACAAGATAATACAAAGTAAAGTTGGGAGGGGACATGCTATCGGGGAGTAACAGATAAAAATAAAATATCGGAAATAAACAGAAGAAACTCCGGTTTCCATGATATATATATATATATATAGTGGACGGCGTGACACACGATCCCATATTATCATATATAAGTGGACGGTGTGCCACACAATCCCATAATATAGTATATAAGTGGAAGGCATTCCACACGATCCCTTTTAACAATATATAGGTGGACGGCATGCCACACAATCCCAATTCATCCTTATCACAGTGCACAGTTCAAATAATTGGCACGAAGCCCAAGTATGGCAATCAGCCCAAATCATGATGATAACAAATAAATTTCAATCAAATATGCGGTAAAATCATCAATCGGGATGGACCAAGTCACAATCCCCAGTAGTAAAAGACCTCGCGTTCATCATCCAGCGCGTGTCTCACCTCAATATAGCACTACGATGTGCAAATCCAGGGTTTCAAACCCTCAGGACATCATTTACAATCATTACTCACCTCGAACTGGCTAATTCTCTAGCTCGCGACACCTTTGCCCCTCGAATTGGCCCCCACACGTGTCGAATCTATTCAAAATCAGAACGAATACATCACAATATGCTAAGGGAACAATGCCCAAGCGAAAACATTCGAAAAATATCAAAAATCCCGAAATAAGAAAAACCCGAGCCCCGAGCCCACGTCTCGAAATCGGATAAAATTTATATTTTCAGAATCCTCATACCATCACGAGTCTAACCATACCAAAATTATCCAATTCTGATACCATTTGGTCCTTCAAATCATCGTTTTACATTTTTGATAGGTTTCACAGTTTTCTTCCCAAATTTCATCCCAAATCACGAATTAAATGACGAATTCAGTGATAGATTCATGTATTCTAGCCAAATCTGAGTTAAAATCACTTACCCCGATGAATTTCTTGAAAAACCTTCGAAAAATCGCCAAAATCCGAGCTCTCTAGGTCAAAATATTAAATAAAACCCAAAACCTCATATTTATAGGGTACCCCTCAGGATTCAGCCTCCGCGAGCCGCACCAAATTGACCGCGGTCCGCGCAAGCCAGTGCAGTCCGCGCAAACACAACCGCGACCGCACATGCCTTCCTCTATAGTGACAGGCTTTAGTATTTTGGCGATAACTTTTGCTACAGATGTCCAAATTGCGATATCATTACCTTTCTGGAAACTAGATATGAACATCTACATCCTTTGTTTTTGAATCATCTCAAAATTCCTTGTGGATCAAAAGATATGAGCTTCCGAAGTTGGACCGACGATCTGCATATCTTCATGACCGCGACCGCGGTCACTTTTACGCGCCCAGCGCTAAGTCTACCCCGGCCAGCGCTAAAAATTCTGCCCCCATCCATTTTCTAAGTTCCGAAATGTCTGTACTCGCTCAGAACTCACCCGAAACACACCCGGAGCCATCGGACCTCAACCCAAACATACCAGCACCTCCCATAACATCATTAACACCTAGCCGAGTTTTCGAATCACTCCGAACAACATCAAAACACAAAATCATCGGATTCAAGCCTAAGAATTCCAAGAACTCTTAAATTATGCTTTCGATCTAAAAGTCTATCAAATCTTGTCCGAATGACCTGAAATTTCGCACGCACATCCCAAATGACATAAAGAAACTACGGGAACTCTTGGAATTCCATTCCGACCCCTATATCAAAATCTCACCTATCGACCAGAAAGCGCCGAAATCTCAATTTCGCCAATCCAAGCCTAAACCTTCCACGGACTTCCAAAATGCATTGTGATCACGCTCCTAAGTCCCAAATCACCTAACAGAGCTAACCAAATCATAAAAATTCCCATCCGAGATCAAATACACATAAGTCAATTTTTGGTCAAACCTTTCAAATTTTAAGCTTTCAACTGAGACTGTTCTTCCAAATTCATTCTGATTAACCTGAAACCCAACACCAACGATTTACATAAGTCATAATACACCACGGGGCAAGTCATTCCCGAGAACTGGTGGGCGAAATGCAAAATCTCAAAGCGACCGGTCGGGTCGTTACATCCTTCCCCACTTAAACATACGTTCATCCTCGAACGTGCCAAGAGTTGTTCCAAAAGCCAACCAATTGCTGAATAACTTCACCATGCACATGCCCGGGGGTGATCCCACATCACCCTATCTCGCATAGGTTCGATAACATAATATAACGGAAATTTCACAATCCATCCTAGTCCATGAACTATGGAACGACATTTCCTCTTCTAAAATCATCGACACAATCAGAATTTCACATTTACACTGTGAATAAGTCTGAACAAGTAGTAACAAACCATATATGTTATCTCCGGTGCAATCACATGATATACCACTTAACTCAACACTTGTAGTGATAACTTCTAACCACAGCAGCTGCACACAACATCCGCATACCGATAGAAAAAACTCTTATAAACTAAGTCTCATCCCAACACTTTCATATACTGCCAATGATCACTAAGACACGCGGTAAGCCATAACCATTTTCCATATCAACCATTCATAGCCACTTATTCCTTGGCAAATACCACAGCAAATTTCCGAACCGAAGCTCGATACTATCCTTCCAACATGCTGAAATCACATCCGTTCGTATTTATTAATGATCCCCAACGATCTCCTCTAATCCAACACATTACTCTGGTGACATGACACATCCATACAGGCCTAAGCCACAACTTGCACAATACACGCATCAATACGCAATAGTCCGAACATACTCAAATCATGAAAATGACTCAAATGAAAGAGTTGTACCTCTAGCTCACCGGTACCACCACAACACAAGGCTGAGAACCCGTCTCACATCATAGGAACAAAACACACGAGTCTAACCCGCAAGGTCATACCTCCACATAACTTCGCTACGATGTGCGATCCTATCCAATACTGCCCCCACATGAACCACCTTAAGTCACTAGCTCGAAATCGACAACCACGCACAATTTGATATCTGTAACCAAAGCAATCCATCATACTCACGGTGAATTAAATAACATACACCATGCAAACCCGAAAGGACATAACCGATACGCCATTCACCGAGCAACACCCAATTACTCTTCCCGCTCAACTTCCACTACGAAACCCCAATAGAACCGCACCACATGTACCTATAACCAACAAATCATAACATCTCACAACAAAGAAAGGTAACTCATAGATCTCCCCAGATTACTAATAAGCTCAATAACAATCGAATCAATACACCCCTCAATAGTACAATTCAGAGCCAACCAAGCCGGCTCAAATTAGAACACACATCCACATTGACCTGTAACGAGCTCCTTATCACAAAAATCCTAGAGTTGCTCTTCAACCCCTTTAGCTCTGCCGGTGCCATATGATATAGTGTCCGGCATAAAATCAATACCGAAATCAATAACCTTGCCCGACGACATGCCCGGCCACAAGAAACATATCCGAAAAGTCCCTCACCACCGGAACTAAATCAATGGTAGGATCCTCTACACTAACATCCATCATGAAAGCTTAAATAAGGAAGACAATCCTTCCCAGCCGTCCGCTGGGCCTTTAAAATATAAAACCACTCCACTAAGGCATCATCCTACGGACCTCGCCACTCAATCTGTGGCATTTCCGGCATAGCCAACAATGTCACCTTAGTGCAATAGTCCATAATGACACAATACGGAGACAACCAGTCTGAACCCAATATCACATCCAAAATCTAACATACCAAGCAACAAAAGATCTGCTCGGGTCTCCAAATCCCGATAGTCACTAAACAGTGCTGATACACACGACTCACAACCTCCACATAGCCTGAATATGAGAACTTCCCGTCTCCAGCTCCATATGGCCCATGAATCCATATATCTGGTTCCAATTCCTCCGTCTGAATGCATACCACACCTCGAATACTCAATCATTCCACGAGAGATAATCTTGAATTCCTCTGTGCCACCAAGCAAACACGAGTATCAGCAGTCGTCCTAACCAAAGAATGCCGCAATACTACCGAAGTATCACCAACTTAATCACATTGCCCTTTCTGAAACACATGCCCTCGTCAAATCATCCCAAATTAGCAATACCATTTCCTTAATCATCCGAAGACCCTTCCTCTAATTATCTGAAGCTCGTTCCTCTAATTATCTGAAACTCGTTCCTCTAATTATCTGAAACTGCCGGTGTTGCCTAAGAATTATATGACTTTTCGTTCAAAACTTAACCGCAACCTCACACACACAATTCCCAATCATTTACAACATACTGCATAACCCATACCATTCTAGGATAACCATGATAACTTCATATCCCTTCCGAACCACAAGCCAGTATGCATTCCACTAGCCAGGAACTTTCCATTGATCCCATCTAGCAAAGAACTACTATACATCCCATGCTCCTCATGCCCATAGAAAATATACATCTCCAACCAAGGTAGAAACCATCAAGGACTCTCCAAGTTCCCCCTACACAAACTAGACATACCAGGATTAAATCTTCTAACTCGACCAAGCTACGCAAGCCATCAAAACCTAATAGCATTGCTGCAAAATACCTGTAGGAACTCATTACCCCGTACACACCCAAGGAATTAATCATATCCTTTCCATACTAATCCAACCTACTATCAAGCTACCCCATCTATCAAAATTTCCTTATGATTCATTTTCATCTTGATATTCTCTCTTAAATATTCCAAAAAGCACTACATTCGAAATACTTCGCTCTGAAAAACTTCCTGCAGATCTAAATCCGTTACCTCCTAATATTAATACATAGAATCCCACAATTAATATAGAAAACACCACAAGTCTTGATGTCTTCCAAGGAAAACTCAGTTCCTAACCACACATACAACTTGAAAATATCCAATTCTTACATGTAAAATTTTGAACACAATAGGACCATTCTCTAGAGGAATCCACTCTACTCAAACCGCAGTTAGATTGATTAAACAAACCGAACAACCTGTGCTTCATTTGCACTCCGACACTGCAGAATGTGACCTCATTTCGATATAACCAAGCAACTTCCTACCTATGCACCGATCATTCCTTACCAACAATAACTAAAGTCATTCCCCGATTCTCGTACACCCATAAGGCATAACATAACCTTTATTGAAATTTCCTTTACTCGAGCCATAACTGATTCACAAATACGCCTCAAACTGGAACCATTAGAGCACATAACCGTGCAATCAACTATTCAATAGCGGACTCTCCCCCCTGGCTCAAAGCCATAGATCAAAACACGCACCATAACTTATAACGCGTATACTTTATTGCTTCCATAATATCGTAGTGAGATTAGACTCAGTCCTTCATAAGCTCTTGTAACACCGACCATCGGGTACTTTAACTCTATGCAAATCTTGTATTCACTCTCGTAACAGTTAAGCCCACTCTATCAAGTGACCCAAAATTAAATTTCAACACATATGTTTCACTTGTGAATGAGATCTTCTAACAGACAGCATAAGGATCACACAAACTCAGAACACCACAGGAGACAACCTGCCTGCTTTGCCTCAATATAACATTTATACCTTCCACCGTCATACACATTACACAGTCACTTAATTTTCCTGAGTCTGAACTCATACCGCAACATGAAATTTACTTCACTCCAACTAAGAGACATGAAAAGATTCTTCACACGCCCATAACTCGGGGCTACACATCCAACCACAATGGAAATCAAACACTTAATAGTTCATCTATCATCCATCAGACCTTCCTCGTCACTTCCAAGTCATATAGATACCTCTCGCAATACCAACATACTCATCACATAGTTGTCAGCTATCACTTCTACTAATAGGGACAATACCGCACATATAAGTTCAAAACACTTGCTCACACAATCAGCACCTCGGTGCTCAAGCCATAGGCAAAGATCCGGCCTCAAGTCCTCTAGACTGGCCCAAAATCAAACACACAGAGGTCATATCTCGCCCCTCGATCAGGGAAACAGAAGCCATTAAGGCATATCTAATACTGAGCGCTCATGCGCATATACGAACACGTGGAAGGAATTTCGAGAGTTACTTTTCAAGCTGAATCAAGGATGCATGATAAGAATTCAATAATGCAAAGTTTTCCTAATGGTTCTACAGCCTCTCGAGGATAAATACAGATGTCTCTGTACCGATCCGCGAGACTCTACTAAACCTGCTCATGCCTCGTGAGACCTATGTAACCTAGGCTCCGATACCAACTTGTCATGACCCAATCCCTGAACCCAACCGTGATGGCGCCTCTCGTGAAGACAAGGCCAGCCAGACCAAAATGGAACACCTCTTTTAAACAGTTAATCATCATAAATAGTAATAACATATAATATAATACTCATAAATCGCGGAATTTAACGGTAATAACCACAAGAACCATCCCTACACAGCCCAAACTGGGGTGTCACAAGTCATGAGCTACTACAGAATCTGCTATAGGTCTACAAAGTACGGAATCTAATACAGCAGTCTGAAGAAAACATAAATGATAGAGGATAAGAGAGACAAGGGGCTGCGGACATCAACAACTACCTCATAACTCCAAATCACTACCTAGCCTGGAAGGAATCAACGCTCAGGTGCTGACTCTGCTATGCCTGAATCTGCACACATGGTGCAGGGAGTAATGTGAGTACTCCGACTCAGTGAGTAATAATAATAAATAATGGCTGAAAGTATGAAAACACGTAAAGGCACAAAAGCAATTCCATATCAAGCAGTAAAATCACTTAAAGCAGTAAATTAATGAAGAAATAAAATGATACTCCTTTTAAAAATAAGTAAAACCGGTAATTTAACAGGTAAATATCAAGTAAAAATCCGCCCCTCGGGCACAGTATCAATCGCTCAACATAGTATCAACCCCTCAGGCTCACTCTCAGTACAGTATCAGCCCTTCAGGCTCAGTATCAATCACTCAGAATAGTATCAGCCCCTCGGGCTCACTCTCAATAGTATCAGCCTCTCGGGCTCACTCTCAGTACAGTATCAGCCCCTCGGGCTACCTCACAATCACTCATATCAGCCCCTCGGGCATAACATCAATCACTCAAAACAATGGGTACCCGCGCTCACTGTGGGTGTGCAGACTCCGGAGGGGCCCCTTACGACCCAAGCGCTATATCAAGCCACCTCGTGGCATCATCACTCATCATAACCTCACATCACTCAAGCCATTGCGTGGCATATAAAGTATCTCAGGCCCTCGGCCTCATATCACTCGGCCTCACATCACTCAATCCACCGCGTGGCATCAATAGTATCTCAGGCCCTCGGCCTCATATCACTCAGCATATCCTCACATTTGGCCCTCGCCTCACTCAGTCCGGAAATCATCATAAGCCCCTCGGGCATTTGTAAAACAGTAGTTCTCAACCCCAAATATCATTTGAGTTTTCAAATCTGCATAAAAGCGGATGAATTTGTAAAACAGTAGATTATCAACAGGACTGAGTTCAAATATAAGTCAAAACAATGAGGAAATAGTGATGAAAATTCCCGAAAGATTCAAATAATTGGGACGAAGCACAAGTCTGGCAATCAGCCCAAATCATGATGATAACAAATAAATTTCAATCGAATATGCGGTAAAATCATCATTCGGGATGGACCAAGTCACAATCCCCAGTAGTAAAAGACCTCGCGCTCATCATCTAGCACGTGTCTCACCTTAATATAGCACTACGATGTGCAAATCCGGGGTTTCAAACCCTCAGAACATCATTTACAACCATTACTCACCTCGAACTGGCTAATTCTCTAGCTCGCGATGCCTTTGCCCTTCGAAGTGGCCCCCACACACGTCGAATCTATCCAAAATCAGAACGAATACGTCACAATATGCTAAGGGAAAAAATCCCAATTGAAAACATTCGAAAAATATCAAAAATCCCGAAATTAGCAAAACCCGAGACTCTGGCCCATGTCTCGGAATCGGGTAAAATTTACATTTTTCAGAATCCTCATACACTCACGAGTCTAACCATACCAAAATTATCCAATTCCGATACCATTTGGTCCTTCAAATCATCATTTTACATTTTTGAAAGGTTTCACAATTTTCTTCCCAAATTCCATCCCAAATCACGAATTAAATGATGAATTCAGTGATAGATTCATGTATTCTAGCCAAATCTAAGTTAAAATCATTTACCCCGATGAATTTCTTGAAAAACCATCAAACAATCAACAAAATCCAAGCTCTCTAGGTCAAAATATTAAATAAAACCCAAAACCTCGTATTTATAGGGTACCCCTCAGGTTTCAGCCTCCGCGGGCCGCACCAAATCGACCTCGGTCCGTGCAAACACAACAGCGGCCGCACAGGCCTTCCTCTACAGTGACAAGCTTTAGTATTTTGGCCTTAACTTTTGCTACAGATGTCCAAATTGTGATATCTTTACCTTTCTAGAAACTAGACATGAAGGGCTACGACCACCGTTTTTGAATCATCTCAAAATTCCTTGTGGATTAAAAGATATGAGTTTCCGAAGTTGGACTGATGATCTGAAGATCTTCATGACGGCGGCCGCAGTCACTTTTACGCGCCCAGCACTAAGCCAGCGCACCCAGCGCTAATTGTACCGCGGCCAGCGCTAAAACTTCTGCCCCCATCCATTTTCTAAGTTCTGAAATGTCCGTACTCGCTCAAAACTCACCCGAAACACACCCGGAGCCATCAGACCTCAACCCAAACATACCAGCACCTCCCATAACATCATTAACACCTAGTCGAGTTTTCAAATCACTCCGAACAACATCAAAACACAAAATCAACTTCGGATTCAAGCCTAAGAACTCCAAGAACTCTTAAATTATGCTTTCGATCAAAAAGTCTATCAAATCTCGTCCGAATGACCTGAAATTTTGTACGCACATCCCAAATGACACAACTAAACTACTGGAACTCTCGGAATTCCATTTCGACCCCTATATCAAAATCTCACCTATTGACCGGAAAGCGCCGAAATCTCAATTTTGCCAATCCAAGCCTAAACCTTCCACGGACTTCTGAAATGCATTCTGATCACGCTCCTAAGTCCCAAATCACCTAACGGAGCTAACCAACTCATAAAAATCCCATCCGAGATCAAATACACATAAGTCAAATTTTGGTCAAACCATTCAAATTTTAAGCTTTCAACTGAGACTGTTCTTCCAAATTCATTCTGATTAATCTGAAACCCAACACCAACGATTTACATAAGTCATAATACACTACAAGGGGCAAGTCATACCCGAGAATTGGCGGGCAAAATGCAAAAGCTCAAAGAGACCGGTCGGGTCGTTACACTTCTTCTACTACTATTCTTTGCGTTTATCTTTTGGTGAAATTTAACTATGGATTCGCAATTAGTTCTAATTGTTACTTCTTGTTTATTTAATATATATAATTAAAAATTATTTAATCCGTAAATTATAGCTAATATCTCTGCATCTATACTACTCATATTTCCTTTTTCTTTATATTTACCACTTTGATAAGCACATATTTTTTCTGTGTTCTTATCACTATATTTATTTGGTTTTGCTTTTGGAACTGCTCCCCATCCTTCAAAACTACCGTTTGTTTCTATTATCAAGTAATCTGTTTCTAGTGGCATATTTAAATCAGGAATATTTTTTATTCTTTCTTTAATATTTTGTACTAATTTAATATCTTTTGTGTTAAAATATTTTTGTCCTGTAGATCCTGTCTTAGCATATAATGGTCCTGCTATTTTTCCTAAGTCTTTTATAAAATTTCTCGCATAATTTACTATACCCAAAAACTTTTGTAGTTCTTTGGTTCTATATAATTTATCTGGCATTTCTAGGGCCTTTTTAGCTATATGGGGTTGTAATTTATTTTTTCCATCGCCTAAGATTACTCCTAGAAAATTTATATAATTTTTACATAGTTCCATCTTCTTTTTACTAATTATTATTCCATTATCTACAAATAATCTAAATACTGTTTGTAAATGTCCTAAATGTTCTTTAATATCTTTATTAAATACTAATATATCATCTACATATACTAAAACAAATCTCTTATATTCTCCAAATATACTATCCATTTTTCGTTGAAAAATTTGTGGAGTTATTTTTAGTTCGAACGACATTACTAACCATTCGAAGTGTCCTTATGGACAAGTAAATACAGTCCACTCAATACTTTCTTCATGCATCTTTACTTGCCAATACCCTGATTTACAGTCAAACTTGCTGAATATCCTTTTTTTTTTGTATTCTATTTATTAGTTCTGTTTTATCAGGTAACTTATATCCATCTGTTCTAGTGTTATCATTAAGACTTTTGTAGTTATTACCATTCTTGCTTTTCCTCTTACTATCTCACTATGGTTTTTAACCATAAAGGCTGCTGACCTGTGTTTAGAAGTGGATCTTCTTATTACTCCTAAATTTATAAGTTCTTTAATTTGAATTTTGAAGTCTTCTAGTGTAACAACCCGACCGGTCGTTTTGAGCTTTTGCACTTTGATCGCCAGTTCTCGAGCATGACTTGCCCTGTATGATGTATTATGACTGATGTAGATCGATGGTTTTGGTTTTCAGGAAAATCGGAAGGAATTTGAAAGAACAGTCTTAGATGAAAGCTTTAAATTTGAAAGGTTTGACCAAGAGTTGACTTGTTTGTATATGATCTCAGATCAGAATTTTTATGATTTGGTTAGCTCCGTTAAGTGATTTGTGACTTAGAAGCACGATCAGAATGAGTTTTTGAGTTGTAGGGAAGATTTAGGCTTGAATTGGCGAAGTTGATATTTTGGTGATTTCCGGTTGATAGGTTAGATTTTAATATGAGGGCCGGAATGAAATTCCGAGAGTTGCAGTAGCTCTGTTATGGCATTTGGGATGTGCGTGCAAAGTTTCAGGTCATTCAGACGAGGTTTGGTAGACTTTTTGATCGAAAATGTGTTTTTGAAAATTTTAAGCTTGAATTTGATGAAAAATAGGTGTTTTGATGTTGGTTATGGCGTTTCGAGGGTTGGAACAAGTTTGAATGATATTTTGCGATTGGTTGGCATGTTGGGTTGAGGTCCCTGGGGCCTCGGGTGAGTTTCGGATGGTTAACAGATAGAAATTTGGGCTTGTGCAGCTGCTGGAAACTTTCTGCTACACTGTCTGGTTTCCTTCTTCACGTTTGCGAGAGGGCCTTGTGTTCGCGAAGAAGAAATTATGGACCTGTACATTTTTTGCTTTGCGTTCGCGAAGAGAGCCTCGCATTCATGAAGAAGGATTTGGCTTATGAGATTTTGTTCTTCGCGTTCGCGAAGAGTGCCTCACGTTTGCGACGAAGAAGGAATTCTGTTGCACAGGTCTTACTTCGGAGGCTTATTGACGAAGAAGGAATTCTGTTGCACAGGTCTTACTTCGGAGGCTTATATCTCTCAATATACGATGGACTTGGAGATGAATCAAAAACGAAAGTGAGTCTAGTTTCCAGAAACATATTATAATAGGCATTTGGAGTTGTGTGCAAAAAGTTATGACCATTACACTAGAGGTTGTCCAAGCAGAGTTTGGAAAAATGATTTTTGGAATTTTGTTCTTCGCGAACGCGAGAGGAGGACCACAAATGCGAAGAACAAATCCCTGGGCAGCAGAATAAAGTCCAAACTCGGTTGAGGCAATTTTTTGAGGGATTTTTTCAGAGAAAACAACGGGGTAAGTCTTCTTAACTCAATTTTAGTTAGATTACTCGAATCCATCATTGTTTTTAATATTTAATTGATGATTTTAGTTGGTAAAATCTTGAAAACCCTCTTGGATAGAATCGCAGATTTGAGGGTCAAAATGTGATGGGATTTGGAAAATTTTGGTATGGTTAGACTCGTGGGGAGATTAGGAACCCGTTGATGTAAAAAATTTTGAGTTTCAAGAAGTGGGCGCGGGACTCGGGTTTTGGTAATTTCGAGATTTGTGTCTGTTATTGATTGTTTTCGCTTGGGCTTTGTTCCCTTAGCATATTGTGATGTATTCTTTCTGATGTTGGATAGATTCAATGCACGTGGAGGCCAATTCGAGGGGCAAAGGCGTCGCGAGTTAGAGTTGTAGCCGGTTCGAGGTGAGTAATGATTGTTAATGATATCCTGAGGCTTTGAAACCCCGGATTGCACATCGTAGTGCTATATTGAGGTGAGACATTCACTGGATGATGAGTGTGGGGTCTTTTACTACTGGGAATTGTGACTTGGTCTGTCCCGATTGATGATTTTACCCCGTATTTGTCTGAAACTTATTTGTTAGCATCATGACTTGGGCTGATTGCCATATTTGGGCTTCGTGCCAACTATTTGAACCCTTCGGGGATTTTTATCACTATTTACTCCCTCTTTCGAATTATTATTTGAACTCAGTCCTGTTGATATCTACTGTTTTACAAACGCAGCCACTTTTACTCAGATTTGAAACTTAAATGATATTTCTAAATGATGTTTTGGGCTGAGAACTACTGTTTTACAATACCCGAGGGGCTTGTGATGATTTTTGGACTAAGTGAGGCCGAGGGCCATATGTGAGGATATGCTGAGTGATATGAGGCCGAGGCCCTGAGATACTTTATATGCCACGAGGTGGCTTGAGTGATGTGAGGCCGAGTGATGTGAGGCCGAGTGATGTTGCCACAAGGTGGCTTGATATTGTGCTTGGGCCGTAAGGGGCCCCTCCCAGAGTCTGCACACTGTGAGCACGTGATTTTTGCCCTATATATGAATAATTCCCAAAATCCCAAACAAAATAATTTGTCTTGATTTTTACAATTTTTGTGCATCTTGGTGTCATTTTCTGATAATTGCTGCATTTTATTTGCGCATGTTAATTTTTATAAAATACAAAAATATGCATTGTGGCATTTAGGCTTTAGTTTTATGTTTAGTATCCATTAGGGTTTAAGTTGTTTAGGACAAAACATGAAAATCACAAAATTAGTTCACTTTTGCATTTGTCATGAAATAGTTTTTTTATTATTTTATTTAAAACAATTTTTAGGAATTGATTAATCTTTGTTTTGAAATAATTAGGATTTCATTGTTAGTTTCACATCTTTACAAAAATTAAAAAAATTAGAAAAATTGTAAAGAATGGGAAAAAGATTGCAAAAAGAATTGAAAAAAAAAAACATAATGGAAGTAAGTTTGTTTGAGATCCGGAAATTTGGGCCATTTCTGCACATTTTCTTTTAGCCCAAACGACTTAAAAAACACCCCGTTTCAGCCCAGTCCAAATCCCTACCCGGTCCGTCCCCCCCTTTAAATGAAACGGCGTCGTTTCAGGACCTCCGGATCAGGACCGTTGGATCTCATCAATCCAACGGTCCGGAACTAACGAGGTTCCCGGTATATAAGTGTCCAAACCAGACCCCCACCCCCATTTCCATCGTCTTCTTCACCCTACCCCCTTCTCCCTTAACCTTAATCCGCGCCGCCCTAAAAACCCTTGCCGGCGGTGAACGTGAACTACACCGTTCACCCTGAAAATAACACCATGGGTTCCCCTCACCTTCCTCTTGCTACTACACTCGGTGGTTTGCCTCGAATAGGGCCGAAACTCTTCGAATCTTGATTTGAAGTTTTCCGGCCAATTGATAGTTTGTCCAACTCGGCCCAAATTCACACCCTACAACCCCAACCCTTCCTCAACCTCAATCTGTGGTTGTTTCCTTTCGAATCACCCTGAAACGTCCCAAATATTAGATCTAAGATTCACGGCCCAAACCCTAAAATCAAATCCTTCTGATTTCGAACCGTAATACCCTTAACCATGTGTTCTCATGTAAGAACACATGGTTAGGGATGTTACGCATCAAAAATCGGAAAGGGTTCGTATGTTCTTGACTGGCCGGAGCTCTTTTTGCCATTGTGAGTTTTTCTGTTCTTTCTTTTACTGCTTCTTTTACTCGTATGATTAAAATATTACTTGCAGTCATTGTTTCATTATTGTCCTGTTAATTTTTGGTTTAACTGTGTTAGTTTAGGTTCTATTAATTATTATTGATGCTGAGTTTGATAGTTGGTTGAATGACTATAATTTCTGGATTATAATTTCGTAATTAGTTTAAGTTCTTTTAATGTAGCATAAGCACAGTTTGTTTTAGTTTAGTTTGATTGGGTTGGTTAATTGAACGAGATTGGGGTAATCAGTTTGTTTAGTTTGGTTTCTGTTTGTTAGTTGATTAATCTTAGCTGGTTTCTGATTGTTAGTTAATTGATTTAGTTAGTTTCAGACTGGGTTATGGTGTTGGGTTTAGTTGTTAAGGACAAGGGTAGGGTTAGTGATTCTGAGAGGCTTTCAGGGGTAATCTGGGTAGGGAAAAGGGTAGTTCTGATAGGAATAGTAATATCAAGGTATAAAGAAGGGCAGTATGTGTATTGTATGGGTAGAGGAATGCTTTAGGACCTTCTAGAATGGGTTTCAAGTGTAAATTTTAATAAGTACACTGCAGTTACTTGTTTAGTAAGATAAGAATAGAGGGACCAAAGTGAAAATAGAGAGGGACTAATTAGAGAAATCAGAACTTAGTTTATTCTTTGGGGTTTTGCCTATAAAAGGGCATTAGATGCCTTGGAAAAGGGGGCTGCTCTCAGATACTCTGCTTTGAGCCTCAAAATTTTCAACTGAAGCTTTCATTTCTTTGGTGAGCATTTCAATTCTAAGAGTATTCAAAAATAAAAACACCCAAATGTGGAAATCTGAAAGAGCTTCACAGTTTATCACTAATTCTGGGTTTCAGCTGTGAGGGCCAGGGAAGTGTTAAAAGTCTGTTAAGCTGGTCTTTGGGAATTTGTTTATATTTTTGGTTTCAAAGCAATCTGCCTGTGTTCTGTGGTGTCTCATTGCTGAGTTTGCTGTTTGTTGCTGTTGAAAGTAGCTAATTCCTCTCCTTTTCCTCTATTTTTCATTACAAATCTCAGGTACATTTCTTTGATTCTCATCCATGTAAGTTCAAGTTTGAAGTGGAGAACAGTGAAGTATGTTACTGAATTCCATGGCCTTAGGAAACATTGTTTGCTGATTACCATTTCATAATGTAGTTTGTTTAAATTGTCTGGCTATTACTAATTGACTTAGTTAGTGTGGATTCGAGCCAATAACTGATTTGTATAATTTAGACTAATGAATTGTCCCACATGATTTTGATTGTTTTAATTAGCAAGTGGACATTTGGGTATTCAGGTTCATGTATATAGTTCAGGTGGGGGTTATTTTAATTAAACATTTCATGTTTATACCATTATCATTTTCTGTTTGCTTAAGTTTCATGGCATGCTGAAACCAAATCTGCAAAAGTTGCAATTAATTTAGAGTTCAGCACGTTTGGTTGCCTTAATTTTGGGTCTAAGATGAATTGGGCACAGTTTCATGCTGGGCCAGTTTTGGGCCTGGCGAATTTGCAGTCAGCCCAGATTGTGGTTAGACAAGAAATTGAAACAGGGCCCAAGGATTCAATCCCTGGGCTGTGCGAATGCAAGCCCAGTTTTAGGCCTGCTCTGTGCCTGACGCCTAGGCGCTCTAAGGGGTTGTGTCCGCAGCCTTGGCATGGTGGGGCTTTGTGAGCTCAGGGCCCATTTATTTGGTATTTTTGTCAAGATTTTCAACTTCAAATTCAACAAATTGTAGGCTTAATCAATTAGAATCCTCAAGTAGTTAATGACACAATCATTCTATTGTGTAGGCTAGGAAATGGTGTTTAGCGAATTTCACCGCATTTCCCAAAGTAACAATACGTTAGAATCTTTAAGCACGCTCTTAATAAAGTTACCTTCTTAAACTCGGGTGCGCATTGATGCGACCCAAATCCAAGTCCCGATGAAGCCAAGATGTGTCGACAACCGCGGGTGCATTGATTGCGACGTGGTTCGAAACATGTTTTCGCGACATCGTAATTCTTATAAAAAATAATTAATGATAGAAAAGAGCTTTACAAATTAAGACGAGCCTCACTACACCAAAAATAATAAATGTGGGGCCCTTAGCAAGTAAGTATTGACATAATTAGAATTGGGATGGCCGTTTAGCGAACTTCACGGGTTTTCCCCAAAGTAACACTACGTCAGTATCTTTAGGCACGATTTAACTAAGTAATTTTATTAAAAATCGGGTGCGCATTGATGTGACTCAAATCCAAATCTCGACGAAATCAAAATATGTTGATAACTACGGGTGCATTGATTGTGACGTGGTTCGAAACGCGTTTTCATGACGTCGTAATTCTTTAAAAATAATTACAATAAAAGCACTTTACAAATAAAAAGCACATAGGTTAACATGTATTAAAATCAGATAAAATCAAATACAATAGTTAAGCGACCGTGCTAGAACCACGGAGCTCGGGAATGCCTAACACCTTCTCCCGGGTTAACAGAATTCCTTACTCGGATTTCTGGTTCGCGGATTGTTAACAGAGTCTTAAATTTCCTCGGTTCGGGATCCAACCGGTGACTTGGGACACCATTAATCTCCCAAGTGGTGAATCTGAATAATTAACAAATTAAATCTCGTTCCAATTGTCCTTTAATTGGAAAAACTCCTTTACACCCTTTTGCGGGGAAATAGTGAAAAGGAGGTGTGACAGCCCTGGCGACTCTGCTGGGGATCGAACCCAGAATCACTGGTTCAGTGTTCAGAATTTGAGCTTAGATAAATTGTTGTATTTAATTGTATCTGATTTTTCCTACATGATTTTTGCTGAATGTGCTAAAATGCTACCGCTTTGATATTGTTTAAACTGTATGTAAATTGTGCCGACACCATTCTCTCATCACCTCCGGGGATGTGCTTACTGGTTGAGACTCCCTATTCTGTTAGTGTCGTACCTTGAAATAAGAAAGAGGTCGGACAAGTTACGAAGCCGGATGGCCTTTTGGTTCCCGGTAAGTTGCCCCCTCCTCGACCTGAGTTGTCCGCTCGGGTACACAGTCTAGTACACTGACCCAGGTTTTGAATATAGAATAACGTGAATTCATGCCGGATCCCTAGTAGGAACGATTATTTGCATCACGTTGCATTTGACTTAGGGGACTCAACACAGGGGTTGGGTCCGTCTAGGACTAGCAACCTGAAATGAAAAAGACTATTCTGATGCATCCTACTTGCTCTGTACATATATTTGTTTCGAACTTGCATGTTGACCGGTTTCTAAATCTCGGGAATGTTGGAAAATTGAAGAAAAAAAGAGGGAAAAGAAAAGAGAAATATCAGTTAGGGAGTTAATTGATTATTTTAGGATAATCAATGACCAATTACTGCCGAAACTCTGCCAAAATTTTGAAAAAAAAGGAAAATATGTTATTTTGTCTTACTAAAAAAAGCAAAGAAAAAAAAAACCGGTCTTTTTGAAAAGTGTCTGTTGAAAAAAAAATCTTTTATTCTTAGTTTGGGAAAATGGGTTGTTTATTGTTTATTGAAAGGGAAAAAATGGAAAAAAAAGTCTGTTATTGTCAGCTTAAAAATGGGTTTTTTTATTTGTTGGAAAGAAAAAAGAGTCTTGTTTCTAAAAATAGTTTTATTCATGAATAAAGATCAAAAGAGTATTGTTTTAAAATAGTTCGGTTAATTTGCCCGAACTACGCATGGTTTGATTCTCACAGGGCGTGAGATACGCAGGCAACCCTCATCGGGTCCAACCTCCCTTTTGCAAAAAATAACCAAAAATATCAAAATTTTAATTTTGTCATAAATAAACCAGGTGATGCCGTTTTTGTCAACAATAGCCAAACGGGGCACCGAAAGGCCGACTTTGCATAAACAGCCACCTTTGGTCGTATTTCGATTTTTGACCCTCACAGCCTTAAAATCTTCGCCCCGGAGGTGCAGGAAGGCCGTGTCGCAATATCGTGTCTTTTATCTTAAAATTTTTAGAATTGAGAATTGAGTTCTTCATTTGGAAATATGAGGGGTAATTTTGAGTCAATAATATAGATAGCTTTCTTCCTTTTGAGTTAAATAAAAGTTTTCTTTTGCTTAAACGCTTTAATAAATGTGCAGGATGAGCACGATGATAAATGAGCCTTTTTCAATAATGACCAAAATCCCTTTCGAGCTGCAATTGTGGTGGAATGAATTGGGTAACGAAGGGCAAGACGAAGTGAGAAAATATTTAAAAGACCTTCCGGATTTAGGAAACATTCAGCCTCGGGGGGATATCATCAGGGCACTAGTCGCCCATTGGGATGCAACACATAATGTGTTTCATTTTTCGGGCTTCGAACTCACCCCAACGTTGGAAGAAATAGCGGGGTGCATTGGAAGTGACCAAGCTCCATTGAGGTTCAAATACTTGATTGCTCCTAGGGCCATTACCATAAACCGATTCCTGGATTCCTTGAAAATACCCCGAACGGTTCATCATCTAGATTTTGCAAAGGGTTTCTGCAGCTTCCGCTTCATGTATGATAGATATGGCCATGTGGGCGGGTTCAATGATCCGGACTTTAAGCTGTGCAGCAGAAATAGTCGACAAAAATGGGAGGACCACAAACGAGTGGCATTTATGATAGCTTTTTTGGGTCTCGTAATATTCCCAAGGAAAGATGGTAATATTGATTTAAGAATTGTAGGCATCGCCAGTACCTTGCAAACCATGGGGAAAAGCACTTTAGCACCTATAATTGTGGCTGACATCTTCAGAGCCCTCACTGCGTGCAAAGCTGGGGGAAAATTTTTTGAGGACTGTAACTTATTGTTACAGATGTGGATGATTGAGCATTTGTGTCCGCGCTCTCAGTTATTGAGTCATGGTTCGGCTGAGAAAACTTGTATAGGGGAATTTTGTACGAAAATCAAAGGGGCTAGTCTACCGGAAGGAGTCACGGCTTGGGCATCATTATTTCGGAACCTCAAGGCTAGCCAGATACAGTGGGTGCTTGGATGGTTGTCTGTCGAGGAAGTCATATATATGCCAGCAGCCCGACCGCATTTTTTGTTAATGGGACTCAAAAGCATACAACCTTATGCACCATATCGGGTTCTGAGGCAACTCGGTAGATATCAAGTAATACCGAGAGATGAAGATTTGATTACTCAAGTGGTCGAAATTAGTCCTGACGGTCGATTCCCCGAGGAAGAGGTTCGTCAAATTTGGAGTGAGTGTCAGTATCTGATGGCAAACACTTGTGTGTCTGATAGGGTCAAAGGGGAAATTGCTCCAGGGTATCACGAATGGTTCAGAGGTGACATGGCATATGGAAGACCGGCTAAAAGACCTCATCTCGAAGATTTCACCAAGTCATCCCAAGAGCAGTGGGATTGGTTAGCAAAGGAAGAAAGCTATCGAGTTGAGATTGGTAAATTAAAGCAACAAGTCGAGAGTCTGAAATTCGAGAACAGTGTACAGGTCGCCGCGGATCAAGGTGAAAAGAATAGACTAGCCAAAGAAAATGAAGCACTTAGGGCCCAGATCCGACAGATGAAGATAACCATTGATAAGCAACCCAGGAGCCGGTCCGATGAACAGTTGGTAAAAAGATTGGAAAGCGAAGTTAGAGAACGGCGAGATGAGTTAGGGAAATCTGAAAAGGCCATGGCAGAACTTAAGGCCCAGTGGGCGACAAGAACCAAGGAGCGTCGCCAATACTTGAATCAGTTGAAAAGGGATCATGAGAAAATTGTTGCCAAGTTAAAGAGAAAGGTGGTTGCCCTTGAGGGTAAAGCGGTTAGGCAGGCTAGAGACTTCGAAACTGAAAGCGGACATTGTTACAACTTGTTAGCCCAAATGGAGGCAGAAGTGCAATAGCTGCAAGACCAGCACTTACAAGACTCCCGAGCTTTAAAGACATGCAGCGATCAAATAAGACGCTTGCTCATAGAAAAGAAGCGAACAAAAGACAGGATTAGAGCCATTGCTCATGCTATTGTCAGGAGATGCCGGGTTTGTGAAGACATGACCCGTACCACTTTTATCTCAGCAGTGATGATCTATGTGAAGCGAACCATGAATGAGTTAGAGCAGCTTGAAAGGGATTTGGATCCTAGACCCGCGGCGAGGCCGAACGACGCCCCGCGGATACCTAAGTTTGAAGCACTAGAATATGCATAGTCCGTATCTGTAAGTGTTTACCATTTCGAGTCAGTCTTTTGTACGCCCGTTACCTCTCTGAGTTGAGTATGTTTACAGGTTTAGAGTTTTTGGTTTGATGACAGATTGCGTTTGTTAGTTTCTTTCCAAAACAAAAGATGTCAAGTTTGTAAGAGTCTATTTATTAATGAAGTTGAGCATTTTATTTCCACCCTTGTTTTTACATTTATCTTCACGAACTACGCTTGGTCTGATTCGTGCAGGGTCACGATACGTAGGCAATCTCCATAGGATTCGACCATAACCAAAAGGAAAACAAAAGAACGATAGGAAATAGAAGGAAAACCGGAAAAAAGAGAAGGAAAGAAAGAGTGGAGAAACAAAAGAGGAGGAAAGAAAAGAGCGGAAAAACAAAAAAAGGGAGAAAGAAAAGAGCAGAAAAACAAGAGAGAGAAAAGGAAAAGCACAAGAGAGGGATAAGGCGAAGAGAAGAAGAACGAAACAAGGAATGAAATGACCGGGATGACGCATGCAATCGAGCAAACGCATAATAGAAGGGATTAACTGTATAAGTGCATTCATGCCAACGTGTGGTTATTAAATCTGTTAAGACCTAATCGCTAACAAAGTGGTTGTCTAAATGTGTGAGTTCAGGCAGGTGGTTAGTTGATTGGCAATTCTGGCAACTCATCCATACGACACCCGGTCGAAAGATCAAGTAAAAATGATAGGGCAAGATTCGGAAATCAGCATCGTAGACCCTTCGAATGAGGTTGAGGTAACAGATGTGGGTGCTATGAAAGAAGAGATGAGGAAATTAAAGGCACAAATGGCTGAAATGCATCGGGCATGGTCTCAAGGACATCCGGCACCACTATATCCTGCTAACCCATCTTATATCCCACCCCTAGATCAAGCTCAGGAGCCTACCACTCCCCACACATCTTCAGCTTTCCCTTATCAGGCCCAGGGTTATGGTACTACATCATACGCTCCCCCAGCTCCACCCTCTAAACAGAACCCTCCACCACCCATGGTTCCCGTCTTTGTGGCACCTCCCCCAGCTCCCCTACATAGATCATCCAGTGAACCGCTATTCCAAGCTCATGACACCCAATATTATCCTCCCGAACCCACTTTTAAAGCACCTGAACCATATACCTACTCTCCCTATTTTGAAATCCCAGGAGAAGTTGAGAAACCGGTTAAGAATGCGGAGCAAGAGGAGGTGATTCGTAAAGTCAAAAGCCTGGAGCAATCCTTCAGGAACATGCATGGTTTAGGAAACCAAGTTAGCGTCGCATACAAAGATTTGTGCCCTTTTCCTGATGTACAGTTGCCTGCGAGATTTAAAATGCCAAATTTTTACTTGTATGAGGGGCACGGTGACCCAGTAGCCCATCTTCGTGGTTTCTGTAGCAAAATGAGAGGTGCCGGGGGAAAGGATGAGTTGTTGATAGCATATTTCGGTCAACGCCTGAGCGGGTCAGCACTAGAATGGTACACGAGGCAAGACCCCGGCCGATGGTATACATGGGATGATTTTGCCCAGGCATTCATTGGCCATTTTCAATATAACCTCGAGATAGTACCCGATCGTCTGTCATTGTTAAAACTGGAAAAGAAGCCTGGGGAAGGTTTTAGAGAGTTTGGTTTCCGCTGGAGGGAACAAGCTGCAAGGGTTGCCCCCCCCCATGAGGGAAAGTGAGATGGTAGATTATTTCTTGCAAATATTGGAACCTACCTATTTCGGTCATCTAGTGACATCTGTCGGAAAGTCTTTTAATGAAGTGGTAAAGATGGGAGCCATGATTGAAGAAGGGTTGAAATCTAAAAAAATTTTGAGCTACTCGGCGTTGAAAGCAACCACCCAGGCCATCCAAAGCGGCACTGGTGGTATGCTAGGGAAAAAGAAGAAAGAGGAAGTTGCTGCAGTTGAAGCTAATGTTTGGTCCAGGCACAATAACCACCTACCATACTACAACCAACCCAGACCCCACCACCCAAACTATCAATATACCCCATATGGCCCACCGCAACACTATTATCCACCACCAGAACCACACTTTTCTATTCACCATGCCCAGACCTACACTCAGCCCCTAGTGCACTCGCAATGGCGTGCACCGAACCCCCAAAACACACATCCACCCCCACAAAACACCTATCCACCTCCCAGGGCTAACAGACCAGGAACCAACTTCCGCCCAAACCAAACTTTTAGAAATGAGAAGGCCCCAAACAGGAAAACATTTACTCCGCCTGGGAGAATCTTACACTTCTCTTTTCCACAGATTGAAACAGTTGGGGATGCTGACCCCAGTTGAATCCAAAGCACCAAATCCTCTTCCCAAAAACCTGGACCACTCTGTTAGTTGCGAGTATTGCTCAGGGATGCTGGGGCACGACACTGAAAAGTGTTGAAAATTGAAAAACGCAATCCAAGAGCTCATTGATAATCGCCGTATTGAGGTACAGGCTCCAGAGGCCCCAAACATCAATCAAAATCCGTTACCAGCACATTATGAGGCCAACATGATTGAACTGATACATAAGGGGGCAGAGCCTAAGAAACCTTCACAGGTGGTTATGATGATTCGTTCTACGGAAACCAAAGAAAAGACGTTGAATGCAAGGCCAGGGGTTCAATTAAAAGCAATAAAAGACAAGCCAGTGTTAGTAATGGGGAAGGACCGTTTGTATCTGAGAAAAAGCAGGATCTAGTCAAGATAGTGGTACCAGGGTCAGTATCGGCGCCCGTGGTGGTTGTGAAGGGAGCTTATGTAGAACTGGTTGTCATAAAACCGGTAGTCCAGTTACCCGTGGTTGATAGCAAAGCCGTACCATGGAAGTATGACAAGGTAGTGGTGACATACAAAGGAAAGGAAATTGAGGAAGAGAGTTGTGAAGCACAAGGACTAACCCGGTCGGGACGTTGTTTCGCTCCCGAGGAGTTGAGAAAGGCTAAGGGCGCAAAAGACAATCCAGTGCCAGTTAAAAAAGCTGTAATGGAAGAAGAGGCAGAAGAGTTTCTGAAAAGGATGAAGGTACAAGATTATTCCATTGTTGAACAACTGAGAAAAACACCAGCCCAAATCTCGTTGTTGTCGTTACTAATTCACTCTGAGGAGCACTGCCGAGCGTTAATGAAGATATTGAATGAGGCTCATGTGCCTGACAAAATTTCAATGAACCATTTAGAGACAATTGCCAACAAGATCTTTGAAGTGAACATGGTAGCATTTTCTGATGATGAATTGCCTATAGAAGGCACAGAACATAACAAGGCTCTGTATTTGACAGTCAAATGTGAAGGTTCAATGGTTACTCGGGCACTAATCGATAACGGGTCGAGTGCTAATATTTGCACGTTATCCACATTGAACAAGTTAAAGATTGATGAGGATAGAATCCGCAAAAATAGCATTTGTGTTCGGGGGTTCGACGGAGGAGGAACAAACACGGTAGGGGATATTGTACTCGAATTGACTATTGGCCCAGTCGAATTCATGATGGAATTTCAGGTGCTGGATGCTGCAGTATCATATAATCTGTTGTTGGGTCGACCATGGATTCATGCAGCAAAAGCCGTGCTCTCCACGCTGCACCAAGTGGTCAAATTTGAGTGGGACCGACAAGAAATTGTGTTACATGGGGAAGATCCATCGTGCACCATGAATAATGACACTGTACCCTTTATAGAAACTGAAGATGATAAGGGTCCATGGGTGTATCAGATCCTCGACACGGTTCCGGTGAGCAGGGTGCCTGAGGGTAAAAGCATGCCATGTCCCAGGGTGTCAGCTGCAACCGTCATGGTAGTATCAGAAATGCTGAATAACGGGTTCGTGCCCGGGAAGGGTTTGGGGGTTGAACTGCAGGGCATTACTCAACCTGTGTCTTTACCCAAAAATCTGGACACCTTCGGGTTAGGGTTCAAACGAACAGCGGAAGATGTCAGAAAGGCCCGTAAGTTGAAGAAGAAAGCTTGGGTGCTCCATAAACCAATTCCTCGATTGTCCAGGTCCTTCGTCAGGCCGAGTATCAAGAAACAGTCATTGGCAAAGATATCAGGCTCGTTAATCGAGGCGGAGGGGAATTTGGATAAGGTGTTCGAGAAAGTTTTTGCTGAAGTAAACATGGTTGAGGCAGGGGAAGGGTCAAGTAGAGCAGACATACAGTACATCGGACCACGTGCTAATATCAACAATTGGGAAGCTACTCCTCTTCCAGTTCGGAGGGAGTCGTGGTAGTGGGTTTTGTTTTGTTTTTTTTGTCACCTGGATTATTCCAGGGTTTGTAATCCAGTTACTATGTTCCGTCCGTTTGGATGAGTTAAAACCTTGTTGTCTTTACGTCTAATGAAATGCAATTTTCTTCGTCCCTAATTCTCTTTCCATTTTCTTTTTCTTTTCTTTGTACAGTTCTTTTTATGCTGATATCAATGACATGACATGTATGAGGAATTTTCGGCCCAGTTTTAAAACCGAATCTAGTTCAGAAGTAATAATACAAGAGATCGAGTGTGATGATGGGGTGGATTGTAACAATGATGAAGCTTACGAGGAAATTAGTAAAGAATTAAGTCATTTTGAAGAAAAACCCAAACCTAACCTAAATGACACAGAAGCGGTTAATCTAAGGGACCAAGACAATGTACGGGAAACTAAAGTAAGTGTTCATTTGGAGCCACAAATCAAGGAAGAGATAATTGAAGTATTGCATGAGTACAAAGACGTTTTTGCATGGTCTTATGATGATATGCCGGGTCTAAGCACCGATTTGGTGGTTAATAAATTGCCCACTGATCCAACACTCCTCCCTGTCAAGCAGAAGTTGAGAAAGTTCAAAACAAACATAAGTGTGAAAATCAAAGAAGTGATTACCAAGCGGTTTGAGGCAAAAGTCATTCAGGTGACACGGTACCCCACTTGGTTAGCTAATGTCGTGCCTGTGCCAAAGAAAGATGGTAAGACCAGGGTGTGCGTCGATTATCGAGACCTTAACAAGGCAAGTCCAAAAGATAATTTCCCATTGCTCAACATCCATATACTAATCGACAATTGTGCCAAACATGATATTGGCTCTTTTGTGGATTGTTATGCGGGTTATCATCAAATTCTAATGGACGAGGAAGATGCAGAAAAGATGGCATTCATCACGCCGTGGGGAACATATTGTTATCGAGTCATGCCCTTTGGTTTGAAAAACGCTGGGGCAACTTATATGAGGGCCATGACAACTATCTTCCATGATATGATACATAAGGAAATCGAGGTATACGTGGATGATGTGATCGTGAAGTCTAGACAGCAATCCGACCATGTTAGAGATTTGAGAATTCTTTCAAAGGCTTCGCAGGTACAATCTTAAGCTCAATCCTGCGAAATGTGCTTTCGGGGTACCATCTGGGAAGTTGTTGGGATTTATAGTCAGCCGAAGGGGTATTGAATTAGACCCGTCAAAGATCAAAGCTATTCAGGAGTTGCCACCTCCAAGAAACAAAACCGAGGTGATGAGCTTGTTGGGAAGACTGAACTATATCAGCAGGTTCATTGCTCAGCTCACGGCAACGTGTGAACCAATTTTCAAGTTGTTGAAGAAAGATGCCGCAGTCAAATGGACTGATGAATGTCAGGAGGCTTTTGATAAGATAAAGGGGTATTTGTCAAACCCACCTGTGTTAGTTCCGCCAGAACCAGGGAGACCTTTGATTTTATATCTGACAGTTGTGGACAGTTCATTCGGCTGTGTACTGGGGCAGCATGATGTTACGGGCAGAAAGGAGCAGGCTATCTACTATCTCAGTAAGAAGTTCACATCTTACGAGGTCAAGTATACTCATCTGGAAAGGACATGTTGTGCCCTAACTTGGGTTGCACAGAAATTGAAACATTACTTGTCATCCTACACCACTTACCTTATATCTCGCCTGGACCCATTGAAGTATATTTTTCAGAAACCCATGCCCACAGGAAGGCTTGCAAAATGGAAGATCTTACTTATAGAATTCGACATTGTCTATGTGACACGGACTGCCATGAAAGCACAGGCATTAGCCGATCATTTGGCGGAGAACCCCGTTGATGAAGATTATGAACCTTTGAAAACTTATTTCCCTAATAAAGAGGTAATGCACATTGACGAATTGGAACAAGCTGAGAAGTCGGGATGGAAACTTTTCTTTGATGGGGCTGCAAATATGAAGGGCGTGGGAGCAGTACTTATTTCGGAAACAGGCCAGCATTACCCCGTTACAACTCGGCTTCGTTTCTACTGTACAAACAACATGGCAGAATATGAGGCGTGTATATTGGGATTGAGATTAGCTGTGGATATGGGTGTACGGGAAGTCTTGGTCATGGGTGACTTGGACCTACTGGTACACCAGATTCAAGGAGAGTGGGAAACACGAGACTTGAAGCTTATACTGTATCGGCAGTGTCTGCATGAGCTTTGCCAGCGTTTTCAGGCCATAGAATTCAGGCACATCCCGAGGCTTCATAATGAGGTTGCTGACGCTTTGGCTACTTTGGCGTCAATGTTGCACCATCCAGATAAGGCTTACGTTGATCCGTTGCAGATTCAGGTCCGCAATCAGCATGCTTACTGTAATGTGATAGAAGAGGAAATCGATGGAGAGCCGTGGTTAAATGACATCAAAGAGTACATCAAAGCGGGAATATATCCAACGCAGGCCATCGGTGATCAGAAAAGAACAATTCGACGGTTGGCAAGTAGGTTTTTCCTTAGTGGAGGGGTACTGTACAAAAGAACGCCAGATCTCGGTTTGTTGAGATGTATAGATGCACGCAGGCCACAACTATCATGACTGAGGTGCATTCCGGATTTTGTGGACCGCATATGAGTGGGTATGTTCTAGCAAAGAAGATTCTCCGAGCGGGTTATTATTGGCTCACGATGGAGCGGGACTGTATCAGTTTTGTGCGTAAGTGTCATCAGTGCCAAGTACATGGAGATTTGATTCATTCTCCACCATCAGAATTGCATACGTTGTCTGCACCATGGCCTTTTGTTGCATGGGGCATGGATGTTATTGGGCCAATTGATCCAGCGGCATCAAATGGGCACAGGTTTATCTTGGTAGCTATAGATTACTTTACCAAATGAGTGGAAGCCAAGACATTCAAGTCTGTGACTAAGAAGGCTGTAGTCGACTTCGTACATTCAAATATCATCTGTCGGTTTGGGATCCCGAAGGTAATCATCACAGATAATGGGGCTAATCTTAATAGTCATTTGATGAAGGAGACATGCGAGCAGTTTAAGATTGCTCACAGGCACTCTACTCCGTATTGTCCCAAGGCAAATGGTGCAGTTGAAGCAGCTAATAAGAACATAAAGAAAATACTCCAGAAGATGGTTGAAGGATCTAGACAGTGGCACGAGAAATTACCTTTTGCATTGTTAGGATATCGCACCACCGTGCGTTCCTCGGTAGGGGCGACTCCTTACTCGTTGGTATATGGTACCGAGGTAGTAATACCCGCAGAAGTAGAAATCCCATCTCTGCGAATCATTGCAGAGGCTGAGATCGATGACGATGAATGGGTAAAAAGCCGTCTTGAACAGTTGAGTTTGATCGACGAGAAAAGATTGGCCTCAGTGTGTCATGGCCAACTGTACCAGCTAAGAATGGCGAGAGCATACAACAAGAAGGTACGTCCAAGGAAATTTGAAGTCGGACAATTAGTACTGAGGCGGATCTTGCCTCATTGGGCTGAGGCAAGGAAAATTCGCCCCAAACTGGCAGGGACCATTTGTAGTAACCAGAGTGTTTTCTAACGGAGCATTGTATTTGACTGATGTGGAAGGAAAATGTGTAGAAATGGCCATCAATTCCGACGCGGTCAAAAGATATTATGTATGATTTCTTTATTTTTCTGAATGTGTCTGTCTGTATTTGGCATATCTTAAAGATTGAAATGATGAAGGTATTTTGTCCTACTATCCAAACACTTTTATCCCTTGTTATCCCCCTTCGAGCCTTACTTATTTTTTTCATACCCCTCTTTCGGAATCAGCGGCACTATCAGAGAACACAGGTGTCAAACACAAAGGAAAGAAGAGAAAAACAGAAGGAAAATAAAGAAAGGAAAAGAAAGGAGAGAAAAGAAGGAAAAGAAGAAAAAATATAATAAAAAAAAAAGAAGAAGAAAAAGAAGAACGAAAAAAAAGAAGAAAATAAGAAAGAGAAGAAAAGAAAAGAAGAAAAGGAAAAGAAAGAAAGAAAAGGAAGAAAGAAAATCACAACGACAAAGTTAAATACAGTGAACTACGTTTGACTTGATCCCGAAAGGGTACGTAGGCAGCCTTACTCCGAGGTTCAGTCATATCAAATAAAAACCCTAAAATCCCCAAGCAAGAAATTGTGGCAGAAATTGTGATTGTTATGAAAGTTGGATTCCGAAAGTTGTAATTTGAACCCATTCGAATTGTTTTGAGCCTTTTATACCTCGCTTTCTAACCCTATCCAAAAGCCCACATTACGGTCCAAAGAAAGACCTTTGGATCAATCTTTAAGAAATGTCAGGTCGAACAGATGGTGGTAATTTGTATCAGTGGCAACACTCTGGTTCAAACAAGAAAGAACGAAAGCAAAATGAGAGAGTCTTATCGGTGAAAACCCTCACGGGCACCGTAAGGCGACGGGAGCTGAGAGAAAAATAAACGAGAGAGTCTTATGGGTGAAAACCCTAGCGGGCACCTTGAGGCGAAAGTGAGTTGGAAGACAGTTAAAAGGCAAAAGGTTTGTGGGTGGAAGAATGTTTCGAGGTACCACAGGAAAACTAGGGAAAGGTCTGGGTAATTTAAACAATTGATGGAAGTTCTGGGCAACAAAGTATGGCAATTGAAAGTTGGTTATTTGGACAGATTGGGCCGATTAATCCAAAATGCATGTCATGACCATGGGTACCAGCTGTCTCGCTCAGATAAGTTTCTTTTCCTTCCCTTCCTAAAAACAGTCATCTTGTTTTGGATTTTTCTTATCCTTAATTCAAAAATCGTTGCATTTCATTTTCTGTTAAGGGTCTTCATTTAGCAGAGATACTCCAGTACTAGTTTTGGCCAAAGCAGGCAGAAGGGACTTCAAAGCTCACTACCATCTTCCGGAATTGTAAAGCACAACGTGGTCAGAGCATGACAAAAACAACATGATGTAAATGGAATAGGGGAAGGAGTTGGAAGTTGCATTGGCAGAATATTTGGGAAATGTTATGGGAAATGTGAAGGTTCAGGCAAAGGGGTTGGAAAGAAGAGACAACAGTATGGTTATAAAAGCATTCAGGTGGTCAGAAAGGGAATTAACGGATGTCTTATCGGGGAAATGATTGGTAAATATCGTGGGAAAGGCAAAGCTCAAACAAAAGGTCAAAAAAGTAAAACAACAGCAGGAGTGTAAAACACTTAGGTTGCTGGATGTCGGGAAATTTAAAAGCTGGTCAGAAAGTCAAGCGGTTCAGAAACAGCATGTGGAAGTCAGTCAACACAAAGCATTGCAGGGGAAGGATTTTTCAGCAAAATGCCATCAACTAACCACCATTTTAAACTAATGAAATTTTCTTTGATTGTAACAGGGGCAGAAAGTTAGTCATTGAAAAGGGAATGGCAAAGTGCGGTTTGATTGAATACAAGATAATCTTGAAGTACATAAGGGGAATCGAATTGGATCACAAAGTTAGCATGATTAAAACAAGTGTAAGTTGTCAGGACCTTTCTAGAAAATAGGATGTAGTTCAGATACCCGAAAGTCAGGAGTCCGTCTGGAAAATAGAGACATACAATTTAATTTTAGCAATCAGGAGTCCGCCAGGAAAACAGAGACATACAATTTAATTTTAGCAATCAGGAGTCCGCCTGGAAAACAGAGACATACAATTTAATTTTAGCAATCAGGAGTCCGCCTGGAGAACAGAGACATGTATTTTTTGAAATTTAGCAATCACGAGTCCGCCTGAAGAACGGAGACATACAGTTTAAATTTAGCAATCAGGAGTCCGCCTGGAGAACAGAGACATACTTTTCAAGTTCGAAGTTAGGATATCCGCCTGGAAAACAGAGACATACAGTTTTGATTTTAGCAATCAGGAGTCCGCCTGGAGAACAGAGACATGTATTTTTGAAATTTAACAATCAGGAGTCTGCCTGGAGAACAAAGACATGTATTTTTTAAATTTAGCAATCAGGAGTCCGCCTGAAGAACGGAGACATACAGTTTTAACTTTAGCAATCAGGAGTCCGCCTGGAAAACAGAGACATACAATTTAATTTTAGCAATCAGGAGTCTGCCTGGAAAACAGAGACATACAATTTAATTTTAGCAATCAGGAGTCTGCCTGGAGAACAGAGACATGTATTTTTGAAATTTAGCAATCAGGAGTCCGCCTAAAGAACGGAGACATACAGTTTAAATTTAGCAATCAGGAGTCCGCCTGGAGAACAGAGACATACTTTTCAAGTTCGAAGTCAGGATGTCCGCCTGGAAAACAGAGACATACAGTTTTGATTTTAGCAATCAGGAGTCCGCCTGGAGAACAGAGACATGTATTTTTGAAATTTAACAATCAGGAGTCCGCCTGGAGAACAGAGACATGTATTTTTGAAATTTAGCAATCAGGAGTCCGCCTGAAGAATGGAGACATACAGTTTTAATTTTAGCAATCAGGAGTCCGCCTAAAGAATGGAGACATACAGTTTAAATTTAGCAGTCAGGAGTCCACCTGGAGAACGGAGGCACACAGTTCAAGTTTTGGGAAGTCAGGAGTCTACCTAGAGAACAGAGACACGTATTTTGAATTTCGGAAGTCAGGAGCCCGCCTGGATAATAGAGGAGTAGTTTCAATTTTTAGTTCGGAAGTCAGGAGCCCGCCTGGATAATAAAGGAGTAGTTCAATTTTAAGTTCGACAGTCAGGAGCCCGCCTGGATAACAGAGGAGTACATTAGAGTTCAGGGTTACTCAAGTTCAGCAGTTTGGAGAGAGAGAAGAACATCTCAGTTAACCAGTCGAAATAGCAACATGATTTTTTAGCGAGGCAACACAAGACAACAAGGCAACAAGGAAGTACAAGAGCAAGCTTGAAGAATCTAGATAGGATTTTTGTAATTCGTAGTTCATAGCTTAGTCTCACTTCTTTTACTTTTACACGGTGTAAGAAGGGAAGTCAGCAAGCAGCAGCAGCAGCAATCGCAGTGAAATCACAGCTACCAGACATTCCCGAACTACACTGACCTGATTCCTGTTTAGCCCAGGATATGTAGGCAACCTCCGAAGCAGGATGCGGTCAAACTTTTCAAAATGCTTCGCACGGAATTTTCAAACGGGCAAAAATCGCTCGTATATGCTCACTTGTCTTTGCCCGAAAACCTTTCGCGTTTCCGAGCAAAGAGGGGCAGCTGTGAGCACATGATTTTTGCCCTATATATGAATAATTCCCAAAATCCCAAACAAAATAATTTGTCTTGATTTTTACAATTTTTGTGCATCTTGGTGTCATTTTCTAATAATTGTTGCATTTTATTTGCACATGTTAATTTTTATAAAATACTAAAATATGCATTTTGGCATTTAGGCTTTAGTTTTATGTTTAGTATCCATTAGGGTTTAAGTTGTTTAGGAAAAAACATGAAAATCACAAAATTAATTCACTTTTGCATTTGTCATGAAATAGTTTTTTATTATTTTATTTAAAACAATTTTTAGGAATTGATTAATCTTTGTTTTGAAATAATTAGGATTTCATTGTTAGTTTTACATCTTTACAAAAATTAGAAAATTAGAAAAATTGTAAAGAATGGGAAAAAGATTGCAAAAAGAATTGAAAAAAAAAACATAATGGAAGTAAGTTTGTTTGAGATTCGGAAATTTGGGCCATTTCTGCACATTTTCTTTTAGCCCAAACGACTTAAAAAACACCCCGTTTCAGCCCAGTCCAAATCCCTACCCGGTCCGTCCCCCCCTTTAAATGAAACGGCGTCGTTTCAGGACCTCCGGATCAGGACCGTTGGATCTCATCAATCCAACGGTCCGGAACTAACGAGGTTCCCGGTATATAAGTGTCCAAACCAGACCCCCACCCCCATTTCCATCGTCTTCTTTATCCTACCCCTTTCTCCCCTAACCCTAATCCGCGCCGCCCTAAAAACCCTTGTCGGCGGTGAACGTGAACTACACTGTTCACCCTGAAAATAACACCATGGGTTCCCCTCACCTTCCTCTTGCTACTACACTCGGTGGTTTGCCTCGAATAGGGTTGGAACTCTTCGAATCTTGATTTGAAGTTTTTCGGCCAGTTGATAATTTGTCCAACTCTGCCCAAATTCACACCCTACAACCCCCAGCCCTTCCTCAACCTCAATCTGTGGTTGTTTCCTTTCGAATCACCCTGAAACGTCCCAAATATTAGATCTAAGAATCACGGCCCAAACCCTAAAATCAAATCCTTCTGATTTCGAACCGTAGCACCCTTAACCATGTGTTCTCGTGTAAGAACACATGGTTAGGGATGTTACGCGTCAAAAATCGGAAAGGGTTCGTATGTTCTTGACTGGCCGGAGCTCTTTTTGCCTTTGTGAGTTTTTCTGTTCTTTCTTTTACTGCTTCTTTTACTCGCATGATTAAAATATTGCTTGCAGTCATTGTTTCATTATTGTCCTGTTAATTTTTGGTTTAACTGTGTTAGTTTAGGTTCTGTTAATTATTGTTGATGCTGAGTTTGATAGTTGGTTGAATGACTATAATTTCTGGATTAGAATTTCGTAATTAGTTTAAGTTCTTTTAATGTAGCATAAGCACAGTTTGTTTTAGTTTAGTTTGATTGGGTTGGTTAATTGAACGAGATTGGGGCAATCAGTTTGTTTAGTTTGGTTTCGGTTTGTTAGTTGATTACTCTTAGCTGGTTTCTGATTATTAGTTAATTGATTTAGTTAGTTTCAGACTGGGTTAGGGTGTTGGGTTTAGTTGTTAAGGACAAGGGTAGGGTTAGTGATTCTGAGAGGCTTTCAGGGGTAATCTGGGTAGGGAAAAGGGTAGTTCTAATAGGAATAGTAATATCAAGGTATAAAGAAGGGCAGTATGGGTATTGTATGGGTAGAGGAATGCTTTAGGACATTCTAGAATGGATTTCAAGTGTAAATTTTAATAAGTACACTGCAGTTACTTGTTTAGTAAGATAAGAATAGAGGGACCAAAGTGAAAATAGAGAGGGACTAATTAGAGAAATCAGAACTTAGTTTATTCTTTGGGGTTTTGCCTATAAAAGGGCATTAGATGCCTTGGAAAAGGGGGTTGCTCTCAGATACTCTGCTTTGAGGCTTAAAAGATTCAACTGAAGCTTTCATTTCTTTGGTGAGCATTTCAATTCTGAGAGTATTCAAAAATAAAAATACCCAAATGTGGAAATCTGAAAGACCTTCACAGTTTATCACTAATTTTGGGTTTCAGCTGTGAGGGCCAGGGAAGTGTTAAAAGTCTGTTAAGCTGGTCTTTGGGAATTTGTTTATATTTTTGGTTTCAAAGCAATCTGCCTGTGTTCTGTGGTGTCTCATTGCTGAGTTTGTTGTTTGTTGCTGTTAAAAGTAGCTGGTTCCTCTCCTTTTCCTCTATTTTTCACTACAAATCTCAGGTACATTTCTTTGATTCTCATCCATGTAAGTTCAAGTTTGAAGTGGAAAACAATGAAGAATGTTACTGAATTCCATGGCCTTAGGAAACATTGTTTGTTGATTACCATTTCATAATGTAGTTTGTTTAAACTGTCTGGCTATTACTAATTGACTTAGTTAGTGTGGATTCGAGCCAATAACTGATTTGTATAATTTAGACTAATGAATTGTCCCACATGATTTTGATTGTTTTAATTAGCAAGTGGACATTTGGGTATTCAGGTTCATGTATATAGTTCAGGTGGGGGTTATTTTAATTAAACATTTCATGTTTATACCATTATCATTTTCTGTTTGCTTAAGTTTCATGGAATGCTGAAACCAAATCTGTAAAAGTTGCAATTAATTTAGAGTTCAACACGTTTGGTTGCCTTAATTTTGGGTCTAAGATGAATTGGGCATAGTTTCATGCTGGGCCAGTTTTGGGCTTGGCGAATTTGCAGTCAACCCAGATTGTGGTTAGACAAGAAATTGAAATAGGGCCCAAGGATTCAATCCCTGGGCTGTGCGAATGCAAGCCCAGTTTTGGGCCTGCTCTGTGCCTAACGCCTAGGCGCTCTAAGGGGCTGTGTCCGCAGCCTTGGCTTGGTGGGGCTTTGTGAGCTCAGGGCCCATTCGTTTGGTATTTTTGTCCAGATTTTCAACTTCAAATTCAACAAATTGTAGGATTAATCAATTAGAATCCTCAAGTAGTTAATGACACAATCATTCTATTGCGTAGGCTAGGAAATGGTGTTTAGTGAATTTCACCGCATTTCCCAAAATAACAATACGTTAGAATCTTTAAGCACGCTCTTAATAAAGTTACCTTCTTAAACTCGGGTGCGCATTGATGCGACCCAAATCCAAGTCCCGATGAAGCCAATATGTGTCGACAACCGCGGGTGCATTGATTGCGACGTGGTTCAAAACATGTTTTCGCGACATCGTAATTCTTATAAAAAATAATTAATGATAGAAAAGAGCTTTACAAATTAAGACGAGCCTCACCACACCAAAAATAATAAATGTGGGTCCCTTAGCAAGTAAGTATTGACATAATTAGAATTGGGATGGCCGTTTAGCGAACTTCACGGGTTTTCCCCAATGTAACACTACGTCAGTATCTTTAGGCACGATTTAATTAAGTAATTTTCTTAAAAATCGGGTGCGCATTGATGCGACTCAAATCCAAATCTCGACGAAATCAAAATATGTTGATAACTACGGGTTTATTGATTGTGACGTGGTTCGAAACGCGTTTTCATGACGTCGTAATTTTTAAAAATAATTACAATAAAAGCGGTTTACAAATAAAAAGCACATAAGTTAACATGTATTAAAATCAGATAAAATCAAATACAACAGTTAAGCGACCGTGCTAGAACCACGGAGCTCGGGAATGCCTAACACATTCTCCCAGGTTAACAGAATTCCTTACTCGGATTTCTGGTTCGCGGACTCTTAACAGAGTCTTAAATTTCCTCGGTTCGGGATCCAACCGGTGACTTGGGACACCATTAATCTCCCAAGTGGCGACTCTGAATAATTAACAAATTAAATCCCGTTCCGATTGTCCTTTAATTGGAAAAACTCCTTTACACCCTTATGCGGGGAAATAGTGAAAAGGAGGTGTGACACACACCCCCAGTGAGCGCTGTCAATGATATATGGATCGGGCTGCACGCCGCAGCGGTTACTATATAATACTATTCTGAGAGTGATCTGAGAGAGAGAGCCCCAGGGGCTGAGAGTGTTCTGAGAGTGAGCCCGAGGGGCTGGTACTATTTTGAGATATTGCCCGAGGGTCAAACTTTTATGTGTTTATCTTTCATATTTACTTGTCATTTTACCTATTATACTTTGGTATTCATGCCCCATGGGCAGATTTTCTGTGCCTATCGGCACTAACTGTATTGCAATCATTGTGTAACTATTGAAAACTCATTTTCAAAAGAGGTTTAAAGTGAGCTACAATATTTCTAAAGATTTCACAGCTTCACTGCTTTTCTCAAAGGGCTTTACACTGCTTCTATACAGCATGTTGGTTGCTTTAAGTGATTTCTTACTGCTCAGTTGTTTTTTACCTTTATTACTCACTGAGTTGGAGTACTCACTTTACTCCCTGCACCTCATGTGCAGATGCAGGTATTTATACCCCTGGTAGCGGGTTTTGAGGTGATCGGAGGCTAAGTTATCGGAGTTTAGCGAGGTGACTGCCAGCGTTCGCAGCACCGCACTTCTTCCTTTGTTTATCAGTCCTATTTTGTATATTTCAGGTCTTGTAGTTGTATTTATACTCTAATAGATGCTTGTGACTTGTGACACCTCAGTTTGGGCTGTGTCGGGTTGTGCTTCCGTTAATTATATCATTAAATCATATTTAAATTGTTTATTAATGTTTAACTATTTTTGAAAAGCGATATGGGTTTGTTGGCTGGCCTTGTCTTCACGAGAGGTGCCATCACGACCGGAGCGGGGTTTGGGTCATGACAAGTTGGTATCAGAGCCTAAGTTACATAGGTCTCACGAGTCATGAGCAGGTTTAGCAGAGTCTCGCAGATCGGTACAGAGACGTCTGCATTTATCCTCAAGAGGCTGCAGAACCTTTAGGAAAAACTTCACATTCTTGAATTCTTATCGTGCGTCCTTGGTCCAGCTTGAAAAGTAACTCTTGAAATTCCTTCAATGCATTTGCATCCGCGCATGAGCGCTCAGTATCATATGTGCCTTGATGGCTTGTGATTCCCTGATCGAGGGGAGAGATGTGATCTCTGTGAGTTTGATGTTGGGCCAGTTTGGGGGACTTGAGGCCGAATCTTTGCTTATGGCTTGAGCATCGAGGTGTTGGCTGTGTGAGCAATTATTTTGAACTTATATGTTCGGTATTGTCCCTATTAGTGGGAGTGACGGTTGGTTAGCTATGTGATGAGTATGTTAGTACTGCAAGATGTATCTATGTAACTTGGAAGTGACGAGGAAGGTCTGTGGGATGATAGGTGAACTATTAAGTGTATGATTTCCATTGTGATTGGATGTGTAGCTCCGAGTTATGGGCACATGGAGAATCTTTTCGTGTCTCCTAGTTGGGAGTGAAGTAAATTTTATGTTGCAGTATGAGTTTAGACTTAGGAAGACTAAGTGGTTGTGTAATGTTTATGACGCTGGAAGGTATACGGAAATGTTATATTAAGGCGAAACAGGTGGGTTATCTCCCGTGGAGTGTACTGAAGTGGTGTGATCCTTATGTGTATGTTAGAAGATCTCATGTGTAATTGAAGGGTACGTGTTGAAATTTGAAATTTCGGGTGGCTTAAGAGAGTGGCCTTAACTGTTGCGGGGATGAATGCGAGATTTGTAGAAATTTACAGTACTAGATGATCTGTGTTTTCACAAACTTATAAATGATTTTAGTTTAATCTCACTATGGTATTGTGGCATCAATAGAGTAAAAGTGTTTTGAGTTATTGAGTGTATCTTGATCTATAGCTTCGAGCCAAGTGGGGGAGTCTGTTGTGAGCAGTTGATTGCATGGTTAGGTGTTATGTTGGTTCCAGTTTGGGGCATGCAAGTGAATTAGTTATGGCTAGAGTAAAAGAAAATTTTGACAAAGGTTATATTATGCTTCATAGGGTATGAGAATCACGGATTGTCTAGAGTGTTGTTGGTAAAGAATGCTCGGTGCATAGAGCAGGAAGTTGCTTGGTTGTATTGGGATGAGGATTTCATTTTGCGGTATCGGAGTACCAATGAGGCACGGGTGGTTCTGTTCATTAGGTCAGGTAAGTTGCAGTTTGAATAAGAGTGAATGACTTTCGAGAATGGTTCTAATGTGTTCAAGATTCTACAGGGAACAATCCGGTATCTTAAGGTTGTGTATGTGGTTAGAGACTGTGTTTTCATTGGAAGAGGTCAAGACTTGTGGTATTTTTATGTTAATTATGAGATTCTATGTATCAGTATCGAGAAAGTAAAGGTAACGGATTTAGATTCGCACAAAGTTCTTCAGAGTAAAGTATTCTGGAATGTGGTGTTTCTGGGAATATTTGAGAGAGTATTCACCGGCTTATGGGTCTTAGACAGTGTGGTCTTGTGCTTGGGTCTCGTGTAGTGAGCCTGGGTTGAGGAATTCTGGTGCTACAACAAGAGGGATTATCAAGTTGAAAATGAATCAGAAGGGAAATTAGATAGATGGAATAGTTTGATAGTAGACCGAATCGGTATGGTAAGGATATGATTAATTCCTTGTGTGTGTTCGAGATAATGAGTTCTTTCAGATATTTTGCGGCGATGCTCTTTGGTTTTGATGGCTTGCTTAGCTTGATTGAGTTAGAAGGATTCAGTCCTGATATGTCTGATTTGTGCAAAGGGAACTCAAAGAGTTCTTGATGGTTTTTACCACGTTTTGGAGATGTATACTTTCTATGGGCATGCGGAGCGAGGAGCATGGGATGTATAGTATTTTTCTTCTAGATTGGTACCAATGGAAAGTTCTTGACTAGTTGGGTACGTATATGTTTGTGGCTCGGAAAGAGGATGAAGTTCTCATGTTATCCTAAGATGGTATGGTATATGTTGTAGGTTATGGAGGATTGACAATTGCATGTGAAAGGTTACGGTTCAGTTCTGAACGGAAAGTCATGAATTCTTAGGCAGCACGGGTAGTTTCAGATGATTAAGGAAGTGGTAGTGCTAATTGGGGTGAATTGACGAGGGTGTGTGTTTCAAAAAAGACAATATGATTAGGTTGATGGTACTTCAGTAGTATCACGACACTTTCTTGTTAGATCGACTGCTGACATTCGAGCTTGCTTGGGGTTACAAGGGAATATTTGAATATCTCCCATGGAGTGATTTGGTATTTGAGGTGTGGTATGTGTTCGGACGGCGGAATTGGGATCATGTATGATGATTCGTGTGCTATATGGAGTTGGAGACCGGGAGTCCTCATGTTCAGGCTATGTTACGGTCGTGAGTCGTGTGTGTCGGCACTGCGTAGTGACTATCGGGGTTTGGAGACCCGAGCGGATCTTTTGTTGCTTGGTATGTTAGATTTGAAAGTGATATTGGGTTCAGACTGGTTGTCTCTTTGTTGTGTCATTCTGGACTATTGCGCTAAGGCAACGCTATTGACTATGCCGGAAAATTCTACAGATTGAGTGGCAATGTTCGGCGGATTATGTCCCATTGGAGGAATTTTACACGCCGAAGACCCAGCGGATGGCTGGGAAGGATTTGTCTTTCTTATTTGGGCTCTTATGAAGAGTGTCAGGGCTGAGGCTCCTTATGTTGATTCATTCCGGTGGTAAGGGACTTCTCGGATGTGTTTCTTGTGGTCGGGCATGGCGCTGGGCAAGGTTGTTGATTTCGGTAATGATTTGGTGCCGGGAACCATATCGTATGGCACCGATAGGAGTTATAGTAGTGGAAGGAACAACTTCAAAATTTCCTTGATAAAGAGTTCATTGGTGGGCCGATGTGGATGCGTGTTCTAACTTGAGTCAGCTTGGTTGGCTTTGAATTGCATTGTTGAGGAATTTGTCGATTTGACTGTTATTGAGCTTACTAGTAATCTAGGGAGGTATATGAATTACCTTTCTGTGTTGCGAGATGTATGATTTGTTGGTTATGGACACATACGGTTCTATTGGGGTTCATAGTTAAAGTCGAGCGGGAAGAGTAATTGGATGTTGCTCGGTGAATGGCGCATCAGTTATATTCTAGCAGGTTTGCGTGGTATATGTTAATTGCGTCACCGTGGGTGTAATGAATTTTCTTTGGTTCCAGACATCAAATTGTGCGTGGTTGTCGCTTTCGAGCATAGTGACTTGGGGTGTTTTATGTGGAGCAATGTTTGATAGGATCGCGCATTGCATCGAATCTATGTAGAGATACGACCTTGCGGGTTAGATTCGTGTGTTCTATTCTATGATGTGAGATGGGTTCTCAGCCTTGTGTTGTGGTAGTACTGGTGAGCTTGCGGTACAGCTTATTCATTTGAGTCATTTTCATGATGTGAGTACGCCGGATTGTTACTTATTGCTCGTATTGCGCAAGTTGGGGCCTTAGTCTGTACTGAGGTATCATGTCACCTGAGTAGTTGTGTTGGATTAGATGAGTTCGTTGGGATCTTTAATGAATACAAATGGATTCAATTTCAGCATGTCGGGAGGATAAATATCGAGGTCCGGCTCGGAAATATGCTATGGTCCTTGCCAAAGGAGAAGTGGCCTTATGAATGGTTGATCTGAGAAATGGTTATGGTTTATTGTGTGTTTCAATTATGCCAGTATATGGAAGTGTTGGAATGAGACTTTAGTTGATAAGAGGTTTTCTATCGGTATTCGGTTGTTATGTGCAGCTCTGTGATGAGAAGTTATCGCTACGAGTGTTTGAGTTATGTGGTATATCATGTGATTGCACCTGAGATAGCAGATATGGTTTGTTACAGCTTGTTCGGACTTATTCACAGTATAAATGTGAGATTCTGATCGTGTTGAGGATTTTAGAAGCAGAAATGTGGTTCTACGGTTTATGGACTAGGATGGATTGTGAAATTTCATTTATATTGTGTTATCGGACCTATATGAGATAGGGTGATTTGGGATCACCCCCGGGTATATGCATGGTAAAGTTATTCAGCTACGGGTTGGATTTTAGAACAACTCTGGGTACATTCGAGGACAAACATATGTTTAAGTGGGGAAGGATGTAATGACCCGACCGGTCGTTTTGAGCTTTTGCACGTTGATCGCCAGTTCTCGGGCATGACTTGCCCCGTATGATGTATTATGACTGATGTAGATCGATGGTTTTGGTTTTCAGGAAAATCGGAAGGAATTTGAAAGAACAGTCTCAGATGAAAGCTTTGAATTTGAAAGGTTTGACCAAGAGTTGTATGATCTCGGATCGGGATTTTTATGATTTGGTTAGCTCCGTTAGGTGATTTGTGACTTAGGAGCACGATCAGAATGAGTTTTGGAGTTGTATAGAAGATTTAGGCTTGAATTGGCTAAGTTGATATTTTGGCGATTTCCGATTGATAGGCGAGATTTTGATATAGGGGTCGGAATTAATTCCGAGTGTTGCAGTAGCTCTATTATGGCATTTGGGATGTGCGTGCAAAGTTTCAGGTCATTCGGACGAGGTTTGGTAGACTTTTTGATCGAAAATATGTTTTTAGAGTTTTTGAAAATTTTAAGCTTGAATTCGATGAAAAATAGGTGTTTTGATGTTGTTTATGGCGTTTTGAGGGTTGGAACAAGTTTGAATGATGTTTTGGGATTGGTTGGCATGTTTGATTGAAGTCCCAGGGGCCTCGGGTGAGTTTCGGATGGTTAACGGATAGAAATTTGGGCTTGTGCAGCTGCTGGAAACTTTCTGCTGTGCTGTCTGGTTTCGTTCTTCGCGTTTGCGAGAGGGCCTCGCATTCGCAAAGAGGAAATTATAGACCTGCACATTTTGTACTTCGCGTTCGCGAAGAAGGATTTGGCTTATGAGATTTTGTTCTTCGCGTTCGCGAAGAAGAAGGAATTCTGTAGCACAGGTCTTACTTCGGAGGCTTATATGTCTCAATCTACAACGTATTTGGAGATGGTTCAAAAACAAAAGTTGTAGCTCTTTGGGTCTAGTTTCCAGAAACATATTATAATAGGCATTTGGAGTTGTGTGCAAAACGTTATGACCATTACACTAGAGGCTATCCAAGCAGAGTTTGGAAAAATAAGTTTTGGAATTTTGTTCTTCGCGAACGCGAGAGGAGGACCGCGAACGCGAAGAAAAAATCCCTGGGCAGCAGAATAAAGTCCAAACTCGTCTCACTCTTCCATTTTTGGACCAAGGGAGCTCGAGTGAGGCAATATTTCGAGGGATTTTCAGAGAAAACAACGGGGTAAGTCTTCTTAACTCAATTTTGGTTAGATTACTCGAATCCATCATTGTTTTTAACATTTAATTGATGATTTTAGTTGGTAAAATCTTGAAAACACTCTTGGATAGAATCGCGGATTTGAGGGTCGAAATGTGATGGGATTTGGAAAATTTTTGTATGGTTAGACTCGTGAGGAGATTAGGAACCCGTTGATATAAATATTTCTGAGTTTCCAGAAGTGGGCTCGGGTTTTGGTAATTTCGGGATTTGTGCCCGTTATTGATTGTTTTCACTTGGGCTTTGTTACCTTAGCATATTATGATGTATTTGTTCTGATGTTGGATAGATTCGATGCACGTGGAGGCCAATTCGAGGGGCAAATGCGTCACGAGCTAGAGTTGTAGCCGGTTCGAGGTGAGTAATGATTGTAAATGATATCCTGAGGATTTGAAACCCCGGATTGCACATCGTAGTGCTATATTGAGGTGAGACACGCGCTGGATGATGAGTGTGGGGTCTTTTACTACTGGGGATTGTGACTTGGTCTGTCCTGATTGATGATTTTACTGCGTATTTGACTGAAACTTATTTGTTAGCATCATGACTTGGGCTGATTGCCATATTTGGGCTTCGTGCCAACTATTTGAACCCTTCGGGGATTTTTATCATTATTTCGACTTATTATTTGAACTCAGTCCTGTTGAGCCACTTTTACTGAGATTTGAAACTTAAATGATATTTCTAAATGATGTTTTGGGATGAGAACTACTGTTTTACTATGCCCAAGGGGCTTGTGATGATTTTTGGACTGAGTGAGGCCGAGGGTCATATGTGAGGATATGTTGAGTCATATGAGGTCGAGGGCCTGAGATAATTTATATGCCATGAGGTGGCTTGAGTGATGTGAGGCCGAGTGATATGAGGCCGAGTGCCGAGTGATAATGCCACAAGGTGGCTTGATATTGTGCTTGGGCCATAAGGGGACCCTCCCGGAGTCTGCACACCCCTAGTGAACGTCGTTGACGATATATGGATTGGGTTGCACGCCGCAGCGAGATGCGGATCGGGCTGCACGCTGCAACGGTTACTATATTATACTATTCTGAGAGTGATCTGAGAGAGAGATCCCGAGGGGCTGAGAGTGTTCTGAGAGTGAGCCCGAGGGGTTGGTACTATTTTGAGATATTGCCCGAGGCGCGAACTTTTATGTGTTTATCTTTCATATTTACTTGTCATTTTACCTGTTATACTTTGGTATTCATGCCCGATGGGCAGATTTTCTGTGCCTATCGGCACTAACTGTATTGCAATCATTGCGTAACTGTTGAAAACTCATTTTCAAAAGAGGTTTAAACTGAGCTAAAATATTACTAAAGATTTCATAGCTTCACTGCTTTTCTCAAAGGGCTTTACATTGTTTCTATACAGCATGTTGGTTGCTTTACGTGATTTCTTACTGCTCAGTTGTTATTTACCTTTATTACTCACTGAGTTGGAGTACTCACTTTACTCCTTGCACCTCATGTGCAGATGCAGATATTTATACCCCTGGTAGTGTGTTTTGAGCTTATCGGAGTTTAGCGAGGTGACTGCTAGCGTTCACAGCACCACACTTCTTCCTTTGTTTATTAGTCCTATTTTGTATATTTCAGGCCTTGTAGTTGTATTTATACTCTAATAGATATTCGTGACTTGTGACACCCCAGTTTGGGCTGTGTTGGGTTGTGCTTCCGTTAATTATATCATTAAATCATATTTAAACTGTTTATTAAAGTTTAACTATTTTTGAAAAGGCAATATGGGTTAGTTGGCTGGCCTTGTCTTTATGAGAGGCGTCATCACGACCGGAGCGGGGTTTGGGTCGTGACATCTAGATATTGATTTGTAGCTTTTATTGAGGCTGTTTTAATTATATATTTTGGATTAATTATATCTAGTTTACACATAACTTTATTGTTTTCCCAATATTTTAAAGGTTTGGATTAATTATATCTAGTTTACACAAAACTCTATTGTTTTCCCAATGTTTTAAAGGTTTTTCTCCTATTATTTCTATTTCATCTAATATTTTTATTATATTATCTAGATCCTTTTCGTTCTTTATTATTCCTATTTTTTGTAGTCCTGTTTTGAAATTGTATAATTTTCAATATCTATTAAAGTATCTCTATCTTCATTTTCTTCTAGTATTAAGGTTTTAGATTCTTCTTTAATCTTACAAAATGTATTTTTTATCTTTACACTCTTTACAACACTCTTTTTGATCTTTTTGCAGGTTTTTCTGGCTTATGTTTAGTCGTGTTCTTATCCTGGTTGCAGTTTCTATTGTTTGTACGGGTGTTTGTGTAATGTTTTTAAAGAATATTACTCCATCTCTACTGAGTAGGCAACTACCATTATTATGTAATATGAAACTTAGTCCTAATACAAAGTCTACATTTATGTTTAAGTCCCTTACCTAGATTTTGTCTACCTTGTAGCTGGGTTTGTAGAAATCTAAACATGTATTTAAAAAGCTGATCTGTGATTTATCTACATAATGTCTGTATATATTATGGGTTCCGTCCATTTGCATAGCTGCAACTGGTTTATCTAAGGTTTTGATTAGATTTGGAGGAACTATCCTTTTATTTATTATACATCTTGTGCATTTGGAATCTACTAGGGCTAATATTTCTATTTCGTAATCTTCTATTTTGATTCTTGCTAAACTTTTTATTGTACTAAGTTTTTTATCTTCATTACATATAAGCGCATCACAATTTTCTATACTCATTAATTCTTCTTCTACTGTTGTTATGTTTTCTTTTATATCTTCTAATTTCTCTTTTCCTTATTCCATTTTTTGTATTCTTTTTTCTAGTTCATTTATTCTAGCTTCTAATGTCATTATTCTCAAATTCATGGTATGACCGTTTATTTTTTGGTATTTTTCTTCTTTATTTATTTTTGTTTTAAAATCTTTTTCTATACATGAAATACATCCTTCTAGATAGCATAATTTACATTTAGCTCTTTTATTTCTACTAGGGTACCATTTGCATATGAAATACTGATTACTATCTAATCCTTTATTTCTTTCAAAATTATGGGTACTTTCCTCTGATATGTTTACAAAGGTATTTTCTTCTAAGTACTCTAATTTTTCTAATCCTATCTCATTTATTAATTCTTCCTCTTCTGATTCTGAGGTATCTATTTGAGCTTTTTCTTCTATATTTACGCTTACTATAGAGTATATACTTTCGTTATCTGACATATATTCGTCTACATTTATTAGAGTTTCTTGAAAATCTTCTATTAACTGTGAATTTCTTGTTTTATTATTAATTCTTTATGGGCACGTATTTGCTAAGCGTTCTATACTACCACAAGTAAAACATTCTAGTTTGTTTTTATAGTTCCTATCTGTTCTATACTTTCTAACATGTTTATCCCTATCTAGGTAGGGTTTTCTAGCTGATGATTTTCTAAGATAATAACTTTTTCTGTTGTATCCCTTATTGTATTGAGGTTTATATTTTCTATATTTCTTCTTTCTATATTAATTTTTGTCATATGTCACGACCCCAACCCCGGTCATGATGGCGCCCAACACACTGCTAGGCAAGCCCGACCATTCAACAACATTAACCCAAATTCTTATTCATATTATAGATAAATATCACAGAAAATTTAATAAGTCATTACATTCAAGTGTATAATTAATAATAAAATTTGCGGAAGTTCAATTAAAATACCACATCATAGCCCAATAGAATCCGGTGTCACGAATATGAGCCTCTAATATAGAATATCCACCTATTACAAGTCTGTCTAGGAAAAATGCGGAATAAAAGATAGAGATAGAGGGGAGAGATCAAGGCTGCGAATGCCATGCAGCAACCTCAATACTCCCGGATACTGCTGTTCAGCTAAACAAATCCTCACTCAGCCTGTGGTGTACCTAGATCTGCACGCAAGGTGCAGGGAGTAATGTGAGTACTCTGACCCAGTGAGTAATAAACATAAATACAGGCTGAGAATAAAAAATCATGGGAAAATACAAAGTAAACTATAACTGGCAGTTTAGAACAACAAATAGTGAAGCAACAAGTCAATTAAATCAGAGTACCAAATACTGAGACAGGTATAACCGATAAAAACAAATGCATGAGTGCAATGCAATGCATATGATGGTACCCTCTAGTACCCACTGCGGCGTGCAGCCTGAGCCATCCATTTATTTATCGTCGACGACACTCACTAGGGGTGTGTGCAGACTCCGGAGGGCTCCTACAGCCCAAGCGCAATATCAAGCCATCTCGTGGCATCAAATCTAGGCCTAGGACTCATATCAATCTCAGTATAATCAACCAGGCTCTCGACCTCAATATCAATGTACTCAACCAGGCTCTCGGCCTCAATATCAATGTAATACTGCTGCGACGTGCAGCCCGATCCATGCTCAATCCAGAAACCATCACAAGCCCCTTGGGCATTTGTAAAACAGTAGTTCTCATCCCGAAATATCATTTATAAATATCATTTAAGTTTTTAAATCTTAGAAAGATGGATGAGTTTGCAAAATAGTATTTAAAACCTTGGACTGAGGTCAAATGATATGCAAAATATGCGAAAGCAGTGATATCAATCCCTGAAGGATTCAAATAATTGTCTAGAAGCCCAAATGTAACAATTAAATCTAAGTAAGGATGATTCTCAAATTAGTTCAAGTAGAAAACATGGTACAAACATCTCTCGGGATGGACCAAGTCACAATCCCCAATGGTGCTCTACCCCACGCCCATTATTCGGCGTGCAAGTCACATCAATATAGCGTTACGATGTGAAATTCTGGGATTTCAAACCCTCAGGACATCATTTACATCAATTACTCACCTCAAGACGGTCAAAGTCTAGCTCGTTATGCCCTTGCCTCTCAAATTACCCTCCTCGTGCGATGAATATGCCCAAAATCACAACGACTATGTCGCATTATGCTAAAGAGACAATACCCAATCGAAAGCAATCGAAAAATATCAAAATTCACGAATTTGACAAATCCCGAGCACCGGGCCCACGCCTCGAAAAATCAGAAAATTAACATCACCGGATTCCTTGTCTTGCCACGAGTCTATACATACCAAGAACTCCCAAATCCGAGTTCAAATGACCCATCAAATCCTAATTGTTTAGTTTCAAAATTCAAGCCCTAGTTCTTGATTTGTAGGCTTATATTTCATGAATCTCTAGGTGGAACTCACAATAAAAACGAGTTCTAAGTCCAAGAAACTTACCTCAAGTCGTTCCCCCTTGAATCCCTCTTTAATCTCCACCAAGAAGCTCTCAAAATGATCAACCATCGAGGAAAAATGACCCAAAATCGCGGATGATGTATTTTATAAACTCACTGCCCAGAATTTTTCGGAAGTACTGTTCACGTATGCGGATACTATTCATGTGACGACCCGGCCGGTAATCTTAATAATTAATGCCCTGATCCCCTATTAACTGCTTTACCCAAGTTTATTTCTGCTGATGTGATTTGCTGGGATGCTCAGTTTTAAGTTTTGAGGAGTTTTGGGACACTTAGTCCCTAAATGAGAGATTAAGTGTTAGAAAGTTGACCGAAGTCGGAACAGTGGGGAGATAGCCTTGAAATGGAAATCCGACGGTTCTGTTAGCTCTGTTAGCTCCGTTAGGTGAATTTGGGGCTGGGAGCGTGTTCGGAATGTGTTTTGGAGGTCCGTAGCTAATTTAGGCTTGAAATGCTGAAGTTTGAATTTTCGAAGTTTCCGGTCCAATAGTGGGATTTTGATCCGAGGGTCGGAATGGAATTCCGTAAGTTTCAGTAGATCTGTCATGTCATTTGGGATGTGTGTGCAAAATTTCAGGTCGTTCGAACGAGATTTGATACAGTTTTTGATCGAAAACATAATTTAAGAGTTCTTTGAGTTCTTAGGCTTGAATACTATGTGAAATTGGTGATTTGATGTTGTTATAAGCGTTCCGAAGTGTTGATCAAGTTTGAACGATGTCATGGGATGTGTTGGTATAATTGGTTTGAAGTTACGGGAGTTCCGGGTAGGTTCCGGGATGTTTTAGTGAAAAAATCATAGCTGTAGCAGGTCTACAAGGGTTGCAGGCCCCAGAACTCACTCACGCGGTCCGCGCAAAAATTAGTGCGCCCGCGTTGAGTGCTTTGCGGACCGCACAAAAACGGGCGCGGCCGCGGTAGGCGTCGCGCGGACCGCACAAAGTGGGGCGCGGCCGCGGTGAAGGGCCCTCCCGCTGGTCCTACTTCTAAAGCTAATATATTTTGATCTACAAGGCATTTTGAGGTGATTCAAAAACTAAAGTTGTAGCCCAGCGTGTCTAGTTTCTAGAAAGGTAAAGATATTGTAACTTGGACATCTGTAGCGAAAGTTATGGCCAAAATACTAAAGTCTGTCACTGCGGAGGGAAGCCTGTGCGGCCGCACGTTGCCTTTGCGCGGACCGCACTGGCTTGCGCGGACCGCGTGAATTTGGTGCGGCCCGCAGTAGCTGGAGACCTGAGGGGTACCTATAAATACGAGGTTTTGGGTTTTATTTAATATTTTGACCTAGAGAGCTCGAATTTTGGCGATTTTTCGAAGGTTTTTCAAGAAATTCATCAGGGTAAGTGATTTTAACTCAGATTTGGCTAGAATACATGAATCTAACACTGAATTCATCATTTAATTCGTGATTTGAGAGGGAATTTGGGAAGAAAATTGTGAAACCTTTCAAAAATGTAAAATGATGATTTATAGGACCAAATAGTGTCAGAATTGTATAATTTTCGTATGGTTAGACTCGTGAGAGTGCGAGGCTTCAGGGAATATAAATTTTTACCGATTCCGAGACGTGGGCCCGAGGGGCATTTTGGTCATTTTCCATAATTTCGCGTATTAGCTTTGAATTAAAACATAGGATCATTTGTTTGAGATGATATTTACGATATGCAATTGAATTGATTAGATTTGGGTCATTTGGAGTCGGATACTAGTGGCAAAAGCGTGGTTTCTAGTTGATTTTGAGCCGGTTCGAGGTAAGTGGCTTATCTAACCTTGTATGGGGGACCTTTCCCTTTAGGATGTGCTATATTTGATAATTGAAATGCCATGTACGTGAGGTGACGAGCGCGTACTTGAGCTAATTGTTGAAAATCCGGTTTTTCCTTAAGTATTTCAATTGAGTTCTTTTTCTTGTTTTATTCTACTTGTGAATTTAGCATGTTTCTAGTCTAGAAAGGCATGTTTAGTTGACTTAACTGCCTATTTGCTTAAATTGCCTGAATTACATTACGTGAAGCATGTTAGGTTAGAAGTAAATGTTTACTTGGTACGAAATTAGCGTTTAATTTAATATTCTTGTGTCGCTGCTCTGTGTTTTAAATTGGGACTACGGGTTAGATTCCCGGGAGATTCCCCCTGCACATTTATTTTTGGACTACGGGTTAGATTCCTGGGAGATTCCCCGCACATATATTGAGGATACCAAGAGACCCTCGGGATACCGAGAGATCCCTGGTTTATATTGAGGATACCAAGAGATCCCTACTACATATTAAGGATATCAAGAGATCCCTGGCTTATATTGAGGATACCGAGAGATCCTCGGGATACCAAGAGATCCCTAGTCCATGTCGAGGATACTAAGAGATCCTCGGGATACTTAGAGATCCCCGGTTACTTTCCTTATGGTTTGCTTTCATCATTGTTTTCGTTATTGTACTCTTATTATCCTGCATAGATTCTTACTGTAGGTTCTAAATTGCACTGCTTATCTTATCCTGCCATCTTTATATTTTATATAACCTTAGTAGGGCCCTGACCTATACATATATATATACACACACACACATTGCTGCGGCGTGTAGCCCGATCCATAGATATATAATCCTCACAACTAGGCCTTCGGCCTCTCTCAGTCATTAACCTCACCATTAGACTCTCAGTCTATCTCAGTCATCAATCTCACAATCAGACCCTCGGTCTATCTCAGTAAAACAGGGAACTCAGACCAAAACAATTTCCACATGTTAAGAATATAGTGATAAAGCCAGATTTGAGAAATAAATAGGTAAAACATGACTGAGAATATGCTTTCAAACAAATAGAGTGAGGAAAGATAGTAAAAATGCCCCTAAGGGTCTTAACAAGTCGGCACAAGGCCCCAAACATGGCATACAACCCAAAAATATAATAATGTCAAACAATTAACTATCAAATACGCATTAAAATATTCGTTAGGGATCGACTAGGTCACAATCACCAGCGGTGCTCTACCCCACGCTCGTCATCCAGCGTGCAAATCACCTCAAAATAACACAATGACGTATAATCCGGGGTTTCAAACCCTCAGGATAGTATTTACAATCATTACTTACCTCGAACTGGCTAATCCTCTAGCTCGCGATGCCTTTGTCTCTGAAATCGACCTCTGAATGCCTCGAATCTAGCCACAATAATTCGATTACGTTAATAAAAATTATAGGAATTAATTTCATATGAAATTCTACATTTTCCATTAAAATGCGAAATTGCACTCAAAATTCGCTCGTGGGGCCCACATCTCGGAACCCGACAAACATTACGAAATATGAAACCTCATCCAACCACGAGTCCAACCATACCAATTTTACTAAAATCCGACATCAACTCGACTCTCAAATATTCAAATTAAACCAAGAGAGTTTTCAAGATTTTCCCAACTAAAATCACCAATTAAATGCCAAAACTAGTAATAGATTCGGGTAATCTAACCAAAATTAAGTTAAAAACACTTACCCCATTGTTTTCTCTGAAAATCTCCCGAAAATCGCCTCTCCCCGAGCTCCAATTTGGTAAAAATGGAAAATGGGATTCGTCCCATTTTCCAGAACTTAACATTTTGTCCGGTACTGTTCACACTGTTCACGATTGTTCATGGGGTACTGTTCATGGGGTACTATTCACGGGCTACTATACACGGTACTATTCATGAAGGTGCGGTCACTGTTCACACGTGCGAAAAATGCAGAAACTGCCCAGAAAATTGCAGCAGCTTTTCTTTTCACTAAAAAGGCTCTAACTCCATCATACGAACTCGGAATTCGATGATTCTTGTTCCTATGAGTCACAAATAATAATACAAACATATCCTTTTAGTAGAAACGCAATTCGGAGCTCATTTGCTTAGTTCAATACCCATTTCGCTCGTTAAACAATTAACTCATGTTTCGTGTAAAAAACTCAATCGCGACTTGATGAAATTAGACCAAACTTTCCAGATCAGTCCTATAATTCATTATCAAAATTCTGGAAGTCTCAAAATCAAATTTCGATCTCTAGAACTAAAAATGGATCTTTGGATCATTACATGCTTATGCTCAAAATTGCAAAATCTTCCAAAAACTCTTCCAAAACTTATCCGAGACTCATGGGACCCCGACCAAACATGCCAACACACCCCATAACATAATTCAAACTTGTTCCAACCTTCGTAACGCTCAAAACAACATCAAAACATCAAATCATCCTCGGATTCAAGCCTAAGAATTCCAAAACTTCCGAAATCCGAATTCGATCAAAAAGTCGACCAAACGACGTCCAAATGATATGAAATTTGCACACACATCAAAAATGACATAACGAAGCTACATCAACTCTCGGAATTCCATTTCGATCATCGGATCAAAATCTCACCTATCAACCGGAATTCTCCAAAATATTAACTTTGCCAATTCAAGCCAAATCCTTCCACGGACTTCCAAAATGCATTTCGATCGCGCTCCTAAGTCATAAATCACCCAATGAAGCTATCCAAATCATAAAATTTCCGATCCGAGCTCATATACAAATAAGTCAACTCTTAGTCAAACCTTTCAAATTCAAAGCTTTTAACTGAGACTGTTCCTTCAAATTCATTCCGTTTTTTCCTGAAAACCAAAACCAACGATCTACATCAGTCATAATACGTTACACGGGGCAAGTCATGCCACGGAACTGGCGATCAAAGTGCAAAAGTTCAAAACAACCGGTCGGGTCGTTACATCCTCCCCCACTTAAACACACGTTCGTCCTCGAACGTGCCCATAGTTGTTCTAGAAGCCAACCAATTTCTGAATAACTTTACCATGCATATACCCGGGGGGTGATCCCACGTTACCCTACCTTATATAGGTTCGATAACACAATATAACTGAAATTTCACAATCCATCCTAGTCCATAAACTATAGAACCACATTTCTGTTTCTAAAATCCTCAATACGATCAGAACCTCACACCTATACTTTGAATAGACCCGAACTAGCTGTAGTAACTCATGCCTGCAACCTCAAGTGCAGTTATCCGATATACCACGTAACTCAAACACATATAGCGATAACTTCCATTCACAGCAGCTGCACACAACACCTGAATACCGGTAGAAACCTCTTATCAATTAAAGTCTCATTCCAACACATCTATATACTGACAATGATAAATGAAACACACAATAAATCATAACCATCTCTCAGACCAGTCATCCATAAGGTTACTTCTCCTTTGGCAAGGACCATAGCAAATTTCTGAACCGAACCTCGATATTTACCCATCAAACATGCTGAAATCGAATCTGTTTGTATTTATTAATGATCCCCAACGATCTCCTCTAATCCAACACATTACTCCGGTGACATGACACATCCATACATACCTAAGCCACAACTTGCACAATACACGCATCAATACGCAACAATTCGAGCATACTCAAATCACGAAAATGACTCAAATGAAAGAGCTGAACCTCAAGTTCATTAGTACCACCACAATACAAGACTGAGAACCCGTCTCACATCATAGGAACAGAACACACGAATCTAACCTGCAAGGTCATACCTCCACATATATTCACTACAATGCGCGACCTTATTTAAAGACTGCTCCACATGGAACTACCTTAAGTCAATATGCTCGAAATCGACAACCACGCACAATTTGATATTTGGAACCAAAGCAATTCATCATACTCACGATGAAGCAAATAACATACACCACGCATACCCGATAGGACATGACCGATACGCCGTTCACCGAGCAACACCAAATTACTATTCCTGCTCGACTTCCATTATGAAACTCCGATAGAACCGCACCATAGGTGCCTATAACCAATAGATCGTATCATCTCACAACCTCTAATACCCAATCATTCCACTATAGATACTCTAAAATTTCCTTGTGCCACCAAGCAAACCCGAATATCACCAGTCGATCTAAAAAGAAGGTGCCGCAATACTACCGAAGTGTTATCAACTTAATAACATTGCCCTTTTACTAAAACATAGACTCTCGTCAAATCATTTCCAATTAGTGAGAACACTTACCCCGTTGTTTTCTCTAAAAATCTCTCGAAAATTGCCTCTCCCCGAGCTCCAATTTGGTAAAAATGAAAAATGGGCTCCCATTTTCCAGAACTTAACATTCTGTCCGGTATTGTTCATACTGTTCACGACTGTTCATGGGGTACTATCCGGTAAAAATTGCAGCAACTTTTCTTTTCAATAAAAAGACTCTAACTCCATCATACGAACTCGGAATTCGATGATTCTTGTTCCTATGAGTCACAAATAATAATACAAACATATCCCTTCAGTAGAAACTCAATTCGGAGCTCATTTGCTCAGTTCAATACTCATTTCGCTCGTTAAACAATTAACTCATGTTTCGTGTCAAAAACCCAATCACGACTTGATGAAATTAGACCAAACTTTCCATATCAGTCCTATAATTCATTATCAAAATTCTGAAAGTCTCGAAGTCAAATTTCGATCTCTAGAACTAAAAATGGATCTTTGGATCGTTACATGCTTATGCTCAAAACGGCAAAATCTTCCAAAAACTCTTCCAAAACTTATCCGAGACTCATGGGACCCCGAGCAAACATGCCAACACACCCCATAACATAATTCAAACTTGTTCCAACCTTCTAAATGCTCAAAACAATATCAAAACATCAAATCGCCCTCGGATTCAAGCCTAAGAATTCCAAAACATCCGAAATCTGAATTCGATCAAAAGGTCGACCAAACGACGTCCAAATGACCTGAAATTTTGCACACACATCAAAAAATGACATAACAAAGCTATAACAACTCTCAAAATGCCATTCCGACCCTCGGATCAAAATCTCACATATCAACCGAAATTCGCCAAATTATTAACTTTGTCAATTCAAGCCAAATCCTTCCACGGACTTCCAAAATGTATTTTGATCGCGCTCCTAAGTCATAAATCATCCAACGAAGCTATCCAAATCATAAAATTTCTGATCCGAGCTCATATACAAATAAGTCAACTCTTAGTCAAACCTTTCAAATTCAAAGCTTTTAACTGAGACTGTTCCTTCAAATTCATTCCGATTTTTCCTGAAAACCAAAACCAACGATCTACATCAATCATAATACGTTACACGGGGCAATTCATGCCCGGAAACTGGCAATCAAAGTGCAAAAGTTCAAAACGACCGGTCAGGTCGTTACAAATAATCATTTAAAAACTTTTTTTATATGAAAGCAACTACTTATACTTTATTGTTCTAATTTTATTAAAGCGTTCTTTTGTAATACTACTTATCCACTATTTGGATCTTCGCCTGTGATCAAGCTATGTATTTTATTTGTAAAATTATAAGGATTTGGTCCCATTGCTATTAACATTTGAAAATCTTGTGGAAATTCTGATTTATAGGCTTCCCATAAGCCCTTTGTTGATTCTCCTAAGAAGGTCTCCATATATTTATACATTGTTTCTGCGTCTGTGACATTATAAGTTTTTATAAAGTCTTCTACTACTATTCCTTTCCATAGGTCTATTACTGAGTTCCACATTTGTGGATCATGAGCTGCTATATTTAATATTTTACCCTTACTTCCTCCTTCCTGTAGTCTTATAGGTTCTTCTATAGGCATTCTTTTTCCTGATGGTTCTACATTTTCTATTTTAGTTTCTTGATCTATTCTATATACTCTTTTTTTTTGGGTACATTTCCTGTGCTAGTATCTATGGTACTTTGGTAAGTTGTTCTCTGAAATGGGCTTGGGCTAGAACTAGTTGATTCTATCTCTTCGAAAATTTGATCGAATTTATCTGATTTTTTTTGTGAAATATTTTCTTTTCTATATCCCCAATTTTCTGTTCTTAATTCACATTTCTTAAAATGCTCTTCTACTTTGCTAAAAGTTAATTTTCCAAGTTTACACCCTTTACATTGGAAAGTCTTATTTCTATTTTCTTTAACTAGCCTTCTTGCTTTTTCTAATGTTATGTCCACTTCGAACTCGTCTTGTATTATTTCAATATTCATAAATCCAGTATCATTATCTTCCATCTTACTTTTAGTTCCATCATTTATTTATTTTTTTGGGTAGAATAGTTATAATTGGTAAACCTAATTGATGTTTCTCCTTTAGAGTTTGTATCCATTAAATGAGATTCTGGTTTGAATATTTTTGGCTTTGCAAAATCTTCTAGATTCCATTCTAATCCAGCATATTCTCCTAGGTTTATCTTAATAGGTTTTATTAATTTTATCCCTTTATTTCTCATTACTTCGACTACATCGTCTACCTTAATTTTAAATTTTGTATTACTATTTGTTGCCATTTTTTGTGACGACCCAAAGGGTCATCACTTATTTTCATACCCATTCTGTGCTTCCGAGGCCTTGAAAACCTCATTTTTAGTCGCCTTGATTTGCGTGCGCAGTCCGGACGCGTAGCCGGAGAGCTTAAATATGAAATTCTGTGAAAAATGCTAAATTTTGATGTTAAAATGAATAAATTTGACTCCGGTCAACATTTCGGGTAACCGGACCCGTGATTTGACAGTCCCGGATGGTCCGCAGGAAAATATGGGACTTGGGCGTATGCCCGGAATCGAATTCCGAGGTCCCAAGCCCGAGAAATGAATTTTAGAGTAAAATTGTTTTTTTGAAATTACTAAGGAAAATTGAAATGAAAAATTGATTAGAACGTGTTGTTATCGGGCCCGTATTTTGGTTTCGGCGCCCAGTACAGGTCTTATATCTCATTTAAGATATTTTTGTAAAGTTTGGTTGAAATCGGACGTCGTTTGATGTGTTTCTGACTTGAATTCCTAAAATTGAAAGTTAATGAAGTTTGAGGAAAAAATAGTGATTTTGAGGTTTGATTCGTTGTTTTTGATGTTATTTTGGCGATTTGATCGCACGGTTAAGTTCGTAGGATGTTGTTGAGTTAGTGCATGTGATTGGTTAGGATCCCCGAGGGCTTGGGAGTGTTTCGGAGGTGTTTCTAAGTGATTTCGAACTTAGAAAGATTGCAGATTTTGGCTTCAGCAGTTGCAGGTCATTCCTTCTTCGCGTTCGCGATGCATCCTCCGCGTTCGCGATGCATCCTCTGCGTACGCGAAGCTTCCCATTTTCCTTTCATCGCGTTCGCAGCATTGGCTTCGCGTTCGCATAGGGTCAATTGACCCTAGGGGCTTAGCCTTCTTTCCCTTTGCGTTCGCGCTCGTAATCTCGCGTTCGCATAGTGTCCAGGACTCCCTTCATCGCGTTCGCGTGAAGTCCCACGCGTTTGCATAGAGAAACTTCTGAACCCCTGCATTTTTATTCTACGCGTTTACGATAGCCTTTCCGCGATCGCAATGGCCTGTAAGTTCTACCCTTCGCGAACGCGACCAGCCTGTCGCGAACACGAAGGGCAATTTTGCCCAGTTATAATTTTAATTCCAGAACAGTGTATTGCGGGATTTTTGACAAGTTTCACGAGCTCCTTCTTCTCCAAGGTCCTTAGGTGTCCATTGAAGCTTTCTTTCACCAAAACTTCGTGGGTTAGTAATCCTTAACTCGTTTCCTTCATTTTTCATCAACATCTAATGAATTCCTAATCCTAAAACATGAATGTTTGGGTAGAAAATTGGGGATTTGGGTAGAGTTAGGGCTTTTTGATTTTTCTTGATTTAGACCTCGATTTGGGGTCGAATTTGAAAACAAATTTTATATTCGGGCACGTGGGTGAATGGGTGATATGAATTTGGTCCGAACCTCGTGTTTTAACCAAGCGGGCCCAGGGTCGATTGTTGGAATTTTGGGAAGAAAGCTTGGAAATCTATAATTAGGCATTGGGTTTGATTTGTTTAGCATATAGTGATACTATGAAGTCATTATTGTATACATTTGATTAAGTTGGAGCCGAATTCGAGAGGGAAAGCGGTTGTTGTGGATTGATTTGGCCATGGAAGTTGAGGTTAGTGTTTGGTCTAACCTTAGCTTGAGGGAATAGGTGTTGAGTCTTATTTGCTACTTGCTAATTGTCGAGTGTGATGTATAGGCATGGTGACGAGTATCTATATATTGGAGTCTAGCATGACCGTGAGTCTTTATATTGCGAATATTATTATTTTGTTGTAACTTCCATGCTTAATTGATGATTTCTATATGTTGTAAAGTGTATGTGAAATGAATTGTGATCTTTAAACTTTGAGGAGCATTGGCTCGAGTTGTAATACGAATTGTGAAGGAATATGAGATAAATGGACCCTTTGGAGCATTGGCTCTAGTGGTAAAGTGAATTATAAAGCAAGAAATGAAAGAAAGAGAAAGAGTTATTTATTTATTCCCTTGCCGGGATGTTTTGTTGTTTTGTTGATCTTCTCCCTTGCCGGGATATTGAATTTATTGATATTGTTCCCTTGTCGGGATTTAACTGTTTAATTGTATTCCCTTGCCGGGATTTCTATCATTATTTTTTTACTTCCTTGTCCCTTATTTGTGATTGTTGTTTGGGTGAGGAAGAGTGATAAAGCACGAAGGGTGATGTCGTGCATTGTTTGATATTGTGAGGAAAGAGTCTAAAGCACGAAGGGTGATGTCGTGCCATACGATGTACCATTCTGTACTGATATTCATTGACTATATTGTGAGGAAAGAGAGTAAAAGCACGAAGGGTGATGTCGTGCATATGATTATTGACATGATTGATTTGGTGAGGACGAGAGTAAAAGCACGAAGCGTGATGTCGTGCAAGTTTGTGATTCTTTTTGATTCTTGTTGGTATTCTGGTTTCATTGCTTTTTTCTTTATTTGAGGTTCCCTATTTGAAACTGTTATCTCCCCACAGCATGTTTCCCCTTCCTTTATTGACTGGCTACTTCCTGTATTTTTTCCTGTTGTATATATATATATATATATATTCGAACTGCACGGGTTTATTTGGTAGTCTGGTCCTATCCTTATCACTACTTCGCCGAGGTTAGGCTGGGCACTTACCAGTACATGGAGTCGGTTTTGTTGATGCTACACTCTTTGCTATTTTGCACATATCCAGGTTTTGGACAACAGCAGCAGTAGCGCGGGAGCCAGTCTTCAGTCCAGCGAGACACCGAGGTAGCCTTGCAGGCGTCCGCAGGCCCGACGTCTCCTCTATCTTTATTTCAGTTTGTTATCTCTTTGTATTCGAGACAAACAGTTTATGTTTTCTTTCAAACAGTTGTATTTAGCACTCTTAGTAGTTCGTGAGTATGTGACACCAGTTCTTGGGTAGAGATATATGTTGTTTCCGCGTTTTGTTCAGTTTTTCTTAAATTTAAATCTTTCGCTTAATTATTAATTTCATTGTTTTCATGCTGTTGTTAATATTTGTTAAAAGAAGTAAACAGTTAAATGAAAAGGTAATTAGGGGTTTGCTTGCCTAGCTCTCAATAGTAGGCACCATCACGACTCCCGAGGGTGGGAAATCCGGGTCGTGACAAATTGGTATCAGAGCTCTAGGATACATAAGTCTCACAACTCATGGACAAGCTAAGTAGAGTCTGAGGGATCAGTACAGAGACGTGTGTATTTATCCCCAGAGGCTACAAAGTTGGGCAAATTTCACATTTGTTCTTTCTTGTCGTGCGGATTAGTTCCTCAAATGCTAATTGAATTTCTACTCTGTTCTTTCGTAGATGGCGAGAACACGCATTTCCTCATCTACCGCTCAGCAGCCCGAGCCCCCAGCAGTAGCTCCGACCAAGGGCAGAAGCCGAGGCCGTGCTAGAGGACGAGGTAGAGATAGAGCTCAGCCCCGCGCAACAGCACCAGTAGCGGAGCCTCAGGTTGATTTTGAGGAGGAGGTTCCAGCCCCAGCAGTTCCGGTGGGCCTCGCTCAGGTCCTAGAGAGGTTCATTGCCACCCCAGTTCTTCAGAATGCTCTGGTCCGATTGGTGGGCCTCATGGAGAGTGTCACCCAAGCGGATTTGCTTCCAGTAGCACCAGCCACTTCTCAGGCTGGAGGAGGGGCCCAGACTCCTGCTACATGCACTCCGGAGCCAGTAGCTCCCCAGGTTCAAGTTCCAGTGGTTCAACCTGCTATGGCGGTTCAGCCGGGTGTAGTGGCTCAGCCCGGCGATGTAACGGTTATGTCCGTCGATGCTTTATGGAGATTGGACAGGTTTACCAAGCTCTTCACTACCACTTTCAGCGGTGCATCTTTTGTGGATCCCTAGGATTAGCTAGATAGCTGTCATGAGGTTCTCAGGAACATGGGGATAGTTGAGACCAACGGGGTCGATTTTGCTACCTTTCGACTGTCTGGATCTGCCAAGACTTGGTGGAGGGATTATTGCTTAGCTAGACTAGCTGGTTCGCCTTCAGTGACTTGGGAGCAGTTCACAGTGTTGTTTCTGGAAAAGTTTCCCCCCCTGACTCAGAGAGAGGCCTTTCGGAGGTAGTTTGAGCGCCTTCAGCAGGGTTCCATGACGGTCACTCAGTATGAGACCAGGTTCATTGATCTAGATCTCCATGCTCTTGTCATACTTCCCACCGAGAGAGAGAGGGTGAGGAGGTTTATTGATGGTCTTATTCAGCTGATTCGTCTTCATATGGCCAAGGAGGCCGGGAGTGAGATCACATTTCAGGAGGCAGCCAATGTGGCCTCCAGAGTTGAGATGGTTCTGACATAGGGAGGTGCTCATGGGTCAGATAAAAGGCCCCGTCATTCAGGCAGATTCAGTGGCACCTCGTTTGGAGGTAGAGATTTTTATGGCAGAGGCCATCCTCCCAGTCCCTTCCAGTTAGCTCTCCAGGTTTCCCATGGTACTTCAGGTGGTCGTGGTTCTCAAATGCACTATTCTGATCAGCAGCCTTACAGTGCACCACAAGCTCCTATCAGTGCACCGCCTCTTCAGAGTTTTCGAGGTGGTCATTCAGGTCGACAGGGTCAGCAGTCGAGAGCTTGTTACACTTATGGTAATACAGGTCACATTGCTAGGTTTTGTCCTCGAGCACCGGGTAGCTCTCAGCATCAGTTTTCTTGTGCTATGGTACAGGCACTAGGTGTTTCACAGCCTGCCCAGCCAGCTAGAGATGGGGGTAGAGGTGCTAGAGGTGGAGCTCAGGCTGCCAGAGGTAGAGGCCAGCCAGCAGTAGGCCATCCCAAAGAGGTATTTCAGGGTGGTGGGGCCCAACACCGATGTTATGCTCTTCCAGCCAGGACAGAGGCTGAGTCTTTAGATGCAGTCATTACAGGTACTATTCTGGTTTGTGATAGAGAGGATTCAGTGTTATTTGATCCCAGGTCTACGTATTCGTATGTGTCCTCTTATTTAGCACCGTACCTGGTTCTACCTAGTGATCCACTGAGTATTCTTGTTTATGTGTCTACACCGGTGGGTGATTCTATTGTAGTCGATCGAGTTCATCATTCCTGTATTATGGTGATTGGGGGTCTTGAGACTGTGTTGATTTGTTGCTTTTAGACATGGTCGACTTCGATGTTATATTGGGGATGGACTGGCTATCACCTTACCACGCTATCTTGGACTGTCATTCCAAGACTGTGACCTTAGCCTTACTGGATTTGTCCCATTTAGAGTTGAGAAGGACTCCTGGTTATTCTGCCCGAAGTGTTATTTTGTATGTGAAGGCTCGACGTATGGTCGAGAAGGGGTGTTTGGCTTATTTGGCTTATGTTTGTGATTCTAGTGCTGAGGTCCCCTCTATTAATTCTGTGCCCGTGGTTCACAAGTTTCCTGAGATTTTTCTTTCAGACCTGCCGGGTATGCCACCTGACAGGGATATTGACTTCTGTATTGACTTGGCTCCGAGCACTCAGCCTATTTCTATCCCACCATATCGCATGGCCCCGCCAGAGTTAAAGGAGTTGAAGGAGTTAAAGGAGCAGTTGCAAGACTTTCTTGAGAAGGGTTTCATTAGATCAAGTGTTTCGTCTTGGGGTGCGCCAGTGTTGTTTGTTAAGAAGGACAGGTCGATGAGAACGTGCATTGATTACCGGCAGTTGAAAAAGGTCACAATCAAGAATAAGTATCCACTACTGAGGATTGATTATTTGTTCGATCGGCTTCAGGGTGCCAAGGTATTTTCAAAGATAGACTTAAGATCTGGCTACCATCAGTTGAGGATTAGGGCATCTGATGTCCCTAAGACAGCATTCCGCATTCGTACGAGCATGATATTTTGAAATATTTCCGCAGCCGGGAGGAGCACGAGCAGTATCTCAGAGTGGTTCATTAGACTCTAAAGGATAGTCAGCTATATGCGAAGTTCTCGAAGTGTGAGTTCTAGCTGAGTTCAGTTGCATTCCTGGGTCATGTCGTATCAGCAGAGGGTATTCAGGTTGATCCAAAGAAGATTGAGGCAGTCAAGAACTGGCCTAGACCAGCATCAGCTACATAGATTCAGAGTTTCTTAGGATTGGCAAGCTACTATCGTCGGTTCGTGGAGGGGTTTTCATCTATTGCAGCCCCGATGACCAGGTTGAATCAGAAGGATGCCCAGTTTGGGTGGTCGGATGAGTGTGAGGAAAGCTTTCAGAAGCTCAAAACAGCTCTGACTACGACACTGGTGCTGGTTTTGCCCACAGGTTCATGGCCTTATACAGTTTATTATGATGCATATCGTATTGGGCTTGGTGTAGTGTTGATGCATGATGGCAAAGTCATTGCCTATGCTTCACAGCAGTTGAAGATTCACGAGAAGAACTATCCGGTTCATGATTTGGAGTTAGCAGCCATTGTGCACGCGTTGAAGATTTGGATGCATTATCTATATGGCGTGTCGTATGAGGTATTCACGGATCGTAAGAGTCTTCAGCATTTGTTCAAGCAAAAGGAGTTGAATTTGAGGCAGAGGAGGTTGTTGGAGTTGTTGAAAGATTATAATATCACTATCTTATATCACACGGGAAAGGCCAATGTGGTGGCCGATGCTTTGAGTAGAAAGTCAGCAAGTATGGGCAGTCTTGCTTATATTCCGGTCAGTCAGAGGCTGCTTTCTTTGGACGTTCAGGCTTTGGCCAATCGATTTGTGAGGTTGGATATTTCTGAGCCTAGTCAGATATTAGCTTGCACGGTCGCTCGTTCTTCATTATTGGAGCATATCTGTGATCGGCAGTTTGATGATCCCCATTTATGTGTCCTTAGAGACACGATGCAGCGAGGAGGTTCCAAGCAGGTCACATTAGATACTGATAGAGTTTTGAGATTGCAGGGGCGAGTTTGCGTGCCCAATGTTGTTGGGCTTCGAGAGTTGATTTTAGAGGAAGCTCATAGTTCCCGGTACTCTATTCATCCGGCCACCGTGAAGATGTATCAAGACATGCGGCAGCATTATTGGTGGAGAAGAATGAAGAAGGATATCGTTGTATATGTGGCTCGATGTTTGAATTGTCAGCAGGTTAAGTACGAGCATCAGAGGCCTAGTAGTTTGTTCCAGAAGATTGATATTCCTGAGTGGAAGTGGGAGAGTATCACTATGGATTTTGTTGTTGGACTCCCACGTACTTAAAGGAAGTTCGATGAAGTATTGGTTATTGTTGATAGGCTGACCAAGTCAGCACATTTCATTCCTGTGGCAGTCTCCTATTATTCCGAGAAGTTAGCTGAGATCTATATCCGGGAGATTGTTCATCTTCATGGTGTTCCCGAGTCTATCATTTCGGATCGAGGTACACAGTTTACCTCGCATTTCTGGAGGGCAGTTCAGCATGAGTTGGGCACACGGGTCGAGTTGAGCACAACATTTCATCCTCAGACAGACAGGCAGTCCGAGCGGACCATTCAAATTTTGGAGGACATGCTCCGAGCCTGTGTTATTGACTTTGGAGGCTCGTGGGATCAGTTTTTGCTTTTAGCAGAGTTTTCTTACAACAACAGTTACCAGTCGAGTATCTAGATGGCTCCTTATAAGGATTTATATGGTTGGATGGTTTGAACCAGGAGAGGCTCGGTTGTTAGGTACGGATCTGGGTCAGAAGGCCTTAGACAAGGTCAGGATCATTCAGGATAGACTGCGTACAACCCATTCCAGGCAAAAGAGCTATGCAGATCGCAAGGTTCGAGATGTCTATGGTTGGTGAGCGGGTATTGCTCCGAGTGTTGCCTATGAAGGGCGTGATGAGATTTTGGAAGAAGGGCAAGCTTAGACCTAGGTCCATTGGTCCATTTGAGATTATTGATCGAGTAGGAGAGGTGGCTTACAGACTTGCATTGCCGCCGGGTTTATCAGCCGTGCATCCAGTGTTTCATGTGTCCATGCTTTGCAAGTATCATGGCGATCCAGCCCATGTGTTAGATTTCAGCACTGTCCAGTTGGACAAGGACTTGTCTTATGAGGAGGAACCGGTAGCTATTCTAGACCAGCAGGTTCGTCTGTTGAGGTCCAAGAGTTTCCCTTCTGTTCGTGTTCAGTGGAGAGGTCAGCCTCCCGAGGCATCGACCTAGGAGTCCGCGTCCGATATGCGGAGCCGTTATCCTCATCTATTCCCCGACTCAGGTACTTCCTTCTTCTATCCGTTTGAGGACGAACGGTTGTTTTAGAGGTGGAGAATGTGATGACCTTGGGTCATCACCTATTTTCTTACCCATTTTGTGCTTCCGAGGCCTTGGAAACCTCATTTTTAGTCGCCTTGATTTGCGTGCGCAGTCCAGGCATGTATCCGGAAAGCTTAAATATGAAATTATGTGAAAAATGCTAAATTTTGGTGTCAAAATGAATATATTTGACTCCGGTCAACATTTCAAGTAACTGGACCCGTGATTTGATGGTCCCGGAGGGTCCGTAGGAAAATATGGGACTTGGGCGTATGCCCGGAATCAAATTTCGAGGTCCCAAGCCCGAGAAATGAATTTTTGAGTAAAATTATTTTTCTGAAATTATTAAGGAAAATTGAAATTAAAAATTGATTAGAACGTGTTGGTATCGGGCCGTATTTTGGTTTCGGTGATCGGTATAGGTCTTATATGTGATTTAAGATATTTTTGTAAAGTTTGGTTGAAATCGGACGTCGTTTGACGTGTTTCGGACTTAAAGTTCTAAATTTGAAAGTTAATGAAGTTTGAGGAAAAAATAGTGATTTTGAGGTTTGATTCGTTGTTTTTGATGTTATTTTGGCGATTTGATCGCATGATTAAGTTCGTAGGATGTTGTTGAGTTAGTGCATGTGATTGGTTAGGAGCCCCGAGGGCTCGGGAGTGTTTCTGAGGTATTTTAGAGTGATTTCGAACTTAGAAAGATTGCAGATTTTGGCTTCAGCAGTTGCAGGTCATTCTTTCTTCGCGTTCACGACGCATCCTCCACGTTCGCAAAGCTTCCCATTTTCCTTTCATCGTGTTCGCAACATTGGCTTCACGTTCGCATAGGGTCAATTGACCCTGGGGCTTAGCCTTCTTTCCCTTTGAGTTTGCACTCGTAATCTTGTGTTCGCGTAGTGTCCAGGACTCCCTTCATCGCGTTCGCGTGAAGTCCCACGCGTTCGCATAGAGCAACTTCTGAACCCCTGCATTTTTATTCTACGCGTTCGCGATACCCTTTCCGCGATCACGATGGCCTGTGAGTTCTACCCTTCGCGAACGCGACCAGCTTGTCGCGAACGCGAAGGGCAATTTTGCCCAGTTATAATTTTAATTCCAGAACAGTATATTACGGATTTTTTCACAAGTTTCATGAGCTCCTTCTTATCCAAGGTCCTTAGGCATCCATTGAAGCTTTCTTTCACCAAAACTTCGTGGGTTAGTAATCCTTAACTCGTTTCCTTCATTTTTCATCAACGTCTAATGAATTCCTAAGCCTAAAACATGAAAGTTTGGGTAGAAAATTGGGGATTTGGGTAGAGTTAGGGCTTTTTTATTTTTCTTGATTTAGACCTCGATTTGGGGTCGAATTTGAAAACAAATTATATATTCGGGATCGTGGGTGAATGGGTGATATGAATTTGATCTGAACCTCGTGTTTTGACCAAGCGGGCCAAGGGTCGATTTTTAGAATTTTGGGAAGAAAGCTTGGAAATCTATAATTAGGCATTGGGTTTGATTTTTTTAGCATATATTGATATTATGAAGTCATTATTGTATAGATTTGATTGAGTTGGAGCCGAATTCGAGAGGAAAAGCGGTTGTTGTGGATTGATTTCGCCGTGGAAGTTTGAGGTAAGTGTTTGAGGTAAGTGTTTGGTCTAACCTTAGCTTGAGGGAATAGGTGTTGACTCTTATTTGCTACTTGCTAATTGTCGAGTGCGATGTATAGGCATGGTGACGAGTATCTATACATTGGAGTCTAACATGACCGTGAGTCTTTATATTGTGAATATTCTTATTTTGTTGTAACTTCCATGCTAAATTGATGATTTCTATATGTTGTAAAGAGCATGTGAAAGGAATTGTGATCTTTAAACTTCAAGGAGCATTGGCTCGAGTTGTAATATGAATTATGAAGGAATATGAGATAAATGGACCCTTTGGAGCATTGGCTAAAGTGGTAAAGTGAATTATAAAGTAAGAAATGAAAGAAAGAGAAAGAGTTATTGATTTATTCCCTTGCCGGGATGTTTTGTTGTTTTGTTGATCTTCTCCATTGCCGGGATATTGAATTTATCTATATTGTTCCCTTGTCGGGATTTAACTGTTTAATTGTATTCCCTTGTCGGGATTTCTATCACTATTTGTTTATTTCCTTGTCCCTTATTTGTGATTGTTGTTTGGGCGAGGAAGAGTGATAAAGCACGAAGGGTGATGTCGTGCATTGTTTGATATTGTGAGGAAAAAGTGTAAAGAAACAAGGGTGATGTCGTGTTGTACGATGTACCATTCCGTACTGATATTCATTGACTATATTGTGAGGAAAGAGAGTAAAAGTACGAAGGGTGATGTCATTCATTTGAGTATTGACACGATTGATTTGGTGAGGACGAGAGTAAAAGTACGAAGGGTGATGCTGTGCAAGTTTGTGATTCTTTTTAATTCTTGTTGCTATTCTGGTTTCGTTGCTTCTTTCTTTATTTGAGGTTCCCTATTTGAAAATGTTATCTCCCCACAGCATGTTTCCCCTTCCTTTATTGACTGGTTACTTCATGTATTTCATTCCCATTATATATATATATTCGAACTGTACAGGTTTATTTGGTAGTCTGGTCCTAACCTCGTCACTACTTCGCCGAGGTAAGGCTGGGCACTTACCAGCACATGGGGTCGGTTGTGCTGATGCTACACTCTGTGCTATTTTGCATACATCCAGGTTTTGGACAGCAGCAGCAGTAGCGCGGGAGCCAGCCTTCAGTCCAGCGAGACACCGAGGTAGCCTTGCAGGCATCTGCAGGCCCGGTGTCTCCTGTATCTTTATTTCAGTCTGTTATCTCTTTGTACGAGACAAACAGTTTATGTTTTCTTTCAAACGGTTGTATTTAGCACTCTTAGTAGTTCGTGAGTATGTGACACCAGTTCTTGGGTAGAGATATATGTTGTTTCTGCGTTTTGTTAAGTTTTTCTTAAATTTAAGTCTTTCGCTTAATTATTAAATTTCATTGTTTTCATGTTGTTGTTAATGTTTGTTAAAAGAAGTAAACTGTTAAATGAAAAGGTAATTAGGGGTTGGCTTTCCTAGCTCTCAATAGTAGTCGCCATCACGACTCCCCAGGGTGGGAAATTCGGGTCGTGACATTTTTCCTATGAAACCTACACATATCAGTAAATTATTTCCATTATTCATTTCTTCATATCCCTTAGTATGTATTAATATTTTGATATTTTTTCCAAATTCTTCTAGATTTATCATGAAATCTGGGCTAATGTAAAATATTTCTCCATTATTTGTCATGTCTACTTCTGTTAAATCTATTATAGATTTCTTTTGATCTGACCATCTGTCATCATATACTACTATTAGTACTTTAGTTCCTAAATTCTTTCTGGTTAGTCCTTTTAATCCGATTACAATTAATCTCATATGCATTAAATTCTTTTTATAATTTTTAATTTGTCGTACTGATTCTGGATTAATTAAATTTAATTTTGCAACCTTATTTCCTATAGCTGATAATTGCTCTTCTCTATAATTTCTATATAGTTGAGAGTTATTTGAAAAATATCCTATATTATATAGTATTCTCGGATTGAGTAACCTTAGTTGATTTTGTTGAAAGATTTGTATATCTTTGTCTATATCTATTTGTCACGACCCGGATTTCTCACCTTCGGGAGTCGTTATGGATCCTACTAATGTGAGCTAGGCAAGCCAATCCTTAACTGCTTACTTCATTAACAATTACTTCTTTTAACAATTATCAGTGATAACATGAAGCAACAAAATTAAATAATTATGCGGATGACTTAAATTAAAGAAGACGAAACAATAATGCGAGAATCAACATATGCCTCTACCCAAGAACTGGTGTCACATTACTCATGAACTTCTAAGAGTACTAAATACAACCGTTTGAAAGAAAATATAAATTGTTTGTCTCGAATACATGAGATAACAGACTGAAATAAAAGATAGAGGAGACGGCGGGCCTGCGGACGCCTGCAAGGCTATCTCGGTGTCTCACCGGACTGAAGGCTAGCTCCCGCGCTACTGCTGCTGTCCAAGACATAGATCTGTGCAAAGAGCACAAAGTGTAGCATCAGCACAACCGACCCCATGTGTTGGTAAGTGTCTAGCCTAACCCCGGTGAGGTAGTGACGAGGCTAGGACTAGACTCCAGATAAACATGTGCAATTATACAATATATGGCGGAAAAGTAAACAAGAAATAAGCAGTTAAAGCTGGGGAAGGGAAACATGCTTCAGGGATAGCAGTTAAAAGAAAATAACAGGGAATAATAAGGAAGCTAGCAATATAACTTCTATCACAAATGAAGAAAAAGGCAACTTTCACTGTCAGTTTCATCTTGTTGCAGGCGTGCAACCCGATCCCATTTCTTATATCTCATGGTAGGCGTACCACCCACTCCCATTTCATTATTTCTCGTGGTAGGCGTACCACCCGCTCCCCTTTCATAATATCTTGTGGTAGGCATACCACCCGCTCCCATTTCATAATATCTTGTGGTAGGCGTACCACCCGCTCCCGTTTCATAATATCTTGTGGTAGGCGTACCACCCGCTCCCATTTCATAATATCTTGTGGTAGGCGTACAACCCACTCTCATTCCATCACACAATTACAAGAAATTCTGGCAAGGGAACATAAGTGATATAATAACCTCCTGGCGAGGGAACAAAAGCAATATAATAGTTTCCCGGCAAGGGAACAAAGATATCGAAACAATCATCCCGGCAAGGGAGAATCAGCTATAACCAATCTTAACTTAGCTTGTACTCAGCCCAAATAATGACAATGTTCAGACATAAATAAGATCTGCGATGATAGAACAATTCTTTGCACAATATAGAAGATCATTAATTAAAGCATCTAAAATGTCATTTAAGGACGCAACCACTTTTAATTTAAGACTCACGGTCATGCTCGACACCAACGTATAGATACTTGTCACCATGCCTATACGTCATACTCAACAAGAAGCAAGTAGCAAATATGACTCCACTCCTAATCCCTCAAGCTAGGGTTAGACCAAACACTTACCTCGATGCCTTGAACACCACTCAAGTCTCAATTATAGCTTTACCTCTTGATTCCACCACCAATCCGCTCGAATTTAGTAATAAGTTACTTAATTACATCAATAAATGCTAAATGAGTCAACCACAATGCATGAAAATAAGTTTTACAAGGTTTTACCCAAAAAAGCCAAAAATTCCCCCGGGCCCACATGGTTGAAACTCGAGGTTCGGACCAAAACCCGGTTACCCATTCCCCCACAAATCCAAATATATGATTTATTTTGAAATCGGACCTCAAATTGAGGTCCAAATCCCCAATTTTTGAAAACCTAGGTTCTACCCAAAACACCCAATTTCCCCATGAAAATCTTTGATTTGAAGTTGAAATCATGTTAAAAGATGCTAAGAAGTGAAGAAAATGAGTTAGAAATCACTTACCAATCGTTTTAGAGATAAAAAGATGTTTAGAAAATTGCCTCTTACGTCTTGGGGTTTTGAAAAGTGTAAAAATAACTTAAATTCACGTGAATTTATACCCCTCTGAAATTCCATGTGCGTACCGCACAAAAAGGACCGCGGCCGCACAGGCCTCCGTGAAGACCTGCAGATCATAGCCCCGTGCGGACCGCACAAACCCGACCGCGGCCGCACAACATCCACCGTGGACCGCTCAAAGGCGACCGCGGCCGCACGCGATTTCTCACGGACCACGCAAGAGGGTTCAAAGACCTGCAATATTTCCTGAACCTGCAACATCTGATCGTTTTAAGTCTAAGGCATCCCGGAACCTACTCGAAACTCACCCGAGCCCTCGAAACTCTGACCCAAGTATATACACAACCTCAAAAACATTCTACGAACATATTCGTGTGATCAAATCATCAATATAACATCATGAACATCGAATCAAGCCTCAAGATCAATGAATTTTTCTCAGATTTCCTTTTAAACATCAATTTCCCAATTAGGGTCCGGATCACGTCAAACGACGTTCGTTTTTAGCTAAACTTTACATAAGGGATTCAAAACATATAAGACTTGTACCGGGCGCTGGAACTAAAATACGGGCCTGATACCATAGTCTTCTAATCAAATTTCATTTCCAATTTCCTTAATTATTTCAAGAAAACAATTTCACTCAAAAATTTCATTTCTCAGGCTTGGGACCTCGGAATCCGATTCCGGGCATACGCCCATGTCCCATATTTTCCTACGGACTCTCCGAGACCGTCAAATCACGGGTCCGGGTCCGTTTACCCAAAATATTGACCGAAGTAAAATTTTATTCATTTTAATATCAAAACTTAGCATTTTTCACAGAATTTCATATTTAAGCTTTCCAGCTATGCGCCCGGACTGCGCACGCAAATCGAAGTGACTCTAAATGAGATTTTCAAGGCCTCAGAAGCACATAATGTGTAAGAAAACAGGTGATGGCCCTTTGGGTCATCCCATTCTCCACCTCTAAAACAACTGTTCGTCCTCGAACGGACAGAAGAAAGAAGCACCTAAGTCAGGGAAAAGGTGAGGATAACAGTCCCGCATATCGGACTTGGACTCCTAGGTTGATGCCTCAGGAGGCTGACCTCTCCACTGAATACGAACAGAAGGGAAACTCTTGGATCTCAACTAACGAACCCGCCGGTCTAGAATAGCTACCAGCTCCTCCTCATAGGACAAGTTCTTGTCCAACTGGACAGTGGTGAAATCTAACACGTGGGATGGATCGCCGTGATACCTCCGAAGCATGGACACATGAAAAACTAGATGCACGGCTGATAAGCTAGGCGGCAACGCAAGTCTATAAGCCACCTCTCCCACTCGATCAAGAATCTCAAGCGGACCAATGAACCTAGGGCTAAGCTTGCCCTTCTTCGCAAATCTCATCACGCCCTTCATAGGCGACACTCGGAGCACCAACCATAAAAGCCACGTCTCGAACCTTACGATATGCATAGATCTTTTGCCTGGACTGAGCTGTACGGAGCCTGTCCTGAATAATCCTGACCTTGCCCAAGGCCTCCTGAACTAGATCTGTACCCAACAACCGAGCCTCTCCCGGCTCAAACCATCCAACCAGAGATCGACACCGCCTACTATATAAAGCCTCATAGGGAGCCATCTGGATGCTTGACTGGTAGCTGTTGTTGTAGGCAAACTCTACTAAAGTTAAGAACTGATCCCACGATCCTCCGAAGTCAATGACACAAGCTCGGAGCATATCCTCCAAAATCTGAATAGTCCGTTCGGACTGCCCGTCCATCTGAGGATAAAATGTTGTACTCAACTCAATTTGAGTGCCTATTTCTCGCTGAACTGCTCTCCATAAGCGCGAGGTAAATTGCGTACCTCCGTCCGAAATGATGGATACTGGCACCCTATGAAGGCGAACAATCTTCCGGATATAGATCTCAGCTAACCTCTCAGATGAATAGGAGACTACCACAAAAATGAAATGCGCTGACTTGGTCAGCCTATCAACAATGACCCATAATGCGTCAAACTTCCTCCGAGCCTACGGGAGTCCAACAACGAAGTCCATAGTGATCCTCTCCTACTTCCACTCGGGAAGCTCAATCCTCTGTAACAAACCACCAAGTCTCTGATGCTCATACTTAACCTGCTGACAATTTAAACACCGAGCCACATATGCAGCAATACCCTTCTTCATTCTACGCCACCAATAATGCTACCGCAAATCCTGATACATCTTCGTGGCGCCCGGATGAATAGAGTAGTGGGAGCTATGAGCCTCCTCTAAAATCAATTCTCGGAGCCCATCCACATTAGGCACACAAAATCGACCCTGCAATCTCAAAACTCCATCATCATCTAAGGTGACCTGCTTGGCACCTCCGCGCTGCTCCGTGTCTCTAAGGACACACAAATGGGGATCATCATACTGCCAATCTCATATACGCTCCAATAAAGAAGAATGAGCTACCATGCAAGCTAATACTCGACTAGGCTCAGAAATATCTAATCTCACAAATCGATTGGCCAAAGCCTGAACATCCAAAGCAAACGTCCTCTCATCGACTGGAATATAAGCAAGACTGACCATACTGGCTAACTTTCTACTCAAAGCATCGGCCACTACGTTGGCATTTCCCGGGTGATATAAGATAGTGATATTATAATCCTTCAACAACTCCAACCACTTCTTCTGCCTCAAATTCAATTCCTTTTGCTTGAAAAAATACTGAATACTCTTGTGATCAGTGAACACCTCACATACCACGCTATACAGATAGTGCCTCGAAATCTTCAATGCATGAACAATGGTTGCCAACTCTAAATCATGTACTGGATAGTTCTTCTCATGAATCTTCAACTACCTCGAAGCATAAGCAATGACCTTGCCCTCCTGCATCAACACTGCACCAAGCCCAATGCGAGATGCATCACAATAAACGGTGTAAGGCCCTAAACCTGTGGGCAGAACTAACACTGGTGCCGTAGTCAGAGCTGTCTTAAGACTCTAAAAGCTCGCCTCACACTCGTCTGACCATCTGAACTGGGCACCCTTCTAAGTCAACCTGGTCATCGGGGCTGTAATAGATGAAAACCCCTCCACGAACCGACGATAGTAGCCTGCCAATCCCAAGAAACTCCGAATCTTTGTAGTTGATGCTGGTCTAGGCCAGTTCTTGACTGCCTCAATCTTCTTCGAATCAACCTGAATACCCTCTGCGGATACGATATGACCCAGAAATGAAACTGAGCTCAACCAGAACTCACACTTCCAGAACTTAGCATATAATTGACTATCCCTCAATGTCTGAAGAACCACTCTAAGATGTTGTTCGTGCTCCTCGCGGATGCGGGAATATATCAAAATATCATCAATGAAGACTATCACGAACGAGTCTAAATAAGGCCTGAACACTCGGTTCATCAAATCCATAAAGGCTACTAGGGAATTGGTCAACCCAAATGACATAACCAAGAAATCGTAATGCCAGTACCGAGTACGGAATGCTGTCTTAGGGACATGGGATGCCTTAGTCCTCAACTGATGGTAGCCAGATCTTAAGTCAATCTTTGAAAATACCTTAGAACCCTGAAGCTGAACGAACAAATCATCAATCCTCGGTAGTGGATACTTATTCTTTATTGTGACCTTGTTCAACTGCCGGTAATCAATGCACATCCTCATCGAACCATCCTTTTTCTTAATAAACAACACCGGCGCACCCCAAGGCAAAACGTTAGGTCTAATGAAACCCTTCTCAAGCAAGTCCTATAACTGCTCTTTCAATTCTTTCAACTCAAGCGGGGCCATACGGTATGGCGGAATAGAAATGGGCTGGGTACCCGGAGTCAAATCAATGCAAAAATCAATATCCCTCTCGGGCGGCATACCCGGCAGGTCTGAAGGGAAACCCTCAGGAAACTCCCGAACAACGGGCACAGAATCAATAGAAAGGACCTCCGTGCTAGAATCGCGAACATGCACCAAATAGGCCAAACACCCCTTCTCGACCATACGCCGAGCCTTCACATACAAGATAACACTGCGAGTAGAATGACCAGGAGTCCCTCTCCACTCTAAATGGGGCAAACCCGGTAATGCTAGGGTCACAATCTTGGCATGCCAATCCATGATAGCGTGGTACGGGGATAACCAGTCCATCCCCAATATAACATCGAAATCGACCATATCTAAAAGCAACAAATCAACACGAGTCTCAAGACCTCCAATCACTACAATACAAGAACGATGAACTCAATCATCCACGATAAAATCACCCACCGGTGTAGACACATAAATAGGCATACTCAACGAATCATTAGGCATGACCAGGTACGGTGCAAAATAAGTTGACACATACGAATACGTAGACCCCGGATCAAATAACACTGAAGCATCTCTATCACAAACCAAAATAGTACCTGTAATAACTGCATCTGAAGCCTCAGCCTCGGGCCTAGCTGGAAGGGCGTAGCATCGGGGCTAGGACCCACCACCCTGAACTACCTATCTAGGACGGCCTGATGCTGGCTGGCCTCCACCTTTGGCGGCTTGAGCTACACCTCTAGGACCTCTACCTCCACATCTAGCACCTCTACCCCCACCTCTAACTGGCTGGGCATGCTGTGGAACACCTGGTGCCTGTACCATAGCACGAGAACCCTGATGCAGAAAACTGCTCGAAGCTCGAGGGCAATACCTAGCAATGTGCATCGTGTCGCCATAAGTAAAACAAGCCCTCGGCTGCTAGGGCTGACGACCCTGGAAACTCTGAAGTGGCGATGCACTGATAGGTACTGATGGTGCACTATAAGACTGCTGATCAGAATAGTGCGTCTGAAAACCATGACCACCTGGAGTACCATGGGAGACCTGAAGAGTTGACTGAAAGGGCCTAGGAGGATGGCTTCTACCATATGAATCTCTACCTCCATACGAGGTACCACTGAATCTTCCCGAATGATCGGGCCTCTTATACGACCCACGACCACCTCCCTGTGATAGAACCATCTCAACTCGGCAGGCCACATTGGCCGCCTCCTGAAATGTGATCTTACTCCCGGCCTCCTTGGCCATCTGAAGACGAATCGGCTGAATAAGACCACTAATAAACCTCCTCACCCTCTCTCTCTCAGTGGGAATTATGACAAGAGCATGGCGAGCTAGATCAATGAACCTGGCCTCATATTGGGTAACCGTCATGGAACCCTATTGGAGGCACTCAAACTGCCTCCGGAAGGCCTCTCTCTGAGTCACGGGAGAAACTTCTTCAGAAACAACACTGAAAACTGCTCCCATGTCAACGATGGCGACCCGGCTAGCCTGGCTAAGCAATGATCCCTCCACTAAGTCTTGGCGGATCCAGATAAGCGAAATGCAGCAAAATCGACCCCATTAGTCTCAACAATGCCCATGTTCCTGAGAACCTCGTGGTAGCTGTATAGGAAATCCTAGGGATCCTCAAAAGGAGCTCCGCTGAAAGTAGTAGTGAAGAGCTTGGTGAATCTGTCCAGTCTCCACAAAGCATCAGCGGACATAGCCACTCCATCGCCTGTCTGAGCCACTATACCCGGCTAAACTTCCACCGCTGGCTGAATCGCTGGAACCTGAATCTGGGGCGCTACCTACTTCGGAGTGCGAGTAGCGGGAGTCTAAGCCCCTCCTCCTACCTGAGAAGTGGTTGGTGCTACTAGAAGCAAACCCGCTCGGGTGACACTCTCCATGAGGCCCACCAATCGGAACAGAGCATCCTAAAGAACTGGGGCAATGAACCACTCTAGGACCTGAGCTGGGCCCACTGGAACTGCTAGGGCCGGAACCTCCTCTTCAAAATCAACATGAGGCTCCGCTACTGGTGTTGCTGCTCGGGACTGAGCTCTGCCCCTACCTCAGCCTCTAGCACGACCTCGGCCTCGGCCTTTGCCCCTAGTAGGAGCTGCAGGGGGCTCGGGCTGCTGAGCGGTAGATGAAGAAGCGCGTGTTCTCGCCATCTACGAAGAACAGAGTAGAAGTTCAATTAGAATTTGAGGAACAAATCCGCACGACAAGACAGAACAAATGTGAGATTTTTCCTAACTCTGTAGCCTCTGGCGGATAAATACAGACGTCTCTGTACCGATCCCTCAGACTCTACCGAGCTTGTCCGTGAGTTGTGAGACCTATGTAACCTAGAGCTCTGATACCAACTTGTCACGATCCGGATTTCCCACCCTCGAGAGTCGTGATGGCGCCTACTAATGTGAGCTAGGCAAGCCAATCCTTAACTACTTACTTCATTAAAAATTACTTCTTTTAACAATTATCAGTGATAACATAAAGCAACAGAATTAAATAATTATGCGGAAGACATAAATTAAAGAAGACGAAACAATAATGCGAGAATCAACATATGCCTCTACCCAAGAACTGCTGTCACATTACTCACGAACTTCTAAGAGTACTAAATACAACTGTTTGAAAGAAAATATAAAATGTTTGTCTTGAATACATGAGATAACAGACTGAAATAAAAGATATAGGAGACGCCGGGCCTACGGACGCCTGCAAGGCTACCTCGGTATCTCGTTGGACTAAAGGCTAGCTCTTGCGCTACTGCTGTTGTCCCAGACCTGGATCTGTGCAAAAGAGCACAGAGTGAAGCATCAGCACAACTGACCCCATGTGCTGTATTGACGATGCTAGGACTAGACTCCAGATAAACCTGTGCAGTTATACAATATATGGCGGAAAAGCAAACAAGTAATAAGCAGTTAAAGCTGGGAAAGGGAAACATGCTTCAGGGATAGCAGTTAAAAGAAAATAACAGGGAATAATAAGGAAGCTAGCAATATAACTTCTATCACAAATGAAGAAAATAAAGGCAACTTTCACTTTCAGTTTCATCTTGTTGCAGGCGTGCAACCCGATCCCATTTCTCATATCTCGTGGTAGGCGTACCACCCGCTCCCATTTCATTATTTCTCGTGGTAGGTGTACCACCCGCTCCCCTTTCATAATATCTTATGGTAGGCGTACCACTCGCTCCCATTTCATAATATCTTGTGGTAGGCGTACCACCCGCTCCCATTCCATAATATCTTGTTTTAGGCGTACCACCCGCTCCCATTTCATAATATCTTGTGGTAGGCGTACCACCCGCTCCCATTTCATATTATCTTGTGGTAGGCATACCACCCGCTCCCATTTCATAATATCTTGTGGTAGGCGTACCACCCCTCCCATTCCATCACACAATTACAAGAAATCCCGGCAAGGGAACATAAGCGATATAATAACCGCCTGGCGAGGGAACAAAAGCAATATAATAGTTTCCCGGCAAGGGAACAAAGATATCGAAACAATCATCCCAGCAAGGGAGAATCAGCTATAACTAATCTTAACTTAGCTTGTATTCAGCCCAAATAATGACAATGCTCAAACATAAATAAGATCTGTAAGGATAGAACAATTCTTTGCGCAATATAGAAGATCATTAATTAAAGCATCTGAAATGTCATTTAAGGACACAACCACTTTTAATTTAAGACTCATGATCATGCTCGACACCAACGTATATGTCACGACCCCAACCCCGGTCATGATGGCGCTCAACACACTGCTAGGCAAGCCCGACCATTCAACAACATTATCCCAAATTCTTATTCAGATTATAGATAAATATTACAGAGAATTTACTAAGTCATTACATTCAAGTGTATAATTAATAATAAAATCTGCGGAAGTTCAATTAAAATACCACACCATAGCCCAATAGAATCTGGTGTCACGAATATGAGCCTCTAATACAGAATATCCACCTATTACAAGTCTGTCTAGGAAAAATGTGGAATAAAAGATAGAGATAGAGGGGAGAGATCAAGGCTGCGAACACCATGCATCTACCTCAATACTCCCGGATACTGCTGCTCAGCTAACAAATCCTCACTCAGCCTGTGGTGTACCTGGATCTGCATGCAAGGTGCAGGGAGTAATGTGAGTACTCCGACCCAGTGAGTAATAAACATAAATAAAGGCTGAGAACAAGAAATCGTGAAAAATACAAAGTAAACTATGACTGGCAGTTTAGAACAACAAATAGTGAAGCAACAAGCCAATTAAATCAGAGTACCAAATACTGAGATAGGTATAACCGATAAAAACAAATGCATGAGTGCAATGCAATGAATATGATGGTACTCTCTAGTACCCACTGCGGCATGCAGCCCGAGCCATCCATTTTATTTATCATCGACGGCGCTCACTGGGGTTGTGTACAGACTCCGGAGGGGCTCCTACAGCCCAAGTGCAATATAAAGCCATCTCGTGGCATCAAATCTAGGCCCTCGGCCTCAATATCAATGTAATCAACCAGGCTCTCGGCCTCAATATCAATATAACACTGTTGCGGCGCGCAACCCGATCCATGCTCAGTCCAGAAATCATCATAAGCCCCTTGGGCATTTGTAAAACAGTAGTTCTTATCCCGAAATATCATTTAGAAATATCATTTAAGTTTTCAAATCTTAGAAAGATGGCTGAGTTTGCAAAATAGTATTTAAAACCTTGGACTGAGATCAAATAATATGCATGTATGCGAAAACAGTGATGTCAATCCCTGAAGGATTCAAATAATTGGCAAGAAGCCCAAATGTAACAATTAAATCCAAGTAAGGATGATTCTCAATTTAGTTCAAATAGAAAACATGATAAAAACATCTCTCGGGACGAACCAAGTCACAATCCCCAAAGGTGCTCTACCCCACGCCCGTTATCCGGCGTGCAAGTCACCTTAATAAAGCGTTACGATGTGAAATTCCGGGGTTTCAAACCCTCAGGACATCATTTACATCAATTACTCACCTCAAACCGGCTATTTCTTTAATTTGCGACGCCTTTGCCCCTCGAATTGGCCTCCAATACCCAATCGAAAGCACTCGAAAAATATCAAAATTCACGAATTTGGCAAAACCCGAGCCCCGGGCCCACGTTTCGAAAAATCAGAAAATTGACATCACCGGATTCCTTATCTTTCCACGAGTCTATACATATCAAATTTACCAAAATCAGAGTCCAAATGGCCTCTCAAATCCAAATTTAAAATATTAAAACTCAAGTCCTAGTTCTTCCTCTTTCGCTAAATTTCCATGGATTCACAATAAAAACGTGTTTTTAGTTCATAGGACTTACCTCCAATCACGTCCTGTTGAAACCCCCTTCAATCCCTGTCCAAAAGCTCTCAAGGTTGCTCAAAAATGGAGGAAATGGGACTTGGATCGCGGGTGAAATGTTTATTAAACTCACTACCCAGAATTTTTCGGAAGTACTGTTCACGCGCGTGGTCACTGTTCACCCGCGCGGTTACTGTACACGCTGCTAAAAAAATACAGCAGCAGCCAAAAAAATTGCAGCACTTTTCTTTTTACTAAAATGGCTCTAACTCCATCATACGAACTCGGAATTCGATGATTCTTGTTCCTATGAGTCACAAATAATGATACGAACATAGTCCTTCAATCGAAACTCAATTCGGAGCTCGTTTGCTCAGTGCGATATCCATTTCGCTCTTTAAACAATTAATTCATGTTTCGTATCAAAAACCCAATCGCGACTTGATGAAATTAGACCAAACTTTCCAGATCACTCCTATAATTCATTATTTAAATTCTTGAAATCTCGAAATAAAATTTTGATCTCTAGAACTAAAAATGGACCTTTGGATCAGTACATGCTTATGCTCAAACGGCAAAAATCTTCCAAAAACTCTTCCAAAACTTATCCGAGCCTCATGGGACCCCGACCAAACATGCCAACATAATTCATAACATTATTGAAACATCTTCCAATCATCAAAATACCTCAAACAACATCAAATTACCCAAAACTCATTGAATTCAAGCCTAATTTTCTAAAAACTTCCGAAATACACTTTCGATAAAAAACCCAACCAAACCACGTCTGAATGACCTCAAATTTTGCACACATATCCCAAATCACCTAACGAAGCTACAACAATTCTCGGAATTCCATTCCGACTCTCGGATCAAAATCTCACCTATCAACCGGAATTCGCCAAAATACTAACTTCGCCAATTCAAGCCTAATTCTACATCGGACCTCCAAAATTACTTCCGATCACACTCCTAAGTCACAAATCATCCCCCGAAGCTAACCGAATAATTGGAATTCACATCTGAACCCTCTAACTCATAAGTCAACATCGAGTTGACTTTTCCAACTTAAGCCTTCTTAAAAGAGACTAAGTGTCTCATTTCATATCAAAACCACTCCAAACCAACTCGATCACACAAGATACGGATAATAAAGCATAAAGAAGCTGAGAAGGGGAAAACAAATGGAGCGGTAACCCATGAGACGAAGGGCCAGGTCGTCATAGTATAGATACTCGTCACCATGCCTATATGTCGTACTCAACAAGAAGCAAGTAGCAAATATGACTCCACTCCTAATCCCCCAAGCTATGTTTAGACCAAATACTTACCTCGATGCCTTGAACACCACTCAAGTCTCAATTATAGCTTTACCTCTTGATTCCACCACCAATTCGCTCGAATATAGTCATAAGTTACTTAATTACATTAATAAATGCCAAATGAGTCAACCCCAATGCATGAAAATAAGTTTTACAAGGTTTTACCCAAAAAGATCAAAAATGCCCCCGGGCCCACGTGGTCAAAACTCGAGGTTCGGACCAAAACCCGGTTACCCATTCCCCCACAAATCCAAATATATGGTTTGTTTTGAAATCGGACCTCAAATTGAGGTCCAAATCCCCAATTTTAGAAAACCTAGGTTCTACCCAAAACACCCAATTTCCCCATGAAAATCTTTGATTTGAAGTTGAAATCATGTTAAAAGATGCTAAGAAGTGAAGAAAATGAGTTAGAAATCACTTACCAATCGTTTTAGAGATAAAAAGATGTTTAGAAAATTGCCTCTTACGTCTTGGGGTTTTGAAAAGTGTAAAAATAACTTAAATTCACGTGAATTTATACCCCTCTGAAATTCCCTGTGCGTACCGCACAAAAAGGACCGCGGCCGCACAGGCCTCCGTGAAGACCTGCAGATCATAGCCCCGTGCGGACCGCACAAACCCGACCGCGGCCGCACAACATCCACTGCGGACCGCTCAAAGGCGACTGCGGCCGCACGCGATTTCTCGCAGACCGCGCAAGAGGGTTCAGAGACCTGCGATATTTCCTGAACCTGCAACATCTGATCTTTTTAATCCTAAGGCATCCCGAAACCTACTCGAAACTCACCCGAGCCCTCGAAACTCTGACCCAAGTATATACACAACCTCAAAAACATTCTACGAACATATTCGTGTGATCAAATCATCAATATAATATCATGAACATCGAACCAAGACTCAAGATCAATGAATTTTTCTCAGATTTCCTTTTAAACATCAATTTCCCAATTAGGGTCCGGATCACGTCAAACGACGTCCGTTTTTAACCAAACTTTACAGGAGGGATTCAAAACATATATAAGACTTGTACTGGGCACCGGAAACAAAATACGGGCCCGATACCATAGTCTTCTAATCAAATTTCATTTCCAATTTATGTAATTATTTCAAGAAAACAATTTCACTCAAAACTTTTATTCTCGGGTTTGGGACCTCGGAATTCGATTCCGAGCATACGCCCAAGTCCCATATTTTCCTACGGACTCTTCGAGACCGTTAAATCACGGTTCCGGGTCCGTTTACCCAAAATGTTGACCGAAGTCAAATTTTATTCATTTTAATATCAAAACTTAGCATTTTTCACAAAATTTCATATTTAAGCTTTTCGGCTATGCGCCCGGACTGCGCATGCAAATCGAAGCGACTCTAAATGAGGTTTTCAAGGCCTCGGAAGAACATAATGGGTAAGAAAACAGTTGATGGCCCTTTGGGTCGTCACACTATTATTTCGTCTAATTTCTGATTTTCTTCTTGTCTTTTTCTAGTTAGAATTCTGGCTAACATATTATTACCTATTCTATTATCTGAAAAACTTATTCGTGATCTTTCTTGGTTTGTTGTTCTTGACCCATCTGGACAGGTCCATTTTTGTGGTTTTCTTATTTTAATTTTATCTTTTTGCGGTGTTATTTCAACTCTTTTTAATTGTTCTATTAAATCGTCTACTTTTGGGATTTCACTCTTTATCTCCTTTTAGTTAATAATTTTATCTAGATTTTTATTAATTTCTAAAAGTAATACTATTAGAGTATTATTTTGTTTTATTATTATTTGATTTGCTTTCCCCTGGGGAGTATAACTAGTCATTCCCTCTGGATTTGGTTGAATTCTTTCTGTGAACTTTAATGCTTCTTCATATACTAGATCTAGTTCTAGTTGTTACTCACTCATGAAAGAGCGATTTCTTTTATTGTGTCTATCTTTTCTTTTAAGGTATTTATCTCACTTTTTAATACTTCTACTTGGTGTGTTATTTTTTCTACTAATCTGGTTGTTTGTATTTCGAATTCTTTAGGCTTTTGTGTAATAGCTTTAATTAATTTTTCTATTTCGTATTTCTTAGGTATTTTTCTAGATTAAATTAGAAAAGCCTAGTTTAATTTTTCTATATATAATTTCTACATATAAGTTTAATCTAGAAAAAATACCTAAGAAAGACGAAATAGAAAAATTAATTAAAACTATTACAGAAAAGCCTAAAGAATTAGAAATACAAACAACAAGATTAATAGAAAAAATAAAACACCAAGTAGAAGTATTAAAAAGTGAGATAAATACCTTAAAAGAAAAGTGTTATGACCCAATTCCCGAACACAGTCGTGATAGCGTCTCTCGTGAAGACACGACCAGCCAGACCAAACAGAACACCTCTTTTAAACAGTTAAATATCATAAATAGTTCTAAAACGTGATATAATAACCATAATTTGCAGAATTAACGATAACAACAGTAGAAACCATCCCGATACAGCCCAAACCGGGGTGTCACAAGTCATGAGCAACTAAGAAATCCGGATACAAGTCTACTGAACACTAAATCCTATACAATAGTTCTAACAAACATGAAAATGATAAGATAAGGGAGGCACGGGGCTGCGAACGTCAACAGCTACCTCGTAGTCTCCGAATCACTGCCTGAACTAGGAGAATCAACACTCAATAGCGCACTCTGCGATGCCTGAATTGCACACATGGTGCATGGAGTAATGTGAGTACTCCGACTCAGTGAGTAATAATTATAAATAATGGCTGAAAGTATGAAAATACGTAAAGGCACAAAGCAATTCCATTTCAAGCAGTAAAATCACTTAAAGCAGTAAATCAGTGAAGAAATCAAATGATATTCCATTTTAAAAACAAGTAAAACAGGTAATTTAATAGGTAAATAACAAGTAGAAATCCGCCCCTCGGGCACAGTATCAATCGCTCAGAACAGTATCAGCCCCTCGGGCTCACTCTCAGTATAGTATCAGCCCTTCTAGCTCAGTATCATTCACTCATAACAGTATCAGCCCCTCGGGCTCACTCTCAGATCATAATGGGTACCCGCGCTCACTGTTGGTGTGCAGACTCCGGAGGGGCCCCTTATGGCCCAAGCGCTATATCAAGCCACCTTGTGGCATCATCACTCGGCACTCGGCCTCACATCACTCGAGCCACCTCGTGGCATATAAAGTATCTCAAACCCCCGGCCTCATATCACTCAGCATATCCTCACATATGGCTTTCGGCCTCACACAGTCCGAAAATCATCACAAGCCCCTCAGGCATTAGTAAAACAGTAGTTCTCAGCCCAAAACATCATTAGAAATATCATATAAGTTTTGAAATCTGAGTAAAAGTGGCTGAGTTTGTAAAGCAGTAGATATCAACAGGACTGAGTTCAAATAATAAGTCAAGCAGTGAGGAAACAGTGATAAAAATCCCCGAAGGGTTCAAGTAGATGGCACGAAGCCCAAATATGGCAATCAGCCCAAATCATGATGATATCAAATGAATTTCAGTCAAATACGCGGTAAAATCATCAATCGGGATGGACCGAGTCACAATCCCCAGTAGTAAAAGACCCCACGCTCATCATCCAGCGTGTATCTTGCCTCAATATAGCACTACGATGTGCAATCCGGGGATTCAAACCCTCAGGACATCATTTACAACCATTACTCACCTCGAACCGACTAAATCTCTAGCTCGCAACGCCTTTGCCCCTCAAATCGGCCTCCACGAGCGTCGAATCTATCCAAAATCAGAACGAATACATCACAATATGCTAAGGGAACAAAGCCCAAGCGAAAACATTCAAAAAATATCAAAAATCCCGAAATTAGCAAAACTTGAGCCCCGGGCCCACATCTCGGAATTGGGTAAAATTTATATTTTCAGAATCCTCATACCCTCACGAGTCTAACCATACAAAAATTATCCAATTCTGATACCATTTTGTCCTTCAAATCATCATTTTATATTTTTGAAAGGTTTCACCATTTTCTTCCCAAATTCCATCCCAAATCACGAATTAAATGATGAATTGAGTGATAGATTCATATATTCTAGCCAAATCTGAGTTAAAATTACTTACCCCGATGAATTTCTTGAAAAACCTTCGGAAAATCGCCAAAATCCGAGCTCTATAGGTCAAAATATTAAAGAAAACCCAAAACCTCGTATTTATAGAGTACCCCTCAGATTTCAGATGTCCAGTGCGATCGACCTCGACCTCGATCGGCACAAGCCAGTGCGGTCCGCGCAAACACAACCGTGGCCGCACAGGCCTTCCTCTACAGTGACAGGCTTTAGTATTTTGGCTATAACTTTTGCTACATATGTCCAAATTGTGATCATTACCTTTCTGGAAACTAGACATGAAGGGCGACAACTTTTGTTTTTGAATCATATTGAAATTCCTTGTAGATCAAAAGATATGAGCTTTCGAAGTAGGACCAGCGAATCGTTCCCCATCGAGGCCGCACACCATTTTGTGCGGTCCGCATGACACCTACCGCGGCCGCACTTCTTTTTGTGCGGTCCGCACAGCACATACCGCGGCCGCAGTTCTTTTTGTGCGGACCGCATGGGTGGTTTCCGAGGACTGCAACCCTCCTGGACCTGCAACAGCTATGATTTTCAGCCTAAAACATCCCGGAACCTACCCGGGACCCCCGAAACTTCAAACTAATTGTACCAACACATCCCATGACATCGTTCAAATTTGTTCAACACTTTAGAACGCTTACAACAACATCAAATCACCAATTTAACATAGGATTCAAGCCTACGATGTGACGACCCGGCCGATCGTCTTAAGAATTAATGCCCTGATCCCCTATTAACTACTTTCCCCAAGTTTATTTCTGCTAATGTGATTTGCCGAGATTCTCGGTTTTGAGTTTTGAGGAGTTTTGGGACACTTAGTCCCTAAATAAGAGCTTAAGTGTTAGAAAGTTGACCAAAGTCGGAACAGTGGGGAGACAGCCTCGGAATGGAAATCTGACGGTTCTGTTAGCTTCGTTAGGTGAATTTGGGGCTGGGAGCGTGTGTTTTGGAGGTTCGTAGCTAATTTAGTCTTGAAATGCCGAAGTTTGAATTTTTGAAGTTTCCGGTCCAATAGTGAGATTTTGATACGAGGATCGGAATGGAATTCCGAAAGTTTAGGTAGCTCTGTCATGTCATTTGGAATGTGTGTGTAAAATTTCAGGTCATTCGGACTAGAATTGATACAGTTTTGATCGAAAACATAATTTAAGAGTTCTTGGAGTTCTTAGGCTTGAATCCTATGTGAAATTGGTGATTTGATGTTGTTATAAGCGTTGCGAAGTGTTGATCAAGTTTGAACGATGTCATGGGATGTGTTGGTATAATTGGTTTGAAGTTCCGGGAGTTCCGGGATGTTTTAGTGCAAAAATCATAGCTGTAGCAAGTCTACAGGGGTTGCAGGCCCCAGAACTCACTCACGCGGTCCACACAAAAATTAGTGCGCCCGCTTTGAGTGTTGTGCGGACCGCACAAAAGCGGGAGCGGGCGCGGTAGGCATCGCGCGAACCGCACAAAGTGGGGCGTGGCCGCGGTGAAGGGCCCTCCCGCTGGTCCTGCTTCGGAAGCTCATATCTTTTGATCTACAAGGAATTTTGTTGTGATTCAAAAACAAAAGTTGTAGGCCCTTCCTGTTTAGTTTCCAGAAAGGTAAAGATATCGCAATTTGGACATCTGTAGCAAAAGATATGGCCTAAATACTAAAGCCTGTCACTGCAAAGGGAGGCCTGTACGGCCGCACGTTGCCTTTGCGCGAACCGCACTAGCTTGCGCGGACCGCGTGAGTTTTGGTGCGGCCTGCAGTAGCTGGAAACCTAAGGGGTACCTATAAATATGAGGTTTTGGGTATTACTTAATATTTTGACCTAGAGAGCTCAGATTTTGGCGATTTTTCGAAGGTTTTTCAAGAAATTCATCGGGGTAAGTGATTTTAACTCAGATTTGGCTAGAATACATGAATCTAACACTGAATTCATCATTTAATTCGTGATTTGAGAGGGAATTTGGGAAGAAAATTGTGAAACCTTTCAAAAATATAAAATGATGATTTAAAGGACCAAATAGTGTCGGAATTGTATAATTTTCATATGGTTAGACTCGTGAGAGTGCAAGGTTTCTGGGAATATAAATTTTACCGATTCCGAGACATGGGCCCGAGGGGCGTTTTTGTCATTTTCCATAATTTCGCGTATTAGCTTTGAATTAAAACATAGGATCATTTGTTTGAGACTATATTTACGATATGCAATTGAATTGATTAGATTTGGGCCATTTGGAGTCGGATACTCGTGGTAAAAGCATGGTTTCTAGTTGATTTTGAGCCGGTTCGAGGTAAGTGGCTTGTCTAACCTTGTGTGGGGGACCTTTCCCCTTAGGATGTGCTATATTTGATAATTGAAATGCCCTATACGTGACGTGACGAGCGCGTACTTGAGCTAATTGTTGAAAATCTGGTTTTTCTTTAAGTATTTCATTTGAGTTCTTTTCTTGTTTTATTGTACTTGTGAATTTAGCATGTTGCTAGTCTAGAAAGGCATGTTTAGTTGACTTAATTGCCTATTTGCTTAAATTGCCTAAATTGCATTACGTGAAACATGTTAGGCTAGAAGTAAATGTTTACTTGGTACAAAATTAGCGTTTAATTTAATATTCTTGTGTTGTTGCTCTGTGTTTTAAATTGGGACTACGGGTTAGATTCCCGAGAGATTCTCCCTGCACATTTACTTTGGGACTACGGATTAAATTCCCGGGAGATTCCCCCTGCACATTTACTTTGGGACTACGGGTTAGATTCCCGGGAGATTCCCCCTGCACATTTACTTTGGAACTACGGGTTAGATTCCCGGGAGATTCCCCCTGCACATTTACTTTGGGACTACGGGTTAGATTCTCGGGAGATCCCCCGCACTTATATTGAGGATACCGAGAGATCCTCGGGATACCAAGAGATCCCTAGTACATATTGAGGATACCAAGAGATCCTCGGGATACCAAGAGATCCCTGGCTTATATTGAGGATACCGAGAGATCCTCGGGATACCAAGAGATCCCTAGTACATGTCGAGGATACTAAGAGATCCTCGGGATACTTAGAGATCCCCGGCTACTTTCCTTATGGTTTGCTTTCATCATTGTTTTCGTAATTGTACTCTTATTATCCTGCATAGATTCTTACTGTAGGTTCTCAATTGCACTGCTTATCTTATCATACCATCTTTATATTTTATATAACCTCAGTAGGGCCCTGACCTTCCTCGTCACTACCCAACCGAGGTGAGGCTTGGCACTTATTGAGTACCGTTGTGGTATACTCACGCCTCTTCTGCGCATGTTTTTCATGTGCAGATCCAGGTACCTCTACTCAGGCGCACTATCAGTGAGGCAGGAGGACTACGGAGACTTCGAGGTAGATCTGATGCGTCCGCAGACCGACGAGTCTCCCTCTTTATTCTATCTTTAGTACTTAGTTCTCTTTCCTTCCATTTGTTAGATATTCTGGAGTTTGGAGCCTCACTATACATTTTTGTAGCCTGTGTTTTCCCGTGAGTTTCCGGGTTTTGGGATTGTTTTAGTCTTGAGATATTGAGTCGTATATGCCGAGCGGCATTCGGTACAATTTCCCTTTTAGATAATTAAATATGGCATTCTATTTTTCCGCAATTATTATGTTTTCCGCAAGTGTTAGGCTTACCTGGTCACGGAGACTAGGTGTCGTCATGACATGTTCACGGTTGGTGAACTAGGGTCGTGACATACGAACTCCAAGAACTCTTAAATTATGATTTCGATCAAAAAGTCTATCAAATCTCGTCCGAATAACCTAAAATTTTGCACACACATCCCAAATGACACAACGAAACTACTGTCACTCTCGGAATTCCATTCCGACCCCTATGTCAAAATCTCGCCTATCAACCGAAATCGCCAAAATATCAACTTCGCCAATTTAAGCCTAAATCTTCTCTAGAACTCCAAATCCCATTCTGATCGCGCTCCTAAGTCACAAATCACCTCCCGAAGCTAACCGAACCATCGGAACTCACATCCGAGCCCTCTAACTCATAAGTCAACATCCCGTTGACTTTTTCAACTTAAGCCTTCTTAAAAGAGACTAAGTGTCTCATTTCTTACCAAAACCACACCAAACGCAAACCAATCAACTCGACCACATAAAACACAGATAACGAAACATAAAGAAGCAGAAATGGGAGAAATGGAGCGGTAACTCATGAGACGATTGGTCGGGTCATCACAAAAGGATAGACACAATAAAAGAAATTGCTCTTTCATGAGTGAGTTACAACTAGAACTAGATCCAGTATATGAAGAAGCATTAAAGTTCACAGAAAGAATTCAACCCAATCCAGAGGGACTGATTAGTTATACTCCCCAGGGGAAAGCAGATCAAACAATAATAAAACAGAATAATACTCTAATAGTATTACTTTTAGAAATTAATAAAAATCTAGATAAAATTATTAAAGAAAAGGAGATAAAGACTGAAATCCCAAAAGTAAACGATTTAATAGAACAATTAAAAAGAGTTGAAATAACACCACAAAAAGATAAAATTAAAATAAGAAAACCACAAAAATGGACCTTTTTTCCAGGTAGGTCAAGAAAAACAAACCAAGAAATATCACGAATAAGTTTTTCAGATAATATAATAGGTAATAATATGTTAGCCAGAATTCTAACTAGAAAAAGACAAGAAGAAAATCAGAAATTAGATGAAATAATAGATATAGACAAAGATATACAAATCTTTCGACAAAATCAACTAAGGTTACTTAATCCGAGAATAGTATATAATACAGGATATTTTTCAAATAACTCAACTATATAGACATTATAGAGAAGAGCAATTATCAGCTATAGGAAATAAGGTTGCAACATTAAATTTAATTAATCCAGAATCAATACGACAAATTAAAAATTATAAAAAGAATTTAATGCATATGGGATTAATAGTAATCGGATTAAAAGGACTAACTAGAAAGAATTTAGGAACTAAAGTACTAATAGTAGTATATGATGACAGATGGTCAGATCAAAAGAAATCTATAATAGGTTTAACAGAAGTAGACATGACAAATAATGGAGGAATATTTTACATTAGCCCAGATTTCATGATAAATCTAGCAGAATTTGGAAAAAAATATCAAAATAGGAATACAGACTAAGGGATATGAAGAAATGAATAATGGAAATAATGTACTGATATGTGTAGGTTTCATAGGAAAAATGGCAACAAATAGTAATACAAAATTTAAAATTAAGGTAGACGATGTAGTCGAAGTAATGGGAAATAAAGTTATAAAATTAATAAAACATATTAAGATAAACCTAGAAGAATATGCTGGATTGGAATGGAATCTAGAAGATTTCGCAAAACCAAAAATATTCAAACCAGAATCTCATTTAATGTATACAAACTCTAAAGGAGAAACATCGTTTACCAATTATAATTATTCTACCCAAAAAGAAATAGATGATGGAACTGAAAGTACGATGGAAGATAATGATACTGAATTTATGAATATTGAAATAATACAAGACGAGTTCGAAGTAGACATAGCATTAGAAAAAGCAAGAAGGCTAGTTAAAGAAAATAGAAATAAGACTTTCCAGTGTAAAGAGTGTAAACTTGGAAAATTAACTTTAAGCAAAGTAGAAGAGCATTCTAAGAAATGTGAATTAAGAACAGATAATTTGGGATATAGAAAAGAAAATATTTCACAGAAAAAATTAGATAAATTTGATCAAATTTTTGAAGAGATACAAGATAGTTATGACGAAACAGAGACAGAATCTCTAATAAGTTTAAAAGAATTAATGGAATCAACTAGTTCTAGCCCAAGCCCATTTCAGAGAATAACTTACCAAAGTACCATAGATACTAGTACAGGAAATGTACCTAGAAAAAGAGTATATAGAATAGATCAAGAAACAGAAATAGAAAATGTAAAACCATCAGGAAAAAGAATGCCTATAGAAGAACCTATAAGACTACTGGAAGGAGGAAATAAGGGTAAAATATTAAATATTCAGCTCATGATCCACAAATGTGGAACTCATTAATAGACCTATGGAAAGGAATAGTAGTAGCAGACTTTATAAAAACTTATAATGACACAGACGCAGAAACAATGTATAAATATATGGAGACCTTCTTAGGAGAATCAACAAAGGGCTTATGGGAAGCCTATAAATCAGAATTTCCACAAGATTTTCAAATGTTAATAGCAATGGGACCAAATCCTTATAATTTTACAAATAAAATACATAGCTTGATCACAGGCGAAGATCCAAATAGTGGATTAGTAGTATTACAAAAGAACGCTTTAATAAAATTAGAACAATTAAGTATAAGCAGTTGGTTTCAAATAAAAAAGTTTTTAAATGATTATTTTAATTATTGTCCTATTAATGGAAATTATTTTGATCAAGATCTAGATAAAAAGTTATTTAATAAACTACCAAGAGTCTTAGGAAGAGAAATAGAAGAACGATTGTATAAAAGAGAAGGTGTAATACAAAATCCACATGCAAAATGGTCTATAGGGCACAAAGTACAACATATAATGGAAATACTACAAGCAAAATGTACCAATTTACAGATACAAAAATAACTAAAACAGAACAATATGAGTTTCTGTATATCATCTATGTATACAACACAAAGCTATGACAAAAATGAATATAGAAAGAAGAAATGTAGAAAATATAAACCTCAATACAACAAGGGATACAACAGAAAAAATTATTATCTTAGAAAATCATCAGCTAGAAAACCCTGCCTAGATAAGGATAGACATGTTAAAAAGTATAGAACAGATAGGAACTATAAAAATAAACTAGAATGTTTTACTTGTGGTAGTGTAGAACACTTAGCAAATACGTGCCCAAAAAGAATTAATAATAAAACAAGAAATTCACAGTTAATAGAAGATTTTCAAGAAACCCTAATAAATGTAGATGAATATATGTCAGATAACAAAAGTATATATTCTATAGTAAGCATAGATATAGAAGAAAAAACTCAAATAGATACCTCAGAATCAGAAGAGGAAGAATTAATAAATAAGATAGGATTAGAAAAATTAGACTTAGAAGAAAATATACTTGTAAACATATCAGAGGAATGTACCCATAATTTTGAAAGAAATAAAGGATTAGATAGTAATCAGTGTTTCATATGCAAATGGTACCCTAGTAGAAATAAAAGAGCTAAATGTAAATTATGCTATCTAGAAGGATGTATTTCATGTATAGAAAAAGATTTTGAAACAAAAATAAATAAAGAAGAAAAATACCAAGAAATAAATGATCATACCATGAATTTGAGAATAATGACATTAGAAGCTAGAATAAATGAACTAGAAAAAAGAATACAGAAAATGGAAAAATGAAAAGAGAAATTAGAAGATATAAAAGAAAACATAACAACAGTAGAAGAATAATTAATGAGTATAGAAAATTGTGATGCCCTTATATGTAATGAAGATAAAAACTTAGTACAATAAAATTTTTAGCAAGAATCAAAATAGAAGATTACGAAATAGAAACATTAGCCCTAGTAGATTCCGGATGCACAAGATGTATAATAAATAAAAGGATAATTCCTCCAAATCTAATCAAAACCTTAGATAAACCAGTTGCAGCTATGCAAATGGACGGAACCCATAATATATACAGACATTATGTAGATAAATCACAGATCAGCTTTATAAATACATGTTTAGATTTCTACAAACCCAGCCAATGTAGACAAAATCTGGGTAAGGGACTTAAACATAAATGTTGACTTTGTATTAGGACTAAGTTTCATATTACATAATAATGGTAGCTACCTACACAGTAGAGATGGAGTAATATTCTTTAAAAACATTACACAAACACCCGTACAAATAATAGAAACTGCAACAGGATAAGAACACGACTAAACGTGAGCCAGAAAAATTTGCAAAAAGATCAAAAAGAATGTTGTAAAGAGTGTAAAGATAAAAATACATGCTGTAAGATTAAAGAAGAATTTAAAACCTTAATACTAGAAGAAAATGAAGATAGAGATATATTAGAAAAAGACTATACTTTAATAGCTATTGAAACAGAATTATACAGTTTCAAAACAGGACTACAAAAAATAGGAATAATAAAGAACGAAAATGATCTAGATAATATAATAAAAATGTCACGACCCGGATGTGACACCCTCGAGAGTCGTGATGGCGCCTACTGGTGAAAGCTAGGCAAGCCAAATTATCTTAATTACTTAACCTTTCCCAGTTTTAAACCATTATCCGTGATGAGTAGATATCATGCAAATAGCGAAAAATAATTAAACGGAAGACAAAATCAGACAATTTATCTTAATACAAAATTGCGGAAGTCTAAATACAACTCTACCTAGAATTTGGTGTCACAGTTTCACAGACTGTCTATGAATACTACTTACAAAGTCTGAAAGATAAAATATACATTGTTTCTAAAATGAGTAAAGGAAACAGGATAAAGGAAAAGATAGGAGGTGACGCCAAGGCCCGCGGACGTCTGCAGGACTATCTCGTGTTGCTTGTGTGGGCTGAAGACAACACCCTCACTGCGGTCCAAGCACTCCGGTATCAGTATCTGCACACAGTGCAGAGTGTAGTATCAGTTCAACCGACCCCATGTGTTGGTATGTGTCTAGCCTAACCTCGGCGAAGTAGTGACGAGGCTAGGACTAGACTACAAAATAAACCTGTGGGTTATGGCGTTGTAACGACCCGACCGGTCATTGTGAACTTTTGCACTTTGATCGCCAAATCCCGGGCATGACTTGCCCCGTATAACGTATTATGACTGATGTAGATCGTTGTTTTTGGTTTTCAGGAAAAATTAGAATGAATTTGAAGGAACAGTCTCAGTTGAAAGCTTTGAATTTGAAAGGTTTGACTAAGAGTTGACTTATTTGTATATGAGCTCAGATCGGAAATTTTATTATTTGGATAGCTTCGTTGGGTGATTTATGACTTAGGAGCGCGATCAGAATGCATTTTGGAAGTCTGTGGAAGGACTTGGCTTGAATTGGCAAAGTTAATATTTTGGCGAATTCCGGTTGATAGGTGAGATTTTGATCCGAGGGTCAGAATGGAATTCCGAGAGTTGTTGTAGCTTCGTTATGTCTTTTGTGATGTGTGTGCAAAATTTCAGGTCATTTGGACGTCGTTTGGTCGACTTTTTGATCGAATTTGGATTTCAGAAGTTTTGGAATTTTTAGGCTTGAATCCGAGGGTGATTTGATATTGTGATGTTTTGATGTTTTTTGAGCATTTCGAAGGTTGGAACAAGTTTGAATTATGTTATGGGGTGTGTTGGCATGTTTGGTCGGGGTCCCATGAGGCTCGGATATGTTTTGGAAGAGTTTTTGGAAGATTTTGTCGTTTTGAGCAAAAGCATGTAATGATCCAAAGGTCCATTTTTAGTTCTAGAGATCGAAATTTGATTTTGATACTTCCGAAATTTTGATAATGAATTATAGGACTGATCCAGAAAGTTTGGTCTAATTTCATCAAGTCGCGATTGGGTTTTTGACACGAAACATGAGTTAATTGTTTAACGAGCGAAATGGGTATTGAACTGAGCAAATGAGCTCCGAATTGAGTTTCGACTAAAGGGCTATGTTCGTATTATTATTTGTGAAACATAGGAACAAGAATCATCAAATTATGAGTTCGTATGATGGAGTTAGAGCCTTTTTAGTTAAAAGAAAAGCTGCTGTAATTTTCTAAGCAGTTTCTGCATTTTTCGCACGTGTGAACAGTGACCGCTCCTGCGTGAACAGTAAAAACGTATGAACAGTACCCCCAAAATTCTGGATAGTTTTAAGTCCAGTAGTCCGATTTTTGGTCATTTTTTTTAACTGCCAAGCTCGGGTTTTGGGCAATTTTGAGCAAGAAATCACGGGAATTCTTAGGGTAAGTGTTCTTGAATCCCTTGTGATTTTATTTCATGAATAAATCTTCATTTTTGGCATTAGATTATTGATATTTGAAGAGAAATGGAGGAATTTTCTAAAATTCCATAAAGATGAATTTTTAATATTTGAAAGCCAATCCGATGTCGGATTTTGGTAAAATTTATTTGGTTGGATTCGTGGTTGGATGTATGTTAATATTCCGTGACTTTTGTCATATTCCGAGATGTGGGCCCCACATGTGAATTTTTAGTGCAATTTCGGATTTTTAATGGAAAATGTAGAATTTCATATGGAATTAATTCCTATAATTTTTATTAATTGAATCGAATTATTGTGGCTAGATTCGAGGATTCAGAGGTCGATTTGAGAGACAAAGGCATCGCGAGCTAGAGGATTAGCCGGTTCGAGGTGAGTAATGATTGTAAATGATGTCCTGAGGGTTTGAAACCCCGGATTTGCACATCGTAGTGCTTTATTGAGGTGAGACGCGCGCAGGATGATGAGCGCGAGGTTTTTTTACTATCGGGGATTGTGACTTGATCCATCCCGATTGATGATTTTATGCATATTTGATTGAAACTTATTTGTTATCATCATGATTTGGGGTGATTGCCATACTTGGGCTTCGTGCCAATTATTTGAATCCTTCAGGAATTTTTATCACTATTTCCTCACTGTTTTGACTTATATTTAAACTCAGTCATGTTTATAATTATTGTTTTACAAACTCAGCCGCTTTTATACAGATTTGAAAACTCAAATGATATTTCTAAATGGTATTTTGGGCTGAGAACTACTATTTTACAAATTCCCGAGGGGCTTATGATGATTTCCGGACTGAGTGAGGCCAAGGGCCATATGTGAGGATATGCCGAGTGATATGAGGCTGAGGGCCTGAGAAACTTTATATGTCACGCGGTGGCTTGAGTGATGTGAGGCCGAGTGATATGAGGCCGAGGGCCTGAGATACTTTAAATGCCACGTGGTGGCTTGAGAGATGTGAGGATATGCTTAGTGATGATGCCACAAGGTGGCTTGATATAGCGCTTGGGCCGTAAGGGGCCCCTCCGAAGTCTGCACACCCACAGGGAGCACGGGTACCCATTGTTCTGAGTGATTGATACTATGCCCGAGGGGCTGATATGAGTGATTGTGAGGTAGCCCGAGGGGTTGATACTATTCTGAGAGTGAGCCCGAGGGGCTGTTACTGATCTGATATTGAGCCCGAGGGGCTGTTACTGTTCTGATATTGAGCCCGAGGGGCTGGCATTATTCTGATATTGAGCCCAATGGGCTGGTTCTGTTGATATTATGCCCGAGGGGCAGTTTGTTGTACATGTTTTGCCCCAGGGGCCGTTTACATTTCTATCATTTTTGTTACTCACTTGTAAACTACTTTCTTTACTTGTTGGAAAAAAAGGGATTTTCACTTGATTTCTCACTGCTTTACTATTTAAAGTGATTGTACTGCTTCAGTATGGAATGCCTTGTGTTTTTGCGTGATTTCTTGCCTTCGGTCTTTATTTATTATTATTACTCACTGAGTTGGAGTACTCACATTACTCTCTGCACCTAGTGGGCAGATTCAGGTATGTTTTGGTTGATCGGAGGCAGAGTCATCAGGGTTTAGCAAGGTAGTTGCCGGCGTTCGCAGCACTGCTTTTCTCTCTCCTCTTTTCATTAGTTTGTATTTGTACACTCCAGGATTTCAGTTGTATTTATACCCTAGTAGATGCTCGTGACTTGTGACACCCCGGTTAGGTTGTGTCGGGTTGTGCTTCCGTTAATTATATCATTAAATCATATTTAAACTGTTTATTAATGTTTAACTATTTTTGAAAAGGCGATATGGGTTTGTTGGCTGGCCTTGTCTTCACGAGAGGCGCCATCACGACCGGAGTGGGGTTTGGGTCGAGACAGGCGTACAAAAATAATACTAAGCAGATAACAATGATGGCAACAATGATCAACCAGTGATATAGATAGCAGGCAACAAGAACACCATAAATATTTCTCAATAAATAAAAGATACCAGTGCAATCAATTAATCAAGTCCTTCAAATATAAATCTCTAAGATAATATGCTTTTCAATGAATATATTTCCTTTAAATAAATATCTTTCAAATAAGCATCTTTCGAATATAATTCTTTCGAGTAAAGGTCACCTTGTGACGCCTCATTTCATAATCATAAATAATATAGGTCTCCACCCACTTTTATATTTTCACGACACCTCGTGCCCATATTTATATCACAATCGTACGGACAACTCACGTGCCATTAAATAAAAACATAATATTTTCCCCGGCACCACGTGCCCACATATTTTTGCCTCACATTGCACAACAATATCCTCATGTTACTCAGTTCATAGGTTTCATAATCCAATACAATTAAGAATTGTCAAAGAGCCTCATTCACTTAATATAAAGTAGAGTACAGCTTCCAACCCAATTAGGAAACCAACAAGAAAAGATGAAGTTATTTTTAGAAATCATTTGATAAAGAAAATACCCTTTTCAATTAAAGCATAATATCCAATGAATCATTACCTTTAATACAAGAAATCAATAAATCAAAACATAGTAGAAATTCCTTTTTAAGTAAAGTACAACCTCAAACGGTTTAAGGAAAATTTAATTGAGAAATCAATTGAGTTAAAAATGTAACAAATTCTGAAATTTGAAGTATTGAACATATAAAAAAAAATAAGGCGAGGTATTGTAAACACTATGGATTCCAACACAAAGGATCACAATAGTAAAGGGATCTAAACAGTTAATACACTTGAATTGTTAATAACAAGTAAACACAGCAAATAGAAAGTGCACAGCATCACCCTTCGTGCTTTACACTCTTCCTCACCCAAGCAACAATCACAAGAAATAAGGGTAAGGGAATTTATAACATAGAAATAAAATCAAGTAACAACAGAGATTCAGTAATAAAGGTAAAGGACAACATAACTCAATTAGAATTAGGAAAAATCAAGGACAAGTGCACGGCATCACTATCATGACCCCAATCCCGGTCGTGATGGCGCCCAACACGATGCTAAGAAAGCCCGACCAATTACCACTCACAATCCCTTCTTATTAGAATTCATTATCAATTTTTAGAAATAGATACCAATTTAATATAAGTAGAAGTTTGAAATAAAAAATTGAAATATGTGGAAGGCCATAATGAAATCTCTACAAATGCCCAATGATCTGGTGTCACAAGTCTGAGCCTCTAATATAAGGTTTTAACAGTCTAATGCAGAAATATGTCTAAAATGCAGAATAGTAAAGAAAGATAAAGGGAGAAATCGGGTCTGCGGACGCCATGCAGCTACCTCGATAACTCCGATGAAAAACTGAACGGCAGGAAAGCTCGCTCTACACCTCAGGTACACATGTACCTGCACACACGGTGCATGGAGTAATGTGAGTACTCCGACCCAGTGAGTAATAATAATAAATAATGGCTGACGGCATGAAATCATGTAAAGGCACTAAGCAGTTCTATATCAAAATAGTAAAACCATTTAAAGAGCAAGTAGTAAAGAAAATTGAATGAAACTCTTTGAACCAGGTGAAAACAGGTAATTTGACAGGCATTAATCCAGTATAAATTCGCTCCTTGAGCATTTCTGTTCATTTACTTATTTCTTACCCTGAATACTCAATTCATATACTTCTTACAATAACCGAAATTGAAATATATATATATTGTGCTGTCATTCCAACCATATCAGTTAGCATATTGCAATAAGTTTCTGTCATAATCTTGTACCCCCGATTTCCAGCATCCAGAACATTTTCTCTGTACAAATCTTTTAATTCAATGATCTTTTTACGTCCCTTTTTTTAACTACAGTACTATTGTTCTTAAATTCCTATTCTTTGTGTTCCATTGGCGTGTAGTCCGATCCAATATATGTATTTGCATATTTGCTGCGGCGCGCAGCCCGGTCCATATAAGTATTTGTTGCGGCGTGCAGCCCGATCCAATATATGTATTTGTTGCGGCATGCAGCCCGATCCAATATCATATATAATATCCTCACTATTGGGTCCTCAACCCCTCTCAGTCATTATAATCACAGCCTCTCAGGCACAATAATATAAGGTAGGGATCTCTGCCCACATATTTCTCTCATTTATGGTTAACATTTCATAACCCGGTTCATATCATTTTTAAACAATTAGAAATATGACTGAGGATATGATTTTTAGCAAATAAGTGAGGAAAACCAGTCAAAAATCTCATAAGGGTTCTACAGGTCGGCACAAGGCCCCAAACATGGCAACTAGCCCAAGTCAGGATGACAATGCATAAGTCTCAGTCAAAATGTAGTGAAAATATCAATTGGGATGGACCAAGTCACAATCCCCATTAGCAATTAACCCCACGCTCATCACGCAGCGTGTGTCTCATCTCAGTATAACACTATGTTGTGCAAAATCCGGGGTTTCAAACCCTCAAGACATCATTTAAAATCATTACTCACCTCAAACTGGCCAAAGCTCTAGCTCGCTATGCCCTTGCCTCTCAAATTGGCCTCCTTGCACGTCGAATCTGACCAAAATCACAACGAACATGTCACATTATGCTAAAGAAATAGTACCCAATCGAAAACAATCAAAAAATATCAAAATTCTCGAAATTGGCAAAACCCAAGCCCCGGGCCCACTTCTCGAAATTCAGAAATTTTTACATCAACGGGTTCCTTATCTCCCCACGAGTTCATACATACCAAAAGTTCTCAAATCCGACCCCAAATGGTCCTCCAAATCCCCAATCAAAATCTCAAAATCCCAAGCCCTATTTCTTCCATTTTTAGCAAGAATTCAATGATTTTCTAGGTGGATTTCATAATATAAATGAGTTTAAGGTCCGAAATTCTTACCTCCAAACGTTTCTCCTTGAATCCCTCTTCAATCTCCTTCAAAAAGCTCTCAAAATGATCAACTATGGCTGAAAATGGACCCAAATCGCAGACAAGAGGACTTAAAAACATTCTGCCCAGGCTTCATCGAGGTGTACCTTGCGCTGTGCAGGTTGTACATCCTCTTACCATTTTCCCTACTGTACACTTTATGTTAAAACGACTATAACTCCTTGTGTAAATATCCAAATGATAAACGGTTTGAATATTTAAAAACTATACTCGAAGATCTTTCATTTGATAGGTTGTACACCATATAACTCTCTATATATTCCGAGATATGAGCTTCTAAAGTGCATCAGAAAATTCTGTCAAAACTGATTCACCAGCCATATTCTATTCAGCATAACTTTCTAATAGAATATCCATATCATTATTGGTTTAACTTTATGGAAACTAGAATGCAAGGGCTACAACTTTCATGTTTTGCACTTTTTCTGATTCCTTATATATTTCAAGATATGAGCTTCCAAACTGGACTCCTCGCACCAGAAATTTTCTGGTGCACAGCTGAAGCTAAACAAAAATCTGCAACTTTTCCAAAGATGAAATAGTCCGTTTAACCACCCGAAACTCACCTGAGGCCACTGGGACCTCAACCAAAAGCACCAACATATCCTAAAACATCATCCAAACTTGTTCCAATCATCAAAACACCTCAATTAACACCAAAACCATAAAATTACATCGAATTCAAGCCTAAGTTCTTCTAAAACTTCCAAAACACGCATTCGATCAAAAACTCAACCAAACCACGTCCGAATGACCTAAAATTTTGCACACATATCCCAAATCACCTAACAAAGCTACAGCAACTCTCGGAATTCCATTCCGACTCCCGAATCAAAATCTCGCCTATCAACCGGAAATCGCCAAAATACTAACTTCGCCAATTCACGCCAAATTCTACACCTGACCTCCAAAACCACTTCCGATCACACTCCTAAGTCACAAATCACCTCCCGAAGCTAACCAAACAATAGGAATTCACATCCGATCCCTCTAACTCATAAGTCAACGTATGGTTGACTTTTCCAACTTAAGCCTTCTTTAAAGAGACTAAGTGTCTCATTTCCTACCAAAACCACTCCAAACCAACTCGATCACACAAGATACGAATAACGAAGCATGAAGAAACAGAAAATGGAGAAAACGGGGCAGTAACTCATGAGACGACGGGCTGGGTCGTCACATCCTCCTCAACTTAAACAAACGCTCGTCCTCAAGTGACTCAAGAAACATACCTAAAGCCTCAAACATGTGAGGATATCTGCTCCGCATATCCCGCTCGGTCTCCCAGGTAGCTTCCTCCACGGGCCGACCTCTCCACTGCACTTTTACCGAAGATATATCCTTTGACCTCAATTTCCGAACCTGACGACCCAAAATAACCACTAGCTCCACATCAAAGGTCAAATCATCATCCAACTGAACCGTGATGAAATCCAAAACATGGGACGGGTACCCAACATACTTCCGGAGCATAGAAACATGAAATACCGGATGCACACTCGACAAGCTGGGTGGCAAAGTAAGCATATAAGCCACCTCCCCAATCCTCCTACGTACCTCAAAAGGTCTAATGAATTGTGGACTCAACTTTCCTTTCTTTCCAAATCTTATAACACCCTTCATGGGCGAAACCTTTAGCAAGACCTTCTCACCAACCATGTAGGATACATCTCGAACCTTTTGGTCCGCATAACTCTTCTGGCGCGACTGTGTTGTACGAAGCCTTTCCTGAATCACCTTCACCTTCTCTAAGGCATCCTGAACCAAATTTGTCCCCAATAGCCTAGCCTCGCCGGGCTCGAACCAACCAACTGGAGATCTACACCGCCTCCCATACAAAGCCTCATACGGAGCCATCTGAATACTAAACTGGTAGTTGTTGTTGTAGGCAAACTCTGCAAGCGGCAAAAACTCATCCCATGAACCTCCAAAATCGATGACACAAGCACACAACATGTCCTCCAATATCTGAATAGTACACTCGGACTGTCCGTCAGTTTGAGGATGAAACGCTATGCTCAACTCCACCTGAGTACCCAACTCTCTCTGAACGGCTCTCCAAAACTGTGAAGTAAACTGAGTACCTCTATCTGAGATGATGAAAACGGGAACACCATGCAACCGAACAATCTCTCGGATATAAATCCCTGCCAACCGCTCTGAAGAATAGGTAGTACATACAGGAATGAAGTGCGTGAACTTGGTCAGCCGATCCACAATCACACAAATAGCATCAAATTTCTTCGAAGTCCATGGAAGTCCAACAACAAAGTCCATAGTAATCATCTCCCACTTCCACTCGGGAATAACCATCTGTTGAAGTAAGCCACCCGGTCTCTGATGCTCATATTTGACCTGCTGACAATTGAGACACCGAGCTATAAATCCCACAATATATTTCTTCATTCTTCTCCACCAATAGTGCTGCCTCAAATCTTGATACATCTTCGTGGCACCTGGATGAATAGAATACCGCGAGCTGTGGGCCCCTTCCAGAATCAATTCTCTAAGCCTATCCACATTGGGCACACAAATCTGGCCCTGCATCCGCAACACACCATCATCACCGATGGTCACATCTCTGGCATCATCATGCTGAACTCTGTCCTTAAAGACAAGCAAGTGCGGATCATCATACCGGTGCTCTCTGATGCGATCACATAAGGAAGATCGAGAAACCATGCAAGCCAACACCCGACGGGGCTCCGAAATATCTAGTCTCACAAACCGATTGGCCAAAGCCTGAACATCAATTGCAAATGGTCTCTCCCCAACTGGAATGTACGCCAAACTCCCCATACTTACTACCTTTCAGCTCAAAGCATCGGCCACTACATTGGCCTTTCCCGGATGATACAAAATAGTAATATCATAATCCTTAAGCAACTCTAGCCATCTCCGCTGCCTCAAATTAAGATCCTTCTGCTTGAACAAATGCTGAAGACTGCGATGATCCATGAATACTTCACAAGATACGCCATACAAATAGTGCCTCCAAATTTTCAATGCATGAACTATGGCAGCCAACTCCAAATCATGAACAGGGTAGTTCTTCTCATGGGGTTTCAACTGACGAGAAGTATAAGCAATCACTCTACTCTCCTGCATCAATACACAGCCAATCCCAACTCTCGAAGCATCACAATATACGGTGTATAAACCTGAAGCTGATGGCAAAACCAAAACTGGAGCTGTGGTCAAACCTGTCTTGAGCTTCTAAAATATCTCCTCACACTCGTCCGACCATACAAATGGTGCACCTTTCTGAGTCAACTTGGTCAAGGGCGATGCAATGGATGAAAATCCCTTAACAAACAGGTGATAATATCCTGTTAACCCAAGAAAGCTACGAATCTCTATGGCTGAGGATGGTCTAGTCCAACTCTGAACTGCCTCTATCTTCTTTGGATCAACCTAGATACCCTCGCTGGACACTATATGTCCCAATAATGCCACTGAACCGAGCCAGAACTCATACTTGGAGAACTTCGCATAAAGCTTCTCCTCCCTCAATCTTTGCAACACTACACGCAAATTTTCTGCGTGCTCCTCCTGACTACGCGAGTACACCAAAATATTATCAATGAATACAATAACGAATGAATCCAAATAAGGCTGAAATACACTGTTCATCAAATGCATGAATGATGCTGGGGCATTGGTCATCCCCAAAGACATGACAAGAAACTCATAGTGACCATATCTAGTCCTAAAAGTAGTCTTAGGAATATCTGAATCCCTGATCTTCAACTGGTGATAGCCCGAACGGAGATCAATCTTGGAGAACACACTCGCTCCCTGAAACTGATCAAATAAGTCATCAATGCGAGGCAAAGGATACTTGTTTTTCACTGTTACTTTATTCATTTACCTGTAATCAATGCACATTCTCATTGTGCCATCTTTCTTTTTCACAAATAAAACTGGCGCACCCCAAGGTGACACACTAGGCCGAATGAACCCCTTATCTAGGAGTTCCTGAACATGCTCCTTCAACTCTTTCAATTCTCATTGTTGATCTTCTCCCTTGTCGGGATATTGAATTTATTGATATTGTTCCCTTGCAGGGATTTAACTATTTAATTGTATTCCCTTGCCTGGATTTCTAACATTATTTGTTTACTTCCTTGTCCCTTATTTGTGATTGTTGTTTGGGCGAGGAAGAGTGATAAAGCATGAAGGGTGATGCCGTGCATTGTTTGCTATTGCGAGGAAACAGTGTAAAGAACGAAGGGAGATGTCATGCATTATTTTCTATTGTGAGGAAAGAGCGTAAAGCATAAAGGGTGATGTCGTGCCGTACGATGTACCATTTTGTATCGATATTCATTGATTATATGGTGAGGAAAGTGAGTAAAAGCACGAAGGGTGATGTCGTGCACATTTTCATTATATGATTGCTTTGGTGAGGATGAGAGTAAAAGCACGAAGGGTGATGTCGTGCATTTGTTGGTCTCTGATTCCTTATTGAAATCCGAGTCATATTGTTTCTTTCAATACTTGTTGTTATTTGATTTACTTCGAGTTTATAGATTCCCTTACCCTATTTGCCTTGTGATTATTGTTTGGGTGAGGAAGAGCGTAAAGCACGAAGGGTGATACCGTGTATTGTTTTTGTGAGGATGAGAGTAAAAGCACGAAGGGTGATGCCATGCAAATTGTTGACTTTTGATTTTTGTTTATATTCTGGCTTTGTTGCTTCTTTCTATTATTGAGGATTTCTATTTGAAATTGTTATCTCCCCACGGGATGATTCCCCCTCCCACATTGACTGGTTATTTCTATATCTCTTTTCCGCTGTATATATATGTATATGAACTGCACAGGTTTATTTGGAGTATGGTCCTAGCTTTGTCACTACTTTGCCGAGGTTAGGCTGGACACTTACCAGCATATGGGGTCGGTTATGCTGATACTACACTCTGTGATCTTTGCACAGATCCAGGTCTTGGACAGCAGCAGTAGCGTGAGAGCTAGCCTTCAGTCCAGTGAGACACCAAGGTAGCCTTGCAGGCGTCCGCAGGCCCGGCGTCTCCTCTATCTTTTATTTCAGCCTATTATCTCATGTTTCTGAGACAAAAAGTTTATATTTTTCTTTCAAACGATTGTATTTAGTACTCTTAGAAGTTCGTGAGTAATATGATACCAGTTCTTCGGTAGAGGCATATGTTGATTTTTGCATTATTATTTAGTTTCTTAAATTTACGTCTTCTGCATATTTATTTAATTCCATTGTTCTTTATGCTATAACTGATGATGATTAAAAGAAGTAAATTGGTTAATGAAATAGGTCGTTAAGGGTTGTCTTGCCTAACTCCCATCAGTAGGCGCCATCACGACTCCCGAGGGCGGGAAATCCGGGTCGTGACCAATTGGTATCAGATCTCTAGGTTACATAGGTCTCACAACTCACGAACAAGCTTAGTAGAGTCTGAGGGATCTGTACGGAGACGTCTGTATTTATCCCCCAGAGGCTACAGAGATAGGAAAATCTCACATTTGTTCTTTCTTGTCATGCGGATTTGTTCCTTAAATGCTAATTGAACTTCTACTCTATTCTTCGTAGATGGCAAGAACACGTGTTTCCTCATCTACTGATCAGCAGCCCGAGCCCCCTGTAGCAGCTCCCACTAGGGGTAGAGGGCAAGGCCGAGGCCATGCTAGAGGCCGAGGGAGGGGAGGAGCTCAGCCCCGAGCAGCAGCACCAGTGGCGGAGCCTCAAGTTGATTTTGAGGAGGAGGTTCCGGCCCCAACAGTGCCAGTGGGCCTAGCTCATGTCCCAGTGGGGTTCATTGCCACCCTAGTTCTTTAGGACGCTCTGGTCCGATTGGTGGGCCTCATGGAGAGTGTCACTCGAGCGGGTTTGCTTCCAGTAGCACCAGCCACTTCTCAGGCTAGAGGAGGGGCTCAAACTCTTGCTATGCGCACTCCGGAGCAGGTAGCTCCCCAGGTTCAAGTTCTAGTGGTTCACCCAGCTATGGCAGTTCATCCGGGTGTAGTAGCTTAGACCGGCGATGGAGCGGCTATGTCCGCCGATGCTTTGTGGAGGCTGGACAGGTTCACCAAGCTCTTCACTACTATATTCAGCGGTGCTTCTTCTGAGGATCCCCAAGATTTCTTATATAGCTGCCACGAGGTTCTTCGGAACATGGGTATTGTTGAGACGATGGGGTCGATTTTGCCGCCTTTTGCCTATCTGGATCCGCCAAAACTTGGTGGAGAGGTTATTTCTTAGCCAGACCAACAGGGTTACTGTCTTTGACCTGGGAGCAGTTTTTAGAGTTGTTTCTGGAGAAGTTTCTCCCCGTTTCTCAGAGAGAGGCATTTTGGAGGCAGTTAGAGCGCTTCCAGTAGGGTTCCATGATGGTCACTCAGTATGAGACCAGGTTCATTGATCTAGCTCGACATGCTCTTGTTATACTCCCCACCGAGAGAGAGAGAGTGTGGTGGTTTATTGATGGTTTGATCCAGCCGATTCATCTCCATATCGCTAGGGAGACTGGGAGTAAGATTAGCTTTTAGGAGGCGGCTAATGTAGCCCGTATAGTTGAGATGGTTCTGTCATAGGGAGGTGGTCAAGGGTCGGATAAGAGGCCCCGTTATTCAGGCAGATTCAGTGGTACCTCGTCTGGAGGTAGAGATTCATATGGTAGAGGCCATCCTCCTAGGCCCTTTCAGTCAGCTCTCTAGGTCTCTCATGGTACTTCAGGTGGTCATGGTTCTCAAACGCACTATTCTTATCAGCAGCCTTATAGTGCACCACCAGCTCCCATCAGTGCACCACCGCTTCGGAGTTTCCGAGGTGGTCATTCAGGTCGACAGGGTCAGCAGCCGAGAGCTTGTTACACTTGTGGTGATACGGGTTACATTGCCAGGTTTTTCCCTCGAGTACCAGGTAGCTCTCAGTATCAGGGTTCTCGTGCTATGGTACAGGCAGCAGGGGTTCCACAGCCTACCCAGCCAGTTAGAGGTGGGGGTAGAGGTGATAAAGGTGGAGGTAAAGGTACTAGAGGTGGAGCTCAGGCCGCCAGAGGTAGAGCTCAGGCCGCCAGAGGTGGAGGCCAGCCAGCAGCAGGTCGTCCCAAAGAGGTAGTTCAGGGTGGTGGGGCACAACCCTGATGTTACGCCCTTCCATCTAGGCCCGAGGCTGAGGCTTCAGATGCAGTCATTACAGGTACCATTCTGGTTTAATATAGAGATGCTTTAGTGCTATTTAATCCAGGGTCTACGTATTCGTATGTGTCCTCTTATTTTGCACCAAACCTGGCTCTGCCTAGTGATCCACTGAGTATTCTTGTTTATGTGTCTACACCGGTGGGGGATTCTATTGTGGTCGATCGAGTGCGTCGTTCCTGTATTATGGTGATTGGGGGTCTTGAGACCCGTGTTGATTTGTTGCTTTTAGACATGGTTGACTTTGATGTTATATTGGGAATGGACTGGTTATCCCCGTATCATGCTATCTTGGAATGCCATTCCAAGACTATGACCCTAGATTTACCGGATTTTCCCCATTTAGAGTGGAGAGGGACTTCTGATCATTCTACCTGCAGTGTTATCTCATATGTGAAGGCTCGGCGTATGGTCGAGAAGGGGTGTTTGGCCTATTCTGCTTATGTTCGCGATTCTAGTGCCGAGGTTCCCTCTATTGATTCGGTGCCCGTGGTTCATGAGTTTCCTGATGTTTTCCCTTCAGACCTGCCGGGTATGCCACCCGAAAGGGATATTTATTTCTGCATTAATTTGGTTCCGGGCATTCAGCCCATTTCTATTCCTCCATATCGCATGGCCCCGCCAAAGTTAAAAGAGGTTAAGGAGCAGTTGCAAGACTTGCTTGAGAAAGGGTTTCATTAGACCCAGCGGTTTGCCTTGGGGTGCGTCGGTGTTGTTTGTCAAGAAAAAGGATGGTTCGATGAGAATGTGCATTGATTACCGGCAGTTGAGCAAGGTCACCGTCAAGAATAAGTATCCACTGCCGAGGATTGATGATTTGTTCGATCATCTTCAGGGTGCCAAGGTATTTTCAAAGATAGACTTGAGATCTGGCTACCATCAGTTGAGGATTAGGGAATCTGATGTCCCTAAGATAGCTTTTCGCACTCGGTATGGACATTACAAGTTCTTGGTCATGTCATTTGGGTTAACAAATGCCCCAAAAGCTTTTATGGATTTGATGGACCGAGTGTTCAGGCCTTATTTGGACTCGTTTGTGATAGTCTTCATTGATGATATTCTAGTATATTCCCACAGCCAGCACGAGCACGAGCTGCATCTCAGAGTGGTTCTTTAGACTCTGAAGGATAGTCAGCTATATGCGAAGTTCTCGAAGTGTGAGTTCTAGTTGAGTTCAGTTGCATTCCTAGGTCATGTCGTATCAGTAGAGGGTATTCAGGTTGACTCGAAGAAGATTGAGGCAGTCAAGAACTGGCCTAGACCAGCATCAGCTACAGAGATTCGGAGTTTTGTGGGGTTGGCAGGCTACTATTGTCGGTTCGTGGAGGGGTTCTCATCTATTGTAGCCCCGATGACCAGGTTGACCCAGAAGGGTGCCCAGTTCAGATGGTCGGATGAGTGTGTAGGCAAGCTTTTAGAAGATCAAGACAGCTCTGACTACGGCACCAGTGCTGGTTTTGCCCATAGGTTCAAGGCCTTATACAGTCTATTGTGATGCTTCCCGTATTGGGCTTGGCGTAGTGTTGATGCAGGATGGCAAGGTCATTGCCTATGCTTCGAGGCAGTTGAATATTTATGAGAAGAACTATCCAGTGCATGATTTGGAGTTGGCAGCCATTGTTCACGCATTGAAGATTTGGAGGCACTATCTGTACGGCGTGACATGTAAGGTGTACACTGATCACAAGAGTCTTCAGTACTTGTTCAAGCAAAAAGAGTTGAATTTGAGGCAAAGAAGGTGGTTGGAATTGTTGAAAGATTATGATGTCACCATTTTATATCACCCGGGGAAGGCCAATGTGGTGGCCGATGCCTTGAGTAGGAAGTCAGCCAGTATGGGAAGTCTTGCTTATATTCCGGTCGGTGAGAGACCGCTTGCCTTAGATGTTCAGACTTTGGCCAATCGGTTTGTGAGGTTGGATATTTCTAAGCCTAGTCGTGTATTAGCTTGCACGATCGCTCGTTCTTCTTTATTAGAGTGTATCCGTGATCGGCAGTATGATGATCCTTATTTGTGTGTCCTTAGAGACACGGTGCAACGTGGAGGTGCCAAGCAGGTTACCTTAGGTGATGATGGAGTTTTGAGATTGCAGGGTCGAGTTTGTGTGCCTAATGTGGATGGGCTTCGAGAGTTGATTTTAGAGGAGGCCCATAGCTCCAGGTACTTTATTCATCCGGGCGCCGCGAAGATGTATCAGGATTTGCGGCAACATTATTGGTGGCGGAGAATGAAGAATGATATCGTTGTATATGTGGCACGATGTTTGAATTGTCAGCAGGTTGAGTACGAGCATCAGAGGCCTGGTGGTTTATTTCAAAGGATTGAGCTTCCCGAGTGGAAATGGGAGCGGATCACTATGGATTTCATTGTTAGGCTTCCGCTGACCCAGAGGAAGTTCGATGCAGTTTGGGTCATTATTGATAGGCTGACCAAGTCAGCGCATTTCATTCCTGTGGCAGTCTCCTATTCATCCGAGAGTTTAGCTAAGATCTATATCCGGGAGATTGTTCGCCTTCATGGTGTGTCGGTATATATCATTTCGAACCAAGGTACGCAGTTCACCTCGCGTTTCTGGAGAGTAGTTCAGTGAGAGTTAGGCACCCAGGTTGACTTGAGTATAGCATTTCATCCTCAGACGGATGGATAGTCCGAGCGGACTATTCAGATATTGGAGGATATGCTCCGGGCTTGTGCTATTGACTTCGGAGGTTCGTGGGATCAGTTTTTTCCTTTAGCAGAGTTTGCCTAAAACAACAGCTACTAGTTGATTGTCCAGATGGCTCCTTACGAGGCTTTATATGGTATGCGGTGTCGATACCTGGTTGGATGGTTTGAGCCGGGAGAGGCTCGGTTGTTGGGTACAGATTTGGTTCAGGAGGCCTTGGACAAGTCAGGATCATTCAGGATAGGCTTCGTACAGCTCAGTCCATGCAAAAGAGTTATGCAGATCGAAAGGTTCGAGATGTAGCTTTAATGGTTGGTGAGCGGGTATTGCTCCGAGTGTCGCCTATGAAGGGCGTGATGAGATTTGGGAAGAAGGGCAAATTTAGCCCTAGGTTCATTGGTCCATTTGAGATTCTTGATCGAGTGGGAGATGTGGCTTATAGACTTGCGTTGTTGCCGAGCTTATCAGCCGTCATCCAGTTTTTCATGTGTCCATGCTCGGAGGTATCACGGCGATCCAGCCCACGTGTTAGATTTCAGCACTGTCTAGTTGGACAAGGACTTGTCCTATGAAGAGTTTCCCTTCTATTCGTGTTTATTGGAGAGGTCAGCCTCCTGAGGCATCGACCTGGGAGTCCGAGTTCGATTTGTGGAGCCGTTATCCTCATTTATTCCCCGACTTAGGTACTTCTTTCTTCTATCCGTTCGAGGACGAACGATTGTTTTAGAGGTGGAGAATGTGACGACCCAAAGGGTCATCACCTGTTTTCTTACCCATTATGTGCTTCCAAGGACTTTAAAACCTCATTTTTAGTCACCTCGATTTGGTGCGCAGTCCAGGCATGTAGCCGGAAAGCTTAAATATGAAATTCTGTTAAAATGCTAAAATTATATATTAAAATGAGTAAATTTGACTCCGGTCAACATTTTGGGTAAACGGACCCGGACCCATGATTTGACGATCCCGGAGGGTCCGTAGGAAAATATGGGACTTAGGCATATGCACGGAATCGAATTCCGAGGTCCCAAGCACGAGAAATGAATTTTTAGTAAAATTGTTTTCTGAAATTTATAAAGAAAATTGAAATGAAAATTGGTTAGAACATGTTGGTATTGGGCCCGTATTTTGGTTCCGGCGCCCGGTACAAGTCTTATATGTAGTTTAAGATATTTTTGTGAAGTGTGGTTGAAATTGGACGTCATTTGGCGTGTTTCGGACTTAAAACTCTAAATTTGAAAGTTTATGAAGTTTGAAGAAAAACTAGTGATTTTGAGGCTTGATTCATTGTTTTTTATGTTATTTTGGCGATTAGATCACGTGGTTAAATTCGTAGGATGTTGTTGAGTTAGTGCATGTGATTGGTTAGGAGCCCCAAGGGCTCGGGAGTGTTTCAGAGGTGTTTCGAAGTGCTTTCGGACTTAAAAAGATTGCAGGTTTTTGGCTTCGGCAGTTGCAGGCCATTTCTTCTTCGCGTTCGCGATGCATCATCCGCGTTCGCGAAGCTCTGAATTTTTGTTTCATCGCATTCGCATTCCTGCCTCGCGTTCGCGTAGAGTCATTTGACTCTGAGGACTAAGATTCCTTTTTCCTCTTCGCGTTCGCATATACACCCTCGCGAACGCGTAGTCTTGCAGATCCCTTTCATCGCGTTCGCGTGAAGGTCCACGCGTTCGCGTAGACCGATTCCTGGACCCCCAGCCTTTTCTCTTCGTGTTCGCACTCTTCATATCGTGAACGTGATGGTCTGCCAAGTTTACCCTTCGCGAACACGACCTTCCTTCCGCAAACACGAAGGGCAATTTTGCCCAGTTATAATTTTTAATTCCAGAACAGTGTAGTTGCGGGATTTTCATAAAAACACACGAACTCCTTCTTCTCCAAGGTCCTTAGGCGTCCATTGAAGCTCTCTTTCACCAACACTTCTTGGGTTAGTAAATTTCAACTCGTTTTCTTCATTTTCCATCAATATCTATTGAATTCCAAAGCCTAAAACATGTAATTTAGGGTAAAAATTGGGGGAATTGGGTAGAGTTAGGGCTTTTTACTTTTTCTTGATTTAGACCTCGTTTTGGGGTCGAATTTGAAAACAAATTATATATTCGGGCTCGTGGGTGAATGGGGGATATGAATTTGGTCCGAACCTCGTATTTTGACCAAGCAGGCCCGGGGTCGATTTTTGAGATTTTGGGAAGAAAACTTGGAAATCTATAATTAGGCATTGGGTTTGTTTTGTTCAACATGTAATGATATTATAAAGTCATTATTGTATAGATTTGATTGAGTTTGAGCCGAATTCGAGGGGGAAAGTGGTTGTTGTGGATTGTTTTGGCCGTGGAAGTTGAGGTAAGTGTTTAGTCTAACCTTAGCTTGAGGGAATAGGTGTTGAGTCTTATTTGCTACTTGCTAATTGTCGAGTGCGATGTATAGGCATGGTGACGAGTATCTATACATTGGAGTCTAGCATGACCGTGAGTCTTTATATTGCGAATATTCTTATTTTGTTGTAACTTCCATGCTTAATTGATGATTTCTATATGTTGTAAAGAGCATGTGAAAGTAATTGTGATCTTTAAACTTCGAGGAGCATTGGCTCGAGTTGTAATACGAATTGTGAAGGAATATGAGAAAAATGGACCCTTTGGAGCATTGGCTCAAGTGGTAAAGTGAATTATAAAGTAAGAAATGAAAGAAAGAGAAAGAGCTATTGATTTACTCCCTTGCCGGGATGTTTTGTTGATTTGTTGATCTTCTCCCTTGCCGGGATATTGAATTTATTGATATTGTTCCATTGCCGGGATTTAACTGTTTAATTGCATTCCCTTGCCGGGATTTCTATCATTATTTTTTTACTTCCTTTTCCCTTATTTGTGATTGTTGTTTGGGCGAGGAAGAGTGATAAAGCACGAAGGGTGATGTCGTGCATTGTTTGCTATTTTGAGGAAAGAGCGTAAAGCACGAAGGGTGATGTCGTGTCGTACGATATACCATTTCGTACCGATATTCATTGATTATATGGTGAGGAAAGAGAGTAAAAGCACGAAGGGTGATGTCGTGCACATTTTCATTATATGATTGCTTTGGTGAGGACGAGAGTAAAAGCACGAAGGGTGATGCCTTGCATTTGTTGGTTTCTGATTCCTTATTGAAATCTGAGTCATATTGTTTCTTTCATTACTTGTTGTTATTTGATTTACTTCGAGTATATAGATTCCTTTACCCTATTTGCCTTGTGATTGTTGTTTGGGTGAGGAAGAGCGTAAAGCACGAAGGGTAATGTCGTGTATTGTTTTGGTGAGGATGAGAGTAAAAGCACGAAGGGTGATGCCGTGCAAATTGTTGACTTTTGATTCTTGTTGATATTCTGGCTTTGCTGCTTCTTTATGTTATTGAGGATTTCTATTTGAAACGGTTATCTCCCCATAACATGATTCCCCCTCCCACATTGACTAGTTATTTCTGTATCTCTTTTCCGTTGTATATATAAGTATATGAACTGCACAAGTTTATTTGGAGTCTGGTCCTAGCCTCGTCACTACTTTGCCGAGGTTAGGCTGGACACTTACCAGCACATGGGGTCGGTTATGTTGATACTACACTATGTGCTCTTTGCACAGATCCAGGTCTTGGACAGCAGCAGTAGCGTGAAAGCCAGCCTTCAGTCTAGTGAGACACCGAGGTAGCCTTGCATGCGTCTGCAGGCCCGGCGTCTCCTCTATTTTTTATTTCAGCCTGTTATCTCATGTTTTCGAGACAAACAGTTTATATTTTTCTTTCAAACGGTTATATTTAGTACTCTTAGAAGTTCGTGAGTAATGTGATACCAGTTCTTGGATAGAGGCATATGTTGATTTCCGCATTATTATTCAGTTTCTTAAATTTACGTCTTCCACATATTTATTTAATTCTGTTTCTCTTCATGCTATAACTGATGATGATTGAAAGAAGTAAATTGGTTAATGAAACAGGTCGTTAAGGGTTGGCTTGCCTAGCTCCATCAGTAGGCACCATCACAACTCCCGAGGGCGGGAAATCCGGGTCGTGACTTTAGATTTGGAGGAACTATCCTTTTATTTATTATACATCTTGTGCATCCTGAATCTACTAGGGCTAATATTTCTATTTCGTAATCTTCTATTTTGATTCTTGCTAAAAAATTTATTATACTAAGTTTTTTATGTTTATTACATATAAGCGCATCGCAATTTTCTATACTCATTAATTCTTCTTCTACTGTTGTTATATTTTCTTTTATATCTTCTAATTTCTCTTTTCCTTTTTCCATTTTCTGTATTCTTTTTTCTAGTTCATTTATTCTAGCTTCTAATGTCATTATTCTCAGATTCATGGCATGATCATTTATTTCTTGGCATTTTTCTTCTTTATTTATTTTTGTTTCAAAATCTTTTTCTATACATGAAATACATCCTCTAGATAGCATAATTTATATTTAGCTCTTTTATTTCTACTAGGGTACAATTTGCATATGAAACACTGATTACTATCTAATCCTTTATTTTTTTTAAAATTATGGGTACATTCCTCTGATATGTTTACAAAGGTATTTTCTTCTAAGTCTAATTTTTCTAATCTTATCTCATTTATTAATTCTTCCTCTTCTGATTCTGAGGTATCTATTTGAGTTTTTTCTTTTATATCTACGCTTACTATAGAGTATATACTTTCGTTATCTGACATATATTCGTCTACATTTATTAGGGTTTCTTGAAAATCTTCTATTAACTGTGAATTTCTTGTTTTTAATTCTTTTTGGGCACGTATTTGCTAAGTGTTCTACACTACCACAAGTAAAACATTCTAGTATGTTTTTATATTTCCTATCTATTCTATACTTTCTAACATGTCTATCCCTATCTAGGTAGGATTTTCTAGCTGATGATTTTCTAAGATAATAATTTTTTCTGTTGTATCCCTTGTTGTATTGAGGTGTATATTTTCTATATTTCTTCTTTCTATATTCATTTTTATCATAACTTTGTGTTATATACACAGTTGATCTAAAAAACTCATATTGTTCTGTTTTAGTTGTTTTTGTATTTGTAAATTGGTACATTTTTCTTGTAGTATTTCCATTATATGTTGTACTTTGTGCCCTATAGACCATTTTGCATGTGGATTTTGTATTACACCTTCTCTTTTATACCATCGTTCTTCTATTTCTCTTCCTAAGACTCTTGGTAGTTTATTAAATAACTTTTTACCTAGATCTTGATCAAAAGCATTTCCACTAATAGTACAATAATAAAAATAATCATTTAAAAACTTTTTTATATGAAACCAACTGCTTATACTTAATTGTTCTAATTTTATTAAAGCGTTCTTTTGTAATACTACTAATCCACTATTTGGATCTTCGTGTGTGATCAAGCTATGTATTTTATTTGTAAAATTATAAGGATTTGGTCCCATTACTATTAACATTTGAAAATCTTGTGGAAATTCTGATTTATAGGCTTCCCATAAGCCCTTTGTTGATTCTCCTAAGAAGGTCTCCATATATTTATACATTGTTTCTGCGTCTGTGTCATTATAAGTTTTTATAAAGTCTGCTACTACTATTCCTTTCCATAGGTCTATTACTGAGTTCCACATTTGTGGATCATGAGCTGTTATATTTAATATTTTACCTTTACTTCCTCCTTCCTGTAGTCTTATAGGTTCTTATATAGGCATTATTTTTCCTGAAGGTTTTACATTTTCTATTTTTTTTTCTTGATCTATTATATATACTTTTTTTCTAGGTACATTTCCTGTGCTAGTATCTATGGTACTTTGGTAAATTGTTCTCTGAAATGGGCTTGGGCTAGAACTAGTTGATTCCATTAATTCTTTTAAACTTATTAAAGATTCTGTCTCTGTTTCTTCATAACTATTTTGTATCTCTTCCAAAATTTGATCGAATTTATCTGATTTTTTCTGTGAAATATTTTCTTTTCTATATCCCTAATTATCTGTTCTTAATTCACATTTCTTAAAATGCTCTTCTACTTTGCTTAAAGTTAATTTTCCATGTTTACACCCTTTACATTGGAAAGTCTTATTTCTATTTTCTTTAACTAGCCTTCTTGTTTTTTCTAATGCTATGTATACTTCGAACTCGTCTTCTATTATTTCAATATTCTTCCATCATCTATTTCTTTTTGTAACGACCCGATCGGTCATTTTGAATTTTTGTACTTTGATCGCCAGTTCCCGGGCATGACTTTCCCCGTGTAACGTATTATGACTGATGTAGATAGTTGGTTTTGGTTTTCAAGAAAAATCAGAATGAATTTGAAGGAACAGTCTCAGTTGAAAGCTTTGAATTTGAAAGGTTTGACTAAGATTTGACTTATTTGTATATGAGCTTGGATCGGAAATTTTATGATTTGGATAGCTTTGTTGGGTGATTTATGACTTAAGAGCGCAATCGGAATGGATTTTGGAAGTCCGTGGAAGGATTTGGCTTGAATTGGTAAAGTTAATATTTTGGCGAATTTCGGTTGATTGGTGAGATTTTGATCCGAGGGTCGGAATGGAATTCCGAGAGTTGATGTAGCTTTGTTATGTCATTTGTGATGTGTGTGCAAAATTTCAGGTCATTTGGACGTCGTTTGGTCGACTTTTTGATCGAAATCGGATTTTGGAAGTTTTGGAATTCTTAGGCTTGAATCCGAGGGTGATTTGATGTTTTGATGTTGTTTTGAGCATTACGAATGTTGGAAAAAGTTTGAATTATGTTATGGGGTGTGTTGGCATGTTTGGTCGGGGTCCCATGAGGCTCGGATATGTTTTGGAAGAGTTTTTGGAAGATTTTGCCATTTTGAGCATGTAATGATCCAAAGGTCCATTTTTAGTTCTAGAGATCGAAATTTGATTTCGAGACTTCCGGAATTTTGATAATGAATTATAGGACTGATCTGGAAGTTTGGTCTAATTTTATCAAGTCGCGATTGGGTTTTTGACACGAAACATGAGTTAATTGTTTAACGAGCGAAATGGGTATTGAACTAAGCAAATGAGCTCCGAATTGAGTTTCGACTGAAGGGCTATATTAGTATTATTATTTGTGACTCATAGGAACAAGAATCATCGAATTCTGAGTTCGTATGATGGAGTTAGAGCCTTTTTAGTAAAAAGAAAAGCTACTGCAATTTTCTGGGCAGTTTCTGCATTTTTCGCACGTGTGAACAGTAACCGCACCTGGGTGAACAATATCCGTGAATAGTAACCACGAAAATTCTGGACAGAATGTTGAGTTAGTACATATGAACATTACCCCCATATACAGTACCCATGAACAGTAAAATGCGTGAACAGTACCCGTATACGGAAATTCTGGACAGAATGTTGAGTTCTGAAAATTGATTTTCCATTTTTACCAAATTGAGCTCGGGGAGAGGCAATTTTCGGGAGATTTTCAAAGAAAACTTAAGTGTTCTTAACTTAGTTTTGGTTAGATTACCCGAATCTATTACTAGTTTTGGCATTTAATTGATGATTTTAGTTGGGAAAATCTTGAAAACCCTCTTGGTTTAATTTGAAGATTTGAGAGTCGAGTTGATGTCGGATTTTAGTAAAATTGGTATGGTTGGATGAGGTTTCATATTCAGTAATTTTTGTCGGGTTTTGAGACATGGGCCCCACGGGCGAATTTTGAGTGCAATTTCTGATTTTTAATGGAAAATGTAGAATTTCATATGGAATTAATTCCTATAATTTTTTTAACTGAATCGAATTATTGTGGCTAGATTCGAGGCATTCGGAGGTCGATTTGAGAGAAAGGCATCGCGAGCTAGAGGATTAGCCGGTTCGAGGTGAGTAATGATTATAAATGATGTCCTGAGGGTTTGAAACTCCGGATTTGCACATCGTAGTGCTATATTGAGGTGAGACACATGCTGGATGATGAGTGTGGGGTCTTTTACTACCGGGGATTGTGACTTGGTCCATCACGATTGATGATTTTACCGCATATTTGATTCAAACTTATTTGTTATCATCATGATTTGGGTTGATTGCCATAATTGGGCTTCGTGCCAATTATTTGAAACCTTTTGGAATTTTTATCACTATTTCCTCACTATTTTGACTTATATTTAAACTCAGTCCTGTTGATAATTATTGTTTTACAAACTCAACCGATTTTATGCAGATTTGAAAACTCAAATGATATTTCTAAATGGTATTTTGGGCTGAGAACTACTGTTTTACAAATGCCTGAGGGGCTTATGATGATGTCCGGACTGAGTGAGGCCGAGGGCCATATGTGAGGATATGCTGAGTGATATAAGGCCGAGGGCCTGATATACTATTTATGTCACGAGGTGGCTTGAGTGATGTAAGGCCGAGTGATATGAGGCCGAGGGCCTGAGATACTTTATATGCCACGCGGTGGCTTGAGTGATGTTAGGATATGCTGAGCGATGATGCCACGAGGTGGCTTGATATAGCGCTTGGGCCGTAAGGGGCCCCTCCAGAGTCTACACACCCATAGTGAGCGTGGGTACCCATTATTCTGAGTGATTGATACTATGCCCGAGGGGCTGATATGAGTGATTGTGAGGTAGCCTGAGGGGCTGATACTATTCTGAGAGTGAGCCCGAGGGGCTGTTACTGTTCTGATATTGAGCCCGAGGGGCTGGCACTGTTCTGTTATTGAGCCCGAGGGGCTAGTTCTATTGATATTATGCCCGAGGGGCGGTTTGTTGTACATGTTTTGCCCGAGGGGCTGTTTACATTTCTATAATTTTTGTTACTCACTTGTAAACTACTTGCTTTACGTGTTGGAAAAAAGGGGATTTTCACTTGATTTCTCACTGCTTTACTGTTTAAAGTGATTTTTCTTCTTCAGTATGGAATACCTTGTGTTTTTGTGTGATTTCTTGCCTTCAGTCTTTATTTATTATGAATACTCACTGAGTCGAAGTACTCACATTACTCCATGCACCTTGTAAGCAGATTCAGGTATGTTTTGGCTGATCGGAGGCAGAGTCATCAAGGTTTAGCAAGGTAGCTGTCGGCGTTCGCAGCACTGCTTTTCTCTCTCTTCATTTCATTAGTTTGTATTTGTACACTCCAGGCTTTCAGTTGTATTTATACCCTAGTAGATGCTTGTGACTTGTGACACCCCGGTTAGGGCTGTGTCGGGTTGTGCTTCCGTTAATTATATCATTAAATCATATTTAAATTGTTTATTAATGTTTAACTATTTTTGAAAAGGCGATATGGGTTTGTTGGCTGGCCTTGTCTTCACGAGAGGCGCCATCACGGCCGGAGCGGGGTTTGGGTCGTGACACTTTTTGGGTAGAATAGTTATAATTGGTAAACATAATTGATGTTTCTCCTTTAGAGTTTGTATACATTAAATGAGATTCTGGTATGAATATTTTTGGCTTTGCGAAATCTTCTAGATTCCATCTAATCCAGCATATTCTTCTGGGTTTATCTTAATAGATTTAATTAATTTTATCCCTTTATTTCCCATTACTTCGACTACATCGTCTACCTTAATTTTAAATTTTGTATTACTATTTATTGCCATTTTTCCTATGAAACCTACACATATCAGTAAATTATTTCCATTATTCATTTCTTCATATCCCTTAGTCTGTATTCCTATTTTGATATTTTTTCCAAATTTTGCTAGATTTATCATGAAATCTGGGCTAATATAAAATATTCCTCCATTATTTGTCATGTCTACTTCTGTTAAACCTATTATAGATTTCTTTTGATCTGACCATCTGTCATCATATACTACTATTAGTACTTTAGTTCCTAAATTCTTTCTAGTTAGTCCTTTTAATCCGATTACTATTAATCCCATATGCATTAAATTCTTTTCATAATTTTTAATTTGTCGTACTGATTCTGGATTAATTAAATTTAATGTTGCAACCTTATTTCCTATAGCTGATAATTGCTCTTCTTTATAATGTCTATATAGTTGAGAGTTATTTGAAAAATATCATGTATTATATAGTATTCTCGAATTGAGTAACCTTAGTTGATTTTGTTGAAAGATTTGTATATCTTTGTCTATATCTATTATTTCGTCTAATTTCTAATTTTCTTCTTGTCTTTTTCTAGTTAGAATTCTGGCTAACATATTATTACCTATTCTATTATCTGAAAAACTTATTCGTCATCTTTCTTGGTTTGTTGTTCTTGACCCACTTGGAAAAAGGTCCATTTTTGTGGTTTTCTTATTTTAATTTTATCTTTTTGCGGTATTATTTCAACTCTTTTTAATTGTTCTATTAAATCGTCTACTTTTGGGATTTCAGTCTTTATCTCCCTTTCTTTAATAATTTTATCTAGCTTTTTATTAATTTCTAAATGTAATACTATTAGATTATTATTCTGTTTTATTATTGTTTGATCTGCTTTCTCCTGGGGGAGTATAACTAGTCAGTCCCTCTGGATTGGGTTGAATTCTTTCAGTGAACTTTAATGCTTCTTCATATACTGGATCTAGTTCTAGTTGTAACTCACTCATGAAAGAGCGATTTCTTTTATTGTGTCTATCTTTTCTTTTAAGGTATTTATCTCACTTTTTAATACTTCTACTTGGTGTGTTATTTTTCTACTAATTTGGTTGTTTGTACTTCTAATTCTTTAGGCTTTTCTGTAATAATTTTAATTAATTTTTCTATTTCGTCTTCCTTAGGTATTGTTTCTAGATTAAACTTATTGTTCAGAAATTGTATTTTTCTGTCTATTTCTAGTTCTTGTGATTTTAGGAAATTCAAATTTTGTTCTAATTTTTCTAAAGTCTTTCTTTGTTTAGCTTGTAATACTTCTACTAGTTCTAGTGTTCTTATTATGTTTTTATTATTTTCCTGGATTTTTTCTCCAAAGTTGATTATTATATCTACTAAAGTATTGTATTGTTTATCTTTGGTATGTAATATATGTTCTCCAGTACTAAAATTACACTTAATTATCGTATTATCTTTTAATATTCTATACTTCTTTTCTGGATATATTTTTAAATCTAAATATTTTAGGTTCTTTAGTTTATCTATTTTTTAACCTAATGGTATCCAAATTTTTCTGTTCTTAAATAATTTTATTCTTTGATTTTCTGAATATATTTCTCCTTCTATATATTGTATTTCACACTCTAAAGCTGATATGGTTTCTGAGCTAATACTACGTTTTACTATATAACTTGGTTCTATATTTATTTTTAAATCTGATTCTTTTATTTGTTTAGCTAATTCTAAAGTTGATATTAATAAAGCCTTAGTCTTTCGTAGTATGTTCTTTAATTCTCCTTTTCTTTGTATATTCCTACTTAAAATCCAATAGTTACAAGCTATTTCTTTAGTTAAAGGATGTTGTCTCAACATATATGTTACCCTAATAGGATATGTTTTATCTTATTCCTGGTGGTTTGGATATAATCCTTTTCTTGTTGTATTTTAAAATTAATTCTTTTTATTTCAAGAAGAAAATCTTTTGTATTTAAAGTATCTAGTTCAAATAAACTTAGTTGTGATTCTAACGTTTCTCTATATTCTATGCTATTTTTAATAATCTCACGACTAATATATATTAGATGGTGATGGTAACTGATATATTTAGCAAAATAAGTTGTGTCTAGTTTCCAGAAAGGTAAAGATATTGTAATTTGGACAACTGTAGCAAAGGTTATGGCCAAAATACTAAAGTCTATCACTGTAGAGGAAAGTTGTGTGGCCGCAGTAGTTTTTTGCGGACCGCACCGGTTTGTGCGGACCGCACCGGTTTGTGCGGACCGCGGTCGGTTTTGTGCAGCCGGTGGAGGGTAAAATCTGAAGGGTACTCTATAAATACGAGGTTTTGGGTTTTATTTGATATTTTGACCTAGAGAGCTCAGATTTTGGTGATTGTTTGAAGGTTTTTCAAGAAATTCATCGGGGTAAGTGATTTTAACTCAGATTTGGCTAGAATACATGAATCTATCACTGAATTCATCATTTAATTCGTGATTTGGGATGGAATTTGGGAAGAAAATTGTGAAACCTTTCAAAAATGTAAAATGATGATTTGAAAGACTAAATGGTATCGGAATTGGATAATTTTGGTATGGTTAGACTCGTGAGGGTATGAGGATTCTGAAAATGTAAATTTTACCCTATTCTGAGACATGGGCCCGGGGCTCGCGTTTTGCTAATTTCGGGATTTTTGATATTTTTCGAATGTTTTCGCTTGGGCTTTGTTCCCTTGGCATATTGTGCGTATTCGTTCTGATTTTGGATAGATTCGATGCGTGTGGAGGCCAATTCGAGGGTCAAAGGCATCGCGAGCTAGAGAATTAGCCGGTTCGAGGTGAGTAATGATTGTAAATGATATCCTGAGGCTTTGAAACCCCGGATTCGCACATCGTAGTGCTATATTGAGGTGAGACACGCGCTTGATGATGAGCGTGGGGTCGTTTACTATAGAGGATTGTGACTTGGTCCGTCCCGATTGAAGCGTTTGTCACGTATTTGATTGAAACTTATTTGTTATCATCATTATTTGGACTAATTTCCATATTTGGTCTTCGAGCCAACTATTTGAACCCTCCGGGGATTTCTATCACTATTACCTCACTGTTTTGACCTACTACTTGAACTCAGTCGTATTGTTTTTCACTGTTGTACAACTCAGCCACTTTTACTCGGTTTTGAACTAAAATGATATATTAAATGATGTTTTGAGGCTGAGAACTACTATTTTACTAACGTCTGAGGGGCTTATGTGATTTCTGGACTGAGTATGGTCGAGGGCCAGATGTGAGGATACTATGGGATTGGGCTGAACGCTGCAGCAGTGTTAAACTGATATTGATATGAGGTCGAGGGCCTAGATATGATGCCACGAGATGGCTTAAAATTGCGCTTGGGCCGTAAGGGGGCTCTCCCGGAGTTTGCACACCCCTAGTGATCGTCGTCGATGAGATATATGGATCGGGCTGCACGCCGTAGCGATATATGGATCGGGCTGCATACCATAGCGGTGTTGGTACTGTTCTACGTGTTTACTTTACTTCATATGTCTGCCATTATCTGTTGTTTGTGCTACTTCATGTGATATCTATCTGATTGCCTAGCATTTATCTATAAATTGAGAATTGTGCCCGACGGGCGGATTTTCGTGCTTATCTGCACTATTTGTTTGCATTCATTTGCGTAACAGTTGAAAAACCCATTTTTAAAAGAGGTTTAAACCGAGCTAAGATGTTTTTTCCAAGGATTTCACAGTTTCATTGCTTTTATTCAAAGGGTCTTAGACTGCTCTCTACAGCATGTTGATGCATTTTTTCGTGATTTCTTACTGCTCAGTTATTATTTACCTTTATTACTCACTGAGTTGGAGTACTCACTTTACTCCCTGCACCTCGTGTGCAGATGCAGGTATTTGTTCACCCGGTAGCGGGTTTTGAGCTGGTCGGAGGCTAAGTTATCGGAGTTTAGTGAGGTGACTGCCAGCGTTCGCAGCACCGCATCTCTTCCTTTTGTTAATCAGTCTTATTTTATATGTTTCAGGCCTTGCAGTTGTATTTATACTCTAATAGATGCTTGTGACTTGTGACACCCCGGTTTGGGCTATGTCGGGTTGTACTTCCGCTAATTATTATCATTTAATCACATTTAAACTGCTTATGAACTATTTTACCGCTTTAAATAGGATGTATTGGGTTTAGTTGGCTGGCCTTGTCTTCATGAGAGGCGCCATCACAACCGGATCGGGGATTAGGTCGTGACAAGTTGGTATCAGAGCCTAGATTACATAGGTCTCACGAGTCATGAGCAGGTTTAGTAGAGTCTCACGGATCGGTACAGAGACATCTGTATTTATCCTCGAGAGGCAACAGAACCTTTAGGAAAAATTTCATATTTTTTAATTCTTATCGTGCATCTTTGATCCAGCTTGAAAAGTAACTCTTGAAATTCCTTTCCACGCGCTCACATGCGCGCATGAGCGCTCAGTATCAGATGTTCCTTGATGGCTTGTGATTCCCTGATCGAGGGGCGAAATGTGATCTCTGTGAGTTTGATGTTGGGCCAATCTAGAGAACTTGAGGCCGGATCTTTGCCTGTGGCTTGAGCACCGAGGTGCTGATTGTGTGAGCAAGTTGTTGCACTTATATATTCAGTATTTCCCCTATTAGTGGAAGTGACGGTTGGATAACTGTGTGGTGAGTATGTTAGTATTGTGAAATGTATCTATGCGACTTGGAAGTAACGAGGAAGGTCGGCTGGAGGATAGAAGAACTATTAGGTGCTTGAATTCCATCTTGATTCGAAGTATAGCCCTAAGTTATGGGCGCGTGAAGGATATTTTCATGTTTTCCAGTTGAGAGTGAAGTAAATTTTATGCTGCGGTACGAGTCCAGACTCAGGAAGACCAAGTGACTGTGTAATGTGTATGACGGTGGAAGGTATATAGAAATGTTAGATTAAGGCGAAGCAAGTGGGTTATCTCCTACGGAGTGTTCTGAAGTGGTGTGATCCTTATGTGTATGTTAGAAGATCTCATGTGTAAGTGAAAAGTGCGTGTTGAAATTTGAAATTTCGGGTCGCTTAAGAGAGTGGGCTTAATTGTTGCGGGGATGAATATGAGATTTTCAGAAGATTTAAAATACTAGATGATCTGTGTTTTCATAAGCATACAAAAGGATTTGAGCTTATCTCACTATGGTATTGTGGCATCAATAGAGTATAAGTGTTATGAGTTATCGAGTGTATTTTGATCTATGGATGTGACGACCCGACCAGTCATCTCATGAATTACCGCTCTGTTTTTCCCATTTCAGCTTCTTTATGTTTCGTTATCCGTGTTTTATGTGATCGTGTTGATTAGTTTGAGTTCGGGGAGGATTCTGGTAAGAAATGAGATACTTAGTCTCTTTTAAGAAGGCTTAAGTTGGAAAAGTTAACTGGATGTTGACTTATGTGTTAAAGGGATCGGATGTGAGTTTTGATGGTTCGGTTAGCTTCGGGAGGTGATTTGTGACTTAGGAGCGCGATCGGAATGGGTTTTGGAGTTGTAGAGAAGATTTAGGCTTGAATGGGCGAAATTGATATTTTGGCAAATTCCGGTTGATAGGCGAGATTTTGATATAGGGGTCGGAATGGAATTCCGAGAGTTGAAATAGCTTCGTTGTGTCATTTGGGATGTGTGTGCAAAATTTCAGGTTATTCGGACGAGATTTGATAGACTTTTTGATCGAAAGCATAATTTAAGAGTTCTTGGAGTTCTTAGGCTTGAATCCTATGTTAAATTGGTGATTTGATGTTGTTGTGAGCGTTCCGAAGTTTTGAGCAAGTTTGAACGATGTCGTGGGATGTGTTGGTACAATTGGTTTGAAGTTCCGGGGGTTCCGGGTAGGTTCCGGGATTTTTTAGTGCGAAAATCCTAGCCGTAGCAGGTTCAGAAGGGTTGCAGGCCCCGGAACTCACCCCCGCGGTCCGCACAAAAATTAGTGCGCCCACGGTGAGTGCTGTGCGGACCACACAAAAGCGGGCGCGGCGGCGATAGGTGTCGTGCGGACCGCACAAAAGGGGGTGCGGCCATGGTGAAGAACCTTTCCGCTGGTCCAACTTCGGAAGCTCATATCTTTTGATCTACAAGGAATTTTGAGCTGATTAAAAAATGAAAGTTGTAGCGCTTCATGTCTAGTTTCCATAAGGGTAAGGATATTGAAATTTAGACATATGTAGAAAAAGTTATGGCCAAAATATTAAAGCATGTCACTGCAGAGGAGGGCATGTGCAGCCGCGATTGTTTTTGCGCGGACCGCGGTCGATTTGGTGCTGCCCGCGGAGGCTGAAATCTGAGGGGTACTCTATAAATATGAGGTTTTGGGTTTTATTTAATATTTTGACCTATAGAGCTCGGATTTTGGCGATTTTTTTCGAAGGTTTTTCAAGAAATTCATCGGGGTAAGTAATTTTAACTCAGATTTGGCTAGAATACATGAATCTATCACTGAATTCATCATTTAATTCGTGATTTGGGATGGAATTTGGGAAGAAAAATTGTGAAACCTTGCAAAAATGTAAAATGATGATTTGAAGGACCAAATGGTATTGGAATTGGATAATTTTGGTATGGTTAGACTCGTGGGGGTACGAGGATTCTGAAAATGTAAATTTTACCCGATTCCGAGATGTGGGCCCGGGGCTCGGGTTTTGCTAATTTCGGGATTTTTGATATTTTCGAATGTTTTCGCTTGGGCTTTGTTCCCTTGGCATATTGTGACGTATTCGTTCTGATTTTAGATAGATTCGACGCGCATGGAGGCCAATTTGACGGGCAAAGGCGTCGCGAGCTAGAGAATTAGCCGGTTCGAGGTGAGTAGTGATTGTAAATGATGTCCTGAAGGTTTGAAACCTCGGATTTGCACATCGTAGTGCTATATTGAGGTGAGACACGTGTTGGATGATAAGCGTGGGGTCTTTTACTACTGGGGATTGTGACTTGGTCCGTCCCGATTGATGATTTTACCATGTAATTGACTGAAATTCATTTGTTATCATCATGATTTGGGCTGATTGCCATATTTGGGCTTCGTGCCAACTATTTAAACCCTTCGGGGATTATTATCACTGTTTCCTCACTGCTTGACTTATTATTTGAACTCAGTCCTGTTGATATCTATTGTTTTACAAACTCAGCCACTTTTACTCAGATTTGAAACTTAAATGATATTTCTACATCATGTTTTGGGCTGAGAACTACTATTTTACTAATGCCCAAGGGGCTTGTGATGATTTTTGGACTGAGTGAGGCCGAGGGCCATATGTGAGGATATGCTGAGTGATATGAGGCCGAGGGCCTGAGATACTTTATATGCCACGAGGTGGCTTGAGTGATGTGAGGCCGAGTGCCGAGTGATGATGCCACGAGGTGGCTTGATATGCCACGAGGTGGCTTGATATAGTGCTTGGGCCGTAAGGAGGCCCTGCGGAGTCTGCACACCCACAGTGAGCACGGGTACCCATTGTTCTGATTGATTGATACTATGCCGAAGGGGCTGATATGAGTGATTGTGAGGTAGCTCGAGGGGCTGATACTATTCTGAGAGTGAGCCCGAGGGGCTGTTACTGTTCTGATATTTAGCCCGAGGGGCTAGCACTGTTCTGATATGGAGCCCGAGTGGCTGATTTGGTTGATATTATGCCTGAGGGGCGGTTTGTTGTACATGTTTTGCCCGAGGGGCTGTTTACATTTCTATCATTTTTTTGTTACTCACTTGTAAACTACTTGCTTTACTTGTTGGAAAAAGGGATTCTCACTTGATTTCTCACTGTTTTACTGTTTAAAGTGATTTTACTGCTTTAGTATGGAATGCCTTGTGTTTTTACGTGATTTCTTGACTTCAGTATTTATTTATTATTGTTACTCACTGAGTTGGAGTACTCACATTACTCCATGCACCGTGTGTGCAGATTCAGGCATAGCAGAGTCCGCACCTGAGCGCTGATTCCTTCCAGGCTAGGCAGTGATTTGGAGTTACGAGGTAGTTATTGACATCCGCAGCCCCTTGTCTCTCTTATCCTTTATGATTTATGTTTTCTTCAGACTGTTGTATCGAATTCCGTACTTTGTAGACCTATAGCAGATTCTGTAGTAGCTCATGACTTGTGACACCCCGGTTTGGGCTGTGACGGGATGGTTTCCACTGTTGTCATCATTAAAGTTTCACAATTTATGAATATTATATTATATGTTATTACTGTTTATGATGATTAACTCTTTAAAAGAGGTGTTTCATTTTGGTCTGGCTGGCCTTGTCTTCACGAGAGGCGCCATCACGACTGGGTTCGAGGATTGGGTCGTGACAAATTAGTATTAGAGCCTAGGTTACTTAGGTCTTACAAATCATGAGCAGGTTTAGTAAAGTCTTACGGATCGGTACGGAGACGTCTGTATTTATCCTCAAGAGGCTACAGAACCTTTAGGAAAAATTTCATATTCCTGAAACTCCTGTCGTGCAAACTTGTTGATCCGAGTGCTAAACTTTTGTTATTCGATTCTCTCGTAGATGGCGAGGACTCGCGCTACCAGATGAGGTGGACGACCACCAGTTCCACCCACTGAGGACACTAGAGGCCATGGACGCGGTCGTGGACGTGACAGAGGTAGAGCAGCGAGGGCAGCACTTGTTGATCCACCAGCTGCCCCGGCTCCGGATCAGGCTCCAGGTATGGATACTCCAGCAGTACCAGTTCAGGCACCAGCTGTGCCCATCGTGATTTCGGGTCTTCAGGAGGCCTTGGCACAGATCTTATCAATTTGCACTGGCCTGACTCAGGCAGTTTCAGCCACTACAGCAGCAGCTAATTCACAGGCCAGGGGAGGCAATCAAACCCCCGCTGCTTGCACACATGAGCAAGTAGTGCAGGGACTACAGACACCAGGGGCACCTCCAGCTCAGCCGGTTGAACCATCTCAGGAGTGTGTTATGCCAGTTATGTCGGATGATGAGCAGCGTCATGTTGAGAGGTTTGGTAGACTCTAGCCTCCGTCATTCAGTGGTACCGAGGGCGAGGATGCCCAGGGTTTTCTTGATTAGTGTCAGTGGATGCTCCGTACAGTAGGGATTCTTGAGACTAGTGGTGTGGTATTTACCACCTTTCAGTTTACTGGGGCTGCCTTCACATGGTGGGAGGCATATGAGAGGCGTAGGCCAGTTGGAGCAGCGCCACTTACTTGGTAGCAGATCTCCACTCTCTTCTTGGAGAAGTATGTACCGTAGTCCTGCAGAGAGGAGCTGCGTAGACAGTTTGAGTGGTTGTGACAGGGGGATATGATTGTGTCACAGTATGAGCCGAGGTTTTTTGAGTTGGCTCGTCATGCCATTTGGATGGTTCCGATAGATCGTGAGAGGATCAGGAGATTTGTTGATGGCCTTAACTATCATCTCCGTATTCTTATGACCCGAGAGAGGGTATTGGGTGCTACGTTCGAGGAGGTGGTCGATATCACTCGCGAGATTGAGACGGTTCGCCATCAGGATCGAGAGGAGAGGGAGGCCAAGAGGCCTCGGGGATCTGGCAGCTATAGTGGTGCTCCTTCGAGGGGCCAGTTCCAGCATGGTAGAGGTCGTTCTTTTAGGCCTACTCAGTCATCCCATCCAGAGTATCGCGGGGCATATTCGGGTCATGGTCATCATGGATCTCAGCGGGGCCAGTCATCACTCAGTGCCCTCCCAACTCAGAGTTCATCTCGTGCCCCATTGGCTCAGGGTTCTTCTATGCCTAGTGCATCAGTTGGTCACTCCGGTGCGAGGGGTTCCCTTCAGTCCCCTTCTCCAGCACCTGGGAGTTATTTTGAGTGTGGAGGGTTTGGGCATGTGTGTAGGCAGTGTCCTCGTCGTATTGCTAGTTCATCCCAGTAGAGGGGTCAGCCCTCGACTTCTTCTCCAGTTACTTCACCACCCGCCCAGCCAGCTAGGGGTGGAGGTCAGGCAGCCAGGGGTCACCCCAGAGGGGGAGGTCGATCAGGGGGCGGTCAGGACCATTTATATGCACTCCCAGGCAGACCCGACGCCATTGCTTTAGATGTTGTCATTAGAGGTATTATTTTTGTCCTGTATTATTTGATCCTGGTTCCACCTTTTCTTATATGTCATCATACTTTGCTCGTTATTTGGGTATGCCCCGTGAGTTTCTTGCTTTACCTGTTCATGTATCTACCCCGGTGGGCGATATTGTTTTTGTAGACTATGTGTATCGGTCATGTGTGGTGACTATTGCTATTGAGCATGGTGGATTTTGATGTCATTTTGGTCATGGATTGGCTCTATCCATGTCGTGCTATTCTAGACTGTCATGCTAAGACAGTCACTTTGGCTATGCTGGGTGTACCGCGGATCGAGTGGCGTGGTATGACTGATTATGTTCCTAGTAGAGTGATATCCTTCTTGAAGGCCCAACGTATGGTTAGGAAGGGTTGTCTTTCATATCTAGCGTTTGTGAGGGATGTTGGAGCTGAGACTCCTAGTATCGATTTTGTCCCAGTTGTGAGGGATTTTCCCGATGTGTTTCCTGCAGACCTGTCGGGCATGCCACCGAACAGGGATATTGATTTTGGTATTGACCTGATGCTGGGCACTCAGCCTATTTCTATTCCGCCATATCGTATGGCACCAGCATAATTGAAGGAATTGAAAGAACAGCTTCAAGAACTCCTAGATAAGGGGTTCATTCGGCCTAGTGTGTCCCCTTGGGGTGCACCGATTTTGTTTGTGAAGAAGAAGGATGGCACGATGAGAATATGCATTGATTATAAGCAATTGAACAAAGTAACAATTAAGAACAATTATCCTTTGCCTCACATTGATGATTTATTTGATCAGATTCAGGGAGCGAGGGTGTTCTCCAAGATTGATCTCCATTTAAGTTATCACCAGTTGAAGATCAGGGATTCAGATATTCTTAAGACTGCTTTCAGGACTAGATATGGCATTACAAGTTTCTTGTCATGTCTTTCGGGCTAACCAATGCCCCAGCAGCGTTCATGCATTTGATGAATAGTGTATTTCGGCCTTATCTGGATTCATTCGTTATTGTATTCATTGACGATATTCTGGTGTACTCGCGTAGTCAGGAGGAGCATGCGGAGCATTTGAGAGTTGTGTTGCAGAGATTGAAGGAGGAGAAGCTTTATGCAAAATTCTCCAAGTGTGAGTTTTGGCTCAGTACAGTGGCTTTCTTGTGGCATGTGGTGTCCAGCGAGGGTATTCAGGTTAATCCGAAGAAGATAGAGGCGGTTCAGAGTTGGCTCAGACCGTCTTCAGCCACAGAGATTTGTAGCTTTCTTGGGTTGGTAGGATATTATCGCCGGTTTGTTCAGGGATTCTCATCTATCACATCGCCCTTGACCAAGTTAACTCAGAAGGGTGTTCCATTTGTATGGTCGGATGAGTGTGAGACGAGCTTTCAGAAACTCAAGATAGCCTTGACCACAGCCCCAGTATTGGTTTTGCCATCAGCTTCAGGTTTATATACCGTGTATTGTGATGCTTCGAGAGTTGGGATTGGTTGTGTATTGATGTAGAAGGGTAGAGTTATTACTTATGCTTCTCGTCAGTTGAAGCCCCATGAGAAGAACTACATTGTTCACGATTTGGAGTTGGCTGCCATAGTTCATGCATTGAAGATTTGGAGGCACTACTTGTACGGCGTATCTTATGAGGTATTCACTGATCATCGTAGTCTTTAGCATTTGTTCAAGCAAAAGGATCTTAATTTGAGGCAGCGGAGGTGGCTAGAGTTGCTAAAGGATTATGATATTATTATTCTGTATCATCCGGGAAAGGCCAATGTAGTGGCCGATGCTTTGAGCCGAAAGGTAGTGAGTATGGGAATTTTGGCATATATTCCAGTTGGGGAGAGACCCCTTATAGTTGATGTTCAGGCTTTGGCCAATCGGTTTGTGAGATTAGATATTTCGGAGCCTAGCCGAGTGTTGGCTTGTGTGGTTTCTCGATCTTTCTTATATGATCGCATCAGAGAGCGCAAGTATGATGATCCGTATTTGCTTTTCCTTAAGGACAGAGTTCAGCATGATGATGCCAGAGATGTGACTATAGGCGGTGATGGTATATTGAGGATGCAGGGCCGGAACTGTGTGCCCAATGTGGATGGGCTCAGAGAGTTGATTCTAAAGGAGGCCCATAGCTCGCGGTATTCTATTCATCTGGGTGCCGCGAAGATGTATCAGGATTTGAGGCAACACTATTGGTGGAGGAGAATGAAGAAAGATATTGTGGGATTTGTATCTCGGTGTCTCAACTGTCAGCATGAGAAATATGAGCATTAGAGACCGGGTGGCTTGCTCCAACAGATGGTTATTCCCGAGTGGAAGTGGGAGAGAGTCACTATGGATTTTTTGAGTGGTCTTCCTTAGACTTTGAAGAAGTTCGATGCTATTTGGGTGATTGTGGATCGGCTGACCAAGTCCGCGCACTTCATTCCTGTGTGTACCACCTATTCGTCAGAGCGGTTGGCAGGGATTTATATCCGGGAGATTGTTCGGTTGCATGGCGTTCCGGTTTCCATCATCTCAAATAGAGGTACTCAGTTTACTTTGCAGTTTTGGAGAGCCGTGCAGAGAGAGTTGGGTACTCAGGTAGAGTTAAGCACAGCATTTCATCCTCAAACGGACGGACAGTCCGAGCGTACTATTCAGATATTTGAGGACATGTTGCATGCTTGCGTCATTGATTTTGGAGGTTCATGGGATGAGTTTTTGCCGCTTTTTCCTAAAACAATAGCTACCAGTCGAGTATTCAGATGGCTCCGTATGAGGCTTTGTACGGGAGGCGGTGTAGATCTCCAGTTGGTTGGTTCGAGCCCAGCGAGGCTAGGCTATTGGGGACAAATTTGGTTCAGGATGCCTTAGAAAAGGTGAGGGTGATTCAGGGGAGCCTTCGTACAGCACAGTCGCGTCAGAAGAGTTATGCGGACCAAAAGGTTCGGGATGTGTCCTATATGGTCGATGAGAAGGTCTTGTTGAAGGTTTCGCCCATGAATAGTGTTATGAGATTTGGGAAGAGAGGAAAATTGAGTCCTCGGTTCATTGGGCCTTTTGAGGTGCTTCGGAGGATTGGGGAGGTGGCTTATGAGCTTGCTTTGCCACCCAGCTTGTCGAGTGTGCATCCGGTATTTCATATTTCTATGCTCCGAAAGAATATTGGGGATCCGTCTCATGTTTTGGACTTCAGCACGGTTCAGTTGGATGATGATTTGACTTTTGATGTGGAGCCAGTAGTTATTTTGGGTCGTTAGGTTCGGAAGTTGAGGTCAAAGGGTATAGCTTCAGTGAAAGTGCAGTGGAGAGGTCGGCCCGTGGAGGAGGCTACCTGGGAGATCGAGGGGGAGATGTGGAGCAGATATCCTCACATATTCGAGGCTTCAGGTATGCTTCTTGACTCGTTCAAGGACGAAAGTTTGTTTAAGTTGGGGAGGATGTGACGACCCAGTCAGTCGTCTCATGAATTACCGCTCCGTTTTCCCCATTTCAGCTTCTTTACGTTTAGTTATCTCATGAATCTCAAGAAGGCTTAAGTTGGAAAAGTCAACTGGATGTTGACTTATGTGTAAGAGGACTCGAATGTGAGATCCGATGGTTGGTTAGCTTCGGGATGTGATTTGTGACTTAGGCGCGATCGGAATGGGTTTTGGAGTTGTAGAGAAGATTTAGGTTTGAATTGGCAAAATTAATATTTTGGCAAATTCCGTTTGATAGGCGAGATTTTGATATAGGGGTCGGAATGGAATTCTGAGAGTTGCAGTAGCTTCGTTGTATCATTTGGGATGTGTGTGCAAAATATCAGGTCATTCGGACGAGATTTGATAGACTTTTTGATTGAAAGCATAATTTAAGAGTTCTTGGAGTTCTTAGGCTTGAATCCTATGTTAAATTGGTGATTTGATGTTGTTGTGAGCGTTCCGAAGTTTTGAGCAAGTTTGAACGATGTCGTGGGATGTATTGGTACAATTGGTTTGAAGTTCCGGGGGTTCCGGGTAAGTTCCGGGATGTTTTAGTGCAAAAATCATAGCCGTAGCAGGTTCAGAAGGGTTGCAGGCCCCGGAACTCACCCATGCGTTTCGCACAAAAATGAGAACGCCCGCGGTGAGTGTTGTGCGCACCGCACAAAAGTGGGCGTGGCCGCGGTAGGTGTCGCGCGGACTGCACAAAAGGGGGTGCGGCCGCGGTGAAGAACCTTCCCACTGTTCCAACTTCAGAAGCTCATATCTTTTGATCTACAAGAAATTTTGAGGTGATTCAAAAACGAAAGTTGTAGACCTTCGTGTCTAGTTTCCAGAAGATAAAGATATTGCTATTTGGACATCTGTAGAAAACGTTATGGCTAAAATACTAAAGCATGTCACTATAGAGGAAGGCCTGTGCGGCCGCGGTTGTTTTTGCGCGGACCGCACTGCCTTGTGCGGACCGCGATCGATTTGGTGCGACCCACGGAAGCTGAAATCTGAGAGGTACTCTATAAATATGAGGTTTGGGGTTTTATTTAATATTTTGACCTAGAGATCTCGGATTTTGGCGATTTTTTCGAAGGTTTTTCAAGAAATTCATTGGGGTAAGTGATTTTAACTCAGATTTGGCTAGAATACATGAATATATCACTGAATTCATCATTTAATTCGTGATTTGGGATGGAATTTGGGAAGAAAAATTGTGAAACCTTGTAAAAATGTAAAATGATGATTTGAAGGACCAAATGGTATCGGAATTGGATAATTTTGGTATGGTTAGACTCGTGAGGGTATGAGGATTCTGAAAATGTAAATTTTATCTGATTCCAAGACGTGGGCCCGGGGCTCGGGTTTTGCTAATTTCGGGATTTTTGATATTTTTCGAATGTTTTCACTTGGGTTTTGTTCCCTTGGCATATTGTGACGTATTCGTTCTGATTTTGGATAGATTCGACGCGCGTGGAGGCCAATTCGAGGGGCAAAGGTGTTGCGAGCTAGAGAATTAGCCGATTCGAGGTGAGTAATGATTGCAAATGATGTCCTGAGGGTTTGAAACCTCGGATTTGCACATCGTAGTGCTATATTGAGGTGAGTCACGTGCTGGATGATAAGCGTGGGGTCTTTTACTACTGGGGATTGTGACTTGGTCCGTCCTGATTGATGATTTTACCGTGTATTTGACTGAAATTCATTTGTTATCATCATGATTTGGGCTGATTTCCATATTTGGGCTTCGTGCCAACTATTTAAACCCTTCGGGGATTTTTATCACTGTTTCCTCACTGCTTGACTTATTATTTGAACTTAGTCCTGTTGATATCTATTGTTTTACAAACTCAGCCACTTTTACTCAGATTTGAAACTTAAATGATATTTCTACATCATGTTTTGGGCTGAGAACTACTGTTTTACTAATGCCCAAGGGGCTTGTGATGATTTTTGGACTGAGTGAAGCCGAGGGCCATATGTGAGGACATGCTGAGTGATATGAGGTTGAGGGCCTGAGATAATTTATATGCCACGAGGTGGCTTGAGTGATGTGAGGCCGAGTGCCGAGTGATGTGAGGCCGAGTGCCGAGTGATGATGCCACGAGTTGGGTTGATACGGTGCTTGGGCCATAAGGGGCCCCTCCGGAGTCTGGACACCCATAGTGAGCACGGGTATCCATTGTTCTGAGTGATTGACACTATGCCCGAGGGGCTGATATGAGTGAGGTAGCCCGAGGGGCTGATACTGTTCTGAGAGTGAGCCCGAGAGGCTGTTACTATTCTAATATTGAGCCTGAGGGGCTGGCACTGTTTTGATATTGAGACCGAGGGGCTGGTTCTATTATTATTATGCCCAAGGTGCGGTTTGTTGTACATGTTTTGCCCGAGGGGTTGTTTACATTTCTATCATTTTTTTGTTACTCACTTGTAAACTACTTGCTTTACTTGTTGGAAAAAGGGATTCTCACTTGATTTCTCACTGCTTTACTGTTTAAAGTGATTTTACTGCTTCAGTATGGAATGCCTTGTGTTTTTACGTGATTTCTTGCCTTCAGTCTTTATTTATTATTACTACTCACTGAGTCGGAGTACTCACATTACTCCCTACACCGTGTGTACAGATTCAGGCATAGCAGAGTCCGAACCTGAGCGCTGATTCCTTCCAGGCTAGGTAGTGATTTGGAGTTACGAGGTAGTTGTTGACGTCCGCAGCCCCTTGTCTCTCTTGTCCTCTATCATTTATGTTTTCTTCAGACTGTTGTATCGGATTCCGTACTTTGTAGACCTATAGAAGATTCTGTAGTAGCTCATGACTTGTGACACCCCGGTTTGGGTTGTGTCGGGATGGTTTCCACTATTGTTATCCTTAAAGTTTCACAATTTATGAATATTATATTATACATTATTACTGTTTATGATGATTAATTGTTTAAAAGATGTGTTCCGTTTTGGTCTGGCTAGCCTTGTCTTCACGAGAGGCGCCATCACGACTGGGTTCGAGGATTTGGTCGTGACAATGGCACCGAGCCAAGTGGGGGAGTCTACTGTGAGTAGTTGGTTACACGGTTAGGCGCTATGTTGGTTCCAGTTTGAGGCGTACGGGCGAATCAGTTATGGCTTGAGAAAATTGAGACCGAGGATGACTCGAGTAGAGGAAAATTTTGACAAAGGTTATATTATGCTTCATAGAGTAAGAAAAATCACGGGATATCTTAAGTTGTTGTTGGTAAGGAATGCTCGGTGCATAGAGCAGGAAGTTGCCTGGATGTGTCGGGATGAGGATTTCATTCTGCAGTGTCAGAGTGCTAATGATGCACGGGTGGTTATGTTCGTTTGATCAGGCTAATTGCAGTTTGAAGAGAGTGAGTGACTCTCGAGAATGGTTCTATTGTGTTCGAGGTTCTACATGTAACAATTAGGTATCTTAAAGTTGTATATGGGGTTAGAAACTATGTTTTCATGGGAAGAGGTCAAGACTTGTGATATATCTATATTGAATATAGGACTCTATGTATCAGTATCAGTATCAGGAAAGCAAACGTAACGGATTTAGATTCGCAGGAAGTTCCTCAGAGTAAAGTGTTCTGGAATGTGGTGTTTCTGGGAGTGATTAAGTGAGTATTCAGCAGCTTATAGGTCTTAGACAGTGTGGTCTTGTGCTTGGGTCTCGTGTGGTAGCCTGAGTTGAGGAATTATGGTACTACAACAAGAGAGAATATCAAGTTGAAAATGAATCAGAAGGAAATTTAGATAGATGGAATAGTTTGATAGTAGACCGAATTGGTATGGTAAGGATATGATTAATTCCTTGTACGTCTTCGAGGTAATGAGTTCTTTCAGGTATTTTGTGGCGATGCTATTAGGTTTTGATAGCTTGCTTTGCTTGATCGAGTTAAAAGGATACAGTCCTGACATGTCTGATTTGTGTAAAGGGAACTCGGAGAGTTCTTGATGGTTTTTTTACCATAGTTTGGAGATGTATATTTTCTATGGGCATGCGGAGCATGGGATGTATAGTGATTTTTCTTCTATATTGGGACCAATGGAAAGTTCTTGACCAATTGAGTACATAGATGTTTGTGGCTCGGAAGGAAGGGGAAGTTCTCATGTTATCCTGAGATGGCATGGAATATGGGTGGGTTGTGGAGGTTTGACAATTGTGTGTGGAAGGTTACGGTTCAGTTCTGAACGGAAAGTCATGAATTCTTAGGCAGCACGGGCAGTTTCAGATGATTAAATAAGAGGTAATGCTAATTGGGGTGATTTGACGAGGGTATGTGTTTCAGAAAAGACAATGTGATTAAGTTGATGGTACTTCGGTAGTATTGCGGCACTTTCTTGTTAGATCGACTGGTGATATTCGAGTTTGCTTGGGGGAACGGGGAAATTTTTGAATATATATCATGGAATGATTGGGTATTTGAGGCATAGCATGTATTCGTACGGCGAAATTGGGATCGGATGTGGTGATTCATGGGTTGTGTGGATTTGGAGACAGAAGTTCTCGTATTCAAGCTATGTTGTGGTTGTGGATCGTGTGTATTGGCACTGTTTAGCTACTATCGGGATTTGGAGGCTCAAGTGGATTTTTCTTTGTTGGTATGTTAGATGTTGGATGTGTTGTTGGAGTTTAGACTGGTCGTCTCAGTGTTGGGTTATTTTGGACTATTACACTATGGGCTATGCCGGAAATGCCACGGTTGAGTGGAGAGGGGCGGCAGATTATGTTCTAGTAAGGTGGTTTATATTTCAAAGACCCAGCGAATGGCTGGGAAGGATTGTCTTTCTTAATTGAGCCTTCGTGATGGATATCAGTGTAGAGGATTCTACCACTGATTCAGTTCCAGTGTTGAGGAACTCTCCGTATGTGTTCATTGTGGCCGGGCAGGGTTGTTGTTTTCGGTATTGATTTGGCGTCGGGAACTGTATTGTATGGCTCCGGCAAGAGTTATAGTAGTGGAAGGAGCAGCTTCAGGCTTCTTTGATAAGGAGTTCGTTGGCAGGTCAATGTGGATGCGTGTTCTAGCTGAGTCGACTTAGTTGGCCCCAAGCTATATTGTTAAGGGACGGGTTGATTTGACCGTTATTGAGCTTACTAGTGATCTGGGAGATCTATGAGTTGCCTTTCTGTGTTGTGAGACGTTATTATTTGTTGGTTATGGGCACATATGGTGCGGTTCTATTGGGATTCATAGTGGAAGTCGAGCGAGAAAAGTAATTGGGTGTTGCTCGGTGGATGGCATATCGGTTACGTCGTATTGGGTCTGCGTGGTATGTGTTCCTTGTTTCACCGTGGGTGTAGTGATTTGCTTTGGTTCCAGGCATCAAATTGTGTGCAGTTGTCAATTTCGAGCATAGTGACTTGAAGTGTTTCATGTGGAATAATGTTTGGATAGAATCGCCCATTTTTTTACAGCGTAGCTAGGTGGAGATATGACCTTGCGGGTTAGATTCGGGTGTTCTATTTCCATGATGTGAGACAGGTCCTCAATCTTGTGTTGTGGTGGTACGGGTGAGCTTGAGGTACAACTCCTTCATTGAGTCATTTTCATGATTAAGTATGTTAGGACCGTTGCTATTGGCGCGCGTATTATGCCAGTTGTGGCTTAGGCCTCTATTGATGTGTCATGTCACCAGAGTGATGTGTTGGATTAGAGGAGATCGTTGGGATTATTAATGAATACGAACGGATTCGATTTCAGCATGTTGGGAGGATAATGTCGAGGTTCGGCTCAAAAATTTGCTCTGGCATTTGTCAAAGGAGGAGTGACTTCTTGAATGGTTGATCTGGGAAATGGTTATGGCTTACTGCGTGTTTTAGTGATCATTGGCAGTATATGAAAGTGTTGGGGTGAGGCTTTGGTTGATAAGAGTTTTTCTATCGGTATTCGTTTGTTGTGTGCAACTGCTGTAATTAGAAGTTATCACTACGAGTGTTTAAGTCATGTGGTATATCAAGTGATTGCACCTGAGATTGCAAGTATGGGTGATTACAGCTGGTTCGGGCTTATTCTAAATATAGATGCGAGATTCTGATCTTGTGAATGATTTCAGAAGTGAAAATGTGGTTATAAGGCTTATGGGTTATATTGGGTTGTGAAATTTCAGTTACTGTGTGTTATCGGACCTATGTGAGATAGGGTGACGTGGGATCACCCCCGGGTATATGCATGGTAAGGTTATTCAGCGATTGGTTAGCTTTTGGAACAACTCTAAGCACGTTCGTGGATGAACGTATGTTTAAGTGGGGGAGGATGTAACGACCCGACCGATCGTTTTGAGCTTTTGCACTTTGCTCGCCAGTTCTCGGGCATGACTTGCCCCGTGTGGTGTATTATGACTTTTGTAAATCGTTGGTGTTGGGTTCTAGGTTAATCAGAATTTAGTTTGGAAGAATAGTCTCAGTTAAAAGCTTAAATTTTGAAAGGTTTGACCAATATTTGACTTGTTTATATATGATCTCGGATCGGAATTTTTATAATTTGGTTAGCTCCGTATGGTAATTTTGGATTTAGGATCGTGCACGGAAATTTTTTTGGAAGTTTATAGTTTAATTAGGCTTGAAATGGCGAAAATGAGAAGCCGAAGTTTGGAAATTTGACCGAGGGGTTGACTTTTTGATATCGAAATCAAAATCCGACTCAAGAAGTTGGAATATTTCCATTATGTCATTTATGACTTGTGTGCAAAATTTGGGGTCAATCGGACCTGATTTGATATGTTTCGGCGTTGTTTGTGGAATTTGAAATTTCTAAGTTCTTAAGCTTGAATCCGAAGTTGATTTGGTGTTTTGATGTTGTTTTGAGTGATTCGAAAGCTCGACAAGGTGTTAATGAAGTTATGGGAGGTGTTGGTATGTTTGGGTTGAGGTTTGAGGGCCTCGGGTGTGTTTCGGGTGAGTTTTGAGCGAGTCCGGACATTCCTCAACTTAGAAAATGGATGGGGTCATGAAGATCCGCAGGTCGTCGATCCAATTTCGGAAGCCCATATCTTTTGATCTACAAAGAATTTGGAGATGATTCAAAAACAAAAGTTGTAGCTCTTCGTGTCTAGTTTCCAGAAAAGTAAGGATATTGCAATTTGGACATCTGTAAAAAAATTTATGGCCAAAATACTAAAGCCTGTCACTGCAAAGGAAAGTTGTGCGGCCGCGGTCATTTTTGTGCGGACCGCACTGGTTTGTGCGGACCGCGGTCGGTTTTGTGCGGCCCGCGGTCGGTTTTGTGCGGCCCGCGGAGGGTGAAATCTGAGGGTACTCTATAAATACGAGGTTTTGGGTTTTATTTGATATTTTGACCTAGAGAGCTCGGATTTTGGCGATTTTTCGAACATTTTTCAAGAAATTCATCGGGGTAAGTGATTTTAACTCAGATTTGGCAAGAATACATGAATCTATCACTGAATTCATTATTTAATTCGTGATTAGGGATAGAATTTGGGAAGAAAATTGTGAAACCTTTCAAAAATATAAAATGATGATTTGAAGGACCAAATGGTATCGGAATTGGATAATTTTGGTATGGTTAGACTCGTGAGGGTATGAAGATTCAAAAAATGTAAATTTTACCCGATTCTGAGACGTGGGCCCGGGGCTCGTGTTTTGCTAATTTCAGGATTTTTGATATTTTTCGAATGTTTTTGCTTGGGCTTTGTTCCCTTGGCATATTGTGACGTATTTGTTCTGATTTTGGATAAATTCGACGCGCGTGGAGGCCAATTCGAGGGGCAAAGGCGTCACGAGCTAGAGAATTAGCTGGTTCCAGGTGAGTAATGATTGTAAATGATATCCTGAGTGTTTGAAACCCCGGATTCGCACATCGTAGTGCTATATTGAGGTGAGACACGCGCTTGATGATGAGCGTGCGGTCGTTTACTATAGGGGATTGTGACTTGGCCCGTCCCGATTGACGTTTTTGCCGCGTATTTGATTGACACTTATTTGTTATCATCATTATTTGGACTGATTGTCATATTTGGTCGAGCCAACTATTTGAACCCTCCGAGGATTTTTATCACTATTACCTCACTGTTTTGACCTACTACTTGAACTCAATCGTATTGTTTTCCACTATTGTACAACTCATCCACTTTTACTCAGTTTTGAAACTAAAATGATATATTAAATGATGTTTTGAGGCTGAGAACTACTGTTTTTACTAACGCCTGAGGGGCTTATCTGATTTCTGGACTAAGTATGGCCGAGGGCCAGATGTGAGGATACTATGGGATCGGGTTGCGTGCCGCAGCAGTGTTATACTGATATTGATATGAGGCCGAGGGCCTAGATTTGATGCCACGATATGGCTTGATATTGCGCTTAGGCCGTAAGGGGCCCCTCCCGGAGTTTGCATACCCCCAGTGAGCGCCGTCGATGAGATATATGGATCGGGCTGCACGCCGCAGCAGTGTTGGTACTGTTTTATGTGTTTACTTTACTTCATCTGTCTGTCATTATCTATTGTTTGTGCTCCTTCATGTGATATCTATCTGATCGCCTAGCATTTATCTGTTAATTGAGTGTTGTGCCCGAGGGGCGGATTTTCATGCTTATCTACACTATTTGTTTGCATTCATTTGTGTAACAGTTGAAAAAGCCATTTTTAAAAATGGTTTAAACTGAGCTAAGATGTTTTTTCCAAGGATTTCACAGTTTCACTACTTTTATTCAAAGGGTTTTAGACTGCTCTATACAGCATGTTGATGCATTTTTTCGTGATTTCTTACTGCTCAGTTATTATTTACCTTTATTACGCACTGAGTTGGAGTACTCGCTTTACTCCATGCATCTCGTGGGCAGATGCAGGTATTTGTTCACCCGGTAGTGGGTATTGAGTTGGTCGGAGGCTAAGTTCTCGGAGTTTAGTGAGGTGACTGCCAGCGTTCGCAGCACCGCATCTCTTCTTTTTGTTTATCAGTCCTATTTTATATGTTTCAGGCCTTTCAATTGTATTTATACTCTAATAGATGCTCGTGACTTGTGACACCCCGGTTTGGGCTATGTCGGGTTGTATTTCCGCTAATTATTATCATTTAATCACATTTAAACTGCTTATGAACTGTTTAACCGCTTTAAATAGGATGTATTGGGTTTAGTAGGTTGGCCTTGTCTTCACGAGAGGCACCATCATGACCGAATCGGGGATTGGGTCGTGACAACAAGATAGTTTTGAAGAAATAGAGACAGAATCTCTAATAAGTTTAAAAGAATTAATGGAATCAACTAGTTCTATGTGATGACCCGACTCGTCGTCTCATGAGTTACCGCTCCATTTTCCCGATTTTTGCTTCTTTATGCTTCGTTATCCATATTTTATGTGGGCGAGTTGATTGGTTTGCGTTTGGTGTGATTATGGTAATAAATGAGACACTTAGTCTCTTTTAAGAAGGCTTAAGTTGGAAAAGTCAACCGGATGTTGACTTATGAGTTAGAGGGCTCGGATGTGAGTTCCGATGGTTCGGTTAGCTTCAGGAGCTGATTTATAACTTAGGAGTGTGATCGAAATTGGTTTTGGAGGTCCGATGTAGAATTAGGCTTGAATTGGCGAAGTTAGTATTTTGGCAATTTCCGGTTGGTAGGTGAATTGCAGTAGCTTTGTTAGGTGGTTTTGGATGTGTGTGCAAAATTTTAGGTCATTCGGAGGTGATTTGGTAGGGTTTTTTATCAAATGCGTGTTTCGAAAGTTATAGAAGAACTTAGGCTTGAATTCGATGTAATTCGATGGTTTTAGTGTTTTTTGAGGTGTTGTGGTGATTGGAACGAGTTTGGATGATGTTTTAGGAGGTGTTGGTGCTTTTAGTTGAGGTCCCGGGGGCCTCGGGGTGATTTCGGATGGCTAAGCGGGAAGAATTTGGACTTGTGATGTTGCAGATTGTTGTGGTATTTTCGCACCTGCGGTTTGGAAGTCGCAGGTGCGGTGTCACATATGCGGGCTGGAGGTCGCAGAAGAGGAAAGGCAAGGCAAAGGGTGGGATCGCATATGCATATAGGGGACCGCACCTGCGGAACCACAGATGCGGCTATAGGACCGCAGATACGATTAGGCTGGACTTAAGGAATTCCGCAGAAGCGGTGGTAGGACCACAGAAGCAGTACCGTAGAAGCGATTTTTGACCGCAGAAGCAGTTATGATTGGGCAGAAGGTATTTAAGTTCTCCTTCGCAAATTTTGTAGAGTTTGTCATTTTTCACTTCGGGCTTGGAGAATTGTGGGCGATTTTGAAGAGGGGTTTCAAGGAGCTTCGATAAAGTAAGGATTCTTGGACCTAAAACACACTTCTATGGTGGTATTTCATAAATTAAGACTGAAATTTAAGGAATTAATGGACTAAAAATGGAGGTTTAGGGCTTGAGTTTAAGAGGGCTTAAATTAAGGATTTGAGGGGTCAATTGAACCCCGATTCTTGTGATTTTGATATGTATGAACTCGTGGGGAGATAAGGAATATTTTGATGTGAAAATTTCTAAGTTTCGAGAAGTGGGCCCGGGGCTCGAGTTTTGCTAATTTCGGAATTTTTGATGCTTTTCAATTATTTTCGCTTGAGTTTTGTGCCCTTAGCCAATTGTAACGTATCCGTTATGGTTTTGGTCAGATTCGACGCGCGAGGAGGTCGATTTGAGAGGCAAGGGCATAGCGAGCTAGAGTTTTGGCCGGTTTGAGGTGAGTAATGAATGTAAATGATGTCCTGAGGGTTTGAAACCCCGGAATTTCACATCCTATTGCTATATTGAGGCGAGACACGCGCTCTATGACGAGGGCGGGGTCGTTTACTATTGAGGATTGTGACTTGGTCTATCCCGAGTGATATTTTTACCTCGTATTTGATTGAGGTTTAATTGATATCATCATTACTTGGACTAAATGTCATATTTGGGCTTCATGCCAACTATTTGGACCCTTCAGGGATTGTTATCACTGTTTCTTCACTATTTGACATATTACTTGATCTGAGTCCTATTGTTCAATACTGTTTTACAAACTCAGCCACTTTTACTCTGATTTGAAACTTAAATAATATTTCTAATGACATTTTGGGTTGAGGACTACTATTTTATTATTGCCCGAGGGGCTTATGTGATTTCTGGACTGAGTAATGGATGGGTTGCGCGCCGCAGCAGTATTATATTGATATTGAGGCCGAGGGCCCAGTTGATGGCACGAGATGGCTGGTTATTGCGCTTAGGCCGTAAGGGGCCCCTCCCGGAGTCTATACACCCATAGTGAGCGTCGTCGACGATAAATAAATGGATCGGGCTGCGCGCCGCAGCGGGTACTAGAGAGTACCATTTTATGTGTTGCATTTCTTTATTTATCTGCTTATCTGTTGTAGTATTTCTATATTTCGATTTCATTGGTTTATCGCTTTCATTCTACTTGTCTTAAACTACCTAATTATAGATTACCCTGTGCTTTTCTATGATTTCTTATTCTCAGCCTTTATTTATGTTTATTACTCACTGGGTCGGAGTACTCACATTACTCCCTGCACCTTGCGTGTAGATCCAGGTACATCTGAGGCTGAGTGAGGATTATTTCAGTTGAGTAGCGCATATCCTGGAGCATCGAGGTAGCTGCATGGCGTCCGCAGCTCTGATCTCACCCTTTTATCCTTGTTTTTAATTAGTATTCCCTAGATGGACATGTATTAGGTTGATAAACCTATATTAGAGGTTCAGACTTGTGACACCGGATCTTTTTGGGATATGTTGTAGGATTATTATTGAGATTTTGCATGTTTTAGCTCTTATTTCAGACTTCAAGTATTATGACTTGGTAAATTATTTGTGTTAATTAATTACGAACTGTGTGAGAAATGGGTTAAGGTTATTATATGGTCGGGCTTGCCTAGCAGTGTGCTGGGCGACATCACGACCGAGGTTGGGGTCGTGACAAGTTGGTATCAGAGCCTAAGTTACATAGGTCTCGCAAGTCATGATCCGGTTTAGTAGGGTCTCGCGGATCGGTACGGAGACGTCTGTATTTATCCTCGAGAGGCTGCAAGACCTTTAGGAAAAACTTCACATCCTTGAAATTCTGTCATGCGACTTTGTTGATTCGAGAACTAAACTTCTGTCATTCTATTCTCTCACAGATGGTGAGGATGTGAGCTACCGGACAAGGTGGACGGCCACCAGTGCCACCCACTGGGGCCACCAGAGGCCGTGGACGCGGTCGTGGACGTGGTAGAGGCAGAGCAACGAGGGAAGCACTTGTTGATCCACCAGCTGCCCCAACTTCGGATCAGGCTCCAGCAGCACCAGTTTAGGCACCAGTTGTGCCCATCGTGATTCCGGGTCTTCAGGAGGCCTTGGCATAGATCTTATCTGTTTGCACTGGCCTGGCTCAGGCAGTTTCAGCCACTACCGCAGCACTACTTCACAGGCCGGGGGAGGCAATCAGACCCCCGTTGCTCGCACACCTGAGCAGGTAGTGCAGGGACTACAGACGTGGGGGCACCTCCAGCCCAGCCGGTTGCGCCAGTTTAGGAGTTCATAGTACCAGCCATGCCGGATGATGAGCAGCGTCTTGGTAGGCTCCAGCCTCCATCGTTCAGTGGCACTGAGGGCGAGGATGCCCAGGGTTTTCTTGACAAGTGTCAGCAGAAGCTCCGTACAGTAGGGATTCTTGAGTCTAGTGGTGTGGCATTTACCACCTTTCAGTTCTCGGGAGCTGCCTTTACTTGGTGGGAGGATTTTGAGAGGTGTAGGCCTGTCAGTGCAGCACTTCTTTCTTGGCAGCAGTTTTCTGCTCTCTTCTTGGAGAAGTATGTACCACAGTCCTGCAGAGAGGAGTTGTGTAGGCAGTTTGAGTGGTTGACACAGGGGAATATGACCGTGACCCAGTATGAGATGAGGTTTTCTAAGTTGGCTCGTCATGACATTTGGATGGTTCCATCAGATCGTGAGAGGATCAGGAGATTTGTGGATGGCCTTAACTACCATCTCCGTATTCTAATGACTAAAGAGAGAGTATTGGGTGCTACGTTCGAGGAGGTGGTTGATATCACTCGTGAGATTGATATGGTTCGCCGTCGAGAACGAGAGGAGAAGGAGGCCAAGAGGACTCGAGGATCGGGCAGTTACAGTGGTGTTCCTTCGAGGGGCTAGTTCCAGCATAGTAGAGGTCATTCTTTCAGGCCTGCTTAGTCGGCCCGTTCAGAGTATCGTAGGGCATCTTCAGGTCATGGTCATCATAGGTCTCAATAAGGCTAGCCTTCGTTCAGTGTCCTCCCAGCTCAGAGTTCATCTTGTGCCCCATCAGCTCAGGGTTCTTCTGCGCCGAGTGCATCTGCTAGTCACTCTGGTGCGAGGGGTTCCCTTTAGTCCCCATCTCCAGCACAGGGTAGTTGTTATGAGTGCGGAGAGTTTGGACATATGAGGAGGCAGTGCCCTCGACTTCGGCTCCAGTTACTTTACCACCCGCCTAGCCAACTAGGGATGGAGGTCAGGCAGCCAGGGGTCGCCCCAGAGGGGGAGGTCGATCAGGTGGTGGCCAGGCTCGTTTCTATGCCATTTCAGGCAGGACAGATGCTGTCATTATAGGTATTATTTCAGTCTGCCACAGAGATGCCTCTGTATTATTTGATTCCGGTTCCACCTATTCTTATGTGTCCTCATATTTTGCTCATTATTTGGGTACGCCCCAGGAGTTTCTTGCTTTACCTGTTCATGTGTCCACCCCGGTGGGCGATACTGTTGTTGTGGACCGTGTGCACCGGTCATGTGTTGTGACTATTAGGGGTTTGGAGACCCGAGTTGATCTATTGCTATTGAGAATGGTAGACTTTGATGTTATTTTGGGCATGGATTGGTTATCTCCATGTCATGCTATTCTAGACTGTCATGCTAAGATAGTCACTTTGGCTATGCCGGGTGTACCGCGGATCGAGTGGCATGGCGTGACTGATTATGTTCCTAGTAGAGTGATCTCTTTCTTGAAGGCCCAACATATGGTTGGGAAGGGTTGTATGTCATATTTAGCGTTTGTGAGGGATGTTGGAGCTGAGACTCCCAGTATCGATTCTGTCCCAGTTGTGAGGGATTTTCCCGATGTGTTTCCTGCAGACCTGTCGGGCATGCCACCGGATAGGGACATTGATTTTGGTATTGACCTGGTGTCGGGCACTCAGCCCATTTCTATTCCGCCGTATCGTATGGCGCCAGCAGAGTTGAAAGAATTGAAGGGGCAGCTTCAGGAACTCCTAGATAAGGGGTTCATTCGGCCTAGTGTGTCACCGTGGGGTGCGCCGGTTCTGTTTGTGAAGAAGAAGGATGGCACAATGAGATTGTACATTGATTATAGACAATTGAACAAGGTAACAATTAAGAACAAGTATCCTTTGCCTCGCATTGAGGATTTATTTGACCAGCTTCAGGGAGCGAGGGTGTTCTCTAAGATTGATCTCCGTTCGGGCTATCACCAGTTGAAGATCAGGGATTCAGATATTCTTAAGACTGCTTTCAGGACTAGATATGGTCACTATGAGTTTCTTGTCATGTATTTCGGGCTGACCAATGTCCCAGTAACGTTCATGCATTTGATGAACAGTGTATTTCAACCTTATCTGGATTCATTCATTATTGTATTCATTGATGATATTCTGGTGTACTCGCGTAGTCAGGAGGAGCACGCGGAGCATTTGCGAGTTGTATTGCAGAGATTATAGGAGGAGAAGCTTTATGCAAAATTCTCCAAGTGTGAGTTTTGGCTCATTTCAGTGGCTTTCTTGGGACATGTGGTGTCCAGCGAGGGTATTCAGGTTGATCCGAAGAAGATAGAGGCGTTTCAGAGTCGGCCTAGGCCGTCCTCAGCCACAGAGATTCGTAGCTTTCTTGGGTTGGCAGGCTATTATCGTCGGTTTGTTCAGGGATTCTCATCAATTGCATCGCCCTTGACCAAGTTGACTCAGAAGGGTGCCCCACTTGTTTGGTCGGACGAGTGTGAGGAGAGCTTTCAGAAGCTCAAGACACCTTTGACCACAGCTCCAGTGTTGGTTTTATCATCAGCTTCAGGTTCATATACCGTATATTGTGATGCTTCGAGAGTTGAGACTGGTTTTGTATTGATGCAGGACGGTAGAGTTATTGCTTATTCTTCTTGTTAGTTGAAGCCCCATGAGAAGAATTACCCTGTTCATAATTTGGAGTTGGCTGCTATAGTTCATGCATTGAAGATTTAGAGGTACTACTTGTATGGCGTATCTTGTGAGGTATTCACCGATCATCGCAGTTTTCAGCATTTGTTCAAGCAAAATGATCTTAATTTGAGGCAGCGGAGGTGGTTGGAGTTGCTTAAAGATTATGATATCACTATATTGTATCATCCGGGAAAGGCCAATGTGGTTGCCGATGCTTTGAGCCAAAAGGCAGTGAGTATGGGCAGCTTGGCATATATTCCAGTTGGGGAGAGACCCCTTGCAGTTAATGTTCAGGCCTTGGCCAATTGGTTTGTGAGACTAGATATTTCGGAGCCCAGCCGGGTGTTGGCTTGTGTGGTTTCCCGGTCTTCCTTATATGATCGCATCAGAGAGCGCCAGTATGATGACCCGCATTTACTTGTCCTTAAGGACAGAGTTCAACATGATGATGCCAGAGATGTGGCCATCGGTGATGATGGTGTGTTGAGGATGCAGGGCCGGATCTGTGTGCCCAATGTGGATGGGCTTAGAGAGTTGATTCTGGAGGAGGCCCATAGCTTGCGGTATTCCATTCATCTGGGATGCCTCAAATATGTATCAGGATTTGAGGCATCACTATTGGTGGAGAAGAATGAAGAAAGATATTCTGGGATTTGTAGCTTGGTGTCTCAATTGTCAGCAGGTGAAATATAAGCATCGGAGACCAGGTGGCTTGCTTCAGGGGATGGTTATTCCCGAGTGGAAGTGGGAGAGGGTCACTATGGACTTTGTGGTTGGACTTCCTTGGACTTTGAAGAAGTTTGATGCTATTTGGGTGATTGTGGATCGGCTGACCAAGTCCGCGCACTTCATTCTTGTGGGTACTACCTATTCTTCAGAGCGGTTAGCATGGATTTATATCCAAGAGATTGTTCGGTTGCATGGTGTTTCGGTTTCCATTATCTCATATGGAGGTACTCAGTTTACTTCACAGTTTTGGAGAGCCGTGTAGAGAGAGTTGGGTACTCAGGTGGAGTTGAGCACAGCATTTCATCCTCAGACGGACAGACAGTCCAAACATACTATTCAGATATTGGAGGACATGTTGCGTACGTGTGTTATTGATTTCGGAGGTTCGTGGGATAAGTTTTTGCCGCTTATACAGTTTGCCTACAACAACAGCTACTAGTCGAGTATTCAGATGGCTCCTTATGAGGCTTTGTATGGTAGGCGATATAGATCTCCAGTTGGTTGGTTCGATCCCAGCGAGGCTAGGCTATTGGGAACGGATTTGGTTCAGGATACCTTAGAGAAGGTGAAGGTGATCCGAAGAGACTTCGTACAGCGTAGTCGCGTCAGAAGAGTTATGCAGACCGGAAGGTTCGAGATGTATCCTATATGGTGGGTGAGAAGGTTTCGCCCATGAAGGGTGTTATGAGATTTGGGAAGAAGGGGAAATTGAGTCCTCGATTCATTGGGCCTTTTGAGGTGCTTCGGAGGATTGGGGAGGTGGCTTATGAGCTTGTGTTGTCACCCAGCTTGTTGAGTGTTCATCCGGTATTTCATGTTTCTATGCTCCGGAAGTATATTGGAGATCCGTTGCATGTTTTGGATTTCAGCACGGTTCAGTTGGATGATGATTTGACCTTTGATGTGGAGCCAGTAGCTATTTTGGGTCATCAGGTTCGAAAGTTAAGATCAAAGGATATAGCTTCAGTGAAGGTACAGTGGATAGGTCGACCCGTGGAGGAAGCTACTTGGGAGACCGAGCTGGAGATGCGGAGCAGATATCCTCACCTGTTTGAGGCTTCAGGTATGTTTCTAGGCTCGCTCGAGGACGAGCGTTGGTTTAAGTTGGGGAGGATGTGACAACCCGATCTGTCGTCTCATGCGTTAATGCTCCATAGTTCCCATTTCTACTTCTTTATGCTTCGTTATCCGTATTTTATGTGGGCGAGTTGATTGGTTTGCGTTTGGTGTGATTTTGGTAAGAAATGAGACACTTAGTCTCTTTTAAGAACGCTTAAGTTGGAAAAGTCAACCGGATGTTGACTTATGAGTTAGAGGGATCGGATATGAGTTCTGATGGTTCGGTTAGCTTCGGGAGGTGATTTATAACTTAGGAGTGTGATCGGAATTGGTTTTGGATGTCCGGTGTAGAGTTAGGCTTGAATTGGCGAAGTTAGTATTTTGGCGATTTCCGGTTGGTAGGTGAGATTTTGATCCGAGGGTCGGAATGGAATTCCGAGAGTTGCAATAGCTTTGTTAGGTGGTTTCGGATGTGTGTGCAAAATTTTAGGTCATTCGGAGGTGATTTGGTTGGGTTTTTGATCAAATGAGTGTTTTGGAAGTTTTAGAAGAACTTAGGCTTGAATTCGATGTAATTCGATGGTTTTGGTGTTGTTTGAGGTGTTTTGGTGATTGGAATGAGTTTGAATGATGTTTTAGGAGGTATTGGTGCTTTTGGTTGAGGTCCTGGGGGCCTCGGGGTGATTTCGGATGACTAAGCGGGAAGAATTTGGACTTGTGATGTTGCAGATTGCTGCTGTTATGGTATTTTCGCACCTGCGGTTTGGAACCTGCAGGTGCGGTGTCGCATATGCAGGTTGGAGGTGGCAGAAGAGGAAAGTCAAGGCAAAGGCTGGGATCGCAGATGCGGATAGGGGACCGCACTTGCGGAACCGCAGATGCTGCTATAGGACTGCAGATGCAATCTGGACTTAAGGAATTCCGTAGAAGTGGAGGTAGGACCGCAGAAGCGGTACTATAGAAGCAGTTTTTTGACCGCAGAAGTGGTTATGACTGGGCAGAAGGTATTTAAGTTCTCCTTCGCGAATTTTGTAGAGTTTGTCATTTTTCACTTCGGGATTGGAGAATTGTGGGCGATTTTGATGAGGGGGTTTCAAGGAGCTTCGATAAGGTAAGGATTCTTGGACCTAAAACACACTTCTATGGTGGTATTTCATGAATTAGGACCGAAATTTAAAGAATTAATGGACTAGAAATGGAGGTTTATGGCTTGAGATTAAGAGGGCTTAAATTAAGGATTTGAGGGGTCAATTGAACCCCGATTCTTGTGATTTTGATATGTATGAACTCGTGGGGAGATAAGGAGTCTAATGATGTAAAAATTTATGAGTTTAGAGAAGTGGGCCTGGGGCTCGGGTTTTGCTAATTTCGGAATTTTTGATACTTCTCGATTATTTTCACTTGGGTTTTGTTCCCTTAGCCTGTTGTAACGTATCTGTTGTGGTTTTGGTCAGATTCGACGTGCGGGGAGGTCGATTTGAGAGGCAAGGGCATAGCGAGCTAGAGTTTTGGCCGGTTTAAGGTGAGTAATGAATGTAAATGAAGTCCTGAGGGTTTGAAACCCCAGAATTTCACATCATAGTGCTATATTGAGGCGAGACACACGCTCTATGACGAGTGCGGGATCGTTTACTATTGGGATTGTGACTTGGTCCGTCCCGAGTGATATTTTTACCGCGTATTCGATTGAAGTTTAATTGATATCATCATTAATTGGACTAAATGTCATATTTGGGCTTCATGCCAACTGTTTGGACCCTTCGGGGATTGTTATCACTGTTTCTTCACTATTTGACATATTACTTGATCTCAGTCCTATTGTTTAATACTGTTTTACAAACTCAGTCACTTTTACTCAGATTTGAAACTTAAATAATATTTCTAATGACGTTTTGGGCTGAGGACTACTATTTTATTATTGCCCGAGGGGCTTATGTGATTTCAAGACAGAGTAATGGATGGGCTGCGCGCCGCAGCAGTATTATATTGATATTGAGGTCGAGGTCCTAGTTGATGCCATGAGATGGGCTGGTTATTGCGCTTGGGCCGTAAAGGGTCCCTCCCGGAGTCTACACACCCCAGGTGAGCGCTGTCGACGATAAATAAATGGATCGGGTTGCACGCCGCATCGGGTACTAGAGAGTACCGTTTTATGTGTTGCATTTCCTTATTTATCTGCTTATCAGTTGTAGTATTTCTATATTTCGATTTCATTGGTTTATCGCTTTCATTCTACTTGTCTTAAACTGCCTAATTATAGATTACCCTGTGCTTTTCTATGATTTCTTATTCTCAGCCTTTATTTATGTTTATTACTCACTGGGTCGGAGTACTCACATTACTCCATGCACCTTGCGTGCAGATCCAGGTGCATCTGAGGCTGAGTGAGGATTATTTCAGTTGAGCAGCGCATATCCAGGAGTATCGAGGTAGCTGCATGGTGTTTGCATCTCTGATCTCTCCCTTCTATCCTTGTTATTAATTAGTTTTTCCTAGATGGACATGTATTAGGTTGATAAACCTGTATTAGAGGCTCAGACTTGTGACACCGGATCTTTTTGGGCTATGTTGTAGGATTATTATTGAGATTCCGCATGTTTTAGCTCTTATTTCAAATTCCAAGTATTATGACTTGGTGAATTATCTGTGTTAATTAATCACGAACTGTGTGAGAAATGGGTTAAGGTTATTATATGGTCGGGCTTGCCTAGCAGTGTGTTGGGCGCCATCACGACCGGGGTTGGGGTCGTGACATTCTAGCCCAAGCCCATTTCAGAGAACAACTTACCAAAGTACCATAGATACTAGCACAGGAAATGTACCTAGAAAAAGAGTATATAGAATAGATCAAGAAACAGAAATAGAAAACGTAAACCCATCAGGAAAAAGAATGCCTATAGAAGAACCTATAAGACTATAGGAAGGAGGAAGTAAGGGTAAAATATTAAATATAGCAGCTCATGATCCACAAATGTGGAACTTAGTAATAGACCTATGGAAAGGAATAGTAGTAGCAGACTTTATAAAAACTTATAATGACACAGACGCAGAAACAATGTATAAATATATGGAGACCTTCTTAGGAGAATCAACAAAGGGCTTATGAGAAGCCTATAAATCAGAATTTCCACAAGATTTTCAAATGTTAATAGCAATGGGACCAAATCCTTATAAGTTTACAAATAAAATGCATAGCTTGATCACAGGCGAAGATCCAAATAGTGGATTAGTAGTATTACAAAAGAACGCTTTAATAATGGCGAGACCGGCACCCAGTGTCTCACCTATCCTTGCGTACCAACTTGCAACTAAGGGACTCTGAACATATGATGTCATACTTTTGGCCATGGGCCACATTGCAAGACGACAGCGAATATTGACTAAATATCAATATAAAGCTTGGCCGACAAGGCCGTCATATTTATTACAGCTGACAAACCAACCAAATATATATACAAGGCCTGAAAGCCCAGCATACTGCACTAACTGACAATATATGTCTACAAGCCTCTACTAATGGATATACTATGATCGGAACGGCTCTCCGACCTACTCATGACGTATATACATATATATGCAAGATACACATAAGGATCTAGACCCGGAAACTCCGAAAGGCATGGAGCTTACCAATCAAGCTGAACTCGAGCAACACTTATTGAAGAGGCCTACTCGTCTATCTATCTGACCTGCACGCATGAAATGCAGCGCCCCCAGAAAAGGGACGTCAGTACGAAATAATGTACGGAGTATGTAAGGCAATATACTGAAAGCTGAAATTGAACTGATAATATAATAACTGCAAGTAGCTGGAAGTCAAAGATAATCTGAAGATATGCATACCTGTTGATACTGACTCAACTCTCTCAAAATAGTAAGTAAAATAACCGTTCGGCCATATATATATATATAACTGCTCTGCCGTAGTAGGCTCGCTCATAAGCGCTCGGCCATACTAGGCTTTGTATCTCGACCAACTGGGCTCGCTCATATGCACTCGGCCACAGTAGGATTGGCATATAACTTACCATCTTATCAGAGGTTGCCCAATAGGGGCCTGCCCATCGATTATAGCTCGATGGTAATGAAAATACTTTTAATACTGTATATATATAAACTCTCTACTCTCTTGACTGGAAGAAGGAAATACTCAACTGAATATGAAGTCCCAATAAGGAGAATATTATAACTTACAACACTAGGAAAATATACGCAATTTGCGAGACTAGCAAAATATACGTAAATTCCGGGATATGAATGTAATGACGAGGTCATGCCAAATGAAAGAAGAGCTTAGCCTTAACATACCTGCTCTTTGAATTATTTGAACGAATCTGCTTCTGCAAAATTTACACTGGATTCCTTGAAATCTTGGACGAATTTGTTCTACTTTGAACCTTTTTGAACTAAAGAATGGATTCAAACTTTAAGCTTGTTCCAACGTTTTTTGAAGCTTCTATTTCCATGTTCTTGATTTCAAACCAACGAAATGAATTGAGGCTTAAGGATTTTTTTGGACGAAATGAAATGACTTTTGTTTCTCACGTTTTTGGTTCAAAGACAGAATGTGCTTCCTTTGATGAATTGCTTACTAAGTCACAAGTTTTATTTGTTAAGACTTAAATTCAAGTTATGTCTTAGTCATATACATAAATTGCCATCTGGCGACAGTGACTTACTTAGTCATTTGCAATGTTGTGGCTTCTTGCCACGTGGGTGGGGTGGGATATTAATTTTTATCCACTTATTAGTTGTCTAGGTAATGTCTTGTTACCCGACAATTAATCAATTACCCGCATAATTTAAAAATTACCATAAATTACTTAAAATTTTATTTATTTTCAAAATACTTCATATATACTTTATATATTATATTTTTATATATATTATACTACCGTGGTTATATGGTACCTTGCATGGTACTGGTTCATAATTATTGCTCGACCCGTATTTTATTCCAAATTGTCCACTTCAACGAAACTCATTTTCTTTAATCCGTGTACCCCTTTATCCTTCATGAATTTATTCATAACTTATAATCTTTATAACCCCCAAATAATCTTTTCCTTGGACTGATGTCAATTTCCTTATGACAAATTTAACTTACAATACTACAGGGTACAATGCTGTCATAACTTAATACTGCAGAGGGTAATACCATCATCGTAATATAATACTGCAGGACATAATATTGATGTAAAATTGCGGGGCGTAACATTCGCATTGTCTAAATTATGGAATATATCTTCACTTTATTCATGGGTAAGGTTGGGTAGATAGCATCAAGTAGGCTGCTTGACCGAGGTATCTCGGTTGAGTGCCAGTCGTACTCCCCGAGGTCCGGGCGTGACAAAAACCCAACTGATCGATGGTTGCACAATAGGTGTCGTATCGGGCTGACTATAGCGCGACTCGGTGAGTAAAATAGATACATATATATAATGCATGTTGGACTCATGGAATCACATTCTAAACCTTTCGGAGTTACGTAAGGTCGTCGCACCTTCAATTAACATTATGGACACCCATACCATTAATATGTACCTCAATAAGATTCAAGGACCACACATACTTTGTTAGAATAACTTTATAAGGAAAGAACAACATGGACAACAGAGTAGATCCGTTATGATATAGCATATCGTTTATGTTCATTTCACTTTAGATCATGTCAAAAGAAAGAATGAAGTTCCTTTAACATACCTTTGTAATCTTTTCTCTAATCATCAACCAAGCTCAATATGATCCTCTTACGTCTATAATGAGTAAACCGACTTCGTTATCATTATATAAGCATTGTATCTCTCATATTTCGAAACCAATATTCTACAAGAAAATGGATAGCACCTCCCCTATTTTTTATTACATCCTATAAGTTACTAAAAGTCACCAAACAACAAAAATATAATTCACAATAAGTTATCTGATTACTTCAACAACCATTTTGAGCAGCAAGCTTGATTTACAATTAATGAAATATAATTAATCCAATTTCTTTTCCATGAATCTGCCTACAAGATCTATAACATCATACTTATTCTTACCATATCATTTTCAGCCCAAACATCATAAGAATAATCTTCAAAAATGGTCTGCATGCCTAGCACATTAACCTTTATCGTTAACCTCCTATTTTTCATGTTATCCTCTTCAATAAACTGAATTAGCAATTGGGTAAGATTAACAACACCAGCCACAACATAATCAAACTATTTATAACAATTTAAAGTCATAACAAACTATATATATAGCCTCAACACAACCCACAAAAAAGATAACGATTCCTTATGCCATGTCAATTGCTATCTTGTAGATTTTCACTCAAACAACTCAATCAACACATGATTAACCTTAAGAACAAATATGAACATGATTTAATTACCTTAGGAAGTACATACAACTTCAAATACCCAGTTTTTGTAGCTCACAACCCCCCTCAATCATATCACAACATTATAGGAGTTGTATTCTCTTCTTGAATCAACTTTTGTTGTTAAAGTTGGTGTGTAAACACTTATATTTCTCCTTGAAACTCTAATATATATGAAGGAGGTATTTATTCTTATCTTAATCAACAAGAACAACATGAAATTTGAGGTTACATCACTTTGAAGAATCCTCCAAAATAGATGAAGAATTATGATCTGCAAACACTACGGGCTTTATAGCGTTGGATTCATGTTTTATCTTTAGTTTTCACTTTAGAATCATGGAGAGTGCTTTGGGATAGTATAGGGTCTGGTTGGGTCGAAATATGACACCAAATGACCCTTGCCCGGATCTTTAAAGTTTGGAGAATCACCCACCGCCTAAGTAGGTCCAATTGGGAGTTGCTTGTGCAGTCTCGCAAAAATGCGAATATGTCTTGTATCCGGCGAAATCAGAGGGTCCAATTTCTTGCTATTAGTTCATTTCAGAAGAACATCTCAAGGCCTCAAGGACACGAAGCTATGACCGAGTTCCCTCCCTCGAAGTTCGTTGAGGCCTGGCCTAAAGGGAATATCGATCGAGGCTAGAGTAAAAATGGGCAGTTCCCGAGGCCCGCGGATAAGTCTGACAAAATCTGGCCTGCCCAAAACCTATATCAAGGTGTCACAACTAGTTGACTCATCTCCATATCTTTGTAATTAATGCTTTTCGTACTATGTTGGGATTCCTCTCCTATATAAAGGGGATCCTTACCATTTTGTAGGGAGATTGTTGTTGCTCCGACTATTCTACTTGAGATAAATAACAACTCTCTCTCTCTTTTTCTTTTCTCTCCAACATATTTTCTCGGTATTATTGTTCATATTTATTGCCTTCATACTTGTTCTTCATTTATTGCTTGTCATTGGGCATAAAGAGCCTCCCTTAATTATATCTTATCTATTAGCCCTTTCTCGATTATCCCCGATAGCTCGAACCCGAGCCCAGGCATTGACCTCAAGGCCCCTCATCAGACAGTCCAAGGCCCGAATAGCTAAACCCTCGGTTTGGTTATAACTCTACTTTAGTTTGTATTTCGTCTTTAAACTTCACATACCTAGCATCAACTGCTTAACAACTAGCATAAAATTAGATCACATATTTTTAGAGTCTCATCAACAAATTTAATTGTTATTACTATTTTCACGTAAACAGTTTGGCGCCCACCGTGGGGCTAAAAATAATAGTGATTATTTTCTTGCTGGTTTCGTGACACAACGCAAGTTATTTTTCACACTTTTTCTTGTCCAAGATCTTCGATTTCAGGTCAAAATGTCTGGCTCAGTGAACAGAGTTGAGAACGACAACCTTGAAAACCATGGAGAAAATGGTGTAGCTATTCCAATTGTTGGCGCGCCACCACAGAACCCCGATAACGCACCTGGACCGATTCCAGTGGATGCGGGTTCGCAAGACGCACAGCATGTCGACGAAACCTCACACGCCGATAGGAGCATACAACATGGCGACCAAAAAGAAGCCCAAAAAACCCCAGCTCGGGAAGAATGGGAAGTTAGCCTTCATGTTATTTTTGAAATCTTGCAGGCACAACAGCTAGCTATCGCTCAGCTACAAAGCCACCCGAAGACTCCTAGCATAATAGTACCGAAAGCTACTCCCCCGACCGAATAGGTACCGGAGAGATCGATCAACAACAGATCAGTAGTCGATCCTGCCATCGTAAAAATGCTCAAGGACCTCACCAAAAGGATCGAGTCTGGCGAGAAAGTAATAGCAGCCAACGACAAGAAGGTCAAAACCTATAACTTCAGTGTCGACCAAATCCCAGGGGCACCCCCGGTCCTGAAAGGTGTAGATTCGAAGAAATTCGTGCAATGGCCGTTCCTAGAGGAAGCGGCTCCGAAACCCATTCCAAAGAAGTTCAAAATGCTAGAACTACCAAAATACAATGGGACCTCAGATCCCAATGAACACGTCACTGCCTACACATGCGCAGTAAAGGGAAACGACATAAAAGACGATGAGATCGAGTCTGTCTTACTGAAGAAGTTTAGAGAAACACTCTCAAAGGGGGCCATGATGTGGTATCACAACCTACCTCCCAACTCCATAGGCTCATTTGCCATGCTAGCAGACTCCTTTATAAAGGCATACGTCGGAGCCATAAATGTATCAACAAGGAAGTTCGACGTATTTAAGATTAAGCAGAGGGAGAATGAAATGCTGCGAGAATTCGTATCTTGCTTCCAAATGTAACGATTACCCTCGGTCTCTGACGACTGGGTAGTGCAGGCTTTCACTCAAGGGTTGAATGAACGAAGCTCGGTGGCTTCAAAACAGCTAAAACAAAAGTTGATCGAGTATCCAACTGTGACCTGGTCGGATGTCCACAACTGGTACCAGTCGAAAATCAGGGTCGAGGATGACCAGTTGGGAGCCCCCTCGGGCTTAGTATACCCAAGCAGGCTCCTGGCAAAGGAACCAAAACCAAACAAATAAAGATATCAGTCGTACATCGAGGACAGGATCCTCGGGGACTCATCAACAGAGCCAGATTTGATAGGAATGCAGGGCCAACAGGTGCACCTCACTTGCCGAAATACAACTTCAACGTCGATGTATCGGACATCGTGTTCGCATCAGCAAAATCAAAGATTCCAAGTGGCCCAGGCCTATACAATCAGATCCCTCACAAAGGAATCACAACTTAGTGTGCGAGTTTTACAACACGCACGGCCACAGGACCGAGGATTTCCACTAACTCCGAGAAGAGGTAGCCCGACTACTTAACAAAGGGCATCTCCGGGAATTCCTTAGCGATCAAGCCAAAATCAGTTTCGGGAAAGAGAGGCAACCAAGAAGTACGAAGCAAATGAGCCACAGCATGTTATCCACATGGTATTGGGGGCGTCGACACTCCCCAGGAACCCATGATGAGAAGGACAAAAATATTCATCACTAGAGAAAAGTGAACCCGGGGATACGTACCCGAATGTGCCCTGACATTCAGCAAGGAGGACTTCGAAACCTCATCCAAACCTCATAACGACGCACTAGTAGCCTATTTCCTCATTAATTCATTTCGAATAAAACATGTGCTCGTGGATCCAGTTGGCTCGGCCAACATTATCAGGACGAGGGTAATAGAGAAGCTCGGACTGCTAGACCAAATTGTGCCCGCCTCTCGAGCCCATAATGGATTCAATGTGGTGATCGAAACAACAAAAGGAGAGATTACTCTCCTAGTCAGCCTGGCCGGCACGACCCAAAATGTCAAATTCCATGTCATCGAAGGAGACATGAGATACAATGCCTTATTCGGGTGACCGTGCATACACTGCATGAGAGCGGTACCATCCACCCTCCACCAAATGATAAAATTCCCGACAGAGGATGGGGTTAAAACCATCTACAGGGAACAACACGCGACAAGGGAAGAGTTCGCGGTACGTGACGTAGCGCCGGCACCAATATCTCCACTCTCCAAAGAGCTAAAGGATAATCAAACTACATCTTTAGCTAAGCTCAATTAAACACTGCGGAGGACCGTACCGAGTCCTCTCTACGAATAATAGGGAGATATCAGACCTCGAAACATCATCGGCGCATCCCATGATAAGGTAAGACTATGCAGGCACCCGATCAGGGCAGTCGAAAGTGCTAACTCAACCCAAAGATCTCAAGGCCTTGAAAGCATCCGTTGCACTCTTTTCCTTCGACCGAGCTTTTGTCCCGAAGAGGGTTTCATCGGCAAGGTTTTTGATGAGGCAAAACCTACATGCTACCTAAGGGGGACCCAACAAGTATTCAAGGTTTCTTTTGCAATCGACCCCGAACGCTGGAGGGCATCCCCTCGAAAGATCATCCATTCGGAAAAACCAAGGAACGCCGAGAAAGGTTCCAGTAGGAAATGATGTATCGGGCCAAACGGTCCAATGAACCGTGTCCGTATAAGCTGGACCCACGTCAACAAAATGACATGTACTTGCGCCAAGTAATCAAAGAATGTCTTTTGCCAACGCATATCGTACTCCAAAGGAAACTCAACATTGACACAACAAAGATCCCTCCACCGAGGACACCCCAAAATACTCGGAGACTAGCATCATCAACTCGGCACCCGCATGACCTCAGGTTCAGAACCCCAAACTCATAAGCCCTCAATGAGGTAGCACGAAAATCATAAAACATCTCAAGGAAAGAAAAACGTCTCGAACACTCAGAGACAGGCGTCATGACCTCAGGATCGAAATCTCCAAAATCGTAAACCCTCAAAGAGGCAATTTCGAGCTTACGAATAATGGCTCCCAAGCCTAAACAAACTCGATGACTCGGAGAATGTCGCCAATCACCATTCACTAAAAAACTTGAGGTCGTAAGACCCCGAGCGAGCAGACTCGATCTTGTAAGGCCTACACAAGGCAACAATGAAAATTGTAAGACCTCAAGCAAGGCATGAATCATACGTGTACCAAGTATCAATGAAAACTGTAAGACCTCAAGCAAGGCATGAATCATACTTGTACCAAGTATCAACAAAACTGTAAGACCTCAAAAGGCATGAAAATTTTGTAAGACCTTACTACAGGCATAAACTCAATCCCGAAGTTTAGGCTATATGTCACATTTGTAAGACTCCCAAAAGGGCATACCCTTGATATAGATGCCTAAACTACTACACTCGAGACCAAAAATGGCTCCAGCCAAACACAAATGACTACGGTCATACGGTTGTACCAGCCGAATTAACACAACTCGGGGACGCCCTACCATCGCTACAAAATCATAGGCCATTACTTTGAATCTAGTTCAAAAAGAACTGGTTAAACAGGCTACCCTCGATAGGCAAATGAGCTTCGACCATGTCAACTCCAAATCACAAGGCTTCGAGCTACTCAGCCTACGAGCCAAACCTTTCGAGGTGCTCGACATCGCCGCAAACAACTTGAAATTGAGGTTCTTCCCGAACCGAAAACGGGTCAGGCAAAATCATTTCAAAAGTCCTTAATGAGAGGAAAATAAAGCCTACATAAAAGGTCACATCGACCAAGAGCGTAAGAGCCATTGTCGCCAGCCTAATGAGCCCTAGGGCCACACATACTAAAAGGTCGCAACGACCAAAAGCGTAAGAGCCACTGTCGCCAGCTTAAAATTTGAAAGCTTGAGGGTCAAAATGAGCTCGAGTCGTAACCTGATTTGGAGACTGGACCCAAAATAGTTAACTATAGATGCCAAAGGGGAAAGCGTAAGAGCCATTGTCTCCAGCTTAATGAGCCTCAGGGTCGTGCATATAAAAGGTCACTTCGACCTAAGGCATAAGAGCCGTTGTTGCCAGCCCACACAAATACAAAACTTGAGGGTCAATTATGCTCGAGTCGAAACCCAACTCGGAGACTGAACCCAAAATAGTTGAAATACAAATGCCCAAGGGCAAAGCATAAGAGTCATTGTTGCCCGCCCGTGCAAACACAAAAGCATGAGGGTCGAATGAGCTCGAGCTGAAGTCCGACTCAGAGAGTAAACCCAAAATAGTTGAGCAAAAGCATAAGAGCTCTAATGCCAACTTACACTAAAGGTTACATTGGCTGAACGCGTAAGAGCCCCCGGGCTTGCCTAATGAGCTCCAGGGCCATATCACGAATCTAAGGATTCTCACCAACTCTGAAACCAGTCCACCTAGTCAGAAGTGAAGCAAAAAGGGGTACAGAAGAAATAAATCCTCAAGTTTTCTTTTATTTACATACGTGAAAAAGTGCATTTTCTACCTACAAACACGCTCTGAAGATATCGGATACAAAATGACAGTCTACGCCCCGCCCCTGAGGGCTACGGCCTATCAGCCTCATTTTCACTCTCCTCGGCGTCGGACAGGAGTGATCGAGCACCACGTTTGTCCGCCCTCGCTCAGGCCAACTCTTCTGGGAGAATAAAACCCCTGGCACTGATCTTCTCGAGAACCCTTCTTCGGGATCTACAACAAGCATATTCTTTGTTCCTCTCTTCACGATCGAGGACCCCTTTCAACTCGATTTGGGCATCGGTAGCATACTTCAAATAAATTGCCATCTCCTCATTAGCCTTAGTCCAGCTCAGTGCTGCTTCAGTTCGAGCATCAACGATCTCAGCCCTGACCTTTGAAAGTTTGGATTCGAGCTTCGTGATCATATCCTCTTGAACTGAAGTGTTATCATGGGCTAAGCGGAGTTTCACCTCGAAGGCAGGAACTTTAGCCAAGGCACCTTTCTCCTCTGAAGCTTGAGCCTGCGCCCGAGCTCTTAGCTCGCCACAGTCATTCCTAATTCGGTCGGCTTCACCCCTAAGACGTTCCAGGGCCTCCATTTTTTTCTGCAACTGGGATAGGCGAAGAGTTAACCTAAGAGGTTAAAAAGCGAAATGCATACTTCCCCAGGACGGGAAGTTACCTGCTCTATCAAATAGCTCTCATAATTCGAGCTCTGGTACGCCTCATATTGCCAGTGTGCCAATCCAACTTCCTTATCTTTGCAAAGGAGTCCAAGGGACCTACCCTCATTTAGAGATTTCCGGAGCCTAGCCCCATGATAGAGTAGCTCAGACCTGAGCCTGTCAAAGGCCTGCAAAAGAAAAACTCAATAAGGAAGGGGGAGACACGAGATTTGGAAGGCCTATGCCAAAGCTCACCGCAAAGTGAAGTCGGTGGACTTCCTCGAAGGCCGAGCACACCTCTGTTAATCTAGTCCCCTCGGTCCTGGAAGAATCAACTCTGTTCGAAGCACGATTGCTCGGAGGAAACACCTCTCCAGAACTAGAAACTTCAGGTACAGCAGGCTCGAACGATGTTTTCTTCTCAAAGACTCGGCTGCGTTTTGCCTGTTGTGAACGCCATCGCACTGCAAATGCATATCCCGTTTATTATTGTCGTCCTTTAACTCGAAAGCTGACAACCCCTCCCCCTCTCCAGAGGAGCACAGCCTCGCTTTTGGAGACCCTCTGATACCTACGACAGCAAGATTAGTACATAAAAAGGGAAAATGTCTTCCCAAATGTACGAGGGACAAGGAAAAAGAAGTATACACACATACCATGATATTTTGCTTCCAATCTACCTCGGGACACAGCTAGCCACCTACGCTCGTCACAAGTAGAATGGGTTGCCAGCTTTCCGACCCAATCAGGCAGATCAGGAACTTCGCCCGACGTCCATGAAATTGCTACAGAAAAGGAGGAAACATGATTACTAAACAGCTTCCACCATGAGCAAATATAAGAAAGCATGAGACGCTTCACTCACGCATATAATTCCATTCCTTGGGGAATGGCATAAGTTCCACGGGAATGACGGCCGTCCGGACCCGGATGAACTGACTAATCCACTCTCGATCTCCATCTTCCTCATCGTCAACAACAAAGGGCGTAGATGAACGGCACTGCAAGGTTAGCAGACCTCGATGATGAAAGGGCCGGTATAGCTTAACAAGATGACGGAGCATGAATTCAAGCCTTGTCTTCTCCGCAAAGAACCTCATCATCAGTACTATTCGCCAAAATGACGGATGTATTTGTGCCAAAGTAACCTGATACTTTAAACAAAAATCGAGCACGACCCTATCAAGGGGGGCCCAGTGTGAAAGGGTATAAGTACACATTCAGGAATCCATTGGCAAGTTGCGTGATACCCTCATCCAGGGGAAGCACCTGTAACGCTTCCCCCTCGTCCCATCCACAGTCTCTCCTCACCAACTCAAGGTGCTCCTCTCTTATCGAAGACACAGTCTTCAAGGTAAAATCTCATGGATCCTGAGAGCCGTGAGTGGAACTCTCCCCTCTCTGTCAGGCAGACCCTGAAGTAGCAGCCATGGCTATGGCGGGACTAGCAAACTGAAGTGGGAACCTACGCAAACACTTTAGTGCTAAGGTAACGAAGGACTCGATGAAAAAACGAAAGGATAGCTGTTTAAAATAGTGGGATCTCCCAAGAAGCCGGAGCAACCCCATATATATATGGGGAAACAGCAACGGTTCGCCTACCCAAGTTAGGCCCCGGGAGGCCAATGACTTCAATATGAGTTCCGAAGTGGTACCCGACCTCGAGGACCTCGATCAAAAGGAAGTTAGGCTTCAAAAGGCCAACAACATCATCTCCAGTTCTGAGGTGGTACCCGACCTCGAGGACCTCCATCAAGAAGAAAAATAAGCGCTTCAAGTTCTGTCCATGAGGGCTTGACCCCAAGACATCGCCTAAATATGGGTAACCCCTCATTGGGGACCTATCTACAACGACTCAAAAGGGTATCTACATCAAGTTCAAAGTAAATCTCTAGGTGCCTGAAGCTAACCTTCATTTAGAGACCACTCTCAAAAAATTTCAAGGTTTGATGCGCTATTTTCATGTGACTCGCGGGTCCCAATGGACCGAATCTATCGGACCAATTCAGGCTTTATCCGAGGAACAATGGTGGGCTCAAAAAGGATCCATTTCTATCAACCAAAGACTGGAGAGAATACTTATGCCCGAGCTAGATGCTGACAATCACCAGCAGAGGCATACATCCAGAATCCCCGCAAATAAAAAAGAATATGGCAAGTACCAAGGGCAGAAGTCAAGAAAATATCTTTATATTCATAAACATTTGCTTACAACGGCCCTCGAGGGGTCCTTACATAATTACAAAAGCCTACAAAGGGTCTCTACATAGAAACACAGAAGCGAAGAGACATACGTAGTGAAAGCCTAGAGCCTAGTCTACTCTCGAAAGTCTACCTCCTGCAGCAACGCCTTCAGACATCCTCTATTCGGGCATGCGTCCTCAAAGACAATATCTTCCGGAGTGTTGTTTCCTCAGAAGCCTCTTCCCGGTCTTCCACACTGATATCCCCAAGGGATAAATCGAAGAGGTGGAAAGGGGAGAAGCAGGAAGGGATGAAAAAATGCCATAGCCCGCCAAAGGTCGAGGACTCTCACTGGCCAAGAGAAACTCAGAGAGGCAACAGACCTGGCAAACGTCGGCCTCGTTTGCACGGCTACTTTGAATTCACTTCTTGGGACATTGAGTTGTGCAAGCTACCAGCCCGGGGCGAAGTGCCACACCGAGCCGGGGTATGAAGGTGAGTAGCGGTGTATAATTTGTGCCCCCTCCCCGGGCCCCCCATGAGCAGTGGTGTATAGTCCGAATAACTTTCTAAAATGGGGAAAGTCGATCCCCCGTATATCATCATCCTGAGCCAATAATGACAGTAGTAGCAGTCGTAGCAATAATAACAGCAATGACAAGATGTTATGATCTCACTCGACAAGGGGAAGTTCAGACAAAAGGCCATCACACGGCTGATGAGAATGCTTCCAAACAACCTTAAAGTCATGAACTCGAAACATGGTGATTAGCAATAAAGAAAGATGGTGAGAAGAAAGGGATGAATGAAGGAAGGAAGGTACTCGGATAAAGAGATAACGCCAGAATACCCCCATTTATAGGAGGTAATGACACGGCCTTCAAATGCCTTTGAAAGACTGATCGACATGTGCAATCAGTGCGTTCTTGAAGAACTGAATCGACGGCGATACTGTCACTTTGAAGAATGGGAATCGATAGTGCATTAAGTGGCGTCGAAAAGCCAAGTCCATGGGATGTCCCGATTATCGTGAAGACTCACGTCATAGGTTGCGTCATCGGTATGACATCATCACGAGAAGCCCGAAAAGTCGGGCATCGGAATTGTTTCCCATCGCTTCGTTCTAGGAAACGTGGAGACTATCTGTATGTGGCAAAATCACAAGGTCCAATTTCTTGCTATTATTTCATTTCAGAAGAACATCTCGAGGATGCGAAGCTATGACCGAATTCCCTCCCTCGATGTTCGTCAAGGCCCAGCCTAAAGGAAATATCGATCAAGGCTAGAGTAAAAATGGGCAGTTCCCGAGGCCCGCGGCTAAGTCTGACAAAAGTCAGCCTTCCCAGAACCTATATCAAGGTGTCACAACTAGTTTTCCCATCTCCATATCTTTGTAATTAATGCTTTTCATACTATGTTGGGATTCCCCTCCTATATAAAGGGAATCCTTACCATTTTGTAGGGAGACTGTTGTTGCTCTGACTGTTCTACTTGACAGAAATAACAACTCTCTCTCTCTCTTTTTCTTTTCTCTCCAACATATTTTCTCGGTATTATTGTTCATATTTATTGCCTTCATACTTGTTCTTCATTTATTGCTTGTCATTGGGCATAAAGAGCCCTTAAATATATCCTATCTGTTAGCCATTTCCTGATTATCCCCGATAACTCGAGCCCGAGCCCAGGCATCAACCTCGAGGCCCCTCATCGGTCGGTTCGAGGTCTGTATAGCTAACCCCTTGGTTTGGTTATAACTCTACTTTAGTTCGTATTTCATCTTTAAACTTCACATACCTAGCATCAATTGCTTAACAACTAGCATAAAAATAGATCATGTATTTTTAGAGTCCCATCAATAAATTTAATTATTTTTACCATTTTCACGGTAAACATGTCTCTATTCGAATGTCATATTGACAAACGATTTAATATGTTGAAAACTATACTCGTAGACATTTCATTTGAGTGGTGGATCACCATGTAATTCTTATTATATTGAGCTAAAAGCTCTGCTACATTTGACCTAAGTTTCAGTACATTTATGAATGTAACTTGTGATGACCTTTGCCAACTTTTGTTCCACAACTCACTTGACTTCAAAACATAACACACAACTATCATACGACTAATATAACTTATAATATAACATCCTTATCATGTTAAGCACTAGTCTCACCCCAAAATTACATGTTATTACATTCCCAACTGGTCGACTTTTGACAAAATTTATTTTCTTCAATTTGTTTAGCTTCTAAGCCTTACAACCCTCTTGGTACTTGTTATTCATGATCTTAAATATTTGTAGCCTCCAAGGTAACATGACTAACTTACTTTATGTACTTTCAAATATGATCTCATTTCTACGCTTACATCAATTGACTTACGATATACTCTTATGTACAAAAATATAGGGTGTAACAGTATCGCGCGGGTATATAGGGCCATGAGGGAGAGGACAGGGAAGCCAAGAGGCTTTGATATTTGGGAGGATATAGTGGTGTCGGTACTCCAGTTTCAGCCCGTCATGGCCGAGGCTATGTGAGCCTCCTAGTTCATTTAGTACTTCCAACTACTAGTGGTGCTCCTACTATTCCAAGGTCTCAGGTTGCCCATTTTGCCCAGCCACTTTCTAGTACACCTCATGTACGAGGTGCCTTCAGCGGTCAGTCTAGCCAACCAGGCCAGGGTCAGTTTCAACAGTCACGCCCATCGAGAGCTTGTTTTGAGTGTGGTGATACTAGACATATGGTGAGGCACTGCCCCAGATTTAGGAGTGGTGCACTCCCACAAACTACACAGGCTCCACAGATTCAAAAGGGCACATAGGGTTCACAGGCCATGGTTGTTGCTCCAACTGCTGCTACACCTGCCCCACCAGCTAAGCATAGAGGTCAGGTGGGTAGAGGCCTCCCTAAAAGGAGAGGCCAAGCTCATTTCTATGATTTTCCTGGTAGGATGGAGGTGGTTGCATCGGGTGCTCTCATCACAGGTATGGTTTCGTTTTATCATAGGGATGCATCAGTCTTATTTTAAACAGAATCCACTTATTCATATTTGTCATCTTACTCCGTATTTGGATATATCTTGTGATTTCTTTGAGTTCTCTAGTATATGTGTCCATGCATGTGAGATTCTATTGGTGTGGACCGTGTTTATCGATCGTGTTTAGTTGTTATTGGTGGAGAATGTAACGAGTCGACCGGTCGTTTTGCTTTCTAGAACCATTGTTCCCCTAAATAAGACTTCCTGTATGTTCTTTTACTATTTTATGACTTACAGGGATGGTTAGTTCAGGATATGGGTGTCAGTTCAGGATATGGAAGGGTTCGAGTTGAAATTGAAACACTTGGTTCCTTAAGGTTCCAAATTTGACTTCTGTCAACATTTTGAGTAGACGACCTCAGAATCGAGATTTGATGGTTCCAATAGGTTCGTATGATGATTTCAAACTTAGGTGTATGTTCAGATCGAATTTTGAATGACCCAAGAATGTTTTGGTGCCTAATAGTGAAAGTTGGTTCTTAAAGGTTTAAGGAGTTCTTTAAATTTGGTTTGGAGTGGGTTTTGGTGATATTGAGGTCGAAATGGAATTCCAAGATCGGGAATAGTTCTGTAATGTCATTTAAGACTTGCATGTAAAATTTGGTGTCAATTCGAGTAGTTTAAGTACGTTTTGGTATTGGAAGTAACTTGAAGAACTTGAAGTTCTTAAGTTTGATTCAATTAGTTTTGGGTTGTGATTCCTAGTTTTAATGTTGTTTCGAGTGTTCTGAGAGTTCGAGCGAGTCCGTTTTATGATTCCAAACTTGCTGACAAGGTTCGAACCAAGTTTGGACTTGGGAAGAAACAGCTGAAGCATCAGGTTTCTATTGAAATCGCACCTGCACTTGGCCAGCAGCAGGTGCTAGCCACGAGCGGTAGAAGCGAGATTTTGAGGGCATCCCAGCAATCGCAGATGCGGAATATTGGGTGCACCTGCGTGACCGCAGGTGCGATGGAATTGGTCGCAGGAGCGAATGAGCTCGCAGAAGCGACCCCTTTTGTCCATAGATGCGGAGACTAGCCAGGTGAGGAAAAGGCGCACATGCGATGAATTTTCCACAGGTGTAGGACTGCAGATGCGGCCATGTCACCGCAGGTGCGGAATCGGTGAAGGCAGTGAGGTTCATTTAATACGGGACTTAGGCTATTTCTAACACGTTTTCTTTCACTCTTGGGCGATTTGAGAGCTTTTAAGGAGGGGATTTAGACCTAGCTTTTGAAGGTAAGTAATTTCTACCTAATGTGAGTTTAATACATAATTTACGGGTAGATTATAACATGTAACATTGTGGAATTCAGGGGTTAGATGGAAAACTTAGGATTTTGATAAAAATGAGATTTAACCACGAAATTTATTAGGGAATTTGGTGAAAATCATATATTTGAGTTTATGAGGTTATGGGTAACAACTTTCTTCAAACATTTCCGGAATCCGAGCACGTGTGCCTGGGGTGAATTTTAGGAATCTTGCATTTAGGGTTGGGTAATCACGTTGATAATGGGGATATGGACTTTTGAGCATAAATTGATTAATATTTATAATGTTTGACTAGTTTCGAGTCATTTGGCACCAAATTTGGAGGTTTGAGGACATTCTTGAACCGGAAAGTAGGCCTTGAGATGAGGTAAGTCTCTTTTCTAACCATGTAAGAGAGAATTTACCCCATGGATGAACTTAATTAATATGTGTTGTTATTTTTGGGGGCTACGTGCGTACGAAGTTACGAGAGTCTGTACGTAGCTACTATTCCTGTTTTAGGTTGGGAGACCTTTAGTACCGATACACCACCATATTTTAGCACGAAGTCCGACCTCGACACGATCAGCTAAGTTGTCTCACCTAGAGACATCCAATCACAACACCACCATATGCGCGGCATGGCGTCCGATCTCAGCCCGATTGGCTAAGCCGTCTCACCACAATGTCAACATCAATATCATCCCAATTAAGGATAATAATCTCATCATATCAATATGGGGCTTTACCCCACAATCACTCCTACACTGGCACGTGTCGTTTCGGGGTTAGGTTAATTCAGTCTACCCTTCCTCGGTGACTAAACGATACTCCCAAAATATTTATTATAAAAAGTAATTAAAGCTAATTTCATAATATTTCACACATCTATCCATTTTGTTGGCACTAGTGGCCACAAGTGTAATTTCGTTCATGGCACGTCGGCCGTATTTCATATTTCATACTCCATCCTTTCACTTTCAAACATCATTATAGATTACCAACAATAAGGGCATTTATAATCACAACTTTAAGTTCATATATGAGCAACAAGATTCTTAATCGCATTGAGTTTTCTTCCACAATTTGGTATAACTTGCAATTGAAACATGATTGAAATCTTAATATTTCGACACATTGGTCACATTTGAATACATTCCCGAAGGAGAAATTAATATGATAGGAGCACTTGGCACACATTTTAGTATATATCTTTCAATACAAGCTTATTCGGAATAGTCAAATTTATAAGGAATAACTCGGAACATGAGAAATAAGATCTTGGCCCTTCATACTTGAAACTTACGAGAACACCGAGGGATGCGGTCCGCACAATGGACTATAGGATCCTATGGTGATGTTCCTTCACCCCAAAAGCAATCCCTACTTCAATAGGTCACCCATATATACTCCACAACCTCCTTACCACCTTCATTGTCACATGCATGCATCATTAACCAACTCTTATTCTCAAAACCATTTTCCCCATTACCTATTCCCAACCCAAATTTCGAAATTGAAGGCTAGGTCTAGAACCTTACCTCTTTAGTAAACAATTTTGCAAGCTTTCTTAGTGAATTCTCCAAGGCTTGAGCAAGGAATTGAAGTGGAGGTGTTGGAGTTCCTCCTTCCTCTTTGCGGTAAGGTCTGCGGCTCGTAGACCAGTTATACGGCCGCAAGATGGACCACAGAATTACCCAACAAAATTCTTCGTGCTAACTTTGTGATGGAAATGCGGACCGCGAAATGATTATGCGGTCGCATAAGACCGCATAATGATCTTCCAAAATTAGCTTAGACCATGTTGCATTTTGCGGCCGATCTGCGGTCCGCGAAGTGATTCTGCGATCGCATAGTGGATTGCATAAATACCATGCTCTGCAAATTTTATTCTTTCAACTCCCCAACGCACTATACAACCCAAAAAATCTGTACCACGTCTCTCCGTGAAGATTTTCTACAACTATCAAACACATTAGCCTACCTTGGCTCCACGAAACCTTGGGTTCTAGGTAAGATTTTATGGGGCCTTACACCTGAGGGCTCAGATGAGGTTCGGATGTGCTTCAGAATGGTTTTGAACTGAAATAGGATTTCTGGTGTAGTGGTGCTGTGATGTCACAATTGCAAAGTGAGCAGGTGAGGGTCAGGTATCTCAATTATGATGCCTCACTCGCAATTGCGAACATAGGCAGATTTGGGTAAGGTCGCAATTATGACATAATTTGTTGCATTTGTGATAGGAACGGGGTTCGAAATTGCGAACCCATAGTCGCATTTGTGAAGCTCCCATAGGATGGCAGTAGCAGCATTTGCGAGATTTTATTTGCAATTGTGAACCCAGTGTCACAATTGCGACATCTGCAACTGAACAAAAGTTAGAAAGTAGGGTTTTCATATCATTTTCTCATATTTTAGAATCCTAGACTTGGTAGGAGGCGATTTGGAGAAGGATTTTTCATTTGCAAATATTGGATAAGTGATTCTAATCAATTTTCAACTATATTTCATGATTATATATTAGATTTAACATCAAATTTATTAGTATCAAATGGAAAAATTGGGGATTTTTGTCAAAGTTTTTAAAAAAATGAAGATTTGAGTTTTGAAAGTCGATTTGGACTCGGATTTTAAAACAAAACACATATATGTACTCGTGGGATTATGGGTAGTCAGAATCTCCCCTTGGATTCGGGTTTTGACTGAGCGGGCTTGGGGTTAACTTTTGTTGACTTTTAGGGAATTGTGTAAATATCAAAGATTTATCTATTGTAATTGGTTTCCCTTGTATTGTTTGATGATATTAAGTCATATTTTGTTAGATTTGAGCCGTGTGGAGGCAAATTTTATGGGAAAAACTATATTCGAGGGTTAATTTGGCCTAGTTGAGGTAAGTATCTTGCCTAACTTTGTGTGGGAAAAATACCCCTTAAGATTTGGATTGTTTGTGTTAATTGTACTATGTGAAAGACGTGTACACAAGGTAATGAGTGTGTCCATGGGCTATATGTGGTATTTTGACAGGTTTAGACTTTTAGACTTCTTCCATGCATTTAATTAAATTTGCTATAACATGTTATATCTTTTATTATTAATTTTCCTCTCACATGATCTAATTGACGTTGTTATTAGTTGTTCTACCTTTGTTGTTGTAATTGCTCTCATATGCTTTAGTTGAAGTTACTACCTCTTTTATTGTCTTGTTACTCCTTTATTGTTAAATCATTCTTACTTGAAGTTGTTACTTCGTGGAATATCTTCTTGTTAGATTATTGACGTTGAAGTTGTGGAACGACGTTATCACATTGAGGTTGAAGTTGTTAATTATTGAGTATTCCTCGTTCATTATGATGTTATTGAGATTCTTGTACGCATTGTAATTTAGCCATGGGCTCTACATTGTGATAGCCATGGGCTAAAACGCGTGTAGCTATTTGAAAAAAATATTTTCAAAAATAAATGCAAGGCTCACACGGTGATATAAGGAAAGATTTTGATTGAAATTATAAAATGTGAATATGAGGCGTGGTATCTCGGTTGTGATTCTTGTTGTACATTGCATTCTAAAAGAGGCTTGTTGGTTGAACAGTTCTTGTTGTTTTCTTTATTGACTTACTTGTAATTGTCCATGTTTGACTACTTGTTGTTTCATCATGTGTTCACTACTTATTGCCTTTAACGCTTAAATTCCCGATGTTAGCTTACATTATTGAACTGGGTACTGTTGTGGTGTACATACTATGGTTCTGTATATTTTTGTGCAGATCCAGATACATCTGCCCATGCTGGACAACAGTGATTAGTTAGCCATTTTTGGAGGCTTCAATGTACACCTGCTCAACGTTTGCAGGCCTCGAGTCACCTTCTACTTTTAGATGTTCTACTGTTTGTGTCACATTCAAAACAATATTGTATTTCGAGAATTTTAGTGCACTCATTGTAGAGCTTATGACTCATTTCCACCAGATTTTGGGAGTTATTTGTCAGTTGTATCTACTAGGAGCCGTGACATTTGCATAGCTTAAGATTGGGCAGTATATACAAGGTATGTGAGGCTATCTCTTTCTTTCTTTTGTATGACTCCGATTGTATGTAATGTAAACGAACGGGCTTCCGAAGATACTCCACTCTTAGAAACTAGTAGTACTTAAATTGTTTCCCTTCTTATGGAAAGATTGATATTGATGTTGCTTCTCTTATTCGTATCAAATGTTGTTGGTATTTCATGAATCCTATATGATTCATGATGACGAGTTAGCTCTAATAACGTATACGGAGATTATCGACCTTACATCACCTCGAAAAGGCCAGAGTATGATTCCATAAGTCCAACCCATAGAGGCGTATGTTTTTAAAAGTATATATATACACAGTCGCCCTTAGAGGCACTCAAATGTTACAAGTTGTATCTTTTCTATCTCTATTTACATTATTATTTTTATTTATGCATTCTTGCCTTACATACTTAGTACTTTATTTGTACTGACATATCCTTTATTTATGGACGCTGCATGTCGTGCCGCAGGTGCGGATAAATAGGTTGACGGTCCTCCCAGTAGGCTACCAGTTTAGCAGGAAGTGTTGTTGCACTCCACTTGTCTCGGAGTTTCCTTTCGAGTCAGTATACCCATGTACATACTTTTATGGTTATGTTGGGGCTTTATCCCGACCTTTATGACGTTTATGTACTCTTAGAGTCTTGTAGACAGATGTCATGTATATAAATACTTATATGGCCTTATCGGCCTATGTTTTAAGTGTACAAATAATCACATCGTCCTTATAGGCCCGTATGTCACATGTATAAGTTTGTATATCATGTTGGGTCGTCCTATGTCGAGTATTCCCTTATGTTTTATTCTGGTTATCTCATGACAGCTCTTTTGGCCCATTTACGCTTGATAGTATGATTAAGGATACATTACGTTGGTGCTCGGCAAGTAAGGCTTGGGTGCCCGTTGCAGCCCTCTTGTTTGGATCGTGACATATTTCCCTTCAAAATCTATTTATTTTTTCAATTTTAATTTTTTTCTTATCATCCTTTTCTTTATCAAAACACCATACTATGGTTGTCATCTTTTTTTTTTCATTTCATCAACCAACTCTATCAAAAGCCAAAAATATCCAAATCCATCAAAATTCCTAAAAGCAACATAGTACTGATAATTCAAAGAATAAAAAAAGAGAGAAAAACTTTTTAATAAAGATAAGTTGGGATCATAACATAAGCCATAACAAAAAACACAACCCAGCTGAAGCAAACAAAACTTGTCATTATTCTTATCAATTGTCAAATCCAACATCACAATCCCAACACCACCAAGACTTCCAATTTCAGCATACAATTTCAACTTCAAACAAGAGTTTCAGCAGCAATTCAATTTAGATGTGAAATTTTCAATAACAAATTGAGTCACCCACTTGCTTCTAAGAACAAAATTTTTGAGTATCAAGCAAACCCACCTTCAACAACGGTGGGATACAAAGTTCACCACTAATTTCTTTTGAAAATCATAAGGATATTGATTCTAGGTATATTCAGATTTAGAAATTTTGGTGTAGAATCAAATGGGTATGATTTCAAATAAATGGAAGAAAAAAGAAGGTCTAGGAGAAAAGACTCCAGTTTTGGGTAATAAAAAAGTGAGGGTTTCAGTTGCCAATATAAAGAGGCTACCAGTAAGAACGTAAGATGAATTGTAATGACACATTGAGGAAAAATGAGTTTGTAGATGAGAATAACTGCAAACAAGAAATAGATGTGTGCCTACTGCATCTCTTTCCTATAGATTCGGTCATTTGTGTGAGTACGGTGTTCTGATTTATTTTTTTTGGGTCATGAAAGATAAAAACTTATATTAGATAGTAAACTATTACAAGGAGGTAGAAGTAGTAGGCCTACTTTGCGCCAAAGTTACATTGTTACTACATATCACTACAGTGGGATTCCGAGTGGGATCCTTACTAGGGGATTGATCAAAAAGACGCCCAACACTAGTCATTGCTTGTGGTGGATTTACAGGTGTGGAGGTAGTAGAGTGATCAAAAAGACAAGCATTGACAAGGCGGTAATTAATGGGTGGGTATTCGGGTAGTAAAATTAGAGGTGGGTTATTTATTTCTAAGCTTGCCATGTGTTCTTTAGTATAATGGTAGGGATATTAATGGTAGGGGTATAAATTAACAAATACTCAAATGAAGGGTATATTTAAACTATTTCAAATAATACAAAGATATATTTGACCCTCTTCTGTTTAGAAAATTATGTTTCAAATTGATTAGAAAATTATGTTATGCCATATAGACCACTTGATAATTTCTTGAAATCGAATTTTACCAATATATTCTAACCCATTCTACTTTTTCTCATGAACATAATTCGAGTTACTAGTCTCCAAAGTCATACATCATGAGCAGAATGCGTCAACTTCAGTCTCCATTCCAAATGTAAAACTCAAGTTTCACACACTAATCATTACACTTGTATTCACTAACAGGGAAGAGCAAAGGTATAAATACACTGACGAGAGAAAAATAAAAACAATAATAGCATTATACAACATTCTACTCTTTTGTATGAAATTCATGCTTCACGTGTATCCACATGAAGCGGGTCACCTGCCACCTCCTTTGGCAGTCTCTATATCTATTTTTCCTCAAACTCAACATCAATAATATCTGGTTCAGACTTTGAACGAGTGGTACCGCGACTGCCTCTAGAAAAGAAGTCCCCTCCTTTTGGCTGCCACACAATATTTCCACAGCTAGCACAGCGAACTGTTGAATTCTTATTACCAATAAATTGCCTCCTACAAGCTGGGCACTGACCCTGCACGGATAAGTTGACGCGTGATAACAGGCTCACAGCTGCAAACTGGTCATCATAGCCACACGGCATTTTCTCACAATAGCTCATAAACTCAAAAGATTAAGATTCAAGAATGTGCCAATTATCTGTATGTAGTGGAGGAAGACATAGGAACCGCAATGTAGCACCTCCTTATAAGGTAAGTGCAAACTGTTTCTATAAGAAAATCCCACTTATTGTGTTCTGCTATAAGACTTTTCCCTTGTAAAACATTCAAAATGAACAAATACAGTTCAATGATGGTAACACATTATTCTAAGAAATTGGATATACAAATAAATCTATCACATTATCAGATATTGAAGAGAGACTCATCGTACTACACATGGCAGCATACAAGTTTGAAGTAGAATAAAAAGACTTTTAATTGTTTTAGGCCAAATACCTAAAGAGCCCATCAAACTTGGCACTATTTGTCAGTTAGACATCTTAACATTCATAGTGACCATTTGAACACCTCACCTTGACACAGGCGTGTCTTTTGAACACCGGTGTCCATAAGATCGACTGATCGAGTGCGTGAAACACACTTGCTACTGACATGTCATGTGAACCATTCACTGAATGGCACATGTCATTTGAAAGAAATTACATTGACACATTAACTAAAAAAAATAGAAGAAATACCATTAATAGAAAACAAAAACAATCCTCCTCTCCAACCCCACAGTCAGACTGTCCACCGTCCCTTTCTTCTTCTTGCTTCTTCCCCAGAAAACCCCTTCCCGGCATGAATAAACAGTATCTATTGAGATTTTCTTCTGAGTTTTAGCTGTCCTCTCTTTTCCTATAATATTATGCTTTGAATTGCCCCTTCCCTCTATCTTCTGGTCAGTGTTGGCTGTTAGTTTTCTACTGCACTTTGTAGTTTATGCTATAGTGTTTGTACTGAAAAGATATATATGCTTTGGATTGGATCTTTCTATTTCACCATGTGCCGCCAATGAATACTTGCTAGCTATTGTTTCATTATTCCATTGCAGTTTTCAGAAGACAGTCCCATTTTAACTTTCAGAATCAAATTAATTAACTTTTGGAATCAACTTAATCACCCTTAGGGCTTTGTTACGGCTATGGTGTTTGGAGTAGTGGTGGAGTGATAGTATTGATATTTTACAAGTTGGAGTCTACGAAAGAAGATAAATAGGGAGGGCTCAGGGAAGAAGATGACATCAGGGTGGGGAGGGAGGGGCAAGAAAAATAATGAGAAAATTTAGTTTAAAAAGAGGTATAAAGTCATGTGTGCGTGCTTAAGCTTAGAGTGATACACATGATTGACACATCAGCGTCTTGTATCCACGAGACACGCTTCTGTCAACTAAAGGTGTTCAATTGGTCATGGTTGAAGATGGTGTGTCTAACCGAAAATGGTGCCAAGTTTGAGGTGCTATTCAGGTATTTGCTCTTTGTTTAATAAAAAAGACATTGCAGTTATTATCAATAGAACTGCGATACTAAAAAATGATGAACAAACAGTGATACACATGATAGTGTTTGCTTGCATTATTGAACAAATTTTAGTTATTAATTTATGATGGTTTGAAAGACAATCTTGAAAAGAGTCAAAAAGTTGCAATAGGGAGTTAGAGAAAGCATCCCATATTCTTCCCCTTATCAGTTGCTGGACCAATACCGCCAAAACACTTGTTTTACAGCAATGAAATTAAAAAGAAAAAGGAAAGGCATAAACATCATATCAGGCTTATATAATACTTTGAATAAGAGACATCATGTCAGGCTTATTGAGTAATGCCATCAGATCGACAATTAGCTTAAGAGGCAACTATCAAAAGAAATAGTGTCCATGCCAAAGATTCATTTAAAATTCTACTTTACTTAAGAGTCTTGCTCCCAAACAGGCCCTCAAACTTGGCCTCAGCTAGCAAGTATGCCCTCCAACTTTGGGTGCACAAGTAGGTACCTCAACTTGTCTATTTCAAAAGAGACTAGTAATTAATCCCTTTCATATCATTTGACCAATTGTAACTTCTTGATTACTATAGTGAACAGTATTTAGCAAAGACTCATAATAAGTAAGAATCGAAAATTCGATTTAAGTTTTAAATTAGTTTAAGTTAGTCCATATTCAAGGTCACAATCGATATCGTCACTAGCATCAAGATTGTCACTAGCATCAATATCGTCACTATCATCAGTATCGATCTCATCAAGAAGAACCACTTTGTCAGTTGAACACTCTAATTTATAAAATGATCATCTAGACACATCCAAAATTTATGTGTCATGTCAGCATTTGCATTTACGTGTTCAACTTTATTAAAGTTGAGGTGTCTACTTGTGCACACCCAAAGTTGGAGGACATACTTTCCAGCTAAGGCCAAGTTTGAGGGCATGTTTATGTATTATGCCTATTATTATTATTGTTATTTGAGTAGTGGGATCAACCAGTAATGTTACTAATACTCAGTCGAAACAGTAGTTGAATTCACATTAATTACTTCTAAGCATAAGGGTATTGAGAAACAAAGTTACCTTGATGACTAGATTGTTGGCAACAGCCCCAATAAGAAGAGGTCCAGCAAACGGTAGAACCCATGTGGCAATTATCAGAATTCGAAACAGCCAACCAGACAGAGCAAACCAGAGGAAGAATATTGTCTGTAAACAGACACATAAGACAAGGATTTAGAGCAAGATAACAGACTTGCATTAATAACAAGATAACTTCTAAGATGTCATGATATGTTGAAATAAAGCTCCTAGAAGCTTCAGGAACATATGACTACCATAAAATATAGAATAGAAATTATCCGAGCTCACGATGATAACATCTCTAGAGGTATATCTGCCAATAACCCACAGCCCAAGAGAGCTATGAGCAGAATGCAATTGCACACCAACTCAGAGCAATTTTACTAATGATTTTTGCAACAGAATTGTGACATTCAGAGATGTACTCTGAAACGAACAACTGCATTTGCAATGATTCGAGGGGTATATGTAAAGACTAAAATATACTACAATTGATCGAGCAGCTGCAGCACATTGAGAACAACTCACATTATATGGAATCAGAATATTCAGCTTATACCAATTTTACTACTTGAAGTAAATGAACTTTTATGACAGAATAGTCCTATGATCCTTGTCCACCTCATAGATGATAGAACAAATGGACTTCAACTCATCAATTTCCTCGGTGCAACTTGCAAACTTCTCTAAATTTTCACAAGGAATCAACGCCATGTGGTTTAAGGTATTTAAGAACCGTGCTACATGTTCACAGGGTATGTGTCCTCAAAAAGCAAGTAACACTTACAGCAGCACTTCTTCCCAGCGGGGTATCCATAAAATCACTCAACTGCCTCCTGTACTGCAGCAGCAAAACAGAAAGCAGAAAACCCAATTAGCATGAATATGACGTGCAGGAGGCAGACAAAATCCCATAGCAAACTCTGATAACACCAACTTAAATCAATTAACTATTTTGTGTAATATGTTTAAGTCGAAATAGAAACCCAGAAAACCTAATTAGCATGAAACTAACTCATGGGATGGAAGTGGAATTAACTAATCATAGAAACCAGAAACCTGACTGGCATGAAGCAGACTCCGGAATGGAAAATCCTTAACTACTTTACAGCACTAAATATAAATCAATTCACTAATTGAAAGATATTATATTATAGTATCTAACATGTTAAAAATCAATACCAAAGTTCTTATGCTCTGTCCGATAAGTTCCAGTATTCAAAGACCTATATCTGATCCACAGTTAATTGGGGAACATGCCCTAATAGTAGATTGTCTCATTCAAATTTTTAATCCAGAATTTATTTCTTATAATTAAAATTTGGAGCATTTCTGGATTTGTGCTTCAAACTAATATTGGCATACAATTAAATTGATATTTGAAATGTTTAATATAGAGGCAATAGGCAACAAACCCTGGGCCAATTTCTACTGAAATCGAGAGAGAAGGTACGCCATTTCTGAGTAATCTCAAAATCACGGTCAAGCTCTCGGGCACGGTCAGCAGCAGACTGTGCAACAGCAGATAGCCGGCGGCGAAACAGCATACCTCCTATCGATACGCTCCGCAGTTTTCTTTGTTTCAAATACGAACTGCTCGAAACCATCGTTGGCACTCCGCCACGCTTCTCTCCACGCTTCGCCGGATTTAACGCGCCTCGCAAATCCATCAAAGTCGCTGCGCCTGAAGGCATGTACATAGGCCACTTGGCGAATAGGGACTACATGTACTGGGTTGCGAATACGGAAGAGACGTTGGGTTTTAGAGGGTTGTAAGGGATGCCATGGCAGGCATATCGCCATAACCGCAAAACCTGAAGTTCTTTCCTTTTAGAGGAAGCCCGAGAAAGGTAGACGATTGAACTTCTGGCGTACAAAAGTTTGGCGAAATATCAAGTTGGCCCCTTTCTTTTACCACGTCTGGTAAAGTGGTCCACGTGCCATTCCCAATAGTTTTATCCCTCGTGTCACATATGTGTATGTTTTAAAAAAAAAAAAAAACAACGCCCTCGTCGTCAAATAAGCTTCATTTGATTTAGAATCTATTTGACTGTGCAAAGTTTACAGAAAAAATAAATTTTAAATTTTATAGTATTTTAAAGTTATATTCTTTCTAAATTTGAAAAAAGACCAAAAAACAGGTGAAATTCAAAAATAGCAAAATTTACAAGTGGTAATTGAAAAATAACCACAGTTTCAAAAGTAATCGAAATGTAACCACTTTTTATGTAAAGATAAATCTGAGCAAAAATACTCTTCAAAATACGAAAACTATTCCAGCACAATATACTGGAGTTCTAGTATAATATACTGGTCCAGTATAATATGCTGGAAGTTCATACACAAGTGCTTCAATCTCGAGTATATTATGCTGGAACTTTCCGTAGGTTGGAGTTCCAGCATAATATGTTGGAAGTTCATACACAGGTGCACCAATCTCCAGTATATTATGTTGGAACTTTCCGTGTTGCAACAAAATAATGGTTATTTTTCAATGACTTTGCAAACGCTGGTTATTTTTGAATTACTAGTGCGAAAACTGGCTAGCCCGTGCTATTTTGACAAGTCGGCATCAATCCCTGAAGCTGATTAAGAAAAGAAAAAAAAAGGAAAACTTTGGCCCACGACTTTTGTATGCAATATATAAGCCAAAAACGTCTCTTTTAGGGCATCTAACACGCTTGGAAATGGAGAAAAGTCATCATAGAGTTTGGAAACCACGAAATTCGTCTTGAGTTCTTATTCTTCTCTTCTTTTATTGATTTTTATATGTTCTTGGGAATTACCTGAGATTGCTACCATGACTATGCGTGGCTAAACTCATTCGTTCTAGGGTTATAGGTGCTACATGAATATTGGCGTTTGAAGTTTAGATTGATGAATTTGATTTTATCATATTGGTTTGTTTATTAATTATGTTCTTAGTCATTTTGTTGTGTAGCTAATAGTGAAATATTATCTACGAATTTGGAGTTGAACTCTAAAGTGAGAATTCTAAATTGCATATAGGATTAAATAGAGTAAGTTCTTGAACCCGGACATCGGGGAACGGATTCGCAATTAGGATAGAAATATACCTAATTGTCTTGCTTGGTTAAAATACAGAATGTGTAAATGCGTTCTATTAGTCTTAATTCCATAGACATATAGGCATTAAGTTAACTTGAATATGCGAGTAAGAACTCGACAGATTCTTACGAGTAACATTAACCTTGTCAATCAACAAACCAGATAAATCAATTAGTCAGTTTAAGCCGAGAACACAACGAGATTGTTAGCTAGCCTATGACCCTTGAATATCCTCTCCTATTGATTTTTATCCAGAATTGCCTACGCATTTTGAGAAAAATCTCTTGAATAGATAATTTATTTGAGTTTGAATCAGTCAAAAGTTAATCATAAGTCTCATTGGGAACGATACTCTATTCAATACTTTATTACTTGACAACCACGTTACTTGCATGTGTGTTTGGTCGCAACAAGTTTTACGCGCTATTCCCGGGGACTTAGAAATTAGCTATTTGTCACTACCCGAATTCCCCTCCATCGGGAGTCGTGATGGCGCCTACTGTCGAAGCTAGGCAAGCCAACCTTAACATACCTTTTCAACTAATTTTCAACAAGATAATAATAATAACAATAAATTCAAGCGGAAGCCTTAATTTAATATTAAAAGAACGAAAATGCGGAAAAATTAACATCATCCTCTACCCAAGATTTAGTGTCACAATACTCACGGACTACTATAAGATACTACAAATAAGAGTTTGAAAGAAAATACATAAGGAGTCTGCTGCCGATACAATGAAAACAAACAGAAATGAAATAGATGAGACTCAGGGCCCACGCACGCCAGCGAACTACCTAGGAGTCTCTGGACTGAAGGCACGCTCCCAATCTACTGCTACTGCGGTCCATAAGCTACTCCCAAATCTGTGCACAAAAAAGGCACAGAAGTGTAGCATCAGCACAACCGACCCTATGTGCTGGTAAGTGTCTGGCCTAACCCCGGCGAGGTAGTGACGAGGCTCGACCGGACCTACCTCAATTAACCTGTACAGATATATGTGCAACAATGGAAAGATATACAGAATTTAAACAGATAATAGGGAGGGGACATGCTGTGGGGTGTAACAATTTAGATATAAGACCAACGAACAGAGAGATGGAAACTGAATAATTAACATCTATGAAAGAGAGCAAGTGAATCAACAACTGCACGGCACCAACCTTCGTGCTTTTACTCTCAATTCTCACCAAAACTGTCAAATATAGTGCACGGCATCACCCTTCGTGCTTTTCCTCACATAACTCTCACATCAAGGCACGGAATGACCCTTCGTGCTCAAATAATTAGAGACATGGCACGGAAAGACCCTTCGTGCATCATTATCAAAACATGGCACGGAAAGACCCTTCGTGCATAATCGCTCTTCCTCACCCAATCATCGGTCACAACCAATCGGGGAAGGGAATATACAACAAGATTAAACATCCCGGCAAGGGAGAACAAATCAACAATAAGTCCCGGCAAGGGAAAAATACCACATTTCCTTCTTTAACTCATTTGCTTCTCAAATATCACTTCATAATTATATTAGCAAGTAATTAGCTCAACTGTTTCGCATCTTTCGAATTTAAAAGCAACTACGACTCACGGTCATGCTAGACTACGGTGCATAGATAACCGTCACCATGCCTATACACCGTACTCCACAGTTAACACGTAGCAAATAACATCCAAATCCTAATCCCTCAAGCCAAAATTAGAACAAACACTTACCTCAAATGCTCCAAACTCAACTCACGCTTCTAGTATAGCTTTACCTCTTGATTCCACCACCAATCCGCTCGAATCTAGTCATAAGTTACTTAATCATATTAATAATTACTAAATGAATCACTCCCCATGCATGAAAATAAATTTTACAAGGTTTTTCCCAAAATGGTCAAAAACACCCCCGGACCCACATGGTCGAAACTCGAGGTTCGGACCAAAACCCGGTTACCCATTCTCCCACGAGTCCAAATATATGATTTGTTTTGAAATCGGACCTCAAATTGAGGTCCAACTCCTCAATTTGTAGAAAACCTAGGTTCTACCCAAAACACCCAATTTCACCCCGGAAAATCTTTGATTTGAAGTTGAAATTATGTTAAAAGATGTTATGGAATAAAGAAATTAAGTTAGAAATCACTTACCAATCGTTTTGGAGAAGAAAAGTTGTTTGGAAAATCGCCTCTTAGGTTTTGGATTTTTGAAAAGTGAAAAATGACTGAGATTTTCCGAACTTGTATACCTTTCTGAGGACTTGGCGCGGACCGCACAAAAATGCGTCGCGGTCGCGCCGAGTGGGAGAAAAATTGGGGCTTCTCTGAACCCTTCCAGTGCGGACCGCACTGTTTTGGTGCGCGGCCGTGCTGGTTAACCTGAAACCCTAGCCCTCAGACTCAGCCACGGGGACCGCACAGAAAGGCATCGCGGCCGCACGGCTCCAGCGCGAACCGCGCGGAAATGACCGCGGCCGCGCTGGTGTCTGCAACACCTGAACCTGCATTTTCTTAAGTCCAAGACCTCCCGTGCCCCATTCAAAACTCACCCAAGCCCTCGGGGCTCCAAACCAAACATGCACACAACCTTAAAAACATCTTACGGACTTACTCATGCGATCAATTCGCCAAAATAACATCATATACATAGGATCAAGCCTCACACACATGCTTTTCTTTCAACTTTCATAAAACTCAAATTCCCCATTTTAAGTCCGAAACATGTCATATGACGTCCGTTTTTAGCCAAACTTTACAGATAGTGCTTAAAACATATTTAAGACTAGTACCGGGCGTCAGAACCAAAATACGATCCCGATACCACAGTTTTCTGATCAATTTTCTTCTTCATTTTCCTTAATTAATTTCAGAAAACAATTCCACACAAAAATTCATTTCTCGGGCTTGGGACCTCGGAATTTAATTCCGGGCACATGCCCAAGTCCCATATTTTTCTACGGACCCTCCGGGATCGTCGAATCACAGGTCTGGGTCCGTTTACCCAAAATGTTGACCGAAGTCAATATTATGCGTATTAAATATCAAAATTCATCAAATTTCTCGCAAAATTCGCATATTTCAACATAAAAGCTTTCCGGCTTCACGCCCGGACTGCGCACGCCATATCGAGGCAACTAAAAGCGAGGTTTTCAAGGCCTCGGAAGCACGGAACAAGGAAGAATTACGGTGATGACCCTTTGGGTCGTCACACTATTTGTTTGAGTTAAGTTTTTATTCATTATTTGGTCAAGTTTTAATTTTCAGTTTGCTTTATTTGTGTTAACGCAGTCTCTTCTCTTGAATGCGGAGGAATAGAAGCACGAACAACCTTCTTCCTCTTGATCCTGAAATAGAACGAACAATTAGCATAGTAAGGAGGGAAGTCAAAGCTAGAACTAGAGCAGAAGGAGAATTGGACATTGTAGTTCAACCACAACCACTAGAGATGGCAAATAATGAAGAGCAACCAGTGATAGAAGCTGCAAGGCCTAATCTTGCTAATATGACTTGGGCTATTGTGAAGCCTGATATCACGATCACTTTGAACTTAAAGTACAACTGATTCAGTCCGCAGGGTAGTATGTGGGTCTATCTCATGAAGATCCGCAGCGGCACATTCAGAACTTCCTGAAAATTACAGATACTTACAATTATCCAAACATTTTCAAGGACTATGCCACGCTGACATTGTTTCCTTTTTCACTGCTGGGGGAAGCCAAAAAATGGTTGCAAAAGGAGCCCGCAAACTCGATCCACATAAAATTCTTAATCAAGTTTTTTTTTCAACTAAGAAGACAAAGTCGTCAAGGAGCCATATTCTTGGGTTCCAACAACAGGATAGAGAGACTCTTTGTCAAGCTTGGGAAAGATACAAGAAGCTACTCAGAGACTGCCCACATCATTATTAGACTGGTGAGGTGTTGCATCACACTTTTGTTGATGGCTTGGACAAGACATCAAAGATGAATCTTGACTTAGCTTGTGGGAGTAGTTGCATGGCAAGGTCGTATAGTGAAGTCCAGCTCCCACTTAACAATTTCACTGCTAATGATAATAATTGGCAAGTAGATGGGGAATCACGAAGAGCACTTAAACAGAAGGCAACAGGTGAAATTGAGCTTGATTATTTCTCATCCATGAGAGCAGATATAGAGAAATTAGCAAATCAGATGAATAGAATGACAATGCACCAAACGCAACATGTGCAACTGATGTCTACTTGTTGTAAGTTATATGGTGAAGATCACACGAGTGACATATATCACACGAATCCTGAATTCATATATTATGTGGGCAACATAGAAGAGGTTCGATAAATCAACATGCACAATATGAGAACACTTACAACCCAAACTAGAAGAATCACCCTAACTTCTCTTGGGGTGGAAATCAGACGACTCAGAATCAGTATAGACCCCAAGGAAATTACAATCAAGCTCAGAAGCCACCCTAGCAAGTATAGGAGAGTATGAATAACCCCATGAAGAATTTGTTGCTAGACAATCAATAACTCAGGACCAACTTTAGAAATATTGAGAGATAAGTTAGGTAGTTAGCATCAAATCAAAATACTAGGCCTGCGGCGCTCTTTCCAGTGATATAGAGAATACCTCAAGTTAATGTAGACAGACTCGGAAGGGAATTAAAAGAAGTACCAAAGAAGAGAATAGATAAGCATATACCTGAGGGGGAGTTGATTCATAAAGTAACATACGAGTCAAAGAAAGATGATGCCAGTAGGTGCTATAAGGCCACTACCGCCTTTCCCCCATAGTTTACAGAAGAAGAATGATGATCACATATTTAACAAATTTCTCTCTTTGTTGAGTCATGTTTAATTAAATATTCCATTGGTGGATGTACTTCATGAAATTCAAAAATATGCTAAGTACATCAAAGATATAGTGGCTCACAAGAGGAAATTGACTAAATTCGAGACAGTCGCACTTATTGAGGAATGCACTTCGAGGGTCCAAAACAAGCTTCCTCCAAAGCTTAAGGATCCTGGCAGCTTCACCATCCCTGTGTGGATTGGTAATGTTGATGTAGGTCATGCTCTATATGATTTGGGGGCGAGCATAAATCTGATGTCATTGTCCTTGTTCAAGCAATTGGTATCTACATGTAGGGATTAAACCCTTTTGAGGCCCTAAATAGGCCAAGTGGGCCTCCACCCAAGGTGTCAATTGAAGAAGCTCCAAAATTGGAACTTAAACCCTTGCCCTCTCACCTTCAATATGCCTATTTGGGTAGTTCTGAAACTCTACCTGTTATTGTTTCCTCTAACTTGTATAAATTTCAGGAAGAAAAGCTCTTAAGAGTGCTGCATGAGAACAAGCGAGCAATAGGGTGGACGACGTCTGACATTATAGGCATTAGTCCGGCCTTCTGCATGATATAATTCTCATGGATGAAGGACATAAGACAAATGTAGAGCACCAATGCCTCCTAAATCCAATCATGAAAGAGGTGGTAAGAAAAGAAGTGATTAAATGGCTTGATACAGGTATTATATTTCCAATCTCTAATAGCAAATGGGTAAGCCTCGTCCAATATGTGTCTGGGAAGGGGTAATGACTATAGTGGTTAATGAAAATAATGCTTGATTCCCATAAGAACTATGACTCGGTGGAGAATTTGCATAGATTATAAAAATTAAACAATGCCACAATTGACCAAATACTTGATAGACTAGCTGGAAAGGAATATTATTGTTTCCTAGATGTCTATTTAGGGTATAATCAGAATTCTATCGTCCTAGAGGACCAAAAGAATACCACAATTATGTGTCCCTGTAAAACATATACGTTCAAGAGAATGTCATTTCTGTAATGCACATGCGACTTTTCAAAGTTGTATGATGGCTATTTTTACTGACATGGTTGAAAGATTTGTAGAAGTGTTCATGGATGATTTTTCTGTGTTTGGGTATTCTTTTGATAATTGTTTAATGAACCTCAATAAAGTGCTTGTTAGGTGTGAAGAGACAAACTTGGTGCTAAACTGGGAGAAGTACCATTTCATGGTACGAGAAGGTATAGTCTTGGTGCACAAGGTGTCCTAAAATAGTCTGCACGTGGACAAGGCAAAAGTGTAGGTGATTGAAAAATTACCGCCACCTACATCTGTTAAGGGCATTCATAGTTTCTTGGGCCATTCAGGTTTTTATCGTCGTTTCATTAAAGATTTTTCAAAAATTTCCTCTCCTCTATGCAAGCTTCTTGAGAAAGATATCCCCTTCAAATTTGATGATGCCTGTCTGAAAGCATTTGAGAAGATAAAGAAAATATTGGTGACTGCATCAATTATCATTGCCCTGGACCGGGCGCAACCATTTGAGTTGATGTGCGATGCGAGCAATGTCACAATAGGAGCTATTTTGGGACAACAGAAGGATAAAAAATTTCACTACATTTATTATGCGAGCAAAACTCTGAATCTAACCCATATGAACTACACTTTTACTGAAAAAGAGTTGCTTGCAATATTGTGGGCGTTTGACAAGTTCTTATCCTATTTTGTGGGAGCCAAAGTCATCGTCTACACAAATCACTCAACTATAAGGTATTTGTTTGAAAAGAGAGGCGCCAAGCCGAGGCTGATTTGTTGGGTTCTCCTTTTGCAAGAATTTGACTTGTAGATACGAGATTGTCACACCTCCTTTTTTACTACACCCCCGTAAAGGGGTATAAGGGAGTTTTTCCAATTTAAAGTGACAATCGAAACGGGATAATTTTATTAAAAATTCAGAGTCGCCACTTGGGATAATTTATGGTGTCCCAAGTCACCGATTCAAATCCCGAATCGAGGAAAAGATTGACTATATTTTTCAGTCCGCGAACACAGAAATTCGGGTAAAGAATTCTGTTAACTCGTTGGAAGGTGTTAGGCATACCCGGATTTCGTGGTTCTGGCACAGTCGCTTAACTGTTATCATTGGCCTAATTATCTAATTTTAAAACACTTTTTAACCGCTTTTATTCATTTTTAGGAAGATTTCAACGTTATACAAAACACGCCTTTAGATCACGCCACATGAAATGCACTCGCGATCCGCGACATATTTTATTTAACGTTATTAGGATTTGGATTTGGGTCACATGAAATGCACACCCGAGTTTAGGAAAGTAATTTTTAAAATAGCTCGCCTAAAGCAACTATGCATTTTAAATTTGCGGGGGCCATGGAAAATTCAACTAAATGGTGCTCCTCGATTTCTAAAGGATTAAAATTAATTAAGTGAGGGCCATGCGTTTGAGATTTTATTTGGCATGGCACGCCTCAAATTATTCCAAAGGGCTTTACTCGACTAAAATAAACTACGGATATTCATAAGTTATTATTTCTTAAACTACTTCAATTTTTTCTTTTTAAATCTAGTAGATGAAATAATATATATTTCTACATATAACATCAGATCATTAAACCTATCCAGGAGACAAAAGCACAAACAAAACGTATAAACTTATCCTGAATATTAATGGTCTAAGAAACTCTATTCAACACATAATTACAGAGATTCAATATTCATGAATCAAAAAATGCTAACCCAAGAACCCGTTTCGTGCTTCTGTACTCGTTGTCCAATTAACTTACAATTCAAACAATTTCAATGGATAAACTACCATGACAATCCATTAGAACTAACAACCAGTGCCTAACTCTACATTCACAAACCATGCTACTGAAGACAAAATAAGGATCGAAGCTAGAGCCACTAATCTCTCACATGAATTTCGGAAATAGGAAACAAACTTCAACCATATCAATATAATTACTAAAATCAATGGAAATGGAAGAACACAAAATCCTCTGAGATGTATTACTCAAATTCATAGCAGTGACAACTTGATACTAACAAGGGTACATTTAGAGCCAACAAAGTAATATAACTGAAAAGCATTTAAGATCCAGCAAGCAATTCCTCAACAAAAAAAATAGCAAAATAACTCAACAAAACATTGAACTAACAGCATGCCGTGAATTTAATACTTCTCATTTCCAGTAATAAATACAAACAATTAGAGATTCAGGGATATGTACCTAACTGCAGAGAGACTCGTAGGAACAATGACCCAAATAAAGGTCCAAATTGATAAATGAAATTGGGCAACAGAAACGGCCAAACAAGGAGACAACAGTAGCAAAAACCAAGCAATGGCTTATAGAGCTTCAGCAATAATCAACAACAAACAAACCGTAGACAGCCTCCAATCACAGCTAAAATCAGCTTTGTAAATAACTGAACTTGTATAAAAGCAACAGAGATATCAGGCAACTCTTGAAATCTCTTTAATGATTTTGATTTTTTGATTCAGCCGCTGATCTTCTTGGATGGGGGTGATGATTTTGGTCTATCTTTTCTTCTTTTAGAAATGAAGCGCAAGAAGCAGAAGGAAGGGCTCCGTGTTGCGCCATTTGTAATGGCAGGGGTCTAAAAAAAATCGTCTCCTCCCTCTCTTGTCTAGGTTTTAGGGATTTAAGGGTAGGGAAATGGGTATTGGGCTTGGGTCAAGGAAAGTTTTGGATCAGATCTGGGCTGGGTGAGAATTGGCTCAATTTCATAAGACAAACCTTTTTTTCCAATTCTTTCTTTTATTTTCTAATTTTCCTTTTCTTTTAATTAAAATAGTACAACTTAAATTCTAGATTATCCAAAAATGTGAAATTAAACTAATTAACTAATCATAAAAATTATAAAAATTACTTAATCCTAAATCAAAAGAGAAAAATCAATAAAAGAAAAAAGTGTAAAAATGAAGCATTTTTTGTGATTTTCAATTTTTATAAAACAAGTAACTACCAATTAATCTTAAAAAATATAAAAATAAAGCCTAAATGCCATGCGTGATGTTTTTTGGTATTTTTCATGATTTAAGTAAAATAAATGTGCACAGACAAATGCAAGCAATTAACAAAAAATGCTACAAAAATCCACGAAATTGCAAACAATGGGAAAATTATTTTGTTTTGAATTTGTGGGAATAATTCATATAGGGCAAAAATCACGTGCTCACAGCTGCCCCTCTTTGCCCGGAAACACGAAGAGTTTTCGTGCAAAGATAAAGTGAGCGGATACGAGCGATTTTTGCTTGTTCGAATACTCCGTGGGAAGCATTTTTGAAAGACTTGACCGCACTCTGCTTCCGAGGTTGACTACATATCCTTGGCTAAAAAGGAATCATGTCATTGTAGTTCAGAAATGTTTGGTAGCTGGGACTACCATGAAGCTATGACTTCATTGTTGTTGTTGCTGTTGCTGTTACTGCTTACTGAACCCCTTATTATACCAAAAATAAAAAGAAGCTAGACTAGACTATAATCTATGCATTTATAAAATCCTATCTACATCTTCAAACTTGCTCTTGTGGTTCTTGTTGACTTGTTGACTTGTATTCTTCCGGTGGAACCCCTTGTTGTCGCCTTGAATTATAATCCGAGATATTTTCCCTTTATCCAGGTGGACCCCGCTTGCTGAGACTTGAATGTATTCCTTTGTTCTCCAGATGGGCTCCGGATTGATAAACTTGAAAAATGTATTCCTTTGTTCTCCAGGTGGGCGCTTGATTGCTAAACTTGAAAAATGTATTCCCTTGTTCCCCAGGTGGACGCCTGATTACTGAACTTGAAAAATGTATTCCCTTGTTCTCCAGGCGCTAATATTCCCTTGTTCTCCAGGTGGGCGCCTGATTACCAAAACTTGAAATGTATTCCCTTGTTCTCCAGGTGGGCGCCTGATTACTGAACTTAAAATGTATTCCCTTTTTCTCCAGGTGGGCGCCTGATTGTTGAAACTTGAAAATGTATTCCCTTGTTCTCCGGGTGGGCGCCTGATTACCGAAACTTGAAAATGTACTACCTTGTTCTCCAGGTGGGCGCCTGATTGCTGAACTTGAAAAATGTATTCCCTTGTTATCCAGGTGGGCGCCTGATTACCAGAACTTGAAATGCATTCCCTTGTTCTTCAGGTGGCGCCTGATTGCCAAAACTTGAAATGTATTCCCTTGTTATCCAGGGGGGCGCCTGATTGCTGGATTTGGAAATGTATTCCCTTGTTACTTGACACTGTTTTCCCTTGCACCTTGAACCATTTTTCCCTGAAACTTGAACTGTCTTCCTTCGAAACTGCTTTCCCTTAAAACTTGAGTTGTCTTCCCTTGTTCTCCAGGTGGGCACCTGATTACAACAAAACAAACAAAACAAAAGAATTTTTTTTCTGCCCCGGTTTGCACTAGGAAGATTTGTGAATTGTTAGCAAAATTGTAAACCACTCGTACTATTGATGCAATGATGAGAGTAAACTAAAAAATAGACTAGGAAAACTATAAACTAAGCTTGACTAAAGTAAAAACTGACCCTATTCTTCAGGCGGCCCCCCCTGATTTTAGGAAAACTAAACATTGATAATCTTAAGAAAACTAAAAAAATGACTCCCTTTTTTTCAAATCCAGACTTCCTTTTTCTTTCAAATTATCCTAGGAGAAAATTCGTCAGACTAGGTTTTCTATCTTAGGAGAAAGATCCATCAGACTAAGATGTTTATCCTAGGAGAAAATTCATCAGACTAAGATTTTGATCCTAGGAGAAAGTTCATCAGACTAGGTCCTCTTTTTGTTATCTTAGGAGAAAGATTCATCAGACTAAGATTTCTATCCTAGGAGAAAAATTCATCAGACTAAGACATCTATCCTAGGAGAAAGTTCATCAGGCTAGGTCTTCTATCTTAGGAAAAAGATTCATCAGACTAAGATTTTGATCCTAGGAGAAAGTTCATCAGACTAGGTTTTCTATCTTAGGAGAAAAATTCATCAGACTAAAATTTCGATCCTAGGAGAAAGTTCATCAGACTAGGTTCCCTTTTTTGTTATCTTAGGAGAAAGATTCATGAGACTAAGATTTATATCCTAGGAGAAAATTCATCAGACTGAGACTTTTTATCCTAGCAGGAAAAATGTGAAGATCAATGGCAAGATTTTATGCACAACAGCAAGACAAATAAAGGCAAAGATTTAAGAAACTTCCCTTTGTCGGCTTTTCTCGTCTTTTCTTTTTCTTCTCTTTTTTTTCCAGTTTTTTTCTCTTTTTGAATCACTTTCCTTGCACCGCTTTGTTCCTGTTTCATACAAAGAAAAATTTGTCAGTTTTGAAAATGGTGGTCGATTTGTAGCCTTGAGTCTTGGGCAGCTTGGCTTCTGCTCAATCAGCTTGAGTCGGTCTTAAAAGACTTTTGTTTTGCACCAACTCTGATTGTTTCACACCAGTACCATTTGTATTTGTAGCTCAAACAACCTTATCCCAATTGGAGATCTTTTCTTAGATGACCTTTTCTGATATCTTGAATGACTTCCTGCTTTTGAGCAATTTGTCTGTCAGAGAGAATCACAAGTTATTTTTGCTTACGCCAAATAGGCTGACAAGAGTCTTTTGGGGGAGCCTTTGCATGAATCCTTAAGGTATATTGACAGTAACTACTGAGTGTGCTGGCCAAATTCACTTTGTGCAATTGAAAAGCTGGTAGCAGGTTTTGAAATCTTTTCTTGCTTGTTTTGACAAGGACTGACTCGGAATGGAGGACACAATGATGCAAAAACAAGTATTAACAAGAAATGCCCCCTGTCGGAAGGACAAAAGGAAGAGGTTTTTTTCTTTTTTTATATAACTAGTCTTAATGATCATGACATGCATTTTGGACTCAATGGCCTGATCTATCAAACTAATCCAATCTTACCTTTTACTATTCTTATGACCTTTGAGGTCGGACTTGTTCGTACCAATCCTTTGTATCAGCTTCAAGACTCACCTTCGACTAGTGGTGCCCCGAGGAGTTTTCACTACCAAGTCTCTCTCATTTATTCATCTCTGCTTATCGTCGCCTTACAGTGCCCGTGAGGGTTTTAACTAGTAAGACTCTCTCATTTTTCTTTTCTTTTTCTTACTTCTTGTGAGTAACTTGATAGTGTTATATGTCGTGTGACAACCGTTGCTCATTGCACGCTTCTCTTGGCATTCTTGAAGGCATATCTGGAGGTCTTTGTTTGGACGGTTTTGGATAGGGTTGGAAAGAAAGGTCGGCATGAAGGCTCAAAGTAAACTCAAAATGAGGGGTTGTGGACTTACAACTCATGGAATCGACTCTTTCAAAAGTGAAATAAAATCTCTGCCCCAATTTCAGATGCTGGGGATTTTTGGATTTTTCTATTATTATTGTTTTGCTTCTAAATTCTTATTTGGTTGGACCGAACCGTGAGGCTGCCTACGTATCTTTTTTTTAAAGGAATCAGGTCTAACGTAGTTCAAACATCTGGCCAAAACTGGTTTTCATCTTTTTTCTGTTTTTTTTCTTTTTTTTTCCTTTTCCTTTTCTTCTTTTTTTGTTTGCCCCAGCTTCTATTTTTGAGGTATGGACCTTTGACAATTCTTTTCTTCTTTTTTTTCACTTGAACTTTCTAAAAGCTGCCCTAGTTTGTATTCTTGGGGCATGGACTTTTTTTTTCTTTTTCTTTTTGACTCTAAACTTGATTCCAAAAGAGGGTAGTCAAAGAAAAATAACACAGACTCAAAAGGGGTAGAAATGGATATAAAGTGTTTGGGTAGCAGAAAAAGGGTCTCTCAACCTTAAGAACGTCAAACATGGTATCTTTTCGCCACCACAGCATTGACGAACATGTCTGTCTTCTTGGTGTGTTGTGGTCACAAGACATTTTTCATCCCTTAGTGACAAACTTTCCAGCAAACTTCAATTGATTAAACATTCTCAAGCTCGATCTTCACAATGATTTGAAGGTGAATTTTACTCGACCTTAGTTCCAAAGTATTCCAACTCTTTATTTATCCTCAAAAGTATTTTTTTTAGTTATCGAATTCCAGATTAAATCAGTTCCTAAGATCTGGCCAAAATTTCTGCATGCATGTCATGTCATTAGAACTAGCGAGAAAAGAACTAAGAACAGAATGACACAAAAGGACAAACTGTATTTTATTGAGTAAAGGATGAAAGGGTTTTACAACTAAACAAGCAACCCAAAATACGAGTTACAACCCTAAAATAACCCGAATAATGAAAATAGCAACAGAACAGACAGACAGACAGACAAGACTCACACAAATATAATAGAGGGGTAGAAGGGTTTGACTCAATAAAATAAATAAAATTTGGATCATAACACTGAAATAACCCAGATAATAGAAAAAACATCAAAACAAGCTACCAAGATTCCTTCCTAGTGAGGAGGGAATGACTTTTCAATTGCAGGCTTGACATTTAGCCACAAATTTGCTCATCAGAATCAGCAGAGCCTCCTCCAGTTTCAACACCATTAACTTTAGTTAGCAAGTTCCCGAGAGGATTCTCATACTCCATGTCACCAGGCATCATCCCCACAAAGTGTGCATCATGATGTGCAAGTAAAGGATTCTGCGCGACATTTTGGGTGTCATTGTCTTGGATCACAATCAGGTTTTCCTAGATCATCCTTTCTATTTCTCTTTTCAAATCCCGACAGCTTTCAACATTGTGCCCCTGGCATTGGAATGGTATTCACACCTTTTAGAAGGGTCAAAGCTTCTCGCACGTGGGTCTACATGATTTGGAGGAATAAGTGCAATTATGTCATAATGCTTTAACTTCTTAAATAAGCTTGCATAGGACTCTCATATTGGTGTAAAATTATCTTTCAACCTTTGTTCCCCTTTATACCTCTGGCTTGGATGTGGGTTATAGGGCACCTGAAAAATTTGTGGAGGCTGTTGGAGATTTCGTGATGCCCGTGCTCGCCTTCTGGGGTGTTTTGGTGGCTGGACAACATACTGAGGTGGAGCAACAGAGTATTGAGGGTTCTGAGGTGGATAATACTGCTCAAGGGAGTCATGAAAAACTTGAGGAGGTTGCTCATACCTTCGAGATATTCTCCTTGGACCTCTTTTCGACCCTAATGTCATCATGATTTCTTCAACCTTCTCATTTGTGTCGCTAAAATTATCAGATTCAACCCAGACAGCCTGAGTTATGACTTTAAAAACTGCTTGACTTATAATTTTGCCTGTCTTAAGACCATTCTCTACCATTTCTCCCATTTTGATTGCTTCCGAGAAGGATTTGCCAACTACGGACATCATGTTTTGAAAGTAATCTGGCTTTTGTGCTTAAAGGAAGACAATGATTAGCTCGTGATCATCCATGAGTGGCTTAACTCGAGCTGCTTGCTCTCTCCATTTAATGGCATATTCCCTGAAACTTTCACTTGGTTCTTCTTCAAGTTTGAAAGGAAATTGCGGTCTGGGGCAATGTCAATGTTGTATTGGAACTGTTTGACAAAGGCATGTGCCATGTCATCCCAGACATACCAGCGAGATGTGTCTTGATCCAAAAACCATTCGGATGCTACTCTCGTAAGGCTTTCCCCAAAATAAGCCATTAACAATTCTTTGTTTCTTCCCGCACCTCTCAGTTGATTGCAATACCTTTTCAGGTGGGCTATGGGGTCTTCATGTCCATCATACTTTTCAAATTTGGGAGTCTTGAAACCAGGCGGCAAGTGGACATCGGGGAACATACATAGATCTTTGAAGGCAATACTCTTTTGACCTGTCAACCCTTACATGTTTTTCAACCGTTGTTCTAAGCTTTTCACTCTTTGGCTCATTTCTTCCTATACCATCTTTCGGGCAGGCTTCTCAATGTTTGCAGGAAGATCAAACGAGTACGAGTGGTACTGCTCTTGCTGTGTAGCAAATTGTGACTCATGACGAGGTTGTCCTTGACCACTGGTCATGCTTGACACATTTCGGTCATTTGTTGTTTCAGTATTCTATTTTTCACAAACATAGTAGACTCTTGTTGAACCCTCTGACCCTGAGTCTCTTGAGCACTTGTAACAACTTCGATGTCAGTTATTATTTTTCCTTGGATCTTGTGTTTCCAGCTTATCACAAACCGACCACCTCAACTTTCTTCACAATTCAAAACAAAACATGTTAGAATGGACTCAGTCAGTCCTTATTATTATCAATATTTTTTCATTTCTTCATTTTTTTTTCATTTCTTTTTTTAATGGTGATCGAACCTAATTTGGGTTGCCTACGTATCATGTGGGAACATGAATCAGATCTTGCGTAGTTCGGAAAGATCAGGAATAGAGTAAATAAACCAACTTTTTTTGGATTTTGAACTTTTCGAAAGGAAGACATATAAAGAAGAAAGAAAATATTTTTTGGATTTTGATTTTTCTTCAGCATTTTTGCAAAGAAAGACTTCTAAAGAAGAAAGATTTTTTTTTCTCCTTTTTTTTGAATTTCAACTTTTATTGCTTTTTTTTTGAATTTCGATAGAAAAACTTCTAAAGAAGAAAGAAAAATATTTTTGCATTTATGGATTTTTATTCTGAAGTTAGGAAAGAAGTACTTCTAAAGAGAGAAAAAGTATTTTTGAATCTTGAATTTTCTTTTCAATTTTCGAAAGAAGAATGAAAATATTTTTGTATTTTTTGATTTTGAGAAGCAACTAAAAAAAATATTTTTTGTATTTTTAAAAGTTGGGGTCTTAAAGAAAAACTTTTCTAAAGAAGGAAGTAAAAAAATGTTTTTGGATTTTTGAAAATTGGGGGCCGGAACCGATGAGGTTTGCCTACGTATCTCACATTCGGTGAGAATTAGACCCGCGTAGTTCTGCCCAGTTTTGACGGAACAAAAGAAAATATGACTTATTTTGAAATGACTTTTCTTTTTTTTTTTTCAAAATTTCAACAGAATTTCAAGGTAATTCAAATACCTACCTCTCACTCTCTTTTCTTTTTTCTTTTTTTCGATTTTCATTTTTTTTATTTTCTTTCCCTATTCTAGACCAGTCAGGTGCAAGCCAAAATAGACAGATACGCAAGTAGTACGTAAGATGTATCAGGATGGTCTTTTAATTTGGGTGCACCTGTCCTAGACAGACCCAACCCCTGTGTTGAGTCTCCAAAGTCAAATGCACATGATGCAAACAAACGTTCCTACTAGGGATCCAGCATGAGCCTGGGTTATTCTATGTTCAAAAACCTGGGTATTTGTTCTAGACTTATGCACTCGAGCGGACGACTCGAGCCGAGGGGGGCAGCGTACCGGGAATACAGAAGCTTCACCGGCTTTGCAACTTGTCCGAACCTCATTCTAAAATTTGGGATATGACTCTAACAGAAGAGAAATCACACGAAGTGCACACTCCTCCATGATTTAGAAGACTCAAAGAGAAGAAGGGTTTCATAGCAGTTTATATACAGTTCATAGAATATCAAAGCGGTAAAAGCAACACGTAGCACATTCGGCCCAAACATGTAATAAAACCAGATAATAAATAAAGCCAAGTATAACAATTATTCTAAGCTCGAATTCTTGAACCATGAACCAGAAGTTCTAGGTTCTTATCCCCAGCAGAGTCGCTAGAGCTGTCACACCTTTTTTACTACACCCCCGTAAAGGGGTATAAGGGAGTTTTTCCAATTTAAAGTGACAATCGAAACGGGATCATTTTGTTAAAAATTCAGAGTTGCCACTTGGGATAATTTATGGTGTCTCAAGTCATCGATTCAAATCCCGAATCGAGGAAAAGATTGACTCTATTTTTCAGTCCGCGAACACAGAAATCCGGGTAAGGAATTCTGTTAACCCAGGATAAGGTGTTAGCCATCCCCGGATTCCGTGGTTCTGGCACGGTCTCTTAACTGTTATCATTGGCCTAATTATCTATCTAATTTTAAAACACTTTTAAACCTATGTGTATTTTTAACTTTTTAACCGTTTTTATTCATTTTTAGGAAGATTTCAACGTTATACAAAACATGCCTTTGAATCACGCCACATGAAATGCACCCGCGATCCGCGACATATTTTATTTAACGTTGTTAGGATTTGTATTTGGGTCACATGAAATGAACACCCGAGTTTAGGAAAGTAATTTTTAAAATAGCACGCTTAAAGCCACTACGCATTTTAAATTTGCGAGGGCCATGGAAAATTCAACTAAATGGTGTTCCTCGATTCTAATGGATTAAAATTAATTAAGTGAGGGTCATGCATTTGAGATTTTATTTGGCATGGCACGCCTCAAATTATTCCAAAGGGCTTTACTCGACTAAAACAAACTACGGATGTTCATAAGTTATTTTTTCTTAAACTACTTCAATTTTTTCTTTTTAAATCTAGTAGATGAAATAATATATATTTCTACATATAACATCAGATCATTAAACCTGTCCATGAGACAAAAGCCCAAACAAAACGTATAAACTTATCCTGAACATATTCATGGTCTAAGATACTCTATTCAACACATAATTACAGAGATTCAATATTCACTACTCAAAAAATGCTAACCCAAGAACCCGTTTCATGCTTCTGTACCCGTTGTCCAATTAACTCACAATTCAAACAATTTCAATGGACAAACTACCATGACAATCCATTAGAACTAACAACCAGTGCCTAACTCTACATTCACAAACCATGCTACTGAAGGTAAAATAAGGATCGAAGCTAGAGCCACTAATCTCACATGAATTTCGGAAATAGGAAACAAACTTCAACCATATCAATATAATTACTAAAATCAATGGAAATGGAAGAACACAAAATCCTCTGAGATGTATTACTCAAATTCATAGCAGTGACAACTTGATACTAACAAGGGTACATTTAGAGCCAACAAAGTAATATAACTGAAAAGCATTTAAGATCTAGCAAGCAATTTCTCAACAAAAAAAAATAGCAAAATAACTCAACAAAATATTGAACTAACAACATGCCGTGAATTTAATACTTCTCATTTCCAGCAACAAATACAAACAATTAGAGATTTAGGGATATGTACCTAACTGTAGGGAGACCCGTAGGAACAATGACCCAAATAAAGGTCCAAATTGATGAATGAAATTGGGCAACACAAATGGCCAAACAAGGAGACAACAATAGCAAAGAACCAAGCAATGGCTTATAGAGCTTCAACAATAATCAACAACAAACAAATCGAAGACAACCTCCAATCACAGCTAAAATCAGCTTTGTAAATAACTGAACTTGTATAAAAGCAACAGAGATATCAGGCAACTCTTGAAATCTCTTTAATGATTTTGATTTTTTGATTCAGTCACTGATCTTCTTGGATGGGGGGGGGGGGTTTATGACTTTGGTCTATCTTCTCTTCTTTTAGAAATGAAGCGCAAGAAGCAGAAGGGAAAGGCTCCGTGTTGCGCCGTTTGTAATGACAGGGGTCTAAAAAAATCATCTCCTCCCTCTCCTGTCTAGGTTTTAGGGATTTAAGGGAAGGGAAATGGGTATTAGGCTTGGGTCAAGGAAAGTTTTGGATCAGATCTGGGCTGGGTGAGAATTGGCCCAATTTCATAAGACAAACCTTTTTTTTCAATTCTTTCTTTTATTTTCTAATTTTCCTTTTCTTTTAATTAAAATCCTACAACTTAAATTCTAGATTATCCAAAAATATGAAATTAAACTAATTAACTAATCATAAAAATTATAAAAATTACTTAATCCTAAATCAAAAGAGAAAAATCAATAAAAGGAAAAAGTGTAAAAATGAAGCATTTTTTGTGATTTTCAATTTTTATAAAACAAGTAACTACCAATTAATCCTAAAAAAATATAAAAATGAAGCCTAAATGCCATGCGTGATGTTTTTTGGTATTTTTCATGATTTAAATAAAATAAATGTGCACAGACAAATGTAAGCAATTAACAAAAAATGCTACAAAAATTCACGAAATTGCAAACAATGGGAAAATTATTTTGTTTTGAATTTGTGGGAGTAATTCATATAGGGAAAAAATCACGTGCTCACATAGATCAAAAAGGAATAGAGAATCAAGTGGTTGATCACTTGCCCAAATTAAAAAATCGGAACCATGTGGCTGAGGGAGGTTCGATTAAGGAAACCTTTCTCGATGGGCAGTTATTGGCAGCCATCTCGAGTGCAATCTCGTGGTATGCAGACTACATGAACTTTATTGCAAGTGGGGTGATGCCATCGGAATTGACACTTGATAATTGAAGAAGATTTCTACATGATGTGAGGCTTTACTTGTGGGATGAGACATTCTTGTATAAGCAGTGCGCAGATTAGTTAGTACGAAAGTGTGTTCCTCGAGAGGAGATGAATGCAATATTGCATGACTGTCACGCTTCTCCATAAGGAGGTCATCACAGTGGGGATAGAACCGCCCAAAAATTGATGCAATTGGGTTTCTATTGGGCAAAATTATTTAACGATGCATACGGCTTTGTTAAAAAGTGTGATAGATGCCAAAGAACCGGAACAATCACGAGAAAGCACGAGATGCCTTTGCAACATATTCTGGAAGTAGAGATCTTTGATGATTGAGGGATTGATTTCATGGGACCGTTCCCATACTCTAATGGTCACAGGCACATCTTGCTAGCGATTGACTATGTGTCTTAAGTGGCTGGAGGTTGTTGCTCTTCCTACTAATGACGCAACTATAAACTATTTAAAAAAGCACATCTTTACACGTTTTGTGACTCCAAAGGTTCTGATAAGTGATGGAGGAACTCACAAATATAACAAGTTATTGAACGACGTTCTAGCAAAGTATGGAGTTAAGTGCAAGGTAGCCACCGCGTATCATCCCCAACTAGTGGTCAAGTGGAAGTGTCACACAGAGAGGTGAAGCAAATGCGGAACTGTCCCAGCTTAGGCCCTTCGCAAATGCGAACTCTGGGTTTGCAATTGAGAACCTAGTAGACTCTAGCCTAATATCGCATGTGCGATTTATATCTCGTAAATGCGAGACCTGCAACACCTAATCAATACGAACAACACTAAACTTTTCCAAACACTCTGAGACACGTACGAAACTCGCCCGAGCCCTCGGAGCTCCAAAACAAACATTAATACAAATCTAAAAATATAACACGGACTCGCTCGTGCGATCAAATCACTAAAATAACATCCGAAACCACAAATCAAACCTCCAGAACACATAAAATCAACATGAAACTCAAGAACTTCTAATAATACAACCGCGTGTTCGATTCCTATCAAATCAACTCAGAATGACACCAAACTTTGCGGACAAGTTCCAAATCACAAAACGGACCTATTCCAAGTTTCGAAATAGAAGTCCAAACACGATAGCTATAAAGTCAACCTACGATAAAACTTATCAAAATTCTAAGCCTTTAAATTGCCAACTTTCGGCAAAATAACACAAATCAACCTTCGAACTCGATTTTGGGCATACGTCCAAGTCTAAAATCATGATACGAACCAATCGGAACCATCAAAACACCGCTATGGGGTCATTTCCACAAAAGTCAAACCACGGTTAGCATTTCCAACTTAAGCTTCTAAAGCGAGTATCACTCATCCAAATGTCGCGCCCCCTTTTTTCCCCCTCATATCAGGAAATCGGGTTTATGACATTCTGGTTGGGACAACTCTTTTCCTTTTGGGAAGGGACTTGCAATTTTGAAGAGTCGCCACCTAATGATTTAAGGTGCATTAGCACACCTATAGGGTTCATTTATAATTATGTGTGGTAACCAGAAACAGGGTAAGGGCTTGAAATTATCCAAAGGGGAAGGTGTTAGGCACCCATCAGGATCCACTAGTGTGGTTCCCGGCCAGATAGTTTTTTATGAATTTGTACAATTAGTAAATAGGCAAGTATTGACTCAAATAGTAGGGGATTTTAAGCTGAATACACATATGTAAAAAGCAGCTAATAAAAAGGGGCAAGATTTTGAAAAGAATTATAATTTAAACATACTTGAGAATGTAAAAGGGAGGGGGTCCTAGGTTTGTTTATAATATGGATCATGTCAATGCAATACCCGATATGACACTCCTCAAAAAAGAGGCTACACGTGGTATTAATGCACCGGTCATCATATCCATATCTACCATTTCCTACCCCGTGGAGGTAATTAAAGCAAAGATTGGTCTCGATTCTTATTGCATGCTGTTATCCGTCCCTTCCTATCAGTCCCAGAGGAATTTAGGACTTTTATCCTATAAGGAGGTTCTAGGCAGACCCTCAGGTTTAAAGGCAAAATACTAAGGCGACATACAAAACAAGTAGGACTGCATTTAAAGGGGGAAAACACAGAAAGCAAGCAGAGGGCTCAGTTATACCTCCACAGATAATGCACACAGACAGCACGACTTATACACAGTTAAGGTCAGAATTTAAAATCCTAAAGTAGGGTGTTTAAGTTGTTGCAGCAAAACCAGATTTATTACATAACTCAGATAAGAAGTCTGAATTAGGCTTGCCTGTTGGTTGTAACAGTTGATAATTAAACAAAGGCAATTCTAGTTTTATTTAAGTTATTACCTACGGCTTGCCTAGGCGCAAAGCGAGATGCAGCAGTTGTTCCAAGTAATTAAGACAGTTTGGATATTTTTATTACCTAACACATGATGTTCTAGTTATAGAGATTGTTGCCAATTTTATTCAGAAAACATCACAATGTGAAAATTATTACTTACTACCTCTTCATGAATTAGTAATTAACTAGGCATTTGAAACGAAATGCAAACAAAACCCTAGAGCATGGTATCTAATATGCACATACAAATTGCCAGGTTGTTGAAAACAGAATCCCTAAGGCATGATTTCTAAATATACACAAGAGTTGTAGAATTTTTGAAATGACAGCTTTTTGTACCAGTGTTGTTACTGCCCTAGGAGCAGGATTTCTAAGTGATAGACATAAAGCATGGACTAACGAATGAAGTGCTGAAGCAAGAAACATGGGTCCTAAGAACATGGTTTTCTAATGCATGTATGAATCCTAAACATGGTTTCTATTGCACAATTAGGAATATAAACTTAATAACATGTTTTCTACCCTTTAACAATTATAGCATGCATATTTCTCCATCCCTTTTCACTAGCCAACCCCATAATTATTACAGACCATGTGATTGAATTACATAAGAAATGCAAAAATAAGAAGTTACAACCATAGGAAGCCTGATTCTAACCTCCTCTCTGAGTTATGTAATAAACCACCTCAAATGCCAATATTGTTCCAAAGCATTTCTCATGTCTGGGTGCGTCAGAGTTCCCTAAGGACCTCAAGGGATCTCGGGCAGTGCTCACACCCAGATTGCATAACTAAGAGTAAGTGTAGTGTGGAAGGGCTAGCTCTTATGTGTCCAGGTTCAGAGGGAGCTCAAGGGTCCCAAAACAAGGCTCACACAAAAGGGGCAGAACCTAATAATCTAAGAGTATAGTGGAAGTGTAGGAACACATATTTGAAAAAGAAGTTTGTTTTAGAAAACAATTTTGAAAGATTGCATGTTTGAAATGAGTTTGTAAAACAGCAGGAGAGTTGCTTAATGAAAACAATTTTTGAAAGGGAAAGGGGATAGGAGCAACAACAACACACACATAACCAGTTCATAGAATAGTACAGCTTCAGCAATTACATGCAAGGGAGTAAGGGTTGGGGACATAAAGGACCCAAATCAAAAACACATAATTAGTCATGAATCAGTTTTAATCAAGTACATTAGGAGACATTCTAGTTGAGGGACATAAACAGGAACAAGTAAACATGCTGATTACATTTTAACAAAGGAGGGCAGAATTTTAAACATGTTGAGTAAAGCAGTAAACAAGAAGTACAATATAACAACATGAGCCATTAAACTAGTGCAGAAAGAGACAGAGATGGACAAACAAGGGAACACATAGAGTTGAGTCTCAGAATTTAAATTGAACATACCAGTTGAACAAGCAAAGTGTAGAAAAAAGTAAAGCAATCAAAGTTCCACAATCTAGCCTTGGCTTTCAGCCGGCTAGACAAAGCAGTAGCACACGTAGTAGAGAAAGAGAGAATTTGAGTGTGTAAGTGTGTGTTCTAAACGTAGTTGTTCGTGTCTTTAGAGAAGAGAGAGTAGGATATTTATAGCTTTGAAAAATAAGTGGAAAATAAGGTAACAAGTAAAGGTTTAATACAAATATGGAAATAATCACAATCAGAATTCCATTAATACAAGTATTCCCCCTTGATCGAGGAATTACAGATACGAATAGGGATAACTTAAGGAAAGAAAATTAATTTGAGAAAGATTGATTTTTTACCATATAAGGAGGTAGTAAAGGTATAGAGTATATAATATGTCTAAGTACATAATATATTTAATTTGAGGAAAGGATTTAGCAGGGGTGAGACATCACAGTAAATAAAGGAAGGGAATCAATCAACTTAAACAAACGAGTAAAATTAGGGTTTATAAGAAAACCCTGCAATCAAACCGTAACTTAAGAAAATCAAGATCAATCAAGAGGGGGTCATGATTCTGCACTTCGACATATAAATAGAAAGGAATGAGCAGGCGTACCAGACATGCAGGGTCAAACATATTGACAAAAAGGAGCAAACTAGATGAACATAAACATATAGAGGCGACATGAATAAGGTAAGGACTACTCGAAGCATGGTAATCAACAAAGTCAAATAGTCATGGCTCATACATAGAACCAAAATGAAGAAACCAGTCTAACACATAGTAACAGGTAAATGAGATCTTTTAGAAACTCTCAGTAACAAGTGAGGAAAACCTTTAAGACATTAGGGTTTTAACAAAGTCGAGTTAAAAAGTGGTAAGAACTTAGAATCGGTCAACAAAGAAAAGGATCTAATCACAAGAACTCAATCGAAACAAGTATAAATACAAAACAAAGAAAGACAGTTCCAGAAACCTAGATAAAACCAAAGATACTTAGGGTTTTCAACACGATGAACCGGGTAGAAGAAACATAAACAAACCGCTTAAACATAGTAAAATCATAAGACAACACTGAAAAATCAGAGGAGAAGTCTTTTAAAAGAGTTTAAGAAACCCTAATTTTGAAGACGAAGAGTCATTTTGAAAGAAATCGGAAAAACTTTTGAGAAAACACCAAGAGGTTCATAACATGCACAAATATAAGACAAATCTGAAAGAAAATCGGAAAGTTTTTTAAGCTAGGGTTTCAGAGAACCCAGAAAAAGTGAAAAGACTTCGAAAAGTTACCAATCTAACCGGAAAAGTCATGGATCTAACTCGAAAGGCCATGGATGGCCGGAAAAAGACCATGGATAGAAGTTGAGCAAGGACTGGACCAGATCTCTTCGAGATCTGTCCATGGAATCACAAAAACGGGCCACCAGGAGACGTAGGAGACAAGTACATGTCTCAAACAGCCATGGGAGTCCATGGATTGGGTGAGGATCGAAGGGGATTAGGGTTAGTTTGGGCGGCGGCGGCTAGGATTTGAGTGAGGTTGCAGAGAGAATTGGAGAGGAAAGGGATTCAAGGGCGGCATGTTGGTGACAAATAAATTAGGTTAGGGGTCGTTTTAGGTTAAAAATGGTAAGAGGCAACGTGGACCGTTGATCTGGGAGATCAACAGTCGAGATTAGAGAGGGTAGGTGGGAATCCGGGTTTGGGTAGGATTTAATTGGGTTGGGGTCGGTTTAAATTAAAATTGGGCTAGGGAATTGGGGGCCAATTTAGGCTAAAATTGAAATACAAATGGGTTGTTATTTAAATAGCCAATTTTCTCTTTTTAATTTATAAAAAATAGTAAATAGTTTTCTGAAAATTAATTTAAAAGGCTAAAATAATTTATGATACATAATTAACAATTTAAAAATACAGGGCCCAATTTTATGCATATAAAACATAATTAAACCTTAAAATGGCTAATATTTTAATTATGTGCAATTTAGCTTTAAAAATACTAAATATAATTGTAAAAATATGTAAAAATTACTTTAGCTATATTTTGTCATAAATATAGAAATACCATAGATGAATTATCAAAACCATAATTTTGAAAATAATTATTGGGATTTTATAGATAAAAAGGGAGAAAATAAATCAATTTAAATTTTTAAAAACTATGGAAAAATAATAGAATACTTGGACTTGCTCATATATGCATACATATACTATTTTGAAGGTATTTTGCATATTGAAAATATATAGGGAAAAATTGGGTATCAATACCAAATTCATTCCGAAATATCCAAAAATCAAATCCGACCATGCACACAAGTCATAATACACAGTATGAAGCTACCCAAGACCTCAAACCACTAAACGGAATCATAAAGCTCAAAACGACCGGTTATATCATTACATAAACTCAGTCATTTGTCGTTCAAGTCTCAGATAAACACATCTCAAATACTCAGTTTTACAAAATTACCCTACAACCCAAGGAGAAGAATAAGACTCTTTTCCAGTATCATAACCTTTCGATGGGGAAATGGAACTTAAATCACGATATGAACCTACTTATGAGTGGAATTTCGTAAAGCGCTATCAACAACATGTGAGGAATCAAATAAGAAGTATTGAGACAGAGATATCATACAAAGATATAGTGTCATGACTGAGAACATGTGCGCAAATAAGGTATATAACTCAGAAACAACAAGAATAGCCCTATCAAGTCTAAAACAGTTAGCACATAGCCTAGACATGATGTATAACATAATTCACAATTCAAAAATTAAACAAGTAGAGAAAATGCAGGGATAACATAATATGATAGCAAAATAAGCCTAGTAATAACCTAAAGGCTCCCCAAACAATGATCACACTGGTGCATGCACACACGCCCGTCACCTAGCGCGTACGTCATCCCAATATCTTTCATATAACATATTTCTTAGGGTTAAATACCTTCAAATCCAAGTTTAGTTGTGTTACTTACCTCAAAGCGTACAACTCAATGCTCCAACAAACCCTTGCCACGCGAATTGGCCTCCGAACGACTCGAATCTAGCCAAAGTAACGTAATTCTATCAATAATAGCTATAGGAAACAATCACAGACGATAAAACTAAGGCCTTTAACAAAAATTAAAAAGACAACCCCAGGCTCATACCTCGGAACCCGACAAAATTCATAAAATTCGAACACCCATTCAATTACGAGTCCAACCATACTAAATTCATCCAAATTCTCAATTTTCATTCTCCAACAACATAGTCTAAAATTCCCAAATTTCACCTCAAACACACATATTCTAGGTGTAAAAATTAATGAGTAAACAATAATTATTAATAAAGTGATGAATATTCACTTACATCTTCAATTGTAGCCAAAACCCTCTAAAAAATAGCCCCTATCCGAGCTCTACAAGTCCAAAATGAGAGAAAAACTCGAAACCCTTCATTTATAAAATCGGCCAGCTAAATCGCACCTCGTTCAAAACATTACACTTGTGATACCGCTTTTGCGGTCAATTTCCGTATCTGCAGAATTCACTTAAGCTCCCGACCTAGCGCACCTACGGTCCCCTCTTCGCACCTGCGGGACCACTTTTGTGGTTGCTCCATTGCTCCTGCGCTTTCGCACTTGCGGAGACCTTCCGCTTCTGCGATCCCTAGTCCCTCAGTCAAAATTCGCTTCTGCGAAACTTCTTGCGCAGGAGCATGTCCGCTTCAGCGGATTCACCTCCGCACCTGCACTCCCCAGGCTTCCTTCCCATTTCTCGCACATGTATGTGCTTGGCCGCTTTTACGGCTCCGCCCGCACCTGCGGCCAAAAACGCGCAGGTGCGGTTACAGCAGAACTGATGCCAACAGCATTTCCATAAGTCCAATTCCCAATTCAATTTTAATCTGAATCACCCCGAGTCCCCATCCAAACATACTAATAATTCCTAACATGATGCGAACTAGTCGAAGCCTCAAATCACATCAAACAACATAAAAATCACGAATCGCGCCCAAATTCAAGCATAATGATACTAATGAACTTCTAACTCTAAAACTAATGCCAAATAATATCAAACCAACTCCGATTGACCTTAAAGTTTGCACACAAGTCATAAATGACACAATGGACCTATTCCAGCTCCCGAAATCAAAATCTGAGCTTGGTATCAACAAGTCAACTCTCGGTCAAACTTCTCATCCTTCCAAACCTTCAACTTTCCAACTTTTGCCAAAAGCCTCAAACTAACCCATGTACCTCCAATCAATATCCGGACATACACCTAAGTCAAAAATCACCTTACGAATCTATTGGAACCATCAAAACTCTATTCCAGAGCCGTCTACACAAAAGTCAAACTCCGGTCAACTGTTCCAACTTAAGCTTTTAACCTTGAGACTAAGTGTCCTATTTCACTCTGAAAAATCCCTGATACCAAACCAATTATCCTGGCATGTCACATAACCATAGAATGAGCATAAAAGAAGCAATAAATGTGGGAGCGAGACTACAATACACAAAACGACCGGCTAAGTCGTTACAACATGAGAAGAGGTAGAGGTAGGCCTAAGAAATATTGGGGTGAGGTGATTAGGTAGGACATGATGAAACTTTAGCTTACTGAGGACATGACCCTAGATAGGAAGCCAAAAATTAGAATAGAATGTCAGGGGGTAGCTGGGTGCATTCCTTTGTTATCGTAGTGGTTGTAGTATTAGTTTTGTAGTTTTTCTTTTCTTTTCGTAGAGATGTATTCCTACCTAATATATCTTTTGATTTAGTTATATCAGTGTTCTTTATATATCAATGTAGATACTGTTTATTTCTACTGCTCCTTTTCATTTTTTTCCTTGAGCCTAGGGTATTCGGAAACTGCCTCTCTACCTGCACGAGATATGGATAAGGTTTGCGTACATACTACTATCCCTAGACATCATTTGTGGGATTATATTGTATATATTGTTGTTGTTGTTGTCTTTTGTCACACCTCCTTTTTACCTACACCCCGTAAAGGGTATAAATACAAGGGAGTTTTTTCAATTAAAGGACAATCGAAACGAGATCATTTATTTATTAAAAATCAGAGTCGCCACTTAGGATAATTTAGGGTGTCCCAAGTCACCGGTTTAAAATCCCGAATCGAGAAAGTTTGACTTTATTATCGGTCCGCGAACACAAAAATCCGGGTAAGGAATTCTGTTAACCCGGGAGAAGGTATTAGGCATTCCCGAGTTCTGTGGTTCTAGCACGGTCGCTTTGATCATACTTGGCTTATTAAAATTGTTTAATTACTGACTTTAGATCCTATGTGCATTTACCCTTTACCGCTTTTAAATCACTTGATTATTCTCAGTAAAAGAATTGAGTTACGCGTACGTATACTCTTTTCCTTTGGCGCATCAAAAATCATGTCATGTGAACGTGTCCATAATTAATAACGCTTTGTATTATTAAGAAAGTTTAGCCGAAGTTACGTGAACGTATACTCCAATTTATTTTTAAAGAAATCGTAACCGTGTCACGCGAACGTGTCCACAATCACGATGGTATTTTAAATGGCCCTAAAGGTTTCTCTACGAACATTTGTTATTTTACATCTACATTATGAAATTAACACAAGAGCCATTTGTTACTAAGTGTGTAATTATGGTTTGCCTCAAATTTCCTTTTCAAGACCCTAATTATTTAACACTAAAGTACTTGACAAATCCCTTCCAATCAACAAGGCTTCATTGAACCATTTTATTAGCGGAAGGGCCTGAATTAAACAGGCTCAAACTCCTGAGAAACAAACCTGCCTCAACGTAGGGGAACTCTTTTGGATTTAAGAGACTCCAATAATATTCAGGCCCAAAGGCCCAAATATTTTGGTAGCGCTGGCTGCAGGCAAGGACTTCAGGATCGAATCCCTGAAGCCAAAATCCAACTATGACCTTGCTCATATCCTTTTCAACCATTGAGGAGGGGAGAAAACGAGTTGGGGGCATGGATAAGAACCTTATACAGCAATCAATAATAATCCCTTTTAAACTGAGGCGTAAACTTTACGGAAACATCAATTGACTACAGTTAAAATCAAGCAAACTATACATACATAGCTTAACACATGAATTATAACAAGAACACAAAGGTATAAACAGCATAAGCTAATAGAATCTAACATCTAAACAAGATTTCTATTCGAATTCCAATTTGAACATCCAAATCTGCATACAAATTCAGTCTGGCTCCAACTTGTGGCACTTCATTTGTTAGAAAAGGGGATAAGGAAATACCTGAGAGCACAAATAAGAGAGAGGTAATAAGATCAGAAAAGAGCAGTAGCAAGAGCAAGGGTCAGCAGCAAAACCCAATCAACAGAACCAACCAGCTGCTCTAAAATTAAATTTCAAACCCAGAATTTGAAGTAAACATTCAGAAACTAATTCAACCCAAACAATGGACCAGGCAGAACTTCAGCCAAGTTGATTTTAGTTCATTTCTAAGGTCAGCTAGTCAGAACTTGTTGCACCACCAGGAAAATTGCAGAAATTAACAGAAGACTCAATGAAACAGTAAAATTTCTAGCATTTTTGTATTTTTCTGAGCTTTTCTTCTTTTTTAGCCCTTGGGTCTGCCTTGAGAGGCAAGAAAAGCTGCCTTTATAGGCAAGCTATTAGGGCAGGCTTAGTTTTTCACTTTGCCCCCTTTTTTAATTATAGCTCAGATACCCTTTAAAAAAAAAAAGAAAAACAGAACTAACCCCTTCCCCAGCTTCCTAGAAGCTTCCTAGTCTATTATAGCAAGATTCTCTGAGGCCAATTCCCTAGACTACCCTTTAAAGACTCTGAAACTACCCCAGAACCACCCGGGTCAATTGGTTAAGCTAATTGGGTCAAGTTGACCCAACTCGATGGGTCTACTGAAAACCTAGTTCAATTCTCCATTGGGCTTTTTAATCTTGTGAATCCAATCAATACTAAGAAAAACCCCGAAACCCAAACGTTCAAATTAAGACCCTGAAGACTCGGAACAAAGTTAAGCCCAAAAGACAATGCAAATTCAAATTATCCGAACTCGAATACAAGACCCAACTTACAATCACACACATCCTAAATCTAACATGCAAGTACGGAAGATAAAGAAGAAGAAAAAAAAAGAAACAGGATAAAAATCAGAAAATAAGAGAAAGAGTAGAAGAAGGTGAAGATGGGGAAACAAAATACCAAAGGGGAAAGAAGAATACCTAGGGATCTTGGACAAACAAGAAATAGCATTTACTCTTCGAAATCTCCAATTTCCGGCCCAATCTGAGATTAATCGCATGTTCTTTGTCAAAAACACGCGATTAAAGTCGAACCGAGCCTTAAAATTTGCAATGAAACCTTGATTTGAGACCTGGGGATTTTATGGTTCATCTTCTGATCTAATATTCGAGAGTATCGGGCTACATTCAAGGGAAACGGAGTGGGGATTCAGAACGAGGGGGTCAGGGTAGTTCGGTGGTGTGATTTTGGTGGCGTTTGGAGGTGGCGCCGCCACCGGAGGCCGGGGATTTGAGGGCGGCTTAGCTAGGGATTCGGGGTGTTTTGGTGGGGGTGGTGAGCAGAAGGGGTTCTGAGGGGGGGGCAAAGGTTTCGGACACTTAAATACCCCTGGGGCTTCAGTTCTGAGCCGTTCGATCAAGGGGAGATCAACGGCTCAGGTCAATACTTATTGAAACGACGTCGTTTCGTTTGGGGGGGAGCCGGACCGGGTTAGGGTGGTTTGGGTCGGGTATTGGGTAGTTTTCGTTTGGGATGGGGAAATTTGGATTGGTTTTGGCCTAGATTTAGATTTCCTTTCATTTCTTTCTTTTCCTTTTCAATTTCCAAAATTCTTTTCTTTTTTTCAAAAATTAAAATGAAACCTAAATTAATTAATAACAATTTTTAGACTAAATTAACTTACCCAATTAGATTAATCACTCGCCATGGTTTTTACAATAATTAATTAAATCCTAAATTTAAAGATAAATTACACAATTCAAAATTAAAATAAAAATGCAAAATGAATTATTTTTGTGATTTTCATTTTTTATAAAATAAACTAATTTACTAATTAATCTAAAAATATAAAATTAAATCCTAAATGCAGATGCAACATATTTATTGTATTTTTCATGACTTAAATAAAATAAACGTGCAGAGACAAATACAAATAATTAACAGAAAATGCCACAAAATCCAACAAAATTGCAAACACTGAAAGAAATTATTTTGTTTTGAATTTGTTGGAATAATTCATATAGGGAAAAAATCACGTGCTCACAGCTGCCCCTCTTTGTCCGGAAATACGAAGAGTTTTCGTGCAAAGATAAGTGAGCGGATACGAGCAATTTTGCCCGTTTGAATACTCCGTGGGAAGCATTTTTGAAAAATTTGACACACCCTGCTTCCGAGGTTGCCTACATATCCTTGGCTAAAAAGGAATCAGGTAAGTGTAGTTCAGGAATGTCTGGTAGCTGGGACTACCATGGAGCTGTGATTTCACTGTTGCTGCTGCTGCTGCTACTCACTGAACCCCTTATTACACCATGTCAAAAATAAAAGAAGTTAGACTAGATTATGATCTATGCTTTACAAAATCCTATCTAGATCTTCAAACTTGATCTTGTGTTTTTTGTTGCCTTGTTGCCTTGTATTCTCTCGGTAAAATTCCTTCGTTGCCGCCTTGAATTGTAGTGTGAGATGTTTTCCCCTTATTTAGGTGGGTGTCTAACTGCTGAACTTGATATGCATTCCCGTGCTCTCCAGGCGGGCTCCTGATTATTGAACTTAAATGTATTCCCATGCTATCCAGTCGAGCTCCTGACTTCAACATAGACAAACCAAAGAAGATTTTTCTGCCCTAGTTTGGTCGTTGGGCCCATATGTAAGTGTAGGCGGGCTCCTGACTGCTAAACTTGAAAGTATTCCCTGCTTTTCTGGCGGGCTCCTGACTCCGACTTGAAAATACTCCCTGCTCTCCAGGCGGGTTCCTAACTTCGACTTGAAAGTACTCCCTGCTCTCCAGACGGGTTTCTAACTTCAAAAATAGACAAAACAAAGAGTTTGAACGCTAAAACTTAAATTGTACTCCCTTGTTCTCCAGGCGGGCTCCTGACTGCTACGCTTGAAAGCATTCCCTACTCTCCAGGCGGGCTCCTGACTTCAACTTGAAATGTATTCCCTGCTCTCCAGGCGGGCTCCTGACTGCTGCATTTGAAAGTATTCCCTGCTCTCCAGGCGGGCTCCTGACTTCGACTTGAAATGTATTCCCTGCTCTCTAGGTGAGCTCCTGACTTCAACATTTGAAAGTATTCCCTACTCTCCAGGCGGGCTCCTGACTTCAACTTGAAATATATTCCCTGCTTTTCAGGCGGGCTCCTGACTTCAACATTTGAAAGTATTCCCTACTCTCCAGGCGGGCTCTTGACTTCAAAATAGCCAAAACAAAGAAAATTTTCCTGCCCCTGTTTTGATGCTTGCTCTTTCCCCTGCGGAGAGTTTCTCCGAAGCAAACAAATTTTCTGCCCCTGTTTCAATCAAAGAAAAATTTGTCAGTTTAAAGTGGTGGTTAGCTGATGGCATTCTTGCTGGAGATCTTTCCACTGCATTATTTTGTTTTGAATGGCTTTCCCGAACTGGCCCTGAACCGCTTTGACTTTCTGACTGACTTTCAAATCTCATGGCCTTTGACGAACCGAGTGTTCTATACCCATGTTGTTGTTTCACACCTCTGACCCCTTTATCTGAACCTTTGCATCTCCCATGACATTACCAAATTATTCCACCGATGAAACTTCCGATGATTCCTTATACCCCACCTTACATCATGCTATCTTTAGTATGCTCTGACCACATTGTGATTTGCAATTTTGGAAGTTGGTAGTGAGCTTTGAAACTCCTTTCCACTTACTTGGGACAAGACTAACATTAAACCTCTTAGACAAATAGACCCAAAAGAAAATGAAATGCAATGACTTTGCGGATTAAGGATAGGAAAAATCCAAAACCAGATAACTGCTACAAAGGGAAAAAGAAAAAGAAACTTATCTAAGTGGAACAGCTGGTACCAATGATCATGACATGCATTTCGGATTAATTGGCCCAATCTGTCCAACTAATCAACTTTCAGTTGTCGTACTTTGTCGCCTCAGAATTTCCATGACCTGATTACTTTACTCAAACCTTGACCTTGTTCATCCTGCGGTGCCTTGAAACAGTTTTCCACCAACAGGCCTTTCTCACTTGTTGACTTTTCAACTCACTTTCACCTCAAGGTGCCCGTGAGGGTTTTCACCAATAAGACTCTCTCATTTTATTTCTCTCAACTCCCGTCGCCTTACGGTGCCTGTGAAGGTTTTCACCAATAAGACTCTCTTATTTTTATTTCTCTCGACTCCCTTCGCCTTACAGTGCCTGTGAAGGATTTCACCAATAAGACTCTCTCATTTTTATTTTTCCTGATTGAACCAGAGTGTTTCCCCTGACATGAATTACCTTTACCTGCTCGACTTGGCATCCCTCGAAGACTGATCGAAAAGTCTTTCTTTGGACCGTAATGTGGGCTTTTGGACAGGGTTGGAAATAAAGGGTATAAAAGGCTCAAAACAATTCAAATGGGTTAAAGTTACAACTTTCGGAATCAGGTTTCTCACAACAACCACGACTTCTGCCCCAGTTTCTTACTTGGGTCTTTTGGATTTTTGTTTGATGAGACTGAACCGTGAGGCTGCCTACGTATCCTTAAAATGAATCAGGTCGAACGTAGTTCATGTCATAGAAACTACTTTGTTGTTGTGATTTTTCTTTTCTCTTTCTTCTTCTCTTCTTTTTTTCTCTTTTGCTTTTCTCTTTTTTTTATTGTTTTTCTTCTTCTTTTCTCTTTTCCTCTTTCTTTTCCTTCTTTTTTCTTCTCTCTCCTTTCTTTATCTTTTTCTTTTCTTCCTTGACTTATCTTTCACAGTTGTGTTTCTGATATTCACTACTAATTCTGAAAGAGGGGTAAGAAAGAAAATAAATAAGTCTCAAAAGGGGTGACGAGGGATCAAGTGTTTAGATAGCAGAACAAAACGCCTTCGTCATTTCAATCTTCAAAATATGCCAAATACAAACAAGTACAATCAAACAAAGAAATCATACATAGTATCTCTTGACTGCATCGGAATTGATAGCCATTTCCACACATTTCCCTTCTACATCTGTCAAATATAACGCGCCATTGGACAACACTCTAGTTACGACAAATGGCCCCTGCCAGTTTGGGGCGAACTTTCCTTTTGCTTCAGCCTGATGAGGCAAGATACGTCTCAACACTAACTGACCCACTTCGAACTTCCGTGGACGTACCTTCTTGTTATATGCTCTCGCCATTCTCTGTTGATACAATTGGCCATGACATACTGCTGGCAATCTTTTTTCATCAATCAGACTTAATTGCTCCAAGCGGGTTTTAGCCCATTCAACATCATCAATTTCTGCCTCTGCGACAATCCGAAAGGATGGGATTTCAATTTCTGCGGGTATTACTGCCTCCGTGCCATACACCAACAAATAAATAGTGGCCCCTACTGAAGTGCAAAAGTAGTGCGATAACCCAACAATGCGAAAGGTAACTTCTCATGCCACTGTCTAGAACCTTCCACCATTTTTCGAAGTATCTTCTTTATATTCTTGTTGGCTGCCTCGACTGCTCCATTCGCCTTAGGGCGGTATGGAGTGGAATTGTGATGTATAATCTTAAATTGTTGACATGTCTCTGTCATTAGATGACTGTTGAGATTAACGCCATTGTCCGTGATGATTACCTTCGGAATCCCAAACCGACAGATGATATTTAAATGCACAAAATCGACCACTGCTTTCTTGGTCACAGATTTAAAAGTTTTCACTTCAACCCACTTGGTAAAATAATCAATGGCTACCAGGATAAACCTATGTCCGTTTGATGCTGCCGGCTTGATTGGCCCAATGACATCATGCCCCAAGCAACAAAGGGCCATGGTGCCGACATGGTATGCAGTTCAGATGGTGGGAAATGAATCAAATCTCTGTGCACCTAGCACTAATGACACTTACGCATAAAACTAATGCAATCTTGCTCCATAGTGAGCCAGTAATAACCTGTTCGGAGAATCTTCTTTGCCAGAATGTACCCACTCATATGCGGTCCACAAACTCCGGAGTGTACCTCAGTCATGATAACTATGGCCTGTCTAGCATCTATGCATCTTAGCAATCCAAGATCTGGAGTTCTTTTGTATAACACCCCTCCACTGAAGAAAAATCCGCTGCCAATCGTCGAATTGTTCTTTTCTGATCACTTGTGGTCTGTACCAGATATACCCCCATCCGGAGGTATTCTTTGATATCGTGGAACCATGGCTCCCCATCAAGTTCTTCTTCTACCATATTACAGTAAGCATGCTGATCACAGACCTGAATTTGCAAAGGGTCCACATAAGCCTTATCTGGATGATGTAACATTGACGCCAGAGTAGCCAAAGCATCGACGATTTTATTATGGATCCTTGGGATATGCCTGAATTCTATTGACTGAAACCGTTGACAAAGATCATGCAAATATTGTCTGTATGGTATGAGTTTCAAATCCCGTGTTTCCTATTCTCCCTGAATTTGGTGCACCAGGAGGTCCGAGTCACCCAAGACCAAGACTTCCTGGACACCCATATCCACAGCTAACCTCAAACCTAGAATACATGCCTCGTACTCAGCCATGTTGTTGGTACAGTAAAAACGAAGTTGAACCGTAACAGGGTAGTGCTGCCCTGTTTCAGAAATAAGTACTGCTCATATCCCCACGCCCTTCATGTTTGTAGCCCCATCAAAAAAAAGTTTCCATCCAGGCTTCTCGACTTGTTCCAACTCATCAATGTGCATCACCTCTTCATCAGGGAAATAAGTTTTCAAAGGTTCATAATCTTCATCAACCGGGTTCTCGGCCAAATGGTTCGCCAAGGCCTGTGCTTTCATTGCAGTTCAAGTCACGTAGACAATGTCAAACTCTGTGAGCAGAATCTGCCACTTTGCAAGCCTCTCTGTGGGCATAGGCTTCTGAAAGATATACTTTAATGGATCCAAGCGAGATATGAGGTAGGTAGTATAAGATGACAAATAATGTTTCAGCTTCTGTGCCACCCAAGTTAGGGCACAACATGTCCTCTCAAGCTGAGTGTACTTAACCTCGTACGATGTGAACTTCTTGTTCAGGTAATAGATAGTCTACTCCTTCCTGCTAGTCATGTCATGTTGACCCAATACACAGCCGAATGAATTGTCCAAAACCGTCAAATATAGGATCAAAGGTCGCCCTAGTTCTGGCGGGACCAATACGAGTGGATTTGACAAATACCCTTTTATCTTATCAAACGCCTCCTGACATTCATCTATCCACTTGACTGCAGCGTCTTTCCTTAACAGTTTGAAGATTGGCTCACAGGTTGTCATGAGCTGAGCGATGAACCTGCTGATATAATTCAATCTCCCCGACAAACTCATCACCTCGGTCTTGTTCCTCAGAGGTGGCAATTCCTGGATGGCCTTGACTTTCGATGGATCCAGTTCAATGCCCCGGCGGCTGACTACGAACCCCAACAACTTTCCAGACGGCACCCCAAAAGCACACTTTGCAGGATTAAGCTTGAGATTGTACCTGCGAAGCCTTTGGAAGAACTTCTTCAGATCCCTGACATAGTTAGACTGCTTTCTAGACTTCACGATCACATCATCCACGTACACCTCGATTTCTTGGTGTATTATATCATGGAATATTGTTGTCATTGCCCTCATGTAGGTTGCCCCAGTATTCTTCAAGCCAAATGGCATGACTTGGTAGCAGTACGTTCCCCACGGCGTGATGAATGTCATCTTTTCTGCATCTTTCTCGTCCATTAAGATCTGATGATAACATGTGTAACAATCTACAAAAGAACCAATCTCATGTTTGGCACAATTATCGATCAAGATATGGATGTTTGGCAATGGGAAATTGTCTTTTGGACTCGCCTTGTTGAGATCCCGGTAATCAACGCACACCCTGGTCTTGCCATCCTTCTTCGGTACAGGCACAACATTGTCTAACCAGGTGGGATACCGGGTGACCCGAATGACTTTGGCATCGAACTGCTTGGTGACCTCTTCCTTGATATTTATACTCATATCTGTTTTGAACTTTCTCAGCTTCTGTTTGACAAGAGGGAATGTCGGGTCAGTGGGCAACTTGTGAACCACTAAATCAGTGCTTAGACCCGGCATGTCGTCATAGGACCATGCAAAAACATCTTTGTATCAAACAATGCTTTAATTATCTCCTCCCTGAGTTGAGGTTCCATATAGACACTTATTTTAGTTTCACGGACATTATCTTGGTCCCCTAGATTAACTGCTTCTATATCGTTCAAATTAGGTTTGGGCTTTTCCTCAAAATGACTTAGTTCCTTACTAATTTCTTCATAGGCCTCATCATCATCAAATTCCAACTCGTCATCATACTCAATTTCTTGTATTATTATTTCAGAGTTATATTGGCTTTTAAAACTGGGCCGAAGATTCCTCATGCATGTTATGTCATTGATATCAGCATAAAAAGAACTGTACAAAAGAAGAAACAAAAATAAAATTAGAAGAAATGAAGGAAAAGGAATAATTGCATTTCATTGAATTTAAAGATATCAGGGTTTTGACACATCCAACCGGACAGAACATAATATCTGAATTACAGGTCCTGGAATAATCTAGACAATAAAATAAAATCAAACCCACTACCAAGACTCCCTCCGGGTAGGAAGAGGAGTAGCTTCCCAGTTGTTGACTTTTGCACGTGGTCCCACGAATTGAACATCTGCCCTGCTGGACCCTTCCCAGCCTAAACCATGTTAACCTCGGCGAATAACCTTTCGAACCCCTTCTCCAAGTCTCCATCGGCACCAATCAGTGGTCCAGGAAACTTTGACAACATTTGCTTTCTAATACCCGCCCTGACGAATGATCTAGACAGACGCGGGATTGGCTTTGGCAATGCCCATGCTTTCTGTTTCATTTTTCTAGCTCTTCTCACGTCTGCAACGGTAGGCTTGAACCCCAGACCAAAAGTATCCAGATTCTTTGGAAGAGAAATTGGCTGCACAATACCTTGCAGAGATGCACCCAAACCCTTGCCCGGTACGAAACCATTTTTTAACATTTCAACAGCTACCATAACTGATACAACAGCCATCTTTGGAGTTGGAGCGCACTTTCCTTCCGGAATTTTCTATACCAATACTGTGTCAAAAACCTGATAAACCCATGGTCCCTTGCCATCGTCAACCTCTATGAACGGAACAATGGTGCCATTGGGCACACACAAATTATCTTCGCCGTGTACAACAATTTCTTGTCGATCTCATTCAAACTTGACCATTTGATGCAGAGTAGACGGGACTTCTTTGGCAGCATGGATCCAGGGTCGTCCCAACAATAGATTGTACAAAACAGCCACATCGAGCACCTCGAATTCCATAGTAAATTCAACTGGCCCTATTGTGAGCTCAAGCACTATGTCCCCGGCTGAATCTTTCCCTCCACCGTCGAATCCCCAAACGCAAATATTGTTCTTGTGAATTCTCTCATCCTCCACTTGCAGCTTGCTCAATGTGGAGAGAGGACAAATGTTCGCGCTAGACCCATTGTCAACCAGTACCCGAGTAACCACGAAATCTTCGCATTTCACCGTCAGATAGAGGGCTCTATTGTGCTCGGTACCCTACACGGGCAACTCATCATCATAAAAAGTGACTCTGTTTACCTCAAATATCTTGTTAGCTATCTTTTCCAAGTGGTTTACTGAGATTTTTCCAGGAACGTGAGCCTCGTTCAAGATCTTCATCAAAGCTCGACGGTGCTCGTCGGAATGGATCAATAATGACAATAATAAAATCTGAGCCGATGTTTTAATCAACTGCTCCACAATGGAATAGTCCTGCACTTTCATTTTTCTCAAGAACTCCTCTGCTTCTTCCTCAGTCACCGCTTTCTTCACCAACACTGGATTATCTTTTGAGGTCTTAGCTTTTCTCAACTCTTCGGGGGCAAAGCATCTCCCCGATCGAGTCAAGCCATGAGTCTCACACACTTCTTCTTTAACCTCTTTCCCTTTGTAAGTCACGGTCACACGTTCATAATTCCATGGGACTACCTTGCTGTCAACTATCGGTAATTGAGTTACCGGTTTGATAACGACAGGATTTGTGGGGCGCCCTTCACAATTACCATGGGCTTGTTCATCACTCCCGGCACAACCACTTTTGTTTTTTCATGTTTTCCTGCAGCGTCACTTGAGGACCCCCTCTTGACCTCCACAGATGGTTCATTATTTGCCCTGTTCAACTTGATCACAGACTTCTCATAGGTTGACTTTTCAAATGGCCTGGCTTCACTAGCCCGAATCATCATGACGGTCTGCGAAGGCTTCTTAGGCTCCCCTCCCCTATGCACTATCTCAATCATATTTGTTTCATGATGGGCTGGCAAGGGATTATGATTGATATTGGGTGCCTTCGAAGCTTGGACCTCAATCCGATTGGTGTCAATGAGTTCTTGAATGGCTGTTTTCAATTTCCAGCATTTCTCTGTGTCATGTCCCGGGGCCCCTGAACAATACTCACAACTCACCGAGCGGTCAAGATTTCTGGGAGGGGGATTCGACAATTTAGCCTCGATCGGATTCAACATACCCAACTGGTTTGTTCTGTGGAATAGGCTAGCATACGATTCTCCATGGAGTTTTGCTTCTGCAACCTCTCATTCTTAAAGGCTTGGTTGGGTCAAAAACCCGTTCCAAGAGGATTTCTGTGGGCTTTCGGGGGTGGGTAGTTATTTTGTAGAGCTTGGTATGGGTTTTGTGGAGCTGGCGCACGCCAGTGTAAGTGAGCGGAAGGTTAGGTATAGGTTTGTGCGTGATGGACAGAAAAATGGGGATCTGGCGGTGGGTAATAGTGTTGTGGTGGGTTATATGGAGTGTGGGGGTAAGTTTGGGGATAGGGTCGCGGCTGGTTGTAGTAACGGGGAAGGTTCCTGGATCCAACCCAAGCTCCCGACTCAATTGTCGCAATGTTCTCCTTCTTCTTCTTCTCGAGCACATCCCCAGTACCATTTTGAATGGCCTGAGTGGTCGCCTTGATTGCTGAATAACTCATGATCTTGTTGGACTTGAGTCCCTCTTCAACCATACCTCCCATTTTCACGACTTCATTAAAGGACTTACCTACTGCTGACACCAAGTGACCGAAATAAGTGGGTTCCAAGGCTTGCAAGAAATAATCAACCATCTCGCTTTCTTTCATCGGAGGGTCAACCCTCGCTGCTTGCTCTCTCCAGCGGAATCCATATTCCCTAAAGCTCTCACCGGGCTTCTTTTCCAGCTTTGTCAATGACAGACGATCTGGGATAATTTCGAGGTTGTACTAAAAATGGCAAGCGAAGGCTTGGGCCAAATCTTCCCATGTATACCACCTGTTGTGATCTTGTCTAGTATTCCATTCTAAAGCCGATCCACTCAAACTTTGGCTGAAATATGTCATCAGCAATTCATCTCTTCCACCTGCTCCTCTCATCTTGCTACAAAATCCTCTTAAGTGTGCTACCGGGTCACCATGCCTATCGTACAGACCAAACTTGGGCATTTTGAACCCCGCTGGCAATTGAACATCTGGGAACAGACATAAATCCTTATAAGCCACACTTATTTGACCTCCCAAGCCCCTCATATCTCGGAATGACTGTTCTAAGTTTTTGACCTTTCTGATCATCTCTTCAAGCTTGGGATTTTTGGGCGGTTTCTCGGTCTCTGTCGGGATATCAAGATGAGGGGTGTAAGGATATGGTTCTAGAACTTTGAAGGTGGGTTCAGGGGGATAGTACTAGTTGTCGTGAGTTTGGAACAGGGGTTCACTGGAAGATCGATGTAATGTGGCAGGTGGAGGTGCCACAAAAACATGGGTAATTGGTGGGGGAGGGTATGGGACTTGTTTGGGTGGTGGAGCTTGAGAAGTATGGGAAGTGGCTCTATGGCATTGTTGGTAGAGGGGAAAGGCTGGAGATGAGTTCACAGTAGGAGGCTCCGGAGGTTGGGCTGATGGTGGGATATAAGCAGGGTTGGCGGGATAAACTGGTGGTAGATGCCCCTTCGCCCAGGCTTGGTACATTTCAGCCATCTGCTGCTTTAGCTTATACATTTCTTCCCTCATCGCATTAACGTCCATTTCTTCCACCTCTTTTGATGGGTCGACAATACTTGCTTTCGGCTCCTGGTTGGCCATATTCAGCCTGTCTTTCGATCGGGTGTTGTTTGAGTGAGTTGTCAGAATGTCAATCAACTAACCACCTGTCTGAGCTCAATACATCAACAACAACCTTGTTAGCGATTAGACTTTAACAAATTGGCAACCGCACATTGGGCATGACTGCACCTAAACAGTTAACCAACTCTATTATGTATTTGATCGGCTGCATGCGTCATTCCGGCCTTTTCTTACTTTCGATTGCAAACCTCCCCCTTTTCTTTCTTTTCCTTTTCCTTCCTTTCGTTCCCTCTTTGTTTTTATTCTCTCTTGATTTTTATTTTCTCTCTTTTCTTTCTTGTTTTCCGCTCTTTCTTTCTCTCTTTTATTTGGTTACGGTCGAATCCTATGGAGATTGCCTACGTATCATGACCCCGCATGAATCAGACCAAGCGTAGTTCTTGGGGATAAGTGTGAAATAAAGACAAAATTTTGGAATTTTTAGTTTTCATATATATATATAACGCTATTACATAGACTGAAACTAACAGACTCTAATGAAAGAACGAGATACAAACTCAAAAACAAACAACTCACATACTCTGATAACAGAAATACCGACTCCAAAACAACTGGCAGACTTTAACGGAAAGAGAATACAGACTCAAGAAATCACGAATACATCAATGCCTCAATTGTCCCCGGGACCCGCAGGGCGTCACTCGGCCTTGCTGCGGGCCGACTCGCTAAATCCCCCTGAAGGTGGTAGAGATCTTCCATTACCCGGCGAACAAAGATCATCACAGTAGCGAAGAACATAGATCTCGTCATATCCTCACAGCTACTGCACTTCATTGCGATATAGTTGGCGACCCTTTTGACTCGCTCTCTTATGACGCCCTTCTCTTGCAACAAACGCCCAATTTGTTCGGTTTTGGCTTCCAAAGTTCGTTCGGCTACCTGGTTCTGCTCTTGGAGTTGTTGCAAGTCCCTTTCTAGCCGTGCCATTAAGGCATAACAATGTTCTCTTTCAGCCTTAAAATTTTTGGCTTATTTAGCCATTTCACCCTCGAGGTTGCCAATTGCCTTTTCCCAACCCGTGACCCATCTTTCATATCTTTCTTTCATCTGTTGAACGAAAGCTGCATGCCCTTCGGCGCTTTTAGCCATCCTTGCCCGTGCTTTTTCTAGTTCAGACTCATCTTTCTGCAGGTCATCTTCATAGTCACGTACCTTTTGAGTGAGGTTGTAAATGAGCCTCTCATCTTTCCTGCTTCAGCCTGGGTTCTCGGCTTCAATTTTCAACTGTCGAACCTGAGCTCTGAGGGCTTCATTTTCTTGCACCAATCTTCTCCTTTCACCTTCGGCCTCTTGTGCCTGCAAATCATTGTTGAAGGTGACATTTCTCAATTCTTCTCGTAGAGCATGGATGATGGCTTTATATTCCTTTTCCTTCTCCCCCCATGCTAACCTCTCTTGAATTTTATCATCAAAGGCTTGAACATGAGGCCTTTTGGCGGGCCTTTCGGGCTCTGGCTCGTTGTTTACATAAGACATTTTCTCAAACCAAGTAGCATAATTTGGATCTACTTCTCCCTTGGCGATGTCTGGTACCTGGGTGCCATTTTTTAGATACCGACAGCTATTCCAATCCTGCTGAACTACAGCCTCAGGCAATATAGCTTCTGGATGTAACTCTATGACCTGGGTGTTTAGATCTTCATCTTCAGGCACAATCTGATACCTTCCCAATTGCCTCAAGACCCTCTGCGGTGCATATGGCTGAATACTCCTTACACTTATTATCCTCAGGTATCCTTGGGTAGCAGTCATATAGATGGCATCTGTCCTTGGAAGCCGCCCTATAGTCCACTCGACCTGACCTACGTCAAGAACTTTCAAATGAGAAACCCATGCTTCAAATCCTTCTGGTGTGTTGTAATCTTTTATCCTCTCCTCATAACTAATGATGAAGTTATTTGGGCTCGAACCGTAACTCATGAATCTGGGATGATGGCGAAGATGCTCGATCAACCACATTTGTAGAATGATGTTGCAACCCTCAAAAAATTGAGCCCCTGCTTTGCATAGAGTCAATGCTGCGATAGATATCCGCCAGCACCAACGGGGCAAGTGTATGATCTTCCTTGGTAGTAAGGATTTGTGCAATTCTAGCCATACGAATATCCACCGTCCCTTTCTCATTTGGAAAAACCATGATCCCCAAGAATGCCACAATAAATGCGAACCGGCGATGAATTTGCCAAAGGCCCTTGTCTTGTTTGTTGCTCAGACCTTTTTCATGCATTTCAAAACCAGCAGAATGCCCGAACCTGAAGTATAAGAAATGGAAAGCACAACACTCGTTGCTCACACGTTCCTTATTTGTCTGTTTACTAATATTCAAGAGGTCAAAGAACTTGTGCACCGATGGAGCCCTTGGAAATATAAGTTGTTGCTTCCTCAAGTCTCGTCCGAATTTAATGTACCCAGCTATCTCCTCCAAAGTAGGGGTGATCTCAAAATCCGAGAAACGAAAGACATTGTGGACAGTATCCCAGAAAGTTACCAAAGCTTTGACCAGATCTTCCCGCGGTTTGATTTCAAAGATGTCTATAAGAGCACCCAAGTGCTTTTTTACCCATTTCTGACCATCTTCGTCTAGATCATTCCACCACATACACAAGTGTAGCCGAGCCTGTTCCCTGACCACTTCGGGCGGTTCCTGGATGGTATTCATTTGTTCCTACGGAAGATTAAGGTTAAGGTTGACTCGAGTTGACCCTTTTGTAAACAGTTTTTGAAGAAGAAAAGAAAAATTAAAAAGAAAATAAGAAAAGAACCATAATTTCTTCCCTTATATGCCAACTTTAGCCAAATGGTTGTTTTTGCAAATGCGGCCCCTTCCCAATTTCACGCGAATTTTGAGGCCGGGGGGAGTTATTTTATGACCCCTCACAAACTTGTCCATTCTTTTACGAAAATAACTTTTCGACAACTGAGAAATACTCTGAGGCTATCTTGACAAGAATGGTTTAAGGCATTGCCGAAGCTGGATCGACTTATTTTGACCAAAAAAAAAGATCGCAATCACTCGACCACCGACTCTCTTTTCTTGTTTTTCTTCTCTTTTTTTTTTCAAAAATAAGGATGAACCTTAGGTAGGTTGCCTACGTAACCCACATCCGGTGAGAGTCAGACCTGCGTAGTTCGGTCAGTTTTGACACATTTGAAAGGACACAGTGTTTGACTCTTTTGAAATGACTTTTTTTGAAAAATTTTGGGCAGAGTTTTAGGACGCTTTTCAAATACCGGGATGTTTAGAACCGGGTTTTAATTCCTTCCCTATATCACTCTTAGGTTTCCATTTCTTTATTTTTCCTAGCCGGTCAGCATGCAAGCCAAAATAAATGTTCACATAGCACATAGAATGCATTAGAAAGGTCTGTTATTTCGGGCATACCTGTCCTAGACGGACCCAACTCCTATGTTGAGTCCCCTAAGTCAAATGCAAATGATGTAAATAAATGTTCCTACTAGGGATCTGGCATGAGGCTGTGTTTTTCTAGGTTTAAATCCTGGGGTTTTGGTCTAGACTTGGGGTACCCAAGTGGACAACTGGGGCCGAGGAGGGGGCGACGTACCGGGAGCACCGAAGTCTACCCGGCCTTGTCGCTTGCCCAGCCTCGTTCTATTTGGTATAATTTCTACAGAAAAAGCGGGCTACGCGAACGTATGCGCCATTTCTAGAAGATTCAGATGGGTGGCGTAAGAAGACAGTTATATACAATTTAGATAATATTAAAGCGGTAAACAGATAGCATTTAGCACAAAAGATTCACTGAATACAGTAATATTAACAATAAATAAAGCCAAGTAAAAATCACATTAACAAGCTTGAATTCTTGAACCCTGAACTAGAGATTCTGGGTTCGATCCCCAGCAGAGTCACCAGAGCTATCACGCCTCCTTTTTACCTACACCCCATAAAGGGTATAAATATAAAGGAGTTTTTCCAATTAAAGGACAATCGAAACGGGATTGTTTATTTATTAAAAATCAGAGTCACCACTTGGGATAATTTAGGGTGTCCCAAGTCACCGGTTTAAAATCCCGAATCAAGGAAGTTTGACTCTATTATCGGTCCGCGAACACAAAAATCCGGGTAAGGAATTCTGTTAACCCGGGAGAAGATATTAGGCATTCCCGAGTTCCGTGGTTCTAGCACGGTCGCTTTGATCATACTTGGCTTATTAAAATTGTTTAATTACTGACTTTAGATCCTATGTGCATTTACCCTTTACCGCTTTTAAATCTCTTGATTATTCGCAGTTAAAGAATTGAGTTACGCGTACGTATACTCTTTTCCTTTGGCGTGTCAAAAATCATGTCACGTGAACGTGTCCATAATTAATAACGCTTTGTATTATTAAGAAAGTTTAGCCGAAGTTACGCGAACATATACTCCGATTTATTTTTAAAGAAATCCTAATCGTGTCACGCGAACGTGTCCACAATCACGATGGTATTTTAAACGGCCCTAAAGGTTTCTCTACGAACATTTGTTATTTTACATCTACATTATGAAATTAACACAAGAGCCATTTGTTACTAAGTGTCTAATTATGGCTTGCCTCAAATTTCCTTTTCAAGACCCTAATTATTTAAAACTAAAGTACTTGACAAATCCCTTCCAATCAACAAGGCTTCATTGAACCATTTTATTAGTGGAAGGGCCTGAATTAAACATGCCCAAACTTCTGAGAAACAAACATAGCCTCAACGTAGGGGAACTCTTTTGGATTTAAGAGACTCCAATAATATTTAGGCCCAAAGGCCCAAATATTTTGGCAGCGCTGGCTGCAGGCAAGGACTTCAGGATCGAATCCCTGAAGCCAAAATCCAACAATGACCTTGCTCATATCCTTTTCGACCATTGAGGAGGGGAGAAAACGAGTTGGGGGCATGCATAAGAACCTTATACAGCAATCAATAATAATCCCTTTTAAACTGAGGCGTAAACTTTACGGAAACATCAATTGACTACAGTTAAAATCAAGCAAATTATACATACATAGCTTAACACATAAATTATAACAAGAACACAAAGGTATAAACAGCATAAGCTAATAGAATCTAACATCTAAACAAGATTTCTATTCGAATTACAATTTGAACATCCAAATCTGCATACAAATTCAGTCTGGCTCCAACTTGTGGCACTTCATTTGTTAGCAAAGGGGATAAGGAAATACCTAAGAGCACAAATAAGAGAGAGGTAATAAGATCAGCAAAGAGCAGTAGCAAGAGCAAGGGTCAGCAGCAAAACCCAATCAACAGAACCAACCAGCTGCTCTAAAATTAAATTTCAAACCCAGAATTTGAAGTAAACGTCCAGAAACTAATTCAACCCAAACAATGGACCAGGCAGAACTTCAGCCAAGCTGATTTTAGTTCATTTCTAAGGTCAGCTAGTCAGAACTTGTTGCACCACCAGGAAAATTGTAGAAATTAACAGAAGACTCAATGAAACAGTGAAATTTCTAGCATTTTTGTATTTTTCTGAGATTTTCTTCTTTTTTAGCCCTTGGGTCTGCCTTGAAAGGCAAGAAAAGTTGCCTTTATAGGCAAGCTATTAGGGAAGGCTTAGTTTTTCACTTTGCCCCCTTTTTCATTTTTATTATAGCTCAGATACCCTTTAAAAAAAATAGAAAATCAGAACCAACCCCTTCCCCAACTTCCTAGAAGCTTCCTAGTCTGTTATAGCAAGATTCCCTTTATAGGCTCCATTGGGCTTTTTAACCTTGTGAATCCAATCAATACTAAGAAAAACCCCAAAACCCAAACGTTCAAATTAAGACCCTGAAGACTCAGAACAAAGTTAAGCCCAAAAGACAATGCAAATTCAAATTATCCGAACTCGAATACAAGACCCAACTTACAATCACACACATCCTAAATCTAACATGCAAGTACGGAAGATAAAGAAGAAGAAAAAAAAGAAACAGGATAAAAATCAGAAAATAAGAGAAAGAGTAGAAGAAGGTGAAGATGGGGAAACAAAATACCAAAGGGGAAAGAAGAATACCTAGGGATCTTAGACAAACAAGAAATAGCATTTACTCTTCGAAATCTCCAATTTCCGGCCCAATCTGAGATTAATCGCATGTTCTATGTCAAAAACACGCGATTAAAGTCGAACTGAGCCTTAAAATCTGCAATGAAACCTTGATTTGAGACCTGGGGATTTTATGGTTCATCTTCTGATCTAATATTCGAGAATATCGGGCTACATTCGAGGGAAACGGAGTGGACATTCGGAACGAGGGGGTTAGGGTGGTTCGATGGTGTGATTTTGGTGGCGTTAGGAGGTGGCGCCGCCACCGGAGGCCGGGGATTTAGGGAAGGCTTAGCCAGGGTTTCGGGGTGTTTCTGGTGGGGGTGGTGAGCAGAAGGGGTTCTGGGGGGGAAAGGTTTCGGACACTTAAGTACCCCTGGGGCTTCAGTTCTGAGCCGTTCGATCAAGGGGAGATCAACGGCTCAGATCAATACTTATTGAAACATCGTCGTTTCATTTGGGGGGAGCCGGACCGGGTTAGGGTGGTTTGGGCCGGGTATTGGGTAGTTTTCATTTGGGTTGGGGAAATTTGGATTAGTTTTGGCCCAGATTTAGATTTCCTTTCATTTCTTTCTTTTCCTTTTCAATTTCCAAAACTCTTTTCTTTTTTTTTTCAAAAATTAAAATGAAACCTAAATTAATTAATAACAATTTTTAAACTAGATTAACTTACCCAATTAGATTAATCACTCGCCATGGTTTTTACAATAATTAATTAAATCCTAAATTTAAAGATAAATTACACAATTCAAAATTAAAAGTAAAAATGCAAAATGAATTGTTTTTGTGATTTTCATTTTTTATAAAATAAACTAATTTACTAATTATATAAAAATATAAAATTAAATCCTAAATGCAGATGCAACATATTTTTTTGTATTTTTCACGACTTAAATAAAATAAACGTGCACAGACAAATGCAAATAATTAACAGAAAATGCCACGAAATCCAACAAAATTGCAAACACTGAAAGAAATTATTTTGTTTTGAATTTGTTGGAATAATTCATATAGGGCAAAAATTACGTGTTCACATCTTTTATTGGGTATTTCACTGATTGACAAGAAGAGAGATAAAATTTAATTGGAGCAAGAACATAATTAATAGCCTGTTTGGCCAAGCTTCTAAAATCAACTTATTATGAAAAATGCTTTTTTTAAAATTACTTTTGATGGGAAGTAGTTTGTGTTTGACTAATTAATTTGAAAATCATTTTTGAGCAGTAATTAGTGTTTGGCCAAATTTTTGAAAACTACTTCTAAGTGTATTTTTCTCAAAAGTGCTTCTCAGAAAAAGTGCTTTTGGAGAGAAGCTACTTTTTTCTGCTTCTCAAAAAACTGCTTCTACTTATCCTCAAAAGCATTTTTTTTCTTTCTAAAAGCTTGGCCAAACACCTCAAAATTTGGCCAAAAGCACTTTTGGCCAAAAAAACACTTATGACCCAAAAAAAAGCTTGGACAAACAGGCTATAACACTCTTTAATATCGATCACACATCGTGCGGGTATGGATAGTAGTTATTTACTAAAACCTTTTTTTTATTATAAAATAAAGACTGTAAAGCAAAGACAAGTATAGAGAGAAACTAATATATTATTCAACTTCAAATTGATGTATATTACGAACTGAAATCTCCTCTATTTATAGAAAAAGGAAGTTGTTATGTAAGTTGTTACTGCAAGCTGCTATGTAAGTTGCTACTGTACCAAGTATGGATAATATTCTACTGAGGGTAGTGTTTACCCATAACGGAGTACCAAAAGGATAAGCTTATTATACAAGTTATAGATAATATTCTACAGGTGGTAATGTTTATCTATAACGGAGTACCGAAAGGATAAACTTATTGTACCAGGTATGGATAATCTTCTACTATGGGGTAATGTTTATCCATAACGGAGTACTAAAAGGATAAGCTTATTGTACAGGGTATAGATAATCTTCTACCGTGGTAATATTTATCTATAATGGTGTACCGAAAGGATAAGCTTCTTCAGGAGGCTTATTTCCAATAGAGTACTAAATAGATAAAAATATTTACGGCGGAGTCCCATATGGATAAGCTTTTTCAGAAAGTTTATTTACAATGGAGTAATAAATGAACATCCATAATATAATATATTTATAACACTCCCCATTGGATGTTCGTTAAAAGATAATGTGCCTCGTTAAAACCTTACTAGGAAAAATCCCATGGGAAAAAATCCTAGTGAGGGATAAAGAGTACACATATTTAGTAATACGCATAACTAGTTGTCTCATTAAAAACCTTATAAGGAAAACCCTGTGGGAAAAACCTTAGTAAGGAAAAAAGAGTATAGCGTGTATTTTACTCCCCTAATAAAAACCTTGTTTCAAATATTTAAGTCTTCTCATTCCAATCTTGTATACCATATTCTCAAAAGTTGAAGTTGGCAAAGATTTAGTGAATAAATCTGTCGGATTGTCACTTGAACGGATTTGTTGCACATCAGTGTCATATTTTTCTGAAGATCATGCGTGTAGAATAATTTTGGTGAAATATGCTTGGTCCTATCTCCTTTTATAAATCCTCCCTTTAATTGGGCTATGCATGCAACATTATCTTCGTATAAAATTATGGATATTTTATCACATTCCAAACCACATTTTCCTTGAATAAAATAAATCACTGATCTCAACCATACGCATTCCCTGCTTACTTCATGAATAGCTTTTATCTCAGTACGATTTGAAGAAGTAGCAACAATATATTGCTTTGTGGAACGCCATGATATGACAGTACCTCTATATGTAAACACGTACGCGATTTGAGATCGAGCTTTATGTGGATCAGATAAATAACATGCATCTGCATAACCAACAAGATCTACACTACCTTTGTTAGCATAAAATAAACCTATATCAAGAGTTCCCTTTAAATATCGCAATATATGCTTAATCTCGTTCCAATGTCTCCGTGTAGGAGAAAAGCTATATCTTGCGAGTAAATTAACAGAAAATGCTATGTCAGTCCTTGTAGCATTAGCAAGATACATAAGCACACCAATTGTACTAAAATAAGATATTTTAGGACCAAGGAGTTCCTCATCCTCTTCTGGAGGTCGGAATAAATCCTTGTTCACTTCAAGTGATCGAACAACTATTGATGTACTTAATGGGTGTATTTTGTCAGTGTAAAAGCGTTTTAAAACCCTTTCTGTGTAGGCAGATTGATGGATAAAGATCCCATCTGCTAAATGTTCAATTTGCAGATCAAGATAAAATTTTGTCTTTCCAAGATCTTTCATCTCAAGTTCTTTCTTAAGATATTGAATTACCTTTTGGAGCTCTTCTGGAGTTCCAACAAGATTTATGTCATCAACATAAATTGCAATTATAACAAACTCTTATGCCATTTTTTTAATAAAAAGATATGGACAAATAACATCATTTATGTAACCCTCTTTCAGAAAATATTCACTAAGGCGATTATACCACATGCGCCTAGATTATTTTAAACCGTACAAAGATCTTTGCAATCTGATTGAATACATTTCTTGAGATTCTGAATTTGCTTTAGGGATTTTCATATAAATTTCATTATCAAGTGACCGTACAGATAAGGTGTAACTACATTCATTAGATGTATTTCAAGCTTTTCATGTAGTGCTAAACTGATGAGATATCGAAATGTTATAGCATCCATAACAGGTGAATATGTTTCATCAAAATCGACCCCAACTAGTTTTATACCAGCAGACGTTTGGACTACTGGTCCAAAGACCTCTCTTTTAGCAAGTGCGTTCAATTCTGATTGAATTGCCTCTTGCCAATCAGATATTTATCGACATTCTTCGACAGATCGAGGTTCAAGATACTCACTATCTTGCATAATATTAAATGCAACATTATATGCCAAAATATTATCCACCACTATTTCAGATCGATTCGAATTAATCCCATCACCGGTAGAACTTATTAAAAGTTCCTCACTCACTTGAGCCTCGGGTTCATTGATTTCTTTAGGAATCTCAAAACTAATCAGATCTTGGGTCTCTTTAGGAGATCCCTTCATAGTATCGTTTTGATCATTTGTCGATTTTCTTTTTTGAGGATTTCGATCCGTAGAACCCAAAGGCCTACCACGCTTCAGGCGTGCTTTAGGTTCACTAGCTCTCATGCTAGTAGATGGTCCTACCGGGACATCAATTCTAATAGACACATTCTCTGCAATGATATGTGATTTAGTTATCCTTTTCAAATCAGTAAACGCGTCTAGCATTTGATTTGCTATATTTTGTAAATGGATGATCTTCTAGACCTCCCGATTACATATAGGGGCACGTGGATCAAAATAAGATAATGATGAAACTTTTCACACAATTTCTCTTTTGATTTCCTTTTCTATCCCCCTAATTGTGGGAAACTTGTTTCATCAAACCGATAATCTGCAAATCGAGCCGTTAATAAATCTCATGTCAATGGCTCAAGATAGCGAATAATAAGGAGTGATTCAAACCCAACATATATTCCTAACTTTCTTTATGGGTCCATCTTACTGCGCTGTGATGGTGCTACTGGTACATACATAACATATCAAAAAAATTATAGATGGGCAATATTTGGTTCATGACCGAAAATTAATTGTTAGCGGGGAAGATTTATTATAATGTATCGGTCTAAGACAGATAAATGATACTTGCATGCAAGATAGCAGGGCTCCAAACAGTAGTGGGCAATTTTGTTTTTATAAGTAGTGGTCTTGCTATCAATTGCAGGCGTTTAATAAATGACTCTGCAAGTCCATTTTGAGTATGAACATAAGCTGTAGGATGTTTAACTTTTATCCCAACTGATAGACAATAATCATCAAAAGCTTGAGATGAGAATTCTCAAGCATTATAAAGGCAAATAGCTTTTATAAGATAATCTGGGAATTGTGCCCTTAATCGAATTATTTGGGCTAATAGCTTTGCAAACGCTAGGTTGCGAGATAATAGTAGGCACGCATGAGACCATCTTGAAGATGCATTTATTAGGACCATAAAATATCTAAACAACCCACTTGGTAGGTGAATAGGTCCACGTATATCCCCATGTATTCGTTCTAAAAAGGTAGGGGATTCAATGCCAACATTCATTGGTGATGGTCTAGTGATCATTTTGCCTTGAAGGCAAGTCAAAGCGGAAAGAAAGCCTTAGTCGGAGCAGTAGCCAGAGAAGCAAGAGCAGCAAGGCATAACAAGCATCACAAGAAAATTCATTATTTGTAAGAATCTTCAGGTTCTTTAATGGATGCTCACTCGAATTTTCAGTAATTCGTCTCATCATTATTGATCCAGGATGGCCCAAACGGCCATGCCAAAGCACAAAAATATTTGAATCAGTAAACTTTTGGTTTACGATAGAGTGTATCCAATTGTACTAATCTTTGAATAGTATAAGCCAGAGGATAAAGTTGGTAACTTTTCTATAATGTACTTCTGGCCAGAAACATTCTTTGTAATACAAAGATATTCCATATTCATTTTATCTATCGTCTCAACATGATACCCATTTCGGCGAATATCTACAAAACCCAACAAGTTTCTTTGGGACTTGGAGGAGAATAATGCATTGTCTATAATAAGTTTTGTTCCCTTAGACAGAAATATAGTGGCTCTTTCGGAGCCTTCAATCAAACTTATATTTTCAGAAATTGTTGAAACAATTACTTTTCCTTATGTAAATAAGAAAAGTATTTCTGATCTTTGAATATGGCATGAGTTGTTCCACTATCAATTACACAAATATCTTGATGATTGGTCTTTGATCCAAACATAATTGAGGATTATTCATATTCTTCAAAATGACATAAACAAAATAAATATGATAGTAAACATCATTATCAAAGTACAACTTTTATTTATATACAACAATTACATAACCATACTATCTACTACAAACAACAAAAATAAAAATATTTACCTTTCTACAGATTCATCACCGATCACATGACTTGTTTCTCCTTCCGGGAGTGGAAGGTAATCAGCTACATCCAAATACATGAAGTCTAAATTATCTTCAAAAATAAGATTTGCTTCGGTTCTGTCTTCTTTAAGGAGGCTTGACAAAGCTCAATCAGGTGCTTTGGTATATGACAAGTACGTGACTAGTGCCTTTTTCCTCCACATCTATAGCATGCATTTTATGTATTTGTTGCTTGCACCGCTTCATGCTTATGTTCCTTACTTTTCCACTGTTGGTAGTGATGAGGGTTCTTTAGTGCATTATTATTACCAAGATTAGAGTTTCTTACCCGACCACGACCATGACCATGACTGGGGCCGCGACCTCTTCCACGCTTAGCTTGGTGGAAGTCCGTCTCATTCACTTTAGGGAATGGATAAGAACTAGTAGGTCGGCTTTCATGACTTTTCATTAATAGCCCATTATGTTGATCAGCTATAAGAAGATGTGAGATAAGTTCATAATATTTTTTGAATCCCATCTCTCGATATTGCTGCTGCAGGAGCATATTCGAGGCACGAAAAATGGTTAAAGTTTTCTCCAACATATCATGATCAGTAATATTATCACCACATATTGGGAAATAATTCTGAACATATCAGAATTATACTCACTAATAGATTTAAAATCTTCTAGCCTTATATGCTTCAAATCATAACGTGCTTGTGGAAGAACGACCATCTTCAGGTGGTCATATCTATCTTTCAAATTATTCCATAGTATGACTGGCTTTAACAGTGAGATATTCTATTTTCAAGCCTTCATCAAGGTGATGTCGTAGGAATATCATTGCTTTGACACAATCTTGGTTTGATGCTTGATTTTTTTCCTTGATGGTGTCCGCAAGACTCATCGCATCAAGATGAATTTCAACATCAAGCACCCAAGACATGTAGCTTTTGCCCGATATATTCAGGGCTGCAAATTCAAGTTTAGAAAGATTTAACATTATTTAGAAAAAGAAAGTTCGTACCTCTGATACTTTCAAAGTATTTGCTCGAGATGACAAAGTCTCGTACTGATAACGTGTTATAAAATAAAAACTGTAAATCAAAGACAAGTATAGAGAGAAACTAATATATTATTCAACTTCAAAGTGATGTACATTATAAACTGAAATCTACTCTATCTATAGAAAAAAGGAAGTTGCTAGTGTAAGCTACTACTATACCAGGTATGAATAATCTTCTATCGGGGGATGTTTATCCATAACAGAATACCGAAAGGATAAGCTTATTGTACCAGGTATAGATAATCTTCTACCGGTGGTAAAATTTATTTATAACGGAATACCGAAAAGATAAGCTTATTGTACTAGGTATAAATAATCTTCTACTAGGGGTAATGTTTATCCATACGGAATACCGAAAGGATAAACTTATTGTACCAAGTATAGATAATCTTCTACCGATGATAATATTTATCTATAATGAAGTAGGAGAAAGGATAAACTTCTTCACGAGGCTTATTTCCAATATATTACTAAATAGATAAATATCTTTATGGCGGAGTCCTATATAGATAATCTTCTTCAGAAGCTTATTTACAAACGAGTACTAAATCAACATCCATAATATAATAGTATATTTATAACATTTTTAATAATATTGATAGTATTTATAAAATTGTGTGTGCTAGGCAAACTAGTTGCAACGAAAAAGCGAAACAAAATACATCTAACATCTCGATTTCACCTTCGCGGCTTCGCTTAATCCGTTTGTCAGGTTCCGCTACGTCCTTTTCCTCCGGCCTCGCCGACTTGCCGGCGGGCCTTTTACCGGCTAAATCTTTCATATCTTCTCTTCATTTTTCTTCATCTCCAACGATCCGTCATTCCACTGGACATTCCGATCTGGCTATAATCGCATAGTTGACCTCAAATGGGACGGGCATCGTTCACCGCTGCTTTCACGATCGTCTCCTTTGTATTTATACTGATCAATTACGATGTCGTTTCGTGTTTGGGCTTTTCGATTAGTAGTCATCGGAATACCATGTTTCTCCCGCTCTTTCCTCCCAAAGATACTTCTTATCGTTCCTTGCCTTCCCGTCGACTCCTCCAGAAAAGCCCGCCGAATGCTCGAATGGCTCTCCACGACGATCTACTCCTCAATGGGTCAGTTGCTTAAATTCACTGCTCTAATATGATCTGTTTTCACTGGACGTATAATCTTTTTTCTCATAGAAAATGTCTTGGATTTGAAAATGTTTTACTTCGTAAAATCATCTTCTAGATCATTTTCAAGTGTTTGCTTGGACATAAAACTAGGTGTCGAATGGTACGGTAAAGTATTTGTATATTTGGATTTTTATGTCTTAATTGAAACGAGTGATATGGAGTAAGAGTTAGAGTTATTGGTAAAGAAAATAGGCTCCTTTACTTATATGGAATGCCAACACATTCCCTAAGAGGGGTTTTTACTTTTTATTCGTCTATTGATTGCAAATTACTTTGATGCAGATATTATACAACCCGTCTTTGGATTGGAACTCCTTCCCAGAGGTTTGCTCTTATAGTGGATACTGGGAGTACTGTTACATATGTGCCGTGTATAACGTGCAAACAATGCGGCAAGCATCAGGTGGGCACATTTTTGAATTTGTTTTCTTTTTTTACCTTTCAGGATATTAATGATATTAATACTTTTCAGTTGTATGTATTTTCCCACCGCTAGTAGCTCAATACGAAAATAAAAATTAATACAAGCTTTTTTATTCGTGTTGCTTCAGAAACTTGAAGATCTTGATGTGGTAGAAAAAGGAGTAAATTCATGAACTGTGTTAGTATAAGGTTCATCGGTTATTTTTATGAGGGAAAGAGATGTTGCTTTTCAGGATAGAACAAGCTTAATCTCATGTGAGTATTTGATGAACACTTATATCATTCCATAATGTGGACTATAGAAACTATAGAACATTTAAAACTCAGATATATTATGCTTTGCTTACATTAGAATAATAAAAATGCAGAAAGAAATAATATTAGCTTGGAACTTGCTATTTTGTTTCGGGGAAATGCTGGTCAATTAGCAAGGAATTGGGTTTGCATTTTTTTTTTTTTTTTGTGTAAAAAAATGAATTGTTGCACCTCTTATTAGATGGATTTCTATTTAAAAAACATGTAGTGTAATTACATTGTTCGTAAGGTAGCAAATGTATTAAGAAGGCACCACCAGTTACAAGGGTGAACAAAAAGGACTAGGGAACTAAGGCTAGCACTATATAACTGTGAACTTAGACAAAAATATCAGCAAACATAATGATGCGAGTGGAGTTTCTATTTCAGCTACAAAAAAAGTAGACTAAAGATGTTTCCTATACTGGACTTATTGAAAATATGAAAAATAACATTGTTTCTTATATTTGTGAAAATTCAATTGATAATCCTTCTAATGATCTTTTGTTTCTCTCCTTAAGCATACACAAAATAGAGAAAAGGGTGTCAGTTTCCATAAATCTTACCCTCTGCCTTATAACCCACCTTAGCAAAAGTTACGTAATCGAAGTTGGCATGGCCCAGTTAAGAGTTAGAGCACAATGTCAACAATATGACATCTGTCGTCCATTCTGCACTCAAGAAAGAAAAGATCATTGCTATCGCTTCTTCTCAAAATCTCTCCGGTGAGAATAGCACCCAAGTAGGTCCCTGAGTGTTAATTGCTGTCCTTTTAGGTGGGTGCCTTAGCACACCATATTTCTATGTCCGGGAAAACCACGGTTCTATATTTATCTAGGTATTTTAAGTGCATCTCATTAACAAGAATATATATCACATATTCCTCAATCCTAAACTAGTTAAGGTTGGCTATATTTGTGTTGTCAAAGGTGAAAAGCGTTAAAAAGCGGTCTAAGCTAAGTTGCTCGGACACAGGTGCGGGTGTCCGACATGCGTGCGGATCTAGAGGTCGGATCCTTCAAGATGTTAATTCTAAGATTCGGGGATACGGATCCTAGTACGGATACGGGTACAAGGATCCTGCTAAAAATAATTAAAAAAAAATAAAAAAATAAAAATATCTCTAAATTATAAGAAATTTTATGGAATACTTACGTATAGCCGGTAAAGTATGGATTCTTTTTATTCTCAAGTTGTAGATAAGTAAAGGATTATTTTCCTAGATAAGGTATGTTAGTTTCTTGAAATTTACCCCAGGTTTGGTTCAGATTTCGGGAATCAAATTGTATCTCGTCTTTAATTTTTCCGTCCGTCGTGGTCAAAGTACCCAAAATTATTTGACCAAATCTGGTACGGATCCCATACCCACACCCATACTAGTGTCGTGTCGACACGGGTGCAACACCTAAATTGCCGTGTCGGAGCAACTTAGGGTCTAAGTCTATCAGGGCTTTAAGCGAAAAGAGCAATTTAAATGTGGGCTTTAGTTAAAAAAGGCGCAAGGAAGAAAAAAATAAGAAATTTATATGTAATGCAAGAAATAGGTAACAATTTCATTTATAATGATTTCCTTATCAATGAATATATTCATTTGCCAATCATTATTATTTTGTATTGCTCTATTCAAGTTAGAACTTATGGGAAATGAGGCGCACACCTTAGTGCTTTGCCTACACTAGAGCGCAACCTAGGTGAAGCGAAGTGCATACCCTTGGCTTTTTTGAGCGCGCCGCAAATGGGCATTTGATAACACTGGGCTATATCAATCTTTTGTATACATTCTGCTCTATTTAAGCCCATACTATTTCAGTACTAAGTAATTCGTCTTTTAGGAAAATTAGGGATTCTCTAAACATCACACTTATCCCTGTATTGACAATATCTTTGCAAAGTCTAACCAGTCCCAAGCTTAGCTGACCCAACTTGTTTGGGCCTGAGGCATCATTGTTGTTGTTGTTGTTGTATATCTAGTCCCAAGCTTGGATTGAGAAGGACGGTTGTGGTAGATCGACATCCAATGTTAAAAATCTTACTATGATAAGTAATTTGAATTATCATAAAGGGAAGGAAAAATGGAAGGATTAAACAGTCTGCAGGTAAAGTCAGGAAAAATATCATTTTCTAAGCTTGTACTTTTGAAACAAAAATAATTTTTCTAACACTCTCATCGTTGCTGAGCTATAGAAGTCATTGCAAGGATGATTTGTCTCATGAGGTTTTGCATGAGGCGTATTGCTTATTTGACCTTTAATAATAATTTAAAAAAAAACAATTACTTCTCTTGATAACTTTGTAGCCTATAAGATTACACACTGGAGGCCTATATAGTTGAAAAAAGTTTTTAAATTCACCACTTGAATTCTATTGCATTTTGATTTCTATCATTTTCTTAAGTCTCTGAATGTTGTCTTATTTAGGATCCTAGATTTCAGCCAGAAATGTCAAGCACATATCAACCTGTAAAATGTAATATTGACTGTACATGTGACAATGAGAGGGAGCAATGCATTTACGAAAGACAGTATGCTGAGATGAGTTCTAGTAGTGGGGTGCTTGGAGAGGACATTGTGTCCTTTGGAAACCAAAGTGAGCTTGCACCCCAGCGAGCTGTTTTTGGATGTGAAAATAGGGAAACTGGTGATCTTTACAGCCAACACGCTGATGGTATAATGGGCTTGGGTCGTGGGGATCTCAGTATAGTGGATCAGCTTGTTGAGAAACATGTAATTAGTGATTCCTTCTCTTTGTGTTATGGAGGGATGGACTTCGGTGGCGGTGCAATGGTTCTTGGCGGAATAAAACCCCCTGAAGACATGGTCTTTACCAATTCGGATCCTGTACGCAGGTAAGTATTTGAAATAATTGCTTTAAAGACATAGGAATGTTAGGTGTCTCCTAACAAATGCACTTGATAAACTTACGCATTTACTCTAGTCTCGGATGGCAACAGTCCATATTACAATATTGAGCTAAAGGAGATGCATGTTGCTGGGAAGGCACTGAATCTGAATCCACGGGTTTTTGATGGAAATCATGGGACTGTGCTTGATAGTGGTACCACATATGCTTACCTTCCAGAAGCAGCATTTGCAGCCTTCAAGAATGCTGTAAGATTAATTTTCTCTTAATTTCTTGCTATCATTTCTGTCATCTTTGTCTTGCATTCTGCCTGCGAAGAGTAGTGAAAGTAGCATGCTTGTGACGAGCAGAATATCCTGGGAAATTAAGTATGGGAAAATTGAGTTTCATTTCTATTACTCTCTCGATTTCAATTTGTTTCAACCTTTTCGGAGTATGAGCATCAAATTGACTAATTTTCGGGTTGAATTCGGACATAGATTCTTTAAGTTTTTTGAAATAAAATTTACATATTTAACAACTACATAAAAAATACTATAAGTCACAATAGTTAACAATTCAAAATATTTAAGAACTATTTGCAAAAAACATGGTCAAAGAAAACATTGTTTGACCCTCCAAATAGTAAAAGGTTCATTCTTCTGAAACAGAGGGAGTATGTGTCAGTGTTAATGCCCTTTTGATTGCAGAAGTCCTCCTTTTGTTTCTTTGGGTTGTTATCTAAGTACTATTTATGCTATTGATTGGTGGAATAAATTACCGCATGCTAGTGTGACAAGAACCAACTTGAATACTCTGTACTCTGTGGGACTTGGACCTAAAACCTCTTAATCACACTTAATTACTGGGATAAGGCTTCAATACCTACTACACAAGTTTGAAGGGAAAAAAGGAATGTGTCATCCTACAACTCCACCACTTAACCATTTTCCATAAGGTGCAGCATCTTAATGGACTACTCATTTTACATTGCTTAACCACTGATTATACTTGGTGTTGATTATAGTTGGTGTTGCTTAACCACTAACGGTAGTTGATTTTCTTGTTAATTATTGAATTTAACTAAGTACCACGCGATATTCTCCAGGAATGTTGGAGAGAAATCGGAAAACTTGTTTGATACATACGAACTTTTTTTCTCTAAAAAAGAAGAAGATATATATGAACTTTTTGTGGAGTTACTGCAAACCTTTGATGTTTGTAGTTTATTGACTTCTATTCCTTTGCATTAAAAAATGATCGATGGTTTGTGCAGTAATACAATGTGTTACTAATAACTAGTGGGTAATGGATTTTGTTAAAAATGGTGTAATCAGAAAAAGATTTTCTCTCTGCAATGAACTTCTGACAATCTTTTTCTCAGGTTATGAAAGCGGTTCATTCTCTAAAACAGATTGAAGGGCCTGATCCAAATTACAAAGATATCTGCTTTTCTGGTGCAGGAAGGTAATATATATCACTACCTAGATCATTTTGCATTTTTTCCCTTTTAACTTGGCGTTTCTAGAAGTATCAAAGTTTCATGTATATTTCAGTGACATTTCACAACTCTCGAAAGCCTTTCCGCCTGTCGACATGGTATTTACAAATGGAAAGAAACTCTCTCTGTCCCCTGAAAACTACTTGTTCCGGGTAGGCATCTCACTCCTTGTTTTTTTAACTACCCTTGAGTGATGAATTTACCCCCCCCCCCCCCCCCCCTCCCCAAAAAAAAAAAAAAAAAAAACTCTTCTGGTTTTGGTCTCCTAATGATTCCAATTTCTTTTGAATGTTTTTGTATTGACTGATTCCCCCCATTTCGTCACTCGATCTTCTGTGGTATGAAGCATTCAAAGGTGCGTGGTGCTTATTGTCTAGGGATTTTTCAGAATGGGAAGGATGCAACTACTCTTCTTGGAGGTATTTCTTTTTTAAAATCTGTTAGCATTATGGAAGGACTATTTTCCAAGCTATTCCTGGTTGTACGTGTTGTCACATGCATGCTTTAACTGCACAGGGATTATTGTCCGCAACACACTTGTCACTTATGATCGTGAGCATGAAACGATCGGTTTCTGGAAAACCAACTGTTCCGAATTATGGGGCAGACTTAATTCATCTCCTCCACCTCCAGCATTGCCCTCTGGCTTGGATAACACAAACTCCACAGGAAGTATGGCCCCTACACTGGTTCCTAGTGGATCTCCTGGGTATAATGCACCTGGTACAGTATACTACCATCTTTAACCATCCTTTAAGATGACCGTCAATCGTAGCTTTTGTTTTTCTACTAGGGAGTTCTTGATCTTTTTTCTAAAAATTAATCCATTTGAAGCCTTATTACGTTTCCCCTCCATTTTAATCCATTTTGGTTTCTGGTTTGTTTTGTGAAAATGTTGAATCAACTTTGAATCACAACATTTTGGTTGTAGCTCTATTGCTGTTGTACATGTTAGCTCTGTAATTTTCTGTTATTGACCAATGTCAGCATATATGTTGACATTTGACCATGAGTTTGCATATTCTTTCACCGAGATAATTGTCTTGTGATCTAGCATCCAACTTACTGAGAACCACCTTCAGGCATAAGAAATATTATAATGTCATGACGTTGTTAACATTATTGAACTGGAAAACAGCTCTGGTTAATGCGGGACTTCTTGAGGGGACTAACAATTTCAAGGAATAACAATTGCCACCAATCGGACATGTATCAACCTTTTTGCCAACCATCTAATTCCCTGGACTAGCTGATATTGACGAATTCCCTTCACTAGGTGATATCTGCACTAGGATCTTGGTCAAATTCTTGATTATTTATGAGACAGGTGTCTCTTTTGACTTCTTTTGTAATGTGAAGTTTATGAAATGACATGATAGTTTTGAAAATTAGGCACTTTCTCTGTTAATTACAGCTTTTCTCTCATGTTAAAGCATCTAGTGCGTATATATTGGCAATTATAGTTTGTTGTTTCCATTGCGTATTCATCATATATCTCAATTTGCAGGGGAAATTAAAGTTGGATTCATCACATTTTATATGTCATTGAGTGTGAATTACTCGGACTTGAAGCCTCGCATTACAGAGCTTACCCATCTCATTGCCCAAGAGTTGGACGTTAACATCTCACAGGTATTTTGGTTTTAGAACGATAATTTTGGCCAAACCCAAATTTGTCTGATTATATCTCATCTTAAGCTGAACGCTTCAGTTTTGTTCATGTTACTTAACTGCTCTTGTATTTTAACTTATCCTATGTGATGCTGCTCTACATATTGTGAGATACCTTGCAGGTTCACTTAATGAACTTCTCAACGAAAGGAAATGATTCCCTTGTTAAATGGGCTATCTTTCCAGCAGGATCTGCAAATTATATGTCAAATGCTGCTGCAACGGTGATTCTGAATTCCACAATCTTTGCAGATTATTTCTTGACATGAACAAGTTTTGTTTATTCATCATATCTCTTTGCAGGAAATAATACATCGGTTGGCTGAAACTCGTGATCGTCTTCCTGATACATTTGGGAGTTACAGAATATTTGAATGGGGCATTGAACACCTGCCAAAAAGGTATACTGGCAGTCTCCATTCTTGTATTTTGATTAATTTCAATACTTATCCTCATCCTTGCTGGTCTTTCATTACTTCAACATCCCTTTTTCTAGTTATTGTCGTCTCCTTCTCCAGGACATAGAGAGTAATAGAGAATAACTAGTGAAATCTCCTTGTCAAATAGTACAATTTCTTCAAACTGTTGGTTCTAACTAGTTTTGCGTGCTCAGAAGCTTAGGTATCTATTGGTCATATCTAAATTCCTATCTTTTTGCTATCCATGACGAATAAGAAAGAGTGGGAAAGATAAGCGGCCCCATCAGTTGGGCTTGGATGAGAGGCATGTTGAGGTTGGCAGTTTGCTTGAGCAGATTGGAAGCTGTTCCATAAGCCCATCAAATATTTTCATTTGTATGTTTATGACCTCACTCTGAATGCTTCTAAAATAGGTAGAATGTAGTCAAATGCTCATACGATGAACTTTTTATTGTTTGAGCAACTTTTTAATATGTAAAAGAAACCACGTGTTGGGAATTCTCTCTGACTTGGGATAGGATCCCAGAATTTCTCTCTCTTCAAAACATGTGGCGGAGAGATTTTTTTCCGATAACCTATCAAGCGTACTTTGGTTCTCATGGAAGACAAGATCTCCCTCTCAGGTGAATGGGTGGTTTCTTTTAATTGAAAGAAGCAGAAGGTTTTCCTGCAAATTCAAGATAGACGAGGAAAACCTCCGGTGGGTCTGTGATGCTCTCAAACAAGCATCAAAAGGAACATGGACTTTTATAGACGATGGGGGAGGAAAATGCAAACGTACGTATAAACAGTCTATCTAAACTATAACATTTATGGTCGATTCACTCGAAGTGAAGCCTGATTGGGAGATAGGAATCCGACAGTTATCATTTCGGAGCCAGATTACAACTGGGGATTGAGAGATGTAGCTGCAGATTTTACATTTTCTTGACAAACTTACAACAAGCTGATTCAAAAGGACCAATATCACATAGACGAGATTATATGCTGATACGGCTATGATTCATAAGGACCAATATCACATAGACGAGATTATATGCTGATACGACTATGATTTCTCACTGGACGGAGATGGTGGATCACCCAACTTAGTTGATACTGTGTTGAACATCAGCTCAGGGACCGACAACGGTGTTCAACAGTTCCTCTCGAGATGTCTAGTTGGTATATTTGGTGATCCGTTCAACCATACCCCACCCCCAACTGATACAAAAATGTTTTTTTGAACGAGTGGAAGAGAGGCAGAAGATTTGTGCTGGAGTGAATGTCAATCCTTCTCTCACACCATGCTTGTTCGAACTAGCTTCGAGACAAGAAGCTGTTAGGGTCAAGGTAGGAAACTGGTTCTGGAATGGTGGGCGACTAGTATTAGAGTGGTGGCCTTTGGTGGGCACTAAACTGACTATCAAAGCTTTTGGTACATGCATGGTTTCAACGACCATCATGGTGGATTCGTAGGAATAGATGTATATGGGGAATACTAGAGCCATTTTCTTTTTGCGAGAATTTGTATTAGCAAATCGGATACCAAATGCTCAAAAAGGTTTGTGCTTGAAGTGGAACATTGGAAGTATGAAATCTCAATAAAAAAGATGTCATTGCCATGCCGAAACCAATTGAAGCTTCGATAGTCCCTGTAGGAGAAATGGAAAAAGCTTTTGTTGACTAGTACAAGGGCGAGAGTGCATTGGGGTAATCAACACAGGCAACGTCCAATTGTTGTAGTGGGAGGATAGGCCAGGTCTACCTTTAATTTCAAATTTTGCGGAGTCCACACCCAAAACGATACACGCCTGACTCGCTTCGTTTAATGGGAGTTATAAGGGCCACATCTTATTGGACCTTATTGCAGATAATGCCTATTATACTGAAGGCCCAACTCGGAAGGCTTGCAGAAAGAACAAAAAGCCAGCCTCTTTAAGTATGGAAAGCTAGAGGATATAAGCATGTTCTTGCTCTAAATAAGCAAGTCTCTGATGCTTCGTCCGCAATCACCATCAACCACCATCAATCAAGTTGTGGTCTCGCAACAACTTCCCAACAATTACACTACTCCACCACTTCATCCTAGCGACCATGCACACTCCAACACTGATAATGAAGCTTATGGTGAAGCAGGAGCCTTCAGGGACAATCTCAGAAACCTTTCTATACACTTGAAGTCAGTGTTGGGGAAACCGCTAGCTTCATCACTTTAAGCGTAAAGCGAGGTGGGGGTTGGGCGCTTCAAAGGGCTAAGGCGAGGCATGGTGGAAGAAGCGAACGTTTCTGTCCAAGCAGCGTGAATCGATTGAAACGTGTAGCGATAAAAGCGTTCGCTTCTTTTTTTTATTTTTATTTTTAAAGTCGACTTTTAAACTTGGATAAAATGAAATGGTCGCTACTTCTTAGGGCAAATATTTCATACTTATTTTGCTGCTTGGTTAAAGGGTTCGTTTCTTTCTTTCTTATTCACTACCTCAAAAACAGATCAGTGAACTGAGCCGAAGTAAGTGGTGCTGCGCCAGCTGGCCTACGCTTCTCATAAGCCGGCCACCATCTATATGCAAGCCCTATCAGCTGGAAAGTAGTAAGGTCAACCCTGCTCAACTCCACTATGCCCATAGTGCGTACGATACAGTGACACTGGTCTTGAAAGCCCTGTGCATCGTTAGAAGCTGCGCCACCGAAAGTCGGAGGAAAATACTTCTTGAACCTCTCTAACCTTTTCTGATCCTTTTGTGACGCCACTGGACTGACCTCAGACTGATCCACAATCACGGGCTGCAATGGCATAGCACCCGGAGCCTGATCGACATGCGGCCACTGCCCTGGAGTATGGGCGACATGAGTCCGCTGATCCGCAATATAATTTAGTTTAAAATAAAACAATAATGATTGTAGATGTTATCCAGCCAACGTAGTGAAACATAAAATTATACTACTCAAAAGTCCTTGGATACCTTATTGAGTTATCAACATATTATCTTTAAATTTCAGCTTTAAAAAAAGCAAGAATGCCGCCTTCTTAATTAAGATTAAGAGTCAAAGCAAATAATTATCAATCAAATAATGAATACTGGGCTTCGATAAATGAAAAAACATGTCCATGTGCCTGATGAAGGCCAACCAAATTTAAGTTATCTTTGGATTTCAACTAAAGTAAGTCATTGCGACATGCATAACATGTTTAGATTGGAAGAAGACCTAATTATAATTTTAAAATTTTGTAAGAAATAAAGAGTGGACGGGACGTATCTCTAGTTCCATTACCCTGTGAATTTACACCTTATTGGAACTTCAGGAAAATTAAAGTGCCACGAGACACAAAAAAATGTAACATACCATAAAATCACACAAAAGTAACCAAATTCCACAACCTTTTCTGATAAGAAGCAAAAAATTGAGGCTAAACGGACAAAGTAACAAATTAACAAATGAATTGGAACTTGAAGAAACATCAAGTACACAAAGTGCCACATAATCACATAAAATTAGCAAAACCCACGAAACATTTTTCTGAATATTAACACTTTCAATGCAAAACCTATTGTTTTTTTTTTAAAATTTTATGTTCAGAAATAGGTTTTGCATTTTCTTTTTCTTCTCAAAAAATGCAAAACCTATATCTGAACATAAAATTGAACAAAAAATAAAAAAAATTAACGTGAAGAAACATGCATCGAGAGCAGAAAGTGCCACATAACTGCACAAAATTAAAGAAAACCCAAAAAAATTCTTTTAAAAAAAAGCATATTTCAAGGATAAACAAATAAAAAATGGAAAATTTAACCAAAAATTGGAACTTGAAGAAAACAAGAAACAATGTTAGTAGAAGCCATCACTTTGTTGCTTTAAGCGATAAAGTGTTGTGAAGCAACAAGTTATCGCTTCAGGGGTGAAGCCATGCACTTTAGAGAAATGCGCTTCAAACAATGAGGCCGGGTTGATCCAAACATGAAGTGTTTGGTTCTTAAATCTCAACTTTAAGGTGTTGGATTAATGTCACTATTTTATTAGATGTTGAAATCAGATTAATAGCAATATGATTCTTGTAGTACTAAATTCATATTAATTTGGTATTTTCTTAATTTTTGTTTGTGTTTTCATTTCGAAGAAGCACGCTCTTCACTTCTCGTTTTTTGCTTCATTCCCATGTACCTTTTTTTTGCGCTTTCCAATTGGAAAACACTGCAACGAAAGCCACCAAATTCGTTTTGAAAAAGTACATGTTGAGGGCATGACTTGTTGTTTGGAGTTCTCTCTCTCCCTCCCTTTTTTCTGTGATGTCACTTTCTTGTCCAATTCTTCATGTTAACTGTTGCTTGAGTTGCTATTTTAAAGATTTCTGTTAATCTGGAAAAGTCACCTAATTCGATTTGAAAAAGTACATGTTGAGGGCATGACTTGTTGTTTGGAGTTCCCTCGTTTTTTTTTTTGATGTCACTTTATTGTCCATTTCTTCATTTTGTATTGACAAATACTCATCTCATAAAATGAGTACATGTTAACTACTGCCTACATTGCTATTTTAAAGATTTCTGTTAATGCGGAGAAGACATATTCTTCGCTGCCTGGCTACTTGACCTTCTATTTGTCTCCAATACGTTGACGAGAACTAGAGTTTCCTATGTGTTGAGTAGGGGTGTTCATGGCTCGGTTTTGATAAGTTTTTTCTTAAAAAGAAACCAAACCAAGTATGTCGGTTTTTCAAATATTGGAACCAAACCAAACCAATTAAATCGGTTTTTATCGATTCAGTGTATGTGGTTTTTTTGGTTTTTTTCGGTTATTTATCGGTTTTTTCTTAAATATGAGATATACACTACCAAACACATATTCCGGCCACTACATTTTCAACATTGTACTGTCAAACCAGTTGCTATTTGATAAATCTATCATTTACCAATATATATTGATGATAATTGAACCAAATAGTGATGAATAATTTTAGGACTCAATTAAAAATAAATTATTTTTAACATGAAATAAATTCTTCTACTTAGCAAAAGAAAACTACTAATCAAACTAGAATGTAAGGGCAAAAAACTAGATTATCACAATAGCAAAGAACTAGACTAAAAGTGCAAACTATTAAAATGTAACATAAAATTTTAGAAACTTTGTTTATAAATATACATATACATAGGTATAATAATAAATTTTAAATAGCTACTTCTATATTCGGTTTGGTTCGGTAATTTTTGGTTATTTTTGATTAAAACCAAAACCAAACCAAATTTGGTCAGTTTTTAAAATTCAAAACCAAAACCAAACTGAACCGAGAAAGTATCGATTTTTTTTACGGTTTGGTTCGGTTTCTCGGATTTTTATGAACACTCCTAGTGTTGAGCAGGTACTGGAGTATTAATTGACAGAACATTCGTATAGTATTTTTAGGCCTCATTTGTTTTTATTAGGATTAAGACGTCTGAATCTGAATACACATCTGAATATTAATATGTGTAATAAGATTAAAACGCCTGAATCTGAATTCACATATGAATATTAAGATGTTATATTAAGATCTGAGTACTGAATAATTATGGCTGTTTGTTTTCTCTATACATCTGAATGTATAAAAATTTTCTTTATTTAAATATTACAACAACAACAACAAATTAATTTAGTAGTATATTAGTAAAATATTTTAAAAATTATATGGTGGTTGGTGGTGGTGATGGCTAAAGGTTGTGGTTGTGGGTGCTGACTGGGTAGTAGCTGGTGTTGGTTGATGGTAGTGATTATGGGTAGTAGATGGTGGATAATAGAAGTAGCTAACAGTGGTGATTGATGGTGGTGGTGACGGATAACTGCGATGGGTGATATATAGTGGTGGTTGATAGTGGTGATCGATGTTTGTTGTGGTAATAGTGATTGGTGGTGATAGTTGTAAATGATGGCTAGTGGTGGTGACAACTAACATTCATGCTTGACGGCGATGGTAGTTGTGGTTGAGGATTGGTAGTAATGGGTGGTGTGGCTATTGGTGGTGGTAGTCTATAATGGTGGGGAACAGTGATGGTAGCGTGGGGGTGGTTAGTGGCGAAAGTGTAGGAGTTATGGTGAAATGTCATTTTTTTACATAACTTCTTGAATGTGTAACATCTTAATGATATTAAGACTATGTTAGAGATCTTAATCACTAAGATCTATTTAGACCCATTAAGTGGTTATAAAATTTAAAAAACAGATTTAATGGTTAAGATCTTAATTATTAAGATTCAGATCTAAAAAACAAATGTACTTAATGACATAGATCAGAATTACTAAGATTCAGACCTCCATTAAGTGCAAACAAATGATGTCTTATTGTCCCCCACGATGCTGCAATGGAACATCAGCATCATGTTGACAGAATAATAAAGGCTAAGCAGAAGATAGTAAAATAAGCTATGGCTAAGATTTCATTGTCACTTCTTTCCTTATCTGTGGTGTTCCTATATGGGAACTTCTTGACATGCATCTTTTGTTCTTTAAAGCATCTCTTACATAAACTGCAACTTATTTTATTCTTTGATAAAAAGGGGAAATCATTTAGCACAGGTGCTCACAATTGGTTGTTATTTTGACTAAAGAAAAATAGCGCTAGAAGGGTCATAATCTTTGGTATCCTGTGCCCACAACTCATTCCACTTTAAAGATTGATTCATGTGATATAAGGTCTTGATTGCCGTTGTTTTGTTGCAATGATATAGGACTGGATGGCAGCAAAGTTACCTGATCGTTGTCATAGTATTTTCAGTTGTGTTGATACTTGGATTATCAGCTTTCTTAGGATTGTTGATATGGAGGCGGAGGCAAGAATCGCCTCTTCCATATGAACGTGTTGAGACCGTCGTGCGCGAACAAGAACTCCAACCACTAACGTGAAACAAGTCATGCTATCCTGAATGATACATGTCTGAAACGTATGCGGAGAACATTTTTGAAGCGGAAGCACTGATATATTTAGCTTACTTTCAGGTTGACACAACTTTTTTCAAAGTAAAAGGAATTATAGCCAGTAACAGATATGTCAGTATCAAATCAACATTACTCTGGAGAGAAGAGTACGAAAGGTCTGCTCCCGATTTTCTGTAATGTTACATTCATATGTGAATATTGTAAATTATGCGGGGCGGGGCGGGTTGAAATTTTTGCGGGTTAAGATTGAATCCGCACCGCAACCGCCCCGCCCCGCCCACTGCCATCTCTATTTGCCTGGTTTGGAAGGTTAGTTTTGCTCTTTAATGAAGCTGAGAGTTAGATCCACTTAGTTGGAGTACCATGCGAGTATAAGACCAGTTAATGGACAATCTCTGTTCTTCACTTGCATGCTATTTAACTCGGGGATACAACAAAACTTACACTTGTATGGAATTAGGGCACTGCTGTCAGCTAAATTTATTATCTGATTCTGTCGCTATTCATCTGGATTAAAATTTTCATGTTGTGGCATTTGCGTTAGTTCACATCTGTTGGGATTTGCATTTTTCTGGAAATGCCATTTTCTACTATAATCACTTCTTTTTCTACTATGATAAGGTGGGTTGCTCTGATGGTAAGCACCCTCCACTTTCAACGAAGAGGTTGTGAGTTCGAGTCGCCCCAAGAGCAAAGGTGGGGAGTTCTTGGAGGGAAGGATGCCAGAGTTTTTATTGGAAACAGCCTCTCTACCTCAGGTAGGGGTAAGGTCTGCGTACACACTACCCTCCCAAGACCCCACTAGTGGCATTATACCGGGTTGTTGTTGTTGTAGTCACTTCTTTATCTTCTTTAGGAGGCAGAAGGATTTTGAATAAGAAGAGGAAGATAAAGCCATTCCCCGCGAGTCCAAAACGCTTTTGATGTTTTTTTGGACAAAAACCACTTTTATACTGCTTACAAAAAAAAGTTACATAAATGAGTAAAACGCAGTACTATACTGCGAACTACGTTAATGGATATTAGTCCGTTAAAGTAAAATGCAGTACCATACTGTATTTTATTTTAATTTTTTTTTGTAATTCGCAGTACCGCACTGCGTTTTACTTCAATTTTTTTTGTAATTTGCAGTATAATACTGCGTTTTATAAAGCAGTTCGCAGTATTATACTGTGTTTTACTCTGGTTTTTGGCCCACCAATAATGAACTGACATAACAATAATTCAATACATAAAACGTAGTATTGTACTACGTTTTACATTCGGACTTGCCTTATTTAAAGGCTTTTCAATTTTATGAAAATTCATTCAATCTTCAAACTTACGTTCATACTTCTCTCTTCTTCTTATCAATCATTTTTTTACAATGTCTGAAGTGGCAAAAATAAGGGTTTCACTATATTGGGGGGGGGGGGGTGAGGTTGTGTTGGAGAATAACTCTGTGAGGTATAGCTCACCTCCACAATGTCATGTTAAATTGCCGCTTACTATGAAGTACGATAAATTGGTATCGTTGTTACGTAAAAAAATGAATGAGAGGTGGCGTTCGGTTAACCTTAAAATAACCGGTAGATTTCCGTATTCAGTGACTCCGCAGGGGTTTGCTTATTATTCTGAGTTTAACATCGAGGATGATGAAACTCTTAGAGATTTTTTGCGGATTTCGGATGAATACAGGGAATTTATTGTAATAAAATTATTGGAAATGTACGTCAAAGTGGAAGACGTTCCCCATAATGAGGGCGTGCATAGTAGGGATAACCTCCAGTCATCGGGTGGTTATTCTGGAGCAGTTTTTGCCGGACAGATTGCTGATGAAAGAGCTTGCCTTGATTTAAACTTGTCACCACCAGCGAATGAGCAGCTGCAAAATAATTTTTCGACTTTATATAATCAACAAGATGATTGGTAAACTTCAATTCCGTGGGTGTTTTAGCGATGTTTATTTTATGTTTTAATTGGATTTGTATTAACATTCATATTTTTCATAGGGGGTACCGTCCGAATACGAATTTTACAAGTTATGACCCCGCCCCTAGTTGGAATATGTGTATTTCTGGAGTATTGGACCACGGTGGTCCATCCGGGAGTCATCACCAACAAGCAAATATCCATCATGAAACGTCAAGACAGTACGACTTGTAAGTAAAGTGATATAGCTATATCTAAAGTATTTATCTAGTTGGGTATATTATCATTTTGTTATTTTTGTGCAGTGAAAACGAGATTCTTGAAGCTCCTAACCTCACACAGTTGCCCATAGACGACGTATTTACTCGTGATTTGGCAGATGCGCAGAGTCAGGAAGATGATAGTGATTATGACAACAATGCGGATGAGTCTGGGGATGACACACCCTTCCATGATGAGGGTGATGATGAGGAGGAAGTGAATGTTAAACCTGAGCTGACGAGGGAGCATGTTCCTCCACCTCCCGCTAGACCAAGAGTGTACGAGTCCCACGCGCCATTTCATGAGCGGAATATTCCCTACCTTGATAATTTGCCAAGCATGCCGAATGTGGATGCCCTCACAAGGGATGATGATGAATTTCGGTCAGCGATGTGGGATGAGTCTAGACCAGCTATTCTGACAAAGGGCATGTATTTCCCTGATAAAGCTCGCTTAATTAGGGCTGTAAAAATCTACAGTATAAGAGAGTGCCATGAGATGACAGTAAGTGAGTCAGCTACGGAGAAATACAAGGTTGTATGCCGTAGAGACTTTATGGGTTGTCACTAGATGTTGCGTGCCACCAAGAAGAAATCAGGTTTGTGAAAAGTGGGTAAATTTATTAGCGAGCACAAATGTGAAATGGACACATACAATGAGAATCACTTCAACTTGGATGTGGACTTGATTTCTCTTGTCTTGATTCCATATTTGGAAGTATCCATTAGGTTCAAGATTAAAGAGTGTATTACAGTCGTCCACCAGGAGTATGGTTGTACTATAACCAAAAGAAAGGCATATCTCAGTCGCAAACGTGCCTTTGAACTTATTTTTATGGCGACTGGGATAAGTCTTTTTCAAATCTGCCCAGGTACATGGCCGTACTGCAACACTTTAACCCTGGGACTGTTGTTGAATGGAGGCGTGAGCGGAGTCCGGACAGACCCAAATATATTTTCAACTATTTGTTCTGGTCATTTAAACCAGCAATTGATGGTTTTGTGCATTGTCGTCCTGTTATTTCCATAGACGGTACTCATGTCTATGGAAAGTATGATATTAAGCTTTTGATTGCAGTTGCAGTAGATGCCAACGGACAAATATTTCCACTAGCTTTTGCCATATGTGCCAACGAAAGTGAAGAGACATGGACGCTTTTTTTGAACCACTTGAAGCAGCACGTTGTCAAATAGCGTTCAGGTATTTGTCTAATATCAGATCGGCATGGTGGTATTTTAAGTTCTGTACGTCACTTGCCTGAATGGCAGGAACCATATGCATACCACCGTTACTGTGTGCGTCACCTGAAGGCCAATTTCCAGAAGAAATATCCTGACAAGGCATTGCATGACTTAATGTGGATGGCTGCAACTGAGCACCAGCAGTGCAAATTCACGAGGCGCATGGAAGCGATCCGGCAATTAGAACCACGAGCCTATACTTGGTTGATAGGGCATGAGCTTCACATGTGGACATTACATGCTGATGGCGGAAGACGATGGGGAGCCCTCACTACAAACGTGTCAGAGTCATTCAATGGCTTGTTGAAGTCTACCCGTGGACTGCCTGTCACTGCCATGGTCCGCATGACATTCAAACAGAGTGCGAAGAGGTTTGTTGAAAGGCATGCAGCTGCATCAGCATTGATGGACATGGGTGTTCAATTTATGCCAATACCCATGAGAAGATTTGAAAGGTCCAGGAGGCGAGCACAGTGACATTCATTTATTCAGTACGATCATGAACGGGGTGTTTTTGAAGTTAAGACCGCTATCCGCGGACACCATGGGAATAATCTACAGATGGTGAATGAAAATAGAAGGTTATGTTCATGTGAGAAATGGACCATCTACCATATGCCGTGCGCACATGCGTTGAAGTACTTTCAACAAGTTGGATATGGGGCAACAAACTATATTGATAGGCAATACAGTGTTGCTGCATACGTAGACACGTATAGTGGGAAGTTGCAACCATTAAGTGCTGAGCATTATTGGCCGCCGGAACCTTTTAAGATGGTATGTAACAAGGACTATTTGCGCAAGCTGCAAGTGCAAAAGAGAACGCGTATACAGAACCAAATGGATATTGGTGACACCGTTTATGCGCGTAAATGTGGCATATGCTCGCAAACAGGACACGACCGTCGTAAATGTCCTTCAGGTGGTGTGCGTGGCGGTGGTAATCCGGCTCCTGGTGCAAGTTCGTCGAATGTACCCAACTATCAAGGATACCCCTAGTCTTTTATTTTGGTTTTTTTTTGTAATACGTGTTTGTACTTGTGTATGTTGCAATATATATCAAATAAAATTATGTTCCACAATTTGGAATAAGTGAAGAAAAAGCTGTTTAATTGTAGAAAAATGTAAATAAAACATTACTACAGCACAAACACAAACATAACAGGACAACATAATAAAAATACATGAAATATGAAAAATACACTAAACACATACATGCCAATGTTTAGTCCCGATTGCCATTTATTCTTCGCTCCAACCACTTAAATCGTTCTTCCATTCGTTCTTTTTTTTCTTCTACCTCTTTCAGTTTCGCCTTCACCCCCGCAAGTTCCCGTTTATATTTTTCTTTTCGTTCCTTTTGAGTTTCACAATTCCATTGTGCTTTCCATTTTTCTTCTCCCACCTCCTTCAGTTTCGCCCTCATTTCTACAATAATTCTATCGCTTTCTCTTTGTGTTTCCCGTTGGCATAAACACATATTATGAAGAAACTGCAGTTGTTCTCTGTAGCATTCCTGATAACATGGTTCATCAACCCATTCCTCAAAATCACAAATAGGTTCGCCGAGAACCTCGTATAACTGGTTCATACAGCACCAGTAGCGGCGTCCAACTTCACCACCGTCCCAACAATTTTGCATCGATCATTCTTTTCCACAGTTGCACTTTGGTGGACGAAGAGGTTGAGCCATTTAATGAAATATTTGCTTTTAGTTAAAAAAAAAACCTTACTTTTAATGAAATATTTGCTTTTACTAATTTTTGAGCACACAAAATAACTACAATGATGCCGTTATTTATAGGAGAAATATTTAATACATAAAGCGTGATATAGTACTGCGTTTTATGGAGTTGTCTTGTCGTTCTGAAAAAAGATGAAAACCATGTAAAAAAAGCTGGTTTATTGCAAAAAATATTTAATACATAAAGCGTGGTATAGTACTACGTTTTATGGAGCTGTCTTGTCGTTCTGAAAAAGATGAAAACCATGTGAAAAAAGCTGGTTTATTGCAGAAAAATTTAATACATAAAGCGTGGTATAGTACTGCGTTTTATGGAGCTGTCTTGTCGTTCTGAAAAAGATGAAAACCATGTGAAAAAGCTGGTTTTAGTTATCCTTTGTGCAGTGATGGTTTTAGTTCTACTGTTTGTTTTTGTGTTATGTTTGCTATGTTTGTGTTTCTTGTGTACTGTTTAAGTAAAACTGCTGTTCAAACGCAATTAAAATAAAAATGTTGTTAAAAGATAATTGTTATCATTATTTACATAATGCACTATTTACACAAACTAAAAACCTAAGTAAATCAGTGAGTCCCGCAGCCTGTGTGCTTCAGTGCTGCTGCTGGCCTGAGTCGCATCCCCTGTCGCCCGGGTACACTATTTGGATCATCATCATCAAGCCGCCTCTTTATGTGAGGATGTGCAGCATCATCGACTCCACAGCTGGCAGGATCAGAAGAATAGGCCATCGGGCCGTCAGCAACCTACAAAACAAGTACTAAACTTAGCAGGTGACAAAGTATATTTGTATTGTACGTGTTAAGTCAAAAAATATATTCTCACCGTGGTCTCGTCGGCCTCCTAAATATATGAATAGTGGCCTCCTGGGTAAATGTAGGTGCTGGCGTAATACGGTCAGCTCAGTGCTCCTCCCAAATAAGGACCTGCTACTCTAGCCATCCCATATATATATCGTCCATCCTGGCACAGTCATCCCGCTGATAGTGTATAGCCACCCATCCAGGATCCCTCGGTATAGGCTGGGGACGGTGAAACTGGCGAAGCACACGCTCTGTGGCATGATACTCAACCATATCGAAGAAGATCATCGGGACGAAGGTGCTCCAAAGCATTTGATTGACTGAGCAATAAAAGGGCAGCTGAGCTACCAACTCGTCGCTGTATGGCATCCAGATGAACTGCCAAAATATAACATAAAAGTGAGTATGCGCAACACAACTCAATTTAAACAAGTAAGTGTAGGTACATATCTACCTGTCCGTCCACCAGCATATCTAGCACATCCCTGATAAGGAGAGATTATGATGAGCATCGGTCCCTCGGTAGTTCCCACGCCAGAGAATCCACCTAGAAGCTAGAGGGAGAAACGGATAAGCCTCACCAGGCGCAAGTGCTGGTAGAGGTGGCTGCAACGGCATGATCCGCTGCCAGGCCCAAACCTAAGATAAAAGGTTGATGTAAAATTTATGAGTCATTTCGACCATATAGAATTCGGAGAAATGAACAGAGTATTCGAAAATGTTGTCACCTGTAGGAGGGGCAGAAAACCACATATGTCCACCGCTGGGCCCATGCTCGCCCGGCACATGCTCCTATACAGGTATGCGAGAACAGCAACACCCCAACTGTACTGGGGTAAACCATCCAACTCCTGAAGATGATGGAGAAAGCGCATACTCACTTTACTCCCCGAAGTGTTCGGGAACAAGACACACCCGAAAAGCAGGAGCAGCGCCAACCGCGTGTACCTCTCAATATGGAGATCCTCCGTCTCGCCGGTAATGTCTGGGTGCAAAAACGCCATATGATCTCTGATGGCTGACAAAGCAACGCGACTGCCCCCAGCGTCACCCTGAGGTCTATAACTAGTAAAATGCATCATCATATCCAAAAATTGTGCACGCGTCATGGATCTAATGTACTGGGGCAGTGCTACGGCCCGTCCATCTACGCGCAGCCCGTACAAAACCTGAACATCCTCCAGCGTGATGGTGGCCTCTCCAGTGGGCAAGTGAAAAGTGTGCGTCTCCGGTCGCCACCGCTCTACCAAGGCCGTGATGAGAGACCAATCAAGCTGCATCCGTCCAAGCTCAAAAATCGTATAGAAGCCCGTAGCCTGTAGGCGCGCGACTACACGGGCATGGAAAGGATGCTCCCCGATGAACTCCCACAAATCGTCAGGTCTCCTGAGGCGGAGAGGCTACATCGATAGCTGTCCCTCCCATACAAATGAGGACCTATGGTCGCTCTGCAACACTAGTAGCTGATCCTCGGCAGGTCCGGGATGCGCAGGCGGAGGAAAGTCCATGTCGTCTACTATAATTTAAACAAAATTAATTGTGTGTTAGCTTAATAAATTAAATAATTAATTATGTTTAAAATTGGACTGAATAATTATGTATGGGTTCTAGGCTCGATATTTGAGGCCCGGTAGCACCGAGTTATCTTTAATTATTATGCGTGTTAATTTCAACATTTTTAGAATTGTGTCTGTTAGCTTAATAAATTAAATAATTAATTATGTTTAAAATTGGACTGAATAATTATGTATGGGTTCCAGACTCGATATTTGAGGCCCGGTAGCACCGAGTTATCCTTAATTATTATGCGTGTTAATTTCAACATTTTTAGAATTGTGTCTGTTAGCTTAATAAATTAAATAATTAATTATGTTTAAAATCGAACTGATTAATTATGTATGGGTTCCAGACTCGATATTTGAGTTAATTTTACAACATATATTAATTTGTTAGTTTTGTAAGTTTATTGTTATAAATTAAATAATTAATTTTGTAAAGTGTAATTGGAGTTACTACATACTTAAACTACATAGACTCTACGCTAAAAGGCTCTACATTTTACTACGCTAAAAGGCTCTATATTTTACAACACTAAAAGGCTCTATATTTTACTACACTAAAAGGCTCTATATTTTACTACGCTAAAAGGTCAATATTACATATAAAAACAACTAACATAAAATACAAATATGAACAAAATAAATAATATTAATTTTTTAACAATACAAATAATTTATCAAATTTTAACAATTTTTTGTACCAAAGCTAATAAATTAGTTCGGGTATAAATAAGATACAAATTTAAACACAAACATAACACAAATTAACATGGAAATACATTAAACAATACAAATATGCATGTACTATACGAGTTTCAACATAAACAAAATCGAAATACCTTGATTTAAGTTTTTTGAATTTGATTGAAATCGAATTTTTGCACCCGAAAGAAGGAATTCAAAGCTTGTCTTGTATGTGAGACCTACACTCCTTGCTCTTTAGGTGACGGGTGGGGTCGATTTTTTTTTTTTAAGTTTGTCGCGGGGTGGGGGAGTGGGGGACTAGAATAATCGAAATTTTTAAAGGAGAAGGGGCTGTGTTCAGTGGTCCAAGGAAGAAGAAGGGGCTGCGTTTTATAAAGCTGTTCGTGGTATTATACTGCGTTTTAGGTAAAACGCAGTATAATACTGCGAACTGCTTTATAAAATGCAGTATTATACTGCGAATTACCAAAATAAAAAAATTTGAAGTAAAACGCAGTACGGTACTGCGAATTACAAAAAAAAAATTTAAAGTAAAACGCAGTATGGTACTGCGTTTTACTTTAACGGACTAATTTTCGTTAAGGTAGTTCGCAGTATAGTACTGCGTTTTACTCATTTATGTAACTTTTTTTAAGCAGTATAAAAGTGGTTTTTGTCCAAAAAAAACATCAAAAGCGTTTTGGACTCCATTCCCCACCCAGTCTGGAAGATCTTTTTCTCGATAGGGGCATGTAACATAGATATAGAAGCCATCCTTCATGGGGCGGGCTGGAAAATCGTTGTACGAAAAATTGAACTGGTCCCCACTTATTGCTGAAAGGTCTTTAGGATGGAAGAGAGCTGCCGTCTCTGATGTTCTTTTCATGGTTTTTGGTTGTTGTGAAAATGACTCTAGTTCCAGATAGATCCATTGATTGCTATAACCTCTAGCCAATGTCTGACTACGGAATTAATGGCTTATTTTTTATTTGAAATTGTAGCTACTATCCAGTGGGCAATCCCAATATTCTTATACCTCTTGGGTTATTGACTAATCTTCATATGAGATTTAAAAGCAATTTTTTTGCCAGCTTTAAACACTCTTTTATGGCAGATGTGATTTGGTCAGACTAGGGGTAGCAAATGGGCAGTCGGGTCGGATATGGACGGGTGAAAAATGAATAATGTAAAACCGACTAGACCCATATTTAAAGGGGATAGAAAGTTGATTAACCAACAAATAATAAGGAAATTTTCATTCCTATACCATATAGGAAACTATATTACCAAATATGTTCATAGTTTGCATATTACCCTTCATACTAATAGTATTTCTAGACAACATATACAATGCATTAAATAAGGAATCATTGTAGCGGTAGGATTCCTTATTTAGGCGTGCTAAAAAAGGGGAATTTAATATTTTCCAGATCTTCCACAACGCAAATCACGCATAGTAATAACTATCGTCGACTTCGTTACAAAATTTCCGTACTCTGTTTTTGCGATAAACTCTGTTTCAACATTTTCTCTGATTTCACAAATCAAAATCGACAAAATCTTCTATAATTCTTCTGCAACAAAGCAATTATCTCGAAAATACCAATTATGCTACAACTGAATGGGAATTGGGATAGCTATGGGAGATTTGGAGAATTCAAGGTCGATGGCATTATAGTCGATGACGATTCGAGTTATAGTCTATTGATTTCTACAATAATGGTTGATACATCAAAAAAATTATAGAAATCAAATATATTGTCAATGAGCATTGTCCTCCAATGGAAATTAGGAACGATATGGGTGTTCGTGTATACATGGAGACGAAAAAGGAAAACAAAAACTTAGGATCATATCCGCTATGTATAATTGTTCGCAATTTCAATATGGAATTGAGTATCACCAATGAGAACACAGCTGCAGGTGTGTGATGTTATTTTTTCTATGAAATTCTCGTACAATGTCAATGAACTACACTTTATCTACATTTTATCTACAAATAAACTATATATATATATATATATATATATATATATATATATATATATATATATATATATATATATATATATATATATATATATATATATATATATATATATATATATAGAGGTAGTTAAAATTGTCTTCTTAGATGGTATAGTAGAGTAGTAGTTAAAGTCGTAGTTAAAATCGTCTTCTTAGATGGTGTCACACCTCCTTTTTTTGCGCGCCCGCCCCGAGGGGTAAGATGCGCGAGGGGAGTTTTTCCAATTTAAGTGACAATATTCGAAATGGGATTATTTATTTAATTCAGAGTCGCCACTTGGGAAAGGTTTGGCTTTTGGTGTCCCAAGTCACTAGTTTATCTTGAATCCCAAATCGAGGAAATTTTCGACTTTTCCAAATGAAGTCTGCGAACCAGAAATTCTAAGTAAGGAATTCTGTTGACCCGAGGGAAGGTGTTAAGCACCCTCGAATCCCGTGGTTCTAGCACGGTCGCTTAAATTGTTATAATGGCTAAATATCATATTTAAATACATGTTGTGACTTATGTGCTTTTATTAAGTTTAAAACCGCTTTTATTATTATCATTTATTTTTTATAGAATTGCAACGTCGTGAAAACGCATCTCAAACCACGTCACAGTCAATGCACCCGTAGTTGTTAACACATTTTGACTTCGTTGAGATTTGGATTCGGGTCACATCAATGCGCACCCAAGTTTAAGAGTGTAATTTATTAAGGGCGCCTAAAGGGTCTAGCGCGTTATTATTTTGTAGAAGGCCATGAAATTTATTAAATGGCCTATCCTGAATTCTAAATAATTATCATGGTTATTTATTGAGGGCCCCGCAATTTTGCATTTTTATTTGGCGAGGCTCATCTCTATTTTAGAAAGGATATCCTAAAGTGGCTACATTTCTAATGCATTTGTCTCTAAAACTAGAAGAAAAGGTACATGCTAATTCAATTATAGGCTTTTGCCTAATCCGGATTCTTGTCAAATTCTGATTAACTACTTATAAAGTAAAAAGACGTCATGCCTTACGAAAATGCTTTGGTCGGACAAAAGATTACATATGAGATTGATGAAATGCAACACTTAATCCGAACATTTCTTGAGTTGAACTTAACTAAACTTATTTGGACTAGATTAAAGGATAACTGGCAAAGTCAAATGCTTTAATTTGACAAGGAATCATGTACGAGCTAACGAAATACAACACTTAATCCGAACACTTCTCGAGTTGAACTTAACTAAACTTATGTGGACTAATCTTAACTAAAAAAAGACTAAATGAAACAGGAACAGTATTGTATAAGGTCGAAGTATATATGCCCATACTAACAAACAACTACCGAGCTAAAATACAGCAGGATAAACTCAGTCGAATATCAGTACATACTTTCGAACTGTTGAATTATAAACTAATCAATTTTCACTGGCCTGTTAATGTACTATGAATATTACAACCAATACTTGAACTTCTTCAACCTTTTTCATTTCATGCTTTCAAACTGTTTCAATTACATCAATATGGGACTTGAAATGTGTACCTGGAAATGCTGAAAATGCAAAGGAGAAGAAGAAGAAGATGGGGGAATCAGCAGCAGCAAGAAGCAGAATTAACAGTAGCAGCAGGACAGAAATGCAGCAGCAATAGTGAGCAAAATAGCAGCAGCAATCAAAACAGCACAACAGAAAGGATTCTGTTGCGAGGTGGAACTAGAGTTGAAGAAGAAACAGCCAAATGAAACAGCACACTGTGTGATGGCAACAATACTCCAGACAATCCAATTCCGGAATATACCAAATGCAACAAAACACTAACAATAATCTCGATTGAAATTTAGAAGAAGGAACACTGCCTAACGTATTGACAATAGATGAACTTCAGACAAATAAGACCAAGTTTCTGATTTCTTAATCTGTTTTATCTCTTTCTTGCTCTCTTTCTATTTCTGTCAACTCTTTCTTTTTCTTTTCTATCCTCACAATGTATGTATTTCTCTTCTATAAATTTTCAGGGTTCTCTAACCTCTAATCCTCTCTTAGGTCTGTCTCCCTCTCAGATGTCTCCCTCTTCTGTATGTCTATCCCCCTTTTATAAGCCTTCCCTAACCCTTTTAACAGCCTGTTTGGACTATCACAGTACCCTTCCCATGTGCCTTCCCATTTTCAGATTCTAGTTAGTTATTTAAGTATTAACCCCATCATTCCCTTGGCAGACTTAACTTTTAAAGGGTTTAATACTTTTTAAACTAAAGCAAGGTATGGGCAGTAGAATATATCTGACAGCATATGCTGTCAAATTATTTAAAACTTAACAAAGACCTTTATGCAGGCCACAAGTTGTGCACAAAGCACATGAGGTGCACCAATGCACATGCTGTGCACGAGTGCACATGCCCTTCAATTCAGAATTTAAACCAAACATCCCTTTTACATTACTGATCCAATTCAACAGCTATAAGTAAACAAAACTGGTTCTTAATTGATTCATCAAATGCTTAGCAGAAGTAAGTCGATTTGTTATTGTTCGGATAGCTGAAACTAATTGACGACACATGTCGACTCGACTATATTAGCATTAACATACACAATCGTAGCCAAAAATCAGACATTCAAAAGTATGGGACACATGACTCGACTTATACTGATTAAACAGAATTATACTTCGAGGAATCAGTTAGTCAGTACAAATTTGGAATACAACCAATACACACGCCTTATCAGAATAGGAGGGGTTCAAACAAACACAGTGGTTCGGGCAAAGTGGACAAACAGAAGTTGGTAAAAATTCAAAGCCGCAAATTGAAACAAAACATGGACAGACATTTAATCACTCACATGGACCAAACAGAAATAAGAAAGAAAGCAAAACTCACCTCAAATCTTAAAAAATCAAAAACCTTGACTCGGACTTGGACAGACTCTTCTTAAGGCTGAACGGACTTTAATCGAAGTGTTTCTCAGATGAGAAACACTTCGATTAAGGTCCCTTAGACCTTAATTTCTTTGGCTCGAACGGGTATGAACCAGTGACGAGGAACCTTGTGGTTTCAAAACTCAGATCTAGGATTTGTGCTTCCCTGGTCATATTCGGACCAAACCAAGTATGGTTTGGTCACGAGGGGGGTCTGGGGAGTGTCTGGTATGAATTTAGGGCCGATCGGTGTAGATTAGGTTCCGACTCGAATCTTCAAATGAAGATTCGAGAAGGTGGGATAGGATTCGAGGTGTGTGGTTGGTAGATTTGGGTTCAGGATGGCATGGGGGTTCTATGGTGTTCAGGTGGAGGTCACCGGCGTTCATGCCGCCGGGTTTCTGGTGAAGGTGTGCAGGGGCGGCTAGGGTTTGAGGGGAAGGGTTCGTGGAGACGAAGGCTGGGGTTCGGATAGGGGGGGGCAGGGTAAAGGTTCTGGGCTTATATAGTTAGTGGGTGGGTTGATCTCAACCGTTAGATCAATCTAGATCTACGGTTTGGATCTTATGGTCTTAAGTGGAACGGTGTCGTTTCGAGGGTAGAGGGCTTGGGTTGGTCCGGGTGTAAACGGGTCGGGTTCCTCAGTGGGTTGTGGGGAAGTGATCTTGGCCGTTGATCAATCTGAGATCAACGGCCCAGATCACACTGGACCAAAACGGCGTCGTTTGGACGCCCTGGGTATCAGGTGGTCTGGACCGGGCAGGCCTGGGTTTTGGGCTGTTTGTTTGGGCCAATTTTGTTAAAATTGGCCCAAGTCCGGAAGGGAAGGGCCCTTTTTTTTTTCCTTTTATTATAAAAAATACAAAACTAAGTAAAATCAAATTAAAAATAAACACCTAATACAATTATTTGCACACACATTAAAATAATTCAAAACAGGTAAAATTAAACAAAACAAAATCACGGACAAAGATGCTTGTTTATGCTTTTCTATTTAAACCATGTTACGGTTCAGATTATGCATGACACGTACACATTTTTTTTTGAATTTTGTTTTAATAAAGTAAATAAATAAAAACGGGCCAAAGTCACAAATAAATCAACAAAGTGCCGCACAGAAATCCAAAAATTGTACAGCAGGACCAATTTTTATTCTTTTGGAGCGACTGTCGCGCAAAAACAAAAATCACGTGCTCACAGCTGCCCCTCTTTGTTCGGAAACACGAAGAGTTTTCGTGCAAAGATAAAGTGAGCGTGTATGAGCGATTTTTGCCTATGGACCACTCCGTATGAAGCATGTTTTTTTTGAAAGATCTGACCGAATCTTGCTTCAAAGATTTCCTACATATCCTGGGCTAAACAGGAATCAGGTCAATGTAGTTCGAGAAGTTTTGGTAGCTGGGACTACCATGGGATTGCAATGCTTGCTGCTACTGCTGTTGCTATTGTCACTGCTGCGTCACTGACCGCCTTATTACAACCAAACGAAAATTAGAAACTGAACTAACTACTTATATGCATGTCAACTGCTAGTTACAAGATTCCTATCTATGATTCTTTTACGACTTGATCTTGGGTCTTAGCTGATTCTGCTTGTAGACTCCGATCTGAATCTTGATGCTTGTGAGTTGCGGCGACTTGTTTAATCTCCGGGATACTGAGTGAGGCGCGATTGACAGGGTTCAGGACCTTAGTCAAATGTTGGAGTCAATCCGCCTTCCATTTACTCCGATATCTCGGGACATCTTTTTTTCTTTTTTTCTTCTTTGATTCCGAACTGGGACTCATGTCGTGGGTCATTTCGATCCACGTGGCTCGAGGTCAGACCTGCGGGAGAAAACAAACGAACGAAATTTTCTGCCCCAGTTTCACTAGGAAAATTTCGTTAATTATTCGCCAGGAAGTTCATAAAATTGATGAAAGAGGATATGCATGCTCAGTTCAGGGTTGGAGCCCTAATACCGACTAGCTGGGGAAAGGTTCAGTTCAGGGTTTAAAACCCTAACGCCGAACGAAGGAAAAATTCAGTTTAGGGTTTAAAACCCTAATGCTGACTAAAGGAAAAATTCAGTTTAGGGTTTAAAACCCTAATGCTGACTAAAGAAAAATTCAGTTTAGGGTTTAAAACCCTAATGCTGATTGCATGAAGAAGCTCAGTTTAGGGTTTAAAACCCTAATGCTGGCTGAAAGGAAAAAGTTCAGTTTAGGGTTTAAAACCCTAATGCTGACTAAAAGGAAAATTCAGTTTAGGGTTTAAAACCCTAATGCTGATTGCATGGAAAAACTCAGTTTAGGGTTTAAAACCCTAATGCTGGCTGAAAGGAAAAGTTCAGTTTAGGGTTTAAAACCCTAATGCTGACTAAAAGGAAAATTCACTTCAGGGTTTAAAACCCTAATGCTGATTACATGAAAAAGCTCAGTTTAGGGTTTAAAACCCTAATGCTGGCTGAAAGGAAAAAGTTCAGTTTAGGGTTTAAAAGCCTAATGCTGACTAAAGGGAAAAATTCAGTTTAGGGTTTAAAACCCTAATACTGATTGCATGGAAAAGCTCAGTTTAGGGTTTAAAACCCTAATGCTGGCTGAAAGGAAAAGTTCAGTTTAGGGTTTAAAACCCTAATGCTGACTGCATGAAAAAGCTCAGTTTAGGGTTTAAAACCCTAATGCTGGCTAAAGGGAAAATTCAGTTTAGGGTTTAAAACCCTAATGCTGATTGCATGGAAAAGCTCAGTTTAGGGTTTAAAACCCTAATGCTGGCTGAAAGGAAAAGTTCAGCATTAGGGTTCAGTTTAGGGTTTAAAACCCTAACGCTGGCTAAAAGAAAAATTCAGTTTAGGGTTTAAAACCCTAATGCTGATTAAAAGGAAAATTCAGTTTAGGGTTTAAAACCCTAATGCTGATTAAAGGGAAAATTCAGTTTAGGGTTTAAAACCCTAATGCTGATTGCATGGAAAAGCTCAGTTTAGGGTTTAAAACCCTAATGCTGGCTGAAAGGAAAAAGTTCAGTTTAGGGTTTAAAACCCTAATGCTGACTGAAAGGAAAATTCAGTTTAGGGTTTAAAACCCTAATGCTGATTGCATGGAAAAGCTCAGTTTAGGGTTTAAAACCCTAATGCTGATTGCATGAAGAAGCTCAGTTTAGGGTTTAAAACCCTAATGCTGGCTGAATGAAAAAGTTCAGTTCAGGGTTTAAAACCCTAATGCTGACTGGCTGGGGATAAAGCTCGAGAATACTACACGATCTATTTTTGAGTTTTCTTGTTTTAATAGAAGATAAAAGGGAGTTTCGTGGAAGCTTACCTTTCGAGTGAATTCATCATTGCCGAAGTACTTCCTGTACCCGTGTACTTTCTTCTTTGGGCGACACCTGCTTCTCGCACGGTTGTCTTGGATTGGACCTGTTTCAACCTTTCAGACAAAGGATCATTTGTTAGTTCGGAAATGACGGTCGGTTTGGTGACCTTGATCGTTTCCAGTTGCTTTCTTGCGTCTTTGTTTCTGTTGTGAAGTTCCGCCATTGATTTGATTTGAATGGCGAAACCCTTCCAGATTTTTCAGGCTTGTATTTCCAGATTCTGCGATGATTTGCCTCGTAAGGCCTCTCTTTTTTTCTTTTTGTCCCGTTTTGATTGAAGGTTCTCAACGGGATTTTATTGGGGGTGTTCTGTGGGAATTTGTACAAAAGGAAGCTCTTGTGGGGGGAATATTTACAAAGTGGATCCTTTGTGCGGATTCTGTACAATGGGGTATGCTGGGTTTTTGTTTCAAAACGAGTTTCCCAGGGTTTGTTGGGGTAAGCTTGTTGGGGAATATTTACAAAAGGACTCGCTGGGGGTGTGCTGAGAAAATTCCAACGGGGATTTTTTTTTTTTACATTTATATTGGGGAGACTCTGTGGGAGACTATACAAAGAGAAACTCTGCGGGGATTTGTACAGGGGGGAAACTCTGTGGGGATTTGTCCGAAGGCGGACTTGCTGGGGAAGATTTCAAAATTCCTCTCTTTCCTTTTACTCTGAAACACCATCAAACGTCGTGATTCATCAGGCTTGGGCAATCAACGAGATGAGGCGCTTTCCTTCATGAAACGGGATTCCGTGCAAACAAACCTGCCACCTGCCCTTTCCGGTGTGTCCTGAACTTGGGATTAAAACATAAAAGGGATTCGAAGGAAACAAAGAAAGGAGAAAACAAATCAGAAAGCAGAGTGTCCTTTGCAGGACGAGAAAGACTTATCTGAGGAAGATAATGCTGGCTTTAAAGGACATGACATGCTCTTTGGACTGGACGTCTGACCTTCCAAGAACTTGCGTTTTCCTGAACCCGAACGGATCTGTGATTCCAAATCGGTGGCATTTTGCCGAAATCTTCTTGGGGTGGAGTCATTCTTTTTTCGGCCAATAGCGCCCTTTGCGGGTTTTCGCTGGCTGACCTCTCTCATTTCTCTTCCTGTCATCGCTTGATAGCACTCTTTGCGAGTTTTTACTAAACAAGCTCTCTCATTTTGGTTTCTCTACTCCCGTCGCCTCGTGGTGCCCGAAAGTTTTCACCGCCGAGACTCTCTCATTTTATCTCTCTCAATTCAGAGTGTGCTGGTCTCCATTTGTGACGCTTATTGGTTCCCCACCATATTTGGTAATTGATCTGAAGGCTTGTGCTTGGTAAAGAGAGGTAGCGGATACTAACTTCTCAACTGCTCGACGTGCCCCGGTTTTCAATTTCAGGGTGAATGGGATTTTATTGTTGGTGTGACTGAACCTCAGGGAGAGGCTGCCTACGTATCCTTTCGGAATCAAGTCAAACGTAGTTCAGGCCTCAATCAATGTTTTGTTTTGTTTTCTCTTTTTTTTTTTTGTTTTTTTTTGTTTTGTAAGCGGCTCAAAAGTTGGTAGAGAGAATTGGGTAGTGTTTGGGGAGTAGTGGGGAATAAAACCTTCGCCATTTTCAAACGTGTCAGGACCACTGGAGTATGATTTAGACGTAGTATCTCTTGACTGCATCTGCATTTACTGCTGTGTCGGGGTCATTTCCTTCGATATCACCTAGATACAATGCTCCTCTTGGCAATATCTTCCTTACGATGTATGGGCCTTTCCAATTCGGAGCAAACTTCCCTTTTGCTTCCTCATGATGCGGCAGAATACGCCTCAGTACCAGCTGACCTACTTCGAAATTCCGGGGTCGGACTTTCTTGTTGTAAGCACGGGCCATCCTTCGTTGGTATAACTGTCCGTGACAAACTGCGGCCATTCGCTTTTCATCAATCAATGTCAATTGCTCTAGCCGAGTCTTGACCCACTCGCTATCCTCGATTTCTGCTTCGACAATGATTCGAAGCGAAGGAATTTCTACCTCTGCCGGTATTACAGCCTCGGTCCCATAAACCAAAAGATAAGGAGTTGCTCCCACCGATGTGCGTACCGTAGTGCGGTACCCCAACAATGCAAATGGCAACTGCTCATGACACTGTCGGGAACTTTGGATGGTCTTCCTCAAAATCTTCTTGATGTTTTTGTTTGCCGCTTCCACAGCTCCATTGGCCTTTGGCCGATAAGGCGTGGAATTCCTATGCGTTATCTTGAATTGCTCGCATACATCTCCCATCAAGTGACTGTTCAAGTTGGCTGCGTTATCTGTAATGATAGTCGCAGGAATGCCGAAGCGACAGATAAGATTTGAGTGTACAAAATCCACCACAGCTTTCTTAGTGACCGACTTGAGAGTGACAGCCTCTACCCATTTTGTGAAGTAATCTATGGCAACCAGTATAAACCTGTGTCCATTCGAGGCTTTTGGTTCAATTGGTCCAATGACGTCCATGCCCCAGGCGACAAATGGCCAAGGCGCAGACATGGGATGCAGTTCCGTGGGAGGTGCGTGAATCAAATCACCGTGCACCTGACACTGATGACATTTCCGAACGAAGCTAAAGCAATCCTTTTCCATGGTCATCCAGTAATAACCTGCTCGAAGGATTTTCTTCGCTAAGACATACCCGTTCATGTGAGGTCCGCACACACCCGCATGTACTTCGTGCATGATCTTTCTTGCTTCCTCGATATCAACACATCTTAGGAGATTGAGGTCCGGGGTCCTCTTATATAACAATTCACCGCTCAAAAAGAAACCACTTGCATGTCGCCTAATGGTCCTCTTTTGATCTCCAGTAGCGTGCTCAGGGTATTCTTGCGTCTTCAGGAACCTCTTGATGTCATGGTACCAAGGCTGCGTATTTGATCCCGCCTCGATTACACTGCAGTAACCGTGTCTTTCCTTGATTTGGATTTCCAAAGGATCGACGTGGGCGTTGCCCGGGTAGGGTAGCATTGAAGCCAAAGTAGCAAGTGCATCTGCTAGTTCATTGTGACACCTCGGAATATACCTGAACTCTATTGAGGTAAAGCGCTTGCTGAGGTCCTCCACATGTTGTCGGTATGGGATAAGTTTGACATCCCGAGTTTCCCACTCGCCTTGAGCTTGCCGGATGATCAGGTCAGAATCTCCCATAATCAGTAAGTTTTCGACATCCTGATCGATTGCCATATGCATGCCCATAATGCAGGCTTCATACTCAGCTGTATTGTTTGTGCAAAAGAAACGCAGTCTAGCTGTGGCGGGATAATGCTGACCGGAAGGCGAGATCAAAATTGCCCCAATCCCTACACCCTTGGCGTTCACGGCTCCGTCAAAGAACATCTTCCAAACATGAGCTTCTTCCGAGATCACTTCTACGGTGTTTACCTCTTCATCTGGAAAGTAGGTATCCAATGGCTGGTATTCCTCATCGACCGGATTTTCGGCCAAATGATCTGCTAGCGCCTGGGCTTTCATTGCCGTGCGAGTGACATAAACTATGTCGAATTCCGTAAGCAAGATTTGCCATTTAGCCAGTCTCCCAGTAGGCATTGGTTTCTGGAATATATACTTCAAAGGATCCAACCTGCTTATGAGGAATGTAGTGTGGGCTTGGAGATAATATCTCAGCTTTTGAGCAACCCATGTGAGAGCGCAGCATGTCCTTTCCAGCAGAGTGTATTTGGCCTCGTAGCCGGTGAATTTCTTGCTCAAGTAGTAAATTGCTTGTTCCTTCTTTCCGGTTATGTTGTGTTGCCCGAGGATGCAACCGAAAGAGTTCTCCAAGACTGTTAGATACAAGAAAAGTGGCCTTCCCGGTTCTGGAGGGACCAAGACCGGGGGATTCGAAAGGTATTCTTTGACTTTATCAAAGGCTTCTTGACACTCAACTGTCCATTTGATCGCTGCGTCTTTCCTTAACAGCTTGAATATGGGCTCGCACGTGCTTGTCAGCTGGGCAATAAACCGACTGATGTAGTTCAACCTGCCCAACAGACTCATCACGTCTTTCTTTGTTCTCGGGGGAGGCAAATCTCTGATAGATTTTATCTTAGTTGGATCTAGCTCGATTCCTCTCCTGCTTACGATGAAACCTAAAAGTTTGCCCGATGGAACTCCGAAAGCGCATTTGGCTGGGTTTAGCTTCAAGTCATACTTTTTTAGCCTCTCGAAGAATTTCCTCAAGTCTTGGATGTGATTATCCTGCGTCCTGGACTTGACTATCACATCGTCCACGTACACCTCTATTTCCTGATGCATCATGTCATGGAAAATGGCAGTCATGTCCCTCATGTAAGTAGCCCCCGCATTCTTCAAACCAAACGGCATGACCCGGTAACAGTAGGTGCCCCAAGGCGTGGTGAAGGCAGTTTTCTCGGCGTCTTCTTCATCCATCAATACCTGGTGATATCCAGCATAACAATCTACAAAAGACTGTATCTCGTGCTTGGCACAATTATCAACGAGGATGTGGATCCATTGCACGGGAAATTATCTTTGGGACTTGCTCTGTTCAGATCTCGGTAATCTACACATACCCGAGTTTTCCCGTCCTTTTTTGGTACTGGGACCACATTCGCCAACCATGTTGTATATTGGACTACCCGGATCACTCCTATTTTCAGTTGCTTGGTGATCTCCTCCTTAATCTTGTCACTGACCTCAGTTTTGAACTTTCGTTGCTTTTGTTGAACTGGAGGACAATCAGGATGAATCGGCAATTTATGAACCACTAGATCAACACCTAGTCCCGGCATGTCATCATATGACCAAGCAAACACTTCTTTGAATTCAAGAAGAAGTTGAATTATCGCCTCTCGCGTTTTCTTGTCCGTGTGAATGCTTATCTTGGTCTCCCGGATTTCTTCCGGGGTTCCTAAATTTACCGGTTCAGTGTCATTCAGATTTGGCTTAGGTTTATTCTCGAAATATTCCAACTCTCGGTTTATCTCCCTAAAAGCCTCTTCTGCATCATATTCTGGTTCTGGGTTCATTAATTCACAGTTAAATAACTCATTGTGATCTGGGCGCGGAGTCCGCAAGCATGTCATATTTAAAGCCGCATTATTAGGACTGAAAAGAAAGATAAAAGGAAAAATAACAAAAAATTAGAACAAAAGGAAAGAATGGGGAAGCAATGACGATTTTTTTTTTATTTTCTTTGGAAAGTTGGAAGACAACAATGTTTACAACTAGGGATTCAAAACAACAACAAAGAAAAGAAGAAAACGTTCAAGTTATGTCCCGGAGATAACTTGTGACACAGGAAAGGTGGCAGGACAGGTCTACCCGGACTTCCGTCTAATCGGGAATGGCGTAGCCTCCCAGTTTTGGAGTTGGGCGCTCGGCCCCATGTACAACATCTCAGCAGTGCTCGTTCCTTCACCTGACTGAACCATGTGGATCTTGTAGAGCATTTCCCTCATTGCCCCACATATCTCCTCGATTTCCTCAGCTGTGAAGACCTCATCATCTTCTTCAACGCACTTTGGCCTGATGAAAGTTACATATAAATCCGGCAGTGGTTGAGGTAACTTCCAACCCTCATTTCTCCTTTTCTTTGCCCATTCTTCGTCCGCTGGAGTAGGTTTGAAACCTAGTCCAAAAGGTTTCTTGATGACTGACAAAGTAATGGGTTCTGTTATTCCCTGAAGGGTTCGTCCAAGTCCCTTCCCTGGCCTAAATCCGTGCCGAATCACCTCTTTGGCCACCATAAACGAGGCGTTAGACAAGAAGGGCTGGGGGCAGGGTATTCCCTCTTCGTGCTGCTCTGCCAGTACAATCTCGAAAGCTTGATAGACTGTATGTCCGCTCCCTTCCCTCGGTTCAAGGTACGGGATGGATGGATCCCGATAAATGGCATGCTCATCTTCCCCGTGGACCACGATCTCTCGGTCTTCGTACTCGAACTTCACCATCTGGTGAAGAGTGGAAGGAACGGCTCCTGCTGCATGGATCCAAGGTCTGCCAAGGAGAAAATTGTAGGATGTGTCCATGTCGATAACCTGGAAGGTTACTCGAAATTCGACTGGTCCTATGACCAACAGTAGGTCTATTTCTCCCATGGTATCTCTCTTGATGCCGTCGAAAGCTCTTACGCAGACATTGTTAGGTCAGATTCTTCCCGTCCCAATTTCCATCCTTTGTAGCGTGGAGAGCGGGCAAATGTCAACGCTTGAGCCTCCATCCAACATTACCCGCTTGACATAATAGTCTTCGCATTTAACTGTTAGATGCAAAGCCTTGTTGTGTGCTGCTCCTTCCGGGGGTAAATCATTCTTGCTGAAAGAGATTTGGTTGACGGCGAAGAATCTTTCTGTCATTCGCTCTAGTTGCTCCACCGAGGTTTCAACTGGTACATATGCTTCATTCAGGGTTTTCAGCAGGATCTTTTGATGCTCGGTTGACTTCATCAATAATGACAGCATGGATACTTGCTCAGGGTACTTGCGCAGCTGATCTATCACTTCGTAATCCGGCATTTTCATTTGTTGGAAGAACACTTCCGCTTCCTCAACACTCACGGGCTTCTTTGGCGGGAAGCGCCTTTGTGTGGCGTTGTTCAGTTCTTGGGTATTTGAATACCTTCCAATGAAGGTATTTTCTGGAAGTTCTCCCATGACCTCTTTACCTTTGTACATTACCAAAGTCTTTTGATAATTCCACGGCACTGTGGACGGGTTGGTCATTGGCTTTTGTGGCACGCGTCCGATAACCACTGGCTCATTCAGCCGAGGTGGTTGAATCGTCCCCCGGACCACATAGGCCCCTTTCGGCACGTACATAGGTTTCGTCTTTTTGATCCCGAAGTTCTGCGTCTTCTCAGCTCGACCTCGTGGTATGTAGAGAACTTCATTTTTTACAGGTACCACTTTTTTCTCCACCTTCTTTTCAGGCACTTCCTTTATAGCTTTGACCCCTTCCCCCTTTTCTGGTTTCTGGTCCATTTCGGGCCTCTTCCCCGTGTCGACAATGACAATTATGGCTTTCAGAGCAGGGTCGAACTCTTTGTCTTCACAAATCATTCCGATTCAGCGGCCCATTATTGTGAGCAGGTAGTGGATTGTTAGTTACATTCGGGATCTCCTCGTCCCTTAGCACTATCTTCCCTTGCTCTATCAGATTTTCGACCACTCTCTTCAATAACCAGCAGTCATTTGTATCATGTCCCTCGGCCCCTGAATGATAAGCGCATCTGACTCCGGCTTTGTAAGAAGGCGATGTTGGGTTTTGCCTCGTTTGGGGGATTGGTTGCAAGAAACCCAACTGGACTAGCTTAGGGAACAAAGTAGAGTATTGTTCACCGATGGGCGTGAAAGCCCGCCGTCGAGGTGGCTCCTGGGGGCGGTAGTTATTCTGCGGGGGTTGTGGGTTATAGTGGTTGCGGTAAGGAGGCTGATTTCTGGGAGGTGGAGCTGGGCCTCGGTTGGCTTGTTGTGGTGGGTGGTTATAAGGTTGGGCATTCATGACCATATAAGGTTGATGAGCATATGCCAAATTTGAGTGGGGGTAGTAGTGATGTGGGGCTCTTTCCGGAAAATGGGGCCTGGGATGACGATACTCCCTTGCTTCGGAGGCTGCCATAGTCGTTTCTTCCTTCTTCTTCCCCCTTGTCGTTCCTCCAGATCCGCTTTGGACGGCCTGGGAGGTTGCCCTTATGGCCGCTTGACTCAGAATCCTACCTGTTTTCAAACCGTTTTCCACCATCTCTCCAATCTTGATCGCTTCCGCGAATGGCTTACCCATGGCTGACATCATGTTTTGGAAATAGTCAGACTCTTGAGCCTGGAGAAAGGTGGTGACCACTTCCACTTCATCCATGGGAGGCTTCACTCTTGACGCCTGTTCACGCCACTTAATAGCATACTCTCTAAAGCTTTCCGAAGGCTTCTTCTTCAAATTCGACAGAGAGTTTCGGTCTGGCGCAATGTCGATGTTATACTGGAATTGTTTTACAAAATCTCTGGCGAGATCATCCCATATATGCCATCGGGACATTTCCTGATCCATATACCATTCCGAAGCTATCCCTACTAGACTTTCCCCAAAATATGCCATTAGCAGTTCTTCTTTTCCACCGGCTCCCCGCAATTGGTTGCAGTATTTCTTAAGGTGTGCAATGGGGTCACCGTGCCCATCGTATTTCTCAAACTTGGGGGTCTTGAAACCCGTTGGCAGGTGCACGTGAGGGAACATGCACAGGTCGGCGTAAGAGACGCTCTTTTGTCCGCTCAATCCTTGCATATTCTTCAAACTTTGTTCAAGGCTTCTCATCCTTTTGGCAATCTCATTTTGTTCTACAAATCTGGGGTTCTGATCCTGCCCTGGTGCGAGCTCGCACTAAGGCGGTAGGGGATTAGTACTGGTAGCGAACCTAGTTGGTTCCATTAAGAACGATGGCGCTTGGAATGTAAAAGAGGATGAGTCAAAGCTTGGCTTGTATGTGGTAGGTTGTGCCGTAACTGGGCAAGGCGATGCAGTAAAGATGTTCATGCTTGCATCAGTGGCCGACATTCGAGGATGAGGTTCAGACGGCGATCCAGCGGAGAAGGCTGAGGTGGCTGGGTACCCGAATGGGGTAGCAGAATAATTTATGGGGACATTAGAAGTCCCACTTGACCTGGAGAATAATTCAGGGAATCCGGGGATGACACTTGGCGGCTCTTTCCCATTATTCCAATCGTCCAGCATTTCCAGCATGCGGAGCCGTAGGATTCTATTTTCCTCCGCAGTTGCGGATTCAGGTGTGAGGACGGCTGAGATCGAGCTTTCCTCGGAAACAGGGATCGTTTGCAGTGGAATTTCTGAAGACATTTCCACACTTCCTTTTGACCTGGTGAAGTAAGTGTGAGTACTGCTTCTGGCCCTAACCAACAGGTAGTTGAACACTTCTCCTTGACCTCGTGAAATATGAATGCGAGGCCAGACTTTCACCAAACCAACCGTCTTTTCAAAAAACCCTGGAAATACTCAATGACAAACGCACGGTTAATTTGTAGCAAATAACAGATAGTTAATCTCACGTTGGGCGTGATGCACCTATACAGTTAAGTGGATTACTATATGTTTGCTACGAGAGCATGCGTCATTCCGACATTTTTATTAGTTTTCTTTTTTCTTCCTTTTCTTTTTCTTTTTCTCATTTGTTTTTCTTTTATGTTTTTTTTTATTTTGCAGTAAAAGAAATGCGACCGGATCCGATGAGGATTGCCTACGTATCACGATGCCTACGTGAATCAGATCATTACGTAGTTCGAAAACACAAATGAGCGTAAAAGAAACAACCTCTTTATTGTTGAAACGTTCTATTACAAGCTACATTTTGCAAAAGAAAGGGCAAACTTTGAAAATAAACCTAGACTCAAAAATAGACTAAAAATCACCTTGATGGGAAAAATAGGCAGAAAGTGCTAAGATACAGTTTTGACTTATGAGTGCATTATGGTTTTGAAAATTGGTTTCCGCGGGGCATCGTTCGGCCTCGCCGCGGTCCTAGGCGTGAGATCCCTCTCAAGTTGCTCCAGCTCGTGCATAGTCTGCTTGACATAACTCATTATTGCCGAGAGGACGGTAACGCTGGACATGTTCTCACATCGTAGACATCGTCTGGTGATGGCATGGGCAATAGCCTTGATCCTATCTCTAGTTTGCTTCTTCTCTTCGAGCAGGCGTTTTATCTGATCGCTGCATATCTCGAAGATTTGAGCATCTTGTACATGCTGATGCTTTAGTCGCCGTACTTCCAACTTCATCTGGGCTATTGAGTCGTACCAATATCTGCTCTCAATTTGGAAATCCTTGGCTTGATAAGCTGCTTTGGTCTTAAGTGTAGCCATCTCCCCCTTTATTTCAGCAATAGTTTTCTCGTTGTCGCCTTCCAATCGATTCAGGTGTCGACGATGCTTATCTGCTCTTGTATCCCACTGTGCCTTGAGCTCTGCTATGACGTTTTCAGATTTCTCCAAACCATCTTGCCATTCTCTGATCTCGCTTTTTAGCCTTTTTATCAGGTGCTCGTCTGATCGACGCCTTGGCTGTTTATCTGCATCCAACCTTATCTGTTTGATCTGGGCTCTGAGCATTTCATTTTCTTGAATTAACATGTTCCGCTCTCCCAAATCGGTAGCAATTTGCACGTTGTGCTCGTATTTCATGCCTTCTACTTGCTGCCTTAACCTGCTGATTTCGGCACAATAGCCTCTTTCCTTTGCTAACCAATCCCAATGCCTTTGTGATGACTCGGCGAAATTCCGGATGTGGGGTCTCTTAGCTGGCCTTTCATGCTCAAGTTCCCTTCTGTACCATGCAAGGTAACCTGGCGCCGTTTCTCCTTTGGCTCGATCCCGCACGCAAGTATCTGATTTCAAATATTGACCCTCATTCCAGATTTGGCGAATCTTTGCTTCTGGGAACTGTCCGTTAGGACTTATCTCAACTGCTTGAGCGCTAAGATCTTCCTCATGAGGTACTGTCTGACATCTTCCGAACTGTCTCAAGACTCGGCAGGGTGCGTAAGGTTGAATGCTCTTAAGCCCCATCAATAAGAAATGAGTTTTAGCTGCAGACATATATAGGATCTCATCAACAGGCAACCATCCCAACGTCCATTGTATTTGGCTGGCGGTAAGAGCTTGAAAGAACGAGGTCCATGCCAGGACTCCCTTGGGCAAACTGATCTCTTTGGTTCTCGTGTAAGATTCTTCTATGCACGTCTTTTCCGAGGAACCATGGCTAAAAATCTCGGAATGATGGCAGAGGTGCTCGGTCATCCATATCTGTAGGAGCAAGTTACAACCTTTGAAGAAATTTCCTCCAGCTTTACAAGTTGTGAGAGCCCGAAAGATGTCAGATACCACCGTTGGCGCGAGAGTACTGTCACTTTGTGTGAGTAAAGTGCTGACGACCCCAGATACCTTCAAATCAATGTTTCCATCTTTCCTTGGAAATACCAGAAGGCCCAGGAACATTATCATGAACGCTACCCGTCTGTGCTCGTCCCACTTCTGACGAACTCCTTTGCTGCACAGTTTGTTGATTGGATTATTGAATCCCCCCTCATGACCGTACCTATCATATATGAAGCATGGAGTACAAAATCCGGCTGCCAGATCCGGGTTGTGGACTGTTCTAGGTATCTTCAATGAATCTAGGAATCGATGTACCGTGACGACTCTTGGGGCGACCAAGTATTTTTCCCTTAAGGGAAGCTCAGTATTCCCGATGTATCCGGCCATTTCTTCCAAAGTCGGGGTGAGTTCAAAATCAGAGAAATGGAAAACATTGTGCGCCGGGTCCCAATAGGTAACCAAAGCTCTTATGATATCTCTCAGAGGCTGGATTTCCAATAAACCCACAAGACCTTTCAGATATTTCTTAACCTCATTTTGTCCTTAAACACCTAGATCATTCCACCATAGCCGTAACTTGACAGGGATTTTTGTCATTATTGAAAAATGTTCATTTTGCATCGTGCTCATCCTGCACATTTATTAAGGTGATTTTAACAAAATGACTGACTCAAAAATATTTTACAGAGGGGGTCAAGTTTTGAACACGGCCATTAAACACTTCGGGGATGAAGATTTTAAGGCTGTGTGGGTCAACTGGACAAAAATGCTAAACAAGACCCAAAGGTGGCTGTTTATGCGAAGTCAGCCTTCCGGCGTCCCTTTCGGGAACATTCGGCTATTTATGACAAAACAACGTCACCCGACTTATTTATGACCCTTTTAAAAATTTGACACATTTTTTTATTTATTTATTGATTTTGGCTATTTTAGCGAAAATGGGGGTTGAACCCGACGAGGGTTGCCTACGTATCTCACATCCGGTGAGAATCAAACCGGCGTAGTTCAGGGATATCATGAATAGAGAAAATCAAATAAACCTAGAAATCAAGAATAAGTATTTTTATTATTTTTGAAAAAAAAGATAAAGACTAAAGAAAAATATTTTCTTTTTTAGGCAATATTCAGACTATTAGTCTGAATTTATAAAAGGGGTACTACAACAGAAACAACACATTTTTTTTGAATTATGAATTTCCGTTTTTTTTTACTTTCTAAAATAAATACCTTCTCTTTTTTTTTATTTTGAAAGTGATAAAAGAAAATTTTTATATTATTTTTTTAACTCTCAATAAAAAGACAAAATATTTTTTAGAAAAATTCCGGCGAGGTTTTGATACTACTTGGACATTGGTTTTATTTTTCCAACATAAGTAATTATCTCCCCTACGCTGCTATTTTTTCCCTTTTTAGGAACCGGTCGACATGCGGAACTGAAGCAAATAAATGCACACATAGATAGGAATGCAGCATGATGGTCCTTTCATTTCAGGTTGCCTGTCCTAGACGGACCCAACCCCTGTGTTGAGTCCCCTAAGTCAAATACAACATGATGCAAATAAGCGTTCCTACTAGGGATCCGGCATGAAGTCAAGTTATTCTAGGTTCGTAACCTGGGTATTTGTTCTAGACCGTGTACCCGAGCGGACAACTCGAGTCGAGGAGGGGGCTACGTACCGGGGACCCGCGAGATCGTCCGGCTTTGTAACTTGTCCGACCTCTTTCTTATTTCAAGTATTGACACTAACATAATAGGGAGTCTCGACCAGCGAGCTTCTCCCCGGAGGTAAGAAGAGAAGGGTTTCGACACAGTTTATATACAGTTCAGATAATATCAAAGCGGTAAAAGACAACATTTACACGTTATGCAAAAACATGCAATAAAGATCAGATAATAAAGCCAAATATAACAATTATTCTAAGCTCGAATTCTTGAACCCTGAACCAGTGGTTCTGGGTAACAAGTCCCCAGTGGAGTCGCCAGAGCTGTCACACCTCCTTTTTTTGCGCGCCCGCCCCGAGGGGTAAGATGCGCGAGGGGAGTTTTTCCAATTTAAGTGACAATATTCGAAATGGGATTATTTATTTAATTCAGAGTCGCCACTTGGGAAAGGTTTGGCTTTTGGTGTCCCAAGTCACCGGTTTATCTTGAATCCCAAATCGAGGAAATTTTCGACTTTTCCAAATGAAGTCTGCGAACCAGAAATTCTAAGTAAGGAATTCTGTTGACCCGAGGGAAGGTGTTAAGCACCCTCGAATCCCGTGGTTCTAGCACGGTCGCTTAAATTAATGGCTAAATATCGGATTTAAATACATGTTGTGACTTATGTGCTTTTATTAAGTTTAAAACCGCTTTTATTATTATCATTTATTTTTTATAGAATTGCAACGTCGTGAAAACGCATCTCAAACCATGTCACAGTCAATGCACCCGTAGTTGTTAACACATTTTGACTTCGTTGAGATTTGGATTCGGGTCACATCAATGCGCACCCAAGTTTAAGAGTGTAATTTATTAAGGGCGCCTAAAGGGTCTAGCGCGTTATTATTTTGTAGAAGGCCATGAAATTTATTAAATGGCCTATCCTGAATTCTAAATAATTATCATGGTTATTTATTGAGGGCCCCGCAATTTTGCATTTTTATTTGGCGAGGCTCATCTCTATTTTAGAAAGGATATCCTAAAGTGGCTACATTTCTAATGCATTTGTCTCTAAAACTAGAAGAAAAGGTACATGCTAATTCAATTATAGGCTTTTGCCTAATCCGGATTCTTGTCAATTTCTGATTAACTACTTATAAAGTAAAAAGACGTCATGCCTTACGAAAATGCTTTGGTCGGACAAAAGATTACATATGAGATTGATGAAATGCAACACTTAATCCGAACATTTCTTGAGTTGAACTTAACTAAACTTATTTGGACTAGATTAAAGGATAACTGGCAAAGTCAAATGCTTTAATTTGACAAGGAATCATATACGAGCTAACGAAATACAACACTTAATCCGAACAACAATAGTGAGCAAAATAGCAGCAGCAATCAAAACAGCACTTAATAACGAAATGCAGCAGCAATAGTGAGCAAAATAGCAGCAGCAATCAAAACAGCACAACAGAAAGGATTCTGTTGCGAGGTGGAACTAGAGTTGAAGAAGAAACAGCCAAATGAAACAGCACACTGTGTGATGGCAACAATACTCCAGACAATCCAATTCCGGAATATACCAAATGCAACAAAACACTAACAATAATCTCGATTGAAATTTAGAAGAAGGAACACTGCCTAACGTATTGACAATAGATGAACTTCAGACAAATAAGACCAAGTTTCTGATTTCTTAATCTGTTTTATCTCTTTCTTGCTCTCTTTCTATTTCTGTCAACTCTTTCTTTTTCTTTTCTATCCTCACAATGTATGTATTTCTCTTCTATAAATTTTCAGGGTTCTCTAACCTCTAATCCTCTCTTAGGTCTGTCTCCCTCTCAGATGTCTCCCTCTTCTGTATGTCTATCCCCCTTTTATAAGCCTTCCCTAACCCTTTTAACAGCCTGTTTGGACTATCACAGTACCCTTCCCATGTGCCTTCCCATTTTCAGATTCTAGTTAGTTATTTAAGTATTAACCCCATCATTCCCTTGGCAGGCTTAACTTTTAAAGGGTTTAATACTTTTTAAACTAAAGCAAGGTATGGGCAGTAGAATATATCTGACAGCATATGCTGTCAAATTATTTAAAACTTAACAAAGACCTTTATGCAGGCCACAGGTTGTGCACAAAGCACATGAGGTGCACCAATGCACATGCTGTGCACGAGTGCACATGCCCTTCAATTCAGAATTTAAACCAAACATCCCTTTTACATTACTGATCCAATTCAACAGCTATAAGTAAACAAAACTGGTTCTTAATTGATTCATCAAATGCTTAGCAGAAGTAAGTCGATTTGTTATTGTTCGGATAGCTGAAACTAATTGACGACACATGTCGACTCGACTATATTAGCATTAACATACACAATCGTAGCCAAAAATCAGACATTCAAAAGTATGGGACACATGACTCGACTTATACTGATTAAACAGAATTATACTTCGAGGAATCAGTTAGTCAGTACAAATTTGGAATACAACCAATACACACGCCTTATCAGAATAGGAGGGGTTCAAACAAACACAGTGGTTCGGGCAAAGTGGACAAACAGAAGTTGGTAAAAATTCAAAGCCGCAAATTGAAACAAAACATGGACAGACATTTAATCACTCACATGGACCAAACAGAAATAAGAAAGAAAGCAAGACTCACCTCAAATCTTAAAAAATCAAAAACCTTGACTCGGACTTGGACAGACTCGTCTTAAGGCTGAACGGACTTTAATCGAAGTGTTTCTCAGATGAGAAACACTTCGATTAAGGTCCCTTAGACCTTAATTTCTTTGGCTCGAACGGGTATGAACCAGTGACGAGGAACCTTGTGGTTTCAAAACTCAGATCTAGGATTCGTGCTTCCCTGGTCATATTCGGACCAAACCAAGTATGGTTTGATCACGAGGGGGTCTGGGGAGTGTCTGGTATGAATTTAGGGCCGATCGGTGTAGATTAGGTTCCGACTCGAATCTTCAAATGAAGATTCGAGAAGGTGGGATAGGATTCGAGGTGTGTGGTTGGTAGATTCGGGTTCAGGACGGCATGGGGGTTCTATGGCGTTTAGGTGGAGGTCACTGGCGTTCATGCCGCCGGGTTTCTGGTGAAGGTGTGCAGGGGCGGCTAGGGTTTGAGGGGAAGGGTTCGTGGAGACGAAGGCTGGGGTTCGGATAGGGGGGGGGGCAGGGTAAAGGTTCTGGGCTTATATAGTTAGTGGGTGGGTTGATCTCAACCGTTAGATCAATCTAGATCTACGGTTTGGATCTGATGGTCTTAAGTGGAACGGTGTCGTTTCGAGGGTAGAGGGCTTGGGTTGGTCCGGGTGTAAACGGGTTGGGTTCCTCAGTGGGTTGTGGGGAAGTGATCTTGGCCGTTGATCAATCTGAGATCAACGGCCCAGATCACACTGGACTAAAACGGCGTCGTTTGGACGCCCTGGGTATCAGGTGGTCTGGACCGGGCAGGCCTGGGTTTTGGGCTGTTTGTTTGGGCCAATTTTGTTAAAATTGGCCCAAGTCCGGAAGGGAAGGGCCCCCTTTTTTTTTCTCCTTTTTTTTCTTTTATTATAAAAATACAAAACTAAGATAAATCAAATTAAAAATAAACACCTAATACAATTATTTGCACACACATTAAAATAATTCAAAACAGGTAAAATTAAACAAAACAAAATCACGGACAAAGATGCTTGTTTATGCTTTTCTATTTAAACCATGTTACGGTTCAGATTATGCATGACACGTACACATTTTTTTTTGAATTTTGTTTTAATAAAGTAAATAAATAAAAACAGGCCAAAGTCACAAATAAATCAACAAAGTGCCGCACAGAAATCCAAAAATTGTACAGCAGGACCAATTTTTATTCTTTTGGAGCGACTGTCGCGCAAAAACAAAAATCACGTGCTCACAGATGGTATAGATGATATGACTGATGGTATGATAATATTAACAATATCAAATGTAGTTGTTTTCTATATATATCTGAACAGATACTACTATTGTATTCTAGATATATAAAATGTACTGCCAAATCTACTATCGAATAAAATCCAGTTTCTATGTCTATTATAAATTCTTCAAAACTTTGAGTAAGGCTCCTAGCAAAGCTTTCTGGATTTGTATAATTATTACAATTGTTGGACATTAACAATAAAATTATTTTTTGCTATTAAACTCTTATGTTGTGAAAATCCTACTCGGTACTCTCTCTCTTTTATTCTATAGACTTGTATAGTTACCATATTAGCTTAATTATGAACTGAGATTACCCCTTTACTACTATTTTTTTTAATTTTAATTTTTCAATCCACTCTGTTCATCTCTTCTTCCCAATCTTTTAAAGATTTTAACACTTTTCTTAACTCTTATTTCTTTAACCTCACCTCGGACATGGTTAAACACTTATACCCTTCTTAATTGTTTTCGGGTTTTACTTAACCAGTTTCTCCTAGGAATTTACAGGTTAATCCATCATAATTGTTAAGAAATTGGGAAGCTAACCATATACTAAGAGTGATATCTAATAATCGATCATATGAACATGAAACATAAAACTATACAGAATAACAAAGAATTTTAAAATAAACAGGGATAATATCTAGCAGGAACATAACTTAGATAAAAGATGAGTAACTTACATGCTTATAGGAGAGAGATTTCCCTTTCGGGAAACCCGCAAAAATCTACCGAGCTTTGAGAATTAAAAATGATCACATATAAGCAAAAGACCTTATTTATTTTACAAGCTTAGAGGAGGAACTACTAAAGTATTCATAAGGAAATATTTTACAAAGTGTTTTGGAAAGGGGGTTGATGATGAAAAAGTTGGTTGGATGGGTTTTCTTCTGAGTGTTTTTCTTCTCTTCGGTCTTGTTTTTCTTCTACTTTCTTCTCCTTTTTATAGCTAAATTTTGGGACGGATATTAAAAACGGATTCCAAACTCTTTCGAAATCTATCTTGTCCAGCCTTGCAGGGTACTTCATTTCACATGGCTTGGTCGGAGATTCCTTCCGTGTTTGTAACTTTTTCTTCCACTCAAAATTTTAACTTGTTTTTAGCACAACTAACATTACCTCTTGTCACATCTTCTTTACTTTATGTCACTTGTCACTTTTGTCTTTTAGCACAACTAGCATTTTTCTGTCACATCTTCTTTTCCTTGAGTATAGTGGTACCGTTGTATAAGAACAAAGGTGATATCCAGTGTTGTAACAATTATAGGGGTATCAAGTTACTTAGCCATACCATGAAAGTCTGAGAGAGAGTGGTGGAGGTGAGGGTGAGGAAGACGACGTATATATCCGAGTTTGGGTTCATGCCGGGCCGCTCCACTACGGAAGCTATCCACCTTATTATGAGGTTGGTGGAACAGTATAGGGATAAGAAGAAGGATCTGCATATGGTGTTTATTGACTTAGAGAAAGCGTATGAAAAGGTTCCTAGGGAGGTGCTCTGGAGATGTCTTGAGGCGAAGGGCGTGCCAGTAGCCTACATAAGAGCGATCAAGGATATGTATGATGGAGCTAAGACTAAGGTTAGGACTGTGGGAGGTGACTCAGAGCATTTTCCGGTTGTTATGGGATTACACCAAGGCTCTACGCTTAGCCCATTCTTATTTGCCTTGGTGATGGATGCTTTGACACATCATATTCAAGGGTTGGTGCCATGGTGTATGGTATTTGCTGATGACATTGTTCTAATTGACGAGACGAGGGTAGGTGTTAACGAGAGATTGGAGGTTTGGAGACAGACTCTCGAGTCTAAGGGTTTCAAATTGAGCAGGTCTAAGACAGAGTACCTGAAGTGCAAGTTTACCACTGAGTCGAGAGATGTAGGCGGGGACGTGAGGCTTGGGTCACAGGTCATTCCCAAGAGAGATAACTTCAAGTACCTTGGGTCGGTGATTCAGGGGGACGGAGAGATCGACGAGGATGTCACTCATCGTATAGGGGCGGGCTGGATGAAATGGAGGCTTGCATCTGGAGTCTTGTGTGACAAGAAAGTGCCATCGATACTCAAAGGTAAGTTTTATAGAGCGGTGGTTAGACCGACAATGTTGTATGGGGCAGAGTGTTGGCCGGTTAAGAACTCCCATATCCAGAGGTTGAAAGTAGCAGAGATGCGGGTGCTGAGGTGGATGTGCGGGCACACTAGGATAGACAAGATTAGGAATGAAGATATTCGGAGGAAGGTGGGTGTCGCCCCTGTGGATGACAAGATGCGGGAAGCGAGGCTCAGATAGTTCGGGCACGTGCAGAGGAGAAGCATCGATGCTCCGATGAGGAGGTGTGAGCGGTTGGCCGTGGTGGGCACGAGAAGAGGTAGAGGGAGACCTAAGAAGTATTGGGGAGAGGTGATCAGGCAGGACATGGTTCGTCTGCAGATTTCCGAGGACATAGCCCTTGATAGGAAGGCCTTGAGGACTAGCATTAGAGTTGTAGGATAGGGGTAGTGGAGCTTTCCTTACTGCGTGCCGGGGGTGAGGCGGGGTTGGATTGGGGTTGATCTTAGATGGTTTGCAGTTTATGTTGAACCCACACTATTCTTGTTGTTTATCTTAGATTCCTTAGACTCTAGTTACTGTTATTGCATGTCATTCATCTTTTGATTTTTATGCTTCTATTACTATAATGATTTTTACTGGAGTTACTAATGAATTCTCTTTTCTTTTCTTGTTTTCCTTGTTTTTCTTTATTTCCGTCGTTCTGAGCCGAGGGTCTATCGGAAACAGCCTCTCTGTGCTACCGGGGCAGGGGTAAGGTCTGCGTATACATTACCCTCCCTAGACCTCACTATATGGGATTTTACTGGGTAGTTGTTGTTGTATTAAATCGAAACTCATTTCTGACTCATCTTCATATGGATCTTGAGCATCTTGATAATTTAGGTTGTCTTCATAGTTATCATCTTCTCCTGAACTTTGGGTCCTTTCTGGATTTGGACTTGGTCTTGGACTTGGATTCTTAACCATGTGTTTGTCTTGTTCTTCCTTGTCTTGAAAAAAGTTTTCTAATGTCTGTTTTATTATATTTTCTTTTTTTACTTTTTTGAAATTATATTCTTCTTTTTTAACGCTTCTCCCTGTGTTAATGTTCTGGGTAGTCTTCTTCTCAATGAACCTTCATCTTCACTTTTTGGCAAAGTAACAGCCATAAATGGATTTGATGTGTCTTTACCGGTTACCGTTTGAACCAGACTAGCTGTATCATTATCCGATACAGTGGATCTTGCTGCATTCATTGGAGAATGCACACCCTTCTCATCCATTTTTGTTTGAGATGTAAGTTACTCATCTTTTATCTAAATTATGTTCCTACTAGATATTACCCCTGTTTATTTTAAAATTCTTTGTTATTCTGTATAGTTTTATGTTTCATGTTCATATGATCGATTATTAGATATCACTCTTAGTATATGGTTAACTTCCCAATGTCTTAACAATTATGATGGATTAACATGTAAATTCCTAGGAGAAACTGGTTAAGTAAAACCCGAAAATAATTAAGAAGGGTATAAGTGTTTAACCATGTCCGGGGTGAGGTTAAAGAAACACGAGTTAAGAAAAGTGTTAAAATCTTTAAAAGATTAGTAAGAAGAGATGAACAGAGTGGATTGAAAAAATTAAAATTAAAATTAAAAAAAAAAGTGGATTAAAAAAAAAGAATAGTAAAGGGGTAATCTCACTTCATAATTTAGATAATATGGTAACTATACAAGTCTATAAAATAAAAGAGAGAGAGTACCGAGTAGGATTTTCACAACATAAGAGTTTAATCGCAAAAAATAATTTTATTGTTAATGTCCAACGATCGTAATAACTATACAAATCCAGAAAGCTTTGCTAGGAGCCTTACTCAAAGTTTTGAAGAATTTATAATAGACATAGAAACCGTATTTTATTTGATAGTAGATTTGGCAGTACATTTTATATATCTAGAATACAATAGTAGTATCTGTTCAGATATATATAGAAAACAACTACATCTGATATTGTTAATATTATCATACCATCAGTCATATCATCTATACCATCTAAGAAGACGATTTAGACGATTTTAATTTCGACTAGAAGATGATTTTAACTGCGACTTTAACTACCTCTCTTATATTGGTATCAGAGCAAGAAGATTTTCGGACCAACCAGTTTATGAAACAACTTATTTTTGCTAAATACATCAGTTACCATCACCATCTAATATATATTAGTCGTGAAATTATTAAAAATAGCATAGAATATAGAGAAACGTTAGAATCACAACTAAGTTTCCTTGAATCAGATATTTAAATACAGATGATTTTCTCCTTGAAATAGAAAGAATTAATATTCAAATACAACAAGAAAAGGATTATATGCAAACCACCAGGAATAAGATAAAATATATCCCATTAGGATAATATATATGTTGAGACAACATCCTTTAACTAAAGAAATAGCTTGTAACTATTGGATTTTAAGTAGGAATATACAAAGAAAAGGAGAATTAAAGAACATAATACGAAAGGCTAAGGCTTTATTAATATCAACTTTAGAATTAGCTAAACAAATACAAGAATCGGAGTTAAAAATAAACATAGAACCAAGTTATATAGTAAAACGTAGTATTAGCTCAGAAACCATATCAGCTTTAGAGTGGGAAATACAATATATAGAAGGAGAAATATATTTAGAAAATCAAAGAATAAAATTCTATAAGAACCGAAAAATTTGGATACTATTAGGTTAAAAAATAGATAATCTAAAGAACCTAGAATATTTAGATTTAAAAATATATCCAGAAAAGAAGTATAGAATATTAAAAAATAATACGGTAATTAAGTATAATTTTAGTAGTGGAGAACATATATTACATACCGAAGATAAACAGTACAATACTTTAGTAGATATAATAATCAACTTTGGAGAAAAAAACCCAAGAAAATAATAAAAACATAATAAGAACACTAGAACTAGTAGAAGTATTACAAACGAAACAAAGAAAGACTTTAGAAAAAATAGAACAAAATTTGGATTTCCTAAAATCACAAGAACTAGAAATAGACAGAAAAATATAATTTCTAAACAATAAATTTAATCTAGAAAAAATACCTAAGAAAGACGAAATAGAAAAATTAATTAAGACTATTACAGAAAAGCCTAAAGTATTAAAAATACAAACAACCAGATTAGTGGAAAAAATAACACACCAAGTAGAAGTATTAAAAAGTGAGATAAATACCTTAAAAGAAAAGATAAACACAATAAAAGAAATAACTCTTTCATGAGTGAGTTACAACTAGAACTAGATCCAGTATATGAAGAAGCATTAAAGTTCACAGAAAGAATTCAACCCAATCCAGAAGGACTGACTAGTTATACTCCCCAGGGAAAAGTAGATCAAACAATAATAAAATAGAATATTACTATAATAGTATTACTTTTAGAAATTAATAAAAAGCTAGATAAAATTATTAAAGAAAAGGAAATAAAGACTGAAATCCCAAAAGTAGATGATCTAATAGAACAATTAAAAAGAGTTAAAATACCACTGCAAAAAGATAAAATTAAAATAAGAAAACCACAAAAATGGACCTTTTTTCAGGTGGGTCAAGAACAACAAACCTAGAAAGATCACGAATAGGTTTTTCAGATAATAGAATAGGTAATAACATGTTATCCAAAATTATAACTAGAAAAAGACAAGAAGAAAATCAGAAATTGTCACGACCCAATCCCCGAACCCGGTCGTGATGACGCCTCTCGTGAAGACAAGGCCAGCCAGACCAAAACGGAACACCTCTTTTAAACAGTTAATCATCATAGAATCTGCTATAGGTCTAAAAGTACGGAATCCGATACAACAGTCTGAAGAAAACATAAATGATAGAGGATAAGAGAGACAAGGGGCTGCGGACGTCAACAGCTCCCTCGTAACTCCAAATCACTGCCTAGTCTGGAAGGAATCAACGCTCAGGTGCGGACTCTACTATACCTGAATCTGCACAAACGGTGCAGGGAGTAATGTGAGTACTCCGACTCAGTGAGTAATAATTACAAATAATGGCTGAAAGTATGAAAATACGTAAAGGCACAAAGCAATTCCATATCAAGCAGTAAAATCACTTAAAGCAGTAAATCAATGAAGAAATCAAATGATATTCCTTTTTAAAACAAGTAAAGCAGGTAATTTAACAGGTAATTAACAAGTAGAAATCCGCCTCTCGGTCACAGTATCAATTGCTCAGCATAGTATCAGCCCCTCGGGCTCACTCTCTGTACAGTATCAGAGCCTCGGGCTACCTCACAATCACTCTGCATAATGGTTAGCCATTGTTACCTGACCAAATTGCATCAAACAGTGTCATTGTTACCACTGTTTCAAATCATATGGGTACCCGCGCTCACTGTGGGTGTGCAGACTCCGGAGGGGCCCCTTACGGCCCAATCACTATATCAAGCCACCTCGTGGCATTATCACTCAGCATATCCTCACATCACTCAAGCCACCGCATGGCATAAATAGTATCTCAGGCCCTCGGCCTCATATCACTCAGCATATCCTCACATATGGCCCTCAGCCTCACTCAGTCCAGAAATCATCATAATCCCCTTGGGCATTAGTAAAACAGTAGTTGTCAGCCCAAAACATGATGTAGAAATATCATTTAAGTTTCAAATCTGAGTAAAAGTGGCTGAATTTGTAAAACAGTAGATATCAACAGGACTGAGTTCAAATAATAAGTCAAGCAGTGAGGAAACAATTATAAAAATCCCCGAAGGGTTCAAATAGTTGGCACGAAGCCCAAATATGGCAATCAGCCCAAATCATGATGATAACAAATGAATTTAAGTCAAATATTCAGTAAAGTCATCAATCGGGATGGACCAAGTCCCAATCCCCAGTAGTGAAAGACCCCACGCCCATCATCCAGCGCGTATCTTGCCTCAATATAGCACTACGATGTGCAATCCGGGGTTCCAAACCCTCAGGACATCATTTACAACCATTACTCACCTTGAACTGGCTAATTCTCTAGCTCGCGACGCCTTTGCCCCTCGAATTGGCCTCCACGCGCGTCGAATCTATCAAAAATGAGAACGAATACGTCACAATATGCTAAGGGAATAAAGCCCAAGCGAAAACATTTGAAAAATATCAAAAATCTCGAAATTAGCAAAACCCGAGCCCCGGGCCCACGTCTCGAAATCGGGTAAAATTTACATTTTCAGAATCCTCATACCCTCACGAGTCTAACCATACCAAAATTATCCAATTCCGATACCATTTGGTCCTTCAAATCATCATTTTATATTTTTGAAAGGTTTCACAATTTTCTTCGCAAATTCCATCTCAAATCACGAATTAAATGATGAATTCAGTGATAGATTCATGTATTTTAGCCAAATCTGAGTTAAAATCACTTATCCCGATGAATTTCTTGAAAAACCTTCGAAAAATCGCCAAAATCCGAGCTCTCTAGGTCAAAATATTAAATAAAACCCAAAACCTCGTATTTATAGGTACCCCTCAGGTATCAGCTAGTGCGGGCCGCACCAAAACGCACGCGGTCCGCGCAAGCCAGTGCGGTCCGCGCAAAGGCAATGTGCGGCCGCACAGGCCTCCCTCTGTAGTGGCAAGCTTTATTATTTTGGCCATAACGTTTGTTACTGATGTCCAAATTGCTATATCTTTACCTTTCTGGAAACTAGACACGAAGGGCTACAACTTTCGTTTTTGAATCACCTCAAAATTCCTTCTATATCAAAAGATATGAGCTTCCGAAGTAGGACCAGCGGATCGTTCCCCACCGCGGTCGCACACCACTTTGCGCGGTCCGCACAGCACTCAACAAGGGCACACCTATTTTTGTGCGGACCGCATGGGTAAGTTCTGGGGCCTGCAACCCCTGTAGACCTGCTACAGCTGTGATTTTTGCACTAAAACATCCCAGAACCTACCCGGAACTCCCGGAACTTCAAACCAATTGTACCAACACATCTCATGACATCGTTCAAACTTGCTCAAAACTTCGGAACGCTCACAACAACATCAAATCACCATTTTAACATAAGATTCAGGCCTAAGAACTCCAAGAACTCTTAAATTATGCTTTCGATCAAAAGGTCTATCAAATCTCGTCCGAATGACCTGAAATTTTGCACACACATCCCAAATGACACAATGAAGCTACTGCAACTCTTGGAATTCCATTCCGACCCCTATATCAAAATCTCGCCTATCAACCGAAATTTGCCAAAATATCAATTTCGCCAATTCAAGCCTAAATCTTCTCTACAACTCCAAAACTCATTCCGATCGTGCTCCTAAGTCACAAATCCCCTCTCAAAGCTAACCGAACCATCAGAACTCACTTCCGAGCCTTCTAACACATAAGTCAATATCCGGTTGACGTTTTTCCAACTTAAGCCTTCTTAAAAAAGACTAAGTGTCTCATTTCTTACCAAATCCTCTCCGAACTCGAACTAATAAACTCGATCACATAAAACACGGATAACGAAGCGTAAAGAAGCTGAATGGGGGAAATGGAGCGGTAACTCATGAGACGACTGGCCGAGTCGTCACATCCTCCCCAACTTAAATAAACGTTCGTCCTCGAACGAGTCAAGAAACATACCTGAAGCCTTAAACAGATGAGGATATCTGCTTCGTATCTCCCGCTCGGTCTCCTAGGTAGCCTCCTCCACGGGCCGACCTCTCCATTGCACCTTCACTGAAGCTATATCCTTTGACCTCAACTTCCATACCTAACGACCCAAAATAGCTACTGGCTCCACATCAAAGGTCAAATCATCATCCAACCGAACTGTGCTGTAGTCCAAAACATGAGACGGATCCCCACTATACCGGATCATAGAAACATGAAATACCGGATGCACACCTGTCCAATCCTCTGAAGCACCTCAAAAGGCCCATTGAACCGAGGACTCAACTTGCATTTCTTCCCAAATCTCATAACACCCGTCATGGGCGAAACCTTCAGCAGGACTTTCTCACCGACCATGTAGGACATATCTCGAACCTTCCGGTCCGCATAACTCTTCTGACGTGGCTGCGCTGTACGAAGCCTCTCCTGAATAACCTTCACCTTCTCTAAGGCATCCTGAACCAAATTTGTCCCCAATAGTCTAACCTGGCAGGGCTCGAACCAACCAACCGGAGATCTACACCGCCTCCCGTACAAAGCCTCATATGGAGCCATCTGAATACTCGACTGGTAGCTGTTGTTGTAAGCAAACTCTGCAAGTGGTAGAAACTTATCCCATGAACCTCCAAAGTCAATAACACAAGCACGCAACATGTCCTCCAATATTTGAATAGTACGCTCGGACTGTCCGTCCGTCTGAGGATGAAATGCTGTGCTCAACTCTACCTGAGTACCCAACTCTCTCTGCACGGCTCTCTAAAACTGCGAAGTAAACTGAGTACCTCTATCTGAGATGATGGAAACAGGAACGCCATGCAATCGAACAATCTCCCGGATATAAATCCCTGCCAACCGCTCTGAAGAATAGGTAGTACACATAGGAATGAAGTGCGCAGACTTGGTCAGCCGATCTACAATCACCCAAACAGCATCGAACTTCTTCAAAGTCCGAGGAAGTCCAACCACAAAGTCCATAGTGATTCTCTCCCACTTCCACTCGGGAATAACCATCTGCTAAAACAAGCCACCCGGTCTCTGATGCTCATACTTCACCTGTTGACAGTTGAGACACCGAGCTACAAATCCCACAATATCTTTCTTCATTCTTCTCTACCAATAGTGCTGCCTTAAATCCTGATACATCTTTGCGGCACCCGGATGAATGGAATACCGCGAGCTATGGGCCTCCTCCAGAATCAGCTCTCTAAGCCCATCCACATTGGGCACACAAATCCGGCCCTGCATCCTCAACACACCATCATCACCGACGGTCACATCTCTGGCGTCATCATGCTGGACTCTGTCCCTAAGGACAAGCAAATGCAGATCATCATACTGACGCTCTCTGATGCGATCATATAAAGAAGACCGAGAAACCACACAAGCCAACACCCGACTGGGCTCCGAAATATCCAACCTCACGAACCGATTGGCCAAGGCCTGAACATCAACTGCAAGAGGTCTCTCCCCAACTGGAATATATGCCAAACTTCTCATACTCATTGCCTTTCGGCTCAAAGCATCAACCACCACATTGGCCTTTCCCGGATGATACAATATAGTGATATCATAATCCTTAAGCAACTCCAACCATCTCCACTGCCTCAAATTAAGATCCTTTTGCTTGAACAAATGCTGAATACTACGATGATCAGTGAACACCTCACAAGATACGCCATACAAGTAATGCCTCCAAATTCAATGCGTGAACTATGGCAGCCAACTCCAAATCATGAACGGGGTAGTTCTTCTCATGGGGCTTCAACTGCCGAGAAGCATAAGCAATAACTCTATCCTCCTACATCAACACTCAACCAATCCCAACTCTTGAAGCATCACAATACATAGTATATGAACCTGAAGCTGATGGCAAAACCAACACTGGAGCTGTGGTCAAGGCTGTCTTGAGCTTCTGAAAGCTATCCTCACACTCGTCCGACCATACGAATGGAGCACCCTTCTGAGTCATCTTGGTCAAGGGCGATGCAATGGATGAAAATCCCTAAACAAACAGGCGATAACAGCCTGCTAACCCAAGAAAGCTACGAATCTCTGTGGCTGAGGACGATCTGGGCAACTCTGAACTGCCTCTATCTTCTTCGGATCAACCTGTATACCCTCGGTGGACACCACGTGCCCCAAGAAAGCCACTGAACTGAGCCAAAACTCACACTTAGAGAATTTTTCATAAAGCTTCTCCTCCCTCAGTCTCTGCAACACATCTCTCTAATGCTCCGCGTGCTCCTCCTGACTACGCGAGTACACCAGAATATCATCAATGAATACAATAACGAACGAATCCAGATAAGGCCAAAATACACTGTTCATCAAATGCATGAATGCTGCTGGGGCATTGGTTAGCCCGAAGGACATAACAAGAAACTCATAATGACCATATTTGGTCCTGAAAGCAGTCTTAAGAATATCTGAATCCCTGATCTTCAATTGGTGATAACCCGAACGGAGATCAATCTTGGAGAACACCCTCGCTCCCTGAAGCTGATCAAATAAATCATCAATGTGAGGTAAATGATACTTGTTCTTGATTGTTACTTTGTTCAATTGCCTATAATCAATGCACATTCTCATCGTGCCATCCTTTTTCTTCACAAACAAAACCGGTGCACCCCAAGGGGACACACTAGATCGAATGAACCCCTTATCTAGGAGTTCCTGAAGCTGTTCTTTCAATTCCTTCAACTCTGCTGGTGCCATACTATATGGCAGAATAGAAATGGGTTGAGTTCCCGGCACCAGGTCAATACCAAAATCAATATCCCTGTCCGGTGGCATGCCCGGTAGGTCTGCAGGAAAAACATCGGGAAAATCCCTCACAACTGGGACATAATCAATACTAGGAGTCTCAGCTCCAACATCCCTCACAAATGCTAGATATGAAAGGCAACCCTTCCCAACCATACGCTGGGCCTTCAAGAAAGAGATCACTCTACTAGGGATATAATCAGTCACACCACGCCACTCAATCCGTGGTACACCCGGCATAGCCAAAGTGACTGTCTTAGCATGACAGTCTAGAATAGCACGACACGGAGATAGCCAATCCATGCCCAAAATGACATCAAAATCCACCATGCTCAATAGCAATAGATCCACTCAGGTCTCCAGACCCCCAATAGTCACCACACATGACCGGTACACACGGTCTACAACAACAGTATCGCCCACTGGGGTAGATACATGAACAGGTAAAGCAAGAAACTCACGGGGCGTACCCAAATAACGAGCAAAGTATGATGACACATAAGAAAAGGTGGAACCGGGATCAAATAATACAGAGGCATCTCTGTGGCAGACTGAAACAATACCTGTAATGACAACATCTGAAGCAATAGCATCTGGCATGCCAGGAAGTGCATAGAAACAGGCCTGACCGCCCCCTGATCGACCTCCCCTTCTGGGGCGACCCCTAGCTGCATGACCTCCACCCCTAGCTGGCTGGGCGGGTGATGAGGTAACTGGAGTAGTAGTCGAGGGCTGACCCCTCTGCTGAGATGAACTAGCCATACGACGAGGACACTGCCTCCACACATATCCAAACTCTCCACACTCATAACAACTCTCAGGTGCTAGAGAAGGGGACTGAAGGGAACCCCTCACACCGGAGTGACCAGCTGATGCACTCGGCATAAAAGAACCCTGAGCTGACGGGGCACGAGATGAACTCTGGACTAGAAGAGCACTGAGTGATGACTGACCCCGCTAAGATCCATGATAACCATGACCCGAAGATGCCCCGCGATACTCTGGGCGGGCTGCCTGAGCATGCCTGAAAGAACGGCCTCTACCATGTTGAAACTGGCCCCTCGAAGAAGCACCACAATAACTGCCAGATCTTCGAGGCTTCTTGGCCTCCCTCTCCTCTCGATCCTGATGGTGAACCGTCTCAATCTCGCGAGCGATATCGACCACCTCCTCGAACGTAGCACCCAGCACCCTCTCTCGGGTCATAAGAATATGGAGGTGATAGTTGAGGCCATCAACAAATCTCCTGATCCTCTCACGATCTGTCGGAACCATCCAGATGGCATGACGAGCCAACTCAGAAAACCTCGACTCATACTGTGACACAGTCATATCTCCTTGTCGCAACCACTCAAACTGTCTATACAGCTCCTCTCTGCGGGACTGCGGCACATACTTCTCCAAGAAGAGAGTGGAGAACTGCTGCCAAGAAAGGGGCGCTGCTCCAATCGGCCTACGCCTCTCATACGCCTCCCACCTTGTGAAGGCAGCCCCAGTAAACTGAAAGGTGGTAAATGCCACACCACTAGTCTCAAGAATCCCTGCTGTACGGAGCATCCACTGACACTTATCAAGAAAACCCTGGGCATCCTCGCCCTCGGTACCACTTAATGACGGAGGTTGGAGTATACCAAACCTCTCAAGACGATGCTGCTCATCATCCGGCATAACTGGCACAATAAACTCCTGAGCTGGTGCAATCGGCTGAGTTGGAGGTGCCCCCGGTGTCTGTAGTCCCTGCACTACATGCTCAGGTGTGCGAGCAGCGGGGGTTTGATTGCCTCCCCCGGCCTGTGAAGTAGCTGCTGCTGTAGTGGCTGAAACTGCCTGAGCCAGGCCAGTGCAAACTGATAAGATATGTGCCAAGGCCTCCTGAAGACCCGGAACCACGATAGGCACAACTGGTGCCTGAACTGGTGTTGCTGGAGCATCCATAGCGGGAGCCTGATCCTGAGCCGGTGCATCAACAGGTGCTGCCCTCGCTGCTCTGCCACGTCCACGACCGCGTCCACGACCCCTGTTGGCCTCAATGGGTGGCACTGGTGGTCGTCCACCTCGTCTGATAGCTCGCGTCCTCACCATCTGTGAGAGAATGGAATATCAGAAGTTTAGTACTCGGACCAACAAGTTCGCATGACAAGAGTTTCAAGAATATGAATTTTTTTTAAAGGTTCTGCAACCTCTCGAGGATAAATACAGACGTCTCCGTACCGATTCGTGAGGCTCTACTAAACCTGCTCATGACTCGTGAGACCTAAGTAACCTAGGCTCTGATACCAACTTGTCACGACCCAATCCCCGAACCCGGTCGTGATGACGCCTCTTGTGAAGACAAGGCCAGCCAGACCAAAATGGAACACCTCTTTAAACAGTTAATCATCATAAACAATAATAACATATAATATAATGCTCATAAATTGCGGAATTTAACGATAATAACAGCAGGAACCATCCCGACACAGCCCAAACCGGGGTGTCACAAGTCATGAGCTATTATAGAATCTGTTATAGGTCTACAAGTATGGAATCCAATACAACAGTATAAAGAAAACATAAATGATAGAGGATAAGAGAGACAAGGGGCTGCGGGCATCAATAGCTACCTCGTAACTCCAAATCATTGCCTAGCCTGGAAGGAATCAGCGCTCAGGTGCGGACTCTGCTATACCTGAATCTGCACACACGGTGCAGGGAGTAATGTGAGTACTCCGACTTAGTGAGTAATAATTACAAATAATGGCTGAAAGTATGAAAACATGTAAAGGCATAAAGCAATTCCATATCAAGCAGTAAAATCACTTAAAGCAGTAAATCAGTGAAGAAATCAAATGATATTCCTTTTTAAAACAAGTAAAACAGGTAATTTAACAGGTAATTAACAAGTAGAAATCCGCCCCTCGGGCACAGTATCAATCGCTCAGCATAGTATCATCCCCTCGGGCTTATTCTCAGTACAGTATCAGAGCCTCGGGCTACCTCACAATCACTCTGCATAATGGTTAGCCATTGTTACCTGACCAAATTGCATCAAACAGTGTCATTGTTACCACTGTTTCAAATCATATGGGTACCCGCGCTCACTGTGGGTGTGCAGACTCCGGAGGGGCCCCTTACGGCCCAATCACTATATCAAGCCACCTCGTGGCATTATCACTCAGCATATCCTCACATCACTCAAGCCACCGCATGGCATAAATAGTATCTCAGGCCCTCGGCCTCATATCACTCAACATATCCTCACATATGGCCCTCGGCCTCACTCAGTCCAGAAATCATCATAAGCCCCTTGGGCATTAGTAAAACAGTAGTTGTCAGCCCAAACATGATGTAGAAATATCATTTAAGTTTCAAATCTGAGTAAAAGTGGCTGAATTTGTAAAATAGTAGATATCAACAGGACTGAGTTCAAATAATAAGTCAAGCAGTGAGGAAACAGTGATAAAAATCCCCTAAGGGTTCAAATAGTTGGCACGAATCCCAAATATGACAATCCGCCCAAATCATGATGATAACAAATGAATTTAAGTCAAATATTCAGTAAAGTCATCAATCGGGATGGACCAAGTCCCAATCCCCAGTAGTGAAAGACCCCACGCTCATCATCCAGCGCGTATCTTGCCTCAATATAGCACTACGATGTGCAATCCGGGGTTTCAAACCCTCAGGACATCATTTACAACCATTACTCACCTCGAACTGGCTAATTCTCTAGCTCGCGACGCCTTTGCCCCTCGAATTGGCCTCCACGCGTGTGTAATCTATCCAAAATCAGAACGAATACATCACACTATGCTAAGGGAACAAAGCCCAAGCGAAAACATTCGAAAAATATCAAAAATCTCGAAATTAACAAAACCCGAGCTTCGGGCCCACGTCTCAGAATCGGGTAAAATTTACATTTTCAGAATCGTCATACCCTCACGAGTCTAATCATACCAAAATTATCCAATTCCGATACCATTTGGTCCTTCAAATCATCATTTTATATTTTTGAAAGGTTTCACAATTTTCTTCCCAAATTCGATCTCAAATCACGAATTAAATGATAAATTCAGTGATAGATTCATATATTCTAGCCAAATCTGAGTTAAAATCACTTACCCCGATGAATTTCTTGAAAAACCTTCGAAAAATCGCCAAAATCCGAGCTCTTTAGGTTAAAATATTAAATAAAATCCAAAACCTCATATTTATAGGTACCCCTCAGGTATCAGCTAGTGCGGGTCGCACCAAAACGCACGCGGTCCGCGCAAGCCAGTGCGGTCCGCGCAAAGGCAACGTGCGGCCGCACAGGCCTCCCTCTGCAGTGATAAGCTTTAGTATTTTGTCCATTTGTTTGCTACAGATGTCCAAATTGCTATATCTTTACCTTTCTGGAAACTAGACACGAAGGGCTACAACTTTCGTTTTTGAATCACCTCAAAATTCCTTGTATATCAAAAGATATGAGCTTCCAAAGTAGGACCAGCGGATCGTTCCCCACCGCGGCCGCACAACACTTTGTGCGGTCCGCACAACACTCAACGCGGGCGCACCTATTTTTGTGCGGACCGCATGGGTAAGTTCTGGGGCCTGCAACCCCTGTAGACCTGCTACAACTATGATTTTTGCACTAAAACATCCCGGAACCTACCCGGAACTCCCGGAACTTCAAACCAATTATACCAACACATCTCATGACATCGTTCAAACTTGCTCAAAACTTCGGAACGCTCACAACAATATCAAATCACCAATTTAACATAGGATTCAGGCCTAAGAACTCCAAGAACTCTTACATTATGCTTTCGATCAAAAGGTCTATCAAATCTCGTCCGAATGACCTGAAATTTTGCACACACATCCCAAATGACACAGTGAAGCTACTGCAACTCTCGGAATTCCATTCCGACCCCTATATCAAAATCTCGTCTATCAATCGGAATTTGCCAAAATATCAATTTCGCCAATTCAAGCCTAAATCTTCTCTACAACTCCAAAACCCATTCCGATCGCGCTCCTAAGTCACAAATTACCTCTCGAAGCTAACCGAACCATCAAAATTCATTTCCGAGCCTTCTAACACATAAGTCCACATTCGGTTGACTTTTTTCCAACTTAAGCCTTCTTAAAAGATACTAAGTGTCTCATTTCTTACCAAATCCTCTCCGAACTCGAACTAATAAACTCGATCACATAAAACACAGATAACGAAGCGTAAAGAAGCTGAAATGGGGGAAATGGAGCGGTAACTCATGAGACGACTGACCGGGTTATCACAGAAATTAGACGAAATAATTGATATAGATAAAGATATACAAATCTTTCAACAAAATCAACTAAGGTTACTCAATTTGAGAATACTATATAATACAGGATATTTTTCAAATAACTCTAAATTATATAGACATTATAGAGAAGAGCAATTATCAGCTATAGGAAATAAGGTTGCAACATTAAATTTAATTAATCTAGAATCAGTACGACAAATTAAAAATTATAAAAAGAATTTAATGCATATGGGATTAATAGTAATCGGATTAAAAGGACTAACTAGAAAGAATTTACGAACTAAAGTACTAATAGTAGTATATGATGACAGATGGTCAGATAAAAAGAAATCTATAATAGGTTTAACAGAAGTAGACATGACAAATAATGGAGGAATATTTTATATTAGCCCAGATTTCATGATAAATCTAGCAGAATTTGGAAGAAATATTAAAATTGGAATACAGACTAAGGGATATGAAGAAATGAATAATGGAAATAATTTACTGCTATGTGTAGGTTTTATAGGAAAAAAGGCAACAAATAGTAATACAAAATTCAAAATCAAGGTAGACGATGTAGTCGAAGTAATGGGAAATAAAGGGACAAAATTAATAAAACTTATTAAGATAAACCCAGAAGAATATGCTGGATTAGAATGGAATCTAGAAGATTTCTGTCACGACCCAGATTTTTCACCCTCGGGAGTCGTGATGACGCCTACTAATGAGAGCTAGGCAAGCCAATCCTTAACTGCTTACTTCATTAACAATTACTTCTTATAACAATTATCAGCGATAGCATGAAAGCAACGGAATTAAATAAATAAGCGGAAGACTTAAGTTTAAAGAAACTGAATAATAATGCGAGAATCAACATATGCCTCTACCCAAGAACTGGTGTCACATTACTCATGAACTTCTAAGAGTACTAAATATAACCGTTTGAAAGAAAATATAAACTGTTTGTCTCGAGTACAAGAGATAATAGACTGAAATAAAAGATAGAGGAGACGCCGGGCCTGCGGACGCCTGCAAGGCTACCTCGGTATCTCACTGGACTGAAGGCTGGCTCCCGCGCTACTGCTGCTGTCCAAGATCTGGATATGTGCAAAAGAGAAGAGTGTAGCATCAGCACAACCGACCCCATGTGCTGGTAAGTGTCTAGCCTAACCCCGGTGAGGTAGTGACGAGGCTAGGACTAGACTCCAGATAAACCTGTGCAGTTCTACAATATATGGCGGAAAAGTAAACAAGTAATAAGTAGTTAAAGTTGGGGAAGGGAAACATGCTTCAGGGATAGCAGTTAAAAGAAAATAACAGGGAATGATAAGGAAGCTAGCAATATAACTTCTATCACAAATGAAGAAAATAAAGGCAACTTTCACTTTCAGTTTCATCTTGTTGCAGGCGTGCAACCCGATCCCATTTCTCATATCTCGTGGTAGGCGTACCACCCGCTCCCATTTCATCATTTCTCGTGGTAGGCGTACCACCCGTTCCCATTTCATTATATCTTGTGGTAGGCGTACCACCCACTTCCATTTCATAACATCTTGTGGTAGGCGTACCACCCGCTCCCATTTTATAATATCTTGTGGTAGGCATACCACCTGCTCCCATTTCATAATATCTTGTGGTAGGCGTACCACCCGCTCCCATTTCATTACACAATTATAAGAAATCCCAGCAAAGGAACATAAGCGATATAATAAACTCATGGCGAGGGAACAAAAGCAATATAATAGTTTCCCGGCAAGGGAACAAAGATATCGAAACAATAATCCTGTCAAGGGAGAATCAGCTATAACCAATCTTAACTTAGCTTGTACTCAGCCCAAATAATGACAATGCTCAAACATAAATAAGATCTGCGAGTATAGAACAATTCTTTGCGCAATATAGAAGATCATTAATTAAAGCATCTGAAATGTCATTTAAGGACACAACCACTTACAATTTAAGACTCACGGTCATGCTCGACACCAACGTATAGATACTCGTAACCATGCCTATACGTCATACTCAACAAGAAGCAAGTAGCAAATATGACTCCACTCCTAATACCTCAAGCTAAGGTTAGACCAAACACTTATCTCGAAGCTTTGAACTCCACTCAAGCCTCAATTATAGTTTTACCCCTTGATTCCACCACAAATCAGCTCGAATCTAGTCATAAGTTGCTTAATTACATCAATAAATGCTAAATGAGTCAACCCCAATGCATGAAAATGAGTTTTTCAAAGTTTTACCCAAAAGTCAAAAATCACCCCCGGGCCCACGTGGTCAAAACCCAAGGTTCGGACCAAAACCCGTTTACCCATTCCCCCACAAATCCAAATGTATTATTTGTTTTGAAATCGGACCCCAAATTCAGGTCCAAATCCCCAATTTTTAGAAAAACCTAGGTTCTAACCAAAACACCCATTTCCCCCATGAAAATCTTTGATTTTAAGTTGAAATCATGTTAAAAGATGTTAAGGAGTGAAGGAAATGAGTTAAAAATCACTTACCAATCGTTTTGGAGAAGAAAAGTTGTTTAGAAAATCGCCTCTTAGGTTTTGTGGTTTTGAAAAGTGTAAAAATAATTGAAAGTCACGTGAATTTATACCCCTTTGAAGCCCCCACCGCGGACTGCGCTAACCTAACCGCGACCGCGCTGTCCCCTCCTGAAGACCTGCAGATCTTTGCCCCGCGCGAACCGCGCAAAGCTGACCGCGGCCGCACAGCACCCACCGCAGACCGCACAAAGGAGACCGCGGCCGCGCCTGCCCCTCCGCGGCCGCACGCGATTCCTGCGGGCCGCGCTAAAGGGTTCAGAGGCCTGCAATATTTTCCTGAACCTGCAACATCTGATCTTTTAAGCCTACGGCATCCCGGAACCTATTCGGAACTCACTCGAGCCCTCGAAACTCTAACCCAAGTATGCACACTACCTCAAAAACACCCTATGGACATATTCGTGTGGCCAAATCATCAATATAACATCATGAACATCGAATTGAGCCTTAAGATCAATGAAAGTTCTCCAAAATTCCTTTCAAACATCAATTTCCCAATTAGGGTCCGGATCGCGTCAAACGACGTCCGTTTTCAACCAAGCTTTACAGAAACCTCTTAAATTACATATAAGACCTATACCAGGCGCTAGAACCAAAATACGGGCCCGATACCAACACGTTCTAATCAATTTTCATTTCAATTTTTTTTCTTTAAACATTTTCAGAAAACAATTTCACTTAAAAATTCATAACTCGGGCTTGGGACCTCGGAATTCGATTCCGGGCATACGCCCACGTCCCATATTTTCCTACGGACCCTCCGGGACCGTCAAATCATGGGTCCGGTTCTGTTTACCCAAAATATTGACCGCATTCAAACTTATTCACTTCGAGGTAAAAACTTAGAAACTTTCACAAGATTTCACGTTTAAGCTTTCTGGCTACTCGCCCGGACTGTGCACACAAATCGAGGCAACTCTAAATGAGGTTTTTAAGGCCTCAGAGACACAGAATTCAATTAGAAACAGGTGATGACCCTTTGGGTCGTCACATTCTCCACCTCTAAAACAACCGTTCGTCCTCGAACGGACAAAAGAAAGAAGTACCTGAGTCGAGAAATAGATGAGGATAACGGTCCCGCATATTGGACTCCCAGGTCGAAGCCTCAAGGGGCTGACCTTTCCCCTGAACACGAACAGAGGGGAAATTCCTGGATCTCAATTGACGAACCGGCCGGTCTAGAATAGCTATCGGCTCCTCCTCATAGGACAAGTCCTTGTCCAACTAGACAGTGCTGAAATCTAACAGGTGGGATGGATCGCAGTGATATTTCCGGAACATAGACACATGAAAAACGGGATGCACGGCTGATAAGCTAGGCGGAAATGCAAGTCTATAAGCCACCTCTCCCACCCGATCAAGAATCTCGAACGGGCCAATGAACCTAGGGCTAAGCTTGCCCTTCTTCCCGAATCTCATCACGCACTTCATAGGCGACACTCGGAGCAATACCCGCTCACCGACCATGAACGCTACATCTCGAACCTTACGATCTGCATAGCTCTTTTTCCTGGACTGAGCTGTACGAAGCCTATCCTGAATGATCCTGACCTTGTCCAAGGCCTCCAGAACCAGATCCGTACCCAACAACGGAGCCTCTCCCGGCTCAAACCATCCAACTGGAGATAGACACCGCCTACCATATAAATCCTCATAGGGAGCCATCTGGATGCTCGACTAGTAACTGTTGTTGTAGGCAAACTCTGCTAGAGGCAAAAACTGATCCCACGAACCTCCGAAGTCAATAACACAAGCCCGGAGCATATCCTCCAATAGTTGAATAGTCCGCTCGGACTGTCCATCCGTCTGAGGATGAAATGCTGTACTCAACTCAACCTGGGTGCCTAACTCTCGCTGAACTGCTCTCCAGAAGCGCGAGGTGAACTGCATACCTCGGTCCGAAATGATAGATACTGGCATACCATGAAGGCGAACAATCTCCCGGATATAGATCTCAGCTAACCTCTCGGATGAATAGGAGACTACCACAACAATGAAATGCGCTGACTTGATCAGCCTATCAACAATGACCCCAAACTGCGTCGAACTTTCTCCGAGTCTGCGGGAGTCCAACAACGAAATCCATAGTGATTCGCTCCAACTTCCACTCGGGAAGCTCAATCCTATGAAGTAAACCACCAGGCCTCTAATGCTCATACTTAAACTACTAACAATTCAAACACCGAGCCACATAGGCAACGATACCCTTTTTCATTCTACGCCACCAATAATGCAGCCGCAAATCCTGATACATCTTCGCGGCGCCCAGATGAATAGAGTATCGGGAGCTATGGGCCTCCTCTAAAATCAATTCTCGGATCCCATCAACATTAGGCACACAAACTCATTACTACATTCTCAAAACTCCATCATCATCTAAGGTAACCTGCTTGGCACCTCCACGCTGCACCGTGTCTCTAAGAACACACAAATGGAGATCATCAAACTGCCGATCACGGATACGCTCCAATAATGAAAAACAAGCAACCGTGCAAGCTAACACCCGACTATGCTCAGAAATATCCAACCTCACAAATCGATTGGCCAAAGCCTGAACATCCAAAGCAAGCGGCCTCTCACCGACTGGAATATAAGCAAGACTGCCCATACTGGCTAACTTTCTACTCAAAGCATCGGCCACCACGTTGGCCTTTCCCGGGTGATATAATATAGTGATATCATAATCCTTCAACAACTCCAACCACCTCCTCTGCCTCAAATTCAATTCCTTTTGTTTGAACAAATACTGAAGACTCTTGTGATCGGTGAACACCCCACATGCCATGCCATACAGATAATGCCTCCAAATCTTCAATGCGTGAACAATGGCTGCCAATTCTAAATCATGAACTGGATAGTTCTTCTCATGAATCTTACGACATGACCCAGATATGCAACTAAGCTTAACCAGAACTCACACTTCGAGAACTTAGCATATAACTGACTGTCCCTCAAGGTCTAAAGAACCACTCTAAGATGCTGCTCGTGCTCTTCTCGGCTATAGGAATATATCAAAATATCATCAATGAAGACTATCATGAACGAGTCCAAATAAGGCCTGAACACTCGGTTAATCAAATCCATAAAGGCTGTTGGGGCATTGGTCAACCCAAATGACATAACCAAGAACTCGTAATGTCCGTACCGAGTACGGAATACTGTCTTAGGGACATCGGATGCCTAATCCTTAACTGATGGTAGCCAGATTCAAGTCAATCTTTGAAAATACCTTGGAACCTTGATGCTGATCGAACAAATCATCAATCCTCGGCAGTAGATACTTATTCTTGATCGTAACCTTTTTCAATTGCCGATAATCAATGCACATTCTCATCGAACCATCCTTTTTCTTCACAAACAACACTGGCGCACCCCAAGGCGAAACGCTGGATCTAATGAAACCCTTCTCAAGCAATGGGCTGGGTGCCTGGAGTCAAATCAATGCAAAAGTCGATATCCCTGTCGGGCGGCATACCTGGTAGGTCTGAAGAACAAAACCTCAGGAAACTCCCAAACAATGGGTACAGAATCAATAGAAGGGACCTCCACACTAGAATCGCAAACATAAGCCAAATAGGCCAAACACCCCTTCTCGACCATACGCCGAGCCTTCACATAAGAGATAACACTACGGGTAGAATGACCAGGGGTCCCTCTCCACTCTAAACGGGGAAAATCCGGTAATGCTAGGGTCATAGTCTTGGCATGGCAATCCAAAATGACATGGTAAGGTGATAACTAGTCCATCCCCAAAATAACGTCGAAATCGACCATGTCTAAAAGAAATAAATCAACACGGGTCTCAAGACCCCCAATCACCATAATACGAGAGCGATGGACTCGATAGACCACGATAGAATCACCCATCAGTGTAGATACATAAACAGGGACACTCAATGAATTACTAGGCATAACCAGGTACGGTGCAAAATAAGAGGATACATATGAATACGTAGACCGTGGATCAAATAACACTGAAGCATCTCTATCACAAACAAGAATAGTACATGTAATAACTACATCTGAAGCCTCAGCCTCGGGCCTAGCTGGAAGGGCGTAGCATCGGGGCTGGGCCCCACCACCCTGAACTACCTCTCTAGGATGGCCTGCTGCTGGCTGGCCTCTACCTCTAGCGGCCTGAGCTCCACCTCTAGGACCTCTACCTCCACCTCTAGCACCTCTACCCCCACCCCTAACTAGCTGGGCGTGCTGTGGAACACCTGGTACCTGTACCACCGCACGAGAACCTTGATGATGAGAGCTACCCGGTGCTCGACAGAAAAACCTGGCAATGTGACCCAGATCACCACAAGTGTAACAAGCCCTCGGCTGCTGAAACTATTAGCCCTATCGACCTGAATGACCACCTTAGAAACTCTAAAGCGATGGTGCACTGATGGGAGCTGGTGGTGCACTGTAAGGCTGCTGATCAGAATAATGCGTCTGAGAACCACGACCACCTGAAGTACCATGAGAGACCTGGAGAACTGACTAAAAGGGCCAAGGAGGATGGCCTCTACCATATGAATCTCTGCCTCCAGATGAGGTACCACTGAATCTGCCCGAATGACGGGGCCTCTTATCTGACCCATGCCCACCTCCCTATGACAGAACCATCTCAACTCGGCGGGCCACATTGGCCACCTCCTGAAATGTGATCTCACTCCCGGCCTCCTTGGTCATCTGAAGACGAATCGGCTGAATAAGACCATCAATAAACCTTTTCACCCTCTCTCTCTCGATGGGAAATATGACAAGACCATGGCGAGCTAGATTGATAAACCTGGTCTCATACTGGGTGACCATCATGGAACCCTACTGGAGGCGCTCAAACTGCCTCTGAAAGGCCTCTCTCTGAGTCATGGGGAGGAACTTCTTCAAAAACAACGTTGTGAACTGCTCCCAAGTCAAAGATGGTGAACCCACTGGTCTAGCTAAGCAATAATCCCTCCACCAAGTCTTGGCGGATCCAGACAGACAAAAGGTAGCAAAATCAACTCCATTGGTCTCAACAATCCCCATGTTCCGAAGAACCTCGTGACAACCATCCAGAAAATCCTGGGGATCCTCAGTAGATGCACCGCTGAATGTAAAAGTGAAGAGCTTGGTGAACCTATCCAGCCTCCACAAAGCATCGGCGGACATAGCTGCTCCATCGTTGGTCTGAGCTACTACATCCGGTTGAACTACCACCGCAAGCTGAACCGCTGGAACCTAAATCTAGGGAGCTACCAGCTCCGGAGTGCGAATAGCAGGAGCCTGAGCCCCTCTTTCCACTTGAGAAGTGGCTGGTGCTACTGGAAGCCCTCTGGGACCTGAGCTGGGCCTACTTGAACTGCTGGGGCCGGAACCTCCTCAAAATCAACCTGAGGCTCCACTACTGGTGCTGCTGCTCGAGGCTGAGCTCTGCCCCTACCTCGGCCTCTAGCACGGCCTCGGCCACGCCCTCTGCCCGCTCACCGACCATGAACGCTACATCTCGAACCTTACGATTTGCATAGCTCTTTTGCCTGGACTGAGCTATACGAAGCCTATCCTCCTGAACCAGACGTACCCAACAATCGAGCCTCTCTCGGCTCAAACCATCCAATCGGAGATTGACACCGCCTACCATATAAATCCTCATAGGGAGCCATTTGGATGCTCGACTGGTAGCTGTTGTTGTAGGCAAACTCTGTTATAGGCAAAAACTGATCCCACGAACCTCTGAAGTCAATAACACAAGCCCAGAGCATATCCTCCAATATTTGAATAGTCCGCTCGGACTGTCCATCCATCTGAGGATGAAATGCTGTACTCAACTCAACCTGGGTGCCTAACTCTCGCTGAACTGCTCTCCATAAATGCGAGGTAAACTGCGTACCTCGGTCTGAAATGATAGACACAGGCACACCATGAAGACGAATAATCTCCCGGATATAGATCTCAGCTAACCTCTCGGATGAATAGGAGACTGCCACAGGAATGAAATGCGCTGACTTGGTCAGCCTATCAATAATGACCCCAAACTGCGTCAAACTTTCTCCTAGTCTGCGGGAGTCCAACAACGAAATCCATAGTGATCCGCTCCCACTTCCACTCGGGAAGCTCAATCCTCTGAAGTAAACCACCAGGACTCTAATGCTCATACTTAACCTACTGACAATTCAAACACCGAGCCATATAGGCAACGATATCCTTTTTCATTCTACGCCACCAATAATGTTGCCGCAAATCCTGATACATCTTCGCGGCGCCCAGATGAATAGAGTATCGGGAGCTATGGGCCTCCTCTAAAATTAATTCTCGGATCCCATCAACATTGGGCACACAAACTCATCACTACAATCTCAAAACTCCAGCATCATCTAAGGTAACCTGCTTGGCACCTCCACGCTGCATCGTGTCTCTAAGAACACACAAATGGGGATCATCAAACTGCCGATCACGAATACGCTCCAATAATGAAGAACGAGCGACCGTGCAAGCTAACACCCACTAGGCTCAGAAATATCCAACTTCACAAATTGATTGGCCAAAGCCTGAACATCCAAAGCAAGTGGCCTCTCACCGACTGGAATATAAGCAAGACTGCCCATACTGGCTGACTTTCGACTCAAAGCATTAGCCACCACGTTGGCCTTTCCCGGGTGATATAAGATAGTGATATCATAATCCTTCACCAACTTCAACCACCTCCCCTGCCTCAAATTCAATTCCTTTTGTTTGAACAAATACTGAAGACTCTTGTGATCGGTGAACACCTCACATGCCACGCCATACAGATAATGCCTCCAAATCTTCATGCGTGAACAATGGCTACCAATTCTAAATCATGCACTGGTAGTTCTTCTCATGAATCTTCAACTGACTCGAAGCATAGACAATGACCTTGCCCTCCTGCATCAATACTGCACCAAGCCCAATGCGAGACACATTACAATAAACGGTGTAAGGCCATAAACCTATGGGTAGGACTAACACCGGTGCCGTAGTCAGGGCTATCTTGAGCCTCTGAAAGCTCGCCTTACACTCGTCCAACCATCTGAACTGGGAACCCTTCTAGGTTAACCTGGTCATCGGGGCTACAACAGATGAGAACCCCTCCACGAACCGACGATGATAGCCTGCCAATCCCAAGAAACTCCAAATCTCTGTGGCTGATGCTGGTGTAAGCCAGTTCTTGACTGCCTCAATCTTCTTTGGATCAACCTGAATACCTTCTGCTGATATGACATGACCCAGCAATGCAACTGAGCTTAACCAGAACTCACACTTCGAGAACTTAGCATATAACTGACTGTCCTTCAAGGTTTGAAGAACCACTCTAAGATGCTGCTCGTGCTCCTCTCGGCTGCGGGAATATATCAAAATATCATCAATGAAGACTATCATGAACGAGTCTAAATACAGCCTGAACACTCGGTTCATCAAATCCATAAAGGCTGTTGGGGCATTGGTCAACCCAAATGACATAACCAAGAACTCGTAATGCCCGTACCTAGTACAAAATGCTGTCTTAGGGACATCGGATGCCCTAATCCTCAACTGATGGTAGCCAGATCTCAAGTTAATCTTTGAAAATACCTTGGAACCCTGAAGCTAATCGAACAAATCATCAATCCTCCGTAGTGGATACTTATTCTTGATCGTAACCTTGTTCAATTGCCGATAATCAATTCACATTTTCATCGAACCATCCTTTTCCTTCACAAACAACACCGGCGCACCCCAAGGCAAAACGCTGGGTCTAATGAAACCCTTATTAAGCAAATCCTGCAACTGTTCCTTTAACTCTTTCAACTCCGGCGGGGCCATACGATAAGGCGGGGTAGAACTGAGCTGGGTGCTCGGAGTCAAATCAATACAAAAGTCGATATCCCTGTCGGGCGGCATACCCGGCAGGTTTGAAAGAAAAACCTCAAGAAACTCCCGAACAATAGGTACATAATCAATAGAAGGTACCTCCACACTAGAATCGCGAACATAAGCCAAATAGGCCAAACACCCCTTCTCGACCATACGCCGAGCCTTCACATAAGAGATAACACTACGGGTAGAATGACCAGGGGTCCCTCTCCACTCTAAACAGGGAAAATCCAGTAATGCTAGGGTCACAGTCTTGGCATGGCAGTCCAAAATGGCATGGTAAGGTGATAACCAGTCCATCCCCAAAATAACGTCGAAATCAACCATGTCTAAAAGCAATAAATCAACACGGGTCTCAAGACCCCAATCACCACAATACAAGAGCGATGGACTCGATCGACCACGATAGAATCACCCATCGGTGTAGATACATAAACAGGGACACTCAATGAATCACTAGGCATGACCAGGTTCGGTGCAAAATAAGAGGATACATACGAATATGTAGTCCCTGGATCAAATAACACTGAAGCATATCTATCACAAACCAGAATAGTACCTGTAATAACTGCATCTAAAGCCCAACTGGAAGGGCGTAGCATCAGGGCTGGGCCCCACCACCCTGAACTACCTCTCTAGGACGGCCTGCTGCTAGCTGGCCTCCATCTCTAGCGGCTTGAGCTCTACCTCTAGGACCTCAACCTCAACCTCTAGCACCTCTACACCCACCCCTAATTGGCTGGGCGGGCTGTGGAACACCTGGTACCTGTATCATCGTACAAGAACCTTGATGCTGAGAGCTACCTGGTGCTCGAGGGCAAAACATAGCAATGTGACCCAGATCACCACAAGTGTAACAAGCCCTCGGCTGCTGAAACTGTTAGCCTTGTCGACCTGAATGACCACCTTGGAAACTCTGAAGCGGTGGTGCATTGATAGGAGCTGGTGGTGCACTGTAAGGCTGCTGATCAGAATAATGCGTCTGATAACCATGACCACCTGAAGTACCATGAGAGACCTGGAGAGCTGACTGAAAGGGCCTAGGAGGATGGTCTCTACCATATGAATCTCTGCCTCCAAATGAGGTACCACTGAATCTGCCCGAATGACGGGGCCTTTTATCCGACCCATGACCACCTCCCTATGACAGAACCATCTCAACTCGGCGGGCCACATTATCCGCCTCCTGAAATGTGATTTCACTCCCGTCCTCCTTGGTCATCTGAAGACAAATCGGCTGAATAAGACCATAAATAAAACTCCTCACCCTCTCTCTCTCTATGGGAAGTATGACAAGAGCATGGCAAGCTAGATCGATGAACCTGGTCTCATACTGGGTGACCGTCATGGAACCCTGCTGGAGGCACTCAAACTGCCTCCGAAAGGCCTCTCTCTAAGTCAAGGGGAGAAACTTCTTCAAAAACAACGTTGTGAACTGCTCCCAAGTCAAAGATGGCGAACCGGCTGGTCTAGCTAAGCAATAATCCCTCTACCAAGTCTTGGCGGATCCAGACAGACGAAAGGTAGCAAAATCAACTCCATTAGTCTCAACGATCCCCATGTTCCGAAGAACCTCGTGACAACTATCCAGAAAATCCTGGGGATCCTCAGTAGATGCACCACTGGATGTAGAAGTGAAGAGCTTGGTGGACCTATCCAGCCTCCATAAAGCATCGGCGAATATAGCCGCTCCATCGTCGATCTGAGCTACTACACCCGGCTGAACTGCCAACGTTGGTTGAACCGCTGGAACCTGAATCTGGGGAGCTACCTACTCCAGAGTCCGAGTAGCAAGAGTCTGTGCTCCTCCTCCCGCCTGAGAAGTGGCTGGTGCTGCTAGAAGCAAACCTGCTCGGGTGATACTCTCCATGAGGCCCACCAATCGAACCAGAGCGTCCTGAAGAGCTGGGGTGGCAATGAACCCCTCTGGGAGCTGAGCTGGGCCCAGTGGAACTGCTGGGGCCGGAAATTCCTCCTCGAAATCAACTTGAGGCTCCGCCACTGGTGCTACTACTTGGGGCTGAGCTCTGCCCCTACCTCGACCTCTAGCACGGCCTCGACCTTGCCCTCTACCCCTAGTGGGAGCTACTACAGGGGGCTCGGGCTGCTGAGCGGTAGATGAGGAAGTGCGTGTTCTTGCCATCTGCGAAGAACAAAGTAGAAGTTCAATTAGCATTTGAGGAACAAATCCGCACGACAAGAAAGAACAAATGTGAGATTTTCCTAACTCTGTAGCCTCTGGGGGATAAATACAGACATCTCCGTACCGATCCCTCAGACTCTACTGAGATTGTCCCTGAGTTGTGAGACCTATGTAACCTAGAGCTCTGATACCAACTTGTCACGACCAGAATTTCCCACCCTCGGGAGTCGTGATGGCGCCTACTAATGAGAGATAGGCAAGCCAATCCTTAACTACTTACTTCATTAACAATTACTTCTTTTAACAATTATCAGCGATAACATGAAAGCAACAAAATTAAATAAATAAGCGGAAGACTTAAGTTTAAAAAAACTGAACAATAATGCGAGAATCAACATATGCCTCTACCCAAGAACTGGTGTCACATTACTCACGAACTTCTAAGAGTACTAAATACAACCGTTTGAAAGAAAATATAAACTGTTTGTCTAGAGTACATGAGATAACAGACTGAAATAAAAGATAGAGGACATGCCGGGCCTGCGGATGCCTTTAAGGCTACCTCGGTATCTCACTGCACTGAAGGCTAGCTCTCGCGCTACTGCTGCTATCCAAGATCTGGATCTGTGGAAAAGAGCACAGAGTGTAGCATCAGCACAACCGAACCCATGTGCTGGTAAGTGTCTAGCCTAACCTCGGCGAGGTAGTGACGAGGCTAGGACTAGACTCCAGATACACCTGTGTAGTTATACAATATATGGCGGAAAAGTAAACAAGTAATAAGAAGTTAAAATTGGGGAAGGGAATCATGCTTCGGGGATAGCAGTTAAAAGAAAATAACAGGAAATAATAAGGAAGCTAGCAATATAACTTCTATCACAAATGAAGAAAATAAAGGCAACTTTCACTTTCAGTTTCATCTTGTTGTAGGTGTGCAACCCGATCCCATTTCTCATATCTCGTGGTAGGCGTACCACCCACTCCCATTTCATTATATATCTCATGGTAGGCGTACCACCCGCTCCTATTTCATAATATCTTGTGGTAGGCGTACCACCCGCTCCTATTTCATAATATCTTTTGGTAGGCGTACCACATGCTCCCATTTCATTACACAATTACAAGAAATCCCGGCAAGGGAACATAAGTGATATAATAAACTCCTGGCGAGGGAACAAAAGCAATATAATAGTTTCCCGGCAAGGGAACAAAGATATCGAAACAATCATCTCGGCAAGGGAGAATCAACTATAACCAATCTTAACTTAGCTTGTACTCAGCCCAAATAATGACAATGCTCAAACATAAATAAGATCCGCGAGGATAGAACAATTCTTTGCGCAATATAGAAGATCATTAATTAAAGCATCTAAAATGTCATTTAAGGACACAACCACTTTCAATTTAAGACTCATGGTCATGCTCGACACCAACGTATAGATACTCGTCACCATGCCTATACGTCGTACTCAACAAGAAGCAAGTAGCAAATATGACTCCACTCATAATCCCTCAAGCTAAGGTTAGACCAAACACTTATCTCGAAGCTTTGAACACCACTCAAGCCTCAATTATAGCTTTATCCCTTGATTCCACCACCAATCCACTCGATTCTAGACACAAGTTGCTTAATTACATCAATAAATGCTAAATGAGTCAACCCCAATGCATGAAAATGAGTTTTCCAAAGTTTTACCCAAAAGTCAAAAATCACCCCCGGGCCCACGTGGTCGAAACCCGATGTTCGGACCAAAACCCGTTTACCCATTCCCCCCACGAATTCAAATGTATAATTTGTTTTGAAATCGGACCCCAAATTCAGGTCCAAATCCCCAATTTTTAGAAAAACCTAGGTTCTACCCAAAACACTCATTTCCCCCATGAAAATCTTTGATTTTAAGTTGAAATCATGTTAAAAGATGTTAAGGAGTGAAGGAAATGAGTTAGAAATCACTTACCAATCGTTTTGGAGAAGAAAAGTTGTTTAGAAAATTGCCTCTTATGTTTTGGGGTTTTGAAAAGTGTAAAAATAACTGAAAGTCACGTGAATCCCCTCTGAAGCCCCCACCGCGGACCGCGCTAAGCCGACCGCGGCCGTGTTGGCCCCTCCGGAAGACCTGCGGATCTTTGCCCCGCGCGGACCGCGCAAAGCTGACCGCAGCCGCACAGCACCCACCGCGGACTTCCCAATGTGGACCGCGGCTACGCTGGCCCCTATGCGGCCGCACGTGATTCCTCGCGGGCCACGCTAAAGGGTTCAGAGGCCTGCAATATTTTCCTGAACCTGCAACATCTGATCTTTTAAGCCTACGGCATTTCGGAACCTATTCGGAACTCACCCGAGCCCTCGAAACTCTAACCCAAGTATGCACACTACCTCAAAAACACCCTACAGACATATTCGTGTGGTCAAATCATCAATATAACATCATGAACATCGAATTGAGCCTTAAGATCAATGAAGTTTCTCCAAAATTCCTTTCAAACATCAATTTCCCAATTAGGGTCCGGATCGTGTCAAACAACATCCGTTTTCAACCAAACTTTACAGAAACCTCTTAAATCACATATAATACCTGTATCGGGCGCCAGAACCAAAATACGGGCCCAATACCAACACGTTCTAATCAATTTTCATTTCAATATTTTTTTCTTTAAACATTTTCAAAAAAAATTTCACTTAAAAATTCATAACTCGGGCTTGGGACCTCGGAATTCGATTCCGGGCATACGCCCACGTCCCATATTTTCCTACGGACCCTCCGGGACTGTCAAATCACCGGTCCAGCTCCGTTTACCCAAAATATTGACCGGAGTCAAACTTATTCACTTCGAGGTAAAAACTTAGAAATTTTCACAAGATTTCACGTTTAAGCTTTCCGGCTACTCGCCCGGACTGAGCACACAAATCGAGGTGACTATAAATGAGGTTTTCAAGGCCTCGAAGATGCAAAATTCAATTAGAAACAGTTGATGACCCTTTGGGTCGTCACAATTTTGCAAAGCCAAAAATATTCAATCCGAAATCTCATTTAATGTATACAAACTCTAAAGGAGAAACATCAATTAGGTTTACCAATTATAATTATTCTACCCAAAAAGAAATAGATGAATAGAACTGAAAGTACGATGGAAGATAATGATACTGAATTTATGATAATACAAGACGAATTCGAGGTAGGCATAGCCGTAGAAAAAGCAAGAAGGATAGTTAAAGGAAATAGAAACAAAACTTTCCAATGTATGGGGTGTAAACTTAGAAATTTAACTTTAAGCAAAGTAGAAGAGCATTTCAAGGAATGTGAATTAAGAACAGATAATTGGGGATATAGAAAAGAAAATATTTCAAAGAAAAAATCAGATAAATTCGATAAATATTTTGAAGAGATACAAGATAGTTATGAAGAAACAGAGACATAATCTCTAATAAGTTTAAAAGAATTAATGGAATCAACTAGTTCTAGCCCAAGCCCATTTCAGAGGACAACTTACCAAAGTACCATAGATACTAACACAGGAAATATACCTAGAAAAAGAGTATATAGAATAGATCAAGAAACAGAAATAGAAAATGTAAAACCATCAGGAAAAAGAATGCCTATAGAAGAACCTATAAGACTACAGGAAGGAGGAAGTAAGGGTAAAATATTAAATATAGCTGCTCATGATCCACAAATGTGGAACTCAGTAATAGACCTATGGAAAGGAATAGTAGTAGCAGACTTTATAAAAACTAATAATGACACAGAGACAGAAACAATGTATAAATATATGGAGACCTTTTTAGGAGAATCAACAAAGGGCTTATGGGAAGCCTATAAATCAGAATTTCCACAAGATTTTCAAATGTTAATAGCAGTGGGACCAAATCCTTATAATTTTACAAATAAAATACATAGCTTGATTACAGGCGAAGATCCAAATAGTGGATTAGTAGTATTACAAAAGAACGCTTTAATAAAATTAGAACAATTAAGTACAAGCAGTTGGTTTAATATAAATTTTTTTAAATGATTAGTTTTATTACTGTACTATTAATGGAAATGCTTTTGATCAAGATCTAGGTAAAACGTTATTTAATAAACTACCAAGAGTCTTAGGAAGAGAAATAGAAGAACGATGGTATAAAAGAGAAGGTGTAATACAAAATCCACATGCAAAATGGTCTATAGGGCACAAAGTACAACATATAATGGAAATACTACAAGAAAAATGTACCAATTTACAGATACAAAAACAACTAAAACAGAATAATATGAGTTTCTGTAGATCAACTGTGTATACAACACAAAGCTATGACAAAAATGAATATAGAAAGAAGAAATATAGAAAATATAGTCCTCAATACAACGATGGATACAATAGAAAAAATTATTATCTGTGACGACCCGGCCCGTCGTCACATGAGTTACTGCCCCGTTTTCCCCATTTTATACTTCTTCATGTTTCGTTATCGGTATTCAGTGTGATAGAGTTGAATCGGATTGGTTTTGATAGGAAATGAGACACTTAGTCTCTTTAAGGAAGGCTTATTTTGGAAAAGTCAGCTGGATGTTGACCATTGAGTTAGATGGCTCAGATGTGATTTCCGGTGATTCTGTTAGCTTCGGGGGTTAATATGTGGCTTAGGAGTGTGATGAAAATTGATTTTGGAGGTCCGAAGTGGAATTAGGCTCGAATTGGCGAAGTTAGTATTTTGGCGAATTCTGGTTGGTAGGTGAGATTTTGATACATGGGTCGGAATGGAATTTCGAGAGTTGCAGTAGCTTCGTTAGATGATTTTGGATGTGTGTGCAAAAATTTAGATCATTCAAAAGTGTGTTGGTCGGGGTTTTGATCAAATGCGTATTTCGGAAGTTTTTAAGAAATTTAGGCTTGAATCAGATGTAATTTGATGGTTTTGGTGTTGTTTGTGGTGTTTTGATAATTGGAACAAGTTTGAATGATGTTTTAGGACGGGTTGGAACTTTTGGTTGAGGTCCCAGGGGCCTCGGGGTGATTTCGGATGGCTAACGGGAATTTTTGAAGTTGGAAAATGCTGCAGAAATGCAGCAGTCAGTGCAGAGCAATTTTGCTCTATGCGATCGCATAGCAAGGGCTGCGATCGCATAGAAGGATTTTCGGGGCTGTTTGGTTGTGCTATGAAATTGCATAGCAGGTGTTGCGATCGCACAGTGTAAAGTTAATCCGGGATTTTCATGGAAATTTGTTCAATGCGATCGCAGGAGCAGGTGTGCGATCGCATAGGCTAAAGTCATTGTGCTATACGATCACATAAGATAGGATGCGATCGCATAAGGTTAATTCTGGAGTTGCAGATTTTGGTCTATGCAATCACAGGGGCTTGAATGCGATCGCATAGAGTTAGCTACAATGATCCGGGCAGAATGTTAAAAACATTTCATCCGCGAACCCAAACCCATTTCCTCCATTTTTGAACATCCTTGAGAGCTTTTGGACGAGGATTAAAGAGGGTTTCGACTGGGATTGATTGGAGGTGAGTCTTATGACCTAAAAACATCATTTAATTGTAGATTCAACATCAAAGTTCATGGAAATTTGATTAAAAAGGGAAGGATTAGGGCTTGACTTTTGAAATAGAAATGTGATGCGAATTTTTTTGAAATAGAAGGATTAGGGCTTGACTTGCGAATTTTTTGATTTTCGAGAAGTGGGATCGGGGCTCAGGTTTTGCCAACTTCGTAATTTTCGATATTTTTCGAGTCTTTTCGATTGGGTTGTATTCCCTTAGCCTATTGTAATGTATTACTTGTGGTTTTGATCAGATTCGACGCTCGAGAAGGTTGATTTGCAAGGCAAGGGAGTAGCGAGCTAGGATTTCGGCCTGCTTGAGGTGAGTAATGGTTATAAATGATGTTCTGAGGGTTTGAAACCCCGGATTTTCACAACGTGGTGCTATGCTGAGATGAGACACACGCTGTATGATGAGCGTGGGGTCTGTTACTACTGGGGATTTGGACTCGGTCCATCCCGTTTGATGACTCTACTGCACTTTTGACTGAGACTTAATTAATATCATTATATTATGGGCTAGTTGCCATGTTTGGGGCCTTGTGCCGATCTGTAGAACCCTTAGGGGGGCATTTGTATTGGTTGACCTCACTTTTCTAGTCGAAATCATACCCTCAGTCATGTTCTTAACTGATAAATATGATAAGAACCAGCTTTAGAAATTGTTAAATCCTAATGAGAGTAACGTGTGGGTTGAGAACCCCGTCTTATCCTAGTGTGCCCGAGATGCCAAGTCTATATTGACTAAGAGGGGTCGAGAACCCCATTGTGAGGGTATCTGATATGCTATGGATCGGACTGCATGCCGCAATAGTATATTATATGGATCGGACTACACGCTGCAATGGTATATTATATGGATCGGACTGCACGCCGCAGTAGTATATTACATGGATCGGACTGCATGCCACAGTAGTATATTATATGGATCGGACTGCACGCCGCAGTAGTATAGCGCTTGGGCTGAAGGAGCCCCTCCAGAGTCTGCACACCCCCAGTGAGCGCAATCGACTATTCTTGGATCGGGCTGCACGCCGCAGCAGTATATATATATATATATATATATATATATATATATATATATATATATATATATATATATATATATATATATATATATATATATATATATATATATATGTGGATCGGGCTGCGCGCCGCAGCAGTATACTATATGGATCGGGTTGCACGCCGCAGTAGTACAAATATGAATTCGGTTATCGTGAGGAGTAAATGAAATGAATATTGTCTTAAGGGACTTTTAACTGACTTCTTCATTCATTTACTGTTTTTGATATTCTCATTGTTTTAATATAGAACTGCATAGTGTTTTACGAGTTTTCTTTCCATCAGTCATTATTTATTGCTATTACTCACTGAGTTGGAGTCCTCACTTTTCTCCCTGCACCATGTGTGCAGATACAGGTATACCGGAGGAATAGTTTGAGCCTTCTGCTGCTGTTCAGCTTATTTCGGAGTCATCGAGGTAGCTGCATGGCGTCCGCATGACCCGATTTCTCCCCTTATCCTCTTTATTTTCCGCATTCTAGACAACTCTATGTATAAGTTGCTACACAGACTAGTAATAGAGGCTCTTGGCTCGTGACACCAGATCGGTGGGATTTATAGTGATATTTTATGGATTTTCCGTACTGTTTATCTATTACTACAGAGTTATACTCATGTTAATCTGGCATTAAATCTTATTAATTGGTAATGAATTCCACATAAGGGATTGTGAGTGACGAATTGGTCGGGCTTGCCTAACATCGTGTTGGGCGCCATCGCGACCAGGGATTAGGGTTGTGACAAGTTGGTATCAGAGCCTAGGTTACTAGGTCTCGCGAGTCTTGAGCCGGTTTAGTAAACTCTCGTGGATCGGTACGGAGACGTCTGTACTTATCCTCGGGAGGCTGCAGAACCTATTAGGAAAATTCCACATTCTTGAAATTCTTGTCGTGCGAACTCGTTGATTCAAATACTAATTTTATCTTTATTCCATTCTCTCACATATGGTGAGGACTCGAGCTACCGGACGTGCCAGACGACCACCAGTACCACCTACTGAGGCTACTAGAGGCCGTGGACGCGGTCGTGGTAGAGGCAGAGCAGCAGGGGCAGCACCTGTGGATCCTTTAGTTGCCCCAGCTCAGGACCAGGCTCTAGCAGCACCAGTGCAGACACCAGCTGTGCCCATTGTGATACCGGGTCTCCAGGAGACACTGGCCCAGATCTTGACAGTTTGCACAAGCCTGACTCAGGCAGTTTTAGCCACCACAGCAGCAGCTACTTCACAGGTCGGGGGAGGCAATCAGACCCCCACTGCTCGCACACCTGAGCAGGTAGTGCAGGGGTTACAGACTCCAGAGGCACCTCCAGCTCAGTCAGTGGTACCCGTTCAGGAGTACAAGGTTCCAGTTATGCCAGACAATGAGCAGCGTCGTCTCGAGAGGTTCAGTAGACTTCAACGTCCTTCTTTCAGTGTTGCTCAGGGCGAGGATGCCCAGGGTTTTCTCGACAAGTGCCAGCGTATGCTTCGGACATCAGGGATTCTTGAGTCCAGCGGTGTGGCTTTTACTACATTTCAGTTTACTGGAGCGGCTTTCACTTGGTGGGAGGCGTATGAGCGGTGTAGGCCGGCATGTGTAGCACCTTTGACTTGGCAGGAGTTCTCCACTCTCTTCTTGGAGAAGTGGATACCGCAGTCTCAGAGGAGGAGCTGCGTAGACAGTTTGAGTGGCTTCGCCAGGGAGATATGACTGTGTCTCAGTATGAGGCAAGATTTTCTGAGTTGGCTCGTTATGCCTCATGGATAGTTTCGACTGATCAAGAGAGGATTAAGAGGTTCGTGGATGGTCTTAATTATCACCTTCTTATTCTGATGACTCGAGAGAGAGTTCTTGGTATTTCCTTCGAGGATGCAGTTGATATTGCTCGTGATATTAAAACGGCTCGCCGTCAGGAGAGAGAGGAGAGGGAGTCCAAGAGGCCTCGAGGTTCTAGCAGTTTCAGTGGCACTACTTCGAGGGGCCAGTTCCAGTAGGGTCGGGGTCGTTCTTTCAAGCCCGCTTAGTCAACTCAACCTGAGTATCGAGGTGGATCTTCTGGTCATGGTTATCAGGGTTCTTAGTAGAGTCAGCCATCTCTCAGCGCTCTTCCAGCACAGAGTTCGTCTCGTGCTCCATCTGCTCAGGGTTCTTCCAGGTCGAGTGCATCAGCTAGCCACTCTGGCACGAGGGGTTCCCTTCAGTCCCAGTTCCCAGCACCCGGGAGTTGCTATGAGTGTGGAGAGTTCGGGCATATGCGGAGGGAGTGTCCTCACCGTGCTGTTAGCTCATCTCAGCAGAGGTGTCAGCCCTCAACTTCTGTTCCAGTTACTTCACCACCTGCCCAGCCAGCTAGGGGTGGAGGTCAGGCAGCCAGGGGTCGCCCTAGAGGGGGAGATCGATCACGGGGCGGTCAGGCCCGTTTCTATGCACTCCCAGGCAGACCCAATGCCATTGCTTTGGATGTTGTCATTACAGGTATTGTTTCAGTCGGCCACAAAGATGCCTCTGTATTATTTGATCCCGGTTCCACCTTTTCTTATGTGTTATCATACTTTGCTCGTTATTTGGGTACGCCCCATGAGTTTCTTGCTTTACCTATTCATGTATCTACCCCAGTGGGCAATACTGTTATTGTAGACCGTGTGTACCGGTCATGTGTGGTTACTATTAGGGGTCTGGAGACCCAAGTGGATCTATTGCTATTGAGCATGGTGGATTTTGATGTCATTTTGGGCATGGATTGGCTATCTCCATGCCGTGCTATTCTAGACTGTCATGCTAAGACAGTCACTTTGGCTATACCGTGTGTTCCAAGGATCGAGTGGCATGGCGTGACTGACTATGTGCCTAGTAGGGTGATTTTTTTCCTAAAGGCCCAGCATATGGTTGGGAAAGGCTGTCTATCATATTTGGCTCTTGGGAGGGATGTTGGAGCCGAGACTCCTAGCATTGATTCGGTTCCAGTTGTGAGGGAATTTCCCGATGTGTTTCCTGCAGACCTTCCGGGCATGCCACCGGACAGGGACATTGATTTTGGTATTGACCTGGTGCCGGGCACTCAGCCCATTTCCATTCCTCCATATCGTATGGCACCGACGGAGTTGAAAGAACTAAAGGATCAGCTTCAGGAACTCCTGGATAAGGGGTTCATTCGGCCTAGTGTGTCCCCGTGGGGTGCACTGGTTCTATTTGTGAAAAAGAAGGATGACACAATGAGAATGTGCATTGACTACAGGCAATTGAACAAAGTAACAGTGAAGAACAAGTATCCCCTACCCCGTATCGATGATTTATTTGACCAGCTTCAGGGGGCAAGGGTATTCTCCAAGATTGATCTTCGTTCAGGCTATCACCAGTTGAAGATCAGGGATTCAGATATTATGAAGACTGCTTTCAGGACTAGATATGGGCACTATGAGTTTCTTGTTATGTCCTTTGGGCTGACTAATGCCCCAGCCGCATTCATGCATTTGATGAACAGTGTATTTTGGCCATATCTGGATTAGTTCGTGATTGTTTTTATTAATGATATATTGGTGTACTCACGTAGCCAGGAGGAGCACGCACAACATTTGCGAGTGGTATTACAGATATTGAGGGAGAAGAAGCTTTATGCAAAGTTCTCCAAGTGTGAGTTTTGGCTTGGGTCAGTGACTTTCTTGGGGCACGTGGTGTCCAGCGAGGGTATTCAGGTTGATCCAAAGAAGATAGAGGCGGTTCAGAGTTGGCCTAGACCGTCCTCAGCCACAGAGATTCGTAGCTTTCTTGGGTTAGCAGGCTATTATCGCCGGTTTGTTCAGGGATTTTCATCCATTGCATCGCCCTTGACCAAGTTGACGCAGAAGGGTGCTCCGTTTGTATGGTCGGATGAGTGCGAGAAGAGCTTTCAGAAGCTCAAGACAGCTTTGACCACAGCTCCGGTATTGGTGTTACCATCAACTTCAGGTTCTTATACCGTCTATTGTGACGCTTCGAGAGTTGGGATTGGCTATGTGTTGATGCAGGAGGGTAGAGTGATTGCATATGCTTCTCGTCAGTTGAATCCCCACGAGAAAACTACCCTGTTCATGACTTAGAGTTGGCTGCCATAGTCCATGCTTTGAAGATTTGGAGGCACTATTTATATGGCGTATCTTGTGAGGTATTCACCGATCATCGCAGTCTTCAACATTTGTTCAAGCAAAAATATCTTAATTTGAGGCAGCGGAGGTGGCTTGAGTTGCTCAAGGATTATGATATTACCATTTTGTATCACCCCAGGAAGGCCAATGTGGTGGCCGATGCGTTGAGCCGGAAGGCGGTTAGCATGGGGAGTTTGGCATATATTCCAGTCGTGGAGAGGCCCTTTGCAGTTGATGTTCAGGCTTTGGCCAATCAAATGGTAAGATTAGATATTTCATAGCCTAGTCGGGTGTTGGCTTGTGTGGTTTCTCGGTCTTCCTTGTATGACCGCGTCAGAGAGCGCCAGTATGATGATCCACATTTGCTTGTCCTTAAGGACAGGGTTCAACATGATGATGCCAGGGATGTGACCATTGATGGTGATGGCGTGTTGAGGATGCAGGGCCGGATTTGCATGCCCAATGTGGATGGGCTTCAGGAGTTGATATTGGAGGAGGCCCACAGCTCGCGGTATTCCATCCATCCAGGTGCCACGAAGATGTATCAGGATTTGAGGCAGCACTACTGGTGGAGAAGGATGAAAAAGGATATAGTAGGGTATGTGGCTCGGTGTCTCAACTGTCAGCAGGTAAAGTACGAGCATCAGAGACCGGGTGGCATACTTCAGCGGATAATTATTCTTGAGTAGAAGTGGGAGAGAGTTACTATGGATTTTGTGAGTGGTCTTCCTCGGACTTTGAAGAAGTTTGATTCAATTTGGGGGATTGTGGACAGGCTGACCAAGTTCGCACACTTCATTCTAGTATGTACTACCTATTCTTCGTAGCGCTAGCAGGGATCTTTATCCGGGAGATTGTCCGATTGCATGGGGTTCCAGTGTCTATTATCTCAGATAGGGGTTACTCAGTTTACTTTGCAGTTTTGGAGAGCCGTGCAGAGAGATTTGGGTACTCAGGTAGAGTTGAGCACAACATTTCATCCTCAGATGGACGGACAATCTGAGCGTACCATTCAGATACTGGAGGACATGTTGCGCGCCTGTGTTATTGATTTCGGAGGTTCTTGGGATGAGTTTCTGCTGCTTGTAGAGTTTGCCTACAACAACAACTATCAGTCCAGCATTCAGATGGCACCATATGAGGCCTTGTATGGGAGATGGTGTAGATCTCCAGTTGGTTAGTTCGAGCCTGGCGAGGCTAGGATGTTGGGAACAAACTTGGTTCAGGATGCCTTAGAGAAAGTGAGGATGATTCAGGAAAGACTTCGTACAGCTCAGTCACGTCAGAAGAGTTATACGGACCGGAAGGTTCGAGATGTGTCCTATATGGTTGGTGAGAAGGTCTTGCTGAAGGTTTTGCCCATGAAGGGTGTTATAAGGTTTGGGAAGAAAGGCAAGTTGAGTCCTCTGTACATTGGGCCTTTTGAGGTGCTTCGGAGGATTGGGGAGGTGGCTTATGAGCTTACTTTGCTACCCAGCCTGTCGAGTATGCATCCGATGTTCCATGTTTCTATGCTCCGGAAGTATGTTAGGGACCCGTCTCATGTTTTAGACTTTAGCATCGTCCAGTTGGATGATGATTTGACCTACGATGTGGAGCCAGTGGCTATTTTGGGTTGTCAGGTTCGGAGATTGAGATCAAGGATATCGCTTCGGTGAAGGTGCAGTGGAGAGGTCGGCTCGTGGAGGAGTCTACTTGGGAGACCGAGCGGGAGATGCAGAGCAGATATCCTCACCTGTTTGAGGCTCCAGGTATGTTTCTTGACCCGCTCGAGGACGAGCGTTTGTTTTAGTTGGGGAGGATGTGACGACCCGGCCTGTCGTCACGTGAGTTACTGCCCCGTTTCCCCCATTTTATGCTTTTTCATGTTTCGTTATCGGTATTCGGTGTGTTAGAGTTGAATCGGATTGGTTTTGATAGGAAATGAGACACTTAGTCTCTTTAAGGAAGGCTTGTTTTGGAAAAGTCAGCTGGATGTTGACCATTGAGTTAAAGGGCTCGGATGTGATTTCCTGTGATTCGGTTAGCTTCGGGGGTTGATATGTGGCTTAGGAGTGTGATCGGACTTGATTTTGGAGGTCCGGAATGGAATTAGGCTCGAATTGGCGAAGTTAGTATTTTGGCAAATTCCGGTTGGTAGGTGAGATTTTGATACGGGGGTCGGAATGGAATTCCGAGAGTTGCAGTAACTTTGTTAGATGATTTTGGATGTGTGTGAAAAAATTCAGATCATTCAGAAGTGTGTTGGTCGGGTTTTTGATCAAATGCGTATTTCGGAAGTTTTTAAGAAATTTAGGCTTGAATCCGATGTAATTTGATGGTTTTGGTGTTGTTTGTGGTGTTTTGATGATTGGAACAAGTTTGAATGATGTTTTAGGATGGGTTGGCACTTTTGGTTGAGGTCCCGGGGGCCCCGGTGTGATTTTGGATGGCTAACGAGAATTTTTGAAGTTAGAAAATGCTGTAGAAATGCAGCAGTCAGTGCAGAGCAATTTTGCTCTATGCAATCGCATAGCAAGGGCTGCGATCGCATAGAAGGATTTTTGGGGCTGTTTAGTTGTGCTATGCGATCGCATAGCAGGTGTTGCGATCGCACAGTGTAAAGCTAATCCGGGATTTTCGTGGAAATTTGTTCAATGCGATCGCAGGAGCAGGTGTGCGATCGCATAGGCTAAAGTCATTGTGCTATGTAATCGCAGAGGATAGGATGCGATCACATAGGGTTAATTCTGGAGTTGCAGATTTTCATCTACGCGATCGCAAGGGCTTGAATGCGATTGCATAGAGTTAGCTACAATGCTCCGGGCAGAATGTTAAAAATATTTCATCCGCAAACCCAAACCCATTTCCTCCATTTTTGAACATCCTTGAGAGCTTTTGGACGAGGATTAAAGAGGGTTTCGACTGGGATTGATTGGATGTGAGTCTTATGACCTAAAAACATCATTTAATTGTAGATTCAACATCTAAATTCATGAAAATTTGATTAAAAAGGGAAGGATTAGGGCTTGACTTTTGAAATAGAAATGTGGGGTTTGAGGGAGCATTTGAGCTCGGACTTTGGTAAATTTGATATGTATAGACTCGTGGCGAGATAAGGAATCCGGTAATGCGATTTTTTTTGATTTTCGAGAAGTGGGACTGGGGCTCGGGTTTTGCCAACTTCGAGATTTTTCGATATTTTTTGAGTCTTTTCGATTGGGTTGTATTCCCTTAGCCTATTGTAACGTATTACTTGTGGTTTTGATCAGATTCGACACTCGAGGAGGTTGATTTGCGAGGCAAGGGAGTAGCGATCTAGGATTTCGGCCTGCTTGAAATGAGTAATGGTTATAAATGATGTTCTGAGGGTTTGAAACCCCAGATTTGCACAACGTGGTGCTATATTGAGATGAGACACACGCTGTATGATGAGCGTGGGGTCTGTTACTACTGGGGATTTGGACTCGGTCCATCCCGTTTGATGACTCTACTGCACTTTTGACTGAGACTTAATTAATATCATTATATTATGGGCTAGTTGCCATGTTTGGGGCCTTGTGCCGATCTGTAGAACCCTTAGGGTGGCATTTGTATTGGTTGACCTCACTTTTCTAGTCGAAATCATACCCTCAGTCATGTTCTTAACTGATAAACATGATATGAACCAACTTTAGAAATTGTTAAATCCTAATTAGAGTAACGTGTGGGTTGAGAACCCTGTTTTTCTTAGTGTGCCCGAGAGGCCAAGTCTATATTAACTGAGAGGGGTCAAGAACCCCATTGTGAGGGTATGTATATTTATACGGATCGGACTGCACGCCGCAGTAGTATATTATATGGATCGGACTGCACACCGCAGTAGTATATTATATGGATCGGACTGCACGCCGCAGTAGTATATTATATGGATCGGACTGCACGCCGCAGTAGTATAGCGCTTGGGCTGAAGGAGCCCCTCCGGAGTCTGCACAACCCATTGAGCGCAGTCGACTATTCTTGGATCGGGCTACACACCAAAGCAGTATATATATATATATATATATGGATCGGGCTGCACGCTGCAGCAGTATGCTATATGGATCGGGCTGCACGCCGCAGCAGTACACATATGAATTCGGTTATCGTGAGGAGTAAATGAAATGAATACTAGCTTAAGGGACTTTTAACTGACTTCTTCATTCAGTTACTGTTTTTGATATTCTCACTGTTTTAATATAGAACTGCGTAGTGTTTTACGAGTTTTCTTTCCGTCAGTCATTATTTATTGCTATTACTCACTGAGTTGGAGTATTCACTTTACTCCCTGCACCATGTGTGCAGATACAGGTATCCCGGAGGCATAGTTTGAGCCTTCTGCTGTTGTTCAGCTTATTCCGAAGTCATCGAGGTAGCTGCATGGCGTCCGCAGGACCCGGTTTTTCCCCTTATCCTCTTTATTTTCCGCATTCTAGACAACTCTATGTATAGGTTGCTACACAGACTAGTAATAGAGGCTCTCGGCTCGTGACACCAGATCTGTGGGATTTATAGTGATATTTTATGGATTTGTCCGTACTGTTTATCTATTACTACAAAGTTATACTCATGTTAATCTGACATTAAATCTTATTAATTGGTAATGAATTCCACATAAGGGATTGCGAGTGACGAATTGGTCGGGCTTTCCTAGCATCGTGTTGGGCGCCATCGCGACCGGGGATTGGGGTCGTGACATTATCTTAGAAAATCATCAGCTAGAAAACCCTACCTAGATAGGAATAGACATGTTAGAAAGTATAGAATAGATAGAAACTATAAAAATAAACTAGAATGTTTTACTTGCGGTAGTGTAGAACACTTAGCAAATACATGCCCGAATTAATAATAAAACAAGAAATTCACAGTTAATAGAAGATTTTCAAGAAACCCTAATAAATGTAGATGAATATATGTCAGATAACGAAAGTATATACTCTATAGTAAGCATAGATATAGAAGAAAAAACTCAAATAGATACCTCTCAGAATCAGAAGAGGAAGAATTAATAAATGAAATAGGATTAGAAAAATTAGATCTAGAAGAAAATACCTTTGTAAACATATTAGAAGAATGTACCCATAATTTTGAAAGAAATAAAGGATTAGATAGTAATCAGTGTTTTATATGCAAATGGTACCCTAGTAGAAATAAAAGAGCTAAATGTAAATTATGCTATCTAGAAGTATTTCATGTATAGAAAAAGATTTTGAAACAAAAATAAATAAAGAGGAAAAATACCAAGAAATAAATGATCATACCATGAATTTGAGAATAATGACATTAGAAGCTAGAATAAATGAACTAGAAAAAAGAATACAGAAAATGGAAAAGGGAAAAGAGAAATTAGAAGATATAAAAGAAAACATAACAACAATAGAAGAAGAACTAATGATTATAGAAAATTATGATACACTAATATGTAATGATGATAAAAAATTAAGTACAATAAATATTTTAGCAAGAATCAAAATAGAAGATTATGAAATAGAAACGCTAGCTCTAGTAGATTCCGGGTGCACAAGATGTATAATAAATAAAAAGATAGTTCCCCCAAATCTAATCAAAACCTTAGAAAAGCCAGTTGCAGCTATGCAGATGGATGGAACCCATAATATATACAAACATTATATAGATAAATCACAGATTAGCTTTATAAATACATGTTTAGATTTCTTAAACCCAGCTACAAGGTAGATAAAATCTGGGTAAGAGACTTAAACATAAATGTAGACTTTGTACTAGGATTAAGTTTTATATTACATAATAATGGTAGCTGTCTACTCAGTAGAGATGGAGTAATATTCTTTAAAAATATTACACAAACACCAGTACAAACAATAGAAACTGCAACCAGGATAAGAACACGACTGAACGCAAGCCAGAAAAACTTGCAAGAAAATAAAAAATGTTGTAAAGATAAAAATACATGTTGTAAGATTAAAGAAGAATCTAAAACCTTAATACTAGAAGAAAATGAAGATAGAGATATATTAGAAAAAGACTATACTTTAATAGATATTGAAACAGAATTATACAATTTTAAAACAGGACTACAAAAAATAAGAAAAATAAAGAACGAAAAAGATCTAGATAATATAATAAAAATATTAGATGAAATAGAAATAATAGGAGAAAAACCTTTAAAACATTGGGAAAACAATAAAGTTATGTGTAAACTAGATATAATTAATCCAGAATATATAATTAAAACAACCTCAATAGAAGCTACAAATCAAGATTTAGAAGACTTCAAAATTCAAATTAAAGAATTTATAAATTTAGGAGTAATAAGAAGATTCACTTCGAAACACAGGTCAACAGCCTTTATGGTTAGAAACCATAGTGAGATAGTAAGAGGAAAAGCGAGAATGGTAATAAACTACAAAAGACTTAATGATAACACTAGAACAGATGGATATAAGTTACCTGATAAAACAGAACTAATAAATAGAATACAAGGAAAAAGGATATTCAGCAAGTTTGACTGTAAATCAGGGTATTGGCAAGTAAAGATGCATGAAGAAAACATTGAGTGGACTGCATTTACTTGTCCAGAAGGACACTTCGAATGGTTAGTAATGCCATTCGGACTAAAAACAGCTCCACCAATTTTTCAACGAAAAATGGATAGTATATTTGGAGAATATAAGGGATTTGTTTTAGTATATGTAGATGATATACTAGTATTTAGTAAAGATATTAAAGAACATTTAGAACATTTACAGACAGTATTTAGATTATTTGTAGATAATGGAATAATAATTAGTAAAAAGAAGATGGAACTATGTAAGAATTATATAAATTTTCTAGGAGTAATCTTAGGGGATGGAAAAATTAAATTACGACCCCATATAGATAAAAAGGCCCTAGAAATGCCAGATAAATTAGATAGTACCAAAGAGCTACAAAAGTTTTTGGGAATAGTAAATTATGCGAGAAACTTTATTAAAGACTTAGGAAAAATAGCAGGACCATTATATGCTATGGCAGGAGCTACATGACAAAAACATTTTAACACAGAGGACATTAAATTAGTACAAAAAATTAAAGAAAAAATAAAAAATATTCCTGATTTAAATATGCCACTAGAAACAGACTACTTGATAATAGAAACAGACGGTAGTTTTGAAGGATGGAGAGCAGTTCTAAAAGCAAAACCAAATAAATATAGTGATAAGAGCACAGAAAAAATATGTGCTTATCAAAGTGGTAAATATAAAGAAAACGGAAATATGAGTAGTATAGATGCAGAGATATTAGTTGTAATTTATGGATTAAATAGTTTTAAATTATATATATTAAATAAACAAGAAGTAACAATTAGAACTGATTACGAAGCCATAGTTAAATTTCACCAGAACATAAATGCAAAGAATAGTAGTAGAAGAAGATGGTTAAATTTTATTAATACTATATCAATATATAATCTGGTTTTTGAACATATTAAAGGAAAATATAATAATTTAGCAGATCAGTCAAGTAGGCTTAAAATTACTGTCAATTAATAAACAAGTATTTTACATGTACAACATGAGACCAACAGTTTCCAAGACTGAAGACAAAGGGAAGAGCATTCAAGCCTCACCCTCAGACAGGTATTTGCAGACATTATTAGGTAATCTTCATTTTAAGCCACATACTTTGGAAGAACAAACCAATATGAAAAGAATAAATTTTGGAAAACATAATTTAATATTTTTTCCACCATCAAACTGTGATGACCCAACCCGTCGTCTCATGAGAACCGCTTCATTTTTCCCATTTTATGCTTCTTCATGTTTCGTTATCGGTATTCGGTGTGTTAGAGTTAAATCGGATTGGTTTTGATAGGAAATGAGACACTTAGTCTCTTTAAGGAAGGCTTATTTTGGAAAAGTCAACCGGATGTTGACTATTGAGTTAGAGGGCTCGGATGCGATTTTCGGTGATTCGGTTAGCTTCGGGGGATGATTTGTGACTTAGGAGTGTGACCAGAAGTAATTTTGGAGGTCCGATGTAGAATTAGGTTTGAATTGGCGAAGTTAGTATTTTGGCGACTTCCGGTTGATAGGTGAGATTTTGATCCGAGGGTCGGAATGAAATTCCGAGAGTTGATGTAGCTCCGTTAAGTGATTTGGGACATGTGTGCAAAATTTCAGGTCATTCGGACGTGATTTGGTTGAGTTTTTGATCGAATGCATATTTTGGAAGTTTTAGAAGAACTTAGGCTCGAATTTGAGGTAATTCTGATGGTTTTTGGTATTGTTGAAGTGTTTTGATGATTGGAACGAGGTTGAAAAATGTTTTAGGATGCGTTGGTGCTTTTGGTTGAGGTCCCGGGGGCCTCGGGTGTGTTTCGGGTGAGTTTTGAGCGAGTACGGACATCCCGGAACTTAGAAAATGGATGGGGCTGTCATTGGTGCATGGGGCGCGGCCCTTTTTGCACTGGTCGCGGTGGCCTAGTGCGGGGGCGTGGTCAAGTGCGCGGTCCGCGCGAAATGAAGACCTGCAGGTCGTCGGTCCAACTTCGGAAGCTCATATCTTTTGATCTACAAGGAATTTTGAGGTGATTCCAAAACAAAAGGTATAGACCTTCGTGTCTAGTTTCTAGAAAGGTAAAGATATCACAATGTGGACATCTGTAGCGAAAGTTATGGCCAAAATACTAAATCCTGTCCCTGTAGAGCAAGACCTGCGCGGCCGCGGTCGTTTTTGCGTGGACCCCGCTGGTTTTGCGCGGACCGCGGTCATTTTTGTGCGGTCAGTGGTGTCGGAATCTGAGGGGTACTCTATAAATACGAGGTTTTGGTTTTTATTTGATATTTTGACCTAGAGAGCTCGGATTTTGGCGATTTTTCGAAGGTTTTTCAGGAAATTTGTTGGGGTAAGTGATTCTAACTCAGATTTGGTTAGAGTACATGAATTTATCACTGAATTCTTCATTTAATTCGTGATCTGAGATGGAATTTGGGAAGAAAATTGTGGAACCTTTCAAAAATGTAAAATGATGATTTGAAGGACCAAATGGTATCAGAATTGGATAATTTTGGTATGGTTAGACTCGTGAGGTATGAGGATTCTGAAAATGTAAATTTTACCCGATTCCGAGACGTGGGCCCGGGGCTCAAGTTTTGCTAATTTTGAGATTTTTTGATATTTTTCGAATGTTTTCTCTTGGGCTTTGTTCCCTTAGCATATAGTGACGTATTCGTTCTGATTTTGGATAGATTCGACGCGCGTGGAGGCCAATTCAAAGGGCAAAGGCGTCGTGAGCTCGAGAATTAGTCAGTTCGAGGTGAGTAATGATTTTAAATGATGTCCTGAGGGTTTGAAACCCCAGATTTGCACAACGTAGTGCTATACTAAGTTGAGGTACACGCTGTGTGATGAGCGTGAGGTTCAATGCTATGGGGATTGGGACTTGGTCCATCCCGAATGATATTTTACTACCTTTTTGATTGAGACATATACTTTATTGGTGTGAATTAATCTTGTTGCCTTGCTTGGGGCTTTGTGCCGACCTGTAGAACCCTTAGGGGATTTTTGACTGGTTTTTCTCACTTACTTTGTTAAAGAATTTATATCCTCAGTCATGTTTCCAATTGTTTAAGAATGATACGAACCAAATTTTTGAAATGTTAATCATAAATAGGAGGAGATATGAGGGCCGAGATCCCGACCGTACATTATGCCCGAGAGGCTGTGATTTTAAATGACTGAGAGGGGTCGAGGACCCACTAGTGAGGATATTTTATATGATATGGATCGGGCTGCGCGCCGCAACAGATATATATATTATATATATTATGGATCGGGCTGCACGTCGCAGCAATTATATAGCGCTTGGGCTGAAGGAGCCCCTCCGGAGTCTGCACACTCCCAATGAGCGCAGTCGACTATTATTATTATGGATCAGGATGTACACCACATCGATATGTGGATCGGGCTGCACGCCGCAGTGGTATATATATTTATTTACTCGATTATCGTGAAAAGTATATGAATTGAGAACTGAGGATAAGAATGAATAGATGAACTAAAATGCTTGAGGAGCTGAATTATACTGATTATACCTGTTTTACTTGGTTAAAAGAATTTCACATGATTTCCTTATTCACTGATGTTTAAATGATTTTACTATTTTGATATAGAATTGCTTAGTGCCTTTACGTGTTTTCATACTTTCAGCTATTATTTGTAATTATTGCTCACTGAGTCGGAGTACTCACATTACTCCCTGCACCATGTGTGCAGATTCAGGCATAGCAGAGTCCGCACCTGAGCGCTGATTCCTTCCAGGCTAGGCAGTGATTTGGAGTTATGAGGTAGCTGCTGACGTCCGCAACCCCTTATCTCTCTTATCCTCTATCATTTATGTGTTCTTCAGACTGTTGTATCGGATTCCGTACTTTGTAGACCTATAGCAGATTCTGTAGTAGCTCATGACTTATGACACCCCGGTTTGGGCTGTGTCGGGAGGGTTCCGCTGTTATTATCGTTAAATGCCGCAATTTATGAGCATTATATTATATGTTATTACTGTTTATGATGATTAGCTGTTTAAAAGAGGTGTTCCATTTTGGTATGGCTGGCCTTGTCTTCACGATAGGCGCCATCACGACCGGGTTCGAGGATCGGGTCGTGACAAGTTGGTATCAGAGCCTAGGTTACTTAGGTCTCACGAGTCACGAGCAGGTTTAGTAGAGTCTCGCAGATCAGCATGGAGACGTCTGTATTTATCCTCGAGAGGCTGTAGAACCTTTAGGAAAAATTTCACATTCTTGGATTCTTATCGTGTGTCCCTGAGTCAGCTTGAAAAGAAACTCTTGAAATTCCTTCCACGTGTTCGTACGCGCGCATGAGCGCTCAGTATCAGATGTGCCTTGATGTCTTGTGAATCCCCGATTGAGGGGCGAGATGTAATCCCTGTGAGTTTATGTTGGGCCAGTCTGGAGGACTTGAGGCCAGATTTTTGCCTATGGCTTGAGCACCGAGGTGCTGATTGTGTGAGCAAGTGTCTTGAACTTATATGTTCACTATTGTGCCTAATAGTGGGAATGACAGTTGGATAGCTATGTGATGAATATGCTAGTACTGCGTGATGTTTCTATATGACTTGAAAGTGTCGAGGAAGATTTGCTGGATGATAGATGGACTACTAAGTGTATGATTTCCATTGTGAGTAGAAGTGTAGTCCCGAGATTATAGGCGTGTGATGAATCTTTTCAAGTCTCCTAGTTGAGAGTGAAGTAAATTTCATGTTGCAGTATGAGTACAGACTCAAGAAGATCAAGTGACTGCGTAATTCTTATAGCGGTGGAAGGTATACGAAAAGGTTATATTGAGGCGAAGCAGGTGGGTTATCTCCCGTGAAGTGTGCTGAGGCGGTGTGATCCTTATGTGAATGATAGAAGACCTCATATGCCAGTGAATTGTAGGTGTTGAAGTTTGAAATTTTGGGGTCGCATAAGAGAGTGAGTTTAACTGTTGCGAGATTGTCCGAAGAGTTAAAGGTACTAGATGATTTGTGTTTTCACAAGCTTACAAACGATTTGAGTTTAATCGCACTACGGTATTAAGGCTGCAGTGGGGTATATGCGTTATGAGTATTGTGTGTTCTGATCTATGACTTCGAGCCAAGTTGGGGAGCTTGCTATTGGTCAGCTGATTTTATGGTGGTGTTGCTATGTTGGTTTTGAATTGAGGCATGCTGGCGAGTGGAAATTGAACCGAAGATGGCACGAGTGAAGGAAAATTTTAATAAAGGTTATATGGTGCTTCGTAGATGTGTGAAAATAATAGGATGTATTGAGCTGTTGTAAAGAATGCTCAGCGTATAGAGAAGGAAGATGCTTGATTGTATTGGGATAAGGTCGTATCCTGCGGTGTTAGAGTGCTAATGAGGCACATGTGGTTTTGTTAGTTGAGCAGGCTAAATGTAAGTTGAATAGAGTGAATGACTCTCGAAAATGGTCCTAATGTGTTCAAGATTCTACATGTAACAATGGGGTATCTTAAAGTAGCATATGTGATTAGGAACCGAGTCTCCATTGGAAGAGGTCAAGACTTGTGGTATTTTTATGTTAATTATGGGATTCTATGTATTAGTATCTAGAAAGTAAAGGTAACAGATTTAGATTCGCAGGAAGTTCTTCGGAGTGAAGTATGAATGTGGTGTATCTGGAAATAATTGAGAGAGGATTCAATGGCTTATGGGTCTTAGACGGTGTGGTATTGTGCTTGGGTCTCGTGTGGTAAGCCTGAGTTGAGAAATTGTGGTGCTACAACAAGGAGAAATATCAAGTGGAATATGAATCAGAAGGAAATTTAGATAGATGGAGAAGCTTGATAGTAGACCGGATCGGCATGATAAAGGTATGATTAATTCTTGGTATGTGTTCGAGGTAATGAGTTCGTACAAGTATTTTGCAGCAATGCTCTTGAATTTTGTTGGCTTGCTTAGCTTGGGCGAGTTAGAAGGATTCCGTCCTGGCAGTTTAATTTATGCAAACGGAATTGAGAGAGTTCTTGTTGATTTCTACCGTAGTTGAAGAGGTACATTCTCTACGAATATGAGAGACATGGGATGTGTAATGATTTTTCTTCTAGATGGGATCGATGAAAGTTCTTGACTAGTGGAGTGCATAGATGTCTGTGGCCCAGAAGGGAGGTAAGGTTTTCATGTATCCTCGGATGGTATGTTATATGCGGTATGTTGTGGAGGATCGAGACTTGCGTGTGTTAGGTTACAGTTTAGTTCAGAAAGGAAGCTCATAAAACACTTAGGCAGTGGGTAGCCTCAGATAATCAAGGAAAATGGTACTGCTATTTGAAAGTGATTTGACGAGAGTATATGTTTCAGAAAAAGGGCAATGTGATTAAATGGATGGCACTTCAGTGGTATTGCGGCACTTTCTTGTTAGATCGACTGGTAATATTCGGGTTGGCTTGGAAGTACTGGGAAATTTTAGAGTCTATCATGGAATTATTGGGTATTAAGGTGTGGTATGCTTTCGGACAGCGAAATTGGGGTATGATATGGTGATTCATGTGCCGCGTGGATTTGAAGACGGAAGTTCTTATATTCAGGCTATGTTGTGATTGTGGATCGCGTGTAACGACTATCGGGATTTGGGGGCCCGAGTGGACCTTTCCTTGTCTGGTATATCAGATTTTGGATATGATATCAGGGTTTAGACTGGATTTCTCAGTGTTGGGTTATTACGGATTATTGCGCTATGGGCTATGCCGGGAATGCCACAAGGTGAGTGGCGAGGTGCGTCGGAGTATGCTTTAGTAGAGTGGTTTATGTTTCGAAGAACCAGCAGACGGTTGGGAAGGGTTGCTTTTCTTATTTGGGCCTCGTGATGGATGTTAGTGCAGAGGTTGCCATCATTGATTCAGTTCTGATGTTGAGGGACTTTTTGAATGTGTTTCTTATGGCCGAGCATATCGCCAGACGGAGTTGTGGATTTCGGTATTGATTTGGTGCCGGGCACCGTATCGTATGACTCCGGCAGGAATTATGGTAGTGGAAGAAGCAGCTTCAGGCTTCCTCGGTAAGGAGTTCGTTGGCAGGCTAATGTGGATGCGTGTTCTAGTTTGAGTCGGTTCGGTTGGCTCCAAATTGTATCATTGAGGGTTAGGTTGACTCGACATTATTGAGCTTATTAGTGGTCGGGAGGTCCGTGAGTTGCCTTCTGTGTTGCGAGACGTTATGATTTATTGGTTATGGGCACATATGGTGCGATTCTGTTGGGGTTCATAGTGGAAGTCGAGCGGAAGAATAATTGGGTGTTGCTCAGTGGATGGCATACTGGTTACGTCCTATTGGGTTTTCATAGTATATGCTACTTGTTTCACCGTGGGTGTAATGATCTACTTTGGTTTCCAACATCAAATTGTGCATGGCTGTCGATTTTGAGCATAGTGGCTGGAGGTGTTTCATGTATAATAGTGATTGAATAGGATCGCGCATTGTAGCGAGGCCACGTGGAGATATGACCTTTTGGGGTGGATTCAGTGTTCTATTTATATGATGTGAGACGGGGTCTCAGCCTTGTGTTGTGATGGTATTGATTAGCTTGAGGTACAACTCTTTCGTCTGAATCATTTTTCTTTGATTTAAGTATGTTCAGACCGTTTCTTATTGGTGCGTGTATTATGCAAGTTGTGGCTTAGGCCTGTATTGAGGTGTCATATCACCAGAGTGGTGTGTTGGATTCGAGGTGATCGTTGGGGTCATTAATGAATATGAACAGATTTGATTTCAGCTTGTTAGAAGGATAATATCGAGGTTCGGCTCAGAAACCTGTTGTGGTAATAGTCAAAAGGGAAGTGGCTTCATGAGTGGTTGATCTGAGAAATGGTTATGGTTTGTTGCGTGTTTCATGTATCATTGGCAGTATATGAAAGTGTTGGAATAAGACCTTAGTTGATAAGAGGTTTCCTATCGGTATTCGGGCACTGTGGGCAACTGCTGTGAATAGAAGTTATTGTTTCGAGTGTTTGGGTTATGTAGTATATCATATGATTGAGGGTTATTACAGCTGGTTCGGGCCTATTCTGAGTATAGATGTGAGGATCGGATCTTGTGTATGATTTCGGAAAGTGCAATGTGGTTCTATGGTTTATGGACTAGATGGATTGTGAAATTTCAGCTATGTTGTGTTATCGGACCTATGCGAGATAGGGTGACGTGGGATCACCCCCGGGTATATTCTTGGTAAGGTCATTCAGCTATTGGTTGGCTTCTAGGATAACTCTGGGTACGCTCGAGGACAAGCGTTTGTTTAAGTTGGGGAGGATGTGATGACCCAAGCCGTCGTCTCATGAGAACCGCTTCATTTTTCCCATTTTATGCTTCTTCATGTTTCGTTATCGGTATTCGGTGTGTTAGAGTTAAATCGGATTGGTTTTGATAGGAAATGAGACACTGTTTCTTTAAGGAAGGCTTATTTTGGAAAAGTCAACCGAATGTTGACTATTGAGTTAGAGGGCTCGGATGCGATTTCCGGTGATTCGGTTAGCTTCGGGGGATGATTTGTGACTTAAGAGTGTGACCAGAAGTAATTTTGGAGGTCCGGTATAGAATTAGGATTGAATTAGCGAAGTTAGTATTTTGGCGACTTCCGGTTGATAGGTGAGATTTTGATCCGAGGGTCAGAATGAAATTCCGAGAGTTGCTGTAGTCCGTTAAGTGATTTGGGACATGTGTGCAAAATTTCAGGTCATTCGGACGTGATTTGGTTGGGTTTTTGATCGAATGCGTGTTTTGAAAGTTTTAGAAGAACTTAGGCTCGAATTTGAGGTAATTTGATGGTTTTTGGTGTTGTTGAAGTGTTTTGATGATTGGAACGAGGTTGAAAAATGTTTTAGGATGCGTTGGTGCTTTTGGTTGAGGTCCCGGGGGCCTCGGGTGTGTTTCAGGTGAGTTTTGAGCGAGTACGAACATCCCGGAACTTAGAAAATGGATGGGGCAGTCATTGGTGCGCGGGGCGCGGCCCTTTTTGCGCTGGGCGCGGTGGCCTAGCACGGGGGCGCGGTCAAGTGCGCGGTCCGCGCGAAATGAAGACCTGCAGGTCGTCTGTCCAACTTTAGAAGCTCATATCTTTTGATATACAAGGAAATATTGAGGTGATTCAAAAACAAAAGTTGTAGCCCATAGTGTCTAGTTTCCAGAAAGGTAAATATATCGCAATTTGGACATCTGTAGCGAAAGTTATGGCTAAAATACTTAAGCATGTTCCTGTAGAGCAAGACCTGCGCGGCCGCGGTCGTTTTTGCGCGGAACCCGCTGGTTTTGCACGGACCGCGGTCATTTTTGTGCGGTCAACGGTGTCGGAATCCGAGGGGTACTCTATAAATACAAGGTTTTGGATTTTATTTGATATTTTGGCCTAGAGAGCTCGGATTTTGGCGATGTTTTGAAGGTTTTTCAGGAAATTGGTCGGGGTAAGTGATTCTAACTCAGATTTGGTTAGAGTACATTAATCTATCACTGAATTCATCATTTATTTCGTGATTTGAGATGGAATTTGGGAAGAAAATTGTGGAACCTTTCAAAAATGTAAAATGATGATTTGAAGGACCAAATGGTATCGGAATTGGATAATTTTGGTATGGTTAGACTCGTGAGGGTATGAGGATTTTGAAAATGTAAATTTTACCCGATTTTGAGATGTGGGCCCGGGGCTCGGGTTTTGCTAATTTCGAGATTTTTTGATATTTTTTGAATGTTTTCGCTTGGGCTTTGTTCCCTTAGCATATAGTGACGTATTCGTTCTGATTTTTGATAGATTCGACGCGCGTGGAGGCCAATTCAAGGGGCAAAGGCGTCGTGAGCTAGAGATTAGCCAGTTCGAGGTGAGTAATGATTTTAAATGATGTCCTGAGGGTTTGAAACCCCGGATTTGCACAATGTAGTGCTATACTAAGTTGAGGTACACGCTGTGTGATGAGCGTGAGGTTCAATGCTATGGGGATTGGGACTTGGTCCATCCCGAATGATATTTTACTGCCTTTTTGATTGAGACATATACTTTATTGTTGTGAATTGGGCTTGTTGCCATGCTTGGGGCCTTGTGCTGACCTGTAGAACCCTTAGGGGATTTTTGACTGGTTTTCCTAACTTACTTTGTTAAAGAATTTATATCCTCAGTCATGTTTCCAATTGTTTAAGAATGATATGAACCAAATTTTTGAAATGTTAATCATAAATAGGAGGAGATATGAGGGCCGAGATCCCGACCGTACATTATGCCCGAGAGGCTATGATTTTAAATGACTGAGAGGGGTCGAGGACCCACTAGTGAGGATATTTTATATGATATGGATCAGGCTGCGCGCCGCAGCAGATATAACAATTACTTATATGGATCGGGCTGCACGCCGCAACAATTATATAGCGCTTGGGCTGAAGGAGCCCCTCCGGAGTCTGCACACCCCCAGTGAGCGCAGTCGACTATTATTATTATGGATCGGGCTGTACACCACAACGATATGTGGATCAAGCTGCACGCCGCATCGGTATATATATTTATTGACTCGGTTATCGTGAGAAGTATATGAATTGAGAACTGAGGATAAGAATGAATAGATGAACTAAAATGCTTGAGGAGTTGAATTATACTGATTATACCTGTTTTACTTGGTTAAAAGAATTTCACATGATTTCCTTATTCACTGATGTTTAAATGATTTTACTGTTTTGATATAGAACTGCTTAGTGCCTTTACGTGTTTTTATACTTTCAGCCATTATTTGTAATTATTACTCACTGAGTCGGAGTACTCACATTACTCCCTGCACCATGTGTGCAGATTTAGGCATAGCAGAGTCCGCACCTGAGCACTGATTCCTTCCAGGCTAGGCAGTGATTTGGAGTTACGAGGTAGTTGTCGACTTCTGCAGCCCCTTATCTCTCTTATCCTCTATCATTTATGTTTTCTTCAGACTGTTGTATCGGATTCCGTACTTTGTAGACCTATAGCAGATTCTGTAGTAGCTCATGACTTGTGACACCCCGGTTTGGGCTGTGTCGGGATGGTTCCTGCTGTTATTATCGTTAAATTCCGCAATTTATGAGCATTATATTATATGTTATTACTGTTTATGATGATTAACTGTTTAAAAGAGGTGTTCCGTTTTGGTCTGGCTGGCCTTGTCTTCACGAGAGGCGCCATCACGACCGGGTTCGGGGATCGGGTCGTGACAAGACATGTCATTTAGAGTCCTACCAGAATGTGTCATAGACAGACCTCAACGGTGTTTAATTGATAACTTATGGATATCATATAATAAGAAAGACACTAAATATTTTATAGCGTCTCTTAATACCTTAGGACAATATTTTACAGATAAAAACCAAGACAAAAGATTTAAGTATTATGTGGTTATACATGGTAAGACAAATGGTATTTTCAGATATGGTTAGAAGTACTAGATTCCATTAAGGATATAGAAAAACCACTTTTCAAGGGTTTTAATGATTTTACTGAAGCATTAGATTATGCAAGAGGAATACTAGGACCAAACTACTATATCTCTCCAACACTCAGACAAAACCCAAAAAAACCCCTCAATACAATATCCGAAAAGACAATGACAAGATAATATTCTGTGATCATTGTTCATCAATGACAGAAACCTTTAAACTAATAAACCAGAAAAATAAAACCCTGGCACAAGAGAAGACAAAACTTATGGAGAAGGTAAAGGTATTGGAACACAGGGTACAAGCGTTGAAATTTGAATTATCCCAGACTCAAGTTATTTCTCAACACGATACAAAGATGAACAGTCCAAAACAGAGTTCTCCATCTCAAACAAAAATGGATGAGAAGGGTGTGCATTCCCCAATGAATGCAGCAAGATCCACTGTATTGGATAATGATACAGCTAGTCCGATTCAAACGGTAACCGGTAAAGACACATCAAATCCGTTTATGGCTGTCACTTTGCCAAAAAGTGAAGATGAAGGTTAATCGAGAAGAAGACTACCCAGAACATTAACACAGGGAGAAGCGTTAAAAAAGAAGAGTATAATTTCAAAAAAGAAAAAAAATGAAAAATAGAAAATACAATAAAACAGACATTAGAAATCTTTTTTCAAGACAAGGAAGAACAAAACAAACACATGGTTAAGAATCCAAGTCCAAGACCAAGTCCAAATCTAAGTCCAAATCCAGAATAGACCCAAAGTTTAGGAGAAGATGATAACTATGAAGACAACCTAAATTATCAAGATGCACAAGATCCATATAAAGATGAGTCAGAAATGAGTTTCGATTCAATAACTATACATAATTTAGACACATAAAAACAAAGTCCCAGTTAAACAGCAATTAAAGAGCACCAAAGACAAGGGAAACAAGGTTGGCATACAGAGCAATAATGATACCATACCAATGAGAAAAACAAGAAGGAAAAGAAGATGTGATAGAGAAATGCTAACTGTGCTAAAAGACAAAAAGTGACAAGTGATATAAAGTAAAGAAGACGTGACAAAGAGGTAATGTTAGTTGTGCTAAAAGACAAGTTAAAATTTTGAGTGGAAGAAAAAGTTACAAACACGGAAGGAATCTTCGACCAAGCCATGTAAAGATGGGCCCCAATGAAGTACCATGCAAGGCTGGACAAGATAGATTTCGGAAGAGTTTGGAATCCGTTTTCAAATCCGTCCCAAAATTTAGCTATAAAAAGGAGAAGAAAGCAGAAGAAAAACAAGACCGAAGAGAAGAAAAACACTCTGAAGAAAACCCATCCAACCAACCATTTCATCATCAACCCCCTTTCCAAAACACTTTGTAAAATATTTCCTTATGAATACTTTAGTAGTTCCTCCTCTAAGCTTGTAAAATAAATAAGGCCTTATGCTTATGTGTGATCGTTTTTAATTCCCAAAGCTCAGTAGACTTTTTAAGGTTTCCCGAAAGGGAAATCTCTCTCCTAAAAGCATGTAAGTTACTCATATTTTATTTAAATTATGTTCCTGCTAGATATTACCCCTGTTTATTTTAAAATTCTTTATTATCTGTATAGTTTTATGTTTCATGTTCATATGATCAATTATTAGATATCACTCTTAGTATATGGTTAGCTTCCGAATTTCGTAACAATTATGATGGATTAACCTGTAAATTCCTAGGAAAAACTGGTTAAGTAAAACCCGAAAACAATTACGAAGGGTATAAATGTTTAACCATGTCCGGGGTGAGGTTAAAGAAATAAGAGTTAAGAAAAGTGTTAAAATCTTTAAAAGATTGGGAAGAAGAGATGAACAGAGTGGATTGAAAAAAGTAAAATAAAAAAAAAAGAGTAGTAAAGGGGTAATCTCAGTTCATAATTTAGATAATATGGTAACTATACAAGTCTATAGAATAAAAGAGATAGGAGAGAGATTTCCCTTTCGGGAAACCCGAAAAAGTCTACTGAGCTTTGGGAAATGATCACACATAAGCATAAGGCCTTATTTATTTTATAAACTTAGAGGAGGAACTATTAAAGTATTCATAAGGAAATATTTTACAAAGTGTTTTGGAAAGGGGGTTGATGATGAAAAGGTTGGTTGGATGGGTTTTCTTCAGTGTTTTTCTTCTCTTCGGTCTTGTTTTTCTTCTGCTTTCTTCTCCTTTTTATAGCTAAATTTTGGGACGGATTTGAAAAACGGATTCCAAACTCTTCCGAAATCTATCTTGTCCAGCCTTGCAGGGTACTTCATCGGGCCCCATCTTCACATGGCTTGGTCGGAGATTCCTTCCGTGTTTGTAACTTTTTCTTTCACTCATTTAACTTGTCTTTTAGCACAACTAACATTACCTCTTGTCACATCTTCTTTACTTTATGTCACTTGTCACTTTTGTCTTTTAGCACATCTAGCATTTCTCGGTCACATCTTCTTTTCCTTCTTGTTTTTCTCATTGGTATGCTATCATTGTTGCTCTATATACCAGCCTTGTTTCCTTTGTCTTTGGTGCTCTTTAATTGCTATTTAACTGGGACTTTGTCTTTATGTGTCTAAATTATGTATAGCTACTGTGATGACCCAAAATGTCATCTTTAAATTAAATAATTATCTCGGTGTCTTAAGACCTTGAAAAGCAGTATCAACAATTTCTCGACTTGCGTGCGCAATACGTATAATTTTTCGGAAGGTTTTTTTTATGTGAAAAAAATGGATTAAATTGTTAACTAGACCTTTAAAACTCAACTAAGTTGACTTTGGTCAACATTTTGAGCAAACGAACTCGGATAAAAGTTTTGACCATTCTGGTAGTTCCGTATCGTGATTTGGGACTTGGTCATATGCCCGAAATCGAATTTGGAGGTCCCTAGATTAAATTATCGCCATTTAACGGATTCTAGAAATCTAAGGTTAAAGATATCTTAGGTTTGACAGAAGAGTTGACTTTTTGATATCGGGGTTGAAATCTAGTTCTGAAATTTTTCATAGCTTCGTTATGTCATTTATGACTTGTGTGCAAAATTTGAAGTCAATCGGATTTGATTTGATAGGTTTTTGCATCGAATATAGAAGTTGGACGTTCCTAGTTTCATTAGGCTTGAATTGGGGTGTGATTCAAGGTTTTAGTGTGTCACGACCCCAAACCGGTCCGGTCATGATGTCGCCTCTCGTGAAGACAAGGCCAGCCGACACAACACTCACCTTAACCCTTTAAGCATTAAGAGTCATTTTTAAGTCTTTAAATTAAACAATGTTTCATAATAAAATCCTAGAATAACAGTGCGGAATAAAATACCAGCCCGACATCGTGGTGTCACTAGTCATGAGCAACTATCAAGGTCTGAATACAACAAAAGTCTAAAAATGTACTAAATACAGTAACAATAATGAGGGGAAGGAAGCGGTGCTGCGAACGTCATGCAACCACCTTGCTACCTCTGATGATTCCGCGGCTGAGCTATCAACACCCGCTACAAGGTTCCGATATACCTGAATCTGCACACGAGGTGCAGGGAGTAATGTGAGTACTCCAACCCAGTAAGTAATAAGAGTAAATAAAGGCTGAGCAGTAGGAAACAATGAATCCACATTTACGTTGGGTTCAATAAACACAACAGGCTCTCAAATCATAATACGAGTCAATCATCCCTTTTAAAATCCAGCTTTTAGTAAAAATCATCTTTGAAATACCTTCCAACAGTTTCAGTAGGGGTTCAATACCATTTAAAATAATAATAGAGATTAAAGTCATAATCGGCCCCTCGGACAAAACATAGTTTGTAGAACAGCCCCTCGGGCAAAACAGTAATCATAAACACTTCATAACTTAAATATCTCAGTGGAAATAACCAATGCCAAATCAGTGATTAATTTCTGAACATCTCATAAACCCCAGTTTAAATAAAAGTTTTTTTAAAACATTTGTTCAACTTTACGACAGAGGCTCAATATAAAGATGAGTGAAAACAGTCGATAAATCAACATATTCGATAGAAATTCACTTTAAAGAGGAGTGAAATCAATAAGTCCATAAACATGCCTCTCAGGCAAAAACATCACTCATATGCATGTATATATCTATCGCCCCTCGGGCTACCCTCTCTGTCACTCGTGACTCAAATCTTACCAATCAGTACTCGCACTCAGCATTCAAGCTCAATTGGTACCATATAGTAATCGCTGCGGCGTGCAGCCCGATCCGTATATCTCTCACAATAACTGAAATCAAAGTAACCGCTGCGGTGTGCAGCCCGATCCATGCATCGCTGTGGCGCACAACCTGATCCATATAAATAGTCGTCTGCGCTCACTGGGGGTGTGCAGATTCCGGAGTGGCTCCTACAACCCAAGCGCTATATTGCTGCGGCGCGCAACCCGATCCATATAAGTATCGCTGCAGCGTGCAGATCGCTGCAGCGTGCAGCCCGATCCATCTACATATATATATACATTGTTGCGGCGTGCAGCCCGATCCATAGATATATAATCCTCACAACTAGGCCCTCGGCCTCTCTCAGTCATTAACCTCACCATCAGACTCTCAGTCTATCTCAGTCATCAATCTCACAATCAGACCCTCGGTCTATCTCAGTAAAACAATTTCCACATTTTAAGAATATAGTGATAAAGCCAGATTTGAGCAGTAAACAGGTAAAACATGACTGAGAATATTCTTTCAAACAAATAGAGTGAGGAAAGATAGTAAAAATGCCCCTAAGGATCTCAACAAGTCGGCATAAGGCCCCAAACATGGCATACAACCTAAAAATATAATAATGTCAAACAATTAACTATCAAATACACATTAAAATATTCGTTCGGGATGGACTAGGTCATAATCCCCAGCGGTGCTCTATCCACGCTCGTCATCCAGCGTGCAAGTCCCCTCAAAGTAACACAACGATGTATAATCCGGGGTTTCAAACCCTTAAGACAGTATTTACAATCATTACTTACCTCGAACCGGCTAATCCTCTAGCTCGCGAAGCCTTTGTCTCTCAAATCGACCTCCGAATGCCTCGAATCTAGCCATAATAATTCGATTCAGTTAATAAAAATTATAGGAATTAATTCCATATGAAATTCTACATTTTCCATTAAAAATCCGAAATTGCAATCAAAATTTGCCCATGGGGCCCACATCTCGGAACACGACAAATATTACGGAATATGAAACCTCATCCAACCATACCAATTTTACTAAAATCCGACATCAACTCAAACCTCAAATCTTCAAATTAAACCAAGAGGGTTTTCAAGATTTTCCCAACTAAAATCACCAATTAAATGCCTAAACTAGTAATAGATTCGGGTAATCTAACCAAAATTAAGTTAAGAACACTTACCCCATTGTTTTCTCTAAAAATCGCCTCTCCCCGAGCTCCAATTTGGTAAAAATGAAAAATAGGATTCGTCACACTGTTCGCGGGGTACTGTACACGGTACTGTTTATGCAGGTGCGGTCATTGTTCACACGTGCGAAAAATGCAGAAACTGCCCAGAAAATTGTAGCAGCTTTTCTTTTCACTAAAGAGGCTCTAACTCCATCATACGAACTCGAAATTCGATGATTCTTGTTCCTATGAGTCACAGCCCTTCAGTCGAAACTCAATTCGGAGCTCATTTGCTCAGTTCAATACCCATTTCGCTCGTTAAACAATTAACTCATGTTTCATGTCAAAAACCTAATCGCGACTTGATGAAATTAGACCAAACTTTCCAAATCAGTCCTATAATTCATTATCAAAATTCTGGAAGTCTTGAAATCAAATTTCGATCTCTAGAACTAAAAATGGATCTTTGGATCATTACATGTTTATGCTCAAAACGGCAAAATCTTCCAAAAACTCTTCCAAAACTTATCCGAGACTCATGGGACCCCGACCAAACATGCCAACACACCCCATAACAGAGTTCAAACTTGTTCCAACCTTCGGAACGCTCAAAACAACATCAAAACATTAAATCACCCTCGATTCAAGCCTAAGAATTCCAAAACTTCCGAAATCCGAATTTTATCAAAAAGTCAACCAAACGACGTCCAAATGACCTGAAATTTTGTACACACATCACAAATGGCATAACGAAGCTACAACAACTCTCGAAATTCTATTCCAACCCTTGGACAGGGAATTCGCCAAAATATTAACTTTGCCAATTTAAGCCAAATCCTTCCACGGACTTCCAAAATGCATTCCGATCTTCTAAGTCATAAATCACCCAACGAAGCTATCCAAATCATAAAATATTCGATCCGAGCTCATATACAAATAAGTCAACTCTTAGTCAAACCTTTCAAATTCAAAGCTTTCAACTGAGACTATTCCTTTAAATTCATTCTGATTTTTCATGAAAACGAAAACCAACGATCTACATCAGTCATAATACGTCACACGGGGCAAGTCATGCCCAGGAACTGGCGAACAAAGTGCAAAAGTTCAAAACGACCGGTCGGGTCATTACATCCTCCCCCACTTAAACACACGTTCGTCCTCGAACGTACCCAAAGTTGTTCTAGAAGACAACCCATAACTGAATAACCTTACCATGCATATTCCCGGGGGTGACCCCACGTCACCCTATCTCACATAGGTCCGATAACACATTGCAACTGAAATTGCACAATCCAATCAGGCCCATAAGCCATAGAACCACCTTTTCATTTCTGAAACCATCGATACGATCAAAACCTCACACCTATACTCTGAATAGACTCAAACTAGCTGTAGTAACCCATGCCTACAACCTCGGGAGCAATCCCATGATATACCATATAACTCTAACGCTTGCAGCAATAACTTCTATTCACAGCAACTTCCCATAACAACCAAATACCGATAGAAAACCTCTTATCAGTTAAAGTCTCATTCCAACACTTTCATATACTTCCAACGATAAATGAAACATGCAATAAACCATAACCATTTCTCAGACCAACCATTCATGAAGCCATTTATCCTCTGACAATTACCATAGCAATTTTTTTTTGAACCGAACCTCGATGTTTGCCCATCAAACATGCTGAAATCAAATCCGTTTATTTTCATTAATGATCCCAACGATCTCCTCTAACCCAACACACTACCCTGGTGACATGTCACACCAATAGAGGCCTAAGCCACATCTAGCATAATACGCGCACTAATAAGCAACGGTTCGAACATACTCAAATCATGAAATTGACTCAAATGAATGATTTGTACCTCAAGCTCACCAGTACCACCACAACGTAGGGCTGAGAACCCGTCTCACATCATAAAATAGGACACACGAATCTATCCCGCAAGGTCGTATCTCCACATAGCTTCGCTACAATGCACGATCCTATCCAAACACTGCTCCACATGGGACACCTCAAGTCACTATGCTCGAAATTGACAACCACGCACAATTTGACATCTAGAACCAAAGCAAATCATTACACCAATGATAAAACAAGTAACATATACCACGCAAACCCGATATGACGTAACCGATGCACCATTCACCGAGCAACACCCGATTACTCTTCCCGCTCGACTTTCACTATGAACCCCATTAGAACCGCACCATATGTGCCCATAACTAATAAATCATAATGTCTTGCAACACAGAAAGGCAACTCATAGATCTTCCCAGATCACTAATAAGCTCAATAACGGTCAAATCACCCTATCCCTCAACAATACAATTCGGGGCCAACCAAGGCGACTCGAGCTAGAACACACATCCACATTGGCCTGCCAACGAATTCCTTACCAAGAAAGCCTAAAGCTGCTCCTTCAACTACCATAACTCTTGCCGGAGCCATACGATACGGTGCCCAGCATCACATAAATACCGAAATCCACAACCTCGCCCGACGACATGCTCGACCACAAGAAATGCTTCCGGAAAGTCCCTCAACACCGGAACTGAATCAATGGTAGAAACCTCTGCACTGACATCCATCACGAAGGCCCAATTAAGAAAAGCAATCCTTCCTAGTCGTTCGCTGGGTCTATGAAATATAAACCACTCTACTAGAACATAACCCGACGCACATCGCCACTCAACCTTTGGCATTTACAACCTAGACCATAATGCAATAGTCCAGAATAACCCAACACTGAGACGGTTAGTCTAAATCCCCAACATCACATCCAAAATCTAACATACCAAGTAAAGAAAGATCCACTCGGGCCTCCAAATCTTGGTAGTCACTAAACAGTGCTGATACACACGATCTACAATCACAACATAGCCTGAATATGAGAACTTTAAAATCCCTTTCCGAGCCACAATCAACTACATATTCACTAGTCACAAACCTTCCATTGGTCCCATCTAGAAGGAAAATCACTATACATCCCATGTCTACAGAAAATATACATTCCCAAACCGCGGTAAAACCATCAAGAACTCTCCGAGTTCCATTTGCACAAATCAGACATATTAGGATTGAATCTTACTAACTCGATCAAGCTAAGCAAGTCATCAAAACCTAAGAGCATCGCCGCAAAATACCTGAAAGAACTCATTACCTCGAACACGCACATGGAATTAATCATATCCTTACCATACCGATTCGGTCTACTAATAAACTATTCCATCTATCTAAATGTCCTTCTGATTCATTTTCAACTTGATATTCTCTCTTGCTGTCGCACCACAATTTCTCAACCTAGGCTTATCACACGAAACCCAAGCATAAAGCTACACCGTCTAAGGCTCCTAAGTCGCTGAATACTCTTTAAGTGTTCCCCAAAGCCATTACCTTCACCTTCCCGATACTGATATATAGAATCCCATAATTAATATAGAAAATACCACAAGTTTTGCCATCTTCCACTGAAAACTCAGTTTCTATCCATAAGTACAACTTAGAAGCCTCCAATTATTGCATGTAGAGTTTTGAACACAATAGGACCATTCTCTAGAGTCATCCACACTACTCAAACCGTAGTTAGATTGATTAAACGAACCGAACAACCTGCACTTCATTAGCACTCCGACACTGCAGAATGTGACCTCATTCCAATATAACCAAGGAACTTCTTGCCCTATGCACCGGGCATTCCTTACCAACCACAACTCAAGTCATTCCCCGATTCTCGTACACCCATAAAGCATAACATAGCCTTTATTGAAATTTCCTTTACTCGAGCCATAACTAATTCACAAATGCGCCTCGAACTAGGACCATTAGAGCATATAACCGTGCAATCAACTATTCAATAGCGGACTCCCCCAATTGGCTCAAAGCCATAGGTCAAACACGCACCATAACTCATAACACATACGTTTTATTGCTGCCATAATACAATAGTGAGATTAACTCAATCCTTCATAAGCTCATGGAACACAGACCATCTGGTACTTCATATCTTCTACAAATCTCGTATTTACTCTCATAACAATTAAACCCACTCTTTTAAGCGACCCAAATTAAATTCACATATATATTTCACTTGTAAATGGTATCTTCTAACAGACAACATAAAGATCACACAACTCTAGAACACTTTGTAGGAGATAACCCACATGCTCCGCCTTAACTAACATTTTTGTATACCTTCCACCATCATAAACTGTACGCAGTCACTTGGTCTTCTTGAGTCTGAACTCATACCGCAACATGATTTTTTTAATTCACTCATAACTGGGAAACATGAAAAGATTCTTCACACACTTATAACTTGGGGCTATACCTCGAATCAAGATGGAATTCAAGCACCTAATAGTTCTTCTATCCTCCAGCAGACCCTTCTTGTCGTTTCCAAATCATATGAATACATCTCGCAGTACTAACATACTCATCACATAGTTACTCAACCGTCACTTCCACTAATAGGGACAATATCGAACATATAAGTTTAAAACACTTGCTCACACAATCAGCTCCTCGGTGCTCAAGCCATAGGCAAAGATCCGGCCTCAAGTCCTTCAGACTGGCCCAACATCAACTTACAGAGATCACACCTCGCCCCTCAATCGGGAAATCACAAACCATCAAGGCACATCTGATACTGAGCAATCATGCACGCATACGAATGCGTGGAAGGAATTCAAAGAGTTACATTTCAAGCTGAATCAAAGGACGCATGATAAGAATTCAAGAATGTGAAGTTTTCCTAAAGGTTCTGCAGCCTCTCGAAGATAAATACAGACGTCTTCGTACCAATCCGCGAGACTCTACTAAACCTGCTTATGACTCGTGAGACCTATGTAACCTAGGCTTTGATACCAACTTGTCACGACCCCAAACCGGACCGGTCGTGATGGCACCTCTCGTGAAGACAAGGCCAGCCGACACAACACCCACCTTAACCATTTAAGCATTAAGAGTCATTTTTAAGTCTTTAAATTAAACAATGTTTCATAATAAAATCTTGGAATAACAGTGCAGAATAAAATACCAGCCCGACATCGGGGTGTCACTAGTCATGAGCAACTATCAAGGTTTGATTACAACAAAAGTCTAAAAATGTACTAAATATAGTAACAATAATGAGGGGAAGGAAGCGGTGCTGCGAACGTCATGCAACCACCTTGCTAACTCTGATGACTCCGCGGCTGAGCTATCAACACGCGCTACCGGGTTCCGATATACCTGAATCTGCACACGAGGTGCAGAGAGTAATGTGAGTACTCCAACCCAATAAGTAATAAGAGTAAATAAAGGCTGAGCAATAGGAAATAATGAATCCACATTTACGCTGGGTTTAATAAACACAACAGGCTTTCAAATCGTAATATGAGTCAATCTTCCCTTTTAAAATCCAGCTTTTAGTAAAAATCATCTTTGAAATACCTTCCAACAGTTTCAGTAGGGGTTCAATACCATTTAATATAATAATAGAGATTAAAGTCATAATCGGCAGCTCGGGCAAAACAGTAATCATAAACACTTCATAACTTAAAAATCTTAATGGAAATAACAAATGCCAAATCAGTGATTAATTTCTGAACATCTCATAAACCCCAGTTTAAATAAAAGTTGTTTTAAAACATTTGTTCAACTTTTCAACAGAGGCTCAATATAAAGATGAGTGAAAACAGTCGATAAATCAACATATTCGATAGAAATTCACTTTAAAGAGGAGTGAAATCAATAAGTCCATAAACATGCCTCTCAGGCAAAAACATCACTCATATGCATGTATATATCTATCGCCCCTCGGGCTAGCCTCTCTGTCACTCATGACTCAACTGTTACCAATCAGTACTCGCACTCAACATTCACGCTCAATTGGTACCATATAGTAACCGCTACGGAGTGCAGCCCAATCCGTATATCTCTCACAATAACTAAAATCAAAGTAACCGCTGCAGCGTGCAGCCCGATCCATGCATCGTTGTGGCGCACATACCGATCCATATAAATAGTCGACTGCGCTTACTGGGGGTGTGAAGACTCCGGAGGGGCTCCTATAACCCAAGCGCTATATTGCTGCGGCGCGCAGGCCGATCCATATAAGTATCGTTGCTGCGTGCAGCCCGATCCATATACACATATATATACATTGCTGTGGCGTGCAACCCGATCCATAGATATATAATCCTCACAACTAGGCCCTCGGCCTCTCTCAGTCATTAACCTCACCATCAGACTCTCAGTCTATCTCAGTCATCAATCTCACAATCAGACCCTCGGTCTATCTCAGTAAAACAGGGAACTCAGCCCAAAACAATTTCCACAATTTAAGAACATAGTGATAAAGCTAGATTTGAGCAGTAAACAGGTAAAACATGACTGAGAATATGCTTTCAAACAAATAGAGTGAGGAAAGATAGTAAAAATGCCCCTAAGGGTCTTAACAAGTCGGCACAAGGCCCCAAACATGGCATACATCCCAAAAATATAATAATGTCAAACAATTAACTATCAAATACGCATTAAAATATTCGTTCGGGATGGACTAGGTCACAATCCCCAGCGGTGCTCTACCCCACGCTCGTCATCCAGTGTGCAAGTCACCTCAAAGTAACACAATGATGTATAATCCGGAGTTTCAAACCCTCAAGACAGTATTTACAATCATTACTTACCTCGAACCGGCTAATCCTCTAGCTCGCGATGCCTTTATCTCTCAAATCGACCTCCGAATGCCTCGAATCTAGCCACAATAATTCGATTCAATTAATAAAAATTATAGGAATTAATTCCATATGAAATTCTACATTTTCCATTAAAAATCCGAAATTGCACTCAAAATTTGCTTGTGGGGCCCACATCTCGGAACCCGACAAAATTTATGGAATATGAAACCTCATCCAACCACGAGTCAAATCATACCAATTTTATTAAAATCCGACATCAACTCAACCCTCAAATCTTCAAATTAAACCAAGAGGGCTTTCAAGATTTTCCCAACTAAAATCACCAATTAAATGCCAAAACTAGTAATAGATTCGGGTAATCTAACCAAAATTAAGTTAAAAACACTTACCCCGTTGTTTCTCTGAAAATCTCCCGAAAATCGCCTCTCCTCGAACTCCAATTTGGTAAAAATGGAAAATGGGATTCGTCCCATTTTCCATAACTTAATAATTTGTCTGGTACTGTTCACATTGTTCACACTGTTCACGGGGTACTATACACGAATACTATTCATGCAGGTGCGGTTACTGTTCACACGTGCGAAAAATGCAGAAACTGCCCAGAAAATTGCAGCAGCTTTTCTTTTCACTAAAAAGGCTCTAACTCCATCATACGAACTCGGAATTCGATAATTCTTGATCCTATGAGTCACAAATAATAATACGAACATAGACCTTCAGTCGAAACTCAATTTGGAGCTCATTTGCTCAGTTCAATACCCATTTCGCTCGTTAAACAATTAACTCACGTTTCGTGTCAGAAACCCAATCGCGACTTGATGAAATTAGACCAAACTTTCCAGATCAGTCTTATAATTCATTATGAAAATTCCAGAAGTCTCGAAATCAAATTTCAATTTATAGAACTTAAAATAGATCTTTGGATCATTACATGCTTATGCTCCAAACGACAAAATCTTCCAAAAACTCTTCCAAAACATATCTGAGACTCATGGGACCCCCACCAAACATGCCAACACACCCCATAACATAATTTAAACTTGTTCCAACCTTCAGAATGCTCAAAACAACATCAAAACATCAAATCACCCTCGGATTCAAGCCTAAGAATTCCAGAACTTCCAAAATCCGAATTCAATCAAAAAGTCGACCAAACGACGTCCAAATGACCTGAAATTTTGCACACACATCACAAATGACATAACGAAGCTATAGCAACTCTTAGAATTCCATTCCGACCCTCGAATCAAAATCTCACCTATCAACCGGAATTCGCCAAAATATTAACTTTGCCAATTCAAGCCAAATCCTTCCACGGACTTCCAAAATGCATTCCGATCGCGCTCCTAAGTCATAAATCACCCAACGAAGCTATCCAAATCATAAAATTTCTGATCCAAGTTCATATACAAATAAGTCAACTCTTAGTCAAACCTTTCAAATTCAAAGCTTTCAACTAAGACTGTTCCTTCAAATTCATTCGGATTTTTCCTGAAAATGGGTTGTTATGAAAATGGTGATACTAGGAAGATCCTGAGATATTATCCTAGACTTGGGAGAGACATATTTAGTCAAAGCACTCAGGCTACGTGCCCCATTGTAGTTACTGCTACACTTACATGACCAACCATAGGTAGGGGTCAGGATATTAGAGGTGGAAGTGAGACTCCTAGAGGTGGAGACCCAGTCCGTTGATATATTTTCTATGGTATGGCTGAGGTTTCTACACCAGACGGTATTGTTATAAGTATGGTTTCGAATTATGATAAAGTCATTCCTTAACTTGATTCGATTTTGAGTATCGAGGAAAGTTCTCCTATTGTGCTCCACTTATGAGTGAGCTTCGTAATTCTTAAATCTACATATATGAATACTTCTGTTGGGAGATTATATGGAGATAGCCATGTCTATCATTATGTGTTGGTCACTAAAAATAGTTTTGAGGCTAAAAGTGACTTTTGTGAATCAATTCGATGAGTTTGATGTAATTTCTAAATAATTGATCTTAGTTGTAAATTATATGTCCTACTGGTATGAGGGATCATTGTATGTTGTGATTTTGTTTAACCAATATTATTTGAAAGAAGTAAGAAAGGAAATGGAAAATTTTAGTTGGCACAATATGCAAAATACTTGTGATTCAGAGTTGAGGATGAGGTCCTCACATTTTTATATGATATGAAATATTTAAACTGGGCTACAAGCTGAGGTGGATGTTATATAAGGACGAGGTCCTGATGGTGAAATTTTATGTGTTTAAATTTTCCTTTTGTGAAATTAAAATTTGTGCTATAACACTTGTAGGGAGTCATGCCTATTAGGCTTATTTGAAAATTCTTGTATGAATATTTCTGTGCATAATTTGCCAAAATTATATTGTAACTATTGAGTTTTAGCCTACAAGGTGAGAGCCCAGGTGGCGTTAAATTGTGACTCATTACTTCGGGTAAGTAATTATAAGATCTCCATGCCTTGTTGTTAGTAAACTGGAGGTTTGAAACGAAATTTTGTTAACATGAGGTTAATTGGCGATGTTGTAATCTATTATGAACAACCATTAAGACCAGAGATGTGGTTATGGTCATACATATGATGCGTTTTATGTCAAGATATCATTGTGATAATGATGTGCTTGTAATGCAGAGATTAGTGTTATTGATATATACTTTGTGGTGCGTTGTTGGGTTGTGGATATGTTGTTAGGAGTTGTTTTGGTGTTACTCTGACCGGTGGATAGGCCCAATTACAGGGGAGACACTGCCGATATTTTTGCAAAATTTAGGAGTTAGAAAAATTTGGGATATTGAGATGTGCAAAGAAAGAGATAAATTACATTATGTGTTTAAGGAAATGCTCTCCTTCTCATTTGAGGACGAATGACCCTAAGTGGGGGGAGAATGTAATACCCCGTACTTGATGGGTGCGTAGGCACGATTTGCTATAGCCAGTCGAGACTAAAATCCTGTGTCGACGTGAAAATCGGACCTTTCTGGAAATGATTGGAGTGTAAAAAATTTGGTCTTCAAGTTTACAAATATGGATAAAGGAAATAATCTCAATTGAAATGGTGTTGTCGGACTTATGTATAATGCGGTAATGTGGGATCAATCGCGAATATCTGTGTAGAAGTAAAAGCATCAATTTGGTAACTTGAGAATAATTCTTAGTACGTTCGAGGACGAACGTTTGTTTTAGAGGTGGAGAATGTGATGACCCAAAATGTCATCTTTAAATTAAATAATTATCTCAGTATTTTAAGACCTTGAAAAGCATTATCAACAATTTCTCGACTTGCGTGTGTTGTCCGTATAATTTTTCGAAAGGTTTTTTTATGTGAAAAAAATGGATTAAATTGTGAACTAGAGCTTTAAAACTCAACTGAGTTGACTTCAGTCAACATTTTGAGCAGACGAACCCAGATAAATTTTTTTGACCATTCCGGTAATTCCGTATCGTGATTTGGGACTTGGTCATATGCTCGAAATCGAATTTGGAGGTCCCTAGATTAAATTATCGCCATTTAACGGAATCTAGAAATCTAAGGTTAAAGGTTTCTTAGGTTTGACCGAAGAGTTGACTTTTTGATATCGGGGTTGAAATCTAGTTTTAAAATTTTTCATAGCTTCGTTATGTCATTTATGACTTGTGTGCAAAATTGAAAGTCAATCGGATTTGATTTGATAGGTTTTTGCATCGAATATAGAAGTTGGACATTCCTAGTTTCATTAGGCTTGAATTGGGGTGTGATTCACGGTTTTAGTGTTATTTGGTGTGATTTGAGGTTTCGACTAAGTTTGTATGATATTTTAGGACTGTTTGATGCATTTTTGTCGAGGTCCCGAGGGCCTCGGGTGGATTTCAGAAGGTTAACGGATATAAAAGGCTGCTGAAAATTTTTGGGCATTTTCTGCATTTTTCGCACGTGTGAACAGTTACCGCACATGCGTGAACAGTATCCGTACACAGTACTATGTATAGTACAGATGAATAGTATCCGTGTACAGTACCCATGAATAGTACCCCCATGTACAGTACCCATGAACAGTACCGTAAACAGTCCCTGTGAACAATAAAAACGCGTGAACAGTAACCCCCGAATTCTGGACAGTACGTTTATTTCTGAAAATGGGACTTTGTCCTATTTTCCATTTTTTTGTCAAATTGGAGCTCGAGAAGAGGAGATTTTCAGGAGATTTTCGGAGAAAAACAACGGGGTAAGTGTTCTTAACTTAATTTTGGTTAGATTACCCGAATCTATTACTAGTTTTGGTATTAAATCTGTGAATTTAGTTGGAAGAGTTTCAAAACTCTCTCGGATAGATTAGACTCATGGTTGGATGAGGTTTCATATTCCGTAATTTTAGTCGGGTTCCGAGATGTGGGCCCCACGTGCGAATTTTTAGTGCAATTTTGAATTTTTAATGGAAAATGTAGAATTTCATATGGAATTAATTCCTATAATTTTTATTGACTGAATCGAATTTGTTATGACTAGATTTGAGAATTTTGGGCACAAATTCGCGAGGCAAAGGCTTGTTGGAATTTTGAATTGGTTGCAAAGCGAGGTAAGTGTTTGGTCTAACCTTAGTTTGAGGGATTAGGAGTTGTGTCCTATTTGTTATGTGTTATTTGTTGAGTACGACGTATAAGCATGGTGAGGAGTGTCTATACATTGGTGTCAAGCATGCCCGTGAGTCTTATACTTTGATTAATGTGACTCCGTTTCGTATTGTATATGTTCTATATGATAATTTCTATTGAGGAATATGACTCGTGGAAGTATTATTGTTAATTAAACATGATAGAACATTGGCTCAAGTTGAGAATTTAATTGTTGAACATTGTAGAGCATTGACTCAAGTTGAGAATTGAATTGTTGAACATTGTAGAGCATTGGCTCAAGTTGAGAATTGAATTGTTGAACATTGTAGGGCATTGGCTCAAGTTGTGAATTGAGTTGTTAAGTAAACGTGAAAGAAGAAAGGAGAGAGAGAATCATGATATTGTCTCCCTTGCTGGGATGTTATTGTTTTGATGTTGTTTCCCTTGCCGGGATTTGATTGTTGTACTATTGTTCCCTTGCCGGGATTTTATTGTGATTTCATTTATTTCCTTGCCCTTATTCCTTGTGATTGTTGTCTGGGTGAGGAAGAGTGTTAAAGCATGAAGGGTGATGCCGTGTATGATTTGGTGAGGAAGAGTGTTTAAGCACGAAGGGTGATGCCGTGTATAATTTTGTGAGGAAGAGTGTAAAGCACAAAGGGTGATACCGTGCCGCACGATGTACAATTCTATGCCGATTATATTGATTTTATGGTAAGGGTGAGAGTAAAAGCACGAAGGGTGATGCCGTGCAGTTTATATTGATTCTTATGGTGAGGACGAGAGTAAAAGCGCGAAGGGTGATGTCGTGCACTTGTCCTTGATTTTTCCTAATTCTAATTGAGTTATGTTGTCATTTATGTTTATTTACTGATTTTCTGTTGTTACTTGATTTTATTTCGATGTTATAGATTCCCTTACCCTTATTTCTTGTGATTGTTGCTTGGGTTAGAAAGAGTGTAAAGCATGAAGGGTGATGCCGTGTATTGTTTTGGCGAGAGAGTGTTAAAGGACGAAGGGTGATGTCGTGCACTTTCTGTTTACTGTGTTTACTTGTTATTAAAAATTCAAGTGTATTAACTGTTTAGATCCCTTTACCGTTGTGATTTTTTGTGTTGGAATCCATAGTGTTTACAATACCTCGCCTTTTTTTATGTTCAATACTTCAAATTTCAGAATTTGTTACATTTTTAACTCAATCGATTTCTCAATTAAATTTTCCTTAAACCGTTTGCGGTTGTACTTTACTCAAAAAGGAATTTCTATTATGTTTTGATTTATTGATTTCTCGTATTAAAGGTGATGATTTATTCGATATTGTACTTTAATTGAAAATGGTATTTTCTTTATCAAATGATTTCTAAAAATAACTTCATATTTTCTTGTTGGTTTCCTAATTGGGTTGGAAGTTGTACTCTACTTTATGTTAAGTGAGTGAGGCTCTTTAAATATTCTTAATTATATTGGGTTATGGAACCTATGAACTAAGTAACACGAGGATATTGTTGTGCAATGTGAGGCAGAAATATGTGGGCACAAGGTGCCGAGGAAAATATTATGGTTTTATTTAATGGCACGTGAGTTGTCCGTGCGATTGTGATATAAATATGGGCACGAGGTGCCGTGAAAATATGAAAGTGGGCTGAGACCTATATTATTTATGAGTATGAAATGAGGTGTCACAAGGTGACCATTACTCGAAAGAATTGTATTCGAACGATGCTTATCTGAAAGATATTTATTTGAAGGAAATATATTCGAAATATATTTATTGAAAAGCATATTATATTAGAGATTATTACTTGAAGGATTTATAGGCAAAATATTTATATTTGAAGGACTTGATTAATTGATTGCACTTATATTTATTATTTGTTGAGAAACATTTATGCTTTTCTTGTTGCCTGCTATTTATATCACTGGTTGATCATTGTTGCCATCATTTTTGTCTGCTTCCTATTATTTTTGTACGTTATATTGCACAAGTTTATTTGGTAGTCTGGTGCTAGACTCGTCACTACTTCGCCAAGGTTAGGATAGGCACTTACTAGCACATGGGGTCGGTTGTGCTGATACTATACTCCGCACTCTTTTGTGCAGATCCCAGTGGGGTGTACTTCGGACCCCAGTGAGATTGCTGTTTCTTGTTCATCAGGCGATCCGAGGTAGTCCTGCAGGCGTCCGCAGGCCTTGGCGTCTCCTTCTATCTACTATTCCTGTTTCTTTCATGTATTTCCAGAGACAGTGGTGTATTTATTTCTTTCAGACCTTTATTTGTTGTCCTCCTAGACAGTCTGTGAAGTTGTGACACTAGTCTTGGGTAGATTTGTTATGGATTGGTATTAGAAGTATTATTAAATCTTTACAATGCAGTCTTCCGCTTATTCAATTCTGTTGTTATCTAATTATTGGCTCTTAACCGTTATCAGATTAAAAATGGAAATAAGGTAGATAGTTTAGTTGGTTAGCTTGCCTAGCTTTCACTAGTAGGTGTCATCACGACTCCCGGGGGTGGGAAATCCGGGTCGTGACAAGTTGGTATCAGAGCTCTAGGTTACATAGGTCTCACAATTCACAGACATACTTAGTAGAGTCTGAGGGATCGGTACGGAGACGTCTGTATTTATCCCTCAGAGGCTACAGAGTTAGGAAAAGTTCCGCTCCCATTATTCTCTGTCGTGCGATTTTGTTCTCTCATTGCTAAATTGAAACCTCTGCTCTTGTCCTTTCACGAATGGCAAAGTCACGCACCGCTTCTTCAGCTGAACAACAGCACAGACTGGATAGATCAACTACGTCTTCGGAGGCTTTGCGGAGGTTGGATAGGTTTCACCAAGCTCTTCGCTACCACTTTCAGCGGTGCATCTTTTGAGGACCCACATGATTATCTTGACCACTGCTATGAAGTATTGCAGAATGTGAGAATAGTCGAAAGCGATGGGGTTGATTTTGCTGTGTTTCAGATGACAAGTAGAGGTATTGGAAAGATAATGTATTTACTAGACTAGTTGTGGCTCCGACGGAATATGTAGACGTATCAAGAGATCACCTAATGAATCATGTTGGGGTTCAACGTACCTTGATGTCTGGTTGATTTATTTGAGTTGTGAAGGTCAAATATTGTGGATTATCGGATGTTGTGACCTATGACTTCGTGCCAAATGAGGGGAGTCCACTATCAACGATCAAATTGTGGGGTCATGTGTTATACCAATTTTGTCCTGAGATGTATTTATGTGATATTGAAAGGTTTTCCAAAACTTGTATATGATCAAGAGCTGAGATTTGAATGGGATGATAATGAGACTTGAGATATTCCCGCGTCCTTAATAATTCTACAATTCAGTCTCAGCGGGCTTATGAAAACATATTCAGTATACTCGTAGTGCTTAAGTTAATCAAAATACTCGTGTGGGGCAGTCATCTTTTAATGTACCAGTGGCATGGAATTTCCTACAATGGTTATTTAAGTTATCCGGTATAGACTTAGTATGAGCAGTCGAACTGCGGATGGGTTGTTATGAAAATGGTGATACTAGGAACATCCTGAGAAATTATCCCAGACTTGGGAGAGACATATTTCATCAAAGCACTCAGGCTACATGCCCCATTGCAGTTACTACTATACTTACATGACCAACCATAGGTAGGGGTCAGGATATTAGGGGTGGAGGTGAGACTCCTAGAGGTGGACACCCAGTCCGTTGATATATTTTCTATGGTATGGCTGAGGTTGCTACACCAGACGGTATCGTTATAAGTACGGTCTCGAATTATTATAAAGTCAAAATTTCCTTAATTTGATTCGGTTTTGAGTATCGAGGAAAGTTCTCCTATTGTGCTCCACTTATGAGTGAGCTTCGTAATTCTTAAATCTATATATGTGAATACTTCTGTTGGGATATGGAGATAGCCATGTCTATCATTATGTGTTGGTCACTAAAAATAGTTGTGAGGCTAAAAGTGACTTTTGTGAATCAATTAGATGAGTTTGATCTAATTTCTAAATAATTGATCTTAGTTGTAAATTATATGCCCTATCGGTATGAGGGATCATTATATGTTGTGATTTTGTTTAACCAAGATTATTTGAAAGAAGGAAGAAAGGAAATGGAAAATTTTAGTTGGCACAATGTGCAAAATACTTGTGATTCAGAATTGAGGATGAGGTCCTCACATTTTTATATGATATGAAATATTTAAACCGGACTACAATCTGAGGTGGATGTTATATAAGGACGAGGTCCTGATGGTGAAAATTTTATGTGTTTAAATTCTCCTTTTATGAAATTAAAATTTGTGCTATAGCACTTGTAGGGAGTCATGCCTATTAGGCTTATTTGAAAATTCTTGTATGAATATTTCTGTGCATAATTTGCCAAAATTGTATTGTAACTATTGAGTTTTAGCCTACAAGGTGAGAGCCCAGGTGGCGTTAAATTGTGACTCGTTACTTCGGGTAAGTAATTATAAGATCTCCATGCCTTGTTGTTAGTAAACTGGAGGTTTGAAATGAAATTTTGTTAACATGAGGTTAATTGGCGATGTTGTAATCTATTATGAACAACCATTATGACCAGAGATGTGGTTATGGTGTAACGACCCGACCGGTCGTTTTGAACTTTTTCACTTTGATCGCCAGTTCCCAGGCATGTCTTGCCCCGTGTAACGTATTATGACTGATGTAGATCATTGGTTTTGGTTTTCAGAAAAAAAATCGGAATGAATTTGAAGGAACAGTCTCAGTTGAAAGCTTTAAATTTGAAAGGTTTGACTAAGAGTTGACTTATTTGTATATGAGCTCGGATCGGAAATTTTATGTTTTGGATAGCTTCATTGGGTGATTTATGACTTAGGAGCGCGATCGGAATGCATTTTGGAAGTCCGGGGAAGGATTTGGCTTGAATTGGCAAAGTTAATATTTTGGCGAATTCCCGTTGATAGGTGAGATTTTGATCTGAGGGTCGAAATGGAATTCCGAGAGTTGCTGTAGCTTCATTATGTCATTTGTGATGTGTGTGCAAAATTTCAGGTCATTTGGACGTCGTTTGGTCAACTTTTTGATCTAATTCGGATTTCAGAAGTTTTGGAATTCTTAGGCTTGAATCCGAGGGTGATTTGATGTTTTTGATGTTGTATTGAGCGTTCCGAAGGTTGGAACAAATTTGAATTATGTTATGGGGTGTGTTGGCATGTTTGGTCGGGGTCCCATGAGTCTCGGATAAGTTTTGGAAGAGTTTTTGGAAGATTTTGCCGTTTTGAGCATAAGCATGTAATGATCCAAAGGTCCATTTTTAGTTCTAGAGATCGAAATTTGATTTCGAGACTTCCGGAATTTTTATAATGAATTATAGAACTGATCTGGAAGTTTGTCTAATTTCATCAAGTCGCGATTGGGTTTTTGACACGAAACATGAGTTAATTGTTTAACGAGCGAAATGGGTATTGAATTGAGCAAATGAGCTCCGAATTGAGTTTCGACTGAAGGGCTATGTTCGTATTATTATTTTTGACTCATAGGAACAAGAATCATCGAATTCCAAGTTCGTATGATGGAGTTAGAGCCTTTTTATTGAAAAGAAAAGTTGCTGCAATTTTTTGGGCAGTTTCTGCATTTTTCGCACGTGTGAACAGTAACCGCACCTGCGTGAACAGTATCCGTGTACAGTACCCCGTGAACAGTCGTGAACAGTGTGAACAATGTGAACAATACCAAACAGATTATTAAGTTCTAGAAAATGGGACGAATCCCATTTTTCATTTTTACCAAATTGGAGCTCGGGGAGAGGCGATTTTCGGGAGATTTTCAGAGAAAATAACGGGGTAAGTGTTCTTAACTTAATTTTGGTTAGATTACCCAAATCTATTACTAGTTTTGGCATTTAATTGGTGATTTTAGTTGGGAAAATCTTGAAAACCCTCTTGGTTTAATTTAAAGATTTGAGGGTCGAGTTGATGTCGGATTTTAGTAAAATTGATATGGTTGGACTCGTGGTTGGATGAGGTTTCATATTCCGTAATTTTTGTCGAGTTCCGAGATGTGGGCCCCACAAGCGAATTTTGAGTGCAATTTCGGATTTTTAATGGAAAATGTAGAATTTCATGTGGAATTAATTCCTATAATTTTTACTAACTGAATCGAATTATTGTGGCTAGATTCGAGGCACTTGGAGGTCAATTTGTGAGACAAAGGCATCGAAAGCTAGAGGATTAGCCGGTTCGAGGTGAGTAATGATTGTAAATGATGTCCTGAGGGTTTGAAACCCCGGATTTGCACATCGTAGTGCTATATTGAGGTGAGACACGCGCTGGATGATGAGCGAGGGGTCTTTTACTACTGGGGATTGTGACTTAGTCCATCCCGATTGATGATTTTACCGCATATTTGATAGAAACTTATTTGTTATCATCATGATTTAGGCTGATTGCCATACTTGGGCTTCGTGCCAATTATTTGAATCCTTTGGGAATTTTTATCACTATTTCCTCACTGTTTTGACTTATATTTAAACTCAGTCCTGTTGATAATTATTTTTTACAAACTCAGCCGCTTTTATGCAGATTTGAAAACTCAAATGATATTTCTAAATGGTATTTTTGGCTGAGAACTACTGTTTTACAAATGCCCGAGGGGCTTTTGATAATTTCCGGACTGAGTGAGGCCGAGGGCCATATGTGAGGATATGCTGACTGATATGAGGCCGAGGGCCTGAGATACTATTTATTTGAGCATTTGATCGTTGAGTTACTTCTGGTATTACTTGTATTATTTTGTTATGAACTATGTGGCTTGAGTGATGTGAGGATATGCTGAGTGATGATGCCACGAGGTGGCTTGATATAGCGCTTGGGCCGTAAGGGGCCCTTTCGGAGTTTGCACACGCATAGTGAGTGCGGGTACCATTGTTCTGAGTGATTGATACTATGCCTGAGTGGCTGATATGAGTGATTGTGAGGTAGCCCGAGGGGCAGATACTATTATGAGAGTGAGCCCAAGGGGCTGTTACTGTTCTGATATTGAGCCCGAGGGGCTGTTACTGTTCTGATATTGAGCCCGAGGGGCTGTTACTGTTCTGATATTGAGCCCGAGGGGCTAGCACTATTCTGATATTGAGCCCGAGGGGCGGTTTGTTCTACATGTTTTTCCCGAAGGGCTGTTTACATTTCTATCATTTGTTACTCACTTGTAAACTACTTGCTTTACTTGTTGAAAAAAGGGATTTTCACTTGATTTCTCACTGCTTTACTGTTTAAAGTGATTTTACTGCTTCAGTATGGAATACCTTGTGTTTTTTCGTGATTTCTTGCCTTCAGTCTTTATTTATTATTATTACTCACTGAGTCAGAGTACTCACATTACTCTCTGCACCTTGTGTGCAGATTCAGGTATGTTTTGGCTTATCGGAGGCAAAGTCATCAGGATTTAGCAAGGTAGCTGTCGGCGTTCACAGCACTGCTTTTCTCTCTCCTCATTTCATTAGTCTATATTTGTGCACTCCAGGCTTTCGGTTGTATTTATACCCTAGTAGATGCTCGTAACTTGTGACACCCCGGTTAGGGCTGTGTCGGGTTGTGCTTCCGTTAATTATACCATTAAATCATATTTAAACTATTTATTAATGTTTAACTATTTTTGAAAAGGGGATATGGGTTTGTTGGCTGGCTTTGTCTTCATGAGAGGCGCCATCACGACCCGAGAGGGGTTTGGGTCGTGACATATGGTCATAAATATGATGCATTTTATGTCAAGATATCATTGTGATAATAGCGAGCTTGTAATGCAGAGATTAGTGTTATTGATATATACTTTTCGGTACTTTATTAGGTTGTGGATATGTTGTTAGGAGTTGTTTTGGTGTTACTTTGGCAGGTGGATAGGCCTAATTACAGGGGAGACTCTGCCAGAATTTCTGCAAAATTTGGGAGTTAGAAAAATTAGGGATATTGAGATGTGCAAAGAAAGAGATAAATTACATTATGTGTTTAAGGACATGCTCTCCTTCTCATTTGAGGACGGATGACCCTAAGTGGGGGGAGAATGTAATACCCCGTACTTGATGGGTGCGTAGGCATGAGTTGCTATAGCCAGTTGAGACTAAAATCGTGTGTCGACGTGAAAATCGGACCTTTCTGGAAATGATTGGAGTGTAAGAAATTTGGTCTTCAAGTTTACAAATATGGATAAAGGAAATAATCTCAATTGAAATGGTGTTGTCGGACTTATGTCGAATGCGGTAATGTGGGATCACTCGCGAATATCTGTGTAGAAGTAAAAGCATCAATTTGGTAACCTGAGAATAATTCTTAGTACGTTCGAGGACGAACGTTTGTTTTAGAGGTGGAGAATGTGATGACCCAAAATGTCATCTTTAAATTAAATAATTATCTCAGTGTTTTAAGACCTTGAAAAGCAGTATCAACAATTTCTCGACTTGCATGCACAATCCGTATAATTTTTCGGAAGGTTTTTTTATGTGAAAAAAATGGATTAAATTGTGAACTAGAGCTTTAAAACTCAACCGAGTTGACTTCGGTCAACATTTTGAGCAAACGACCCCGGATAAAAGTTTTGACCATTTCGGTAGTTCCGTATCGTGATTTAGGACTTGGTCATATGCCCGAAATCGAATTTGGAGGTCCCTAGATTAAATTATCGCCATTTAACGGAATCTAGAAATCTAAGGTTAAAGATTTCTTAGGTTTGACCGGAGAGTTGACTTTTTGATATCGGGGTTGAAATCCAGTTCTGAAATTTTTCATAGCTTCATTATGTCATTTATGACTTGTGTGCAAAATTTGAAGTCAATCGGATTTGATTTGATAGGTTTTTGCATCGAATATAGAAGTTGGACGTTCCTAGTTTCATTAGGCTTCAATTGGGGTGTGATTCACGGTTTTAGTGTTATTTGGTGTGATTTGAGGTTTCGACTAAGTTCGTATGATGTTTTAGGACCGGTTGATGCATTTTTGTCGAGGTCCCGAGGGCCTCGGGTGGATTTCGAAAGGTTAACGGATATAAAAGGCTGCTGAAATTTTCTGGGCAGTTTTTGCATTTTTCGCACGTGTGAACAGTTACCGCACATGCGTGAACAGTATCCGTGTACAGTAACACATGAATAGTATCCGTGTATAGTACACATGAACAGTACCCCCGTGTATAATACCCATGAACAGTACCGTAAACAGTCCCCGTGAATAGTACAAACGCGTGAACAATAACCCCGAATTCTGGACAGAATGTTTATTTCTGAAAATGGGACTTTGTCCCATTTTCCATTTTTTGTCAAATTGGAGCTCGGGAAGAGGCAATTTTTAGGAGATTTTCGGAGAAAAATAACGGGGGTAAGTGTTCTTAACTTAATTTTGGTTAGATTACCCGAATCTATTACTAGTTTTGGTATTAATTCTGTGAATTTAGTTGGAAGAGTTTCAAAACTCTCTCGGATAGATTTGAGGATTTGAAGGTCGAAATGTTATCGAAATTTAGTAATTTTGGTATGCTTAGACTCGTGGTTGGATGAGGTTTCATATTCCGTAATTTTTGTCAGGTTCCGAGATGTGGGTCCCACGGGAAAATTTTTAGTGCAATTTTGAATTTTTAATGGAAAATGTAGAATTTCATATGGAATTAATTCCTATAATTTTTATTGACTGAATCGAATTTGTTATGACTAGATTTGAGAATTTTGGGCACAAATTTGCGAGGCAAAGGCTTGTTGGAATTTTGAATTGGTTGCAAAGCGAGGTAAGTGTTTGGTCTAACCTTAGTTTGAGGGATTAGGAGTTGTGTCCTATTTGTTATGTGTTATTTGTTGAGTAGGACGTATAAGCATGGTGAGGAGTGTCTATACATTGGTGTCAAGCATGCCCGTGAGTCTTATACTTTGATTAATGTGACTCCGTTTCGTATTGTATATGTTCTATATGATAATTTCTATTGAGGAATATGACTCGTGGAAGTATTATTGTTAATTAAACATGATAGAACATTGGCTCAAGTTGAGAATTTAATTGTTGAACATTGTAGAGCATTGACTCAAGTTGAGAATTGAATTGTTGAACATTGTAGAGCATTGGCTCAAGTTGAGAATTGAATTGTTGAACATTGTAGGGCATTGGCTCAAGTTGTGAATTGAGTTGTTAAGTAAACGTGAAAGAAGAAAGGAGAGAGAGAATCATGATATTGTCTCCCTTGCCGGGATGTTATTGTTTTGATGTTGTTTCCCTTGCCGGGATTTGATTGTTGTACTATTGTTCCCTTGCCGGGATTTTATTGTGATTTCATTTATTTCCTTGCCCTTATTCCTTGTGATTGTTGTTTGGGTGAGGAAGAGTGTTAAAGCATGAAGGGTGATGCCGTGTATGATTTGGTGAGGAAGAGTGTTTAAGCACGAAGGGTGATGCCGTGTATAATTTTGTGAGGAAGAGTGTAAAGCACAAAGGGTGATACCGTGCCGCACGATGTACAATTCTATGCCGATTATATTGATTTTATGGTAAGGGTGAGAGTAAAAGCACGAAGGGTGATGCCGTGCAGTTTATATTGATTCTTATGATGAGGACGAGAGTAAAAGCGCGAAGGGTGATGTCGTGCACTTGTCCTTGATTTTTCCTAATTCTAATTGAGTTATGTTGTCATTTATGTTTATTTACTGATTTTCTGTTGTTACTTGATTTTATTTCGATGTTATAGATTCCCTTACCCTTATTTCTTGTGATTGTTGCTTGGGTGAGAAAGAGTGTAAAGCATGAAGGGTGATGCCGTGTATTGTTTTGGCGAGAGAGTGTTAAAGGACGAAGGGTGATGTCGTGCACTTTCTGTTTACTGTGTTTACTTGTTATTAAAAATTCAAGTGTATTAACTGTTTAGATCCCTTTACCGTTGTGATTTTTTGTGTTGGAATCCATAGTGTTTACAATACCTCGCCTTTTTTTATGTTCAATACTTCAAATTTCAGAATTTGTTACATTTTTAACTCAATCGATTTCTCAATTAAATTTTCCTTAAACCGTTTGCGGTTGTACTTTACTCAAAAAGGAATTTCTATTATGTTTTGATTTATTGATTTCTCGTATTAAAGGTGATGATTTATTCGATATTGTACTTTAATTGAAAATGGTATTTTCTTTATCAAATGATTTCTAAAAATAACTTCATATTTTCTTGTTGGTTTCCTAATTGGGTTGGAAGTTGTACTCTACTTTATGTTAAGTGAGTGAGGCTCTTTAAATATTCTTAATTATATTGGGTTATGGAACCTATGAACTAAGTAACACGAGGATATTGTTGTGCAATGTGAGGCAGAACTAGGTTATGGAACCTATGAACTAAGTAACACTCGAAACGATAATTTCTTTTCACAGTAGCTGCACATAATAATCGAATATTGATAGGAAACCTCTTAACAACTAAAGCCCCATTCCAACACTTTCACATACTACCAATGATAAAGGAAACACGCAATAAATCATAACCATTTCCTATGTCAACCATTCATGAAGTCATTTCTCTCCTGGTAATTACCATAGCAAATTTTGAACGGAACCTCAATATTTATCCATCACACATACTGAAATCGAATCCGTTCGCATTCATTAGTGATTTCAACGATCTCTTCTGACCAAACACACTACTCAGGTGACATGACACATCAATACATGCCTAAGCCACAACTTGCATAATACGTGCACCAATAAGAAATGGTCCGAACATACTCAAATCATGAAAATGACTCAACTGAGAGAGTTGTACCTCAAACTCACCAGTATTGCCACAACACAAGGCTGAGACCCTGTCTCACATCATAGAAATAGGACACACAAATTTGACTCGCAAGGTCATGTTTCCATACAGCTTTGCTGCAACGCGCGATCCTATCCAAATACTACTCCACATGAAACACCTCAAGTCACACTATGCTTGAAATCGACAACCATGCTCAATTGATGTCTGGAGCCAAAGCAAATCATTACACCCATGGTGAAACAAATAACACACACCACGCAAACCTGATAGAACATAACCGGTACGTTATCCACCGAGCAACACCCAATTACTCATCCCGCTTGACTTCCACTACTACAACTCCTATCGGAGCCAGACGATCCGGTGCCCGGCACCAAATTAATACCGAAATCAACAACCTCACCCAGCGACATGCCTAGCCATATGAAACTCATCTGAAAAGTCCCCCAACACCAGAACTGAATTAATGATAGCAACCTTTGCACTGACATCCATCACGAATGCCCAATTAAGAAAGCAATCCTTCCCAACCATCCGCCGGTCCTTTGAAATATAAACCACTCTACTAGAACATAATCCAATGCACTTCATCACTCAACTCGTGGCATTTTCGGTATTGCCCATAGCGCAATAGTTCAGAATCACTCAATACTAAGACAACCAGTCTGAATTCCGACATCACATCCAAAATCTAACATACCAGCAAACAAAGATCCACTCGAGCCTCCAAATCCCGATTGCCGCTAAACGGTGCCGAATACACACGATCCACCACCACAACCTAGCCTGTACATGAGAACTCCCAGTCTCCAACTCCATATGGAACACAAATCATCATACCTGATTCCAGTTTCCACCGTGCGAATACATGCACACCTTTTATACCTAATCATTCCACGACAGATACTCAAAATTTCCCTGTTCTACCAAGCAAACCTGAATACGACCAGTGGACCCACCAAGAACATGCCGCAATACTACCGAAATATCATCAGTTTAATCATATTACCTTTTTCTGAGACATATACTCTCATCAAATCACTTCCAATTAGCAATACCATTTTCTTAATCATCTAAAGATCATTCACCCTAATCATCTGAAGCTCATTTCTCTAATCACCTAAAGCTGCCCGTACCGCCTAAGAATGTTATGAATTTCCATTCAGAACTGAAATGTAACCTTACACGGGCAAATCTCAACCCTTCACAACATATCGCATATACCATACCATCCTAAGGTAACATGAGGACTTCACCTCCTTTCCGAACCATGAACGTTTACGTACTCAACTAGTCAAGAACTTCTATTGATCCCATCTAGAAGAAAAATCATTACACATCCCATGCTCTGCATGACATACATAGGTCTTGTTCAAATTCTTACAATACCGATACGACGGATGAGATCTGTATAAATTCATAACACCGCCGAATCAACAATTCATTGGATCTATACTTCTGGCAAGAACTATCACCTCATTCTGAACCAAACCATGGTCTTAACCCCTTAATTTACTTCATATACTTAGATTACACTGATCTCGAATTCAATGATCTTGTCTCACCCATTACGAACTGCTCAGGCAATAAGCCACCCCAGACATAATCAAAAGCCGCATATGATGCCCCAATATGCCAACAGGCTACCAATTCGAACGCGATACAAAAAAAGAAAACGAACTCTGGAAGGAATTACCAATCCCACGCAATAATACAGACTTTCCTTAGAAAACAAGAAGCAAGGCATACAAAATAGCATATAGAAAACTATACTCAACATCACATTGTTGCAAACTTCATACTTGGTTTACATCTTTAATCAATCAAGTGATCACATGCCACACTTATATAATCTTCCCGTGGGACACACTCCCACAACCTACCACAAAAATATCTGGAGCGTACATCCAAACCATCGGTCGCACTAACGCTAAAGAGCGATCAAGAATTATTAACCAGGACGCAAAACCCTTTTTACAAAACACCGATCTTAGGTGACGCTGAAGACAATACCAACTTACCATAAACATCGAAACTTATCTCTTGCTCATCCGAGCTCATGACATCTTGTCAAAAAATTTCCTTCACTCGTGCCATTCTCGGCCCAATTTCCACAACCAGAACTGATTCACCAGCATGCATCAAATCGGAACTAACATAGTACATAACCGCACAATCCACTAACCAATAGCAAGCTCCCCAACTTGGCTCGAAGCCATAGATCACAACATACTATACTCATAACGCATATACTCCATTGTTGCCTCAATACCATAGTGAGATTAAACTCGATCCTTCATAAGCTTGTGGAAACACAAATCATTTAGAATTTTTAACTCTTCTACAAATCTCGCATTCACTCACACAACAGTTAAGCCCACTCTCTAGGCGATCCAATTTAGATTTCAACACATTTTATTCACTTGCAATTGAGGTATTCTAATAGATAACATAAGGATAACACAACTTTAGAACACACCGCAGGAGATGGCCCACCTGCTTTGCCCCCAACTAACATTTCTGCATACCTTCCACCGTCATAAGCATTACGTAGTCACTTGATCTTCCTGAGTCTGTACTCATACCGTAACATGAAATTTACTTCACTCTCAACTAGGAGACATGAAAAGATTCTTCACACGCCCATAACTCGGGCTATAACTTGAATCACGATGGACTTGAAGCATCTATTAGTTCTTCCATCATTCAGCAGACCCTTCTCATCGCTTCCAAATCATATAGATACGCCTCGCAGTACTAACATACTCATCACATAGCCACAACCATTATTTCCACTAACAGGGACACTACCGAACATATAAGTTCAAAAACACTTGTTCACACAATCAGCACCTCGGCGCTCCTGCCATAGGCAAAGATCCAACCTCAAGTCCTCCAGACTGGCCCACCATAAGCTCACAGAGATAACACCTCGCTCCTCGATTGGGGAATCACAAGCCATCGAGGCACATCTGATACTGCGTGCCCATGCGCGCATACGAACGCGTGGAAGGAATTTCAAAAGTTTCTTTTCAAGATGAATCAAGGACGCACGATAAGAATTCAAGAATGTGAAGTTTTCCTAAAGGTTCTGCAGCCTCTCCAGGATAAATATAGACGTCTCTGTACCGATCCGCGAGACTCTACTAAACCAGCTCATAACTCGCGAGACCAATTAACCTAGGCTCTGATACCAACTTGTCACGACCCCAACCCCGGTCATGATGGCGCCCAACACACTGCTAGGCAAGCCCGACAATTCAACAACATTATCCATAACATTATTCAAACCTCTTCCAATCATCAAAACACCTCAAACAACATCAAATTACCCAAAACTCATCGAATTCAAGCCTAATTTTCTAAAAACTTCCGAAATACACGTTCGATCAAAAACCTGACCAAACCACGTCCGAATGACCTGAAATTTTGCACACATATCCCAAATCACCTAACGAAGCTACAACAAGTCTCGGAATTCCATTCCGACTTTCAGATCAAAATCTCACCTATCAACCGGAATTCGCCAAAATACTAACTTCGCCAATTCAAGCCAAATCCTTCCACAGACTTCCAAAATGAATTCTGATCGCGCTCCTAAGTCATAAATCATCCCCCGAAGCTAACCGAATCATCGTGATTCAAATCCGAGCCCTCTAACACATAAGTCAACGTCCGGTTGACTTTTCCAAAACAAACCTTCCTTAAAGAGACTAAGTGCCTCATTTCCTACTAAAACCAATCCAAATCAACTCGTTCACACCCAACACTGATAATGAAGCATAAAGAAATAGGAAATGGGGAAAACAGGGTGGTAACTCACGAGACGACGGGTCGGGTCGTCACAGTGAGGCTTGAATGCCTTTCCCTTTGTCTTCAGTCTTGGAAACTGTTGGTCTCATGTTGTACATGTAAAATACTTGTTTATTAATTGACAGTAATTTTAAGCCTACTTAACTGATCTGCTAAATTATTATCTTTTCCTTTAATATGTTCAAAAACCAGATTATATATTGATATAGTATCAATAAAATTTAACCATCTTCTTCTACTACTATTCTTTACATTTATCTTTTGGTGAAATTTAACTATGGCTTCGCAATCAGTTCTAATTGTTACTTCTTGTTTATTTAATATATATAATTTAAAACTATTTAATTCGTAAATTACAGCTAATATCTCTGCATCTATACTACTCATATTTCCTTTTTCTTTATATTTACCACTTTGATAAGCACATATTTTTCTGTGCTCTTATCACTATATTTATTTGGTTTTGCTTTTAGAACTGCTCCCCATCCTTCAAAACTACCGTCTGTTTCTATTATCAAGTAGTCTGTTTCTAGTGGCATATTTAAATCAGGAATATTTTTTATTTTTTCTTTAATTTTTTGTACTAATTTAATGTCTTCTGTGTTAAAATGGTTTTGTCCTATAGCTCATGTCTTAGCATATAATGATCCTTCTATTTTTCCTAAGTCTTTAATAAAGTTTCTCGCATAATTTACTATTCCCAAAAACTTTTGTAGCTCTTTGGTACTATCTAATTTATCTGGCATTTTTAGGGCCTTTTTAGCTATATGGGGTTGTAATTTAATTTTTCCATCCCCTAAGATTACTCCTAGAAAATTTATATAATTCTTACATAGTTCCATATTCTTTTTACTAATTATTATTCCATTATCTACAAATAATCTAAATATTTTCTGTAAATGTCCTAAATGTTCTTTAATATCTTTACTAAATACTAGTATATCATCTACATATACTAAAACAAATCTCTTATATTCTCCAAATATACTATCCATTTTTCGTTGAAAAATTGGTGGAGTTGTCTTTAAGTCCGAACGACATTACTAGCCATTCGAAGTGTCCTTCTGGACAATTAAATGCAGTCCACTCAATGCTTTCTTCATGCATCTTTACTTGCAAATACCCTGATTTACAGTCAAACTTGCTGAATATCCTTTTTCCTTGTATTCTATTTATTAGTTCTGTTTTATCAGGTAACTTATATCCATCTGTTCTAGTGTTATCATTAAGTCTTTTGTAGTTTATTACCATTCTTGCTTTTCCTCTTACTATCTCACTATGGTTTCTAACCATAAAGGCTGCTGACCTGTGTTTAGAAGTGGATCTTCTTATTATTCCTAAATTTATAAGTTCTTTAATTTGAATTTTGAAGTCTTCTAGATCTTGATTTGTAGCTTCTATTGAGGCTGTTTTAATTATATATTCTGGATTAATTATATCTAGTTTACACATAACTTTATTGTTTTCTCAATGTTTTAAAGGTTTTTCTCCTATTATTTCTATTTCATCTAATATTTTTATTATATTATCTAGATCTTTTTCGTTCTTTATTATTCCTATTTTTTGTAGTCCTGTTTTAAAATTGTATAATTCTATTTCAACATCTATTAAAGTATAGTCTTTTTCTAATATATCTCTATCTTCATTTTCTTATAGTATTAAGGTTTTACATTCTTCTTTAATCTTACAGCATGTATTTTTATCTTTACACTCTTTACAACATTCTTTTTGATTTTCTTGCAAGTTTTTCTGGCTTGCGTCCAGTCGTGTTCTTATCCTGGTTGCAGTTTCTATTGTTTGTACTGGTGTTTGTGTAATATTTTTAAAGAATATTACTCCATCTCTACTGAGTGGACAACTACCATTATTATGTAATATAAAACTTAATCCTAGTACAAAGTCTACATTTATGTTTAAGTTTCTTACCTAGATTTTATCTACCTTGTAGCCGGGTTTATAGAAATCTAAACATGTATTTATAAAGCTAATCTGTGATTTATCTATATAATGTCTGTATATATTATGGGTTCCATCTATCTGCATAGGTGCAACTGGCTTTTCTAAGGTTTTGATTAGATTTGGGGGAACTATCTTTTTGTTTATTATACATCTTGTGCACCCAGAATGTCACGACCCCAATTCAGCCCGGTTGTGATGGCGCCTCTCGTGAAGACAAGGCCAGCCTACACAACACTCACCTTAACCCTTTAAACATTAAGAGTCATTTTTAAGTCTTTAAATTAAATAATGTTTCATAATAAAATCATGGAATAACAGTGCGGTATAAAATACCAGCCCGACCTCGGGGTGTCACTAGTCATGAGCAACTATCAAGATCTGAATACAACAAAAGTCTAAAAATGTACTAAATACAGTAATAACAATGAGGGGAAGGAAGCGGTGCTGCGAACGTCATGCAACCACCTTTCTAACTCTGATGACTCTGCGACTGAGCTATCAATACCCGCTACCGGGTTCCGATATACCTGAATCTGCACACGAGGTGCAGGGAGTAATGTGAGTACTCCAACCCAGTAAGTAATAAGAGTAAATAAAGGTTGAGCAGTAGGAAACAATGAATCCACATTTACGTTGGGTTCAATAAACACAACAGGCTTTCAATTCATAATACGAGTCAATCTTCCCTTTTAAAATCCAGCTTTTAGTAAAAATCGTCTTTGAAATACCTTCCAACAGTTTTAGTAGGGGTTCAATACCATTTAAAATAATAATAGAGATTAAATTCATAATCGGCCCCTCGGCCAAAGCATAGTTTGTAAAACAGCCCCTCGGGCAAAACAGTAATCACAAACACTTCATAACTTGAAAATCTCAGTGGAAATAACCAATGTCAAATCAGTGATTAATTTCTGAACATCTCATAAACCCCAGTTTAAATAAAAGTTGTTTTAAAACATTTGTGCAACTTTCCGACAGAGGCTCAATATAAAGATGAGTGAAAACAGTCAATAAATCAACATATTCGATAGAAACTCATTTTAAGAGGAGTGAAATCAATAAGTCCATAAACAGGCCTCTCAAGCAAAACACCACTCATATGCATGTATATATCTATCGCCCCTCGGGATAGCCTCTCTGTCACTCGTGACTTAACCCTTACCAATCAGTACTCGTACTCAGCATTCACGCTCAATTGGTACCATATAGTAACCGCTGCGGCATGCAGCCCGATCCGTATATCTCTCACAATAACTGAAATCAAAGTAACTGCTGCGGCGTGTAGCCCGATCCATGCATCGCTGTGGCGCACAACCCGATCCATATAAATAGTCGATTGCGCTTGCTTGGGGTGTGCAGACTCCGGAGGGGCTACTACTGCCTAAGCGCTATATTGCTGCGGCGCGCAGCTCGATCCATATATGTATCGCTGCGGCATGCAGCCCGATCCATATACATATATATATATATACATTGCTGTGGCGTGCAACCCGATCCATAGATATATAAACCTCACAACTAGGCCCTCGGCCTCTCTTAGTCATTAACCTCACCATCAGACTCTCAGTCTATCTCAGTCATCAATCTCACAATCAGACCCTCGGTCTATCTTAGTAAAATAGGGAACTCAGCCCAAAACAATTTCCACATGTTAAGAATATAGTGATAAAGGCAGATTTGAGCAGTAAACAGGTAAAACATGACTGAGAATATGCTTTCAAACATATAAAGTGAGGAAAGATAGTAAAAATGCCCCTAAGGGTCTCAACAAGTCGGCACAAGGCCCCAAACATGGCATACAGCCCAAAAATATAATAATGTCAAACAATTAACTATCAAATACACATTAAAATATTTGTTCGGGATGGACTAGGTCACAATCCCCAGCGGTGCTCTACCCCACGCTCGTCATCCAGCATGCAAGTCACCTCAAAGTAACACAACGACGTATAATCCGGGGTTTCAAACCTTCAGGACAGTATTTACAACCATTACTTACCTCGATCCGGTCAAAAATCTAGCCCACGATGCCTCGCCCGCACGAATCGACCTCCCGATGCTCCAAATCTAGCCACAATCAGTACATAATCATTAAAATATGCTAAGGGAGAGAAGCCCACTCGAAAATATCCAATTTAACATCAAAATCCTGAAATTGCTCAAACCCGGGCCCCGGGCCCACGCTTCAGAATTCGACGAAACTCACAAAATTCGACAACCCATTCAACCACGAGTCCAACCATACCAAAATTACTAAATTCGGACAACAATTCGGCCTCCAAATCTTCAAATCTTATTTTCAAATCCCTAGGTCCAAATCCCCAATTTACACCTCAAAAACATGTAATCTAGTCGGATTATTCGATGATAATTCAATATTATGGAGTAGAAATGATCACAAGTGACTTACCTCAAGATTTCCCATGATTTCTTGCTCAAAAATTGCCCCAAAAAAAGTTCAAAATGAGTACAAAACGCAACAGCTTTAATAAACCTATTCTGGTCGCTAAAAGAGCCATTCCCATCGCTAAAAGTGACAAATCTGGCCGCTAAAGGTGCGCACCAGATCCTGTTGCACCAGCAATGTTTAATTTTACTAAAAAGTCTCTAACTCCATCATACGAACTCGGAATTCGATGATTCTTGTTCCTATGAGTCACAAATAATGATACGAACATAGTACTTCAATCGAAACTCAATTCCGAGCTTGTTTGCTTAGTGCGATATCCATTTCACTCATTAAACAATTAACTCATGATTCGCGTCATAAACCCAATCGCGACTTGATGAAATTAGACCAAACTTTCCAAATCACTCCTATAATTCATTATTGAAATTTTGGAAGTCTCGAAATCAAATTTCGACCGCTAGAACTCAAAATGCACCTTTGGATCATTATATGCTTATGCTCAAAACGGCAAAAATCTTCCAAACCTTATCCTAGCCTCATGGGACCTCGACCAAAATTGAAACATAATTCATAACATCATTAAAACATGTTACAATCATCAAAACACCTCACACAACATCAGATTACCCAAAACTCATCGAATTCAAGCCTAAGTTTCCAAAAACTTTCGAAATACACTTTCGATAAAAAACCCGACCAAACGATGTCCGAATAACCTGAAATTTTGCACACACATCAAAAATGACATAACGAAGCTACAGCAACTCTTGTAATTCCATTCCGACCCTCGGATCAAAATCTCACCTATTAACCAGAATTCGCCAAAATACTAACTTTGCCAATTCGAGCCAAATCCTTCCACGGACTTCCAAAATGCATTCCGATCGCGCTCCTAAGTCATAAATCCCCTAACGGAGCTAACCAGATTATAAAAATTCTGATCTGAGATCATATACAAACAAGTCAACTCTTGGTCAAACCTTTCAAATTCAAAGCTTTCATCTAAGACTATTCTTTCAAATTCCTTCCGATTTTCCTGAAAACCAAAACCATCAATCTACATCAGTCATAATACATCATAAGGGGCAAGTCATGCCTGAGAACTAGTGATCAAAGTACAAAAGCTCAAAACGACCGGTCGGGTCGTTACATCCTCCCTCACTTAAACACACGTTCGTCCTCGAACGTACTCAGAGTTGTTCTAAAAGCCAACCAATAGCTGAATAACTTTACCATGCATAACTCGGGGGTCATCCCACGTCACCCTATCTCATATAGGTGTGATAACAAATAGAAGCTAAAATTACGCAACCCAATCTAGCCCATGAATCATAGAACCACATTTTCACTTCTGAAACCATCAATACGATCAAAATCTCACACTCATACACTGAATAGGCCCAAACCACCTGTAATAGCCCATGCCTGCAACCTCAGGTGCAATTATATGATTACCACATAACTCAAACACTCGTAGCGATAACTTCTATTCACAGCAGCTGCACATAACAATCGAATACCGATAGAAAACTTCTTATCAACTAAAGTCTCATTCCAACACTTCCATATACTGCCAATGATAAATGAAACACGCAATAAACCATAACTATTTCTCAGATCAACCACTCATAAGGCCACTTCTCCTTTGGCAAGGACCATAGCAAATTTCTGAGCCGAACCTCGATATTTATCCTCCCGACATGCTGAAATCGAATCTATTTGTATTCATTAAGATCCCAATGATCTCCTCTAATCCAACACACTACTCTGGTGACATGCATAATACCACTTGCATAATACGCGCACCAATAAGCAATGGTCCGAACATACTCAAATCATGAAAATGACTCAATTGAAAGAGCTGTACCTCAAGCTCACCAGTACCGCCACAACACAAGGTTGAGAACCCGTCTCGCATTGTAGGAACATAATGCACGAATCTAACCCGCAAGGTCATACCTCCACATAACTTCACTGTGATGCGTGATCCTATCCAACACTGTTCCACATGAAACACCTCAAGTCATTATGCTCAAAATCGACAACCACGCATAAGTTGATGTTTGGAACCAAAGCAATCATTACACCCACGGTGAAACAAATAACATACACCACGCACACCCGATAGGACATAACCAATACACCGTTCACCAAGCAACACCAAATTACTCTTCCCGCTCGACTTCCACTATGAAACCCTAATAGAACTGCACCATATGTGCCTATAACCAACAAATCATATCGCCTCGCAACACAGAAAGGTAACTCATAGGTCTCCCTAGATTACTAATAAGCTCAATAACATATGAATCAACACACACCTCACCATTGGCAACTCGAAGTCAACCAAGCCATCATGATACAGAACACACATCCATATAAGTCTACCAATGACGAAATCATAGTGCATACTAATATCTGACTAACTTACCCATATCTTTCTATTCACAACCACAAGCTAACCTGTATGTGAGAACTCCCAGTCTCCAAGTCCATAAAACACACGAATTACCATATCTGATCCCAATTCAGCCACTCTCATATATAACTCACCTCTAGTACCCAATCATCCCACAAGAGATACTCTAAGATTTTTCTGTGCTACCAAGCAAATTCGAATATCAGCAGCCGATCTGACGAAAAGTGCTGCAATACTACCGAAGTACCATCAACTTAATCACATTGCCTCTTAAGAGAACATATACCCTCGTCAATCACCTCAATTAGCATTACCATTTCCTTAATCATCTTCAGATCATTTCTCAAATCATCTGAAGCTCATTTCTCTAATTATCTTAAATTGCCTGCGAAACACCCGTAGAAACTCATTATCTCATAAGCATCCAAAGAGTTAATCATATCCTCACCATACCAACTCGGCCTACTACCAAGTTATCCCAGCTATCTGAATTCCCTTCTGATTTACCTTCAACTCGATACTCATTCTTGCTATAACATTACAATTCTTTCAACCTAGACTTACCACACGAAACCCAAGCGTAAAGCCACACCGTCTAAGGCTCATAAGCAACCGAATACTTTCTCAGATATTCCCACGAGAACCCTGATCAAAATACTTTATCCTGAAGAGACTTTATGCGAATCTAAATCCGCTACCTTTACCTTCATGATACTGATACATAGAATCCCATAATTACATAGAAGTTCCATAAGTCTTGAACCCTTCCAATGAAAACTCGATTTCTAGCCAATATACTACTTTGAGATACCTAATTGTTACATGTAGAATCTTGAACACATTAGAACCTTTCTCGAGAGTCATTCACACTATTCCAACTACAATTAGCCTGATCAAATGAACAGACCACCCGTACCTCATTAGCAATCTGACACCACAAGATGTAGCCTTATCTCAATACAACCAAGCAACCTCCTGCTCTATGCACCGAGCACCCTTTACCAACGATAACTCATGACATCCCGTGATTCTCTTTCTCCATAAAGCATAGTATAACCTTTGTCTTCCTTTACTCGAGCCATTCTCGGTCTCAATTTTTGCAAGTCATAACTAATTCACTCGCACGCCTCAAACTGAAACCAACATAGCACCTAACCGTGCAATCAACTACACACAATAGACTCCCCCACTTGCTTGAAGCCATAGATCAAGATACCCTCAATAACTCATAACACTTTTACTCTATTGATGCCACAATACCATAATGAGATTAAACTCAACTCATTTGTAAGCTTGTGAAAACACATATCATCCAGTACTATAAACCTTCTGCAAATCACGCATTCATCCCCACAACAGTTAAGCCCACTCTCTTAAGCGACCCGAAATTTCAAATTTCAACACGTACCTTTCACTTACACATGAGATCTTCTAACATACACATAAGGATCACACCACTTCAGAACACTCCGCAGGAGGTAATCCACCTGCTTCGCCTCAATATAACATTTCTATATACCTTCCATTGTCATACACATTACATAGTCACTTAGTCTTCCTGAGTCTGAACTCATACCGCAACATGAAATTTCCTTCACTCCAACTAGGGGACATGAAAAGATTCTTCACACGCCCATAACTCGGGGCTACACATCCAATCACAATGGAAATCAAACAATTAATAGTTCATCTATCATCCAACAGACCTTCCTCGTCACTTCCAAGTTATATAGAAACATCTCGCAGTACTAACATACTCGCCACACAACTATCCAGCCGTCATTCCCACTAATAGGGACAATACCGAACATATAAGTTCAAAACACTTGCTCACACAATCAGTACCTCGGTGCTTAAGCCCTAGGCAAAGATTCGGCCTCAAGTCCTTTAGACTGGCCCAACATGAACTCATAGAGATCACATCTCGCCCCTAGATCAGGGGATCACAAGCTAACAAGGGACATTTGATACTGAGTGCTCATGTACGCATGCGAACACGTGGAAGGAATTTAAAGAGTTACTTCCCAAGCTGAATCAAGGACGCACGATAAGAATTCCAAGAATGTGAAGTTTTTCCTAAAGGTTCTGCAGCCTCTCGAGGATAAATACAGACGTCTCCGTACCGATCTGCAAGACTCTACTAAACCTGCTCATGACTCGTGAGATCTATGTAACCTAGGCTCTGATACCAACTTGTCACGACCCTAAACCGGCCCGATCGTGATGGCGGCTCTCGTGAAGACAAGGCCAGCCGACACAACACTCACCTTAACCCTTTAAGCATTAAGAGCCATTTTAAGTCTTTAAATTAAATAATGTTTCATAATAAAATCTTGGAATTACAGTGCAGAATAAAATACCAGCCTGACATCGGGGTGTCACTAGTCATGAGTAACTATCAAGGTCTGAATACAACAAAAGTCTAAAAATGTACTAAATACAGTAACAACAATGAGGGGAAGGAAGCGGTGCTGCAAACGTCATGTAGCGACCTTGCTAAGTCTGATGACTCCGTGGTTGAGCTATCAACACCCGCTACCGGGTTCCGATATACCTGAATCTGCACACGATGTGCAGGGAGTAATGTGAGTACTCCAACCTAGTAAGTAATAAGAGTAAATAAAGGCTGAGCAGTAGGAAACAATGAATCCACATTTACGCTGGGTCCAATAAACACAACAGGCTTTCAATTCAAAATACGAGTCAATCTTCCCTTTTAAAATCCAGCATTTAGTAAAAATCATCTTTGAAATACCTTCCAACAGTTTCAGTAGAGGTTCAATACCATTTAAAATAAAAATAGAGATTAAAGTCATAATCGGCCCCTCGGGCAAAGCATAGTTCGTAAAACAGCCCATCGGGCAAAACAGTAATCACAAACACTTCATAACTTGAAAATCTCAGTGGAAATAACCAATGTCAAATCAGTTATTAATTTCTCAACATCTCATAAACCACAGTTTAAATAAAAGTTGTTTTAAAACATTTGTGCAACTTTCCGACAGAGGCTCAATATAAAGATGAGTGAAAACAGTCAATAAATCAATATATTCGATAGTAACTCATTTTAAGAGGAGTGAAATCAATAAGTCTATAAACAGGCCTCTCAGGCAAAACACCACTCATATGCATGTATATATCTATCGCCCCTCGGGATAGCCTCTCTGTCACTCGTGACTCAACTCTTACCAATTAGTACTCGCACTTAGCATTCACACTCAATTGGTACCATAGAGTAACCGCTGCGGCATGCAGCCCGATCCGTTTATCTCTCACAATAACTGAAATCAAAGTAACTGTTGCGGCGTGCAGTCCGATCCATGCATCGCTGTGGTGCACAACCCGATCCATATAAATAGTCGACTGCGCTCACTGGGGTGTGCAGACTCCGGAGGGGCTCCTACAGCCCAAGTGCTATATTGTTGCGGCACGCAGCCCGATCCATATAAGTATCGCTGCGGTGTGCAGCCCGATCCATATACATACATATATATATATATATATATATATATATATATATATATATATATATATATATATATATATATATATACTGCGGCGTGCAGCCCGATCCATAGATATATAATCCTCACAACTAGGCCCTCGGCCTCTCTCAATCATTAACCTCACCATCAGACTCTCAATCTATCTCAATCATCAATCTCACAATCAAACCCTCGGTCTATCTCAGTAAAACATGGAACTCAGCCCAAAACAATTTCAAGATGTTAAGAATATAGTGTTAAAGCCAGATTTGAGCAGTAAACAGGTAAAACATGACTGAGAATATGCTTTCAAACAAATAGAGTGAGGAAAGATAGTAAAAATGCCCCTAAGGGTCTCAACAAGTCGGCACAAGGCCCCAAACATGGCATACAACCCAAAAATATAATAATGTCAAACAATTAACTATCAAATACGCATTAAAATATTCGTTCGGGATGGACTAGGTCACAATCCCCAGCGGTGCTCTACCCCACGCTTGTCATCCAGCGTGCAAGTCACCTCAAAGTAACACAACGACGTATAATCTGGGGTTTCAAACCCTCAGGACAGTATTTACAATCATTACTTACCTCGACCCGGTCCAAAATCTAGCCCGCGATGCCTCGCCCGTACGAATCAACCTCCGGATGCTCCAAATCTAGCCACAATCAGTACATAATCATTAAAATATGCTAAGGGTGCGAAGCCCACTCGAAAATATCCAATTTAACATCAAAATCCCGAAATTGCTCAAACCTGGCCCCCGGTCCCATGCTTCGTAATTCGACGAAACTCACAAAATTCGACAACCCATTCAACCACGAGTCCAACCATACCAAAATTACTAAATTCCGACAACAATTCAGCCTCCAAATCTTCAAATCTTATTTTCAAATACCTAGGTCCAAATCCCCAATTTACACCTCAAAAACATGTAATCTAGTCGGATTATTCGATGATAATTCAATATTATGGAGTAGAAATGATCACAAGTGACTTACCTCAAGATTTTCTATGATTTCTTGCTCAAAAATCGCCCCAAGCCGTGTTCTTTCACCAAAAAAAAGGTCAAAATGAGCAGAAAAATGCAACAACTTTAATAAACCTATTCTGGTCGCTAAAAGAGCCATTCCCGTCGCTAAAAGTGACAAATCTGGTCGCTAAAGGTGCGCACCAGATCCTGCGGCACCAGCAATATTTAATTTCACTAAAAAGGCTCTAACTCCATCATACGAACTCGAAATTCGATGATTCTTGTTCCTATGAGTCACAAATTATAATATGAACATTGTCCTTCAATCGAAACTCAATTCGGAGCTTGTTTGCTCAGTGCGATATCCATTTCGCTCGTTAAACAATTAACTCATGATTCGCGTCAAAAACTCAATCGCGACTTGATGAAATTAGACCAAACTTTCCTGATCACTCCTATAATTCATTATTAAAATTTTGGAAGTCTCGAGATCAAATTTCGATCTCTAGAACTAAAAATGGACCTTTGGATCATTACATGCTTATGCTCAAAACGGCAAAAATCTTCCAAAAACTCTTCCAAAACTTATCCTAGCCTCCTGGGACCCCGACCAAACTTGCCAACATAATTCATAACATCACTAAAACATGTTCCAATCATCAAAACACCTCAAACAATATCAGAATACCCAAAACCCATCAAATTCAAGCCTAAGTTTCCAAAAACTTCCGAAATACACTTACGATAAAAAACTCGACCAAACGATGTTCGAATAACTTGAAATTTTTCACACACAACAAACATTACATAACGAAGCTACAGCAACTCTCGGAATTCTATTCCGACCCTCGGATCAAAATCTCACCTATCAACTGGAATTCGCCAAAATACTAACTTTGCCAATTCGAGCCAAATCCTTCCACAGACTTCCAAAATGCATTCTGATCGCGCTCCTAAGTCATAAATCACCTAACGGAGCTAACCAAATCATAAAAATTCCAATCCGAGAACATATACAAACAAGTCAACTCTTGGTCAAACCTTTCAAATTCAAAGCTTTCATCTAAGACTGCTCTTTCAAATTCCTTCCGATTTTCCTGAAAACCAAAACCATTGATCTACATCAGTCATAATACATCATACGGGGAAAGTCATTCCCGAGAACTGGCGATCAAAGTGCAAAAGCTCAAAACGACCGATCGGGTCGTTACACGAAATCTACTAGAGCTAACGTTTCTATTTCATAATCTTCTATTTTGATTCTTGCTAAAATCTTTATTGTTCTTAATTTTTTATCTTCATTACATATTAGTGTATCATAATTTTCTATACTCATTAGTTCTTCTTCTACTATTGTTATGTTTTCTTTTATATCTTCTAATTTCTCTTTTCCCTTTTCCATTTTCTGTATTCTTTTTTCTAGTTCATTTATTCTAGCTTCTAATGTCATTATTCTTAAATTCATGGTATGATCATTTATTTCTTGGTATTTTTCCTCTTTCTTTATTTTTGTTTCAAAATATTTTTCTATACATGAAATACATCCTTCTAGATAGCATAATTTACATTTAGCTCTTTTATTTCTACTAGGGTACCATTTGCATATAAAACACTGATTACTATTTAATCCTTTATTTATTTCAAAATTATGGGTACATTCTTCTGTGCAACGACTCGACCGGTCGTTTTGAACTTTTGCACTTTGATCGCCAGTTCCTGGGCATGACTTGCCCCGTGTAACGTATTATAACTGATGTAGATCGTTGGTTTTGGTTTTCATGAAAAATCAGAATGAATTTGAAGGAACAGTCTCAGTTGAAAGCTTTGAATTTGAAAGGTTTGACTAAGAGTTGACTTATTTGTATATGAGCTCGGATCAGAAATTTTATGATTTGGATAGCTTCGTTGGGCGATTTATGACTTAGGAGCACGATCGGAATGCATTTTGGAAGTCCTTGGAAGGATTTGGCTTGAATTGGCAAAGTAAATATTTTGGCGAATTCCGGTTGATAGGTGAGATTTTGATCCGAGGGTCGGAATAGAATTTCGAGAGTTGTTGTAGCTTCGTTATGTCATTTTTGATGTGTTTGCAAAATTTCAGGTCATTTGGACGTCGTTTGGTCGACTTTTTGATCAAATTCAGATTTCGGAAGTTTTGGAATTCTTAGGCTTGAATCCGAGGGTGATTTGATGTTTTGATATTGTTTTAAGCATTCCAAAGGTTGGAACAAGTTTGAATTATGTTATGGGGTGTGTTGGCATGTTTGGTCGGGGTCCCCATGAGGCTCGGATATGTTTTGGAAGATTTTGCCATTTTGAGCATAAGCATGTAATGATCTAAAGGTCAAGTTTTCGTTCTAGAGATCGAAATTTGATTTCGAGACTTTCCGAATTTTGATAATGAATTATAGGACTGATCTAGAAAGTTTGGTATAATTTCATTAAGTCGCGATTGGGCTTTTGACACGAAACATGAGTTAATTGTTTAACGAGCAAAATGGGTATTGAACTGAGCAAATAAGCTCCGAATTGAGTTTTGACTGAAGGGCTATGTTCGTGTTATTATTTGTGACTCATAGGACTATGAATCATCGAATTCCGAGTTCGTATGATGGAATTAGAGCCTTTTTAGTGAAAAGAAAAGATGTTGCTATTTTTCTAGGCAATTTCTGCATTTTTCGCACGTGTGAACAGTAACCGCACCTGCGTGAATAGTATCCGTGTATAATACCATGTACAGTATTCGTGTATAGTACTCGTGTATAGTATATATGAGCAGTACCCCGTATACAGTACCCATGAACAGTACCCATGAACAGTAAAATGCGCGAACAATAACCACGAAAATTCTGGACAGAATGTTGAGTTCTGAAAATAAGACCATTTTTACCAAATTGGAGCTCGGGGAGAGGCGATTTCGGGAGATTTTTAGAGAAAACAACGGGATAAGTGTTCTTAACTTAATTTTGGTTAGATTACCCGAATCTATTACTAGTTTTGGCATTTAATTGGTGATTTTAGTTGGGAAAATTTTGAAAACCCTCTTGGTTTAATTTGAAGATTTGAGGGTTGATTTAATGTCGGATTTCAGTAAAATTGGCATGGTTGGACTCGTGGTTAGATGAGGTTTCATATTCCATAATTTTCTTTGGGTTACGAGACATGGGCCCCACAGGCGAATTTTGAGTGCAATTTCGGATTTTTAATGGAAAATGAAGAATTTCATATGGAATGAATTCCTATAATTTTTATTAACTGAATCGAATTATTGTGGCTAGATTCGAGGCATTCGGAGGTCAATTTGAGAGACAAAGGCATCGCGAGCTAGAGGATTAGTCGGTTCGAGGTGAGTAACGATTGTAAATGATGTCCTGAGGGTTTGAAACCCCGAATTTGCACATCGTAGTGCTATATTAAGGTGAGACACACGTTGGATGATGAGCGCGGGGTCTTTTACTACCGGGGATTGTGACTTGGTCCATTTCGATTGATGATTTTACCGCATATTTGATTGAAACTTATTTGTTATCATCATGATTTGGGCTGATTGCCATACTTGGGCTTTGTGCCAATTATTTGAATCCTTTGGGGATTTTTATCACTATTTCCTCACTGTTTTGACTTATATTTAAACTCATTCCTGTTGATAATTATTGTTTTACAAATCAGCCGCTTTTATGCAGATTTGAAAACTCAAATGATATTTCTAAATGGTATTTTGGGCTGAGAACTACTATTTTACAAATGCCCAAGGGGCTTATGATGATTTCCGGACTGAGTGAGGCTGAGGGCCATATGTGAGGATATGCTGAGTGATATGAGGCCGAGGGCCTAAGATACTATTTATGCCACGAGGTGGCTTGATTGATGTGAGGCCGAGTGATATGAGGTCGAGGGCCTGAGATACTTTATATGCTATGTGGTTGCTTGAGTGCTGTGAGGATATACTGAGTGATGATGCCACGAGGTGGCTTGATATAGCGCTTGGGCCGTAAGGGGCCCTCCGGAGTCTGCACACCCACAGTGAGCGCGGGTACCCATTGTTCTGAGTGATTGATACTATGCCCGAGGGGCTGATATGAGTGATTGTGAGGTAGCCCGAGGGGCTGATACTATTCTGAGAGTGAGCCCGAGGGGCTGTTACTGTTCTGATATTGAGCCCGAGGGGCTGGCACTGTTCTGATATTGAGCCCGAGGGGCTAGTTCTGTTGATATTATGCTCGAGGGGCGGTTTGTTGTACATGTTTTGCCCGAGGGGCTTTTACATTTCTATCATTTTTGTTACTCACTTGTAAACTACTTGCTTTGCTTGTTGGAAAAAAGGGATTTCACTTGATTTCTCACTACTTTACTGTTTAAAGTGATTTTACTGCTTTAGCATGGAATGCCTTGTGTTTTTGCGTGATTACTTGCCTTCAGTCTTTATTTATTATTATTACTAACTGAGTCGGAGTACTCACATTACTCCTTGCACCTTGTGTGCAGATTCAGGTATGTTTTGGCTGATCGGAGGCAGAGTCATCAGGGTTTAGCAATGTAGCTGTCGGCGTTCGCAGCACTGCTTTTCTCTCTCCTCATTTCATTAGTCTGTATTTGTACACTCCAGGCTTTCAGTTGTATTTATACCCTAGTAGATGCTCGTGACTTGTGACACCCCGGTTAGGGCTGTGTCGGGCTGGATTTCTGCATTTCTTATTCATACTTTCCGCTATTTGGTACTATTAAACCATGTTTATACTACATTTGTGTTGGTTTTGGTTTTCAGAAAAAATTAGAATAAATTTGAAGGAACAGTCTCAGTTGAAAGTTTTGAATTTGAAAGGTTTGACTAAGAGTTGACTTATTTGTATATGAGCTTGGATTGGAAATTTTATGATTTGAATAGCTTCGTTGGGTGATTTATGACTAAGGAGCGAGATCGGAATGCATTTTGGAAGTCCGTGGAAGGATTTTGCTTGAATTGACAAAGTTAATATTTTGGCGAATTCCGATTGATAGGTGAGATTTTGATCCGAAGGTCGGAATGGAATTACGAGAGTTGTTGTAGCTTCGTTATGTCATTTGTGATGTGTGTGAAAAATTTGAGGTCATTTGGATGTTGTTTGGTCAACTTTTTGATCGAATTCAGATTTCGGAAGTTTTGGAATTCTTAGGCTTGAATCCGAGGGTGATTTGATGTTTTGATGTTGTTTTGAGCGTTCTGAAGGTTGGAACAAGTATGAATAATTTTATGGGTTGTGTTGGCATGTTTGTTCGGGGTCCCATGAGTCTCAGATAAGTTTTGGAAAAGTTTTTGGAAGATTTTGCCGTTTTAAGCATAAGCATGTAATGATCCAAAGATCCATTTTTAGTTCTAGAGATCGAAATTTGATTTCGAGACCTTCGGAATTTTGATAATGAATTATAGGACTGATATGGAAAGTTTGGCCTAATTTCATCAAGTCGCGATTGGGTTTTTAACACGAAACATGAGTTAATTGTTTAACAAGCGAAATGGGTATTGAACTGAGCAAATGAGCTCCGAATTGAGTATCGACTGAAGGGTTGTGACTCATAGGAACAAGAATCATCGAATTCCGAGTTCGTATGATGGAGTTAGAGCCTTATTATGAAAAGAAAAGCTGTTGCAATTTTCTGGGCAGTTTCTGCATTTTTCGCACGTGTTAACAATGACCACACCTGCGTGAAAAGTACCATGTACAGTACCCCGTGAACAGTACCATGTGAATGGTACCCCCGTGAACAGTACCATGTGAACAGTACCCACGTGTACAGCATATATATATATATATGGATCGAGTTGCGCACCGCAGCAATATAGCACTTGGGCTGTAGGAGCCCCTCCGGAGTCTGCACACCCCTAGTGAGCGCAGTCGACTATTTATATGGATCGGGTTGTGCGCCATAACGATGCATGGATCGGGCTGCACACTGTAGCGGTTACTTTGATTTCAGTTATTGTGAGAGATATACGGATCGGGCTGCACGCCGCAGCGGTTACTATATGGTACCAATTGAGCATGAATGCTGAGTGTAGCCCGAGGGCCGATAGATATATACATGCATATGAGTGATATTTTTGCCTGAGAGGCATGTTTATGGACTTATTGATTTCACTCCTCTTTAAAGTGAATTTCTATCGAATATGTTGATTTATCGACTGTTTTCACTCATCTTTATATTGAGCCTCTTTCGAAAAGTTGAACAAATGTTTTAAAACAACTTTATTTAAACTGGGGTTTATGAGATGTTCAAAAATTAATCACCGATTTGGCATTGGTTATTTCCATTGAGATTTTTAAGTTATGAAGTGTTTATGATTACTGTTTTGCCTGAGGGGCTGTTTTACAAACTATGTTTTGCCCGAGGGGCCGGTTATGACTTTAATCTCTATTATTATTTTTAATGGTATTGAACCCCTACTGAAACTGTTGGAAGGTATTTCAAAGATGATTTTTACTAAAAGTTGGATTTTAAAAGGGAAGATTGACTCGTATTATGATTTGAAAGCCTGTTGTGTTTATTGAACCCAGCGTAAATGTGGATTCATTGTTTCCTACTGCTCAGCCTTTATTTACTCTTATTACTTATTGGGTTGGAGTACTCACATTACTCCCTGCACCTCATGTGCAGATTCACGTATATCGGAACCCGGTAGCGGGTGTTGATAGCTCAGCAGCGGAGTCATCAGAGTTAGCAAGGTGGTTGCATGACGTTCGCAGCGCCGCTTTCTTCCCCTCATTATTGTTACTGTATTTAGTACATTTTTAGACTTTTGTTGTATTCAGACCTTGGTAGTTGCCCATGACTAGTGACACCCCGATGTCGGGCTGGTATTTTGTTCCGCACTGTTATTCCAGGATTTTATTATGAAACATTGTTTAATTTAAAGACTTAAAAATGACTCTTAATGCTTAAAGGGTTAAGGTGAGTGTTGTGTCAGCTGGCCTTGTCTTCACGAAAGGCGCCATCACAACCGGGCAGGTTTGGGGTCGTGACAAGTTGGTATCAGAGCCTAGGTTACATAGGTCTCACGAGTCATGAGCAGGTTTAGTAGAGTCTCGCGGATCGGTACAGAGACGTCTGTATTTATCCTCGAGAGGCTGCAGAACCTTTAGTAAAACTTCACATTCTTGAATTCTTATCGTGCGTCCTTTGATTCAGCTTGAAATGTAACTCTTTGAATTCCTTCCACATATTCGTATGCACGCATGATCGCTCAGTATCAGATGTGCTTTGATTGTTTGTGATTTCCCGATCAAGGGGCGAGGTGTGATCTCTGTAAGTTGATGTTGGGCCAGTCTAAAGGACTTGAGGCCGGATCTTTGCCTATGGCTTGAGCACCGAGGTGCTGATTGTGTGAGCAAGTGTTTTGAACTTATATGTTCGGTATTGTCCCTATTAGTGGAAGTGACGGTTGAGTAACTAATGTGATGAGTATGTTAGTACTACGAGATGTATTCATATGATTTGGAAACGACAAGAAGGGTCTGCTGGAGGATAGAAGAACTATTAGGTGCTTGAATTCCATCTTGATTCGAGGTATAGCCCCGAGTTATAGGCGTGTGAAGAATCTTTTCATGTTTCCCAATTGTGAGTGAAGTAAAAAAAAATCATGTTGCGGTATGAGTTCAGATTCAAGAAGACTAAGTGACTGCGTTCAGTTTATAATGGTGGAAGGTATACATAAATGTTAGTTAAGGTAGAGCAGGTGGGTTATCTTCTGCAAAGTGTTCTGGAGTTGTGTGATCTTTATGTTGTCTGTTAGAAGATCCCATTTACAAGTGATATATATATATGAGAATTTAATTTGGGTCGCTTAAGAGAGTGGGTTTAATTGTTATGAGAGTAAATACGAGATTTGTAGAAGATATGAAGTATCAGATAGTCTGTGTTCCACGAGCTTATGAAGGATTGAGTTAATCTCACTATGGTATTATGGCAGCAATAAAGCGTATGTGTTATGAGTTATGGTGCATGTTTGACCTATGGCTTTGAGCCAAGTGGTGGAGTCCGCTATTGAATAGTTGATTGCATGGTTATATGCTCTAATGGTCCCAGTTCGAGGCGCATTTGTGAATCAGTTATGGCTCGAGTAAAGGAAATTTCAATAAAGGCTATGTTATACTTTATGGGTGTACGAGAATCGGGGAATGACTTGAGTTGTGGTTGGTAAGGAATACCTGGTGCATAGGGCAAGAAGTTGCTTGGTTATATTGGAATAAGGTCACATTCTGCAGTGTCAGAGTGCTAATGAAGCATAGGTTGTTCGGTTCGTTTAATCAATCTAACTACGGTTTGAGTAGTGTGGATGACTCTAGAGAATGGTCCTATTGTGTTCAAAACTCTACATGCAATAATTGGAGGCTTCTAAGTTGTACTTATGGATAGAAACTGAGTTTTCAGTGGAAGATGGCAAGACTTATGGTATTTTCTATATTAATTATGGGATTCTATATATCAGTATTGGGAAGGTGAAGGTAATGGCTTTGGGGAACACTTAAAGAGTATTCAGCGGCTTAGGAGCCTTAGACGGTGTAGCTTTATGTGAGCATATGATTTTTGCCCTATATGAATCACTCCCATAAATTCAAAACAAAATAATTTCTTTCAATATTTGCAATTTTGTGAATTTTTGTGGTATTTTTGCTAATTGTTCGCATTTGTATGTGCATGTTTACTTAACTAACAAAAAACAAATACAAAAATACTTGGCATTTGCATCTAGGGTTTAATTTTACGTTTTAGGATTAATTAGAAAATTAATTGTTTTATAAAATGAAAAAATCACAAAAAATAGTTTAATTTGCACTTTTAATTTTATTTTTTTGTTAATTTGGTTTTAATTAATTGTGTTAATTATCATTTTAGGTTTAATTAGTTTATTTTAGTTCTAGGAATTAATCTTGATTTTAATTAAATTTTGAAAAGAAAAAAATGAGAAAAAGAAAAAAAGGAATTTTGAATTGAATTGTTTTGAAATAGAAAAGAAAAGAGGGAAGAGATTTGGGCCAAATTCATTTTAAAACCTCCAGGCCCAAATGTTAAACCCCTGAACCCGGTCAAAATGCCTAGACCCAACCCAAACCCTACTCTCTACCCGGTCCATCTACACACCCCACCAAACGACCCCGTTTTGTCTAAGTCTTGATCTGGGCCGTTGATTTCCCTTCATCCGACGGTCGAGAACTGGGGTGGAAATAATATATAACTGTCCTAACGACCGCCCCACCCCCTCATCTATCTTCAAACCCTAGAGACCGTCTGTCCCCGCTCTGAGCCGCCGTCTGCCGCCTCCAAAAATCGCCTACGGCGGCGGCGAGTCTCCAAACAACCCCAAATTTACACCGTAGCTTCCTCTCCGCCTCCACATCCCCAATCCACGACCATCTTCCCTCAAATATACTCAGAATCCCTCGAATTTGAGTTTGAAGTCGTGAACCCTAGCGCCGCCCTCATTCCCTCCGGCGGCGGCCGGCCACCAAGCGACCCCAGATTGACACCACAGACCCACCATGACACCCTTTCTCCAAATACCCAACCCATTACCCTCGAATCTCCCCGGAACTGCTTGAATCTCGGATCGAAGGGTCTCAGAGTCAATCCTGTTCGAAGTTTTGGGCCCAAATCGATCTGTTTTGCCTTTATTGTCTGTTCATTCGAATTTATTTTGTCTCTTTATTTTTGTTCTTTGTCCTGCTTTGCATATTATTGCTTATCTCTTCTGTTTTATGTGGCATCTATTAAGCTAGTGATAGAGTTAGTGCTCATTTTATTATTAATTAAAGTCAATTAGCTTTAGGTATTAATGGATTTCTCCTTAGTTTAATTTTAGGTCCATTTTCTCTTTGTTTAGTCCCTCATATTGTGGACTTGGATTTGTTTGAATCAATTCTTAGAAGTCAGTAGGCCCAGTAATGAAGTCATTTGGGTCTATTCAGACCCGTTGAGTTGGGTCATTTGGGCCCAGATCCTTGTTTGGTAGCTTAGGTAAATAACTAGGGGTCGAGGGGTAGTTTGGGTAGTCTAAGTTAGAGAATCTTTTCATAACTGAAATAGGAATGTTCTAGCAGGGATTTCTAGCCAATTTCAGGCTTTTGGTTAGTTAACTTGGGTAGAAAGTCCATAACTAGAGGATATCTAGGCAAAAAGGAAAATTGTAAGAGGGTTAAAATGCAAAATCAGAACCAAATATTTGCCCTACTTTGCTTGCATATTAAGGCACATTAACTTGCCTTTCAAGAAAGGGGGGAGGAGCTGAAAAACCCAGAAAAAAACCTTGAAGAATTCCACTATTCCATTGAAGTTTTTTTTCTTCTGAAATGCTTGAAGGTTTTGATTTCTGAAACAGCTGAAAACACAAAAAAATTCTACTGTTCCATTACTTTTTTGCTAGTTTCTGAAGCTTTTGATTCTGAAACAATTGTTGGGTATATCTAAAGTTTAGAAGATGGATTGAAGCTGGTTTTAAGGCCTGATTTTATAGTTTCTGGGTTACATTCGAGTGAACATGTTCTAGTAGATTGGTTAAGCCTTGTTTCTGGGTTTTTTTTTAAAATCGATTCGCTGAATTGTTTCCCTGCTGCTGATCTTTGTTCGTGGCTGCTGATAACCCTTAACCTCTATTCCTCATTTCCAGGTATTTTTCAGCTCTATGGGTGTCACTTGAAGTGTAACTTGAAGCAGAAATTGGAAAGCATGAAATGGAAATGTGATTGTTTGTTTGGATTCTATTTTGTTCGTCTTTCAATTTTATGACTAGATTATAATAGCTTGGCATAAGTTGTTCCCGTGAATGTAATACAGTGCTTGAAATCAGTGTTGGGATCATTGTTTTGTGTGTTGTATCTTCAAGTGTCCCTTCGAAATTGAGTCTGCATTGGTTAATAAATCATATGTATGTTTTCTTTTGGTTTGTGTGAGTTAGTCTTTTGTCTTGGAAGGGACTCTATCATTTTAAATTGTTAGTTTGGTAACCGGACGTTTGAATAGATTATATTAAGCATGTGATAAAAGTTGAAGTCGTCTAGTTTTGTTTCCTTCTGTGATATAGTTTATGTTCGAGAATGGTTAAGGATGAAAAGGTGTATCCAATTTGAAGATTGTTAATGGTTTCAGGTTGATTTAGGATCAAGCATGTGTAGTTATGATTTGGTATGAAATTCTAAATAAAAAAATCAGATTTGTAGTCTAGTTCTGCTTGATTAAAGATCCATCGTCTGTTTTTTTTAGTTGGCTTTAAAATGGTTTCTCAAAGATTAAGAGTTTGAATACAAAATGTTTGAATGCCTGAATCACCTTGTGTTTCTATTAAATTAATCCACTCTCAACTATGGCACTGATGCATATATAAACGGGTCCATATGTCTGAATTGTTCCCTTGAGGGCTCGATCCTGGAGCACAACGGCTGGATACCCGTTACAGCTTGTTTGCATGTTTGAGTTGGGCTCATTACGAGGCCCAGTTCCAAATCCTGCTTGTCCCTTCGTCGGGCAACTATTCCATTCGTATCAGCCCACAACCCTTTATATAAATGATTGTTTTCGTTCATTTCCTCATATAAGCCATGCTAGTTAGTATCAAGGGAGCCTTTAACCATGTAGTATTAATTAATTAGATTATTAACCAGTCGGGGCATGCCATATTAGACAACAAAAACAATTAATGGCCCTCGTGATTTAATGTAGAAACCTATTGGCTAAGAATAATTCGAGGAGCGTCATGCCAAACAAAAATGACAATTGCATAGCCCTCGGTTTAATTAATCTTGTATTGGTCCCTTAATTAATTTTGTTATCCTTAGAACTTGAGGCGTGCCATTTAGTAAATTTCATGGCCCTCGCAAAGTTGCAAACGCGAAATTGTTGTAGGCGCGTTAGTTTAATAATATTACTTTCTTAAACTCGGGTGTGCATTTCATGTGACCCAAATCAAATCTTAAAACGTTGAATAAAATATGTTTAGGATTGCGGGTGCATTTCATGTGGTGCGATCCAAAGACGTATTTTAAACAACGTTCAAATCTTGTTTAAAATTGAATAAAAGCGGTTATAAAAGTCAAAATTGCACCATAGGTTAAAACATGTATTAAAATCAAATAATTAAGCCAAATAGTAATAGTTAAGCGACCGTGCTAGAACCACGGAACTCGGAAATGCCTAACACCTTCTCCCGGGTTAACAGAATTCTTTACTCGGATTTCTGGTTCGCGGACTGTAAAACAGTGTCAGCCTTTTCCTCGACTCGGGATTTGATTCGGTGACTTGGGACACCATAAATTATCCCAAGTGGCGACTCTGATTCTTTAATTGCAATAATCCCATTTCGACTGTTCTTTAATTCGAAAAACTCCCTTATACTATACCTTTCCGGGGGTGTAGGTAAAAAGGAGGTGTGACACTTTATGCTTGGGTTTCGTGTGATAAGCCTAGGTTGAGAAATTGTGGTGCTACAACAAGAGAGAATATCAAGTTGAAAATGAATCAGAAGGAAATTTAGATAGATGGAATAGTTTGATAGTAGACCGAATCGGTATGGTAAGGATATGATTAATTCTATGCGTGTGTTCGAGGTAATGGGTTATTTTAGGTATTTTTTGGTGATGCTCTTAGGTTTTGATGACTTGCTTAGCTTGATCGAGTTAGAAGGATTCAGTCCAGACATGTCTGATTTGTGCAAAGGGAACTCAGAGAGTTCTTGATGGTTTTACGGCGGTTTGGGAATGTAAATTTTTTGTGGACATGGGATGTATAGTGATTTTACTTTTAGATGGGACCAATGGAAGGTTCGTGACTAGTAAATATGTAGTTGATTATGGCTCGTAAATGGATTTTAAAGTTCTTATATTCAGGCTATGTTGTGATTGTATATCGTGACTGTTTAGTGACTACCGAGATTTGGAGACCCGAGTGGATCTTTCTTTACTTGGTATGTTAGATTTTGGACGTGATGTTGGGGATTTAGACTGATCATCTTAGTGTTGGGTTATTTTGGACTATTACGCTATGGGCTAGGTTGGAAATGCCAAAGGTTGAGTGGCGATGTGCATCGGGTTATGTTCTAGTGGAGTGGTTTATATTTCATAGACCTAGCGGACGGCTGGGAAGGATTGCTTTTCTTAATTGGGCCTTCATGATGGATGTCAGTGTAGAGGTTTCTACCATTGATTCAGTTCTGGTGTTGAGGGACTTTCCGGAAGAGTTTCTTGTGGCCGGGCATGTCATCGGGCGAGGTTGTGGATTTCGGTATTTGTGTGATGCCGGGCACCGTATCGTATGGCTCTGGCAAGAGTTATGGTAGTTGAAGGAGCATCTTTAGGATTTCTTTGTAAGGAGTTCGTTGGCAGGCCAATGTGGATGCATGTTCTAGCTCGAGTCGTCTTGGTTGGCCCCGAATTGTATTGTTGAGGGATAGGTTGATTTGACCGTTATTGAGCTTATTAGTGATCTGGGGAGATCTATGAGTTGCCTTTCTGTGTTGCGAGACATTATGATTTATTGGTTATGGGCACATATGGTGCGGTTCTAATGGGGTTCATAGTGGAAGTCGAGCGGGAAGAGTAATCGGGTGTTGCTCGGTGAATGGTGTATCGGTTACGTCCTATCGGGTTTTCGTGATATATGGTACTTGTTTCACCATTGGTATAATGATTTTCTTTGGTTCCAAACGTCAAATTGTGCGTGGTTGTCAATTTCGAGCATAGTGACTTGAGGTGTCTCATATGGAGCAGTGTTTGGATAGGATCGCCCATTGTAGCGAAGCTATATGGAGATATGACCTTGCGGGTTAGATTCGTGTGTCCTATTCTATGATGTGAGATGGGTTCTCATCCCTACGTTGTGGTGGTACGGGTGAGCTTGAAGTACAACTCTTTCATTTGAGTCATTTTCATGATTTGAGTATGTTCGGACCGTTGCTTATTGGTGCGCGTATTATGCGTGGCTTAGGCCTCTATTGGTATGACATGTCACCAGGGTAGTGTGTTGGGTTAGAGGAGATCGTTGGGATCATTAATGAAAATAAACGGATTCGATTTCAGCATGTTTGATGGGTAAACATCGAGGTTCGGTTCAGAAAAAATTTGCTATGGTCATTACTAGAGGAGAAATGGCTTCATGAATGGCTGGTCTGAGAAATGGTTATGGTTTATTGCGTGTTTCATTTATCGTTGGAAGTATATGAAAGTATTGGAATGAGACTTTAACTGATAAGAGGTTTTCTATCGGTATTTGGTTGTTATGGGCAGCTGCTGTGAATAGAAGTTATTGCTGCGAGCGTTAGAGTTATATGGTATATCATGGAATTGCTCCCGAGGTTGCAGACATGGGTTACTACAGCTAGTTTGGGTCAGAGTATAGGTGTGAGGTTTTGATCGTATCAATGGTTTCAGAAATGAAAAGGTGGTTATGTGGCTTATGGGCCTGATTGGATTGTGCAATTTCAGTTGCAATGTGTTATCAGACCTATGTGAGATAGGGTGACGTGGTGTCACCCCCGAGCATATGCATGGTAAGGTTATTCAACAATGGGTTGGCTTCTAGAACAACTCTGGGTACGTTCGAGGACGAACGTGTGTTTAAGTGGGGGAGGTTGTAATGCCCCGACCGGTCGTTTTGAACTTTTGCACTTTGATCGCCACGTATTATGACTGATGTAGATCGTTGGTTTTGGTTTTCATGAAAAATCAGAATGAATTTGAAGGAACAGTCTCAGTTGAAAGCTTTGAATTTGAAAGGTTTGACTAAGAGTTGACTAATTTGTATATGAGCTCGGATCGGAAATTTTATGATTTGGATAGCTTCGTTGGGTGATTTATGACTTAGGAGCGCGATCGTAATGCATTTTGGATGTCCGTGGAAGGATTTGGATTGAATTGGCAAAGTTAATATTTTGGCGAGTTCCGGTTGATACGTGAGATTTTGATCCGAGGGTCGGAATGGAATTCTGAGAGTTGATGTAGCTTCGTTATGTCATTTGTGATGTGTGTGCAAAATTTCAGGTCATTTGGACGTCGTTTGGTCGACTTTTTGATCGAATTCGAATTTCGGAAGTTTTTGGATTCTTAGGCTTGAATCCGAGGGTGATTTGATGTTTTGATGTTGTTTTGAGCATTCCGAAGGTTGGATCAAGTTTGAATTATGTTATGGGGTGTGTTGGCATATTTGGTCGGGGTTCCATAAGTCTCGGATAAGTTTTGGAAGAGTTTTTGGAAGATTTTGCCGTTTTGAGCATAAGCATGTAATGATCCAAAGATCTATCTTTAGTTCTAGAAATCGAAATTTGATTTCGAGACTTCCGGAATTTTGATAATGAATTATAGGACTGATCTGGAAAGTTTGGTCTAATTTCATCAAGTCGCAATTGGGTTTCTGACACGAAACATGAGTTAATTGTTTAATGAGGGAAATGAGTATTGAATTGAGCAAACGAGCTCCGAATTGAGTTTCGACTAAAGGGCTATGTTCGTATTTTTATTTAGGATCAAGAATCATCGAACTCCGAGTTCGTATGATGGAGTTAGAGCCTTTTTAGTGAAAAGAAAAGCTGCTGCAATTTTCTGGGCAGTTTCTGCATTTTTCGAACAGTCATGAACAGTGTGAACAGTGTGAAAAGTACCGGACAGAATGTTAAGTTTTGGAAAATGGGACGAATCCCATTTTTCATTTTTACCAAATTGGAGCTCGGGGAGAGGCGATTTTCAGGAGATTTTTAGAGAAAACAATGGGGTAAGTGTTTTGGTTAGATTACCCGAATCTATTACTAGTTTTGGCATTTAATTGGTGATTTTAGTTGGGAAAATCTTGAAAATCCTCTTGGTTTAATTTGAAGATTTGAGGGTCGAGTTGATGTCAGATTTTAGTAAAATTGGTATGGTTGGACTCGTGGTTGGATGAGGTTTCATATTCCGTAATTTTTGTCGGGTTCCAAGATTTGGGCCCCACGGACGAATTTTGAATGCAATTTCGGATTTTTAATGAAAACTGTAGAATTTCAAATAGAATTAATTCCTATAATTTTTATTATTAGAATCGAATTATTGTGGCTAGATTCGAGGCATTCGGAGGTCGATTTGAGAGACAAAGGGATCGCGAGCTAGAGGATTAGCCGATTCGAGGTAAGTAATGATTGTAAATACTGTCTTGAGGATTTGAAACCCCGGATTATACATCGTTGTGTTACTTTTAGGTGACTTGCACATTTGATGACGAACGTGGGGTAGAGCACCGCTGGGGATTGTGACCTAATCCATCCCGAACGAATATTTTAATGTGTATTTGATAGTTAATTGTTCGACATTATTATATTTTTGGACTGTATGCCATGTTTGGGGCCTTGTGCCGACTTGTTGAGACCCTTAGGGACATATTTACTATCTTTCCTCACTCTATTTGTTTGAAAGCATATTCTCAGTCATGTTTTACCTGTTTACTGCTCAAATCCGACTTTATCACTATCTTCTTAAAATGTGGAAATTGTTTTGGGCTGAGTCCCTGTTTTACTGAGATAGATCGATGGTCTGATTGTGAGATTGATGACTGAGATAGACTGAGAGTCTGATGGTGAGGTTAATGACTGAGAGAGGCCGAGGGCCTAGTTGTGAGGATTATATATTTATGGATCGGGCTGCACGCCGCAACAGTGTATATATATATGTATATGGATCGAGCTGCATGCCGCAACAATACTTATATGGATCGGGCTGCGCGCTGCAGCAATATTGCGCTTGGGTTGTAGGAGCCCCTCTGGAGTCTGCACACCCCCAGTGAGCGCAGTCGACTATTTATATGGATCGGGCTATGCGCCACAACGATGTATGGATCGGGTTGCACACCACAGCGGTTACTTTGATTTCAGTTATTGTGAGAGATATACGGATCGGGCTGCACGCCGCAGCGGTTACTATATGGTACCAATTGAGCGTGAATGTTGAGTGCGAGTACTGATTGGTAAGAGTTGAGTCACGAGTGACAGAGAGGCTAGCCCGAGGGGCGATAGATATATACATGCATATGAGTTATGTTTTTGCCTGAGAGACCTGTTTATGGACTTATTGATTTCACTCCTCTTTAAAGTGAATTTATATCGAATATGTTGATTTATCGACTATTTTCACTCATATATATATATTGAGCCTCTGTCGGAAAGTTGAACAAATATTTTAAAACAACTTTTATTTAAACTGGGGTTTATGAGATATTCAGAAATTAATAACTGATTTGGCATTGGTTATTTCCACTGAGATTTTTAAGTTATGAAGTGTTTATGATTACTATTTTGCCCGAGGGGCTGTTTTACAAACTATTTTTTGCCTGATGGGCCGATTATGACTTTAATCTCTATTATTATTTTAAATGGTATTGAACCCCTACTGAAACTGTTGGAAGGTATTTCAAAGATGATTTTTACTAAAAGCTAGATTTTAAAAGGGAAGATTGACTCGTATTATGATTTGAAAGCCTGTTGTGTTTATTGAACCCAGCGTAAATGTAGATTCATTGTTTACTACTGCTCAGCCTTTATTTACTCTTATTTCTTATTGGGTTGGAGTACTCACATTACTCCCTGCACCTCATATGCAGATTCACGTATATCGGAACCCGGTAGCGGGTGTTGATAGCTCAGCAGCGGAGTCATCAAAGTTAGCAAGGTGGTTGCATGACGTTCGCAGCACCTCTTCCTTCCCCTCATTATTGTTACTGTATTTAGTACATTTTTAGATGTTTGTTGTATTCAGACCTTGATAGATGCTCATGACTATTGACACCCCGATGTCAGGCTGGTATTTTATTCCGCGCTGTTATTCTAGGATTTTATTATGAAACATTGTTTAATTTAAAGACTTAAAAGTGACTCTTAATGCTTAAAGGGTTAAGGTGAGTGTTGTGTTGGCTGGCCTTGTCTTCACGAGAGGCGCCATCACGACCGGGCCGGTTTGGCGTCGTGACATATGTTTTGGACTTATTGGCATGTTTGGACAGGGTCCTGAGCGGTTCAGGTGAGTTTTTAATAAGTTTTGGCAAAGGCGATATGAGTTTGTTGGCTGGCCTTGTCTTTACGAGAGGTGCCATCACGACCGGAGCGGGGTTTGGGTCGTGACATTCTGATATGTTTACAAAGGTATTTTCTTCTAAATCTTATTTTTCTAATCCTATTTCATTTATTAATTCTTCCTCTTCTGATTCTGAGGTATCTATTTGAGTTTTTTCTTCTATATTTACGCTTACTATTGAGTATATACTTTCGTTATCTGACATATATTCATCTACATTTTTTAGGGTTTCTTGAAAATCTTCTATTAACTGTGAATTTCTTGTTTTATTATTAATTCTTTTTGGGCATGTATTTGCTAAGTGTTCTACACTACCGCAAGTAAAACATTATAGTTTATTTTTATAGTTTCTATCTGTTCTGTACTTTCTAACATGTCTATTCCTATCTAGGTAGGGTTTTCTAGCTGATGATTTTCTAAGATAATAATTTTTTCTATTGTATCCCTTGTTGTATTGAGGTCTATATTTTCTATATTTCTTCTTTCTATATTCATTTTTGTCATAGCTTTGTGTTGTATACACAGTTGATCTACAAAAACTCATATTATTCTGTTTTAGTTGTTTTTGTATCTGTAAATTCGTACATTTTTCTTGTAGTATTTCTATTATATGTTGTACTTTGTGCCCTATAAACCATTTTGCATGTGGATTTTGTATTACACCTTCTCTTTTATACCATCGTTCTTCTATTTCTCTTCCTAAGACTCCTGGTAGTTTATTAAATAACTTTTTACCTAGATCTTGATCAAAAGCATTTCCACTAATAGTACAGTAATAAAAATAATCATTTAATTTTTTTTTATATGAAACAGTAATTGCTTATACTTAATTGTTCTAATTTTATTAAAGCGTTCTTTTGTAATACTACTAATCCACTATTTGGATCTTCGCCTGTAATCAAGCTATGTATTTTATTTGTAAAATTATAAGGATTTGGTCTCATTGCTATTAACATTTGAAAATCTTGTGGAAATTCTGATTTATAGGCTTCCTATAAGCCCTTTGTTGATTCTCCTAAGAAGGTCTCCATATATTTATACATTGTTTCTGCGTCTGTATCATTATAAGTTTTTATAAAGTCTGCTACTACTATTCCCTTCCATAGGTCTATTACTGAGTTCCACATTTGTGGATCATGAGCTGTTATATTTAATATTTTACCCTTACTTCCTCCTTCCTGTAGTCTTATAGGTTCTTTTATAGGCATTCTTTTTCCTGACGGTTTTACATTTTCTATTTCTGTTTCTTGATCTATTCTATATACTCTTTTTCTAGGTACATTTTCTGTGCTAGTATCTATGGTACTTTGGTAAGTTGTCCTCTGAAATGGGCTAGGGCTAGAACTAGTTGATTCCATTAATTCTTTTAAACTTATTAGAGATTCTGTCTCTGTTTCTTCATAACTATCTTGTATCTCTTCAAAAATTTTATCAAATTTATCTGATTTTTTCTGTGAAATATTTTCTTTTCTATATCCCCAATTATCTGTTCTTAATTCACATTCCTTGAAATGCTCTTCTACTTTGCTTAAAGTTAATTTTCTAAGTTTACACCCCTTACATTGGAAAGTCTTATTTCTATTTTCTTTAACTAGCCTTCTTGCTTTTTCTACGGCTATGTCTACCTCGAATTCGTCTTGTATTATTTCAATATTCATAAGTTCAGTATCATTATCTTCCATCGTACTTTCAGTTCCATCATCTATTTCTTTTTGGGTAGAATAATTATAATTGGTAAACATAATTGATGTTTCTCCTTTAGAGTGTGTATACATTAAATGAGATTCCGGTTTGAATATTTTTGGCTTTGCGAAATCTTCTAGATTCCATTCTAATCCAGCACATTCTTCTGGGTTTATCTTAATAGGTTTTATTAATTTTATCCCTTTATTTCCCATTACTTCGACTACATCGTCTACCTTGATTTTGAATTTTGTATTACTATTTATTGCCATTTTTCCTATGAAACCTACACATATCAGTAAATTATTTCAATTATTCATTTCTTTATATCCTTTAGTCTGTATTTCTATTTTGATATTTCTTCCAAATCCTACTAGATTTATCATGAAATCTGGGCTAATATAAAATATTCCTCCATTATTTGTCATGTCTAATTCTGTTAAACCTATTATAGATTTCTTTTGGTCTGACCATCTGTCATCATATACTACTATTAGTATTTTAGTTCCTAAATTCTTTCTATTTAGTCCTTTTAATCCGATTACTATTAATCTCATATACATTAAATTCTTTTTATAATTTTTAATTTGTCGTACTGATTCTGGATTAATTAAATTTAATGTTGCAACCTTATTTCCTATAGCTGATAATTGCTCTTCTCTATAATGTCTATATAATTGAGAGTTATTTCAAAAAAGTCTCTTGTATTATATAGTATACTCGGATTGAATAACCTTAGTTGATTTTGTTGAAAGATTTGTATATCTTTGTCTATATCTATTATTTCGTCTAATTTTTGATTTTCTTCTTGTTTTTCTAGTTAGAATTCTAGATAACATGTTATTACCTATTCTATTATCTGAAAAACTTATTCGTGATCTTTCTTGGTTTGTTGTTCTTGACCCACGTGGAAAAATGTCCATTTTTGTGGTTTTCTTATTTTAATTTTATCTTTTTGCGGTGTTATTTTAACTCTTTTTAATTGTTCTATTAGATCATCTGCTTTTGGGATTTCAGTCTTTATTTCCTTTTCTTTAATAATTTTATCTAGCTTTTTATTAATTTCTAAAAGTAATACTATTATAGTATTATTCTGTTTTATTATTGTTTGATCTGCTTTTCCCTGGGGAGTATAACTAGTTAGTCCTTCTGGATTGAGTTGAATTCTTTCTGCGAACTATAATGCTTCTCCATATACTGGATCTAGTTCTAGTTGAAAATCACTCATGAAAGAGCTATTTCTTTTATTGTGTCTATCTTTTCTTTTAAGGTATTATCTCACTTTTTAATACTTCTACTTGGTGTGTTATTTTTTCCACTAATCTGGTTGTTTGTATTTCTAATTCTTTAGGCTTTTCTGTAATAGTCTTAATTAATTTTTCTATTTCTTCTTTCTTAGGTATTTTTTCTAGATTAAATTTATTGTTTAGAAATTGTATTTTTCTGTCTATTTATAGTTTTTGTGATTTTAGTAAATCCAAATTTTGTTCTATTTTTTCTAAAGTCTTTCTTTGTTTCGTTTGTAATACTTCTACTAGTTCTAGTGTTCTTATTATGTTTTTATTATTTTCTTGGGGTTTTTCTCCAAAGTTGATTATTATATCTACTAAAGTATTGTATTGTTTATCTTCGGTATGTAATATATGTTCTCTACTACTAAAATTACATTTAATTACCGTATTATCTTTTAGTATTCTATACTTCTTTTCTGGATATATTTTTAAATCTAAATAATCTAGGTTCTTTAGATTATCTATTTTTTTAACCTAATGGTATCCAAATTTTTTGGTTCTTATAGAATTTTATTCTTTGATTTTCTAAATATATTTCTCCTTCTATATATTGTATTTCCCACTCTAAAGCTGATATGGTTTCTGAGCTACTACTACGTTTTACTATATAACTTGGTTCTATGTTTATTTTTAACTCCGATTCTTGTATTTGTTTAGCTAATTCTAAAGTTGATATTAATAAAGCCTTAGTCTTTCGTAGTATGTTCTTTAATTCTCCTTTTCTTTGTATATTCCTACTTAAAATCCAATAGTTACAAGATATTTCTTTAGTTAAAGGATGTTGTCTCAACATATATCTTATCCTAATGGGATATATTTTATCTTATTCCTGGTGGTTTGGATATAATCCTTTTCTTGTTGTATTTGAATATTAATTCTTTCTATTTCAAGGAGAAAATCATCTGTATTTAAATATCTGATTCAAGGAAACTTAGTTGTGATTCTAACGTTTCTCTATATTCTATGCTATTTTTAATAATTTCACGACTAATATATATTAGATGGTGATGGTAACTGATGTATTTAGCAAAAATAAGTTGTTTCATAAACTGGTTGGTCCGAAAATCTTCTTGCTCTGATACCAATATAAGAGAGGTAGTAAAAATCGTCTTCTTAGATGGTATAGTAGTATAGTAGTTAAAGTCGTAGTTAAAATCGTCTTCTTAGATGGTATAGATGATATGACTGATGGTATGATAATATTAACAATATCATATGTAGTTGTTTTCTATATATATCTGAACAGATACTACTATTGTATTCTAGATATATAAAATGTACTGCCAAATCTACTATCGAATTGTGACGACTTGACCTGTCGTCTCGTGAGTTACCGCTCCGTTTCCCCCATTTCCTATTTCCTTATGCTTCATTATCAGTGTTGGATGTGAACGAGTTGATTTGGATTGGTTTTAGTAGGAAATGAGACACTTAGTCTTTTTAAGGAAGGATTATTTTGGAAAAGTCAAATGGACGTTGACTTATGTGTTAGAGGGCTCGGATTTGAATCCCGATGATTCGGTTAGCTTTGGGGGATGATTTATGACTTAGGAGCGCGATTGGAATGCATTTTGGAAGTCCGTGGAAGGATTTGGCTTGAATTGGCGAAGTTAATATTTTGGCGAATTCCGGTTGAAAGGTGAGATTTTGATCCGAGAGTCGGAATGGAATTCCGAGAGTTGTTGTAGCTTCTTTAGGTGATTTGGGATATGTGTGCAAAATTCAGGTCATTCGAACGTGGTTTGGTCGGGTTTTTGATCGAAAGTGTATTTCAGAAGTTTTTAGAAAATTAGGCTTGAATTCGATGAGTTTTGGGTAATTTGATGTTGTTTGAGGTGTTTTGATGATTGTAAGAGGTTTGAATAATGTTATGAATTATGTTGGCATGTTTGGTCGGGGTCACATGAGGCTCGGATAAGTTTTGGAAGAGTTTTTGGAAGATTTTTGTCGTTTGAGCATAAGCATGTAATGATCCAAAAGTCCATTTTTAGTTCTAGAGATCGAAATTTTATTTCGAGATTTCCAGAATTTAAATAATGAATTATAGGAGTGATCTGGAAAGTTTGGTCTAATTTTATCAAGTCGCGATTGGGTTTTTGACACGAAACATGAGTTAATTGTTTAACGAGCTAAATGGATATTGCACTGAGCAAACGGGCTCCGAATAGAGTCTCGATTGAAGGACTATGTTCGTATCATTATTTTTGACTCATAGGAACAAGAATCATCGAATTCCGAGTTTGTATGATGGAGTTAGAGCCATTTTAGTAAAAAGAAAAGTGCTGCAATTTCTTTGGCTGCTGCTGTATTTTTTAGCAGCGTGAACAGTAACCGCGCGGGTGAACAGTGATCACGCGCGTGAACAGTAACCGCGCGTGAACAGTACTTCCAAAAAAATCTGGGCAGAATGTTTAAAGAGATTTCATCCGCGAGCTAAGTCATTTCTTTCACCATTTTTGAGCATTTTGAGAGCTACTTGGGAGCAAGTGAAGAGAGATTCGAAGAGGATTGATTGGAGGTAAGTTTTATGAGTTAAAAACATGATTATATTGTGAAATCATCCCTGAAATTCATGAAAATATAGCCAAATTGTAAGAAATTAGGGCTTGAAATTGAAATTCTAAATTTGGGATTTGAGGGGCCATTTGTGGTCCGATTTGAGAGATTTTTGTATGTATAGACTCGTGGCGAGATAAGGAACCCGATGACGTAAAAATTTCTGAGTTTCGAGACGTGGGCCCGGGGCTCGGGTTTTGTCAAATTCGTGAATTTTGATATTTTTCGATTGCTTTCGATTGGGTATTGTCTCTTTAGCATAATGCGACATATTCGTTGTGATTTTGGGCAGATTCATCGCACAAGGAGGGTAATTTGAGAGGCAAGGGCATAGCGAGCTAGACTTTGACCGTCTTGAGGTGAGTAATTGATGTAAATGATGTCCTGAGGGTTTGAAACCCCGGAATTTCACATCGTAACGCTATATTGAGGTGACTTGCATGCCGGATAACGGGCGTGGGGTAGAGCACCATTGGGGATTGTGACTTGGTCCGTCCCGAGAGATGTTTTTACCGTGTTTTCTACTTGAACTAAATTGAGAATCATCCTTACTTGGATTTAATTGTTACATTTGGGCTTCTTGCCAATTATTTGAATCCTTCAGGGATTGACATCACTATTTTCGCATACATGCATATCATTTGATCTCAGTCCAAGGTTTTAAATACTGTTTTGCAAACTCAGCCATCTTTCTAAGATTTGAAAGCTTAAATGATATTTCTAAATGATATTTCGGGCTGAGAACTACTGTTTTACAAATGTCCAAGGGGCTTATGATGATTTCTAGACTAAGCATGGATCGGGCTGCGCGCCGTAGCAGTGTTATATTGATATTGAGGCCGAGAGCCTGGTTGATTACATTGATATTGAGGCCGAGGGCCTGGTTGATTACATTGATATTGAGGCCGAGAGCCTAGATGATTATACTGATATTGATATGAGGCCGAGGGCTTAGATTTGATGCCACGAGATGGCTTGATATTGCGCTTGGGCTGTAGGAGCCCCTCCGGAGTCTGTACACACCCCCAGTGAGCATCGTCGACGATAAATAAAATGGATGGCTCGGGCTGCACGTCGTAGTGGGTACTAGAGAGTACCATCATATGCATTGCATTGCACTCATGCATAGAGTGTACCATCATATGCATTGCATTGCACTCATGCATTTGTTTTTATCTGTTATACCTGTTTGAGTAATTGGTACAATGATTTAATTGACTTGTTGCTTCACTAATTGTTGTTCTAAACTGCCAGTCATAGTTTACTTTGTATTTTTCCATGATTTCTTATTCTCAGCCTTTATTTATGTTTATTACTCACTGGGTCGGAGTACTCACATTACTCCCTGCACCTTGTGTGCAGATCCAGGTACACTACAGGCTGAGTGATGATTTGTTTAGCTGAGCAGCAGTATCTGGGAGTATCGAGGTAGCTGCATGGCGTTCGCAGCCTTGATCTCTCCCATCTTTCTCTATCTTTTATTCTGTATTTTTTCTAGACAGACTTGTAATAGGTGGATATTCTGTATTAGAGGCTCATATTCGTGACACCGTATTCTGTTGGGCTATGGTGTGGTATTTTAATTGAACTTCCGCGGATTTTATTATTAATTATACACTTGAATGAAATGACTTAGTAAATTCTCTGTGATATTTATCTATAATCTGAATAAGAATTTGGGATAATGTTGTTGAATGGTCGGGCTTGCCTAGCAGTGTGTTGGGTGTCATCATGACCGGGGTTGGGGTCGTGACACGAATAAAATCCGATTTCTATTTCTATTATAAATTCTTCAGAACTTTGAGTAAGGCTCCTAGCAAAGCTTTCTGGATTTGTATAGTTATTACGATTGTTGGACATTAACAATAAAATTATTTTTTGCGATTAAACTCTTATGTTGTGAAAATCCTACTCGGTACTCTCCCTCTTTTATTCTATGGACTTGTATAGTTACCATATTATCTAAATTATGAACTGAGATTACCCCTTTACTACTCTTTTTTTTTAATCCACTTTTTTTTTAAATTTTTTTTAATTTTTTCAATCCACTCTATTCATCTCTTCTTCCCAATCTTTTAAAGATTTTAACACTTTTCTTAACTCTTATTTCTTTAACCTCACCCCGGACATGGTTAAACACTTATACCCTTCTTAATTGTTTTTGGGTTTTTCTTAACCAGTTTCTCCTAGGAATATACAAGTTAATCCATCATAATTGTTAAGAAATTGGGAAGGTAACCATATACTAAGAGTGATATCTAATAATCGATCATATAAACATGAAACATAAAACTATACAGAATAACAAAAAAAAACAGGGGTAATATCTAGCAGGAACATAATTTAGATAATTTCTATTTCAAGAAGAAAATCTTCTTTATTTAAAATATCTGATTCAAAGAAACTTAGTTGTGATTATAAATTATATCCAAACCACCAGGAATAAGATAAAATATATCCCATTAGGATAATATATATGTTGAGACAACATCCTTTAACTAAAGAAATATCATGTAACTATTGGATTTTAAGTAGGAATATACAAAGAAAAGGAGAATTAAAGAACATACTACGAAAGACTAAGGCTTTATTTATCACGACCCGGATTTCACACCCTCGAGAGCCGTGATGGCGCCTATTGGTGAAAGCTAGGCAAGCCAAATTATCCTAATTACTTAACCTTTTCTAGTTTAAACCATTATCAGTGATGAGTAGATATCATGCAAATAGCAAAAATAATTAAGCGGAAGACAAAATCTGACAATTTATCTTTATACAAAATTGTGGAAGTCTAAATACAACTCTACCCAGAATTTGGTGTCACAGCTTCACAGACGGTCTAAGAATACTACATACAAAGTCTGAAAGATAAAATAAACACTGTTTCTGAAATGAATAAAGGAAACAGGATAAAGGAAAAGATAGGAGTTGACGCCAAGGCTCGCAGACGTCTGCAGGACTACCTCGTGTCGCTTGTGTGGGCTGAAGATAGCACCCTCACTGCGGTCCAAGCACTCCGGTATCAGTATCTGCACACAGTGCAGAGTGTAGTATCAGCACAACCGACCACATATGCTGGTAAGTGCCTAGCCTAACCTCAGCGAAGTAGTGACGAGGCTAGGACCAGACTACCAAATAAACATGTGCAATATATCGTACAAAATAATAGGAAGCACATAACAATGATGGCAACAATGATCAACCAGTGATATAAATAGTAGGCAACAAGAACACCATAAATGTTTCTCAACAAATAATAGATACAAGTGCAATCAATTTATCAAGTCCTTCAAATGTAAATCTTTCGCCTATAAATCCTTCAAGTAATAATCTCTAAGATAATATGCTTTTCAATGAATATATTTCGAATATATTTCCTTTAAATAAAATATCTTTCAAATAAGCATCTTTCGAATATAATTCTTTCGAGTAAATGTCACCTTGTGACGCCTCATTCACTTAACATAAAGTAGAGTACAACTTCCAACCCAATTAGGAAATCAACAAGAAAAGATGAAGTTATTTTTAGAAATCATTTGATAAAGAAGATACCCTTTTCAATTAAAGTACAATATCCAATGAATCCTTTACTTTTAATACGAGAAATCAATAAATCAAAACATAGTAGAAATTCCTTTTTAAGTAAAGTACAACCTCAAACGGTTTAAGGAAAATTTAGTTGGGAAATCAATTGAGTTAAAAATGTAACAATTGTTGAAATTTGGAGTATTGAACATATAAAAAAAGGTAAAAACAGAATATCAAGAGAATTATAAAGGAATCAAAATCCAACCACTAACAAGAATAAGGAAACCAAAGGCAGATTTCACTTTCTTTTCACATCTTGTTGCAGGCGTGCAACCCGATCTCATTTCCTGTATCTCGTGGCAGGCGTGCCACCTGCTCCCATTTCATGTATCTCGTGGTAGGCGTACCACCCGCTCCCATTTTATTATATCTTGTGGTAGGCGTACCACCCGCTCCCATTTCATTATATCTTGCGGTAGGCGTACCACCCGCTCCCATTTCATTATATCTTGTGGTAGGCGTACCACCCGCTCCCAGTTACAAGTCAACAATAATCACAAGGAGTCCCGGCAAGGGAACAATAGTAATATAACAACTTTCCGGCAAGGGAACAATGATATTTCAACAACATCTCGGCAGGGGAACAATAATATCAAACAAATATCCCGGCAAGGGAACAATAATATCAAAACAAACATCCCGGCAAGGGAACAATACTATCAAACAAACATCCCGGCAGGGGAACAATAATACCAAACAAACATCCCGGCAAGGGAACAATACTATCAAACAAACATCCCGGCAGGGGAACAATAATATCAAACAAACATCCCGGCAAGGGAACAATAATATCAAAACAAACATCCCGGCAAGGGAACAATAATATCAAACAAACATCTCGGCAAGGGAACAATGGTGATGATAACATATGAAGCGCAATAAACCACAACATAGTCATAACAATTATAATACAAGACTCACGGACATGCTTGACACCAACGTATAGATACTCGTCACCATGCCTATACGTCGTACTCCACAATTAGCATGTAGCAAATAAGACACAACTCCTAATCCCTCAAGTTAAGGTTAGACCAAACACTTACCTCGCTTTGCAACTAATTCAAAATTCCAACAAGCCTTTGCCTTGCGAATTCGTGCCCGAAATTCTTAAATCTAGTCATAAATAATTCGATTCAGTCAATAAAAATTATAGGAATTAATTCCATATGAAATTCTACATTTTCCATTAAAAATCCGAAATTGTACTAAAAATTCTCCGTGGGGCCCACGTCTCGAATTTCGACGAAACTCACAAAATCCGACAACCCATTCATCCACGAGTTCACCCATACAAATTTTATCAAATTCCGATAACAACTCGACCTCCAAATCTTAAATTTTTATTTTTTAAAGTTTTACAAATTTCTCCAATTTCTTCCATTTGATTCGCTAATAATTGATGAAAATAATCATGAAATCATGAAATGTAATAACTTTTGGATATATAACACTTGCCCCAATCCGTATGGTGAAAATTGCCTCAAAAATTGCTTCAATCTGAGCTCCATAGCTCCAAAAGTGTTAAAATGGTCGAAACCCCAAAATATAGCCTCTGCCCAGGTAGGTCGCATTTTGAAGAAGCGACCTACTTGAAATTTTCCCAACCAGAAATTTGCAGTGAAAACTGCAGCACTAGGCTTCAGTTAATCAATCATAACGTTTTGTACAAATATCCAAATGATATATGGTTTAACTTTCTGAAAACTACAAAGCAAGGTCTACAACTTTCATGTTTTTTAAATTTTCGGATTCCCTATAAATATTGAGATATAAGCTTCCAAAGTAGCCTCCTCGCATCAGAAATTTCTGGCGATTTCAAAACTCTTTCCAGACAGCCTGTAGTTTATTAACTATAATGTTTTGTTCACAACTCCAAATGATAAACGGTTTGAAGTTCTGAATACTAGACACAAAGGACTACAACTTTCATTTTTGGATCATCTCTAAATTCGTTATGGATTGTGAGATATAAACTCTCAAAGTCAGCTCTGCGCTGTCCAAAACCTGCTGCTGCCCTGCGAATTCCAGCATCTTCAACAAGGCGCCAAACGATCCGAATCCCATCCGAAACTCATCCGAGCCACTTGGGACCTTGTCCATATATACCAATAAGTCCTGTAACATTACACGAACCTGTTCGAGGTCTCAAATAATATTAAACAACATCCAAACTACGAATCACACCTCGAGTTTTCAAATTTTCTAATCCAAACTACGAATTACGAGTTTTCAAATTTTCTAACTTCTATTTTCGATGCAAAAACCTAACAAATCAAGTCCGATTGACTTCAAATTTTGCACACAAGTCATAAATGACATAACGAAGCTATAAAAAGTTTTAGAACTGGATTCCGACCCCGATATCAAAAAGTCAACTTTCGGTCAAACTTTTCCAAAAATCTTCTATTTTCCAACTTTCGCCAAAATGCGCCGAATTGTCCTACAGACTTCCAAATCCAAATTCGAACATGCTCCTAAATCCAAAAACACCATACGAAACTATTTGATTCATCAAAATTCCATTTCGGGGTCGTTTGCTCAAAAGTCAAATCTCCGGTCAAACTTAAGAATTCTTTAGCCTTAGATTTCTAGATTTCGTTAAATGACGATAATTTGATCTAGAGACTTCCGAATTCGATTTCGGGCATATTACCAAGTCCCAAATCACAATACGGAACTACCGGAATGGTCAAAACTTGGATCCGGATTCGTTTGCTCAAAATGTTGACCGAAGTCAACTCAGTTGAGTTTTAAAGCTGTAATTCATAATTTAATCCATTTTTCATACAAAAACCTTCCGGAAAATTATACGGACTGCGAACGCAAGTCGAGGAATTATTGATAGCGCTTTTCAAGGTCTTAAAACACCGAGATGATTATTTAATTTAAAGATGACATTTTGGGTCATCACATTATTAATATCAACTTTAGAATTAGCTAAACAAATACAAGAATCGGAGTTAAAAATAAACATAGAACCAAGTTATATAGTAAAACATAGTATTAGCTCAGAAACCATATCAGCTTTAGAGTGGGAAATACAATATATAGAAGGAGAAATATATTTAGAAAATCAAAGAATAAAAATCTATAAGAACCAAAAAATTTGGATACCATTAGGTTAAAAAATAGATAATTTAAAGAACCTAGAATATTTAGATTTAAAAATATATCCAGAAAAGAAGTATAGAATATTAAAAGATAATACGGTAATTAAGTGTAATTTTAGTAGTGAAGAACATATATTACATACCGAAGATAAACAATAGAATACTTTAGTAGATATAATAATCAACTTTGGAGAAAAAACCCAAGAAAATAATAAAAACATAATAAGAACACTAGAACTAGTAGAAGTATTACAAACGAAACAAAGAAAGACTTTAGAAAAAATAGAACAAAATTTAGATTTCCTAAAATCACAAGAACTAGAAATAGACAGAAAAATACAATTTCTAAACAATAAATATAATCTAGAAAAAATACCTAAGAAAGACGAAATAGAAAAATTAATTAACACTATTACAGAAAAGCCTAAAGAATTAGAAATACAAACAACCAGATTAGTGGAAAAAATAACACACCAAGTAGAAGTATTAAAAAGTGAGATAAATATCTTAAAAGAAAAGATAGACACAATAAAAGAAATAGCTCTTTCATGAGTGAGTTACAACTAGAACTAGATCCAGTATATGAAGAAACATTAAAGTTCACAGAAAGAATTCAACTCAATCGAGAAGGACTGACTAGTTATACTCCCCAAGGAAAAGCAGATCAAACAATAATAAAACAGAATAATACTATAATAGTATTACTTTTAGAAATTAATAAAAAGCTAGATAAAATTATTAAAGAAAAGGAAATAAAGACTGAAATCCCAAAAGTAGATGATCTAATAGAACAATTAAAAAGAGTTGAAATAACACCGCAAAAAGATAAAATTAAAATAAGAAAACCACAAAAATGGACCTTTTTCCAGGTGGGTCAAGAACAACAAACCAAGAAAGATCACGAATAAGTTTTTCAGATAATAAAATAGGTAATAACATGTTATCCAGAATTCTAACTAGAAAAAGACAAGAAGAAAATAAAAAATTAAACGAAATAATAGATATAGACAAAGATATACAAATCTTTCAACAAAATCAACTAAGGTTACTCAATCCGAGAATACTATATAATACAGGATATTTTTCAAATAACTCTCAATTATATAGACATTATAAAGAAGAGCAATTATCAGATATAGGAAATAAGGTTGCAACATTAAATTTAATTAATCCCGAATCAGTACGACAAATTAAAAATTATAAAAAGAATTTAATGCATATGGGATTAATAGTAATCGGATTAAAAGGACTAACTAGAAAGAATTTAGGAACTAAAGTACTAATAGTAGTATATGATGACAGATGGTCAGATCAAAAGAAATCTATAATAGGTTTAACAGAAGTAGACATGACAAATAATGGAGGAATATTTTATTTTAGCCCAAATTTGATGATAAATCTAGCAGAATTTAGAAGAAATATCAAAATAGGAATACAGACTAAGGGATATGAAGAAATGAATAATGAAAATAATTTACTGATATGTGTAGGTTTCATAGGAAAAATGGCAATAAATAGTAATACAAAATTCAAAATCAAGGTAGACGATGTAGTCGAAGTAATGGGAAATAAAGGGATAAAATTAATAAAACCTATTAAGATAAACCCAGAAGAATATGCTGGATTAGAATGAAATCTAGAAGATTTCGCAAAGCCAAAAATATTCAAACCGGAATCTCATTTAATGTATACAAACTCTAAAGGAGAAACATCAATTAGGTTTACCAATTATAATTATTCTACCCAAAAAAGAAATAGATGATGGAACTGAAAGTACGATGGAAGATAGTGATACTGAATTTATGAATATTGAAATAATACAAGACGAATTCGAGGTAGACATAGCCGTAGAAAAAGCAAGAAGGCTAGTTAAAGAAAATAGAATAAGACTTTCCAATGTAAGGGGTGTAAACTTAGAAAATTAACTTTAAGCAAAGTAGAAGAGCATTTCAAGGAATGTGAATTAAGAAAAGATATGTCACGACCCCAACCCCGGTCATGATGGCGCCCAACACACTGCTAGGCAAGCCCGACCATTCAACAACTTTAACCTAAATTCTTATTTAGATTATAGATAAATATCACAGAGAATTTACTAAGTCATTACATTCAAGTGTATAATTAATAATAAAATCCGCAGAAGTTCAATTAAAATAACACACCATAGCCCAATAGAATCCGGTGTCACGAATATGAGCCTCTAATACAGAATATCCACCTATTACAAGTCTGTCTAGAAAAAATGCAGAATAAAAGATAGAGATAGAGGGGAGATATCAAGGCTGCGAATGCCATGCAGCTACCTCAATACTCCCGGATACTGCTGTTCAGCTAAACAAATCCTCACTCAGCCTGTGGTCTACCTAGATCTGCACGCAAGGTGCAGGGAGTAATGTAAGTACTCCGACCCAGTGAGTAATAAACATAAATAAAGGCCAAGAATAAGAAATCATGGAAAATACAAAGTAAACTATAACTGGTAGTTTAGAACAACAAATAGTGAAGCAACAAGTCAATTAAACCAGAGTACCAAATACTGAGACAGGTATAATCGATAAAAACAAATGCATGAGTGCAATGCAATGCATATGATGGTACACTCTAGTACCCGCTGCGACGTGCAGCCCGAGCCATCCATTTATTTATCGTCGACGACGCTCACTGGGGGTGTGTGCAGACTCCGGAGGGGCTCCTACAGCCCAAGCAATATCAAGCCATCTCGTGGCATCAAATCTAGGCCCTCGGCCTCATATCAATCTCAGTATATTCAACCAGGCTCTCGACCTCAATATCAATGTACTCAACCAGGCTCTCGGCCTCAATATCAATGTAATACTGTTGCGGCGCACAGCCCGATCCATGCTCAGTCCAGAAACCATCATAAGCCCCTTGGGAATTTGTAAAACAGTAGCTCTCAGCCCGAAATATCATTTAGAAATATCATTTAAGTTTTTAAATCTTAGAAAGATGTCTGAGTTTGCAAAACAATATTTAAAACCTTGGACTGAGGTCAAATGATATGCAAAATATGCGAAAGCAGTGATATCAATCCCTGAAGGATTCAAATAATTGGCAAGAAGCCCAAATGTAACAATTAAATCTAAGTAAGGATGATTCTCAATTTAGTTTAAGTAGAAAACACGGTACAAACATCTCTCGGGACGGACCAAGTCACAATCCCCAACGGTGCTCTACCCCACGCCCGTTATCCGGCGTGCAAGTCACCTCAATATAGCGTTACGATGTGAAATTCCTGTGTTTCAAACCCTCAGGACATCATTTACATCAATTACTCATCTCGAACCGGCTAATTCTCTAGCTCGCGATGCCTTTGCCCCTTATTGATCTCTGAATGCCTCGAATCTAGCCATATCTATTCGATTCAGTTAATAAAAATTATAGGAATTAATTCCATATGGAATTCTACATTTTCCATCAAAAATCCGAAATTACACTCAAAATTTGCCCGTGGGGCCCACGTCTCGGAATCCGGCGAAATTCATAAAATCCGACAACCCATTCCGATACGCGTTCAACCATACCAAAATTATCAAATTTCGACAACAACTCGACCTCCAAATCTTAATTTTTCATTTTTGAAAAGTTTTGCAAAAATTCCAATTTCTTCCATTTAAATCCGAATTAAACGATGAATATAACTATGTATTTATGAAATATAATCACTTTCAGATATAGAACACTTACCTCAAGTGTTTCCCTTGAAAAATCTATTGAAAATTGCTTTTCCCAAGCTCTACAATCGTCACAAATGAATAAAAATGGCTAATTCCCGAATATAAGCTATTTTCCAGGCAAGTCGCATCTATGAAATGCGACTTGCACTTATTTCCAGCCAAAACAAAAGGCAGTCCTAGCCTTCACTAAATTTGTCATAACTTTCTGTACGAATATCAGAATGATGAATGGTTTAACTTTCTGGAAACAAGAATGCAAGGGCTACAACTTTCATGTTTTGCAAATTTTCATATTCCTTATGGATTTCGATGTATAAGCTTCCAAAGTATCCCCCTCACATCAAACATTTCTGGAAAATTTCAAAACAGCTTTACGAATCCTTATTCAATCGATCATAACTTTTTGTATAAATGTCGGAATAATTAATGGTTTCGCTTTCTAGAAACTAGGTTGCAAGTTCTACAACTTTCATGTTTTGTAAATTTATATATTTCTTATATATTTTGAGATATAAGCTTCTGAAGTAGGCTCTACGATTGCACAGTTGCTGTCCAAGACAGCTTCTGCAGCAGAAAATTCCAGCAATCCTTTTATCCGATTTCATTCCGTTAACATTCTGAAATCCACCCGAGGCCCTCGGGACCTTAACCAATTATACCAACACGTCCCAAAATACAATACGCACTTAACGTGCGATCAAATCGCCAAAATAACGTCATATACCACGAATTAAGCTTTAAAATCCAAGAATTCCTTCAAATTTCATAAAACATCAAATTTTCCATTTTGAGTCTGAAACACGTCAAACGACATCCATTTTCAACCAAACATTACAGAAAGTGCTTAAACCATATATAAGACCTGTACTGGGCGCCGAAACCAAAATACGTGCCCGATACCATCACTTTCTAATCAAATTTTATTTCCATTTTTCTTAAATATTTTCAGAAAGTAATTTTACTCAAAAATTCATTTCTCGGGCCTGAGACCTCGGAATTCGATAATTCTTGTTCCTATGAGTCACAAATAATAATACGAATATAGACCTTCAGTTGAAACTCAATTCAGAACTTATTTGTTCATTTCAATACCCATTTCGCTCGTTAAACACTTAACTCATGTTTCGCGTCAAAAACCCAATCAAACCACGTCCGAATGATCTGAAATTTTGCAAACATATCCCAAATCACCTAACGAAGCTACAACAACTCTCAGAATTACATTCCGACTCTCAGATCAAAATCTCACCTATCAACCGGAATTCGCCAAAATACTAACTTCGCCAATTCAAGCCTAATTCTACACCGGACCTCCAAAATTACTTCTGATCACACTCCTAAGTCACAAATCATCCCCCGAAGCTAACCCAATCATCGGGATTCAAATCCGAGCTCTCTAACACATAAGTCAACGTTCGATTGACTTTTTCAAAACAAACCTTCCTTAAAGAGACTAAGTGTCTCATTTTCTACTAAAACCAATCCAAATCAACTCGTTCACACCCAACACTGATAATGAAGCATAAAGAAATAGGAAATGGGGAAAATGGGGCGGTAACACACGAGACGATGGGTCGGGTCGTCACATCCTTCCCAACTTAAACAAACGCTAGTCCTCGAGCGTGTCAAGAAATATTCCTGAAGCCTCAAACAGGTGAGGATATCTGCTCCGCATCTCCCGCTCGGTCTCTCAGGTAGTTTCCTCCACGGTCCGACCTCTCCACTGCACTTTTACAGAAGATATATCCTTTGACCTCAATTTCTGAACCTGACGACCCAAAATAGCCACTCGCTCCACATCAAAGGTCAAATCACTATCCAACTGAACCGTGCTGAAATCCAAAACATGGGACGGGTCCCCAACATACTTCCGGAGCATAGAAACATGAAATACCTGATGCGCACTCGACAAGCTGGGTGGCAAAGCAAGCATATAGGCCACCTCCCCAATCCTCCTAAGTACCTCAAAAGTTCTAATGAATCGTGGACTCAACTTTCCTTTCTTTCCAAATCTCATAACACCCTTCATGGGCGAAACCTTTAGCAAGACCTTCTCACCAACCATGTAGGACACATCTCGAACTTTCTGGTCCGCATAACTCTTCTGATGCGACTGTGCTGTACGAAGCCTCTCCTGAATAACCTTCACCTTTTCTAAGGCATCATGAACCAAATTTGTCCCCAATAGCCTAGCCTCGCCGGGCTCGAACCAACCAACTGGAGATCTACACCGCCTCCCATACAAAGCCTCATACGGTGCCATCTGAATGCTGGACTGATAGCTGTTGTTGTAGGCAAACTCTGCAAGCGGTAGAAACTCATCCCAAGAACCACTGAAATCAATCATACAGGCACGCAACATATCCTCCAATATCTGAATAGTACGCTCGGACTGTCCGTCTGAGGATGAAAGGCTGTGCTCAACTCCACCTGGGTACCCAACTCTCGATGAAAAGTCCTCCAAAATTGGGAAGTAAACTAAGTACCTCTATCTAAGATAATGGAAACTGGAACACCGTCCAATCGTACAATCTCTCAGATAAATATCCCTGCCAACCGCTCCGAAGAATAAGTAGTACACACCGGAATGAAGTGCGCGGACTTGGTCAGCCGATCCACAATCACCCAAATAGAATCAAATTTCTTCAAAGTCCGAGGAAGACCACTCACAAAATCCATGGTAACTCTCTCCCACTTCCATTCTGGGATAATCATCCGCTGAAGCAAACCACCCGGTCTCTGATGCTCATATTTCACCTGCTGACAGTTGAGACACCGAGCTACATAACCTACAATATCTTTCTTCATTCTTCTCCACCAATAGTGCTGTCTCAAGTCCTGATACATCTTCACGGCACCCGGATGAATAGAATACCGCGAGCTGTAGGCCTCCTCCAGAATTAACTCTCTAAGCCCATCTACATTGGGCACACATATACGACCTTGCATCCTCAATACGCCATCATCATCTATTGTCACATCCCTGGCATCATCACGCTGAACTTTGTCCTTAAGGACAAGCAAATGCGGGTCATCATACTGGCGTTCTCTGATGCGATCATATACAGAAGACCGAGAAACCATACAAGCCAACACCCGATTGGGCTCAAAAATGTTTAGTCTCACAAACCGATTAGCCAAGGTTTGAGCATCAACTGCAAAGGGCCTCTCCCCAACTGGAATGTACGCCAAACTCCCCATACTGACTACCTTTCGGCTCAAGGCATCTGCCACTTCATTGGCCTTTCCCGGATGATACAAAATAGTGATGTCATAATCTTTTAGCAACTCAAGCCACCTCCACTGTCTCAAATTAAGGTCTTTCTACTTAAACAAATGCTGAAGACTACGATGATCAGTGAATACCTCGCAAGATACGCCATATAAATAGTGCCTCCAAATCTTCAAGGCATGAACTATAGCAACCAAATCTAGGTCATGAACATGGTAGTTCTTCTCATGGGGCTTTAGCTGACGAGAAGCATAAGCAATAACTCTACCCTCCTGCATCAACACACAGCCAATCCCAACTCTCGAAGCATCACAATATATAGTATATGAACCTGTAGCTGATGGTAAAACCAATACTGGAGTTGTGGTCAAAACTGTCTTGAGCTTCTGAAAGCTCTCCTCACACTCGTCTGACCATACAAATGGAGCACCTTTCTAAGTCAACTTGGTCAAGGGCAATGCAATAGATGAAAACCTCTAAACAAACCGGCGATAATAGCCTGCTAATCCTAGAAAACTACGGATCTCTGTGGCTGAGGACGGTCGAGACCAACTCTGCACTGCTTCTATCTTCTTTGGATCAACCTGAATACCCTCGCTGGACATGATATGTCCCAAGAATGCCACAAAACTTAGCCAAAATTCACACTTGGAGAATTTTGCATAAAGCTTCTTCTCCCTCAATCTCTGCAACACTACACGCAAATGCTTGGCGTGATCCTCCTGGCTACGCAAGTACACCAGAATGTCATCAATAAATACAATAATAAAAGAATCCAGATAAGGCCGAAATATACTGTTCATCAAATGCATGAACGCTGCTGGGGCATTGGTCAGCCCGAAAGACATGACTAGAAACTCATAGTGACCATATCTAGTCCTGAAAGTTGTCTTAAGAATATCCGAGTCCCTGATTTTTAACTAGTGGTAGCCCGAACGGAGATCAATTTTTGAAAACACCCTCGCTCCTTGAAGCTGATCAAATAAGACATCAATGCGAGGCAAAGGATACTTGTTCTTCACTGTTACCTTATTTAACTGCCGGTAGTCAATGCAGATTCTTATTGTGCCATCTTTCTTCTTCACATACAGAACTGGTGCACCCCACGGTGACACACTAGGCCAAATGAACCCCTTGTCTAGGAGCTCCTGATGCTGCTTCTTCAATTCTTTCAACTCTGCTGGTGTCATACGATATGACGGAATAGAATCGGGCTGGGTGCCCGACACCAAGTCAATGCCAAAATTGATATCCCTGTCCGGCGGCATGCCTGGCAGGTCTGCAGGAAATACATCAGGAAAATCCCTCACAACTAGGACAGAATCAATACTAGGAGTCTCAGCTCCAACATCTCGCACAAAAGCTAGATATGATAGACAACCCTTCCCAACCATACGCTGGGCTTTCAAGAAGGAAATTACTCTGCTAGAAACATATTCAGTCATACCATACCACTCGATCCTCGGAACACCCAACGCAGAATGACCAGCCGCACCTGAATGACCAGCCGATGCACTGGATAAGGGAACTGGAGGGAACCCCTCGCACCTGAATGACCAGCCGATGCACTCGGCGCAGATGAACCCTGAACTGAAGGGGCATAGGATGAGCTCTGAGCTGGGAGAGCATTAAGTAAAGAATGGACCTGCTGAAATCCCTAATGAGCACGGTCTGAAGATGTCATACTATACTCTGGACGAGCTGGCTGAGGAGGTCTGAAGGAACGACCTCTACCACGCTGGAACTGGCCCCTAGACGGAGCACCACTGAAACCGCCTGAACCTCTAGGCCTCTTGGCCTCCCTCTCCTCTCTCTCTCTCTGCGGCGAACTGTCTCAATATCACGAGCAATGCAACCACACCCTCGAACGAAACACCCAATACTCTCTCTCTAGTCATCAAAATGCGGAGAGAGTAGTTAAGACCATCCACGAATCTCCGGATCCTCTCACAATCCGTCGGAATCATCCAAGTAGCATGACGAGCCAACTGTGAAAATCTCATCTCGTACCGGGTCACAGACATATCTCGCTGAGTCAACCACTCAAACTGCTATGCAGCTCCTCTCTGCAGGACTGAGGTACATACTTCTCTAGAAATAGAGTAGAGAACTGCTGCCAAGTAAGGGGCGCTGCACCAACAGGTCTACACCTCTCAAAATATTCCCACCAGGTAAATGCAGCTCCCTGGAACTGAAATGTAGTAAAAGATACACCACTCGACTCCAAAATCCTTGCGGTGCGAAGCATACGCTGACACTTGTTGAGAAAACCCTGGGCATCCTCGCCCTCTACACCACTGAATGTCGGAGGCTGGAGCCTACCAAATCTCTTGAGACGACGCTGCTCATCGTCTGGCATAGCTGGGACCACAAGGTTCTGAACTGGTGCAATCGGCTGAGCTAGAACAACTTCTGCTGTCTGCAATCCCTGCACAACCTGCTCTGCTGTGCGATTAATAGGAGTCTGGGTACCTTCCCTGGCCTGTGAAGTAGCTGCGGTTGTAGTGGCTGAGACTGCCTGAGGTAGGCTAGTGCAAACTATCAAAATCTGAGCCAAGGTCTCCTAAAGACCCGGAATCACAATAGGCATAGCTGGTGCTTGAACTGGTACAGCTGCTGGAGCCTAATCTGGAACTGGGGCAGCTGGTGGATTAACAGGTGTTGCTCGTGCTACTCTACCTCTGCCACTCCCACGACCGCGTCCACGGCCTCTGGTGGCATCAGTGGGTGGCACTGGTGGTCGTCCGCCTCGTCCAGTAGCACGAGTCTTCGCCATTTACGAGAGAATATAATGATAGAAATTTTTAGTGTTCGGATCAACAAAGTCGCACGACAAGAATTTCAAGAATATGAAGTTTTCCTAAAGGTTCTGCAGCCTCTCGAGGATAAATACAGACGTCTCCGTACTAATCTGCGATACTCTACTAAACCGGCTCATGACTCGCGAAACCAATTAACCTAGGCTCTGATACCAACTTGTCACGACCCCAACCCCGGTCATGATGGCGCCCAACACACTGCTAGGCAAGCCCGACCATTCAACAACATTAACCCAAATTCTCATTCAGATTATAGATAAATATCATAGAGAATTTACTAAGTCATTATATTCAAGTGTATAATTAATAATAAAATATGTGGAAGTTCAATTAAAATACCACACCATAGCCCAATAGAATCCGGTGTCACGAATATGAGCCTCTAATACAGAATATCCACCTATTACAAGTCTGTCTAGGAAAAATGCGGAATGAAAGATAGAGATAGAGGGGAGAGATCAAGTCTGCGAATTCCATGCAGCTACCACTCAGCCTGTGGTGTACCTGGATCTGCACGCAAGGTGTAGGGAGTAATGTGAGTACTCCGACCCAGTGAGTAATAAACATAAATAAAGGCTGAGAATAAGAAATCATGGAAAATAAAAAGTAAACTATAACTGGCAGTTTAGAACAACAAATAGTGAAGCAACAAATCAATTAAATCAGAGTACCAAATACTGAGACAGGTATAATCGATAAAAACAAATGCATGAGTGCAATGCAATGCATATGATGGTACACTCTAGTACCCGCAATGCAGTAGTTCTCACCCCGAAATATCATTTAAGCTTTTAAATCTTAGAAAGATGGCTGAGTTTGCAAAACAGTATTTAAAACCTTGGACTGAGGTTAAATGATATGCAAAATATGCGAAAGTAGTGATATCAATCCCTGAAGGATTCAAATAATTGGTAAGAAGCCCCAATGTAACAATTAAATTAAATCTAAGGATGATTCTCAATTTAGTTCAAGTAGAAAACACGGTAAAAACATCTCTCGGGACGGACCAAGTCACAATCCCCAATGGTGCTCTGCCCCACGCCCGTTATCTGGCGTGCAAGTCACCTCAATATAGCGTTACGATGGGAAATTCCGGGGTTTCAAACCCTCAGGACATCATTTACATCAATTACTCACCTCGAACCGGCTAATTATCTAGCTCGCGATGCCTTTGCCCCTTATTGACCTCTGAATGCCTCGAATCTAGCCATAACAATTCGATTCAGTTAATAAAAATTATAGGAATTAATTTCATATGGAATTCTACATTTTCCATCAAAAATCCGAAATTACACTCAAAATTCGCCCGTGGCACCCACGTCTTGGAATCCGGCGAAACTCATAAAATCCGACAACCCATTCCGATACGAGTTCAACCATCCCAAAATTATCAAATTCCGACAACAACTCGACCTCCAAATCTTAATTTTTCATTTTTGAAAAGTTTTGCAAAAATTCCAATTTCTTCCATTTAAATCTGAATCAAACGATGAATATAACCATGTATTTATGAAATATAATCACTTTCGGATATAGAACACTTACCTCAAATGTTTCCCTTGAAAAATCTGTTGAAAATCGATTTTCTCAAGCTCTACAATCGTCACCAATGAATAAAAATGGCTAATTCCCGAATATAAGCTATTTTCCAGGCAAGTCGCATCTATGAAATGCGACTTGCACTTAGTTCCAGCCAAAACAAAAGGCAGTCCCAGCCTTTACTAAATCTGTCATAATTTTCTGTACAAATATCAGAATGATGAATGGTTTAACTTTCTGGAAACTAGAATGCATGGGATACAACTCTCATGTTTTGCAAATTTTCAGATTCATTGTAGATTTCGAGGTATAAGCTTCCAAAGTAGCCCCCTCGCATCAAACATTTCTGGAAAATTTCAAAACAACTTTACCAACCCTTATTCAATCGATCATAACTTTCTTTATCAATGTCGGATTAATTAATGGTTTAGCTTTCTGGAAACTAAGATGCAAGGGATACAACTTTCATGTTTTGTAAATTTACAGATTCCTTATGTATTTTGAGATATAAGCTTCCAAAGTAGGCTCCATGATTTTACAGTTGCTGTCCAATACAGCTTCTGCAGCAGAAAATACCAGCAATCCTTTTATCCGATTTCCATTCCGTTAACCTTCCAAAATCCACCCGAGGCCCTCGGGACCTTAACCATTTATACCAACATGTCCCAAAATACAATACGAACATAATCGTGCGATCAAATCGCCAAAATAACGTCATATACCACGAATTAAGCTTTAAAATCCAAGAATTCCTTCAAATTTCATAAAACATCAAATTTTCCATTTTGAGTACGAAACACGTCAAACGACGTCCATTTTCAACCAAACTTTGCAGACAGTGCTTAAACCATATATAAGACCTGTACTGGGTGGCGGAACCAAAATACGGGCCCGATACTATCACTTTCTAATCAAATTTCATTTCATTTTCCTTAAATATTTTCGAAAAGCAATTTTACTCAAAAATTCATTTCTCGGGCCTGAGACCTCGGAATTCAATGATTCTTATTCCTACGAGTCACAAATAATAATACGAATATAGCCCTTCAGTCGAAACTCAATTGCTTAGTTCAATACCCATTTCGCTCGTTAAACACTTAACTCATGTTTCGCGTCAAAAACCCAATCAAACCATGTCCGAATGACCTGAAATTTTGCACACATATCCCAAATCACCTAACGAAGCTACAAAAACTCTCGGAATTCCATTCTGACTCTCAGATCAAAATCTCACCTATCAACCGGAATTCGCCAAATACTAACTTCGCCAATTCAAGCCTAATTCTACACCGGATCTCCAAAATTACTTCCGATCACACTCCTAAGTCGCAAATCATCCTCCGAAGCTAACCAAATCATTGGGATTAAAATTCGAGCCCTCTAACACATAAGTCAACGTCCGGTTGACTTTTCTAAAACAAACCTTCCTTAAAGAGACTAAGTGTCTCATTTCCTACTAAAACCAATCCAAATCAACTCGTTCACACCCAACACTGATAATAAAGAAATAAGAAATGGGGAAAACGGGGCGGTAACTCACGAGACAACGGGTCGGGTCGTCACAATTGGGGATATAGAAAAGAAAATATTTCATAGAAAAAATCAGATAAATTAGATAAATTTTTTGAAGAGATACAAGATAGTTATGAGGAAACAGAGACGGAATCTGTAATAAGTTTAAAAGAATTAATGGAATCAACTAGTTCTAGCCCACTCCCATTTCAGAGGACAACTTACCAAAGTACCATAGATACTAGCAGAGGAATGTACTGTAATGACCCGACCTGTCGTTTTGAGCTTTTGCATTTCGCCCGCCAGTTCTCGGGCATGAATTGCCCCGTGTGGTGTATTATGACTTATGTAAATCACTGGTGTTGGGTTTCAGGTTAATCAAAATGAATTTGGAAGAACAGTCTCAGTTGAAAGCTTAAAATTTGAAAGGGTTTGACCAAAATTTGACTTATGTGTATTTGATCTCGGATGAGAATTTTTATGATTTGGTTAGCTCCGTTAGGTGATTGGTGACTTAGGAGCACGATCGGAATGGGTTTTGGAGTTGTAGAGAAGATTTAGGCTTGAATTGGCGAAATTAATATTTTGGCGAATACCGGTTGATAGGTGAGATTTTGATCCGAGGGTCGGAATGGAATTCCGAGAGTTGCCGTAGCTCCGTTAAGTGATTTGGGATATGTGTGCAAAATTTTAGGCCATTCGGATGTGATTTGGTTGGGTTTTTGATCGAATGCGTGTTTTGGAAGTTTTAGAAGAACTTAGGCTCAAATTTGAGGTATTTTGATGGTTTTGGTGTTGTTGAAGTGTTTTGATGATTGGAACGAGGTTGAAACATGTTTTAGGATGCGTTGGTGCTTTTGGTTGAGGTCCCAGGGGCCTCGGGTGTGTTTCGGGCGAGTTTTGAGCGAGTACAGACATCCCGGAACTTAGAAAATGGATGGGGCAGTCATTGGTGCGCGGTGGCCTAGCGCGGGGGCGCGGTCAAGTGCGCGGTCCACGCAAAATGAAAACCTGCAGGTCGTCGGTCCAACTTCAGAAGTTCATATCTTTTGATCTACAAGGAATATTGAGGTGATTAAAAAATGAAAGTTGTAGCCCTTCGTGTATAGTTTCCATAAATGTATAGATATTGCAATTTGGACATCTGTAGCGAAAGTTATGGCCAAATACTAAAGCCTGTCCCTGCAGAGCAAGACCTGCGCGGCCGCGGTCTTTTTTGCGCGGACTCCGCTGGTTTTGCATGGACCACGGCCATTTTTGTGCGGTCAGCAGTGTCGGAATCCGAGGGGTACTCTATAAATACGAGGTTTTGGGTTTTATTTAATATTTTGACCTAGAGAGCTCGGATTTTGGCGATTTTTCGAAGGTTTTTCAAGAAATTCATCGGGGTAAGTGATTTTAACTCAGATTTGGCTAGAATACATGAATCTATCACTGAATTCATCATTTAATTCGTGATTTGAGATGGAATTTGGGAAGAAAATTGTGAAAACTTCCAAAAATGTAAAATGATGATTTGAAGGACCAAATGGTATCGGAATTGGATAATTTTGGTATGGTTAGACTCGTGAGGGAATGAGGATTCTGAAAATGTAAATTTTACCCGATTTCGAGACGTGGGCTCGGGTTTTGCTAATTTCGAGATTCTTGATATTTTTCGATTGTTTTCGATTGGGTATTGTCCCTTTAGCATATTGTGATGTATTTGCTCTAATTCTGGTTAGATTCGACGCGTGTGGAGGCCGATTGGAGGGGCAAAGGCATCGAGAGCTAGAGATTTCACTGGTTCGAGGTGAGTAATGATTGTAAATGATGTCCTGAGGGTTTGAAACACCGGATTGCACATCGTAGTGCTATATTGAGGCAAGATACGCGTTGGATGACGATCGTGAGGTCTTTTACTACTGGGGATTGTGACTTGGTCCATCCCGATTGATGATTTTACCGAATATTTGACTGAAATTTATTTGTTATCATCATGATTTGGGCTGATTGCCATATTTGGGTTTCGTGCCAACTAATTGAACCCTTCGGGCATTTTCATCATTGTTTCCTCACTGTTTTGACTTATTACTTGAACTCAGTCCTGTTTATATCTACTATTTTACAAATTCAGCCACTTTTACTTAGATTTGAAACTTAAATGATATTTCTAAATGATGTTTTGGCTGAGAACTACTATTTTACTAATGCTCGAGGGGCTTGTGATGAGTTTCGGACTGAGTGAGGCCGAGGGCCATATGTGAGGATATGTTGAGTGATATGAAGCCGAGGGCCTGAGATACTTTATATGTCACGCGGTGGCTTGAGTGATGTGAGGATATGCTGAGTGATGATGCCACGAGGTGGCTTGATATAGCGCTTGGGCCGTAAGGGGCCCCTCCGGAGTCTGAACACCCACAGTGAGCGTGGGTACCCATGTGATTTGAAACAGTGGTAACAATGACACTATATAATGCAATTTGGTCATGTAACAATGGCTTACCATTATACTGAGTGATTGATACTATGCCCGAGGGGCTAATATGAGTGATTGTGAGGTTACAGTGGTAACAATGACACTATATGATGCAATTTGGTCAGGTAACAATGGCTGACCATTATACTGAGTGATTGATACTATGCCCGAGGGGCTAATATGAGCGATTGTGAGGTTACAGTGGTAACAATGACAATGTATGATGCAATTTGGTCAAGTAACAATGACTGACCAGGAATAACACCATGCGGTCTGGTAACAATGACTGACCAGGAACTAACTTGTGCCCGAGGGGCTGGTACTATTCTATATGATTGCCCGAGGGGCGAGGTTTATGTGTTCATTTTGCATACTTACTTGTCTTTTACTTGTTTAACTGTGGTATTTGTGCCCGATGGGCGAATTTCTGTGCATAGCGGCACTAATTGTTTTGAAATTATTTCACAACTATTGAAAAGATCATTTTCAAAAGGGGTAACCAAGGTATTTTCTAAAGAATTCACAGTTTCACTGATTTTTTTCAAGGAGTTTTACACTAATTTTATATAGCATGTCGGTTGCTTTACGTGGTTTCTTGCTGCTCAGTTATTATTTACCTTTATTACTCACTGAGTTGGAGTACTCACTTTACTCCCTACACCTCGCGTGCAGTTGCAGGTATTTATTCACCCGGTAGCGGGTATTGGCTGTGTGTAGGCAGAGTTGTAGAGGTTTTAGCGAGGTGACTGCAGCGTTCGCAGCACCACTGTCTTTCTGTGTTATTCATTATTCTTGTTCAGTGTATTTCTAGACTGTAAAGTGGAAATTTCATTCTTATAGATACTCGTGACTCGTGACACCCCGGTTTGGGCTGTGTCGGGATGGTTTCTACTGTTGTTTTTGTTAGATTCCGTAATTTATGAAGATTATATTATAAGTTATTACTGTTTGTGATATTTAACTGTTTATAAGAGGTGTTCTTTTTGGTCTGGCTGGCCTTGTCTTCACGAGAGGCGCCATCACGACCGGGTTCGAGAATTGGGTCGTGACAAGTTGGTATTAGAGCCTAGGTTACTTAGGTCTCACGAGTCATGATCAGGTTTAGTAGAGTCTCGCGGATCAGTATGGAGACATTTGTATTTATCCTCGAGAGGCTGCAGAACCTTTAGGAAAACTTCACATTCTTGGATTCTTATCGTGCGTCCCTGAGTCAGTTTGAAAAGAAACTCTTGAAATTCTTTCCATGTGTTCGTACGCGCGCATGAGCGCTCAGTATCAAATGTGCCTTGATGGCTTGTGAATCCCCGATCGAAGGGCGAGATGTAATCCCTATGAGTTTATGTTGGGCCAGTCTAGAGGACTTGAGGCCGAATTTTTGCCTATGGCTTGAGCACCGAGGTGCTGATTGTGTGAGCAAGTATTTTGAACTTATATGTTCAGTATTGTCCCTAATAGTGGGAATGACAGCTGGATAGCTATGTGATGAATATGCTAGTACTGTGTGATGTTTCTATATGACTTGGAAGTGTCGAGGAAGATTTGTTGGATGATAGATGGACTACTAAGTGTATGATTTCCATTGTGAGTGGAAGTGTAGTTCCGAGATTATAGGCGTGTGAAGAATCTTTTCAAGTCTCCTAGTTGAGAGTGAAGTAAATTTCATGTTGTGGAATGAGTACAGACTCAAGAAGATCAAGTGACTGCGTAAAGCTTATAGCGTTGGAAGGTATACGAAAAGGTTATACTTAGGCGAAGCAGGTGGGTTATCTCCCGCGAAGTGTGCTGAGGCGGTGTGATCCTTATGTGAATGATAGAAGAACTCATGTGCCAGTGAATTGTAAGTGTTGAAGTTTGAAATTTTGGTATTGCATAAGAGAGTGAGTTTAACTGTTGCGAGATCTGTCGAAGAGTTAAAGGTACTAGATGATTTGTGTTTTCACAAGCTTACAAATGATTTGAGTTTAATCTCACTACGATATTAAGGCAGCAGTGGAGTATATGCGTTATGAGTATTGTGTGTTCTGATCTATGGCTTTGAGCCAAGTTGGGGAGCTTGCTATTGGTCAGCTGATTGCACGGTGGTGTTGCTATGTTGGTTTTGAATTGAGGCATGCTGGCGAGTGGAAATTGAGCCGAAGATGGCACGAGTGAAGGAAAATTTTAATAAAGGTTATATGGTGCTTCGTAGATGTGTGAAAATAATAGGATGTCTTGAGTTGTTGTAAAGAATGCTCAGTGTATAGAGAAGGAAGATGCTTGATTGTATTGGGATAAGGTCGTATCCTGCGGTGTCAGAGTGCTAATGAGGCACAGGTGGTTTTGTTAATTGAGCAGGCTAAATGCAAGTTGAATAGAGTGAATGACTCTCAAAAATGGTCCTAATGTGTTCAAGATTCTGCATGTAACAATGGGGTATCTTAAAGTAGCATATGTGATTAGGAACCGAGTCTCCATTGGAAGAGGTCAAGACTTGTGGTATTTTTATATTAATTATGGGATTCTATATATTAGTATCTGGAAAGTAAAGGTAACGGATTTAGATTCGCAGGAAGCTCTTCGGAGTGAATTATGTTGGCATGTGGTGTATCCGGAAATAATTGAGAGAGGATTCAGTGGCTTATGAGTCTTAGATAGTGTGGTTTTGCGCATGGGTCTCGTGTGGTGAGCCTGGGTTGAGGAATTGTGGTGCTACAGCAAGAGAGAATATCAAGTTGAAAATGAATCAGAAGGAAATTTAGATAGTCAGAATAGTTTGATAGTAGGCCGGATCGGTATGGTAAGGATATGATGAATTCCTTGGGTGTTTTCGAGGTAATGAGTTCGTACAAGTATTTTGCAGCAATGCTCTTGGGATTTCTTGGCTTGTTTAGCTTGGTCGAGTTAGAAGGATTCTGTCCTGGCAGTTTAATTTATGCAAACGGAATTGAGAGAGTTCTTGTTGATTTCTACCGTAGTTGAAGAGGTACATTTTCTACGAATATGAGAGACATGGGATGTGTAATGATATTTCTTCTAAATGGGATCAATGGAAAGTTCCTGGCCAATTGAGTACGTAGATGTTTGTGGCTCGGAAGGAAGATGAAGTTCTCATGTGATCCTGAGATGGTATGGTATATGCGGTAGGTTGTGGAGGATTGACAATTGTGTGTGGAAGGTTACAGTTAGTTCTGAATGGGAAGTCATGAATTCTTAGGCAGCACGGGCAGTTTCAAATGATTAAGGAAGTGGTAGTGCTAATTAGGGGTGATTTGACGAGGGTGCATGTTTTAGAAAAGACAATGTGATTAAGTTGATGGTACTTCGGTAGTATTGCAGCATTTTCTTGTTAGATCGACTACTGATATTCGAGTTTGCTTGATGGCACCGAGGAATTTCAGAGTATCTCTCGTGGAATTATTGGGTATTTAGATGTGGTAGGCATTCGAACGACGGAAATGGGGTCAGGTGTGTTGAGTCATTTGCCATATGGATTTGGAAGAAGGGAAGTTCTCATATTTAGGCTCTATTGAAATTGTAAGCCGTGTGTATCGGCATTGTTTAGCGACTATCGGGGTTTGGAGACCTGAGCGGATCTTTCATTGTTGGGTATGTTAGATTTTGGATGTGATATTGGGTTCAGACTGGTTGTCTTCGCGTTGTGCCATTTTGGACTATTGCGCTAAGGCGACACTGTTGGCTATGCCGAAAATGCCACGGGTTGAGTGATGAGGTGCGTCGGATTATATTCTAGTGAAGTGGGTTATATTTCGAAGATTGCCTTTCTTAATTGGGCCTTCGTGATGGGTGTCAGTGCAGAGGTTTCTACCATTGATTCAGTTCCAATGTGAGGGACTCTTCGGATGTGCTTCTGGTGGTCGGGCATGTCGCCGGGAGTGGTCGTTGATTTCGGTATTGATTTGGTGACGGGCACCGTATCGTATGGCACCGACCGAGTTAGAGGAATTGAAGGAACAACCTCAAGATTTCCTTGATAAGGAGTTCGTTGACAGGACAATGTGGATGCATGTCCTAACTTGAGTCGGCTTTGTTGGCACCAAATTGTATTGTATTGTTGAGGGATGTGTTGATTCTATTGTTATTGAGCGTATTAGTAATCTGGGGAGATCTATGAGTTACCTTTCTGTGTTGCGAGATGTTAGGATTTGTTGGTTATGGGCACATATGGTGCGGTTCTATTGGGATTTCATAGTGGAAGACGAGCAGAAAAAGTAATTGGGTGTTGCATGGTGAATGGCGTATAGGTTATGTCCTATCGGGTTGCGTGGTATATGTTACTTGTTTCACCGTGGGTGTAATGAATTGCTTTGGTTCCAGACATCAAATTGTGTGTGGTTGCTGATTTCGAGCATAGTGGCTTGAGGTGGTTCATGTGGAGTAGTGTTTGGATAGAGTCATGCATTGCAACAAAGATTATGTGGAGGTATGATTTTTCGAGTTAGATTCGTGTGTTCTATTTCTACGATATGAGGGGGGTCCTCAGCTTTGCGTTGTGATGGTACCGGTGAGTTTGAGGTACAACTCTTTCATTGAGTCATTTTTCATGATTTGAGTATGTTCAGACCGTTACTTATTAGTGCGCGTATTATGCAAGTTGTGGCTTAGGCCTGTATGGACGTGTCATGTCACCGGAGTAGTGTGTGGTCAGAAGAGATCGTTGGGATCATTAATGAATATAGACGGATTTGATTTCAACATGTTTGATGGGTAAATATCGAGGTTCGGCTCATAAATTTGCTATGGTCCTTGCCAAAGGAGAAGTGGCCTTATGAATGATTGATCTGAGAAATGGTTATGGTTTATTGCGTGTTTCATTTATCATTGGCAGTATATGGAAGTGTTAGAATGAGACTTTAGTTGATAAGAGGTTTCCTATCGGTATTCGTTTGTTATGTACAACTATTATGATTAGAAGTTATCGCTGCTAGCATTTGAGTTATGTGGTATATCATGTGATTGCACCTGAGATAGCAGATATGGTTTGTTATGGCTTGTTTGGAGTTATTCGCAGTATAAATGTGGGATTTTGATAGTATTGATGGTTTCAAAAGTGGAAATGTGGTTCTAAGGTTTATGGGCTAGGATGGATTGTGCAATTGTAGTTGCATTGTGTTATCGGACCTATATGAGATAGGGTAACGCCGGATCACCCCCGAGTATATGCATGGTAAGGGTATTCAGTGATTAGGTGGCTTTTAAAACAACTCCGGGCACGTTCGAGGACGAACGTATGTTTAAGTGGGGGAGGATGTAACGACCCGACCTGTCATTTTGAGATTTTGCATTTCGCCCTCCAGTTCTCGGGCATGACTTGCCCCGTGTGGTGTATTATGACTTATGTAAATCACTGGTGTTGGGTTTCAGGTTAATCAAAATGAATTTGGAAGAACAGTCTCAGTTGAAAGCTTAAAATTTGAAAGGGTTTGACCAAAATTTAACTTATGTGTATTTGATCTCGGATGAGGATTTTTATGATTTGGTTAGCTCCGTTAGGTGATTGGTGACTTAGGAGCGCGATCGGAATGGGTATTGGAGTTGTAGAGAAGATTTAGACTTGAATTGGCGAAATTGATATTTTGGCGAATTCCGGTTGATAGGTGAGATTTTGATCCGAGGGTCGGAATGGAATTCCGAGAGTTGCTGTAGCTTCGTTAAGTGATTTGGGATATGTGTGCAAACGTTCATGTCATTCGGACGTGATTTGGTTGGGTTTTTGATCGAATGCGTGTTTTGGAAGTTTTAGAAGAACTTAGGCTCGAATTTGAGGTAATTTGATGGTTTTTGGTGTTGTTGAAGTGTTTTGATGATTGGAACGAGGTTGAAACATGTTTTAGGATGCGTTGGTGCTTTTGGTTGAGGTCCCGGAGGCCTCGGGTGTGTTTCAGGTGAGTTTTGAGCGAGTACGGACATCCCGGAACTTAGAAAATGGCTGGGGCAGTCATTGGTGCGCGGGGCACGGCCCTTTTTGCGTGGGGGCGCGGTCAAGTGCACGGTCCGCGCGAAATGAAGACCTGCAGGTCATCGGTCCAACTTCGGAAGCTCATATCTTTTGATCTACAAGGAATTTTGAGGTGATTCAAAAAGAAAGTTGTAGCCCTTCGTGTCTAGTTTCCAGAAAGGTAAAGATATCACAATTTGGACATATGTAGAGAAAGGTATGGCCAAAATACTAAAGTCTGTCCCTGCAGAGCAAGACCTGCGTGGCCGCGGTCGTTTTTTCCCGGACCGTGGCCATTTTTGTGCGGTCAGCGGTGTCGGAATCCTAGGGGTACTCTATAAATATGAGGTTTTGGGTTTTATTTAATATTTTGACCTAGAGAGCTCGGATTTTGGCGATTTTTTGAAGGTTTTTCAAGAAATTCATCGGGGTAAGTGATTTTAACTCAGATTTGGCTAGAATACATGAATCTATCACTGAATTCATCATTTAATTAGTGATTTGAGATGGAATTTGGGAAGAAAATTATGAAACCTTTCAAAAATGTAAAATGATGATTTGAAGGACCAAATGGTATCGGAATTGGATAATTTTGGTATGGTTAGACTCGTGAGTGCATGAGGTTTCTGAAAATGTAAATTTTACCCGATTTCGAGACGTGGGCTTGGGGCTCGAGTTTTGCTAATTTCGAGATTCTTGATATTTTTCGATTGTTTTCGATTGGGTATTGTCCAGTTAGCATATTGTGATGTATTCGCTCTGATTCTGGTTAGATTCAACGCGCGTGGAGGCCGATTGGCGGGGCAAAGGCATTGCGAGCTAGAGATTTCACCGGTTTGAGGTGAGTAATGATTGTAAATGATGTCCTGAGGGTTTGAAACCCCGGATTGCACATCGTAGTGCTATATTGAGGCAAGATACACGCTGGATGACAATCCTGGGGTCTTTTACTAGGGATTGTGACTTGGTCCATCCCGATTGATGATTTTACCCAATATTTGACTGAAATTTATTTGTTATCATCGTGATTTGGGCTGATTGCCATATTTGGGCTTCGTGCCAACTAATTGAACCCTTCGGGGATTTTTATCATTGTTTCCTCACTGTTTTGACTTATTACTTGAACTCAGTCCTGTTTATATCTAATGTTTTACAAACTCAGCAACTTTTACTCAGATTTGAAATTTAAATGATATTTGTAAATGATGTTTTGGCTGAGAACTACTATTTTACTAATGCCCGAGGGGCTTGTGATGAGTTTCGGAATGAGTGAGGCCGAGGGCCATATGTGAGGATATGTTGAGTGATATGAGGCCGAGGGCCTGAGATACTTTATATGCCACGCGGTGGCTTGAGTGATGTGAGGATATGCTGAGTGATGATGCCACGAGGTGGCTTGATATAGCGCTTGGGCCGTAAGGGGCCCCTCCGGAGTCTGCACACCCACAGTGAGCGCGGGTACCCATGTGATTTGAAACAGTGGTAACAATAACACTGTATGATGCAATTTGGTCAGGTAACAATGGCTGACCATTATACTCAGTGATTGATACTATACCCGAGGGGCTAATATGAGTGATTGTGAGGTTACAGTGGTAACAATGACACTGTATGATGCAATTTGGTCAGGTAACAATGACTGACCAGGAATAACACCGTGCGGTCAGGTAATAATGGCTGACCAGGAACTAACTTGTGCCCGAGGGGTTGGTACTATTCTATATGATTGCCCGAGGGGCGAATTTCTGTGCATAGCGACACTAATTTTTTTGAAATTATTTCACAATTGTTGAAAGGATCATTTTTAAAAGAGGTTTAGAACCGAACCAAGGTATTTTCTAAAGAATTCACAATTTCACTGATTTTTCTCAAGGAGTTTTACACTGCTTCTATATAGCATGTCGGTTGCTTTACGTGATTTCTTGCTGCTCAATTATTATTTACCTTTATTATTCACTAAGTTGGAGTACTCACTTTACTCCCTACACCTCGCGTGCAGTTGCAGGTATTTATTCACCCGGTAGCGAGTATTGGCTGTGTGGAGGCAGAGTTGTAGAGGTTTTAGCGAGGTGACTGCAGCATTCGCAACACTGTCTTTCTGTGTTATTCATTATTCTTGTTCAGTGTATTTCTAGACTGTAAAGTGGAAATTTCATTCTTATAGATGCTCGTGACTCGTGACACCCCGGTTTGGGCTGTGTCGGGATGGTTTCTACTGTTGTTTTCGTAAGATTCCGCAATTTATGAAGATTATATTATATGTTATTACTATTTGTGATATTTAACTGTTTATAAGAGGTGTTCTTTTTGGTCTGGCTGGCCTTGTCTTTACGAGATGCGCCATTACGACCGGGTTCGGAAATTGGGTCGTGACATGTACCTAGAAAAAGAGTATATAGAATAGATCAAGAAACAAAAATAAAAAATGTAAAACCATCAGGAAAAAGAATGCCTAGAGAAGAACCTATAAAACTACAGGAAGGAGGAAGTAAGGGTAAAATATTAAATATAGCAGCTCATGATCCACAAATATGGAACTCAGTAATAGACCTATGGAAAGGAATAGTAGTAGTAGACTTTATAAAAACATATAATGACACAGACGCAGAAACAATGTATAAATATTATGGAGACCTTCTTAGGAAAATCAACAAAGGGTTTATGGGAAGCCTTTAAATCAGAATTTCCAGAAGATTTTCAAATGTTTAATAGCAATGGGACCAAATTCTTATAATTTTACAAATAAAATACATAGCTTGATTATAAGTGAAGATCCAAATAGTGGATTAGTAGTATTATAAAAGAACGCTTTAATAAAATTAGAACAATTAAGTATAAGCAGTTGGTTTCATATGAAAATTTTTTTAAATGATTATTATTATTACTGTACTATTAGTGGAAATGCTTTTGATCAAGATCTAGGTAAAAAGTTATTTAATAAACTACCAGGAGTTTTAGGAAGAGAAATAGAAGAACGATGGTATAAAAGAGAAGGTGTAATACAAAATCCACATGCAAAATGGTCTATAGAGCACAAAGTACAACATATAATGGAAATACTACAAGAAAAATGTACCAATTTACAGATACAAAAACAACTAAAACAGAATAATATGAGTTTCTGTAGATCAACTATGTATACAACACAAAGCTATGACAAAAATGAATATAGAAAGAAGAAATATAGAAAATATAGACCTCAATACAACAAGGGATACAATAGAAAAAATTATTATCTTAGAAAATCATCATCTAGAAAACCCTACCTAGATAGGAATAGACATGTTAGAAAGTATAGAACAAATAGAAACTATAAAAATAAACTAGAATGTTTTACTTGCGGCTGTGTAGAACAATTAGCAAATGCATGCCCAAAAAGAATTAATAATAAAACAAGAAATTCACAGTTAATAGAAGATTTTCAAGAAACCCTAAAAAATGTAGATGAATAACGAAAGTATATACTCTATAGTAAGCGTAGATATAAAAGAAAAAACTCAAATAGATACCTCAGAATCAGAAGAGGAAGAATTAATAAATGAAATAGGATTAGAAAAATTAGATTTAGAAGAAAATACCTTTGTAAACATATCAGAAGAATGTACCCATAATTTTGAAAGAAATAAAGGATTAGATAATAATCAGTGTTTTATATGCAAATGGTACCCTAGTAGAAATAAAAGAGCTAAATGTAAATTATGCTATCTAGAAGGATGTATTTCATATATAAAAAAAGATTTTGAAACAAAAATAAATAAAGAGGAAAAATACCAAGAAATAAATGATCATACCATGAATTTGAGAATAATGACATTAGAAGCTAGAATAAATGAACTAGAAAAAAGAAAACAGAAAATGGAAAAGGGAAAAGAGAAATTAGTAGATATAAAAGAAAATATAACAACAGTAGAAGAAGAATAATGAGTATAGAAAATTATGATACACTAATATGTAATGAAGATAAAAAATTAAGTACAATAAAGATTTTAGTAAGAATCAAAATAGAAGATTATGAAATAGAAACGTTAGCTCTAGTAGATTCCGGGTGCACATGATGTATAATAAATAAAAAGATAGTTCCCCCAAATCTAATTAAAACCTTAGAAAAGCCAGTTGCAGCTATGCAGATGGATGGAACTCATAATATATACAGACATTATATAGATAAATCACAGATTAGCTTTATAAATACATGTTTAGATTTCTATAAACCCAGCTACAAGGTAGATAAAATCTGGGTAAGAGGCTTAATGTCACGACCCAAAAATCCCTCCGAAGGAGTCGTGATGGAACCTAGTCTCTAAACAAGGTAAGCCTAACATTAATTGAAATAACATTGATATTTGCCAAATTTAAATTCAATAACTCTTAATAATTTATAATTCCCAAAACCGGTGGTACACGTCACAAGCCTTTATAAGAGTAGTTATACAAAATAAATACATCACTTTTCTGAAACAAAGGGAACAAATGGAAATAAGTACAATTGAAGGTGACTCTGAGGACTGTGAACGCTGCAGCAGGTTTAACTTGAGTCTACACCGCAACGAGTAGCTACTATCGATCTGTCACGACCCCAACCCCGGTCATGATGGTGCCCAACACACTGCTAGGCAAGCCCGACCATTAAACAACATTAACCCAAATTCTTATTCAGATTATAGATAAATATCACAGAGAATTTACTAAGTCATTACATTCAAGTGTATAATTAATAATAAAATCTGCGGAAGTTCAATTAAAATACCACACCATAGCCCAATAGAATTCGGTGTCACAAATATGAGCCTCTAATACAAAATATCCACCTATTACAAGTCTGTCTAGGAAAAATGCGGAATAAAAGATAGAGATACAGGGGAGAGATCAAGGCTGCGAACGCCATGCAGCTACCTCAATACTACCGGATACTGCTGCTCAGCTAACAAATCCTCGCTCAGCCTGTGGTGTACCTGGATCTGCACGCAAGGTGCAGGGAGTAATGTGAGTACTCCGACCCAGTGAGTAATAAACATAAATAAAGGCTGAGAATAAGAAATCATGGAAAAAATACAAAGTAAACTATGACTGGCAGTTTAGAACAACAATTAGTAAAACAACAAGTCAACTATATCAGAGTACCAATTACTGAGACAGGTATAACAGATAAAAACAAATGCATGAGTGCAATGCAATGCATATGATGGTACACTCTATGCATGAGTGCAATGCAATGCATATGATGGTACTCTCTAGTACCCACTGCAGCGTGCAGCCCGAGCCATCCATTTTATTTTTCGTCGACGACGCTCACTAGGGGTGTGTATAGACTCCGGAGGGGCTCCTACAGCCCAAGCGCAATATCAAGCCATCTCATGGCATCAAATCTAGGCCCTCGGCCTCATATCAATATCAGTATAATCACCCAGGCTCTCGGCCTCAATATCAATGTAATCAACCAGGCCCTCCGTCTCAATATCAATGTAATCAACCAGGCTCTCGGCCTCAATATCAATATAACACTGCTGCGGCGCGCAGCCCAATCCATGCTCAGTCCAGAAATCATCATAAGCCCCTTGGGCATTTGTAAAACAGTAGTTCTCAGCCCGAAATATCATTTAAGTTTTCAAATCTTAGAAAGATGGCTGAGTTTGCAAAACAGTATTTAAAACCTTGGACTGAGATCAAATGATATGCATGTATGCGAAAACAGCGATGTCAATCCCTGAAGGATTCAAATAATTGGCAAGAAGCCCAAATGTAACAATTAAATCCAAGTAAGGATGATTCTCAATTTAGTTCAAATAGAAAATACGGTAAAAACATCTCTCGGAACGGACCAAGTCACAATCCCCAATGGTGCTCTACCCCACGCCCGTTATCCGGCGTGCAAGTCACCTCAATAAAGTGTTACGATGTGAAATTCCGGGGTTTCAAACCCTCAGGACATAATTTACATCAATAACTCACCTCAAACCAGCTATTTCTTTAATTCGCGACGCCTTTGCCCCTCGAATTGGCCTCCACGTGCGTCGAATATGCCCAAAATCGCAACGAATATGTCACATAATGGTAAAGAGACAATACCCAATCGAAAGCACTCGAAAAATATCAAAATTCATGAATTTGGCAAAACTCGAGCCCCGGGCCCACGTCTCGAAACTCAGAAATTTTTACGTCATCGAGTTCCTTATCTCGCCACGAGTCTATACATACAAAAATCTCTCAAATCGGACCACAAATGGCCCCTCAAATCCCAAATTTAAAATTTCAATTTCAAGCCCTAATTTCTTACAATTTGGCTATATTTTCATGAATTTCAAGGATGATTTCACAATATAATCATGTTTTTAACTAATAAAACTTACCTCCAATCAATCCTCTTCAATTGCTCCCAAGTAGCTCTCAAAATGCCCAAAAAATGGTGAAAGAAATGACTTAGCTCGCGGATGAAATGTCTTATAAATTCACTGCCCAGATTTTGTTTCGGAAGTACTGTTCACCTGCGCGGTCACTGTTCACCCGCCCGGCTACTGTTCACGCGCGGCTACTGTTCACGCTGCTAAAAAAATACAGCAGCAGCCAAAGAAATTGCAGCACTTTTCTTTTTACTAAAATGGCTCTAACTCCATCATACGAACTCAGAATTCGATAATTCTTGTTCCTATGAGTCACAAATAATGATACGAACATAGTCCTTCAATCGAAACTCAATTCGGAGCTCATTTGCTCAGTTCAATATCCATTTCGCTCGTTAAACAATTAACTCATGTTTCGTGTCAAAAATCCAATCGCAACTTGATGAAATTAGACCAAACTTTCCAGATCATTCCTATAATTCATTATTTAAATTCTGGAAATCTCGAAATAAAATTTCGATCTCTAGACCTAAAAATGGACCTTTGGATCATTATATGCTTATGCTCAAACGGCAAAAATCTTCCAAAAACTCTTCCAAAACTTATTTGAGCCTCATGGGACCCCGACCAAACATGCCAACATAATTCATAACATTATTCAAACCTCTTCCAATCATCAAAACACCTCAAACAACATCAAATTACCCAAAACTCATTGAATTCAAGCCTAATTTTCTAAAAACTTCCGAAATACACTTTCGATCAAAAACCGACCAAACCACGTCCGAATGACCTGAAATTTTGCACACATATCCCAAGTCACCTAACGAAGCTACAACAACTCTCGGAATTCAATTCCGACCCTCGGATCAAAATCTCACATATCAACCGGTATTCGCCAAAATACTAACTTCGCCAATTCAAGCCTAATTCTACACCGGACCTCCAAAATTACTTCTGATCACACTCCTAAGTCACAAATCATCCCCCGAAGCTAATCGAATCATCGGAATTCACATCTGAGCCCTCTAACTCATAAGTCAACATCAGGTTGACTTTTCCAACTTAAGTCTTCTTAAAAGAGACTAACTATCTCATTTCTTATCAAAACCACTCCAAACCAACTCGATCACATAAGATACGGATAATAAAGCATAAAGAAGCTGAGAATGGGAAAAAAAATGGAGCGGTAACCCATGAGACGACGGGCCGGGTCGTCACATCCTCCCCAACTTAAACAAACGCTCGTCCTCGAGTGAGTCAAGAAACATACCTGAAGCCTCAAACAGGTGAGGATATCTTCTCCGCATCTCCCGCTCGGTCTCCCAGGTAGCTTCCTCTACAGGCCGACCTCTCCACTGCACTTTTACAGAAGATATATCCTTTAACCTCAATTTCCGAACCTGACGACCCAAAATAGCCACTGGCTCCACATCAAAGGCCAATCACTATCCAACTGAACCGTGCTGAAATCCAAAACATGGGACGGGTCCCCAACATACTTTCGGAGCATAGAAACATGAAATACCGGATGCACACTCGACAAGCTGGGTGGCAAAGAAAGCATATAGGCCACCTCCCCAATCCTCCTAAGTACCTCAAAAGGTCCAATGAATCGTGGACTCAACTTTCCTTTCTTTCCAAATCTCATAACGCCCTTCATGGGTGAAACCTTCAGCAAGACCTTCTCACCAACCATGTAGGACACATCTCGAACTTTCCGGTCCGCATAACTTTTCTGATGCGACTGTGCTGAACAAAGCCTCTCCTGAATCACCTTCACCTTCTCTAAGGCATCATGAACCAAATCGGTCCCCAATAGCCTAGCCTCGTCGGGCTCGAACCAACCAACTGGAGATCTACACCGCCTCCCATACAAAGCTTCATACGGTGCCGTCTGAATGCTGGACTGATAGCTGTTGTTGTAGGCAAACTCTGCAAGTGGCAGAAACTCATCCCAAGAACCTCCGAAATCAATCATACAGGCACGCAACATATCCTCCAATATCTGAATAGTACGCTCGGACTGTCCGTCCATCTGAGGATGAAATGTTGTGCTCAACTCCACCTGGGTACCCAACTCTCGCTGAAAAGTCCTCCAAAACTGGGAAGTAAACTGAGTACCTCTATCTGAGATAATGGAAACTGGAACACCGTGCAATCGCACATTCTCTCGGATAAATATCCCTGCCAACCGCTCCGAAGAATAAGTAGTACACACCGGAATGAAGTGCGCGGACTTGGTCAATCGATCCACAATCACCCAAATAGAATCAAATTTCTTCAAAGTCCGAGGAATACCACTCACAAAATCCATGGTGACTCTCTCCCACTTCCATTTTGGGATAATCATCCGCTGAAGTAAACCACCCGGTCTCTGATGCTCATATTTTACCTGCTGACAGTTGAGACACCGAGCTACATAACCTACAATATCTTCTTCATTCTTCTCCACCAATAGTGCTGTCTCAAGTCCTGATACATCTTCGCGGCACCCGGATGAATAGAATACCGCGAGCTGTGGGCCTCCTCTAGAATTAACTCTCTAAGCCCATCTATATTGGGCACACAGATACAACCATGAATCCTCAATACGCCATCATCATCTATAGTCACATCCCTGGCATTATCATGCTGAACTCTATTCTTAAGGACAAGCAAATACGGATCATCATACTGGCGTTCTCTGATGCGATCATATAAGGAAGACCGAGAAACCACACAAGCCAACACCCGACTGGTCTTAGAAATGTCCAGTCTCACAAACCGATTAGCCAAGGTTTGAACATCAACTGCAAAGGGCCTCTCCCCAACTGGAATGCACGCCAAACTCCCCATACTGACTGCCTTTCGGCTCAAGGCATCTGCCACTACATTGGCTTTTCCCGGATGATACAAAATAGTGATGTCATAATCTTTTAGCAACTCAAGCCACCTCCGCTGCCTCAAATTAAGGTCTTTCTGCTTAAACAAATGCTGAAGACTGCGATGATCAATGAATACCTCGCAAGATACACCATATAAATAGTGCCTCCAAATATTCAAGGCATGAACTATAGCAGCCAACTCTAAGTCATGAACAGGGTAGTTCTTCTCATGGGACTTTAACTGACGAGAAGCATAAGCAATAACTCTACCCTCCTGCATTAACACAAAGCTAATCCTAACACTCGAAGCATCACAATATACAATATATGAACCTGTAGCTGATGGTAACACCAATACTGGAGCTGTGGTCAAAACTATCTTGAGCTTCTGAAAGCTCTCCTCACACTCGTCTGACCATACAAATGGAGCACCTTCCTGAGTCAACTTGGTCAAGGGCGACGCAATGGATGAAAACCTCTAAACAAACCGGCGATAATAGCCTGCTAATCCTAGAAAACTACGGATCTCTGTGGCTGAGGACGGTCGAGACCAACTCTGCACTGCTTCTATCTTCTTTGGATCAACCTGAATACCCTCGCTGGACATGATATGTCCCAAGAATGCCACAAAACTTAGCCAAAATTCACACTTGGAGAATTTTGCATAAAGCTTCTCCTCCCTCAATCTCTGCAACACTACACGCAAATGCTTGGCGTGATCCTCCTGGCTACGCAAGTACACCAGAATGTCATCAATAAATACAATAATAAAAGAATCCAGATAAGGCCGAAATATACTGTTCATCAAATGCATGAACGCTGCTGGGGCATTGGTCAGCCCGAAAGACATGACTAGAAACTCATAGTGACCATATCTAGTCCTGAAAGTTGTCTTAAGAATATCCGAGTCCCTGATTTTTAACTAGTGGTAGCCCGAACGGAGATCAATTTTTGAAAACACCCTCGCTCCTTGAAGCTGATCAAATAAGACATCAATGCGAGGCAAAGGATACTTGTTCTTCACTGTTACCTTATTTAACTGCCTGTAGTCAATGCACATTCTCATTATGCCATCTTTCTTCTTCACAAACAGAACTGGCGCACCCCACGGTGACACACTAGGCCGAATGAACCTCTTGTCTAGGAGCTCCTGAAGCTGCTCCTTCAATTCTTTCAACTCTGCTGGTGCTATATGATATGGCGGAATAGAAATGGGCTGGGTGCCCGGCACCAAGTCATTGCCAAAATTGATATCCCTATCCGGCGGCATGCCCGGCAGGTCTGCAGGAAATACATCAGGAAAATCCCTCACAACTGGGACAAAATCAATACTAGGAGTCTCAGCTCCAACATCTCGCACAAAAGCTAGATATGATAGACAACCCTTCCCAATCATACGTTGGGCTTTCAAGAAGGAAATTACTTTGCTAGGAACATAATCAGTCATACCATGCCACTCGATCCTCGGAACACCCGGAATAGCCAAAGTAACCGTCTTAGCATGACAGTCTAGAATAGCATGACACGGAGATAGCCAATCCATGCCTAGAATAACATCAAAATCTACCATGCTCAACAGCAATAAATCAACTCGGGTCTCCAGACCCCCAATAGTCACAATACAAGACCGATACACATGGTCTACAATAATAGTATCGCCCATCGGGGTAGATACGTGCACAGGTAAAGCAAGACACCCTTGGGTCGTACCCAAATGATGAGAAAAATATGAGGACACATAAGAATAGGTGGATCCGGGATCGAATAATACAGAGGCATCTCTGTAGCAGACTGGAATAATACCTGTAATGACAGCATCTGAAGCAATAGCATCTGTCCTGCCTGAAATAGCATAGAAATGAGCCTGGCCACCGCCTGATCGACCTCCCCCTCTGGGATGACCCCTGGATGCCTGACCTCCACCCCTAGCTGACTGGGCGGGTGCTGAAGAAACTAGAGCAGAAGATGAAGGTTGGCCCCTCTGCTGAAACTGACCACCACGAAGTCGAGCACACTGCCTCTTTATATGACCAAACTTTCCGCACTCGTAGCAACTACCAGGTACTGGAGAAGGGAACTGGAGGGAACCCCTCGCACCTGAATGACCAGCCGATGCACTCGGCGCAGATGAACCCTGAGCTGAAGGGGTATAGGATGAGCTCTGAGCTGGGAGAGCATTAAGGAAAGACTGGCCCTGCTGAAATCCCTGATGACCACAGTCTGAAGATGTTCTACTATACTCTGGACGGGCCGGCTGAGGAGGTCTAAAGGAACGACCTCTACCACGCTAGAACGGGCCCCTAGACGGAGCACCACTGAATCTGCCTGAACCTCTGGGCCTCTTGGCCTCCCTCTCCTCTCTCTCTCTCTCCGCGGCGAACTATCTCAATATCATGAGCGATGTCAACCACATCCTCGAACGAAGCACCCAATACTATCTCTCTAGTCATCAAAATGTGAAGAGAGTAGTTAAGACCATCCACGAATCTTCGGATCCTCTCACGATCTGTCAGAATCATCCAAGTAGCATGACGAGCCAACTGTGAAAATCTCATCTCGTACCGGGTCACAGAAATATCTCCCTGAGTCAACCACTCAAACTGCCTACACAGCTCCTCTCTGCAGCACTAAGGTACATACTTCTCCAGAAATAGAGTGGAGAGCTGCTGCCAAGTAAGGGGTGCTGCACTAACAGGTCTACGCCTCTCAAAATCTTCCCACCAGGTAAATGTAGCTCCCTGGAACTGAAATGTAGTAAAAGATACACCACTAGACTGCAAAATCCCTGCGCTGCGAAGCATACGCTAACACTTGTCGAGAAAACCCTGGGCATCCTCGCCCTCTGCACCACTGAATGTCGGAGGCTGGAGCCTACAAAATCTTTCGAGACGACGCTGCTCATCGTCTGGCATAGCTGGGACCACAAGGTTCTGAACTGGTGCAACTGGCTTAGTTGGAACAGTTTCCGGTGTATGCAATCCCTGCACAACCTGCTCAGCTGTGCGATTAACAGGAGTCTGGGTACCTTCCTTGGCCTGTCAAGTAGTTGCGACTGTAATGACTGAGACCGCCTGAGCTAGGCCAGTGCAAACTATCAAAATCTGAGCCAAGGTCTCCTGAAGTCCCGGAATCATAATAGTCATAGCTGGTGCTTGAACTGGTACAGCTGCTGGAGCTTGATCTGGAACTGGGGTAGCTGGTGGATTAACAGGTGCTGCCCGCACTACTCTACCTCTGCCACGCCCACGACCGCGTCCACGACCTCTGGTGGCATCAGTGGGTGGCACTGGTGGTCGTCCGCCTCGTCTAGTAGCACGAGTCCTTGCCATCTGCGAGAGAATAGAATGATAGAAATTTTTAGTGTTCGGATCAACAAAGTCGCACGACAAGAATTTCAAGAATATGAAGTTTTCCTAAAGGTTCTGCAGCCTCTCGAGGATAAATACAGGCGTCTCTGTACCGATCCGCGAGACTCTACTAAACCGGCTCATGACTCGCGAGACCAATTAACCTAGGCTCTGATACCAACTTGTCACGACCCCAACCCCGGTCATGATGGCGCCCAACACACTGCTAGGCAATCCCGACCATTCAACAACATTAACCCAAATTCTTATTCAGATTATAGATAAATATCACAGAGAATTTACTAAGTTATTACATTCAAGTGTATAATTAATAATAAAATCTGCGGAAGTTCAATTAAAATACCACACCATAGCCCAATAGAATCTGGTGTCACGAATATGAGCCTCTAATATAGAATATCCACCTATTACAAGTCTGTCTAGGAAAAATGCGGAATAAAAGATAGACATAGAGGGGATAGATCAAGGTTGTGAATGCCATGCAGCTACCTCAATACTACCAGATACTGCTGCTCAGCTAACAAATCCTCACTCAGCCTGTGGTGTACCTGGATCTGCACATAAGGTGCAGAGAGTAATGTGAGTACTCCGACCCAGTGAGTAATAAACATAAATAAAGACTGAGAATAAGAAATCGTGGAAAAATACAAAGTAAACTATGACTGGCAGTTTAGAACAACAATTAGTGAAGCAACAAGTCAATTAAATCAGAGTACCAATTACTGAGACAGGCATAACAGATAAAAACAAATGCATGAGTGCAATGCAATGCATATGATGGTACTCTCTAGTACCCACTGCGGCGTGCAGCCCGAGCCATCCATTTTATTTATCGTCGACGGCGCTCACTGGGGGTGTGTATAGACTCCACAGGGGCCCCTACAGCCCAAGCGCAATATAAAGCCATCTCATAGCATCAAATCTAGGCCCTAGACCTCATATCAATATCAGTATAATCACCCAGGCTCTCGGCCTCAATATCAATGTAATCAACCAGGCCCTCGGCCTCAATATCAATGTAATCAACCAGGCTCTCGGCCTCAATATCAATATAACACTGCTGCGGCGCGCAGCCCGATCCATGCTCAGTCCAGAAATCATCATAAGCCCCTTGGGCATTTGTAAAACAGTAGTTCTCAGCCCGAAATATCATTTAAGTTTTCAAATCTTAGAAAGATGGCTGAGTTTGCAAAACAGTATTTAAAACCTTGGACTGAGATCAAATGATATGCATGTATGCGAAAACAGTGATGTCAATCCCTGAAGGATTCAAATAATTGGCAAGAAGCCCAAATGTAACAATTAAATCCAAGTAAGGATGATTCTCAATTTAGTTCAAATAGAAAATACGGTAAAAACATCTCTCGGAACGGACCAAGTCACAATCCCCAATGGTGCTCTACCCCACGCCCGTTATCCGGCGTGCAAGTCACCTCAATAAAGCGTTACGATGTGAAATTTAGGGGTTTCAAACCCTCAGGACATCATTTACATCAATAACTCACCTCAAACCGGCTATTTCTTTAATTCGCGACGCCTTTGCCCCTCGAATTGGCCTCCACGTGCGTCGAATCTGCCCAAAATCTCAACGAATATGTCACATAATTCTAAAGAGACAATACCCAATCGAAAGCACTCGAAAAATATCAAAATTCACGAATTTTGGCAAAACTCGAGCCCCGGGCCCACGTCTCGAAACTCGGAAATTTTTATGACATCGGGTTCCTTATCTCGCCACGAGTCTATACATACAAAAATCTCTCAAATCGGACCACAAATGGCCCCTCAAATCCCAAATTTAAAATTTCAATTTCAAGCCCTAATTTCTTACAATTTGGCTATATTTTCATGAATTTCAAGGATGATTTCACAATATAATCATGTTTTTAACTAATAAAACTTACCTCTAATCAATCCTCTTCAATTGCTCCCAAGTAGCTCTCAAAATGCCCAAAAAATGGTGAAAGAAATGACTTAGCTCGCGGATGAAATGTCTTATAAATTCACTGCCCAGATTTTGTTTTGGAAGTACTGTTCACCTGCGCGGTCACTGTTCACCCGCGCGGCTACTGTTCACGTGCGGCTACTGTTCACGCTGCTAAAAAAATACAGCAGCAGCCAAAGAAATTGCAGCACTTTTCTTTTTACTAAAATGGCTCTAACTCCATCATACGAACTCGGAATTCGATGATTCTTGTTCCTATGAGTCAAAAATAATGATACGAACATAGTCCTTCAATCGAAACTCAATTCGGAGCTCATTTGCTCAGTGCAATATCCATTTCGCTCGTTAAACAATTAACTCATGTTTCGTGTCAAAAATCCAATCGCGACTTGATGAAATTAGACCAAACTTTCCAGATCATTCCTATAATTCATTATTTAAATTCTGGAAATCTCGAAATAAAATTTCGATCTCTAGAACTAAAAATGGACCTTTGGATCATTACATGCTTATGGTCAAACGGCAAAAATCTTCCAAAAACTCTTCCAAAACTTATCCGAGCCTCATGGGACCCCGACCAAACATTCCAACATAATTCATAACATTATTCAAACCTCTTCCAATCATCAAAACACCTCAAACAACATCAAATTACCCAAAACTCATCGAATTCAAGCCTAATTTTCTAAAAACTTCCGAAATACACTTTCGATCAAAAACCCGACCAAACCACGTCCGAATGACCTAAAATTTTGCACACATATCCCAAGTCACCTAACGATCACACTCCTAAGTCACAAAATCAACCCCCGAAGCTAACCGAATCATCTGAATTCACATCCGAGCCCTCTAACTCATAAGTCAACATTGGGTTGACTTTTCCAACTTAAGCCTTCTTAAAAGAGACTAAGTATCTCATTTCTTATCAAAACCACTCCAAACAAACTAGATCACATAAGATACGGATAATAAAGAATAAAGAAGCTGAGAATGGGAAAAAAAATGGAGCGGTTACCCATGAGACGACGGGTCGGGTCGTCACACGATCAAATACCTTAGTCTGTACACAAAAATGTACAGAAGTGTAGTATCAACACAACCGACCCCATGTGCTGGTAAGTGCCTAGCCTAACCTCGGCGAAGTAGTGACGAGGCTAGGACCAGATTACCAAATAAACCTGCGCAATATAGCGTTCAAAAATAATAGGAAGCTGATAACAATGATGGCAACAATGATCAACCAGTGATATAAATAGCAGGCAACAAGAACACCATAAATGTTTCTCAACAAATAATAAATACAAGTGCAATCAATTAATCAAGTCCTTCAAATATAAATTTTTCGCCTATAAATCCTTCAAGTAATAATCTCTAAGATAATATGCTTTTCAATAAATATATTTCGAATATATTTCCTTCAAATAAATATCTTTCAGATAAGCATCTTTCGAATATAATTCTTTCGAGTAAAGGCCACCTTGTGACACCTCATTTCATATAAATAATATAGGTTTCAGCCCACTTTCATATTTTCACGGCACCTCGTGCCCATATTTATGTCATAACCGCACGGACAACTCACGTGGCATTAAATAAAACCATAATATTTTCCCTGGCACCTTGTGCCCACATATGTCTGTCTCACATTGCACAACAATATTCTCATGTTACTCAGCTCATAGGTTCCATAACCCAATACAATTAAGAGTGTTCAAGGAGCCTCATTCACTTAACATAAAGTAGAGTACAACTTCCAACCCAATTAGGAAATCAACAAGAAAAGATGAAATTATTTTTTTTTTGAAATCATTTGATAAAGAAAATACCATTTTCAATGAAAGTACAATATCGAAGGAATCATTACCTTTAATACGAGAAATTAATAAATCAAAACATAGTAGAAATTCCTTTTTAAGTAAAGTAAAATCTCAAACGGTTTAAGGAAACTTTAGTTGAGAAATCAATTGAGTTAAAAATGTAACAATTCTTGAAATTTGAAGTATTGATCATATTAAAAAAAAATAAGGTGAGGTATTGTAAACACTATGGATTCCAACACAAAGGATCACAACAGTAAAGTGATCTAAACAGTTAATACACTTGAATTGTTAATAACAAATAAACACAGCAAACAGAAAGTGCACGACATTACTCTTCATGCTTTAACACTCTCTCACCAAAACAATACACAACATCACCCTTTATGCTTTAACACTCTCTCACCAAAACAATACACGGCATTACCCTTCGTGCTTTACACTCTTCCTCACCCAAGCAACAAACACAAGGCAAATAGGGTAAGGGAATCTATAACATCGAAATAAAATCATGTAATAACGAAAAATCAGTAAATAAACGTACAGGACAACATAACTCAATTAGAATCAGGAAAAATCAAGGACAAGTGCACGGCATCACCCTTCGTGCTTTTACTCTCGTCCTCACCATAAGAATCAATATAAACTACACGGCATCACCCTTCGTGCTTTACACTCTTCCTCACAAAATCATACACGGCATCATCCTTCGTCCTTTAACAATCTTCCTCACCCAAGCAACATTCACAAAGCAATCCAGGCAAGGAAGTCAATAATATCAGGTATTAACAGGAAACCAATAAAGGAATATAAGGAAAGCCATAATTCAATTATCAACAAGGATCAGGAAAATCAAGGACAAGTGCACGGCATCACCCTTAGTGCTTTTACTCTCATCCTCACTATAAGAATCAATATAAACTGCACGGAATTGTACATCGTACGGCACGACATCACCCTTCGTGCTTTATCACTCTTTCATCACCATATGAATAATGTAAATGTGCACAGCATCACCCTTCGTGCTTTATCACTCTTTCTCACCCAAGAAACAATCACAAAGCAATTTGGGCAAGGGAAAATCAAAAATATCACAATAAAACCCCGTCAAGGGAAACAATATCATGAATAATAACGTCCCGACAAGGAAGAGAATATCAAAGCAACAACATCCCGGCAAGGGAGATAATATCATCAACCTCTTCTCTTTTTCACATTTACTTCACAACTCAATTCACAATTTGAGCCAATGCTCTATAATGTTCAACAATTCAATTCTCAACTTGAGCCAATGCTTTATAATGTTCAACAATTCTATTCTTAACTAGAGCCAATGCTCTACAATGTTCAACAATTAAATTCTCAACTTAAGCCAACGCTCTACCATATTCAATTAACAATAATACTTCCACAAGTCATATTCCTCAATATAAATTATCATATAGAGCATATACAATACGAAACAGAGTCAGATTAATCAAACTATAAGACTCACGGGCATGCTTGACACCAACGTATAGATACTCGTCACCATGCCTATACGTCGTACTCAACAAATAACACATAACAAATAGGACACAACTCCTAATCCCTCAAGCTAAGGTTAGACCAAACACTTACATACCTTTGCAACCAATTCAAAATTCCAGCAAGCCTTTGCCTCGCGAATTCGTGCCCAAAATTCTCAAATCTAGTCATAAACAATTCGATTTAGTCAATAAAAATTATAGGAATTAATTCCATATGAAATTCTACATTTTCCATTCAAAATTCGAAATTGCACTAAAAATTCGCTCGTGGGGCCCACATCTCGGAACCCGACAAAAATTACGGAATATGAAACCTCATCTAACCACGAGTCTAACCATACCAAAATTACTAAATTTCGATAACAGTTCGACCCTCAAATCATCAAATCTATCCGAGAGAGTTTTCAAACTCTTCCAACTAAATTCATAGATTTAATACCAAAACTAGTAATAAATTCGGGTAATCTAACCAAAATTAAGTTAAGAACACTTACCCCGTTGTTTTCTCTGAAAATCTCCCAAAAATCGCCTCTTCCCGAGCTCCAATTTGACAAAAATGGAAAATGGGACTTTGTCCCATTTTTAGAACTTAATGTTCTGTCTAGAAAAATTCCGGGTACTGTTCACGCGTTCGCACTATTCACGACTGTTCACGGGGTACTGTACATGGCACTGTTCATAGGGTACTGCACATGTACTGTTCACGGGGTACTGTACACGATACTGTTCACGGGGGTACTGTTTACAGTACTGTTCACGAGGTACAGTACACGGTACTATTCACGGGGGTACTGTACATGATGCTATAAAAAAAAGACAACAACTTCCCAAAGAGAATTTCAACAGCTTTTTCTACCCGTTGACCTTCGAAAATCCACCCGAGGCCCTCGGGACTTCAATAAAATACACCAACAAGTCCTAAAATATGATACGGACTTAGTCAAAACCTCAAATCGCATCAAATAATGCTAAAACCGTGAATCACATCCCCATTCAAGCCTAATGAAACTAAGAACGTCCAACTTCTATATTCGATGCAAAAATGTATCAAATCAAGTCCGATTGACTTCAAATTTTGCACACAAGTCATAAATGACATAACAAAGCTATGAAAATTTTTAGAACTAGATTCCGACCCCGGTATCAAAAAGTCAACTCTCTGATCAAACCTAAGAAATCTTTAACCTTAGATTTCTAGATTCCGTTAAATGGCGATAATTTGATCTAGAGACCTCCAAATTTGCTTTCGGGCATATGACCAAGTCTCAATTCACGATACGGAACTACCGGAATGGTCAAAACTTTTATCTGGGTTTGTTTGCTCAAAATATTGACCGAAGTCAACTCAATTGAGTTTTAAAGCTCTAGTTCACAATTTAATCCATTTTTCACATAAAAACCTTTCGAAAAATTATACGGACTGCGCACGCAAGTTGAGAAATTATTGATACCACTTTTCAAGGTCTTAAAAATACCGAGATGATTATTTAATTTAAAGATGACATTTTGGGTCATCACATTCTCCACCTCTAAAACAAACGTTCGTCCTTGATGATTTTACTTTTACACAATTATTCGCGGTTGATCCCACATTATCACATTCGACATAAGTCCGACAACACCATTTTAATTGAGATCATTTCCTTTATCCATATTCGTAAACTTCAAAACCAAATTTCTTACACTCCAATCATTTCTAGAAAGGTTCGATTTTTTTTACGTCAACACACGATATTAGTTCCGACTGGCTATAGCAACTTGTGCCTACGCACCCATCAAATATAGGGTATTACATTCTCCCCACTTAGGGTCATTCGTCCTTAAATGAGAAGTAGAGTCCGTCTTCAAACACATAATGTAACTTATCTCTTTCTTTGCACATCTCAATATCCAAAATTTTTCTAACTCCCAAATTTTTCAGAAATTTCGGCAGAGTCTCCCCTATAATTGGGCCTATCCACCTGTCAGAGTAACACCAAAACAACTCCTAACAACATGTCCACAACCCAACAACGCACCAGAAAGTATATATCAATAACACTAATCTCCGCATTACAAGCACGCCATTATCGCAATGATATCTTGACATAAAACACATCATATGTATGAACATAACCACATCTCCGATCTTAATGGTTGTTCATAATAGATTACAACATCACTAATTAACCTCATGTTAACAAAATTTCATTTCAAACCTCCAGATTACTAACAATAAGGCATGGGGATCTTATAATTACTTACCCGAGTAACGAGTCACAATTTAACGTCACCTAGTCTCTCACCTTGTAGGCTAAAACTTAATAGTTACAATACAATTTTGGCAAATTATGCACAAAAATATTCATACAAGAATTTTCAAATAAGCCTAATAGGCATGACTCCCTACAAGTGCTACAACACAAATTTTAATTTCACAAAAGGAGAATTTCAACACATAAAATTTTCACCACCAGGACCTCATCCTTATATAACATCCACCACAGCTTGTAGCCCGGTTTAAATATTTCATATCATATAAAAATGTGAGGATCTCATCCTCAACTCTGAATCACAAGTATTTTGCACATTGTGCCAACTAAAATTTTTCATTTCCTTTCTTCCTTCTTTCAAATAATTTCGGTTAAACAAAATCACAACATACAATGATCCCTCTTACCGGTAGGACATATAATTTACAATGGAAATCAATTATTTAGAAATTACATCAAACTCATCGAATTGATTAACAAGAGCCACTTTTAGCCTCACAACTATATTTAGTGACCAACACTTAATGATAGACATAGCTATCTCCATATAATTGTCACAACCCCAGTTCGCCCTCCGTGAACATGTCGTGATGGCACCTAGTCCCTACAACTAGGTAATCCTAACAATGTGGAATTTATACAACTTGAGGAAAACAAAACTAACTTGTAGAAGCAAACAACCGAAAACTTTACTGTGAAGAGAAAACTGTATATAAGTGCCACTTGGAATGATACAACTCATATCACGAAATCCAAAACAAACTTCCAAAACCCCCAAACTCACAGGAAACACAAGCTAATAGAAATGAAATATACTGCTCTAACTCCAGAATGTCTACACAACCGAAAGAAGGGAAAATCATATACTAAGGCTGGAATAAGATAGAGACTCCTGGTCTGCGGACGTGGCAGATATACCCTAAAGTCTCTGCTAGATGTCTCCGCCGTGAGGATAGTGCGTACCTAGAGCTGCACATGAAAAACATGCGCAGAAGAGGCATGAGTACACCACATCGGTACTCAGTAAGTGCCAAGCCTAACCTCGGTTGGGTAGTGACGAGAAAAGTCAGGGCCCTACTGAGATAAATATAATAAATGATAAGATAAAGGGAACATTATAGATAAAGTCTACAACGAGAATCGAAACAGGATAAATAAGGAATGCAGTAATAGAAAGCAGAGATAAAACAATACAAGGTAAATACTGCTCACAACATGCATGATAATCGGGGATATCTTGGTATCACGAGGATCTCTTGGTATCCTTCATAATAATTCGGGGATCTCTTGGTATCCTGAGGATCTCTTGGTATCCTCCATAATAATTCGGGGATCTCCTGGTATCCCGAGGATCTCTTGGTATCCTTAATAATGATTAGGGGATCTCTTGGTATCCTCAATAATAGTTCGGGGATCTCTTGCTATCCCAAGGATCTCTTGGTATCCTCGATAATTATATACACATGTGCCAAGGATCTCTTAGTATCCCACACTCCCAATCCAGAACATAAAACATGCAGGGGATCTCCCGAGATGCCGTCCTGTAGTCCCAAATTTAAAATAAACAATAACAGCTCAAAATATCAAATAAATTCCAAACTTATAACGAATACTAGTAAAATTCTAGCCTACCATGCTTCCTAGATTACAAACCTGGCAGTTTAAGCAAATAGGCAAGTAAGTTAACTAAACATGCTCTTCAAACTAACACAGGCTAATTTGCAATTAGAGTAAAACAAGTAAGCAAGAAAACTCGATTTAAATACTCCAAATAAAAAAATGGATTTTCAACAATTAGCTCAAGTACGCACTCGTCACCTCACGCACAAGGCATTCAATTACCAAATATCAAATCCTAACGGACAAAGTCCCCCACACAAGGTTAGACAAGCCACTTACCTCGAACAAGTGCAAGTCAACCAGAAACCACGCTTTTGCGACGAGTATCTGACTCCAAATAGCTCAAATCTATTCAATTAAATTACATATTGTAAATAATAATTCAAGTAATTGATTCTACAATTAAATTCAAAGCTAATACGCGAAATTATGTAAAATGACCAAAATGCCCCTCGGGCCCACATCTCGGAATCAGGTAAAATTTATATTTCCAGAACCCTCGTACTCTCACAAGTCTAACCATAAAAATATCTCTCAAATCGGACCATAAATAGCCCCTCAAATCTCGAATTTAGAATTCAAAACTCAAGCCCTAATTTCTTACAATTTGGCTAAATTTTCAAGGATTTAAAGGATGATTCTACAATATAATCATGTTTTTAACTCATAAAACTTACCTCCAATTTATCCCAGTCGAAACCCGTTTCAAATGCTCCCAAGTAGCTCTCAAAATGCTCAAAAATGGTGGAAAATGGGTTTGGGTTCGCGGATGAACTGTTTTTTTAACATTCTGTCCGGGCACTGTAGCTAACCCTATGCGATCACATTAGAGCTCCTGCGATCGCATAGAACAAAATTTCCAGGCCTCAAAATTACCCTATGCGATCGCAACTGAACCTCTGCGATCGCAATGCACCATCCAACAACACCGTGTGATCGCAACACCTGCTATGCGATCGCATAGCGCAACCAAACAGCCCCCAAAAATCCTTCTATGCGATCGCAACCCTTGCTATGTGATCGCATAGAGCAAAATTGCTCTGCACTGACTGCTGCATTTCTGCAGCATTTTCCAACTTAAAAAATTCCCGTTAGCCATTCGAAATCACCCCGAGGCCCCCGAGACCTCAACCAAAAATACCAACACCTCCTAAAACATCATACAAACTTGTTCCAACCATCAAAACGCCTCAAACAACGCCAAAACCATCAAATTACATCGAATTCAAGCCTAAGTTCTTCTAAAACTTCCAAAACACACATTCGATAAAAAACCCAACCAAAACATGTCCGAATGACCTGAAATTTTGCACACATATCCCAAATCACCTAACGAAGCTACCGCAACTCTCGGAATTCCATTCCGACCCTCAGATCAAAATCTCACCTTTCAACCGGAAGTCACCAAAATACTAACTTCGCCAATTCAAGCCTAAATTAGCTACGGACTTCTAAAATTCATTCCTAACAAGCTCCCAACGTCGAAATCACCTAACGAAGCTAACAGAACCATCAGATTTTCATTTCGAGGCGTCTTCACACTGTTCCAACTACGAACCATTTTCCAACACTTAATCTCTCATTTAGGGACTAAGTGTCCCAAAACTCTCCAAAACGCAACACCGAACGTCCCGACAAAACAAAATAGCGGAAATGAACTTAGGGGAAACAATTAATAGGGGATCGGGGCGTAAATTTCAAAAACGACCGGCTGGGTCATTACAATAATCTCCCAACAGAAGTATTCACATATGTAGATTTAAGAATTACGAAGCTCACTCATAAGTGGAGCACAATAGGAGAACTTTCCTCGATGCTCAAAACCGAATCAAGTTAAGGAAATTTTGACTTTATAATAATTCGAGACAATACTTATAACGATACCGTCTGGTGTAGCAACCTCAGCCATACCATAGAAAATATATCAACGGATTGGGTCTCCACCTCTAGGAGTCTCACCTCCACCTCTAATATCCTGACCTCTACCTATGGTTGGTCATGTAAGTGGAGTAGTAACTGCAATGGGGCACGTAGCCTGAGTGCTTTGACGAAATATGTCTCTCCCAAGTCTAGGATAATTTCTCAAGATGTTCCTAGTATCACCATTTTCATAACAACCCATCCGCAGTTCGACTGCTCATACTAAGTCTGTACCGGATAACTTAAATAACCATTGCAGGAAATTTCATGCCACTGGTACATTAAAAGATGATTGCCCCACGTAAGTGCCCTGATTAACTGGAGCACTATGAGTATTCTGAAATTGTTTCCATGTCCCTGCTGATACTGAAATGTAGAATTATTAAGGACGCGGGAATACCAAAAGTCCCATCATCATTCCTTTCAAATATCAGCTCTTAATCATATACAAGTTTCGACAAACCTTTCAATACCACATATATACAGCTCAAGCCAAAACTAATATAACACATGACCCCACAATTTGAGCGTTGATAGTAGACTCCCTTCACTTAGCACGAAGCCATATGAAACATTCTGATGATTCACAATACTAACCTTTATCGCTCGTACAACATCGGTCATAAGACACCTCAAGCTATTTATTTGGCGCATGTCATCCTCGTGACAGTTAAACTCGCCTCTTCTAGTGTCTCGGCTCACTAGTAAATACCATTCGCTAAATAGAAATCCCATACGAAACACATAATCTCTAATACGACCAACTATTTTTATATCTACATCCACATGTGATGATTAGGAAACCAATTAAACCTTCTTAAGATTGTACTTATCAACCAAATGTCAGAATCTGATGTACCCTCATGCGCATAACTGAAAGTTCTCTTTGCGCTTCCATATCTTCGATTCTGAACGGCACGTGGTAACAATGGTTGAGCAGCCCTGGCTCTCTTATAACCTTTTATGGTATCACAAACCATTGGAATAGTGCACAATTACATACATGAGTGGATGCAAAAGAACATAAGATATATGCTTCAAGCTGAATAAATGTCGCACGATAAGGAATGAATGAAGTGGAAATTTTTCCTACTAGTTCTGTAGCCTCTCGAAGATAAGTACAGACGTCTCCGTATATATCCGCAATACTCTACTAAACTCGCTTATGACTTGTAGCACCTATGAACCTAGAGCTCTGATACCAACTTGTCACGACCCAAAAATCCCTCCGAAGGAGTCGTGATGGCACCTAGTCTCTAAACTAGGTAAGCCTAACATTAACTTAAATAACATTGATATTTGACAACTTTAAATTCAATAACTCTTAACAATTTATAATTCCCAAAACCGGTGGTACAAGTCACAAGCCTTTCTAAGAGTAGTTATACAAAATAAATACATCACTGTTCAGAAATAAAGGGAACAAATGGAAATAAGTACAATTGAAGGTGACTCTAAGGACTGCGAACGCTGCAGCAGGTTTACCTTGAGTCTCCACCGCAACGAGTAGCTACTATCGATCAAATACCTGTGTCTGTACACAAAAATGTACAAAAGTATAGTATCAACACAACCGACCCCATGTGCTGGTAAGTACAAATTCATTCCAATTTTTCCTGAAAACCAAAACCAATGATCTACATCAGTCATAATACGTTACACAGGGCAAGTCATGCCCGGGAACTGGCGATCAAAGTGCAAAAGTTCAAAATGACTGGTCGGGTCATTACAGAAGGACACTTCGAATGGCTAGTAATGTCGTTCGGACTAAAAATAGCTCCACCAATTTTTCAATGAAAAATGGATAGTATAGTTGGAGAATATAATAGATTTGTTTTAGTATATGTATATGTATACTAGTATTTAGTAAAGATATTAAAGAACATTTAGGAAATTTACAGACAGTATTTAGATTATTTGTAGATAATGGAATAATAATTAGTAAAAAGAAGATGGAACTATGTAAGAATTATATAAATTTTCTAGGAGTAATCTTAGGGGGTGGAAAAATTAAATTACAACCCCATATAGCTTAAAAGGCCCTAGAAATGCCAGATAAATTAGATAGTACCAAAGAGCTACAGAAGTTTTTGGGAATAGTAAATTATGCGAGAAACATTATTAAAGACTTAGGAAAAATACCAGGACCATTATATGCTAAGACATGAGCTACAGGACAAAAACATTTTAACACAGAAGACATTAAATTAGTACAAAAATTAAAGAAAAAATAAAAAATATTCCTGATTTAAATATGCCACTAGAAACAGACTACTTGATAATAGAAACAGACTGTAGTTTTGAAGGATGGGGAGCAGTTCTAAAAGCAAAACCAAATAAATATAGTGATAAGAGCACAAAAAAAAATATGTGCTTATCAAAGTGGTAAATATAAAGAAAAAGGAAATATGAGTAGTATAGATGCAGAGATATTAGCTGTAATTTACAGATTAAATAGTTTTAAATTATATATATTAAATAAACAAGAAGTAACAATTAGATTTGATTGCGAAGCCATATTTAAATTTCACCAGAAGATAAATGCAAAGAATAGTAGTAGAAGAAGATGGTTAAATTTTATTGATACTATATCAATATATAATCTGGTTATTGAACATATTAAAGGAAAAGATAATAATTTAGCAGATCAGTTAAGTAGGCTTAAAATTACTGTCAATTAATAAACAAGTATTTTACATGTACAACATGAGACCAACAATTTTCAAGACTGAAGACAAAGGGAAGGGCATTCAAGCCTCACCCTCAGACAAATACTTGCAGACAATATTAGGTAATCTTCATTTTAAGCCACATTCTTTGGGAGAACAGACCAATATGGAAAGAATAAATTTTGGAAAACATAATTTAATATTTTTTCCACCATCAAACATGTCATTTAGAGTCCTACCAGTATGTGTCATAGACATACCTCAACGGTGTTTAGTTGATAACTTATGGATAGCATATAGTAAGAAACACACTAAATATTTTATAGTGTTTCTTAATGCCTTAGGACAATATTTTACAGATAAAAACCAAGACAAAAGATTTAAGTATTATGTGGTTATACATGGTAAGACAAATGGTATTTTTCAGACATGGTTAGAAGTACTAGATTCCATTACGGATATAGAAAAACCACTTTTCAAGGGTTTTAATAATTTTACTGAAGCATTAGATTATGCAAGAGGAATACTAGGACCAAACTACTATATCTCCCCAGCACTCAGACAAAACCCAGAAAAAACCCCTCAATACAATATCCAAAAAGACAATGACAAGATAATATTATGTGATCATTGTTCATCAATGACAGAAGCCTTTAAACAAATAAACCAGAAAAATGAAACCCTGGCACAAGAGAAGACAAAACTTATGGAGCAGGTAAAGGTATTGGAACACAGGGTACAAGCGTTGAGATTTGAATTATCCCAGACTCAAGTTATTTCTCAACAAGATACAGAGATGAACAGTCCAAAATAGAGTTCTCCATCCCAAACAAAAATGGATGAGAAAGGTGTGCATTCCCCAATGAATGCAGCACGATCCACTGTATAGGATAATGATACAGCTAGTCCGGTTCAAACGGTAATCGGTAAAGACACATCAAATCCATTTATAGTTGTCACTTTGCCAAAAAGTGAAGATGGAGGTTCATCGAGAAGAAGACTACCCAGAACATTAACACAGGGAGAAGCGTCAAAAAAGAAGAGTATAATTTAAAAAAAGAAAAAAAATGAAAAAATAGAAAATATAATAAAACATACATTAGAAAACTTTTTTCAAGACAAAGAAGAACAAGACAAACACATGGTTAAGAATCCAAGTCCAAGACCAAGTCCAAATCTAAGTCCAAATCCAGAAAGGACCCAAAGTTCAGGAGAAGATGATAATTATGAAGACAACCTAAATTATCAAGATGCTCAAGATCCATATGAAGATGAGTCAGAAATGAGTTTCGATTCAATAGCTATACATAATTTAGACATGTAAAAACAAAGTCCCTGTTAAACATCAATTAAAGAGCACCAAAGACAAGGAAACAAGGCTGGTATACAGAGCAATAATGATAGCATACCAATGAGAAAAATAAGAAGGAAAAGAAGATGTGACAGAGAAATGCTAGCTGTGCTAAAAGACAAGTGACAAGTGACATAAAGTAAAGAAGATGTGACAAGAGGTAATGTTAGTTGTGCTAAAAGACAAGTTAAAATTTTGAGTGGAAGAAAAAGTTACAAACACGGAAGGAATCTCCGACCAAGCCATGTGAAGATGGGGCCCAATGAAGTACCCTGCAAGGCTGGACAAGATAGATTTCGAAAGAGTTTGGAATCAGTTTTTCAAATCCGTCCCAAAATTTAGCTATAAAAAGGAGAAGAAAGCAGAAGAAAAACAAGACCGAAGAGAAGAAAAACATTCTGAAGAAAACCCATCCAACCAACCTTTTCATCATCAACCCCCTTTCCAAAACACTTTGTAAAATATTTCCTTATAAATACTTTAGTAGTTCCTCCTCTAAGCTTGTAAAATAAATAAGGGCTTATGCTTATGTGTGATCGTTTTTAATTCCCAAAGCTCAGTAGACTTTTTCCCTTTCAGGAAACCCATAAACGGTCACACATAAGCATAAGGCCTTATTTATTTTACAAGTTTAGAGGAGGAACTACTAAAGTATTCGTAAGGAAATATTTTACAAAGTGTTTTGGAAAGGGGGTTGATGATGAAAAGTTTGGTTGGATGGGTTTTCTTCAGAGTGTTTTTCTTCTCTTCGGTCTTGTTTTTCTTCTGCTTTCTTCTACTTTTTATAGCTAAATTTTGGGACGGATTTGAAAAACGGATTACAAACTCTTCTGAATTCTATCTTGTCAAGCCTTGCAGGATACTTCATTGGGCCTCATCTTCACATGGCTTGGTCGGAGATTCCTTCCGTGTTTGTAACTTTTTCTTCCACTCAAAATTTTAACTTGTCTTTTAGCACAACTAACATTACCTCTTGTCACATCTTCTTTACTTTATATCGCTTGTCACTTTTGTCTTTTAGCACATCTAGCATTTCTCTGTCACATATTCTTTTCCTTCTTGTTTTTCTCATTGGTATGCTATCATTATTGCTCTATATACCAACCTTATTTCCTTTGTCTTTGGTGCTCTTTAATTGTTGTTTAACTGGGACTTTGCTTTTATGTGTTTAAATTATGTATAGCTATTGAATCGAAACTCATTTCTGACTCATCTTCATATGGATCTTGAGCATCTTGATAATTTATGTTGTCTTCATAGTTATCATCTTCTCCTGAACTTTGGGTCTTTTCTGGATTTGGACTTAGATTTAGACTTGATCTTGGACTTGGATTCTTAACCATGTGTTTGTCTTATTCTTCCTTGTCTAGAAAAAAGTTTTCTAATGTCTGGGAGTTAATGTTCTAGGTAGTCTTCTTCTCGATGAACCTTCATCTTCACTTTTTGGCAATGTGACAGCCATAAACGGATTTGTTGTGTCTTTACCTATTACCGTTTGAACCGGACTAGCTATATCATTATCTGATATAGTGGATCTAGCTGCATTCATTGGGGAATGCACACCCTTCTCATCCATTTTTGTTTAGGATGAAGAACTCTGTTTTGGACTGTTCATCTTTGTATCTTGTTGAGAAATAACTTGAGTCTGGGATAGTTCAAATTTTAACGCTTGTACCCTGTGTTTCAATACCTTTACCTGCTCCATAAGTTTTGTCTTCTCTTGTGCCAGGGTTTCATTTTTCTGGTTTATTCGTTTAAAGGCTTCTGTCATTGATGAACAATGATCACAGAATATTATCTTATCATTGTCTTTTCAGATATTGTATTGAGGGGTTTTTCTGGGTTTTGTCTGAGTGCTGGGGAAATATAGTAGTTTGGTCCTAGTATTTCTCTTGCATAATCTAATGCTTCAGTAAAATCATTAAAACCCTTGAAAAGTGGTTTTTCTATATCCTTAATGGAATCTAGTACTTCTAACCATGTCTGAAAAATATCATTTATCTTACCATGTATAACCACATAATACTTAAATCTTTTGTCTTGGTTTTTATCTGTAAAATATTGTCCTAAGGCATTAAGAGACGCTATAAAATATTTAGTGTATTTCTTATTATATGCTATCCATAAGTTATCAATTAAACACCGTTGAGGTCTGTCTATGACACATTCTGGTAAGACTCTAAATGACATGTTTGATGGTGGAAAAAATATTAAATTATGTTTTCCAAAATTTTTCTTTCAATATTGGTCTGTTCTCCCAAAGGATGTGGCTTAAAATGAAGATTACCTAATACTGTCTGCAAGTATCTGTATGAGGGTGAGGCTTGAATGCCCTTCCCTTTGTCTTCAGTCTTGGAAATTGTTAGTCTCATGTTGTACATGTAAAATACTTGTTTATTAATTGACAGTAATTTTAAGCCTACTTAACTGATCTGCTTAATTATTATCTTTCCTTTAATATGTTCAAAAACCAGATTATATATTGATATAGTATCAATAAAATTTAACCATCTTCTTCTACTACTATTCTTTGCATTTATCTTCTGGTGAAATTTAACTATGGCTTCGCAATCAGTTCTAATTGTTACTTCTTGTTTATTTAATATATATATAATTTATAACTATTTAATCCTTAAATTACAGCTAATATCTCTGCATCTATACTACTCACATTTCCTTTATCTTTATATTTACCACTTTGATAAGCACATATTTTTTTTATTATCTTATCACTATATTTATTTGGTTTTGCTTTTAGAACTGCTCCCCATCCTTCAAAACTATCGTCTATTTATATTATCAAGTAGTTTGTTTCTAGTGGCATATTTAGATTAGGAATATTTTTTATTTTTTCTTTAATTTTTTGTACTAATTTAATGTCTTCTGTATTAAAATATTTTTGTCCTGTAGCTCCTGTCTTAGCATATAATGGTCCTGCTATTTTTCCTAAGTCTTTAATAAATTTTCTGGTATAATTTACTATTCCCAAAAACTTTTGTAGCTCTTTGGTACTATCTAATTTATCTGGCATTTCTAGGGCCTTTTTAGCTACATGGGGTTGTAATTTAATTTTTCCATCCCCTAATATTACTCCTAGAAAATTTATATAATTCTTACATAGTTCCATCTTCTTTTTACTAATTATTATTCCATTATCTACAAATAATCTAAATACTGTCTGTAAATTTCCTAAATGTTCTTTAATATCTTTACTAAATACTAGTATATCATCTACATATACTAAAACAAATCTCTTATATTCTCCAAATATACTATCCATTTTTCGTTGAAAAATTGGTGGAGCTGTTTTTAGCCCGAACGGCATTACTAGCCATTTGAAGTGTCCTTCTGTAACGACCTGACCGGTCATTTTGAAATTTTGTACTTTGATCGCAAGTTCCCGGGCATGACTTGCCCCGTGTAACATATTATGACTGATGTAGATTGTTGGTTTTGGTTTTCAGGAAAAATCGGAATGAATTTGAAGGAACAGTCTCAGTTGAAATCTTTGAATTTGAAAGGTTGACTTATTTGTATATGAGCTTGGATCGGAAATTTTATGATTTGGATAGTTTCGTTGGGTGATTTATGACCTAGGAGCGTGATCGGAAGTGATTTTGGAGGTCCGGTATAGAATTAGGCTTGAATTGGCGAAGTTAGTATTTTGGTGATTTTCGGTTGATGGGTGAGATTTTGATCCGAGGGTCGAAATAGAATTCCGAGAGTTGTTGTGCTTCGTTAGGTGATTTGGGATGTGTGTGCAAAATTTCAGGTCATTCCGACGTGGTTTGGTTGGGTTTTTGATCGAATGCGTATTTTAGAAGTTTTAAAAGAACTTAGGCTTGAATTCGATAATTTTTGTGTTAGTTGCATCGTTGTGATGATTGGAACAAGTTTGGATGATGTTTAAAGATACGTTAGTGCTTTTGGTTGAGGTCCCGCGGGCCTCGGGGTGATTTCGGATGGCTAACGGGAACTTTTGAGGTTGGAAAATTTCATAATAGACGAAAGTTGTAAATGAGTGCGCACAAGACCTAACTTTGGACAATCATATATCCAGTTATATAAGGAGTTGTGTGATCCACAAACTATCAAATTACATCCCTTTGGGTCTAGTTTCCGATGCAACAAACCATTCGTCATTTTGAGGTGTAAACAGAAAGTTATGACCATTTTACTGGGCATATGTCTCTAGAGCGCCCAGATGCGCAATTGCGCTAGTGAACTCACATATTGCGAAGTTTTCTGCCTTTGTCGTGCTACTTTAGCGCGCCCAGGTGCACAACCGCGCTAGTAGCAGGCCCCTAAATACCCCAAGACCGGGTATAGAGAGTTCCCAAGTTATTTTTGGAGCAAGGGCTTGCTCTCTCAAGAGGAATCCGTCCCACTCATCATTTCTATGATCCAAGGTAAGATTTTTGGGGTATTTTGAGTTGATTACTACTCCTAAACACTTATATTAACACGAATTGATCTTGAAAATCCTTAGATTTTCCTTCAAATCCTTGAATTTATCAAGAACACCACAAGTGGGGATTCTTAAAATTCGTACTACAAGAGGTATGTCTATCATCTCCAACTACTCTATGGTGATTATTTATGTATGATATATACATTAGAACTTGGGGTATGGTGATTGGAGGCCATAAATTTCCAATTTAAATACATGATCATGGTAGGGATTTAAAGGTGATTAGTTGATGGAATTTTGTTGGTTGGGTGTGAATGATTGATCACTCATGTGATGTTAGGAGCATAAATTGTTAAAGACTAATGGTGGGTTGAAATTGTTGGTTAATAGTGATGGAGGAACCAATACTATAGTTATGAGGTATAAATATCTATGCCTACAAGATGTTTGATAATAGGCCTAAATGGCATAAGTTATGGGAATTATTACTAATATTAGCTCTATTGATTGTTGTATTGTAGATTGAAGTTACCTAAGAGTAGTGGATCATTGTTGTACCATTAAAGGGCAAGTCCCAGATATGTATGGCTAAACCCCGTCTTTTAGAAATCGAGCTTCATCAATGTTTGTGTGATTTTGGATAGATTCGATGCGCGTGGAGGCCAATTTGAGGGTCAAAGGCATCGCGAGCTAGAGATTTCACCGGTTCGAGGTAAGTAATGATTATAAATACTATCCTGAGGGTTTGAAACCCCGGATTATACGTCGTTGTGTTACTTTGAGGTGACTTGCATGCTAGATGACGAGTGTGGGGTAGAGCACTACTGGGGATTGTGACCTAGTCCATGCCGAATGAATATTTTAATGCGTATTTGATAGTTAATTGTTTGACATTATTATATTTTTGGGTTGTATGCCATGTTTGGGGCCTTGTGCCGACTTGTTGCGACCCTTAGGGACATTTTTACTATCTTTCCTCACTCTATTTGTTTGAAAGCATATTCTCAATCATGTTTTACCTATTTATTGCTCAAATCTAGCTTTATCACTATATTCTTAAAATGTGGAAATGTTTTGGATTGAGTTCCCTGTTTTACTGAGATAAACCGAGGGTCTGATTGTGAGAATGATGACTGAGATAGACTGAGACTCTGATGGTGAGGTTAATGACTAAGAGAGGCCGACGGCCTAGTTGTGAGGATTATATATCTATGGTTCGGGCTACACGCCTAGCAATGTATATATATATGTATATGGATCGGGCTGCACGCCACAACGATACTTATATGGATCGGGATGCGCACCGTAGCACTATAGCGCTTGGGCTGTAGGAGCCCCTCCGGAGTCTGCACACCCCTAGTGAGCGCAGTCGACTATTTATATGGATCTGGCTGTGTGACGACCCAAAGGGTCATCACCGTAATTCTTCCTAGTTCCGTGCTTACGAGGCCCTGAAAACCTATCTTTTAGTTGCCTCGATCTACGTGCTCAGTTCGGGCGCGTAGCCAGAAAGTTTTTATGTTAGAATATGCGAATTTTGTAAAAAATAATTTGATGAATTTTGATATTAATATGCATAATATTAACTTCGGTCAACATTTTGGGTAAAACGGACCCGGACCTGTGATTCGACGGTCCTGGAGGGTCCGTAGAAAAATATGGGACTTGGGCGTATACTCAGAAATCAAATTCCGAGGTCCCAAGCCCGAGAAATAAATTTTTGTGTGAAATTGTTTTCTGAAATTAATTCAGAAAAATGAAGAAGAAAATTGATCAGAAAACTGTAGTATCGGTCTCGTATTTTGGTTCCGATGCCCGATACGAGTCTTAAATATGTTTTAAGCACTATCTATAAAGTTTGGCTAAAAACGGACGTCATATGACATGTTTCAGACTTAAAATGGGGAATTTGAGTTTTTATGAAAGTTGAAAGAAAATCATGTATTTTGAGGCTTGATCCTATGTATATGATGTTATTTTGGCGATTTGATCGCGCAAGTAAGTCCTTAAGGTGTTTTCGAGATCATATGAATGTTTGGTTTGGAGCCCCGAGGGCTCGGGTGAGTTTTGAGTAGGGCCCGGGAGGTCTTAGACTTAGAAAAATATAGAGGTTCAGATGTTGCAGGCCCAGCGTGGCCACAGCCATTTTCGCGCGGTCCGCGCTGGCAGCCACGCGGCTGCGGTGCTTTTCTGTGCGGTCCGCGTGGTGGGGTTCAGAGGGTCGACCAGCGCGGCCACATAACAAATCAGTGCGGTCCGTGCTGGGTGGGTTCAAAGAGAGCCCACTTATCCCCTCACTCGGCGCGGCCGCGGTGCATTTCTGTGCGGTCCGCGCCAGCCCCCACCAAAATGTATAAATTCGGGATTTTCAGTCATTTTTCCAGTTTTCAAAAACCTAAAACCTAAGAGGCGATTTTCCAAACAACTTTTCTTCTTCAAAATGATTGGTAAGTGATTTCTAACTCATTTTCTTCGCTTCTTAACATCTTTTAACATTATTTCAACTTCAAAACAAAGATTTTCATGGGGGAAATTGGGTGTTTGGGGTAGAACCTAAGTTTTCTACAAATTGAGGAGTTGGACCTCAATTTGGGGTCCGATTTCAAAACAAAGCATATATTTGGATTTGTGGGAGAATGGGTAACCGGGTTTTGGTCCGAACCTCGAGTTTCGACCACGTCGGTCCGGGGGTGTTTTTGACCTTTTTGGGAAAAATCTTGTAAAAATTATTTTCGTGCATCGGGATTGATCCATTTAGTAATTATTAATGTGACTGAGTAACTTATGACTAGATTCGAGCGGATTGGTGGTGGAATCAAGAGGTAAAGCTATACTAGAAGCGTGAGTTGAGTTTGGAGCATTCGAGGTAAGTGTTTGTTCTAACTTTGGCTCGAGGGAATAGGATTAGGATGATATTTGCTACTTGCTAATGTGGAGTACGGTGTATAGGCATGGTGATGGTTATCTATGCACCGGAGTCTAGCATGACCGTGAGTCTTGATTGCTTTTAATTCGAATAATATGACACAAGCTCCTTGTTTATTAGATGAGTTTCATATGATGTGAACAGTTGAGGTAGAATTGTGATTGGTGTACTCTTGGAGCGTTAGCTCGAACATGAATGTGTTAGTTGAGAAAGAAGTGATTTAAAAAGAGAATGTGTTGTGATTACTCCCTTGCTGGGATGTGTAGACTGATATATATATTCTCCCTTGTCGGGATATTTTGGGCTGTTAGCTGTACCCTTGCCGGGTTAAAGGTATTGAGTTGTTATTCTCCCCTGAAGGGGTCTACTATATGAAGTCAGATATTATGAACTATATTATGGGATCGTGTGGCACGCCGTCCACTTATATATGATATTATGGGATCGTGTGGCACGCCGTCCACTTATATATGATATTATGGGATCGTGTGGCACGCCGTCCACTTATATATGATATTATGGGATCGTGTGGCACGCCGTCCACTTATATATGATATTATGGGATCGTGTGGCACGCCGTCCACTTATATATGATATTATGGGATCGTGTGGCACGCCGTCCACTTATATATGATATTATGGGATCGTGTGGCACGCCGTCCACTTATATATGATATTATGGGATCGTGTGGCACGCCGTCCACTTATATATGATATTATGGGATCGTGTGGCACCGGAGTTTCTTCTATTTATTTCCGATATTTTATTTTTATCTGTTACTCCCCGATAGCATGTCCCCTCCCAGCTTTACTTTGGTATTATCTTGTTATTGTTTTCTTGCACTCGTGATATATATCTGTACAGGTTAATTGTGGTAGGTCCTGTCTAGCTTCGTCACTACTTCGCCGGGGTTAGGCCAGGCACTTACCAGCACATGGGGTCGGTTGTGCTGATGCTACACTCTGTGGATTTTTGTGCACAGATCAGGGAGCAGCTTACGGACCACAGCAGTAGGACTTTTGGGAGCTATCTTTAGTCCAGGGACTCTCGAGGTAGCCTAGCTGGCGTTCGCAGGCCGAAGTCTCTTTCCATGTTTCTTGTTTGTTCATCTTGTACCAGAAAAACATGATGTATTTATTTTCGGACATTGTTTGTAGTATTCTGTAGTAGTCCGTGAGCTAGTGATACCAGACCTTGGGTAGTGATGTGTATTAAACTTCCACACTTTTGGTTTTTCAGTTGCTTTAGATTTAAAGTCTTCCATTTAAATTTTGTCTCGTTTATTTATATTGTTTGAAAGAAAGCAGGAAAGGTGTTTTAAATATTTGGCTTGCCTAGCTCCGATAGTAGGCGCCATTTTGACACACGATGGTGGGAAATCCGGGTCGTGACAGGCTGTGCGCCACAGCGATGCATGGATCGGGTTGCACGCCGCAGCGGTTACTTTGATTTCAGTTATTGTGAGAGATATACGGATCGGGCTGCACGCCGTAGCGGTTACTATATGGTACCAATTGAGCGTGAATGCTTAGTGCGAGTACTGATTGGTAAGAGTTGAGTCACGAGTGACAGAGAGGCTAGCCCGAGGGGCGATAGATATATACATGCATATGAGTGATGTTTTTGCATGAGAGGCCTGTTTATGGACTTATTGATTTCACTCCTCTTTAAAGTGAATTTCTATCGAATATGTTGATTTATCGACTGTTTTCACTCATCATTATATTGAGCCTCTGTCGGAAAGTTGAACAAATATTTTAAAACTACTTTTAGTTAAACTGGGTTTATGAGATGTTTAGAAACTAATCACTGATTTGGCATTGGTTATTTCCACTGAGATTTTTAAGTTATGAAGTGTTTATGATTACTGTTTTGCCCGAGGGGCTGTTTTACAAACTATGTTTTGCCCGAGGGGCCGATTATGGCTTTAATCTCTATTATTATCTTAAATGGTATTGAACCCCTACCAAAACTACTGGAAAGTATTTCAAAATGATTTTTACTAAAAGCTGGATTTTTAAAAGGGAAGATTGACTCGTATTATGATTTGAAGGCCGTTGTGTTTATTGAGCCTAACGTGAATGTGGATTCATTGTTTCCTACTGCTCAACCTTTATTTACTCTTATTACTTACTGGGTTGGACTACTTACATTACTCCCTGCACCTCGTGTGCAGATTCAGGTATATCGGAACCCTGTAGTGGGTGTTGATAGCTCAGTCGCGGAGTCATCAGAGTTATCCAGGTGGCTGCATGACGTTCGCAACACCGCTTCCTTCCCCTCATTGTTGTTACTGTATTTCGTATATTTTTAGACTTTTGTTGTATTCAGACCTTGATAGTTGCTCATGACTAGTGACACCCCGATGTCGGTCTGGTATTTTATTCCGCATTGTTATTCCAAGATTTTACTATGAAACATTGTTAATTTAAAGACTTAAAAATGACTCTTAATGCTTAAAGGGTTAAGGTGAGTGTTGTGTCGGCTGGTCATGTCTTCACGAGAGGTGCCATCACGACCGGGCCGGTTTGGTGTCGTGACAAGTTGGTATCAGAGCCTAGGTTACGTAGGTCTCATAAGTCATGAGCAGGTTTAGTAGAGTCTCGCGGATCGGTACGGAGACATCTGTATTTATCCTCGAGAGGCTGCAGAACCTTTAGGAAAATTTCACATTTCTGAATTCTTACCGTGCGTCCTTTGATTCAGCTTGAAATGTAACTCTTTGAATTACTTCCACACGTTCGTGTGCGCGCATGAGCACTCAGTATCAGATATGCCTTGATGGCTTGTGATTCCCTGATCGAGTGGCAAGATACGATCTGTGTGTGTTGATGTTGGGCTAGTCTAGAGGACTTGAGACCGGATTTTTGCCTATAGCTTGAGAACTAAGGTGCTGATTGTGTGAGCAAGTGTTTTGAACTTATATATTCGGTATTGTCCCTATTAGTGGAAGTGACGGTTGAGTAACGATGTGATAAGTATGTTAGTACTACGAGATGTATTCATATGATTTGAAAATGACAAGAAGGGTCTGCTGGAGGATAGAAGAACTATTAGGTGCTTGAATTCCATCTTGATTCGAGGTATAGCCCCGAGTTATAGGCGTGTGAAAAATCTTTTCATGTTTCCCAGTTGTGAGTGAATTAAATAAAATCATGTTGCGGTATGAGTTCAGACTCAAGAAGACTAAGTGACTGCGTACAGTTTACAATGGTGGAAGGTATACATAAATGTTAGTTAAGGCGGTAGCAGGTTGGTTATCTCCTGCAAAGTGTTCTGGAGTTGTGTGATCTTTATGTTGTCTATTAGAAGATCCCATTTACAAGTGAAATATATATGTGAATTTAATTTGGGTCACTTAAGGGAGTGGGTTTAATTGTTATGAGAGTAAATACGAGATTTATAGAAGATATGAAGTACCAGATGGTCTGTGTTCCATGAGCTTATGAAGGATTGAGTTAATCTCACTATGGTATTATGGCAGCAATAAAGCGTATGTGTTATGAGTTATGGTGTGTGTTTTGACCTATGGCTTTGAGCCAAGTGAAGGGGTCCGCTATTGAATAGTTGATTGCACGCTTATATGCTCTAATGGTCCCAGTTCGAGGCGCATTTGTGAATCAGTTATGGCTCGAGTAAAGAAAATTTCAATAAAGGCTATGTTATGCTTTATGGGTGTACGAGAATCGGGGAATGACTTGAGTTGTGGTTGGTAACGAATTCTCGGTGCATAGAGCAACAAGTTGCTTGGTTATATTGGAATGAGGTCATATTCTACAGTGTCGGAGTGCAAATGAAGCACAGGTTGTTCGGTTCGTTTAATCAATCTAGTTGTGATTTGAGTAGAGTGGATGCCTCTAGAGAATGGTCCTATTGTGTTCAAAATTTTACATGTAATAATTGGAGGCTTTCAAGTTGTACGTATGGATAGAAACTGAGTTTCCTGGAAAGATGTCAAGACTTGGGGTATTTTTCATATTAATTGTGGGATTCTATGTATCATTATCAGGAGGTAACGGATTTAGATCCGCAGTAAGTTCTTTAGAGCGAAGTATTTCGAATGTGGTACTTTTGGGAATATTTAAGAGAGAATATCAAGTTGAAGATGAATCAGAAGGAAATTTAGATAGATGGGGTAGCTTGATAGTAAACCGAATCGGTATGGTAAGGATATGATTAATTCCTGGTGTGTGTTCGAGGTAATAAGTTCTTTCAGGTATTTTGCGGTGATGCTCTTAGGTTTTGATGGCTTTCTTAGCTTGATTGCATTAGAAGGATTCAGTCCTGACATGTCTGATTTGTGCAAAGGGAACTCGGAGAGTTCTTGATGGTTTTACTGCGGTTTGAAGATGTATATTTTCTATGGGCATGCGTAGCATGGTATGTATAGTGATTTTCTTCTAGATGGGACCAATGGAAAGTTCTTGACTAGTTGAGTACGTAGATGTTTGTGGCTCGGAAGGGATATGAATTTCTCGCAGTTATCCTAGAGTGGTACGGTTTATACGGTATGTTGGGTAAGACTGAGATTTGCATGTGTAAGGTCACGATTCATATTTGAATGGAAGGTCATAAATTCTTAGGCAACGCGAGCAGTTTCAGATAATTAGAGAAATGAACTTCAGATTATTTGAGAAGGGATCTCCAGATGATTAAGAAAATGGTAATGCTAATTGAGGTGATTTGACGAGGGTATATGTTCCAAAAAGAGTCAATGTGATTGAGTTGATGGTACTTCGGTAGTATTGCAGCACTTATCGTCAGGTTAGCTGCTGATATTCGGGTTTCCTTGGCAGCACTAAAGAATCTTAGAGTATCTCCCGTGGGGTGATTGGGTACTAGAGGCGAGTTATATATGAGAGTGGCGGAATTGGGATCAGATATGGTAATTCATGTGTTTTATGGACTTTGAGACTGGGAGTTCTCATATACAGGTTAGCTTGTGGTTGTGGATGGAAAAATGTGGGTAAGTTAGTCATATATTAGTATGTGTTATGCTTCAGTCATTGTGGACCTTCGAAGGATTATTTATCTGTTGTGTGTAACTAGAGTTGATGTATGGTCCATTGGTAGACCTATACGGGATATGTGTCCGGCATCGAGACGGTTTTGTTGACTTCAAATTGCTGTTGGCGAAGGATGTGTGGCTTCGGTTGTTTTGAGCTATTAGCAATTATAGGGATCTATGTGTTACCTTTCTGTGTTGTGAGATGATACGATCTGTTGGTTATAGGCACCTATGGTGCGGTTCTATCGGAGTTTCATAATGGAAGTCGAGCGGGAAGAGTAATTTGGTGTTTCTTGGTGAACAGCGTATCGGTTATGTCCTATCGGGTGTGTGTGGTGTATGTTATTTGCTTCACCGCGAGTATGATGAATTGCTTTGGTTCCAAATATCAAATTGTGCATGATTGTCGACTTCGAGCATAGTGACTTAAGGTGGTTCCATGTGGAGCAGTGTTTAATTAAGGTCGCGCATCGCAGTGAATATATGTGGAGGTATGACCATGCAGGTTAGATTCGTGTGTTCTGTTCCTATGATGTGAGACAGGTTCTCAGTCTTGTGTTGTGGTGGTACTAGTGAACTTGAGGTTCAGCTCTTTCATTTGTGTCATTTTCATGATTTGAGTATGTTCGGATTGTTGCGTATTGATGCGTGTATTGTGCAAGTTGTGGTTTAGGTCTGTATGGATGTGTCATGTCACCAGAGTAATGTGTTGGATTAGAGGAGATTGTTGGGGATCATTAATAAATACAAACGGATTTGATTTCAGCATGTTTGATGGGTAAATATCGAGGTTCGGTTCAGAAATTTGCTATGGTCCTTGCCAAAGGAGAAGTAACCTTATGGATGACTGATCTGAGAGATGGTTATGATTTATTGCGTGTTTCATTTATCATTGGCAGTATATGGAAGTGTTGGAATGAGACTTTAGTTGATAAGAGGTTTCTACCGGTATTCAGGTGTTGTGTGCAGCTGCTGTGAATGGAAGTTATCGCTACATGTGTTTGAGTTACATAGTATATCGGATAATTGCACTTGAGGTTGCAGGCATGGGTTACTACAGCTAGTTCGGGTCTATTCAAAGTATAGGTGTGAGGTTTGATCGTATTGATGTTTTCAGAAGTGAAAATGTGGTTCTTTGGTGTATGGGCTAGATTAGATTGTGTAATTTTAGTTAAACGGTGTTATCAGACCTATATGAGATAGGGTGACGTGGGATCACCCCCGTCTATATGCATGGTAAGGTTATTCCGCGATTGGTGGGCTTTTAGAATATCTCTGGGTACGTTCGAGGACGGACGTGTGTTTAAGTGGGGGAGGATGTAACGACCCGACCGATTGTTTTGAACTTTTGCACTTTGATTGCCAGTTCCCGGGCATGACTTGCCCCGTGTAACGTATTATGACTGATGTAGATCGTTGGTTTTGGTTTTTAGGAAAAATCGGAATGAAATTGAAGGAACATTCTCAATTGAAAGCTTTGAATTTGAAAGGTTGACTAAGAGTTGACTTATTTGTATATGAGCTCGGATCGGAAATTTTATGATTTGGATAGTTTCATTGGGTGATTTATGACTTAGGAGCGTGATCGGAAGTGATTTTGGAGGTTCGGTGTAGAATTAGGCTTGAATTGGCAAAGTCAGTATTTTGGTGATTTCCGGTTGATGGGTGAGATTTTGATCCGGGAGTCGAAATAGAATTCTGAGAGTTGATGTAGCTTTGTTAGGTGATTTGGGATGTGTGTGCAAAATTTCAGGTCATTCGGGTTTAGTTGAGTTTTTGATCGAATGCGTGTTTTAGAAGTTTTAAAAGAACTTAGGCTTGAATTCGATGATTTTGGTGTTAGTTGAGGCGTTGTGATGATTGGAACAAGTTTGGATGATGTTTTAAGATACGTTAGTGCTTTTGTTTGAGGTCCCGTGGGCCTCAGGGTGATTTCGGATGGCTAACGGGAACTTTTGAGGTTGGAAAATTTCATAATAGACGAAAGTTGTAAATGAGTGCGCACAAGACCTAACTTTGGACAATCATATCTCCAGTTATATAAGGAGTTGTGTGAGCCACAAACTATCAAATTAAATCCCTTTGGGTCTAGTTTCCAACTCAACAAACCGTTCGTCATTTGGAGGTGTATACAGAAAGTTATGACCATTTTACTGGGCATGTGTCTCTAGCACGCCCAGATGCGCGATCGTGCTAGTGAACGCACATATTGCGAAGTTTTCTGCCTTTGTCGTGCTACTTTAGTGGGCCCAGGTGAGCAACCGCGCTAGTAGCAGGCCCCTAAATACCCCAAGACCGGGTATAGAGAGTTCCCAAGTTATTTTTGGAGCAAGGGCTTGCTCTCTCAAGAGGAATCCGTCCCACTCTTCATTTCTATGATCCAAGGTAAGATTTTTGGGGTATTTTGAGTTGATTACTACTCCTAAACACTTATATTAACATGGATTGATCTTGAAAATCCTTAAATTTTCCTTCAAATCCTTGAATTTATCAAGAACACCACAAGTGGGGATTCTTAAAATTCGTACTACAAGAGGTATGTCTATCATCTCCAACTACTCTATGGTGATTATTTATGTATGATATATACATTAGAACTTGGGGTATGGTGATTGGAGGCCATAAATTTCCAATTTAAATACATGATCATGGTAGGGATTTAAAGGTGATTAGTTGATGGAATTTTGTTGGTTGGGTGTGAATGGTTGATCACACATGTGATGTTAGGAGTATAAATTGTTAAAGACTAATGGTGGGATGAAATTGTTGGTTAATGGTGATAGTTGGAGGAACCAATACTATAGATATGAGGTATAAATATCTATGCCTACAAGATGTTTGATAATAGGCCTAAATGGCATAAGTTATGAGAATTATTACTAATATTGGCTCTATTGAATGTTGTATTGTAGATTGAAGTTACCTATGAGTAGTGGATCATTGTAGTACCATTAAGGGGCAAGTCCTAGATATGTATGGCTAAAACCCCGTCTTTTAAAAATCGAGCTTCATCGATGTTTGTGTGATTTTGGATAGATTCGACGCGCGTGGAGGCCAATTTGAGGGTCAAAGGCGTCGCGAGCTAGAGATTTCGCCGGTTCGAGGTAACTAATGATTGTAAATATTGTCCTGAGGGTTTGAAACCTCGGATTATACGTCGTTGTGTTACTTTGAGGTGACTTGCACGCTGGATGACGAGCGTGGGGTAGAGCACCGCTGGGGATTGTGACCTAGTCCATCTCGAACGAATATTTTAATGCGTATTTGATAGTTAATTGTTTGACATTATTTGGGGCCTTGTGCCGACTTATTGAGACCCTTAAGGGCATTTTTACTATATTTCCTCACTCTATTTGTTTGAAAGCATATTCTCAGTCATGTTTTACCTGTTTACTGCTCAAATCTGGATTTATCACTATATTCTTAAAATGTGGAAATTGTTTTGGGCTAAGTTCCTTGTTTTACTGAGATAGACCGAGGGTCTGATTGTGAGATTGATGACTGAGATAGACTGAGAGTCTGATGGTGAGGTTAATGACTGAGAGAGGTTGAAGGCCTAGTTATGAGGATTATATATCTATGGTTCGGGATGCACGCCGCAACAATGTATATATATGTATATGGATCGGGCTGCACGCCGCAGCGATACTTATATGGATCGGGCTGTGCACCGCAGCAATATAGCGCTTGGGATGTAGGAGCCCCTCCGGAGTCCGCACACCCCCATTGAGCGCAGTCGACTATTTATATGGATCGGGCTGTGCACCACAGCGATGCATGGATCGGGCTGCACGCCGCAGCGGTTACTTTGATTTCAGTTATTGTGAGAGATATACGGATCGGGTTGCACGTCGCAGCGGTTACTATATGGTACCAATTGAGCGTGAATGCTTAGTGCGAGTACTGATTGGTAAGAGTTGAGTCACGAGTGACAGAGAGGCTAGCCCGAGGGGCGATAGATATATACATGCATATGAGTGATGTTTTTGCCTGAGAGGCTTGTTTATGGACTTATTGATTTCACTCCTCTTTAAAGTGAATTTCTATCGAATATGTTGATTTATCGACTGTTTTCACTCATCTTTATATTGAGGCTCTGTCGGAAAGTTGAACAAATATTTTAAAACAACTTTTATTTAAACTGGGGTTTATGAGATGTTCAGAAACTAATTACTGATTTGGCATTGGTTATTTCCACTGAGATTTTTAAGTTATGAAGTGTTTATGATTACTGTTTTGCCCGAGGGGCTGTTTTACAAACTATGTTTTGCCCGAGGGGCTGATTATGGCTTTAATCTCTATTATTATCTTAAATGGTATTGAATTCCTACCGAAACTGCTGGAAAGTATTTCAAAATGATCTTTACTAAAAGCTGGATTTTTAAAAGGGAAGATTGACTCGTATTATGATTTGAAGGCCCGTTGTGTTTATTAAGCCTAACGTGAATGTGGATTCATTGTTTCCTACTGCTCAGCCTTTATTTACTCTTATTACTTACTGGGTTGGAGTACTCACATTACTCCATGCACCTCGTGTGCAGATTCAGGTATATCGTAACCCGGTAGCGGGTGTTGATAGGTCAGCCGCGAAGTCATCAGAGTTAGCAAGGTAGCTGCATGATGTTCGCAACACCGCTTCCTTCCCCTCATTGTTGTTACTATATTTAGTACATTTTTAGACTTTTGTTGTATTCAGACCTTGATAGTTGCTCATGACTAGTGACACCCTGATGTCGGGCTGGTATTTTATTCCGCACTGTTATTCCAGGATTTTACTATGAAACATTATTTAATTTAAAGACTTAAAAATGACTCTTAATGATTAAAGGGTTAAGGTGAGTGTTGTGTCGGCTGGCCTTGTCTTCACGAGAGGCGCCATCACGACCGGGCCGGTTTGGGGTTGTGACACCTTCTGGACAAGTAAATGCAGTCCACTCATTGCTTTCTTCATGCATCTTTACTTGCCAATACCTTGATTTACAGTCAAACTTGTTGAATATCCTTTTTCCTTGTATTCTATTCATTAGTTCTGTTTTATCAGGTAACTTATATCCATCTGTTCTAGTGTTATCATTAAGTCTTTTGTAGTTTCTTACCATTCTCGCCTTTCCTCTTACTATCTCACTATGGTTTCTAACCATAAATGCTACTGACCTGTGTTTCGAAGTGGATCTTCTTATTACTCTTAAATTTATAAGTTCTTTAATTTGAATTTTGAAGTCTTCTAGATCTTGATTTGTAGCTTCTATTGAGGCTGTTTTAATTATATATTCTGGATTAATTATATCTAGTTTACACATAACTTTATTATTTTCCCAATGTTTTAAAGGTTTTTCTCCTATTATTTCTATTTCATCTAATATTTTTATTATATTACCTAGATCCTTTTCGTTCTTTATTATTCCTATTTTTTGTAGTCCTATTTTAAAATTGTATAATTCTGTTTCAATATCTATTAAAGTATAGTCTTTTTCTAATATATCTCTATCTTCATTTTCTTCTAGTATTAAGGTTTTAGATTCTTCTTTAATCTTACAGCATGTATTTTTATCTTTACACTCTTTACAACATTCTTTTTGATTTTCTTGCAAGTTTTTCTGGCTTGTGTTCAGTCGTGTTCTTATCCTGGTTGCAGTTATTATTGTTTGTACTGGTGTTTGTGTAATATTTTTAAAGAATATTACTCCATCTCTACTGAGTAGACATCTACCATTATTATATAATATAAAACTTAATCCTAGTACAAAGTCTACATTTATGTTTACGTCTCTTACCCAGATTTTATCTACCTTGTAACTGGGTTTATAGAAATCTAAACATGTATTTGTACAGCTAATCTGTGATTTATCTATATTATGTCTGTATATATTATGGGTTCCATCCATCTGCATAGCTGCAACTGCTTTTCTAAGGTTTTGATTAGATTTGGGGGTACTATCTTTTTATTTGTTATACATCTTGTGCACTCAGAATCTACTAGAGCTAACGTTTCTATTTCATAATCTTCTATTTTAATTCTTGCTAAAATCTTTATTGTACTTAATTTTTTATCTTCATTACATATTAGTGTATCATAATTTTCTATACTCATTAGTTCTTCTTCTACTGTTGTTATGTTTTCTTTTATATCTTCTAATTTCTCTTTTCCCTTTTCCATTTTTTGTATTCTTTTTTCTAGTTCATTTATTCTAGCTTCTAATGTCATTATTCTCAAATTCATGGTATGATCATTTATTTCTTGGTATTTTTCCTCTTTATTTATTTTTGTTCAAAATCTTTTTCTATACATGAAATACATCCTTCTAGATAGCATAATTTACATTTAGCTCTTTTATTTCTACTAGGGTACCATTTGTATATAAAACTGATTACTATCTAATCCTTTATTTCTTTCAAAATTATGGGTACATTCTTCTGATATGTTTACAAATGTATTTTCTTCTAAATCTAATTTTTCTAATCCTATTTCATTTATTAATTCTTCTTCTTCTGATTCTAAGGTATCTATTTGAGTTTTTTCTTCTATATCTATGCTTAGTATAGAGTATATAATTTCGTTATCTGACATATATTCATATACATTTATTAAGGTTTCTTGAAAATCTTCTATTAACTGTGAATTTCTTGTTTTATTATTAATTCTTTTTGGGCGTGTATTTGCTAAGTGTTCTACACTACCGCAAGTAAAACATTCTAGTTTATTTTTATAGTTTCTATGTGTTCTATACTTTTTAACATGTCTATTCCTACCTAGGTAGGGTTTTCTAGCTGATGATTTTCTAAGATAATAATTTTTTTTATTGTATCCCTTGTTGTATTGAGGTCTATATTTTCTATATTTCATCTTTCTATATTCATTTTTGTCATAGCTTTGTGTTGTATACACAGTTGATCTACATAAACTCATATTATTCTATTTTAGTTGTTTTTGTATCTGTAAATTGGTACATTTTTCTTGTAGTATTTCTATTATATGTTGTACTTTGTGCTCTATAGACCATTTTGAATGTGGATTTTGTATTACACCTTCTCTTTTATACCATCGTTCTTCTATTTCTCTTCCTAAGACTCCTGGTAGTTTATTAAATAACCTTTTACCTAGATCTTGATCAAAAGCATTTCCACTAATAGTACAGTAATAAAAATAATCATTTAAATTATTTTTTATATGAAACCAAATGCTTATACTTAATTTTTCTAATTTTATTAAAGCGTTCTTTTGTAATACTACTAATCCACTATTTGGATCTTCGCCTATAATCAAGCTATGTATTTTATTTGTAAAATTATAAGGATTTGGTCCCATTGCTATTAACATTTGAAAATCTTGTGGAAATTCTGATTTATAGGCTTCCCATAAGCCCTTTGTTGATTCTCCTAAGAAGGTCTCCATATATTTATACATTATTTCTGCGTCTGTGTCATTATAAGTTTTTATAAAGTCTTCTACTACTATTCCTTTCCATAGGTCTATTACTGAGTTCCACATTTGTGGATCATGAGCTGCTATATTTAATATTTTACCCTTACTTCCTCCTTCATGTAGTCTTATAGGTTCTTCTATAGGCATTCTTTTTACTGATGGTTTTACATTTTCTATTTCTGTTTCTTGATCTATTTCGTCTTTTACATTTTCTATTTCTGTTTCTAGATTCCATTCTAATCCAGCATATTCTTTTGGGTTTATCTTAATAGGTTTTATTGAACTTTTGCACTTTGATCGCCAGTTCCCGGGCATGACTTGCCCCGTGTAACGTATTATGACTGATGTAGATCGTTGGTTTTGGTTTTCAGGAAAAATCAGAATGAATTTGAAGGAACAGTCTCAGTTGAAAGCTTTGAATTTGAAAGGTTTGACTAAGAGTTGACTTATTTGTATATGAGCTCGGATCGGAAATTTTATGATTTGGATAGCTTCGTTAGGTGATTTATGACTTAGGAGCACGATCGGAATGCATTTTGGAAGTCCGTGGAAGGATTTGGCTTGAATTGGCAAAGTTAATATTTTGGCGAATTTCGGTTGATAGAAGAGATTTTGATCCGAGGGTCGGAATGGAATTCCGAGAGATGCTGTAGCTTCGTTATGTCATTTATGATGAGTGTGCAAAATTTCAGGTCATTTGGACGTCGTTTGGTCGACTTTTTGATCGAATTCGTATTTCGGAAGTTTTGGAATTCTTAGGCTTGAATCCGAGGGTGATTTGATATTTTGATGTTGTTTTGAGCGTTCCGAAGGTTGGAACAAGTTTGAATTATGTTATGGGGTGTGTTTGCATGTTTGGTCGGAGTCCCATGAGGCTCAAATATGTTTTGGAAGAGTTTCTAGAAGATTTTGCCATTTTGAGCATTAGCATGTAATGATCCAAAGGTCCATTTTTAGTTCTAGTGTCACGACCCGGATTTTCCACTATCGGGTGTCGTGATGGCGCCTACTATCGGAGCTAGGCAAGCCAAATATTTAAAACACCTTTCCAGCTTTCTTTCAAACAATAAAATAAACGAGACAAAATCTAAGCGGAAGACTTTAAATCTAAAGCAACTGAAAACCAAAAGTGCGGAAGCTTGAACCAAAATGCTCCCCAAAGTCTGGTGTCACTAACTCACGGACTACTACAGAATACTACAATCAATGTCTGAAGGGAAAATACATCATGTTTGTCTGATACAAGATAAACAAACAAAAAAAAACATGGAAAGGGACTTCGGCCTGCGAACGCCAGCTAGGCTACCTCGAGAGTCCCTGGACTGAAGATAGCTCCCAGAAGTCCTACTGCTGCGGTCCGTAAGCTGCTCCCTTATCTGTGCACCAAAAATGCACAGAGTGTAGCATCAGCACAACCAACCCCATGTGCTGGTAAGTGCCTGGCCTAACCCCGGCGAAGTAGTGACGAGGCTAGACAGTACCTACCACAATTAACCTGTACAGATATATATACAACAAGTGCAAGAAAACAATAACAAGATAATACAAAGTAAAACTGGGAGGGGACATGCTATCGGGGAGTAACAGATAAAAATGAAATATCGGAAATAAATAGAAGAAACTCCGGTTTCCATGATATATATATATATATATATATAGTGGACGGCGTGCCACACGATCCCATAATATCATATATAAGTGGACGGCGTGCCACACGATCCCATAATATCATATATAAGTGGACGCGTGCCACACGATCCCATAATATCATATATAAGTGGACGGTGTGCCACACGATCCCATAATATCATATTTAAGTGGACGGCGTGCCACAGGATCCCATAATATAGTTCATAATATCTGACTTCATATAGTATACCCCTTCAGGGGAGAATAACAACTCAATACCTTTAACCCGGCAAGGGTACAACTAACAACCCAAAATATCCGGACAAGGGAGAATATACATATCAGTCTACACATCCCGGCACGTGAGTATTCAAAACACATTCTCCTTTTAAATCATTCTTCCTCAACCGTTCACATTATATGAAACTTATCAAATAAACAAGGAGCTTATGTCACATTATCCGAATTAAAAGCAATCAAGACTCACGGTCATGCTAGACTCCGGTGCATAGATAATAGTCACCATGCCTATACACCGTACTCCACATTAGCAAGTAGCAAATATCATCCTAATCCTATTTCCTCTAGCCAAAGTTAGAACAAACACTTACCTCAAATGCTCCAAACTTAACTCACGCTTCTAGTATAGCTTTACCTCTTGATTCCACCACCAATCCGCTCGGATCTAGTCATAAGTTACTTAATCACTTTAATAATTACTAAATGAATCATCCCCAATGCATGAAAATAGATTTTTCAAGGTTTTTCCCAAAAAGGTCAAAAATATCGCCAGACCCACGTGGTCGAAACTTGAGGTTCGGACCAAAACCCATTTACCCATTCCCCCATGAATCCCAATAGATAATTTGTTTTTAAATCGGACCCCAAATGGAGGTACAACTTCTCAATTTGTAGAAAACCTAGGTTCTACCCAAAACACCCAATTTTCCCCATGAAAATCTTTGATTTGAAGTTGAAATTATGTTAAAAGATGTTAAGGAATAAAGAAATTAAGTTAGAAATCACTTACCAATCGTTTTGGAGAAAAAAAAGTTGTTTAGAAAATCGCCTCTTAGGTTTTGGGTTTTTGAAAAGTGAAAAATGACTGAGATTTTCCGAACTTGTATACCTTTCTGAGGACTTGGTGCGGACCGCACAAAAATGTGTTGCGGCCGTGCCGAGTGGAAGAAAAGTGGGGCTTCTCTAAACCCTTCCAGTGCGGAACGCACTGTTTTAGTGCGCGGCCGCGCTGGCTAACCTGAAACCCTAGCCCTCAGACACAGCCACGCGGACCGCACAAAAATGCATCGCGGCCGCGCGGCTCCAGTGCGGACCGCGCGGAAATGACCGCAGCCGCGCTGGTGTCTGCAACACCTGAACCTGCATTTTCTTAAGTCCAAGACCTCCTGGGCCCCATTCAAAACTCACCCGAGCCCTCGGGGCTTCAAACCAAACATGCACACAACCTTAAAAACATCTTACAGACTTACTTGTGCGATCAAATCGCCAAAATAACATCATATACATAGGATCAAGCCTCAAACACATGATTTTCTTTTCTTCAACTTTCATAACTCAAATTCTCCATTTTTAGTCCGAAACACGTCATATGATGTCCGTTTTTAGCCAAACTTTACAGATAGTGCTTAACACATATTTAAGACTTGTACCGGGCGTCGGAACCAAAATACGAGCCCGATACCTATATTTTCTAACTCCTTTTCATTTCAAATTTTCATATCAAATTTCAGAAAAACAATTTCTTTCAAAAATTCATTTCTCGGGCTTGGGACCTCAGAATTTGATTCCGGGCACACGCCCAAGTCCCATATTTTTCTACGAACCCTCCGGGACCGTCGAATCACAGGTCCGGGTCCGTTTACCCAAAATGTTGATCGATGTCAACATTATGCATATTAATACCAAAATTCATCAAATGTTTCACATAATTCACATATTCTAACATAAAAACTTTCCGGCTACGCGCCCGAACTACGCACGCCAATCGAGGCAACTAAAAGCGAGGTTTTCAAGGCCTAGAAAGCGCGGAACAAGGAAGAACTACGGTGATGACCCTTTGGATCGTCACATTCTCCACCTCTAAAACAACTGTTCGTCCTCGAACGGACAAAAGAAAGAAGTACCTGAGTCAGGAAATAAATGAGGATAACGACTCCGCATATCGGACTCGGACTCCCAGGTCGATGCCTCAGGAGGCTGACCTCTCCACTAAACACGCACCGAAGGAAAACTCTTCGAACTCAATTGTCGAACCTGCCGGTCTAGAATAGCCACCGGCTCCTCCTCATATGACAGATCCTCGTCCAATTGGACAGTGCTGAAATCTAACACGTGCGATGGATCTCTGCGATACTTCCGGAGCATAGACACATGAAACACGGGATGCACAACTGACAAGCTAGGTGGCAAGGCAAGTCTATAAGCCACCTCTCCCACACGATCAAGAATCTCAAATGGACCGATGAACCTAGGTTTGAGCTTGCCCTTCTTCCCAAATCTCATCACGCTCTTCATAGGCGATACACGGAGAAATACCCGCTCACCAACCATGAAGACAACATCTCTGAACTTGCGGTCTGCGTAACTCTTCTGTCTGGACTGAGCTGTACGAAGTCTATCCTGAATAATCATGACCTTGTCCAAGGCTTCCTGAACCAGATCCGTACCCAATAATCGAGCCTCTCCCGGCTCAAACCATCCAACTGGAGACCGACATCGCCTACTATACAACACCTCATACGGAGCCATCTGAATGCTAGACTGGTAGCTGTTGTTGTAGGCAAACTCTACTAAAGGCAAAAACTAGTCCCACGAGCCTCCAAAATCAATGACACAGGCTCGGAGCATGTCCTCAAGAACCTGAATAGTCCTCTCGGACTGACCGTCCGTCTAGGGATGGAATGTTGTACTCAACTCAACCTGGGTGCCCAACTCTCGCTGAACCGCTCTCCAGAAATGTGAGGTAAACTGCGTACCCCGATCCGAAATGATAGATAGCAGCACCCCATGAAGACGAACAATCTCCCTGATATAAATCTCGGCTAACCTTTCGGATGAATAGGTGGCTGCAACAGGAACAAAATGCGCTGACTTGGTCAGCCTATCAACAATGACCCAAACTGCATCAAACTTTTTCCGAGTCATCGGAAGTCCAGTAACGAAATCCATCGTAATCCTCTCCCATTTCCACTCGGGAAGTGCAATCCTCTGAGATAGACTACCAGGTCTTTGATGCTCGTACTTAACCTGCTGACAATTCAAACATCGAGCCACGTGCGCAACGATGTCTTTCTTCATCTTACGCCACCAATAGTGCTGCCTCAGATCCTGATACATCTTCGCGGTGCCCGGGTGAATAGAATATCGAGAACTGTGGGCCAATGCTAAGATCAACTCTCGAATCCCATCAACATTGGGAACACAAACTCGCCCCTGCAATCTCAATACACCATCATCATCTAAGGTTACTTTCTTGGAACCTCCACGCTGCACCGTGTCTCTCAAGACATACAAATGGGGATCCTCAAACTGCCGCTCGCGGATACGCTCTAATAGTGTGGAACGAGTAACCGTGCAAGCTAACACTTTGCTAGGCTTAGAAATATCCAACCTCACAAGACGATTGGCCAAGGCCTGAACATCCAAAGCAAGCGATCTCTGGCTGACTGGAATATAAGCAAGACTACCCATGCTGGCGGACTTCCTGCTCAATGCATCGGCCACCACATTGGCCTTCCCCGGTGGTATAAGATAGTAACATCATAATCCTTTAGCAACTCTAACCACCTCCTCTGCCTCAAATTCAACTCTTTCTACTTGAACAGATACTGAAGACTCTTGTGATCAGTGTAAACCTCACACGTCATGCCATATAAGTAATGCCTCCAGATCTTCAAGGCATGAACAATGGCTGCCAACTCGAGATCATGAACCGGATAATTCTTCTCGTGGATCTTCAACTGCCTCAAAGCATAGGCAATGACTTTGCCTTCCTGCATCAACACTGTACCAAGCCCAATACGAGACGTATCACAATAGACCGTATATGGCCCTGAAACTGTGGGCAAAACCAATACCGGTGCCGTAGTCAGAGCCGTCTTGAGCTTCTAAAAGCTCGCCTCACACTCGTCCGACCACCTGAACTGGACACCCTTTTGGGTCAATTTGGTCATAGGGGCTGCAATGGATGAAAACCCCTCCACGAACCGACGGTAGTAACCTGCCAACCCCAGGAAACTCCGAATATCCGTAGCTAAAGCTGGTCGAGGCCAGTTCTTGACTGCCTCTATCTTCTTCGGGTCTACCTGAATACCTGCTGCTGATACGACATGACCCAGGAATGCGACCGAACTCAACCAAAACTCGCACTTTGAGAACTTAGCATACAACTGACTATCCTTTAGGGTCTGAAGGACCACTCTGAGGTGCTGCTCATGCTCCTCCTGACTGCGGGAGTATATAAGAATATCGTCAATGAAGACTATCACGAACAAGTCCAAATAAGGTCTGAACACTCGGTTGATCAACTCCATGAATGCTGCTGGGGCATTAGTCAATCCAAATGACATGACCAAAAACTCATAGTGCCCATACCGAGTGCGAAATGCTGTCTTAGGGACATCAGATGCCCTAATCCTTAGTTGGTGGTAGCCAGATCTCAAATCTATCTTTGAAAACAACCTCGCACCCTGAAGTTGGTCGAATAAATCATCGATCCTCGGTAGCGAATACTTATTCTTAATTGTAACCTTGTTCAATTGCCGGTAATCGATGCACATTCTCATCGAACCATCCTTTTTCTTAACAAACAACACCGGCGCACCCCAAGGCGAAACATTGGGTCTAATGAAACCTCTCTCAAGCAAATCCTGCAGCTTTTCCTTTAACTCTTTCAACTGCGGCAGGGCCATACGATATGGCGGGATAGAAATGGGCTGAGTGACCGGGGCCAAATCAATACAAAAGTCGATATCCCTGTCGGGCGGCATACCCGGCAAGTCTGAAGGGAAAACCTCAGGAAACTCCCGAACAACGGGCACAAAATCAATAGAAGGGGCCTCCGCGCTAGAATCGCGAACATACGCCAAGTAGGCCAAACATCCCTTCTCGACCATATGCCGAGCTTTCACATACGAGATAACACTGCGGGTACAATGACCAGAAGTCCCTCTCCACTCTAAACGGGGTAAATCCGGTAAGGCTAAGGTCACGGTCTTGGCATGGCAATCCAAGATAGCATGGTACGGGGATAACCAATCAATCCTCAATATAACATCAAAGTCGACTATGTCCAAAAGCAACAAATCAACACGGGTCTCAAGACCCCCAAACACTATGATACAAGAACGATGAACTTGGTCAACCACAATAGAGTCACCCACCGGTGTTGACACATAAACAGGAATACTCAACGAGTCACTAGGCATAACTAAATAGGGTGCAAAATAGGACAACACATATGAATACGTAGATCCGGGATCAAATAGCATAGAAGCATCCCTATCACAAACCAGAATAGTACCTGTAATCACAGCATCTGATGACTCAGCCTCTGGTTTGGCTGGCAAAGCATAACAATGGGGCTAGGCCCTACCTCCCTGAATCATATCCCTGGGACGATCTGCTGCTGGTTGACCCCTACCTCTAGCGGTTTGAGTTCCACCTCTAAAACCTCTACCTCCACCTCTATGTCCTCTACCCCCGCCTCTAGCTGGCTGGGAAGGCTGTGGGGCAACTGGTGCCTGGATCATCGGGTGAGAAACCCTGCTGCTGCGAGCTGCTGGAAACTCGAGGGCAATATCTGGCAATGTGACTCACATCGCCGCAAGTATAACAAGCCCTCAGCTGCTGAGAATAACGAAGTGGTGGTGCACTGATAGGTGCTGATAATGAACTGAAAAGCTGCTGGTCAGAATACTGCGGCTGAGAACCACGACCACCTGGTGTACCATGAGAAGCCTGGAGAGCTGACTGAAAGGGCATCGAAGGATGGCCTCTACCATAAGAGTCCCTACCTCCAGACGAGGTACCACTGAATCTACCAGAATGATAGGGCCTCTTATCAGACTCATGACCCCCTCCCTGAGCAAGTGCCATCTCTATCCGGCGGGCACCATCTTCCGCCTCCTGAAATGAAATCTCACTACCGGCATTCTTGGCCATCTGAACACGGATCGGCTGGGCCAACCCATCGATAAACCTCCGCACCCTCTCTCTATTGGTGGGGAGTATCACAATGGCATGACAAGCCAGATCAATGAACTGGGTCTCATACTGGGTGACCGTCATAGGACCCTGCTGGAGACGCTAAAACTGCCTGCAAAGAGCATCTCGCTGAGTAACTGGGAGAAACTTCCCCAGAAATAACTCTGAAAACTGATCCCAGGTCAATGATGGCGACCCTGCTGGCCTGGCTAAACAGAAATCCCTCCACCAAGTCTCGGCGGATCCTGCCAGGCGAAAAGTGGCGAAGTCGACCCCATTGGTCTCTACAATGCCCATAGTCCATAGAACCTCATGACAGCTGGATATGAAATCCTGAGCATCCTCTGAGGGAGTGCCACTATATGTAGTAGTGAAGAGCTTGGTGAAACGATCAAGCCTCCACAAAGCATCCGCGGACATAGCCGCACCATCACTGGACTTGATTAATTGTGCAATACCTGGCTGGGCTGCCACAGCTGACAGAACTGCTGGAACCTGAGCCTAAGGAGCTATCGGCTCTAGAGTACGAGTATCGGGAGTATGAACTCCTCCTCCAGCTTGAGATGTGGCTGGAGCTGCGGGAAGCAAACCTGCTCTAGAAATTCCCTCCATAAATCCTACCAGTCGGACCAAAGCGTCCTGAAGCACTGGAGTGGCTATGAAACCCTCTAGGACCTAAGCTGGGCCCACTGGAACAGCTGGTGCCGGAACCTCCTCCTCAAAATCGACCTGAGGCTCCGTCGCTGGAAATGCTGCTGGGAGCTGAGCCCTGCCCTGGCCTCAGCCTCTGGCACGGCCTCGGCCTCGCCCTCTGCGAAAGAACAGAGTGGAAAGACAATCAGTACTTGAGAAACAGAATCGCACGACAAGAATGAACAAGGTGAAGTTTTCCTAACTCGGTAGCCTCTGCGGGATAAATACAGACGTCTCCGTACCGATCCCTCAGACTCTACTGAGCTTGTCCGTGAGTTGTGAGACCTAAGTAACCTAGGGCTCTGATACCAACTTGTCACGACCCGAATTCCCCACTGTCGGGAGTCGTGATGGCGCCTACTGTCGGAGCTAGGCAAGCCAACCTTAACATACCTTTTCAACTAATTTTCAACAATAAAATAAACGAGACAAAATCTAAGCGGAAGAAAATAAATCTAAAGCAACTGAAAACCAAAAGTGCAGAAGTTTGAACCAAAATGCTACCCAGAGTCTGGTGTCACTAGCTCACGGACTACTACAGAATACTACAATCAATGTCTAAAGGGAAAATACATCATGTTTGTCTGATACAAGATAAACAAACAAAAAAAAGCATGGAAAGGGACTTCGGCCTGCGAACGCCAGCTAGGCTACCTCGAGAGTCCCTGGACTGAAGTAGCTCCCAGAAGTCCTACTGCTGCGGTCCGTAAGCTGCTCCCTGATCTGTGCACCAAAAATGCACAGAGTGTAGCATCAGCACAACTGACCCCATGTGCTGGTAAGTGCCTGGCCTAACCCCGACGAAGTAGTGACGTGGCTAGACAGTACCTACCACAATTAACCTGTACAGATATATATACAACAAGTGCAAGAAAACAATAACAAGATAATACCAAGTAAAACTAGGAGGGGACATGCTATCGGGGAGTAACAGATAAAAATGAAATATCGGAAGTAAATAGAAGAAACTCTGGTTTCCACGATCTCATAATATCATATATAAGTGGACGGCGTGCCACACGATCCCATAATATCATATATAAGTGGACGCCGTGCCACACGATCCCATAATATCATATATAAGTGGACGGCGTGCCACACGATCCCATAATATCATATATAAGTGGACGGCGTGCCACACGATCCCATAATATCATATGTAAGTGGACGGCATGCCACACGATCCCATAATATCATATATAAGTGGACGGCGTGCCACACGATCCCATAATATCATATATAAGTGGACGGCGTGCCACACGATCCCATAATATGGTTCATAATATCTGACTTCATATAGTAGACCCCTTCAGGGGAGAATAACAACTCAATACCTTTAACCCGGCAAGGGTACAGCTAACAGCTCAAAATATCCCGACAAGGGAGAATATACATATCAGTCTACACATCCCGGCACGGGAGTATTCACAACACATTCTCCTTTTTAAATCATTCTTCCTCAACCGTTCACATTATATGAAACTTATCAAATAAACAAGGAGCTTGTGTCACATTATTCGAATTAAAAGCAATCAAGACTCACGGTCATGCTAAACTCCGGTGCATAGATAACCGTCACCATGCCTATACACCGTACTCCACATTAGCAAGTAGAAAATATCATCCTAATCCTATTCCCTCAAGCCAAAGTTAGAACAAACACTTGCCTCAAATGCTCCAAACACAACTCATGCTTCTAGTATAGCTTTACCTCTTGATTCCACCACCAATCCGCTCGAATCTAGTCATAAGTTACTTAATCACATTAATAATTACTAAATGAATCATCCCCATTGCATGAAAATAGATTTTTCAAGGTTTTTCCCAAAAAGGTCAAAAATACCCCCGGACCCACGTGGTCGAAACTCGAGGTTCAGACCAAAACCCGGTTACCCATTCCCCCATGAATCCCAATAGATGATTTGTTTTTAAATCGGACCCCAAATTGAGGTCCAACTTCTCAATTTGTAGAAAACCTAGGTTCTACCCAAAACACCCAATTTTCCCCATGAAAATCTTTGATTTGAAGTTGAAATTATGTTAAAAGATGTTAAGAAATAAAGAAATTAAGTTAGAAATCACTTACCAATCGTTTTGGAGAAAAAAAAGTTGTTTGGAAAATCGCCTCTTAGGTTTTGGGTTTTTGAAAAGTGAAAAGTGACTGAGATTTTCCGAACTTGTATACCTTTCTGAGGACCTGGCGCGGACCGCACAAAAATGTGTTGCGGCCGCGCCGAGTGGAAGTAAAGTGGGGCTTCTCTGAACCCTTCCAGCACGGACCGCACTGTTTTGGTGCGTGGCCGTGCTGGCTAACCTGAAACCCTAGCCCTCAGACTCAGCCACACGGACCGCACAAAAATGCATCGCGGCCGCGCTGCTCCAGCGCGGACCGCGCGGAAATGACCGCGGCCGCGCTGGTGTCTGCAACACCTGAACCTGCATTTTCTTAAGTCCAAGACCTCCCGGGCCCCATTTAAAACTCACCCGAGCCCTCGACTCTCCAAACCAAACATGCACACAACCTTAAAAATATCTTACGGACTTACTCGTGCGATCAAATCGCCAAAATAACATCATATACATAGGATCAAGCCTCAAACACATGATTTTCTTTTCTTCAACTTTCATAACTCAAATTCTCCATTTTTAGTCCGAAACACGTCATATGACGTCCGTTTTTAGCCAAACTTTATAGATAGCTCTTAACACATATTTAAGACTTGTACCGGGCGTCGGAACCAAAATACGAGCCCGATACCTATATTTTCTAACTCCTTTTCATTTCAAATTTTCATATCAAATTTCAGAAAAACAATTTCTTTCAAAAATTCATTTCTCGGGCTTGGGACCTCAGAATTTGATTCCGGGCACAAGCCCAAGTCCCATATTTTTCTTCGGACCCTCCCGGACCGTCGAATCACAGGTCCGGGTCCGTTTACCCAAAATGTTGACCGATGTCAACATTATGCATATTAATACTAAAATTCATCAAATGTTTCACATAATTCACATATTCTAACATAAAAACTTTCCGGCTACGTGCCCGTACTACGCACGCCAATCGAGGCAACTAAAAGCGAGGCTTTTAAAGCCTCAAAAGCACAGAACAAGGAAGAACTACGGTGATGACCCTTTGGGTCGTCACATCTAGAGATCGAAATTTGATTTCGAGACTTTCGGAATTTTGATAATGAATTATAGGACTGATCCAGAAAGTTTGGTCTAATTTCATCAAGTCGTGATTGGGTTTTTGACACGAAACATGAGTAAATTGTTTAACGAGCGAAATGTGTATTTAACTGAGAAAATGAGCTCCGAATTGAGTTTCGACTGAAGGACTATGTTCGTATTATTATTTGTGACTCATAAGAATAAGAATCATCGAATTCCTAGTTCGTATAATGGCGTTAGAGCCTTTTTAGTGAAAAGAAAAGCTACTGTAATTTTTTGGGCAGTTTCTGCATTTTTCGCACGTGTGAACAGTAACCGCACCTGTGTGAATAGTATCCGTGTACAGTACCATGTACAGAAAATATGAACAATATCTGTGTACAGTACCCGTGTACATCAGTCCAATTTTTGGTCATTTGTTTGACTGCCAAGCTCGGGTTTTGGGCAATTTTGAGCGAGAAATCACGGGAATTCTTGGGGTAAGTGTTCTTGAATCCCTTGTGATTATATTTCATGAATAAATCTTCATTTTTGGCGTTAGATTATTGATATTTAAAGAGAAATGGAGGAATTTTCTAAAATTCCAAAAAGATGAATTTTTAAGTTTTGAAAGCCAATCCGATATCGGATTTTGGTAAAATTTGTTTGGTTGGACTCGTGGTTGGATGGGGGTTCATATTCCGTGACTTTTGTCATATTCCGAGATGTGGTCCCCATGGGTGAATTTTGAGTGCAATTTCGGATTTTTAATGGAAAATGTAGAATTTCATATGGAATTAATTCCTATAATTTTTATTAACTGAATCGAATTATTGTGGCTAGATTCGAGGCATTTGGAGGTCGATTTGAGAGACAAAGGCATCGCGAGCTAGAGGATTAGCCGGTTCGAGGTAAGTAATGATTGTAAATACTGTCCTGAGGGTTTGAAACCCCGGATTTGCACATCGTAGTGCTATATTGAGGTGAGACACGCACTGGATGATGAGCGCGGGGTCTTTTACTACCGGGGATTGTGACTTGGTCCATCCCGATTGATGATTTTACCTCATATTTGATTGAAACTTATTTGTTATCATCATGATTTGGGCTGATTGTTATACTTAGGCTTCGTGCCAATTATTTGAATCATTTGAAATTTTTATCACTATTTCCTCACTGTTTTGACTTATATTTAAACTCAGTCCTGTTGATAGTTATTGTTTTACAAACTCAGCCGCTTTTATGCAGATTTGAAAACTCAAATGATATTTCTAAATGGTATTTTGGGCTTAAAACTACTGTTTTACAAATGCCCGAGGGGCTTATGATGATTTTCGGACTGAGTGAGGCCGAGGGCCAAATGTGAGGATATGCTGAGTGATGTGAGGCCGAGGGCCTGAGATACTATTTATGCCACGAGGTGGCTTGAGTGATGTGAGGCCAAGTGATATGAGGTCGAGGGCCTGAGATACTATTTATGCCACGAGGTGGCTTGAGTGATGTGAGGCCGAGTGATATGAGGCCGAGGGCCTGAGATACTATTTATGCCATGAGGTGGCTTGAGTGATGTGAGGCCGTGTGATATGAGACCGAGGGCCTAAGATACTTTATATGCCACGTGGTGGCTTGAGTGATGTGAGGATATGCTGAGTGATGATGCCACGAGGTGGCTTGATATAGCGCTTGGGCCGTAAGTGGCCCCTCCGGAGTCTGCACACCCACAGTGAGCGCGGGTACCCATTGTTCTGAGTGATTGATACTATGCCCGAGGGGCTGATATGAGTGATTATGAGGTAGCCCGAGGGGCTGATACTATTTTGAGAGTGAGCCCGAGGGGCTGTTACTGATATGATATTGAGCCCGAAGGGCTGTTACTAATCTAATATTGAGCCTGAGGGGCTATTACTATTTTGATATTGAGCCCGAGGGGCTGGCACTATTCTGATATTGAGCCCGTGGGGCTGGTTCTGTTGATACTATGCCCGAGGGGCGGTTTGTTGTACATGTTTTTCCCGAGGGGCTATTTACATTTCTATCATTTTTGTTACTCACTTGTAAACTACTTGCATTACTTGTTGGAAAAAGGGATTTTCACTTGATTTCTCACTGCTTTACTGTTTAAAGTGATTTTACTACTTCAGTATGGAATACCTTGTGTTTTTGCGTGATTTCTTTCCTTCAGTCTTTATTTATTATTATTACTTACTGAGTCAGAGTACTCACATTACTCCTTGCACCTTATGTACAGATTCAGGTATGTTTTGGCTGATCAGAGGTAGAGTCATCACGGCTTAGCAAGGTAGCTGTCGGCGTTTGTAATACTGCTTTTCTCTCTCCTCATTTCATTAGTCTGTATTTGTACACTCTAGGCTTTTAGTTGTATTTATACCCTAGTAGATGCTCGTGACTTGTGACACCCCAGTTAGGGCTGTGTCGGGTTGTGCTTCCGTTAATTATATCATTAAATCATATTTAAACTATTTATTAATGTTTAACTATTTTTGAAAAGGCGATATGGGTTTGTTGGCTGGCCTTGTCTTCATGAGAGGTGCCATCACGACCGGAGCGGGGTTTGGGTCGTGACAAGTTGGTATCAGAGTCTAGGTTACATAGGTCTCACGAGTCATGAGCAGGTTTGGTAGAGTCTCGTGGATCGGTACGGAGATGTCTGTATTTATTCTCGAGAGGATGCAGAACCTTTAGGAAAACTTCACATTCTTGAATTCTTATCGTGCGTCCTTTGATTCAGCTTGAAATGTAACTCTTTGAATTCCTTTCACGCGTTCGTATGCGCGCATGAGCGCTCAGTATCAGATATGCCTTGATGGCTTGTGATTCCCTGATCGAGGGGCGAGATATGATCTCTGTGTGTTGATGTTGGGCCAGTCTAGAGGACTTGAGGCCGGATATTTGCCTATAGCTTGAGCACCGAGGTGATGATTGTGTGAGCAAGTATTTTTGTACTTATATGTTCGGTAGTGTCCCTATTAGTGGGAGTGATGGATGGATAACTATGTGATGAGTATTTTAGTACTGCGAGATGTATCCATCTTGATTTGAGGTATATCCCCGAGTTATGGGTGTGCAAAGAGTCTTTTCATGTGTTCTAGTTGGGAGTGAAGTAAATTTCATGTTGCGTTATGAGTTCAAACTCAGGAAAACTAAGTGACTACGTAATGGTTATGACGGTGGAAGGTATACATAAATGTTAGTTTAAGGCGAAGAAGGTGGGTTATCTCATGTGAAGTATTCTAAGGTTGTACGATCCTTATGTGTCTGTTAGATTTGCGAGTGAAGGATATGTGTTGCAACTTTAATTGGGTTGCTTAGTGAGTGGGTGTAACTGTTGCGAGAGTGGAATGCGAGATTTGCAGAAGAGTTAAAAATCTAGATGATCTGTGTTTTCACAAGCTTATAAAAGATTTGAGTTTAATCTCATTATGGTATCATGGCATCAATAGAGTATAATCGTTATGAGTTATTGAGCGTGTGTTAATCTATGGCTTCGAGCCAAGTGGGAGAGTCCGCTATTGAATAGTTGATTGCACGGTTATGTCCTCTAATGGGTCTAGTTCGAGGCATATTTGTAAATCAGTTGTGGCTCGAGTAAAGGAAATTTCAATAAAGGCTATGTTATGCTTTATGGGTGTACGAGAATCAGGGAATGACTTGAGTTGTGGTTGTAATGAATGCTCGGTGCATAGAGGAGGAAGTTGCTTGGTTATATTGGAATGAGGTCACATTCTGCAGTGTCGGAGTGCTAATGAAGCAAAAGTTATTCAGTTCGTTTAATCAATCTAACTACGGTTTGAGTAGTGTGGATGACTTTAGAGAATGCTCCTATTATGTTCAAAACTCTACATGCAATAATTGGAGGCTTCTAAGTTGTACTTATGGATAGAAACTGAGTTTTCAGTGGAAGATGGCAAGACTTGTGGTATTTTCTATATTAATTATGGGATTCTATATATCAGTATCGAGAAGGTGAAGGTAATGGCTTTCGGGAACACTTAAAGAGTATTCAGTGGCTTAGGAGCCTTAGACGATGTAGCTTTATGCTAGGGTTTTGTGTGATAAGCCTAGGTTGAGGAAATTGTGGTGCTACAACAAGAAGGAATATCAAGTTGAAGATGAATCAGAAGGAAATTTAGATAGATGGGGTAGCTTGATAGTAGACCGAATCGGTATGGTAAGGATATGAATAATTCCTGGTGTGTGTTCGAGGTAATAAGTTCTTTCAGGTATTTTGCGGCGATGCTCTTAGGTTTTGATGGCTTGCTTAGCTTGATTGAGTTAGAAGGATTTAGTCCTGACAGGTCTAATTTGTGCAAAGGGAACTCGGAGAGTTCTTGATGGTTTTACCACGGTTTGGAGATGTATATTTTCTATGGGCATGCGTAGCATGCGATGTATAGTGAATTTCTTCTAGATGGGACCAATGAAAAGTTCTTGACTGGTTGAGTACGTAGATGTTTGTGGCTCGGAAGGGATATGAATTTCTCGTGGTTATCCTAGAGTGGTACGGTTTATATGGTATGTTGGGTAAGACTGAGATTTGCATGTGTAAGATCACGGTTCAGATTTGAATGGAAGGTCATAAATTCTTAGGCAGCGCAGGCAGTTTAGATAATTAGAGAAATGAACTTCAGATGATTTGAGAAGGGATCTCCAGATGATTAAGGAAATGGTAATGCTAATTGAGGTGATTTGACGAGGGTATATGTTCCAGAAAGAGTCAATGTGATTGAGTTGATGGTACTTCGGTAGTATTACAGAACTTCTTGTCAGGTTAGCTGCTGATATTCGGGTTTGCTTGGCAACACCGAAGAATCTTAGAGTATCTCCCGTGGGGTGATTGGGTACTAGAGGTGAGTTATATATTAGAGTGACAGAATTGGGATCAGATATGGTAATTCATGTGTTTTATGGACTTTGAGATTGGGAGTTCTCATATACAGGTTAGCTTGTGGTTGTGGATGGCAAAATGTGGGTAAGTTAGTCAGATATTAGTATGTGCTATGATTCAGTCATTGTGGACCTTCAAAGGATTATTTATCTGTTTTGTGTAACTGGAGTTGATGTATGGTCCATTGGTAGACCTATATGTGATATGTGTCCGGCATCGAGACGGTTTTGTTGACTTCAAGTTGCTGTTGGCGAAGGATGTGTTGCTTCGGTTGTTTTGAGCTATTAGCAATTATGGGGATCTATGTGTTACCTTTCTATGTTGTGAGACGATACGATCTGTTGGTTATAGGCACCTATGGTGCGGTTCAATCAGAGTTCATAATGGAAGTCGAGCGGGAAGAGTAATTTGGTGTTGCTCGATGAACGACATATCGATTATGTCCTATCGGGTGTGCGTGGTGTATGTTATTTGCTTCACCGTGAGTATGATGAATTGCTTTGGTTCCAGATATCAAATTGTGCATGGTTGTCGATTTCGAGCATAGTGACTTGAGGTGTCCTATGTGGAGTAGTGTTTGGATAGGATCGCGCATTGTAGCAAAGCTATATGGTGATATGACCTTGCGGGTTAGCTTCGTGTGTCCTATTCTATGATGTGAGATGGGTTCTCAGCCCTGCATTGTGGTGGTACTGGTGAGCTTGAGGTACAACTCTTTCATTTGAGTCATTTTCATGATTTGAGGATGTTCGGACCGTTTCTTATTGGTGTGTGTATTATGCTAGATGTGGCTTAGGACTCTATTGGTGTGACATGTCACCAGGGTAGTGTGTTGGGTCAGAGGATATCGTTGGGATCATTAATGAAAATAAACAGATTCGATTTCAGCTTGTTTGATGGGTAAACATCGAGGTTCGGTTCAAAAAAAATTGCTATGGTAATTTCCAGAGGAGAAATGGCTTCCTAAATGGTTGATCCGAGAAATGTTTATGGTTTATTGTGTGTTTCATTTATCATTGGCAGTATATGAAAGTGTTGGAATGAGACTTTAGCTGATAAGAGGTTTTCTATCGGTATTTGGTTGTTATGGGCAGCTGCTGTGAATAAATGTTATTACTGCGAGCGTTAGAGTTATATGGTATATCATGGGATTGCTCTCGAGGTTGCAGGCATGGGTTACTACAGCTGATTCGGGTCTATTCCAAGTATAGGTGTGAGGTTTTGATCGTATTGATGGTTTTAGAAGTGAAAATGTTGTTCTATGGTTTATGGGCTAGATTGGATTGCGTAATTTCAGTTACAATGTGTTATCTGACCTATATGAGATAGGGTGACATGGGATCACCCCCGGATATATGCATGGTAAGGTTATTCAGTGATTGGTGGGCTTTTAGAACAACTCTGGGTACGTTCGAGGACAAACGTGTGTTTAAGTGGGGGAGGATGTAACGACCCGACCGGTCATTTTGAACTTTTGCACTTTGATCGCCAGTTCCCGGGCATGACTTGCCCCGTGTAACGTATTATGACTGATGTAGATCGTTGGTTTTGGTTTTCAAAGAAAATCAGAATGAATTTGAAGGAACAGTCTCAGTTGAAAGCTTTGAATTTGAAAGGTTTGACTAAGAGTTGACTTATTTGTATATGAGCTCGGATCAAAAATTTTATGATTTGTATAGCTTCTTTATGTGATTTATGACTTAGGAGCGCGATCAGAATGCATTTTGGAAGTCCGTGGAAGGATTTGGCTTGAATTGACAAAGTTAATACTTTGGCGAATTCCGGTTGATAGGTGAGATTTTGATCTGAGGGTTGGAATGGAATTCCGAGAGTTGTTGTAGCTTCGTTATGTCATTTTTGATGTGTGTGCAAAATTTCAAGACATTTGGACGTCGTTTGGTCGACTTTTATATCGAATTCGGATTTTGGAAGTTTTGGAATTCTTATGCTTGAATCCTAGGGTGATTTTATGTTTTGATGTGGTTTTGAGCATTCCGAAGGTTGGAATAAGTTTGAATTATGTTATGGGGTGTGTTGGCATGTTTGGTCGGGGTCCCATGAGGCTCGGATATGTTTTGGAAGAGTTTTTGGAAGATTTTGCCGTTTTGAGCATAAGCATGTAATGATCCAAAGGTTCATTTTTAGTTCTAGAGATCGAAATTTGATTTCGAGACTTCTAGAATTTTGATAATGAATTATAGGACTGATCTGGAAAGTTTGGTCTAATTTCATCAAGTCGCGATTGGGTTTTTGACACGAAACATGAGTTAATTGTTTAACGAGTGAAATGGGTATTGAACCAAGAAAATGAGCTCCGAATTGAGTTTCGACTAAAGGGCTATGGTCGTATTATTATTTGTGACTCACAGGAACAAGAATCATCGAATTCCGAGTTCGTATGATGGAGTTAGAGCCTTTTTAGTGAAAAGAAAAGCTGCTGCAATTTTCTGGGCAATTTCTGCATTTTTCGCACGTGTGAACAGTAAACACACCTGCGTGAACAGTATCCGTATATAGTACCATGTACAGTAAGCATGAATAGTATCCATGTATAGTACCCATGTACAATACATAGAACAGTAAAAACGTATGAACAGTACCCCGAAATTCTGGACAGTTTTAAGTCCAACAGTCCGGTTTTTGGTCATTTTTTTGACTGCCAAGCTCGGGTTTTGGGCAATTTTGAGCGAGAAATCAGGGAAATTCTTGGGGTAAGTGTTCTTGAATCCCTTGTTATTATATTTCATGAATAAATCTTCATTTTTGGCGTTAGATTATTGATATTTGAAGAGAAATGGAGGAATTTTCTAAAATTCCATAAAGATGAATTTTTAAGATTTGAAAGCCAATCCGATGTCGGATTTTGGTAATATTTGTTTGGTTGGACTCGTGGTTGGATGGGGGTTCATATTCTGTGACCTTTGTCATATTCTGAGATGCGGGCCCCACGGGCGAATTTTGAGTGCAATTTCGGATTTTTAATGGAAAATGTAGAATTTCATATGGAATTAATTCCTATAATTTTTATTAACTGAATCGAATTATTGTGGCTAGATTCGAGGCATTCGGAGGTCGATTTAAGAGACAAAGGCATCGCGAGCTAGAGGATTAGCCGGTTCGAGGTGCGTAATGATTGTAAATGATGTCCTGAGGGTTTGAAACCCCGGATTTGCACATCGTAGTGCTATATTGAGGTGAAACACGTGCTGGATGATGAGTGCGGGGGCTTTTACTACCGGGGATTGTGACTTGGTCCATCCCGATTGATGATATTACCGCATATTTGATTGAAAATTATTTGTTATCATCATGATTTGGGCTGATTGCCATACTTGGGCTTCGTGCCAATTATTTGAATCCTTTGGGAATTTTTATCACTATTACCTCACTGTTTTGACTTATATTTAAACTCACTCCTGTTGATAATTATTGTTTTACAAACTCAGCCACTTTTATGCAGATTTGAAAACTCAAATGATATTTCTAAATGGTATTTTGGGCTGAGAACTACTGTTTTACAAATGCTCGAGGGGCTTATGATGATTTTCGGACTGAGTGAGGCCGAGGGCCATATGTGAGAATATGCTGAGTGATGTGAGGCCGAGGGCCTGAGATACTATTTATGCCACGAGGTGTCTTGAGTGATGTGAGGCCGAGTGATATGAGGTCGAGGGCCTGAGATACTATTTATGCCACGAGGTGGCTTGAGTGATGTGAGGCCAAGTGATATGAGGTCAAGGGCCTGAGATACTATTTATGCCACGAGGTCACTTGAGTGATGTTAGGCCGAGTGATATGAGGCCGGGGGCCTGAGATACTTTATATACCATGCGGTGGCTTGAGTGATGTGAGGATATGCTGAGTGATGATGCCACAAGGTGGCTTGATATAGCGCTTGGGCCGTAAGGGGCCCCTCCGGAGTCTGCACACCCACAGTGAGCGCGAGTACCCATTGTTCTGAGTGATTGATACTATGCCCGAGGGGCTGATATGAGTGATTGTGAGGTAGCCCGAGGGGCTGATACTATTCTGAGAGTGAGCCCGAGGGGCTGTTACTGATTTTGATATTGAGCCCGAGGGGCTGTTACTGTTCTGATATTGAGCCCGAAGGGCTGGCACTGTTCTGATATTGAGCCCGAGGGGCTGGCACTGTTCTGATATTGAGCCCGAGGGGCTGGTTCTGTTTATATTATGCCCGAGGGGCGGTTTGTTGTACATGTTTTGCCCGAGGGACTGTTTACATTTCTATCATTTTTGTTACCACTTGTAAACTACTTGTTTTACTTGTTGGAAAAAGGGGTTTTCACTTGATTTCTCACTATTTTACTGTTTAAAGTGATTTTACTGCTTTAATATGGAATACCTTGTGTTTTTGCGTTATTTCTTGCCTTCAGTCTTTACTTATTATTATTACTCACTGAGTTGGAGTACTCACATTACTCCCTGCATCTTGTGTGCAGATTCAGGTATGTTTAGGCTGATCGGAGGCAGAGTCGTCAGGGTTTAGCAAGGTAGCTGCCGGTGTTCGCAGCACTGCTTTTCTTTCTCCTCATTTCATTAGTCTGTATTTGTACACTCCAGGCTTTCAGTTGTATTTATAACCTAGTAGATGCTCGTAACTTGTGACACCCCGGTTAGGGCTGTGTCGGGTTGTGCTTTCATTAATTATATCATTAAATCATATTTAAACTGTTTATTAATGTTTAACTATATTTGAAAAGGCTATATGGGTTTGTTGGCTGGCCTTGTCTTCACGAGAGGTGCCATCACGACCAGAGCGGGGTTTGGGTCGTGACAGTTGTCCTCTGAAATGGGCTTGGGCTAGAACTAGTTGATTTCATTAATTCTCTTAAACTTATTAGAGATTCTGTCTCTGTTTCCTCATAACTATCTTGTATCTCTTCAAAAAATTTATCGAATTTATCTGATTTTTTATGTGAAATTTTTTCTTTTCTATATCCCCAATTATCTGTTCTTAATTCACATTCCTTGAAATGCTCTTCTACTTTGCTTAAAGTTAATTTTCTAAGTTTACACCCCTTACATTGGAAAGTCTTATTTCAATTTTCTTTAACTATCCTTCTTGCTTTTTCTACGGATATGTCTACCTCGAATTTGTCTTGTAGTATTTCAATAATCATAAATTCAGTATCATTATCTTCCATCGTACTTTCAGTTCCATCATCTATTTCTTTTTGGGTAGAATAATTATAATTGGTAAACCTAATTGATGTTTCTCCTTTAGAGTTTGTATACATTAAATGAGATTTCGGTTTGAATATTTTTGGCTTTGCGAAATCTTCTAGATTCCATTCTAATCCAGCATATTCTTCTGGGTTTATCTTAATAGGTTTTATTAATTTTATCCCTTTATTTCCCATTACTTGGACTACATCGTCTACCTTGATTTTGAATTTTGTATTACTATTTGTTGTCATTTTTCCTATGAAACCTACACATACCAGTAAATTATTTCCATTATTCATTTCTTCATATCCCTTAGTCTGTATTTCTATTTTGATATTTCTTCCAAATTCTGCTAGATTTATCATGAAATCTGGGCTAATATAAAATATTCCTCCATTATTTGTCATATCTACTTATGTTAAACCTATTATAGATTTCTTTTGATCTGACCATCTGTCATCATATACTACTATTAGTACTTTAGTTCCTAAATTCTTTCTAGTTAGTTCTTTTACTTTGATTACTATTAATCCCATATGCATTAAATTCTTTTCATAATTTTTAATTTGTCGTACTGATTCTGGATAAATTAAATTTAATGTTGCAACCTTATTTTCTATAGCTGATAATTGCTCTTCTCCATAATGTCTACATAATTGAGAGTTATTTGAAAAATATCATGTATTATATAGTATTCTCGGATTGAGTAACCTTAGTTGATTTTGTTGAAAAATTTGTATATCTTTGTCTATATCTATTATTGCGTCTAATTTCTGATTTTCTTCTTGTCTTTTTCTAGTTAGAATTCTGGATAACATGTTATTACTTATTCTATTATCTGAAAAACTTATTCGTGATCTTTCTTGATTTTTTGTTCTTGACCCACCTGGAAAAAGGTCCATTTTTGTGGTTTTCTTATTTTAATTTTATCTTTTTGCGGTGTTATTTCAACTCTTTTTAATTGTTCTATTAGATCATCTACTTTTGGGATTTTAGTCTTTATTTGCTTTTCTTTAATAATTTTATCTAGCTTTTTATTAATTTCTAAAAGTAATACTATTATAGTATTATTCTGTTTTATTATTGTTTGATCTGCTTTTCCCTAGGGAGTATAACTAGTCAGACTTCTGGATTGGGTTGAATTCTTTCTGTGAACTTTAATGCTTCTTCATATACTAGATCTAGTTCTAGTTGTAACTCGCTCATGAAAGAGCTATTTCTTTTATTGTGTCTATCTTTTCTTTTAAGGTATTTATCTCACTTTTTAATACTCCTACTTGGTGTGTTATTTTTTCCACTAATCTAGTTGTTTGTATTTCTAATTCTTTAGGCTTTTCTGTAATAGTCTTAATTAATTTTTCTATTTTGTCTTTCTTAGGTATTTTTTCTAGATTAAATTTATTGTTTAGAAATTGTATTTTTCTGTCTACTTCTATTTCTTGTGATTTTAGGAAATCCAAATTTTGTTCTATTTTTTCTAAAGTCTTTCTTTGTTTCGTTTGTAATACTTCTACTAGTTCTAGTGTTCTTATTATGTTTTTATTATTTTCTTGGGTTTTTTTTCCAAAGTTGATTATTATATCTACTAAAGTATTGTATTGTTTATGTGACGATCTGGTCAGTCGTCTCATGAGTTACCGTTCTGTTTCCCCCATTTCAGCTTCTTTACGCTTCGTTATCCGTGTTTTATATGATCGGGTTGATTAGTTCAAGTTCGGAGAGTGTTTGGTAAGAAATGAGACACTTAGTCTCTTTTAAGAAGGCTTAAGTTGGAAAAGTCAACCGGACATTGACTTATGTGTTAGAAGGCTCGAAAGTGAGTTCCGATGGTTCGGTTAGCTTCGGGAGGTGATTTGTGACTTAGGAGCGCGATCGGAATGGGTTTTGGAGTTGTAGAGAAGATTTAGGCTTGAATTGGCGAAATTGATATTTTGGCAAATTCCGGTTGATAGGCGAGATTTTGATATAGGGGTCGGAATGGAATTCCGAGAGTTGCAGTAGCTTCGTTGTGTCATTTGGGATGTGTGTGCAAAATTTCAGGTCATTCAGACGAGATTTGATAGACCTTTTGATTGAAAGCATAATTTAAGAGTTCTTGGAGTTCTTAGGCTCATCCTATGTTAAATTGGTGATTTGATGTTATTGTAAGCATTCCGAAGTGTTGAACAAGTTTGAACGATGTCATGGGATGTGTTGGTACAATTGGTTTGAAGTTTCGGGATCCGGGTAGGTTCCGGGATGTTTTAGTGCAAAAAATCATAGATGTAGCAGGTCTACAGGGGTTGCAAGCCCCGGAACTCACTCACGCGGTCTACACAAAAATAAGTGCGCCCGCGTTGAGTGTTGTGCGGACCTGTGACGACCCGGCTTGTCGTCTCATGAGTTACTGTCCTGTTTCACCCATTTTTATGCTTCTTCATGTTTCGTTATCGGTATTCGGTGTTAGAGTTAAATCAGATTGGCTTTGATAGGAAATGAGACACTTAGTCTCTTTAAGGAAGGCTTGTTTTGGAAAAAGTCAACCGGATGTTGACTATTGAGTTAGAGGGATCAGATGTGATTTCCGGTGATTCGGTTAGCTTTGGGGAATGATATGTGGCTTAGGAGTGTGATCAAAATTTATTTTGGAGGTCCGAAGTAGAATTAGGCTTGAATTGGCGAAGTTAGTATTTTGGTGAATTCCGGTTGGCAGGTGAGATTTTGATCCGAGAGTCGGAATCGAATTCCGAGAGTTGCTGTAGCTTCATTAGGTGATTTGGGATATGTGTGCAAAATTTCAGGTCATTCAGACGTGGTTTGGTCGGGTTTTTGATCGAAAGTGTATTTCGGAAGTTTTTAGAAAATTAGGCTTGAATTCGATGAGTTTTGGGTAATGTGATGTTGTTTGAGGTCTTTTGATGATTGGAAGAGGTTTTAATAATGTTATGAATTATGTTGGCATGTTTGGTCGGGGTCCCATGAGGCTCGAATAAGTTTTGGAAGAGTTTTCGGAAGATTTTTGCCGTTTGAGCATAAGCATGTAATGATCCAAAGGTCAATTTTTAGTTCTAGAGATCGAAATTTTATTTTGAGATTTCCAGAAATTAAATAATGAATTATAGGAGTGATCTGGAAAGTTTGGTCTAATTTCATCACGTCGTGATTGGGTTTTTGGCACGAAACATGAGTTAATTCTTTAACTAGCGAAATGGATATCGCACTGAGCAAACGAGCTCCGAATTGAGTTTCGATTGAAGGACTATGTTCGTATCATTATTTTTGACTCATAGGAACAATAATCATCGAATTCCGAGTTTGTATGATGGAGTTAGAGCCATTTTAGTAAAAAGAAAAGTGCTGCAATTTCTTTCGCTGCTGCTGTATTGTTTTTAGCAGCGTGAACAGTGACCACGCGTGAACAGTACCGCGCGGGTGAACAGTGACCGCGCGCGTGAACAGTAACAGCGCGGGTGAACAGTACTTCCGAAAAATTTGAGTTTACAAAACAAATCATCCGCGATTTTGGGTCATTTTTCCTCCATGGTTGATCATTTTGAGAGCTTCTTGGTGGAGATTAAAGAGGGATTCAAGGAGGAACGACTTGAGGTAAGTTTCCTTGTCTTAGAACTCATTTTTATTGTGAATTCTACCTAGAGATTCATGAAATATAAGACTATAAATCAAGAACTAGGGCTTGAATTTTGAAACCAAACAATTAGGATTTGATGGGTCATTTGAACTCGGATTTGGGAGTTCTTGGTATGTATAGACTCGTGGCGAGACAAGGAATCCGGTGATGTTAATTTTCTGATTTTTCAAGACATGGGCACGGGGCTCGGGTTTTGTCAAATTTGTGAATTTTGATATTTTTCGATTGCTTTCGATTGGGTATTGTCTCTTTAGCATAATGCGACATATTCGTTATGATTTGGGCCGATTCGTCGCACGAGGAGGGTAATTTGAGAGGCAAGGGCATAGCGAGCTAGACTTTGACCGTCTTGAGGTGAGTAATTGATGTAAATGATGTCCTGAGGGTTTGAAACCCCGGAATTTCACATCGTAACGCTATATTGAGGTGACTTGCACGCCGGATAACGGGCGTGGGGTAGAGCACCATTGGGGATTGTGACTTGGTCCGTCCCGAGAGATGTTTGTACCATGTTTTCTACTTGAACTAAATTGAGAATCATTCTTACTTAGATTTAATTGTTACATTTGAGCTTCTTGCCAATTATTTGAATCCTTCAGGGATTGATATCACTGCTTTTGCATATTTTGCATATCATTTGACCTCAGTCCAAGGTTTTAAATACTATTTTGCAAACTCAGCCATCTTTCTAAGATTTAAAAACTTAAATGATATTTCTAAATGATATTTCGGGATGAGAACTACTGTTTTACAAATGCCCAAGGGGCTTATGATGGTTTCTGGACTGAGCATGGATCGGGCTGCGCGCCGCAGCAGTATTACATTGATATTGAGGCCGAGAGCCTGGTTGAGTACATTGATATTGAGGCCGAGAGCCTGGTTGATTATACTGAGATTGATATGAGGCCGAGGGCCTAGATTTGATGCCACGAGATGGCTTGATATTGCGCTTGGGCTGTAGGAGCCCCTCCGGAGTCTGTACACACCCCCAGTGAGCGCCGTCGACGATAAATAATTGGATGGCTCGGGCTGCACGCTGCAGTGGGTACTAGAGTGTACCATCATATGCATTACATTGCACTCATGCATTTGTTTTTATCGATTATACCTGTCTCAGTATTTGGTACTCTGATTTAATTGACTTGTTGCTTCACTATTTGTTGTTCTAAACTGCCAGTTGTAGTTTACTTTGTATTTTTCCATGATTTCTTATTCTCAACCTTTATTTATGTTTATTACTCACTGGGTCAGAGTACTCACATTACTCCCTGCACCTTACGTGCAGATCCAGGTACACCACAGGCTGAGTGAGGATTTGTTTCGCTGAACAGTAGTATCCAGGAGTATTGAGGTAGTTGCATGGCATTCGCAGCCTTGATCTCTCCCCTCTATCTCTATCTTTTGTTTCGCATTTTTCCTAGACAGACTTGTAATAGGTGGATATTCTGTATTAGAGGCTCATATTCGTGACACCGGATTCTATTGGGCTATGGTGTGGTATTTTAATTGAACTTCCACAGATTTTATTATTAATTATACATTTGAATGTAATGACTTAGTAAATTCTCTGTGATATTTATCTATAATGTGAATAAGAATTTGGGTTAATGTTGTTGAATGGTCGGGTTTGCCTAGCAGTTTGTTAGGCGCCAATATGACCGGGTTTGGGGTCGTGACAGGACCGCACAAAAGTGGCCGCGGTAGGCGTCGCGCGGACTGCACAAAAGTGGGCGCGGCCGCTGTGAAGAACCTTACCGCTGGTCCAACTTCGGAAGCTCATATCTTTTGATCTACAAGGAATTTTGAGGTGATTCAAAAACGAAAGTTGTAGCCCTTCATGTCTAGTTTCCAGAAAGATAAAGATATTGCAATTTAGACATCTGTAGAAAAGTTATGGCCAAAATACTAAAGCCTGTCACTGCAGAAGAAGGCCTGTGCGGCCGCGGTTGTGTTTGCGCGGACCGCACTGGCTTGCGTGGACCGCGGTTGATTTGGTGCGGCCCACAGTAGCTGAAACTTGAGGGGTACCCTATAAATATGAGGTTTTGGATTATATTTAATATTTTGACCTAGAGAGCTCATATTTTGGCAATTTTTCGAAGGTTTTTCAAGAAATTCATCGGGGTAAGTGATTTTAACTTAGATTTAGCTAGAATTCATGAATCTATCACTGAATTCATCATTTAATTCGTGATTTGAGATGGAATTTAGGAAGAAAATTGTGAAACCCTTTCAAAAATGTAAAATGATAATTCAAAGGACCAAATGGTATCGTAATTGGATAATTTTGGTATGGTTAGACTCGTGAGGATATGAGGATTCTGAAAATGTAAATTTTACCCGATTCTAAGACGTGGGCCCGGGGCTCGGGTTTTGCTAATTTTGGGATTTTTGATATTTTTCGAATGTTTTTGCTTGGACTTTGTTCCCTTAGCATATTGTGACGTATTCGTTCTGATTTTGGATAGATTCGATGCGCGTGGAGGCGAATTCGAGGGGCAAAGGCATCGCGAGCTAGAGAATTAGCCAGTTCGAGGTGAGTAATGGTTGTAAATAATGTCTTGAGGGTTTGAAACCCCGAATTGTACATCGTAGTGCTATATTGAGGCAAGATACGCGCTGGATGATGAGCGTCGGGTCTTTCACTACTGGGGATTATGACTTGGTCCATCCCGATTGATGATTTTACCGAATATTTGACTGAAATTCATTTGTTATCATCATGATTTGGGTTGATTGCCATATTTGGGCTTTGTGCTAACTATTTGAACCCTTCAAAGATTTTTATCACTGTTTCCTCACTGCTTGACTTATTATTTGAACTCAGTCCTATTGATATCTACTGTTTTACAAGCTCAGCCACTTTTACTCTGATTTGAAACTAAAATGATATTTCTACATCATGTTTTGGGCTGAGAACTACTGTTTTACTAATGCCCAAGGGGCTTATGATGATTTCCAGACTGAGTGAGGCCGAGGGAATATGTGAGGATATGCTGAGTGATATGAGGCCGAGGGCCTGAGTTACTATTTATGCGACGCGGTGGCTTGAGTGATGTGAGGCCGAGTGATATGAGGCCGAGGGCCTGAGATACTTTATATGCCACGTGGTGGCTTGAGTGATGTGAGGATATGCTGAGTGATGATGCCACGAGGTGGCTTGATACAGCGCTTGGGCCGTAAGGGGCCCCTCCGGAGTCTGCACACCCACAGTGAGCGCGGGTACCCATTGTTCTGAGTGATTGATGCTATGCCCGAGGGGCTGATATGAGTGATTGTGAGGTAGCCCAAGGGGTTGATACTATTCTGAGAGTGATCCCGAGGGGCTGATACTGTTCTGAGCGATTGATACTGAGTCCGAGGGGCTGATACTGTACTGAGAGTGAGCCCGAGGGGCTGATACTATGCTGAGCGATTGATACTATGCCCGAGGGGTGGATTTCTACTTGTTATTTACCTGTTAATTTACCGGTTTTACTTGTTTTAAAAGGAATATCATTTGATTTCTTCACTGATTTACTGCTTTAAGTGATTTTTACTGCTTGATATGGAATTGCTTTGTGCCTTTACGTGTTTTCATACTTTCAGCCATTATTTATAATTATTACTCACTGAGTCGGAGTACTCACATTACTCTCTGCACCATGTGTGCAGATTCAGGTATAGCAGAGTCTGCACCTGAGCACTGATTCCGTTCAGGCTAGGCAGTGATTTGGAGTTACGAGGTAGCTGTTGGCGTCCGCGGCCCCTTTTCTCTCTTATCCTCTATCATTTATGTTTTCTATAGAATATTGTATCGGATTCCGTACTTTGTAGACCTATAGCAGATTCTGTAGTAGCTCATGACTTGTGACACCCTGGTTTGGGCTGTGTCGGGATGGTTCTTGCGGTTATTATCGTTAAATTCTGCAATTTATGAGTATTACATTATATGTTATTACTTTTTATGATGATTAACTATTAAAAAGAGGTTTTCCGTTTTGGTCTGGCTGGCCTTGTCTTCACAAGAGGCGCCATCACTACCGGGTTCGGGGGTTGGGTCGTGACAAGTTGGTATCAGAGCCTAGGTTACATAGGTCTCACAAGTCATGAGCAGGTTTATTAGAGTCTCGCGGATCGGTACGGAGACGTCTGTATTAATCCTCGAGAGGCTGCAGAACCTTTAGGAAAAAACTTCATATTCTTGAAACTACTGTCGTGTGAACTTGTTGATCCGAATGCTAAACTTCTGTTATTTGATTCTCTCGCAGATGGCGAGGACTCACGCTACCGATGAGGTGGACGACCACCAGTGCCACCCACTGAGGCCACCAGAGGCCGTGGACGCGGTCGTGGACATGGTAGAGGCAGAGCAGCGAGGGCAGCACCTGTTGACCCACCAACTGCCCCGGCTCCAGATCAGGCTCCAGCTATGGATGCTCCAGTAGCACCAATTCAGGCACCAGCTGTGCCTATCGTGGTTCCAGGTCTTTAGGAGGCATTGGCACAGATCTTATCAGTTTGCACTGGCCTGGCTCAGGCAGTTTCAGCCACTACAGCAACAGCTACTTCACGGGCCGGGGGAGGCAATCAGACCCCCGCTGCTCGCACACCTGAGCAGGTAGTGCAGGGACTACAGACACCAGGGGCACCTCCAGCTCAGCCGGTTACACCAGCTCAAGAGTTTATTGTGCCAGTTATGCCGGATGATGAGCAGCTTCGTCTTAAAGAGGTTTTGTAGACTCCAGCCTTCGTCATTCAGTGGTGCCGAGGGCGAGGATGCCCAGGGTTTTCTTGATAAGTGTCAGCGGATAGTCCATACAACATGGATTCTTGAGACTAGTGGTGTGGCATTTACCACCTTTCAGTTTACTGGGGCTGCTTTCACATGGTGGGAGGCGTATGAGAGGCGTAGGCCGGTTGGAGCAGCACCCTTACTTGGAAGCAGTTCTCCACTCTCTTCTTGGAGAAGTATGTGCCGCAGTCTCGCAGATAGGAGCTACGTAGACAGTTTGAGTGGTTGCAATAGGGGGATATGACCATGTCACAGTATGAGTCGAGGTTTTCTGAGTTGGCTCGTCATGCTATTTGGATGGTTCCGACAGATCGTGAGAGGATCAGGAGATTTGTTGATGGCCTTAACTATCACCTTCGTATTCTTATGACCCGAGAGAGGGTGTTGGGTGCTACGTTCGAGGAGGTGGTCGATATCACTCGCGAGATTTAGACAGTTCGCCATCAGGATCGAGAGGAGAGGGAGGCCAAGAAGCCTCGAGGATCTGGCAGTTATAGTGGTGCTTCTTTGAGGGTCCAGTTTCAGCATGGTAGAGGCCGTTCTTTCAAGCCTGCTCAGTCAGCCCGCCCAGAGTATCACGGGGAATCTTCGGGTCATGGTCATCATGGATCTCAGCGGACCCAGTCTTCACTCAGTGCTATTCCAGCCCAGAGTTCATCTCGTGCCTCGTCAGCTCAGGGTTCTTCTATGCCGAGAGCATCAGCTGGTCACTCCGGTGTGAGGGGTTACCTTCAGTCCCCTTCTCCAGCACTTGGGAGTTGTTTTAAGTGCGGAAAGTTTGGACATGTGTGGAGGTAGTGTCCTCGTCGTGTTGCTAGTTCATCCCAGCAGAGGGGCCAACCCTCGACTTCTGATCCAGTTACTTCACCACCCGCCCAGCCAGTTAGGGGTGGAGGTTAGGCAGCTAGGGGTCACCCTAGAGGGGGAGGTCGATCAGGGGGCGGTCAGGCCCATTTCTATGCACTCCTAGGCAGACCCGACGCCATTGCTTTAGATGCTGTCATTACAGGTATTGTTTTTGTCTGCCACGGAGATGTCTTTGTATTATTTGATCTCGGTTCCACCTTTTCTTATATGTCATCATACTTTACTCATTATTTGTGTACGCCTCGTGAGTTTCTTGCTTTACCTGTTCATGTATCTACCCCGGTGGGCGATACTGTTGTTGTAGACCGTGTGTACCGGTCATGTGTTGTGACTATTGGGGGTCTAAAGACCCGAGTAGATCTATTGCTATTGAGCATGGTGGATTTTGATGTCATTTTGGGCATGGATTGGCTATCCCCGTGTCGTGCTATTCTAGACTGTCATGCTAAGACAGTCACTTTGGCTATGCCGGGTGTACCGCGGATCGAGTGGCGTGGTGTGACTAATTATGTTCCTAGTAGAGTGATATCCTTCTTGAAGACCCAACGTATGGTTGGGAAGGGTTGCCTTTCATATCTAGCGTTTGTGAGAGATATTGGAGCTGAGACTCCTAGTATTGATTTTGTTCCAGTTGTGAGGGATTTTCCCAATATTTTTCCTGCAGACCTACCGGGCATGCCACCGGACAGGGATATTGATTTTGGTATTGACCTAGTGTCGGGCACTCAGCCCATTTCTATTCCGCCGTATCATATGGCACCAGCAGAGTTGAAGGAATTGAAAGAACAGCTTCAGGAACTCCTAGATAAGGGGTTTATTCGGCCTAGTGTGTCACCTTGGGGTGTGCCCGTTCTGTTTGTGAAGAAGAAGGACGACACAATGAGAATGTGCATCGATTATAGGCAATTGAACAAAGTAACAATTAAAAACAAGTATCATTTGCCTCGCATTGATGATTTATTTGATCAACTTTAGGGAGCGAGAGTGTTCTCCAAGATTGATCTATGTTCGGGCTATCACCAGTTGAAGATCAGGGATTCAGACATTCTTAAGACTACTTTCAGGACCAAATATGGTCATTATGAGTTTCTTATTACGTCTTTTGGGATAACCAATGTCCCAGCAGCATTCATGCATTTGATGAACAACGTATTTCGGCCTTATCTTGATTCGTTCGTTATAGTATTCATTGATGATATCCTGGTGTATTCACATAGTCAAGAGGAGCACGCAGAGCATTTGAGAGTTGTGTTGCAGAGATTGAGGGAGGAGAAGCTTTATGCAAAGTTCTCCAAGTGTGAGTTTTGGCTCAGTACAGTGGCTTTCTTTGGACACGTGGTGTCCAGCGAGGGTATTCAGGTTGACCCAAAGAAGATAGAGGCAGTTCAGAGTTGGCCTAGACCGTCCTCAGCCACAGAGATTCATAGCTTTCTTGGGTTAGCAGGCTATTATCGCCGGTTTGTTCAGGGATTTTCATCCATTGCATCGCCCATGACCAAGTTGACTCAGAAGGGTGCTACATTTGTATGGTCGGACGAGTGTGAGGAGAGCTTTGAGAAGCTCAAGATAGCCTTGATCACAGCTCCAGTGTTGGTTTTGCCATCAGCTTCAGATTCATATACTGTGTATTGTGATGCTTCAAGAGTTGGGATTGGTTGTGTGTTGATGTAGGAGGGTAGAGTTATTGCTTATGCTTCTCGCCAGTTGAAGTCCCATGATAAGAATTACCCCATTCATGATTTGGAGTTGGCTGCCATAGTTCATGCATTGAAGATTTGGAGGCATTACTTGTATGGCGTATCTTGTGAGGTGTTCACTGATCATCGCAGTCTTCAGCATTTGTTCAAGCAAAAGGATCTTAATTTAAGGCAGCGGAGATGGTTGGAGTTTCTTAAGGATTATGATATCACTATTATGTATCATCCGGTAAAGGCCAATGTAGTGGCCGATGCTTTGAGTCAAAAGGCAGTGAGTATGGGGAGTTTGGCATATATTCCAGTTGGGGAGAGACCCCTTGCAATTGATGTTCAGGCCTTGGCCAATCGGTTTGTGAGATTGGATATTTCAAAGCCCGGCCGGGTGTTGGCATGTGTGGTTTCTCGATCTTCCTTATATGATTGCATCAAAGAGCGCCAGTATGATGATCCGTATTTGCTTGTCCTTAGGGACAAAGTTCAGCATGGTGATGCCAGAGATGTGACCATCGGCGATGATAGTGTGATGAGGATGCAGGGCCGGATTTGTGTGCCCAATGTGGATGGGCTTAGAGCATTGATTTTGGAAGAGGCCCATAGCTCGCGGTATTCTATCCATCCGGGTGCCGCGAAGATGTATCAAGATTTGAGGCAGCACTATTGGTAGAGAAGAATGAATAAAGATATCGTGGGATTTCTAGCTCGGTGTCTCAATTGTCAGCAGGTGAAATATGAGCATCAGAGACTGGGTGGCTTGCTTCAGCAGATAGATATTCCTGAGTGGAAGTGGGAGAGAGTCACCATGGATTTTGTGAGTGGTCTTCCTCAGACTTTGAAGAAGTTTGATGCTATTTGGGTGATTGTGGATCGGCTGACCATGTCCGCGCAGTTCATCCCTGTGTGTACTACCTATTCTTTAGAGCGGTTGGCAGGGATTTATATCCGGGAGATTGTTCGGTTGCATGGTGTTCCGGTCTCCATCATCTCAGATAGAGGTACTCAGTTTACTTCCCAGTTTTGGAAATCTGTTCAGCGAGAGTTGGGTACTCAGATGGAGTTAAGCACAGCTTTTCATCCTCAGACGGACGGACAGTTCGAGCGTACGATTCAGATATTGGAGGACATGTTGCGTGCTTGTGTTATTGACTTTGGAGGTTTATGGGATGAGTTTCTACCATTTGCAGAGTTTGCTTACAATAACAGCTACCAGTCGAGTATTTAGATGGCTCCGTATGAGGCTTTGTACGGGAGGCGGTGTAGATCTCCGGTTGGTTGGTTCGAGCCCGGCGAGGCTAGACTATTGGGGACAGATTTGGTTCAGGATGCTTTAGAGAAGGTGAAGGTGATTCAGGAGAGGCTTCATATAGCGCAGTCGCGTAAGAAGAGTTATGCGGACCGGAAGGTTCGAGATGTGTCCTATATGGTTGGTGAGAAGGTCTTGCTGAAGGTTTCTCCCATGAAGGGTGTTATGAGGTTTGGGAAGAAGGGCAAGTTGAGTCCGCGGTTCATTGGGCCTTTTGAGGTGCTTCGGAGGATTGGGGAGGTGGCTTATGAACTTGCTTTGCCACCCAGCCTGTCGAGTGTGCATCCGGTATTTCATGTTTCTATGCTCCGGAAGTATATTGGGGATCCGTCTCATGTTTTGGACTTTCAGCTCAGTTCAGTTGGATGATGATTTGACCTTCGATGTGGAGCCAGTAGCTATTTTGGGTCGCCAAGTTCGAAAGTTGAGGTCAAAGGATATAACTTCAGTGAAAGTGCAGTGGAGAGGCCAGCCAGTGGAGGAGGCTACCTGGGAGACCGAGCGGGAGATACGGAGCAGATATCCTCATCTATTTGAGGCTTCAGGTATGTTTCTTGACTCATTTGAGGGCGAACGTTTGTTTCAGTTGGGGAGGATGTGACGACCCGACCAGTCATCTTATGAGTTACCGCTCTGTTTCCCCCATTTTAGCTTCTTTACGCTTCGTTATCCGTATTTTATGTGATCGGGTTGATTAGTTCAAGTTCGGAGAGTATTTGGTAAGAAATGAGACACTTAGTCTCTTTTAAGAAGGCTTAAGTTGGAAAAGTTAACCGGACATTGACTTATGTGTTAGAAGGCTCAGAAGTGAGTTCCGATGGTTCGGTTAGCTTCGGGAGGTGATTTGTGACTTAGGAGCGCGATCGGAATGGGTTTTGGAGTTGTAGAGAAGATTTAGGCTTGAATTGGCGAAATTGATATTATGGCAAATCCGGTTGATAGGAGAGATTTTGATTTAGGGCTTGGAATGGAATTCCGATAGTTGCAGTAGCTTCGTTGTGTCATTTGAGATGTGTGTGCAAAATTTCAGGTCATTCAGACGAGATTTGATAGACCTTTTGATCGAAAGCATAATTTAAGAGTTCTTGGAGTTCTTAGGCTTGAATCCTATGTTAAATTGGTGATTTGATGTTGTTGTAAGCATTCTGAAGTGTTGAACAAGTTTGATCATGTCATGGGATGTGTTCGTACAATTGGTTTGAAGTTCCGGGAATTCCGGGTAGGTTCCGGGATGTTTTAGTGCAAAAATCAAAGCTGTAGCAGGTCTACAGGGGTTGCAGGCCCCGGAACTCACTCACGCGGTCCGCACAAAAATAAGTGCGCCCGCGTTGAGTGCTGTGCGGACCGCACAAAAGCGGTCGCGGCCACTGTAGGCGTCGCACGGACCGCACAAAAGTGGTCGCGGCCGCGGTGAAGAACCTTCCCGCTAGTCCAACTTCGGAATCTCATATCTTTTGATCCAGAAGGAATTGTGAGGCGATTCAAAAACAAAAGTTGTAGCCCTTCATGTCTAGTTTCCAAAAAGATAATGATATTGCAATTTGGACATCTGTAGCAAAATATATGGCCAAAATACTAAATCTTGTCACTGCAGAAGAAGGCCGGTGCGGCCGCGATTGTGTTTCCGCGGACCGCACTGGCTTGCGCGGACTGCGGTCAATTTGGTGCGACCCGCGGTAGCTGAAACCTGAGGGGTACCCTATAAATATGAGGTTTTGGGTTTTATTTAATATTTTGACCTAGAGAGCTCGTATTTTGCCGATTTTTCGAAGGTTTTTCAAGAAATTCATCGGGGTAAGTGATTTTAACTTAGATTTGGCTAGAATACATGAATCTATCACTGAATTCATCATTTAATTCGTGATTTGGGATGGAATTTGGGAAGAAAATTGTGAAAACCTTTCAAAAATGTAAAATGATGATTCGAAGGACCAAATGGTATCGAAATTGGATAATTTTGGTATGGTTAGACTCGTGAGGGTATGAGGATTCTTAAAATGAAAATTTTACCCGATTCCGAGATGTGGGATCGGGACTCAGGTTTTGCTAATTTCAGGATTTTTGATATTTTTTGAATGTTTTCGTTTAGGCTTTGTTCCCTTAGCATATTGTGAAGTATTCGTTCTGATTTTGGATAGATTCGACGCGCGTGGAGGCCAATTCGAAGGGAAAAGGCATTGCGAGCTAGAGAATTAGCCAGTTCGAGGTGAGTAATGGTTGTAAATGATGTCCTGAGGGTTTGAAACCCCGGATTTCACATCGTAGTGCTATATTGAGGCAAGATACGCGCTGGATGATGAGCGTGGGGTCTTTCACTACTGGGGATTGTGACTTGGTCCATCCCGATTGATGATTTTACCGAATATTTGACTGAAATTCATTTGTTATCATCATGATTTGGGCTGATTGCCATATTTGGGCTTCGTGCCGACTATTTGAACCCTTCGGGGATTTTTATCACTGTTTCCTCACTGGTTAACTTATTATTTGAACTCAGTCCTGTTGATATCTACTGTTTTACAAGCTCGGCCACTTTTACTCTGATTTGAAACTAAAATGATATTTCTACATCATGTTTTGGGCAGAGAACTACTGTTTTACTAATGCCCAAGGGGCTTATGATGATTTCCGGACTGAGTGAGGCCGAGAGCCATATGTGAGGATATGCTGAGTGATATGAGGTCGAGGGCCTGAGTTACTATTTATGCCACGTGGTGACTTAAGTGATGTGAGGCCGAGTGATATGAGGTCGAGGGCCTGAGATACTTTATATGCCACGCGGTGGCTTGAGTGATGTGAGGATATGCTGAGTGATGATGCCACGAGGTGGCTTGATATAGCGCTTGGGCCGTAAGGGGCCCCTCCGGAGTCTGCACACCCACAGTAAGCGTGGGTACCCATTATTCTGAGTGATTGATGCTATGCTCGAGGGGCTGATATGAGTGATTGTGAGGTAGCTCGAGGGGCTGATACTATTCTGAGAGTGAGCCCGAGGGGCTGATACTGTTCTGAGTGATTGATAATGAGTCCGAGGGGCTGATACTGTACTGAGAGTGAGCCCGAGGGGCTGATACTATGCTGAGCGATTGATACTATGCCCGAGGGGTGGATTTCTACTTGTTATTTACCTGTTAATTTACCGGTTTTACTTGTTTTAAAAGGAATATCATTTGATTTCTTCACTGATTTACTGCTTTAAGTGATTTTTACTGCTTGATATGGAATTGCTTTGTGCCTTTACGTGTTTTCATACTTTCAGCCATTATTTATAATTATTACTCACTGAGTCGGAGTACTCACATTACTCTCTGCACCATGTGTGCAGATTCAGGTATAGCAGAGTCTGCACCTGAGCACTGATTCCGTTCAGGCTAGGTAGTGATTTGGAGTTACGAGGTAGCTGTTGGCGTCCGCGGCCCCTTTTCTCTCTTATCCTCTATCATTTATGTTTTCTTCAGACTGTTGTATCGGATTCCGTACTTTGTATACCTATAGCAGATTCTGCAGTAGCTCATGTGATGACCCAACCCGTCGTCTCGTGAGTTACCGCCCCGTTTTTCCCATTTCCTAATTCTTTATGCTTCATTATTAGTGTTGGGTGTGAACGAGTTGATTTGGATTGGTTTAAGTAGGAAATGGGACATTTAGTCTCTTTAAGGAAGGTTTGTTTTGGAAAAGTCAATCGGACATTGACTTATGTGTTAGAGGGCTCGGATTTGATTCCCGATGATTCGGTTAGCTTTGGGGGATGATTTTTGACTTAGGAGTGTGATCAGATGTAATTTTGGAGGTCCAGTGTAGAATTAGGCTTGAATTGGCGAATTTAGTATTTTGGCGAATTCTGGTTGATAGGTGAGATTTTTATCCGATAGTCAGAATGGAATTACGAGAGTTTCTGTAGCTTCGTTAGGTGATTTGGGATATGTGTGCAAAATTTCAGGTCATTCGGACGTGGTTTGGTCGGGTTTTTGATCGAAAGTGTATTTCGGAAGTTTTTAGAAAATTAGGCTTGAATTCGATGAATTTTGTTTAATTTGATGTTGTTTGAGGTGTTTTGATGATTGGAAGAGGTTTGAATAATGTTATGAATTATGTTGGCATGTTTGGTCGGGGTCCCATGAGGCTCGGATAAGTTTTGGAAGAGTTTTCGGAAGATTTTTGTCGTTTAAACATAAGCATGTAATGATCCAAAGGTTCATTTTTAGTCTAGAGATCGAAATTTTATTTCGAGATTTCCAGAATTTAAATAATGAATTATAGGAGTGATCTGGAAAGTTTGGTCTAATTTAATCAAGTCGCGATTGGGTTTTGATGCTAAATATGAGTTAATTGTTTAACGAGCGAAATGGGTATTGAACTGAGCAAATGAGCTCCGAATTGAGTTTCGACGGAAGGGCTATGTTATATTATTATTTGTGACTCATAGGAACAGGAATCATCGAATTCCGAGGTCCCAGGCCCGAGAAATGAATTTTTAAGGAAAATGGAAATGAAATTTGATTAGAAAGTGATGGTATCTGGCCCGTATTTTGGTTTCGGTGCACGGTACAGATCTTATATGGTTTAAGCACTTTCTGTAAAGTTTGGTTGAAAACGGACGTCGTTTGACATGTTTCGGACTCAAAATGGAAAATTTGATGTTTTATGAAATTTGAAAGAATTCTTGGATTTTAACGCTTAATTCATGGTATATGATGTTATTTTGGCGATGTGATCGCACAGTTAAGTTCGTATGATGTTTTTGAGTTAGTGTATGTGTTTGGTTAGGAGCCCCGAGGGCTCGGGAGTGTTTCAGAGGTGTCTCAGAGTGATTTCGGACTTAGGAAAATTGGAGAAAATTGCAGAAATAGTACCCCGTGAACAGTACCCCGTGAAAAGTACCGTGTACAGTACCCCCGTGAACAGTACCGTGAACAGTACCCGTGAACAATACTCTATACAGTAACATGCGTGAACAGTAGACGAAAATTCTGGACAGTGTAGAGAAAGAGCAGTCCGATTTTCTTTCATTTTTTTGACTTTCAAGCTCGGATTCTGGGCAATTTTGAGCGAGAAGTTATGGGAATTCTTGGGGTAAGTATTCTTGACTCTGTTGTGATTATATTCAATGAATAAATCTTCATTTTTGGCTTTAGATTATTGATATTTGAAGAGAAATGGATGATTTTCTAAAATTCCCTAAAGATGAATTTTTAAGATTTGAAAGCCAATACGATGTCGGATTTTGGTAAAATTTGTATGGTTGGACTCGTGGTTGGATGGGGGTTCATATTCCGTGACTTTTGTCGTATTTCGAGACGTGGGCCCCACAACCGAATTTTGAGTGTAATTTCGGTTTTTTGATGGAAAATGTAGAATTCCATATGGAATTAATTCCTATAATTTTTATTAACTGAATCGAATCGTTATGGCTAGATTCGAGGCATTCAGCGGTACATAAGGGACAAAGGCATCGCGAGCTAGAGAATTAGCCGGTTCGAGGTGAGTAATTGATGTAAATGATGTCCTGAGGGTTTGAAACCCCGGAATTTCATATCGTAACACTATATTGAGGTGGCTTGCACGTCTGATAACGAGCATGGGGTAGAGCACCATTGGGGATTGTGACTTGGTTCGTCCCGAGAGATGTTTGTATCGTGTTTTCTACTTGAACTAAATTGAGAATCATTCTTACTTAGATTTAATTGCAACATTTGGGCTTCTTGCAAATTATTTGAATCCTTCAGGGATTGATATCACTGCTTTCGCATATTTTGCATATCTTTGACCTCAGTCCAAGGTTTTAAATATTGTTATGCAAGCTCAGCCATCTTTCTAAGATTTGAAAACTTAAATGATATTTCTAAATGATATTTCGGGCTGAGAACAACTGTTTTACAAATGCCCAAGGGTCTTATGATGGTTTCTGGACTGAGCATGGATCGGGCTGTGCGCCGCAGTAGTATTACATTGATATTGAGGCCGAGATCCTGGTTGAGTACATTGATATTGAGACCGAGAGCCTGGTTGATTATACTGAGATTGATATGAGGCCGAGGGCCTAGATTTGATGCAACGAGATGGCTTGATATTGCGCTTGGGCTGTAGGAGCCCCTCCGGAGTCTGCACACACCCCAGTGAGTGTCGTCGATGATAAATAATTGGATGGCTCGGGCTGCACGCTGCAGTGGGTACTAGAGTGTACCATCATATGCATTACATTGCACTCATGCATTTGTTTTTATCGATTATACTTGTCTCAGTATTTGGTACTCCGATTTAATTGACTTGTTGCTTCACTATTTGTTGTTCTAAACTGCCAGTTATAGTTTACTTTGTATTTTTCCATGATTTCTTATTCTCAACATTTATTTATGTTTATTACTCACTGGGTCGGAGTACTCACATTACTCCATGCACCTTGCGTGCAGATCCAGGTACACCACAGACTGAGTGAGGATTTGTTTCGCTGAACAGTAGTATCCGGGAGTATTGAGGTAGCTGCATGGCATTCGCAGCCTTGATCTCTCCCCTCTATCTCTATCTTTTATTCCGTATTTTTCCTAGACAAACTTGTAATAGGTGGATATTCTGTATTATAGGCTCATATTCGTGACACCGGATTCTGTTGGGCTATGGTGTGGTATTTTAAATGAACTTCCGCAGATTTTATTATTAATTATACACTTGAATGTAATGACTTAGTAAATTCTCTGTGATATTTATCTATAATCTGCATATGAATTTGGGATAATGTTGTTGAATGGTCGGGCTTGCCTAGCAGTGTGTTGGGCGCCATCATGACCGGGGTTGGGGTCGTGACAAGTTGGTATCAGAGCCTAGGTTAATTGGTCTCGCGAGTTATGAGCCGATTTAGTAGAGTCTCGTGGATCGTTACGGAGACGTTTGTATTTATCCTCGAGAGGCTGCAAAACTTTTAGGAAAACTTCACATTCTTGAATTCTTATCGTGCATCCTTGATTCATCTTGAAAAGAAACTTTTGAAATTCCTTCCACGTGTTCGGATGCACGCATGGGCGATCAGTATCAGATGTGCCTCGATGGCTTGTGATTCCCCGATCTAGGGGCGAGGTGTAATCTCTGTGAGTTTATGGTGGGCCAATCTGAAGGACTTGAGGTTAGATCTTTGCCAATGGCTGGAGCGCCGAGGTGATGATTGTGTAAACAAGTGTTTTTGAACTTATATGTTCGGTAGTATCCCCGTTAGTGAAAATGACGGTTGTGGCTATGTGAGCAGTATGTTAGTACTACGAGGCATATCCATACGAATTGGAAATGACGAGAAGGGGTCTGTTGAATGATGGAAGAATTAGTAGATGCTTGAAGTCTATCTTGATTCAAGTTATAGCCCAAGTTGTGGGCGTTTGAAGAATCTTTTCATGACTCCTAGTTTGGAGTGAAGTAAATTTCATGTTGCGGTATGAGTACAGACTCAGGAAGATCAAGTGACTGCGCAATGCTTATTGCGGTGGAAGGTATACGAAAATGTTATATTGAGGTAAAGCAGGTGGGTTATCTCCCGTGAAGTGTGTTGAGGCGGTGTGATCCTTATGTGAATGACAGAAGATCTCATGTGCAAATAAATTGTAAGTGTTGAAGTTTGAAATTTTTGGTTCACTTAAGAGAGTGAGTTTAACTGTTGCGAGATTGCCAAAGAGTTGAAGTACTAGATGAAATGTATTTACACAAGCTTACAGAGGATTTGAGTTTAACCTCACTAAGATATTGAGGCAACAATGGAGTATATGAGTTATGATTATAGTGTGTTATGATCTATGGCTTCGAGCCAAGTTGGGGAGCTTGATATTGGTTAGCGGATTGTGCGGTTATGTACTATGTTAGTTCTGATTTGATGCATGCTAGTGAATCAGTTCTGGTTGTGGAAATTGGGCCGAGAATGGCACGAGTGAAGGAAAATTTTGACAAGATGTCATGAGCTCGGATGAGTAGGAGATAAGTTTCGATATTTACGGTAAGTTGGTATTGTCTTCAGCGTCACCTAAGATCGGTGTTTTGTAAAAAGGGTTTTGCGTCCTGGTTAATGATTCTTGATCGCTCTTCAGCGTTAGTGCGACCGGTGGTTTGGAGGTATGCTCCAGATATTATTGTGGTAGGTTGTGGAAGTGTGTCCCACGGGAAGATTATATAAGTGTGGCATGTGATCACTTGATTGATTAAAGATGCAAACGAAGTATGAAGTTTGTGATGGTGTCGTTAAATTGAAGATTCATGCCTGGAGGGCACTTGGCTTATTGGATTGTGAACTGGGGAGGATTACTCCGATTGTGATGGTTGTTCTTGTGTGTTATGAGAAAAATGGGAGTTATTATGGACCTTTAAAAGGTTATCAGACTAGTTCAGTGTGATCAGAATCATCTTGCAGTCAGTGGATAGATTTAATGTGAATAATTGCTCTATATCAGGCCAGATGTGTGCATTTTAGCAGCGCGGTCCTCATGGAGGAGTAGTTAGGTTGATGTTTCGTTGTCAAATATTTTGCGTAGTAATGCATTGCACCGTGTAAGTTGTGAGACAGCTTGAGAAATTGCTATGTGTTGAGAATCTGCATAGGAATGACGTTATATGAGTATCTTGGCTCTTGAAATTCAGACTGTACATCGCACCTCAGTTGTGCTTGAGTTTTGTAGCTTATAACGCTATATGTCCCTCAGAGATATTATTATGCACTTAGCATGCTTACGACCGATACTCGGTATTTTGTTGTAATGAGCAAATTTGGCTCGATGTGCATCTCCTTATGTGAGATCTATGTGTGGATCGGGTGGCACGCCGCCATGGGTATGTTATCTGGATCGGGTTGCACGCCGCAACAGTGTGATGTTGAGTATAGTTTTCTATATGCTATTTTATATGCCTTGTTTCCTGTTTTCTAAGGAAAGTCCGTATTAGTGCGTAGGATTGGTAATTCCTTCCAGAGTTCATTTTCTTTTTTTGTATCGTGTTCGAATCGGTAGCCTATTGTCATATTAGGGCATCATATACGGCTTTTAATTATGTCTGGGGTGGCTTATTGCCTGAGCAGTTCGTAATGGGTGAGACGAGATCATTGAATTCGAGATCAGTGCAATCTGAGTATATGAAGTAAATTAAGGGGCTAAGACCATTGTTTGGTTCATAATGAGGTAATAGTTCTTGCCAGAAGTATAGACCCAATGAATTGTTGATTCGGCGGTGTTATGAATTTATACAAATCCCATCCGTCATGTTGGTATTGTAAGAATTTGAACAAGACCTATGTATGTCATGCAGAGCATGGGATGTGCAATGATTTTTCTTCTAGATGGGATCAATGGAAGTTCTTGACTAGTTGAGTACGTAAATGTTCATGGTTCGGAAGGGAGGTGAAGTCCTCATGTTACCTTAGGATGATATGGTATATGCGATATGTTGTGAAGGAATGAGATTTGCGTGTGTAAGGTTATGGTGCTGTTCTGAATGGAAATTCATAACATTCTTAGGCAGTACGGGCAGCTTTAGGTGATTAGAGGGATGAGCTTCAGATGATTAGGGTGAATAATCTTCAGATGATTAAGGAAATTGTATTTCTAATCATAGTGATTTGTAGAGGGTATATGTTTCCGAAAAAAAGTTAATGTGATTAAACTGATGATATTTCGGTAGTATTGCGGCATGTTCTTGGTGGGTCCACTGGTGGTATTCCGGTTCGCTTGGTAGCACAGGGAAATTTTGAGTATCTGTCGTGGAATGATTGGGTATCAAAGGTGTGCATGTATTCGCACGGTGGAAACTGGAATCAGGTATGATGATTTGTGTGCCATATGGAGTTGGAGACTGGGAGTTCTCATGTACAGGCTAGGTTGTGGTGGTGGATCGTGTGTATTCGGCACCGTTTAGCGGCAATCGGGATTTGGAGGCTCGAGTGGATCTTTGTTTGCTAGTATGTTAGATTTTGGATGTGATGTCGGAATTCAGACTGGTTGTCTTAGTGTTGAGTGATTCTGAACTATTATGCTACGGGCAATACCGAAAATGCCACGGGTTGAGTGATGAAGTGCATTGGATTATGTTCTAGCAGAGTGGTTTATATTTCAAAGGACCAGCGGACGGTTGGGAAGGATTGCTTTCTTAATTGGGCATTCGTGATGGATGTCAGTGCAAAGGTTGCTATCATTAATTTAGTTCCGGTGTTGGGGGACTTTTCAGATGAGTTTCATATGGCTAGGCATGTCGCCAGGCGAGGTTGTTGATTTCGGTATTAATTTGGTGTCGGGCACCGGATCGTCTGGCTCCGATAGGAGTTGTAGTAGTAGAAGTCGAGCGGGATGAGTAATTGGGTGTTGCTCGGTGGATAACGTACCAGTTATGTTCTATCAGGTTTGCGTGGTATGTGTTATTTGTTTCACCATGGGTGTATGATTTGCTTTGGCTACAGACATCAATTGAGCATGGTTGTCGATTTCAAGCATAGTGACTTGAGGTGTTTCCTATGGAGTAGTATTTGATGGGAACGCGCGTTGCAGCAAAGCTGTGTGGAAACATGACATTGCGGGTCAAATTTGTGTGTCCTGTTTCTATGATGTGAGACAGGGTCTCAGCCTTGTGTTGTGGCAGTACTGGTGAGTTTGAGGTACAGCTCTCTCAGTTGAGTCATTTTCATGAATTGAGTATGTTCGGACCGTTTCTTATTAGTGCATGTATTATGCAAGTTGTGGCTTAGGCATGTATTGATGTGTCATGTCACCTGAGTAGTGTGTTTGGTCAGAAGAGATCGTTGAAATCATTAATGAATGCGAACGGATTCGATTTCAGTATGTGTGATGGGTAAATATTGAGGTTCGGTTCAAAATTTGCTATGGTAATTACCAGGAGAGAAATGACTTCATGAATGGTTGACATAGGAAATTGTTATTATTTATTGCATGTTTCCTTTATCATTGGCAGTATGTGAAAGCGTTGGAATGAGGCTTTAGTTGTTAAGAGGTTTCCTATCGATATTCGATTATTATGTGCAGCTACTGTGAATAGAAATTATCGTTTCGAGTGTTTGAGTTATGTGGTATATCAGATAATTGCACCTGATATTGCAGGTATGGGTTATTACAGCTGGTTTGGGCTTATTCTGAGTATGGATGTGAAGTTCTAATCTTGTGTATGATTTCGGAAGGTGCAGTGTGGTTCTATGGTTTATGGACTAGATGGATTGTGAAATTTCAGCTATGTTGTGTTATCGGACCTATGCGAGATAGGGTAGTGTGGGATCACCCAGGGTATATTCTTGGTAAAGTCGTTCAGCTATTGGTTGGCTTCTAGGACAACTCTGGGACGCTCAAGGACGAGCGTTTGTTTAAGTTGGGGAGGATGTGACGACCCGACCCGTCATCTCGTGAGTTACCGCCCCATTTTCCCCATTTCCTATTTCTTTATGCTTCATTATCAGTGTTGGGTGTGAACGAGTTGATTTGGATTGGTTTTAGTAGGAAATGAGACATTTAGTCTCTTTAAGGAAGGTTTGTTTTGGAAAAGTCAACCGGACGTTGACTTATGTGTTAGAGGGCTCAGATTTGAATCCCGATGATTCAGTTAGCTTCGGGGGATGATTTTTGACTTAGGAGTGTGATCGGAAGTAATTTTGGAGGTCCGGTGTAGAATTAAGCTTGAATTGGCGAAGTTAGTATTTTTGCGAATTCCGGTTGATAGGTGAGATTTTGATCCGAGAGTCGGAATGGAATTATGAGAGTTGCTGTAGCTTCGTTAGGTGATTTGGGATATGTGTGCAAAAATTCAGGTCATTCGGACGTGGTTTGGTCGGGTTTTTGATCGAAAGTGTATTTCGGAAGTTTTTAGAAAATTAGGCTTGAATTCGTTGAGTTTTGGGTAATTTGATGTTGTTTGAGGTGTTTTGATGATTGGAAGAGGTTTGAATAATGTTATGAATTATGTTGGCATGTTTGGTCGGGGTCCCATGAGGCTCGGATAAGTTTTGGAAGAATTTTCGGAAGATTTTTGTCGTTTGAGCATAAGCATGTAATGATCCAAAGGTCCATTTTTAGTTCTAGAGATCGAAATTTTATTTCGAGATTCCCAGAATTTAAATAATGAATTATAGGAGTGATCTAGAAAGTTTGGTCTAATTTCATCAAGTCGCGATTGGGTTTTGACGCGAAACATGAGTTAATTGTTTAACGAGCGAAATGGGTATTGAACTGAGCAAATGAGCTCCGAATTGAGTTTCGACTGAAGGGCTATGTTCGTATTATTATTTGTGACTCATAGGAAAAATAATCATCGAATTTTGAGGTACCAGGCCCGAGAAATGAATTTTTGAGTAAAATTGCTTTCTGAAAATATTTAAGGAAAATGGAAATGAAATTTGATTAGAAAGTGATGGTATCGGGCCCGAATTTTGGTTTCGCCGCCCGGTACAGGTCTTATATATGGTTTAAGCACTTTCTGTAAAGTTTGGTTGAAAACGGACGTCGTTTGACGTGTTTCGGACTCAAAATGGAAAATTTGATGTTTTATGAAATTTGAAAGAATTCGTGGATTTTAACGCTTAATTCGTGGTATATGACGTTATTTTGGAGATTTGATCGCACGGTTAAGTTCGTAGGATGTTTTTGAGTTATTGTATGTGTTTGGTTAGAAGCCTGGAGGGCTCGGGAGTGTTTCGGAGGTGGCTCAGAGTGATTTCGGACTTAGGAAAATTGGAGAAAATTGCTGAAATAGTACCCCGTGAACATTAAGATTTGGAGGTCGAGTTATTGTCGGAATTTGATAATTTTGGTATGGTTGAACTCGTATCGGAATGGGTTGTCGGAATTAATGAGTTTCGCCGGATTCCAAGACGTGGGCCCCATGGGCGAATTTTGAGTGTAATTTCGGATTTTTGATGGAAAATGTAGAATTCCATATGGAATTAATTGCTATAATTTTTATTAACTGAATCGAATCGTTATGGCTAGATTCGAGGCATTCAGAGGTCAATAAGGGGCCAAGGCATCGCGAGCTAGATAATTAGCCGGTTCGAGGTGAGTAATTGATGTAAATGATGTCCTGAGGGTTTGAAACCCCGAAATTTCACATCGTAATACTATATTGAGGTGACTTGCACGCCGGATAACGGGCATGGGGTAGAGCACTATTGGAGATTGTGACTTGGTCCGTCTTGAGAGATGTTTGTAACGTGTTTTCTATTTGAATTAAATTGAGAATCATCCTTACTTAAATATAATTGTTACATTTGGGCTTCTTGCCAATTATTTGGATCCTTCAGGGATTGATATCACTATTTTCGCTTATTTTGCATATCATTTGACCTTAGTCCAAAGTTTTAAATACTGTTTTGCAAACTCAGCCATCTTTCTAAGATTTGAAAACTTAAATGATATTTCTAAATGATATTTCGGGCTGAGAACTACTGTTTTACAAATGCCCAAGGGGCTTATGATGGTTTCTGGACTGAGCATGGATCGGGCTGCGCGCCGCAGCAGTATTACATTGATATTGAGGCCGAGAGCCTGGTTGATTATACTGAGATTGATATGAGGCCGAGGGCCTAGATTTGATGCCACGAGATGGCTTGATATTGCGCTTGGGCTGTAGGAGCCCCTCCGGAGTCTTTACACACCCCCAGTGAGCGCCGTCGACGATAAATAAATGGATGGCTCGGACTGCATGCCGCAGTGGGTACTAGATTGTACCATCATATGCATTGCATTGCACTCATGCATTTGTTTTTATCTGTTATACCTGTCTCAGTATTTGGTACTTTGACTTAATTGACTTGTTGCTTCACTATTTGTTGTTCTAAACTGCCAGTTATAGTTTACTTTTGTATTTTTCCATGATTTCTTATTCTCAACCTTTATTTATGTTTATTACTCACTGGGTCGGAGTACTCACATTACTCCATGCACCTTGCGTGCAGATCCAGGTACACCACAGGCTGAGTGAGGATTTGTTTAGCTGAACAATACTATCCGGGAGTATTGAGGTAGTTGCATGGCATTCACAGTCTTGATCTCTCCCCTCTATCTCTATCTTTTATTCCGTATTTTTCCTAGACAGACTTGTAATAGGTGGATATTCTGTATTAGAGGCTCATATTCGTGACACCGAATTCTGTTGGGCTATGGTGTGGTATTTTAATTGAACTTCCGCAGATTTTATTATTAATTATACACTTGAATGTAATGACTTAGTAAATTCTCTGTGATATTTATCTATAATCTGAATAAGAATTTGGGATAATGTTGTTGAATGGTCGGGCTTGCCTAGCAGTGTGTTGGGCGCCATCATGATCGGGGTTGGGGTTGTGACAGCTCATGACTTGTGACACCCCGGTTTGGGCTGTGTCGGGATGGTTCTTGCGGTTATTATCGTTAAATTCCACAATTTATGAGTATTACATTATATGTTATTACTGTTTATGATTATTAACTGTTAAAAAGAGGTGTTCCGTTTTGGTCTGGCTGGCCTTGTCTTCACGAGAGGCGCCATCACGACCGGGTTCGAGGGTTGGGTCGTGACAGTTTATCTTCGGTATGTAATATATGTTCTCCACTACTAAAATTACACTTAATTACCGTATTATCTTTTAATATTCTATACTTCTTTTCTGGATATATTTTTAAATCTAAATATTCTAGATATATAAAATGTACTGCCAAATCTACTATCGAATAAAATCCGGTTTCTATGTCTATTATAAATTCTTCAAAACTTTGAGTAAGGCTCCTAGCAAAGCTTTCTGGATTTGTATAGTTATTACGATTGTTGGACATTAACAATAAAATTATTTTTTGCGATTAAACTCTTATGTTGTGAAAATCCTACTCGGTACTATCCCTCTTTATTCTATAGACTTGTATAGTTTATCTAAATTATGAACTGAAATTACCCCTTTACTACTCTTTTTTTTAATCCACTTTTTTTTTTTAATTTTAATTTTTTCAATCCACTTTGTTCATCTCTTCTTCCCAATCTTTTAAAGATTTAATACTTTTCTTAACTCTTATTTCTTTAACCTCATCCCGGACATGGTTAAACACTTATACCCTTCTTAATTGTTTTCGGGTTTTAATTAACTAGTTTCTCCTAGGAATTTACAGGTTAATACATCATAATTGTTAAGAAATTGGGAAGCTAACCATATACTAAGAGTGATATCTAATAAACGATCATATGAACATGAAACATAAAACTATACAGAATAATAAAGAATTTTAAAATAAAAAAAGGGGTAATATCTAGCAGGAACATAATTTAGATAAAAGATGAGTAACTTACATGCTTATAAGAGAGAGATTTCCCTTTCGGGAAACCCGAAAAAGTCTACTGAACTTTGGGAATTAAAAACGATCACACATAAGCATAAGGCCTTATTTATTTTACAAGCTTAGAGGAGGAACTACTAAAGTATTCATAAGAAAATATTTTACAAAGTGTTTTGGAAAGGGGGTTGATGATGAAAAGGTTGGTTGGATGGGTATTAGAGCAAGAAGATTTTCGGACCAACCAGTTTATGAAACAACTTATTTTTGCTAAATACATCAGTTACCATCACCATCTAATATATATTAGTCGTGAAATTATTAAAAATAGCATAGAATATAGAGAAACGTTAGAATCACAACTAAGTTTCTTTGAATCAGATATTTTAAATACAGAAGATTTTCTCCTTGAAATAGAAAGAATTAATATTCAAATACAACAAGAAAATGATTATATCCAAACCACCAGAAATAAGATAAAATATATCCCATTAGGATAATATATATATATTGAGACAACATCCTTTAACTAAAGAAATAGCTTGTAACTATTGGATTTTAAGTAGGAATATACAAAGAAAAAGAGAATTAAAGAACATACTACGAAAGACTAAGGCTTTATTAATATCAACTTTAGAATTAGCTAAACAAATACAAGAATCAGAGTTAAAAATAAACATAGAACCAAGTTATATAGTAAAACGTAGTATTAGCTCATAAACCATATCAGCTTTAGAGTGGGAAATACAATATATAGAAGGAGAAATATATTTAGAAAATCAAAGAATAAAATTCTATAAGAACCGAAAAATTTGGATACCATTAGGTTAAAAAATAGATAATCTAAAGAACTTAGAATATTTAGATTTAAAAATATATCCAAGAAAGGAAGTATAGAATTGTGACGACCCAAACCCCGCTCCGATCGTGATGGCGCCTCTCGGGAAGACAAGGCCAGCCAACAAACCCATATCGCCTTTTCAAAAATAGTTAAATATTAATAAACAATTTAAATATGATTTAATGATATAATTAACGGAAGCATAACCCGACACAGCCCTAACCAGGGTGTCACAAGTCACGAGAATCTACTAGGGTATAAATACAACTGAAAGCCTGGAGTGTACAAATACAGACTAATGAAATGAGGAGAGAGAAAAGCAGTGCTGCGAACACCGACAGCTACCTTGCTAAACCCTGATGACTCTGCCTCCGATCAGCCAAAACATATCTAAATCTGCACACAAGGTGCAGGGAGTAATGTGAGTACTCCGACTTAGTGAATAATAATAATAAATAAAGACTGAAGGCAAGAAATCACGCAAAAACACAAAGTATTCCATACTGAAGCAGAAAAATCACTTTAAACAGTAAAGCAGTGAGAAATCAAGTGAAAATCCCTTTTTTTTTCAACAAGTAAAGCAAGTAGTTTACAAGTGAGTAACAAAAATGATAGAAATGTAAACAGCCCCTCGGGCAAAATATGTACAACAAACCGCCCCTCGGGCATAATATCAACAGAACCAGCCCCTCAGGCTCAATATCAGAACAGTGCCAGCCCCTCGGGCTCAATATCAGAATAGTAACAGCCCCTTTGTTTCAATATCAGAATAGTATCAGCCCCTCGGGCTACCTCACAATCACTCATATCAGCCCCTCGGGCATACTATCAATCACTCAAAACAATGGGTACCCGCGCTTACTGTGGGTTTGCAGACTCCGAAGGGGCCCCTTACGGCCCAAGCGCTATATCAAGCCACCCCGTGGCATCATCAATCAGCATATCCTCACATCACTCAAGCCACCGTGTGGCATATAAAGTATCTCAGGCCCTCGGCCTCATATCACTCAGCATATCCTCACATATGGCCCTCGACCTCACTCAGTCCGAAAATCATCACAAGCCCCTTGGGCATTTGTAAAACAGTAGTTCTCAGCCCAAAATATCATTTAGAAATATCATTTGAGTTTCAAATCTATATAAAAGTGGCTGAGTTTGTAAAACAATAATCATCAACAGGATTGAGTTTAAATATAAGTCAAAACAGTGTGGAAATAGTGATAAAAATCCCCGAAAGGTTTAAATAATTGGCACGAAGCCCAAATACAGCAATCAGCCCAAATCATGATGATAACAAATCAGTTTCAATCAAATATGCAGTAAAATCATCAATACGTGATGGACCAAGTCACAATCCCCAGTAGTAAAGGACCCCGCGCACATCATCCAGCGCGTGTCTCACCTCAATATAGCACTACAATGTGCAATCCGGGGTTTCAAACCCTCAAGACATCATTTACAATCATTACTCACCTCGAACCGGCTAATTCTCTAGCTCGCGATGCCTTTGCCCCTCGAATTGACCTCTGAATGCCTCGAATCTAGCCATAATGATTCGATTCAGTTAATAAAAATTATAGGAATTAATTCCATATGGAATTCAACATTAATTCCATCAAAAAATTCAACATTTTCCATCAAAAATCCGAAATTACACTCAAAATTCGCCTGTGGGGCCCACATCACGAAACCCGGCAAAGGTTACAAAATATGAAACCCCATCCAACCACGAGTCCAACCATACAAATTTTACCAAAATCCGACAACAATTCGGTATCCAAATCTAGAATTTTCGTTTTTGAAAGGTTTACAATTTTCTCCAATTTCTTCCATTTGATTCACTAATTCATGATGAAAATAACCATGAAATCATTAAATATAATCACTTTTGGATATAGAACACTTACCCCAATCCATATGGTGAAAATCTCTTCGAAAGTCGCTTCAATCCGAGCTCCATTGCTCAAAAAATGAGAAAACTCTCGGACTGCCCGAATTATACACTGTCCAAAATTTTTTCAGGGTAATGTTCATACGTTTTTACTGTTCATGGGTACTGTACACTGTACTGTTCATGGGGTACTATACACGGTACTGTTTCTACAATTTTCTGCAATTTTTTCTAAGTCTGAAATCACTCCGAGACACCTCTGAAACACTCCCGAGCCCTCGAGGCTCCTAACCAAACACATACACTAACTCAACAACATCCTACGAACTTAACCGTGCGATCAAATCTCCAAAATAACGTCATATACCACGAATTAAGCTTTAAAATCCAAGAATTCTTTCAAATTTCATAAAACATCAAATTTTCCATTTTGAGTCTGAAACACGTCAAACGACGTCCGTTTTCAACCAAACTTTACAGAAAGTGCTTAAACCATATATAAGACCTGTAACGGGCGCCGAAACCAAAATACGGGCTCGATACCATCACTTTCTAATCAAATTTCATTTCCATTTTCCTTAAATATTTTTAGAAAACAATTTTACTCAAAAATTCATTTCTCGGGCCTTGGACCTCAGAATTCAATGATTCTTGTTCCTATGAGTCACAAATAATTATATGAACATAGTCCTTCAATCGAAACTCAATTTGGAGCTCGTTTGCTTAGTGCGATACCCATTTTACTCGTTAAACAATTAACATATGATTCGGGTGAAAAACCCAATCGCGACTTGATGAAATTAGACCAAAATTTCCAGATCACTCCTACTATCCATTATCAAAATTTTGGAAGTCTCGAAATCAAATTTCGATCTCTAGAACTAAAAATGGACCTTTAGATCATTACATGTTTATGCTCAAGACGACAAAATCTTCCAAAAACTCTCCCAAAACTTATCCCAGCCTCATGGGACCCCGACCAAACATGCCAACATAATTCATAACATCATTCAAACCTGTTCCAATCATCAAAACACCTCAAACATCATCAAATTACCCAAAACTCATCGAATTCAAGCCTAAGTTTCCAAAAACTTCTGAAATACACTTTCGATCAAAAACCCGACCAAATGATGTCCGAATAACCTGAAATTTTGCACACACATCAGAAATGACATAACAAAGCTACAACAACTCTCGGAATTCCATTCCGACCCTTGGATAAAATCTCACATATCAACCGGAATTCGCCAAAATACTAACTTTGCTAATTCGAGCCAAATCCTTCCACAGACTTCCAAAATGCATTCCGATCACGCTCCTAAGTCATAAATCACCTAACGAATCTAACCAAATCATAAAAATTCTGATCCGAGATCATATACAAACAAGTCAACTCTTGGTCAAACCTTTCAAATTCAAAGCTTTCAACTGAGACTGTTCCTTCAAATTCATTCCGATTTTTCCTGAAAACCAAAACCAATGATCTACATCAGTCATAATATGTTACACGGGGTAAGTCATGCTCGGGAACTGGCGATCAAAGTGCGAAAGTTCAAAACGACCAGTCGGGTCGTTACATCCTCCCCCACTTAAACACACGTTCGTCCTCGAACGTACTCAGAGTTGTTCTAAAAGCCAACAATAGCTGAATAAATTTACCATGAATAACCCGGGGATGATCCCACGTCACCCTATCTCATATAGGTGTGATAACACATAGAAGCTGAAATTACATAACCCAATCTAGCCCATGAATCATAGAACCACATTTTCACTTCTGCAACCATCAATACGATCAAAACCCCACACTCATACACTAAATTGGCCCGGACCAGCTGTAATAGCCCATGCTTGCAAGATCAGGTGCAATTATATGATATACCACATAACTCAAACACTCGTAGCAATAACTTCTATTCACAGCAGCTGCACATACCAACCAAATACCGACAGGAAACCTCTTATCAACTAAAGTCTCATTCCAACACTTCCATATACTGCCAATGATAAATGAAACACGCAATAAACCATAACCATTTCTCAGATCAACCATTCATAAGGCCACTTCTCCTTTGGCAAGGACCGTAGCAAATTTCTGAGCCGAACCTAGATATTTATCCTCCCGACATGCTGAAATCGAATCTGTTTGTATTCATTAAAGATCCCAACGATCTCCTCTAATCCAACACACTACTCTGGTGACATGACACATCCGTACAGGCCTAAAACACCACTTGCATAGTACGCGCACCAATAAGCAACGGTCCGAACATACTCAAATCATGAAAATGACTCAATTGAAAGAGTTGTACCTTAAGCTCACTAGTACCGCCACAACACAAGGCTGAGAACTCATCTCGCATTGTATTACATAACACACAAATCTAACCCCCAAGGTCATACCTCCACACAACTTCGCTGTGATGTGCGACCCTATCCAACACTGTTCCACATGAAACACCTCAAGTCATTATGCTCGAAATCTACAACCATGAAGAATTTGATGTCTGGAACCAAAGCAATCATTACACCCACGGTGAAACAAATAACATACACCACGCACACTCGATAGGACATAACCAATATGCCATTCACCGAGCAACACCCAATTACTTTTCCCGCTCGACTTCCACTATGAAACACTAATAGAACTGCACCATATGTGCCTATAACCAACAAATCATAACGCCTCGCAACACAGAAAGGTAACTCATAGGTCTCCCTAGATTACTAATAAGCTGAATAATAGACGAATCAACACACACCTCACCATTAGCAGCTCGAAGTCAACCAAGCCATCGTGATACAGAACACACATCCATATAGGTCTACCAATGGACTATACATCAAGTCTAGTCACACACAACAGATAAATAATCCTCCGAAGGTTCACAACGACTGAATCATAGCACATACTACCCTCTGACCAACCTTAGCTATTTTCTCACAGTCCACAACCGCAATACCTATGATGTATTATTAACTCAACCACATTTCCCTCTTTCTGAAGTGCATACCGTTATCAAGACACACCATTTAGTAATATCATTTACCTAGTTATCTGAAATTGTCGGTGTTGTCTAAGAATTTATGACCTTCTTTTCAAAACTGAATTGCAACCTTACATATGCCAATCCCCGGCCTACACAACATACCACATACAACATGACATCCTATGATAAATATGAGAACTTTAAAATCCCTTTCCGAGCCACAATCAACTACATATTCACTAGTCACGAACCTTCCTTTGGTCCTATCTAGAAGGAAAATCACTATACATCCCATGTCCATAGAGAATATACATTCCCAAACTACGGTAAAACCATCAAGAACTCTCTGAGTTCCTTTTGCACAAATTAGACATGTTAGGACTGAATCCTTCTAACTCGATCAAGCTAAGCAAGTCATCAAAACCTAAGAGCATCGCCGCAAAATACCTAAAAGAACTTATTACCTCAAACACACGCACGAAATTAATCATACCCTTACCATACCGATTCGGTCTACTATCAAACTATTTCATCTATCTAAATTTCCTTATGATTCATTTTCAATTGATATTCTCTCTTGCTGTAGCACTACAATTCCTCAACCCAGGCTCACCACACGAGACCCAAGCACAAGACCACATTGTCTAAGACCCATAAGCCGCTGAATACTCTCTCAAATATTCCCATAAACACCACATTCCAGAATACTTTACTCTGAAGAACTTCCTGCGAATCTAAATCCGTTACCTTTACTTTCCTGATACTGATACATAGAATCCCATAATTAACATAAAAATACCACAAGTCTTGACCTCTTCCAATGAAAACACAGTCTCTAACCACATACACAACCTTAAGATACCCGATTATTCCCTGTAGAATCTTGAACACATTAGAACCATTCTCAAAAGTCATTCACTCTTATTCAAACTGAAACTTACCTGACCTAACGAAAAGAACCACCTGTGCCTCATTGGCACTCCAATACTGCAAAATAAAATCCTTATCCCAATACAACCAAGCAACTTCCTGCTCTATGCGCCGAGCATTCTTTACCAACAACACTCTAGACATTCCGTGATTTTTTTACACTATGAAGCATAATATAACCTTTGTCAAAATTTTCCTTTACTCGAGCCAGCCTCGGTCTCAATTTCCGCAAGCCATAACTGATTCACCAGCACGCCTCAAGCTGGAACCAATATAGCACCCAACCGTGCAATCGCCTAATCAATAGCAGACTCCCCCACTTGGCTCGAAGCTGTAGATAAACACACACTCAATAACTTATAACGATTATACTCTATTGATGTCATGATACCATAGTGAGATTAAACTCAAATCTTTTATAAGCTTGTGAAATCATAGATCATCCAGAATTTTAACTCTTCTATAAATCTCACATTCCACTCTCGCAACAGTTACACCCACTCTCTAAGCAACCCAATTTAAATTGCAACATATATCCTTCACTCACAAATGAGATGTTCTAATAGACACATAAGGATCGTACCACCTCAGAACATTTCGCAGGAGGCCACCCACCTGCTTTGCCTCTAACTAACATTTATGTATACCTTCCACCGTCATAAACGGTATGCAGTCACTTAGTCTTCCTGATTCTGAACTCATACCGCAACATGAAATTTACTTCACTCACAACTAGGAAACATGAAAAGATCCTTCACATGCCCATAACTCGGGGCTATACCTCGAATAAAGATAGAATTCAAGCACCTAATAGTTCTTCTATCCTCTAGCAGACCTTCTCGTCGCTTTGAAATCATGTAGATACATCTCGCAATACCAACATACTCATCACAAAGTTATCTAGCCGTCACTTCCACTAATAGGGACGATACCGAACATACACGTTCAAAAATACTTGCTCATACAATCAGCACCTCGGTGCTCAAGCCATAGGCAAAAATCCGGCCTCAAGTCCTTCAGACTGACCCAACATCAACTTACAGAGATCACATCTCGCCCCTCGATCGGGGAATCACAAGCCATCAAGGAATATCTGATACTGAGCGCTCATGCGCGCATGCAAACACATGGAAGGAATTTCAAGAATTACTTTTCAAGCTGAATCAAGGACGCACAATAAGAATTCAAAATGTGAATTTTTCCTAAAGGTTCTGCAGCCTCTCGAGGATAAATACAAACGTCTCCATACCGATCCGCGAGACTCTACTAAACCTGCTCATGACTCGTGAGACCTATGTAACCTAGGCTATGATACCAACTTGTCACGACCCAAACCCCGCTCCGGTCGTGATGGCGCCTCTCGTGAAGACAAGGCCAGCCAACAAACCCATATTGCCTTTTCAAAAATAGTTAAACATTAATAAACAGTTTAAATATGATTTAATGATATAATTAACGGAAGCACAACCCGACACAGCCCTAACCGGGGTGTCACAAGTCACGAGCATCTACTAGGGTATAAATACAACTGAAAGCCTGGAGTGTACAAATATAGACTAATGAAATGAGGAGAGATAAAAGCAGTACTGCGAACGCCGGCAACTACCTTGCTAAACCCTGATGACTCTGCCTCCGATCAGCCAAAACATACCTGAATCTGCACAAAAGGTGCAGGGAGTAATGTGAGTACTCCGACTTAGTGAGTAATAATAATAAATAAAGACTGAAGGCAAGAAATCACGCAAAAACACAAAGTATTCCATACTGAAGCAGAAAAATCACTTTAAACAGTAAAGCAGTGAGAAATCAAGTGAAAATCCCTTTTTCCAACAAGTAAAGCAAGTAGTTTACAAGTGAGTAACAAAAATGATAGAAATGTAAACAGCCCCTCGGGCAAAACATGTACAACAAACTGCCCATCGGGCATAATATCAACAGAACCAGCCCCTCGGGCTCAATATCAAAACAGTGCCAGCCCATCGGGCTCAATATCAGAATAGTAACAGCCCCTCGGTCTCAATATCAGAATAGTATCAGCCCCTCGGGCTACCTCACAATCACTCATATCAGCCCCTCGGGCATAGTATCAATCACTCAAAACAATGGGTACCCGCGCTCACTGTGGGTGTGCAGACTCCGAAGGGCCCCCTTACGGCCCAAGCGCTATATCAAGCCACCTCGTGGCATCATCAATCAGCATATCCTCACATCACTCAAGCCACCGCGTGGCATAAATAGTAACTCAGGCCCTCGGCCTCATATCACTCAGCATATCCTCACATATGGCCCTCGGCCTCACTCAGTCCGAAAATCATCACAAGCCCCTTGGGCATTTGTAAAACAGTAGTTCTCAGCCCAAAATATCATTTAGAAATATCATTTGAGTTTCAAATCTATATAAAAGTGGCTGAGTTTGTAAAATAATAATCATCAACAGGACTGAGTTTAAATATAAGTCAAAACAGTGAGGAAATAGTGATAAAAATCCCCGAAGGGTTTAAATAATTGGCACGAAGCCCAAATACGACAATCAGCCCAAATCATGATGATAACAAATCAGTTTCAATCAAATATGCAGTAAAATCATCAATATGGGATGGACCAAGTCACAATCCCCAGTAGTAAAGGACCCCGCGCACATCATCCAGCGCGTGTCTCACTTCAATATAGCACTACAATGTGCAATCCGGGGTTTCAATCCCTCAGGACATCATTTACAATCATTACTCACCTCGAACCGGCTAATTCTCTAGCTCGCGATGCCTTTGCCCCTCGAATTGACCTCTGAATGCCTCGAATCTAGCCATAATGATTCGATTCAGTTAATAAAAATTATACAAATTAATTCCATATGGAATTCAACATTTTCCATCAAAAATCCGAAATTACACTCAAAATTCGCCCGTGGGGCCCACATCACGAAACCCGGCAAAGGTTACAAAATATGAAACCCCATCCAACCACGAGTCCAATCATACAAACTTTACCAAAATCCGACAACAATTCGGTCTCCAAATCTAGAATTTTCGTTTTTGAAAGGTTTACAATTTTCTCCAATTTCTTCCATTTGATTCACTAATTCATGATGAAAATAACCATGAAATCATTAAATATAATCACTTTTGGATATAGAACACTTACCCCAATCCATATGGTGAAAATCGCTTCGAAAGTCGCTTCAATCCGAGCTCCATTGCTCAAAAAATGAGAAAACTCTCGGACTGCCCGAATTATACACTGTCCAAAAATTTTCGGGGTACTGTTCATACGTTTTTACTGTTCATGGTTACTGTACACTGTACTGTTCATGGGGTACTACACACGGTACTGTTTCTGCAATTTTCTGCAATTTTTTCTAAGTCCGAAATCACTCCGAGACACCTCTGAAACACTCCTGAGCCCTCGGGGCTCATAACCAAACACATACACTAACTCAGCAACATCCTACGAACTTAACCGTGCGATCAAATCGCCAAAATAATGTCATATACCGTGAATTAAGCTTTAAAATCCAAGAATTCTTTCAAATTTCATAAAACATCAAATTTTCCATTTTGAGTCCGAAACACGTCAAACGACGTCCGTTTTCAACCAAACTTTACAGAAAGTGCCTAAACTATATATAAGACCTTTAACGGGTGCCAGAACCAAAATACGGGCCCGATATCATCACTTTCTAATCAAATTTTATTTCCATTTTCCTTAAATATTTTCAGAAAACAATTTTACTCAAAAATTCATTTCGGAATTCAATGATTCTTGTTCCTATGAGTCACAAATAATGAAATGAACATAGTCCTTCAATCGAAACTCAATTTGGAGCTCGTTTGCTTAGTGCGATACCCATTTTACTCGTTAAACGATTAACATATGATTCGGGTGAAAAACCCAATCGCGACTTGATGAAATTAAACCAAAATTTCCAGATCACTCCTATAATTCATTATCAAAATTCCGGAAGTCTCGAAATCAAATTTCGATCTATAGAACTAAAAATGGACCTTTAGATCATTACATGCTTATGCTCAAAATGGCAAAATCTTTCAAAAACTCTCCCAAAACTTATCCGAGCCTCATGGGACCCCGACCAAACATGCCAACATAATTCGTAACATCATTCAAACCTGTTTCAATTATCAAAACACCTTAAACAACATCAATTACCCAAAACTCATCGAATTCAAGCCTAAGTTTCCAAAAACTTCCGAAATACACTTTCGATCAAAAACCTGACCAAATGATGTCCGAATAACCTGAAATTTTGCACACACATCACAAATAATATAACAAAGCTACAGCAACTCTCGGAATTCCATTCCGACCCTCGGATCAAAATCTCACATATCAAACGGGATTCGCCAAAATACTAACTTTGCCAATTCGAGCCAAAGCTTTCAACTGAGACTGTTCCTTCAAATTCATTCCAGTTTTTCCTGAAAACCAAAACCAATGATCTACATAAGTCATAATACGTTAGACAGGGCAAGTCATGCCCGGGAACTGGCGATCAAAGTGCGAAAGTTCAAAACGACCGGTCGGGTCGTTACAAGAATATTAAAAGATAATACGGTAATTAAGTGTAATTTTGGTAGTGGATAACATATATTACATACCAAAGATAAACAATACAATACTTTAGTAGATATAATAATCAACTTTGGAGAAAAAACCCAATAAAATAATAACAACATAATAAGAACACTAGAACTAGTAGAAGTATTACAAACGAAACAAAGAAAGACTTTAGAAAAAATAGAACAAAATTTGGATTTCCTAAAATCACAAGAACTAGAAATAGATAGAAAAATACAATTTCTAAACAATAAATGTAATCTAGAAAAAATACCTAAGAAAGACGAAATAGAAAAATTAATTAAGACTATTACAGAAAAGCCTAAAGAATTAGAAATACAAACAACCAGATTAGTGGAAAAAATAACACACCAAGTAGAAGTATTAAAAAGTGAGATAAATACCTTAAAAGAAAAGATAGACACAATAAAAGAAATAGCTCTTTCATGAGTTAGTTACAACTAGAACTAGATCCAGTATATGAAGAAGCATTAAAATTCACAAAAAGAATTCAACTCAATCCAGAAGGACTAACTAGTTATACTCCCCAGGGAAAAGCAGATCAAACAATAATAAAACAGAATAATACTATAATAGTATTACTTTTAGAAATTAATAAAAAGCTAGATAAAATTATTAAAGAAAAGGAAATAAAGACTGAAATCCCAAAAGTAGATGATCTAATAGAACAATTAAAAAGAGTTGAAATAACACCGCAAAAAATAAAATTAAAATAAGAAAACCACAAAATGGACCTTTTTCCAGGTGGGTCAAGAACAACAAAACAAGAAAGATCACGAATAAGTTTTTCAGATAATAGAATAGGTAATAACATGTTATCCAGAATTCTAACTAGAAAAAGACAAGAAGAAAATCAAAAATTAGACGAAATAATAGATATAGACAAAGATATACAAATCTTTCAACAAAATCAACTAAGGTTACTCAATCCGAGAATACTATATAATACAGGATATTTTTCAAATAACTCTCAATTATATAGACATTATAGAGAAGAACAATTATTAGCTATAGGAAATAAGGTTGCAACACTAAATTTAACTAATCCAGAATCAATACGACAAATTAAAAATTATAAAAAGAATTTAATGCATATGGGATTAATAGTAATCGGATTAAAAGGACTAACTAGAAAGAATTTAGGAACTAAAGTACTAATAGTAGTATATGATAACAGATAGTTAGATCAAAAGAAATCTATAATAGGTTTAACAGAAGTAGACATGACAAATAATGGAGGAATATTTTATATTAGCCCAGATTTCATGATAAAGCTAGCAGAATTTGGAAGAAATATCAAAATAGGAATACAGACTAAGGGATATGAAGAAATGAATAATGGAAATAATTTACTGATATGTGTAGGTTTCATAGGAAAAATAGCAACAAATAGTAATATAAAATTCAAAATCAAGGTAGACGATGTAGTCGAAGTAATAAGAAATAAAGGGATAAAATTAATAAAACCTATTAAGATAAACCCAGAAGAATATGATGGATTAGAATGAAATCTAGAAGATTTTTCAAAGCCAAAAATATTCAAACCGGAATCTCATTTAATGTATACAAACTCTAAAGGAGAAACATCAATTAGGTTTACCAATTATAATTATTTTACCCAAAAAGAAATAGATGATGGAACTGAAAGTACGATGGAAGATAATGATACTGAATTTATGAATATTGAAATAATACAAGATGAATTCGAGGTAGGCATAGTCGTAGAAAAAGCAAGAAGGATATTTAAAGAAAATAGAAATAAGACTTTCCAATGTAAGGGGTGTAAACTTAGAAAATTAACTTTAAGCAAAGTAGAAGAGCATTTCAAGGAATGTGAATTAAGAACAGATAATTGGGGATATAGAAAAAGAAAATATTTCACAGAAAAAATCAGATAAATTCGATAAAATTTTCGAAAAGATACAAGATAGTTATGAAGAAACAGAGACAAAATCTCTAATAAGTTTAAAAGAATTAATGGAATCAACTAGTTCTAGCCCAAGCCCATTTCAGAGGACAACTTACCAAAGTACCACAGATACTAGCACAGGAAATGTACCTAGAAAAAGAGTATATAGAATAGATCAAGAAACAGAAATAGAAAATGTAAAACCATCAGGAAAAAAAATGCATATAGAAGAACCTATAAGACTACAGGAAGGAGGAAGTAAGGGTAAAATAATAAATATAGCAGCTCATGATCCACAAATATGGAACTCAGTAATAGACCTATGGAAAGGAATAGTAGTAGCAGACTTTATAAAACTTATAATGACACAGACGCAGAAACAATGTATAAATATATGGAGACCTTCTTAGGAGAATCAACAAAGGGCTTATGGGAAGCCTATAAATCAGAATTTCCACAAGATTTTCAAATGTGAATAGCAATGGGACCAAATCCTTATAATTTTACAAATAAAATACATAGCTTGATTACAGGCGAAGATCCAAATAGTGGATTAGTAGTATTACAAAAGAACGCTTTTATAAAATTAGAACAATTAAGTATAAGCAGTTGGTTTCATATAAAAAAAATTAAATGATTATTTTTATTATTGTACTATTAGTGGAAATCCTTTAGATCAAGATCTAGGTAAAAAGTTATTTAGTAAACTACCAGGAGTCTTAGGAAGAGAAATAGAAGAACGATGGTATAAAAAAGAAAGTGTAATACAAAATCCACATGCAAAATGGTCTATAGGGCACAAAGTACAACATATAATGGAAATACTACAAGAAAAATGTACCAATTTACAGATACAAAAACAACTAAAACAGAATAATATGTTTTTTTGTAGATCAACTGTGTATACAACACAAAGCTATGACAAAAATGAATATAGAAAGAAGAAGTATAGAAAATATAGACCTCAATACAACAAGGGATACAATAGAAAAAATTATTATCTTATAAAATCATCAGCTAGAAAACCCTACCTAGATAGGAATAGACATGTTAGAAAGTATAGAACAGATAGAAACTATAAAAATACACTAGAATATTTTACTTGCGGTAGTGTAGAACACTTAGCAAATACATGCCCAAAAAGAATTAATAATAAAACAAGAAATTCACAGTTAATAGAAGATTTTCAAGAAACCTTAATAAATGTAGATGAATATATGTCAGATAACGAAAGTATATACTCTATAGTAAGCGTAGATATAGAAGAAAAAACTCAAATAGATACCTTAGAATCAGAAGAGCAAGAATTAATAAATGAAATAGGATTAGAAAAATTAGATTTAGAAGAAAATACCTTTGTAAACATATCAGAAGAGTGTACCCATAATTTTGAAAGAAATAAAGGATTAGATAGTAATCAGTGTTTTATATGCAAATGGTACCCTAGTAGAAATAAAAGAGCTAAATGTAAATTGTACTAACTAGAAGGATGTATTTCATGTATAGAAAAAGATTTTGAAACAAAAATAAATAAAGAGGAAAAATACCAAGAAATAAATGATCATATCATGAATTTGAGAATAATGACATTAGAAGCTAGAATAAATGAACTAGAAAAAAGAATACAGAAAATGATAAAGGGAAAAGAGAAATTAGAAGATATAAAAGAAAACATAACAACAGTAGAAGAAGAACTAATGATTATAGAAAATTATGATACACTAATATGTAATGAAGATAAAAAATAAAGTACAATAAAGATTTTAGCAAGAATCAAAATGGAAGATTATGAAATAGAAACGTTACTCTAGTAGATTCCGGGTGCACAAGATGTATAATAAATAAAAAGATAGTTCCCCCAAATCTAATCAAAACCTTAGAAAAGCCAGTTGCAGCTATGCCGATGGATGGAACCCATAATATATACAAACATTATATAGATAAATCACAGATTAGCCTTATAAATGCATGTTTAGATTTCTATAAACCCAGCTACAAGGTAGATAAAATTCGGGTAAGAGACTTAAGCATAAATGTAGACTTTGTACTAGGATTAAGTTTTATATTACATAATAATGGTAGTTGTCTACTGAGTAGAGATGGAGTAATATTCTTTAAAAATATTAAACAAACACCAGTACAAACAATAGACACTGCAACCAAGATAAGAATACGACTGAACGCAAGCCAGAAAAACTTGCAAGAAAATCAAAAAGAATGTTGTAAAGAGTGTAAAGATAAAAATACGTGATGTAAGATTAAAGAAGAATCTAAAACCTTAATACTAGAAGAAAGTGAAGATAGAGATATATTAGAAAAAGACTATACTTTAATAGATATTGAAACAGAATTATACAATTTTAAAACAGGACTACAAAAAATAGGAATAATAAAGAATGAAAAAGATCTAGATAATATAATAAAAATATTAGATGAAATAGAAATAATAGGAGAAAAACCTTTAAAACATTGTGAAAACAATAAAGTTATGAGTAAACTAGATATAATTAATCCAGAATATATAATTAAAACAACCTCAATAGAAGCTACAAATAAAGATCCAGAAGACTTCAAAATTCAAATTAAAGAACTTATAAATTTAGGAGTAATAAGAAGATCCACTTCGAAACACAGGTCAGCAGCCTTTATGGTTAGAAACCATAGTGAGATGGTAAGAGGAAAGGCGAGAATGGTAATAAACTAACAAAAGACTTAATGATAACACTAGAACAGATGGATATAAGTTACCTGATAAAACAGAACTAATAAATAGAATACAAGGAAAAAGGATATTCAGCAAGTTTGACTATAAATCAGGGTATTGGCAAGTAAAGATGCATGAAGAAAGCATTGAGTGGACTGCATTTACTTGTCTAGAAGGACACTTCGAATGGCTAGTAATTCCGTTTTGTCACGACCCCAAACCGTCCCGGTCGTGATGGCGCCTCTCGTGAAGACAAGGCCAGCCGACACAACACTCACCTTAACCCTTTAAGCATTAAGAGTCATTTTTATGTTTTTAAATTAAATAATGTTTCATAATAAAATCCTGGAATAACAGTGCGGAATAAAATACCAGCCCGACATCGGGGTGTCACTAGTCATGAGCAACTATCAAGGTCTGAATACAACAAAAGTCTAAAAATGTACTAAATACAGTAACAATAATGAGGGGAAGGAAGCGGTGCTGCGAATGTCATGCAGCCACCTTGCTAACTCTGATGACTCCGCGGATGAGCTATCAATACCCGCTACCGGGTTCCGATATACCTGAATTTGCACACAAGGTGCAGGAGTAATGTGAGTACTCCAACCCAGTAAATAATAAGAGTAAATAAAGGATGAGCAGTAGGAAACAATAAATCCACATTCACGTCAGGCTCAATAAACACAACAGGCCTTCAAATCATAATACGAGTCAATCTTCCCTTTTAAAATCCAGCTTTTAGTAAAAATCATTTTGAAATACTTTCCAGCAGTTTCGGTAGGGGTTCAATACCATTTAAGATAATAATAGAGATTAAAGCCATAGTCGGCCCCTCGTGCAAAACATAGTTTGTAAAATAGCCCCTCGGGCAAAACAGTAATCATAAACACTTCATAACTTAAAAATCTCAGTGGAAATAACCAATGCCAAATCGGTGATTAATTTCTGAACATCTCATAAACCCCAGTTTGAATAAAAGTTGTTTTAAAACATTTGTGCAACTTTCCGACAGAGGCTCAATATGAAGATGAGTGAAAACAGTCAATAAATCAAAATATTCGATAGAAACTCATTTTAAGAGGAGTGAAATCAATAAGTCCATAAACAGGCCTCTCAGGAAAAACACCACTCATATGCATGTATATATCAATCGCCCCTCGGGATAGCCTCTCTGTCACTCGTGACTCAACTCGTACCAATCAACACTCGCACTCAACATTCACACTCAATTGGTACCATATAGTAACCGCTGCGGCGTGCAGCCCGATCCGTATATCTCTCACAATAACTGAAATCAAAGTAACCGCTGCAGCGTGCAGCCCAATCCATGCATCGCTGTGGCGCGCAGCCCGATCCATTGAAATAGTCGACTACGCTCACTGAGGGTGTGCAGACTCCGGAGGGGCTCCTACAGCCCAAGCTCTACATTACTGCGGCGCGCAGCCCGATCCTTATAAGTATCGTTGCGGCGTGCAGCCCGATCCATAGATATATAATCCTCACAACTAGGCCCTCGACCTCTCTCAGTCATTAACCTCACCATCAGACTCTCAATTATCAATCTCACAATCAGACCCTCGGTCTATCTCAGAAAAACAGCGAACTCAGCCCAAAACAATTTCCACATTTAAGAATATAGTGATAAAGCCAGTTTGAGCAGTAAACAGGTAAAACATGACTGAGAATATGCTTTCAAAAAAAGAGTGAGGAAAGATAGTAAAAATGCTCCTAAGGGTCTCAACAAGTCGGCACAAGGCCCAAAACATCGTTTACAGCCCAAAAATATAATAATGTCAAACAATTAACTATCAAATACGCATTAAAATATTCGTTCGGGATGGACTAGGTCACAATCCCCAGCGGTGCTCTACCCCACGCTCGTCATCCAGCATGCTAGTCGCCTCAAAGTAACACAACGACGTATAATCTGGGGTTTCAAACCCTCAAGACAGTATTTACAATCATAACTTACCTCGATCCGGTCCAAAATCTAGCCCGCGATGCCTCGCCCGCACGAATCGACCTTCGGATGCTCCAAATCTAGCCACAATCAGTACATAATCATTAAAATATGCTAAGGGAGGGAAGCTCACTCGAAAATATCCAATTTAACATCAAAATCTCAAAATTGCTCAAACCCGGCCCCCAAGACAACGCTTTAGAATTCGACGAATCTCACAAAATCCAACAACCCATTCAACCACGAGTCCAACCATACCAAAATTACTAAATTCCGATAACAATTCGGCCTCCAAATCTTCAAATCTTATTTTCAAATCCCTAGGTCCAAATCCCCAATTTACACCTCAAAAACATGTAATCTAGTCGGATTATTCGATGATAATTCAATATTATGGAGTAGAAATGATCACAAGTGACTTACCGCAAGATTTCCCATGACTTCTTGCTCAAAAATCGCCCAAAGCCGTGTTCTTTCACCAAAAAAAGGTCAAAATGAGCAGAAAAATGCAACAACTTTAATAAACCTATTCGGGTCGCTAAAAGTGATAAATCTGGTCGCTAAAGGTGCGTACCAGATCCTGCTGCACCAGAAATGTTTAATTTCATTAAAAAGGCTCTAACTCCATCATACAATCTCGGAATTCGATGATTCTTGTTCCTATGAGTCACAAATAATGATACAAACATAGCACTTCAATCGAAACTCAATTCGGAGCTCGTTTGCTCAGTGCGATATCCATTTCGCTCGTTAAACAATTAACTCATGATTCACGTCAAAAACCCAATCGCGACTTGATGAAATTAGACCAAACTTTCCAGATCACTCCTATAATTCATTATTGAAATTTTGGAAGTCTCGAAATCAAATTTCGATCTCTAGAACTAAAAATGGACCTTTGGATCATTACATGCTTATGCTCAAAACGACAAAATTTTTCCAAAAACTCTTCCAAAACTTATCCTAGCCTCATGGGACCCTGACCAAACTTGCCAACATAATTCATAACATCATTAAAACCTGTTCCAATCATCAAAATACCTCAAAAAACATCAGAATACCCAAAACTCATCGAATTCAAGCCTAAGTTTCCAAAAACTTCGAAAATACACTTTTGATCAAAAACCCAACCAAACGATGTCCGAATAACCTGAAATTTTGCACACACATCAAAAATGACATAACGAAGCTACAGCAACTCTCGGAATTCCATTCCGATCCTCGGATCAAAATCTCACCTATCAACCGGAATTCGCCAAAATACTAACTTTGCCAATTCGAGCCAAATCCTTCCACGGACTTCCAAAATGCATTCTGATCGCTCCTAAGTCATAAATCACCTAACAGAGCTAACCAAATCATAAAAATATCGATCCGAGATCATATACAAACAAGTCAACTCTTGGTCAACTCTTTCAAATTCAAAGCTTTCATCTAAGACTGTTCTTTCAAATTCCTTCCGATTTTCCTGAAAACCAAAACCATCGATCTACATCAGTCATAATACATCATACGGGGAAAGTCATGCCCGAGAACTGGCGATCAAAGTACAAAATCTCAAAACGACCGGTCGGGTCGTTACATCCTCCCCCACTTAAACACACATTCGTCCTCGAACGTACTAAGAGTTGTTCTAAAAGCCAACCAATAGTTGAATAACTTTACCATGCATAACCCGGGGATGATCCCACGTCACCCTATCTCATATAGGTGTGATAACACATAGAAGATGAAATTACACAACCCAATCTAGCCTATGAATCATAGAACCACGTTTTCACTTCTGAAACCATCAATACGATCAAAACGTCACACTCATACACTGAATAGGCTTGAACTAGCTATAATAGCCCATGCTTGCAACCTCAGGTGCAATTATATGATATACCACATAACTCAAACACTCGTAGCGATAACTTCTATTCACAGCAGCTGCACGTAATAACCGAATACCGACAGAAAACCTCTTATCAACTAAAGTCTCATTCCAACACTTCCATATACTGCCAATGATAAATGAAACACACAATAAACTATAACTATTTCACAGATCAACCACTCGTAAGGCCACTTCTCCTTTGGCAAGGACCATAGCAAATTTCTAAGCCGAACCTCGATATTTATCCTCCCGACATGCTGAAATCTAATCTGTTTCTATTCATTAAAGATCCCAACGATATCCTCTAATCCAACACACTACTCTGGTGACATAACACATCCATACAGGCCTAAAACACCACTTGCATAATACGCGCACCAATAAGCAACGGTCCGAACATACTCAAATCATGAAAATGACTCAATTGAAAGAGATGTACCTCAAGCTCACCAGTACCGCCACAACACAAGGCTGAGAACCCGTCTCGCATTGTAGGAACATAACACACAAATCTAACCCGCAAGGTCATACCTCCACACAACTTCGCTGTGATGTGTGATCCTATCCAACACTGTTCCACATGAAACACCTCAAGTCATTATGCTCAAAATAGACAACCATGCATAATTTGATGTCTGGAACAAAAGCAATCATTACACACACGGTGAAACAAATAACATACACCACGCACACCCGATAGGACATAACCAATACGTCGTTCATCGAGCAACACCAAATTACTCTTCCCGCTTGACTTCCAGTATGAAACCCTAATAGAACTGCACCATATGTGCCTATAACCAACAAATCATAACGCCTCACAACACAGAAAGGTAACTCATAGGTCTCCCCAGATTACTAATAAGCTCAATAACAGACGAATCAACACACACCTTACCATTGGCAACTCGAAGTCAACCAAGTCGTCGTGATACAAAACACACATCCATATAGGTCTACCAGTGACAGAATCATAGTACATACTAATATCTGACTAACTTACCCACATCTTGCCATTGACAACCACACACTAACATGTATATGAGAACTCCCAGTCTCCAAGTCCATAAAACACACGAATTACCATATCTGATCCCAATTCCGCCACTCGCATATATAACTCACCTTTAGTACCCAATCATCCCACGAGAGATACTCTAAGATTTTTCTGTGTTGCCAAGCAAATTCGAATATCAGCAACCGATCTGACAAAAAGTGTTGCAATACTACCAAAGTACCATCAACTTAACCACATTGCCTCATACGGGAACATATACCCTCGTCAATCACCTTAATTAGCATTACCATTTCCTTAATCATCTTCAGATCATTTCTCAAATCATCTGAAGCTTATTTCTCTAATTATCTGAAATTGCCCGCGAAACACCCGTAGAAACTCATTATCTCATAACCATCCAAAGAGTTAATCATATCCTCACCATACCAACTCGGCCTACTACCAAGATATCCAAGCTATCTGAATTCCCTTTTGATTTACCTTCAACTCGGTACTTATTATTTCTACAACATTACAATTCTTTCAACCCAGACTTACCACACAGAACCCAAGCATAAAGCCACACCGTCTAATGCTCATAAGTTGCCGAATACTTTCTCAAATATTCACACGAGCACCACGATCAAAATACTTTATCCTGAAGAGACTTTATGCGAATCTAAATCCGTTACCTTTACCTTCATGATACAGATACATAGAATCCCATAATTACATAGAAGTTCTACAAGTCTTGAACCCTTCCAATGAAAACTCGATTTCTAGCCATATATACTACTTTGAGATACCCAATTGTTACATGTAGAATCTTGAACACATTAGAACCTTTCTTTAGTGTCATTCATACTATTCCAACTGCAATTAGCCTGATCAAATGAACAGACTACCTGTACCTCATTAGCAATCTGACACCGCAAGATATATCCTTATCTTAATACAACCAAGCAACCTCCTGCTCTATGCACCGAGCACCCTTTACCAACGATAACTCAAGACATCCCGTAATTCTCTTTCTCCATAAAGCATAGTATAACCTTTGTCAAAATATTCCTTTACTCGAGCCATTCTCGATCTCAATTTCCACAGTCATAGCTAATTCACTCGCACGCCTCAAACTGAAACCAACATAGCACCTAACTGTGCAATCAACTGCTCACAGCAGACTCCCCCACTTGGCTCGAAGCCATAGATCAAGATACCCCCAATAACTCATAACACGTTTACTCTATTGATGCCACAATACCATAATGAGATTAAACTCAAATCATTTGTAAGCTTGTGAAAACACATATCATCCAGTGCAAATCTTGCATTCATACCCACAAGAGTTAAGCCCACTCTCTTAAGCGACCCAAAATTTCAAATTTCAACATGTACGTTTCACTTACACATGAGATCGTCTAACATACACATAAGGATCACACCACTTCAGAACACTCCGCATGAGATAACCCGTCTGCTTCGCCTCAATATAACATTTCTGTATATCTTCCATCATCATACACATTACACAGTCACTTAGTCTTCCTGAGTTTGAACTCATACCGCAACATGAAATTTACTTCAATCCAACTAGGGGACATGAAAAGATTCTTCATACGCCTATAACTCGGGGCTACACATCCAATCATAATGGAAATCAAACACTTAATAGTTCATCTATCATCCAGCAGACCTTCCTCATCACTTCCAAGTCATATAGATACATCTCGCAGTACTAAAATACTCGCCACATAGCTATCCAGTCGTCATCCCACTAATAGTGACAATACCGAACATATAAGTTCAAAACACTTACTCACACAATCAGCACCTCGGTGCTCAAGTCCTAGGCAAAGATCTGGCCTCAAGTCCTTCAGACTAGCCCAACATCAACTCATAGAGATCACATCTTGCCCCTAGATCAGGGGATCAAAAGGCAACAAGGCACATCTAATACTGAGCGCTCATGCGCGCATGTGAACACGTGGAAGGAATTTAAAGAGTTACTTCCCAAGCTGAATCAAGGACGGACGATAAGAATTCCAAGAATGTGAAGTTTTTCCTAAAGGTTCTGCAGCCTCTCGAGGATAAATACAGACGTCCCCGTACCGATCCGCAAGACTCTACTAAACCTGCTCATGACTCGTGAGACCTATGTAACCTGGCTAGTAATTCCGTTTTGTCACGACCCCAAACCGTCCCGGTCGTGATGGCGCCTCTCGTGAAGACAAGGCCAGCCGACACAACACTCACCTTAACCCTTTAAGCATTAAGAGTCATTTTTATGTTTTTAAATTAAACAATGTTTCATAATAAAATCCTAGAATAACAGTGCGGAATAAAATACCAGCCCGACATCGGGGAATCACTAGTCATGAGCAACTATCAAGGTCTGAATACAACAAAAGTCTAAAAATGTACTAAATACAGTAACAACAATGAGGGGAAGGAAGCGGTGTTGCGAACGTCATGCAGCCACCTTGCTAACTCTGATGACTCTGCGACTGAGCTATCAACACCCGCTACCGGGTTCTGATATACCTGAATTTGCACACAAGGTGCAGGGAGTAATGTGAGTACTCCAACCCAGTAAATAATAAGAGTAAATAAAGGATGAGCAGTAGGAAACAATGAATCCACATTCACGTCAGGCTCAATAAACACAACAGGCCTTCAAATCATAATACGAGTCAATCTTCCCTTTTAAAATCCAGCTTTTAGTAAAAATCATTTTGAAATACTTTCTAGCAGTTTCGGTAGGGGTTCAATACCATTTAAGATAATAATAGAGATTAAAGCCATAGTCGGCCCCTCGTGCAAAACATAGTTTGTAAAATAGCCCCTCGGGCAAAACAGTAATCATAAACACTTCATAACTTAAAAATCTCAGTGGAAATAACCAATGCCAAATCAGTGATTAATTTCTGAACATCTCATAAACCCCAGTTTGAATAAAAGTTGTTTTAAAACATTTGTGCAACTTTCCGACAGAGGCTCAATATGAAGATGAGTGAAAACAGTCAATAAATCAAAATATTCGATAGAAACTCATTTTAAGAGGAGTGAAATCAATAAGTCCATAAACAGGCCTCTCAGGAAAAACACCACTCATATGCATGTATAGTAACCGCTGCGGCGTGCAGCCCGATCCATGCATCGCTGTGGTGCACAGCCCGATCCATATAAATAGTCGACTGCGCTCACTGAGGGTGTGCAGACTCCGGAGGGTCTCCTACAGCCCAAGCGCTATATTGCTGCGGCGCGCAGCCCGATCCATATAAGTATCGTTGCGGCGTGCAGCCCGATCCATATACATATATATATACATTGTTGCATATATATATATATATATATATACATTGTTGCGGCGTGCAGCCCGATCCATAGATATATAATACTCACAACTAGGCCCTCGACCTCTCTCAGTCACTAACCTCACCGTCAGACTCTCAATTATCAATCTCACAATCAGACCCTCGGTCTATCTCAGTAAAACAGCGAACTCAGCCCAAAACAATTTCCACATTTAAGAATATAGTGATAAAGCCAGATTGGAGCAGTAAACAGGTAAAACATGACTGAGAATATGCTTTCAAACAAATAGAGTGAGGAAAGATAGTAAAAATGCCCCTAAGGGTCTCAACAAGTCGGCACAAGGCCCCAAACATCGTTTACAACCCAAAATATAATAATGTCAAACAATTAACTATCAAATACGCATTAAAATATTCGTTCGGGATGGACTAGGTCACAATCCCCAATGGTGCTCTACCCCACGCTCGTCATCCAGCATGCAAGTCACCTCAAAGTAACACAACGACATATAATCCGGGTTTCAAACCCTCAAGACAGTATTTACAATCATAACTTACCTCGATCCGGTCCAAAATCTAGCCCGCGATGACTCGCCCGCACGAATCGACCTTCGGATGCTCCAAATCTAGCCACAATCAGTACATAATCATTAAAATATGCTAAGGGAGCGAAGCTCACTCGAAAATATCCAATTTAACATCAAAATCCCGAAATTGCTCAAACCCGGCCCCCAGGACCACGCTTTAGAATTCGACGAATCTCACAAAATCCAACAACCCATTCAACCACGAGTCCAACCATACCAAAATTACTAAATTCCGATAACAATTCGGCCTCCAAATCTTTAAAACTTATTTTCAAATCCCTAGGTCCAAATCCCCAATTTACACCTCAAAAACATGTAATCTAGTCTGATTATTCGATGATAATTCAATATTATGGAGTAGAAATGATCACAAGTGACTTACCTCAAGATTTCCCATGATTTCTTGCACAAAAATCGCCCCAAGCCGTGTTCTTTCACCAAAAAAGGTCAAAATGAGCAGAAAAATGCAACAGCTTTAATAAACCTATTCGGGTCGCTAAAAGAGCCATTCCCGTCGCTAAAAGTGATAAATCTGGTCGCTAAAGGTGCGTTCCAGATCCTGCTGCACCAGAAATGTTTAATTTCACTAAAAAGGCTCTAACTCCATCATACGATCTCGGAATTCGATGATTCTTGTTCCTATGAGTAACAAATAATGATACGAACATAGTCCTTCAATCGAAACTCAATTCGGAGCTCGTTTGCTCAGTGTGATATCCATTTCGCTCGTTAAACAATTAACTCATGATTCGCGTCAAAAACCCAATCGCGACTTGATGAAATTAGACCAAACTTTCCGGATCACTCCTATAATTCATTATTGAAATTTTGGAAGTCTCGAAATCTAATTTCGATCTCTAGAACTAAAAATGGACTGTTGGATCATTACATGCTTATGCTCAAAATGGCAAAAATCTTCCAAAAACTCTTCCAAAACTTATCCTAGCCCCATGGGACCCCGACCAAACTTGCCAACATAATTCATAACATCATTAAAACCTGTTCCAATCATCAAAACACCTAAAACAACATCAGAATACCCAAAACTCATCGAATTCAAGCCTAAGTTTCCAAAAACATCTGAAATACACTTTTGTTCAAAAACCCGACCAAACGATGTCCGAATAACCTGAAATTTTGCACACACATCACAAATGACATAACGAAGCTATAACAACTCTCGGAATTTCACACCCTTGGATCAAAATCTCACCTATCAACGGGAATTCGCCAAAATACTAACTTTGCCAATTCGAGCCAAATCCTTCCACGGACTACCAAAATGCATTTTGATCGCTCCTAAGTTATAAATCACCTAACGTAGCTAACCAAATCATTAAAATTCCGATCCGAGATCATATACAAACAAGTCAACTCTTGGTCAAACCTTTCAAATTCAAAGCTTTCATCTAAGACTGTTCTTTCAAATTCCTTCCGATTTTTCTGAAAACCAAAACCATCGATTTACGTCAGTCATAATACATCATACGGGGCAAGTCATGCCCGAGAACTAGCGATCAAAGTACAAAAGTTCAAAACGACCGATCAGCTCGTTACACGTTCGGACTAAAAATAGCTCCACCAATTTTTCAACGAAAAATATATAGTATATTTGGAGAATATAAGAGATTTGTTTTAGTATATGTAGATGATATACTAGTATTTAGTAAAGATATTAAAGAACATTTAGGACATTTACAGATAGTATTTAGATTATTTGTAGATAATGGAATAATATTTAGTAAAAAGAAGATGGAACTATGTAAGAATTATATAAATTTTCTATGAGTAATCTTAGGGGATGGAAAAATTAAATTACAACCCCATATAGCTAAAAAGGCCCTAGATATGCCAGATAAATTAGATAGTACCAAAGAGCTACAAAAGATTTTGGGAATAGTAAATTATGCAAGAAACTTTATTAAAGACTTAGGAAAAATAGCAGGACCATTATATGCTAAGACAGGAGCTACAGGTGTCGCGACCCAAATCCCGGTCGTGATGGCGCCCAACACACTACTAGGCAAGCCCGACCATTATTCAACACTTAACCCAATTTATCAAAAATATCGGAAAGAAATATCAATTAAGCAAGATTAAAGTACTGAAGATTTTAACAAAATACACAATATAATCTCAATAGGACCCGGGGTCACGAATCTGAGCCTCTAAAATACAGAATATCATCCTAATACATGGTATATCCAAAGTCTTATAATGCGGAAATAAAGAGATAGGATAGGAGGGAGAAGATCAATGGCTGCGAACGCCGTGCAGCTACCTCGATACTCCCAGAGGCTGGATCTACTGATCAACTGGATCTACTGAGCCTGAGACTGCCCTGAATCTGCACACAAGGTGCAGGGAGTAAAGTGAGTACTCCGACCCAGTGAGTAATAAAAGTAACTACAGTCCGAAGATAAGAAAATCCAGTAAATACACAAAGTAAGCTAAAATCCAAATATACAGCAACATATGGAACTGAGCAGCTAAACACCAGTATAAATACAAATACATGAATGCAATGCAATGCATATGATGGTACATTCCAATACCCACTGCGGCGTGCAGCCCGAAACATCCATATTTATTTATCATCGACGGCGCTCACTGGGGGTGTGTACAGACTCCGGAGGGGCTCCTACAGCCCAAGCGCAATATCTTGGTCAGTCATTGTTACCTGACCGGTCAGCCATTGTTACCTGACCAATTTATATCATACAGTGCCATTGTTACCACTGTTCAAGTATATCATCTAGTGTCATTGTTACCACTATTTCAAGTATATCACACAGTGTCATTATTACCATTGTTTCAAGTATATCACACAGTGTCATTGTTACCACTGTTTCAAGTATATCACACAGTGTCATTGTTACCACTGTTTCAAGTATATCAATCACCAGTATAGTATAAACATCACACGGGATGGACCAAGTCACAATCTCCAATAGTATCCGACCCCGCACTCGCCATGGAGTGCGTGTCACGCCTCAATATAGCGTTACGATGTGAAAGTCCGGGGTTTCAAACCCTCAGAACAGCATTTACATCTATTACTCACCTCAAGATGGCCAAAAGTCTACTCCGCGATGCCCTTTCCTTTCGAATCGACCTCCTCGCGCGTCGAATCTTGCCAAAACCACAAGGAATATATTACAATAGGCTAAGGGAATATAACCCAATCGAAAAGACTTGAAAAATATCGAAAATCACGAAATTTGCAAAACCCGAGCCCCGGGCCCACTTCTCGAAAAATTACGAAAGTAACATCACCGGATTCCTCATCTCTCCATGAGTTTGTACATATAAAATTTACCAAAATCGGAGTTCATTTGACCCCTCAAATCACCAAATATTATTTTCAAATCCCTATGCCTTAATCCTCAATTTTTCTACAATTTTCATGCTCAAATCCATACATAATTGATGTACTTAACTCAAAATAGGTGGGGATAACTTACCTTCACATTGATGATGAAAATCCCCTCTTGAATCTCCCCAAAAATCGTCCATATTTTGAAGAAATGAAGAAAAGTGAGCTAAATCCGTGTATAAAAGAATTTGCCTGTGCTTCATCGAGTTGTACCTTGCACTTGTGTTATACAAGTTGTACATCCTTTTAAAATTGTTCCTTATCGGACACCTTCTGTTTAAACACCCATAACGTCTTGTATAAATATCCAAATGACAAACGGTTTTAATATTTAGAAACTAGACTCAAAGATCTTTAATTTTATAGGTTGTATACCATATAACTCTTTATATATCCCGAGATATGAGCTTCTAAAGTGCATCGTAAATTCTGCCGAAATTGCTCCAGCAGCCCTTTTCGATCCAACGTAACTTTCTGAGATGATATCCAAATCGTGAATGGTTTATTTTTCCAAAAACTAGAATGTATGGGCTACAACATTCGTGTTTTGCACCTTTTCTGATTTCTTATAGATTACAAGATATGAGCTTCGAAACTGGACTACTCGCACCTAAAATTTTCTGGGCACAGCAGAATTTTTTGCAATTTTCTGCAATTTTTCCCAAGTCCGAAATCACTCCGAGACACCTCCGAAACACTCCTGAGCCCTCGGGGCTCCAAACCAAATATGAACACTGACTCTAAAACATCTCACGAACTTGCTCGAGCGATCAAATCGCCAAAATAACATCAAAATCAATGATTTGAGCCTTAAATCCAAGAATTCTTTCAAATTTCATAAACTTTCAAATTTTCCAATTTAAGGCCGAATCCCGTCAAACAACGTCCGTTTGTAACTAAACTTTACAGGAAGCTCTTAACCAACATATAACACCTGTACCGGGCGTCGGAACCAAAATACGAGCCCGATACCATTACTTTCTGATCAAATTTCATTTTCATTTTCCTTAAAGATTTTCAGAAAACAATTTCACGAAAAAATTCATTTCTCGGGCCTGGGACCTCGGAATTCGATTCCGGAAACACGTTCAACTCCCATATTTTTCTATGGACCTTTAGAGACCAAAAAATCATGGGTCCGGGTCCGTTTTCCAAAAATGTTGACCAAAGTCAACTTTAACAATATTAAATATCAAAATTTTTCAAATTTTTCCCATAATCCATATATTTCAACAAAAAGATATTCCGGATACACTCCTAAGTCCCAAATAACCTAATGAAGCTATCCAAATCATAAAATTCGCATTTCGAGTCCGATATCAAAATTTCCACTTCCGGCCAAATTTTCTCAAACACCTTCAATTTTCCATCTTTAGCCGAACGGCTCCAAAATGACCTACAGACTTCCGAATTCACTTCCGATCGCGCTCCCAAATCCAGAATCACCATACGGAGCTACTCCCAGTCTCGGAATCCCAAACGGACATCAATAACACTGAAATGCATTTTAAGCCACACTGATGCAATTTCTTCTAAAATGCTATCTTCCACAATAGGCGCCAAAACACTCCTAGGTTATCCAAAACCCGATCCGGGCATATGCCCAAGTCCGAAATCATCATACGAACCTGCTGGAACCTTCATATCCAAATTCCAAGGTCGTTTACTCAAAATTCCAATCCTAGTTCATTTCTTCAATTTTAAGCTTTCAAAATGAGAATTTCCATTTAGATTTGACTCCAAACTTCCTGAATTTTAATTCTGACCATACACACAAGTCAATATACCTGAGATGAAGCCGCTCATGGCCTCAAACTGCTGAATGACGCGCCGGAGCTCAAAACGACCGGTCGGGTCGTTACAATCTCCCCCACTTAAACATACGTTCGTCCTCGAACGTGCTGAGAACTACACTAAAGTAGTCTGAAATCACTTGTTTAACACATCATGCACCTTCCCATGCTACCACTACTCCGTTGAGCACATTAGCTCGATAATTTTGTAGATATACTTATTTATTCAAGCAAATAAGCCATTAGGCCCAATTCCAACATCCTGAATTTCCCTGCCAAGCATGTTTCCATCATACGACCACCATATCAATCTCCACACGCTGTACCCAAACATGACTGCATAACTTTGCTGAATTCACACTTTGCATCACTTTACTCATAGAACCACAATAACATTCTTTAAACATAATAGTCGAAATTCCACGAATCTGATGCTCCCATTGCATCTCATGATCTACACAGGTCTTGCTCTAGTTTTTTTTCAAAACTGATACGACTGAAGAGATGTGCCAAAATTCACAACCAACTGCTGAATCAACAATTCATTGGATCTACACTCTTGACAAGTTCTATTACCTTGTCCCAAACCAAAGAATGATCTTTGCTCTATAATATACTTCATATAATCAGTTTGCACTGACCCCAAATCTAGTAACCTCGTCTCACCCAGTACGAACTGCTCAGGCAATAAGCCATCTCAGACATAATCAAAAATCCCACAAGACGCCATAATGTGCCAGTATGCTATCAATTCGAACGCGATACAAAAGGAAGGCGAACTCTAAAAGGAACTACTCAACTCGCACACTAACATAGACTTCCTCAGAAAACAGGGAAACAGAACACACAAAAGCAAATATGGGCACTGAACTAAACATCACACTGTTGCGGCGTGCAACCCGATCCAAACAACATACCCATGGCGGTGTGCCACCCGATCCACATATAGAACTCACATAAGGAGATATACGTCGAGCTGAATAGCTCATCACATCAAAATACCGAATATCGGTCATAAACACACTAAGGTGCATAATATCATTCCCAAGGAAACATATAGCGCTATAGGCTACAAACTCAAGCACAACTGAGGTGCGATACATGATCTAAGTCTCATCCTGCTCATATAACATCACCGCTGAGCGGAACCTCAACACATAAGGAATTTACCAAGCCGTCTCACAACTCATACGGTGCAATATATCTTTACATGAATTAACTGACCACGAAATAAGACCGCGACTATCCTTCCATAAAGAGCGCATTGCTGAAATAAACACAACTGGCCTGACGTAAGGCTCACTTCCACATTTAAATCTATCCACCGACCTCAAGTCGATCCTGATCGTGCCAAGCTAGGCCAATAATCTTTCACAGGTCCATAACCCAATAAATAGAGTGCCCTCCAGGCATAAATTCTCAAATGGATGATATTACCAAAATCCTCATACTTGGTTTAAATTTCCAATTAATCAAGTGACTACATGTCACACTTATACAATATTCCTGTGGGACAAGCTCCCACCATCTTCCGAAATAATTAACGGGTTTGCATATCCAAACCACCGGCTGCACTAACGCTGAAAAGTAATCAAGAATCCCTAACCAGGATGCAAAGCCTTTCTCACAGAACACCGACCTCAGGTGATACTAACGTCAATACCCATCTTACTCAAAACACTGAAACTCATATACTGCTCATCCGAGATCGTGACATCACAGTCATTGACCAAACTGCAATCTTGGTCCTTACTTCAAATTTCATACCACTCACTACACCTCACGTGCCAATACACGATAGACACGATTTCCATCACAACTCTAGAACTGCCGATAGGCTAATACTTCATCACATAAGACTTTCCATTTAACTCACTTCAGGAGAACTATAGCAGCATACAGGCGAATCCTCATAATCGTCGAATATGTCAATCTCTAAGTAGTTGTCCAAGCCACCATAACACTTTCTGGGATCCACCTACTCATAATAGGCCCTAACAAAAGAATGCTTCAGAATAACATCAATCACTGCGGCGAACAAGCCTCACATGCATAACTCGATCACGCTGAACGAACCGATCACTGACACCAGTATACCAACTCAACTATGGCTAATCAATCTACTTCCTTCCAATTTATCCTTGATTGCCTTAGAAATAATAATATCTCTCTTTAACACCTAACTTATTTCAAGCAAACTCACCCCGAGTGACCTTAAATCATGAGACCATGCTGTCTCAAATACCATGACCATTTCATGTCTCTCAAATGCTACACCGCAAGTCAAAACATCATAGAACATTCTGTGCCTTTCTTCATAAGCTGCTTCAAAAGCTTGACTCTTAACCGTACTTATAGACTCAAAATCATTAGGCACCACACTTTACCTCTTGAATTAACTAGGACCGCTATTGAGAGCCACCCAGCTCTGACTTGGCCCCGAATGCAACCAACTCTACTGAATTTTATAACATATTAATACCCTCTCGATAAAGCACCTAGAGGGATCACTTCCCTCGAAGCCTGCACATATACGAGGCATAAATCATGAATCTTCCCTCAAGTCTGAACATGAGCCAATAAGGCTAACCATAGCATGCATCCAACAATTAATTTACTCAAATTACCACTCATGGTCCTTTTCCATAGCTGCAATAACCCACCAATACGCCAATAACCAGAATTCACGCAGGTAATAAACCGTTCAATCAGCTAATCAACAGCAAGCTCCCCAACTTGGCTCGAAGACATAGATCACAACACATATACTCTATTGCTGTCGTATTATCATGGTGAGATTAAACTCACTCCATCATAAGCTCGTGGAAACACGAATAATCTGGAATTTTAACTCTTCTGCAATTCTTGCATTTACTCACACAACAGTTAAGCTCACTCTCTAGGCGACCAATTTTTTTTTAAGTCCTAAATTTTTCAAAAATTTCGGCGGAGCCTCCTTTGTAATTGGTCCTATCCACCTGCCAGAGAATCACCAAAACCATCCTAACAACACATCCACAACTTGATAAAGCATCACAATGCATATCAATTACATAAATCTAAATTGATACATGGACATGTGTTGCACCTATTTGAATCATAACACATAGAAAATACCCTTCAACCCTCCATTATTGGGCAATTCAACCAAGTAGGAACATATTCTTCCTTTAATATTTTCGACCTTCAAGGTGGTCTCCTTGACTCAACGATTTCGTCATAATACATTTACGGAAGCGATCTCAGCTCCCAGACTTATCTAACTAGGAGACACGAAAAATATTCTTCACGCGCCCATAACTCGGGCTACTCAACAAATCACAATAAGAAATGAATCACTTAACAGTTCATCTACTATTCAGTAGTCTTCTTCGCCACTACCAAGTCGTACAAATACACTCGATCGGGGAATCAAAAGCCATCGAGACACATCTAATACTGAGCGCCCGTTGGTGCATACGATCATGCGGAAGGAATTTCAAAAGTTTCTTTAAAAGCTGAATCAAGGACGCACGATAAGAATTCAAGAATGTGAAGTTTTCATAAAGGTTCGACAACCTCTTGAGGATAAGTACAGACGTCTCCGTACCGATCCGCGAGACTCTACTAAACTGGCTCATGACTCGCGAGACCAAGTAACCTAGGCTCTGATACCAACTTGTCGCGATCCAAATCCCGGTCGTGATGGCGCCCAGCACACTACTAGGCAAGCCCGACCATTATTCAACACTTAACCCAATTTATCAAAAATATCGGAAAGAAATATCAATTAAGCAAGATTAAAGTACTGAAAATTTTAACAAAATACACAATATAATCTCAATATGACCTGCTGTCACGAATCTGAGCCTCTAGAATATAGAATATCATCCTAATACACGGTATATCGTAAGTCTGATAATGCGGAAATAAAGAGATAGGATAGGAGGGAGAAGATCAATGGCTGTGAACGCCGTGCAGCTACCTCGATACTCCCAGAGGCTGGATATGCTGATCAACTAGATCTACTGAGCTTGAGACTGCCCTGGATCTGCACACAAGGTGCAGGGAGTAAAGTGAGTACTCCGACCCAGTGAGTAATAAAAGTAACTACAGTTCGAAGATAAGAAAATCCAGTAAATACACAAAGTAAGCTACAATCCGAATATACAGCAACATATGGAACTGAGCAGCTAAACACCAGTATAAATACAAATACATGAATGCAATGCAATGCATATGATGGTATATTCCAGTACCCACTACGGCGTGTAGCCCGAGCCATCCATATTTATTTATCGTCGACGGCGCTCACTGGGGGTGTGTACAGACTCCGGAGGGGCTGTTACAGCCCAAGTGCAATATCTTGGTCAGTCATTGTTACCTGACCGGTCAGCCATTGTTACCTGACCAATTTATATCATACAGTGCCATTGTTACCACTGTTCAAGTATATCATCCAGTGTCATTGTTACCACTATTTCAAGTATATCACACAGTAATGCTGCTCGGTGGGCCGGGCCTGAACCGGACCGGACCGGGCCCGCGGTCCTAACGGGCCTGGTGGGCCTGGTGGGCCGGTCCTGGGTGGGCCGGTCTTGGTGGGCCTCTGAGCCCGTCACGGGCTGGTCTCCATGGTTGAGCCCACGAGCCCGGGACCGTTTGGCCCGGGACCGGCAGGCGGGCCTGGGCCGGTCCTGGCGGGCCTGGCGGGCCCAACGGCTATTTTAAAAAAAAAAAAAAAAAAAAAAAAAAAATCAAACGGCCATATTTAAAATCTAGCCGTTTGGGCTGAAAATATGACCGTTTTTTAAGTTAAAAAAATGGCCATTTGGCCCCCAAACTTTATTTTAACCCCAAACTTTATATAATTACACTTTTCCCCATTTCTCAACTATAAATACCCCCTCATTCTTTCATTTTTATTCACCAATTCATCAATATCTCTCAATATCTCTCAATCTCTCTCAATCTCTCTACTACAATTACTTAATTTATTGTTGAAATTTCGTGAAAAATTGTGAAGTTGTTGAATTGAAGTTTTCAAGTGTTCAACGATTTTCAATTTTCAAGAAGTTGTTCGGCAATCCGGTAAACTCGTTTCAACTCTTACGTTTTTATAATATATTTTTGTGTGGTTTAGTTTGCATAATTATAATTAATATGGCATTTACTTTGAAAAAAATGTTTGGTAAAGGAAAAGATAAAACCGGTGAAAGTAGTGGCCAACCAACTACCCTTCCCCCGGCTCCCCGACCTAGAAAAGATAAGCAAGTTGAAAGTAGTCGCCAACCTAGACGTCCTCCTCCTTCCGTAATTCTTGATAGTGATCACCCTTGTTTTCAATTTACCGATAGTGAATTTTATCATAATGTTGCACCAGGTGATAGATTAGATGATGAAATTATGAATGCTCTTTATCCTAATGAAACCATCTTAGAAAATAATGAGGAAAATGAGGATGATGATGAAACTCAAGCACCGGATTTAGATGATACACCTACTAGTCCTCTTAATAACCCAAGTGATGCACCGGTCGACCCACCTGTAGAAACTCCTACTTTTAATAGAGAACCTGCTAAACGCTTAGAAACATCATTAGTTTGGAATTTTTTTACTCAAGTAAGAGAAAAAAATAAGGCTAAGTGTAAAACTTGTGGGAAATTAATGTCGCATAAATATGTAGGAGACCGTAGCGGCACAGGTAGTTTGACTAGGCACATAAAAACACACCCTAGAGATAAGGCTAGATTTTTTCAAATGAAAGCGCATCTAGAGGGGACAAGTGTAGATTCTGCGATTAACCCTAGTACAGGTTCAAATCTAGTTCAACCAGGAATTAACACTGTCACTGGAGGTATTTTATATTACGATCCAAATAGAGATCGTGAAGAATTAGCAAAGATGATTACTGTTATGTGCTTACCTTATACTTTTGCTTCTAATCCTAATTGGGTTCATTATATTAGAAGAGTGTTTAATCCTACTTATAAAGGTTGGCCTCGCGCAACAGTTAAGAGTGATATTTATAAATTCAAACATGAATATGAACAATATTTGCGTTATTTATTTACTCATATACCTAATCGGATTTCTATTACTACTGATATTGGTAGAAGTGGTAATGATTGTGATTACCTAACTGTTACAAGTCATTGGATAGATGAAGAATGGATAATGCAAAAACGCATAATTGCATATAGAATAATTAATTCGCGTCACACAGGTAAATTTATAGCTAACACTGTTGCAGATATTTGTAGATATTTTTGCTTTAGCGATAAAATAATGGCAATTTCAATGGATAATGCTTCTAGTAACACCAGTGCTATAGGCATGCTTACAACAACACTAAATCCTGCATTTACTAATATTTTCCATGTTAGATGTATTTGTCATATTTATCATTTAATTGTCGGTGATGGTATGCGAATATTAAACATAGAAATTGAAAAGGTTAGAATGGCTCTTAATTGGCTTTTTTATTCAAACCGTAGAAGTAGACTTAGAGAGTATTTTAAAAAATGTGATGAATATGGCCTTAGAGAAAGAAAGGTTCCTAAACCTTGCCCGACTAGATGGAATTGTATGTACGAAAGTTTAGTAGTAGCATATGAATATAGAAACCCAATTAATGCAACGTTTAATTCTCGGGTAGGTGGTGAAGATGATGATGAAATGCTTACCACTCAAGATTGGACTAATGTTAAAATTCTTTTAGATTTTTTAGAACATTTTCAAATTGCAACAAATGCATTTTCTGGGCAATATTATCCTACTATTTCAAACTGTTTAGTTTATATTGCAGCACTATCTGATTTGTTTGTTGAATTTAGTGAGGGTGGGGATATTTATGAACTTGCTATAAATGAAATGAAACAAAAGTTTAAAAAATATTTTTTTCCTATCCCTCCTATTTATGGTCTTGCTGCAATGCTAAATCCTACAATGAAATTGGGAGGTCCTCATTTTTGGTATTCAAATATTTATAAGGCTTTAGATCTTTCAAATGAGGAAATTGCGACACTTGCAGATGCAAAAGCTTCAATTAAGATTAACGCTCAAACAGTTTATAATGCTTATCAACTTGCCTTAGAGCATGCTAGGCCAACTATTCCAACCCCTACTTCGTCTAGCTCACAATCCTCTAAAAGAGTTGCGGGCTTAAAAGCTCTTAAATCTTGGACGGAGTTCAGGGGGTCTCAAGGTGAAAATTATGATGAAACTTCACATCTAAATGAGCTTCAAGTTTATTTGTCTCAGGGACTTGAAAAGGAGAATCCAGACGGCTCTTTTGATCTTTTGGAATGGTGGAAGGCAAGGGAAAAACATTTTCCTGTTCTTGCAAGGATGGCTCGGGATATTTTATCAATTCAAGCTTCAACTGTTGCATCAGAGAGCGCTTTCAGTCAAGCAAGACTGCAAATAGGTGATCATAGAGCGTCTATGAGGGATAGCTTGGAAAAATCAGTATTGTTTAGAGATTGGATCCGCTCGGAAAGAAGAAACTTTGGAATTGCAGAAGCACAACCGGCGATAGATGAAGCTTATGAAGAAATGATAGCGGAACTTACGGAGGATTCGGCTTCGCCCGGAAGTGGTGATGAACAAGCTTCTTTTCCACCACCACCAACGCAACCTCCTCCGAACCTTGAAGGATTTATGAGATTTGTTAGAGATAATACATAGAATAATATGTAACTTGTATTTTGGCACATCTTCCTTAGTTTTTTTCCTTCTAATGGTGGTATTAGTACCTTGTTGTGCTCATTCCATTGGGGGAAGGATGACTAAGAAAGATATGTCATTTTTTGGTAATAAAATTTATTGCTTCTACCCATGAGCTTCTTTTCGCAATATTTCTTTGTCTATACTTAGAATTATTTATATGCTACAATATATACATAATATACAATATATATACTACAAGAAAATATATTTATAAGATACAATATATACATAAGATACAATATATATACTACAAGAAAATATATAAGAGAATATATATACATAAGATACAATATAATATACTACAAGAAAATATATTATGCTACAATATATACATAATATACAATATATATACTACAAGAAAATATATAAGAGAATATATATACATAAGATACAATATAATATACTACAAGAAAATATATTATGCTACAATATATACATAATATACAATATATATACTACAAGAAAATATATTTATAAGCTACAATATATACATAAGATACAATATATATACTACAAGAAAATATATAAGAGAATATATATACATAAGATACAATATAATATACTACAAGCAAATATATAAGAGAATATATATACATAAGATACAATATAATATACTACAAGCAAATATATTATGCTACAATATATACATAATATACAATATATATACTACAAGAAAATATATTTATAAGCTACAATATATACATAATATACAATATATATACTACAAGAAAATATATAAGAGAATATATATACATAAGATACAATATAATATACTACAAGAAAATATATTATGCTACAATATATACATAAGATACAATATATATACTACAAGAAAATATATTATGCGAATATATATACATAAGATACAATATATATACTACAAGAAAATATATAAGAGAATATATATACATAAGATACAATATAATATACTACAAGAAAATATATTATGCTACAATATATACATAATATACAATATATATACTACAAGAAAATATATTTATAAGCTACAATATATACATAAGATACAATATATATACTAAAAGAAAATATATAAGAGAATATATATACATAAGATACAATATAATATCAAGAAGTGATATTTATGCATGACAATTTAGTGTTTTACTATTGTTTTGTTATTTTCTTTTTCGTCAAGCACTTTAATAATTAGATATACATATATACTACATATTAATATAGCCATGATACTACAAGAAATTGTCTTTAAAAAAAAAAAAAAAAACCCGCTAGGCCCGCGAAGCCCACGAGCCCGGCCCGTTAAGCACAGGACCATGTGGGCTTAGGCCCGTCACGGGCCGGTTCCACCCATTAGGCCCACGAAGACCGGGACCGCCAGGCCCGGGACCGCCAGAGCCCGGGACCACGAAGCCCGGGACCGCGAGGCCCGGCCCGTTAGGCCCACTAAGGCCCGGGCCCGGGACAAAATACAGCATTATCTCTATCTCCAAAAGCACTTGTTTTAATTTCTTTTCTCCGCTTCATTGTTACCACTGTTTCAAGTCACTTTATAATCAGTCCAGAAAATAATATAATAAGCCCCTTGGACATTTACAAAACAGAAGTTCCCAGCCCGGAATACATTTAAAAATATCATTTAAGTTTTCAACACTTAGAATTATGGCTTAGTTTGCAAAACAGCATTTAAAACCTTGGACTGAAATTAAATGATATACAAATCATGCGAAGCAGTAATATCAATCTTTGAAGGATTTTACAAATCGGCACAAGGCCCCAAACATGGCATCAAGCCCAGTAATATCAATGAAGTATGTGTATCAATCACCAGTATAGTATAAACATCACACGGGATGGACCAAGTCACAATCCCCAATAGTATCCGACCCCGCACTCGCCATGGAGTGCGTGTCACGCCTCAATATAGCGTTACGATGTGAAAGTCCGGGGTTTCAAACCCTCAGAACAGCATTTACATCTATTACTCACCTCAAGATGGCCAAAAGTCTACTCCGCGATGCCTTTCCTTTCGAATTGACCTGCTCGCGCGTCGAATCTTGCCAAAACCACAAGGAATATATTACAATAGGCTAAGGGAATATAACCCAATCGAAAAGACTCGAAAAATATCGAAAATCACGAAATTTGCAAAACCCGAGCCCCGGGCCCACTTCTCGAAAAATTATGAAAGTCACATCACCAGATTCCTCGTCTCGCCACGAGTCCGTACATATAAAATTTACCAAAATCGGAGTTCATTTGACTCCTTAAATCACCAAATCTTATTTTCAAATCCCTAAGCCTAAATCCTCAATTTTTCTACAATTTTCATGCTCAAATCCATACATACTTGATGTACTTAACTCAAAATAGGTGGGGATAACTTACCTTCACATTGATGATGAAAATCTCCTCTTGAATATCCCCAAAAATCGTCCATACTTTGAAGAAATGAAGAAAAGCGAGCTAAATCCGTGTATAAAAGAATCTGCCAGTGCTTCGTCGAGTTGTACCATGCACTTGTGCTATACAAGTTGTACATCCTATTAAAATTGTTCCTTGTCGGACACCTTCTGTTTAAACACCCATAACGTCTTGTATAAATATCTAAATGACAAACGGTTTGAAGATTTAGAAACTAGACTCAAAGATTTTTAATTTGATAGGTTGTACACCATATAACTCTTTATATATCCCGAGATATGAGCTTCTAAAGTGCATCGTAAATTCTGCCGAAATTGCTCCAGCAGCCCTTTTCGATCCATCGTAACTTTCTGAGATGATATCCAAATCGTGAATGGTTTAACTTTCCGAAAACTAGAATGTATGGGCTACAACATTCGCGTTTTGCACTCTTTCGGATTTCTTATAGATTACAAGATATGAGCTTCCAAACTGGACTACTCGCACCTAAAATTTTCTGGGCACAGCAGAATTTTCTGCAATTTTCTGCAATTTTTCCCAAGTCCGAAATCACTCCGAGACACCTCCGAAACACTCCCGAGCCCTCGGGGCTCCAAACCAAATATGAACACTAACTCTAAAACATCTCACGAACTTGCTCGAGCGATCAAATCGCCAAAATAACATCAAAATCAATGATTTGAGCCTTAAATCCAAGAATTCTTTCAAATTTCAAAAAATTTCAAATTTTCCAATTTAAGGCCGAAACCCGTCAAACAACGTCCGTTTGTAACCAAACTTTACAGGAAGCACTTAACCAACATATATGACCTGTACCGGGCATCGGAACCAAAATACGAGCCCGATACCATTACTTTCTGATCAAATTTCATTTTTATTTTCCTTAAACATTTTCAGAAAACAATTTCACGAAAAAAATCATTTCTCGGGCCTGGAACCTCGGAATTCGATTCTGGAAACACGTTCAACTCCCATATTTTTCTATAGACCTTCCGAGTCCAAACAATCACGGGTCCGGGTCCGTTTACCAAAAATATTGACCAAAGTCATCTTTAACAATATTAAATACCAAATTGTTTCAATTTTTTCCATAATTCATATATTTCAACACAAAGATATTCCGGACATACTCCTAAGTCCCAAATAATCTAACGAAGCTATCCAAACTATAAAATTCGCATTTCGAATCCGATATCAAAATTTCCACTTCCGGCCAAATTTTCTCAAAAACCTTCAATTTTCCATCTTTAGCCGAACGGCTCCAAAATGATCTACGGACCTCCGAATTCACTTGCGATTGTGCTCCCAAATCCAGAATCACCATACGGAGCTACTCCCAATCTCGGAATCCCAAACGGACATCAATAACACTGAAATGCATTTTAAACCAAACTGATACAATTTCTTTTAAAATGCTATCTTCCAGAATAGGCGCCAAAATGCTCCCGGGTTATCCAAAACCTGATCTGGGCATACGCCCAAGTCCAAAATCATCATACGAACCTGCTGGAACCTTCAGATCCAAATTCCGAGGCCGTTTACATAAAATTCCAATCCTAGTTCATTTCTTCAATTTTAAGCTTTCAAAATGAGAATTTCCATTTAGATTTGACTCCAAACTTCCTGAATTTTAATTCTGACCATACACACAAGTCAATATACCTGAGATGAAGCCGCTCATGGCCTAAAATTGCTGAATGATGCGCCGGAGCTCAAAACGACCGGTCGGGTCGTTACAACAGGATAAAAACATTTTAACACAGAACACATTAAATTAGTACAAAAAATTAAAGAAAAAATAAAAAATATTCCTGATTTAAATATGCCACTAGAAACAGACTACTTGATAATAGAAACAGACGGTAGTTTTGAAGGATGGGGAGCAGTTCTAAAAGCAAAACCAAATAAATATAGTGATAAGAGCACAGAAAAATATGTGCTTATCAAAGTGGTAAATATAAAGAAAAAAGAAATATGAGTAGTATAGATGCAGAGATATTAGCTGTAATTTGCGGATTAAATAGTTTTAAATTATATATACTAAATAAACAAGAAGTAACAATTAGAACTGATTGCGAAACCATAGTTAAATTTCACCAGAAGATAAATGCAAAGAATAGTAGTAGAAGAAGATGGTTAAATTTTATTGATACTATATCAATATATAATCTGGTTTTTGAACATATTAAAGGACAAGATAATAATTTAGCAGATCAGTTAAGTAGGCTTAAAATTACTGTCAATTAATAAATAAATATTTTACATGTACAGCATGAGACCAACAATTTCCAAGACTGAAGACAAATGGAAGGGCATTCAAGCCTCACCCTCCGACAGATACTTGCAGACAGTATTCGGTAATCTTCATTTTAAGCCACATACTTTGGGAGAACAGACAATTATGGAAAGAATAAATTTTGGAAAACATAATTTAATATTTTTTCCACCATCAAACATGTCATTTAGAGTCCTACCAGAATGTGTCATAGACAGACCTCAACGGTGTTTAATTGATAACTTATGGATAGCATATAATAAGAAAGACACTAAATATTTTATAGCATCTCTTAATGCCGTAAGGACAATATTTTACAGATAAAAACCAAGACAAAAGATTTACGTATTATGTGGTTATACATGGTCAGACAAATGGATATTTTTCAGACATGGTTAGAAGTACTAGATTCCATTAAGGATATAGAAAAACCACTTTTCAAGGGTTTTAATGATTTTACTGAACCATTAGATTATGCAAGAGGAATACTAGGACCAAACTACTATGTCTCCCCAGCACTCAGACAAAACCCAGAAAAAATCCCTCAATACAATATCCGAAAAGGCAATGACAAGATAATATTCTGTGATCATTGTTCATCAATGACATAAGCCTTTAAACGAATAAACCAGAAAAATGAAACCCTAGCACAAGAGAAAACAAAACTTATGGAGCAGGTAAAGGTATTATAACACAGGGTACAAGCGTTGAGATTTGAATTATCCCAGACTCAAGTTATTTCTCAACAAGATACAGAGATGAACAGTCCAAAACAGAGTTCTCAATCTCAAACAAAAATGGATGAGAAGGGTGTGCATTCCCCAATGAATGCAACAAGATCCATTGTATCAGATAATGATATAGCTAGTCCGGTTCAAACGGTAACTGGTAAAGACACATCAAATCCGTTTATGGTTGTCACTTTGCCAAAAAGTGAAGATGAAGGTTCATCGAGAAGAAGACTACCCAGAACATTAACACAAGGAGAAGCGTTAAAAAAGAAGAGTATACTTTCAAAAAAGAAAAAAAATGAAAAAATAGAAAATATAATAAAACAGACATTAGAAAACTTTTTTCAAGACAAGGAAGAACAAGACAAACACATGGTTAAGAATCCAAGTCCAAGACCAAGTCCAAATCTAAGTCCAAATCCAGAAAGGACCCAAAGTTCAGGAGAAGATGATAACTATGAAGACAACCTAAATTATCAAGATGCTCAAGATCCATATGAAGATGAGTCAGAAATGAGTTTCGATTCAATAGCTATACATAATTTAGACACATAAAAACAAAGTCCCAGTTAAACAGCAATTAAAGAGCACCAAAGACAAAGGAAACGAGGCTGGTATACATAGCAATAATGATAGCATACCAATGAGAAAAATAAAAAGGAAAAGAAGATGTGACAGAGAAATGCTAGCTGTGCTAAAAGACAAAAGTGATAAGTGACATAAAGTAAAGAAGATGTGACAAGAGGTAATATTAGTTGTGCTAAAAGACAAGTTAAAATTTTGAGTGGAAGAAAAAGTTACAAACACGGAAGGAATCTCCGACCAAGCCATGTGAAGATGGGGCCCAATTAAGTACCCTGCAAGGCTAGACAAGATAGATTACGGAAGAATTTGGAATCAGTTTTTCAAATCCGTCCCAAAATTTAGCTATAAAAAGGAGAAGAAATGTGATGACCCAAAATGTCATCTTTAAATTAAATAATTATCTCGGTATTTTAAGACCTTCAAAAGTGCTATTAATAAATCCTCGACTTGCGTGCGCAATCCGTATAATTTTTCGGAAGGTTCTTATGTTAAAAATGGATTAAATTGTGAACTAGAGCTTTAAAACTCAACTGAGTTGACTTCGGTCAATATTTTGGGTAAACGAACCCGGATAAAAGTTTTGACCATTCCGGTAGTTCCGTATCGTGATTTGGGACTTGGTTATATGGCTGAAATTGAATTTGGATGTCCCTAGATCAAATCATCGCCATTTAACGGAATCTAGAAATCTATGGTTAAAGATTTCTTAAGTTTGATAGGAGATTTGACCTTTTGATATCGGGGTCAGAATCCAGTTCTGAAACTTTTCATAGCTTTATTATGTAATTTATGACTGGTGTGCAAAATTTGAAGTCAATCGGACTTGATTTGATAGATTTTGCATCGAATATAGAAGTTGGACGTTCTTAGTTTCATTAGGCTTGAATTGGGGTGTGATTCAGGGTTTTAGCATTATTTGATGCGATTTGAGGTTTAGACTAAGTCCGTATCATGTTTTAGCACTTGTTGGTGTATTTTGTTTAAGTCCCGAGGGCCTCGGGTAGATTTCGGAAGGTCAACGGGTAGAAAAAGCTGCTGTAATTCTCTTTGGGAAGCTGCTGTCTTTTTTTTACAGCATCATGAACAGTGCCCGTGAACAGTACCCCGTGAACTGCCACGATCCAATTCCCGAACCTAGTCGTGATGGCGCCTCTCATGAAGACAAGGCTATCCAGACCAAAACGGGACACCTCTTTAAGTAGTTAATTATCATAAACAGTAATAAACATAATATAATATCCATAGGTTGCGAAAACTTTAATGATAGCAACAGTGGAAACCATCCCGACATAGCCCAAACCAGGGTGTCACAAGTCATGAGCTACTACAGAATCTGCTATAGGTCTACAAAGTACGGAATCCGATACAACAGTCTGAAGAAAACATAAATGATAGAGGATAAGAGAGACAAGGGGTTGCGGAAGTCAACAGCTACCTCGTAACTCCAAATCACTACCTAGCATGGAAGGAATCAACGCTCTAGTGCGGACTCTGCTATGCCTGAATCTGCACACATGGTGCAGGGAGTAATGTGAGTACTCCGATTCACTGATTAATAATAATAAATAATAATTGAAAGCAAGAAAACACGTACAGGCACAAAGCATTCTATGCAGAAGCAGTGAAATCACTTAAAACCAGTAAATCAGTGAAGTATCAAATGAAATCTCTTTTAAAGCAATTAAAACAGGTAATTTGGCAGTAAATAACAAGTAGAAATCTGCCCCTCGGGCTCAGTATCAAAATACAAGTAGAAATCTGCCCCTCAGGCACAATATCAAAATAACAAGTAGAAATCTGCCCCTCAGGCACAGTATCAGTCATTCAGTACAGTATCAGGCCCTCGGGCTCACTCTCAGAACAGTATCAGCCCCGCGGGCTATCTCACAATCACTCATATCATCCCCTCGGGTATAGTATCAATCACTCAGCATAATGGGTACCTGCGCTCACTGTGGGTGTGTAGACTCCGGAGGGGCCCCTTACGGCCCAAGCGCTATATCAAGCCACCTCGTGGCATCATCATTCAGCATATCCTCACATCACTCAAGCCACCGCGTGTCATATAAAGTATCTCAGGCCCTCGATCATATCACTCGGCCTCACATCACTCAAGCCACCGCGTGGCATATGTAGTAACTCAAGCCCTCGGCCTCATATCACTCAGCATATCCTCACATATGGCCCTCGGCCTCACTCAGTTCGGAAATCATCATAAGCCCCTCGGGCATTTGTAAAACAGCAGTTCTCAGCCCAAAATATCATTTAGAAATATCATTTAAGTTTCAAATCTGTATAAAAGTGGTTGAGTTTGTAAAACAATAAGTATCCACCAGACTGAGTTCGAGTACAAGTCAAAACAGTGAGGAAATAGTGATAAAAATTCCCGAAGGATTCAAATAATTGGCACGAAGCCCAAGTATGGCAATCAACCCAAAATCATGATGATAACAAATAAGTTTCAATCAAATATGCGGTAAAATCATCAATCGGGATGGACCAAGTCATAATCCCCAGTAGCAAAAGACCCAACGCTCATCATCCAGCGCGCGTCTCACCTCAATATAGCACTACGATGTGCAAATCCAGTGTTTCAAACCCTCAGATCATCATTTACAATCATTACTCACCTCGAACTGGCGAAATTTCTAGCTCGCGACGCCTTTGCCCCTCAAATTGGCCTCCACGCGCGTCGATCTATCCAAAATCAGAATGAATACATCACAATATGCTAAGGGAGCAAAGCCCAAGCGAAAACAATCAACAAAGGGCACGATTCCCGAAATTACCAAAACCCGAGCCCCGAGCCCACGTCTCGGAATCGGGTAAAATTTACATTTTTAGAATCCTCATACCCTCACGAGTATAACCATACCAAAATTATCCAATTCCGATACTATTTGGTCCTTCAAATCATCATTTTACATTTTTGAAAGGTTTCACAATTTTCTTCCCAAATTCCTTCCCTAATCACGAATTAAATGATAAATTCAATGATAGATTCATGTACACTAGTGAAATCTATGTTAAAATCACTTACTCCGATGAATTTCGTGAAAAACCTTCGAAAAATTGCCAAAATCCGAGCTCTCTAGGTCAAAATATCAAATTAAACCCAAAACCTCATATTTATAGAGTACCTCTCAGATTTCACCCTCCGCGGGCCGCACAAAACCGTCCGCGGTCCGCACAAAAATGACCGCGGCCGCACATCTTTCCTCTGCAGTGATAGGCTTTAGTATTTTGGCCATAACGTTTGCTACATATGTCCAAATTGCAATATCTAAACCTTTCTGGAAACTAGACACGAAGGGCTACACTTTCGTTTTTGAATCATCTCAAAATTCCTTGTAGATCAAAATATATGAGCTTCCGAAGTTGGACCGACGACCTGCGGATCTTCATGACGGCGGACCATTTTCCGCGCCCTGCACTAAATTCACCGCGCCCAGCACTAAAACTTCTGCCCCCATCCATTTTCTAAGTTCAGGAATGTCCGCACTCGCTCAAAACTCACCCGAAACGCACCCGAGGCCCTCAAACCTCAACCCAAATATACCAACACCTCCCATAACATCATTAACACCTTGTCGAGCTTTCGAATCACTCAAAATAACATCAAAACACCAAATCAACTTCGGATTCAAGCTTAAGAACTTAGAAATTTCAAATTCCACAAACAACGCCGAAACATATCAAATCGGGTCCGATTGACCCCAAATTTTGCACACAAGTCATAAATGACATAATGAAACTACTGCAACTCTCGGAATTTCATTGCGACCTTTATATTAAAATCTCACCTATCAACCGAAAATCGCCGAAATCTCAATTTCGCCAATTTAAACCTAAACCTTCCACGGACTTCCAAAATGCATTCCGATCACGCTCCTAAGTCCCAAATCACCTAACGTAGCTAACCAAATCATAAAAATTCTCATCCGAGATCAAATACACATAAGTCTAATTTTGGTCAAATCTTTCAAATTTAAGGCTTCGAGCTGAGAACTATTCTTCCAAATTCATTCTGATTGCCCTGAAGACCAAAACCAATGATTTACATAAGGCATAATGTATACACGGGGCAAGTCATGCCCGAAGACTGGTGATCAAAGTGCAAAAGTTCAAAACGACCGGTCGGGTCATTACATCCTCCCCCACTTGCACACACGTTCGTCCTCGAACGTGCCCGGAGTTGTCCTAGAAGCCAACCAATTGCTGAATAACTTTACCATGCATATGCTTGGAGGTGATCCCACATCACCCTATCTCATATAGGTTTGATAACACATTGTAACTAAAAATTTTACAGTCCAAATCCCATAAACCATAGAACCACATTTCCACTTCTAAAGTTATCGATAGGATCAGAATGTCACATCTATTTTCATAATTAGCCCGAACAAGCTGTAATCACCCATACTTGCAATCTCAGGTGCAATCACTTGATATGACACATAACTCAAACACTCGTAGTGATAACTTCTAATTATAGCAGCTGCACACAACACCGGAACACCGATAGAAAAACTCTTATCAACTAGAGTCTCACCCTAACACATTCATATATTGCCAATGATCACTAAAACATGCGGTAAGCCATAACCATTTCCCAAATTAAACATTCAAGAGGGCACTCTTCCTTTGGCAAATACCACAACAAATTTCTGAGCTGAAGCTCGATATTATCCTTCCAATATGCTGAAATCAAACCCGTTCGTATTCATTAATGATCCCAACAATCTCCTCTAATCCAACACACCACTCTAGTGACATGGCACCTTAATATAGGCCTAAGCCACAACTTGCATAATACGCGCACCAATAAGCAATAGTCCGAACATACCTCCAATCATGAAAATGACTCAAATAAAAGAGTTGTACTTCAAGCTCACTAGTACTGCCACAACACAAGGCTGAGAACCCGACTCGCATCGTAGGAACGTAACATACGAATCTAACCCGCAAGATCATACCTCCACATAACCTCTTTGCGATATGCAATCCTATCCAACACTGCTCTATATGGACCACCTCAAGTCACTATGCTCGAAATCGATAACCACGTATAATTTGATGTCTAGAACCAAAGAAAATCATCATACCCATGGTAGAGCAAATAACCTACATCACACAAACTCGGCAGGACATAACCAATACACCATTCACCGAGCAATACCAAATTTCTCTTCCCGCTCGACTTCCACTATGAAACCCCAATCGAACCATACCATAAGTGCCTATAGTCAACGAATCACAACACCTCACAACACAGAAAGGTAACTCATAGATCTCCCCAGATTACTAATAAGCTCAATAACAATCGAATCAACACATCCCTCAGCAATACAATTCAGAGCCAACCAAGCCGACTCAAATTAGAACACGCATCTGTGTTGGCCTGCCAACAAACTCCTTATCACGAAAATCCTAGAGCTGCTCTACAACTCCCTTAACTCTGTCGGTGCCATACGATACGGTACTCAACATCAAATCAATACCAAATTGAACAACCTTGCCTAGCGATATGCCCGACCATAAGAAACACATCCGAAAAGTCCCTCACCACCGGAACTGAATCAATATGAGGAGCCTCAGCACTGGCTCCCATTACAAGAGCCCAATTAAGAAAGGAAAATCCTTCCCAGATGTCGCTGGGCCTTCGAAATGTAAAAATCTCTCTAATAGGACATGATCCATCGAACATCGCCACTCAATTCATGGCATTTTCTGGCATGGCCAACAGTGTCGCCTTAGCGCAATAGCCCAGAATAACACAACACGGAGACAACCAGTCTGAACCTCATATCACGTCTAAGATCTAATCTACTAAGTAACAAAAGATCTGTTCGGGTCTCCAAACCCCGATAGTCACTAAACAGTACAGATATACACGATCTACAACCACACATAGCCTGAATATAAGAACTTCCGTCTCCAAATCCAGACGGCACATGAACCATCACATCCGATCCCAACTTCGCTGTCCGAATACATGCCACACCTCTAATACCCAGTAACATCACCAGAGATACCCTAAATTCTTCTATGCCACCAAGCAAACTCGAATATTAGTAGTCGATCTAGCCCGAAAGTATTACAAACAACGCCGAAACATATCAAATCAGGTCCGATTGAACCCAAATTTTGCACACAAGTCATAAATGACATAACGAAGCTACTGAAACTCTCGGAATTTCATTTCGACCTTTATATTAAAATCTCACCTATCAACCGGAAATCACCGAAATCTCATTTCGCCAATCCAAGCCTAAACCTTCCAGAAACTTCCAAAATGCATTTTGTTCACGCTCCTAAGCCCCAAATCACCTAACGGAGCTAACCAAATCATAAAAATTCCCATCCGAGATCAAATACACATAAGTCAAATTTTGGTCAAACCTTTCAAATTTAAGGCTTCAAACTGAGAACTGTTCTTCCAAAGTCATTCTGATTACCCTAAGCACCAAAACCAACGATTTACATAAGGCATACTGTATACACGGGGCAAGTCATGCCCGAATAATGGCGATCAAAGTGCAAAAGTTCAAAATGATCGGTCGGGTCGTTACATCGTGAATAGTGCCGGTGAACAGTGTAGTGAACAGTATTGACGCGTGAACAGTGCCCCCGACATTTTTTGGATAGATTCTTAAGTTTTGAAAACGGGACTCATCCCATTTTTCATTTTTATCAAATTGGAGCTCGGGGAGAGGCTCTTTTCGGGAGATTTTCAGAGAAAACAACGGGGTAAGTGTTCTTAACTTAACTTTGGTTAGATTCCGAATCTATTACTAGTTTTGGCATTTAATTGGTGATTTTAGTTGGGAAAATATTGAAAACCCTCTTGGTTTAATTTGAAGATTTGAGGGTCGAGTTGATGTCGGATTTTAGTAAAATTGGTATGGTTGGACTCGTGGTTGGATTGGCGATGTTGTAATCTATTATGAACAACCATTATGACTAGAGATGTGGTTATGGTTATACATATGGTGCGTTTTATGTCAAGATATCATTGTGATAATGTCGTGCTTGTAATGCGGAGATTAGTGTTATTGATATATACTTTGTGGTGCTTTTTTGGGTTGTGGACATGTTGTTAGGAGTTGTTTTGGTGTTACTCTGATAGGTGGATAGGCCCAATTACAGGGGAGACTCTACCGAAATTTCTGCAAAATTTGGGAGTTAGAAAAATTTGGGATATTGAAATGTGCAAAGAAAGAGATAAGTTACATTATGTGTTGGAGGACAGACTTTACTTATCATTTGAGGATGAATGACCCAAAGTCGGGGAGAATGTAATACCCCGTATTTGATGGGTGCATAGGCACGAGTTGCTATAGCCAGTCGGGACTAATATCCTGTTTTGACGTGAAAATTAGACCTTTTTGGAAATGATTGGAGTGTAAGAAATTTGTTTCAAAGTTTACAAATATGGATAAAGAAAATAATCTCAATTGAAATGGTATTGTCGGACTTATGTCGAATGCTCTAATGTGGGATCAACCGCGAGTATATGTGTAAAAGTAAAATCATCAATTTGGAAACGTCAGAATAATTCTTAGTACGTTCGAGGACGAACGTTTGTTTTAGAGGTGGAGAATGTGATGACCCAAAATGTCATCTTTAAATTAAATAATCATCTCGGTATTTTAAGACCTTGAAAAAAAGCGCTATCAATAATTCCTCGGCTTGCGTGCGCAGTCCATATAATTTTCTGGAAGGTTTTTGTATGAAAAATGGATTAAATTATGAATTAGAGCTTTAAAACTCAACTGGGTTGACTTCGGTCAACATTTTGAGCAAACGAACCCGGATCCAAGTTTTGACCATCTCAGTAGTTCTGTATTGTGATTTGGGACTTGGTCATAAGCCCGAAATCGAATTCGGATGTCCCTAGCTCAAACTATCGCCATTTAACGGAATCTAGAAATTTAAGGCTAAAGATTTCTTAAGTTTTACTGGAGATTTGACTTTTGAACAAACGATCTCGGAATGGAGATTTGATGATGTCAATAGCTTCGTATGATGATTTCGGACTTAGGCATATGTTCGGATTTGGATTTGAAAGTCCGTAAGAGAATTCTACACATTTTGGCGAAAGTTGAAAAAATATAAGATTTTGGAAAAGTCCGACTGAATGGTGAATTTTTGATAACGAGGTCAGATTTTAATTCCGAAAATGGGAATAGCTCCCTTACGTCAAATATGACTTGTGTGAAAAGTTTGAAGTCATTCCGGATTGATTTGATACGTTTCGGCGCAAAATATAGAAGTTAGAAGAATTGAAAACTCATAATTCAATTCATTGCGCGATTCAAAATTTTAGTGTTGTTTAGTGTGGTTTAAATCCACGAATAAGTTCGTATTGTATTTTAGGACATGTTGGCATATTTGATTAGAGTCCCGAGGGGCTCGGGTGAGTTTCGGAATGGTTTCGGGCCATTTTTAGGCCAATTAACTTGTTGGATTTTTGACAGCAAGGTTCGAAAATTCTGATGCGATGAGCATAATTGGGATGACCCAAAGGGTCATCACCTGTTTTCATATCCATTCCGAGCTTTCGAGGCCTTGAAAACCTCATTTACAGCTGTCTCGATTTGCGTGCAGAGTCCGGGCGCGTAGCCGGAAGCTCAAATATGAAATTCTGTGAAAATTTGCTAAGTTTTGATATTAAAATGAATAAATTTGACTTCGGTCAACATTTTGGGTAAACGAACCTGGACCCATGATTTGACGGTCCTAGGAGGTCCGTAGGAAAATATGGGACTTGGGCGTATGCCCGGAATCGAATTCCGAGGTCCCAGGCCCGAGAAATGAATTTTTGAGTAAACTTTTTTTCTGAAAATGTTTAAGGAAAATGGAAATGAAATTTGATTAGAAAGTGATGATATCGGGCCCGTATTTTGGTTCCGGCTCCCGGTATAGGTCTTATATATAGTTTAAGCACTTTCTGTAAAGTTTGGTTCGTTTGACGTGTTTCGCACTCAAAACAAAAATTTGATGTTTTATGAAATTTGAAAGAATTCTTGGATTTTAAAGCTTAATTCATGGTATATGATGTTATTTTGGCGATTTGATCGCACGGTTAAATTCGTAGGATGTTGTTGAGTTAGTGTATGTGTTTGGTTAGGAGCCTCGAGGGCTCGGGAGTGTTTCGGAGGTGTCTCGGAGTGATTTCGGACTTAGGGGAAATTGCAGAAACAGTACCGTATACAGTACCCCGTGAACAGTATCATGTACAGTACCCCGTGAACAGTACCGTGTACAGTACCCCGTGAACAGTCGTGAACAGTACCGAACACGTGAACAGTGCCCACGACATTTTCTGGACAGATTCTTAAGCTCTGAAAATGGGACTCGTCCCATTTTCCATTTTTAGCAAATTGGAGCTCGGGGAGAGGCGATTTTTGGGATATTTTCAGAGAAAACAACGGGGTAAGTGTTCTTAACTTAATTTTTGTTAGATTACCCGAATTTATTACTAGTTTTGGCATTTAATTGTTGATTTTAGTTAGGAAAATCTTGAAAACCCTCTTAGTTTAATTTGAAGATTTGGGGGTCGAATTGTTATCGAAATTGGATAAATTTGGTATGGTTGAACTCGTATCGGAATGGGTGTTCGGATTTCGTAAGTTTTTCGGGATTCGAAATGTGGGTCCCACTACTGAATATTAAAATGAATTTCGGATTTTTATCCGGAAAATTACTAAATTCTTATGCAATTCTTTCCTACGATCCGTGTTGAGTATTTCGAATTATTTGTGAATAGATTTGAAGCCTTTGGAGACAAATTCAAAAGGGAAAGTTGTGGTCGAGCAATTGATTGAAATTGCAAAGCGAGGTAAGTGTTTGGTTTAACCTTGACTTGAGGAAATAAGAATCCTCAACTTAATTATTATGTGAAATTTCATGTGTGTTGTGTATAGGTGAGGTGACGAGTATCTATGCACCACCAAATTTTCTGCTTTCGTGATCCTTTCCCCATTTCCAATATAATTGCTTTATGTTTTAATTGTTTCATGTTCATTGTTGTTTCTATGATTACTTGGCTTGTTAATTTGTTGTTAAGCCTTGTTGCAATTATTTTTTGTTGTTGTTTTCCTTGGTTTTATTATTGTACATAAAGATTGAGTGGTATATATATATATATATATATATATATATATGTATGTATTCCTGCTGGTTTCATTTTGAGATAATATTGATGAGTTTATGAGAAGTACGGTTTTCTGTTTACATTTGTTGAGATAAAAGTGTTGTGAAAGGCTTGGCCTGAATTGTGAAAGTTTTAATAAATTAAATAAATGATAGTGATAAGGATGGACATGTGAAATAAATGATAGCGATAAGGGTGGACAGGTGAAATAAATGATAGCGACAAGGGTGGGCAGGTGAAATAAATAATAGCGATAATGGTGGACAGGTGAAATAAATGATAGAGATAAGGGTGGACAGGTGGGATCAGGTTGCACGCCGCAACAAGACAGTGATAAGGGAGGACATTTATGTTTTACTGATTATTAATACAAGATTTGGAAAAAAAAAATTATTGTTTTACTCTATTTTTTCTCATACTCTACACATATGGTTATTTTAATGTAAAGATTGGAAATTTGGAGATTTGTGTGAGATCTTGGTTATAGCTGAGTCCTGGAATAGGCGACTGAGATATTTTATTTAATGTTACAATTTATCTTTCGTGTTGGTGTAGAATTGTTTTATTGCTTTATTATATATAATGTTGCAGGTTAAGTTACATTGCCTCGCCTTAGCCTCGTCACTACTTCATCGAGGTTAGGCTCGTGTCACGACCCGAATTTTACACCCTCGAGAGCCGTGATGGCGCCTACTGGTGAAATCTAGGTAAGCCAAATTATCCTAATTACTTAACCTTTTCCAGTTTTAAACCATTATCAGTGATGAGTAGATATCATGCAAATAGCAAAAATAATTAAGCGGAAGACAAAATCTGACAATTTATCTTAATACAAAACTGCAGAAGTCTAAATATAACCCTACCCAGAAATTGGTGTCACAACTTCACAGACGGTCTAAGAATACTACATACAAATTCTGAAAGATAAAATAAACATTGTTTCTGAAATGAATAAAGGAAACAGGATAAAGGAAAGGATAGGAGGTGACGCCAAGGCCCGCGGACGTCTGCATGACTATCTCGTGTCGCCTGTGTGGGCTGAAGACAACACCCTCACTGCGGTCCAAGCACTCCGATATCAGTATCTGCACACAGTGCATAGTGTAGTATCAGCACAACCGACCCCATGTGCTGGTAAGTGCCTAGCCTAACCTCGGCGAAGTAGTAATGAGGCTAGGACCAGACTACCAAATAAACATGTGCAATATAGCGTAAAAAATAATAGGAACCAGATAACAATGATGTCAACAATGATCAACTAGTGATATAAATAGTAGGCAACAAGAACACCATAAATGTTTCTCAACAAATAATAGATACAAGTGCAATCAATTTATCAAGTCCTTCAAATGTAAATCTTTCGCCTATAAATCCTTCAAGTAATAATCTCTAAGATAATATGCTTTTCAATGAATATATTTCCTTTAAATAAAATATCTTTCAAATAAGCATCTTTCGAATATAATTCTTTAGAGTAAATGTCACCTTGTGACGCCTCATTCACTTAACATAAAGTAGAGTACAACTTCCAACCCAATTAGGAAATCAACAAGAAAAGATGAAGTTATTTTTAGAAATCATTTGATAAAGAAGATACCCTTTTCAATTAAAGTACAATATCTAATGAATCCTTTACTTTTAATACGAGAAATCAATAAATTAAAATATAGTAGAAATTCCTTTTTAAGTAAAGTACAACCTCAAACGGTTTATGAAAAATTTAGTTGGGAAATCAATTGAGTTAAAAATGTAACAATTGTTGAAATTTGGGGTATTGAAAATATATAAAAAAGAGAAGGTAAAAACAGAATATCAAGAGAATTATAAAGGAATCAAAATCCAACCACTAACAAGAATAAGGAAAACAAAGGCAAATTTCACTTTCTTTTCACATCTTGTTGTAGGCGTGCAACCCGATCCCATTTCCTGTATCTCGTGGCAGGCGTGTCACCCGCTCCCATTTCATGTATCTCGTGGTAGGCGTACCACCCGCTCCCATTTCATTATATCTTGTGGTAGGCGTACCACCCGCTCCCATTTCATTATATCTTGTGGTAGGCGTACCACCCGCTCCCATTTCATTATATCTTGTGGTAGGCGTACCACCCGCTCTCATTTCATTATATCTTGTGGTAGGCGTACCACCCGCTCTCATTTCAAGCCAACAATAATCACGCGTACCACCCGCTCCCATTTTATTATATCTTGTGGTAGGCGTACCACCCGCTCCCAGTTACAAGCCAACAATATCACAAGGAATCCCGGCAAGGGAACAATAGCAATATAACAACTTCCTGGCAAGGGAACAATGATATTTCAACAACATCCCGGCAAGGGAACAATACTATCAAAACAAACATCCCGGCAAAGGAACAATAATATCAAACAAACATCCCGGGTGGGGAACAATAATATCAAACAAACATCCCGACAAGGGAACAATAATATCAAAACAAACCTCCCGGCAAGGGAATAATACTATCAAACAAACATCTCGGCAGGGGAACAATGATGATGATAACATATGAAGCGCAATAAACCACAACAGAGTCATAACAATTATAATACAAGACTCACGGACATGCTTGACACCAACGTATAGATACTCGTCGCCATGCCTATACGTCGTACTCCACAATTAACATATAGCAAATAAGACACAACTCCTAATCCCTCAAGCTAAGGTTAGACCAAACACTTACCTCGCTTTCCAACCAATTCAAAATTCCAACAAGCCTTTGCCTTGCGAATTCGTCCCCGAAATTCTCAAATCTAGTCATAAACAATTTGATTCAGTCAATAAAAATTATAGGAATTAATTCCATATGAAATTCTACATTTTCCATTAAAAATCCGAAATTGCACTAAAATTTCGCCCGTGGGCCCACGTCTCGGAACCCGACAAAAATTATGGAATATGAAACCTCATCCAACCACGAGTCCAACCATACCAATTTTACCAAAATCCGACATCAACTCGATCCTCAAATCTTCAAATTAAACCAAGAGGGTTTTCAAGATTTTTTCAACTAAAATCACCAATTAAATGCCAAAACTAGTAATAGATTCGGGTAATCTAACCAAAATTAAGTTAAGAACACTTACCTCGTTGTTTTATCTGAAAATCTCCCAAACATCGCCTCTCCCCGAGCTCCAATTTGATAAAAATGGAAAATGGGACGAGTCCTATTTTCCCAACTTAAGAATCTGTCCAGAAAATGTCGGGGAACTGTTCACGCTTTCGGGTACTGTTCACTACACTATTCACGGTGTACTGTTCACGGGTACTATTGATGGGATACTATTCATGGCTACTGTTCACGAGGTACTGTTCACGGGGTACTATTCATGGGTACTGTTTCTGCAATTTTCTGCAATTTTCCTAAGTCCGAAATCACTCCGAGACACCTCCGAAACACTCCCGAGCCCTCGGGGCTCCTAACCAAACACATACACTAACTCAACAACATCCTACGAACTTAATCGTGCGATCAAATCGCCAAAATAACGTCATATACCACGAATTAAGCTTCAAAATCCAAGAATTCTTTCAGATTTCATAAAACATCAAATTTTCCATTTTGAGTCCGAAACACGTCAAACGACGTCCGTTTTCAAGCAAACTTTACAAAAAGTGCTTAAACCATATATAAGACCTGTACCGGGCGCTGGAGCCAAAATACGGGCCTGATACCATCACTTTCTAATCAAATTTCATTTCCATTTTCCTTAAATATTTTCAGAAAATAATTTTACTCAAAAGTTCATTTCTCAGGCCTGGGACCTCGGAATTCGATTCTGGGCATACGCCCAAGTCCCATATTTTTCTATGGACCTCTCGGAACCATCAAATCACGGGTCCGGGTCCGTTTACCCAAAATGTTGACCGAAGTCAAATTTATTCATTTTAATATCAAAACTTAGCAAATTTTCTCAGAATTTCATATTTGAGATTCCGACTACGCGCCCGGAGTGTGCACGCAAATCGAGGAGACTGTAATTGAGGTTTTCAAGGCCTCGGAATCTCGAAATGGATAAGAAAACAGGTGATGACCCTTTGGGTCGTCACATTCTCCACCTCTAAAACAAACGTTCGTCCTCGAACGTACTAAGAATTATTCTGACGTTTCCAAATTGATGATTTTACTTTTACACATATACTCGCGGTTGATCCCACATTAGAGCATTCGACATAAGTCCGACAATACCATTTCAATTGAGATTATTTTCCTTATCCATATTTGTAAACTTTGAAACAAATTTCTTACACTCCAATCATTTCCAAAAAGGTCCAATTTTCACGTCAACACACGATATTAGTCCCGACTGGCTATAGCAACTCGTGCATATGCACCCATCAAATATGGGGTATTACATTCTCCCCGACTTTGGGTCATTCATCCTCAAATGAGAAGTAAAGTTTGTCCTTCAACACATAATGTAACTTATCTCTTTCTTTGCACATTTCAATATCCCAAATTTTCTAACTCCCAAATTTTGCAGAAATTTCGGCAGAGTCTCCCCTGTAATTGGGCCTATCCACCTGTCAGAGTAACACCAAAACAACTCCTAACAACATGTCCACAAACCGACAATGCACCACAAAGTATATATCAATAACACTAATCTCCGCATTACAAGCACGACATTATCACAATGATATTTTGACATAAAATGCATAATATGTATGACCATAACCACATTTCTGGTCTTAATGGTTGTTCATAATAGATTACAACATCGCCAATTAACCTCATGTTAACAAAATTTCGTTTCAAACCTCCAGTTTACTAACAACAAGGCATGAATATCTTATAATTACTTACCCGAATTAACGAGTCACAATTTAACGCCACCTGGGCTCTCACCTTGCAGGCTAAAACTCAATAGTTGCAATACAATTTTGGCAAATTATGCAAAGAGATATTCATACAAGAATTTTCAAATAAGCCTAATTGGGATGACTCCCTACAAGTGCTATAGCACGAATTTTAATTTCACAAACGGAGAATTTAAACACATAAATTTTTCACCACCAGGACCTCGTCCTTATATAACATCCACCGCAGCTTGTAGCCCGGTATAAATATTTCATATCATATTAAAAATGTGAGGATCTCATCCTCAACTCTGAATCACAAGTATTTTGCACATTGTGCCAACTAAAATTTTCCATTTCCTTTCTTCCTTCTTTCAAATAATTTCGATTAAACAAAATCACAACATACAACAATCCCTCTTACCGGTAGGGCATATAATTTACAACGAAAATCAATTATTTAGAAATTACATCAAACTCATCGAATTGATTAACAAAAGTCACTTTTAGCCTCACAACTATTTTTAGTGACCAACACATAATGATAGACATAGCTATCTCCATATAATCTCCCAACATAAGTATTCACATATGTACATTTAAGAATTATGAAGCTCACTCATAAGTGGAGCACAATAGGAGAACTTTCCTCGATACTCAAAACCGAATCAAGTTAAGGAAATTTTGACTTTATAATAATTCGAGACCGTACTTATAACGATACCGTATGGTGTATCAACCTCAGCCATACCATAGAAAATATATCAACGGACTAGGTCTCCACCTCTAGGGGTCTCACCTCCACCTCTAACATCCTGACCCCTACCTGATTTATTAGGTGATCTCTTGATATGTCTGCATCTTCCGTCGGAACCACAACTGGTCTAGTAAATACATTATCTTTCCACTACATCTACTTGTCATCTCAAACACAACAAAATCAACCTCATCGCTTTCGACTATTCTCATGTTCTGCAATACTTCATAGCAGCGGTCAAGATAATCTTGCGGGTCCTCAAAAGATGCACCGCTTAAGTGGTAGCGAAGAGCTTGGTGAAACCTATCCAACCTCCACAAACCCTCCAAAGATGTAATTGATCTATCACCGGTTTGTGATGTTGTTCAGCTGAAGAAGCGGCACGTGACTTCGCCATTCATGAAAGGACAAGAGTAGAGCATTCAATTTAGCAATGAGAGAATAAAATCGCACGATAGAGAAGAATGGAAGTGAAACTTTTCCTAACTCTATAGCCTCTGGGGGATAAATACAGACGTCTCCGTACCGATCCCTCAGACTTTACTAAGCTTGTCTGTGAATTGTGACACCTATGTAACCTAGAGCTCTGATACCAACTTGTCACGATCCGAATTTCACACCCTCGAGAGCCGTGATGGTGCCTACTGGTGAAAGCTAGGCAAGCCAAATTATCCTAATTACTTAACCTTTTCCAGTTTTAAAACATTATCAGTGATGAGTAGATATCATGCAAACAGCAAAAATAATTAAGCGGAAGACAAAATCTGACAATTTATCTTAATACAAAATTGCGGAAGTCTAAATACAACCCTACCCAGAATTTAGTGTCACAGCTTCACAGACGGTCTAAGAATACTACATACAAAGTCTAAAAGATAAAATAAACATTATTTCTGAAATGAATAAAGGAAACAGGATAAAGGAAAGGATAGGAGGTGACGCCAGGGCCCGCGGACGTCTGCACGACTACCTCGTGTCGCCTGTGTGGGCTGAAGACAGCACCCTCACTGTGGTCCAAGCACTCCGGTATCAGTATCTACACACAGTGCAGAGTGTAGTATCAGCACAACCGACCTCATGTGTTGGTAAGTGCCTAGCCTAACCTCGGCGAAGTAGTGACGAGGCTGGGACCAGACTACCAAATAAACCTTGTGCAATATAGCGTACAAAATAATAGGAAGCAGATAAAAATGATGTCAACAATGATCAACCAGTAATATAAATAGTAGGCAACAAGAACACCATAAATGTTTCTCAACAAATAATAGATACAAGTGCAATCAATTTATCAAGTCCTTCAAATGTAAATCTTTCGCCTATAAATCCTTCAAGTAATAATCTCTAAGATAATATACTTTTCAATGAATATATTTCGAATATATTTCCTTTAAATAAAATATCTTTCAAATAAGCATTTTTCAAATATAATTCTTTCGAGTAAATGTCACCTTGTGACGCCTCATTCACTTAACAAAAAGTAGAGTACAACTTCCAACCCAATTAGGAAATCAACAAGAAAAGATGAAGTTATTTTTAGAAATCATTTGATAAAGAAGATACCCATTTCAATTAAAGTACAATATCGAATGAATCCTTTACTTTTAATACGAGAAATCAATAAATCAAAACATAGTAGAAATTCCTTTTTAAGTAAAGTACAACCTCAAACTGTTTAAGGAAAATTTAGTTGGGAAATCAATTGAGTTAAAAATGTAACAATTGTTGAAAATTTGGAGTATTGAAAATATATAAAAAAAGAAGGTAAACACAGAATATCAAGAGAATTATAAAGGAATCAAAATCCAACCACTAACAAGAATAAGAAAAACAAAGGCAGATTTCACTTTCTTTTCACATCTTGTTGCAGGCGTGCAACCCGATCCCATTTCCTGTATCTCGTGGCAGGCGTGCCACCCTCTCCCATTTCATGTATATCGTGGTAGGCGTACCACCTACTCCCATTTCATTATATCTTGTGGTAGGCGTACCACTCGCTCCCATTTCATTATATATTGTGGTAGGCGTACCACCCGCTCTCATTTCATTATATCTTGTGGTAGGCGTACCACACGCTCTCATTTCATTATATCTTGTGGTAGGCATATCACCCCTCCCATTTCATTATATCTTGTGGTAGGTGTACCACCCGCTCCCATTTCATTATTGTCACACCTCCTTTTTCCGTACCCTCGAGGGTACAAGAGAGTTTTTTCCAATTAAAGGACAATCGAAACGAGATTTATTTATTTATTTCAGAGTCGCCACTTGGGAGATTTAGGGTGTCCCAAGTCACCAATTTTAATCCCGAATCGAGGAAAAGAATGACTCCATATTACAGTCTGCGTACCAGAAATTCGGATAAGGAATTCTGTTAACCCGGGAGAAGGTGTTAGGCATTCCCGAGTTCCGTGGTTCTAGCACGGTCGCTCAACTGTTATATTCGGCTTGATTATCTGATTTTATACAAATATGAACTTATGTGCAAATTTTAACTTTTTACCGCTTTTATTATATTTTTTAAAGGAATGTGAACATCGTTTAAAACATGTCTTTGGATTGCGTCACATGAAATACACCCGCGACCCGGAACATATTTTTATTCAATGTTTTAGGATTTGAATTTGGGTCGCATGAAATGCACAGCCGAGTTTAAGAAGGTAAGGTTTATTAAGGCACGTCCTAAAGAGACTAACGTATTATTATTTTAGGAAGAGGCCGTGAAGGTTCATTAAACGGCCAAATACAAAGTCTGGTCAATGGTTATGTATTTTATTGAGCGCCCCGGCGATGTGTGATTTACTTAGCGAAGCTCGTCTCACTTTTATTTTAAAGGATAAACCTATAAAGACTACATTTTTCTATTAAGTTTGTCTCTAAAAAATAAAAGAAAATTTCTCAATTAATTACATGCTGAAAACGTAACTTATTAGTTATTAAGTTACGGCTAATGTGAATGGAAAATTGCAATCGAGTTTGTACAAAGGAAAACTGCTTTCATTCTATATTCTATTATTCAATAATACTAGAACATGAGACAGATAATAATATCAAAACAACTTTGATTAATTTGAACTAATATTATTAGATGATGAAACTATACATATGCAACCCCCTTACTTATTAATAAATCGACTACATCATTATACAGAGAAAGAAAATTATATTCAAACACAAATCTAAACAGGAGGGATTCAACAGGAACAAAGCCTGATTAATATTTCATTTCGCTTCAAGCCGAGAGTGTACAAATGTGTACCTGGAAATGGCAATACAAGAAGAAACGAAATAGGAGTCAGCAGCAATAATACCACAGCAATAGCAGATTCAGCAACACCGCAAACCAGTAACAACCAGTAGAATAACCCAGTAACAGATTGAAAACCCAACAATACCAAAGTGCAATCGCAGTCAAAGCAGAAGAGAGACGCATACAAGATGCAGTAGTTTACTGCTTTTGAATGACACTCGAGAAAAGACAAACGGAATTTATTCAAGTAGAAGTTCAAGTTGCATTTCTCTTTTACTCTCAAAAATGTTTCAAGTCTGTCAGCTCTCAAGTGTAAAAAATCTTCTCAAGTGTTCAAGTCTTAAGTCTTGCTCCACACCCCTCTAATTCAAGTCCTTTTAATGTGTCAAATGACCCTATATATATAGCAAGACAAGTCTTCAATTACCAACCCTAAATTATTCCCCCAATGGCATGCTTTGTCCCACTTATTAATGTTTTCTTTATTTTAAACCTTGTCCCCCATGCCTACATTAAATAAATGCATCCACCACAACCCATTACAATTTGTCCCCCATGCTTACATTAAATAAGTACAATATTCCCTCCCATTATAATTTGTCTTGTCCCCCATTATGTTAAACAACTACATCAAAACTCCACCCCATTATATTTTGTCCCCCATGCTTAACATAAAGAATCAAGATAATGTTCAATTACCAAACTAACCCTCCGACCTTATTGTAATTACCATTCTACCCCCGAATGCAATGCAATTTACCAAATTACCCCCATCAGCTCTAAACACTCAATTAATCATAACTTAACCAAAATATAGCCAAGATGACCAATTTCTCAACAATCTTCAACAACAAATCATATGAACACAATGAACAACACAACTCAAAATTAATGGAATGAATTAACCATATCGGGAACCAATCCTGGTTAATTTAGACCAAAATGGATGAGCAAGGATACAACAATATTAACAAAAATATATGATTCAAATTAAATCAACCAATCAAAAACAAACATAAACTCACATTAAATCACTGGATTTAAATATGAACTTCAAACAAAGATGAACATGAACTAAATCTATTTTTTAAGCAACAAAACATGATGGATTCACATGACTCAAACAACACTAATAATTTCTGGAAAATACATAACATCATGAAACAAATTGAAGAAATAATTAATTAAATTTCAATTTGAATCTAACAAACATTAAACTAACAAATATTCACTTAAACAATAATACAAACATGAAATGAACATGAAAACAACTAACTAAATTCTATTTTGAAATCTGAAAATTAATTTAACAAAACATATGAACATGAACAAAACCAAAAATCAAATATCTACCGATTTTAGATTCGAGAAATATCAAAACGAAATACGGATAAAATAAAACTCAAAATCTACTAACCGGATCGAACGACATACGTACTAACCAACGACGAACTCGACTTTAAGAAGCACGTCAAAACAGTAGCGGCAGTTGATACGAAACAGAAGCAGCTGGGGTGTGTTCGGTTGTTCGTACGAAGAAGATAGGCAGAAGAAGCAGCGATGGAACAGATGCAGCAACGCATCCATGGACGACGAGCTGGAACAGATGCAGCTCAGCCATGGAGTCAACAGCGACGAGCTACTGTGTCAACGAAACATGAAGAAGAAAGCAGTGTTCGGACTGCTCGCAGTCGAAGACGAAGCAGTAAAGCTGGTCGTTTGGATGGGGAAGATGAAGGCAGTGACAACAGTAGCAGCTGCGCGAGCTTGGCCGTGACGAAGCAGCGGCGACGGGGCTTCGAACAACAGAAGGAGCAAACAGTGGGCTGGTCGACGCAGCAAGCAGAAGTAACTGGTGGGGTGACGGGTTGGTCGATGGTTAGGTGGTCATGGTCGACGAGGCTTGAAGATGCTTGTTTGGTTTTAATGGCGGATGAGGGGAGGGTCGTTTGGACGCGAGGGTGGTAGAGCTTGTGTGTGGTTGATGTGTGTGTGCGTGTGTTGTCGATAGGGAGGCAGAAGGGCTGCCATGGATGTGTGTTTGGAGTTTTAGTTATGGAGAAGAAGAAGATGGAGGGGGCGGGTAGGTTTTTTTTAGTTTTTAGGGTTTTTGTTTTTGGGTTTCAACAAGAAAAATGAAAAATGGGAGGGGGTTGGGCGGATGGTTTAATTATGGGGCGGACCGGGTCGACCCGGTTTAGAATGGACCGGGTCATGGGGAAGATTGGGCAATTATTTGGGCCTATGGTTTGAAAATTGAAGAAGTGGCCCAATCCGATTTTTCTTTGTATTTTTGTTCTCTTTTCTTCTTTTATTTTCTAAAACTAAATTATAAAAATACTTAAATTATTATTAAGAACTATATTAAGTTATAAAAGCGCAAATTAACTCCCACTAACAATTAACGCACAATTAAGTAATAATTAAGCATAATTGTTCATTTGGACATTAAATGCTAAAAATGCAAAAGATGCCTATTTTTGTAATTTTTAATTTTTGTAAAACAAACTTAATTACTAACAATTGTAGAATTAAATCCTACATGCAAAACGCGATATATTTTTGTATTTTTTTATTAATTTAACAAATAAACATGCAAAGACAAATACAAATAATTATCCAAAAATATCACAAAATACTCAAAATTGCACACCAAGGAAAATCATTTTATTTTGAATTTTTTGGGAGTAATTCTCATATAGGGCAAAAATCAGGTGCTTACAGCTGCCCCTCTTTGCCCGGAGACACGAAGGGTTTTCGTGCAAAGATAAAGCGAGCGATTTTTGCCCATCCGAGTACTCCGTGTGAAGCATTTTTTGAAAAATATTTAACCGAACCTTTGCTTCAAAGGTTTCCTACATATCCCTGGCTAAAGGGGAATCAGGTTAATATAGTTCGAGAAGTTTTGGTAGCTGGGACTACCGTGGGACTGCAGTGTTACTACTGTTGCATGCTGTTATCACTGCTTACCGATATCCTTGTTACACCGTGCTTAAAAGAAAACAAGAAGCTAGGCTAGACTGAAATTTGTTCTTGTTGCCTTGCTTTCTTGTAGGCTTGTGTTTCCTCCGGTGTTTTTCTTCCGTGGATTTGGGAATGATACTGGCCCTTTGCTTTTCGGAATAACAGTTTTCATCATTTTGCTCAGTCCGCTAGGGACATGACTTTCTTCATTAAGCTTCTCGGCGGTTCCTGTGGGGGTACGGCTCTCTTCATCAGATCTGTTATGCTGGGCATGATTTAATGTTCACATGCCACTTCTTTCAAAATGCGTCCTTTCTTCCTTTTGACTCAGACGCTTGAATTTGTGCTGGGACCTCTTGCTGCAACCTTTTGCTTCCTGGTGTTGGGAATTTTTATTGTTTCTTGCTGGGGATTCTTGTTGTAACCTTCTACCTTCCGGTGGGGTTACTGATTTCAAAATCTGCAATATAAGACTAAAAAGTATTCCCGTATTATACTGGTGGGCGACCTAGAACATAAATTATTCCCGCATTTTACTGGTGGGCGACCTAGAACAGAAAGTATTCCCGCATTTTACTGGTGGGCGACCTAGAACATAAATTATTCCCGCATTATACTGGTGGAAGTCCTAGAACAGAAAGTATTCCAGCATTTTACTGGTGGGCGACCTAGAACACGAAATAAAAAGACAGAAATGTGTTCCCGCATTATACTGGTGGGCGACCTAGAACAGAAATGAAAAGACAGAAATGTGTTCCCGCATTATACTGGTGGGCGACCTAGAACAGAAAGTATTCCCGCATTTTACTGGTGGGCGACCTAGAACAGAAAGTATTCCCGCATTTTACTAGTGGGCGACCTAGAACATAAATTATTCCCGCATTTTACTGGTGGGCGACCTAGAACATAAATTATTCCCGCATTTACCGGTGGGCGACCTAGAACAGAAAGTATTCCCGTATTATACTAGTGGGCGACCTAGAACATAAATTATTCCCGCATTTTACTGGTGGGCGACCTAGAACAGAAAGTATTCCCGCATTTTACTGGTGGGCGACCTAGAACAGAAAGTATTCCCGCATTTTACTGGTGGGCGACCTAGAACATAAATTATTCCCGCATTTTACTGGTGGGCGACCTAGAATAGAAAGTATTCCCGCATTATACTGGTGGGCGACCTAGAACAGAATGTATTCCCGCATTATACTGGTGGGCGACCTAGAACAGAAAGTATTCCAATTGGTTTCCTCGTTCCTCCGAGAAAATTTTTGACAACGGCAGAAAATTTTCTGCCCCGGTTTTGGTGACCTTTCTGGCATCGCGTCCTTCTGCCATCATCAACCTTTATTTTCCTGCAGCAGAAAAGGGACTATGTTAGTTTTAATCATGGTGGGCAGCTGTGTCTTTCCGCTGGGGGATGATTTTCTCTTTTTTTTTCTTGCTCTGCGCCCTTACAACTGGTTGGTGGACAAAGTTGCTTGCTGGGGGTGACCTGTCTGATGGGGATGGTTTTCCATTTATCCCCTTTTCTGCTTTTCTTTTTACAGAACAAACTGTGGGAATCCGCTTCCATCCTGAAACCATTCCCTTAGGAGTCTATTTCCTCCCATAACTGCAAGGCATAGAATTTTAACGCCTAGGGACAACCTTTAGGACTGTTAGGGTTATCTTGCAATGGATTATATGATCCTCTTTTGACCACTTCGGACTTGGGTCTGTGATTTATTGACATTCTGCGGGGAAACCCTCTCGGAACTTGGTTCACAGGTCCTTCACCCGTCATTTTCTACTCTCTTTACGTCACCCTTATTCTCGGCTTTTGGCCTATCGCTTTTGTATTTTGATTTTGTACCCCTTCGGCCTCTGGTAGTAAACTTTGAAAAATACTTTTCAAAACTAATTTTTTTAGAAAGAAATGAAAAAGATAGAAAAGGAGAAAAATCTTTCTGAATCAATACTTGGTGGAAAAAAAGGAAAAGAGAAGAACTTATCTGGATGACATGACTGGTCCTTATGATCATGACGTGCACCATAGATTCCTGACCCAGTCTATTTGTATCAATCAACTTGTCTGATGACCTTACTTGCTGGGGATAAATGGGTGTCCATTTCTTTGCGAATGTAGACCCTTTTGTTGATCTGTCTTGTCGCCTCACAGTGCCCTTCGAGGGATTTTCACTAATGAGACTCTCTTTTCTCTCAGCTCCCGGCGCCTTATGGTGCCTGTGAAGGTTTTCACCGATAAGACTCTCTCGTTTATATCTCTCATCTTTCGTCACCTTGTGGTGCCTGCGAAGGTTTTCACCGCCAAGACTCTCTCATTTTATTTCTTCACCGGAGAGTTGGAGTGCTGTCGATATGACCCTCTCTTCTGGAGATTCCTTTGTACTATCAATTTTTTTCCAGTTTTATGATCCTCTTCTTTGTCGGGGATCAGTGTATTATTCTTGGCTTTATTTGCCGGACTTGGCACCTCTTGGAGGTTGATCGGGAGGTCTTTTTTGGACATCGATGTTGGTTTTGGTGTGGGGCTAAAAGAAAGGCTATCAAAAATTTGAAATAACTTTCACGGGTGAGTCACTACAACTTTTGGAATCAAACCTTTGCTGGAACTTTAAAACATAACCTCTGACCTAGTTTTCTTGCTTGGGGGATTTTATTTTCACACTATGTTGAGCTATGTGCGTTACGCACACTGTGCCTATTATGCATACTTATGGACATCATGCACACTATGACCGAGCCGTGAGGCGCCTACGTATCCTCTTTGAGGAATCAGGTCAAACGTAGTTCCCACGGTTTTGTTTTTCTTGTGATTTTATCTTCTTCTTTTTCATTTTCTTTTACAATTTTCTTTTTCCTTCTCTTTTTTTCATATTTGTTTTTTCATTAGTGATTCCAAAAGAGGGATATGAAAGAATAACTTAAGGCTCAAAAGGGGGAAACAAGGGTAAAAAGTGTTTGGATAGAAGAAAGAATTGCCTCCGTCATTTCATTATCCAATAAGTACCAAGTACAAACAAACGAACCAATAATTGCCATAATCAAAGAAATTACGCATAATATCTCTTGACTGCATCCGAATTGATAGCCATGTCAACACATCTTACCTCGATATAAGTCAAACACAAAGCACCGTTGGACAATACTCTGGTCACGATATAAGGCCCTTGCCAAGTTGGGGCGAACTTGCCTTTTGCCTCGACCTGATGTGGGAGGATCTTCTTCAATACCTGCTGCCCTATTTCAAACTTCCTGGGGCGTACCTTCTTATTGTATGCCCTTGCCATTCTCTTCTGATATAGTTGACCATGGCACACTGCTGCCAATCTTTTCTCGTCTATCAAGCTCAACTGTTCTAGTCGAGCTTTGACCCATTCATCATCATCAATTTCAGCTTCAGCGACAATTCAGAGGGACGGAATTTGGACCTCCGCTAGTATTACGACCTCAGTTCCGTACACCAACAAATAAGGAGTTGCACCTATGGAAGTCCGGACGGTAGTGCGATAACCCAACAAAGCAAAGGGTAATCTCTCGTGCCATTGTCTGGACCCTTCCACCATCTTCCGCAGTATCTTCTTGATGTTCTTATTGGCTGCTTCGACCGCTCCATTCGCCTTGGGACGATATGGGGTGGAATTGCGGTGTGTAATCTTGAATTGTTGGCATACCTCTCTCATCAGGCTGCTGTTAAGATTTGCACCGTTATCCGTGATGATTACTTTTGGGATCCCAAATCTGCAGATGATATGGGAGTGCACAAAATCCACCACTGCCTTTTTAGTTACCGACTTGAAGGTTTTAGCCTCAACCCATTTGGTGAAGTAGTCAATGGTTACTAGAATGAACCTATGACCGTTGGATGTTGCCGGCTCGATAGGTCCAATGACATCCATGCCCCATGCAACAAACGGCCAGGGTGCTGACATCGCATGTAACTCTGTTGGCGGAGAATGAATCAGATCTCCATGTATCTGACATTAATGGCATTTCCTCACGAAAGTGATACAGTCATGCTCCATGGTAAGCCAATAATACCCTGCTCGAAGGATCTTCCTTGCCAATACATATCCGCTCATATGAGCCCGCAAACTCCTGCATGTACCTCTGCCATAACCGTTGTGGCTTGACCGGCGTCTATACATCTTAACAATCCCAAATCTGGGGTTCTTTTGTAAAAAACTCCTCTACTGAGGAAGAAGCCATTCGACAAATGCCGAAGGGCTCTTTTTTGGTCTCCAGTGGCCTGCTCCGGATATATCCCCATTCTGAGGTACTCCTTGATATCATGAAACCAAGGTTCACCATCTACTTCCTCTTCCACCGCGTTGCAATAAGCGTGCTGATCACGAACCTGGATGTGAAGAGGGTCAACATACATTTTGTTAGGGTGGTGCAACATTGACGCTAAGGTGGCCAATGCATCTGCAACCTCGTTGTGAACTCTCGGGATATGCTTGAATTTCACCGATCGAAATCGCTTGCTCAAATCGTGCAAGCATTGTCGATATGGTATGAGTTTCAAATCCCGTGTTTCCCATTCATCCTGAATCTGATGTACCAAGAGGTCCGAGTCTCCCAAGACCAAAACGTCTTGGACATCCATGTTCGCAGCCAATCGCAGACCCAAAATGCAAGCTTCATACTCGGTCATATTATTGGTGCAATAGAAGCGTAGTTGAGCTATAATAGGATAGTGGCGTCCTGTTTCAGAAATGAGTATTGCTCCTATTCCAACCCCTCTCGCGTTCGCGGCTCCATCGAAGAAAAGCTTCCAACCCAGTTCCTCGGGTAACTCCAGCTCACTTGTATGCATCACTTCTTCGTCGGGAAAATACGTTCTTAAAGGCTCATATTTTTCATCAACGGGATTCTCTGCCAGATGGTCGGCCAGCGCTTGGGCTTTCATGGTTGTCCTCGTCACATAGACGATATCGAACTCTGTGAGCAGAATTTGCCATTTTGCCAACCTCCCTGTGGGCATAGGTTTCTGAAAGATATACTTCAATGGGTCCAAATGGGATATGAGATAAGTAGTATACGAGGACAGGTAGTGTTTCAACTTCTGAGCTACCCAAGTTAGGGCGCAACATGTTTTCTCGAGTTGAGTGTACTTGACCTCATATACTGTGAATTTCTTGCTAAGATAGTAGATGGCCTGCTCCTTCCTTCCTGTGTCATCGTGTTGCCCCAGTACACAACCAAATGAATTTTCTAGGACCGTCAGATAAAGAATTAAGGGCTTCCCTGGCTTAGGTGGGACCAACATGGGTGGATTAGATAGATACCCTTTGATTTGGTCGAAAGCCTCTTGACACTCTACCGTCCAACTTACCGCAACATCCTTTTTCAGCAGCCGAAATATGGGCTCACAAGTTGCTGTGAGTTGAGCGTTGAACCTGCTGATGTAATTGAGTCTACCCAACAGACTCATTACCTCTGTTTTGTTCTTTGGCAGTGGAAAATCTCGGATGGATTCGATCTTAGATGGGTCCAGCTCAATACCCCGTCGACTGACGATGAATCCTAACAGCTTTCCTGATGGAACCCCGAATGCGCATTTGGCCGGGTTAAGCTTGATATCATACCTTCGGAGTCTTTGGAAGAATCTCCTTAGGTCTGCTACATGGTCTTCCTGACGCCAAGACTTTATGATCACATCATCTACGTACACCTCAATTTCTTTGTGTATCATGTCGTGAAACACAGCAGTCATTGCTCGCATGTACGTTGCCCCGACATTCTTCAGTCTGAACGACATTACCCGATAGCAGTAAGTTCCACATGGCGTGATAAATGCTGTCTTTTCTGCATCTTCCTCGTCCATTAGGATCTGATGATAACCCGCATAGCAATCCACAAAGGATCCGATCTCGCGCCCAGCGCAATTATCGATCAAGATATGGATGTTGGGCAATGGAAAATTGTCCTTGGGACTTGCTTTGTTGAGGTTGCGGTAGTCGACGCACACCCTGATTTTCCCATCCTTCTTTGGAACTGGTACCACATTGGCCAACCACTCGGGATATCGAGTGACCCGAATGACCTTCGCCTGCAACTGCTTAATCACCTCTTCTTTGATCTTTACACTCATTTCTGTTTTAAATTTCCTTAGCTTTTGCTTGACCGGAAGGTATACCGGGTTAGTGGGCAATTTGTGAACCATTAAATTGGTGCTTATTCCCGGCATATCATCATATGACCATGCAAAAACATCTTTGAATTCCACGAGGGTTTTGATCAATTCTTCCCTGACATTCGGCTCAATGTGGATGCTGATTTTGGTTTCTCGGACATTATCAACGTCTCCTAGATTCACAGCCTCAGTGTCATTTAGGTTAGGCTTGGGTTTCTCTCCAAATTGGCACAGTTCTCGGTTTATCTCTTCGAAGGCTTTATCTTCGTCATATTTAGATTCATCGTCACAAACGACCTCTTGTATCCTTAAGTCAGATTCAGATTGATTTATTAGACCGGGTCGAAGATCCGCTGTGCATGCCATGTCATTAGAACCAGTAAAAAGAGAACTGTTCAGAAAGAAAAAGAACAAAACAAAATTAAAATGAGACAAAAGAAGAAAACTTTATTAAACTTGCGGGATAAAAGGGTTCACACTTTTACAAAACAAAAGTAAAATTTGGATTACACCCTGGAATAATCCAAACAAAACAAAACAAACAAAAACATAAATCAAAGCCTACTACCAAGACTCCCCCCAGACAGGAAGAGGAGTAACCGTCCAATTGTTGGTTTTGGCCTCATGCCCCACAAACTGTATCTCTGCTCTGCTGGAACCTTCTCCAGCTTCTACCATACTGACATCAGCGAATAGCCTCTCAAAACCCTGATTCAGGTCCCCATCCATACCAATCAATGGTCCTAGAATCTTCGGGACCGATGGCCCTTTGGCGCTTGCTCTGACAAAAGATCTTGAAAGACGTGGCACCGGCTTGGGTAGAAACCAAACTCTCTTCTTCATCTTTCGCGCTTGCTTCCTATCTGCCGCAGTTGGTTTGAAACCCAAAACCGAAGGTTTCCAAGTTCTTGGGCAGGGAGACAGGTTGGACAATCCCCTGAAGCTTGACTCCCAGGCCTTTTCCCGGCACAAACCCGTTGCCCAACATTTCCGAGACCATCATTATTGTTGCGAGAGCTATCCTAGGGTACTGGAGGATCTCCCCCTCAGAAATCTTGTTTGCTGACATTGTATCAAAAATCTGGTAGACCCAAGGACCTTTGTCATCATCGGTCTCTATGAAGGGCGCAATGGCGCCACCCATGGTGCACGTTGTGTCCTCGCCGTGCAGCACGACCTCCTGCCTATCCCATTCGAACTTGACCATCTGATGTAGGGTGGAAGGCACTGCTTTGGCAGCGTGAATCCATGGTCGTCCTAACAGAAGGTTGTAAGATACTGCGACATCTAACACTTGGAACTCCATGGTAAACAGGACTGGGCCGATGGTCAATTCGAGTACAATATCCCCCATAGTGGCTGTCCCATTTCCGTCGAACCCTCGGATGCAGATGCTATTCTTGTGGATTCTTCCGTGGTCGATCCTTAACTGGTTTAGAGTGGATAATAGACAAATATTGGCACTTGAACCGTTATCCACCAATACCCGAGTAACTACCGAGTTTTCACATTTGACAGTTAGGTAGAGAGCTTTATTATGCTCCGTACCTTCTACCAGCAGATCATCATCTGAAAATGTTACCCTGTTCACCTCAAAAATCTTGTTGGCAATAGTTTCTAGGTGGTTTACAGAAATCTCGTTGGGCACGTAAGCTTCGTTCAATATCTTCATCAGGGCCCGACGATGCTCCTCAGAATGGATTAGTAATGACAGCAGCGAGATCTGGACCGGTGTTTTCCTCAGCTGTTCGACCACGGAGTAGTCCTGCACTTTCATCTTCTTCAAGAACTCCTCAGCCTCTTCTTCGGACACAGGTTTCATGGTTGCAGCTGGGTTGGTTCTTCTTAGCTCCACTGGAGCGAAACACCGTCCTGATCGAGTCAGCCCTTGCGCTTTACAACTGACTTCCTCCACTTGTTTTCCTTTGTACATCACCATCGCCTTCTCGTATTTCCAAGGCACAGCCTTGCTATCAATCATCGGTAACTGAATTACAGGCTTTATGGTGACCATTTCCCTGTATACCCCTTTTAACACAACTGCAGGGGTAGGTGGAGTCCCTGATATTACCAACTTGTTTGGCTCGGGTTTGCTTGTTACGGCGGACGGGCTCTTTCCCAATATCACTACTGGCTTGACGCCTTCTTTCTGCGACTGTACCCCGGTTCCTTCACTGGTCGATCCTTCTTTTGGAGCGGCCTGGATCATCATAACTGTCTGTGAAGGTTTTCTCAACTCTCTTCCCTCATATACTAACTCAATCATGTGAGTCTCGTGGTGCGCTGGCAGTGGGTTTTGGTTGATGTTAGGAGCCTCCAGTGTCTGGACCTCGATCTTATTAGCATCAATAAGATCTTGTATTGCATGCCTTAACTTCCAACACTTCTCGGTATCGTGCCCCAGCATCCCTGAGCAGTACTCACAGCTTATTTATTGGTCCAAGTTTTGGGGCGGGGGATTTGGTCCTCGAGTCTCGACCGGACTAACCAAACCCAATTGCCTCAATTTGTGGAACAAGGCGGTGTAGGTTTCTCCCAACTCAGTGAAGGTTCTATGTTTCCGCAGCCTGTCATTCCTAGTAGCTGGATTTCCCCGAAAGCCTGCCCCTGGAGGGTTTCTATATGCCCCTGGTGGAGGATAGGTGTTTTATGGTGGTGGATATGTGTTCTGGGGAGCCGGCGCACGCCATTGCGGGCGAACCGGAGGATGAGTGTATGTTTGGGCCTGGTGTACGGAGCAATATGGCTCTCGAGGCGGATAGCAGTGCTGTGGTGGGTTGTATGTGTAGTTTGGCCTGTGAGGTCTGGGTTGGTTTTAGTGGGGTTTTCCAGACCTGGGCCAACTGCTTGCCTCAATCGTGGCAATTTCTTATTTCTTCCTTCTTCCCAGCGCACCTCCTGTGCCGCTCTGAATAGCCTGGGTTGTGGCCTTGAGTGTCGAGTAATTCAGAATTTTGTCAGACCTCAGACCCTCCTCTATCATGACCCCTATCTTTACTACCTCGTTGAAGGATTTTCCAACTGTCGTCACCAAGTGACCAAAGTAGGTTGGATTCAGTGTTTGCAAGAAGTAGTCCACCATTTCTCCCTCTCTCATGGGAGGATCCACTCTAGCTGCTTGTTCTCTCCAGCGGAACCCGTACTCGCGAAAACTTTCCCCAGGCTTTTTCCCGGTCCTCAATAATGTGAGACGGTCAGGGACTATCTCGAGATTGTATTGGAAATGACGTGCGAAAGCCTGCGCCAGATCATCCCAAGTGTACCATCTGCTGGAATCCTGCCTGGTATACCATTCTAGTGCCGATCCGCTCAGACTTTGGCCGAAATAAGCTATCAGCAGCTCATCTTTGCCGCATGCCCCTCTCATTTTGCTGCAGAAACCCCGCAAATGTGCCATGGGGTCATCGTGCCCTTCATATAAATCAAACTTAGGCATCTTGAACCCAGCCGGGAGTTGGACGCCGGGAAAGGGCATAGATCTTTGTAGGCCACGCTGACTTGGTTGCCCAATCCGTGCAGGTTCCTGAAGGACTGCTCCAGGCTTTTGAATTTCCTCAATACCTCATCTTGTTCTGGGGCTTTAACCGGCTTTTCAATTTCTGTCGGTACCTCCAAATGTGGATTGTAGGCATGTGGTTCGGGGGCATGGAATGTAGGCTCAGGGGGATAGTATTGCATGTCGGGAGCCTGAAACAATGGCTCGCTGGCCGTTCTCTGCAGGGTGGCTGATGTGGGTCCCGCAAAAGTGGGAACATTTGGTGTTGGTAGAGGTTGATGCAGTGGTGGAGCTTGGGAATCGTGGGGGCTTCTTTCTTGATGATAACGGGGATTTGTGAGGCTTGTTGAAGGGCCGGAGTGAGGGTATTCCGTCATGTGCCCCAGTGGCTCAGGGCTCTTTTGTGCTTTGGCTAGACCTAGCTGCATTGCATTCATCTCTAGTCCCATCCTTTCAATCTTTTCCATCGCTTCTTTTAACAACTGGCTCATCGGCCTTTCTTCCTCGTTACTATTCTCTGAAGTAGTCATGCTCGTTGTTACCGGTCTTTTGGATCTGGTTTGGTAAGAGTGTGTTGCCAGAATTCTTTAACAACTAACTGTCTGGATATCAGACAACAACAAACTTTGTTAGTGTTAGAGTTTAACCGATTTGATAACAACACATAGAGGATGCAATGCTCCTAGGCAGTTAACCTTTTCTACATGCTTTACTTCAAACAACATGCGTCATCCCGGCTTGCTCATTTGTCCTTTTTAACGTACTTTGGGAAACCCTGTATTTTACTTTATTTTTGTATTTTCTTTCTTTCCCTTTTTTTCTCTTTCTTTCTTTCTTTATTAAAGCGGTCGAATCTTATGGAGATTGCCTACGTATCACGTCCCCGCGCGAATCAGACCAGGCGTAGTTCTGCCATAAGGTAAAAAACACACAAAATTCTTTTTGGAATCATTGAATTTATCATCAAAATTTGCTATTACAAATTACTTCAAACAAAAATAGCAACAGTACAGACTCCACAGTTTTTAACTTGATTTGGCTAAAAGAAAAGAAAACAACATATGGGAAAGCAAAAGGTCAAATGAACAGGACTTGACTGAAGACTAATTTTCCAACTTAGGGGCCCTCGAGGCATCATTCGGCATTTTCGTGGTTCTAGGTGTGAGGTCTCTCTGCAAGCTTTTCAATTCATTCATGATCCGGTGGACGCAGCCCATGATGGAAACAAGGAGGGTTTTCCGAGGCATTTGCTCGCATGCTAGGCATCTCATGTAGATGTAGCGCCCAATCTCGTCGATCCTTCCTCGAATGTTGTCCCTTTCAACGAACAATTGCTCTATTCGCCGGTTCTTTAATCCCAGTGCTTGAGCATTGTCAGCAAGTCGATCTTGGAATATCTCCATTTGTCTTTCCATGCAGGCCATTGCATCGTAACAATGTCTTCTGTCGGCCTAGGCATCTCGTGCTTGTTTGATGATTCGATCATGAAGAGTGGAGTTCGTCTTCCTTAATATCTCGATGCTCATTTCATAATCCCTTATGACCTGTTGCAGACGCTGCCTCCGGGCCATTGTACCTTTTGCCCATCTGACCTTCATCCTTGCTATGCAAGCTTCTGATTGTTCTAATTCTTCTTGGCTTTGGATGACCTGATTTCTCAAACTTGCTATCAATCTTTCGTCGGAGCGACACTTCTGTCGGTCAATGTTACTCTTACTGGCTTGGCGAAGGCGGGCCTTCAGTGTCTGGTTCTCTTGGGCTAGCTTGTTTTTTTTCAGCCTGCTCCGAGGTGACTTGCACGTTGTTCTCAAATACAAGCCTTTCAACTTGTTGCTTTAGCTTCCCGATTTCAACCCGGTAACCTTCCTCCCTTTTTAACCATCCCCATTGCTCCTGTGAATCATCTGTGAATTGTTGGACGTGGGCTCTTTTAGTAGGTCTTTGCCGAATTTGAAACCTTCTTTCGAACCAAGCATCGTACTTTGGGTCTACCTCACCTTTAGCTAGTTCTCGCACCATGGTCTTGGGTTCCAAGAATCTACATTCGTGCCACAGCTTTCTAATCTTCCCCTCGGGAAATATGACTCCCGGGCTCAGCTCCAAGGCATGCTTGCTCAGATCTTCATCAGTAGGGATTACTTGAAACCTGCCCAGCTGTCGTAATACCCGATGAGGAGCATATGGCTGGATGCTGCGAAGTCCCATTAAGAGAACATGACATTCTTCAGCCGACATGTAGATCACCTCAGTATCAATCAACCAACCGAATGCCCATTCAATTTGGTCAGTTGTTGTTGACCTTAACCGTGTAAACCATGCTTCGACACCTTCAGGAAATCTGGCACCTGTCATGCGCTTCTCGAAGCCGCTGATACAATTCCTCTCGGTCAACCCGTGGTTCATGTATCCTACTCGGTGATGGAGGTGTTCTTGCATCCATAGCTGAAGTAACAGATTGCAACCTTGGAAGAACTTGCCTCCTTCTCGGCATATAGTCAAAGCTCGGTAGATTTCGGACAAAATCAAAGGAACCACAGTACTGTCGGTTCTTTTGATTGCAACGTCGGCCATCCCTACAAGGCCTATCTTTATCTTTTTATCCTTCCTTGGACAGACCATGACTCCCAAGAACGCTGTGATGAAAGCCAAAGTACGTCTTCCTTCCCATTTGTTTCTGTTCCCGCCATGAGTTAGTCCAAGGTTTGGTTCCTCGAAACCTTGCGGATCTCCGTACCGCTGATACAAGAAATGGAGATCACAACATCCTCTCGATAAATCATCATGTTGTATCTTCCGACTGATGCTTAGTAGATCCAGAAACGCATGCGGAGATACTGGCCTCGGCGAAAGTAAATATTGCCCTCTTAACCTCTAATTCAATCCCGCATATCCGGCGACTTCCTCAAGTGTTGGTGAAAGTTCAAAGTCAACAAAGCGGAATACATTGCGGGTTGGGTCCCAAAATGGTATTAGAGCTTCAAGAATATCTGTCCTCGGCCTAACACTCAACAAATTGACAAAACCTCCCAATACTCTTCCCACTATCCCTTTGCTATCGGCTTCCAAGTCATTCCACCACATGTGGAGTTGAAGAGGGACCTCGCTGAGGGCCGAGAATGGTTCATTTTGCTCTGTGCTCATCCTGCACATTTATTAAGGTGATTTTTTAGGCGAAAACAAAAAACTTTATTTTGATTCCAAACAAAAAATCTTTGAAAAAAACAATATATGTATTTATATACATGTGTATATATATATATATATATATACATATATACTTTATGGTATATCATTATTGGTAAAATGAAAAAGGGAGTTGGACCCGATGAGGGTTGCCTACGTATCCCACATCCGGTGAGAATCAAACTGACGTAGTTCGGGTAATAAATTAACTAGTTTATTTTTATTTATTTTTTTGAAAATAAAGCAAATTAAAATAAAAACTCATTCCTCATTCTCAGCTTGCTATTTTTCTCTTTTCTCTTTTCCTTTGTTTTTAGTAAAACAAACTATTAAAATAAAATATACCCATTTTCTCTTCTATTTGAACTTGGTCATTTTTTTATTTTTTTTTTGTAAAAATTTCCCAACATTCAAAACCGGTCATCATGCATGTTTGAAGCAAATAAATGCACAAGCAGTGAGCAGGATGCATCAGGATGGCCTTTTCTGTTTCAGGTTGTTATTCCTAGACAGACCCAACCCCTGTGTTGAGTCCCCTAAGTCAAAAATGCACATGATGCAAATAAGCGTTCCTACTAGGGATCCGGCATGAAGTTGAGTTATTTTAGGTTCAGAACCTGGGTGTTTGTTCTAGACCTGGCTTACCCGAGCGGACAGCTCGAGCCGAGGGGGGGCAGCGTACGGGAATACAGAAGCTTCACCGGCTTAGCAACTTGTCCGAACCTCATTCTAAATTGGGATTTGACACTATACAGAAAAGAAGTCGTACGAAGTACACCCTTATTCATGATTTAGAAGACTCGGAGAGGATATGGGTTTCGGCATAATTTATATACAGTTCACAAAATATCAAAGCGGTAAAAGCAGTTAGTTAGCACATTGAGCACAGATCATGTAACAAAATCAGATAAAGCTGAATATAACAATTTATTTAAGCTCGAATTTCTAACCCTGAACCAGTGGTTCTGGGTCATTTCTCCCCAGCAGAGTCGCCAGAGCTGTCACACCTCCTTTTTCCGTACCCGCGAGGGTACAAGGGAGTTTTTTCCAATTAAAGGACAATCGAAACGGGATTTATTTATTTATTCAGAGTCGTCACTTGGGAGATTTAGGGTGTCCCAAGTCACCAATTTTAATCCCAAATCGAGGAAAAGAATGACTCCATATTACAGTCTGCGTATCAGAAATCCGGATAAGGAATTCTGTTAACCCGGGAGAAGGTGTTAGGCATTCCCGAGTTCCGTGGTTCTAGAACGGTCGCTCAACTGTCATATTCGGCTTATTATCTGATTTTAAATACAATTATGAACCGATGTGCCAATTTTAACTCTTTACCGCTTTTATTATATTTTTTAAAGGAATGTGAACATCGTTTAAAACATGTCTTTGGATTACGTCACATGAAATGCACCCACGATCCGGAACATATTTTTATTCAATGTTTTAGGATTTGAATTTGGGTCGCATGAAATGCACACCCAAGTTTAAGAAGGTAAGGTTTATTAAGGCGTGTCCTAAAGAGACTAACGTATTATTATTTTAGGAAGAGGCCGTGAAGGTTCATTAAACGGCCAAATCCAAAGTCTAGTCAATGGTTATGTATTTTATTGAGGGCCCCGGCGATGTGTGATTTATTTAGCGAGGCTCGTCTCATTTTTATTTTAAAGGATAAACCTATAACGACTACATTTTTCTATTAAGTTTGTCTCTAAAAATAAAAGAAAATTTCTCAATTAATTACATGCTGAAAACGTAACTTATTAGTTATTAAGTTACGGCTAATGTGAATGGAAAATTGCGATCGAGTTTGTACAAAGGAAAACTGCTTTCATTCTATATTCTATTATTCAATAATACTAGAACATGAGACAGATAATAATATCGAAACAACTTTGATTAATTTGAACTAATATTATTAGATGAAGAAACTATACATATGCAACCCCCTTACTCATTAATAAATCGACTACATCTTTATACAGAGAAAGAAAATTATATTCAAACACAAATCTAAACAGGAGGGATTCAACAGGAACAAAGCCTGATTAATATTTCATTTCGCTTCAAGCGGAGAGTGTACAAATGTGTACCTGGAAATGGCAATACAAGAAGAAACGAAATAGGAGTCAGCAGCAATAATACCACAGCAACAGCAGATTCAGCAAAACCGCAAACCAGTAACAATCAGTAGAATAACCCAGTAACAGATTGAAAACCCAACAATACCAAAGTGCAATCGCAGTCAAAGCAGAAGAGAGACGGATACAAGATGCAGTAGTTTACTGCTTTTGAATGACACTCGAGAAAAGACAAACGGAATTTATTCAAGTAGAAGTTCAAGTTGCATTTCTCTTTTACTCTCAAAAATGTTTCAAGTCTGTCAGCTCTCAAGTGTAAAAAATCTTCTCAAGTGTTCAAGTCTTAAGTCTTGTTCCACACCCCTCTAATTCAAGTCCTTTTAATGTGTCAAATGACCCTATATATATAGCAAGACAGGTCTTCAATTCTCAACCCCAAATTATTCCCCCAATGGCATGCTTTGTCCCACTTATTAATATTTTCTTTATTTTAAACCTTGTCCCCCATGCCTACATTAAATAAATGCATCCACCACAACCCATTACAATTTGTCCCCCATGCTTACATTAAATAAGTACAATATTCCCTCCCATTATAATTTGTCTTGCCCCCCATTATGTTAAACAAGTACATCAAAACTCCACCCCATTATATTTTGTCCCCCATGCTTAACATAAAGAATCAAGATAATGTTCAATTACCAAACTAACCCTCCAACCTTATTGCAATTACCATTTTACCCCCGAATGCAATGCAATTTACCAAATTACCCCCATCAGCTTTAAACACTCAATTAATCATAACTTAACCAAAATATAGCCAAGATGACCAATTTCTCAACAATCTTCAACAACAAATCATATGAACACGATGAACAACACAACTCAAAATTAATGGAATGAATTAACCATATCGGGAACCAATCCTGGTTAATTTAGACCAAAATGGATGAGCAAGGATACAACAATATTAATAAAAATATATGATTCAAATTAAATCAACCAATCAAAAACAAACATAAACTCACATTAAATCACTGGATTTAAACATGAACTTCAAACAAAGATGAACATGAACTAAATCTATTTTTTAAGCAACAAAACATGACGGATTCACATGACTCAAACAACACTAATAATTTCTGGAAAATACATAACAACATGAAACAAATTGAAGAAATAATTAATTAAATTTCAATTTGAATCTAACAAACATTAAACTAACAAATATTCACTTAAACAATAATACAAACATGAAATAAACATGAAAAACAACTAATTAAACTTCTATTTTGAAATCTGAAAATTAATTTAACAAAACATATGAACATGAACAAAACCAAAAATCAAATATCTACCGATTTTAGATTCGAGAAATATCAAAACGAAATACAGATAAAATAAAACTCAAAATCTACTAACCGGATCGAACGACATACGTACTAACCAACGACGAACTCGACTTTAAGAAGCACGTCGAAACAGTAGCGGCAGTTGATACAAAACAGAAGCAGCTGGGGTGCGTTAGGTTGTTCGTGCGAAGAAGATAGGCAGAAGAAGCAGCGATGGAACAGATGCAGCAACGCATCCATGGACGACGAGCTGGAACAGATGCAGCTCAGCCATGGAGTCAACAGCGACGAGCTACTGTGTCGACGAAACATGAAGAAGAAAGTAGTGTTCGGACTGTTCGCAGTCGAAGACGAAGCAGTAAAGCTGGTCGTTTGGATGGGGAAGATGAAGGCAGTGACAGCAGTAGCAACTGCGCGAGCTTGGCCGTGACGAAGCAGCGACGACGGGGCTTCGAACAATAGAAGGAGCAAACAGTGGGCTAGTCGACGCAGCAAGTAGAAGCAACTGGTGGTGACGGGTTGGTCGATGGTTAGGTGGTCATGGTCAACGAGGCTTGAAGATGCTTGTTTGGTTTTAATGGCGGATGAGGGGGGGTCGTTTGGACGCGAGGGTGGTAGAGCTTGTGTGTGGTTGATGTGTGTGTGTGTGTGTGTTGTCGATGGGGAGGCAGAAGGGCTGCCATGGATGTGTGTTTGGAGTTTTAGTTATGGAGAAGAAGAAGATAGAGGGGGGCGGGTAGGTTTTTTTTTAGTTTTTAGGGTTTTTGTTTTTGGGTTTCAACAAGAAAAATGAAAAATGGGAGGGGGTTGGGCGGATGGTTTAATTATGGGGCGGACCGGGTCGACCCGGTTTAGAATGGACCGGGTCATGGGGAAGATTGGGCAATTATTTGGGCCTATGGTTTGAAAATTGAAGAAGTGGCCCAATCCGATTTTTCTTTGTATTTTTGTTCTCTTTTCTTCTTTTATTTTCTAAAACTAAATTATAAAAATACTTAAATTATTATTAAGAACTAAATTAAGTTATAAAAGCGCAAATTAACTCCCAATAACAATTAACGCACAATTAAGTAATAATTAAGCATAAAATTGTTCATTTGGACATTAAATGTTAAAAATGCAAAAGATGGCTATTTTTGTAATTTTTAATTTTTGTAAAACAAACTTAATTACTAACAATTATAGAATTAAATACTACATGTAAAACGCGATATATTTTTGTATTTTTTATTAATTTAACAAATAAACATGCAAAGACAAATACAAATAATTATCCAAAAATATCACAAAATACTCAAAATTGCACACCAAGGAAAATCATTTTATTTTGAAACCAGCACTGATTTAGATATGACTCTTCTCTTTATATGTGTCTGAGGGAGAAACCAGCACTGATTTAGCAGATGGTACAACACTGTTTTGTTCTGATGGAAGGACCATTCAGTGGTGGCATGGGTTATATAGAAAGTTATCTGTTACATTTGCCTTTCGTTTGTCGAAAGTTATTAGCATACTCTGTATTTATCTTGAAAAATATTCAGGAGAGGCTCACATACACACAAGACCATTCAGTGATTTTAAATATGCATTTGTCTTGGAAAATACTCTGCATTTGTCTTAGATATGACTCTGCTCTTTATATGTGTCTGAAGGAGAAACCAACACTGATTTAGCACATGGTACAACACTGTTTTGTTCTGATGGAAGGACCATTCAGTGGTGGCATGGGTTATATAGAATGGGTGTTTTCCCTTACCTTCAGCAAAACTCTACCTGTGTCTTAGCTTCTGCTTCAGACTACTTCTTCCCTCTAATTTTCATAGTAGATTTTTATAAACGTGAGGGGAAAAAGATCTACATTTCTTGCCTCTATAAACTTGATGCATAGCAATCTAACTACTTGCTAATGCTTATTCATGCTTATTCATTTATGACTAGAGAACGAAATGTTCATTTACACTTGACTCTGCTCTTTATATGTGTCTGAGGGAGAAACCAGCTTGTCATGACTGAAGTATGTTGTATTTTTAAAAGAAATTGCATGACATTTCTTGATAGAAGAGTTGAAAATCCCACCTTTTTGTTTTCTTCTCCCCAGGTATACTCTGATTGTTTGCTCTTTGTCTGAATGTGTTGATTTATGTGAGTGATTCTCTGGTAATTGGTTTTGGTTTCAAACAGACAACAATAAAAGGCAAATTAAAAGCTAGATTTGGGAATCTGGAGTCTGTTAGTGCCAAAGTTATGATTTTATTCATCAGCCAAAAGAATTGGTTACTATATTATATTCAAGAAAGGGCAATATCATGTATTCACTATCAATGTTTCTTTTTTGTCGCAGAAAATGAAAGAACCCAACACTGAGAATCGCAAAAAGTTGAGATATCCACACACTACTAGCAAAAGAAGTTTTGCTAGAATATGCGAGGTTTGATATTTTTTTCTTATTATTCTTTTAAATATGAACTTGCTAGCCTGAACTATTTTATACCATTTTTTTATGTAACCAGGAAAAAAAGAAAGAAACTTCTGAACCTCTATCAAGTAAGGACATATTTGTGGCAAGAAAAGAAAGCCCGATCGAGTATACAAGGCCTCGTATGCGGATACTCTTAATAAAATTATACGAGTTACTAATTTAAAGTTTGTTGATATCATTTGTCTGTTATTAGTTATTGACTCAATTTTATATACTTTCTAATCTAAAATTGACTCAATTTGGTCTTGTAGGCTGAAATGGATAGAATACAATCAACACAAGAAATTGAAGATGGTGTTGATACCCAATTTTTTTTATATATTTTTTATGTACAAAATACTTTTAAAATAGCATATACATACATATATAAGCATGCCCAAGAGTTTTGGTATTCTTTCCTAATTTTTAAGATTTTAAAATCAATTTATTGTCTATTTTTAGCAGTACAAAATCCAATAATTATTCCCAAGATTATCAATTTTGGTGAATAATTTATTTTATTCTTATATTTACACCAAAATATAATTAAGGTGATTTTGTATATTTTTTACAAATCTATTTTGTATTTTTAAGCTAAATTGCATGTAATTGCAATTATAGCCTATCTCACGATTAGTAGCATTTTATAATTACAAAATTATTTCTAGTATTTATAAATTAATATTTATATATTGTTAATTGGCTCAGTACTTTTAGTTTGCTTTTAAAATTATTATTTTTACTATTTTTATAAAATAAAAGGGAAAACTAGCTATTGAACATCTAGCCTCATTCCATTTCAAATACAGCCTTTTTACCTTTCAATTTTAACCATTATTTGACCCAATCTTAACCCATTTGGACCAGCCCAATTTTTAATTTGACCAAACCCACAACCCGATCCAAATGACCTTTACCCGGTTCCCACCTACCCTTCTAAATCTGGGCCATTGATCGCGCAAGATCAACGGCCATAACTCACCCTTCTATAATTAAACCAAATGACCTACCCTAATCTCCCTCATTCTCACCTGACCCGCCGCTATTGAATCCCAAATGCTCTCAAATCCTCTCATCAACTCTTCGAAACCCTAGCCTCCTCCTACCTATTTCACCATGTTTTCACCGGAATCCATGGGTTCTCAGGCCATAGACGGTCTGTACTCACCCCTCTCCATCATTATACCTTGGGTGTTCGAGGTTTTGAAGGCTGACTTCGATGGTTCTTCCAGATCTTCTCAGATCTTCATTTCTATAGCTTCTTCGGCCATGCTCCGGCACATTCAGGCCTCAGGAGCCTGATTCCTCACCTCTTTGACTCAGGATCTGATTTTTCTTCCAAGCCTTTTTTCATTTCTAGGGTTTCTCCGAAACCCTAAGATATTCGAGGCTCTTCTCTGTTTATTTTCTTAGATCTATGGTATGTTCGTGTTCTACGGGGCTTCTGAAGTGTTTACCCTAAATTTTTTTTTCAAAAATCGTTTCTGAAAAAGTTTTCAAAAAAAATCTTTCTGATTCTTTCTTTATGTGTGTTTTTCTGTTCTATGCTCGTATGGCTTCTTTTACTATGCATGTACTATTCTCCTACTCTTCTTTTTCTACCATACATGTTACTCCTGTTAATCCTTGTTATGTTTCCCTTACTCTTCTACTATATGTACTTACTATTGAGTTTTTATTATTTTTGTTTGCTCTATTAGACTCTGTTTGCGTTCTTGTTGAACATGTTTCCTCTGTTTTAATTTAAGTTTGTATCACCTCTTCTTTTCTGAACTTGTTTAAGTTTCGAGTTTCTCAAATATGTTCTATATGACCTCAAATTAGCTTTCTTTCTTTGTATCATGTCTGTTTGTTTCTCGTAAGTCTTTGAAAGAGGCTTTTGAGCCTGTTTTAATGACTTGCCTTCTCATCTCTATGAAACCTTAGGATTTGGAGTTTCTTGGAAATTTTGAATTTGTGCGAGTTAGGGTTCCGCTTTGGGACCCTAAACTCTCAGACTCATTCTGAGTCTGCAAAATGGACTTGTACCCTTTCTTGCTCATGATTATGAACCTCTCTTTGAGTAAACTCTCTTCTATATAACTTCTTGATTAACATGTTTGTGTGCTTTATTTATGGGAACTCTTCTTTCAAAAGGTCTTTACCGACTAATTGATTGATTTCGAATTCCTTTTAATGAGTCCTGACTGATTGTTACTGATTCTCTCTAATTGAACCTTCTTTACCTTTCCTACTTGGTTCATTCGAGATTAAACCTATAATTTTGGTTTCATGGCTGTTTGATTGATTCCCTTGCCATATTTGGCACAAACTGTATGTCGTTGATTGTTTTCCTTAAATAACTTCTATGTACTTACCCCTTTTGTGCTACTTTGAAAAGGTTCTAATTAGAACTTCTTTCCTTAACTAATTTTTACCCGTTGAAATCAGAATCCCTTAACCAAAGGAAGGTTGATTTCAATGATATTTCCTTGCCTTTCTTACTTGCTTTCTGCACTATAAAAGGGACTGCCCTTCTGCACTTTTAAGACACCTTACACCTTCAGCTCACACGACCTACACACTACCAGTCCTTAACTCCAATTCAGTACTTACATACTTACAATACTGCTTTGAGTTCAATACTCTTACAGCATTCTACTCTTTTTGAGATCTTTTGGAACTGTTTGCTTGCAACTTGGCTTTCTCAAGACTGATTTTACTTGTTTGTTTTCCCTGAAACTGGTATGTTCTAATTTAACTTTTCTGGCTCACTCCCCTATGTGTTTATTTACAGTTTCTGCAAGCTTGTTTACTTTGTTGTTCATGTTCAGTGATTAATGTTAACTATGTAAACTGTTTTTTTGCATCTGCTATTTGTTATGAATTCCCTATACCCCCACTCCCTTCTATGTATTTGAGTTAAGTTTCATGGCATGACAACATCTAAGTTGCTGCTTAGGTCTGAACCTGATCCACAATGGATCCTAACTCCCAACTTTGGCTAACAGGCTGGTCAGGGGTGTACCAGCACTCCTAATTGTTGGGCATGACCACCAGCCTGTCCTGGCCTTCCCTTAAATCCCCTCTATGCACTTGCACTCTCTCTTAGATTCTAAGTTCTGCCCCCCTCCTATGAGCCTTGCTTTGGGACCTTGAGTTCCCTCTGAACTTGGACATTTGAGGGTCGGCTCTTCCACACTGCACTTGCTTAAGTTTGCAATATATTTGGGGTGTAAGCATTTCCCGGAGTCCACTTGACGCTCTTAGGGAACTTTAACACATCCCAAAATAGGGAAAGGCTTTGGGAATCTTATCCTGGAAGTTGGTTCATCTCATATTGTTAGACCTTGAGTCTGAATTAGGCTCCTTGGTTGTAGCTTAAATCTCTGATGTAATTTTACTTTTCTTCATTCATTCTGGTCTGTAATATTTTATAATAACTTATGGGGTTCTAAGTAAGAAGGGAAGGGTCATTTATGTATGCAAAGGGTAGACAACATGCTCATAGGTGTTACTATTTACAAGTTTTGCACTTATGCATTTCATATAGAAATCATGCCTATAGTTTCTGCACTTTTGCATTAGAAATCATGCCTATAAGTTTCTGCACTTTTGCATATCATATAGAAATCCCGCCTATAAGTTTCTGCACTTCTGCATATCATATAGAAATCCTGCCTATAAGTTTCTGTACTTCTGCATATCATATAGAAATCCCGCTTATAAGTTTCTGCACTTCTGCATATCATATAGAAATCCTGTCTGTAGGTTTTTTCTGCACTTCTGCATATAGAAATCATGATTATAGGTTTTCTGCACTTCCGCATATACCTCCATCATTAGGCAAACAGTTATAGGTTAAAATAACAAAATGCATCCTAGATACCATGTCTATAGGACTCCTGCACTTTCATAATTGTTTTAAACCAACGGCGCTTAGAAAGCATGCCTATAGGAGTAATTAACCGAATCTGAATCATTTGCAAGTCTAAAATCAGTAGTAATGTCGTTTAATATCTGCAGATCTTATTTTTTATATATATAATTAGTAATCCTTCTTTAAAATCGGAGTAAGAATCGTTAGATATCATGCCTATAGGTTTCACCTAGGCAAGTCATTAGGTAATTAATTAACTGTGTCAGTTTTGATAACTACAACCAAACAAGGCTAATTCAGACTCCTCATCTGAGAAATATGAGATAAATCAGCCTGTCCTAATGCTTTTAAATTTAATTCATATTATAACCAGTAATTGAAGTCATGCTAAATAATTTTCTCCTTTAAGTGAGGAGGCCTGTTTGAGCCCTTAAACTGCTACTTGTTTCCCCCTACTTGCTTATGTGTTTTGTTTGTCGTATTAGAATTTTGTCCTTTTAAAACTCTGGAAAAAAAAACAACCTCCCTCCCTTTAGGACTAGTAGTCTCAAATGCCTCCGGGACTGATAGGATCGTGATGGGTAATAGCATGCAGTAAGTGATGACACTATTCCGCATTTAATACCTTAACGGGGTGGGAAATGGTAGATATGGACATGATGACCAGTACGCTAATACCACGTGTGACCCCTCTTCTAAGGAGTGATTACCGGGTATTGCATTGATGTGATCCATATTGTTTGTAAACCTAGGACCCCTTCCCCTTTACTCGTTATCCCTTTTTTAACTGTCCAGACTATTTGCTTAAGATTTCTGTTTCCTTTATCTTTCTTCAAACTTTCAACTCACTTGCAACATTATGTGTAAATCCCCTTATATTTGAGACCTTTATTTGCTTACTTGTTAGTTAAAGTCACAATTGTAACATGGTCGGGAACCACACTAGTGGATCTTGGGGGGTGCCTAACACCTTCCCCTCGAGATAATTTCTAGCCCTTACCCGAACTCTGGTTTTCCAACTCGAACACTTCTTTAGTGTCCTAATGCACTTTAATCATTAGGTGACAACTCTTCAACCCAAAAAACCCAATTCCCAAGAGGGAACGAGTTGCCCTCCCAAATGTCATGAACCCGATTTCGCCTCTAAAAAGGGGGCGCGACAGCATGGCGACTCGACTGGGGAGTTCTTTAGGCTTTTACCATTTCATGTTACTTGTGACTTCACTGCTTCTTTATTACCTTTATTTAATGTCTTTACCTCTTTTCTTCTATGAAACTGACTTGGCTCTTTGTTTCTTTTCTTTAATGCTTTCTTTTACCGCTTTCCTTCAATATCGTTGTAATTATGAGCAATTATTGTAATCATTACTTTATGAACATACAAATACGTGACAACTTGTTTCATTCTTGTAATTGCATATTCAACATCATATTCCACTCGTGCCAAACAAAATATCATAGCAACGCTTATAATGAGTGGTTGCGCCATTCCAATATTATCCCCCCCCTAAATTTGGTAAAGGCGTATTTGCGGTAAAACCCGTCGATCAACGGTGCAGTCGACGATTTCGTGCCTTTCCCTCTTGAGTTGTCCGCTGAAGGGTATCGGTCTAATACCCATAGAAACCTTACTTTGTTCAATTGTTCATGCATCACCGTCAAACCTAGTCGAGTTAGTTATGTTGTCCGCATAATGACTCTTTAAGATAGCCTTGTCCAAAGTCCACTGGGTTTCCTTGAAACCCAAACGAACGCTACCATGTCTGTGCACTTATTTGGAGAACTAAATGCTGCTCATGCTAATTGTTGATATTTAATAGCCGAATCTGTCAGAAGTATGGCCTCACCCTTTTGTTTTGTAGAAATGAATGACAAAGTTCCCGACTTTAGTATGGTCAACATACCCTCACTCTTGCTGACCTGGTGGAGGAACCTCCCATCAAGTAACCAAATCAATGAATGGAAAGAGAGAGTCACCAGGGCTAGTGAGAAGCTGGAATATCTGGAATACAGTCTGTGGCAGTTGGAAGGGAAAGTGAGGAAAAGAGTCACCGACTGTCAAAACGCTGAGGAAGGCAAAGGAGAATGCCTGGCAAAGGCATTTTTACTAGAAAATCTGCGCGAGCTGGAGGATCTGATCAACGAAAGCATCCAACCTAAAGAAGGTCCTTCTGGGACCAAGTAGCTAGGAGTCCTTTCTTTTGCTTTAAGAATGTAATAAGGCCAATGGCCATTAGTGACATTTTATTTTCTGCTATTTTTAGTGTCGTTTTGGGATTCGTCTTATTTTTGTCAACTAAATGAGGTATTTAGCATTATAAGTTCTCCAAATCAACTTGTCACTAGGCCTACCTCGGGCACAATGAGGCTCCCAAATTACGACACGAATTATATTCTCGCACTATGCATTTAAATATCACAACTTCTTTTTCTTACAATCCGCACTAACTTGCTACCTTTGTTTTTTTTGTTTTATTCCCCTCCCTAAAGGTTAGTTCGTGCACTCTGGCATCGTCATCATACTCCACAAGATATAAGGGCTCTCTTCCTCCTCCTCCTCCGAGTCCTATCAGAAACAAGAACAAGGGAAAAATGGAAGATTTGAGCAACATCATAAAGGAGAACTCAGTTGAAAGGGTAGAGGTTCCTCGGGGTATTCAGGTTTCCAAGGAAAGTGCCTCCCATCTCGAACAAAAGTTGTTGAAATTTCTGGAAGAACTGGACCAAGTTCGGAACTTGGCAAGCTTGTCATTTTCCCTCACCACCCCAGATGTCAACATTCCCAACACTCAAAACCCCACACCTCCACAAAACATCCCTAAACCACAAAACTAATCCGCTCCCCATCACCACTGCAACACATGCCACACCTCAAACAACACCCCATTGCTCATCCCTGAACCACTAAACTCCACAAATGATCATCTCCACAACACCCCCATCTATGTGGAAACCATACCACACTATACTCAACCTATTTCAAGCATACCTGAGTCTGATAATAAAGACTCTCTTATCAGGAATCTGGCCACAGAACTCAAGAAGTTGACTAGCCGAGTTTAAGGTGTTGAAGGAAGCAAGGGGATCAAGGGATTGAATTACGAAAACCTTTGCATTCAGCCAGATGTCAAACTGCCCGAGGGGTACAAACCTCCCAAGTTCGAGATGTTTGATGGCACAGGGGATCCCAGAGTCCATTTGAGGACCTACTGAGACAAGCTAGTCAGAGTAGGGAAGGATAAAAAGATTCGCATGAAGCTTTTTATGAGAAGCCTAAAAGGGGATGCTCTATCTTGGTACATTATCCAAGACCCGAAGAAGTGGTCGAATTGGGTAAGTATGGCATCCAATTTCATGGACAGATTCAGATTCAACATAGAGAATGCACCAGATGTATTCAACATCCAGAACTTAAAGAAGAAACCTATGGAGACATTCCACGAGTATGCTACTCGTTGGAGATCAGAAGCTGCTAAGGTCAGGCCGGCTTTAGAAGAAGAACAAATGAATAGGTTTTTCGTCCAGGCTCAAGACCCACAATATTATAAGAGGTTGATGTTGATTGAAGGCCAGAAATATTCCGACATCATTAAGCTAGGGGAAAGGATCGAGGAAGGTATTAAAAGTGGTATGGTCACAAACTTTGAAGCATTACAGGCCACCAACAAGGCTCTACAATCTGGTGGTACGTCCAAGAAAAGGGATGTGAGTGTCGTGATGGTTGCACAGAGAACAAAGTCCCCAATCAAATACCAAACCTACCCATTACCTCCACTCACATATTAGCCTACCCCAAATTACCAAGCACGCTTTCCCTCTTACCAAGCTCCACCGCCTACTTACCAATCATCTCCACCTTCCGCATATCAGCCCACTTCGCCCAGATACTCTTAACCCACACCTGTCTACCAAGCCTACAACACCCAACAAACCCACTATCAATCACCTCCGCCTCGCCAAAATTTCCCTAGACCTCGACCAAACTTCGATCGCAGACCCCCCAAACAGTATACCGCCATTGCTGAAACCTATTGACCAGCTATATGAAAGGCTCAAAGCTGCTGGTTACGTCACCCCTATCCCTGCCATAAACCCCAAAAACCCCTCCCAATGGGTCAACCCAAACAAAACATGTGCATACCATTCCGGCATGAAGGGGTATACCATTGATGAGTGTCGCTCTCTGAAGGATAAGATCCAAGCTTTAATTGGCAACAAGATCATTGTGGCAAAGGAGCCTATTCCGAATGTCCGTAACAAACCTCTACCAGACCACAAGGGTGGAGGTGTTCACATGATTGAGATAGAAGACGATTGGGACCCCAAAGGGTCGATTGGATTGATCGCTGAAGGTGACGAGCCAAAGAAACCAACAGTCACCCTTAACCCGATTGTGGTCTAGATGCAACCTTTTGGAGACGCCTAAATGAACATGTCCATACCACTTGTGTTCGAAGCACCTTCTTCTGCAAAGACACCAGGGCCTATTGAGGTTGATTTTGGGTCCCCAAAGGCACCTGTACCATTTAAGGTTGTTGTATTACCTCCCAAAGCAAGGGTGTCCATTCCGGTGGCCATGACAGTCGTAACACTGTTCCACCTAAAGGCCATACCGTGGGATTACACCGCCGAGGCGAGAAGGAAAGGGAAAACCAAATCTGGAGAAGCAATTGTAGCATAGGGTATGACAAGAACCAGCAGGACAGGGTTTATACTCCAGAACATCTAGCTGAGTCCAGTAAGCAAGCCTCTGGACGACCAACCGTCACTGAAGCTGGGCCTAATGATATCTGGAGGAAGATACAAGCCAAAGAGTATTCGATCGTTGATCAGTTGAACAAAACGCCAGCCCAGATCTCTATCTTGGCTCTGCTATAAAGCTCTGACGCACATAAGAATGCCTTATTGAAGATGCTGAGCGAGGCATATGTGCCCAGCAACATAACTGGAGGAGAAATGGCAAACATGGTAGGGCAAGTATTGGAGAGTCACAAAATCACTTTCCACGAAGATGAGTTGCCACTTGAAGGGTTAAGCCACAACAAGGCGTTGCACATCACTATGCAATGCGAGGATTATTTTATCACCAGGGTCCTGATCGATGGGGGATCTAGCCTCAGTATTTGTCCGTTGGTAACACTCAGGACATTGGGAAAGGGTCTGCATAAAATCAAAGATGGGGCCATGAACGTCAAAGCCTTCGACGGTTCCCAAAGGTCCACTATTGGGGAGATTATCCTGTGTTTACAGATGGGGCCTACCTGTTTCGATGTTGACTTTCAAGTAATAGACGTGCCGACATCTTACAACTTGCTGTTGGGACGACCATGGATTCATGTCGCTGGAGCTGTAGCGTCAACACTACACCAGGCAATAAAGTTTGAGTGTAATCACCAAGAGGTGATCATTCACGGTGACGGTAGCAATCCCATATACAGTCGCCAGACCATCCTACCAATCTGAGGAAGAAGGAAGATAGGTGGGGAAACATATCACCATATCGAGCGAGTCAACGCCGTTGACAAGGATAAATGGTAGAATAACAAAATTGAAAGTATACTGAATTGGTGTGGATACGAACCTGGCAAGGGACTTGGTAAGAATCTCCAAGGAATCGCTAAGCCTATCAAGTTGAAGAAACACGGTACCACTTTTGGTATGGGATATGAATACACTTGGGAGGAGTTCAACCACTGGTCGCCACTATAGCGCAGTCCCTACTACCCGCTGGAGCATCCGATACCTCGCTTAGAGCAGACCTTCCAGCCAGCCGATGTCATATATGGGTCGGAAGAAGAGGAAGCACTGACATCGATGAAGAATTTGTTTTTGGAAGATGATAATATGGACTGTTATGTCATTTTTGAGGAGGAGAGGGAGGAAGGCCCTTCTATACAAGTTGTGAGCCGAGGAGCACGCCTCAACAATTGTTCCATCAGAACCACCAGGGCCCGAAAAGCTTCGGGGTAGCAAGGCTGAACAAAGCACCAAACGTTATCTTTATTTTTCTCTAGTTGACTTTTTTCCGCTTTTTTAATATTGAAATAAGAGCTCCAATGTTCAAAACAATTATGAAATTTATCAAAGCATTTCAGTTTCTTATAAATCTTTCTCTTATCGTTTACTTTATTTACACAGCATTACTATTACTTATCTTGATGAACCGACGATTGTGACATGTAACGAGACAATGCAACAAATGGATATAGACTCAGAAGAAGATGATATACCAGAAGAGGTTGTTAAATAGGTTGAGGATTTTGAGAACAGACCTAAGTCTAACCTGGACGAAACTGAGGTTGTCATCCTGGGAGATGCAGAAAATGTCAAAGAAACGCGCATCAGTGTTCATCTGTCACCATTAGAAAAGAAAGAGTATATGGAATTTCTAAGGGAATATGAGGGCATATCAGCCTGGTCTTATGATGACATGACTGGTCTCAGTACATCTATTGTATCTCACAAACTGCCAACCGATCCGACATGTCCACCAGTAAAACAGAAGCTCAGGAAGTTCAAACCCGACATGAGTTTGAAAATTAAGGAAGAAGTCACCAAGCAAGTCAAAGCCAAGGTTCTCAGGGTAGTAGAGTATCCAACATGGTTAGCCAATATTGTGCTAGTGCCGAAGAAGGACGGGAAGGTTAGAGTCTGTGTCGACTACTGGGATCTCAACCAGGCAAGTCCGAAAGACGACTTCCCCTTGCTGAACATACACATTCTAATTGACAACTACACCAAGCATGAATTGCAGTCGTTCGTTAATTGTTTCGCTGAGTATCATCAGATATGGATGGATGAGGAAGACGCGGAGAAAACGGCATTCATTATGCCGTGAGGGATGTATTGTTACAAGATGATGCCATTTGGTTAAAGAATGTTGGGGCCACCTACATGAGGGTCATGACTACTATTTTCCCTGACATGATACACAAAGAGATCGAGGTGTATGTAGACGACATCATCATAAAATCCAAGAGAGCCACTGACCACATGGAAGATTTGAGAAAGTTCTTCAACAGTCTAAGAAGGTACAACTTGAAGCTGAATCCCGCCAAGTGTGCATTCGGGATTCCAGCCGGAAAACTACTTGGGTTCATTGTGAGTCGCCGAGGAATAGAATTGGATCCGTCAAAGGTCAAAGCCATCCAAGAATTGCCACCACCAAAGAACAAGAAAGAGGTTATGAGTTTCTTGGGAAGACTTAACTGCATCAGCCGGTTCATAGCTCAATCCACTGTCACTTGTGAGCCAATCTTTAAGATGTTGAAGAAGGATGCCGCTACCAAATGGACTGATGATTGTCAGAAAGCCTTTGACAAAATCAAGGAATACCTGTCAACACCGCTAGTTTTGGTCCCGCCCGAGCTGGGTAGACCTCTATTACTCTACCTTACAGTACTGGATGGGGCTTTCGGTTGTGTCATGGGGCAGCATGATGAAACGGGAAGAAAGGAGCAGTTCTCCCCGCACGAGGCCTAGTATTCTCTATTGGAATGCACTTGTTGTGCTCTGACTTGGGTAGCTCAGAAGTTGAGGCACTATTTCTATGCCTATACTACTTATCTCATATCAAGAATGGATCCTTTGAAGTACATCTTTCAGAAGCCCATGCCCACTAGCAAGCTAGCCAAGTGGCAAATCCTACTGAGTGAATTCGACATTGTTTATGTGACTCAGAAGGCAATCAAAGGACAAGCACTGGCAGATCATCTTGCTGAAAATCCCGTGGATGGAGAATACGAGCCTCTAAAGACGTATTTTCCTGATGAAAAGGTATCTTTTATAGGGGAAGATATTGCAGAATCCTATGATGGTTGGAGAATGTTTTTCGACGGAGCAGCAAACTTCAAAGGAGCTGGCATAGGAGCGGTCCTAGTATTAGAAACCAGCCAGCATTATCTGGTGTCTACCAAGCTCAGGTTCTCGTGCACCAACAACATGGCCGAGTACGAAGCCTGCATCTTAGGGCTCAAGCTGGCCATTGACATGAACATTCAGGAATTACTAATGATCGAAGATTCAGACCTGCTTATACATCAGGTTCGAGAAGAATGGGCAACCAAGAACTCCAAGATACTCCCTTATCTGCATCATGTACAGGAGTTGAGGAAGAGGTTCACAAAGGCAGAGTTCCAACATGTTCCTAGAGTTCAGAATGAGTTTGTCGATGCATTGGCTACCCTGTCATCCATGATACAGCACCCAGACAAGAACTTCATTGATCCTATTCCGGTAAAGACCTATGATCAGCCAGCTTACTATGCTCATGTAGAAGAAGAAGCAGACGGAAAACGTTGGTTTCATGATATCAAGGAATATTTGACAAAGGGAGAATATCCAGAACTCGCAAATCCTACTCAAAAGCGCACACTTCGGAGATTATCCAACAACCTCTTTCATAGCGGAGGAATCCTGTATAGGAGGACTCCTGATTTGGGATTACTAAGGTGTGTTGACGCAAAGGAAGCATATAGGCTATTGGAGGAAATTCATGCAGGGACCTGTGGTCCACATATGAACGGCTTTGTCTTCGCCAAGAAAATACTCCGAGCTGGTTATTTTTGGATGACTATGGAACGGAATGCATCCAGTATGTCCAAAAATGTCATTGCTATCAGATACATGTAGACATGATAAAGGAGCCTCCAAACGAGCTTACTGCAACAAGCTCGCCATGGTCGTTTGCCACTTGGGGAATGGATGTTATCGTACCTATCGAGCCTGCCACATCAAACGGGCACAAGTTCATTCTAGTGGCAATTGATTATTTCACCAAATGGGTTGAAGCAGCGTCGTACAAAGCAGTGACTAAGAAAGTGGTAGTAGATTTTGTCCGCGACCGTATTGTTTGTCGGTTCGGAATTCCGGAGTCAATCATCACTGATAATGGTTCCAACCTGAATAGCGACCTGATGAAAGCCATGTGTGAAACCTTTAAGATCAAACACAAGAATTATACAACTTACAGACCTCAGATGAATGGAGCTGTAGAAGCCGCCAATAAGAATATCAAGAAAATACTAAGGAAGATGATAGAGAAGCATAAGTAGTGGCATGAGAAGTTATCATTTACTTTATTGGGATACCGCACCACAGTTCATACATCAATCGGGGCAACTCCCTATATGTTGGTTTATGGTACAGAAGCAGTCATTCCCGCCAAGGTAGATATTCCCTCCTTGAGAATCATACAGGAAGTAGAACTTGATGATACAGAATGGGTAAAGAGTTGCTATGAGCAGTTAGCTCTTATAGATGGGAAAAGAATGAATGCAGTTTGTCATGGTCAACTTTATCAGAACAGAATGTCTAGAGCCTTCAACAAAAGAGTCAAGCCGAGACAGTTTACACCGGGGCAGCTGGTGTTAAAAAAGATTTTCCTGCATTAAGATGAAGCCAAAGGGAAGTACTCTCCTAACTGGCAGGGTCCATACATGGTTCACTGGGTTCTAACCGGAGGAGCCCTCATACTTGCAGAAATGGACGGTGAAGTCTGGCCGAAGCTGATCAATTTAGATGCAGTGAAGCGATACTATGTGTAACTCTTACAATTTCCTATATGATGTAATTTGAACTACGCCTGACCTGATTCTCATTTAAGAGGGGATACGTAGGCAGCCCTATGGCTTCGGTCACAATTCAATAAAATTTTCATTTCCCCCCGCTATTGGAAACTGGGGCAGAATTTTGAGGAGGACCCTCAAAATTCCAAAGTTGATTTCAGCCATTTATCGCATGCAGTCGTCAGAAGCACCAGCCTAGTAAACTGGGGAAAACTTTTAAGGAGGACCCTCAAAATTCCAGAGCGAGAGAGGTTGCAATGTCTTGAACCGCATCACATTCGTCGGTTCATCTAAAGAAAACTATTTTAAATTATGTATTTATGTTAAAAAATTTCTAAATCATGCATGTCTGGTATCAAAATTGCTTCATTTAGCAACGCTACCTCAATGATACACAATGTCAAGTAGGACAAGCGAAGCTCATGGGGAAACGAACTAACCTTCCCCCCTTTTACAAAACTCACGATTTTTCTTTGGATGCAGGCACTCAAGTCGTAAAATCATCAGATATATACACTCATACTTCCCGGGAATACAACTCTCGGAATCATCACCTATTTACAGTTGCTATCCATACACGACATCCACAGCAGCCACAATATAGCAATCAGCTATCAGCTATCATCTATCAGCTAGGAGATTTCATTACTATTTGCCTTTTATTTTCTGCATTGCATAAGGCTACCTTTCTACCTTCCGAGGTTAAGCTCTACTCTATCTGCATTTCTCTACATTGCATAAGGCTACCTTTCTGCCTTCCGAGACTAAGCTCTGTCTCCATCTGCATTTCTCTGCATTACATAAGGCTACCTTTCTGCCTTCCGAGGCTAAGCTCTGTCTCCATCTACATCTTTTGCATTGCATAAGGCTACCTTTCTGCCTTTTGATGTTATGCTCTACCTCCATCTGCATCTTCTGCATTGCATATGGCTACCTTCCTGCCTTTCGAGACTAAGCTTTGTCTCCATCTGCATTTTCTGCATTGCATAAGGCTACCTTTCTGCCTTCCGAGGTTAAGCTCTACCTCCATCTGCATCTCCTGCATTGCATAAGGCTACCTTTCTGCCTTCCGAGGTTAAGCTCTACCTCCATCTGCATGGCTAAAATACCGCCACCTTATTTCTCTGCATGGCTGAAATATCGCCACTCTATTTCTCTTACATGACTGAAATACCACCATCTTATTTCTCTTGCATGGCTGAAATACCGCCACCCTTTATTTACGTCTTGCATCAGCTGAAAGATCGCCATCTTCTGCATTTTCATGGGCTGAAAGATCACCAAATTGTCCAAAGGCATTATTGTTCGGAGGCACCATTTGCACAGCCCGAGAACTCCATGCCACGGCCTGAAGAGCCCATTTTTATCTTTTGCATATCATTTTTCAAAGGCCTCAGGGTTCGGAGGCATCATCCTCATAGCCCGAGAACATCATTTCATAGCCTGCGAATCCTTTATCATACGCTTCATGGCCTAGGACATCATCGTCCGAGGACGTCATCCTAACCGTCCAAAGACAGCATTCACGGTCCAACAAGAACTTGCATCACGTTTAAATTTATGCACAATATATATATGCTGGTATTGTTCATTCGTAGGTACACCGGCTAGCAATAGCCATCTCAGCAGGAGCGATCCTGCTCCAATTCCCACAGCCTATCAGACTCTCAGACTTTTACCATCCTTTCTCAACCTGAACATCGCGTCCGTTTTTTGAAAATCGCCATCGGCATATTCCACCAATGGATCCCGAACTACATATGGCCTGATTCCTGTAATACCAGGGATATGTAGGCAGCTCAAAAACCAGAGCTCGGTCAAAACTCTTCAAAATCTTTTCATTCGGTCAAAATTGGCCATCATATCTTTACCTGACAACTCTTTCATCCTTCCCGGGTAAAGAGGGGCAGCTGTTGATACCCAATTTTTTCCTATGTACTTTTATATACAAAATACTTTAAAAATAGCATATACATACATATATAAGCATTCCCAAGAGTTTTGGTATTCTTTCCTAATTTTTAAGATTTTAAAATCAATTTATTGTCTATTTTTAGCAGTACAAAATCCAATAATTATTCCCAAGATTATCAATTTTGGTGAATAATTTATTTTATTCTCATATTTACACCAAAATATAATTAATGTAATTTTTGTATATTTTTTACAAATCTATTTGGTATTATTAAGCTAAATTGCATGTAATTGCAATTATAGCCTATCTCACGATTAGTAGCATTTTATAATTATAAAATTATTTCTAGTATTTTTAAATTAATATTTATATATTATTAATTGGCTCAGTACTTTTAGTTTTCTTTTAAAATTATTTTTTTTACTATTTTTATAAAATAAAAGGGAAAACTAGTTATTTAACATATAGCCTCATTCCATTTCAAATACAGCCTTTTTACCTTTCAATTTTAACCATTATTTGACCCAATCTTAACCCATTTGGACCGGCCCAATTTTTAATTTGACCAAACCCACAATCCGATCCATATGACCCTTACCCGATTCCCACCTACCCTCCTAAATCTGGGCCGGTGATCACACAAGATCAACGGCCATAACTCACCCTTCCATAATTAAACCAAACGACCTACCCTAATCTCCTTCATTCTCACCTGACCTTCCGCCTTTGAATCCCAAACGCTCTCAAATCCTCTCATCAGCTCTTCGAAACCCTAGCCTCCTCCTACCTTATTTCACCATGTTTTCACCGGAATCCATGGCTTCTCAGGCCATGGACGGTCTGTACTCACCCCTCTCCATCATTATACCTTGGGTATTCGAGGTTTTGAAGGCTGACTTCGATGGTTCTTCCAGATCTTCTCAGATCTCCATTTCTATAGCTTCTCCGGCCATGCTCCGGCACATTCAGGCCCCAGGAGCCTGATTCCTCACCTCTTCGACTCAGGATCTGATTTTTCTTCCAAGACTTTATCCTTTCTAGGGTTTCGAAAACCCTAAGTTGTTCGAGGCTCTTCTCTGTTTATTTTCTTAGATCTATGGTATGTTCGTGTTCTACTAGGCTTTTAAAGTGTTTACCCCAAATTTTATTTTCAAAAATCGTTTCTGAAAAAGTTTTCAAAAAAGATCTTTCTGATTCTTTCTTTATGTGTGTTTGTCTGTGCTATGCTCGTATGGCTTCTTTTACTACGCATGTACTGTTCCCCTACTCTTCTTTTTCTACTATACCTGTTACTCTTGTTAATCTTTGTTATGTTTCCCTTACTCTTCTACTATATGTGCTTACTGTTGAGTTTTTTTTATTTTTGTATGCTCTATTAGACTTTGTTTGCGTTATTGCTGAACATGTTTCCTCTGTTTTAATTTAAGTCTGTATCACCTCTTCTTTTCTGAACTTGTTTAAGTTCCGAGTTTCTCAAATATGTTCTCTATGACCTCAAATTAGCGTTCTTTATTTGTATCATGTCTGTTTGTTTCTCATAAGTCTTTGGAAGAGGCTTCTGAGCCTGTTTCAATGACTTGCCTTCTCATCTCTATGAAACCCTAGGATTTGGGGGTTTCTTGTCAATTTTGAATTTGTGTGAGTTAGGGTTCTGCTTTGGAACCCTGAACTCTCAGACTCATTGTGAGTCTGCAAACTGGACTTGTACCCTTTCTTGCTCATGTTTCTGAACCTCTCTTTGAGTAAACTCTCTTCTGTATAACTTCTTGATTCACATGTTTGTGTGCTTTATATATGGGAACTCTTCTTTCAAAATGTCTTTACCGACTAATTGATTGATTTCGAATTCCTTTTAATGAGTCCTAACTGATTGTTACTGATTCTCTCTAATTGAACCTTCTTTATCTTTAATAACCTGGTTCATTCGAGATTAAACCTGTAATTTTTGTTTCATGGTTGTTTGATTGATTCCTTTACCATATTTGGCACAAACCGTATGCCGTTGATTGTTTTCCTTAAATAACTTCTATGTACTTACCCCTTTTGTGCTACTTTGAAAAGATTTTAATTAGAACTTCTTTCCTTAACTAATTTTTACCCGTTGAAATCAGAATCCCTTAACCAAAGGGAGGTTGATTTCAATGATATTTCCTTGCCTTTCTTACTTGCTTTCTGCACTATAAAAGGGACTGCCCTTCTGCACTTTTAAGACACCTTACACCTTCAGCTCACACGACCTACACACTACCAGTCCTTAACTCCAATTCAATACTTACATACTTACAATACTGCTTTGAGTTCAATACTCTTACAGTATTCTACTCTTTCTGAGATCTTTTGGAATTGTTTACTTGCAACTTGGCTTTCTCAAGACTGCTTTTACTTGTTTGTTTTCCCTGAAACTGGTATGTTCTAATTTAACTTTTCAGCCTCACTCCCCTATGTGTTTATTTACAGTTTCTGCAAGCTTGTTTACTTTATTATTCATGTTCAATGATTAATATTAACTATGTAAACTATTTTTTTTTCTTTGCATCTTTTGTTTGTTATGAATTCTCTATACCCCCATTCCCTTCTATGTGTTTGAGTTAAGGTTCATGGCCTGACAACATCCAAGTTGTTGCTTAGGTTTGAACCTGATCCTCCATGGATCCTAACTCCCAACTTTAGCTAACAGGCTGGTCAGGGGTGTACCAGCACTCCTAATTGTTGGGCATGACCACCAGCCTGTCATGGCCTTCCCCTAAATCACCTCTATGCACTTGCACTCTCTCTTAGATTCTAAGTTCTGCCCCCCTCCTATGAGCCTTGCTTTGGGACCTTGAGTTCCCTATGAACTTGGACATTTGAGGGCTGACTCTTCCACACTGCACTTGCTTAAGTCTGCAATATATTTGGGGTGTAAGCACTTCCCGGAGTCCACTTGAGGCTCTTAGGGAACTTTGACACATCCCAAATTAGGGAAAGGCTTTGGGAATCTTATCCTGAAAGTAGGTTCATCTCATATTGTTAGACCTTGAGTCAGAATTAGGTTCCTTGGTTGTAGCTTAAATCTCTGATGTAATTTTACTTTTCTTGATTCATTCTGGTCTGTAATATTTTATAATAACTTATGGGGTTCTAAGTAAGAAGGGAAGGGTCATTTATGTGTGCAAAGGGTAGACAGCATGCTCATAGGTGTTACTATTTACAAGTTCTACACTTATGCATTTCATATAGAAATCCTGCCTATAGTTTCTGCACTTTTGCATTAGAAATCCTGCCTATAAATTTCTGCACTTCTGCATATTATATAGAAATCCCGCCTATAAGTTTCTGCGCTTCTGCATATCATATAGAAATCCTGCCTATAAGTTTCTGCACTTCTGCATATCATATAGAAATCCTGCCTATACATTTCTGCACTTATGCATATCATATAGAAATCATGTCTGTAGGTTTTTTCTGCACTTCTACATATAGAAGTTATGATTATAGGTTTTCTGCACTTCTGCATATACCTCCATCATTAGGCAAACAGTTATAGGTTAAAAATAACAAAATGCATCCTAGATACATGTCTATAGGACTCCTGCACTTTCGTAATTGTTTTAAACCAACAACACTTAGAAAGCATGCCTATAGGAGTAATTAATCGAATCTAAATCATTTGCAAGTCTAAAATCAGTAGTAATGTCGTTTAATATCTGCAGATCTTATTTTTTATATATATAATCAGTAAGCCTTGTTTAAAATCATAGTAAACATCGTTAGATATCATGCCTATAGGTTTCACCTAGGTAATTAATTAACTATATCAGTTTTGATAACTACAACCAGACAAGGCTAATTCGGACTCCTCATCTGAGAAATATGAGATAAATCAGCATGTCCTAACGCTTTTTAATTTAATGCAGACTATAACCAGTATTTGAAGTCATGCTAAATAATTTGCTCCTTTAAGTGAGGAGGCATGTTTGAGCCCTTAAACTGCTATTTGTTTCCCCCTACTTGCTTATGTGTTTTTTTTGTCGTATTAGAATTTTGTCCTTTTAAAACTCTGGAAAAAAAAACAACCTCCCTCCCTTTAGGACTAGTAGTCCCAAATGCCTCCGGGACTGATAGGATCGGGACGGGTAATAGCATGCAGTAAGTGACGACACTATTCCTCGTTTAATACCTTAACGGGGTGGAAAAGGGTAGATATGGAGTCCTGCAAATGTCCGCGGGCCTTGGCGTTACCTCCTATCTTTTTCTTTATTTTGTTTCCTTTACTCATTTCAGAAACAGTGTATATTTTATCTTTCAAACTTTGTATGTAGTATTCTTAGACCGTCTGTGAAGCTGTGACACCAAATTTTGGGTAGAGTTGTATTTATACTTCCGTAGTTTGGTATTAAGATAAATTGTTAGATTTTGTCTTCCGCTTAATTATTTTCGCTATTTGCATGATATATACCCATCACTGATAATGGTTTAAAATTGGAAAAGGTTAAGTAATTAGAATAGTTTGGCTTTCCTAGCTTTCACCAGTAGGCGCCATCACGACTCTCGAGGGTGGAAAATCCAGTTCGTGACAAGAAAGCAGAAGAAAAACAAGACCGAAGAGAAGAAAAACACTCTGAAGAAAACCCATCCAACCAACCTTTTCATCATCAACCCCCTTTCCAAAACACTTTGTAAAATATTTCCTTATGAATACTTTAGTAGTTCCTCCTCTAAGCTTATAAAATAAATAAGGCCTTATGCTTATGTGTGATCGTTTTTAATTCCCAAAGCTCAGTAGACTTTTTTGGGTTTCTCGAAAGGGAAATCTCTCTCCTATAAGCATGTAATTTAGATAATATGGTAACTATACATGTCTATAGAATAAAAGAGAGAGAGTACCGAGTAGGATTTTCACAACATAAGAGTTTAATCGCAAAAAATAATTTTATTGTTAATGTCCAACAATCGTAATAACTATATAAATCCAGAAAGTTTTGCTAGGAGCCTTACTCAAAGTTTTGAAGAATTTATAATAGACATAGAAACCATATTTTATTCGATAGTAGATTTGGCAGTACATTTTATATATCTACAATACAATAGTAGTATCTAATCAGATATATATAGAAAACAACTACATCTGATATTGTTAATATTATCATACCATCAGTCATATCATCTATACCATCTAAGAAGACAATTTTAACTACGACTTTAACTACTATACTACTATACCATCTAAGAAGACGAGTTTAACTACCTTATATGGATTTCTGAAATATCTACAAAATTTCTACATTTATTCTACATTAAAACTACAAAAAAATTTAAAAAATTAATATGAAATACTGAATTTCAATCTTTCTACAAATTATCTACAAATTTTCTACAAACTAGTGATAACAACATTTATATTTATTCTCATGCAGGTTCGTCTGGAATACTAAAGTTACTTGATATGCCAACATCGCCCGTTATAGAGGAATATGAAAGTATAATAATAACAGATAGTACACCAAGTTCTATTGAAGTAGGACAAGTATACCAAGACAAGGAAACAATTGCAACTGCAATGAAGCACTATTCTGTCATGCGCAAGTTTCAATTCAGGGTTAAAAGATCTAGTGCTAGAAGGTATGAACATATGAATAGTCAAAGATTATTATTATTTTAATTTTGTAGTTTATTTGTAATTTTTTACTTCTTCAGTTTTCGTTGTGATATTGTTTAACATAATTGTAATTGAATTGTAGTTATGTTGTATATAAATTGTATAATGTGATCATTTAAGCTAAAACAGTTTTTTTTAAATCTAAATTTTAACCAATAGTTTAAAATGTATTTATTTTAGCTGATATGTGTTGGTGAAAACTGTACATGGCACTTCAAGGCAACTAGCATAAATGATTCTGCAATGTTCAAGGTCAGAAATTTCGACAGCCATCACACATGCTCTTTAATGGACAATACATTCATACAATGCAAACCTACTGCCATGGTAGTTGGTAGCATTGTTATTCCAAAATATTCTGATCCTAAGATAATTTACACCCCAAAAGACATTTAATTTGACATGTTGTCTGAACATGACGTGAATCTAACCTACATGCATGCTTGGAGAGCAAAGGAAAAGGCTTTACAGTTTTTGAGAGGTCATCCTGCTGACTCCTACAGCAAATTGCCTAGTTATTTGTATATTCTAGAGAAGACTTAACGGGGGTCTGTAGTGAAATTGAAGAAGACAGATGATGACTGCTTCTTGTATGTATTTGTTGCGATTTGTACGTCAATCAGTGGTTGGGAATATTGTAGGCCAGTTGTAGTAGTTGATGGGACCTTTTTAAAGTCAGCATACAGGGGAATAATGCTAACAGCCAGTACAATGGATGCAGCAAGTACTGAAGTTTTATTTGTAGAAATATTGTAGTGTAACGACCCGATCGGTCATTTTGAACTCTGGCACGTCATTCAGAAGTTTGAGGCCATGAGCAGCTTCATCTCAGGTATATTGACTTGTGTGTATGGTCAGAATTAAAATTCAGGAAGTTTGGAGTCAAATCTAAATGAAAATTCTCATTTTGAAAGCTTAAAATTGAAGAAATGAACTAGGATTGAAATTTTGAGTAAACGACCTCGGAATTAGGATATGAAGGCTCCAGCAGGTTCGTATGATGATTTCAGACTTGGGCGTATGCCCGGATCGGGTTTTGGATAACCCGGAGGCATTTTGGCGCCTATTGTGGAAGATAGCATTTTAGAAGAAATTGCATCAGTTTTGCTTAAAATGCATTTCAGTGTTATTGATGTCCATTTGGAATTCCGAGACTGGGAGTAGCTCCGTATGGTGATTCTGGATTTAGGAGCGCGATCGGAAGTGAATTCGGAGGTCCGTAGGTCATTTTGGAGTCGTTTGGCTAAATATAGAAATTTGAAGGTTTTTGAGAAAATTCGACCGGAAGTGAAAATTTTGATATCGGGGTTGGAATGCGATTCCGAAAGTTGGGGCAAGTCCGTAATGTCGAATGTGACTTGTGTGCAAAATTTGAAGTCATTCCCGAATGATTTTGGTAAGGTTTGAGACACTTAGTCTCTTTTAAGGAAGCTTAAGTTGGAAAAGTCAACCGGATATTGACTTATGTGTTAGAGCGCTCGAAATGCGAATTTTATGGTTCGGATAGCTTTGTTAGGTTATTTGGGACTTAGGAGTGTGTCCGGAATATTTTTGTGATGACCGGTATAGAATTAAGCTTGAATCGGCAAAGTTAGTATTTTGGCGAATTCTGGTTGATAGGTAAGATTTTGATCCGAGGCTCGGAATGGAATTCCGAGAGTTGGTGTAGCTTCGTTATGTCATTTTGGACTTGTCTGCAAAATTTGAGATCATTTGGACTAGTTTTGACGTGTTTCGACATCGGATGTGAAAATTAGAAGTTTCAAAGTTCATAGGCTTGAATCCGAGTTGAATTTAGTATTTTTGCGTTGTTTTTGGTGATTAGAAGAAACAACTAAGTTTGTGTCATATTATGGGACTTTTTAGTATACTTTGTTGGGATCCCATGAGGCTCGGACAAATTTTGGAAGAGTTTTTGGAAGATTTTTGCCGTTTTGAGCATAAATGTAATGATCTAAAGGTTCATTTTTAGTTCTAGAGATCCAAATTTGATTTCGAGACTTCCGGAATTTTGATAATGAATGATAGGACTGATCTAGAAATTTTGGTCTAATTTCATCAAGTCGCGATTGGGTTTTTTACGCGAAACATGAGTAATTGTTTAAAGAGAGAAATGGATATCGCACTGGGGAAATAAGCTCCGAATTGAGTTTCGATTGAAGGGTTGTGTTCATATTATTATTTGTGACTCATAGGAACAAGAATCATCTAATTCCAAGTTCGTATGAAGGTGTTAGAGCCTTTTTAGTGAAATTAAAGAGTGTTGGTGCATCAGGTCTGGTGTGGCACTTTTAGCGACCGGATTAGCACCTTTAGCGACCAGATTTGCTTATTAAAAGCTGCTGCATTTCTGCTCGTTTTTTTACCTATTTTCTTGCGAAATAACACGGTTTGGGGCGATTTTTGAGCAAGAAATCATGAGAAATCTTGAGGTAAGTCACTTGTGATTATTTCTACTCCATAATATTGAATTATCATCGAATAATCCGACTAGATTACATTTTTTTGAGGTGTAAATTGGGGATTTTGGACCTGGGATTTGAAAATAAGATTTGAAGATTTGAGGAGTCATTTGAACTCCGATTTTGGTAAATTTTATATGTACGGACTCGTGGCGAGACGAGGAATCAGGTTATGTGACTTTCATAATTTTTCGAGAAGTGAGCATGGGGCTCGGGTTTTGCCAACTTCGTGATTTTTAGCGTTTTTCGAGTATTTTGCGATTGGGTATTGTTCCCTTAGCATATTGTGATGTATTCGCTCTGATTTTGGTTAGATTCGACGCGCGTGGAGACCTATTTGAGGGGCAAAGGCGTCGCAAGCTATAGATTTCACCGGTTCGAGGTGAGTAATGATTTTAAATGATGCACTGAGGGTTTGAAACCCCGGATTGCATAACATACTGCTGCTATATTGAGATGAGACACGCGTTGTATGACGAGCGCGGGGTCAATTACTATTGGGTATTGTGACTTGGTCCATCCCAGTTGATAATTTTACCGCGTAATTGATAAAGATTTATTGTTTTTCACTATGATTGGGCTTATTGCCATATTTGGGCTTCGTGCCAATTATCTAAAATCTTTTGTGAATTTACATTTCTATTTTCTTCACGAATTGAAATATTATTTGAATTCAATCCAATTGAATTATATTATTTTGTGAACTCAGCTACATTTATACTCAACTCAAGATTTAATGATATTTATAATGTTGTTGAGCTGAGCACTATTGTTTTACTGATGCCCAAGAGGCTTATGATTATTTTCTGGACTGATTGAGGCCGAGGGCCATACGTGAGGATATGTTGAGTGATGTGAGAAGGCTTTCAGGCCTCGAGTGTTATATGAGGAGGCTTTCAGGCCTCGTGTGTGATGTGTGAAGGCTTTCAGGCCTATTGATATTGCGCTTGGGCTGTAGGAGCCCCTCCGGAGTCTATACACACCCCCAGTGAGCGCAGGGTACCCAGGTGAGTTGGGAGTGGGCCCGAGAGGCCGTTGTTTGTGTGTGGTGAGTTGGGAGTGAGCCCGAGGGGCTGATGTTGTGTGCTGGTGAGATGGGAGTGAGCCCGAGGGGCTGATGTTGTGTACTGGTGAGTTAGGAGTGAGCCCGAGAGGCTGATACTATACTGAGATTTACATATTGAGCCCGAGGGGCAAGCTTTTGATTTATCCTTACTGTGGAAATTATTTGTCTTTACTGTTTTAAAAGAAGAATTATCTGATACTCACTGTTTTACTGTATAACTGATTTTACTGCTTGGGATAGCGCTATATTGTGCCGTTATGAGATTTCATGTTTTCAGTCGTTATTTATTTTTATTACTCACTGGGTCGGAGTACTCACATTACTCCCTGCACCATGTGTGCAGATACAGGCAGAGCTGAGTTCGCTCCTGAGCGCTGATTCTTTCCAGGCCAGGCGGTGACTAGGAGTAACGAGGTAGTTGTTGACGTCTGCAGCCCCATTTTCTCCCTTATCTTTGTTATTTATGATAATTCCAAACTTTGTCAAATATTAGTAAACTCAGTAGTAGCTCATGACTTGTGACACCCCGATTTCGGGCTGAGTTGGGATGGTTTTCCTTGTTCTATCATGTTTATTTCGCATTTAAGATTATATTGCCCATGATTTAGATTTATTCCTGCTAAGTAATTATAAAGAGATGTATTGTTTTGTTGATTGGCTGGCCTTGTCCTCACGAGAGGAGCCATCACGACCGGGTTGGGATTTTGGGTCGTGACATGTAGCTTGCATATTTTTTGTAGTACTTGCAGATTAATTGTAGATATATTGTAGAATAGTTGTAGTTTGTATATATATGTCTTCTTCGGCATTTTTACTGCAACCAATTAATTGCTTCTTGCCACATAATGTAGGTACCATATTACCATTGGCATATGCTATTGTTGATTTAGAGAATGACGCATCATGGAAGTGGTTTTTGAGCAATTCAAGCTCGTGTATAGTGAAAGAACAAATATGTGTGTTGTTTCGGATCGGAATGAGAGTATCTTGAAGGTAACATCTATTGTTTATCCCGGCATGCCACATTATTCTTGCATGTGGCATATTTGGACAAATGTACGGGCAAAGTTCAAGAAGGGACATCTTAAGCTAAGTGAATTATACTTTGCCACGGCGCGGCCATGCACATTTGATGAATTTAATGAAAGGATGTCAAAGATTGAGGAGATTGACCCCCGTGTTAAAGCATACTTATACAATATTGGATATCATAGATGGTCTCGAGTATATGCTACGGTGAACAGAACTTGGACTATGACATCAAACATTGCAGAGTCATTGAATGTTGTAACAAAATATGCAAGAGAGCTGTCGATAGTAGAACTATTAGAGTATATGAGGACCCTTCTTAAATGTTGACGAAAGAAAAATTATCGAAAGCAAAGGGTACATTCACATACCTTGGATTCAAATTCAATAAAGAGTTGGATGACAACAGAACATTATCGCACAAGCTTAGAGTAAGATCTGATTATTTATTGAATCAAATTCATAAACAGCACAATGTAGATGTTTTGTAGATATTTTGTATATATCTTGGTTTTAACCGTATATGAATTGTTTTTTTGTTTGCAATGTACTCGTAGGTGAGGACTTCAACAAACTACATACATACAGTAAAAGATGGGTATTGTTTGTCTTGAAAACAAGAAATGTAGTTGTGGCCAATTCCAGCTTGATGAACTACCTTGTACACATGTTTTGGCTGCTTTAAGACAAAGGGATGAGTCTTTTGAAGAATATTGTTCTCCTTATTACACAAGGGCGAACCTCTTGCGTACTTATGAAATACCAGTAAATCTACTGCTTGATGAAAGAAAATGGAATGTGCCACAACATATAACTGAAGAAGTAGTAAATCCACCTAAAGGAGGGAAAAGGCAGCCAGGAAGACCTCAAAAAGAAAGATACAAAACATATGATGAAATAAATTCAAAGAATCACAAGGTTTCATGCGGCAACTACGGAGGAGAAGGGCATAACAAAAGATCTTGCAAGAATGCACCCAAAAAGAAATAAAATTTTATATAGTTAACAGAATATTTCATAAAATTTGTTGGTTAGTTCTGGATAACAAATTTTGATGTGTAATCATTGATTTTTTTTTAAGATCATAATGTAGTTAGTTAGGATTTTTCTATATTGAGATAATACTTTCATAGATTGATTTGTTTATGAATGTTTTCTATATATATAATATAGAAATTTTTTACTATATATGGAATTATGTTAATGTGTTTTTGCAGTTTATCTACAATAAAACTACAAAAAAATACATGGTTTTTTTTAAGATCATAATGTAGTTAGTTAGGATTTTTCTACATATTTTTCTATAAATCTGTAGGAAAGTAATTAAAAACTTAAAATATTGTAGATGAAGTATTGTTTACATTCAAAAAATAAATATAAAAAAAACAAAACACACTGTTAATATAATCTACAAATTATCTACAAATACAACTACAAAAAAACTGCAATATCTGTAGCTGATATAATATATAGATTAAAATTCAGGTAGAAAGAAGTTTTATGGTGAAAATAATGTAGATCAGAATAACTGTATAAAATTTCAGTTGGAAAGGATTTAAATGTTAAAAATAATGAAGATCATGTACTGTAAAGATTCAACAAGTGAATATAAACCCAACAAAATGTTTCCATTTGAACTACAATACTGGACAAGAAAAAAGAAACAAAGGCTACTATAATTGTAGCACAAGTCTACTACAATTAAAACATACTCCCTCCGTTTCAATTTATGTGAACCTATTTCCTTTTTAGTCCGTGCCAAAAAGAATGACCTATTTCCTTATTTAGAAACAATTTACCTTTACACAATGATTTATAGCCACACAAAATATATGTGCCTCATTTTACACCACAAGATCAAAATTCTTCTCTCTTTTCTTAAACTCCGTGCCCAGTCAAATGGGTTCACATAAATTAAAACGAAGGGAGTAATAAATTGTTCAAAAACTTGTCTACAATCTATCTTATAAACTAGCATCAACTACACAATTGTACTACATGTTCCATTCAAAACATTACAACTACTTCTTCTTCCTCTGGACTCATGTTTTCTCATTCAAAGCTGGTGCACCTTTCCTCCTTGCCAATTTTCCTGTCACCTCACTATCACTAATTGCCTCAAGCTTCTGCTTCTTTCTAGCATAGTCCCAAAGTAGCGCTCCATAGTGTCTACGGTGTTGGTCAATATCAGAAAGTTCTTCTAGTGGAATTGATAATTCTCCAATACTAACATACTCTGCAAAGGAAGCAACAAATAGACCACTCGCTGCAAAAGATAAAAAATGTCAATATTTACCAAACCATCAGAAAAAAAGGGGTTAAATGTATAGAAAGAAAGAAGATTTTTGTTACAGTAATCCTTCTTTTTGCTGTGGTATCTCTCTGATGATCCACTGAATGTTAAGAGGGTCGGTAACAGCTTTCTCAATATATGCTTTTGTATTCTTGAAGTTGATGCCTTTACGCTTCTCATAAAATTTGGTGCATGACAAAAACAAAGGGATAATAATAGAAAACTTGTCGACACAAGATTCAACAATAGGGTGATTGTGTGAAGAGATCATGGAATCATACGCATAAAGACACTTTTCTGCAATGTCAAAAACAACCAACACCCAGTGGAATTTTTCTACAATGTTGACGGGCATGATGGCATAATCAACTTCATCCCATGCAACATTTGCGAGTAGTCTATATCCTAATATATATTCTGCTACAACGTCCTGGGGTTGACAACAGAAAACTTCTTTTCTTGAGGAGAATTTTTGAATTTTTCATAAATCTGATCAATCCTAGTATTGAACACACAATCTGTTGTAGTAAATCTGGTCTTGTTGTGGGGGTCATGCTTGCCTCATATTCTCAAGTAATACATTATAACATTAATGTGCTGCAACAAAAACAGATTGAATTTATTCTACAAGTTATCTCAAAATATTCTACACAAAACTACAAATAACTACAATTCATCTACAATCAGAATACAAAGCATCTATTCATTCAGAATACAAACTATCTACAAAAAATCTACAAATCAAATACATTGAATCTTACCGAGTCATTAAGGACTTGTCCTGGGTGTGCCAGGGAAAAGAACCACTCCTTCTTGTCAACCTTTTCAACTCCAAGATCCAACCATCGCTTAATTTGGTTGTCCTTTATAAAATACGGACCCTTCCTCCTATATAAACAAATAGAAATTAAAATAAAATTGTTGAATGAAGTGGATGTGTAAAAGATGAATACTGGAATAAAAGTGTCAAATTGTGCAACCTAACCTCTTTGGACATGTGTGGGTACCGTAGTATAACCACTTGTGGAATTGATCTAACAATTCAGGTTATACATTTTGACCAATAACAATAGTAAATGGGTGCTTGAGGTGAAATATTTGAGGTCCAACCGAGGTGCTGCCACCAGACCTATATAAAGGGAGAAATTGTGATCAGGCATGCTTTCCCGGCTGCCTTGTTCTACCTTGATGCACGGGTGTTGTTTCATCTTGTATAGGCTCGCTGAACTTAACCAACTGGGAGAAGTTATCAGGCAGCTCGAAATCATCAAGCATAACCTCCTTCTTCTCACCTCCGAATTCTTCTGAATCACCTACATTCACATACTCTACCTCTTCACCTACATTGTCATCTTCCGGATTCTGCTGTTTTCTTTGAGCTGCTACTGTCACTCCGTGAATTGGAGATTGTGCATGCATATCTTCCCTCTCTGTAACACCATGTTTATATAACTTAATAGAATAGTAAAAATATTGAAACAAAAAAAAATCTTTGAAAACAATTTCATACATGCATTCTCTTCATCAACAACCCTTTCAAAATGTGTATAAATCAACACGTGCTGGATGATTTTCTTCACCATGTGCACATTCAACATGTTCTGTTTTTTCATTAAAAATGTTAAATAATACTTGATGGTATTGGCTTAAAATACAATTTATGAAGAAATGAAAGTGTGTCATAATATCTACATAAATCTGTATAGTTGTGTAAATAAGATGGATTTAATTGTATATATTATGTATATATAATGTAGATAAATTGTAGTTATGTTGTAGATAATTTGTAGTTATTTTGTATATATTTTGTATTTAATTGTAGATATACTGGAGATATATTATAGATACCTGTTTTGTTGGGGCTGATCTGCACTGGTTCACCACTATTGAACTGAAATTGCTGATTGTTCTTGTCTTTTGGTTGGTCAGTATTTTTTGTTGAACTCCCAACAAATTGTAAATTTTATATTAGTTAGGATACATATTTTAGAGGTGACATAAATAGTTTTGTCAATATGATTAATATTCAAATGTTACCTTTGTATCAACTTGATCATTTGGATTGTTTATCACCTGCAAAACAGTCTTGACTGAATCCTTTATTAGGTCTCAAAGGCTACCTAGTTCTTCAAATACATCTTTCCTAAAATCTTCAAGCTTTTCATCGACCTACATAATTAAAAAAATACATAGTTAACTTCATAAATATGTATTAAAAAACAGATACTATAAATCACAATACTTTTTAGGACTACATGTTACCTTCTCAACACGTTTTTTTAACTTTTTTATTTTACGAAGAATAAACTCCTTTTCCTCTTTTCTAATTGATTATTTGGGTCCCAATGGAGGAGCATCAACTTTTGGATTCTCAAAAACATGTTCAACCTCTTCAATTGTGTACTTAACTTTATCAGGCAAAGACATCATTGAAAGCTCTTCAGGTGATTCATTTATGTTGGTGAACTGAATGGTGAAAAAAGCAAATTAGCTTGTTTAAGGCAGAGTATGTATACAAATTATAGATATTTTGTAGATAAATTGTATTATCATAAATAAAGACCATTTACCTTTATCCATTCAGGCTTGATCATTTTGTCTTCAATTGCATCTAACCAAATCTGACCCTTAGTAGCTGACCAGTTTAGTATGTGAGGGATTGAATTAGAAATCTTTGTAGCTATATCAATGTTGACGGAGGAGCAACACTCATACAACCATACTTGCATGGCTAGGGAGAATCCTCGAATGAGATAAGAATGAACAAAAGGATTTAGCCTATGCCTAAATGATTCAATCAACTGTCTGTAAGACTGAATACCCCATGAAAATGACTCGTACTTACCAGATTCCACCAAATAAAACCTAAAATGATCTACCAACCCAATATGGTCTCTCTCTGAAGGACAAATGAAGAATTCTATGAGATATAGAATACATAACTTTACTGCATCCTTATCATTAACCTAGCTTTTGTTGGTTACTATTTGTTTTAGGTATGTCTTCTCAACTTTTACCTTGTTTGGAAAGTAACTGCTCATTATCTTACTGACATAACTAGGAGTGTAACCAAAGTCTGTCACCTCAGTATGACATCTAAGACCAGTTATCACTGCAAACTCTCTCAATCCAAAATTTAACCTCTCACCTTTTAACTCAGCTGAAAAAAAGGAAGCATCAGATGATTTCAATTCATACTTCATAATAAGATAAATAGCTTGATTTTGCATGCATAAATTGGGAAATAACAGTAAATAACCAAAGCATGTCTTCTTGAACAGCTTCAAACCATTTGGAGACAAAAGTGCTTTAATTTGGCTAGGAATGCTAGGGTCACATAATGTCTGGAATCTAAGCACCCCATAATCAACATTATGGGATGCAAAAAAATGTCCATTCTGCAAAATTCAACAAATGTAATCTAACATTAATACAGTAATTAAAAAGCACTGATACATTTGTATTTTTCTACAAAATAACTTCAAAAATATACAATATAACAACAATTTTAAACAGATCAACAAATCTACAATTAATCTTCAAAATTAAGACAAATAATATCACATAATTTCAGTGCTTAAAAATATAGATACATTTGCAATTTATATAAAATATTTCTACAAAAATCTACAAATAAAAAAAACACAGATTATGGAGATTTTTAACAACTAAAACAGACGAAATAAGTAGTGAAGAAATTTCTAAATTCTTACCTTCACCAATGAGTGTTTTCAAACATTTTTAGGAGTTTTAACACTAGGGGATTTTTGAATTTTTCTTTTTTTTGGGAGTTTTTGAACTGGGAGCCACCTTAGCTTTCTTTCCAGGTTTACTGATAGGCACATCTTCTACAAAATCATCATCAGACAATATCGCTTTTTGTTTCCTATCCACTTGTTTGATTGGCCTCGAAGATTCCCCAACATCGAAATTATGTTTTTGTTTAGTTCTAGCTTCAGCCCTAATTTGACGCGAAGAAACACTATGCTTCATAACTACAACTGCATGTGCAGATTTTTCTTGCTTTTTGGGTGAATGTGGTGATAATACACCCAAATTGAAAGAAGGTACATCAGATTCTAGATTTTTTTAGGGCTGTGTTTTGAAGCTTTGTTCTTTTTCATTGAGAAAATTTGAAGTTGAAGGTAAATATGTGTATGAACTTTGAAGATTTGACTTCAATTTTGACTGGTTTTGTAGAAGAAAAACCTTGATTTTGGATGTTAATGGTAGATGGTTACCTTTGTTTTTCTGGTTTTAGCAGAGGGGGTAATGGCTTGAATCGTGTGTGTGTCGTGATACGTGGGTGAGGTTGTGGGTTTAGGAGAGAGAAACGTGGGAGGGGGGGAATATGGAGGAATATACGGTACCATTAATTTAGGAGTGATATAAGGTACAATTAATGTACAGTTAAAACACTTTATGGTATAGAATTGGTAATTAGGTACACTAAATGTAATTATATCAAACCTTAAACATTGAGGGTAATATAGTTTCTTATATGGCATAGGAATGTAAAAATTCCCAAATAATATGGTTATCCATATTATTCAAGACTTCTTGAATATGATCACTTTTTGGAGAATTCTTAGTCCCAAACTTGAGGAACCTCTAATTGGAGTCTTTACAAATATAAAAGTTAAATCTATTGGTTATCCATTTTTAACCCATTTTTAAAAAACTCATTATCCAACATATTTTTTAGTGGATAATATGGATGGATAACTGCTTTTGTTATCCATTTTGCCACCATTAGGACAGGCTTGTATACCTGGTCTGTGTTAAGAGCAATTAACTTGACAGTGGGGCAAGTTTTAACGACGATAATAGATGTAGCCAACGACATGATTGTGTTACTTCGTTTATTTGTGATTTTTAAGCTACGACTTCTCTGGGTCTTATGCATCTTCATGGAACAATTTAATTGTCTGGTTTAAAGTGATTGCCAAATTCCCAACCTCGAACGCAAGGTGCTTATGGGGGAGTGGAATGTTACAATTGGCAATAGTTAGAAGAATTTGAAGTAGCTATATTTAAAAAGTAACCCACGTTTTGCACTAGCACTTTAGTCCGAGTCTAGTCTCTAGGTATTCGTTGTAACAAAACCCTCATACCTCTAGCTAGAAGATTGATGTAAGCTTGCAACTTTTAAGCTGTTTCACGATCCTTCTGGAACGCAACATATGGAGAATATTGGAGAAATCTGCTCTCTCTTATATTTTCGTTTCTTTCCTTTCACAATTTCTCGATTTCCTTGATTGCTTCCTTCTTCCTCTACCTCTACCTTTCTTCTTCTAGCGTTTTGTTCAATCCTACAATTGCTTGTTGCTTATATCCCAATCGCAAAATATTCAGAGCAAAATTAGCGCCTTAGGTATAGACAATATGGAGAAGGGTGAAGCATATATGTCTAGCTTGACTTCAAACATAATGAAGAATGAAACTAATATCAATTCTATGGATTGAAAGGAGAAAATGCTTGCTTCTTATATTCTTCTTCTCTCACTTTTTCTTTGTATCTTGGGCTCAAGATATTTGCATTATTTCAGATGTTCGGTTAAATACTCAATAGTCAAAGAAGTTTCAGAGAACAAGAGAAAGACTTAATTTTAGGAGGATAGTTTTGTTAATCCTAGAACATAATGTATGCCAATCCCTTCCATAGTTAAGAGTGAGCAAAGTGCAGCTCATGTTCTCTATCTTTAGGACAGACTGAGAAAAGAAAGTGTGCCTCGTGAATTAGGACATAAGGAGTGTATACACATAGTCGTTTGGCATGATTATCCAAGCTCTTGATTGATTTAAGACATGAAGGGGACAAACGGAGGAAGACCATGTGAAGTGACGTCTCTCAAGCAACTCAAGCTTAGGCCACAACCTAAATGCAGTTCGGATCTCATGTCTTTCTTCAGTCAAGTCTGATTACACACCCTACCTTCTCATTCCCTTACTCCAAAGCGTAGTTTCATTATTTGGATTATAAATGGGTTTAGATCTATGACTCTGGTAATTTTAAAATTTTCTGTATTATTTTTAAGTGATGTCAATGTATAGGATGCAAACCGATCTCCGAAGATGAATGAATTTGGAAGCAGCACATGTCAATCAACAGAGATTCAACCACGCTCACATTAGATACTCACTTGTGGCTAGAAACGTTATAGAAGACCCGAAAATTCTTCCCGTCTTTAGTAGTCTTTATTGTCCTCTATTACCTTTTATTGTAGCATTAATATTTGTAATCAATGGGGCATAATTGGTTGGTCAAACACCCCATAACTCTAGTATAAATTAAATAGAGGCTTTCATTCTATTGTAAATCATAAAGAAATACTAATAGCAAAATTAGTATTCTTTCTCTCAAGCTTTTTTATAAGTGTCACACCTCCTTATTACACAATATCCCGGAGAAGGGCATATGTAAAGAGAGTTTTTCCAATCAAAGGACAATCGAAACGGGATTCTTTACTTATCTCAGAGTCACCACTTGGGAGATTTATGGTGTCCCAAGTCACCGGTTTTAATCCCGAATCGAGGAAAATATGACTCTGTTTAACATTCTGCGAACCAAAAATTCGAGTAAGGAATTCTATTAATCCGGGAGAAGGTGTTAGGCACTCCCGAATTCCGTGGTTCTAGCACGGTCGCTTAACAATTTATACTTGGCCTAATTATCTGACTTACTACATATTTTTTAAACTTATTGCATAGTTTTAACTTTGCTTACCGCTTTTAGCTAGACTGTTTGTAATTATAGAATTGTCTTGAAACGAATCACGTGTACGTATATTCGTTTTTTTTATGTCAAGAATCATGTCACGTGTACGTGTACACAATGAGGTTAATAACATTTTTTTTTAAAAAAATGAATTTGGCCGAAGTTGCGCGTGCTTAAAACAAAACTACAAACATTTGTCATTCTTGTATGATTAAATGGTGAGCTGCGCCCCTCGGACTATATGAGATAAATTAATTTAATAACCTCCAAAAAACCCCTTTTTACTAAGAAGAGCTGCTTGGAGTTGCGCGAACGCATGCTCCGAGTTGTCTTTAGAAATGTAATCATGTCACGCGAACGTGTCCACAACTATACTTATAATATTTTAAATGGTCCTATAGATTTTCTACAAATGTTTGTTATATGTATGTCTATATTAAATATGAAAGCCGTGGAAATTTACTGAATGGTGTGCCTTGACTTCCAGAGAATCAAGATTTATTAAGTGTTGGCCATAGGTTATAGGATTTAAATGTGTGAACGACATGCCTCGAAACTATTCATCTAGAAACATTAATGAGATAATAAAAAGATTAATTTGAAACTAAAATTACAACCTTACCGTGCACACAGTATCCGTAATTCACTTAGGTGCCTTAGAGCTTGATAACCATTCACAAGTTGTTTATTCCCTTCCTATGCTTGGGACCAAGTGTATGTGTTTTAAAGCTTGCCAAATGGTTTACGTGTAAAGTTAGGAGAAAATTAGCTGATAAGCAAACCATTTGTTTCATAAAAACCATTACTCTACTTGGAGCAAACTCCACTTTGTATATCTTTTACTTAAAATACCGAAATCAGTATTCATAAGTCTCATCCTCTTGTGCACAACCATTTTTAGTCCAAAGTCCTAATTATATTGTTAATTCGCTTATGACGATAGAGTTTTAGACGGACAAAACCAAACCAATTATTATTTAGACTTATGCAAACTATTTATAAATACTAAATCTATACCTTGTAATGATGTTGACATTATTTTTATATTATTTTTTATAAGAAATGGGCTAATTGCACTCCTAAAGTAAAATAGGCCATTTATCATTAAGAAAGAAAACTGATTTATAAAATGATTTAATAGACAAATTTATACTACATATGGCGCAAATACACATTTGAATCTTTCGGAATGCTCCAATACCTTAAGCGTAACGGATTATATCAATTTACCTCTCACTTATGGTTATCCCCATACCTGTTATCATACCATATTACATACAAACAAGAACACTTACATCAACTAGAATTAAACAAAAATCTGATGCTTGACGAAATATACTAGTGTGGTTTCTTGATATTTTCATACTATCCTGCACTTAGCTAACAAGGTTTAAACACAAAATTTAATTAATGGTCAACTTTCTACCAAGTTCCCCATCTCGACAATTCGAAGATAAATATTACCACTGAGCTTCAGAAATAAATAAAATTATTGCAGAGCTTATACTAACTTCAATAGAGGCCAGTTGGCTAATAGCTCCCATGTCAAATATAAGACTACATTAGCTAACTAAAGAAACTGAAACTTAAACTAATAGATTTACATGGGTAGAGGACATATTTGAAATTCCGGATTTCATTTCCTTGCAGTATCAAAACTTTGTATGATATAAGTCTAAAACATATACCTGGAAATGAAAGTCAAAAGGAGGTAAGATCAATAAGAATAACAACAGCTATCACCAGCAGCAACAAACAAACCCAGTCAAACGATATCTCGCAAAACTTTAAACCAGATTTGAAGACCAATTCTAAACCTTTCTCCCTCAGGTGAGTTAAAATTATTTCAGAAGTTTAAAACAATTTTCAGTCAGTAAAATTTCAGTAGAACAGCAGAATTGTTCTTCCTGTGTGTGTATATCTGTGTCTGTCCTAGCCCTCAATTTTCAGAATCTTTTGGGTTTTAAATCTCTTTCTCCTAATAAATTTTCTTAAGCTCTGCCTCCGTCTCTTCTCCAGAATCTGTCCTCTTCTTTCTATTTATCTCTCCCTCTTTTTTCTCTCTTTTCTTTTCTGTTCCTAACGACCCTTTTATACAAATTGACTCCCTCCTTTTTTACTGCCCGACCCCCCTCTTTCATTTGAAAAACAGATTTTCCATTAAAATCTGATTTCTTTCAACTTTTAATCCCACTAAGGCCAACTTTTCTATTTATCAGCAATCCCAAATCCCTTTGTTCCCCATTAGTCATTAATTAATACCCCATTGACAAAGCACTAACAATAAAGTATCATCCTAACTGTTTTATTCCCAACTCACCCCTGAAAATCCCTTAATATTACTGCCCTAAACCAATCTGCCCAAACTTTAACAATTATCTAAACTAATCTGCTTAACAGCTACAACCAGTTCCTAAGGTTTTAATGTAGAAAATACATTAAATACAAAGATTTCCATGATTCAGAACAATATTTACAATCAAACAGAATTTTAACTAATCGGACAATTAACAATCAAAACTAAAACCAAACAGAATGCCAAAAACGATTCAAACTTATACAAACAAACTGAACATCGACACCTAATTAATCGATTACATATACACAATTGGCAATACAAACAGAATCAATCATACCAATAGGGTAATTCATGGTTTTGTTCAACACAGGGGATTTATGAAGCTAACTATTCGACGACATTAATCAAATCGACTACGTAGTTTATAACATGTACAACTTAATCACAAAAGAGAAATCGACCAAACAAAAGGTCACTGGGGATGAGAAGATGAATTTAAAAAGCATGGAAAATTAATAAAACTAAACTAAACAAATACACAGATAAACAAAATCCTAAATACAGAATAAGGGAAAAAAAATACCTCAAACCTTCAAAACTTATACGGACCCAGGCTTGAACTAAGATTCGGATACTTTGAGGTCGAACAGACTTTAATCAAAGTATTCTCAATTGAGAATACCTCGATTAAGGTCTATTAGACCCCAATCTTTCATTTAATTTGGACAGATTCCATGATTTGGAATTTTAGAGTTCCGTTTTTCTTCGGATTTAGGGTTCGAACATTTTTGGGCAGATTCGAAGGGAACCAATGGTGGTTTAGGGGTGAGGGAGACCTGGGGGTCATTTGGTATGAATTTGGGATGGATCTGGGTAAGTTCATGTTTGGCTCGAATCTTCAAATGAAGATTCGAGAAGCTCTGAGATGATTCGAGCCAAACGGTTTGAGGATTTGTGTTGGAGGTGGATGGAAGGTCACTAGGTGTTAGTTTGGTGATCATTGGAGATGGTTGGGTTTTCAGGCCAACCTTCGATTTAATATTCGAAGAGTTGGGGCCTGATTCGAGGGGAGTTATGGTGATGGTTGGAAAGAGGAGGTCGAGGTAATTTAGGGGTGTTAAGGTGGTGACCGTTGGCGTCGTTGCCCCCGGGTTTCAGGTGAGAGGGAACTAGGGCGGCTAGGGTTTGGAGGGGTGTCGTCTCAGAGACGATGATGAACAGGAAGATGAGGGGGGTGTTTGGTTAGGGGGCTGGGGTATGAATTCAGTTTATATAGGGGAGGGGTGGTCTGATCTTGACCGTTGGATTAGGTAAGATCTACGGCCTGGATCAATTCATTTAACTAAACGGTGTCGTTTGGTTTAGGTTGGGGGAGTGGATCGGTCTCAGACGGGAGTGGGTCAGGTCATGGGGAAGGTCTGGGAACCGTCAGGTCAAAAATAATGAACGGTCCCGATTAAATACAATCATACGGCGTCGTTTGGTTTAATGAAAGAACTGAATTGGACCGTTTGATCTATTTGATCAACGGTCCAGATGAAAAATGCCAATACGGCATCGTTTGATTGTCTTGAATTACCTGGATGGGCACCATCAAAACGACGTAGCTCTTGCCCTATACTACTTCGTTTGATGGTTTTTTGGGTTGACAGATCTGGGCCGGGTAGGAGGTGCAACCTCTGGGATTTTACTGCTTGTTGACCTCCTTATTACACCCTGCTTAAAGAAAATAAGAAGGTAGACTAGACCATGGTATATGAATTACAAAATATTATCTAGATAATGCTCTTGTGTCTCTTGTTGCTTTGATGTCTTGGTGACTCCTTTGGCATCTTTTTACTTACGATTTGTCTTGTATTCTCCTTTGACTGCCGATCTCGAACTGCTTATTTCATTTTCGCATTATTTCTCATCGAGTCTTGAACTTCCTTCCTCTGCTGGGGATTCTTGTTGTTTCCCGCTAGGGATTCCGGTTAGATTCTTCTGCTTTACTGACTCTAAATGTATTCCTCTATTATATGGGCGGGCTCCTGACTTCAACCAGCAACATCAAAAATAAATCGCCATTCTGTTCTTCAGGGTAGGCTCCTGACCTTGACAGTAACTTTGAAAATAAATTGTCATTCCTCTCTTCAGGCGGGCTCCTGACCTCAACCACACATTTTTCTTAAAAAATAAATCGTCATTCCTTTCTTCACGCGGGCTCCTAACTTCATCAACAACTTTTGAAAATAAATTACCATTCCTCTCTTCAGGCGGGCTCCTAACTTCATCAACAACTTTGAAAATAATTGTCATTCCTCTCTTCAGGCGGGCTCCTGACCTCTCGAAATTTGAATTGTATTCCCTTGTTCTCCAGGTGGACGCATGATTGATGATATTTCCCTTATTCTTCCTTGTTCTCCAGGTGGACGCCTGATTGCTGATACTTCAACTATTCTTCCTTGTTCTCCAGGTGGACGCCTGATTGCTGATATTTCCCCTATTCTTCCTTGTTCTCCAGGTGGACGCCTGATTGCTGATACTTCAACTGTTCTTCCTTGTTCTCCAGGTGGACGCCTGATTGCTGATATTTCCCCTATTCTTCCTTGTTCTCCAGGTGGACGCCTGATTGCTGATACTTCCCCTATTCTTCCTTGTTCTCCAGGTGGACGCCTGATTGCTGATACTTCCCATATTCTTCCTTGTTCTCCAGGTGGACGCCTGATTGATGATACTTTAACTGTTCTTCCTTGTCTCTAGGTGGACGCCTGATTGCTGATACTTCAACTATTCTTCCTTTTTCTCCAGGTGGACGCTTGATTGCTGATACTTCAACTGTTCTTCCTTGTTCTCCAGGTGGACGCCTGATTGCTGATACTTCAACTGTTCTTCCTCGTTCTCCAGGTGGACGCCTGATTGCTGATATTTCCCCTATTCTTCCATGTTCTCCAGGTGGACGCCTGATTGATGATACTTCAACTGTTCTTCCTCGTTTTCCAGGTGGACGCCTGATTGCTGATATTTCCCCTATTCTTACTTGTTCTCCAGGTGGACGCTTGATTGCTGATACTTCCCCTTATTCTTCCTTGTTCTCTAGGTGGACGCCTGATTGCTGATACTTCCCCTATTCTTCCTTGTTCTCCAGGTGGACGCCTGATTGCTGATACTTCAACTGTTCTTCCTTGTTCTCCAGGTGGACGCCTGATTGCTGATACTCCAACTGTTCTTCCTCGTTCTCCAGGTGGACGTCTGATTGGTGATATTTCCCCTATTCTTCCTTGTTCTCCAAGTGGACGCCTGATTGATGTAACTTCAACTATTCTTCCTCGTTCTCCAGGTGGACACCTGATTGCTGATATTTCCCCTATTCTTCCTTGTTCTCCAGGTGGACGCCTGATTGCAACAAAATAGACAAAAGGCAAAGAAAAATTTCTGCCCCAGTTTGGTAGTTGGGGACAGCTACTAAATCATATTACCAAATATTACTAAAATTTGAAAGTTGCGTCCCATTATTCTGGAGGTCCTGACAACTCTTTAACTAAACGACAATTTTAAATACGAGCTATATCTTTTAAAGGCATGACTTCTACTAAATCTTGTTATCTAAACCAATTTTAAACTATGTTCCATTATCCAGGAGGGTCCTGAAAATTTATACGATCAAACCTGCATGGTACTTGCTTCCCTCACCGGGTGCTTCCTGAAACAAATGTCGTCTTTGCCCCTTTTTCAAATCGAAGAAAATCTTGTCAGTTTAAACGTGGTGGTTAGTTGTGGCATTTTTGCTGGGGAGGGTTTTCTCTTTGCCCTGCTTTGCTTCATCGAACTGCCTTGAACCGGTCGAAAGGACTGTTTTGACCTCATGATTGATCTTTAACCGCAGGATCCCCAACTGTTTTTCTCACTTCTGACCCTTCTAATCGTAACCATATGTCTCTCATGACATTACTGAACCATTTCACCGATTTAACTTTTGCTCACACCCATGTCTTATTTTCATTATATTACCTCCCGCACATCCTGGCCGTATTTTGCATTGTGCAATTTTGAATCTTGGTAGTATACCTTGACATTCCTTATTATTTGTTGGAACAAAACTTACCTCAATAGAGCTTTAGATGAGTAAAATTATCAGCAATGAAATACGACGACTTTGAAAATTAAGAATAAGGAAGAAAGTCCAAATTTGGATGACTGTTGGAGATAGGAACAAGGAACTTATCTGATTGGAGTCACTGGCACCAATGATCATGGTATGCATTTTGGATTAATCAGCCCAGTCTATTTAACCAATCTCTTTTCCAATTGTTTTACTTTGTTCTCCAAAATTTCCACAACCCAATTTTACTTTTCGCCAACTTACGGACCTTGTTCGACTTGCAGTGCCCTGAAGGGTTTTCACCGACAAACCTCTCTCATTTGTTTATTCCTTAATTCCTTATCGCCTTATGGTGCCCGCGAAGGTTTTCACCGATAAGACTCTCTCATTTTTTTTTCTCTCAGCTTTCGTCGCCTCATGGTGCCCGTGAGGGTTTTCACCCATAAGACTCTCATTTTTATTACTTTTCCTGCTTGGACCAGAGTATTATCCTGATATGAATCACCTCTATTTGCTCAAATTGGCATCTCTCAAAGACTGATCGAAAGGTCTTTCTTTGGACCGTAATGTGGTCTTTTGGATGGGGTTAGAAATAAAAGGGTATCAAAGGCTCAAAACAATTTGACATGGGTTTAAAATTACAACTCTTGGAATCACATTTCTTATTACAAATACAACTTCTGCCCTAGTTTCTTGCTTGGGGATCTTTTGATATTTTATTTTACTATAACCGAGCCGTGAGGCTGCCTACGTATCCTTAACAGGAATCAGGTCAAACGTAGTTCACACCTGAATTTCCTTGTTGTTATACTTTTTTCTTTTCTCTTTTTCTTTCTTTCCTTTTATTTTTGTTATTGATTCCAAAAGAGGGGTATGAAAGAAACAAATGTGGCTCAAAAAAGGGGGAACAAAGGGTACAGTGTTTAGATAGCAGAATAAATTGCTTTCGTCATTCCAATCTTCAAAACAATGCCAAATACAAACAATCAATAATTATACCAAAGAAAAATCATTCATAATATCTCTTTACTGCATCAGAATTGATAGCCATTTCTATGCATTTTCCTTCAATATCTGTTAAACATAAGGCACCATTGGACAATACTCTGGTCACAATGAACGGCCCTTGCCAATTCGGGGCGAACTTGCCCTTTGCTTCAACTTGATGCGGAAGAATACGTTTCAGCACTTGCTGACCCACTTCAAACTTTAGGGGACGCACCCTTTTGTTGTATGTTCTTGCTATTCTTCTTTGATATAACTGGCCATGGCATACTGCTGCCAATCGTTTTTCATCAATCAAGCTTAACTGCTCCAAATGGGTTTTGACCCACTTATTATCATCAATCTTAGCTTCAGCGACAATCCGAAGGGAAGGGATTTCAACTTCTGCAGGTATTACCGCTTCAGAGCCATATACCAACAAATAAGGAGTTGCACCTACCGAAGTGCGAACAGTAGTGCGATATCCCAACAACGCAAATGGTAATTTTTCGTGCCATTGTCTTGAACCTTCTACCATTTTCCGAAGTATCTTCTTTATGTTTTTGTTGGCTGCCTCGACTGCTCCATTCGCCTTGGGCCGATATGGGGTAGAATTGCGATGTGTAATCTTAAATTGTTAACATACCTCTTCCATTAAGTTACTGTTAAGATTAGCACCGTTATCTGTGATGATCACCTTTGGGATTCCGAATTGACAGATGATATTTGAGTGAACAAAATTGACCACGGCTTTCTTGGTCAGCGATTTGAATGTTTTGGCCTCAACCCACTTGGTGAAATAATCAATGGCTACCAGAATGAACCTGTGCCCGTTAGATGCTGCCGGCTCAATTGGTCCAATAATATCCATGCCCCAAGCGACGAAGGGCCATGGTGCCAACATTGTGTGCAATTCTGATGGTGGAGAATGAATCAAATCTCCGTGTATCTGGCACTGATGACATTTGTGCACAAAACTGATACAATCTCGCTCCATGGTAAGTCAATAGTAGCCCGCTCGGAGAATTTTCCTTGCCAACACATATCCGCTCATATGGGGTCCGCAGACTCCCCAATGTACTTCAGACATGACAGCCGTAGCTTGTCTAGCATCTATGCATCTTAATAATCCAAGGTCTGGTGTTCTTTTATACAAAACTCCTCCACTTAAGAAGAATCCATTTTCCAACCGTCTAATGGTTCTCTTTTGATCCCATGTGGCTTGTACTGGATATATCCCCATTCTGATATACTCCTTGATGTCGTGGAACCATGGTTCACCATCAAGTTCTTCTTCAATCATGTTGCAGTAAGCGTGCTGATCGCGGACTTGAATATGCAGTGGATTCCCATAACCTTTGTCCGGATGGTGCAACATTGATGCCAGGGTAGCCAATGCATCGGCGACCTCATTATGGACCCTTGGAATATGCCTGAATTCCACTGATCGAAACCGTTGACAAAGATCATGTAAACATCGTCGATATGGTATGAGCTTCAAGTCTCGCGTTTCCCATTCTCCTTGAATTTGATGTACCAGAAGATCCGAGTCTCCCAAGACCAAGATTTCCTGGATATCCATGTCTGCAGCTAGCCTTAGCCCCAAAATACAAGCTTCATACTCAGCCATATTGTTGGTGCAATAAAACCAAAGCTGAGTCGTAACAGGATAGTGATGCCCGATTTCAAAAATAATCACAACTATTATCCCGACTCCTTTCATGTTGGCAGCCCCATCAAAGAAAAGTTTCCAGCCTGGTTTTTCGATTTGCTCCAGTTCACCGATATACATCACTTTTTCATCGGGAAAATAAGTTCTCAATGGCTCGTAATCTTCGTCGACCGGGTTTTCGGCTAAATGATCGGCCAATGCTTGGGATTTCATCGCAGTCCGAGTCACATAGATGATGTCAAATTCTGTGAGCAATATCTGCCACTTTGCAAGTCTCCCTGTCGGCATAGGCTTTTGAAAAATATACTTTAACGGATCCAGACGCGAAATGAGGTAAGTAGTGTAGGATGACAAATAATGTTTCAATTTCTGAGCTACCCAAATTAGGGTGCAACATGTCCTTTCCAGATGAGTGTACTTAACCTCATAAGCCGTGAACTTCTTGCTAAGATAATAGATGGCATGTTCCTTTTTATCGGTGATGTCATGTTGCCCCAGTACACAACCAAATGAATTTTCCAAGACTGTTAAGCAAAGAATCAAAGGTCTTCCTGGTTCTGGCGGGACCAGCATGGGTGGATTTGACAAGTATCCTTTTATCTTTTCAAATACTTCTTGACACTCATTAGTCCATTCGACTGTAGCATCCTTCTTTAACAATTTAAAAATAGGCTCACAAGTTGTCGTGAGCTGAGCAATAAACCTGCTGATGTAGTTCAACCTCCCTAACAGACTCATTACTTCAGTCTTGTTCCTCGGAGGTGGCAATTCTTGGATGGCTTTGATCTTTGATAGGTCCAACTCGATGCCTCGCCGGCTGACTATGAATCCCAACAGCTTTCTGGATGGAACACCAAATGCGCACTTGGCAGGGTTAAGCTTAAGGTTGTACCTGCGAAGTCTTAGGAAGAATTTCCTCAAATCCCCAACGTGGTTGGCCTGATGCTTTGATTTTATGATCACATCATCCACGTATACCTCAATCTCCTTATGTATCATATCATGAAACACCGCAGTCATTGCTCTCATGTAAGTTGCTCCGGCGTTCTTCAAACCAAATGGCATTACCCGGTATCAATAAGTTCCCCATGGTGTGATGAATGTCGTCTTTTCTGCATCTTTTTCATCCATTAGAATCTGATGATACTCGGCATAGCAATCCACAAAAGATCCTATCTCATGCTTGGCACAATTATCGATCAAAATATGGATATTGGGTAATGGGAAGTTATCCTTTGGACTTGCTTTGTTGAGATTGCGATAATCGACGCATACTCTGATCTTGCCGTCTTTCTTTGGCACCGGAACGACATTAGCCAACCAAACAGGGTATTGAGTGACCCGAATGACCTTTTCATCCAACTGTTTGGTGATTTCTTCTTTAATTTTCACACTCATATCAGTTTTGAATTTTCTCAGCTTTTGCTTGACGGGAGGAACCATTGGATCAGTGGGCAATTTGTGGACCTCTAAATTAGTGCTCAGACCCGGCGTGTCATCATATGACCATACAAAAACATCTTTGAATTTGATGAGTGTTTCAATTAACTCTTCCCGGATCTTTGGCTCGAGGTGGACACTTATTTTACTCTCTCGGATATTATTGGTGTCTCCTAAATTGACGGCTTCTGTATCACTCAGGTTGGGTTTGGGTTTTTCTTCAAAGTGAATTAACTCTTTACTAATCTCTTCGAAGGCCTCATCCTTATCATATTCTGATCGTAATCACAATCTACTTCTTGAATTATTATTTCGGAATCTGATTGATTTTTAAGACTAGGCTGAGGATTCCTTATGCATGCCATATCACTAGAGCCAGCGTAAAAAAGACTGTACAGAAAAGAGAAGAAAAAAAACAAAAGAAAAACTATCAGGAATGATAATGAAAGGGAAACTGTATTTCATTGAATGATGAAAGATAACAAGGTTTGCACACTTCAAACAGACTGCAAGATAAAAATCTGGATTACAACCCTGGAATAACCCAAACAAATTGAAGTAAAATCAAAATAAACTACCAAGACTCCTTTCGAATGGGGAAAGGAGTGGCTTTCCAATTATTAAGCTTTGTCTCTGGCCCAACGAATTGAACTTCTGCGTTGCTAGGACCTTCACCACTTTCCACCATGTTCACATTGTCAAACAACTTTTCAAATCTTTCAATTAACTCATCGTCAAGGTTAATCATAGATTTAGGAATTGTTGTTATTGGGTGATTTCTGGTACCGGACTTGACAAAAGATTTAGAAAGATGTGGGACTGGCTTTGGGAGGACCCATGCCTTCTATTTTAGCTTTCTGGCCTTTCTCACGTCGGCGATAGTGGGTATGAATCCCAAACCAAATGTTCCCAAGTTCTCGGGAAGAGATACTGGTTGTATGATGCCTTGCAAAGATGAGCCCAAACCTTTACCGAGTACAAAACCATTCTTCAACATCTCATAGGCTACCATGACTAATGCGGTGGTTATTTTTGGATTTGGAATGTATTTTCCCTCCGGAATTTTCTCTACCAACATTGTGTTAGAAACCTGGTAAACCCATAGTCCCTGGTCATTTTTTATTTCCATGACCGGTACAATGGCATTGCTGTGAGCACATAAGCTGTCTTCCCCATGCACAACTATTTCTTGTCTATCCCATTCAAACTTGACCACCTGGTGTGGTGTTGATGGGACTGCTTTAGCAGCATGGATCCATGGTCGACCCAATAGTAAATTATAGGAAACAGCTATATCCAACACCTGAAACTCCATTGTGAATTCAACTGGCCCTATTGTCAGCTCCGGCACTATGTCCCCAACTGAATCTCTTCCTCCACCGTCAAATCCCCGCACGCAAATACTGTTCTTATGGATCCTCTCCTCTTTTATTTTCAACTTGCTTAGAGTGGAAAGAGGGCAGATGTTTGCACTTGACCCGTTGTCAACCAATACCCAGGTCACCACGGAGTTTTCACATTTTAATGTGAGGTAAAGAGCTCTGTTGTGCTCAGTACCTTCTACAGGCAATTCATCATCAAAAAATGTGACACTGTTTGTATCAAAGATTTTGTTGGCTATTTTTTCCAAGTGATTCACAGAGATCTTATCGGGAACGTGTGCCTCATTCAAGATCTTCATTAGATCTTGACGATGCTCGTCTGAATGGATCAGTAATGACAATAGTGAAATTTGAGCGGGCGTCTTTCTTAATTGTTCCACGATAGAATAGTCATGCAGCTTCATCTTCCTCAAGAATTCTTCTGCTTCTTCTTCAGTCACGGCTTTATCCATTGGTGTTGGATTATTTTTAGCTCTTCTTAATTCCTCGGGAGTAAAACACCTTCCTGAGCAAGTCAAACCCTGTACTTCATAGATTTCTTCCTTGACTTCTTTTCCTTTGTACATTACCGTTACCCGTTCGTAGTTTCATGGAATAGCCTTGCTATTGATTTGGTAACTGAGTTACTAGCTTGATAACAACCCGATCTACGCGGGCTCCCTCCACGACTATGATGGGTTTGCTGAACACTCCTAGTACAATCACCTTTACCCCTTCCCGTTTCGTTGCAACTTTGCTCGAAGATCCCTTCTCAACTGCCACAGATGGCTCAGTACTGTTTTTGCTCTGCTTGAGCACCGACTTCTCATCTGCTAATTGTTCATCTGTCTTGGCTTTATTAGACCGAATCATCATGACGGTCTGTGATGGCTTCTTGGTTTCCCCCTCTGCATGCACTATTTCTATTATATTTGCCTCTTGATGGGCTGGTATCGGATTTCTGTTGATATTGGGTGCTTCGGGAGCTTGAACTTCAATTTTATTGGTATCAATTAGCTCCTTTATTGCATTTTTTAAGTGCCAGCACTTTTCTGTATCATTACCTGGGGCACCAGAACAATACTCACAGCTAATAGTGTAGTCTAGATTCTTTGGAGGAGGATTTGGCAATTTGGATTGTATCGGCCTTAGCATATCTAGCTGTTTTAGCCTGTGGAACATACTAGTGTAAGATTCTCCCAATGGAGTAAAGGTTTTCTTTTTCTGCAACCTTTCACCCTTGATTGCTTGACTAGGCCTGAAACCTGGTCCGGGAGCATTTTGATAGGTTCGTGAATATGGATAAGTATTTGGTAAGGAAGGAGCACGCCAATGAGCGTGGGTAGGTGGTTAGTTGTATGCTTGTGCATGGTGGACGGAAAAATGAGGTTTCGACGGGTGATAGTAGTGTTGGGGTAAATTGTGGTGATACGTTGGTTGGTGGGATCAAGGTTGATTGTAGTAGTGAGGTGAACTTCTGGGTCCGGACCAAGTTACCGAATCAACCATTGCCGCTTCCTCTCTTTTCTTCTTTCCAATCCCTCCTACGCCGCCTTGAATAGCCTGAGTAGTCGCTTTGATAGCCGAATAGCTCATGATTTTATTCGACTTGAGGCCTTCTTCTACCATGCCCCCCATCTTTACTGCTTCGTTGAATGACTTTCCCACGGCTGAGACCAAATGGCCATAGTAAGTAGGTTCCAAGGTCTGTAGGAAGTAATCTACCATCTCACTTTCCTTCATTGGGGGATCCACCCTTGCTGCTTGTTCCCTCCACCGGAAACCATATTCTCTAAAGCTTTCACTGTGCTTTTTCTCAAATTTAGTCAAGGATAGTCTATCTGGAATGATCTCAAGATTGTATTGGAAATGACAAGCAAATGCCTGCGCCAGATCATCCCATGTGTACCATCTCCCATGGTCTTGGCGGGTATACCATTCCAATGCTGATCCGCTCAAACTCTGACTGAAGTAAGCCATTAATAATTCGTCTTTTCCTCCAGCTCCCCTCATCTTGCTGCAAAAACCCCTCAAGTGGGCTACTGGATCACCGTGCCCGTTGTATAGATCGAACTTGGGCATCTTGAAACCGGCCGGTAATTGCACATTTGGGAACAGACATAGGTCCTTGTAGGCCACACTGACCTACCCTCCTAACCCCCGCATGTCTCGGAACGATTGTTCTAAGCTTTTAACTTTCCTGAACATCTCTTCATGTTCGGTATTTTTGACTGGCTTATCAATTTCTATCGGGAGGTCAAAGCGGGGAGTATATGAATGGATTTCTGAAGCTTTGAAAGTGGGCTCCGGGGTAGTATTGGTTGTCCTGGGCCTGGAATATAGGCTCACTAGGAGACTTGTGGAGTGTAGCTGGGGGAGGTGCTACGAAGACAGGAGTTACTGGTGGATGAGGGTATGGAATTGGTTTAGGGGGTGGAGATTGTGGTGTATGAGAAGTGGTGCCTCGGTAGTGCTGGTAAATGGGAAAACTCGGGGATAGATCAGTGGTAGGATGATCCTGAGTTTGAGCTGGTGGTGGGGTGGAAGCAGGGTTAGCAGGGTAAGCTGGGGGTGATTGTCCTGTAGACCAAGCCCGATACATCTCGGCCATCTGTTGCTTAAGTTTAAGCATCTCTTCTTTCATTTTACTGACGTCCAGCTCCTCTATCTCAATACCTGTGTCGACATCCGGGATAGACATGATTTTGGGTATTGGTCCTTTTGATCTGGTTTGATAATGATAATGTGCCAGTATACTCTAGATAAACTAACTGCTTGAATTCTGGAAATGAACAAACGTGTTAGTTTTGAGAGTTTAACACATATACAATTACACGTTGAGATGCAATGTACCTAGGCAATTAACCATTTTCTATCATGTATTTGCTCGGTTACTTGTGTCATCCCAGCTTTTCTTGATCTTTCTTTTTTATTGTCACTCACTCCTATCTTTATTTCCCTCCCTTTTCATTTATTCTTTCTTTTGGTTGTGGTCGAATCTTATAGAGATTGCCTACGTATCATGTCCTTGCATGAATCAGACCGTGCGTAGTTCTGGCAAAGGCAATTATTAATACTCTTATTTATTCTTCAAGCAATGAAACAGTACAAAGACGGAAATGACATTACATTTGGACAACATTTTAAGAAAATGGTTTAAAAGACATGACTCAGACTCAAACTAAAACATGACTTATTATATAAAAAGCTCCAACAACTATGACTACGCTCTACTCCCCACTTTTTGTTTTCAATCATTGGAACATTTTCTCACGGTGGGGCTTGACCCGGCTGACCTCCTAGTGTACGGTACATTCTTTCTAACTCCATTGCAAGATGATGGGCAAAAGTAGGTGCATGCTCTAGAAACCTTTCATAATCCATCCCTTGGCAGTTCACATAACTTTAAGAGGTGTAAACAGCCAAATCATGGATTTGTGCTCTGAAATCTTGGAGATTTTGGTCTTGATTTTGCAATTGCTGTTGGCGAGTGGTGGCTATATCTCTTATGCGGTCTTCGCGATCTAAAGCCGACTCCAATTGAGCTCGAAGTCTAGCCTGATCGAGTCTTGCATGTGCTCTTTCTCTATCAATATCTGCGTGCTGATGTTCTCTATTGTACCTTCTCATTTCTTCCAATTGTGCATAGAGTTGAGCTTCTGAATGTATCCAACGGTCCTTCTCTTTCTTGAATTGAGCGATGTCTTCTTCGAATCTTATTACTTGGCGTTCCTTATTAGATTTGGCCTCCTCATTTAATTGTATGATTTTTTCCTTAGCTTTGCCTAATGCCTTTTCAGTCTTTGTCAAGATGGAGTCATAATCTTGCATTTTTTCCATCAAATTGGCAATGATTTTCTGATCTTTCCAACTTCTCACTGGCGCTTCAGAGGCTTTCTTCATCTGTTGAAATTGAGCGCGGAGATTTTTATTCTCGCTAATCAGACTCTTCTTTTCACCTTCTGCTTCTTGTGCTTGTAAGTCTTTCTCCAAATTGAGGTTTCTCATACTTTCTTCTAAGGCATGAATAGTTGCTTTGTACCCCTTTTCCTTTTCACCCCAAGCCAACCGTTCTTGGATTTTATCATCAAAGGTTTGAACATGCGGTCTTTTTATGAGCCTTCTAAGATCAGGTTCCGGTGCATCATCCACGCGGGATCTTTTCTCAAACCACCTAGCATATCCAGGATTTATCTCGCCTTTTGCAAGATCTGGAACTTGAGTATCATTTTTCAAGTATCGACAACCATTCCAAATCTGCTGGATTAAAGCCTCGGGGAGAGTGGCTTCGGGGTGTAGCTCGACCACTTGCATACTCAAATCCTCATCATCAGGCACCACTTGGTATCTCCCTAGCTGTCTCAGAACTCTCTGTGGCGCATACGGCTGGACGCTTCTTAAACCCAACAGCAGCAAATAACTCTTCAAAGTTGACTATGTATCACTTCTCTTACCGGGAGCCATCCCAAGGTTCACTCAATTTGACTTGCCATTAAAGATCTTAAATAGGATATCCAGGCTTCCACCCCTTCTGGAGATTTATAATCTTTTATGCTTTCTTCATAACTCTCGATGAAATTGTCCTTGCTTAGACCATACTACATGAACTTGGGGTGATGTCGGAGATGTTCAGTCAACCACATTTGCAACAAAATATTTCACCCTTCGAAGACTTTTGCCCCTGATTTACATAAAGTCAACGCCCGATAAATATCTAAGAGAATGATCGGAACAAGGGTGTGACGTTCCTTGGTGGTGAGGACTTGTACGACTCTGGCTATGTGAACATCAATCGTCCGCTCTTTGTTTGGGAAGACCATGATTCCCAGAAAAGCCACCATGAAAGCGAAGCGATGGTGAATCTGCCAGGTGTCCTTGTTTTGTTTGTTAGTAAGGCCCTTTTCATGAATTTCAAATCCATCCGTCTTTTCGAATCTTGAATATAGGAAGTTGAAAGAACAATATCCTTTGACAACGTTGCTTTTTCTGATTTGATTACTGATGTTCAGAAGACCAAAGAATCGATGTACTGAAGGAGCCTTTGGGAATATAAGATTTTGGTTTCTCAAATCTCTGTCAAAACCGGCATATCCAGCTATCTCTTCTAACGTGGGAGTAAGCTCTCAATCAGAGAATGAGATAATAATAAGATTAATTTGAAACTAAAATTACAACCTTACCGTGCACACAGTATCCGTAATTCACTTAGGTGCCTTAGAGCTTGATAACCATTCACAAGTTGTTTATTCCCTTCCTATGCTCGGGACCATGTGTATGTATTTTAAAGCTTGCCAAATGGTTTACGTGTAAAGTTAGGAGAAAATTAGCTGATAAGCAAACCATTTGTTTCATAAAAACCATTACTCTACTTGGAGCAAACTCCACTTTGTATATCTTTTACTTAAAATACCGAAATCAGTATTCATAAGTCCCATCCTCTTGTACACAACCATTTTTAGTCCAAAGTCCTAATTATATTGTTAATTCGCTTATGACGATTGAGTTTTAGATGGACAAAACCAAACCAATTATTATTTAGACTTATGCAAACTATTTATAAATACTAAATATATACCTTGTAATGATGTTGACATAATTTTTATATTATTTTTTTATAAGAAATGGGCTAATTTCACTCCTAAAGTAAAATAGGCCATTTATCATTAAGAAAGAAAACTGATTTATAAAATAATTTAATAGACAAATTTATACTACATATGCCGCAAATACACATCTGAATCTTTCGGAATGCTCCAATACCTTAAGCGTAACGGATTATATCAATTTACCTCTCACTTATGGTTATCCCCATAGCTGTTATCATACCATATTACATACAAACAAGAACACTTACATCAACTAGAATTAAACAAAACTCTGATGCTTGACGAAATATACTAGTGTGGTTTCTTGATATTTCCATACTACCCTGCACTTAGCTAACAAGGTTTAAACACAAAATTTAATTAATGGTCAACTTTCTACCAAGTTCCCCATCTCGACAATTCGAAGATAAATATTACCACTGAGCTTCAGAAATAAATAAAATTACTGCAGAGCTTATACTAACTTCAAAAGAGGCCAGTTGGCTAATAGCTCCCATGTCAAATATAAGACTACATTAGCTAACTAAAGAAACTGAAACTTAAACTAATAGATTTACATGGGTAGAGGACATATTTGGAATTCCGGATTTCATTTCCTTGCAGTATCAAAACTTTGTATGATATAAGTCTAAAACATATACCTGGAAATGAAAGTCAAAAGGAGGTAAGATCAATAAGAATAACAACAGCTATCACCAGCAACAAACAGCCCCAGTCAAACGATATCTCGCAAAACTTTAAACCAGATTTGAATACCGATTCTAAACCTTTCTCCCTCAGGTGAGTTAAAATTATTTCAGAAGTTTAAAACAATTTTCAGTCAGTAAAACTTCAGTAAAACAGCAGAATTGTTCTTCCTGTGTGTGTATATCTGTGTCTGTCCTAGCCCTCAATTTTCAGAATCTTTTGGGTTTTAAATCTCTTTCTCCTAATAAATTTTCTTAAGCTCTGCCTTCGTCTCTTCTCCAGAATCTGTCCTCTTCTTTCTATTTATCTCTCCCTCTTTTTTCTCTCTTTTCTTTTCTGTTCCTAATGCCCCCTTTTATACAAATTGACTCCCTCCTTTTTTACTGCTTGACCCCCCTCTTTCATTTTAAAAACAGATTTTCCACTAAAATCTGATTTCTTTCAACTTTTAATCCCACTAAGGCCAACTTTTCTATTTATCAGCAACCCCAATTCCCTTTGTTCCCCATTAGTGCATTAGTTAATACCCCATTGACAAAGCACTAACAATAAAGTATCATCCTAACTGTTTTATTCCCAACTCACCCCTGAAAATCCCTTAATATTACTGCCCTAAACCAATCTGCCCAAACTTAACAATTATCTAAACTAATCTGCTTAACAGCTACAACCAATTCCTAAGGTTTTAATGCAGAAAATACATTAAATACAAAGATTTCCATGATTCAGAACAATATTTACAATCAAACAGAATTTTAACTAATCGGACAATTAACAATCAAAACTAAAACCAAACAGAATGCCAAAAACGATTCAAACTTATACGAACAAACGAACATCGACACCTAATTAATCGATTACGTATACACAATTGGCAATACAAACAGAATCAATCATACCAACAGGGTAATTCATGGTTTTGTTCAACACAGGGGATTTATGAAGCTAACTATTCGACGACATTAATCAAATCGATTACGTAGTTTATAACATGTACAACTTAATCACAAAAGAGAAATCGACCAAACAAAAGGTCACTGGGGATGAGAAGATGAATTGAAAAGGCATGGAAAATTAATAAAACTAAACTAAACAAATACACAGATAAACAAAATCCTAAATACAGAATAAGGGAAAAAGAAAATACCTCAAACCTTCAGAACTTATACGGACCCAGGCTCAAACTAAGATTCGGATACTTTGAGGTCGAACAGACTTTAATCGAAGTATTCTCAATTGAGAATACTTCTATTAAGGTCTATTAGACCCTAATCTTTCATTTAATTTGGACAGATTCTATGATTTGGAATTTTAGGGTTCTGTTTTTCTTCGGATTTAGGGTTCGGACATTTTTGGGCAGACTCGAAGGGAACCAATGGTGGTTTAGGGGTGAGGGAGGCCTGGGGGTCATTTGGTATGAATTTGGGACGAATCTGGGTAAGTTCATGTTTGGCTCGAATGTTCAAATGAAGATTTGAGAAGCTCTGAGATGATTCGAGCCAAACGGTTTGAGGATTTGTGTTGGGGGTGGCTGGAAGGTCACTAGGTGTTAGTTTGGTGATCATCGGAGATGGTTGGGTTTTCAAGCCAACCTTCGATTTAATATTCGAAGAGTTGGGGCCTGATTCGAGGGGAGTTATGGTGATGGTTGGAAAGAGGAGGTCGAGGTGATTCAGGGGTGTTAAGGTGGTGACCGGCGGCGTCGTTGCCGCCTGGTTTTAGGTGAGAGGGAACTAGGGCGGCTAGGGTTTGGGGGGTGTCGTCTCAGAGACGATGATGAACAGGAAGATGAGGGGGGGTGTTTGGTTAGAGGGCTGGGGTATGAATTTAGTTTATATAGGGGAGGGGTGGTCTGATCTTGACCGTTGGATTAGGTAAGATCTACGGCCTGGATCAATTCATTTAACTAAACGGTGTCGTTTGGTTTAGGTTGGGGGAGTGGGTCGGTCTCAGACGGGAGTGGGTCGTGTGATCGTTTGAAGCTTTTGAGTTATACTTGTGATTTCCTTATGTTTGGTATGAAAGTTCTTTCTAACTAGATGGTGTTTAGTTATACATACTAGTACTATTCCATGGTACTAACGTCCCTTTTGCCGGGGGCGCTACATTTTTTTAAATGAATGTAGGTAGCTCCATTGCGGATAGTGCCGATCGCGCGTAATGGATTACCTTCTTCTCAAAGTCTTGGTGAGCTCTTTTCTCCTTCAAGGGGTTATTTTGTACACCTTTTGTTCTGGACTTCCACTTTTGAGGTATTGCCGGAGCCTTGTTGCTGGTATTGTCATACTTGTCTTTTGTATCCTTAGAGGCTCCATAGACATATATGTGGGTTATGTATGAGTGTTGGATGGGTCTATGAGTTACGTTATAATCCTAACTCTCGCTTCTCTAAGGTGTAATTGTATGTAATCTTGGAAACTTAACTACGGATTAATGTTGTGATTTAAAATGAACTAACCTTGTAGAATGCACTATCTTTTCTCGTCTAAATAAATGAATGAAAGCGTGGTTTCCTTATTCGTACCGAGTTGGGTAGGAAGTGTTTGATAAGGCTTGCTCAGTTGGGTTTACTCGATTGAGCGCCGGTCGCGCCTCCCGAGGTTGGGGCGTGACAAACTTAGTATCAGAGCCTAGGGTTTTAAAGTATCCTAGGATGTCTCGGAGCCGTGTCTAGTAGAGTCCTTCTTATCGGTGTGTTATCGCCCACATCTATAAGTTGGAGGCTACATGGACATTTTAGGAATGTTACCCTTCTTCAACACTCCAGATCGTGCGATAGAGCTGGACTATAAGATTGTCTTCTAACACGTGCTTGAAGGTTCAAGGTAAGTTTAACTGATCTTTCATCTATTCCAAATAAGGTTGTCATATGACATGACAAATGGGCAAAGGCCTGAATATTAAGGAGATGGCCCACATATCATGTTGAACGAATGGTACGAATATATGATATACGTACATAGTACAAGAAGCATACTTTATTCGAGAAAAGTGTTAAAAATGATTACCACCTCCAAAGAGACATTGAATTGATAAGTGATATGTAAGCTTGGATAACACATATGGGTAGTGTGAGAAGTATGTAAATGATCCTAAGGTGTGAAAGAAAATCGGTTATATAAGCACGTGATATATGGGAGACATGTCCGGGAGATTAATGATGAGAGTGCAAGTCTCTCCTAGGAGACAAGAAGTTATGAAAGGAGAGTCAATTGAACCCATGATGAGAAGACCCCTATACTAGGAACTTTATAAAAATTCAGAAATGTACGAAGTGATATTATACTCCTAAAGGATATTGACATAAGGAATTGGAATCCCAAGCCCGTGTGGTTGAATAAGAGCAGAGAACTTATGAGGTTAATACCACGGTGACTTAAATCCCCCTAATAGTCGAACATATATATGAAGGATAGAGATATGAGAAATATGTCCCTAAAATTGCTAAATTCAAGGCTTGTGTCGAAATCGGGACATTCGCCCCAAGTGGTGCAGGAAGGGTCATAGTGAGGCCACTTAAATACAATGAAACAAGAGTAAAACCATGTAGCTATGATGTTTGAATATTTTTTTGAAGACATGTGTAGTCTAGAAAAGTGATAATGGATAACGTGATTATCTGAAAGGATATGCTAGGAGTCCTACCCCTGATGATATGGATGGTGAGTCGGTGGCTGTTACCCTGAAAATGTTGAGAGCACAATAAGGAAAAATTATGGACTATCTCTCAAGACAAGATCAGATAATGACTAAGCTTCAACAAGCAATAATGAGGGCTTCAAATAATTCAAATAGTGGAGTTCAAGTCCCTCCCAACATCCCTATAAATCAAACGACACCAAGAATCGTTAACACCATTACTATGGGGAAGCTCAGAAGAAACAACAATCAAGCAGGTAGTGCCGGTAGTGGATCTGAAAATGAAAATAACGCAAATGATTCTTTCAAATCCGAACTCATGTGGTTTATGAGGGATATATATATGCTCGAAATCAAAATTCTAAAGAATTTCACGCTCGAATAGATCAGATTCTGGGAGCACCTTCGTTCCTAAAGGGTCCAGATTCAAAGAAGTATATACAATTGCAGTTCAAATCCAGTGCGACTCTTGAGTTGATTCCAATGAGGTTCAAAATGCTGGATATTCCAATATATGATGGAACAACGGATCCACATGAACACATCGCAAGTTACATCATAACTGTGAAAGGAAATGAGTTGGCTCTGCATGAGATCGAATCAGTTTTATTGAAGAAATTTGGCGAAACCCTAACAAAAGAGGCTTTAATATGGTATTCACTTTTACCTAAACACTAAATTAATTCTTTTGAAATGATTGTAGATTCTTTCGTTAAAGTTAATGCTGGAGCGAGAAAATTACAAGTTAGGAAAGCAGATATTTTCAGAATCATTCAAGGAGACTCAGAGTTGTTGTGATAGTTCGTGATACAGTTCCAAAGGAAATGCATATTGTTGCATGCAGTACTTGATGAATGGGCAGTAGAAGCATTTACCAAGGGTCTCAATCCCTCAAACTTCAATTCCTCAAGGAAGTTAAAGGAGAGTTTGTTAGAATTTCAAGTAATAACTTGGGCAGATGTTCATAAGAGGTACGAGTCAAAGATTCGTGTAGAAGATGATCAAGTAATTAAATCGACATCTTCTACGGTGCGGAATCAAGGCCAATTGAACTTTGATCGGAGGCATTCCAGACACTGATTTGAACCATACCTGTCAGGATCACGAACTAACACTTTTAAGAGTTATACCTTACATAATGTATTTGATCTCGGTTATAGGAATAATAACATAATTATTAGGAGCTACGTTAGCTCTTGCTCAAAAAGACATTAAGAGAGGTTTAGCCTATTCCGCAATGTCTCAATTGGGTTATATGATGTTAGCTCTTGGTATGAGGTCTTATCGAAGCGCTCTATTTCATTTGATTACTCATGCTTATTCCAAAGCATTATTATTTTTAGGATCCGGATCCATTATTCATTCAATGGAAACTAGGGGCGTACTCGAAGCGAGTCGCCAAAAAGCAACTTCGACGAAAGATAATAATATCTACGAATGCTGGGGACTATTGCACTAGAGCAGCAAAATCCGCGACTATAAGTGCCGGAAACATTTGAATATGTTTCCGGAACAATCCATATAGGATACCGGAGATAGCCCGAACTGGCTTCGGAATACAGAAAGGAACTAGGGATTGCCAGATCAGCTCAGGGAAAAAAGAAATGGTAGAAATTAGAATCAAGAACCGGCTAGATCTAATAAATGTCAGTCCGATCGCAATTTTCTTACAATGGACTTTTGTTCATTTCTTGTAAATTGTCCTATATACAAAGTTGTAAACACTTGTGTATGGTCAAGGAATGGAATGAAGCAAAAATTACAGTTTCTAAAAACATTCTTGTATATGTTTGAATGAACAAAATCATTCTTAATATTTGCTCATACTTAGAGAAAAAAAAATATTACAAATCAGAATATTTGTGCCCGGATGAACATAAGACGTCATATTCATAAGCACCGTAAATATAAGGACCCTCTATTATGAAGCCATTCAATCAAATAGCTAAAGGTCGGATGTCTTGTTTTCCGATCGTAAAGTTAACCGGAAGAATTAAATTCCCGAACCTTATCAAAACAAGAAGTACAAAAATTTTGGTTATTAACATCCCCGGTCTCAAAGACAGGGAGTTTAGAAAAGTTTTTGGGTGCAACTAAAAACCCAAGAGTGAAAAATTCAAAAGTTTCGGGTGAATATTAAAAACCCGAGATCAAGTTTTCTGTGATAGAGGCACTCCTTTAATGCCAATCGATCATCAACGGAAGAATAATAATTGATGGAGTTGTCATTTGAATCCCTAAGTTCTGCACTCTTTTTTCCTTCGCCCGGTTTTTGTCCTGATTGGGTTTTTCCCGACATGGTTTTTAATGAAGTAGTAACGAGGGTGAAAAACTTCCACTTCCCAGTCATATCATAGTGAGTAACCGAAAAGTGGGGGGTCTATCTGTTGTATACGGTGAAAATCGGCCTCAGAAGATGAGTGAATTAGGAAGCAACACGTGCCAATCAGCAGTCATTCAACCATGTTTACACCAGATACAAACTTGTGGTCGGATAAGATGCAATTCAAGATATGATCGTTGCAGAAATATTATAGAGGACCCCAAGACTCCTCCTGTCTTTATTAGGCTTTATTTCCCTTTATTACCTTTTTATTACATTTTATTGTAGCATTAATATTGGTAATCAATGGGGCATAATTGGTAGGTCAAGTACCCCATAACTCTAGTACAAATAGGGGCTTTTATTTTATTGTAAATCATAAAGAAATATTGATAGCAAAAATTAGTATTCTTTCTCTCAACTTTTTTTTATAAGGGTTATATACTTGATCGCGGTGAGAACATTCTAAAGCCCATACTTGTATTTTCTTCAATTATTCTTATTTTATTCACTTTGTTCATCATTACATTATTTTATCGAATCAGTTTAATCCAGGGATCTATAAACCTGTATGGGTGAAATTGGTTGATAACAAGTGGCTAAATGGCTAGATGACATGTGGAATCGAAGACAGACAAAAATTGAGTCGGCAAATAATCAGCACCGGATACGAAGTGCGTAACTGTATAAGATTGATCGCAAAGGAAGCACAACCGATGGTAAAGATTCAAAGGCTTGACATCAGATATCATTTAATGAGCAGCCATTACAGAGTATATCTACATTCAAAGCTAGCCGATATGCACCCATTAATGTTGTTTTTATTCGCATTCAAGAGGATCTTGTTTTAGGATCTTGTCTCCCTAAGGATAGCTATAATTATCAGGATTGACAACCCTTGTAGGGCATGAAAAATCCTGCATACAAAAGCTTTATTCTACTATTTACGCTCAATCTAAACATTTATTGTTGCTTTATCATTGCTTTTACTTTTGCTCCCAGAAAGACTGAGCTTATAGTCATGCTTGCTATTTTCTTTAATTTCAGTCGTTTATCTCGTTTTTGTTCTTTTTTCTTTATCATTGTATCAAATCGAATTTCTTATCATAAACCACACTATAAATTTAAATGTATCGTTTAATGGGTAAACAGTTTGGTGTCCATAGTGGGGCATAGCCTGTTGATACCCAATTTTTCCTTATATATTTTTAAATATGCAAAATACCTTCATAATAACATATATATTCATATATAAGCATGTCTAAGGTTTTTATTATTTTTTCCATAATTTTAAGATCTTAAATTAATTTATTTTCTCCCCTTTTATCCATAAAATCCCCAATAATTATTTTCAAAATTATTGTTTTGATAATTCATCTATTTGATTTCTATATTTATACCAAAATATGTCTAAGGTAATTTTATATATTTTTATAATTATATTTAGTATTTTTAAAGCTAAATTGCACATAATTGCAATATTAGCCTTTTTAAGATTTAATTATGTTCTATATGCATAAAATTGGACCCTGTATTTTTAAATTGTTAATTATGTATTGTAAATCATTTTTTCACCTTAATTGTTTTTCCAACAATTACCTATTATTTTTTGTAAATTAAATTGGGAAAAATTGGCTATTTAAATAAAAGCCAAATTTGGCTTTTAAATTATAGCCAAAAATGGACCCCTTTCCAACCCAATTTCACACCCAAATAACCCAACCCATACCCTATCAACCCTTACCCAAACCCGGAACCCACCTACCTTTTTTAATCTCCACCGTTGATCTCCCAAATCAACGGTCCAAACGCACCCTTTCCTTTTTAATTTCACCTGACCCCTAACCCTAGTCTCATAATTCAGAGACAACCGCCCTCAAACTCTCTCATCTCCAAATTCTCTCTCAACTCACCCTAACCCTAATCGTCGTCACCGGCGAGAACCTCCTTCCTATGGTGTTTTCGTGCCTTCTCCGACCACCTCTGGTCTCCTATACTCCATGGCTCTTCGACTTCATGAGTCCTTTAAAAGATCTCAAGGAAAGCCAACCTGCTTCGGTTTGAAACTTGTTTACTGGCCTGTCTCCAGCCATTTTCGTTCGTAAGAAAGGATTTCCTCTTGTTTTTTCGTTTGAATCCATGAGTTTTTAACCGATTCTCTTCATCTCTACTATTTTCTGAAAACCCTAGTTCGCTACCGTTCGATTCTTCTCAGATCTTTATAGATCTGAGATGATTCGAGTATTATTAAGTGTTTCCTTTAAAAATCTCCTGTTTTAACTAACTATTTCGATTTAAGTCATTCTTTTCTAAAACTAGGGTTTCTCGGAGTTCTTTTACGCATGTTCTAACTGATTTCGTTATGATTAAACCTTTTCCCTTGTTTGTTTTGACCGATTTTGTTCTCTTACTGCTTTTAACTTGACTCTGTTAAAAGTCCTATTTTTTTAAGATTTTCTTTACTTTGTTTCTATGAATGTTAGCATGATTTTCCTTACTTTGCTTCTATGAGGGTTAACATGCTTTCCTTACTTTGTTTCTGTATGTTTTTCTGAATCCCTAGCTTATTTATGTCGCTTCTGTGTGACTCTGCTCACTTTGTTTGTTCATCTCTTGCTTCTTTCTATGACTATGCTTCGAATATGTTTTCTTTCTATGTCTGTGGATCTCCTCTATTTATATGTTGAAAGTGCAGAGTCATGACTCCCTTGTGATCGGTTTTGGTTTCCTTAATTGATGGTGATTGAAAATTTTCTTTCAAAACCCTAAAAGCTTTGCCCTGTCTGTTAAGCTGACTGATTTCCTTACCATATTTGCTATTATACTTATTTCTACTGAGTTGTGTCCTTAATCAAGGCTTTATGAATTTGGTCCTAATCGACTACTCTACGTTACTGAATCTCGACTCCTACCTTTCCACTTAATTTGATTAGTTGCTTGTCTTAATTAATTTTCCCTTTCCTTTTCTGCATTGCTACCTAATTCTTACTGATTGTTTCCTTAGTTTAAAAACTTTCTGAACCTAGCCTTAATTACATGCTCTATACCGGCACTATTTTGAAATTTTTCCTTATTTGTTATACTCCAACCGTGTATGATTTCTTTCCTTACTTGCCACCTGCTCTTTACCATTTACACTGACTCCCTTAATTAAAGGGAGATTCGAACCAATTTTTTTATACTGAGTTCTATAATTACTGAAGAATTGATTCTTGCCTTATTTTTAACCAGTTTTCAAACTACTATATAAATGACTCTCTTCTACAGTCTTAACACACAAACAATTAGTTTAAAAACACACACACACATAAAAAATTTCTCTTCTCTGCTACTTGTGCTAACTGCTTGTCTAGCCGGCTGAAAGCCAAGGCTAGACTGTGGAACTCTACTTGCTTTACTTTCTGCATTTTTCTTCCTTATCTGCTATGTCTCTAGTTTAAATTTGAAACTCAACTTTATGTGTTCCATGCCTATACATCCATGCTTGTTACTATACTAGTTCTTCAATTTGTTTCTAGGTTTGCTGTTATTAGGCATGTCTAAATTATGCCCTTATGTGTAATCATCATATCAGACTTTACTTAGTTCTTTGATACTTGTCCAACATGTTCACTTAGTTCCCTTACCCCTCCCTTAATTGGTATAACCATGTAGTCACTTAGTTTTCTAGTGCATTCTATTGGCCCTAATGGTATGTCAGATTTTGTTCAACAAAACTCTTGTCTTCAACATGATCCTGCTACATTCTTCCCTATATTTTAAATGTCTATTACCATGACTGATTTGTTCAATAGATTCATAGTTGTTCTATATATTTGTTGTATCAAATGTTTCCCTATTTATGTGGTTTCAAACCTATATGTTCCCAATCCCTTCACCCATGTTTGTAAGTCTGCTTGTCAAGTAAATCTGGGTATTTTATGGTTAATTGGGTTGTTTGTTGAGTATGCTTTTTCTCAAAAAATGATTTCAAAACTGATAACTCCTAGTATTTTTAAAAACTATTTCTGAACCTTTTCACTTCTAAACTGCTTTACTAAGTCTTTCATCACTATGTCAAGCACTCTCACCTTACTCTTAGACCACTAAGTTCTGCCCCTTTTGTGTGAGCCTTGCCTTGGGACCCTTGAGCTCCCTCTGTGTCACGACCCTAACCCCGCTTCGGTCGTGATGGCGCCTCTCGTGAAGACAAGGCCAGCCAACAAACCCATATCACCTTTTAAAAAATAGTTAAACATTAATAAACAGTTTAAATATGATTTAATGATATAATTAACGGAAGCACAACCCGACACAGCCCTAACTGGGATGTCACAAGTCACGAGCATCTACTAGGGTATAAATACAACTGAAATCCTGGAGTGTACAATTACAGACTAATGAAATTAGGAGAGTGAAAAGCAGTGCTGCGAACGCCGACAGCTACCTTGCTAAACCCTGATGACTCTGCCTCCGATCAGCCAAAACATACCTGAATCTGCACGCAAGGTGTAGGGAGTAATGTGAGTACTCCGACTCAGTGAGTAATACTAATAAATAAAGATTGAAGGCAAGAAATCACGCAAAAACACAAGGTATTCCATACTGAAGCAGTAAAATCACTTTAAATAGTAAAGCAGTGAGAAATCAAGTAAAATCCCTTTTTTCCAACAAGTAAAGCAAGTAGTTTACAAGTGAGGAACAAAAATGATAGAAATGTAAACAGTCCCTCAGGCAAAACATGTACAAGAAATCGCCCCTCGGGCATAATATCAACAGAACCAGCCCCTCGGGCTCAATATCAGAACAGTGTCAGCCCCTTGGGCTCAATATCAGAACGTAACAGCCCATCGGGCTCAATATCAGATCAGTAACAGCCCCTCGGTCTCACTCTCATAATAGTATCAACCCCTCGGGCTACCTCACAATCACTCATATCAGCCCCTCGAGCATAGTATCAATCACTCAGAACAATGGGTACCCGCGCTCACTATGGGTGTACAGACTCCTGAGGGGCCCCTTACGACCCAAGCGCTATATCAATCCACCTCGTGGCATCATCACTCAGCATATCCTCACATCACTCAAGTCACCGCGTGGCATATAAAGTATCTCAGGCCCTCGGCCTCACATCACTCAAGCCACCTCGTGGCATAAATAGTATCTCAGGCCCTCGGCCTCATATCACTCGGCCTCACATCACTCTATGCCACGAGGGCCCTCAGCCTCATATCACTCGGTCTCACATCACTCAAGCCACCTCGTGGCATAAATAGTATCTCCGGCCCTCGGCCTCATATCACTCAACATATCCTCACATATGGCCCTCGGCCTCACTTAGTCAGGAAATCATCATAAGCCCCTCGGGCATTTGTAAAACAGTAGTTCTCAGCCCAAAATACCATTTAGAAATATCATTTGAGTTTTCAAATCTGCATAAAAGTAGTTAAGTTTGTAAAACAATAATTATCAACGGGACTGAGTTTAAATATAAGTCAAAACAGTGAGGAAATAGTGATAAAAATTTCCAAAGGATTCAAATAATTTGCACGAAGCCCAAGTATGGCAATCAGCGCAAATCATGATGATAACAAATAAGTTTCAATTAAATATGCGGTAAAATCATCAATCGGGATGGACCAAGTCGCAATCTCTAGTAGTAAAAGACCCCGCGCTCATCATCCAGCACGTGTCTCACCTCAATATAGCACTACGATGTGCAATCCGGGGTTTCAAACCCTCAGGACATCATTTACAATCATTACTCACCTCGAACCGACTAATCCTCTAGCTCGCGATGCCTTTGTCTCTCAAATCGACCTCCGAATGCCTCGAATCTAGCCACAATAATTCGATTCAGTTAATAAAAATTATAGAAATTAATTCCATATGAAATTCTACATTTTCCATTAAAAATCCAAAATTGAACTCAAAATTTGCTCGTGGGGGCCCACATCTCGGAACCCGACAAAAATTACGGAGTAGGAAACCTCATCCAACCACGAGTCCAACCATACCAATTTTACTAAAATCCGATATCAACTCGACCCTCAAATCTTCAAATTAAACCAAGAGGGTTTTCAAGATTTTCCCAACTAAAATCACCAATTAAATGCCAAAACTAGTAATAGATTCGGGTAATCTAACCAAAATTAAGTTAAGAACACTTACCCCGTTGTTTTCTCTGAAAATCTCCCGAAAATCGCCTCTCCCCGAGCTCCAATTTGGTAAAAATGGAAAATGGGACGAAATCCCATTTTCAAAACTCAACATTCTATCCAGAATTTTCGTGGTTACTGTTCACGGGTACTGTATACGGGGGTACTGTTCATATGTACTATACACGGATACTGTTCATGTTTACTATACATGGTACTTTACACGGATACTGTTCATGCAAGTGCGGTTACTGTTCACACGTGCGAAAAATGCAGAAACTGCCCAGAAAATTGCAGCAGCTTTTCTTTTCACTAAAAATGCTCTAATTCCATCATACGAACTCGGAATTCGATGATTCTTGTTCCTATGAGTCACAAATAATAATACAAACATAGCCCTTCAGTCGAAACTCAATTTGGAGTTTATTTGCTTAGTTCAATACCCATTTCGCTCGTTAAACAATTAACTCATGTTTTGTGTCAAAAACCCAATCGCGACTTGATGAAATTAGACCAAACTTTCCAGATCAGTCCTATGATACATTATCAAAATTCCAGAAGTCTCGAAATCAAATTTCGATCTCTAGAACTAAAAATGGACTTTGGATCATTACATGCTTATGCTCAAAACGGCAAAATCTTCCAAAAACTCTATCAAAACATATCCGAGCCTCATGGGACCCCAACCAAACATGCTAACACACCCCATGACATCATTCAAACTTGTTCCAGCCTTCGGAATGCTGAAAACAACATTAAAACATCGAATCACCATCGGCTTCAAGCCTAAAAATTCCAAAACTTCCAAATTCCAAATTCGATCAAACGGTCTATCAAACCTCGTCCGAATGACCTGAACTTTTGCACACACATCCCAAATGACATAATGAATCTATTGCAACTTCAGGAATTCCATTGCGACCCCTATATCAAAATATCGCCTATCAACCGAAAAACGCTGAAATCTCAATTTCGCCAATTCAAGCCTAAACCTTCCACGGACTTCCAAAATGCATTTCGATCACGCTCCTAAGTCCCAAATCACCTAACGGAGCTAACCAAATCATAAAAATTCAAATCCGAGATCAAATACAAACAAGTCAAATCTTGGTCAAACCTTTCAAATTTCAAGCTTCAACTGAGAACTGTTCATCCAAATTCATTATGATTAACCTGAAATCCAACACCAATGATTTACATAAGTCATAATACACCACACGAGGCAAGTCATGCCCGAGAATTGGCTATCAAAGTGTAAAAGCTCAAAATGACCGGTCGGGTCGTTACATCCTCCCTTGTACACATAAAAGCTAGCCTTTCCACACTACACTTACTTTGTCTTGGCTATGAAATCTGGGTGTGAGCACTGCCCGGGATCTTTTGAGGTCCTTAGGGAACTCTAACAAACTTAGATATGAGAAAGGCTATGAAATAATCTTGGCACTTGAGGTGATTTATTACATAACTCAAAGAGGAAGTCTTAATCAGGTGTTGGAAATTTGGGCCTGTTTTTAGGCTCTCTATAGTGTAACTTTTATCTTTCTTATGTAATTCATTCTAGTATTGGTCTGTAATAATCTGCCGTAAACAAGTATTAGGGTTGGCTAGTGAGAAGAGAAGGGTAGTTATATGTGCTATCAACATCAATGGGTAGAAACCATGCCTTAGGTTTACATTTCCTATATGTGTATTAGAATCCATGTATAATACCAACATATTCAAAGCATGTCATGCATTAGATACCATGTTCTTAGGTTTACTGTTTCAGCATCTCATTTGACATCACTTTACCACTTAGAAACCCTGCTTTAGGTTAAATAACAACATCCACATGAAACTGTTACTCTTGCACTTAGAAACCATGCTCTAGGAATTCTGCATATTCTGCAATCATTCTGCATTTTTCGTATGTGCACGTTAGATACCCTGTTTTAGGATCTCTCGCAGTTGCACCTAGTTAAACTACTAATGCATGAAAAGGACATAAAACAATCTCATGTTTGATTATCTTATTTAAGTAAAACTGGTCATAATCTTGCATGTATTTGCAACATTTAGAACAACATGCTTTAGGTAAAATAACTGTTTTATAATTCTAGTAAATGCTGCATATTATTTTACGCCTAGGCAAGCCTTAGGTAATATAGCTTTAATAAAAACCAGACCTTAATTGTGTATGAGTCATGTTGTTTATGTGCATTGTGTGTGGAGGTATATCTGAGCCTTTCATTTGTCTTCCATGCTCCCCTTAATTGAAGTCCTACTTTTTTATTATTTGTCGCCTTAGCATTTTATCTTTAAACTTGAGGGTCTACCTAGAACCCCTTTATAGGATAGGAGTCCTAAATTCCTCCGGGACTGATAGGAAGGGATGCGTAACAACATGCAATAGGGGTCGAGACCAACCCTCGCTTTAATTACCTTCACGGGTGGGGAAAGGGTAGATATGAACATGAGGACCGGTGCATTAATACCACGTGTAACCCCTCTTTGAGGAGTGTCATACCGGGTATTGCATTGATGTGATCCATATTATAAACAAACCTAGGACACCCCTTTACATTACCAAATATGCTTAGATTGTATTTTTTTCAAAATCTTGCTCTCATTAACTGCTTTCCAAACATATGTGTTCTTAAACTTAAATCCCCTACTATTTGAGCATACTTGTTTATTTGCTAATTGTACAAATTCACAAAAATTGTTTGGCCGGGAACCACACTAGTGGATCCTGAGGGGTGTCTAACACCTTTCCCTTAGGATAATTTCAAGCCCTTACCCTATCTTTGGTTATCAAACGTAGTTATAAATGAACTGTATAGGTGCCCTAACGCACCTTAAATCGTTAGGTGGCGACTCTTCAAAAATGCAAACCCCTTTCTTAAAAGGAAAGAGTTGCCCCAACCAAAATGTCATAAACCCGATTTCGCGAGAAAAATAGAGCGCGACAGCATGGCGACTCTGCTGGGGAGACTTAGACTTTTACCATTTCATACCGTTTTTGTGAATTTGTACCCTCTCTATGTGCAATTATTTGTTTAATTCCTTTAAGCATTTAATTACTTCTTCAAAAGCAAAATTGACATATCTTTCTTGTTTCCTTCCTTTATAACTGCTTTAAATTATAAAACTGTTGTATTTATCGCCTTCTTAACGTGCAAATACATGTCAACATGCTTTTAATTATTGCATAATTATGCTCAACATCATAATCTACTCGTGCCAAACAAATACTATAGCAACGCTTGATGAGTGGTTGCGCCCTTCCTAGCTCATTACCCCCTAAATTTGGAAAGGCTTATTTGCGGTAAAATTAGTCGATCAGCTGTGCAGTCGACAGTTCCATGCCTTCCCCCTTGAGTTGTCCGCTCAAGGGTACCAGTCTAAAATCCCATATAAACCTTACTCTATTTAAATTGCGCATGCATCATGGTCAAACCTAGTCGGGTCAGTTATGTTGTCCACATAATGATCCTTTAAGATAGCCTTGTCCAAAAGTCCACTGGGTTTCCCTAAACCCAAACGGACATCATCTTGTTATGTGCATTTATTTGGAGAATTAAATGCTTCATGCTAATTGTTAATATTAAATAGTCGAGTCTGGTGGGGGTAAGGGCCTAACCTTGTTTGCCTTGCAGAAATATGAGGCACGAAGTCCCCATATCCGGCATGGTCACCAATATCCACCCAAGATTGCTAAGTTGGTGGGAAGGTTTACATTCTAGTGACAAAACGCTCATCAGAAAATATCTAGGCAATCTACCATCCCTCCTGGAGATCCAGCCTAACAACATGATAATAGAAGTTGTTACCTTATTTTAGGATTGTTCAAGGGCCGTGTTCCGCTTTGGGGACATCGAAATGACACCTTTGCTAGAGGAGATAGGAGGACTGGCCGGTCTAGTGTAGGAAACCCCGGTGTTTGCTAATGTCTGAGAACTGCACATGCAAGGGTTTTCTAAAAATGACGGGTTTGAAGAAGAATGCAGAATTGGTATGCCTAAAGGAATCGTACATCCCTTTTGACTACTTTTATGAGAGGTACGGTTGATGACGTTAAAATCCACTACTAAAAAGTAAATGGACACGGTCACATGCAATATAATTTACCCAACTATGAGTCGGGGTCAAATCCCACAGAGAACAATATGTAGGCGATTAGGAATGTAAGAGAATTATCACATATCACGCAATGCCAAACACTAAGAATTGATTTGAGAAAATGTTTTATACCTAAATGTGGAAATGTAACTAACCTAGAAAGCAAGTAAAATGATCAATGGCTACAAGTATGAATGCATTGGGAATTACAGAGTAACGATCCAATGTATTTCATGATTTCACAAATATGAGCGAGTTTATGTTAATTAGTCACGGATAATAATTCTTAATTAGCTTCTTCCGAAGACTAACAAGACTTCCTAATTGAATTATTTCTAACCCAATTAAGAGACTAAGCAAAATCGGATATGGCTACAAGTAGTTCAATCCTATCCCTAGGTAGAATCTATAAAATGAGGTTTAAAGCCTCAAATTCTTGTTAATTAATCTTTCTCAACCCCATATTATCTTTCCCGAAATTAATTCGGAGTTAATGGGCGAGTCCTAGGGTTATCGAATCCCTTTGGAAATATTAAAGAACAAGAATAATTAAATAAACAACAACTCACATCATAAAAGGATAAAAATCATTGAATACATAAGCACAACAAGGTATTTAATCCACACTTTAACTATGAAAATTTCCATAAACAAGATTCAAGTATTGGAAATAAATACTAAACACTTAAATATTCAATACAAAGCAAGAAAATGAAGAAATAAACATAAATAGGTAAGAAATCCTTAACCACAAGCTTGAAATCTTCAAAACCCAAGTGTGTGTGCAAACCCTAGCTTCAAGACTTGTTCTTCTCTAGTCTATGGAACTGAAAATAAGCCAAAGATATGCCAAAGATCTTCTAGGACGAGTATAATAATGGTTTGGGGATTACAAACATGAAATTCCATTTTTGCCCAGAACTGCACAGAAAATACACTATGCGTTTGCTATAGTGTAATCGCTGGCAGTTGTCAATTTTTCCATTTTGGCTCCTTTTTGACTTGTTTTCACTTGGTTTCTTCACCATTACTTCTAAATCACATACAACCTGTAAACTAGAAGTAAATGACATCAAATACACGATTTTATCATTCAAATATAGCAAAAGTATAGGTTTAAAGACAAAATAAGTTGGTAAAATACCAACTTATCAAACCCCCTAACTTAAACTATTGCTTGTACTCAACCAATGAAAGATACAAAATCTCCTCCCAAGTAGTTAACTCAACAATGCATCCATATTATGCCAAGCTACAAAGGTCTACTATAAGCACAAAAACATGACTTCGATTGGTACTGTTGATACCCAATTTTTTCATATATATTTTTCATATGAAAAATACTTTCAAAATAGCAGGTATATGTATATATAAGTATGTCCAAAGGTTTTACTATTTTTCTCTTAATTTTTATATATTTTTAAATCTATTTATTGCCCTATTTTATCAAGAAAAACCCAATAATTATCCCCAAAATTATCATTTTGGGTGATTCACTTATTGGATTCTCATATTTATATTAAAATATAGCTGGCATAATTTTTGCAAATTTGTTTAGTATTTTTAAAGTTAAATTTCATATAATTGCAATTTTATCCTATTTTAAGGTTTAATTGTTTTCATAATTATAAAATTGACTCCAGTATTTTTAATTTGATAATTATGTATTATTAATTATTTTAGTACCTTTAATTTATTTCCAGAAATTATTTTACTATTTTTTATAAAATAAATAAGGGAAAAGTGGCTATTTAAATACTAGCCTATTTCATTTCAATTGTAGCCCAAATCAACCCCCCAATTGAACCCAATTCCCAATCTCAATTCCCCAACCCAATTTTAATTTAAACCTGCCCCTGACCCAATTAAATCCTACCCGACCCAGACCCCTCTCATCCTGGTCGTTGATCTCTAAGTTCAACGACCCCTATTCACTCTCACCTTTTTTTAACCCAAACGACCACCCTAACCTTCTCATTTCTCACCTACCATCTGCCTCTGAACTCTCAAACTCTCTCTCAAACTCTCTCAAACATTCCCAAACCCTAACCGCCTCTTACCCTCACTTCTACCTTGAAACCCACCGGAATCCATGGCTTCTCAGGCTATGGGAGTCTTATACTCACCTTCTCTTGCTCCCACGCGCCTGATACCTGAAGATTCGAGGCCTGACCTCGAAGGTTTGCACCCAGACCTCTGTCGATTCAAGGTTACACGGCCATCTCCGGCATACCATGGTGGTTTGAGCATGATTCTGACCTCTCCGACTCAGATATGTGACCTTTCAAAGCCTATCTCACTTCTAGGGTTCTTTTGAAACCCTAAACCTTTGAGGTTTTCTCCGATTTCCTTAGATCTATTGTGTATCTGTGCTCTCCTTGAGTTTTCAAATGATTTCACTAACTTTTCTTTCAAAAATTACTTTCAAAACCGCTTCGTTTCCGATCTAGGGTTCTCTAAAAATGCTTAAGTGTTTCTCTGACTTTCTTTTCCTTTTCTTTTGTGTGTATTTGCCTCTCCTTTGTTCTATGTTTTCCTTCTACCTTGTATGTTCTTCTACTGAGTTTTTACACTCCGTTCTTGTATGTTCTTTTACTGAGTTTTATATACTCCATGCTTGTATGTTCTTCTACCATGTTTTCCATACTATTCTCTCATATGTTTTTCTACTGTGTTCTTATATTTTTTGTCTTCTACTATGTTCCAGCATATTTCTCCTACTGTATTGTCCTGCTAAGTTCTTAAGTTTCCTTATTTTCCTTCTATTTAAGCCGTGTTTAAGTTTCTTCTGAAAAATCTCTTAAGCATGTTTCTTTTACTGTTCCTATCAGTGTTTTTTCTTTTGAGTGCTTCTACTGTGTTCCGCATATTACTTTGCTATCATGTTTTTCTCATGAGTTTCTGTTGATGAAAGAAGCATGCAAGAGGTTTCAACTCTGAAACCTCTGAGCCTGTTTCAACTGCTTGCCTCCTCATCTCTGTACTTGATCCAAGGTTGAAACCCTAGAATTTGGGGTTTTGCCGAGGTTTGATTGAACTAGGGTTTTATTTTAGAACCCTTAGCTCTTTCAGACTGACTTTGAGTCTCTGAACTGAGTTTGGACATCTTTGTTTTCATACAATGCTGAACTTTTTGCTAAACTCTTCTACACTGGATTTTACCTACTGATTTACACGACAGTCTTCTTTCATGCTCACATGCTCCTTATATATGATGAATTTTCCTCTAAATGGTTTTCAAATTTGCAATTAGTGCAAACTTCATTTTGAATATAGCTTGATTGATTTCGTTCCATCTTTTACTGATTTCCTATGTTACTCGACTTAAGTAAAATCCTTCTTCATCTTTTCTGACTTGGTTCATTCATACCAAATCTCAGACCCTTTTGATTTACTGGTTGTTAATTGATCTTCTTAACTTATTCGCACAAACCGTGTATTTCAAAAACCCTGTCCTTAAATAACTTTTATGTATTCACCCCTAATTGCCTACTTTGCATAAAGTGTTTGATTAATTTCTTTCCTTAATTGGTTTATACCCGTTTGAATATGAATCCCTTAATTAAAGGGAATCTTGTGTAATTGATTGACAATCAGCTCTTCAATTATTTCTTACCTTTTTCTGCATGCTTTATACACTATAAAAGGCGCGACCCTTTTCACAAACACACACTTCAAACTTCACAACATCAGAATCTCGTCTGAATTCTCACTCTCACATAATAAATGCTTCCTTCTTGTCTGCATTCTAACTTTCACAAGACCACTGCTTTTCCTTGTATGTTTCTTTGAAACTGGTATGTCCTAATTTAACTTCAGCATCACCACAATGTGTTTACTTACAGTTTTCTGCATCTATGTCTACTTTACTATTTCTGCAGAGTTAAATACTTAAACTAGCATGTTGATTTCCTTTTGCTTGTTTCTTCTATGAATCCCTATTCCTATTTCCCTTTATGTGCTTTGAGTTACAGTTTAAAACATGGAAATATGCAAGTTATTGTCTATGGTTTGAACTTGATCCCTTAGGGGATCCTAACCTCTAAACAATGTGTTCTAGTAGGCTTATGGGTGTGCCAGCATCTCCCATTGTTGGGTTATGCCCACTAACCTGCTTTTTTACCTCTTGCAACTCCCCATTCCCTATATCCCTATGTGTACTATTTCCCTTCCCCTTTTCACCTTTCAGAATTCTGCACTTGCACTCTCTCTTAGTTCCTATGTTCTGCCCCCCTCTGGTGAGCCTTGCCTTGGGACCTTGAGTTCCCTTTGAACTTGGACACCTGAGGGCTAGCCCTTCCACACTGCACTTTGGCTTAATATGATGATACATTTGGGTGTAAGCACTGCCTGGAGTTCTTATGAAAACTCTTAGGGAGAAAGTCTTTGAAACATGATCTTTGGAGTTGGTTTACTTCATACTTCAAACAGGAAGTCTGAATCAGGCTCTCCTTGGTTGTAATTTTCAACTTCTGATGTATTTTCTTAACTTTATTTTTTTTTGAACTGTAATAACTTTGTAATAAACTATTGGGGATGGTTAGTGAAAAAGGGGGAATAACTATGTATGTAAAAGGGGTAGATATCCTGCTCATAGGGAATTTCTGATTTTTGCATATCACATAGATATCCTGCCTATAAGAATTTCTGATTTTTGCATATCATATAGATATCCTGCCTATAGTAATTCTGTTTTTGCATATCACATAGATATCCTGCCTATAGGAATTCTGCACTTTCATATGTAGATACTATGCCTATAGGAATTTCTGATTTCTGCATATCACATAGATATCCTGCCTATAGGAATTCTGCACTTTCATATGTAGATACTATGCCTATAAGGAATTCTGCACTCATATAGATATCCTGCCTATAGGTTTCTGAAATTCTGCATTCTTATGGATATCCTGCCTATAGTTAAATTTCTGCATCTCTCATATAGATACCATGCTCATAGTTAACTGGAAATCCGAATCCTGCATATGCATCTGTCACTAGGCAAACCTGTTTATAGGGCTTAAATAACTAATTGCATTTAGATATCATGTTCATAGGCTTAAACGAAGTACAACATTTAGATGTCATGCCTATAGGATTTCTGCACTCTTTTTATGTCTGTAAAAGTGTTTAAAGTCAACAACGCATGACGCAAGTAAACTTTACCACTTTTCTCGCCACTTGGATGATATGAACTGGGCACCTAGCTTGGAATCAAGCTTGTGACCACGAGCGATGGGGGGTGGTAAGTCGATGATCCAGCCAAGCCTTAAATTCTTCATTTTGCACTTCTTGGCTCTCATGTGAGGAATGTCATTTTGCTTTCTTGTTCCCTCAAATTGTAGGATGTATGGTATGAGGTTTTCCTCCTCGCATTTCTTCATTGATCCATGTAGTTCAAATTCCATATCACCACACACTTCCAATGTTGAAAAATGCTTGGAGTGTGACTTCAAACCTCCAACTTGCAATTTTTCTCGGATTTTGACATCCTCTTTTTCCCCCGAACTAGAGTCAATTTCAACCAATTTTTCATTTACACCGGATGACTCTAATTCCATATTTTTCTTGGCATCACTAACATCATGGAGTCGGTTGGCGGATGTTCAATTCTTGAATCCTCAAATTAAAGCTCACTTTCTTCCTCGGAATTAGACTCTTCTTGACTTCCTTCCACACTCTCAAGTTGGTGGGCATAGTGAGCCTCAACCAATATCTTCAATTGCTCTTCCAAAGTGTGGATATGTTCATCATTGTGAGCCAAGCCTTGTTTCAAGTCCTCGAGTTGTGCTTCTCCTCATTTTCAAGAATGGTCTCCAACATAAGCATTATCTTCTCATTTTGATCATTTGAGAATTCTTCTTGGTTTTGATCAAGTGCCAAGGGAGGATTTCTGGCTTCTACATCTAAAGAAAATTCTTGGCTATCATTAACTTCCGAGGATTTTTGGACCTCTAAAGCTTCAAGCATTTCCTCCATTTGCAAGTTCAACCTTTCAAGTGCCAAGTTATTTTGGAGACTATTTTCCAAAATCTCCTCCAAGGCACTTTGTTCTTTATTCCTCCTTCAAGGAGGCACTCCAACATGAGCTTGAACTCTCCATTTCGGCCATGCTCAACTTCTTCCACTTCCATAGCCCTATAATTTTCATCACAAAAAGTAGAATTATCATAGCGGGGGCTTGGGTAAGGGAAGGAAAAATAAGCACAATCATCCCAATGACCATTTTAAAAACCACACTTATCACAAATACTCCACTCATAGGTTTGAGATTGTGCGCACAATCCACCCCCGGGAGAATTTAAACAATTTTGCCACGAGTGTGGTCCTCCATAATAAGGACAAGGGTCATTAAAGTATGAACAACTATCATCCGACCAATTTTCATTATATGATGCCATTTTTAAAAATAAGAAAATAAATATGAAACAAATAAGAAAAATAGACCAAGGTAAGAAAAATAATTACACAAATATTCATAAGTTTGGACCAAAGCACATACACTTATTTCTCAAACAATCTAAATTATGCCAAATTGCTCCCTGCAATGGCGCCAATTTTGATGACGTCCAAATCCACTACTAAAAAGTAAATGGACACGGTCGCATGCAATATAATTTACCCAACTATGAGTCGGGGTTGAATCCCACATAGAACAATATGTAGGCGAATAGGAATGTAAGAGAATTATCACTTATCACGCAATGCCAAACACTAAGAATTGATTTGAGAAAATGTTTTATACCTAAATGCGGAAATGTAAACTAACCGAGAAAGCAAGTAAAATGATCAATGGCTACAAGTATGAGTGCATCGGGAATTACACTCAAGTAACGATCTAATGTATTTCATGATTTCACAAATATGAGCGAGTTTATGTTAATTAGCCACGGATAATAATTCTTAATTAGCTTCTTCCGAAGACTAACAAGACTTTCTAAATGAATTATTCCTAACCCAATTAAGAGACTAAGCACAACCGGATATGGCTACAAGTAGTTCAATCCTATCCCTAGGTAGAATCTATAAAATGAGGGTTAAAGCCTCAAGTTCTTGTTAATTAATCTTTCCCAACCCCAAAATTAATTCGGAGTTAATGGGTGAGTCCTAGTGTTCGCTAATCCCTTTGAAACATTAAATAACAAGAACAATTAAAGAAATAACAACTCACGTCATAAAAAGATAAAAATCGTTCAATACATAAGCACAACAAGGTATTTAATCCACACTTTAACTAAGAAAATTTCCATAAACAAGATTTAAGTGTTGGAAATAAATACTACACACTTAAATATTCAATACTAAGCAAGGAAATGAAGAAATAAACATAAATGAGTAAGAAATCCTTAACCACAAGCTTGAAATCTTCAAAACCCAAGTGTGTGTGCAAACCCTAGCTTCAAGATTTGTTCTTCTCTAGTCTATGGAACTGAAAATAAGCCAAGATTTGCTAGGACGAGTATAAAAATGGTTTGGGGATTACAAATGTGAAATTCCATTTTTGCCCAGAACTGCACATAAATTACACTATGCGTTCGCATATGTACAATTGCGTTCGCGGTGAATGATTTCTCCGAGCTATGCGATCGCATACAGTGTCCTGCGTTCGCATAGCTTAGTTGACCAGCCGCTGACTAGGCTTCCTTATATGCATTCACGCTTATTTACCTACGTTCGCAATGCTTTGCTATTGTTGACTTATGCGATCGCATACAGTTCCCTACGATCGCATAGTGTAATCGCTGGCAATTGTTAATTTTTCCATTTTAGCTCTTTTTTGACTTGTTTTCACTTGGTTTCTTCACCATTACTTCTAAATCATATACAACCTATAAAATAGAAGTAAATGACATCAAATACACGATTTTATCATTCAAAAATAGCAAAAGTATAGGTTTAAAGACAAGATAAGTTGGTAAAATACTAACTTATCAACGGTCACAGTAAATCATACCGTACCTACCATGACGAGTTTGCCATCACATCCTTAGGACATATCCATCGTATTAGTCTTCATGTTTTGCTTCCTGGGTCTGATCGTGTTTCCACTGAAGAAAGGGAGAATCCATACTAGGCTGGCTATGGTAACCAAGACCCTAATGGAGGGGATTAGTGGGCAGACATTCAGCATTGTACCCATGACCATCCCAGACATATACCGAGCCTTAGAGAAGTGTCAACGAGGAGCGAGACACTTCGAAGGCTGCAATCTACTACTTCGGCTTTGGCTCATGGAACATCTCCAAAAGGGCGAATACCGACAAGAAATTCAACGAAGGGAATGGGATGATCACATCTCTTTCCACCATCCAAAGCGAATGAATTACATCCCCGACATGTTCGCTCAGCCTGAGAATGCCAAAGAATGGGTTGAGTCTTTGATAATTTGACTGAAGGGCAGGTTCAATGGATGTTCGAGTGGTTTCCGACGGAGGTTCAATGACTAGAGCGAGAAATGCCCAAGCCTGAAAGGTAGATATATTTAGAATTTCACAGGGCGAGTCTGAGCTGCTATGAGAATTCGTGATTCGGTTCCAAAAAGAAAAGATGACGTTACCGGTATTTCTAGATGAATGGGTAGTGGAGGCATTCATGAAGGGTCTAACCCCAATGAGTTCTGATGCCTCCCGAAAACTGAAGGAGATATTGCTCGAGTTTCAAGCAACCATGTGGGCGGATGTCCATAACTGCTATGATTCAAATATAAGGATAAAATATGATCAACTTGGCTCATTGGTATCAACCAAGGGACGGGGTCGCGATAAAAATTAGGATAAGTTTAAAAATGATTTTGATGCAGATCAGAGGTCCTCTAGGGTCATTTTCTACCATATGAGAGGACCGATGGGCGTAGCAGTAAAGGTTTTCAGTCATCGGATAGGTTTGCTTATGACATAAGGATGGACCGTGGTCGAAAAAATAGGTCATTGTAAGAAAAAGAGATGCCAGGGGCCCGAGATCCCGTATATCCCAAGCTATCAGACTACAATTTTAAAATCAACCTAGTAGAATTAGTGTCGATAATGAGGAATATCAAAGAAGCATGATTTCCGAACCCAATCTAATCGAGTCTTGACTAGAGATATCCTAGTTTATGGTGCAAATTTTATAGGACTCACGGCCATAGAACAGGGGACTGCCAACATCTTCACGAGGAGGTGGCGACATTGTTAAAGAGTGACCCTCTTAGAGATTTTTTATGCGACCGCTTCAAAATAAACTATGGTCGGAGTCGGGACGAACCAGAGCTATCAAATCGACAGCAGGATCACCCCGAATGAAGATCAACGTGATCTTTGACAAAAGTGAAATCAATGAGGTAACATTTTTGGCAGCAAATAAAATGAAGATATCAATTATTCAAGGCAAGAGACTCTAGAAAGTCTTGGAAGATGACATCACCTTCACGGAGGAGGACATTAACAGACTTCTTTTGCCATACAATGATTATTTGGTAATCTCTCCCAATGTTTTAGATCTTAAAATTATGCGTGTTTTGGTTGATCCAGGAAGTTCATCCAACATCATACATTGGAGAGTATTGGAGCAAGTGAAGTTAATCGGGAACATCATTCCAGTGACAAAGCTCCTAGCTAGCTTCAATCTGAAAAGCATGACAACCCGAGGAGAGATTCTGATACCCACTCATGTCGAAGGTGTAACAAAAACCACCATGTTTGAAGTGGTAGATGGAAACATGAGTTATAATGTAATCCTTGGAGGGCCATGGATACATAAGATGAAAGTTGTGCCCTCAACGTATCATCAATTATTGAAGTTTCTGACACTAGAGGGAATAAACAAATAAGAGGAGACCAACCAGTGACAAGGGATATGAATGCAATAACCATTTCCAACAGCAAGGACAGAGAATCTAACAAATAAAAATTATAGGAACTGATTCCCTCTCCCTTTCGAATGTAGATGATAAAGGTGAAGAGTCATTAGAATCCTACTAAGTTCTGAGGTATTTTCAGGTACTGGAGGAGATGGATGCAACCCATCGACCACAGAAGAGATCGAGAAAGTGGCTCTGTCCGAGGAGTTTTTGGAAAGAAAGTTACAATTGGCAACAGGGTTAAATTCCGAGCTCATGTTAGAGTTTATAAATTTTCTTAAAACTAACGTTGACTGCTTTTCTTGGTTGCACTCAGATATGACAGGTATCCCATTGGAGGTAGCAGGCCAAAAACTAAGTTTTGACCCAATCTTCCCTCCGGTAAGGCAAAAGAAGCGCCCGATAGTAGAGGTCAGGAACATGTTTGTTAAAGAAGAAGCAACTCGACTACTCATTATCGGTTCAATCCGAGAAGTAAGGTATCCGAAATGGTTAGCCAACATAGTTGTAGTACCTAAAAAGAATAACAAATTTAGGATGTGTGTAGACTATAAGGATTCAAATAAGGTGTGCCCCAAAGACTCATTCCCCTTGACGAACATTGATCAAATAATTGATGCTACGACCGGGAATGAACTAATGAGTTTCCTTGATGCTTCCTCCGGGTATAATCAAATCAAGGTGAACCCGAAGGATCAAGAAAAGACTTCATTCATAACAAACATTAGCACATATTGCTATAATGTGATGCCTTTTTGGCTTAAAAATATTAGAGCCACTTATCAGAGGCTCGTTATTAAAATGTTTGAGAATCAGATAGGCAAAATGATGAAAGTATATATTGATGACATGTTAGTTAAGTATTTAAATGCAAGAGATCATCTGAAACATCTCCAAGAAACTTTCAACATTCTAAGGAAGTACAACATGAAACTCAACCTGAAGAAGTGTGGCTTCGGGGTTGGCTTTGAAAATTTGTTGGATTTCATGGTCTCGTAGAGAGTGATTGAGGTAAATCCCGATAAAATTAAAGCTATCAAGGACATCCCAGACCAGTTGACAAAAGTGAAGGAAGTGTTGAGGCCGATCGTCAGGTCGAGAGCTCTCAGTAGATTCATCTCGAGGCTTTTGGAAACGTGCCACCACTTCTTTTCACTTATGAAAAAGAAGATCGACTTCGCATAGACCCCGAAATGCAAACAAGCACTAAAGGACCTAAAAAAAGTAATTGTCCAACTCTCTATTATTGTCAAAATCGGGGGAAGGCAAACATATACTAATTTATCTAGCAATCTCGAAAGTAGCAATAAGTGCCATTTTGGTTCAAGAAGAAGAAGGTATGCAATATCCTATTTATTACATTAGTAAAATATTATCAGGAGTGAAGACTCGTTATCCGCACCTCAAAAAGACGGCCTTAGATCTCGTAGTTGCGTCTCGAAAGCTTAGGCCTTATTTTCAGTGTCACCTAATAGCCTTTATGACAGCCTTTCCTTTAAGGAATGTCCTTCAAAAATTTGAGTTGTATGGCCATTTGGCTAAGTGGGAAGTTGATGTTAAAAAATTTGACATAGAATATAACTGCAGTTAAGTCACAAGTTATGGCCGATTTCATGGCCGATTTTAGTTTATGATTAATGTCTTTGGTTGCTAAGAAAGTAGTGCTGGTCTCGGGGACAAGATCAGGAGTTTGGACCTTGTTTACGGAGGAAGCCTCCAATGTAAAAGGTTCCGGTCTCGGGGTAGGTTTAATCACGCTCTTGGGGGAGACCCTGACATAGGCTATTAGGATTGTACCATTAACTAGCAATGAAGCTGAGTATGAGGCTTTGGTTGTAGAACTTGAACTAGCACGGGGACTGGGTTTTGAGGTCATCGAGATAAAGTGTGATTCCCAACTGGTGGTCAACCAAGTGTGTGGGATTTTCGACACAAAGGAAGAATGCATGCAACAATAGTGAAACAAGGTTCAAGCATTACTTGCACGATTTAAAGAATGGTCAATAGTCCACATTTCAAGGGAAGAAAATATGGAAGCATATGCATTAGCTAATTTGGGATCATCCACGGAGATGAAATGATTTAATTCCGGTATGGTCATCCAATTGTTGCACTGGGTGTTGGATGTGGATGGCTACTACAAAGTAAATTCAACCAACTTAAGTTGGGACTGGAGGAACGAGTTCATTGAATATCTCAAACATGCTAAATACCCGAAGAACCAAAGGCGTCCCGGGCACTAGGGAACTAAGAAGTTTGCTACTGCCTCGTTGACGTGCAGTTATATAGGAGATCATTCCAAGGATTACTGGCTCGGTGTTTGGGGACCTCGGAAGCAGACTACATTATGAGAGAATTCCACAAAGGAGTCTGTGAAAACCATTCCGGTGCAGACTTATTAGTTCTTAGGTTGGTCAAGGCTGGCTATTATTTGCCCGAAGGGAACAAGACGCAAGAACATTTGTACAAAAGTGCGACAAATGTCAACGTCATGCATAGTTAGTACATCAACCGGCAAAACTTTCACATTCGGTGGTATCCCTGTGGCCATTCATGAAATAGGGGATGGACATAGTTGGTCTGTTACCACAGGACCCCGAAAAGGTAAGATACCTTTTAGTTTTAACATATTATTTCACTAAATGGGTTGAAGTAGGTCCTTACTAAAAGATCGGAAAGCGCGAAGTGGTTGACTTCATATGGGACCACAAAATATGTTGATTTGGAATACCGAAGGAGATTGTTTGTGACAACGGGCCGCAATTCATAGGGTCAAAGGTTACAAAGTTCTTGAAAGAGTTAAAGATCAAACAAATCAATTCTTCGTCGTACCACCCCAGCACTAACGGGCAGGCGAAATCAACCAACAATGTAATTATTCAAAATCTTAAAAAGAAGTTAGAAGATGCTAAGGACAAGTGGCCCGATGAGCTACTAAGTGTTTTATGGGCATACCACTGCGAAGTCGAGCACAGGCGAAATACCTTTTGCGCTAGTATACGGTTTGGAGGCTCTAATACCGGTAGAAGTGGGGGAGCCGATTTTGAGGTTTTCCCAAGCAAGTGAAGAAGAAAACAATAAGGCGTTGTTGGTAAAGCTAGACCTACTCAAAGAACACCAGACCTGGCATACATAAGGATGGTAGCATATGAGCAAAAAATGGAAAGGTATTACAATTGCAGGGTAAAACTCCAATATTTCAAAGTTGTAGATCTGGTTCTAAGGAAAGTTACTCAAAACACTCAAGAAGTCAACGCCGGGAGCTGGGACCAACAAGGGAAGGACCTTACTAGGTTTCGGCTATAACTGGCAAAGGCTTATACGAATTAGAAAATCAAAACGGGGTCAAATTGCCGAGCAATTGGAATGTGGCTCACCTCAAAAGGTATTATTGTTTAGGATCCTTGCTGGTACTAAAAGTATGTGTTGCACTCTTTTTTCCTTCAACTAGTTCTTGTCCCAATCAGGTTTTTCTAGAAATGTTTTTAACGAGGCAGCAACGTAAAGCACACAATGAAGAAAACATCATCACTAAAGGCAAGAACTTTAATATCAAGGCATTGAAGTTCTCACAATTATGAGCTCGTCTGGTAAACAACTTGTATATGGTTAAATAATCTTTGGTTCGATGACAAATCTCGCCTCCCACTACTCAAAAAGATTATTTGACCGTTCACAAGTTGCATCCACCGATGAAGCAACACTATGAATACAAGACTTCCAATGTTCGAATTCTCATACATAACATTATAAAACCGGGGGAATGGGGAATTAATGCATGATATGGCACCAAGAGTTCCACGAAAACCTGGGAAAGAATCGGGATCAATGTCTTATCGGGATCAGGGACTGCATGATCAGCCCCATAGAAATAATTTGTACAGGTTCGCCATATGCATTGGAAGATTTATTTACTTAAGCAAATGAATGTTTATGTGAATGTACTCTTAAAGATTGAAGGCAATAAATCAAAGTCCTTTTATCCTTGTCTTATATCTTGTCCAAATGATAAGTTGCTTTATTTTATCATTTAAGAGTTAGCAAAAACTTCAAATGCATGTGTCGTAATGAACATGAGATGTCCTCTTCAAGAGCATCGTAAACATAAGGGTAGATTCTGGAAGTGTTTATGCCCGAAATCAAAAACCTATCGGATAAAAAGATATACCTGAAGCTTTATCAACTAAACCTAAAAGGATAATTTTGCACAGAACTTAAGCCAAAATCCTTTTATTTATTAAATTTCCCAACTCAGTAAAAAGTTTTGTCATAATTACAAAGATAAAAGGAAAAATTATATACATTAGTCTTTACTTCCAGAACCCGAAAGGAAAGAAGGGTCTTCATTCTCCCTGGTGGAAGGAGGTTGTTCCCTTTCCAGTTCAGGGCCTTCATCCTCTTCGGTCTCCTATTCGATTTCCGAATACTCGGAACTAGTATTCGAGGAGTCAGTTGTAGTGGGTCGAACAAGAAAGTTCTCATGAGCAGTTAACTCTAGTTCTCGAGCTTTGGCAATGATTATCAATATTGGCAATGCCTACTTTGGCCTCCTCCAAAGTATTCTTATTCATATGGTACATAGCATAGGTTTTCTCGCAGACGAGGGAATCTTCTTGATCCTGGAGTTTTGCTCGGAGCTTGTCAAATTCGGCCGGGAGCTCCTCTTCCAGCCTTCATTGTGCGGAGTCAAGAATCAAGCTCAACATTTGTAGTTGAGTGAAGTCAGTTTTTCTCCGTGACCCTCTTTTCTATTTTGGCCCTTCTCTCCTCAGCAACATTATCCTCCTCGGGTTTGGAGCATAATTTGGCCTTCAAGTTATTGACTTTTTCCTCTAAGTCGGACTCGCGCTCGGTAATAGCGGTTACAACATCCTGAAGCTCGACCCATTTAGCCTTAGGCTCTCTGAGATATTCATGCAATTGGGCAGCCTCTTGGCTATGAGCCATTTAATCTTGCTTGGTTTGTTGTAACCGAGCCTCAAGCTCGCTCATCTATGCAACATTTTTCCAACGTGTTTTGAACTCTTAATATTTATGAGTTTAAACTATGACTTTATCAATGTTCCAAATGTCATTAAATGTTTTATGATGACCCACGACAATGTTATAGAGGTTCAAGTTTACAAATGAGCAAGAAGTTGAAACTAACGCATTCCAATGGTTCAAATCATAATATGTCTACTTTTAAAATAATAAATATAAACGACTTTGTTGTTAAGTCCCCATGAATGACAAACTTATCTAATGACCTTAAGATGACAAACGAGTGCATAACAAGATGAAAGTGAGATGTCCTATGCTAAACGATGATGAACCTTAATGATAATGAATTGGGCCCATGCGCCATTTGTAATCTCCTCATTGGTTCTCCACACATGTGCTAATGTAATAAGTTATGCTTCCGCATGATGAAAAAGGACTTGAAGCATTCCAATGATCTGGGAAATTACGACCCTAAATGTAATGTTATTCGTGTTGCTTTCAGCTTGTATATGGTTATGTGCATAATTTTGTGTTAATAAGTCTTATGGACAGTTTGGTGATACGCATAGCTGCATAGTAAAGATTGGTTATGGATAGACGGGTGGAACGCATAGTTATTACATGCAATATGTGAGCCACATGGATGCTCTGGTGACACTCATAGGTGCATAGTAAAGGTTGGTTGTGGACGGACTAGTAGAACACATAGTCATCACATGTAATAGGTGAGCCCTATGGACAGACTGGTGAAGCGCATATGTGTATAGTATAGATGAGCCATATGGACGGTCTAGTGGCATGCATAGGTGCATAGTAAAGGTTAGCTATGGACGGACTGGTGGAATGCATAGTCAACACAGGAAATAAGTGATCCTTATGGAAGGTCTAATGAAATGCATAGGTGCCATTTTCATTGTCTTATGCCGGAACATAATGTTATGTTTACATTATATTTCTGTGCCTCATACAAATCTCATATGGCCCACTCATTCCAAGAGAAGTGTAGGATGACTCGAGTACAATATGACTTAACATATGATCCTATAGGTTATTTCATATCTTCTTGATGTACTTTATTTATCTCTCTTTGACCTACCGTATTTCTAATTTTTTATACATTATTCTGTCTGCTTTACATACTAGTACTATTCCACATATACTAACGTTCATTTTGCCAGGGATGCTGTATTTTTAATAGATACAGGTGATACTCCAGCACATAACATAGGCCCTTGATAGAAGCAGACCTTACTTCAGCTGATCTTTGGTGAGCCCGATTCTATATCAGGACTCTTGTATTATATTAATCCTTACACATTGTTTTGATGTATAGCCGGGGCCTTGTTATCGAAATTTCCATATTTTTCTCACATCTATTTAGAGGCTCCAAAGACACAGTGTGGGTCATGTATCATATGGGGATTTGATATGTTGTATCCCATTTTGCTTTCGCTTAAAGGCTTTTAAAATAACTTGCAATGTTTTGCTAGCTATTAATGAAATTGATTAAGTAATAGAAGATTAACATTGGATGTTTTCCCTATAAATATTCTTGGCTAACCTCTACATATTATTTCTTCATAAATTGTTTTTGGATAAGGGTAGTTGGTGGGCATCAAGAAGGCTTTCTTGACCAGGATACCTCAATTGAGTGTCGGTCCTGCTCCCCGAGGTCGGGGCATGACAAGCTTGGTATCATAGCCTAAGGTTTTAAAGTGTCCTAGGATGTTTTAGAGTCTTGTCTAGTAGAGTCCTTATTATTGGTGTGAAGTCTACCACATCTATAATTATGAGGCTACTTGGGTATTTAGGAATGTCACATCGTGCGATGGAGCTTGATTATAAGACTGTCTCCTTTTAACTCATACTTGTTCTAATTTTCAGTGCATGGCACCTAGGAAGGAGGCCAAAAGTGGCCAAAGGGCCAATGCCACCCCAGGAGTGACAATTAATGAGGTACCCAATGTTGTGGGTGAGCATATGAGGGGTGAAGACATTCCTCCAACTACAATACCCCCTATTTCTACTATTCATGCTGAGAATGTATAGATTCCTCCTCAAACTTATGTTCCAATTCCACCTCCGGTCCTAGTGCTTCTTACGGAAACCTTAGGGAAGCCATCAAATTGCTGACTCAAATAGTGGCTTCCCGGGCCTAGAGATTGAATGTTACATCTACTTATTCTATCTACCAAGTAGATTTAGCTAGTTCCAAGGTGAGCTGATTCCTTCAGTTGGATCCTCCAGAATTCACGGGTACTAAGCCCGAGGAGGACCCATATGAATTTATAATGAGATGCATAAAACTTTTCGTGTGATATGTGCCACTAAGAAAGAAGAAATGGAATTGGCCTCCTATCGCCTGAAGGAGGTGTCATATTCATGGTTTTAGTTGTGGGATGAGTCCCGTGAGGAGGGTAATCCTTCGGCAAAGTGGAACGAGTTTGTGGATGCTTTCATGGATCATTTCTTGCCAGGCGAGACTAGGGCAGCCCGTGCTACTGAGTTTGAGAACTTGAAGCAAGGTAGTATGAGTGTGTGGGACTACCATTTGAAATTTTCGTATCTTTCCAAGTATGCTCTCTATATGTTACCCACTATAGAGGCTCGGGTGCACCAGTTTGTGCAAGGCCTTAGTCCTTTGGTCATCAATGAGGCCGCTACATGTGCCTTGAACTTTGATATAAATTATGGGAAGACGGTGGCGTTCGCTCAAGCCATGGAGGATCTAAAGTTAAAAAGCGGGAAGGAGCAAGACAACAACAAGAAGGCCTAGTCCACCGACAATTTTCGTGGATCCTACAGTGGAGGTGGCGATGGAAAGGCATGGCATAGAAGAGTGTCAACCCCTTCCACTTTATTCTATGATGTGTTTGAATGAGTATGACCATAAAGTTTCATGCCCTATATGTTTGACATGGGATAATACTTTCTACATATTTGAACCTCCAAGCCCGGTAAATCTAACTCGTATGAGAATGACGAGGTGAGGCGGCATTGGAAATTGGGAGGGGCAAGTTACAAGTGTTAACCTAAGGTTTTGATTTAAGTAAACTAGGTAGGACGTGTGTGTGTGTGTGTATATATATATAAGAAAGATTTGTGTTAAGTTGTATGACCTTAGTCACTCAATAGGTGTATGTACATAAGCTTTCACATGAAAGGAAACTCAAGTTGCTTTTAGTTATGTTCAAAATATCATTTTCATCTTCCAAGCCTTGGGAGACATGATCAAGATGTTCCATGAATGTTACCTGAGGCTCAAGGGTATATTAGAAATTTGAAGATCATATTTTGTATTATCTCTTCAAAGTAGATGTTTAGGAAGGGCAAGGGAAGCTATATAATGATCATAATGATGTACTTTAGTATGTCAAATCGCGATTGGGTCAAGGAGTGGCTATAGTGATGTATTTTGGAGGAGTATTGGGCCAATGAAGGTCATAGTTGAAACTCTTTTCGTGTATTGGGTTGTTGTCGCACTGAGCGGTGCCTCGTATGACAGAAGATGTAGATCCCCTATTGGATGGTCCAAAGTAGGTGTAGCAGAGTTGATAGGGCCAAAACTCGTTAACTAAGCTATGCAAAGGCCAAGATCATCATGGAATGGTTGTGCTTAAAAGAATGTTAGAAGTTTACTTTCTTCAAGTAATGTTCAAACTTGTATAGTCTATGCAAAGGTGCCCCTTGGGGTAATACAATTATTATAATTCTATATTTGTGATGTTGTCATGTTATGATGTGTTGTTATATTATGAATATGTTATTAGGACTGGTTCCTAGGATCCTCTAACGGGTGGATAGGCCCAAATACATGGAGAACTCTACCACAATTTTTGGAAATTTGGGAGTTAACCAATTTTGAACTTTTGGTGTATGAATGAAGAGTTAAGTCATATTGGGTGTCTATGGTAGACTCTAACCCTCATTCAAAGATGAATAATTCTAAGCGAGGGAGGATGTAAGACCCCGTAAAAGTTCATTAAAGATTTAAGTTTTTATGGTGTCAATGTAAGCTAATGTGCCACTGTATGAATTTTTGGACTGAGCAATGCATCGTGAAGTTTGTAGAAAAATTTACGGAGAATGGCAATTATATGGCCCATTATGCGATCGTGGATATGCTCCTTGACCGTGGAATCGTCGCGAAATGAATCAGAAGCAACTCAATTTTTAGGGACAGATTGTGGTCCATTATGCGACCGCAAATCTGTTCCGCTGACCATGGATCCATCGTGGATCTGACCAGACCCAACCCAAATTTTTGAAGACCATTTTGTGCGTTGTTTCACTGACTGCAGATCCATTGCGGATTTGACTCGAAGGGTCCTTTTTGGAAATTGTCTAACACGGCTCTATTTTAATTAAAAGTCTTAAGGTCTTATTTAAGAAAGAAAATTAGACCATTTTGAAGAGATGAGAGAATTTTAGAGAGGGGGGAGAAGTTCCAAGTCTATTACTCTTCGATTCTTACTCAATCTTGGAATTCAAGAGGGAAATGCATAAGTTCTTCAACCAACCGGGTAAGGTTTTCGCTTGTAAGATTTCATGGAATGTATTTAATGGGTTTGAGTAAAGATTTTATTGTTTTGGGGCTTACAGGATGGTGATCGGAAGCCATAAACCCTCAATTTCGAATTTGGGTGTATGTGAAGAGTGGATGGTGTGATTCTTGCGGGTTGGAAGTATGTGGTTAGGAATGCGTGTGCAAATGAAGGAAGTTGGGTGTTGTAGGGATATTGTATATGGATTGGTTGCTTGGAAATTTCTATTTTTGGACCTTGTAGTCAATTTTGCATATTAGGCGTTTGATGAAATGCCTAAAAGACCTTTATAACGAAAGTCCTTCTAATAATGTCTCAATCTAATTAAGTTGCTACAGATTGAGGTGTTTCGAGTAGCGGAACTTTGTAGGATCTCTAAGGAAAGCTTATATCAAGGTATGTTGGCTAAACTCCCTCTGTAGAATCAGATTCCATGAATTTCCTTGAGAACTCCAAGTATGGTTTCTCCAAGTTCTATTTCTGTTGTTTTGGATTATTTCTAATGATTGATTCACCCCAAAGACTTATAATCTTAAATTCATGTTTCTAATTACAAATCACTATGCCCTTCGTTGTTCTTATTTCCTATGTGTTTTGAGCTCTTACATACTTGTCGAGCACCCTTTTTCCTTCGCGGAATCGGGTTTATGACATTTTGGTTGGGACAACTCTTTCCTTTTGGGAAAGGGAGTTTGCAGTTTGAAAAGTCGTCACCTAATGATTTAAGGTGTGTTAGGGGACATATAAGGTTCATTTATAACTACGTTTGGTAACCAGGGATAGGGTAAGGGCTTGAAATTATCCCAAGGGGAAGGTGTTAGGCACCCCTCAGGATCCACTAGTGTGGTTCCCGACCAAACAATTTTCTTGTGAATTTGTACAATTAGCAAATAAGCAAGTATGGCTCAAATAGTAGGGGATTTAAGTTTAAATACACAAGTGTTTGAAAAAACAATCAGTGAAAAACGAGATTTTGAAAAGAGTTACAATCTAAGCATATTCGAGAATGTAAAGGAGGGTGTCCTAGGTTTGTTTATAGTATGGATCACTTCAATGCAATACCCAGTATGACACTCCTCAAAAAGGGGCTACACATGGTATTAACGCATCGATCTTCGTATCCATATCTACCCTTTCCCGCCCCGTAAAGGTAGTTAAAGCGAAGATTGGTCTCGACCCCTATTGCATGCTGTTACCCGTTCCTTCCTATCAGTCTCGGAGGAATTTAGGACTCATATCCTATAAAAGGGGGGTGCTAGGCAGACCCTCAAGTTTAAAGGCAAAATACTAGGCGACAAATAAGAACACATAGGACTGCATTTAGGAGGAAAACACCAAAAACCAGATAGAAGGCTCAGTTATACCTCCACATGTAATGCACATAGACAACACGACTAATACATAGATAAGGTCCACATTCAGATCATATGCATGGTATCTAAGTGACAATAGCAGAATCAGATTTATTACATGACTCAGAAAAGAAGTCTGAATCAGGCTTGCCTACTGATTCGAACAGTTGATAATTAAGCAGCATACATAAAGAAGCATGTTTCCAGTTTTGACAAATTTAGCACCTTAGGCTTGCCTAGGTGTAAAACAGTGTTCCAGTTATCAGGGTTACTTAGAGAAGACTGTTTGAATTGTATTACTAAACATGATGTTCTAAATGTTCAGAATTCTGGAATTATTACCAACTGGGTTAATCTATTTTTTTTTAATAATTAAACTAGAGATGCCTAAGCGGATGTGAATGCAATTCTAAAGGCATGATATTTAATGCACAAAAATGCAGAGTGATGTATATGCAGGACCCGATCAGGATTTTCTCTAAATGCATAAGTATCACGTACTTTCAGAATATGCAGAAGATATGGAAATGACCTGTTTATTAGCGTTGTTTTTATCCTAAGGCAGGATCTCTACGTGTACATGGCAGCGCATAACATAATGGTAAAGTGCTAGTTGTTAGCAGATTTTAACACATGATTTTGTAAGGATGCACATGCTGAAACAATAAACATGGGACCTAAGAGCATGATTTCTAATGCATGTATGAATCCTAAGCATGGTTTCTATTGTGCAATTAGGAATATAAACCTAGTAACATGTTTTCTACCCTTAACAACTATAGCATGCATATTTACCTCATCCCTTTTCACTAGCCAACCCCAATACTTGTTTTCAACAGATTATTACAAACCAATACTGAAATGAATTACATAAGAAAAATAAAAAGTTACACTATAGAGAGCCTAAAAACAGGCCCAAACCTTCAGCACTTGATTAGGACTTCCTCTCTGAGTTATGTAATAAATCACCTCAAGTGCCAAGATTATGCTATAGCCTTTCTGATATCTGGGTGTGTCAGAGTTGCCTAAGGACCTTAAGGGATCCCGGGCAGTGCTCACACCCAAATTTCATAGCCAAGACAGAGTAAGTGCAGTTTGGAAGGGCCAGTTTTGTGTGTCCAAATTCAGAGGGAGCTCAAGGGTCCCAAGGCAAGGCTCACACAAAAGGGGTAGAACCTAATAGTCTAAGAGTAAGGTAAGAGTGCTTGACATAAGTTTAAAAGTGTTGAGTTGGAAATAGTTTTGGCACTGATTAGTTTGAAATAAGTTTTGGAAAAAAAAAGCAATAGAAGAGTTTGCCTTAGTGAAAAAACCAGTTTGGAGAAGAAAAGAAACAGGGCAATCAGCAACTCAAGTCCAAACCAACATACATAGTTCAAACACAAACAGGGAAAGGAGGAATTGGGACAAGTAGTTCATATGTGAAAGCATATTTGCGCACAGGTTAACACCAGAGAAGTACTATAAAACTTAAATAGTCACAACAATAGTTTATCACAAAATCTTCATGTCAGGAGCTTAACAAAGTTACTCATTAGGTGTAGGGGAAAGGGTTCAGGATCACATAGTGACTGGGTGCCACAAACACATGCTTACAATGTGTTAGGGGGTTAGGGCAAAATAGTAGTAGAAAAATGTAAGAAAACAGTAGACATGATGAATTACAGGAAAAGGGTTTATTACACAGAGTTAGTCATGCTACTTAGTGTTAATCAAATACATTAGGAGTCTATGGGCATATTAATTGAGGGGAATCGACAAGAACTCAAGTAAACATGATGGCCCAGTATCATACAAGACAAGTGAGACCCAGACATGTTGATTACACATTTGAACAAGAGAGGGCAAAACTTAATCATACTGAATAACGCAGTAAACTAGAAGGGAGCACATAGAGTTGAGTTTTAGAATGAACTAGGAACATACTAGTTAAGGAAGTAAAGTGCAGAAAGTAAAGCAAGTAGAGTTTCACAGTCTAGCCTTGGCTTTCACCCGGCTAGACAAGCAGTTAGCACAAGTAGTAGAGAAAGAAGAGAGAGTTTGAGTGTGTGTGTGTGTGTGTGTGTTCTCAACTACTGTTCGTGTTTTAAGACTATAGAAGAGAGTCATTTATATAGTAGTTTGAAAACTGGTTAAAATAGGCAAGATCAATTCTTCAGTAATTATAGAACTTAGTATAAAAAATTGGTTCAAATCTCCCTTTGATTGAACCATGACGCCTTTGAATAATGATATGCAAAAGATTGAAAGAGATCATCAGGCCATGACATGGTGTTCTCGGGCTATAAAGATGGTGCCTCCAAACAATGACGCCTTAGGATGAGTTGGCAATATTTTAGCCTATGAAGGATGTAGTAGTATGATGCGTACAAGACAGAGCTTAGTCTTACGAATTGTAGGGCAGAGCTTAGCCCGTAAGAGAAGCGAGATAAATAGTGCTTGGGATAGTGCTTAGTTTCGAAGAAAATCGGAGGCTGAGCTTAGCCTCGGAAAGCAGAATGATAGCCTTATGCAAAGATGTGAATGCAGATGGAGGTAGAGCTTAACCTCGGAAGGCAGAATGGTAGCCTTTATGCAAATAGGAAGGCAGAATAATAGCCTTATGCGATGCAAATGCAGATGGAGACAGCATTTAGTCTCAGAAGGCAGAATGGTAGCCTTATGCAATGCAGATGTAGATGGAGATAGCATTTAGTCTCAGAAGGCAGAATGGTAGACTTATGAAAATTGGAAGGCAGAATAGTAGCCTTATGCAATGCAAATACAGATGGAGACAGCGTTTAGTCTCAGAAGGCAGAATGGTAGCCTTATGCAAGAATGCAGATGGAGACAACGTTTAGTCTCGGATGGCAGAATGGTATCCTAATGAAAGAAATAAGATAACAACTGACAATAGAGTTTTCTTAGCTGATAGCAGATTGCATCGTTTTGATTACAAGGAGCATTGTGACATACGTAATATGACTAGTCTGTACTGATAGCAAATGTTGGTAAGTGCAACAGTTCTGAGAATTGTATTTTGAATAATATTTGTCCCGTGGGCGTATAGTGTGTCTAATCCTAGTGCCTGCATCCAAAGAAAAATTGTGAGTTTTGTAAGGGGGAAGGTTCGTTTGTATCCCCCCATGGCTTTGCTTGACTTGTTCGGCTTTGATCGGGTGATACCGTCCATATCATTGGGGTAGCATTGCTAACAAAGCAGTTTCAATAATAAACATGCATGATTTTGTAAAAGTATGACATAACTGTATAATTAAAAATAGCTTTTAGATGAACTGACGACTGTGACGTAGTTTAGGACATTGCAATGTAGTTCAAGACATTGCGACCTCTCCTGCTAACGGAATTTTGATGGGTTGACGTTTCTGGTTGTTGCTCATGCAGCGATCGACTGAAATTACTTCAGAATTTGAGGGTCCTCCTCAAAATTCTGCCCCAGTTTCCAATTTGCAGGGAAATGAAAATTTTATTGAATTGTGACTGAACCCATAGGGCTGCCTACATATCCCCTCTTAAACGGGAATTAGGTCAGGCATAGTTCAATTTACATCATATAAGGAAAGCATAAAGATTACACATAGTAATGCTTAACTGCATCTGAATTGATCGGCTTTGGCCAGACTTCTTCGTCCATTTCTGCAAGTATGAGGGCTCCTTCTATCAAAACCCGGTGAACCATATATGGACCCTGCCAGTTGGGAGAGAACTTCCTTTTGGCTTCATCTTGATGCGGAAAATTTTTCTTTAACACCAGTTGTCCCGGTGCGAACTGTCTTGGCTTGACTCTTTTGTTGAAGGCTCTGGACATTCTGTTCTGATAGAGTTGACCATGGTAGACTGCATTCATTCTCTTTCTGTCTATAAGGGCTAGTTGCTCATAACAACTTTTCACCCACTCCACGCCGTTGAGCTCAGCTTCTTGTATGATCCTTAGGGAAGGAATTTCTACCTCAGTGGGAATGACAGCCTTTGTACCGTAAACCAGCATATACGGGGTTGCCCCAGTTGATGGGACTGTGGTGTGATACCCTAGAAGAGCAAATGATAACTTCTCGTGCCACTATCTGTGATTCTTTATCATTTTCCTTAATATCTTCTTGATATTCTTGTTGGCGGCTTCTACAGCTCCATTCATCTGAGGCCTGTAGGTTGTGGAAATCTTGTGTTTGATCTTGAAAGTTTCGCACATAGCTTTCATCAAGTCGCTATTGAGGTTGGAGCCATTATCAGTAATGATTAACTCTGGAATTCCAAATGGACAAACAATGCGATCGCGAACAAAATCTGCCACGACTTTCTTAGTCACTGCTTTGTAAGATGCTGCTTCAACCCATATAGTGAAATAATCTATGGCTACCAGGATAAACTTGTGTCCGTTGGAAGCAGCATGCTCGACTGGTCCAATAACATCCATCCCCCAGGCGGCGAACGGCCACGGTGAGCTTGTTGTGTTGAGCTTGCTTGGAGGTACCTTTATCATGTCTGCATGTATCTGACAACGGTGGCATTTTCAGACATACTGGATGCAGTTTGTTTCCATAGTCATCCAAAAGTAACCAGCCCGGAGTATCTTCTTTGGTAAGACAAAACCGTTCATATGTGGACCGCAGGTCCCAGCATGAATTTCCTCAAGTAGCCTGAATGCTTCCTTTGCGTTGACACATCTTAATAATACTAAATCGAGGGTCCTCCTATAAAGGATTCCTCCGCTGTGAAAGAAGTTGTTGGACAATCTTCGAAGTGTGCATTTCTGAGTAGGATTTGCAAGCTCTGAGTACTCTCCTTTTGCCAAATATTCCTTGATATCATGAAACCACGGCTTTTCGTCTGCTTTTTCTTCAACATGGGCACAGTAAGCTGGTTGATTATTGATTTTCACCGAAATGGGATCAATGAAATTCTTGTCAGGGTGTTGTATCATAGATGATCGGCGAACTCATTCCGGATTCTAGAACATGCTGGAATTACGTCTTCATGAACCTCTTTCTCAATTCATGTATATGATGCAGATACAGGAGTATCTTAGTCGTCCATTCTCCTCGTACCTAATGTATAAGAAAGTCTGAATCTCCAATCACTAGCAGCTCTTGAACGTTCATGCCAATGGCCATTTTGAGTCCTAAGATGCAGGCTTCATATTCGGCCATATTGTTGGTGCATGGGAACCTAAGTTTGGCAAACACCGGATAATGCTGACCGGTTTCTAATATTAGGACTACTCCTATGCCAACTCCTTTGAAGTTTGTTGCTCCATCGAAGAACATTCTCCAACCGTCATAGGATTCCGCAATGTCTTCTCCTATGAATGATACTTCTTCATTAGGAAAATACATTTTTAGGGGTTTGTATCCTTCATCCATGGGGTTTTCAGCAAGGTGGTCTGCTAGTGCCTGTCCCTTGACCGCTTTCTGAGTTATGTAAACAATGTCGAACTCGCTCAACAGGATTTGCCACTTAGCTAGCTTGCCGGTGGGCATGGGCTTCTGAAAAAAATACTTCAAGGGATCCATCCTCAATATGAGATATGTAGTATAGGCGTAGAAGTAATGTCTTAGCTTCTAAGATACCTAAGTCAAAGCACAACAGGTGCGTTCTAATAGAGAATTCCAGGCCTCGTACGGGATGAAATTCTTAATGAGATAATAAATGGCTTGTTCATTCCTCCATGTTTCATCGTGCTACCCCAGAACGCAGTTGAAAGCTCCATCTAACACTGCAAGGTAGAGTAATAAAGGACTACCTAGCTCGGGCAGGACTAAGACTGGTGGTGTTGACAGGTACTCCTTGATTTTGTCGAAGGCCATTTGGCAGTCATCGGTCCATTTGGTGGCGGCGGCCTTCTTCAACATCTTAAATATTGGCTTACAAATAACTATAGACTGTGCTATGAATCGGTTGATGTAGTTAAGCCTTCCCAAGAAACTCATCACATCCTTCTTGTTCTTTGGCGGTGGTAGTTTTTGAATGGCTTTGACTTTCGATGGATCCAGTTCTATTCCTTGGAGGCTCACAATAAACCTAGTCAATTTCCTAGCAGGAACCCCAAATGCGCACTTTACGGGGTTTAGTTTCAGGTTGTATCTCCGTAGTCTATTGAAGAACTTCCTCAGATCTTCTATATGGTCAGTGACCTTCTTGGATTTGATAATAACATCATCCACATATACCTCTATCTCCTTGTGTATCATATCATGAAAAATGGTGGTCATGGCCCTCATGTAGGTGGCCCCTACATTCTTCAGGCTGACTGGCATCATCTTGTAGCAGTACACTCCTCACGGTATAATGAAAGCCATTTTCTCAGCATCTTCCTCATCCATCCAGATCTGATGATAACTAGCGAAGCAATCTACGAATAACTATAGTTCATGCTTGGCGCAATTGTCAATTAGGATGTGTATATTTGGTAAAGGGAAGTCATCTTTCGGACTGGCCCGGTTGAGATCCCGGTAGTTGACATAGACTCTGACCTTCCCATCCTTCTTTGGCACTAGCACAATATTGGCTAACCATGTCGGGTATTCTACTACCTTGAGAACCTTAGTGTTGATCTGCTTGGTGATTTCTTCTTTGATTTTCAAACTCATATCAGGCTTGAAATTTTTGAGCTTTTGCTTTACCGGTGGACACATTGGATCGGTTGGCAGTTTGTGAGCCATAACAGACGTACTCAGACCAGTCATGTCATCATACGACCAAGAGAATATGTCCTCATACTCATTTAGAAATTCCGTGTATTCTTTCTTTTCTGATAGCGATAGGTGAATGTTGATTCGTGTTTTCTTGATGTTTTCTGCATCTCCCAGGTTGACAATCTCGGTCTTGTCCTAGTTGGACTTAGGTCTGTTCTCAAAGTTCTCAACTTCTTTGACAATCTCGTCAAGTATGTCATCTTTTTCTGAATCCATGTCTGTTTGTTGCGTTGTCTCATTGCATGTCACAGTCATTGGTTCATCAAGACAAGTAATAGTAATGATGTATTGGTAAATCAAGGAGAGAAAATGATAGCAATAAATATTAATTCATAAGAAAAATGCTTTTGATAAGTTGAATAACTGTTTTGAACATTGGAGATCTTATTGCGGGAATTGAAAAATGCGAAAAGAAAATCATTTAGTAAATAAAACAGTGAATAATGTTTTAGCCTTGCTACCCTGAGGCTCATCGGGCTTTGGTTGTACTGATGGTCCAATTCTTGAGATGTGCCCCTCTGCTCACAACCTATATGGAAGGGTCTTCCTCCCCCTCCTCCTCAAGAATAACACAACATTCCATATCATTGTCCTCTAAAAACAAGTTCTTCACTGCTGCAAGTGCTTCTTCTTCTTCATCTGACCCATAAATAATGTTGGCCTATTGGAAGGTCTGCTCCAGATATGGTATTGGCTGCTCTAGTGGATAGTAAGGACCGCGCCATGGTGGCGACTAGTTATTGAATTCTTCCCAGATGTATTCATATCCTAAACCGAATGTAGTGCCATGTTTATTGAGTTTTATGGGTTTAGAGATTCCTTGGAGGTTCTTGCCGAGCCCTTTGCTAGGTTCGTACCCACTCCAACTCAGTATACTCTTGATTTTGCTATCCCACCATTTATCTTTGTCAATAGCGTTGACCCGCTCAATATGGTGGTAAGTTTCTCCACCCAGCTTCCTTCTTCCCTCGATCGCTGGAATGTTCTGGCGACTGTATATAGGGTTGCTACCGTCGCCGTGAATGATCACTTCCTGGTGATTCCATTCGAACTTTACTGCCTGATGCAGCGTTTATGCTACGGCCCCAGCGGCATGAATCCATGGTCGTCCCAGCAGCAAGTTGTAAGATGTTGGTACATCTATTACCTAAAAATCGACCTCGAACCAGGTTGGTCCCATCTATAGGCATAGACTAATCTCGCCAATGGTGAACCTCTGAGAACCATCGAAGGCTTTCATATTGATTGCTCCATCCTTTATCTCATGCAGCCCTTTACCCAGCTTCTTGAGTGCTACCAGTGGACAAATGTTAAGACTGGAACCTCCATCGATCAAGATTCTGGTGACGAAATAATCTTCGCATTGCATGGTGATGTGTAGTGCTTTGTTGTGCCCCAGCCCTTCAAGTGGCAGCTCGTCCTCATGAAAGGTGATCTTATGGCTTTCCAGCACTCGTCCTACCATATTAGCCACTTCCCCGCTAGTGATGTTACTTGGTACGTATGCTTCATTTAGCACCTTTAACAGAGCATTCTTGTGCGTCTCAGAATTTTGCAGCAAAGAGAGAATGGATATTTATGCTGGCGTCTTGTTTAACTGGTCGATGACCTAATATTCCTTGGTTTGTATTTTCCTCCAAATGTCGTCCGAACCTATCTCAATGAGGGGTGGCCGATTGGAGGCCTGCTTGCTTGATTCAGCTAGATGTTCAGGGGTATAGACTCTACCAGTTCTTATCATACTCTGTGATGCGCTAGTTTCTTCAATCCTGACCTTGCCTTTCCTTCTCGCCTCGGTTGTATAGTCCCAAGGTAAAGCATTTGTATAGAATGTTGGCATGGTTGACATCGCCACTAGGACCGGCATGGCTATCCTTACTTCGAATGGAACATGTGCCTTGGGTGGCAAGACTGCAACATCAAATGGTGCGGGTACATTTGCTAGAGACACGAATTCAACCTCAATTGGTACCGATGTCTTTGTGGACGGCGCTGCTTCAAACTCAAGAGGTACAGACATATCCACCTCAGTGTCCTCGGACGGTTGGATCTGGACTATGATTGGACTGAAAGTAATTGTTGGTTTCTTTGGGTCATCACCTTCTGCGATCAACCCGATTGATCCCTCGGGATCCCAGTCATCTTCTACTTCAATAATGTGGATACCTCCACCCTTATGGTCTGGCAGAGGGTTGTTGCGGACGTTTGGAGCAGGTTCATTTGCCACAATGATCTTGTTATCAATCACAGACTATATCTTGTCTTTCAAGGAGCGGCATTCATCGATGGTGTGCCCTTTCATGCCGGAGTGGTATGCACAGGACTTGTTAGGGTTGACCCATTGAGAAGGATTTTTAGGGGTTGCAGCAGGGATGGGGGTGACATAACCAACAACTTTGAGTCTCTCATACAGCTAGTCGATGGGTTCATCGATGGCTGTATATTGTTTCAGAGGTCTGCTATCAAAATTAGGTCGGGGTCTAGGGAAATTTTGGCGTGCAGGGGGTGATTGATAGTGGGATGGTTGAGCATTATAGGTTTGGTAGACATGAGCGGGTTGGGAGTATCTGGGTGAAGAAGGTTGATATGTAGAGGGTGGAGATGATTCATAAGTTGGTGGCGGAGCTTGGTATGAAGGTGAGGGTGCTTGGTAATTTGGGGTCGGCTAGTATGTGAGTGGAGTTCTTGGGTAAGCTTGGTATTTAAGGGGAGACTTGGTCCTTTATGCAACCATTACGGCCCCTAAGTCCCTTTTCTTGGACACACCACCGGACTGTAGAGCCTTATTTGTAGCTTGCAAGGCTTCGAAATTTATAACCATACCACTTTTAATACCTTTTTCAATTCTTTCACCTGATTTGATAATATCGGAGAACTGGTGGTTCTCAATCATCATCAGCCGTTCATAGTATTGCGGGTCCTGAGCTCGGACAAAGAACTTTTTCATTTTCTCCTCTTCTAAGGCGGGTCTGACCTTAGCAGCTTTGGACCTCCAGCGAGTAGCATACTCACAAAATGTCTCTGTGGTCTTCTTCTTCAAATTCTGGATATAGAACATGTTTGGCGCGTTCTCTTGATTAAACCTAAATTTGTCCATGAAGTCAGACGCCATACCTATCTAGCTTGACCACTTCTTGGGAAATTAGCTGATATACCAAGATAATGCGTCTCCTTTCAAACTCCTCATGAACAGCTTCATGCAGATTCTTTCATCCTTCCCTACTCCAACCAGCTTGTCGCAATATGTCCTCAGATGGACCCTTGGATCACCTGTACCATCAAACATTTCGAACTTAGGGGGTTTGTACCCCTTAGGCAGTTCGACATCAGGCTGTATGCAAAGGTCTTCGTAGTTCAGCCCTTCGATATATTTGCTTCCCTCAACGCCCTGAATCCGGTTTGTCAGTTTCTTAAGTTCCTCGGCCAAGTTCCTGATAATCAGATCCTTTTCATCAGACTCACGTATGCATGAGATAGGTTAGGTGGAGTGTGGCATGGTCTTCACGTAGATAGGATTGTTATGGTGGCTTGGTGTATGGGTGTGGAAATGGTCGTTTGTGGAGTTCTGAGGTTCTGGATGAGTAGTGGGGTGTTGTTTGGGGTATGGTAGGTGTTACATTAGTTCTTTGGTGGAGCAGCATGATGATGAGGCACGGGATGATTCGGTTGTTTTGGGATATTTTGAGTAGAGGTAGGGTTTTGAGCGTTGGGGAAGTTGATATCTGGTGTGCTAAGGGAAAATGACAGGTTTGCCAGATTTCGAACCTGATCGAGCTCTTCCTGGAATTTCAACAGTTTCTATTCAAGTTGTGACACATTTTTGTTAGGAACCCGAATACCCTGGCCATCAGTGGCCTCTATCCTTTCAGCTGTGTTCTCCTTCTTGATGTTGTTTAAATCTTCCATTTTGCCTTTGTTGTTGCCTTTAATGGGACTTAGAGGAGGAGTGGGTGGAGGGCCCCTGGATCTTCTGAAATAAGATGATGATGCCAGAGTGCACGAACTAACCTTTGGGGAGGGGAATAATAAGAAAAAATAAAAACAAAAGGTAATCAAGTCAGTGAAGATTATAAAAATTATTGCAATATTTAAACACATAGTGCGGGAATGTAAAGCGTGTCCTGATTTGGGAACCTCTTTGTGCCCAAGGTAGGCCTAGCAACAAATAGATTTGGAGAACTTAGAATGCTATATGCCTCATTTTATTGATAAAAATAGACGAATCCAAACGACACTAAATAAGCAAGAAATAAAAGTCACTAATGGCCATTGGACTTATTACATTCATAAAGCGAAAAGTAAATTCCCATCTACTTGGTCCCAGAATGACCCTCCCCAGACTCGGCATCCTTGGCTCCTTCAAACAGCTTCACCAATTCGTGAAGTCCCAGCAATAGGTATGCTCTGGCTAGACGTCCACCTTCGGTCCTTTCAGCCTTTTGACAGTCTTCGACCCTTTTGAGAAATTTTCCCTCTAGTTCTACTATGCCTTGCTTCAAGTATCCGAGCCTTTTGTTGGCATTGATAGCCATGTCTTTCCATTCTTTAATCAGCTTCTTGTTGGACTCTTGTATCTCGCGGTGTTCGCTCTCGCTTTCACGGATCCTTTAGCACAGCTGGTTGTACTTGACTTTCGCCTCGGCCTTTTCATCTATAATTCTGTGACCTCAAACGAACCCTAGATGGCCTAGACCATCCCAATTGTCTTCTAACCAACCCAAATAGAAAGGAGTACAACTGGCATGATATCTGTCTGGCTCGGTGGTGTCTTTCTCCATTACGATCTTGCAGTGCCACATGTGTTGGGCTTGGCACTTATGGGGACTATCATCATTTTGGAAGCTCGAAGATGGCTCATCTTGTCGACCCTGGGTATGACTTGCTTCCTACCTGCTTGCCTCATAACTTGAAGAGGGACGTAGCGGTATGTTCCTCTTAGACCAATCAGTATCAGGAAAGGTGCATCTCTGGATCGGGCGATGAACTCCTCGGTCGGAAACCACTCGAACATCCATTGAACCTGTTCTTCAGTCAGATTATCAAAGAGCTCAACCCATCCTTTGGCATTCTCAGGCTGAGCGAACATATGGGGGATGTAATTCATTCGCTTTGGATGGTGGAAAGCGATGTGATCATCCCAGTCCCTTCACTGAATTTCTTGTCGGTATTCGCCCTTTTGGAGATGTTCCATGAGCCAAAGCTAAAGTAGTAGATTGCAACCTTCGAAGTGTCTCGCTCCTCGTTGACACTTCTCTAAGGCTCGGTATATGTCTGCGATGATTATGGGTACAATGCTAAATGTCTGCCCACCAATCCCCTCCATTAGGGTCTTGGTTACCATAGCCAGCCTAGTATGGATTCTCCCTTTCTTCATTGGAAACACGATCAGACCCAGGAAGCAAAACATGAAGACGAACACCCTACGATAAATATGTCCCAAGGACGTGATGGCGAACTCATCATGGTAGGTATGGTATGATTCTCTATGACCGTACCTTTCATATAGGTAGTCAAAAGGGATGTATAACTCCTTTAGGCATACCAATTCTGCATTCTTCTTCAAACCCATCATTTTTAGGAAACCCTTGCATGTGCGGTTCTCAGGCATTAGCAAGCCTGGGGTTTCCCACACTAGACTGGTCAGTCCTCCTATTTCCTCCAGCAAAGGTGTTATTTCGATGTCCTTAAAGCGGAACACGACCCTTTCACAATCCCAAATAAGGTAGAAGCTTCTATTATCATACTGTTAGGCTGAATCTCCAGGAGGGATGGTAGATTATCCAAATATTTTCTGACGAGGGTTTTGTCACTAGAATGTAAATCTTCCCACCAACTTAGCAATTTGGGTGGATATTGGTGACCATGCCGAATCTCGGGACTTCGTGCCTCATATTTCTGCAAAACAAACAAGCTTAAGTCCTTACCCCCACCAGACTCGACTATTTAATATCAACAATTAGCATGAAGCATTTAGTTATCCAAATAAATGCACAGAACAAGATGATGTCCGTTTGGGTTTAGGGAAACCCAGTGGACTTTTGGACAAGGCTATATTAAAGGATCATTACATGGACAATGTAACTGACCCGACTAGGTTTGACCATAATGCATGCGCAATTTAAACAAAGTAAGGTTTCTATGGGGTTTTAGACTGGTACCCTTGAGCAGACAACTCAAGGGGGAAGGCATGAAACAGTCGACTGCACCGATGATCAACTAGTTTTACTACAAATAAGCCTTTCCGAATTTAGGGGGTAATGATATAGGAAGGGCGCAACCACTCATCAAGCATTGCTATTGTATTTTTTTGGCATGAGTGGAGTATTATGTTGATCATGATTATGCAATAATTAAAAGCATGTTGACATGTATTTGCACGTTAAAAAAGCAATAAATACAGCAGTTTCATAGTTTAAAGCAGTTATAAAGGAAGGAAACAAGAAAGATATGTCAGTTTTGGTTTTGAAGGGGAAATTAAACGCTTAAGAAATTAAACAAATAATTGCACATAGGGAGGGGTACAAATTCACAAAACGGTATGAAATAGTAAAAGCATTAAATATCCCCAGCAGAGTCACCATGCTGTCGCGCCCCTTTTTCCTTTGCGGAATCGGGTTTACGACATTTTGGTTGGGACAACTCTTTCCTTTTGGAAAAGGGGGTTTGCAGTTTGAAGGGTCGCCACCTAATGATTTAAGGTGTGTTAAGGCACCTATAAGGTTCATTTATATCCATGTTTGGTAACTAGAGATAAGGTAAGGGCTTGAAATTATCCCAAAGGGAAGGTGTTAGGCACCCCTCAGGATCTACTAGTGTGGTTCCCGGCTAAACAGTTTTTTGTGAATTTGTACAATTAGCAAATAAGCAAGTATGGCTCAAATAGTAGGGGATTTAAGTTTAAATACACAAGGGTTTGAAAAAACAATCAGTGAAAAGCGAGATTTTGAAAAGAGTTACAATCTAAGCATATTCGGGAATGTAAAGGGGGTGTCCTAGGTTTGTTTATAGTATGAATCACATCAATGCAATACCCGGTATGGAACTCCTCAAAAAGGGGCTACACATGGTATTAACACATCGGTCGTCATATCCATATCTACCCTTTCCCGCCCCGTGAAGATAGTTAAAGTGAAGGTTGGTCTCTACCCCTATTGCATGCTGTTACCCGTCCATTCCTATCAGTCCCAGAGGAATTTAGGACTCCTATCCTATAAAAGGGGGGGTGCTAGGCATACCCTCAGGTTTAAAGGCAAAATACTAGGCGACAAATAAGAACATATATGACTGCATTTAGGGGGAAACACAGAAAAACAGATAGAAGGCTCAGTTATACCTCCACAAGTAATGCACATAGACAGCATGACTCATATACAGATAAGGTCCACATTCAGATCCTATGCATGGTATCTAAGTGACAACAGCAGAATCAGATTTATTACATGACTCAGAAAAGAAGTTCGAATCAGGCTTGCCTACTGATTCTAACAGTTGATAATTAAGCAGCATACATAAAGAAGCATGTTTCCAGTTTTGACAAAATTTAGCACCTTAGGCTTGCCTAGGTGTAAAATAGTGTTCCAGTTATCAGGGTTACTTAGAGAAGACTATTTGAATTGTATTACTAAACATGATGTTCTAAATGTTCAGAATTCCGGAATTATTACCAGCTGGGTTAATCTATTTTTTTAATAATTAAACTAGAGATGCCTAAGCGGATGTGAATGCAATTATAAAGGCATGTTATCTAATGCACAAAAATGTAGGGTGATGTATATGCAGGACCTGAGCAGGATTTTTTCTAAATGCATAAGTATCACGTACTTTCACAATATGCAGAAGATATGGAAATGACCTGTTTATTAGCGTTGTTTTAATCCTAAGGTAGGATCTACAAGTGTACATGGTAGCGCATAACATAATAGTAACGTGCTAGTTATTAGCAGATTTTAACACATGATTTTGTAAAGATGCACATGCTGAAACAATAAACGTGGAACCTAAGAGCATGATTTCTAATGCATGTATGAATCCTAAGCATGGTTTCTATTGCGCAATTAGGAATATAAACCTAATAACATGTTTTCTACCCTTAACAACTATAGCATGCATATTTACCCCATCCCTTTTCACTAGCCAACCCCAATACCTATTTTCAACAGATTATTACAGACCAGTACTAAAATGAATTACATAAGAAAAATAAAAGTTACACTATAGAGAGCCTGAAAACAGGCCCAAACCTTCAACACCTGATTAGGACTTTCTCCCTGAGTTATGTAATAAATCACCTCAAGTGCCAAGATTATTCCATAGCCTTTCTGATATCTGGGTGTGTTAGAGTTCCCTAAGGACCTCAAGGGACCCCGGGCAGTGCTCACACCTAGATTTCATAGCCAAGGCAGAGTAAGTGCAGTGTGGAAGGGCCAGTTTTTGTATTTCCAATTTCAGAGGGAGATCAAGGGTCCCAAGGTAAGGATCACACAAAAGGGGCAGAACCTAATGGTCTAAGAGTAAGGTGATAGGGCTTTACATAAGTTTAAAAGAGTTGAGTTGGAAACAGTTTTGACAATGATTATTTGAAATAAGTTTGAAAAAAAAAAAGCAATAGAAGAGTTTGCCTTAGTGAAAAAACCAGTTTGGAGAAGAAAAGAAATAGGGCAATCAGCAACTCAAGACCAAACCAACATACATAGTTCAAACACAAACAGGGAAAGGAGGAATTGGGACAAGTAGTTCATATGTGAAAGCATATTTGCGCACAGGTTAACACCAGAGAAGTACTACAGAACTTAAATAGTCACAACAATAGTTTGTCACAAAGTGTTCATGTCAGGAGCTTAACAGAGTTACTCATTAGGTGTAGGAGGAAGGGTTCAGGATCACATAGTGACTGGGTGTCACAAATACATGCTTAAAATGTGTTGGGGGTTAGGGGGAAGAGGTTTGTTACACAAAGTTAGTCATGCTACTTAGTGTTAATCAAATACATTAGGAGTCTATGGGCATATTAACTGAGGGGACTAGACAAGAACTCAAGTAAACATGCTGGCCCAGTATCATACAAGACAAGTGAGACCCAGACATGCTGATTACACACTTGAACAAGAGAGGGCAAAACTTAAGCATACTGAATAACGCAGTAAACAAGAAGGGCAATTAAACACATAAGACATGGATTAACAGACAGGGAGCACGTAGAGTTGAGTTTCAGAATTGAACTAGGAACATACCAGTTAAGGAAATAAAGTGCAAAATGTAAAGCAAGTAGAGTTCCACAGTCTAGCCTTGGCTTTCAGCCGGCTAGACAAGCAGTTAGCACAAGTAGCAGAGAAAGAAGAGAGAGTTTGAGTGTGTGTGTGTGTGTGTATTCTCAACTATTGTTCATGTTTTAATACTGTAGAAGAGAGTCATTTATATAGTAGTTTGAAAATTGGTTAAAACAGGCAAGAATCAATTCTTCAGTAATTATAGAACTCCGTATAAAAAGTTGGTTTGAAACTCCCTTTGATTGAGGGGGTCAGTGTAAATGGTAAAGTGTAGGTGACAAGTAAGGAAAGAAATTATATACGGTTGGAGTATAACAAATAAGGAAAGATTTCACAATAGTACCAGTATAGAACAGGTAATTAAGGTTAGGTTTGGAAAGTTTTCAAACTAACGAAACAATCAGTAAGAATTAAGTAGCAATGCAGACAAGGCAAGGGAGAATTAATTAAGGCAAGCAACTAATCAAATTAAGTAGAAAGGTAGGAGTCGGGGGTCCAAAGGAAAATTCAAATCACACCAAGTAATAAGGAATTCAAAATCAATCAAAGAGAAAGTCATGCAAAAGAGTCAGCATGTTTAGCATATACATTGAGCAAGACATGGGTAGTCTAGAATTGGCACACAACTCCAGCAAAACATGAAGATCAAACGATATTGAATCAGTGAGAAAGTTGCGAGTCTTGAAGTGAACAGTCAAGACGAACACAAACACATAGAATTGGTGTAAGTCTAGGCTGAGAAACTCAGTAGAAGCATATCAAGGCAAGGCAGTCACAAGAAATAACAATAACTCAAAAGAAGCATAAGAATCAGTAAGTCATGCTAATACACAGAAAACAAACGAAAAACCCTAAAAAATTAGGGTTTTGACATATGCTAGTTAGGGTCAAGGAAGAACTCAACAAAATCAGTCAAAATATATAGACGCAAGGGATTTAGCACTTAAAACCAGAAAGCATTTCGAAAAAAGATTTTTCAGAAACCTTAGTTTAGGAAGATGACAAGCCATTCGAAAATCAAGAGATTTTCCATGAAAACAAATAAAAAAAATAAGTTCGATCCTTCTCGGATCTAAGAAGTTTAATAGACAAAATTAGGGTTTTCAATAGAATAACTCGAATAGAGGAGAAAATTTAAACAAACGCTTTACCCACAGAGACTCGCAAATTAATACAAAAAATTAGAAGAAAGAAGAGTTTTGAAAAGGTGTTTAAGAACCCTAGTTCGAAGATGAAGAGCTACTTTAGAAAAATCGGAAAAAAAACCTTTGAGGAAAACAACAAAAGCTCATAGTATACACAGATCTAATATAGATCTAAAAGAAAATCGGAAAATCTTAAGAGTTAGGGTTTCAGAGAACCTAGAGAAAATGGGAAAACCTTAAAGGGTTACCGGTTTTAAACGGAAAAGTCATAGATCTTACTCGAACGGCCTGAGGTGGCCGAAAAATGGCATGAAGGACCATGGGTAGGAGTTGAACTGCTCCAGGTTCACCTGAGGACCTTAGGGTAGTATCAAACCGGCATGGGGTGAAGGAGGGGCCAGGAGATGATGAGAGGCCATGGTTTCCAGCGAGGGAGGTGGCCGGAGAAGGTGGACAAGGTCCATCGGAGAGGAGGGGAGAGGAGAAGGTTCTAGAGAGAACCAGAGATAGAGAGAGGGAGATAGAGAGACCGATTGAGAGAGAATGAGCAGGGGGAAATGAGAGATGAGGGGTTAGTCATTAGGGTTTAATATAGTATGGGGAATCTAGACCCTTGATTAGATTTGATCAACGGTCCACACTAGACCAGGGATTAGGTCGGGTATGATTTGGGTTTGGGCTTGGGTCTAGTGGGTTATTTAATTGGGTTAGGGGTCTGGTTGGATTTAGGCTAGAATTTAAATAAGGAGTGGCTAATTGTTAAATACACGATTAAAATTAGATAAATAATTAATAAAAATAACTAATAATTAGATAAAATGATATTAAAGCTAAATAGGTGAAATTAAGGTAATTAACTAATATTTAAAACACAGAGGACCGATTATTGAATTAAAATAGTATAAAGTGTACAATTAGGCTATAATTGCAAAATTATTGTAATTATAGCCAAACAATGCCAAATTGGCTAATTTGTGAAATAATTAAATCCTAATAGGATTAAAATGATATATTGAGATAAGAGAATACTTTGAAATTACTTGTAATATAATTTATGAATAATTATTGGATATAAATTACTGAATAAATTAGAAAATAAATTGATAAGAACATGGAAAATTATGGGAAATACCAATTATTATAAAAAGTGATTTTGAAGGCACATATGCAAATTAAAATAGTTTGAGAAAAAATTGGGTATCAACAATACTTATGAACTTAAATTATGACTTTCCCAATGTTCCAAATGTCGTTAAATGTTTTATGATGATCCTTGGCAATGTTATAGAGGTTTAAGTTTACAAATAAACATGGCATTGAAATTAAGGCATTCCAATGGTTCCATTCATAATATGTATGCTTCTAAAATAATAAATACAAACGACTTTGTGTTAAGTCACCAAGAATGACAAACTTACTTAATGACCTTAAGATGACAAACGAGTGCATAATGAGACGAAAGAGAGATTTCCTTGCTAAATTATGAGGAACTTAATGATAATGAATTGGTCCCATGCGCCATTATAATCTACTCATTGATTCTCCACATATGTGCTAATGTAATAAGTTATGCTTCCGCATGATGGAGATGGACTTGAAGCATTCCAATGATCCAGGAACTTACGCCCCTAAATGTAATGTTATTCGTGTTGCTTTGACCTTGTATATGGTCATGTATATAATAATATGTTATATGACCTACGGACGGTCTGGTGACACGCATAGGTGCATAGTAAATGTTTGATATGGACAGACTGGTGGAACGTATAGTCAGCACAGTGTCACACCTCCTTTTTCCTACACCCCCGGGAAGGGCGTAAGGGGAGTTTTTCCAATTAAAGGACAATCGAATCAGGATTATTTATTAAAGATTCAGAGCCGCCACTTGGGAGATTTATGGTGTCCCAAGTCACTGGTTGAATCCTGAATCAAGGAAAAGATTGACTTTGTTTAACAGTCTGTAAACCAGAAATCCGGGTAAGGAATTCTGTTAAACCGGGAGAAGGTGTTAGGCATTCCCGAGTTTCGTGGTTCTAGCACGGTCGCTCAACTATTATATTCGGCTTAATTATTTGATTTTAATACATGTTTTAGCCTATGGTTCAATTTTAACCTTATAACCGTTTTTATTCATTTTTAAAAGAAAATTGCAACGCCATTTAAAATATGTCTTGAACCACGTCGTATAAATGCACTCGCAATCCGCAACACATGATATATAACGTTATTAGGATTTGGATTTGGGTCACATAAATGCACACCCGAATTTAGGAAGGTAAATTATTAAAATAATGTGCCTAAAGCAACTACGTGTTTGCAACTTTGCGAGGGCCATAGAAATTTTACTAAATGGCATGCCTCGAATTCTAAGGACTAAAACATAGTTAATTAAACGAGGGCCATGTCATTGTCATCTTGTTTGACACGGCGCACCTCAATTTATTCTAGCCAAAAAGTTTGTTTTCTTCTAAGGCTTGAAAATGTAAAAAAAGAATCATTTGGCAAGAACGCATCAATTGATCGAACATATCCATATCAAGACATCCAAGTTAGTTTCAACATTAAGGAATTAGGCATCACCTCTACATGGGAATCACCATAATTTTAGTCTAGGGGGTCAAATCAAGTAGCTAAATAATGAAGGAGTGTACTCTTCAAGAGATATAGTTTGCTGAACAGCTATTAAAAATGTATTTGAACCATCAACTACTGGTTAGCTAAAATTTTGTAGGCACATTGCTCCTTCTGTAGCATAACATGACCTTACTGCCTTTACTAATGAGTAGTAGAAAATCACAAAGTAATCCTTAGTCCTAAAAAAACATTTACTCCTCAAGGCATTCAAATAGAAGCAGTACTTAGATCAGAGCTTGAATTATTAGAATAATTGATTCAAAAATTGGTAGCAAAACACCACATGGGCCAGTTAAGCATAGGCAGATGACCACCCGGAAAGTGAAACAAGTGCTTCAACCGGCGCAAAACAAAAGCAAATGAAAACTCATCGAGAAAGAAAAGAAGCTTACTCTCAAAGCAATAGTAACTATGCCTAATCGCAAACACGTTAGAATCAACTAGTACATGAGATCCCCTAAATATATCCCGCACTATTCAAATCGATCTCGTTTTCAAATGAACAAGCCCATCTCATACTCAAACAATGAAGGAAAAATCATTCTAACAGTGATTATCAACCAAATGATATCTATATGCAGATTTACTTCAACTCTATGCATCCAAAATAGTTTAATATTAATTTAAACTTGCATCCACTAGTGTTAAACTTCTCAGAAAAACAAAGGAATAATTATTGCAAATTTTAGTGTGATGGAACATATAACAACTGTTACAGCATTTTGAATCAAATTTCATACCTGAAACTCAATAAAAAAACGAAAAAAAAATAGAACACAGGCTGAAAGGACCCGATGTGTTGGAATTCAGCTAGAGCAGCAGCTAAACAACAGTTAACCAGACAAATTCGAGATTCCAAATTTGAAAGCAACAAGAAAAATCAGCATCAACGAGTCAGCAAGATGGCAGCTACCATATTTCAAAATTTTAAAACAAATCCTAGCTTGAACTCGCAAACATACACGAATAATGTTTCAGCAGAAAATTCATGAAATAATCCTCCAAATTGCATTATAATCTTGAGGAGAACATAGCGAACCCATGGACTTGACGTCGGATGGCTAATATTCATATTCATTCTCAAACCTTTTACACGAGAAAACAACCAACAATTGTCCCATAAATTCACGGCTTGGATTCGAAAAGCAGAGAATCAAACTAAACTAACCTAAACCTGCTAACTGGCAGATTCAAACCAACAGAATCCTAAATGACAGCAACAACAAGGTACAAACTGAGAAATTTCAGCATACTCTATTATGACTTGTGAGTGTTTTCAACTCAAAAAGTAGCATAAATGGCCCTGAGTTGCAAAACTTAGATTAACTCTGCCTTGAATCCGATAAAAGTGAATTTGATAATAAAAACTTGAAAGAACAGCAACTACAAATGTGTTAGGATGCAAGAACTATGAATTCGAACACGAACTGTCAACTCGATCTCGGTTCAGTCCATCTCCATTTTTGAAGGGAATCAAAGAAAGATAATGAAAACTTTTTTTTCAGATGTTGAAATAGAACCAAAACAAAAGAAACTGAAATTTCTCAACTTTTTTCTCCGGAATCTAAACTAAAACGCCAAAAACTCCATGAAAACTAAGTGATTTCTCAAACTTTTCTTTCGAAATTTCCCCGACTCCGAAAATTTTTCCCCTGCCTTTTTCAAAATTGGATCCGGTCCTACTTGAAAACGAACCCTTGATGAATGTGGGGCTTGGATTGAGTGAAATCAATCCAACGTCTCACATTCATCCAGCCCATCGTTCTCAGAACCTTCCAATCGTGAGATATAGCTCAAATTCGAGCGAGTGAGAGGAGAGCGAAATCTTTGGTGTCAGAAATCGTTAGAAATGGTGATGAAGAGAGAGGGGGAATGCGTGAGGTGAGATTTTGAGCTCACTCGCCCGAAGTTTGGCAATTTTGGGAGTGGATTCGGGTATTTCTTTGGAGAAGAAGAACAGTACGCGTTGTTCTCTGCTTTTGAAATTTAGGCTTATACCTAGGGAGCGGGTCGGGTCAGGGAACGGGCGTGGGTCTGGGATTGGGGCGGGTAGGCTGATGAGGTTAGATTTGGGCTGGGAATTTGTTTGGATTTTGGCCCAAATTAGTTTTTTTCCTTTCCCTTTTTTCAAAAGTCTTTTTAATTCCCTTTCTTTTTGTTTGTTTTTCTTTTCCTTTTTTAATTAATTAAAACTTAAATTAAAAACTCCTAAAAAGTAATTAATTTACTAAATTAAGCTAAAAACCTAAGATAATATTTACTAGAATTAATTACTTTTAAATTAAAGGGGGAAATTATTGATTTATAGTTAAAAGGCTAGAAATGCAAAAGTAAACCAATTTTGTGATTTTCATGTTTTTAATTAAGCACCTAATTTAATAATTAACCTCAAAATGTGAAAATAGATCCTAAATGCAAATGCAATGTATTTCTGTGTTTTTCATTAATTAAATAAACATGCACAGACAAATGCAAACAATTGACAAAAAAATGCCACAAAAATCCACAAAATTGCAAACAATGGAAAAAATTATTTTGTTTTGAATTTGTGGGAGTAATTCATATAGAGCAAAAATCACGTGCTCACTGCTACCCCTCTTTGCTCAAAAACACGAAGAGTTTTCGTGCAAAGATAAAGTGAGCGTATACGAGCGATTTTTGCCCGCTTGAATACTCTGTGGGAAGCATTTTTGAAAGATTTGACCGCACCCTGCTTTCGAGGTTGCCTACATATCCATGGCTATAAAGGAATCAGGTCAGTGTAGTTCGGGAAGTTTTGGTAGCTGGGACTACCATGAAGGTGTGATTTCACTGTTGCCGCTACTACTGCTACTGCTTACCGAACTCCTTATTACACCATGTCAAAGTAAAAAGAAGCTAGACTAGACTATGATCTACGCATTACAAAAATTCTATCTACATCTTCAAACTTGCTCCTGTGGTTCTCGTTGCCTTATTGATTTGTATTCTCCCGATGGAATCCCTTTGTTGTCGACTTGAATTGTAACCTGAGATGTTTTCCTTTTCTCCAGGTGGACTCTTGATTGCTGAACTCGAATTGTATTGTGAGATGCTTTTCCTTTCTCCAGGTGGATGCCTGACTGCTGAACTTGAATTATATTCCCGTGCTCTCCAGGTGGGCGCATGACTGCTGAACTTGAATTGTATTCCCATGTTCTCCAGGTGGGCGTCTGACTGCTGAACTTGACTTGTATTCCCGTGCTCTCTAGGTGGGCGCCTAATTGCTGAACTTGAAATGTATTCCCATGCTCTCCAGGTGGGCGCCTGACTGCTAAACTTGAATTGCATTTCCGTACTCTGTAGGTGAGCGCCTGATTGCTGAACTTGCAATTCTTCTCCCTGTTCTCCAAGTGGGTACCTAATTTCAACAAAATAGACAAAACAAAGAAAACTTTCTGCCCCAGTTTGGTAGTTGGGCACATATGTGAGTGTTAAACTGAATCATATTACCAAATATTACTAAGAACTTGAAAGCTAGATCCCGTTATCTAGGAGGGTCCTGACAGCTCCTAATTATATGACAGTTTTAAATCTAAATTATACCTCCTAAAGGTATTACTTTCGCTACATCTTGTTATCTAAGTCGATCTTAAAAATACACCCCATTATTCAGGAGGGTCCTGACAACTCTTAATTAACGACAATTTTAAATCTAATTTATATCTTCTGAAGGCATTACTTCCGCTACGTCTTGTTATCTAAGAAAACATTAAAGCTACATCCCATTATCCAGGAGGGTCCTGAAAATCAACAATCAGGTCTTATCTTAAAAGTGACAATTTTTACGGCTGAATTAAAATACCCTTCAACAGAACTTACGCTAAATCTTGTTATCTAATGGAAATCTTAAAGCTAAGTCCCATTATTCAGGAGGGTCCTGACAACTCTTAATTAAATCCTATCTTAAACAAGCAAACTTTGAAACCAACTTATATTCCTTGGGGTACATTTATGCTAGATTTGCTACTTATGATTGTTTTGAATTTTAAACTAGGTCCCGTTTTCTAGGAGGGTCCTGAAACTTCAAATGAAATCTCATTATACAGGAGGGTCCTGAAAACTTCAAATGAAATCCCATTATCCAGGCGAGTCCTGAAAACTTCAAATGAAATCCTATTATCCAGGCGGGTCCTGAGAGTTTACGGTCAAATCTGTCTGGTGTTTGCCTTTCCTTTATGGAGGGTTTCCTCGAAACGATTGAAACTTTCTGCCCCTGTTTCAATAAGAGAAAAATCTTGTCAATTTAAAATGTGGTGGTTAGTTTGTGGCATTCTTGCTGAAAGTCTCCCTGCTGTCGTGCTTTGTTTTGACTGGCTTCCCCGAAATGGCTCTGAACCTCTTGACTTTCTGACTATCTTTCAAACCCCATGACCTTGGATGACCTGAGTGTTCTATACCCAAACCATTGTGTTACATCTCTGACCCATCTGTTTGAATCTCTGCATTTCCCACGAAATTACTGAACCGTTTCACCGATGGAACTTCCACTGACCTTTTATACCCCATTTCACATCATACTACCTCTAGCAATGCCTTGGCCGCCTTGCGCCTTGTGCAACTTTGGAAGTTGGTAGTAAGCTTTGAAATTTCTTCTTATTTGATTAAACAAAACTGACATTGGGAACATCTTAGAAAAATAAACCCAAAAGAAATGAAATGCAATGACTTTCAGAGTTAAGGATGAGAAAAATCCAAAACTGGAAGACTATCTGAAGGGGAAAAAGAAAAGGGACTTATCTGTGTGGAGCAGCTGGCACCAACGATCATGACATGCACTTCGGATTAGTCGGCCCAGCTTGTCCAACCAACCAACTTTCAGTTGTCGTACTTTGTTGCCTCGGAGTTTCCATAACCTGATTTCTTCACCAAAACCTTGACCGTGTTCGGCCTGCGGTGCCCTGAAGGGTTTTCACCAACAAGTCTCTCTCATTTGTTCATCTCTCAACTCACTTTCGCCTTCTGGTGCCCGTAAGGGTTTTCACCAATAAGACTCTCTCATTTTTGATTTCTCTCAGCTCCCGTCACCTTATGGTGCCCGTGAGGGTTTTCACCAATAAGACTCTCTCATTTATAACATTTTTCTGCTTGAACCAGAGTGCTGCCCCTGATATGAATCACCTCTACTTGCTCGACTTGGCATCTCTCGAAGACTGATCAGAAGGTCTTTCTTTGGATCCTAACGTGGGCTTTTGGATAGGGTTAGAAAGAAAGGGTGTCAAAAGGCTCAAAACAATTCAAATGGGTTCAAAATTACAACTTTCGGAATCAAATTTCTTGCAACAACCACAACTTCTGCCCCAGTTTCATTGCTTGGGGACTTTTAGGTTTTTGTTTGATGTGACCGAACCGTGAGGCTGCCTATATATCCTTTAAAGGAATCAGGTCAAACGTAGTTCATGTCATAGGAATTACTTTGTTGTTGTGATTTTCTTTCCTTTTCTTCCTCTTTCTCCTCTTTTTTTTCTTTCTTCTTTTTCTCTTTTTGTTGTTTTGTTGTTGTTTTTTCTTCCTTTTCTTTTCTTCTCTTTTTCTTCTTTTTTTTATTTTTTTCTTCTTTTTCTCTCTTTTCTTCTTTTCCTTTTCTCTTTTTCCTTTACTTATCTTTCACGCTTGCGTTTCTGATCTTTGCTACTGATTCCGAAAGAGGGGTATGAAAGAAAGTCTCAAAGGGGTAACAAAGGATAAAGTGTTTAGATAGCAGAACAAAATGCCTTCGTCATTCCAATCTTCAAGTTATGCCAATTACAAACAAACACAATTTAACCGAAGGGATCATACATAATATCTTTTGACCGCATCAGAATTGATGGCCATTTCTATACATTTGCCTTCTACATCTGTTAAATACAAAGCACCATTGGACAACACTCTTGTTACGATGAACGACCCCTGCCAGTTTGGGGCGAACTTGCCTCTTGCTTCAGCCTAATGAGGAAGGATACGTTTCAATACTAACTGACCCACTTCAAACCTACGTGGACGCACCTTCTTATTACATGCTCTTGCCATTCTCTGTTGATACAACTAGCCATGACACACTGCTGCTAATATTTTCTCATCAATTAAACTCAACTATTCCAAGCGAGTTTTGACCCACTCATCGTTATCAATTTCAGCCTCAGCGACAATCCGAAGGGACGGGATTTCAATTTCTGCAGGTATCACCGCCTCAGTTCCATATACCAACAAATAAGGAGTTGCCCCTACTGAAGTGCGAACAGTAGTGCGATAACCCAGGAATGCAAAAGGCAGCTTCTCGTGCCATTGCTTGGAACCTTCCACCATTTTCCTAAGTATCTTATTTATATTCTTGTTGGGCGCCTCAACTGCATCATTTGCCTTGGGGCGGTAAGGGGTGGAATTGCAATGCGTAATCTTGAATTGCTGACATACCTCTTTCATTAGATGACTATTGAGATTAGCCCCATTGTCTATAATGTTCACCTTTGGTATCCCAAACCGACAAATGATATTTGAGTGCACAAAATCAACTGCCGCTTTCTTGGTTACGGACTTGAACATTTTAGCCTCTACCCACTTGGTGAAATAGTCGATGGCCACTAGAATGAACCTGTGCCCATTTGATGTTGATGGATCAATTGGCCCAATAACATCCATGCCCCATGCAACAAAAGGCCACGGTGCAGACATCGTGTGTAATTCAGATGGTGGAGAATGAATCGAATCTCCATGCACTTGGCACTGATGACATTTATGCACGAAACTGATACAATCTCGCTCCATAGTGAGCCAATAATAACCTGCTCGGAGAATCTTCTTTGCCAGCACGTACCCACTCATGTGCGGTCCACAAACTCTAGAATGTACTTCGATCATAATAGTTATGGCCTGCCTAGCATCTATACATCTCAGCAGTCCAAGATCTGGAGTCCTTTTGTACAAAACCCATTCGCTGAAGAAAAAGCCGCTCGCCAACCGCCTAATTGTTCTCTTTTGATCACCTGTGACTTGTACTGGATACACCCCCATCCTGATATATTCTTTGATATCATGAAACCAAGGCTCACCGTCAAGTTCTTCTTCCACCATATTACAGTAAGTATGCTGATCATAGACCTGAATATGCAAAGGGTCAACATAAACCTTATCTGGGTGATGTAACATTGATGCCAGAGTAGCCAAAGCATTGGCAACCTCATTATGGATCCTTGGAATATGCTTGAACTCTACTGATCGTAACCGTTGACAAAGATCATGCAAACGTTGTCGATACGGTATGAGTTTTAAATCCCGTGTTTCCCATTCCCCTTGGATCTGGTGCACTAGAAGGTTCGAGTCTACCAAGACCTAGACTTCCTGGACACCCATGTCTGCAGCAAATCTCAAACCCAAAATACACGCCTCGTACTCAGCCATGTTATTAGTACAGTAGAAACGAAGTTGAGCGGTAACAGGGTAGTGATGCCCCGCTTCAGAAATAAGTACGGCTCCTATCCCAACGCCCTTCATGTTAGCAGCTCCATCAAAGAAAAGTTTCCACCCTGGCTCCCCAATTGGTCCCCACTCATTAATGTGCATGGATTCTTCATCAGGGAAGTAAGTCTTCAAAGGCTTATATTCCTCATTCACTGGGTTCTTAGCCAAATGATCGGCCAATGCCTGGGCTTTCATCGCAGTCCTAGTCACATAGACGATGTCAAATTCTGTGAGCAAGATCTGCCATTTTGCGAGCCTCCCTGTAGGCATAGGATTCTGAAAGATATACTTTAATGGATCCAAACGAGAGATGAGGTAAGTAGTGTAAGAGGACAGATAATGCTTCAACTTCTGTGCTACCCAAGTTAGGGCGCAACATGTCCTCTCAAGGTGAGTGTACTTAACCTCGTAAGACGTGAACTTCTTGCTGAGATAATAGATGGCTTGCTCCTTCCTACCGATGATGTCATGCTGACCCAATACACAGCCAAAGGAATTGTCTAGGACCGGCAAATACAGAATCAAAGGTCTCCCCTGTTCTGGTAGCACCAACACAGGCGGGTTTGACAAGTACCCTTTTATCTTATCAAACACTTCCTGACACTCATTTGTCCACTTGACCGCAACATCTTTCTTCAGTAATTTGAAGATAGGCTCACAAGTTGTCGTAAGCTGAGCAATAAACCTACTGATGTAATTCAATCTCCCCAATAGACTCATCACCTCAATCTTGTTCCTTGGGGGTGGCAACTCTTGGATTGCTTTGATCTTTGACGGGTCCAATTCAATACATCGACGGCTGACTATGAATCCCAATAATTTTCCAGATGGCACACCAAATGCACATTTTGTAGGATTGAGCTTAAGATTGTACCTGCGAAGCCTTTGGAAGAATTTTCTCAAATCTCTGACATGATCAGACTGCTTTCTGGACTTATGATTACATCATCCACATAGACCTCGATCTCTCTGTGTATCATGTCGTGGAATATGGTTGTCATTGCCCTCATGTAAGTTGTCCCAGCATTTTTCAACCCAAAAGGCATGACCCTATAGCAGTATGTTCCCCATGGTGTGATGAATGTCGTCTTCTCTGCATCTTCCTCATCCATTAGGATTTGATGATAGCCCGCATAGCAATCCACAAAAGACCCAATCTCGTGTTTGGCACAATTATCAATCAGAATGTGGATATTTGGCAGTGGAAAGTTTTCCTTGGACTCGCCTTATTGAGATCACGGTAATCAACACATACCCTTGTCTTGCCATCCTTCTTTGGCACAGGTACTACATTGGTTAACCAAGTGGGATACCGAGTGACCCAAATAACTTTTGCATTGAACTGCTTGGTAACCTTTTCTTTGATCTTCACACTCATATCAGTTTTAAATTTCCTCAACTTCTGCTTGACAGGAGGGAATGCCGGGTCAGTGGGCAATTTGTGAACCACCAGATTAGTGCTTAAACCTGGCATGCCGTCATATGACCATGCAAAAATATCTTTGTATTCAACCAATGCTTTAATTATCTCCTCCCTGAGTTGGGGCTCAAGATGGACACTTATCTTAGTTTCTCTGATATTGTCTGGTCCCCTAAATTGATTGTTTCTATATCACTCAGGTTAGGCTTGGGTTTTTCTTCAAAATGGCTTAATTCTTTACTAATCTCTTCAAAGGCCTCATCCTTGTCGTATTTTGATTTATTATCACACTCTATTTCTTGAATTACTATTTCCGAATTAGATTGGCTTTTAAGACTGGGCCGAAGATTCCTCATGCATGTCACGTTATTGAAACCAGCATAAAAAGAGATGTACAAGGAAGAAAAGAAAACAAAAATAAAACTGTCAGGCATGAGGAAAAGGGAAATTGCATTTCATTGAAATTAAAAGATAACAAGGTTTATATATCCAAATGGATGGAACATAAAATCTGAATTACAACCCTGGAATAATCCAAATAAACTAAAAGAAAATCAAAGCAAACTACCAAAACTCTTTTCTGGTGGGGAGAGGAGTAGCTTCCCAATTGTTAATATTTGCACCGGGCCCAACAAATTGCACCGGGCCCAACAAATTGCACATCTGCCTTGCTAGAACCCTCTCCAACTGCCACCATGTTCACCTCATCGAATAATTTCTCAAACCTTTCAAGCAACTCCTTATCAGGACCAACCACAGGACTGGGAACTGTTGTTGCTGGGCGTTTCTTGGCACCGGGCCTGACAAATGATCTGTAGAGACGTGGGATGGGCTTTGGGAAGACCCATGCCCTCTGTTTCAGCTTTCTGGCTCTTTTTATGTCCGCAACTGTGGGCTTGAACCCCAAACCAAATGTATCCAAGTTTTTGGGGAGAGACACTAGTTGTACGATACCTTGCAGATATGCACCCAAACCCTTGCCTGGTACAAAACCATTTTTCAACATTTCAACGACTACCATGACTGCTGCAGCGGCTACCCTCGGCGCTGGAATGCACTTCCCTTCTAGCATTTTCTCTACCGATACCATGTCAAAAACCTGATAAACCCATGGCCCCTTGTCATCTTCAAACTCTATAAATGGAACAATGGTATCACTGTGGGCACACAAATTATCCTCGCCGTGCACAACAATTTCCTGTCTATCCCATTCAAATTTGACCATTTGATGCAGAGTAGACGGGACCGCTTTTGCAACATGAATCCAGGGTCGACCCAACAACAGATTGTAAGAAACAACCATATCGAGCACCTGGAACTCCATGGTAAATTCAACAAGCCCTATTGTAAGCTCAAGCACTATGTCCCCGACTGAATCTTTCCCTCCACCATCGAATCCCTAAACGCAGATACTATTCTTGTGAATTCTTTCATCAACCACCTTCAATTTGTTCAAAGTGGAGAGAGGGCAAATGTTCGCATTGGAACCATTGTCGACCAGTACTTGGGTAACCACAAAATCTTCGCATTTCACCGTGAGATAGAGGGCTCTATTATGTTTAGTGCCCTCCATGGGCAACTCATCATCAGAAAAAGTGACTCCGTTTACCTCAAATATCTTGTTAGCTATCTTTTTCAAGTGGTTTACTGAGATTTTATCAGGAATGTGGGCCTCATTCAGGATCTTCATCAAAGCCCGACGGTGCTCATCTGAATGGATCAATAATGACAATAGTGAGATCTGAGCCGGTGTCTTCTTTAACTACTCCACAATGGAATAGTCCTGCATTTTCATCTTTCTCAAGAATTCCTCTGCTTCTTCTTCGGTCGCAGCTTTCTTCACTAGCACTGGGTTGTCTTTGGAGATTTTAGCCTTCCTCAATTCTTCGGGGGCAAAGCATCTCCCCGATCGAGTCAAACCATGGGTCTCACAAACTTCTTCTTTAACTTCTTTCCCCTTGTAAGTCATTGTCACTCGTTCATAATTCCACGGGACCGCCCTACTGTTGACTATTGGTAATTGAGTTACCGGCTTGATAATGACAGGGTCTATGCGGGCACCTTCCATAATTACAACAGGCTTGTTCGCCACTCCTGGCATAACCACTTTTGCTCTTTAATGTTTCCCTGCAACGTCACTTGAGGACCCCTTCTTGACCACCACAGATGGTTCGCTATTTGCCCCATTCAACTTAATCACAGACTTCTCACTTGTTGACTTTTCAAACGGCCTGGCTTCACTGGACCGAATCATCATGACAGTTTTCTTAGGCTTCCCTTCCTTATGCACTATCTCAATCATATTTGTCTCATGATGGGCCGGCAATGGGTTCTGGTTAATATTAGGTGCCTCCGGAGCTTGGACCTCAATCCGACTAGTATCAATGAGCTCTTGAATAGCTGTTTTCAATTGTCAGCAGTTCTCTGTGTCGTGCCTTGGAGCACCAGAACAATATTTGCAACTCACAGAGTGATCAAGATTCCTCGAGGGAGGATTTGGCAGTTTAGGCTCGATCGGACTCAGCATACCCAATTGTCTCAACCTGTGGAACAAACTAGTATAGGATTCTCCCAATGGAGTGAAGATTTTCTTCTTCTGCAACCTCTCGTTCTTAAATGCTTGGTTGGGCCGGAAACCTGATCCAGGAGGGTTTCGGTATACTCTGGGGGTGGATAGGCATTTTGTGGAGTTGGGTATGTATTTTGTGGGACTGGCGCACGCCATTATGCGTGGGCCGGAGGTTGGCTATATGTTTGGGCATGGTGGATAGAAAAATGGGGGACTGGTGTAGAAGTGTTGTGGTGGGCTATATGGGGTATGAGGATAGGTTTGGTGGTGGGGTCGAGGTTGGTTATAGTAATGTGATGTACCCCTGGGTCCGAACCAAGCTCCTGAATCAATCATTGCTACATCCTCTTTCTTCTTCTTTCCAATTACTCCCCCAGTTCCGCTTTGAATGGCTTGAGTGGTTTTCTTGATAGCCGAGTAACTCATGATTTTGTTTGTCTTGAGCCCTTCTTCTATCATACTGCCCATCTTTACCACTTCATTGAAAGACTTGCCTACAGCTGATACCAAATGGCCGTAATAAGTAGGTTCTAAGGCTTGCAGAAAATAATCCACCATTTTACTTTCTTTCATTGGAGGGTCAACCCTTGCTGCCTACTCTCTCCACCTAAAACCATATTCCCTGAAACTTTCATTGTGCTTTTTCTCAAGTTTTGTCACAGACAGACGGTTCGAAATAATCTCGAGATTATATTGGAAGTGGAAAGCAAATGCTTGGGCTAGATCATCCCATGTGTACCATCTCCCGTGATCCTACCGAGTATACCATTCTAGCGTTGATCCGCTCAGACTTTGACTGAAATATGCCATTAGCAACTCATCTTTTCCGCCAGCTCCCCTCATTTTGCTACAGAAACCTCTCAAATATGCCACTGGATCACCGTGCCCATCATACAAATCAAACTTGGGCATCTTAAACCTTGCCGGCAATTGCACATCTGGAAATAGGCATAAATCTTTGTAAGTCACACTTACTTGACCTCCCAAACCCCACATGACCCTGAATGACTATTCCAGGCTTTTAACTCTCCTGAACATATCCTCTTGTTCGAGATTTTTAGACGGTATTTCAGTTTCCGCAGGGAGGTCAAAATGAGGAGGGTAGGAATAGGGTTCGGGAACCTTGAAAGTGGACTCCAGGGGGTAATACTGGCTGTCGTGAGTCTGGAACAGAGGCTCACTAGAGGATCGGTGTAATGCAGAAGGTGGAGGTGCCACAAAAACAGGAGTGACTGGTGGAGGAGGGTGCGGGACTTGTTTGGGTGGTGGAGCTTGTGATATATGGGAAGTGGTGCCATAGCACTGTTGGTAGAGGGGAAAGGCCGGAGATGAGTTCACAGTGGGAGGTTCCTGGGTTTGAGCCAATGGTGGGATAAAAGCAGGGTTGGCGGGGTAAACTGGCGGTGGGTGCCCTTTTGCCCATGCTTGGTACATTTCAGCCATCTACTGCTTCAGCTTATACAACTCATCTTTCATATTAACCTCTGATTCTTCCACCTCTTTTGACGGATCGATTACTCGCCTCAAGTTCCTGGTTGGCCATGTTCAGCTTGTTTTTAGACCGGGTGTTGTAGGAGTGAGTTTCCAGAATGCCAATCAGACTAACCACCTGCCTGACTGAGTGTTCATCAATAACAAACTTGTTAGCGATTTAACCACACGTTTGAGGAGTGAATGCACCTAAGCAGTTAACTGTTTCTATTATGCATTTGATCGGTTGCTTGCGTCATTTCGGCTTTTCCTTATTAACATTTGCAACTTCTTCTCCTTTCTTTTCACTCATGCCTTTCTATGCTTGATTTCTCTTTGTTTTTATCCTCTCATTTCTCTGTCTTGTTTTGTCATTGTTTCCTTCTCACTGTTTCTTTCTCTCTCTTTCTTTTCTTTTCGCACTTATTTTTTCTCTCCTTTTCTTTTCTTCATTTTTTACTTATCACTCTTTTCTTTCTTTTGGGTTATGGTCAAATCCTATGGAGATTGCCTATGTATCATGACCCCGCATGAATCAGACCGAGCATAGTGGAGAAATAAATAACAAAATATTTTGGGATTTTCAATTTTCATAAAAAGCAAATGTTTTGATTACAAAGACTCAAAACTAATAGACTCCAAAAGCAACTAATAGACTCTGATGAAAAAGACGCAATACAGACTCCAAAAATAAACTATCATAATCCGACAAAAGAAAATACAGACTCGAAAACAACTGACAGACTCCAGCAGAAAGAAAATACAGACTCAAAACAACTAACAGACTCTAGCGGAAAAGGAAATACAGACTCAAATAAAAATCATGAATACATTAATGCTCTTGGTGCCCGCGGGACATCATTCGGTCTCGCTGCGGGCCTATATGCGAGATCCCTTTGAAGTCTATCCAAGTCACTCATTATCTGTTTAACAAATGTCATCACTGCTGCGAAAAAGGTGGTGCGAGTCATATCCTCACAGGCTTAGCACTTCACAACAATGTAGTCGGCGATGGTTCTAATTCTATCTCTTATGACATCTTTTTCTTGCAACAAACGCCCGATCTGCTGGGCCCTGGCTTCCAAAGTTTGCTCGGCCATATGATTCTGCTCCTAAAGTTGTTGCAAATCTATTTCTAATCATGCCAATGTTGTATAACAATGTTCTCTTTCAGCCTTGAAATCTTTCGCATGTTTGATCATTTTGTTCTCTACGGTAATGACCTTCTTTTTTAACCCCGCAACCTCATTGTCGTACTTTTCTTTTAATTGCTTAATCAGGCGTGCTCGTTCATTCGCGTTCTTAGCCAATTGCTTTCGAGCCCTGGCTAGTTCATTTTCTGCTTTGTTGAGATCAAAACTGTATTCGCCCACTTTCTGCCTCAAGTTATCTATAAGTTTTTCATCTTTGGCACTTCGGGCGGGGTTATCTGCCGCTACTTTCTTTTTCTGAATTTGGGCTCGAAGGGCCTCGTTTTCTTTGGCTAGCCTTTTCTTTTCACCTTCGTCCGTCACGGCTTGCAAGCTATTCTCGAATTGAAGTTCTTTGACTTGTTTCTCCAACTTTTCTATTGTGGCCTTGTACTCATTCTCCTTGGCCAACCAAGCCCACTATTCTTGCGACGCCTCAACGAATTCCTGAATGTCAGGATTTTTGGCTGGTCTTTCTAGTTCGGCCCTTGCAGTGTTCTTCTTTCTATACCAGGCAAGATAGGCGGGTGAGACTTCGCCTCTAGATAGGTCACGCACTCGAGTGTTCACCGTCAAATACTGGCATTCATTCCAAATAGAACGAACTATTTCTTCATGAAATTGGCCGTCGGAATTGATCTCAACCGCATAAACACTAAGATCTTCATCTTGCATCACCTGACACCTTCCCAACTATCTCATCACCCGATAAGGAGCATATGGCTAAATACCCCGCAGACCCATTAGGAGGAAGTAAGGACCAGTGGCGGGTATATACACAATTTCTTCAACAGGAAGCCAACCCAGTGTCCATTCTATTTGTCATGCAGTGATGGAACGAAGGCGGAATACCCAATCTCCAAACCCCTCTGGCAGCTTGAACCCTGAAATCCTTGTGTCAAACTCTTCAATGCAACTTTTCTCTGTGGATCCGTAACTCATATACTGAGGGCGATGACACAAGTGCTCTATCATCCACATCTGTAATAGCAAATTGCATCCCTCGAAGAAATCTGCCCCAGCTTTACAAGCTGTGAGAGCTCGGTATATCTCAGACACTATCATAGGGGCAAGAGTGCTCTTAGCATTAGTAATCAGAACCTTGATGACTCCAGCCACCCGCAAATTGATAGTCCCGTCTTTTCAGAAAAACACCACAAGGCCTAAGAAAGCTACCATGAAGGCGAAACGCCCATTCTCATCCCATTTTGTTCGGTTCCCTTTGCTACAAACCCCGCTTTCCGGATCATTAAACCCTCCTACATTCCCGTACCTCTGGTATATAAAACGTAGAGTGGAAAAACCACTCTCTAACTCGGAGTACGGGACTCTCTTGCTTATCTTTAGCAAATCCATGAATTTGTGAGAGTTAACGGCTTTTGGCGCGATCAGATACTTATGCCTCATCCCTTCAGTACTTTCCATGTAACCTGTTATCTCTTCCAAGGTTGGGGTGAGTTCAAAATCCGAGAAGTAAAATACGTTATGGGTCGGGTCCCAAAACGTAACCAAAGCCTTTATGATATCTCCTCTAGGTCTGATCTTTAACAACCCGGTGAGACCTCCCAAATGTAGACTGACCTTATCTTGCTCCGATTTTCCCAGATCTTCCCACCACATATGCAACTCCAAAGAGATCTTGTTCCTAACTGTTATTGGCAAACTTTGACTCGTGCTCATTCTGCACATTTATTAGGGTAATTAAGTAAAAAATCAAGACTCATTTGACTCAAGGACAAAGTTGACACATTTCTTTTTTTCAAATTAAAAATAAAATCCGGTTTTGCAAATATGGCCTTCCAGCACCTCGAAGACGAAGATTTTAAAGTTGTGTTGGCTAACCTGCGAAAACCTTGAAAAATGACCACAGCCAGTTGTTCTTGCAAAAGAAGCCTTCTGGCGCCCTTTTAGGGACATTCGGCTATTTTTGACAAGAATGACATCACTCTAATTATTTTCAAATAAAAGTAAATTTTTTTGTTCTTTTGGGCTATTTTTGCAAAAGGAAAGTTGGACCCGATGGGGGTTGCCTACGTATCCCATACCTTGTAAAAATCAAACCGGCGTAGTTCGGGCAATTTTAAAACAAAAACCAACATTTTTTCTTTTCTCTTTTTTTTTAAATAAAACATTTTTTCCTTTCAAAATTTCGGCAGAGTTTCAGTACCATTTGGGCATTGGTTTCTCAAAACAGGTTATTATCTCACTTAGCCCTCACACTGCTATTCTCTTTTTTTCAACTTTCTCCTATTATTCAAAACCGGTCAGCATGCGACTCCAAAGCAAATAAATGCACAAGTAGCAAGTAAGATGCATCAGGATGGTCTTTTCATTTTAGGTACACCTGTCCTAGACAGACCCAACCCCTGTGTTGAGTCTCCAAAGTCAAAATGCACATGATGCAATCAAACGTTCCTACTAGGGATCCGGCATGAGGCATTGTTATACTAGGTTTTAAACCTAGGTTTATTTGTTCTAGACCTGGCTTACCCGAGCGGACAACTCGAGCCGAGGGGGGGGCTGCGTACCGGTAACCAAAAGATCATCCGATTTTGCAACTTGTCCGAACCTCGTTCTATTTGGGATATGACACTAACAGAAAGAAGTCACGACCAGCGTGCACTCCTCGGGAGAGAGAAAAGAGGGGTTTCGTGGCAGTTTATATATAGTACAGACAATATCAAAGCGGTAAAAACAACATTTAGCACATTAGGTCCAAACATGTAATAAAATCAGATAATAAATAAAGCCAAATATAACAATTCATCCAAGCTCGAATTCTGAACCCTGAACCAGAGATTCTGGGTTCGATCCCCAGCAGAGTCGTCAGAGCTGTCACACCTCCTTTTTCCTACACCCCCGAGAAGGGCGTAAGGAGAGTTTTCCAATTAAAGGATAATCGAATCGGGATTATTTATTAAAGATTCAGAGTCACCACTTGGGATATTTATGGTGTCGCAAGTCACCGATTGAATCCTGAATCGAGGAAAAGATTGACTCTGTTTAACAGTCTATGAACCAGAAATCCGGGTAAGGAATTCTGTTAACCCGGGAGAAGGAGTTAGGCATTCCTAAGTTCCGTTGTTCTAGCACGGCGATCAACTATTATATTCGGCTTAATTATTTGATTTTAATACATGTTTTAACCTATGGTTCAATTTTAACCTTATAACCATTTTTATTCATTTTTAAAAGAAAATTGCAACGCCATTTAAAATATGTCTTGAACCACGTCGTATAAATGCACTCGCAATCCGCAACACATGATATATAACGTTATTAGGATTTGGATTTTGGTCACATAAATGCGCACCTGAATTTAGGAAGGTAAATTATTAAAATAATGCGCCTAAAGCAACTACGTGTTTGCAACTTTGCGAGGGCCATAGAAATTTCACTAAATGGCACGCCTCGAATTCTAAGGACTAAAACATAGTTAATTAAACGAGGACCATGTAATTGTCATCTTGTTTGACACGGCGCACCTCAATTTATTCTAGCCAAAAGGTTTGTTTTCTTCTAAGGATTGGAAATGTAAAAAAAGAATCATTTGGCAAGAACGCATCAATTGATCGAACATATCCATATCAAGACATCCAAGTTAGTTTCTGCATTAAGGAATTAGGCATCACCTCTACATGGGAATCACCATAATTTCAGTCTAGAGGGTCAAATATAGTAGCTAAATAATGAAGGAGTGTACTCTTCAAGAGATATAGTTTGCTAAACAGCTATTGAAAATGTATTTGAACCATCAACTAATGGTTAGCTAAAATTTTGTACGCACATTGCTCCTTCTGTAGCATAACATGACCTTACTGCCTTTACTAATGAGTAGTAGAAAATCACAAAGTAATCCTTAGTCCTAAAAAAAACATTTACTCCTCAAGGCATTCAAATAGAAGCAGTACTTGGATCAGAGCTTGAATTATTAGAATAATTGATTCAAAAATTGGTAGCAAAAGCACCACATAGGCCAGTTAAACATTGGCAGATGAACACCCAGAAACTGAAACAAATGCTTCAACCGGTGCAAAACAAAAGCAAATGAAAACTCATCGAGAAACAAGAGAAGCTTACTCTCAAAGCAACAATAACTATGCCTAATCGCAAACACGTTAGAATCAGCTAGTACATGAGATCCCCTAAATACATCCCGCTCTATTCAGATCGATCTCATTTTCAAATGAACAAGCCCATCTCATACTCAAACAACAAAGGAAAAATCATTCTAACAGTGATTATCAACCAAATGACATCTATATGCAGATTTACTTCAACTATATGCATCCAAAATAGTTCAATATTAATTTAAACTTGCATCCACTAGTGCTAAACTTCTCAGAAAAACAAAGAAATAATTATTGCAAATTTTAGTGTGATGGAACATATAACAACTGTTACAGTATTTTGAATCAAATTTCATACCCGAAACTCAATAAAAATTGAAAAAAAAAACAAAATAGAACACAGGCTGAAAGGACCCGATGTGTTGGAAATCAGCTAGAGCAGCAGCTAAACAACAGTTAACCAGACAAATCCGAGATTCCAAATTTGAAAGCAAGAAGAAAAATCAGCAGCAACGAGTCAGCAAGATGGCAGCTACCATATTTCAAAATTTTAAAACAAATCCTAGCTTGAACTCGCAAACACACACGAATAATGTTTCAACAGAAAATTCATGAAATAATTCTCCAAATTGCATTATAATCTTGAGGCAGAACATAGCGAACCCATGGACTTGACGTCGGATGGCTAATATTCATATTCATTCTCAATCCTTTTACACGAGAAAACAACCAACAATTGTCCCATAAATTCACGGCTTGGATTCGAAAAGCAGAGAATCGAACTAAACTAACCTAAACCTGCTAACTGGCAGATTCAAACCAACAGAAGCCTAAATGACAGCAACAACGAGGTACAAACTGAGAAATTCCAGCATACTCTATTATGACTTGTGAGTGTTTTCAACTCAAAAAGTAACATAAATGGACCTGAGTTGCAAAACTTAGATTAACTCTGCCTTGAACCCGATACAAGTGAATTCGATAATAAAAACTCGAAAGAACAACAACTACAAATGCATTAGGATGCAAGAACTACGAACTCGAACACGAACGGTCAACTCGATCTCGGCTCAGTCCATCTCCATTTTTGAAGGGAATCGAAGAAAGATAATGAAAACTTTTTTTCAGATGTTGAAACAGAACCAAGAACCAAAACAAAAGAAATTGAAATTTCTCAACTTTTTTCTCCGGAATCTAAACTAAAATGCCAAAAACCCCATGAAAACTAAGTGATTTCTCAAACTTTTCTTTCCAAATTTCCCCGACTCTGGAAATTTTTCCCCTGCCTTTTTCAAAATCGGATCCAATCCTATTTGAAAACGACCCCTTGATGAATGTGGGGCTTGGATTGAGTGAAATCAATCCAACGCCTCACACTCATCCAGCCCATCGTTCTCAGAACCTTCCAATCGTGAGATATAGCTCAAATTTGAGCGAGTGAGAGGAGAGGGAAATCTTTGGTGTCAAAAACCGTTAGAAATGGTGATGAGGAGAGAGGGGAACACGTGAGGTGAGATTTTGAGCTCACTCGCCCGAAGTTTGGCAATTTTGGGAGTGGATTCGGGTATTTCTTTGGAGAAGAAGAACAATACGCGTTGTTCTCTGCTTTTGGGATTTAGGCTTATACCTAGGGAGCGGGTCGAGTCAGGGAACGAGCGTGGGTCTGGGCATAATTGGGGCGGGTAGGCTGATGAGGTTAGATTTGGGCTAGGAATTTGTTTGGATTTTGGCCCAAATTAGTTTTTTTCCTTTCCCTTTTTTCAAAAGTCTTTTTAATTCCCTTTCTTTTTGTTTGTTTTTATTTTCCTTTTTAATTAATTAGACCTTAAATTAAAAACTCCTAAAAAGTAATTAATTTACTAAATTAAGCTAAAAAACTAAGATAATATTTACCAGAATTAATTACTTCTAAATTAAAGGGAAAAATTATTGATTTATAGTTAAAAGGCTAGAAATGCAAAAGTAAACCAATTTTGTGATTTTCATATTTTTAATAAAGCACCTAATTTAATAATTAACCTCAAAATGTGAAAATAGATCCTAAATTCAAATGCAATGTATTTTTGTGTTTTTCATTAATTAAATAAACATGCACAGACAAATGCAAACAATTGACAAAAAAATGCCACAAAAATCCACAAAATTGCAAACAATGGAAAAAATTGTTTTGTTTTGAATTTGTGGGAGTAATTCATATAGGACAAAAATCACGTGCTCACACACATGCAATAGATGAGCCCTATGGATGGACTAGTAAAGCGCATAGGTGCATAGTATAGATTAGCCATATGGACGGTATGGTGACATGCGTAGGTGGATAGTAAAGGTTGGCTATGGACAGACTGGTGGAATGGATAGTCAGCACAGAAAATAGGTGATCCCTATGGATGGCCTAATAAAATGCATTGGTTCCATTTTCATTATCTTATGCCGGAATATAGTGTTATGTTTCCATTATATTTCTGTGTCTCATACATAGCTCATATGGACCACTCGATCCAAAAGAAGTGTAGGATGAGTCGAGTACAATATGACTTGACATATGATCCTATGGGTTGTTTCATATATTCTTGACGTACTTCATTTATCTCTCTTTGAACTACTCTATTTCTATACATTATTCTATCTGTTTTACATCTAGTACCATTCCACATGTACTAACGTCCTTTTTTTTCGGGGAAGCTGCATATTTAATGGATACAGGTGATACTCCAGCAAGCGACATAGACCCTTGATAAAAGCGGACCTTACATCAACTGATCTTTGGTGAGCCCTACTCTATATCGGGGCTCCTGTATTATATTGATCCTTACACATTTATTTGAAGTATAGACGAGGCCTTGTCACCAGAATTTCCATATTTTTCTCACATCAGCTTAGAGGCTCCATAGACACAGTGTGGGTCATGTATAATATAGAGATTATATATATTGTATCTCATTTTTATTCTGCTTAAAGGCGTTTAAAATAACTTGTAATGTTTTGCTAGCTGTTAATGAAATTACTTAATAATGGAAGATTAACGTTGGATGTTTCCCCTATAAATATTCTTGGCTAACCTCTACATATTATTTCTTCATAAATCGTTCTTGCATAAGGGTAGTTAGTGGGCATCAAGAAGTCTTGATTGACCAGGATACCTCGATTGAGCACCGATCCCGATCCCCGCGGTCAGGGAGTGACACTACTCAAACTCCCTATGCAGTTCCTCTCTGCGAGCCTGTAGGAAAAACTTCTCTAAGGAGAGAATAGACAACTCATGCCATGTAAGTGGTGTTGCGCCGACTGGCCTTCCATACTCGTAGGTCTGTCACAATCTATAAGTTTCCCCTGTCAGATGAAAAGTAGTGAATGCAACTCCACTAATATCCATAATACCCGCCGTGTGATGCATCTGATGACACCAATCAAAAAACCTTGAGCATCATCTGACTCTACTCACTGAACTTGGGATGGTCAAGCCTCTTAAATCACTGCAACCTCTTCTGCTCCTCATCGAACATAGGTGGAACGATCTCGACCGGAGCAGCAATAATTGGCTGAACTAGTAGCACCCCCAGTGTCTGATATCCTTAAGCTAGCTGCTCCGGTGTATGGGCGACGGGAGTCTGAGCTCCTCCCCAGCCTGTGACGTAGCTAATGCAAGTGGTATCGTAACTGCTTGAGCCAAGCTCGTGCACACACTCAAGATCTGAGCCAAAGCCTCATACGGACCAGGTATAACAATATGTATTGCCAGTGTCTGAGCTGGTCCCACTGCCTCAACAGTATCCAGAACATGCTCCTCCACTTGAGCAATTGTTGGCTCACAGGTGCTGCTCTAGCTGTAGCGTGAGCCCCACCTCAGCCTCTTGTGACTCTGCCTGGTAGTACTGGTTCCTGTCCGGCTGATCTGGCTAAACGTATCCTCACCATTGTCACAACCCAAACAACCAACCGACCGTGATGGCTCTTAACTCACTTGCTAGGCCAACCAAACATAACAAGAACGAGGTATAAATACTAAAATGATAAAAATAGTACAAGTCTAATGTCTTAGCATGTCATAATAATACCAATACATGATAAATCCCCTAGAACCGGTAAATATAGAGTCATGAGCTATATAATGGAAATACAAGTCTAAAAAATTAAATAACAATATTGTCCAAAATAAAGACAACAGTATAAATAGAAAGAGATGCCAAGACTACGGTCGAGAATGCAGCTCTAACTCGTCTCTCGGGTGATCAAGTCAGCTATGAGCCTCAACTACTAATAACTGGGTCTGACACCTAGATCTCAACCAAGCCAAATTAGTATTGGGGACTCGGGTAAGTCATAGTACATCATTTCATCCCTAGATAGATGGTCATGCTATGCGTATTATTCGGACACTGGAGGATATTCTACAGGCTTGTGTGATAGACTTTAGGGGTAGCTGGGATGATCATCTTCCGCTTATTGAGTTCGCATATAATAATAGATATCAATCCAGCATTTAGATGGCTCCATATGAAGCTCTTTACTGATAGAAGTGTAGGTCACCTATCATATGGTTCGAGGCTGGGGAAACTAAGTTAGTAGGACCAAAGTTGATACAACAGGCAGTTGAGAAAATTAAGATTATACGGGAAAGACTATTAGCATATCAGAGTTGTCAGAAGTCCTATGTAGATAATCGATGATGAGACTTGGAGTTTCAGGTAGATGACTGTGTATTCCTAAATGTATAACCAATGAAAGGCGTCATGAGATTTGGTATGAAATGAAAGCTTAGCCCTCAGTACATTGGACCTTATAGATTACGCGTAGAGTAGGCCAAGTAGCATATGAGTTAGACTTGCCTTCCAACTTGGAGTTTGTACGTCTAGTCTTTCATGTGTCTATGCTCTGTAAGTGTATTGGAGATCCTTCTAGAGTTGTTCCAGTTGACGATGTTTAGGTCACAGAGCAGCTATCATATGAGGAAGCTCTCATTGCTTTACTAGATAGACAAGTTCGGAGATTGAGAACTAAGGATGTAGCTTCGGTTAAGTACTTGGGAGAAACAAGAATGTGGAGTAGATGAATTGGAAGTTGTAGAAGACATGAAGACTAGGTATCCTCATTTGTTTTCGCTTTCGGATGAGGATCGGAATGAGACATAACAACCTTTAGGTACGTATATGATACTGGATTCTTATGTTAGTTACTGGTGTTGGTCATGTGAGGACATTGGTGTTATTGATGATTGTGGCCCCGTGGGCTTGTTGTTGGATTTGGTGCATGACAGTTTGGTAGTAGTACCGTTATAGAGGAGGCTATGCCAAATTTCTATAGATCTCTGGAAGTTTAACATTCAAGGACGAATGTTTCTAAAGGGGAGATTGTTACACTATGTGCGTCCCAAGGTGACATATAATGAATACGAGACTTGCTAATCATGATTTAAATGATCTTAAAGTCATAATATAAATATATAGGATGTTTGGATATAAAATATAAAGTTTGGGAAAAATCGTATTTAAGCTGCAGAAAAACTGACTAAGGGTTTGCCTTGTAACGAAGAGCAATACATTTTGTGTGTTATATAAGGTCTTCTTGGGACGTATTATATACCAAATTGAAGGTATGGGAATTAAGTTTCTAATGCTATTACCCTTTCTTTCATACGACATCCGGATAAAAAGATATAAGCATCGGAAGAAGGGCCAATGCTAGCACTTCTTTGACTTTTCAAAAGTGGATACATATATCCCTTATGTCGTCTCTTTATTCATTTTTCCACATTCTACGACCAAAATAAGACCATAAACTTACCTTAAGCTCTATACAAGGTTTTCAAAGAAGATTAACATCCCAGGTACGAAATCAAGAAGCGATAACATTAGAATGATCCCTACGGTGTAAGTATCGCTATATCACCTCGCTTTTTCTTTGTAGTTTGAGTTTTGGAAGGTACTTCATAGTTAAGAAAATTCTTACTTTCTGTATTTAAGCTTTTAAACATCAAGGAAGATTGATAAATTCATTTCCTAATAGTTAAAACTCACAGAACGGTGATCGTAAGCCGTGAGTTCGATTTATTTCACTTTTAGTGGACTGTTTTGTAGTCCACTCGTGTTGGCTTATTGTGCTGTTGATTAATGGAGTTTGGAAGGATAAAGGACGTGTAGAAATGCCACATGTGGTAGGGTAGTGGGCTGGTCGCTCGTTGTTGCAATTTCAGGCGAATTGATAACTTGCTGATTGGGTGTGTTATGTTATATTTGGGTTTTTTGTTGTATTAAAGGTTCAGAATTGTAGTTAGGTTATTTCTAAGTTGCTAGTTGTATTGTGTTTTTATCTCTCCTATGGTGGGATTGAGGGAGCAGTATAATCAGGGGAAATGCTGCCCGTTTTATTTTAGAATCGAGTTATCGTTTGACATACGTGATATACTAGTGACATCTAAGTTGTACATGTATTTCTTTGTTATAAGGTTGGCGCGCTAGTTCATAAGCTTGTTGTTGAGTTGCATTGGTGACTTGAGGTATGTTAAGGCTATCCATTCTTTCCTTTTGGTATGATCCATATGATACAAATGAAACGTGCAAATGTAAAACTTTCATACTATTCTTAGTACTAGGGTTGCCTATGTTCTTGATTCCCCATATGTCCTACTATCATATCATTTGTTCATGGGTCTCGTGACATTCCGAGAGATCTTATTGACTTAAATCATTATGCATTGCATTTATTTATATATGTATATTGGCCTGTGACCAGATGGTAGTATATACGCGTATAATACATGTATATGGGGTATAGGGAAGGGTTATGGCGTCATATACGCACCACCACCTGATCAGCTGGCATATGTTGATGATTTCGCCCACTAAGGCCGAGATGATATGATGGGGTTTCCTTAGAGGATGAATGATGTTATATACGCATATATCTATGCATGATATGACATTTATACGCATATGCATGACATTATAAATATTTCATGATTCACATGTCTATTCAGACTTAAATATTGAGTCTTTTACTCCATGTTTCTTTCATGTCTTTTATATACTGATTTTTATGCCTTACATAATCGGTACATTATTTGTACTGATGCCCCTATTGCTTGGGGCCTGTGTTTCTTGCCCGCAGGTGCAGGAGATAGGTTGACGGTCCCCCTTCTTAGGATCCTTGCTCAGTGAGAGCTAGTGTGCTCCATTTGAGCTGGAGCTGCTCTTAGATTTTGGTATGATACTTTTGTATACATATATGGGTATGACGAGGCCCAGTCCCAACCTTTATACAGTTGTAGATAGTTATGTATAGTTGGATGGTATGTGGCCTTATCGGCTCGCCCTACCGTATTTCGTATATATATGTATATGACATTTGGGCATGTTTTCCCGCATATGTTATTCACATGAATCAGTAGTTTATTGCAGATGTTATGCATGACCTACACTTATTTCATGTTTATATCTTAGACGTAAGCTTAAGGGTGTTCGATAGGTAGAACTTGGGCACCCGTCACGGCCTATCGATCTGGGTTGTGACAGGTCCACTTCCTCATACATGCGATGCCGCATCTATAGAAAAACCATCGCAAATGCAAAAATGACTTAGCCTCCGGACCATCCGCTTCTACGGACTCATATCCACATATGCATCTCCACTTTAGTGGAATCCCCCTCGTTCATGCTACTGCACACTTGCGCTCCAAGGTCCGCACCTGTGGACTCAGTCCATCCGGACCAACTTCGCATCTGCAACCACCTGGTCACTTCTGTGATCACGTGCCTACAACCCTTCCTTTGTAGGTGCAAATGCACAAGAAATCAAATGCCTTCAGCAATACAACTAAGTCCAACATGATCCTCAACTCATCCGAAACACGCCTGGGAGGGAGGGGGCCTAGGACCCTATGCAAACATACCAACAAGTCCTAAAACACAACATGAACCTACTCGAGGCCTCAAATTAGCTAAAACAACATCAAAACTATGAATCGCATCCCAATTCAATTCTAAGAAAACAAATGAACTTCCAACTTCTAATTCTCGTGCCAAACCATATCAAATTGCTAGGAATGATCTCAATTTTGCAAGCAAGTCACAAATGACACAACAAACGTATACCAACTATCGGAATAAAAATCCAAAACCGATATCAACAAAGTCAACTCTCGATCAAACCTACCAACCTTTCAAACCTTCAACTTTCCAACTTTCGTCAAAAAGTATCAAATCAACCTACGAACATCCAAATCCAAATTCGGACATATGCCTAAGTTCAAAATCACCATATGGAGATATTGAAACTGTCAAAACTCCATTCCAGAGTCTTCTATACAAAACTCAAACTCCGGTCAACCCTCTTAACTTAAGCATCCAACCTTGGGACTAAGCATCCCAATTCCCTCCAAAACTTCCCTAAAACCAAACCAACCATCCCAAAAAGTCTCATAATCACAAATGCACATATGTATTGCATCAAATAGGGGAAATGGGGCTAATATACTCAAAACAACCGGCCCGATCATTATAATATGTGTGGTAATTGATCGGGTTAGACCTTAGGCTATTAATATATGAATTGGAGTTGTTTGTTATATGAAACGTGTTTTATTTTTGTTCACTCCCTGTACCTTGTGTTATTATTGTGATTCCTACACATATTGTTGTTATATTGTTGTGGCTTTGATATTGTTGTTTGGGTGATGTTGTGGCACATGTGCATGTGTGGTGTGGATTGATTTTTGTGTTGTGAATGCGCATGCGGAGACATGACGATTGTGTTTGTTGATGTGCATGCAGTGAGATAATGAGGCTAATAGTGTGTTACAAGTAAGAGAAAATCTTTATTGTGATGCGCACGCGACGAAATAAGATGGCTTATATGTGTGTAGATATATAAGGGGAAATATTTCATGTGTAGATCACGCGACATCATAAGGTTGGTTTGCTGATTAAGTTATACGGTATTTCGGGGTGATTCTTGATGTTATTTTTATGATGGATCGGGTCGATGATTTGAACATATCCTTGTTTTTCTTAAATGATTTAACTTTGTGTTTTACAAGTTATTGGTTAATATGTCATGTTATCACATGCCCTATTCTTTGTTGATACTTATTTTGTTTGTTTTTCGTTGTTAGTTGTATTTATCCAGTGAGTGTCATAACTTGGACCTCATCACTACTCCATCAAGGTCAGTCTTGAAACTTACTAGGTACCGATTATGATATACTCATACTATGATTTTGAACAGTTTTGTGCAGATCCAGGTGCCTGAGAGCATGGTAGGCACTAGAGAATCGAGTCAGAGTTGTGGAGACTTCAAGGTATACATAATATTCCGCTCACAAGCATCTAAGTCACCTTCTATTGTTTCCTTATTACTGTTTATTGTATTCCAAACAGTGTTGTATTTTGAAATTTCTTGTGCACTCTCTACCGAGCTTATGACTTTGTATTACCGAATTTTGGTATGTATGACTAATGTATTTCCATTTTGGTCAAGTTATGGTACTCTTTCCGCCTTTATTAATATTTAAGTTACTGGTCACGCAATAGAAATCGTTGCTTACCTAGTCTTAGGTACTAGGTGCCATCACGATCCTTAAGGTGAAATTTTGGGTCGTGACAAGTTAGTAGCCAGAGATTTGGAGACTTCAAGGTATATCTGTTGTTTCGCTCGCAGGCTTTGGAGTCTCCTTCTATTGTTTTCTTTTACTATTTATTGTATTCCAAACAATATTGTATTTTGAGATACCTTGAGTACTCTCTGTAGAGCTTACGAGTTAGTATTATCGGGTTTTGGGATGTATGACTACTGAATTTCTTTTTGGTCATGTTATGGTACTCTTTTCCACCTTCATTAATATTTAAGTTGTTACTTACTAATGATTTTGTTATGTGATAGCCTTACCTAGTATTAGGTACTTACAATCCTTAAGGTGGGATTTTGGATCGAGAGAAGTTAGTATTAGGTACTAGGTGCCATCACGATCTTACCCCTAGACTTCAGGAGACTTTAGAGGTCTTCTTGAACATGTTTGGTACCTTGGCCCAGGTGGGGTTGGCCCTAGTTTCTCCAACTACTTCTCAGGATGGGGGAGGAGCTTAGACTCCAGCCGCTCGTACTTATTGTATATCACTATTTCTATGGGATCAAGCCGTTCGCCTCGGCAGACTTGTGCGTAACATTTAGGAGTTGATTTGGTATAGGTAACAATTGATTTTGTGCCTTCCTGGCCGGTTATGGTATTTTAGTAATTTCGTAATAATCCATGGTTGGAAATTTATTATTAAAGCTTATTTGTTTCGTGTTACTTGTTGTGTTTTATACTTGTCTTCTTTATGTATTTTATTATTTTGACCACTAGTAAGTGTCAAGTCGAATCCTCGTCACCACTTCTTCGAGGCGAGACTAGATACTTACTGGTATGCGTTGATTCACGTACTCATACTACCTTCTGCACTGATTTTGCAGGTACTGAGACATGTACTTCAAGTGGTCATATGGGCACATAGACGCATTACACGGAGATTCAGTGGTGAGTTGCCTTCCATGTTTCGACTGCAGCACCCGGAGTGTTCCTCTTATCTTATTAATTATTTCTGTCTATTTCATTTTAGACTGTAGCCGTAGCGGTTTTGTATATTCCCTAAATTGCGCTCATTCACTTGTGACTCCGGTTTTTGGGGGCTACTAGTGGTTATTCTATATTTACTTATTATTATTATTATTATTATTATTATTATTATTATTATTATTATTATTATTATTATTATTATTATTATTATTATTATTATTATTATTATTATTATTATTACTATTACTACTACTACTTTAAGAATTATTCGTACTTGGTATTTTGGTAAAGAAGTACGTATGTTTCCATGAGATCTCCATTAAATTCAGTGTATTTAAAGAAATTTCCAATTTTAAAAGTTAAAAATGAATAATTAAGTTGGAGGTTTACCGTTGGCTTGGCTAAGAGGATCGTTGGGCACCATCACTATCTACTATGAGATTTGGGTCGTGAGCCGTGACAGAAAAATGGAAATTGTTATGCTGTATGTGATATATCTCTTTAAGGTATACTTTTAGTTTTTGTTTGTTAAAAAATACTCTAAATGTACTATTATGAAAATATTATTTATGAACTATCAAAAATAATTTTCCAAGTAACCTTTAATATGAGGAATTATTATTCTTTATAAGATTAAGCTGTGAATCATCATAAGCACCTATTCTATTAAGTCAATTAACAAGGAAAAAGAAGTCCCACATAAAAAGTTTTTGTAAAAAAAACCTTGGTAGAATGCGCGTCTAAATGCCCAAAATATTTAGCATTATTGCTCTAACATTAGAGTAAGTCTCACGGGATTACTAAAATTGAATAATCACTAGCTTTCTCAAACATACACATGCACATATTGTTAACGATTTTTTAAAATTTGATGGGTACACGCGCGACACGCGTACCGCAAGACTAGTATTTAAGAATTTTGGCAAAATCGAGCCCCAAACCTATAACCAATAATCATATAACATAAAATCGTTATTGAACCGTTAACCTAATAATCCGTTATCAATAAACTAATAGGATTCTTTTCGCTCGGGTTATTGATTTTATTAATATTTTGCATGTCCCTAAAATGAAATTAAACTCATATAAAATCTTCTCTTTTCCTTGACAGCGAAAAAACCCATTCTGTTAATTGGCATACAAAACCTTAAACCCTAGCTCAAACCCCTCTCCCTGTACTCTAGTCTAGTTTCTTACAACATTCAGAAAATAGCCGAACAAGCCTCAAATGGGAATACCTGCATTCTATCGTTGGTTACTGGAGCGTTATCCACAGTCTGTTGTTGAGGTTAACGAAGAAACCCCAGCCGTCATTAATGGGGTTACTGTCCCAATTGACACTAGCGACCCTAATCCCAACGGCATTGAATTCGATAATCTGTATTTGGATATGAACGGAATCATTCACCCTTGTTTTCATCCAGAAGGCCTGGTACAATTTTTACATATATATATAAATGCTGCAAATTTTAACTTAGTCCTCTTCTATTGACCAAGTGTTTTGGACTGTCTGCAGCCTGCCCCGGAGACACACGAGGAAGTCTTTAAAGCGGTTTTCAAGTACATTGATAGAATATTTTCAATTGTTAGGCCTCGCAAGCTTTTATACATGGCGATTGGTTAGTGAACTATCATCAGTTTTCACAATCAATATATTCTATATTCACGAAATCGCAAAGATTTATTTAGTTGTCCAGGTTATTTTTTTAACTGTAAATGTCAGTATGCGGTTTTTGCTATTTATCATCATTTAAAGAAGTTGACTAGGTTAGTCCAATATTAGCTTTCTTTCTTTTGGATAGACCATGCAATATTAGATACAACTCTAGTAACTTACTCAGGACTTTCAAAATATTCATTTAGGAATTCATGTAATGTACTATTACATCCTTCCTATTTCATATGATCTAGTTTGGTATATGGTGATTGATTTAATTAAATTTTGGTATAGCATCCGATACATAGAGGTTGCGAAGCTAAACTGTTGGCTAGAGAACACAGTAGATCCTAGCAATACTAGATGGGGAGAAAAAAGAATTAGTATCAATGAAAAATGAGAGAAAAGATTTTCTAAACAGATGCTCCCATTAAAAAGAGATTTTCTAAATAGATACTTTATCGGGGACAAGATGAAATTGCAACCTGTTTGAAGATCAGAAAATGGATCTAGAATAAGTGGAAGGTTCCAGGTCTTTGAATTGGACGAGTTTCATTTTCTTTTCGAGTTCCCTTCGAAAGCAGAAACAGGATGCGTCAAGCTTGGTACTTGGCAATGGAGGACTCTTAACCTCAATCTGAGAGGGTGACTCCTACTTCAGGTTATATCCCAATTGACTTTAGATCTATGTTGCTCGGACTCTTCGAAAATGTCGCCGGGTGCGTGTCGGATCCTTTAAATGTAGTGTATTTTTGGAGGATTCGACACGGGTGCAGCTGCATTTTGAAGAGTCCACGCAACATAGCTTTAGATCAAAATGGTCTTGGATCCGATTGTTAGGTCTACCGGGCTATCTATGGTCACTGGAAATTTTGAAGGCATTAAGGACAAATGTGTGGGGCGGCTTGAAACTAAAGAGGAGACACTTCTGAAAAACCACCTCCTATGGGCAAGGATTAGGATAAAGGGCTTTATAGAATATAGATAATATCTCAAAAGAAATTGAGGTAGAAACAGATGATTTGGTGTATAAAATTCCAATTTGGTTGAGACTAGCACGAGGGTGATTGGAAAATTTTGTGATGATTGGAATTTTGACCTGATTCAAATCGTGAGAAGTAACCAGCTATGGTGAACAACAGCTTAAACCAGGAGGTATCATCCTTTCTCTAATAATCTAGAAATCTAGTGGTACAGGGTTCGAAACTTGGTGGATAATTCATCCCTATGCCCTTCTACACTTAATCTTTGCTTTGAACAAGAACATTTCGTTAGAAGTCTGCATGCCACCCGCATTACTCTTATTACCAAAAAAGTGGGAGCAAAAGAGGAACGTGATTTCAGACTAATCTGCCTCATCAATAGTTTATAGAAGATTTTAACTAAAGTGACAGCCGAATTTTATGGAAGATTATATGGAAACTTGTATCTTCTCATCAACTGCCTTTCATTAAAGATGGAAAATTATTAATGATGCTCTTATTGTTAACTGGTTGTCTGGTACTTGAGTGGTAGTTGAGGATTTTAATGTTACTAGATTTGTGTTAAAAAGAAAATGCAGCAACAAAACTATAGAAACTATGGTTTAATTCTCCTCATGTTTAGAGGATTTGTAGTTGATAGATACCCGTATGAATGAAGGAAAATTCATTTGGTTTCATGGAGAACATGATAATGCTACCTCGAGGATTAATGGTATACTCTTTTCAATGGAATTGGATGAAGACTCCAGCTGTATCAACAATATGTGCTACCAAAACTTGCGAGAGATCACCCTCCAATCATGCTCCGGTGTGGAAATTGTGAAAGGACAAACTCCTACTTCAAGTTTGAAAAAAGTGGCTAGAACTCGAGGGCTTAAAAGCTAATTAAAGGGTGGTGGGAAGCCTTTTTTTGTAACTGATATACTTGGAAAAGTAGATTTTAAAAGAATGGAGCAGATATTCTTTTGGTAGTCTAGAGTTTTTTTTTGTGGTAATATAGAGTGTAGAAAGGAAGCATTACTAGATTGTCAATCAAGAATTGATCAAATATGAAGAAAGAATGCTTAATGAAGACGAACTTTTGAAATAGCTAACTTACACATGGAACTAGATGACATTGCAAGATTTGAAGAAATTTCTTGGAAGTAAAAGTCCATATGCTTGTGGTTTAGACATGAGGGCAAGAATACCAAAAACTTCCAAAGATTGGCTATGCGCGAACGTATAACCATATTGAATTATTGATAAGCTTATGGTTGATAGTGATATCAAGGAAGATCCTGTAAACATCAGGAATGAAATCTTAGATTTCTACACAGCCTTACACACTGAATCAACTACTTTGGAACCTGGTTTTCCCTTGACTAACAATACTATTTGCAAAGACCTTTTGAGGCACATGAGGTCTTAAGCTGTCCTATGACAATGTAATGGGGACAAAGTTTCGGGTCCGGATGAGCTTACTATGGCATTTTATATATGATGCTGGTTAGTTATTCAAAATGGCATTATGCAAGCTTTGGATTTCTTCTACCATCAGGAGAGGTTTGGGAGAAGCCTAAATGCTATAATATAGCTCTAATTCCCAAGAAGAATGGTGGGATGGAATTGAGAGACATTAAACTCATAAACTTAACTGGTAGCATCTATAAAACTGTCTCTGGATTCTTAACAGAGAGACTCAAAAGGGTCATGGATAAATTGATACATTAGCTCGCAAATGACTTTTATTGAGAGGAGAAGATGATGGATGCAACTCTAATTGTTAAAGAATGTCTCGACAAAGGAATAAGCTCGTAGTATGCAAACTTGATATTGAGTTCAATCATGTCAACCCAGTGTTGTGAAAAGCGCTCGCTTCAGTGCTTAGCGTGAAGCAAAGCGAAGCGGGAACTTGGTCACTTCTGTGTTGTGAATCATAGCAGGTGTTATAAAGCGTTCGCTTTTGCCAAAAAAACGAGAAGCATGAGAAGCGACAATAGCGACAGAAGCAAGCGCTTCGATATATTAAGGCTGCCAACGATAGCGTGAAGCAAAGCGAAGCGGGAACTTGGTTGCTTCTGTGTTGTGAAGCATAGCAGGTGTTATAAAGCGTTCACTTCTGCCAAAAAAACGAGAAGCATGAGAAGCGACAATAGCGACAGAAGCGAGCGCTTCGATATATTAAGGCTGCCAACGATTAAAAATTAAAAAAGCTCTATTTTTTCAAAACATCATTAAGCAGCAGAAAAAAACATGCGACTAGGGTTCCCATTTTCTACACTTTTCAAGTTCAAGTTAAGGTTCAAGCCCAGCTATGTGATTTCTTCCTCCTCCTTTTTCTTTTTCTTTCACTGTTTCAGTCTCAAAATAGCAGCGAAATGCTACCAATTTTTTTCCCCTCCCGTTCTTCTTTTTCTCGTTCTTCTTCTTCGTCTTCTTTTTCTTTTTCTTCAACTGTTTCAGTCTTAAATTGCAGCGAAATGCTGCCCAATTTTTTTCGTTTCAGTTGCTGCTATTTTTTTGCTTATAGTTATATGTGTTGTCTATGTAATATTTATTTATTTTTTTAAAATTCTGCTTCACTTCAAAAGACAAGCGCTTCGCTTCTCACTTTAAGTAAAAAGGGGCTTGACGCTTTTCCTCGCTTCACGCTTTTCACAACACTGTGTCAACCGGAACTTCCTGCTTTCTGTGCTCAAAGATTTAGGCTTTAACATCAAATGGAGGAGTTGGATAACACACTGTGTGTTTTCTGTCAAATACTCCATATCTAATAAATGGTGCTGATGCTCATTTTTTTCCTGCCTAAAAGGGCCGCGTACATGGTGATTCCATGTCACTTTTCCTTTTTATCCTTGTAATGGAGGCCTTAAGTAGAACGATGAAACATGCCGAATAAGTTGGATGCATCACCTATCAAGGGATTCTGCAACATGGTCATCTCACACCTACCTCTTTTATGCTCATGTTACTCTTTGTGGTGCACGTTTGGAGTAGCTTATTTTCACAGTGTTTGAGGCTACTTAGACTTACACATCAACTGCATGAAAAGCTTGATATATCCTATGAACGGTAGGGGTGGGCATAAAATATGAAAAACCGAATTCCGAACTGAGCCGTATTAATTCGATATTTCGGTATCGATTTATTCGGTATTTGGTACTACGGTATAGATTTTTTGGTTATTCGGTATTTCGGTACGTTCCTCGGTATTGAGGTTTAAATATTTCGGTATACCGAGATACCGAAACAATTAGACCAGGCCAACCCAACACAAAGCTTATTCTGCTGAGCCCAATTATTTACCATCTAATTTCTCATTTCCCAGCCCAAAGTATGTTACTAGCTTTATGGTCAATATCATTTTCCTTATCATATTTCTGGGTCTCAACCAGTGATACTTTCCTTGCAAATTTGAGACAGTGATTTCGTTTGTGTTTCCTCATTTTATCCCAACAACTGGTTGTCACCTTACTTCATAGTTAGATGAGATAATTAGGTCTTATGGGTTTTCTAAAGTTTGGTCTATCTGTGTCTGCGAAATTCACAACAGAGAGTTTCTTTTTGTTTGTTATGGATTCTGACTCTATATGCTCGATTTCAATTCTTTTGGCCCGCTATGTTTAATGTTTTATACTAATGCAAAAATCATTTCAATTTAGTTTGGTTGGCTATGGAAACCGTATCGAAATCATAGCGAACCAAACAAAAAATACCGAACCGTACCGAACTACTTTGGTACAGTATTTGGTATGCACAATTGATTTACCGAATGCCGAAGTACCAAACCGTAATTTTTAAATAGCGTACTGAAGTACCGAACGCCCACTCTTAGTGAACGGGGTTCCTGACATCACAAAAGGTTCACCCCTGTGACCTACTTGGGGTTTGCATTGGGAGCTAAGACAAAGCAGAATCAATTTGGCAGGGTATTGTGGAAATATGCGAGAAGAGGCTTGCCAATTGGAAGCAGACTCTATCTGTAGAGGCCATACTGGTATTAATAAACATCATTTGGATTCATTGTCCACTTATGTAATGTATTTATTTCCTTGCCTGTAAAAGTTGAGAAGAAACTAGTTTTACTGAGAATTTTTTTCCGATGGCGAGGAAATAAAGATCAGAAAGCCATTCATCTTATTAACTGGAAGTCTATTATCTTACCCTAGAAAGCTGGAGGTCTTGGTATCAAAACTTTGAGATATCAAAGTCAGAGCCCATTGATGAGAAGTGGCTTTGGAGATTTCAAAATGAAGAAGCAGCACTTTTGAGGCAAGTAATTGAAAGAAAAATATGGGATGGAAGGGAGCTGGTGCATCAAGAGTCGTCATGTTCTCATGTGTTTATAGTACCTGGAAGAGCATTAGTGCTCTATGGCCGAAGTTTAAATCTAGAACTGATATTGTGGCTAGAAGTGGAAGAAAAAGCTTTGTCTCGCATGATAGTTGGCTCAGATCTGCATATGGTGTTTATTGACTTGGAGAAAGCGTATGACAAGGTTCCTAGGGAGGTGCTCTGGAGATGTCTTGAGGCGAAGGGCGTGCCGGTAGCCTACGTAAGAGCGATCAAGGATATGTATGATGGAGCTAAGACTAAGGTTAGGACTGTGGGAGGCGACTCAGAGCATTTCCCGGTTGTTATGGGATTACACCAAGGCTCTGCGCTTAGCCCATTCTTATTTGCCTTGGTGATGGATGCTTTGACACATCATATTCAAGGGGAGGTGCTATGGTGTATGCTATTTGTTGATGACATTGTTCTAATTGACGAGACGAGGGCAGGTGTTAACGAGAGATTGGAGGTTTGGAGACAAACTCTCGAGTCTAAGGGTTTCAAATTGAGCAGGTCTAAGACAGAGTACCTGGAGTGCAAGTTTAGCACTGAGTCGAGGGATGTAGGCGGGGACGTGAGGCTTGGGTCACAGGTCATCCCCAAGAGAGATAGCTTCAAGTACCTTGGGTCGGTGATTCAGAGGGATGGAGAGACCGATGAGGACGTCACTCACCGCATAGGGGCGGGCTGGATGAAATGGAGGCTTGCATCTGGAGTCCTGTGTGACAAGAAAGTGCCACCGATACTCAAAGGTAAGTTTTATAGAGCTGTGGTTAGACCGGCAATGTTGTATGGGGCAAAGTGTTGGCCGGTTAAGAACTCCCATATCCAGAGGTTGAAAGTAACAGAGATGCGGATGCTGAGGTGGATGTGCGGGCACACTAGGTTAGACAAGATCAGGAATGAAGATATTCGGAGGAAGGTGGGCGTCGCCCCTGTGGATGACAAGATGCGGGAAGCGAGGTTCAGATGGTTCGGGCACGTACAGAGGAGAAGCATCGATGCTCCGGTGAGGAGGTGTGAGCGGTTGGCCGTGGCGGGCACGAGAAGAGGTAGAGGGAGACCTAACAAGTATTGGGGAGAGGTGATCAGGCAGGACATGGTTCGTCTGCAGATTTCCGAGGACATGGCCCTTGATAGGAAGATTTGGAGGACTAGCATTAGAGTTGTAGGGTAGGGGTAGTGGAGCTTTCCTTACTGCATACCGGGGGTAAGGCGGGGTTGGATTAGGGTTGATCTTAGATGGTTTGCAGTTTATGTTGAACCCACACTATTCTTGTTGTTTATCTTAGATTCCTTAGACTCTGGTTACTGTTATTGCAAGTCATTCATCTTTTGATTTTTATGCTTCTGTTACTATAATGGTTTTTACTGGAGTTACTAATGAATTCTCTTTTCTTTTCTTGTTTTCCTTGTTTTTCTTTATTTCCGTCGTTCTGAGCCGAGGGTCTATTGGAAACAACCTCTCTGTCCTACCGGGGCAGGGGTAAGGTCTGCGTACACATTACCCTCCCCAGACCCCACTATGTGGGATTTTACTGGGTAGTTGTTGTTGTTGATAGTTGGCTCGGATATTCTCCCTGCAAAGATACTTTTCATGATTTGTTTGAGTTATCAACTTACAAGGAAGCTTCTATATCACAATATCGATCTCACAACACTTGGGACTTGGATTTTGTTAGAAGATACTTGAATGGCTGGGAGTAGGAAAGGGCATCTGAATTTCAAGGTGCTGGAGACCCATCAAAGTTGGTCTAACAATGAAAATTCCTTAAGCTGGAAACTGCATAGTGTAGGAATTCTCTCTATTAGTTCATTCTATTCGTCATTCACTAGTAATGTTATATTAAATAAGAGAAAATCGAATTTAATTCTTTGTTTTTACAAAAAACTTTACAAAAAAATAAACAATTAAAATAGGAGCAAGCTTGTGACACTTTCAGAAAAAAAGATCCCTTTGTAGCCAATTGTTTATTAAAAATATTGATAAGCTTAACACAAAAGCAGAAAAAGAAATAATAGTAACTTGGTCTCGGAACCATTCGTCTTCAATAAAGGATTGGACTCCAACTTTTCGTCCAAAGATTGTGATGAGTGTGTATAAAAGGTCTTTCTTTTGAACTTCTTTCCAAAGCAACCAATGGCCATGGTCACAGATTTGGAGATCCAAAGCACCCTACAAAGTCAATTGCTTCACATGACTAGTGATTAAAGGAGCATGTCTAACATTCGATTCTTTGCAAAGGAGAGGTTTTCAGTTATTTAATACGTTGATGTTTTTTTATGTGGAATTTAATGAAAGTTCAGAACATTTATTCTTACATTACAAAGTGACATTTCCAACAAGGTCAGATGTTTTTATCTATAATGAGAGTGTAGTGGGTGATGCCCACATCACCACTCGAAGTGCTTCGATGCTGGAGCTTAGAAAGTTATGATAAAATGCTCAAGAGAAATGCTTAAACTTTATTTGGTGGACAATTTGGAAAGAAAGGAATCAAAGGTGCTTTGAAGGACTCTCCAACTCCATCTAAGAGACTAGTTTAACTGTTTACTTTGTTTGCTGCTTCATGTAAAACATAGGGGAAGCTGAAACTATTCTAGAGGATTTTGAATCTCTTCATGTATAGATGAGGCGATATTAGTCGGTCTAACCCAATCTTTTGCTTCTTCTGTTTTCTGTTTTTGGCTTTGGCTATTTGATGTATGTAACTAGCCCAGCACTCGGTCACTGCCGGTTTGACATCAGTGAAAAGCCTTTTACCTTGAAATTTAGTTGGTGCAATGTTGAAAGGTTTATCCTTGTTGCCTGTTGTAAGTTTAACGTAACAATTGAGTAAAAAATTCTCAAAAAAAAACATTTGAAATTTTGAATAAAAATAGAACCTTGAGAAAGCAATAGCAAACCAAGAAACATCAAACAGGTTGGGAGTTTAGCTTTATCCCAATAAAGTAGAGAGCACGAGTGTCTGCATAATAATCGTGGACAATTGAGTTGTCTTCGTGTTAAAGTCTTACTTCAGAAGTATTTGCAAGGAGGTAAAATTGTGTTTGCTACCTTGCCTCTCTTTTTTGCACTGGCCATTGGATGGCAAGCCCTATCAAATAGAAGCGTAAGATGAAACTCTTGAATTTTTTTTCTTATATTGCCTTTTTATAAAAGAAATTAGTACTTAACCTGTTAACCAAACTATTTTTCCTTGTGTATGTGCTGCATTTCCTTCAAGAAAAGAGGAACTTATATATGTTATGCCAAAAAGTGAAAGATATTACTAATGGTTGCCTTTGCCATTGTGAGAAGGCACGAGAGAAAATATGATATATTGATATTGTATGTGATGCAATACAAGAGGTGCTATTTATAGCTACTTTATACAAAGGGGATACTACTCCTATTTCAATGTGGGACAATTACATAGCTATCTCTAACACTCCCCCTCAAGCCGGAGCATATAAATCATATGTACCGAGCTTGTTACATATATAATCAATGCGAGGACTAGTGAGGGACTTGGTGAAAATATCTGCAAGTTGATCATTCGATCTCACAAACTTCGTAGTAATATCTCCTAAGAGTATCTTTTCTCTGACGAAGTGAATCAATCTCAATGTGTTTAGTTCTCTCATGAAACACCGGATTTGATGCAATATGAAGTGCAGCTTGATTATCACACAAGTTCCATCCGACTGATTTCACCAAATTTCAACTCCTTGAGCAATTGTTTGGTCCAGACTAGTTCACATGTTACCATAGCCATTGCTCGGTATTCTGCTTCTGCACTAGACCGAGCAACTACATTCTGTTTCTTACTTTTCCAGGACACCAAATTTCCTCCTGCTAAAACACAATATCCAGACGTAGAACGTCTATCAGAAGGTGATCCTGCCCAATCAGCATCCGAGTACCCAATGATCTGCTCATGACCTCGATCCTCAAACAATAATCCTTTACCTGGAGCCGATTTTATATACCGGATAATGCGGACAACTGCATCCCAATGACTATCACAGGGAGAACTCATAAACTGACTTACAACACTCACATGATAAGAAATGTCGGGCTTAGTCACTGTGAGATAATTTAATTTACCAACCAACCGCCTATAGCTTGCAGGATCGCTAAGCGGCTCCCCCTGTCCAGGCAGAAGTTTAGAATTCGGATCCATCGGCGTGTCAACAGATCTGCAACCTGTCATCCCTGTTTCCTCAAGAATGTCTAACACATATTTCCTTTGAGAAATAACAATACCTGAGCTAGATTGAGCAACCTCAATACCTAGAAAGTACTTCAATCTGCCTAGATCCTTAGTTTGAAAGTGCTGGAAGAGATGCTGCTTCAGATTAGTAATACCATCCTGATCATTGCCCGTAATAACAATATCATCAACATAGACTACCAGATAAATACATAGACTTGAAGCAGAGTGGCAATAAAACACAGAGTGATCAACTTCACTACGAGTCATGCCAAACTCCTGGATAACCGTGCTGAACTTACCAAACCAGGCTCGAGGAGACTGCTTTAGACCATAAAGTGACCGACGCAAGCGACATACAAGGCCACGAGACTCCCCCTGAGCAATAAAACCAGGTGGTTGCTCCATATAAACCTCATCCTCAAGATCACCATAAAGAAAGGCATTCTTAATGTCCAACTGATAGAGGGGTCAATGACGAACTGCAGCCATGGATAGAAAAAGGCGAACTGATGCCACTTTAGCCACTAGAGAGAAGGTATCATTGTAATCTAGCCCAAATATTTGAGTGTATCCCTTGGCAACAAGATGTGCCTTAAGTCGATCAATCTGGCCATCGGGACCAACTTTGACTGCATAAACCCAACGACAACCAACGGTAGATTTACCTGAAGGAAAAGGAACAAGCTCCCATGTACCACTTGTATGTAAAGCAGACATCTCGTCACTCATAGCCTGTCGCCATCCTGGATGAGACAATGCTTCACCTGTAGACTTAGGGATGGAAACTGAGGACAATGAAGATATAAAAGCATAATGGGGAGATGACAGACGATGATAACTCAAACCAACATAATAAGGATTAGGGTTTAGTGTGGTCCGTATACCTTTTCGAAGTGCAATTGGTGTACTAGGAGCAGGATCTGCAGTAGGAGCCGTGTCAGGTGCAGGACGAGAACCAGATGGGCCTGATGTAGGGCGCGAACGACGATGATAAGTCAAGAGTGGTGTTCCTGTGGCTGGGGAACTAGGAGGGATAACACTGGACTCCTCAAAAGTTGGTATGGGTGAAACCTCTGTGGTTGAAGGTGGAGGAGGATTACTAAACTCCTCAAAAGTCGGTATAGGTAAGACCTCAGATATGTCATGGTGGTCAGCAGAAGTGACATCAGTTGTGAAGAAAGGTTTAGACTCGAAAAATGTGACGTCAGCTGACATAAGGTACCTATGAAGATCAGGTGAATAACAACGATATCCCTTCTGAACACGAGAATAACCAAGGAAGACACACTTGAGAGCACGAGGAGCTAACTTATCTTTCCCCGGGGCTAAGTTATGAACAAAACATGTGCTCCCAAAAACCCGAGGTGGAAGAGGGTATAAGGCTGACTGGGGAAACAATATTGAATGTGGAATCTGACCCTTGATGGGAGATGAAGGCATCCTATTAATCAAATAACAAGCTGTGAGAACTGCATCGCCCCAAAAACGCAGCGGAACACGAGACTCAATTAGAAGTGTGCGAGCAGTCTCAATAAGGTGCCTATTCTTTCTTTCTGCAACCCCATTTTGCTGAGGGGTATAAGGACAAGATGTCTGATGAATAATTCCATGAGAAGACATAAACTGCTGAAACTGAGAAGATACATATTCTAAGGCATTATCACTGCGAAAAATGCGGATAGAGACACCAAATTGGTTTTTGATTTCAGCACAAAAACTCTGGAATATAGAAAATAACTAAGAACGATCTTTCATTAAGAAAAGCCAAGTACATCTTGAGTAATCATCAATAAAGCTAACAAAATAACGAAATCCCAAGGTTGAACTGACTCTACTAGGACCCCATGTATCAGAATGAACCAAGGAGAAAACAGACTCTGCATGACTCTCAACACTACGCGTAAAGGAAGCTCGGGTATGTTTCCCAAGCTGACACGACTCACAATCTAATCTAGACAAACTGGATAAACTAGGCACCATCTTTTGAAGTTTGGATAAACTCGGATGTCCTAAACGTCTGTGGATTAGATCTGGAGGATTTGTAACTAGACATGTTGTGGAAGGACTGAGCGAGTTAAGGTAGTAAAGACCTTCTGATTCACGACCTGTACCAATTGTCCGTCCCGTACTACGGTCTTGCATAATAAAAGAATCATCAATAAAATATATACCACAATTGAGGCACGAGTCAAACGACTAACAGATGCAAGACTAAAAGGACAACCAGGAACATAAAGAACGGAATCTAGGGTGATAGAAGACAATGGGTTGGCTTGTCCAACTCCTTGTGCCTTAGTTTGACATCCATTGGCTAAAGTAACAGTAGGAAGAGACTTTGAATATACAATATTCGACAAAAGTGATTTATTACCAGAGATATGATTAGAAGCGCCTGAGTCCATGACCCATGGTCCAAGAGTACTAGACTGGGAAACACAAGCAAAAGAATTACCAGCAATAGGAGTGTCAGTCTGGGCAACTGAGGCTACTTGTGGAGATGTTTGCTTACTTGCTCGATACTGAAGGAGCTCATTATATTCTTCTTTAGATATAGAAAAGCCCTGGTTACCTGTAGTCTCGCTTTGAGCAACGTAGGCATTTTTGGGTGGACGGCCATTTAAGGAATAACACATTTCGCGAGTGTGTCCAAGTTTGTGACAATAAGAACACTTGGGTCTAGATCTCCCAAAACGACCGCCTCCTCGTCTATTCTCCATAGCTTGAGATGCCCGAACATCCACTATCTGGGATGCAAGAACAGAGGAATCAAGTATATGGGATGAAATCACTGGGTGACTTGGTGCTGCAGCAAGGCGAAGTAATCGAGAGAATAATTCATCAACTGTAGGGACAATCGGACTCGCCAAAATCTGGTCTCGTACTGAATCAAGATCATGAGGAAGTCCAGCGAGTGTAAGAACTAGAAACATTTTCTGTCGCTGCTCTTGTTGTTTTGACACACTAGCAGAAACTGACATCAATGTCTCAAATTCCTCCATGACTGCCTGTACCTGACCCAAGTAAGTAGACATATCTAATTCTTGCTTCTTTAAGTTTGTCATCCGTGATAGCACATCATAGAAGCGAGATATATCATTAGTGTATAACGTACGAGCCTTTGCCCAAACCAAATAACATGTCTGGAATGGCCGAAACAAAGGCATCAACTTAGAATCAATAGAACGCCACAAGATGCTACATAATTGAGCATCAATTTTTGCCCAAAGCGCTATCGCCTTTTCATCTCCTTCGCTAGATTGTTTAATCAGATGATCTTGCACACCTTGACCTTTACACCACAACTCGACAGATGAAGCCCAAGCTAAGTAGTTTGAACCTCCCACTAAAGGTTCCGAGGTAATCATAACATTAGAGTTTCCAGAACTCATGCTTTTAGACCCAAAAACATCAATTCCCAAAGACATCTTGTAAATTATTACCAAATAAGAGAAATAATCAACTGTAATCCACTGAAAATAGAGTAAGGAACACTGAACCAGAATAGTAAACTACTGTAGCAGTTGGAAAGTTACTGTTGCAGCCGGAAAATATTCAAAGTGGTCGGAATGAAATAAAAACAGTAGGGGTAGGATCGGAATTACCAGAAGACCCAACTGTTCTGAAGGAACTTTTTAAAAAAATGGCCGGAAGTCAACTTTTTGAAATCACTATTCATGCCGGAAAAATAAAAAAAGTGGTCGGAATTTGGTGTAACCTGGATGGGTAGGCTCGGAATTGCAAGGGAAACAATCTGTCCTGAAGAGTCGTCCCCAAAAAATGGCCGGAAGGTGGCCCACGCAATGTTGGAACTTCGCCGGAAAATTTTCTTTGGACAGCTACAGTACCGCCGGAGATTTTCACTGGGATTTGGTCGCCGGACAGTGACTACTCTTGTGGTAGTGTTGGATTTTGTGCACAACACTGACCGAGACAAAGCAGACGCAAAACAACTTTGAAAGTCGCCGTAAAAAAAGGGTTCCGGTGACTGATTTTACTTCCCGGAATCGCTGGAATTTATGCACAGCGATAAATCTCTCACGATAGCTCTGATACCATGTGAGAAGGCACGGGAGAAAATATGATATATTGATATTGTATGTGATGTAATACAAGAGGTGCTATTTATAGCTACTCTATACAAAGGGGATACTACTCCTATTCCAATGTGGGACAATTACATAGCTATCTCTAACAGCCATAAATCAAAACATTATTTACGAAATACATCTAGAAGTTAAATGCTGTATATAAGAGATTGTGTTTACATGGATTTGAGGTTTGAAGTAGAGATGTCGTCGATATATTTACTTAGTTATTCCAAAGGTCTGTATGATGTCACACCTATTGTTTTCTTGTTTAAATCATTTAGATCATAGATGTGGTCATTTATTTTGTAATCAATGCAGAAGTGAGTTCTTCTGGTCTAGCTTGCTAAATATTTTCTCAAAATTTTTGCCCAGGTGTACCACTTCCATTCTTCACTAAAACATTGCCAGATGTATGATTGTCTTAGGAACCATATTGAGCAATAGCTAATTTGATTTATTTACCTCATTCCTCGACTAATGATGATATAAGATCTGCAGATGGTGTTGCACCACGTGCCAAAATGAATCAACAACGTGCAAGACGTTTCAGAGCTGCTAAAGATGCTGGTGATGAAGTGAGTTTTTTCACCTTAAATTTATTAGTAAACCATGTGGAAACTATTCTTGATCAGGTTATATTGATATGTAAAGTTTCATTGATTTGCACCAAGAAAGAGCCGAATATGTACACAAAAGAGGACATGGGTTCCCTAAAATATGAAGGGAATCCAGGAAGTCCCGCAAAAGAAAATACATGAGTCTCTGCTTCTAATTACACCAAGAGTATAGCAGTTTAAAAACCCTAGACTTCACAAAAGGAAAAAGTGTACAAGCGTTTTCACAACATCTTCTATCCCTTTCTTTCAATGAGCACCAAAATATACATAAAGGGTTAGCATTCCATTTGTATTTGGTTTGCTTCCCCATTCACTGTCCTCTCAGCCTTCTAGTGCATATTTTAACGGTTGCAGGAACTACCAAATCCTCCAGATACATTCGGGAACATGACCCAAGTGTCCCATTCAAAGCGGCAATGCAAAAATAAGTGTGTAGCAGATTCTGCTTCAGCTTGACATCGATAGCATCTATTGCCTAGTCTGAATCCTCCTTTTTGGGATTTATCTTGAGTAAGACAAGCTTCATTCATTATAATCTAACCAAAACATGTAGCTCAAGGGGAAGCTTTTGTTTTCTAGATTGATTTCCAAGGCCATATGTTGTTCCCCCCCTCCAAGCTTCATCATGGTACTATTACAGAATTTTACCATGAAATACCATTTTTCCTCCTTTCCAGATTATAGCATCTGGTGTGTCAATCAGCTTTATCACATTTTCCAGCCCCCTCGTTAGCTCCCACAGTGTCCAGTTCCCAATCAAAAAAGTTCCTTCGAAGGTCTAGATTTCATACTTGACCTTGTCTACTTTCGGCAACAGTTATATCTTGCTTGAGAACCAACCTGAATATTTCTGGAAAGCTAAATACAATTCTTGATCAAATTAGACAGGAATCTGGCTTTTCTTCTTGGGAGACTTTTGTAAAAGGGAAACCTAAAAGTTTTGAATATCCAACTTGGGAATTTACGAGTTCAACATACAAAAAGCAGGAATAGACATATAGGCTGCAAACGAACGACATAGCAGTGCATTCTAGAAGTGGAATTTGGAAGTTTTGACAGTTTAGGGATTTCCCCCTTTCTTTCCTTTTTTTCTTTTCTATGATTTGGAAGTTTTGACAGTTTAGGGATTTTCTCTCTTTCTTTCCTTTTTTCCTTTTCTATGAAAGCAGATTGAACTTTATTGTTTTTAGGCCTCTGATACAGGGAGAATAAGAAGGAATGATGAAACAGAACGGGAAGATTTAAGTACTAAAAAGTTGGATTCAAATGTTATTACACCTGGAACGAAATTCATGGAACTGCTGTCATCTGCACTTCAATACTATATACGTTTGAAAGTGAATGTAGACTCTGGTTGGCAGGGAATCAAGGTAAGCGTACTTCTGCTGGACACTTGCTCTCATGCTCTATGGGATATGCTTTTTCCCTCATACATTATGCTTCTTCTACATCGTGATCTTTTTAGGTTATTCTCTCTGATGCTAGTGTGCCTGGTGAAGGGGAGCATAAGATAATGTCTTATATTCGCTTGCAAAGGAATCTTCCAGGATTTGATCCTAATACACGACATTGCTTGTATGGTTTGGTAATTTGTGGCACCCTACTTTTCTTTCCTTCTCTTTTCTGTCGTACTCTATAGCAGCCTACCTTGCCCTTTTTGCTTTATGCTGAAGTGTTCTTTCATGACGTCTTTCAAGTGTGTTCTTTTTACATATTTTCTGGTGCTTCCACAGGACGCAGACTTGATAATGCTGGCATTGGCGTCACATGAAGTTCACTTTTCAATTCTAAGGGAGGTCAGTGTGTTTTTGGATGTGTTGTTTTAGGTCTTTTTTTCACGTTCTTCTGGTTATGTCATCACAATGGGGAAACAAGTTATGCTATGTAATGAATTTGTCCTTGATTGCAGGATGTCCGCAAAGATAAATCAAAGTATAGAGGTCAACAGAATAGGCAAGATATGTATAGACAACAAGCAGGTAGGCACTCAAAAAAAGGGGAAGGAGGCGGCAAGGACTTAGAGAACTTAATATCAGAACAGAAGTTTCAGGTTAGAAATTTGATTTAGTATGACGATGTTGTACCATTGTGTTATCAAGCTCCGCCGTTGCACTAAGTGTAGGAATTTTGATGTGGTTGTCTTGTTCCGAAAGCTGAAACTTTAAGAACTGCTCGATATAGTTCTATACTTCTATTATGCTGCTACGAAAAATTCTTATTATTTCGCGAACTGTGGGAAATTATTCTATGTTTGTGAATCCAAATAATTGAATATATATTGGTTCCAAGAAGGGAATTTTTCTCAGTAACTTTCTGTTTGAATGCTGAGGCTCCATTTGTTGGTTGTAAATTAAGAAAAACCAACAAATATAGATGAAAGAAAGAATAGAAGAGGAGATGAAGGGTGTGTTTGGTATGAAGGAAAATATTTTTCAATTTTCCCATGTTTGGTTGGCTTAAATGTTTTGGAAAATATTTTCCTTATGAACTCATTTTCCTGTTTTCCTTATAAAGAGAAGGGAAAATATTTTTCAAAACTCTTCTCCAAAAAGGCTTTTATTTTTCAAATTTCAGTTTTTTTCCGTTTGCCCCCCCCCCCCCCCCCCACTCACTCACACATGAATTTTTTTGTTTTTGTATGTATATTTTCAGTTTTAGTTTTTTCATCTTCTGGTTTACAGTTCGAAAGTTTATGGCTTCATGTTTATTGTATCTAAATAATTTATGAATACTTTTGAGAAGTTATTTTCCTTAATTTGCGTATCAAACACCGGAAAATGAATAAGATTACTATTTGTTTTCCAAAAACATTTTCCACGAAAAACATTTTTTGTTATACCAAACACACCCGAAATCCTGGATTTCTGAAGTTATGATCTCATACTGGCATCTTATCCGCCATCAGTAAATTGTTCTCTATCTCTCTGGCCTAATCATAATCAGTTAAGAAAATATTTGGAGAAAGCCGTCAAAAGCTGGCTTACTGAATTAACAAGAAACAATTGGAAGGTACTCGCTTTGTATATGATGTACCAATTTCAGGGAGTAGAAATAGTTTCTTTGGTTTAAATTGGTTTGCCATCTGAAATTAATCTGATAGAACAAATTGACAATTTCTCCATTTGTCTTTGTTAGCGGAAACGTAAAAGAAAGAACACAAGATTTAACGTGGTTCGAATCAAAATAATCCTATGTCCACCAGAGAACAGTTGCCTTTTTAATATTAACAAAGGAAGGGGAGAGTTCCCAATTACACTTAAGAGAATTTCTCTCTTAACTCTCTACTCACTACAATGTGTTGTATTATTTTTGGGATGATTTCTACAAATGAAGGAGTGCATCTATTTATAGAGGTAAAGACCTCCTCTTGATGTCATTGGTGACATCAAACTACCTCCTCTTGATGTCATGGGTGACATCAAAGGAGGAAGCTTCCTCCTAGCATCCACACCAACTCTTTCCACCAACTCTTCCAATTGCCATGTCATTGTTAACTAAACATAAACCAACACCTTCAATCTCCACCTTGGTTTGCGTTTCGAGCGTGCGTGTGAACAACTCTAGCCAAAACTTCTAAGCTTACTAGGCAACTCCGTTGTAAGAAACAAGAAGAATCAAACCATTGTTGAACATACCACCTCCACCTAACAACTGTTCTCTTCGGAGTTGCATCAGTTGATGCACACCCCCGCCAAGTCCTTGCAGTGTGCAAACTTAGCGAGTGGGACTATCTTGGTCAACATATCTGCAGCATTATCGTCTGTGATAACCTTCACGACCTTGATAGTTTCCTCTTCAACAACATCTCGAATAAAATGAAATCTGACATCAATGTGTTTAGTGCGCTCATGAAATCTCTGATTTTTCATTAGATGAATAGCACTCTGACTATCACATTTAAGAGTTGATTCCAGCTGAACCAAACTCAATTCCGCTACTAAACCTTTCAACCAGATAGCTTCCTTCACCGCCTCCGCTGCTGCCATGTATTCTGCTTCTGTCGTAGACAAAGCGGCAATCGACTGCATAGTCGACTTCCAACTAACGACACTGCCAACGAGGGTAAAGATGTATCCAATTGTGGACCTTCTTCTGTCAAGATCTCCTGCATAGTCAGAATCTACATAACCGAGAATTGAAATACCTCCACCACTTTTTCGAAAGGTCAGACCAACACCAGAAGCTCCTTTGAGATATCTCAATATCCACTTGACAGCTTCCCAATGCCTCTTTCCTGGGCTGGACATGTATCTACTTACTACACTTACAGATTGAGCAATATCTGGACGTGTGCATACCATAGCATACATAATGCTACCAACTGCACTGGCATAAGGAATCTTTGACATATGCTCCACCTCATCCTCGGACTGAGGCATTTGTAACTCTGAAAGTTTAAAATGAGGAGCTAATGGTGTACTTACAGGCTTGCACGTATGCATATTGAATCTCTTGAGAACCCTTTCAATATACCTCTCCTGAGAAAGATGTAAAACACCGTCTTCTCTTGAAATCTCCATACCAAGGATTTTCTTTGCAGCTCCTAAATCCTTCATGTCAAATTCCTTACTCAACAGTTTCTTCAAAGCATTTATCTCTGTAATGTTGTTAGCAGCAATAAGCATATCATCAACATACAACAGTAAATAAATCATTGAGTTACCAGACATCTTCTTGTGATACACACAGCTATCAAATGCACTCCTTGAGAATTCATGTGTAGTCATGAATGCATCAAACCTCTTGTACCACTGGCTAGGGGATTGCTTCAAACCATACAAAGACTTCTTTAGTTGGCATACGTGATCTTCTTTTCCCTCAGCTAGGAAACCTTCAGGCTGATCCATATAGATTGTCTTTACTAGATCACCGTGTAAGAAAGCAGTTTTGACATCAAGCTGTTGAAGCTCCAAGTCAAATTGGGCAACCAATGCTAGTAGCACGCGAATTGAGCTATGCTTCACGACTGGAGAGAAAATCTCATTGTAGTCAATTCCCTCTTTCTGACTGAATCCTTTTGCAACCAATCTCGCCTTGAACCTAGCATCTTCCACTTGAGGAATTCCCTCTTTCTTTTGGTAGACCCACTTACATCCAACTGTCCTCTTCCCCTTTTGTCTTTTCACTAAGACCCATGTCTGATTCTTGTGAAGAGACTCCATCTCTTTAGTCATGGCTAACCGTCATTGTACAACATTCTTGCAAGAAGTTGCTTCAATATACGAGGAGGGCTCCAGATCCTTAATCTCTTCTTGTGCAGCTACGAACGCATATGCAATCAAGTTTGCTTGATCTATAAGGCGTTCCGGTTCTCGTGTTTGCCTCTTCTCCTTCCCTTTTGCAATTGTGTATGGTTCATTGACAGCAAGTTCTTCAAGGTCTACATCTTCTGACTCATCTTAAACCTGAGTCTCTTGATCCTTTTCCTTGGCAAGCTCCACCGGAAGCTCCACCTGCTCGTCGTTCTTGTTTCTTGAAAACTCCACGGAAACTTTACGGGGATCAAGTATAGAGGATTCATCAAAGGTGACATCTCTACTAACTATAAATTTGAGTAAAGACAAACACCAAAGTTTGTACCCTTTTACTCCATCCACATACCCTACGAATATGGCTTTCTTAGCCCTTGGTTCAAGCTTTCCTTCATTAACGTGATAATAAGCTGGACACTCAAATACTCGTAAGTATGAATAGTTAGAGGGTTCACCTGACCATACCTCATTCGGAGTCTTAAAGTCAATTGTCGATGCTGGAGATCGATTGACAATATGAGCAGCAGTGTGAACTGCTTCAGCCCAAAATACTTTGGACATTTTGGCTTGTAGGAGCATACAACGAGCCTTTTCAAGAAGAGTTCTGTTCATTCTCTCCGCAACTCCATTCTGCTGTGGGGTATGCCTGACAGTCCTATGTCTTGAGATCCCATGAACCTTGCAGAATTCATTAAACTCTTCATTGCAAAACTCCAAGCCATTGTCTGTGCGAAGATACTTGATTTTCCGCTCCATTTGATTTTCAACCAAAATCTTCCACTCTTTAAATGCTTCAAAAGCATCACTTTTTGCTTTCAAAAAATGCACCCAAACCTTTCGTGAGAAATCATCAATAAAAGTGAGAAGATACCTCTTTTTGCCCTTCGATGGAAGTTTAGAGGGACCCCATAAATCTAAATGGATGTAGTCTAGCACTCCTCTTGTCTTGTGTTTGCCAGTGCTGAAGCTGACCTTCTTTTGCTTCCCTAGAACGCAGTGCTCACAGAAGTCAAGTGTGCTGATCTTCTCACATTCCAAAAGGTTACGATTGCTCAACATCTCCAGTCCACGTGCGCTCATATGACCCAGTCTCATGTGCCATAGTCTTGCCTTGTCATCATTAGATAACTGCACTGTAGATGCATTTGCAGAGCCAACAATGGTGCTTCCGGCCAATGTGTAAAGGCCGTTCTCCAGCTTGCCTTTCAGCATGACTAAAGAACCTTTAGTCACCTTTATAGTTCCTGCTTCGCTCATGTACCTGTAACCTTGTTCATCCAGAGTACTCACGGAGATCAAATTCTTCTTCAGATCAGGAACATGACGGGCTTGTGTAATAGTCCTCACGACTCCATTATGGCAGCGAACCCGAACTGAGCCAAAGCCAACTATTGTACAAGTTGCATTATTGCCCATTACTACGGTTCCTCCACTTTTCTCATAACTGCTAAACCAGTCTTTTTGGAACGTCATATGCAGAGTACAAGCAGAGTCTAACACCCATTTGTTTCCATAACTACTATTATTATTACACGATGTTGTTAGTACATAATCATTATCAAAATCATGTACCTGTTCAACTGTGGATGCACTCGCCTTTTCCTTGGACCTTGACATTGGGCAGTCTCGATCAAAGTGCCCCTTCTTGCCACAACCCCAACACTCTGTATTCTTCTTGTTCACACGAGACTTTGATCTATGCTTTGATTTGCTCTTTCCCTGTTGGCTAGTCCGGCCTCTCACAAAGAGCCCACTTGCCTGGTCATCTCTATCTCCTTCAATGTGCCTCCGCACATCACTAGAGTTAAGTGCCTGCCGCACTTGCTCAAGCTTGATAGGCTCCTTGCTATACATCATTGAATTCTCAATATCACGATATCCTGAAGTCAATGAAAATAGCAAAGCACATGCAAGCGTCTCCTCCTCCTTTTTAATTCCTGCAATCTGTAAGTCCATGACAAGTTTATTGAACGCATCTAAATGATCTTGTAACGAAGTACCTGACCCCATATTAAATGTGTGAAGACGCCGTTGTAACAACATCCTTGTTGTCACTGATCGGTCTTGGTATAGCCCTTCTAGCTTTTCTCATAACTGTTTGGCCGTCTCTTCGGTACCCGTACTCACTTCACAAAGCACGTTAGGTGCAAGGGATAGTTGGATTGCACTCAATGCATCCCCTTCAATCTTCTCCTTGTCGGGAGTTGATATATCCTTAGGATACTTTCCGTCAATAGCATGGATTGAACCTTCCCTCCGCAGTAACGCCATCATCTGGATCTTCCAGATATTGAAGTTGTTGCGTCCACTGAATCTATCAATTTCAAACTTCATGGAACTCATCTTTGCTTGTTCTTCCTCCTTGGATCGTTAAAGAATCTTGTTGCTCTGATACCAATTGTTAGCGGAAACGTAAAAGAAAGAACACAAGATTTAACGTGGTTCGGATCAAAATAATCCTACGTCCACCAGAGAACAGTTGCCTTTTTAATATTAACAAAGGAAGGGGAGAGTTCTCAATTACACTTAAGAGAATTTCTTTCTTAACTCTCTACTCACTACAATGTGTTGTATTATTTTTGGGATGGTTTCTGCAAATGAAGGAGTGCATCTATTTATAGAGGTAAAGACCTCCTCTTGATGTCATTGGTGACATCAAACTACCTCCTCTTGATGTCATGGGTGACATCAAAGGAGGAAGCTTCCTCCTAGCATCCACACCAACTCTTTCCGCCAACTCTTCCAATTGGCATGCCATTGTTGACTAAACATAAACCAACACCTTCAGTCTTAATTTAGATGAACTGTTAATTTTGTTACAATTGATGTCAAAGTTAATCATCTATGATTCTCACTCTCCTTTAGATCTAATAAGTAAAACCTAGACAGAGAAAACGAGATAGATAAATTTAGGAAAGAGGGTTTGGGTTGACGAATACCCTGTAATTGTTAAGTAGAGAGAATTTATTGGAGGACGCTGTTACTGAGGGTGGAAAATTGGCAAAAGAAGGCTGATATCTCCAGCATGGTTCTTTCAATCCCTCATTCTGGTTTTCCTGCTACTTTTCTCATATGGAGTAGATGAAATAAAAAATATGTGTCCAGTGTCATACTTTGGTCAGTAAGGAGAATTGAGAACGGATTTCATAATCTTTATTATTACCTTTAGGTTCCAATTGTTTCCCTGTTATCTGACATTATTATCTGTTAATAGCTATCAGTTCAATAACTCAAGTAAGGGGATTAGCAAGCAAGTATGCGTCCTAGACAAGGATACAACTAGGTTACAAGAGAGAACAAAAAATTGGTTGGCACGAGCTTGGCAGAGGAAGGATACATAGGAAAAACATGACAGTTTTAAGTTACAAGTTCGAATTTTCAATGTTCAAGTGCAACCATATTAAGTATGAAATGCACGTCTTACTGTCCATCACAAATATAGTGGTGCAACATATATCTAAGAAGAACTAATTATTTTGAAAAGGTTATTGTTAAAAAACGATGTCAGTTTGATTAAAATTGAAAATGTAAAAGACGAAAAATAGACAGCTAACTATAACCATGTGTGTCCATATTATGTGCTTCTATAACTTAATATAGTGATACATAGAAATTGTCCTGTGGTCACAGTCCACATGTATGATAATGTGGTCAATTTCTCCCTTTCTTTCCATGTTGATATAGATATAGTTGTATGTAAATCATGTGAACTACCATATTTCCCTTTCTGTTAACCTAATCAAATTATTTACGTACCTTGTATTATCTATTTCCTTGTTGTATAGTACCAAATAAATGTATTTTATATTATATTATATTATATTATATTATATTATATTATATTATATTATATTATATTATATTATATTATATTATATTATATTATATTATATTATATTATATTATATTATATTATATTATATTATATTATATTATATTATATTATATTGGATCTTTTCAGCTTCTTAAAGTATGGGTACTCAGAGATTATTTGGGATACGAACTTCAAATTCCAGATCCAACTGTCAAACTAGACCTGGAGCGACTGATAGATGATTTTGTTTTCATGTGTTTATTTGTTGGAAATGATTTTCTTCCCCACGTGCCATCTTTGGAGATATCAGAGGTTTGTATTCTTTGGATGTTAATTAGTGCTTTTCTCATTTAGCGTACAGTACTAGTTGCCCTTTGGTTTTTGGAGCTAGAATTTTGCTGGCAAAGAGTTATGTGTTGGTGCTCATATTGAATGTATCGCCCTTTGGTTTTTGGAGCTAGAATTTTGCTGGCAAAGAGTTATGTGTTGGTGCTCATATTGAATGTATCTCCTTTGTCCCATCCGCTTCAATTCTGAATGTTCTTTTAATTGTGAACCTCTAGGGAGCCATTGACTTACTGATTGATGTCTACAAGAAGGAATTTGTCAATATGGGTGGCTATCTTACTAATTCTTGCCAGGTACATAATAATCTGCTTCTCTGTGTTGCTCCATTTTCATTTCCGACCTATGCCACGTTTCCATATGTACTTTCTGTCTTACCATTTGCTCGTTCGTATAACAATTGTGAAGGCTATTGTGATGATTTATTGTATGAAGCAGACGTGACCCTAGTTTGTCTGAAATATGTAAGGTCTGGTCTTTATTGATGCTAAATTTATAGGTGTGTGTGAAGGTTTGTAAATCTTGTATCCAATCATTAACTAGTTTTAATGCCTGACAGAACTTCTCTGGCTCTAAAGTTGTCTAATCCGCATGATATGTTTGAAGCACTTAGTAGTTGTATTTGATTATGGGCTTTGCCTATTCATTACTGCAGGTTAATTTGGAGAGGGCGGGGCACTTTATACAAGCCATTGGTTCTTATGAGAATGCTGTCTTTAGGAAGCGTATCCAGGTTTGTCTGTGATGTCCTTATATCATGCCATCCCAGTTTTAGTAGATTTGGGGTTCTCTTGGCTCCTATCTTTTGGGGTTGGCAAGTCTTAACCTTTGTTTTGTACTTTTGCTACAATTTGTATGGTCACCTCAGTGACGTGTTTTCTTTTTGTTTGAGTTGAACTCTTTATGCAATATCTGTGGTTCTATCTTCTCTGTCAGAAATGGAAGCATCATCGTTAATTCTGGATTTTTTAAAACAGTAAATATTTTAGTATAATCAAATTTTTTATTTATTCAGGTACAGAAGCATTGGGGGATACACATGCAACGCCCTACATTAAATGTGAGAGTGATGTGTTGAACACTTAACCTTATTTGAGGTTCTTGATGGATAGAGAATCTGGTCAATGTCGTAACCCATGTTTGGTGATTGTCGTTTACACAGTTGGCTGTTCAGAAGAAGCAGGACAAAAGTAACCATGTACAAGCCAAGACCCTTTCTGTGGTTGATAAGGTCTCTTGGTCATCCTTTTATTTCCATTTAGGTTCATTGAAAAAAAACTTCTAGAATATCCTGACTGGCTGGGTCTTATTTGTCAGGTTAAATTAGGAGAAGAGGGCTGGAAAGAAAGATACTATTTGGAAAAATTTGATGTTCAAACCGAAGAAGATTGCGTCAAAATTCAAAGGGATGTGGTAAGCAGATTTAATATCATATATGTGTACAGGACATCATCGTAACCCTCTGGTACCAACTTAGTACCATATTTTTTATGTCAATATATATAAGACTTTACCAGTTGAAAAATAAGAATGTCATATATGTCCGATAGACTGAATGTTTTTCTGAAGGTGTTGCAGCATTGCTTAAACCACTACCTTCGTTTAGATGACATACCTCTTTTCTTCTTGAAGAAACTTCTTCCTCATTTCTCGTATTTCAATATCTCAATCATAAATTGCTAAAATCAGTGTTAATCTGCACTTGGAGCTTGGAGCTTGAGAGATTCTCTAATGGAGGAAACATCTAGAAGTGAGAAGAAAGAGAACATTTCAGAGAAAATGATAGCTTTTGTTCATTATCCACTTAGAAGGAGGTCGTTATATACAAGACTCAACCGACTAACTAACTAATTAACTTAGCCAACGAGACACTGCGATGTCGACATCACTAACTAACAATTACAGCTCACTAACTAACAATTACAGCTCAAAATATAAACTGATAGCTCCATTTCTCTCATCTAATCTTTCTTTATGATTGTGTTCTTCCTGGTATGTAGGTCTTGAAATATGTTGAAGGAATATGTTGGGTCATGCATTATTACTACCAAGGAGTGTGCTCCTGGCAATGGTCTGTCCTGCTATCTTCTTTCCTGACTTGATGCTTCTTTGCTGCAATTTGCATAGCATATTTGCTGTCACTCAGCACTGTGACAGGGAACCTGTATGGCAACTCCAGTTCCCTAAACAGACCTAACAACCAAATTACCTCTGCTACAGCTGAAGCCATACTTCGATACTCAGCCTCAGCAGAACTTTCAGACGCAGTCTGTTGCTTCTTGGACTTCCAAGAGATCAAGGAACCTCCAAACTTTATCACATAACCTGTAACTAACCTACGTGTGTTGGGACACGCAGCCCAATCCGAATCGCACCAACAACTCAACTCAGTTGCAGGTTCAGCCTTTATCCACACTTCTTGACCTGGGGCATTCCTCAGGTATCCGACCACTCTATGGGCAGCCTCCCAATATGACCTTTTAGGCTGCTGCATGAATTGACTAAAGGTTTGAATGGCATAATTTTGAAAGAGTAACCGCAATATCAGCAGAAGTTCTTCCTTGATTCCTTTGACCTGAGACTGATAACTAATGTCTGGCCTTGTGATGGTGACATACATAAGTTTGCCAATCAACTTCTGATATAGAGTAATGTCCTTGAGTACCACATCTCCAACAATACTAGTAGCTTTATCATACTCCACTGCAGTCAGCTTCAAATTGGATCCCATAGGGGTGATGGCAAGTTTAGCTCCACTAAGGCCAATGTCAAAAATTAGTTCAAGCACATACCTCCTTGATTTAAAATGACACAAGCTTTGGATCTAAGGACCTCAATCCCCAAGAAATATCTGAGTTCACCTAAATCCTTTAGCTTGAATTTCTGATGGAGCACCTGTTTTGCCTTAGTGATCAAATCTGCACTACTACCTGTAATGAGTAAATCATCTACATAGACTAGGATAACCACCATGCCACCTTTCTTCCTCAAGTTAAATAGAGAGTAATCATGACTACTCTGAACAAAGCCTGGCTCAAGCAATGCCTCTGTCAGCTTAATGTTCCACTGCCTAGAGGCTTGCTTAACGGCTTAAGTCCTTATAGGGACTTAAGCAATCTGCAGACTTTCTGCTCCCCACCTTCTAAAGCCTTCAGGCAGTTCTATGTACACTTCTTCACAGAGATCTCCTTGCAAGAAAGCATTATAAACATCCATCTAGTAGAAAGACCAACCCCTGGACACTGCTAATGCTATCACTGATCTTACTGTCACCATCTTGGCCACAAGAGAGAGTGTCATGATAGTCAAAACCTTCCTGTTGACTATATCCCGTTGCAACCAATCTGGCCTTGAATCTCTCTACTTTTCCATTGGCATGATACTTGATATTGAACTTTATCCTTAGAAGACTTCCTAGCATGAACACCATCTTTTGACAAATTCTCAGTTGCTGCTATATGGTGAGTAACACCAGAATCGACAATCCATTCATTTGTAATAGTACTAGATATTAGACAAGTAGCAATACCTGCCATATTAGCTTGGCTATCATTGGTGTCTTTGTTTAGCAGGCCTAGAATTTGTTTGTATTGCTCTTCAGTGAAGTAAGGTCCTTTTCCAGCCAAAGTGCCTTGTAGATCAGCGGCTGAAGAGCCTTGGGACTGAACATCAGCATTTCCACAGACATTATTGACAGCATTGATAGATTGTTGAGTTCCAAACTGTCCTCCAAAGTTGCCATTGCCACGGCGAAATTGTCCACCAGCATTGTTCTTACCAAACTTCTTTTTTCCTTTAAAATCTTTAGGATATCCTATGATTTTGTAATAATTTTCCTTTGTGTGGCCTTTGAGTCCACTATGTTCACACTGCATAAAAGGTTTCTTACCCCTGTATCCTTGACCCCTGCCAACTTGCATGGCCATTGGATCATTTTTCTCAGTTGAAGAGCCCAGACCAAAAGAATGCTGAGACTCATCCTCAATCACCATAGCATATGCCTGATTAATAGATGGTACATTGGATTTCAACATAATTTGTCTTCTAGCCTGATTATAGGAATCATTCAAGCCACTAAGAAATTGTAAGAGCCTTTGTTGCTGAATATGCTCAACATAATCCTTTGAATTAGGGGCACGTACCATGGCGTCATACTCATTCCACAAACTTTCAATTTAGTGAAGTAGGCAGAGACTGAATCAGTACCTTGTGATAAGGCAGCAATAGCTCTGTGTATCTGGAAAATTCTCATGCGATTGACTTTATCAAATCGCTCTCTTAAGTCTTCCCAGACCAAATGAGCATTCGAGGCATACACAATACCACTAAGGAGCTCTGTCGACACCGTGTTCATGAGCCATGAAAGAACAATTGTATTACATGTCTCCCACTGTTCATGCAATTCTGTCTTACACGACTCCTTTGTGTAGGTGCCAGTCACCAACCCTAACTTTCTCTTTCCCAATAGAGTGATCTTCATTGTCTTGCTCCAAAGCCCATAGTTCTTTGATCCTGTGAGCTTCACAGGAATTAGGACAATACCAGGAGTGTCTGACGGACCAAGGTACAGTTGATGTGTATATGGAACTGTTGATTCTGCCATTGGTGAACTCAGATTCAAAATACACGTACTAGACGAAGGATCGATAAACTTGAGGAAGCTGCCGCAAATCATATTGACTAATTCGTGTGGATCACCAGCATCGTCCACCCTAATACCATGCTAAAATCAGTGTTAATGTGCACTTGGAGCTTGGAGCTTGAGAGATTCTAATGGAGGAAGCTTCTAGAAGTGAGAAGAAGAGAACATTTCAGAGAAAACGATAGCTTCTGTTCATTATCCACTGAGAAGGAGGTCGTTATATACAAGACTCAACCGACTAATTAACTAATTAACTTAGCCAATGAGACACTGCGATGTCGACATCACTAACTAACAATTACAGCTCACTAACTAACAATTACAGCTCAAAATATAAACTGATAGCTCCATTTCTCTCATCTAATCTTTCTTTATGATTGTGTTCTTCCTGGTATGTAGGTCTTGAAATATGTTGAAGGAATATGTTGGGTCATGCATTATTACTACCAAGGAGTGTGCTCCTGGCAATGGTCTGTCCTGCTATCTTCTTTCCTGACTTGATGCTTCTTAGCATGAGCATTATTTGGTTTTATGTCATTAACATGTCAAGCTTTGTTTTTAGTGAACTTTCCTGAGCAATTGATGATTGGTGTTTAATTTTGTTTAGAAAACTCAGCTAAGTGACCCTTAATCGGATTGCCAGTGGGTCAATATGGTATAAGTCTAGTGCATCTTATTTTGACAGCTGGCCAATCTTTGACAGAAGAATGCATGAATCTGCAAAATGTGATATATCTATATTTGGAGCTATACTAGGCAGATTTGTCTCTAGCACAAAAGATTTCAGAAGTATATGGTTTTGCTCTACCCTTTTCTGGACAAGGATGGTTTTGCTCTACTTTCTGCCTTTTTATTTCAGCTTTTTCTTTCAGGAAGTTTAGTTTGGTCGGGTCTTGACCATGTTGTTCATTGGTTATTGCTAGTATAGTCATTCTTCCCTCCCCCTTCTCCTTCTATGCGTGTTATCTGATCCATTTTGGCTGTTAAATTGTTTAGGTATTTGGTGTTGCATATTTTCCATTAATTAGCTATTTTTGCCAAATTGGGAAATTAATGGCGCAGTTGTTCTGTTTTGATATGAAACTGCAGGTTTTATCCTTATCACTATGCTCCATTCGCATCTGATTTTCATGATCTTGACCGATTGAAAATCCACTTCACAATTGGCAAGCCCTTCAAGCCTTTTGATCAGCTAATGGGTGTCCTTCCAGCTGCAAGGTATTAAAAACCTATTCTCTTTTTGATTTGTGTAGATGGTTTTGTTCTTCATTTCTTTTATAACAGAGCTGGTGTACATGACAGTGCACAAGCACTTCCCGTTTCTTACAGGAAGTTGATGACAGATCCATTGTCCCCTATTTTAGACTTCTATCCTAGTGGTAAGGTGGATTTTGAAAACAAAAATTGATTCCATTGCTTAACGAATATCCCTTCCTTGAGATGTATTAAAAACATATTTCGGCAGATTTTGAGCTTGATATGAATGGGAAGAGGCATGCTTGGCAGGTAATTTCAGATAATCTACTTTATTCTTACAATCTATTGCTCGTATCACTTTCTACTTCTAGTATCTGAACCTGCTGTGGATCCCTCTTTTTCCCTGTCCAATTATTGTTCCTCGTGCAAACTATTCTTTTTCTTTTTGAGTTAATTAACTGGGAAAACATTAAGGATGATATCAATGTTTCTTGTGGTTTGTAGGCTGTTTGTAAGCTGCCATTTATTGAAGAGAGCCGTCTTCTATCTGAGATTGCAAATGTTGAAGATACTTTAACGGTAATGTAACTAATATTATAACTGAAGAATAATGTTGCAGATGCCAGCAGTAATTCTTGGAATTGTTTGAGCCTTGGCAACATTGTTTCCCATCACAACATCTAGCCCCTGAACTTTACATCTATGTATGTCTGACATACACTTAATTCTTGTACTGTTTATTGTGATTTAGGTTGACGAAAAGCACAGAAACAGTCTCGGCCTTGATATGTTGTTTGTTTACTTGTCACATCCTCTAGCAACGAAGATCCTTGCTTTTTGTGCAAGGAACAAGGACAATCCAAAGTTGCCAAAGGCTAAAGTGAAAAGGAAAATCAATCCCGAGTTCAGGTGATATGATCATGGCAGGTGCCATTCAGGAAGTGGACTTGCTCTTGTTTTATATGTTTATGAGATTTGAATAGTTTGGAGAACTGAGGAGTGACTTCACCATTTTCACTCCGTTGGCACAGATTAAAATTGTTGCTTGGAGCATCGATTGGTAGAATCATGTGCACTCTTTGTGGCTGACTCACTAGAGTAACATAGGCGTACATCACGTAGCAGATTCATTCTTTCTTCCCCGTAAACTTGGATTAAGGAACATGGGAAAAGCTTTTGCTTCTTCTTATGTAGTATCAAGTGAGGCTGTGTTCGGCTATTGTTCTTTGGGTGGTTAGGTTCCTCTTATTTGCCTGAGAAGATTTCAACTACTGGTCGTACCTTAATTGGAATGAAGTGTCTCCTTTCTAGCTAAGCTGGTTGATTTCTGCCATTGCCTGCTATGTAGCGCGGACTCTCCAAAATGTTGCCGCACCAGTGTCGGATTCTCCAAATATACACTACTTTTGGAGTATCCGACACGCACCCGGCAACATTTTCGGAGAGTCCGAGCAACATAGATTGCCTGAAAATGTTGCCCCTATTAAAACCAATCTTGTTATACAGTTATAGTGGCACACGGTCTGGGAGGGTGCTCTTCTTGCAGAATCCTAGGGGACACAATATAACTGGACTTTCATCTTTACATGTATAAGAGTTAACCTAAGTTCGTCAGAAAAGGGGATGTCTTTTGATTTTCTACTTTTGGTGTCTTCCTGGGTGTTCTATAATAGTTGCATTACATGTGCTGGTTGCTGATTCTTTTTCCTTGTAAATAAAGAAAGTATTCCAATGTCTACTTGTCAAAAAAGCTCTGCCGCTAGATGCTGACTGAATTCTTTTGGCAGTCATGGAATGAATGGATTCATATATCTTTCTGATAAGCCTGTATGTCGTGTTGAGGTCTATCCACCCGTTGAGGACATGGATGTGATAACAGATAATAAAGTCATGTACGTGTTTTTCTGAATTTGTTTGCTTCAAATATGCAAAAAGTAGGGCTACAGTCTTCTCTTGAATGATTACATTTTGATGTTCTGCAGATCTGTGTTTTATAAAGTCCCTTCTTTCCATCCTCACATTCCTAGGCCACCAAAAGGAGTAACAATGCCTAGAAAGGTATGTGAAGGCGTTTTCTTTGGGCTTTTGGCGATCATCAATTGTGCTTTCTTATATGCATGACCGTTATTTTGTGGCATTATTATTGGAATACATTTTGTATAAGGAACATCTATATTTTTTAGCTTCTCTCAATTGTTATCTTGATGAATAGAAAGATAGCTTTGAAAAGGTTAGTATTTTGTATTTCACGTCTATGATATAGATTTTTCCAGTTTTCTGGTGAAATTGTGTGAAGGTTTGGAATTCAAGATTTAGCAACTAAGAATATCAGCTACATGTTTTAATTAGGACTGAGGAAAAGATAGAAAATTGGGACAAAATATCAGAACTGCCTGAAGTCCATGGACTAAGTCACCACCACTTTAGTTTGGCACCCCTATTTTGTGAATTGGATGAGATATTTAACTGTTTATATTGAGTTCATTTCACATCGATTTCTGGTGACCTCAGGCAGACATAGTTAGATGAGACTAAAATAAGCAGTTCCGCAAAATGAAAAACTGAATGTAATTCCTTTTTTTCTTTGTGTGTGTTGTAGTCTTAACGTTTGCAGATGTCCAAGTCTGCTGTTTACCTCAAATGTGCAGACATCTCTTTACATCTTAAAAGTATTCGCTTAAGATGGCACTTCTAGTTATCAATCTTAGTGTTACTGCACCGCTCAGTCGATGAAATGACGAGCTAAACATCAACTAATCACTTAGTCGTAATATCATATCCTACATGTCATATGATACGCTTTTCTTTTTTTATTTTTCTTGTTTAACTTATAAGTTCTGTGTTCTCTTGTAGGTTATCTCCAAGGATGGAGTCCACCCTCAACCTTTATTATGGCACGAGAAGACAGCTGTTGCTGAACACAGATATTCTAGAAGGTAAGATGTCCTGTTGTATATGTTTTCTCAAATATTCAGCTTGGAGAAGGTAAGACATCCTGTTGTATATATTTTCTCAAATATTCAGCTTGGAGACAGTTGCTTGGATTTCTCACCATGTGAGATATGCAGTCAGTCAGAGTAGTCTATTTTCGACAGCGCTACAAGTAGCTGTTTAAAAACTCTGATGATCTCTGCTCTGTCATAACCTATACAGGTGCATACCCCACAATTCTGTATCAGGACCTCGTTTGGCAAAATTGGCTCATCAGCTTGTATCAGAAAACTGTTTCCTGAAGCACCAAGTGAATGGAGATGGTGGCAATGATAGCCACAGTAAGAAACGAAAGAAGAAGCGTAGTGCTGATAGAAAGAAGCGTACCGGTGCTGAAAGAAAGAAGCGGAAGAAGCAAAGACAAGATACAGTAGTGTGCTAGCTTCGTTGGAACCACCACGCATTACGCCAAGACTTTCCTTGATGATTATTGGTGTCAACTTGTAGTTAACGTTGAGTGTCATTGCTTATTGCATCAAATTAGGATAGAGGCCTCGGCAGGATGATGAGGAGGGCCTAAATACGAGGCTGATCTCCACGTAGATCTGGTGACACGAGAAATCCCACAAAAGTGCGAAGGGTGTAATAACTTATAGCTCCTAATTCATTGTCATTCTACTTTTCCTTTTCAATCTTATTTATTCTTCTGTAACTTGCATATGCTTATAAGTTCCAAATTTTGATTCTAAATTATTCATCATTAGTTGTAAGATCATTCTGCTGCCTTTAGGAAAAGATGTTTTGCCAAATTCTTGTTTTACGATCCTTATTTTAACGAGCTATAATTATGCAAGTGGGTAATAGTATCAATTGCCTGTTTAATACTTGATGCATTTTGTGGGTAAAAGGGTACACCAATTGTGGTGAAACATGATCAAGCAGCTATAACCATTACTTGTCCAAAAACATACACGAGATTTGGAAAGTTGAAGCGATTCTGGATTCTACTTAGTCCATTGTCAACTGTTGGAAAGTAACTGCTCTTCCCACCCTAAATGGCCCTGTCGTACTTTAGTTCACATCACGATCGTAGTCGGCACATAGGAAAATACGCAGTTCGGAACTAGATAATGTTAAATTAAGAGTTAAAATCTTCTTCAATTCCTTGATAGAGGATGAACATTTGATTTGAGCAAGCCAGAAGGTTGAAATGGCTCATTTTCTCTGGAGCTCGGTATATAAAAATGAATGAAACATGTTTTTGTTGCGTACGGGAACTAGATTTCATATTGGAATTTAATAAAACTAGATGGTGTGTGCTCATGCTATGCACGAACATATGACCGACATTGTTAGAATTTAATATTAATGTACATGACACGTAGATGCTTATATACATACATGGAGTTAATTCAGCAAAACATAAAGTCAAGCCAAACGATTTAGACTCATCATCGCACTGTTTCAGCCACAAATTCATTGAGTTACAAGACTTCGGTGTATTGGGTATCACATATAATTGTACAAAATAGAATAGTAGAGTAAATTTTTAGTACATAGTTTTATATATTCTATTGTATAGAAAACAAATTACATGAGTTGCTAAGTGGGCGTTTGGACATAAGAATTGTAAAATTTTTTTTAAAAAAAAGTGAAAATATTTTTCAAGTGAAAATGGTATTAGAAAATTAAATTTGTGTTTGGACATGAATAAAATTTTAGGTTGTTTTTGAAGTTTTGTGAGTGAAAATTTTGAAAAACAGCTTTTTGGAGTTTTTCAAAATTTCGAATAATTTCAAAATTCATCTTCATGTGAAAACTGAAAATTTTATGGCCAAACACTGATTTCGAAAAAAAGTAAAAATTTTCAGAAAAAAATAATTTCTTTTTATGTCCAAACAGGCTCTAAGTATCACTACATGGTCCTCCTGCAGTTAATTAAGGGTGTATTTGGTATGAAGGAAAACATTTTCCGGAAAATGTTTTCCATGTTTGGTGGGCTTAAATGTTTTGGAAAATATTTTCCTTATCAATTCATTTTTTTTCCAATTGGAGGAAAATGTTTTCTTTATCAAGAGAAGGGAAAATATTTTCCAAAGCTCCTTCTCAACCTTCCCCACCCTCACCAACCCACCCCACCCCCTCTCCAAAAAAAAGGTTTTTTTTTTCTTCAAATTTCAGTTTTTCCGTTACCACTCACCCTACTACCCCTCCATTCCCTCCCCCGCAATTTTTTTTTTTAACTTAATTTTTTTTTTGCAATTTCAAATTTCTGTTTTTTATTTTTCTGCACCACCCACTACCCATCCCAATCCCTCCACCTGCCCCCCTCCCCCCGCACCAAAAAAAAAAATTTACTTTATTTTTGTAATTTAAATTTCTGTTTTTTTCGTTTTACTGTCCCCCCTCCCCCAGCCCTGCCCCCAGCCCCGCCCCCTCTCTCGCACAATTTTTTTTTTTTTACTTTTTTTTTGTAATTTTTTTTTTCTTTGTTGCTCTCTTGAGCCGAGGGTCTCCTGGAAACAACCTCTTTGCCCTTCGGGGTAATGGTAAGGTCTGCGTACATACTACCCTCCCCAGACCCCACTGGTGAGATTATACTAGGATGTTGTTGTTGTTGTTGTTGTTTTTTGTAATTCAAATTTTTGTTTTTTTTCCGTTTTGCTGTCCCCCCAGCCCCGCCCCTCACCCCCCCCCCCCCCCCCCGGGACAAAAAAATTTTTTTACTTTTTTTTTGTAATTTAAATTTTTGTTTTTTTTCGTTTTACTGCCCTCAGCCCCTGGCCCCTCCTCACCCCCCCCCCCTCCCGTAAAAATATTTTTTAAATATATTTTTCAATTTTAATTTTATTATTTATCGGTGTAAATGGTTCAAAATTTTACAAGTTCCAAAATTATGAGTTCGAAGGTTTATGTGTTTGGAAGTTTATGGGTTTAGAAATTATAAAGTTTACGGGTTCGAAATTCCGTGGTTTTGAAAGTTTAGCGGTTGGAAAGTTTATGAAATTTGTGGGTCCGGAAGGTTGTTGGTTTGAAAGTTTATGGATTCATGTTTATTATATCTAAATTATTTATGAATACTCTTGAGAAGTCATTTTCCTTAATTTGCGTACCAAACACCGGAAAATGAATAAGATTACTACTTGTTTTCCAAGAAAACATTTTCACGAAAAAAATTTTCCGTTATACCAAACACACCCTAAATGGAAAAAGTGAACAAGTTATAATTTGAATTATCCTTGTTCCACGAGCATGGTAGCCATTAAAACATGTGTGTACACGTTACAAACTCAATAGCGAGCTGCAATCTAAACTTCTTCAAGCTAAAATATTTTAACAAGTAAGAAAATGAAAGTAACTTCGTCTACTATGAGTATGTCAATCCTGCTTAAATGAAAGACACACAAAAGTAAGAAAATTGTTGCACAAAAAAGCACTTAAGGATCCTTGAAACATAAATTATTATTCCATGACCAAGGAGAGGTTCCACTGACAGATCAGTTATATTCCAAGCAAACAAATTCAGCATGCAATGAATTAAACTTTCTGTAAAGCATTCTAAGAGATCATTAAAAGAGTTAGGTGCTTCACTTGGTCTGGTTAAAGCCATTTTGCTATCACTTTTTCTTACAACATATATTTGTTAAAGAAAGGGCGAAATTCCTATAACACATCAGCTGACTTAAGATGCCATACAACAAACAACAACAACAAAACCAGTATGATATTAACAGGTGGAGTCTGGGGAGGATAGTCTATACGCAGACCTTACCCCTACCTAATGTAGGTAGATAAGCTGTCTCCAATAGACCCTCGGCTCAGGAAAGGCAAGAAGAAGAGGAAAGCAAGGAAGGAAGAAAGAAGGAAGAGAAAAGAAAAAGGGAGAGATAAAAGATAAGTAGTACCAAATAATAGCAACGGGGAATACAATACTTGAGACGAACAAAACCACATAACGTAATAAAAATCTAAGAAAATGAAGGGACATGCATGCTACTAAGACTGTAGATGAACAACTAAAAACTACCCACTAACCTTCTACCTTAATCCTCGACCTCTACACCCTCCTATCAAGGATCATGTTCTCAGTGAGTTGACGCAGCGTCATGTCCTGTCTAATCACCTTTCCCCAGTACTTCTTAGGCCTACCTCGACCTCTTCTCAAACTCCCAATCGCCAACCTCTCACACCTCCTGATAGGAGCATCAATGCTTCTTCTCTTAAGATGCCATGCAACTCAAGTGAATATGTTTTTTCTTGTACTGAAGAAGTGACAGGAGTCAGTATGAAACTACCAAACAAGTTCAGTAAAACCAACAACAAAAAATTGAAGACAAAATCATTCTTTCCTAAAGTACCTATAAAATGAAAAATATAGGACATGCTAGTTCATTCCAATTTAATACGAAAGATGATTATTAAGCTATACTAACTTGTGAATTTCAAGTTAATTCATTGAGTAACAAAGTTAAAGGAAAGCTGTAGACAGGAACTGCCGGTGATAACCCCGTCAATGGTGGTTCTGTTGCATCTTGAAGTGATGAAGACAAAAGTAGAGCTTTGATAACTGCTTTTTGGCGCATTAAAATGTAAACAATGTGTTGGTCCTAATAGGTAGGATCATAATTCATTACAAGATATTACATTAATATATTCTATGAAATGCACATATATTGTAAATTTAGATACCAATAAATCTCAATAATTTACTTTAGTTGAATTAAATGGATTTCTCTCATTAAATAGAGTAGGACATATTTAGGCTGCAAGTTAGTAAAATAGGGAGAGCACCCCAGCCCTCCAAAAAAACCATAGAAGTTTAATATCATGTTGACCATATGTGTATGTGATAAAAGAAAACGTGCGTGCGCGCACAACTAAAAATGTACGTTGTTAGGATAATTAGTCATTCCAAAACAAAGACAGGCAGCTAAACAAACTTGATTTAACGAAGAAAAAAATAAAGTACAAAAATTAACTAATTGTAGTTCCCCTTTTGGAACGAAGATATCACAAGCATTCACCATAAAGATTACGAAAAGAAAAAGTTTTGCTCGTAGAATTAAACCCGGCATAATAAGCAAATAAAGATGTGTGCTCATTAGTTAAGAACCCAACCATCAATATAAATTAATGTACAAAATAATATAGCCAATAGCTTTTGTACATCTTTCATATGATTGCTTTTAGACAATTTATTCCTGCAACTCCTGTCCCAAAAATAGATAAGTCATACTTTCCTTCTTGACAAATTCTAATTTTTTTTGGAATTTTTAACTTATGTGGCAAAGGTTGATACCTTATTTATTTTAAATAAATATCTTTTAAAAAAATTATATTTTATAGCTATCTTTTGATTTTTATAGCCAAATATCTATTTATGGTCACCTCCTACACTTAAGCCATAAAATATGCTTTGTATTATTTTTCTCTCATTCTTCAGATTTTTCTACATCCTCTCCCTCTCTAACGCCAGTCTTTCTCCATGAATACAACCATGATTCTTCACTGATTCATCTCCAATGTCGAACGGAATTTTCATTGCCAATAGCCTGGGGCTCTGAATCAATGTCGAAATCGAACCATATCTTCAATTTCCTGAACTATACTTTCAGGCTGCCCCTCGACGGCGACCTTTGTTAAACAAGTATCGACAAAGACCCATTAATGGGTGTGGCTAAACTGACAAAGTCGAGGTTCTAAGTATGATTCAGGCTCGTGGAATCATAAAATCTTTCCCTAGATAGTTCTTTATCCCCTTGTTGTCTTTACTTGCTCAGATTCGAATTATTCAAGCTAGTTAATTCCAAACATTGTATCATTAAACTCTATTGGTAAAATACGACCATAATACATGGTTAACGTGATGGATGACTCATGGCGAGTATCTCCCAGTGAGGTGTCTAGACATCATTAACCCTTATAGCCAGTGGCGATTCAGGGTTTTTGCTCGACGGCGGATTCGCTGGAAATTAGGGTTTGGTCCTGAACAAAGACGACGGAGTTTGGGGCTGAGCAACTTGATTTTACTGTTAATATATTTCAATATATTTTCAACGTATCGCGCTGTATTTTCATGTATTTCATTGTCTTTTTTCATTGTAATTCAATGTATCTCGCTGTATTCCATGTATTTCATTGTATTCACTGTTTTTTATTTCATTGTATTTCAATGTATCCCGCTGTATTCTATGTATTTCATTGTATTCACTGTCTAGCTATATGCCATGAATGTATTCATATATTTTTTTAATTAATATAATTTATGTATTCAGATGTATTATATAATTTCTCTGAAAATTGCTATATTTTTGGGGTATTTTTCGGTTGAGAATTTTTTTTATAACTCGAAATACAAAATTTGTGTGTTGTAATTGAGTTTGTTGAGTTATATTAGGAGTCTATTATGTTAATTGATTCACTTTTCGTTTAAAAACAGTGTAATCCCCTGATTCACGCCGTGAATACAGTCGAATACAATAATTTGTCTAGCTATAATCCATGTTTCACCATGAATACAGTCGAATACACTCGAATACAACAATTGATTAGCTGGACTTCCCTGATTCACGCCTATTTTTGCTGCAGTAGCTTAAATACATCTAATGCATCTTATAACAACACAAAACATATTTATAATCCGTAATATAACAAATGGTATCTAAATCTATAGATAGCTAATCACCACTAAAAGATAGTGCTTTTATGAAAATTTCTCATTTTTTTTTTGATAATCTCAATGGACTTCTCCTCTATTTTATTTTTCAAAAACACAAAGACATAATGTATAAGGAAGAGGAGCCCGCTGACTTCTAGGCCTTCACAATTCAGTGCCATAGGCCAGAGCTGTTGGATATTTCAATGATTTGAATTTGAATTTGGATATTTTTAAAGAGATCCAAGCTTATGATATGCAGGGACTTCCAATATAAGCTGAATTTATCAACCACTCATTAATCAACGGAGGACAGCCACCTGATATTCCTTCCAATATTAATTCCTTGTTTGAAGTTTCTCTTCTTGACGTAAGCAATTGGCACATAAATAATTGAAGACACGTGTAGTAAATGTAAGCAATCAATACATACATTTCTTTTTTGATCACTAAGCTAAAACTTTATTAACAGAAAGCAGGCATATCATGACCGTTATTCACCCATGGTTGTGATGGTGCCTAACCTGATTTTTAGGCAAGCCAACACTCAACAATAACAATAAAATTCTATTATGAAGCAATTAACTGAGTCATGATATAAATAAAAATCGAAATAAGTCTCAAATATCAATATCACAAATACATGAATCCCAAACAGGATCTAAACATGATTACAACTGTCTCACAAACTCTCCCAAGACCTGGTGTCACAACAACGTTACGAGTAATCTCAACTAACAACAATATCTGTCGGAAAAAATACATAGAAAGACATAGATAAGTAGGGAAGAGGGAGGACCCAATGTGCTGCAGATCAAATCATAATTGGCAGCTCACCAAGAAGTCTCCAGCAAATACTCCTACTCAACTCAATGAGTACCTCTGGTACATGCGTCAGAACCTGCACAAAAATATGTAGAAGTATAATATGAGTACAAAATTACAACACTCAATAAGTATAAAGTCTAGCCTCGAATAAGTAATGACGAGGGGTCTACACAAACATTTACTAGCACACCAACAAGCATGTGAAAGCATAATTAGATCATGATATCATTAATCAAATACGAGTTGGGTGCGTCTTGGGTCGAAATAACCTTGTCCTGGGCGAAGTAGAACAACTTCCCATCATCCAGCGTCCAGGGTAGCGTGGGGAGCTAGCCCTGGTGCTGGAAAATTTTTGCCTCTGGAAACTGGGCCACAAGTATCGCCCCACGCTACCTATGGCGCTACACTATCTCAATTTAGTTTTGTTCTATTTTTGCTTCAACTCATGCACTTTCGTCCTACATTGCCTCCTAATGACTCCTACACATAAAAATACTATGAATTAGCACAAATTATTAGATTACACATCCGAAATTTACGAAACATGAGTAAAATACGGGGCAATATGCATATAAATATATATACTTTAAGCCGAATATCAATGATAATTTAAATGTGTTAGTTGAAAATTTTAATTTGTAGGTTATCTATGGATGTTTAAGTATGTCTTTTATTTTGGCATAATATTTAAACTGTTTCTGCTACTAGACAGATTTCAATAGCTAATTTTGTCAGTGTCAAACTTGGTTGTTTATATATATGTCGGATTGTTTATGTCAAGCCTTGCTTTTTCTTCCACAAAAAATATCATATATTTGACATTATCATTGTACATAGGGTTAAAAATAAATCATACAATATACTTTAATAATTAAATAAAGCAAGAAGGAAATTACAATGATTAGTGCTAATACAATAACTAAAATTACCATGATCCTGACCCTTTTTTCTACGTTGCTCTCTCTCTCATTCTTGATAACAACACTGGGCACTTGTTTGTAGTGACCTGGAAGAGGTGGGTCAAACCGCCTAAAAAAAGTGTACAATTTCTTCAACCATAATTTGAGCGGCCATAAAACCTTCTTCATGGATTTGTTGGCTTTCATGTGATGCAAAACTTACCTTCAATTCCCCAATGACAAAATATACAAATTTTCATTATTTTCTTGCTCCGGAGTATTCTTAGCGATTTTGGAAAAGGAAAAATATTACTTAGCTGCTTGGAAAAAACAGTGACAAGTGAGAAATGTATCTTTAGCTTTTAAAAATGGAGGATTAATAGAGGTTTTTAAGAAAAAAAAAAAAAGAAGAAGACACTGAAATAAAGAAAAATTTGTACTGTTGGGCGTTGGGAGGGGGGGCTTTCATGCTCCTCTGCATCGTGTTCCTCACATAGCCTGCTGATTCGGACCAACTGACACCACATATGCATGATCAGTGATCAAATATGTTTATTAGTTACCAATAAATGAGTTCGAGCGTTCGAATGAGAAACTCCAAAGTTCATATATTGGCTTATAAAAAATAGACAAGTTTAAGTGACCACGAAGCCATTTCGCCAAAAAACTATTGCATTAATGTATCAAATTGAAGTAAAAGTAGTAGTGAGGGAGTAGACAACAACAAATCCACTAGAATATCAGTAGTCGATTTAGATCATTTAGGGCATAGAAATATGTGTACAAAAGTCTCCAATCCTTGATTTTAGAAGCAGGTTAATCTACCTATCATTTAGTTCCTTAACTTATGTTGACCATCTTTTTACATGACAAGTAGAAGACGAAAATTCTTTAAAAATTGTACACTAGATTAGGTGGTGGAAGTTACCTGTAATAGTTGAGGTGCGGGCAAACAAGAGACCACCATTATTTTGAAAACGAAAAGATTAATAGAAGATGGGAATTCTCATAATGGAGGGTGCCTGTAGTTAGAATTGAAGGATTGTGTATAGGTGTTCGTAACATGCAGCGGAAGACAATAACAATTCTAGGCAGATTTTTTCGTGTTTAAAATTTATTTACATGTCAAAAATCGAATCTAAGACGTACATGGTGAAGAGAGTCTCATTTCAAAATTTCTTCGATAGTGCAAAGACTCTATGCGTATCCACATCGAGACCGATCCTTGCTATCAACTCTTTGATCAACGAAACCCGCGAACAAAATTGAACGAAGAATATTGTATTGAAATTTTTCTCACAAATCTCAACTCAATGTTAGAAAAACAAGAAACACTTTTCTTATAATTGAATTTTCTCTCTTGGTTGTACTCTCATTTTCACAAAGTGGTTTTCTTCTCAAGAATTAATCATAATGCGACAAATTTTCTTCATCACCCTTTATATAGGATCACCTATAAACCATTTTCCTATTTGGGTGAGGTAATGATTTACTTAGGGTAAAAATTTTATTTCACAAATAAACTTTATCGAATTTTATGGAAAACAGGACGTCTCAATTGAAATGTGATTGCCGAGTCTTTCATGTGAATCCTCCAACTCAAAGTTGGATTCTCTTATTTATGAACTTTTATATTAATTTAATATCTATCATAATGCGACAAATTTTCTTCATCACCCTTTATATAGGATCACCTATAAACCATTTTCCTATTTGGGTGAGGTAATGATTTACTTAGGGTAAAAATTTTATTTCACAAATAAACTTTATCGAATTTTATGGAAAACAGGACGTCTCAATTGAAATGTGATTGCCGAGTCTTTCATGTGAATCCTCCAACTCAAAGTTGGATTCTCTTATTTATGAACTTTTATATTAATTTAATATCTTCCTATTATATGAAACTACCGATTATACGTTAATAATCCAATTCAAAAATGGATTTATTAACAAGCCTTTATTAATATTATATTTTATATACATCTCTTATATAAAATAATATTAATTATATATATCACATATATTTCAACCAAGAGATATAATTTAATTTCTATTCCAAATAAATTTTTTAATTTGTTCACAATATTAATTATATCCTTTGTGCTAGCAAAGAATATAATAATATTTCATTTGGACTAATAACTAAATTTATTTGACTAATTAAATTCCTTAATTTAATTATCAAATAATAAGTTAATTAATCTTTTAGCAAAGATCAGAACACTCGTAAGTGTGCGACCCCATAGGTTCAATACTAAACTGGTAGTAAATTGACCAAATCAATATACTAATCAAGGGTGGCGTCTAGCAACACTCCTTAACGACTGGATAGCTTGAAGTATACAATTTACTCTCAAGAACCAGTAGAAGAATAATATAGTAATTCCTTCTGTCCTTATAGCTCTGGATCACCCTAGGATATGGTTCAACTGTCAAATCCTAATAGGCGACCAACTATGTGTTCATGTCAAATATAATCGACCATTGAATGACCTAAGAAACTCTTTTCTTCTTTCATTCACTTGCCCTGGCCAAGGTCTTAATTTGGTCGTTTATAATTCATGACAACATGGAGCTTAAACTCATTACCAAGAGTTGGCAGATTCCATCTTGATCAATCACTAATTCTACAAGTATTTAATCGTACCCAATATCCTTTCAACTATCGCCTTAGGGCTATAAGTGTCTGGTATCAAAGCACAATAAATAACTTGTCAATTATTATAACGATTTCAGATCAAAGAAAACTCTTACATCACATTCTTCAAGAGAATATCCTAATGACAGTTTATGGTAATTCTAACCATTAGGAATTATCTAATGAGTCAGTTCAATGATCATATCTCTATATGCATCATCTATCGATGTAATTTAGTTAATGAGATCAACTAATCTTTATCCCATAAAGACGATCACATAAATATTGATCTAACTGGATTACTAATATCCAAATTAATAATCCTACGATCAAGAACAAATTTAGATTAAATTATAAGAAACTTTACTCTCATTATCATGATCTCCATCACGATGACAAGTCTCAAAATAGAATTAAGGATCTTATTAAATTAATCAAGTAATTAATAATAACTATGATAAAAGAATATTAGATACCATATATTTTTATATCAAATAAAGTTCAGAAAAATATGTTCAAATCATCAAATATGAGATTGGATCTAGGGCATATCTATTATATCTCTAACAATCTCCCACTTGCACTAGAGTCAATCGCTCTTGCACTTCATTCCCAATTTTCACTTGTGCTTGGCAAACTCCTTTACTTCAAGTGCTTTAGTGAATGGCTTTGCAGTATTTTCTTTTCCATCAACCTTTTGATTCTCAACGTCTCCACGTTCAATAATTTCTCTTATCAAGTGATACCTTCGCAGAACGTGTTTGAATTTTTGGTGTGATCTTGGTTCTTTTGCCTAAGCAATGGCTCCAGTATTATCACACAATAATAGAATTGTACCTTCTATTGAAGGAACCACACCAAGTTCAGTTAAGAACTTTTTCATCCATACAGCTTCCTTAGCAGCTTCACTAGCTGCTATGTATTCTGCTTCAGTTACTGAATCAGCTACTGTAGCTTGTTTGAAACTTTTCCAACTCACCGCACCACCATTTAAGGTGAATACATAACCAGAAGTAGATTTGCTATCATCTCTATCTGAAGAGAAACTTGCATCAGTGTAACCTTCAAGTTTCAACTCAGAATCTCCATAGATGAGGAATTGGTCTTTAGTCCTTCTTAAGTACTTAAGAATGGTTTTCACCACCTTCCAATGTTCCTCACCAGGATTTGCCTGATATCGGCTAGTCATTCCAAGGGCATAAGCCACATCAGGACATGTACATGTCATGGTATATATGAACTCTCCCACTGCACTAGCGTATGGGATCTTACTCATGTGTTCTCTCTTTTCAGGTGTTTTAGGACAATCCTCCCTACTGAGAGTAATTTCAGTGCCTATTGGTAGATAGCCACTTTTGGAGTTATCCATATTATACCTCTTTAAGATGGTATCAATGTACAAAGACTGGGAAAGTCCAAGCAGCTTCCTAGATCTATCTCTATAGATCTTTATTACTAATATATAAGCTGCTTCTCCCAAGTCTTTCATCGAGAATTGTTCAGATAGCCAAATTTTGGTACTTTGCAATGCCGGTATATCATTCCCTATGAGCAATATATCATCAACATACAACACTAAGAATATAATTGTGCTCCCACTAACCTTTTTATACATACAAGGTTCTTCTTCGCATCTAACAAAATTGAACTTTTCAATTGTCTTTTTAAAGCGAATATTCCAACTTCAAGTAGCTTGCTTTAGTCTATAAATGGATCTTTGGAGCTTGCAAATCTTATTATGATCATGCGGAGATGTGAAACTTTCAGGTTGTGTCATGTACACATCCTCTTCTAGCTCACCATTAAGGAAACTGTTTTCACATCCATTTGCCATATTTCATTGTCAGAACCTTGTGTCGCCTCTTCATAGGTCTCAAGGTGATCATCATTATGATCAACCTTATTTGATACATCATCTTGTACCATTAGATTTAATCTAGTTGGTACATGACGTTATCTTGTAGACCTTCTAAGAGGTTCTTGTACAACTTGTTCACCTTGTGCTGGATTTTGTTATAGTTCAATTTGGTTTGGAACTGGTTCATTAACCTGTTCTTGAACTTCATTTAGTTCTTGAACTTCAACCGTTGAAGATGGCAACTTCCTTGGTAACTTCAAAACATCCAATAAAGGTTCTTCAACTTGGATCTCATGATCTTTATTTTTGTGTTGATTCATTAGTTTCTTGAACTTCATCAAGTTCTATTTCTCCGTTATAATTTCCTTCTAAAAGAAATTCCCTTTCCAAAAAGGTTGCTCATCTGGCTACAAACACTTTATGGTCAGAAGGGTGATAGAAATAATATCCCATTGTTTCCTTGGGATACCCAATGAACCTATACTTATCAGGTCTTGGGTCAATTCTATCAGACTGTAGTCTCTTAACATAAGCTGGACAACCCCAAACTTTAATATGTTTAAGGTTAAGCTTACATCATTTCCATATCTCATATGGTGTTGTAGAGACTGAGGTAGTGGGAACTTTATTAAGTAAGTATGTTGCTGCTTCCAAAGCATATCCCCATAAATTTATTGGAAGATCAGTGAACCCCATCATAGATCTCACCATATCTAATAAGGTTTGATTTCTCCTTTCAACACACCATTGTGTTGTGGTGTTCCTGGAGGTGTCCATTGTGAGAGAATCCCATTTTCTTTGAAATATTTGGTAAAATCTTCACTAAGATATTCTCCACCTCTATCAGACCTTAGTACTTTGATACTTTTACCAGTCTGCTTCTCAACTTCACTATGGAACCTTTTGAACATTTCAAAAGATTCAGACTTGTGTTTCATAAGATACACAAATCTATATCTTGACATATCATCAGTGAAGGTGATGAAGTAAGAATATCCACCTCTAGCTTGAATTTTCATGGACCCACAACATCTGTATGAATTAGTCCCAATAATTCAGAAGCTCTTTCTCAACTTCCAGTAAATGGAGATTTGGTCATTTTTCCTTTGAGACAAGATTCATAAGTTGGATATGATTCAAAATCATACTTGTCAAGGTACCCTTCCTTGTACAACTTGTTAATTCTTTTCTCTCCAATATGACCAAGCCTACAATGCTAAAGGTATGTATAATTTACATGATTATCTCTTTTCCTCTTAAGACTTGAAACATGCATAATCAAATTAGCATTCACATTAGGTAAGACATAAACATCATGTTGGAGATAGATATTCACAAATAAATCATTACCATAATGAATAGAGCAAATACCATTGCCTATATTAATGTGAAATCCACGCTTGTCCAACATAGAAGCTGAAATTATGTTCAAAACAATTTAGGAACATAATAACAATCATCCAGCATAAGTACTTTACTCGTAGGCATTATTAAAGAAATTAATCCTACAACTACGGCCGCAACTTTTGCACAATTTCCAACTTTTAGGTTAGCTTATCCTTTCTTTAGTCTCCTACTTATCTTGAACTCTTGAAACATATTGCAGATGTTATAACCACTGCCGGTATTTAATACCCATAGTGAATAATTAGTAGTAGCTAAAGAAACCTTGAAAACATTTTTTATTAATGTCTCACCTTGTTTCTTGTCCTTTAGAGTTGCAATATACTCCTTCCAGTTTCTCTTCCAATGCCCTTTCTTCTTATAGTGAAAACATTCAGCATCATATACTGACGGCAAGATCAAATCTTTAGAAATCTCTTTACCAGACTTGTACCCCAACTTCTCATGTTCTTCGGTAAGAACAATCACATGATTGACAAGGGGTCCAATTGGAGAGTTTTCAATGTCCAACCGTATATCAACCATCTTCTTAAGATATTCAATGATTGCAGTTGGATCCATATTCTGATGTTTCCTCTAGAGTTCAGAACTCGTAGAAGCGAGAATGATGTGTTTAATAGCAAGGCATTCTTCCAAGTATTTCTGATGAACCTTGGTGCCTTGAACATCATTCTCTAGTGGGATTATCTTTGCAGGCTTATCGATCACATCAATGAGCTTTTCATGCATGAGAACAATTCTCAAATTTCTATAACAATCATCAAAGTTTGGTCCTACCAATTTGTTGGTCTCAAGTATTTCACGCAGTGATATAATAGACATAATGAGAAATCTAAAATATAGAAAAGAAAAGGCAATAATATAAGAACATATTTGCATATATCATAAAGATATGGACTTTTATCTAAATGACATTTCCACTAATTATTTTAAACTACCCTCATTATAGTTTACGAAATCTTTATTTCTGTTAGTGAGTAAAGGAATCCTTTAACAATATGTATGAGCCCTTTGAAAGTCAAGTCGTTTCTCACATATATTTTAAAGGTAGGTACTCTTACCAATTGTATCCCCATACAATTTCCTTAAATAGCTCTATGTCAAATAGTCCCCTGGTAGTCAGGTCGATCCTATTGGCATAGTTGAGTTCAACCATCATGATAGCAAAGAACTTATTAAATTTTATACTCCCCCGGGTGGTCCAGGCGTCTAGTGTAAAATTGAATAATTCTTTCAATCCATACATCTAATGCAATAAATAATTTTAACATATTCTCGAACTATAAGTCTCCTGGTAGTCAGGCCGCTCCTTATAAACAAGAAATAAGTAAAATTATTTACCTTGATGGATAGCTCTATAATAAAATATCTTATATTTTATTATTTAAGAACTCAAATTTTAGTAAGAGGGAATTGTTACTAAAACAATTTTTAATAACATGAAGATCAAATCTTTTATAGCATGTGAATTTAGTTCAAGTTGTCTACATGCTTAGTCCTAAATTGATTTACATCACATGTAATAAATAATTCAAAATTATATAATGAACAAGCACGTGACTTAAAACAAAATTCAACATCCTCTAACATGTTTAATCTATATATCACATATATCACAAAAAAGTGATTCATGCAAGGATATCATTATTAAGTAACATCTCATGAACTAATAACAATTAAAAATAACAATAGAATCATGTAACCTATTATATATTCCCATCGTATCTAATACAAAATTTCAAATTCAAGTTATGAACTATCTCAATAGTTATATGAATACATATTTTATCCATAATAAAATAGTATTAACATTCAAACGATTTGGCTATTGCACAAGACACTTATATTATGGTGTGAGCACGTGATTTTGCCTTACGAAAACTACTCCAAAATAAATCAAAAAATAAAATAAATTTCTTTTACTGTGTAATTCTTGAATTTGCGTGGAGTTAAATATTTGTGTTATGTCCGTAAATGTTTACTTTGTCATAATAAAATGAAAAATAAAATAAAATACATGTTGCATGCATATAGGATTTAACTATGCATTTGAAAGATAATTTAAATAAAATCACAAAAATATGCATTCGTTCTATTTTTAAATATGTTACTGTGTGATTAATGTTTTGACTATGTGTTAAATAGTTGTTATAAAGTAATTAATATTTTTGTGTAAGATTAAAATTGTTTTATAATTTTTATTAGGATTTTTTAATGATAAATAATAAAATAAAATAAAATAATAAGTTGTAAAAAAGAAAATCGGACCTGGACCTGAATCCAGGCCCAAACAAAATGAGCCCCACAAGCCCAGTCCAAACAAGCCTGTCCGGTCCAATTTACACGAGCCAAAACGACAGCGTTTGGTCACGCTTCATCAAAGACCGTTGGATTGAATCAATCCAACGGCGGAGATCTCACCCCCTTACCCGTAACCCTTTACCCGACCCTTTGACCCGATCCAGCCTGACCCCGAATTTCAACAAAACGACAACGTTTGGTTAAGTGGATTGATCTCAACCGTGCATCTTAATTGATCCAACGGATGAGATCAATCCACCCCACCCCTATATAAGTCCCAAACCCCTACCCCGGCCCCTAACTGAACACCCCCCATCTACTGTTCATCGTCCCTTCCAAAACTCACCCCTGACCCTAGCCGCCCTAGGATCCCACCGCCTGAAACCCGGCGGCAACAACGCCGCTGGTCACCAAAATAACACCCTAGAACCCCCTGAACATCCTCTACACCGATCTGACCTTAGTTTCCTTCAAATCAGACCCCAACTCTTCGAATATTAAATCGAAGGTGGGTCTGAAAACTTAAACCTTTCCAATGGCTCTCAAATTAACACCACAGCTTCTCCTAAATTCCCTCACCAAGGATCTGTTAGTTGCATGGTTCGAATCATACTGGAACTACTCGAATCTTCATTTGAAGATTCGAGTACAACCTGACCTTATCCCAACCTACTTCAAACTCACACCAGTTACCCCCTGACATCCCTCGTGCCTAGAACATCTTTGGTTTCCCTCGAATCTAACCAGAAATGAGTAAATCCCAAATCGAACCTTCAGGAACCCTAGAAATATCAAACTTCTGGATTTTGTCCAAATTGATTAAAAGATTGAGGTTTAATCGACCTTAGTCGAAGTATTTTCAGTGGAAAATACTTCGACTAAGGTCTGTTTGATTTCAAACAAAATCCGAATCCAAGTTGAGTCCAAGTCGGAATAAAATTGAAGGATTCAAAGGTATTTTTTCTGTTTCTTATGAGTATTCTACATGTATTCTTGTTTGTTTAATAACCTGTTAATTTTTCATGCTTTTATTTTTGATTAATTCTGTCATCTTTGTCTCCTACCCGTCTACTTAATCCAAACATGAATTATTTATGTTGGTTGTTATTGTTTACAATGTGTGTAATCGACTCGATTAAGTTCGTCGATTAGTTATATTACGAATTTTCATTTCTGAAAATGCTGACTGAAACAGTCTGCTTCTATTGTTTTAAACTGATTATGGACAAATGTTGTAAATAGTCAACTGATTAATACTCGTCAATTAAATCATGTTTGTTGGCAAATCAGTGAAGCAAAATGAATGTTGTGTATATGTTAATTTCTGAATCAATGAGTTTCAGGGCATTGTCAGTATATTGACAATGCTCCTGTGTTTGTTTGATTTTGGTTCAAATTTGAAGTTCAGTTTGAATTATTATGCTGAACTCAGTGTAATATTGTTGTAATGTCAAGTTTGAACTCAAGTTTACAAAAGTTGGTCAAATACAATTATGTTAGGAGGTTAATAGGATTGGTTATAGCTGTAAATCAGAAGGATAATTAAGTTTATACAGATTATAGAATCTGTTTTGCAGTAGGTTCTGATTTTTCAGTAATATTTCTGGGATAAAACAGTGAGGGTAATATGATAATAATAGTGGGCTGAAAGTGGGTGTTAATGGCTTTTAATTTAAAGGGATAATGGGAAACAAAAGGTAGTGGAATGCTGGAAATCAGGAAAAGGGTCACTTAATGGGATTTAAAGTTTTAAAAGCAGATTTTGGGGTATGATTTTATGATTTTAAAAGAAAGTAGGGGTCCAGGCAGATCTGTATAAATACAGGGACAGACATTAGAAGAAGGGATCTGATTTTTAAGGCATTAGGGAATACACTCAGAGATAAATATACACAGAGAGATATACAGAGGGAAAAGATAAAATTTGAGAGAGGAAAATCAAGCAGAAACAGAAATCTGAAAAGGAATATAGAAAGAAAGGAAAACAGAAACATTAAAACAGAATTCTACATCGGAAGTTAGTATTGAAGCTGATTCTGTGTTTTGAAATTGAAAGCTTTTTAAGTTTGCTTTGTTTTAAGTCTCAAAATCAGAAATATTACTCTTTGTATTAAATCTGTCCGGATTTGTTCGATCTCATTGTTCAGTTAAAAATCTGAAATTTCTTAAAAGTACTGTCACTGTGCATCTGGGTTCCTCGGGTCTTATTAATGCTAAAATCTGTGGGAATACTGGTATTTTGCTGATTTTGTTACTGCTGCAACTGCTGAAATTTACTCCTTCTACCTTCATTTCCAGGTACATATCTTTTCAAAACCTATGTTGTGAAGGGTTTCAACATGACAACAAATAAAGTTTGAATTGTAATACTATCTTCTATTCATTTGAGCTCTTTAGTTAAAAATTCAGCTTTGTTTCATGTTGGTTTAATAGTAGTATATTTCGACGTAATGGCTGTAAGTTAAATGTCATTTCTGGAAATTTGTATAAGTGTTGTAATAGGGTTAGTTTCGAAATTTTCATTAAGGGAAGGTATAATTAAGATTGTCAAGGTAGGAAACATGGCATAAAGTGGGCCATTATTTAAATTTTATGGTATTGTTAGCTAAGTAAAGAGTAATGTAGAAATATCAAGAAAACTATATTACTAACTCTTGTTGTTAAATAAGGTTAAGATGGTATTGATGGTATATTTTTTATAAGATAATAGATGTGTGTATAAACGTTGGCGAAAGGTGATATGATATAGCTTGTTACGATGTTAAAACGTTATGAATGTTTACGACATACAGTTAGGTTGCATGTAAGGTAATTTTATTGGATTGGCTTGTATAATAATTCCTTTCCTATAAACTCGATGCCTATCTACCTTCATAAAATAAATTAACCAAATAATTAGGCCTATTAGATTAAAAGCGAGTATATGAGAATAAAACGAGATGTACAAGCATAAATTGCAACACTTTATATCAATGGTAATTAGAAATAGAATTTGCACTAAGTAAATAATGAAAATTCTTGGAAAATATTTCCTCCCTTTTTGAATCATTTTTTTTAGTTTCATATGCAATTCATTCTTTGGTAGATGTATAATGTTGTATTTGCCGAAAATAACGTTAATCATATTTTTATTCTTTTCTTTGAATTTGAATAGTCTGGATAAATATAATTTATACGCGGAAATTATAATCGACGGGCAACATTTAATAAATTGTGAATTCTTTTCAAGAGTTTAAGGGTATCTTAAATGGATATTTCTCGTGATATAATAAACAATTTGGGGAAAGTCCATAATATTATTAACAAAGATTTTACGCAATCAGGGATGCGTTCGCGCACCCTGATTATATTTTAAAAAAAAAAGCAAAAATTCGGATTATGCGTACGCGCAATTTCGAGTGAATATTTAATAAAAACGAATTTCTTTGAAAAATATTAAATTTATTTCATAAAACCCGGGATGTGCGATTCACTATTTAAGAAAGATGAATATTCTTGATTCGACACAATTTCGAAAAATCATTGTTTTTTTTAATAAATATATTATCAAGATTATCGTGTACACGTGCGCGTGACACAATTCCACATTTTTTTTTAATTTATAACACGAATATACGTACGCGTGATTCGATTCAAAGAAGGGTCCTTAATTACAAGCAGTATAAATAAAAGCGGTAATAAAAATCATGCAATAAGGACGCATTTAGTAAAAGTCAAGATAATTAAGCCATTAATAAAAACAGTTGAGCGACCGTGCTAGAACCACAGAATTCGGAAATGCCTAACACCTTCTTCCGGATTAACAGAATTCCTTACTCAGGATTTCTGGTTCGCAGAATAATAAACAGAGTCATATTCTCCTCGATTCAGGGATTAAAAATTGGTGACTTGGGACGCCTTAAAATTCCCAGGTGGCGACTCTGAAATAATTAAATAAATCCCGTTTCGACTGTCCTTTAATTGGAGAAAACTCCCCACGCGCCCCGCGGGCGCGGTAAAAAGGAGGTGCGACAGCTCTGGCGACTCTGCTGGGGATTTGAAAAGTGTTACTGTATCCCAGAACCATTGGTTCAGGGTTTAAAGAATTCGAGCTTAAAATATCTGTGTTAATTGGCTTTATTTACTATATGATTTTCAACTGTTTATATGCTAATATGCTAAATGTTGCTTTTTACCGCTTTAATATTATTTGAATTGTGAATATATACAACTGTTACGAAACCCCCTTCTTTCTGAGTCTTCTGAATTTATGGTGTACACGTGCGCGTGACCCACCTTTCTGTTAAAGTCATACCAAATAAGACGGAGTTGGGACAAGTAACTAGGCCGGGCAGACTTTCGTGCTCCCGGTACGTTGCCCCCGCTTCGGCTCAAACTGTCCGTTTGGGTAAGCCAGGTTTAGAACAATCAACCTCAGGTTTTTCACTTAGAATAACTCAGCCATGTACCGGATCCCTAGTAGGAACGTATATTTGCATCATGTACATTTGGCCTTGGAGACTCAACACAGGGGTTGGGTCTGTCTAGGACAGGTGAACCCGAAATAAAAAGACCATCATGATGCATTCTACTTGCTACTTGTGCATTCATTTGCCTCGAACATGCTTGTTGACCAGCTTAAATGAAATCATGGTGAGAAGAGAGGAATAAAATGGGTTGTTTTTAAAAAAAAAAAATTCAAAAAAAAAATAGTTTAAATCTTAAAATAAATGTATTTAATAAATAAAAAAATTTTCGAAAATGATTTTTTTTAGTATAAATTTTCAAAATGAATTTTGACTTTATTAAAATTAAATTTCAGATACAAAATGAGCACCACACAAAGCCCCTCATCCACGAGTACAGAAGAATTTCTATTTCAGCTTCAAATGTGGTGGTATGATTAAGGCGAAAATGGTCAAAAATGGGTCGTCAAGCATTTGGGAAATCTCACGGACATTATGAAAGTTAAACCCCGTGATGATCTGATTGCGGCGTTAGTAACTTTTTGGGACCCCGTTCACAATGTCTTTCGTTTCTCTGACTTCGAGCTTACTCCTACATTAGAGGAGATAGCTGGATATGCTGGTTTTTATGGAAGTCTAAGAAATCAAAGCTTGATATTCACAAAGGCTCCTTCGGTACATCGATTCTTCGGTCTTCAGAACATCAGCAGTCAAATCAGGAAAAACAATGTCATCAATGGATGTTGTTCCTTCAACTTTTTGTATTCAAGGTTCGGAAAGTCAGATGGGTTCGAAATTCATGAGAAAGGCCTTACTAACAAACAAAACAAAGACACTTGGCAGATTCACCGTGGCTTTGCCTTCATGGTGGCTTTTCTAGGAGTCATGGTCTTCCCAAACAAAGAGCGAACAATTGATATTCGCACCGCGAAAGTTGTGCAAATCCTCACGACCAAAGAAAATCACACCCTTGTCCCCATCATTCTATCAGATATTTATCGGGCTTTAACTTTATGTAAATCAGGAGCAAAGGTCTTCGAAGGATGCAAAATTTTGTTGCAAATGTGGGTGATGGAGCATCTCCAACAATAGCCCAAGGTCATACAGTATGGGTCAAACAATGATAATTGCATCGAGAGCTATGAGGGAAGAACAAAAAATTATCAGGCTCCAGAAGGGATAGAAGCATGGGTATCTCATCTAAAGGCTTTAACGACAAATCAAATTGAATGGACTCTGGGATGGCTCCCGATGAGGGAAGTAATACACATGTCAACCTCAAATAGTTATCTACTACTATTGGGATTGAGAAGCATTCAGCCGTATGCACCACTGAGAGTCCTAAGGCAATTAGGGAGATATCAAATAGTTCCTGATGATGAAGATTTGAGTGTGCAAGTAATCGAATTACACCCAGAAGCCACTATTCCCGAGGCTCTACTTCAGCAGATGTGGAATGGGTGCCGATACTTGAAAAGTGATACTCAAGTCCCAGACGCTACAAAGGGTGAGATAAATCCTGGATATGCAAGGTGGTTTGAAAAACGGTCTCGCGTGGATGATGTACCAGAGCCTGAGCTAAGAAGGCCAACAAAAAGACCCCATGTTCAAAACTTCAATGATAAAATCCAAGAACGGTTGATCTGGGGAGAAAAGGAAAAAGGGTACAAAGCAACTATCCATGCCCTAAAAGAAAATCTAAGAAGCCTCAGTTTGGAGAAAGATTTGCAAGCACAAGAAGCCGAAGGCGAGAAAAAGAGTCTAGCTTGTGAGAATGAAAATCTTCATGCTCGATTCCAAAAAATGAAAAGAGTTTCTGAAACGCCAAAGAGGAGCTGGAAGGATCAAAAAACCATCGCCAATCTCTTTGAAAGAAAGCAAGATTATGATTCCATTCTTGCGGAAAACGAAAGGGCATTGAGCAAAGCAAAAGAAAGGATCCAACAATTAAACGAAGAAGCCAGATCTAAAAGGAACGCCAAGATAGGCAATCCGAAAAAGACAAGGCACAATTCAAGAAGGAAAAAGACTATTGGATGCGATCAGAAGACCAGCTTCGTGCACAACTAGAAGAGGCAAGAAGATGCAACAGAGAACATCAACAAGCAGACCTCGACAGGGAAAGATCGCAAGCAAGATTAGAGCAGGCCAGACTCCGAGCTCTGTTAGAATCAGCTCTAGATCGTGAAAACCGTGTCAGAGATATAGCCACCACTCGTCAGCAGTAATTGCAAGACCAAGACCAACGTCTCCAAGGTTTCAGGGCACAAATCCACGACCTGGCAGTCTTCACATCTCAAAGTTATGTAAACTGCCAAGGAATGGATTATGAAAGGTTTACAGAGCATGCGCCCACTTTTGCTCGTCATCTAGCAATGGAGTTGGAAAGGATGTATCGTACGCTGGGAGGCCATCCAGGTCAAGCCCCACATTGAGCAGATAATCCAATATTTGACAACAAAAGTGGAAAGTGGGGCATGTTGTGAGATGTTAAGAATTGTATCTTTTATTTTGATTTAAGTGTGTGTGTCTCAAGCCATTTTCTTAAAGTTTTCAAATGTAATTCCATCTTTGTGTAATGAATAAAAGTGATTGCTTTTAGTCCGAACTACGCAAGGTCTGATTCATGTAAGGCATGATACGTAGGCAATCTCTAGGATTCGACCACCACGATAAAAGATATATATAATAAATAAAAGTGAATGACAATAAAAATTTCAAGAAAGCTGGGACGACACAAGCAGCCGAGCAAATGCATAATAGAAAGGGATTATTTGTCTAGGAGCATTGCATCTCAACGTGTGATTATATATGTGTTAAACTCTCAAAACTAACAAGTTTGTTCATTTCCAGAATTCAAGCAGTTAGTTTCTCTAAAGAGTATACTGGCATATTATCACTATCACACAAGATCAAAAGGACCAATACCCGAAAGTATGTCTATCCCAGATGTTGACACAGGTATGGAGATAGAGGAGATGGATGTCGGGAAAATGAAAGAAGAGATGTTTAAGCTCAAGCAGCAAATGGCTGAGATGTACCAAGTCTGGTCTACAGGACAGTTACCCCCATCTTACCCAAATAACCCCGCTCCATCAATGACCCAAACTCAGGATAATATTACCACTGAATTATCCCCAAACTTCCCTATTTACCAGCACTACCGAGGCACCACCTCTCAGACACCGCAGTCTCCACCTCCGAAACCCGTTCCATATTTTCCTCCACCTATGACTCCTATTTTCGTAGCACCTCCCCTTGCTACATTCCACAAATCTCCTAGTGAGCCTACATTCCAGGCCCAGGACAACCAATATTGCCCCCGGAGCCCACCCTCAAAGCTTCCGAAATTCATTCAACTACTCCTCGTTTTGATCTCCCAACCGAAATTGACAAGCCAACTAAAAATGTTGAACAAAAAGAGATGTTCAGGAAGGTCAAGAGTCTAGAACAATCGTTCAGAGACATGCGAGGATTAGGCGGGCAAGTCAGTGTAGCATACAAAGATTTATGCTTATTCCCCAATGTACAATTGCCAGTTGGTTTCAAGATGCCCAAATTTGACCTATACAGCGGGCACGGCGACCCAGTAGCTCACTTAAGGGGTTTCTGTAGCAAGATGCGAGGAGCTGGGGGAAAGGATGAATTATTGATGGCTTACTTCAGTCAAAGTTTAAGCGGATCAGCTTTGGAGTGGTATACACGCCAGGACCATGGGAGATGGTACACCTGTGATGACCTGGCACAGGCATTCGCATACCATTTCCAATACAATCTGGAAATCATCCCAGATCGATTATCTTTGACAAAATTTGAGAAGAAACACAATGAAAGTTTCAGAGAGTATGGTTTTCGGTGGAGAGAACAGGCAGCAAGAGTGGATCCTCCTATGAAGGAGAGCGAAATGGTAGACTACTTCCTCCAAGCCTTGGAACCGACTTACTATGCCCATTTGGTTTCAGCGGTTGGGAAATCATTCAACGAAGTAGTGAAGATGGGAGGTATGGTGGAAGAAGGCCTCAAGACAAATAAAATCATGAGCTATTCAGCAATTAAGGCAACTACTCAAGCTATTCAAGGCGGGGTAGGAGGAATCGGAAGAAAGAAGAGGGAGGAAGCAACAGTAGTTGATTCAGGAATTTGGCCGGGACCCAGAGGTTCACCGCTTTACTATAATCAACAACGACCTCGCCAATCAGCTTACCACCATGATTCATCCCAACACTACTATCACCCTTCAGAGCCTCATTTTTCCATTAACCATGCTCAAGCATACAATCAGCCACCTGTTCACACCAATTGGCGTGCTCCTGTCACACCAAATACTTACCCACGAGCCTATCCCGGACCAGGTTTCAGGCCTAGGCCAGCATTCAGGGGAGAAAGGGAACAGAAAAAGAAAACTTACACTCCATTGGGAGAGTCTTACACTAGTCTATTCCACAGGCTGAGACAACTAGACATGCTGAGACCAATACAATCCAAACTACCCAATCCTCCTCCAAAGAATCTGGATTACACCATTAGCTGTGAATATTGCTCCGGTGCACCAAGCCATGATACGGAGAAATGCTGGCATTTGAAAAATGCAATATAAGAGCTGATTGATACTAATAAAATCGAGGTTCAAACCCCCGAAGCCCCAAATATCAATAGAAATCCAATGCCAGCCCATCAAGAGGCTAATATGATAGAAATCATACAAGCTGATGGGGAGACAAAGAAGCCGTCACAAACTGTCATGATGATCAAGTCTCATGAAACCAAGCCAGATAAGCAGTTAATAGAGGAGAAGCCGGTGTCTAAGCAGAACAAAAATGGTGATGAACCATCTATGATAGTCGATGAGGGATCATCGAGCAAAGTTGCTGCAAAACAAGAAAGGCCGAAAGTGATAGTACCAGGGGTTGCTAACAAACCCATTGTATTCGTGGAAGGAGCCCGTACAGATCGGATTATTATTGCACCTGTAATCCAGCTGCCGGTCATCAACAACAAAGCTATCCCATGGAACTACGAACGGGTGACTGTAATGTACAAGGGAAAAGAAGTCAAGGAAGAAGTGTGTGAGGTGCAAGGCTTGACTCGCTCGGGAAGATGTTTTACTCCCGAAGAGATAAGAAAAACTAAAAATAATCCAACGCCAACAAAGAGAGCTGTGACGGAAGAAGAGGCGGAGGAGTTTTTAAGAAAAATGAAACTCCATGATTATTCTGTTGTGGATCAATTAAAGAAGACCCCCGCTCAAATTTCATTGTTGTCATTACTGATCCATTCAGAGGAGCACCGTCTGGCTTTGATGAAAATCCTGAATGAGGCTCATGTTCCTGAAAAGATCTCCGTAAATCATTTAGAAAGAATAGCCAACAGAATCTTTGAGACAAACAGAATTACATTTGCTGATGATGAATTACCTGTGGAAGGTACCGAGCACAACAAAGCTCTTTACCTCACCGTGAAATGTGAAAACTCCGTAGTAACCCGGGTATTGGTTGACAATGGGTCAAGTGCAAACATATGCCCTCTCTCCACTTTAAACAAATTAAAAATTAAAGAGGAGAGGATCCAGAAGAATAGTATCTGCGTACGGGGGTTTGACGGTGGAAGCAGAGATTCATTTGGCGACATAGTGTTGGAACTAACAATAGGGCCAGTTGAATTCACAATGGAATTCCATGTGTTGGACATAACTGTTTCTTACAACTTGTTGTTGGGTCGACCATGGATCCATGCTGCTAAAGCAGTCCCGTCAACACTACATCAGGCTGTCAAGTTTGAATGGGATCATCAAGAAGTAGTCGTGCATGGAGAGGAAAGTTTAAATGCTTACAGCAGTACCATTGTACCGGTCGAGGGAACAAAAAATGACCAGGGACCATGGGTATACCAAGTGACCGACACAGTGTCGATAGAGAAAATTCCAGAGGGGAAATACCTTCCAAATCCAAAGATATCCTCTGCATCAGTCATGGTAGCCTATGAAATGTTAAAGAATGGCTTTATACCCGGCAAAGGTCTGGGTTTATCTTTGCAAGGAATTATACAACCAGTATCTCTCCCCGAGAACTGGGGAACATTCGGTTTGGGATTCATACCCACTGCCAATGACGTGATAAGGGCTAGGAAGCTGAACACCAAGCATGGGTTCTTCCAAAACCAGTCCCACATCTGTCAAAGTCTTTTGTCAAGACCGGTGCTAAAAATCGCCCGATAACAACAATTCCTAAATCCCAGGTCAATCCTGAGGAGGAATTAATTGAAAGATTCGAGAAATTATTTAGTGATGTGAATATGTTGGAAAGCGGAGAAGGGTGTAGCAACGCAGAAGTTCAACTCGTTGGGCCAGAAACAAAGCTCAGTAATTGGAAAGCCACTCCTCTCCCAATTCGAAAGGAGTCTTGGTAGTTTATTTTGATTTTCTTTCAGTTTGTTTGGGTTACTTCAGGGTTGTAATCCCAAAGCTTATCTTACAGTTTGTTTGAAGTGTGCAAAACCTTGTTATCTTTCATCATCCAATAAAAAGCAGTTCCCCTTTTATTATCATTCCTAATAGTTTTCTTTCTTTTTCTTCTTTCCTGTACAGTTCCTTTTACGCTGGCTCTAGTGATATGGCATGCATGAGGAATCCTCAGCCCAGTCTTAAAAATCAATCTGGTTCCGAAGTAATAATTCAAGAAATATATTGTGATTATGAATCAGAATATGATGAAGATGAGGTTTTTGAAGAGATTAGTAAAGAGTTAATTCACTTTGAGGAAAAAGTCAAACCTAACTTAAGTGATACCGAGGACATCAATATAGGGGACACGAGTAATATCCGAGAAACTAAAATAAGTGTCCATCTGGAACCAAAGATCCGAGAGGAGTTAATTAAAGCACTCATAGAATTCAAAGATGTTTTTGCATGGTCGTATGACGACATGCCGGGCCTGGACACTGATTTAGTGGTTCACAAATTGCCCACCGATCCAACGGTGCCTCCTGTCAAGCAGAGGCTGAGAAAATTCAAGCCTGACATGAGTGTGAAAATTAAGGAAGAAATCACCAAACAATTAGAAGCAAAGGTCATTCGAGTCACTCGATATCCTGTTTGGTTGGCTAATATCGTTCCTGTACCAAAGAAAGACGGCAAAATTAGAGTATGCGTCGACTATCGCAATCTCAACAAAGCAAGTCCAAAGGATAATTTCCCATTACCCAATATCCATATTTTGATCGACAATTGTGCCAAGCATGATATAGGGTCTTTCGTGGATTGTTATGTCGGGTATCATCAAATTCTAATGGATGAAGAAGATGCAGAAAAGACGGCATTCATCACACCATGGGGAACTTATTGCTACCGGGTAATGCCATTCGGTTTAAAGAACGCCGGAGCAACCTATATGAGAGCAATGACCACAGTGTTTCATGATATGATACACAAGGAGATTGAAGTATACGTGGACGATGTGATCATAAAATCAAAGCATCAGGCCAACCACGTTGGGGATTTGAGGAAGTTCTTCTTAAGACTTCGCAGGTACAACCTCAAGCTTAACCCTGCCAAGTGCACATTTGGAGTTCCATCTGGAAAGTTGCTGGGATTCATAGTCAGTCGACGAGTCATCGAGCTAGACCCGTCAAAGATCAAAGCCATCCAAGAACTGTCACCTCCAAGAAACAAAACTGAAGTAATGAGTTTGTTGGGAAGGTTAAATTACATCAGCAGGTTTATTGCTCAGCTCACAACAACCTGTGAGCCAATTTTCAAATTGTTAAAAAAGGATGCTGCGGTCAAATGGACCGATGAGTGTCAAGAAGCGTTCGATAAAATAAAAGGGTACTTGTCAAACCCACCCGTGTTGGTCCCGCTAGAGCCAGGAAGACCTTTGATTCTTTACTTGACGGTTTTGGAAAATTCATTTGGTTGTGTATTGGGGCAACATGACCTCACTGGCAGAAAAGAACAGGCCATCTACTACCTTAGCAAGAAGTTCACAGCTTATGAGGTTAAGTATACTCATCTGGAAAAGACATGTTGCGCCCTAACATGGGTAGCTCAAAAATTGAAACACTATTTGTCATCCTACACTACTTACCTCATTTCTTGGTTGGATCCATTGAAATACATTTTTCAAAAGCCTATGCCAACGGGAAGACTTGCAAAGTGGCAGATATTGCTCACAGAATTCGACATCATCTATGTGACTCGAACTGCAATGAAGGCTCAAGCACTGGCCGATCATTTAGCCGAAAACCCGGTCGATGAGGAATATGAGCCGTTGAAAACTTATTTTCCTGATGAAGAAACAATGCATATCGATGAGGTGGAGCGAATTGAAAAGCCTGGCTGGAAACTTTTCTTTGATGGAGCCGCTAACATGAAAGGAGTCGGAATATGAGCTGTAATCATTTCTGAAACAGGGCATCACTATCCTGTTACGGCTCAATTACGATTTTATTGCACCAATAATATGGCTGAATATGAAGCTTGTATTTTAGGGTTAAGGCTAGCCGCAGACATGGGTATCCGAGAAATCTTAGTCATGGGAGATTCGGATCTTTTGGTACATCAAATTCAAGGAGAATGGGAAACCCGAGACTTGAAGCTCATACCATACCGACAATGTCTACATGATCTTTGTCAGCGGTTTCAATCAGTGGAATTCCAACATATTCCAAGAATCCATAATGAGGTTGCCGATGCATTGGCTACCCTGGCATCAATGTTGCACCATCCGGACAAAGCTTATGTAGATCCAATACATATTCAAGTCCACGATCAGCACGCTTATTGCAATATGGTTGAAGAAGAATTTGATGGTGAACCATGGTTCCATGACATCAAGAAGTATATCAGGATGGGGATATATCCCGCACAAGCTACAGGAGATCAAAAGAGGACCATTAGGCGATTGACAAATGGATTCTTCTTAAGCGGAGGAGTTTTGTATAAAAGAACACCAGATCTTGGATTATTAAGATGCATAGATGCCAGACAAGCTGCAGTTGTCATGTCTGAAGTACATTCAGGAGTTTGCGGACCCCACATGAGTGGATATGTGTTGGCAAAGAAAATCCTCCGAGCCGGTTACTATTGGCTTACCATGGAGCGAGATTGTATCAGTTTTGTGCGCAAGTGTCATCAATGCCAAATACACGGAGATTTGATTCATTCTCCACCATCCGAGTTGCACACAATGTCGGCACCATGGCCCTTCGTTGCCTGGGGCATGGATGTGATTGGACCAATTGAGCCGGCAGCATCCAATGGGCACAGGTTCATTCTGGTAGCTATTGATTATTTTACCAAATGGGTTGAGGCCAAGACATTCAAATCAGTGACCAAGAAAGCTGTGGTCGATTTTGTACACTCAAATATCATATGTCGATTCGGAATCCCGAAGGTGATCATCACAGATAACAGTGCTAATCTTAACAGCAATTTAATGAAGGAAGTATGTCAACAGTTTAAGATTACACATCGTAACTCTACCCCATATCGGCCCAAGGCGAATGGAGCAGTAGAAGCAGCCAACAAAAACATAAAGAAGATACTTCGGAAAATGGTAGAAGGTTCAAAATAATGGCATGAAAAATTACCATTTGCATTATTGGGATACCGCACTACTATTCGCACTTCAGTAGGAGCAACTCCTTATTTGTTGGTATATGGCACTGAAGCAGTAATTCCTGCAGAAGTTGAGATTCCTTCCCTTCGGATCATCGTCGAAGCAAAGATTGATGATGATGAATGAGTCAAAACCCGTCTGGAACAGTTAAACTTGATTGATGAAAAACGATTGGCCGCAGTATGTCATGGTCAATTATATCAAAGAACAATAGAAAGAGCATACAACAAAAAGGTGCGTCCCCGGAAGTTTGAAGTAGGTCAGCATGTGCTGAAACGTATTCTTCCACATCAGGTCGAGGCAAAAGGCAAATTTGCCCCGAATTGGCAAGGACCATTCATTGTGACCAGAGTATTATCGAATGGTGCACAATGTTTAAAAGATATTGAAGGCAAATGCATAGATATGGCGATCAATTCTGACGCGGTAAAGAGATATTATGCATAAATTTTTTGAATGTTTGTATTTAGCATTATTTCGAAGATTGGAATGACAAAGGCAATTTATTCTGCTATCCAAACACTATACCCTTTGTTTCCCCCCTTTGAGCCATACTTGTTTCTTTCCTACCCCCTCTTGGAAGCAATGAAAATCAAATAAAAAAAAAGAGAAAAAAAACATCACTATTATTTAGTGAACTACGTTTGACCTGATTCCTCAAAGAAGGATACGTAGGCGCCTCACGGCTCGGTCATAGGATGCACAATATACATGATGTGCACAAAAAGTTATGTCAAGTGACCCGAATCAAAAACTGGGGCAGAAATTGTATTGGAAATAAGAAAAAGATTCCAAGAGTTGTAATTTTAAACCCATACCAGAACTGTTTAGCTTTTAAATACCTTTTCCATTTCTAACCCCATACCAGAAAGACCTTTCGACCAATCTTAGAAAAATGCTGAGTCAAGCAAATGAAGATGGTTCATAACACTCTGGTACAAACAAGAAAAGAAAGTAAAAATGAGAGAGTCTTATAGGTGAAAACCCACACGGGCACCATAAGGCGACGGAAGTTGAGAGAAAAGTAAAATGAGAGAGTCTTATTGGTGAAAACCTTCGTAGACAACATAAGGCGAAAAGGAAGTGAGAAATGAACAAATGAGGAAGGTTTATCGGTGAAAACTCTCTGAGATATTGCAAGTCCAACAGGTCTGTGAAAAGAAAAATGAAGTTGGATTATGGAAATTTTGGCGAAAAAAAATGAGACAATTGAAAGGAGATTGATTAAAAGACTGGGGTGATTAATCCAAAATGCATACCCTGATCATTGGTGCCAGTAACTCCAATTAGATAAGTTTTTATTCTTTCTCCAACAGTCATCCAAACTTGGATTTTTCTTTTCATTCTATAATTGTTGAAATCAGCGTGTTTCATCACTAATATTCTTACTTTTCTAAAAGCCTTGAGATAAGTTTTATTCCAAACAAATAAGAAGGAATGTCAAGGTATACTACCAAGATTCAAGGTTACAAAATACGGCCACGAAAGGTGGGAGATAAAAGATATGGTTGTAAGAAAGGTGAAATCAAAAGTGGATCAGCAAAGTCAGGGGACATATGATTACAGTTAAAAGGGTTTGAAGGAAAACATACAGAGGGGAATCCTATAGTCAAGGATCAATTACAAGGACAAAACAGTCTTTTCAACCATTCCAAGGCAATAAAGAGAGACGAAGAGAAGCATCACCATCGGCAAGAATACCCCATTCAACCACCCTGCTTTAAACTAACGAAGTTTTCTTTGATTTAAAATAGGGGCAAATACAATATTTGTGTCAAGAAATACCTGGTAAAGAATTGAAGGAGTCAGGCGTCCACCTGGAGAATGAGGACAAAGAAAAGAAGTCAGGCGTCCACCTGGAGAACGAGGATGAGAATTAAAGAAGTCAGGCGTCCACCTGGAGAATGAGGATGAAGAATTGAAGAAGTCAGGCATCCACCTGGAGAATGAGGATGAAGAATTGAAGAAGTCAGGCGTCCACCTGGAGAATGAGGATGAAGAAATTGAAGAAGTCAGGCGTCCACCTGGAGAATGAGGATGAGAAAAGAAGAAGTCAGGCGTCCACCTGGAGAATGAGGATGAGAATTGAAGAAGTCAAGCGTCCACCTGGAGAATGAGGATAAGAATTAAAGAAGTCAGACGTCCACCTGGAGAATGAGGATGAAGAATTAAAGAAGTCAGGCGTCCACCTGGAGAATGAGGATGAGAATTAAAGAAGTCAGGCGTCCACCTGGAGAATGAGGATGAGAAAAGAAAAAGTCAGGCGTCCACCTGGAGAATGAGGACAAAGAATTAAAGAAGTCAGGCGTCCACCTGGAGAATGAGGATGAAGAATTAAAGAAGTCAGGCGTCCACCTGGAGAATGAGGATGAGAATTAAAGAAGTCAGGCATCCACCTGGAGAATGAGGATGAGAAAAGAAGAAGTCAGGCATCCACCTGGAGAATGAGGATGAGAAAAGAAGAAGTCAGGCGTCCACCTGGAGAATGAGGACAAAGAAAAAAAAGAAGTCAGGCGTCCACCTGAAGAATGAGGATGAAGAATTAAAGAAGTCAAGCGTCCACCTGCAGAATGAGGATGAAGAATTAAAGAAGTCAGGCGTCCATCTGGAGAATGAGGAAAAAAAAAGAAGTCAGGCATCCACCTGGAGAATGAGGATGAGAATTAAAAAAGTCAGGCGTCCACCTGGAGAATGAGGATGAAGAAATTGAAGAAGTCAGGCGTCCACCTGGAGAATGAGTATGAGAAAAGAAGAAGTCAGGCGTCCACCTGGAGAATAAAGATGAGAATTGAAGAAGTCAGGCGTCCACCTGGAGAATGAGGATGAGAATTAAAGAAGTCAAGCGTCCACCTGGAGAATGAGGATAAAAATAAAAGAAGTCAGGCGTCCACCTGGAGAATGAGGATGAAGAATTAAAGAGAAGTCAGGCGTCCACCTGGAGAATGAGGATGAGAAAAGAAGAAGTCAGGTGTCCACCTGGAGAATGAGGATGAAGAATTGAAGAAGTCAGGCGTCCACCTGGAGAATGAGGATGAAGAAATTGAAGAAGTCAGGCGTCCACCTGGAGAATGAGGATGAGAAAAGAAGAAGTCAGGCGTCCACCTGGAGAATGAGGATGAGAATTGAAGAAGTCAGGCGTCCACCTGGAGAATGAGGATAAGAATTAAAGAAGTCAGGCGTCCACCTGGAGAATGAGGATGAAAAATAAAAGAAGTCAGGCATCCACCTGGAGAATGAGGATGAAGAATTAAAGAAGTCAGGCGTCCACCTGGAGAATGAGGATGAGAATTAAAGAAGTCAGGCGTCCACCTGGAGAATGAGGATGAGAAAAGAAGAAGTCAGGCGTCCACCTGGAGAATGAGGATGAAGAATTGAAGAAGTCAGGCGTCCACCTGGAGAATGAGGATGAAGAAATTAAAAAGAAGTTAGGCGTCCACCTGGAGAATGAGGATGAAGAAAGAAAAGAAGCAGTCAAGGCACCCACCTGGAGAACGAGGGAATGCAATTGAAGTGTTGAAATCAAAAGCCCGCTCATATGAAAAAGGAGCACACTTAGAATCAATAAAGCAGAGGAGTCCAACAAAATCCCCAGCAAGAAACAACAAGAGTCCCAAAAGAAAATACGGGACATAATGAAAAAGAATACGGAATAAGCCAAATGCCCAAGAGTCACCAAGATATCAAGACAACAAGAAACGCAAGGGCATGACCTAGATAAGATTTTTTATAATTCCTGTACCATAATCTAGTTTAGTTTTTGTATTACCTTTGAAGTAAGGTGTAATAAGGAGGTCAGAAAGCAGTAAAAACAGCATGAGGCAGCAGTAACATCACAGTCCCACGATAGTCCCAGCTACCCAAAACTTCCCGAACTACATTGACCTGATTCCTTTATAGCCAAGGATATGTAGGAAACCTTTGAAGCAGAGGTTCGGTCAAATCTTTCAAAAAAAAAAATGCTTCCCACGGAGTATTTGAACGGGCAAAAATCGCTCGTATCCGCTCACTTTATCTTTGAACGAAAACTCTTCGAGTTTCCGCACAAAGAGGGGCAGCTGTGAGCACGTGATTTTGCCTTACGAAAACTACTCCAAAATAAATCAAAAAATAAAATAAATTTCTTTTACTGTGTAATTCTTGAATTTGCGTGGAGTTAAATATTTGTGTTATGTCCGTAAATGTTTACTTTGTCATAATAAAATAAAAAATAAAATAAAATACATGTTGCATGCATATAGGATTTAACTATGCATTTGAAAGATAATTTAAATAAAATCACAAAAATATGCATTTGTTCTATTTTTAAATATGTTACTGTGTGATTAATGTTTTGACTATGTGTTAAATAGTTGTTATAAAGTAATTAATATTTTTGTGTAAGATTAAAATTGTTTTATAATTTTAATTAAGATTTTAATGATTAATAATAAAATTAGAGAATAAAAAATAAGTTGTAAAAAAGAAAATCGGACCTGGACCTGAATCCAGGCCCAAACAAAATGAGCCCCATAAGCCCAGTCCAAACAAGCCTGTCCGGTCCAATTTACACGAGCCAAAACGACAGCGTTTGGTCACGCTTCATCAAGGACCGCTGGATTGAATCAATCCAACGGCGGAGATCTCACCCCCTTACCCGTAACCCTTTACCCGACCCTTTGACCCGATCCAGCCTGACCCCGAATTTCAACCAAACGACAACGTTTGGTTAAGTGGATTGATCTCAACCATGCATCTTAATTGATCCAACGGATGAGATCAATCCACCCCACCCCTATATAAGGACCAAACCCCTACCCCGACCCCTAACTGAACACCCCCCTCCTCTCTACTGTTCATCGTCCCTTCCAAAACTCACCCCTAACCCTAGCCGCCCTAGGATCCCACCGCCTGAAACCCGGCGGCAACAACGCCGCCGCCGGTCACCAAAATAACACCCTAGAACCCCCTAAACATCCTCTACACCGATCTGACCTTAGTTTCCTTCAAATCAGACCCCAACTCTTCGAATATTAAATCGAAGGTGGGTCTGAAAACTTAAACCTTTCCAATGGCTCTCAAATTAACACCACAGCTTCTCCTAAATTCCCTCACCAAGGATCTGTTAGTTGCATGGTTCGAATCATACTGGAACTACTCGAATCTTCATTTGAAGATTCGAGTACAACCTGACCTTATCCCAACCTACTTCAAACTCACACTAGTTACCCCCCTGACCTCCCTCGTGCCTAGAACATCTTTGGTTTCCCTCGAATCTAACCAGAAATGAGTAAATCCCAAATCAAACCTTCAGGAACCCTAGAAATATCAAACTTCTGGATTTTGTCCAAATTGATTAAAAGATTGAGGTTTAATCGACCTTAGTCGAAGTATTTTCAGTGGAAAATACTTCGACTAAGGTCTGTTTGATTTCAAACAAAGTCCGAATCCAAGTTGAGTCCAAGTCGGAATAAAATTGAAGGATTCAAAGGTATTTTTTCTGTTTCTTATGAGTATTCTACATGTATTCTTGTTTGTTTAATAACCTGTTAATTTTTCATGTTTTTATTTTTGATTAATTCTGTCATCTTTGTCTCCTACCCGTCTACTTAATCCAAACATGAATTATTTCTATTGGTTGTGATTGTTTACAATATGTGTAATCGACTCGATTAAGTTCGTCGATTAGTTATATTACGAATTTTCATTTCTGAAAATGCTGACTGAAACAGTCTGCTTCTATTGTTTTAAACTGATTATGGACAAATGTTGTAAATAGTCAACTGATTAATACTCGTCAATTAAATCATGTTTGTTGGCAAATCAGTGAAGCAAAATGAATGTTGTGTATATGTTAATTTCTGAATCAATGAGTTTCAGGGCATTGTCACTATATTGACAATGCTCCTGTGTTTGTTTGATTTTGGTTCAAATTTGAAGTTCAGTTTGAATTATTATGCTGAACTCAGTGTAATATTGTTGTAATGTCAAGTTTGAACTCAAGTTTACAAAAGTTGGTCAAATACAATTATGTTAGGAGGTTAATAGGATTGGTTATAGCTGTAAATCAGAAGGATAATTAAGTTTATACAGATTATAGAATCTGTTTTGCAGTAGGTTCTGATTTTTCAGTAATATTTCTGGGATAAAACAGTGAGGGTAATATGATAATAATAGTGGGCTGAAAGTGGGTGTTAATGGCTTTTAATTTAAAGGGATAATGGGAAACAAAAGGTAGTGGAATGCTGGAAATCAGGAAAAGGGTTAATGGGATTTAAAGTTTTAAAAGCAGATTTTGGGGTATGATTTTCTGATTTTAAAAGAAAGTAGGGGTCCAGGCAGATCTGTATAAATACAGGGACAGACATTAGAAGAAGGGATCTGATTTTTAAGGCATTAGGGAATACACTCAGAGATAAATATACACAGAGAGATATACAGAGGGAAAAGATAAAATTTGAGAGAGGAAAATCAAGCAGAAACAGAAATCTGAAAAGGAATATAGAAAGAAAGGAAAACAGAAACATTAAAACAGAATTCTACATCGGAAGTTAGTATTGAAGCTGATTCTGTGTTTTGAAATTGAAAGCTTTTTCAGTCTGCTTTGTTTTAAGTCTCAAAATCAGAAATATTACTCTTTGTATTAAATCTGTCCGGATTTGTTCGATCTCATTGTTCAGTTAAAAATCTGAAATTTCTTAAAAGTACTGTCACTGTGCATCTGGGTTCCTCGGGTCTTATTAATGCTCAAATCTGTGGGAATACTGGTATTTTGCTGATTTTGTTACTGCTGCAACTGCTGAAATTTACTCCTTCTACCTTCATTTCCAGGTACATATCTTTTAAAACCTATGTTGTGAAGGGTTTCAACATGACAACAAATAAAGTTTGAATTGTAATACTATCTTCTATTCATTTGAGCTCTTTAGTTAAAAATTCAGCTTTGTTTCATGTTGGTTTAATAGTAGTATATTTCGACGTAATGGTTGTAAGTTAAATGTCATTTCTGGAAATTTGTATAAGTGTTGTAATAGGGTTAGTTTCGAAATTTTCATTAAGGGAAGGTATAATTAAGATTGTCAAGGTAGGAAACATGGCATAAAGTGGGCCATTATTTAAATTTTATGGTGTTGTTAGCTAAGTAAAGAGTAATGTAGAAATATCAAGAAAACTACATTACTAGCTCTTGTTGTTAAATAAGGTTAAGATGGTATTGATGATATATTTTTTATAAGATAATAGATGTGTGTATAAACGTTGGCGAAAGGTGATATGATATAGCTTGTTACGATATTAAAACGTTATGAATGTTTACGACATACAGTTAGGTTGCATGTAAGGTAATTTTAGTGAATTGGCTTGTATAATAATTCCTTTCCTATCAACTCGATGCCTATCTACCTTCATAAAATAAATTAACCAAATAATTAGGCCTATTAGATTAAAAGCGAGTATATGAGAATGAAACGAGATGTACAAGCATAAATTGCAACACTTTATATCAATGGTAATTAGAAATAGAATTTGCACTAAGTAAATAATGAAAATTCTTGGAAAATATTTCCTCCCTTTATGAATCATTTTATTTTTTTAGATTCATATGCAATTCATTCTTTGGTAGATGTATAATGTTGTATTTGCCGAAAATAACGTTAATCATATTTTTATTCTTTTCTTTGAATTTGAATAGTCTGGATAAATATAATTTATACGCGGAAATTATAATCGACGGGCAATATTTAATAAATTGTGAATTCTTTTCAAGAGTTTAAGGGTATCTTAAATGGATATTTCTCGTGATATAATAAACAATTTGGGGAAAGTCCATAATATTATTAACAAAGATTTTATGCAATCAGGGATGCGTTCGCGCACCCTGATTATATTTTTTTTTAAAAAAGCAAAAATTCGGATTATGCGTACGCGCAATTTCGAGTGAATATTTAATAAAAAACGAATTTCTTTGAAAAATATTAAATTTATTTCATAAAACCCGGGATGTGCGATTCACTATTTAAGAAAGACGAATATTCTTGATTCGACACAATTTCGAAAAATCATTGTTTTTTTTAATAAATATATTTTCAAGATTATCGTGTACACGTGCGCGTGACACAATTCCGCATTTTTTTTTAATTTATAACACGAATATACGTACGCGTGATTCGATTCAAAGAAGGGTCCTTAATTACAAGCAGTATAAATAAAAGCGGTAATAAAAATCATGCAATAAGGACGCATTTAGTAAAAGTCAAGATAATTAAGCCATTAATAAAAACAGTTGAGCGACCGTGCTAGAACCACGGAATTCGAAAATGCCTAACACCTTCTTCCGGATTAACAGAATTCCTTACTCAGGATTTCTGGTTCGCAGAATAATAAACAGAGTCATATTCTCCTCGATTCAGGGATTAAAAATTGGTGACTTGGGACGCCTTAAAATTCCCAGGTGGCGACTCTGAAATAATTAAATAAATCCCGTTTCGACTGTCCTTTAATTGGAGAAAACTCCCCACGCGCCCCGCGGGCGCGGTAAAAAGGAGGTGCGACATATGGTTTGAACTCTTCAAATATAATATTAAAATATTTCGTAAATAAATTTTAGACACAATAAACCATGACTCTGATACCACAGAAGGATTGTGTATAAATGTTCGTAACACGCAGCGGAAGATAATAACAATCCTAGGCAGTTCTTTTCATGTTTAAAATTTATTTACATGTCAAATATCGGATCTAAGACGTACCTGGTGAAGAGAATCTCGTTTCAAAATTTCTTCGATAGTGCGAAGACTATATGCATATCCACACCGAGACCGATCCTTGCTATCTAACTCTTTGATCAACGAAACCCGCAAACAAAATTGAACGAAGAATATTGTGTTGAAATTTTTCTCAAAAATCTCAACTCAATATTAGAAGAACAAGAAACACTTTTCTTGTAATTGTATTTTCTCTCTTGACTTTGTATTGTACTATCACTTTCACAAAGCGATTTTCTTCTCAAGAATTAATCATAATGCGGCAAATTTTCTCCATCACCCTTTATATAGCATCACCTATAAACCCTTTTCCTATTTGGGTGAGGTAATGATTTACTTAGGGTAAAAGTTTTATTTCAAAAATAAACTTTATGGAATTTTATGGAAAACAGGAAAATCACGTCTCAATTGAAACGTGACTGCCGAGTCTTTCATGTGAATCCTCCAACTCAAAGTTGGATTCTCTTATTTATGAACTTTTTATATTAATATAATATCTTCCTATTGAAAATATTAATCCCATTCCAAATAGGATGAAACTGCCGATTACACATTAATAATCCAATTCAAAAATGGATTTATTAACAAGCCTTTATTAATATTACATTTTATATACATCTCTTATATAAAATAATATTAATTATATATATCACATATATTTCAACCAAGAGATATAATTTAATTTCTATTCCAAATAAAAACTTCAATTTGTTCACAATATTAATTATATCCTTTGTGCTAGCAAAGAATATAATAATATTTCATTTGGACTAATAACTAAATCTATTTGACTAATTAAATTCCTTAATTTAATTATCAAATAATAAGTTAATTAATCCTTTAGCAAAGATCAGAACACTCGTAAGTGTGCGACCCCATAGGTTCAATACTAAACTGGTAGTAAATTGACCACATCAATATAATCAAGGGTGGCGTCTAGCAACACTCCTTAACGACTGGATAGCATAAAGTATACAATTTACTCTCAAGAACCAGTAGAAGAATAATGTAGTAATTCCTTCTGTCCTTATTGCTCTGGATCACCCTAGGATATGGTTCAACTGTCAAATCCTAATAGGCGACCAACTATGTGTTCATGTCAAATATAATCGACCATTGAATGACCTAAGAACTCTTTTCTTCTTTCATTCAATTGCCCAGGCCAAGGTCTTAATTTGGTCGTTTATAATTCATAACAACATGGAGCTTAAACTCATTACCAAGAGTTACAGATTCCATCTTGATCAATCACTAATTCTACAAGTATTTAATCGTACCAAATATCCTTTCAACTATCGCCCTAGGGCTATAGGTGTCTGGTATCAAAGCACAATAAATAACTTGTTAATTACTATAACGATATCAGGTCAAAGGAATCTCTTACATCACATTCTTCAAGAGAATATCCTATTGACAGTTTATGGTAATTCTAACCATTAGGAATTATCCAATGAGTCGGTTCAATGATCATATCTCTATATGCATCATCTATCGATGCAATTTAGTTAATGAGATCAACTAATCTTTATCCCATAAAGACGGTCACATAAATATTGATCTAACCGGATTACTAATGTCCAAATTAATAATCCTACGATCAAGAACAAATTTAGATTAAATTATAAGAAACTTTACTCTCATTAGCATGATCTCCATCACGATGACAAGTTTCAAAATTGAATCAAGGACTTTATTAAATTAATCAAGTAATTAATAATAACTATGATAAAAGAATATGAGATGCCATATATTTTTATATTAAATAAAGTTCAGAAAAATATGTTTAAATCATCAAATATGAGATTGGATCTAGGGCATATGTATTATGTGCCTAACAAGAATGCCTATTGGACTAATGATCGATGCCAAATGGTTCTGTAGGTACACTCTTCCATCCAGGGCTCACCAATCTATGATCTAAATGTTGATCACTATTAACAATCTCATTTGATGTTCCTTGAATAGGGAAAGATAGGCGTTTCTTTGCTGTGCTAGTTTTTTCTCTCTCTGGAGTTAAAGGCATCCGCCTCGGAGCACTATGTGACCGTTCTCTAGCCTTGGCTGATGCAGTAGCTGCCATGTAATTTGGCTCATTCGCTCTACGGGAGAGAAGAGTCATCGGGTGGCTCCTCTCTTCCCTTTTGCAGCGGGGGCTCGCTGAATGAACTAGGATATTTTTCATCTTAGATGTTGGTGTGAAGCGTGAATGTATCGGTAGATTTTGTTGTACTCCACGGAGAGGAGAAGGGACCGCATATGAACACAACTTCTGTTGCTCGTCCTGATAAAACTGATTTTGCAATCTCCAAAAATCATAATCTGAGTCAGAATAAGAGCATGTTGTGTCAACTTCAATATTCTTTATGCGGTCCCTTGGCTGATCAAACGAAGCTCTGCTGAGAGTTCTGCCATTTCTCACATCTGTCCTGTGGAAAACTCTCAGATCCTCGTCAAGCTCTTTGTTGCTACTTGCGTCTTCATCTTTATTCGCTGTCCACATCTGTAATTTTTCAAACTGTTAGTATTGGAGGAAAGACGAGAAGTTGGATTACATAGAGAAGACGATTGTAAAAAAGATTAATTAATACCTTCTGAGAGAAGGCAAAAGCCAGAGTATTTTCGCGTTGTTTAGCAGCTTCCTTTGCTTTTTGCAACAAAGCTTCAACTTTCTCTAGTGCATGTGAGTGATCATATCTGTAGTTCGCAGTGCTAGCTTGATTTGTAGACTGCATATATTCCCATATACAAAATTAATATATATACTCCTCGTGTCGTTTCAGTTTTATGTGATGTACCAGAAGGGTCTATACACCAATTTATGTATATATAGAAAATGTAGCAACAAACTTAAGACACTCACAGTGTCACTGAGATGAAGATCGAGAATGATTTTTGACTTTCTGAAAGTGGAACCACAACTAATTCCTTCACAGGATAACCTTCTTCGTTGATCACACACCTGAGTTTGCACTCGAACAAGAGATTGCATGCACTGGAGTGTAATTTTTGCTCGCTTTCGGACATTGTGCCCTCTTATTAACGCTTGCAACTTTACCACACCCTTGAGAGCCCGAAGTGCTTTCCTAGCCTAAACAAATTAAATACAGTAGCCATTCAATTAGAAGTGAAATTTGCTTTATATATATAATCAGGATACTTATTGTGCAAACATTTTTACACTATTAGTGCATATAACGTAAATCGAAAAATAATTATAAGTAATTGTTCATAATAAGAAGAAGTAATTACATAAAAAATAAGGCAGACAATATGTGATAATGTTCAGCAAGACTGCATTTGTATACATACCAAGTATCCTCTGAATGCTGTCTGAATGTTCAGAATGGCACGCTGTTGTCTAACTAAAAGTGTTGGTCTTGTGAGTCGAATTATGTTCATAGCCGCTTGTGCTGTAGCAACTGCTGCCTCAGCAGCCGCTGTAGTAGCCATTGCTACTTCTATTGCCCGTCTTTGCTTCAAATCAGTATTCTCTGGCAATGAATTTCCTGTGCTTACACTCGAAGAGATGGTGGTGGCAGTGTTTTCTTCTTGATTGTGATGAATTGTTGTTTCATGAAGCGTAGGCTTCGGTCGGAAGATCCATCGCCGTTTTCCCCTCTTCTGCAAACAACAAATTAGTAAATTTAGAATTTAATTGAACTCAAAAAACATGTTGTAAATTCGTCTCCCCATCTCATTGCATGCTTCACATAGTAACATGGAAAGGTACCTTTTCTTCTTCTTCTTCTTCTTCTTCTTCTTCTTCCTCTAGCTCAGCATCTTCTCTTCTTCTACTGTTTCTCATATCATTCTCTTTGACAGGTGATCTAAAAGCCTTCTTCATTAAGCCTAACCAAGAACTCCCTCCAGTCTTCCCCATGAAACGCTTTTTAGGTGTTGTGTTATAATTGCGAGTACTAACTAGTTGGCTCTCTGTCCCTTGTGTGCTTAAACTCTCTTTTATGGAAGCTATTTATCTACTTGCTATTTGATGAGACATGCCTCTTCATTCTATTAGAAAAATAAAATAAAAAAATTGACAGTAAAAGAAGGAAAATGAAAAATATTTAATTTGAACATGGAAAAATGCTTGAGGCGTGTAAAATACTTTCTCAAAAGATTTATTACCTTACTCTAGGAATGGCTAACCAGAGTCATCAAAAGGTGGATGTTGTGATTTTTATAATGATTTTATTTTCTCATTCATTTGGAAAAGATTCAAGACCAAGGAGAAAGAGAAACGATTAAGCATGACGAGCAAGGAGCCGTAATATTCACCCTCAGCCGGATATTAGGGCGCAAATTCCGTCCGATATCAATTGCGGATCAACATTTACCGAAAAAAGCAGACTTTTATCTTATTTAGACTTGTACTAGGGTTGAAATTTCCCTACTATATAAATGGGAGAACTTATTCATTTTAAACCATTGTTGACATGCATATCAAAGCAATAAAAGTTCATTTTTGTATTCTAATTAAGTGCAATCGAGCTCATATCAAGGGCTCGATCGGAGCTAGTTTTTAGTATTCAATTCAAAATCGGGCCTGATTATTCCGTCACGATTGGTTTGATCGTTTACTCTCTTTTTAATTTAATTATTTGATGTTCTTAGATCATTCGTATTGAATTAAATCATGTATTCTTTAAATCACGTATAAATTTAATTGTTACTCGTATTTGAGGGTAAACATTAATTTATATGATTCTATTTTATTTTTAGTTTGTTAAAAAATAATCTCTTTGTGAATAGAAGAAACTTTCACTTCATGCTACTGTCAATAACGAATTTTATAGTCACCCAAATAGTATCGAAGTTTAAGAGCATGTGTTTCTAAAGGTGTATACACGCTCAAGTATTTTGGATCATAATTTTTTAAAATATTTTATTTCTTTTTAAACTTTCCCGCCTAATTAAATATGTTCACATGAAACGACGGAAATATATTTGATTAATAGCTACTTTCATATTACAAATTCTCTAACACATTCATCCATTTAAAGCCAAGCTAGGCCGGAGGAGCTGGCATATTGGAACAGGAACACTTAAAAGGAAGGTAGCATATGTTGTGGCATGCCAAACAAATAATGTTGCATGTGTCAGATAGTTGGATACATCAAGATTGTGTTTTATCGAGAGAGCTGAAAGCTGCACAAAGTATAATAATATGGAGGTTTTAGTGTTGGCTTTTACTACGTACTTTTCTTTTGTCTTATTCCTTAAGAAAACAACTGACTATATTATTCTCTTTGGCTTCGCGTGTTATGAGCTGATGTTACCATGAGCGAAACCAGTATTTGTAGAACAGTTTATGTAATTGATATTTCCTCAAAAAGAGACTACTATGTTTTCCTTAAGGGAATTCATCTTAAATATAGAGATTAAGTTAGAGAAAATAAGAAGCAATGGCCATAAGAGTTTGATCACTTTGACGAGAAATTAACTCATAAATATTAATATAATGTAATTTTTTAGTTAATATAATTTAATTTGTTATAACAAATTTTGTTTTGTTTTATACATAATTGGTTCTATTTATTTGAATTAAAGTGAAGATTAAAATTTTCTTTTAAACGGCTACTTAGAATCGGCCACCGTTTTTAATTTAAAGCCCTGGCACATGGAGGGTGTCAGTAATGCAAACTAAATAAGGTAGAAAGCGTCCCCTGCCATAATCCATAAAAGCTAAAGCATGCAAGGCTACAGAGTTCATAGGAGTACAAAGCAAAGTAATAGGTGTAGCAAAAAGATAAAGGTCACATAAGCTTTAGTTAGTGGGCAAAAGTAAAAGATACTCCCTCCGTTTTAATTTATGTGAACCTATTTAATTGGGTACGGAGTTTAAGAAAAAATAAAAACTTTTAGAATTTGTAGTCCTAAACAAGTCAAAAAGGGGCCCAGGGTATTTGTGTGGTTATAAAAGCTTCTCATTAAGGGTAGAATTGTAAGTTTAAGCTAAATTGTTATCAAATTTAGAAAGGGATCATTCTTTTTGTAACAGACCAAATAGAAAATATGTTCACGTAAACAAAAACAGAGGGAGTAAAGATAAAAACATATAGCTAGTGGAAATTGTTGAACTATTTGAGCTTAATAATATAAAAAAATTGCATCATCTTTCATGTTACTGACTAATATGGTGAGACTAATATTCATAATTTTGGTTCAAACTGTTGAAGGCAACTTTCTCTACTTGCATACTAATTATTATATGCAGGGGCGGACCCATATTGATTCAAGCGGATTTAGTTGAATCCGCTTCATAAATATATTTTACTATTTTTATGTGGAAATTATTTCTGAAAGAAACAAAATGTATACAGTTAAGGGTCAAATATATCCTTGTACTATCGAAAATAGGCCTTATTTATCCCCCGTTAGAGTTTCTTATTAAAAATATCCTCATCGTTATACATTAGTTGCACCTTTATCCCTCAACTGTTAAAACACCCTCCCAGATTTTTAAGGAGCACGTGGCATCCTATGATTGGACCAGACGACCCGCCCCATTCTTTTAATTAAAACCCGCCCAACCGATGTTCCTAGACCCATCATTATATTTGTTCCATTTTCCATCGAGCCTTTCTTCTCCCTCAGAAAGAAAAGACCTAGGGTTTCTTATCAGTCGCTATCTTCAGCTCCACTGAAAGGCCTTCTCTCCCATTTCCTTTCTTCTTCGCTTAACATACATTGGGCTGTGAAGGTTTTCCATCATAGCTAGTTTTCTCATGTCAGAAAGTAGTTCTTCATCAAAGAGGAGGTGTCATTGTGGGGAAGTTGCCAACCGCTTCACTTCAACGACTCCATATAATCCCGGAAGGAGATTCTTTAAGTGCCCTAAACCTGATGTATGTATTATTTCATTAATTCTGGTTCCATCTGATTTTTTCGATAATTTAAATTTTTCCCTTGTATTATCGGTTCATAATTATAAGTCGTATGCTTTGTGGTTGGTAGATAAGCTTGTGCGGTTATTGGGAATGGCAAGATGATGTGTTACCAGATCGAGCGGTCATTACAATTAACAATATGAATTACAAATTGGATGCCGCTAATGTTAAACTCAACAATATGAAGTCGACGTTGGATGCGATTATTCTTGAAAGGGACAGATTAAAGGAAAGAGTGGATAACTTGAAGGCTTTAAAGAATTCGGAAGCGAACAAAGCCCGTAAATTAGAAGAGAAAGTCCTAAATATGAAGATCGTCATTATGATTTCATGGACAATATTTATGGGATTTGTTGCTGAAATGCTAATACAGTGAAGTTGATATATGAAGTGCAGCTTTTCATGTTTTTGTATTGGTACTTAAAGTTGTAAACAATGAAGTGTTTTAGGTCTGATATTGACCCTTAACCGTTAGGTAAATATGTAATTGGTAAGAAAACTGTTTGTCTGAGATTTCAACTCAAAGGAACATTTGAAATAGCCTACTATAATTACAAGACTGTTTATATAGATTTCACAAATGAAGTTGATTACAATCATATATACTTCAGCAATATGTTAACATTGGCTCCTACACTATGAAAGTGCTAAAGTGGACTGCAGATTTCATCAAGATCAATAAACGTCCATTGAATATGAATGTGCTACAAGTTACTGTTAACATTACAAAATGCAGGATCATGAAGATTCTGAATGTAGAAATACTGGTCTAATTGTAAAGTCATGATCCTTAAACTTACAGCAGAAGCAAACAAACAGTAGAACTAAATTCGGAAAATTTCATAAAAGCAGCAGTAAACTTTAATGGCATGGGGGCATGGAATTCTAGTGAGATCCTATCCCCTACATGTGCATCTCTTCATAGCCATGTTGACAGTGTGCGTATCTCCATCTTCTCTGACTTCATATCCAAATTCACCATTGGAGTTAACAAAACATCTATTAGCTATCTTCAGGTACTCATTGTATAACTTCATGCTATGTGGACTGAAAGATGTAGCGCATAATCTAGCAGATTGTTCTCTCTCCCTCAACTGGTTCATAAGCTTAATCCTTATATCCTCAAGCATGTTTATGATTGGCTTCTGCCTAGCTTCTAAAATCCATGCATTTATGGATTTCGTGAAATTATTGTCAACTCTTTGGTTCTTACACACTGTGTCAAAATAGGCTCTAGACCATGCTTGAGGAGGATATTTGAGTAAAGCTTCAACAGCTTCCTTATCCATTTTGCCAAATGCTCTTCAACTGGTCCTTGAAGTCTTTCTCATATGAGCACCATGAACATCACCATAATAACTTCTTGAACTCATATGTTCTCTATTTTTTGCACCAGTTTGCTTCAATGTGTTTAACACAATATCTATGATTTGACTCTGGAAACACAGTATGGACTGCCTGAATCAATCCCTACATAAAATAAATACAAATAAGAATAGTTAAAGGATACAAATAAGATAGACTTAACTGTAAGGAAATAGATAACTAGAATGGAAAGACTACCTTCTGCATGTCTGACATGAAAGTAATTCCTTTGCCCTCTTTAAGATCCAATGACCTTTGAAGCAATTCCAAGAACCAATTCCATGTTCTCTTAGTTTCCTTGTCTACAATTGCCCAAGCTAGATGATAGGTTTGGTTATTATAGTCCAAACCAACAACAATTAACAATTGACCTTTGGCTTTCCCTTTAAGAAATATACCATCCAAGCCAATGAAAGGTCTCAAACCTTCCTTAAAACCCATCTTAAGAGTATGGAAGCAAATATACATTCTCAAGAATCTTCTAACACTTGGAGCAAGTGCATCCTTTGACAAGTTAATGATCACATCACTCCCTGGATTACTTTCTCTAAGTTCATTAGCATATGCCTCAAGTTTATTGTAGCCATCTATAAAACTGCCTTCTAGTTTCTCTAAAATCTCTCTTTTAGCCCTCTTACACTTTCCATAACTGACATTTGTATTAAACACATTTTTGATATCTGCTCTCATCTCTTTAATCTTATACATAGGGTTATCTTGCAGCTTTTTCTTGAAATAAAGTGCAATTGTATGATAATCAACCCTACTATTATCAAATACTTCACCACAAGCATGCTCTGGGTTTAGTGTCTTTATCCTAACACCTGGAAGGTTTCCATCCCCAGAAATGAGAACAACAAAAGGGCAACCAGGAACACATTTGTACCTTAATCTTTCTTTATCACTTTTTTCTTGTTTTAAATCCTTTTTGTTTGCCAGAGAATATAAGTTAATACATTTTCTTGCTTCAGGTATGTCCTTGAAGCTCATACCCTTATACAATTCCTTGTAATTTTGCAGTCCAACATCAATTTCTCTATTTTTTTGATATGCTATTGTTTGTAATTCCTTAGAATCATACCCTACCTCATCACCCTCACTGTCATTGTCACTCTCACTCTCACACTCAACCTCACTACAATCTGTACCAACTTCAGTTAGTGATGGATGTGAATCAAAATAATGGACAATATTAGGAACATTCACAGATAATTCACATTTATCTACTGCGTAGAAGTTAAGACACTTAAACTCATCAGATATTAAAGACAATAACTGTCTTATCCCAGAATCATCAACTACTTCATAATAGTTACTAGAAGATCCATTTACAATTAGTTGTTGAACACCTATATACATCAATTCCCCAGTGTACTCATTTACTAGATCAATAAAGGAAATAAGGTCAGAGTCATAACCTTCCCAAGAGTGAACAAGCTTCTTTGAATATAATATATGGGATTTTCTGATCCAATCCCCACCATGATGGAAGATTATGTCCACCAAAGTCATATTTAATATCCTGAAAAGTTAATAAACAGAAGGTTAAACAGTAATGTGCAAGATGACTCTTAAACAAAAAAATCTAATCATTTATTAAACAGAAGGTTAAACTGAAATTAAGACAAAAAAATTGAAGGTTAAACTGAAACTCAAGACTATTAAACTGTTAACGGATGAACTGAATGATAAATAGAAATTAAGACAAGAATTAAGACAAAAAAACTGAAGCTTAAACTGAAACTGAAAATCTATTAAACTGTTAACAAATGAAGACTATTACAGTGTTAAACAATAAAGAAAATCTATAAACTGAAAGCTCTAAAAATGACTATTAAACAATATAGAAAATGTTATCAAACAATAAATTAATGGACCACAAGGAAAGACAGACATGGGGACCAGAAATACAAAAAAATATGCCACAACAGGATGACATAGAATAAGAAAGTGAAGACCCACTAGCTTTAAAATATTCAGTTGGGGTCAACAACCATACACCGACAAAAAATACCTTAAACCCCAAACTTAAGACGCCACAATCTCAGTTCTGTCACCATTTTTTCATTAAACAAACAAAAAGGCTTCAGCAAACCACAAACTATACAAAAATTCAAAAATAAATCTATCTCGAATAAACACAAACGGAAAATTCACCTAGACAACTCATGCAAACAAAATCCACTCATAAAAAATACAGCCAGCGGTCAACTATAAATAGTTAAGCTCATACTCAAAATCACAACATAATTAAAGAACGAATTCCTTATAAGTGACTAATTCGCGGCAAATTAAGCAAGAAAATACATATAACAGCTTCAACAAACATTTACTTGAAGAAAACACTTACCTTTGGTTCTTGTTGTTGGAGAAAGCATATGGAACAAATGGATTTGAATGGGGTGTGATGAACCCTGGGTTTCATTCTAAGGGAGATGAAAGGAACGATTGGGAAATGAAAATGGAAAATGGGGCGGGTTTTTGGAAAATTGATTGAAAATAATGATGGGTCTAAGATAAGTTATTGGGTCGGGCGGGTTTTAATTAAAGGAATGGGGCGGGTCGTCTGGTCTAATCAAAGGATGCCACGTGCTTCTTAAAAATCTGGGAGGGTATTTTTAACGGGTGAGGGACAAATGTGCAACTAATGTATAACGATGGAGATTTTTTTGATAAGAAATTCAAACGGGGGATAAATAAGGCCTATTTTCGATAATAGAAGGCCAAATCAGACCCTTAACCGAAATGTATAAAATTAAACCGGTTGATTTCCTTAAAGAATAATGTGCATTTGTTGAATGGTTCAAGCGGGTTCAATTTCTGTAATTGGCCGTGGGTTCGAATACAATCTTGAGCATTTTTATTTCTGTAATTTTTATTTCAAAATGCAGACAGGCACTCATTCGGCCTGCACTTCTTCTTATCATCTTTTATTGTTTACTTTAATTTAGTATCTTTCCACTTGTTTTGAAACTTTCTATATCAAAATAAATTTAGCTTAACTCTCTTCTGTTGTTTTTTTTCTCCTTAAAGTGTTAGTGCACGTTGAATTAAAATTAATAAATAAATAGAATTTAGTATTTTAAATGGATCAAACTGATGTTTGTTACAATAAAATTTCTAAAAAGTTCAATAAATTGTTAAATTTCAAAGATAAATACTTCTATTTGTAATATATATATATATAAAAGCAATATGGCTTAAAAACAAAACAAAAAGCAGCGGGTAAATTTGTTTTAAGATTTTATTAAGAACCAAAATAAAAGGCACTAGGTAAACCCTGTTTATTTGTTAACTTAGTATCACTTTTACTGTCCATTATTTTTGAAGACTTTAGTATATAATTGAACCCGCTTGCATAAAAGTCTGGGTTCGCCACTGATTATATGTAGTACTTATTAGTCACCGCTTATGTTCTACTTATTACCATTAATTTGTAGGTCTAATACTGATTAGTCACTACTCCATTAATCTCGTGTTTTCGATAAACTATATTATCCACTAACTGAAGACTTTCTACACGTATAGGTAGGATTCATTTTTTCTTGTGAATGCATACGAGATAAGTAATGTAGTTATGCATGAAAAATGCACGGAAAGGAGAAAAAAATGAAAAAATTCTCCAAATTATTCAGTAAAAGCGAGACAATTTTACTTACAGGAATGTGTTCTTGTAGTGGAGTATTTAGAAACAATAATTTGTTCAAGATTTTTTGCGGCCAAATTGCTGCATTGTTATATCCCAAGGGGACAAGTCAATTGTATTATGCTTAATGAGAAATGATTCCACTAAAATGTGCTTGAATAAGAGAGAGATGCGCCTTAACTTAGAACAATTTTGCTCTCGTTCTTTCAACTGCACTTCTACTATTAACAACAAAAATCAGTAAAGGGTGATTGTTGATACCCAATTTTTTCCCTATGTATTTTTCATATACAAAATACTTTCAAAATAACATATGTACGCATATATAAGCATGCCCAAGTGTTTTAGTATTTTTTCTCAATTTTTAAAGATTTTTTTTAAATCAATTTATTGCTCATTTTAGCAGTATAAAAACCAATAATTATTCCCAAAATTATCATTTTGGTGTATAATTTATTTTATTTCCCATATTTATACCAAAATATAGTTAAGGTAATTTTTATATATTTTTACAAATTTATTTGATATTTTTAAAGCTAAATTGCATATAATTGCAATTCTAGCCTACTTTAAGATTTAATAGCATTTTTATAATTATAAAATTGGTTCCAATATTTTTAAATCAATATTTATATATTATTAACTGATCCAGTACTCTTAATTTACTTTCATAATCATTTTACTATTTTTTATAAAATAAAAGGGAAAAATTGGCTATTTTAAATCTGGCCCATTTTTATTTCAATCATAGCCAAATTGACCCCCCTAATTGACCCAATTTTGAAACCCAATTAGACCGGCCCAATTCTAATCTAACCCGACCCCTGACCCAACCAATTAACCCGCTTGGCCCTTTCTTTCAATGCAAGCCGTTGATCATTTAGATCAACGGCCACGATTACCCCTTACTTTTTTTTAATTCACTAACCCTACCCTAATCCCCTCATTTCCATCTCTCAGCCGCCTTTGAATACTCTCCCTCTCTCAAACTCTCTCGATGGTTCCTGAAACCCTAGCCTCTCTCACCCCCCTTCAACTGCAATCTCACCGGAACCCATGGCTTCTCAGGCCATGGATGACCTGTACTTACCCTTCTCCACCATTAAACCCTGGGTGTTCGAAGTTTCGAGGTCCAACCTCGATGGTGTCCTTTCATATCTCTACAGATCCAAGGTTCTATGCCCTCTCCGGCTTGGCTTCGGCGTATTCAAGCATCGGAAGCCTATTTCTGACCTCTCCGACTCAAGATCGGACCTTCTTCCAAGCCTTTCTCATTTATAGGGTTTCTCTGAAACCCTAAGCTATTCAAGGTTTTTCTCTGGTTGTTTTCATTTATCTATGCTATGTCTGTGCTCTACTTGAGTTCTTAAACGTTTTCCCTAATTTTCTTTCAAAAATTACTTCTCTTCGATTTAGGGTCTCTGAAAAGGTTTTAAAATGTTTTCTGACTCCTCTTCTTTTTCTCTTTGTGTGAATCTGTCTATGCTATGTTTTTATGTTCTCTTTTCTACCTCGCATGTCCTTCTCCTGTGTTCTTATGTTTGCCTTATTTTGCATGTCCTTCTATTGTGCTCCGTTCTTTCTTCTACTGGTTTCTATATCATGCTTTCACATGTTTATCTTATGTATTCGTTTACCCCTATGTTCATTTACTGTATTTTCTACTAAGCTTTTAGGTCTTTAGTTGCCTTCTTCTGGATTTTGTTTGTGTTCTTCGTTAAACATGTTTCCTATACTGTTCTTTTAAATGCTATACTATCTCGTTTCTCTTCTGAAACTTGTTTAAGTTCCAAGCTTTCTTAAAATGTGTTCTTTATGCTTCAAATCAGTTCTTCATTCTATTTGCCTTAAACCTGCTATTTTATCTGTTTGTTTTCACATGAATCCCTAAAAGAGACCTCTGAGTCTGTTTCAGTTATTTGTCTTCTCTTATCTGTATCTGGCTCGAGTTGAAAACCCTGGGATTTGGGAGTTTTTTGCGAGTTTGATCTTGTGTTTTGGACTAGATTTCTATTTGGGACCCTGGACACTCTCAAACTCATTCTGAGTCTATGTACTGGATTTGAGCCTCTTTGTTATGACCCGGAACTCTTCTATACTAGGCTTTTTCGCATGATAGTTCTTTCTTGTTCGATATATTTGTATGCTTTATATATGAGGAATTTTGCCTTCAAAAGGTTTTGTCAACTTGTGATTGATTCGGAATTCCTCTTAATAAGGTTTGATTAACTATTACTGATTTTCCTTAAGTAAAACCCTTTCCTCATTTTTCCTAACTTGGTTCATTCGAACAAAGCCTGCAATTTTGATTTCACTGGCTGTTGAGTGATCGCCTTTCCTTATTTGCACAAACTATGTACCACTAGACTTTTGCCTTAAATAACTCTATGTATTTACCCTTCTTGTGCTACTTTGGAAAAGATTTTGATCAAACTCTTTCCTTAATTATCTTGCCCGTTTGACATCAGAATCCCTTAATTGAAGGGAGACCTTATGTGATTGATTTCGAAACTATTTTCTTACCTTTTCTTACTTGCTTTCTGCACTATAAAGGGCACGACCCTTCTGCACTTTTACACACTTCCAATTCAATACTCTTTAAGACCTTGAGTTCAATACTCTGACAACACTTATTGAACACTTTCAATTTCAATACTCCTACATTCTCAATTCAAACTCTACTCTCTTCTGAAATCTTCTGGTTGTGTGTTTGCAATTTGGCTTTACTGCTGCTCTTCTCTTCTTATTTCCCTGAAACTGGTATGTTCTAATTTAACTTTCAGCTTCATCCCTATGTGTTTGCTTTACAGTTTCAACAATCTTGTCTACTTTGTTGTTTATGTTCTGTATTGAATATGTTGTCTCTTTGCATCTGTTGCTGTGTGAATTCCCCATACCCTTATTCCCTTCTATGTGTTTGAGTTAAAGTTCAAAGCATGGCAACATCCAAATTGTTGCTCATGTCTGGACTTGATCCTTTAATGGATCCTAACTCCCAAACAATGTGGCTAACAGGCTGGTTGGGGTGTGCCAGCACTTCCAATTGCTGGGTATGACCACCAGCCTGTCTTGGCTTCCCCAAAATCCCCTCTATGCACTTGCACTCTCTCTTAGATTCTAAGTTCTGCCCCCTTCTATGAACCTTGCTTTGGGACCTTGAGCTCCCTCTGAACTTAGACATTTGAGGGCTGGCCCTTACACACTACACAATAATCCAATTCTGCAATATATTTGGGTGTAAGCACTGCCCGGAGTCCACTTGAGACTCTTAGGGAACTCTGACACATCCCGAATAGGAGAAAGACTTTGGAATTTGATCTTTGGAGTTGGTTTACTTCATGCTCCAGACAGAAGTCTGAATCAGGCTTTCCTTGGTTAAGATTTTTAGCTTTCTGATGTAATTTTATTTTACTTTTCTTTATTCATTCTGGGATGTAATAATTTGTAATAACTTATGGGGTTTTAGTGAAAAAGGGAGGGTCACTCATGTATGCATAAGGGTAGATATCATGTTCATAAGTATTTACTGTTGCAATCATGTCCTGTTTTCACTTCTGCATTTCATATAGAAATCCTGTCTATAGGTTCTGCATTTCATACGTAGATACCATGTCTATAGCCTCTGCATTTCATACATAGATAACATGTCTATAGCTTATGCATTTCATACATAGAGACTATGTCTATAGGTTTCTGCGTTTCTGCCTATCACATAGAGAACATGTCTATAGAGTTTCCTGAATTCTGCATATGCATTTATCACTAGGAAAATACATTTATAGGCTTAAATAATAAAAATCAGCGTTTTAAACACCATGCCTATAGTATTTCTGCATTTTTGTAAAGGTTAAACTCAATAACGCTTAGAAAGCATGTCTATAAGAGTAACCAACTGATCTGAATCATTTACAAGTCTAAAATCAGTAGTAACGTTACTCAATGTCTGCAGAACTTATGTTTTCTATAATCAACATGCCTTCTTCTTGTAAAAATTAGTACACTTCTGCATTATTAGATGTCATGCCTGTAGGTTTCACTTAGGCAAACTATAAGGTAAAACTAGCTAATTGGATCAGACTCTGTTAATTCCAACCAGCAGGCAGGTCTGATTCTAGTTTCTTATCTGAAATGTGTAATAGACCAGTCTGCCTCCTTAACGTTTAAGTTTAATTCAGACCATAACCAGTATTTGCAAGATATGCTAAACAATCTGTCTTTAAGTGAAGAGGCCCATCTGAGCCTCTTAAATTGTTACGTGTTTCCCATATCTGCCTTATGTGTTTTTGTTTGTCGCTTTAGAATTTTGTTCTTTTAAACCATACAAAGCCCAAATCTCCCTTCCCTTTAGGACTAGTAGTCCCAAATGCCTCCGGGACTGATAGGATTGGGGCGGGTACTAGCATGCAATAAGTAACGAAACCATTCCGCGTTTAAATACTTCAACGCGGTGGGAAAGGGTAGATATGGATATGATGACCGGTGCGCTAATACCACGTGTAACCCCTCTTCTGAGGAGTGATTACCAGGTATTGCATTGATGTGGTCCATATTATTTATAAACCTAGGGCCCCCTTCCCATTATTTGTTTATTTTATTACTTTCAAAATTTCAAACTCCTTTTTCTCAAATTTCAACTTCCTTGTTTCTTCAAACTTTAACTTATTTGCAATCACAATGTGACAACCCCACATATTTGAAACCCTTAATTGCTTATTTATTGTTTGTACTTAAGTCACAATTGTAGCATGGTCGGGAACCACACTAGTGGATCTTGTGGGGTGCCTAACACCTTCCCCTCGAGATAATTTCTAGCCCTTTCCCAAACTCTGGTTTTTCTAAACAAATTCTTCCTAGTGTCCTAATGCACTTAATCATTAGGTGGCGACTCTTCAAATCAAAAAACCCAATTCCCAAAAGGGAACGAGTTGTCCTCCCAAATGTCATAAACCCAATTTCGCGAGAAAAAGGGGGCGTGACAGTGATGTTTGATACTATATACGGGTAAAATTAGGGCAGAGTATCCCTGATTCCCCGAAGAGGAAACAAAGGGGAAGCAAGGCTCGACGTGATTATAATCGAGGCCCGGAAACCCCTCGTATCGAAACCTAGAGGAATGAACAATGTCGGGCACTGTGAAATAACGGACCTACACCAAGTATAACTTCTGGATTTTGGGAAAAGTGGAGAAGGGTTATGCATGACGAGTAAGGGGCCATAATATTCACCATCAATCGGATATTACGGCGCGAATCTGTTCAGTAACAACTGTAGATCGACATTTACCGGGGAAGAGAAGATTTCATCTTATTTAGACTTGTACTAGGACTTTAATTCCCTATTATATAAAGGGGAAGGTTTTCTTTATTCTGACATATTGTGGCACGCAAATCAAAGCAATAAAAGTTTATTTTTGCTTCTAGCTATTGTTTAAAGTATTCTTCATTTTGTTCTCTTATTTATTTGCGACCGAGCTTGTATCGAAGGTCTGATCGAGGATAAAGTCCATTGTTCAATCTAAGATCGGGTTTTATCTCTAACTTATTTATATGGTATTCTTAATTATTTGTATTGAATTAAATCACATACAAATTTAATTGTTACTCATTTCAGGGGTAAACCATTTGGCGCTAACCGCGGGGCTAAGGATAATAGTGGTGATTTGATACAAATCTCCATAACACACCCTACTTTATGCTTGTTCTTTGAAATTTTGATCCCAGGTTAACCTAAGTATATCAAACTCTCAATGCTCATTTGAACGTTGACGCTGAGTCGGACAATCATGGCGAGAATAATAACGTGATGCCTAGTAATGAAGGTGTCCCAGCTGCCGACCCAGTCGATTCTAACTTGCAGGTGGCCATCAACATCAATTTACCAATTAATCCCGAAAACAGTATTCGAGGGGGACCTCAGCTAGCGGCTCGGGAAGCGCCCAAAGGTGAAGGTGATAGGGTGAGCTTGCGGTTGATCTTCGAAATATTACAGGCGCTGTTGATACTCAATTTTTTCCATATATTTTTTAATATGAAAAATAACTTCAAAATGGCATATATATGCATATATAAGTATGCCCGAATATTTTATCATTTCCATAATTTTTAAGGGTTTTAAATCAATTTATTTCCCCTTTTTATCCATAAAATCCCAATAATTACTTCCAAAATTATTATTTTGGTAATTCATTGGTTGGACTTTTATATTTATGCTAAAATATAGCTAAGGTAATTTTTGCATATATTTATAAATTTATTTAGTATTTTTTAAGCTAAATTGCATATAATTGCAATATTAGCCCTTTTAAGATTCGATTATATTTTATACTCATAAAATTAAGTCCTATATTTTTAAATTTTTAATCATATGTCATAAATCATTTTAGTGCTTTCAATTTATTTCTAGAAATTAATTTACTATTTTTATAATTTTTAAAAGGGAAAAATTAGCTATTTAAATAATTGCCCAATTACATTTTAATTATAGCCTAAATCTGACCCCAATTTAAACCCAATTTCCCAGCCCAATTCCATTTTAAACCCGACCCCTAACCCAATTTAACCGACCCAACCCGGATTCCCCACCTAACCCCTTTATCCTAGCCGTTGATCATTTTGATCAACGACCACCGTCCCCCCTTTCCCTTTTAACCTTAAACGACCCCTAAACGTACCTCATTTTTCACCAACCGCCGCCCTTGAATCCTCTTTCTCTCTCAACTCTCTATGAAATCTCTCATGAACCCTAGCCGCCGCCATCTAATCCCACCTTAATTCACCTCAACCCCTACCTAATCCATGGCTTATCATGGTTATTTGAGATATGTATCAGCCTCCTATGGCTCCTGGGTGCTTGTTTATATGGTTTCATGGCCAGACCTCGAGGAAATCTGGTCCAGTCCTTGTTCGACTTCTGTTCATGGCTTTTCTTCGTCCATCTATGACCTTTCTCCGGCCATTTATGGCCTTTCAAGGCAAATCCTTGGCTTTCCTGGTTAGATCGGAAACTTTCAAGGTCTTTCTCACTTTTTCTGGGTTTTTCGAAACCCTAATCTTTAAGATCTTTTGATTTTCTTTCAGATCTACCATAGATCTGTGCTTACCATGAATGTCTTAAGTGTTTTCTCGAAAGTTCTTCAACTTTTCTTTCAAAACGACTCTTCATTAGGGTTTTCCTTTAAGTTTTTCAAAAGAACTCTTCTCCGATTTTAATGTTGTTTGTGATTTTGCTATGTTTTGCTCATGTTGTTCTTCTATCTGAGTTAGCATGTTGAAAACCCTAATTCCTTTTTGGTCTCATTCGAGTTCTGAAACTGTTTGTTTAAATGTGTGCTTGTTCGATTAAGTTCTTCGTTCTTGTTTGACTTATTTGATTCCGAGTTTTACCATATTTTAAACTCGATTATTGTGGAAAACCCTAGGTCTTTTGGTCTGAAACTGCTTGTTTGAATGTATGCCTGACTCGATTAAAAGTTCCTTGTTTCAAACTTTCTTTTCTTTATGTGACTTATCCGATTGTGGGTTTTACTATCTTTTAACTCGACTATTGTTGAAACCCTAATTTCTTAAAAGGTTTTCCTCACTCGATACTGTGAGACCTTTACTTGTTCCTGATTCTCTTTTGCTATGTTTTCTTCAACGTTGATTCTATGTGACTACCTGACATACCTGACTATTGTGCTTACTATTGAATCCTAGCTTATTTCTGCTACTATTGTATGTTGTTTCTTTTGCCAATGTGCTTGGCATCGTATGTCTGATGCTTCTGTTCACTCTATTTATATACTAAAGTGCATAATCATGTTTCTTCCTTGATTGATCTTGGTCTTATGATTGATTGCAAAAGCTTTTCTTTTATGACCCCTAATTTCACTCGCATGTTTGAAATTAATTGATTCCTTTCCCTTTACTGTGATGTTTTACTTTGCTGAATCCTTTCCCAAATAAGCATATTTTGTACTTAGACTTGATTGCTCACTTCATGCTTTTACTACCCCTTATATGGCAATAATCAATCTATCCCCCGAATTGATTTCTTTCCTTAATTAAACCTGCTACTACCCATTAAACAGTGATTCCTCAATTAAAGGGAATCACTTGTGTTAATTGATTCTGACTTGTGATTGTTTCCATGTTTGTGTTAAAACTTTACTTATTACCTCTCCTTCACTCTTTTTCAAAAGCTGTAAATACCCACCCCCCTCTTCTTTCAAAGAGACGAACATTTTGAGTTCAAGAACACACACTCACACTCAAAAACTCTCTCTTTCTTTACTATTACTTGTGCTATTGCTTTGTCTAGCTTGCTAAAAGCCAAGGCTAGACTGTGGAACCTTGCCTGCTTTACCTTTTCTGCACTTTGTTTCTCTACTAGTATGTCCTAGTTAATTTTCAAGCATCAACAACAATATGTTTTCTTTAAGTTGTTCCAATTTCTTTCCCTCTTGCCTGCTTCTACTTATGTTCTGCAATCAAGTTGTATTATTAGCATGCTGTAATATGTCCCATCCCCTTTAAAATTAATGTTCCCCTATGTATGTACTCTGTCAGTCACTTGTTATGTGATTTGCTGACTTATGAATCCCAAACCCCCATATCCCCTCTATGTGTTTTGTATTCTCTGGCTAGTTTGTGGGTTTGTCAGCATCAGATATTGCTGTGCATGACCCAAACCTGACCCTTTTTGGGGTCATATGCTTCATACAATGTATTCCCAAAACCCCCTCACCCCTTTGTGTAACTACTGATTTTGTGTAGTTTGAGTTTTGCTACTACTATTTTCAAATCACCCTTACCATTTACTATCTTCAACCCAGTTTTAAATAAATCTCTTTCGACTATGTTCTGCACTTCCTCTATATTCTTAGAACTTAAATTCTGCCCCTCTTGTGTGAGCCTTGCCTTGAGACCCTTGAGCTCCCTCTGAACTTGGATACATAAGGGCTGGCCCTTCCACACTACACTCATTTCTGTCTAGTTATGCAAACCTGGGTGTAAGCACTGCCCGGGGTCCCTTGAGACCCTTAGGGAACTTTGACACATCCAGGAATGAGAAAGGCTTTGAGCATCATTGGCATTTGAGGTGGTTTATTCCATAACTCAGAGAGGAAGTCAGAATCAGGCTTCCTATGGTTGTAACTTCTTATTTTTGCACTTTTCTGATATAATTCAGTATTTGATCTGTAATAATTTGTAACAAATATTGGGGTTGGCTAGTGAAAAGGGACAGGGTAACTATGCATATTTTAGCTATTAGAAGAGGTAGAGAACATGCCTATAGGATCTGTTCTGTTTTAATTCAAGTTCTGCATACTTTACTTTCACACAGATAGAGAACATGCCTATAGAATTTGTTTAATAAATTCTGCATGTTTTATTACCACACTTAGACACCATGCCTATAGGATCTAAATGGATATAATCAGACATCATGTCTACAAGGTTAAAATCAACTTTGAAATTAGATGTCATGTTTATAAGATTAAAATCAGTATTTTTCATAGAAATCATGCCTATAGGAATTTCAAGTAAATCCTGCCTGCTTCATTTCACGTTCAGTTAGATACCATGCCTATAGGTCCAAAATCCGTCTTTGATACTTAGATACCATGTCTATAGGATCTAAAACCAGTTTAATTAAAATCAGTTTGACTCGTACTGTTCTGAATCAGTTTAAGCAACCTACTTCTTTTATTAATACGGTTTAGAAAGCATGACTATAAGATTCAAATCGCTCATTTAAAATTGTTACTACTTTGCTACATTCTGAATCAATAATAGATATCATGCTTATAGGACATCACCAATACACACTTAGGCAAGCCTTAGGTAATAACAACAAAACTGAATCCGCCTTTGTTTAATTAGCAACTGCTACAACCAGCAGGTAGGTCTGATTCAGACTTCTTATATGAGTTATGTAATAAATTGATCTGCTTCAACAATTAAAACGCCCTGCCTTAGTACCTTTAAATTCTGACCCAAAATGTGCGTAAGTCATGCTATTTATGTGCTTTATTTGAGGAGGTATACATGAGCCTCATAATTGTTTATGTGTTTTCCCTAATATGCAGTCCTACGTGTTTTGTATGTCGTTGAGCCTTTTTACCTTTAAAAAATCCTCCCTCTATAGGAATAGTAGTCCAAAACCCCTCCGGGACTAATAGGAATCGGATGGGTAATAGTATGCAATAGAGGTTGAGACCAATCCGCGCTTTAATACCTTAACGGGGTGGGAAGGGTAGATATGGATATGATTACCGGTGCGCTAATACCACGTGTATCCCCTCTTCTGAGGAGTGTCATACCGGGTATCGCATTGATGTGATCCATATTATAAATAAACCTAGGACCCCCTCCTTTTATATTCTCAAGTATTTGTAGAACTATAACTCATTTTTCAAATTTCGCATTCCAATTGTTTTCAAACTCTTATGTGTTCAAGCCCAAATCCCCTACTATTTGAGCCTTTACTTGCCTATCTGCTAATCATACAAAATTCACAAAACTGTCTGGCCAGGAACCACACTAGTGGATCCTGAGGGGTGCCTAACACCTTCCCCTTAGGATAATTTCAAGCCGTTACCCTATCTCTGGTTATTAAACAAACTTAGAAATAAACCCTATAGGTTTCCTAATGCATCTTAAATCATTAGGTGGCGACTCTTCAAATGCAAACCCAGTTTCCAAAAGGAATGAGTTGTACCATACCCAAAAATGTCGTGAACCCAATTTTTCGATACGAAGAGGAAAAAAGGGGGCGCGACAGGCTCAACAAGCGGGGATAACATAGTTGGAGAACCAAAGCCACAACCCTAACACAATCAAACTCGAACAGTTCCAGGAAAATACTCGTATGGATGAACAAATTGCTATGGAATCGGTGATTTCAGACCCGAGGAGACTCCGAGGTGATGAAACTGCTCGAAGCATTTACAAAATGAGTGGAATCAGGTGAGAAAAAGATTGAGGCCAACGACAAGAAGGTGGAACGTACAACTCCAGGGTCGATTAGATCCCAGGAGCGCCTCCGATATTGATGGGACCAAACTCCAAAAAGTTTATTTAGAATCCTTTTCCCCCGAGCACAGCACCGAAGCCAACCCTGAAGAGGTTTCAAATGCCCGACATTCCCAAGCATAATGGGACCACAGATCCAAATGAGCATCTAACCTCCTATACATGCGCGATCAAAGGGAACAACTTAAAAGATGACAAAATTGAGTCGGTATTGCTGAAAAGGTTTGGGAAAACCTTGTTAAAGGGAGCAATGATATGGTATCACAACTTACCTCCGAATTCTATCGACTCGTTTGCTATGTTTGCAGATGATTTCGTGAAGGCCCATGCCAGAACCATCAAAGTCGAGACCAGGAAGTCAAACCTTTTCAAGGTCAAACAGAGGGATAACGAGATGCTCAGGGAGTTTGTGTCGAGATTCTAGATGGAACGATTGGATCTGCCACCACTTGAGGATGATTGGGTCGTTCAGGCGTTCACTTAAGGGCTCAAACCTCAAAGTTACATGGCCTCTCAACAACTAAAACAAAATTTGGTGGAGTACCCAGCGGTCACCTGGGCCGACGTCTACAACAAATATCAATCAATGATCAGAGTCGAAGACGACCAACTTAGGGCCCCTTCAGGATCTATTTCCCCATCAGAACCAACGACAGATCTAATAGAACCATTGATCTGGAGCCAAAGCCGATCCAAGATCGATATCATCCATACAACACAAATCAGAGGGGAAACAGATCCGGGCATTACCCGACAAGGAACAAGAATAGAAATGATCGAGGACCGAGCTGCTAGGACTTGATAAGCAAGAGTGAGTTTGACTGGTTGCCCGGGAATATGGAAGTACCAAGATTATCAGAGTATAATTTCAATGTGGACGCTGCAAGTATAGTGTCGGCCATAGGGCGCATCAAAGAAACCAAGTGGCCCCAACCATTACAGTCTGACATTGCCTAGAGGGATACTAATTTGATGTGTAAGTACTACGGTACTCACGGTCAACGAACCGAAGATTACCGATAGTTAAGTGAAGAAGTTGCTCGATTGTTCAACAACGGGCACCTTCGAGAATTCCTAAGCGAGCGAGCCAAAAACCACTTTAGAAACAAGGACGCCAACAAACAGGTCAAGCCAGAGGAACCTCAGCACGTGATCAACATGATCATTGGGGGAGTCGATGTCCCTCAAGGGCTGATGATAAAATGCACCAAAGTGTCTATCATGAGAGGAAAATGCACCCCGGATTACGTCTCAGAAGGATCTATCTCGTTCAGCGACGAGGACGTCAAGGGCATCGTACAACATCTCGTTCATCAACAACGCTAAGCTAGTACTAAGATTGATTGGGGGATGACCACGTTAGGCTTACTCAACTCTAGGTCGTCGGATAAGAGTCATTGGTTCTTCTCACTTTTGAAAAAGAAGAACAAATTCACTTGGACTCTAGATGCCATCAAGGTTTAGAGGAACTCAAGCGATACCTATCGATCCCTCCTTTGCTGCACACTCTAAAGGCAGACAAATAGCTATACCTCTACTTGGCGGTGTGGTAAGTTGTGTCCTAGTCCGGGAGAAAGAAGGTACCTATTTCCTATTTATTATGTTAGTAGAATCCTAGACGATGCCACAATAAGGTATCCTCACCTAGAAACATTAGCACTTGCCTTACTAAGTGCTTCTAGGAAATTAAAACTATACTTTCAATTCCACCCCATACGTGTCTTGACCTCCTACCCGCTGAGGAATGTCATGTATAAGCCTAAAATCTCGATCTGGCTGGCCAAATAGGCCATAGATATTAGTGGGTATGATATCGAGTACAAACCCCGGACTGCCATGAAATCTCTAATTTTGGCAGACTTTGTGGCCAACTTTACACCTTTCTTGATGCTTGAGGTCAAAAGGGAATTGCTGCTCTCTTTATGGACTAGCTCGGGGATTTGGACCCTATTCACCGACGATGCCTCCAATGTGAAAGGTTCCAGGCTTGATATCGTATTAAAACCACTTGCGGGGTAACACAATTAGACAATCCATTAGAACTGTAAAATTGACTAATAATGAAGCCAAGTATGAGGTTATGATTGCAGGTCTAGAACTGGCTAAGAGCCTTTAGGCCAATGTGATAGAAGCCAAATGTGACTCCCTCCTTGTAGTAAATAAGGTCAACGGAATTTTAGAAGTAAAAGAGGAACAAATGTGAAGGTACTTGGACAAATTTCAAGTAAACCTACACAAATTCAAGGAATCGACTTTGTAGCACATACCTTGGGATAAAAATAGTGAGGCTGATACACTGTCCAATTGGGGTCATCTGTCGACTCTGATGAATTCGACTCGGGGCAGTGGTACAACTGATGAACATGGTGATAGAAGAAGGTCACGCCGAGGTAAAATCGACAAGTTTGACCTGGGATTGGAGGCAAAAATACATAGACTACCTGAAGACAAGAAAACTGCCATCGGTATCACGACCCAAAATGATGGACCGTGATGGGCTCCCGGTACCTTACCCAACAAAGTACCTATGTAACGTATCTTTCTTATCATACCCTTATGGGTAAATGGGCCAGAAGGGCCGTCATGATATAACCAGAATAAAACATAAGGGAACACTCACCTATAAGACAAAAATGATCACTTGTACACTCAAAACATAGACCGACAAGGCCATACAATCTTTCATATATATGACATATGTCTAATAAGTCCGTAACTTAAGCTAGTAGCTCGTTTATGTAAATTCGGCAATATCTCTCTTGTAAAAAAGGCCTCTTCCAATACCATATACCAACAACAATAACCAAATCAATCCAGCAACATATAAGTATTAATAACAAGATACCATATAACAACAAATCACAACTACTTCACAACGAGCGACAAGCTCCGATTGGAACTCGTATACCCCATATCACCCCTTATAGACTTCTTAATTTAACTTAACACTATCATTAACATGATAATAAAGCCATTCACTAATGAATTCCAGCCTTATACCATATTTTTGTAACAATGAAAACAATCTACAACTCCAACTATCTTCAATTAGCAACTTTATTTACTAGTTCATGTCTTGTCCATCCATTTAACTTAATCGACATCAAGATATCCTTAAGAACATGCAAGAACATAATATACATACCTCCTACAGTAGCTTCAAGTGAAAATTCAAGTTATATTTAGCTTACAATAGTCCTCAATGGCAATACAACACCATAGAAGTGACTTAAGCTAATATTCACTTCCAATCTCAAGTTTCATATGTTTCTTTCATCAATTCACTTGATAAACATATATACATGCATAACAATAGGAATCATATTATAATCAAGTTATTTACCCAATTTTCAGCCACAACAACATATATATAACCTTAAAATAACCCAACAAATGATAACAACATATTTTCCCCTTTCAAGTGCAATCTTGTAATCGTTCACTCCAACACCACAACCAACATGTAATTAACCTTAAAAACCATGAAAATGATGTTAAATATACCTTAGGCAGTAGATAACATTCGAACACTAGGCTTTACTTAGCTCACCACCATATTCACATCACAACATCATAGAGGGGTTATTCTTCACCTTTGGGTGATTTGATGTTGGATTATGGTGTATTTTTTTAGAATTTATTTGGAGCCTTAGGGGGAACTGTTTGGGAGGTTTTGGAGAGTGTGAGGATGGAAGTAGTTCAAAAAATAAGCAAATCTCATCCCAAATATGAGATATAACTTTGTGAAGGTCAGCCACCGACCAAGTGGGTCCCATAGGGGGCTGCCTGCGCAGTCACGCAAAAACGCGAATATCTCTTTACTCCAATGTAGTATTGACAATGGTTTAATGCATTAGAAACTAGACTCATAGATCTTCTATTTTGTAGGTGAATCACTCCGTGATTCCATGTATATTGGGAGATAAGCTCATCTACATTTGACCTAAGTTTCAACATATTTATGAATGTAACGTGTGGCGACCTTTGCCAACTTTAGTTTCGCCACTTGCTTGACTTCAAAAAATAATATACGACTATCATACGACTAAAATAACTCATAACATAACCTCATTATCAAGTTAATCACCCTAGTATCACCCCAAAAGTACATATTTTAACATTTCAAACTTGTCGACATTCCAGGAAATTTATTTTCTTCAATTGTTTAGCTTATATGCCTTTCAACTCTCTTGGTGCTTGTTATCCATGATATTAAAGATTTGTATCCTCTAAGTTAACATAATTAACTTACTTTATGTACTTTAAAAGACTATCTCATTTCTAATCTTACATCAATTGACTTACGATGTACTCTCAGGTACGAAAACATGGGGTGTAACTATTACACCCCATGTTTTCTTACGTAAAACTACATCATAAGTCAGTTGATGTAAGATCCTAATTGAGATTATCTTTGAAATAAATAAAGTAATTTAATAATGTTACTTTGGAGGTTACAATTATTAAAGATCATGGATAACAAGTACCAAGAGGTTTGGAAGGCTTAGAAGCTAAACGAATTGAAGAAAATAAGTTTCGTCGAAAGTCAATAAGTTTGGAATGTTATAACATGCACTTTGGGGTCAGACTAGGGTTCTTAACATTATAAGGAGGTTATGTTATGAGTTATTTTAGCCGTATGATAGTCGTGTACTATGTTTTGAAGTCAAGCGAGTTGTGTAACAAAAGTTGGCAAAGGTCATCATACGTTACATTCATAATGTGCTAAATATTAGGTCAAATGTAGCTGAGCTTTTCTCCAAATGTACTTAGAATTATGGGATTATACATACACTAAATTGAAGGTCTACGAATCTAGTTTCTAATGCATTAAACCATTTGTCGATACAACGTTGGAGTAAAGAGATATTTGCATTTTTACGAGACTGCACAAGTAGCTCCCATGGGACCCACAAAGTAGGTGTAAAACCCCAGCTTGTATTTAAGTCTTCTAAGTCGTTTTAACTCATTTTTATCGTTTTAAATAGTTCCAAACACTCCTAAATTCTCTCTAAGGTTTCATCCATAATTTTAGGGTGAAAACCTAAGATAGAAACATGAATCCAATGCTAGAAATCACGTGGTGCTTGCTCGATCGTAATTCTTCATCTTGTGGTTGTTTTGGAGGTAAATAACCTCATATTTCGTGTTGTTCTTGTTGATTAAGTTAATAATCATTCTCTACTTCATATATATTAGATTTTCAAGGCAAACTACAAGTGTTTACAGACCAACTTGAACACCAAAAGTTGATTCAAGAAGAGAATACAATACCTATAGTGTTGTGGTGTCATTGAGGATAGTTGTGGGCTCTTCTTGGCTGAAGTTTCATGTTGTTTCTACTGGTTATGGTGAGTATAACATCATACTACATGTTCTTGAAGTTTTTTGTGTATTGGTTGCATTATTTGAGCAAAATACTACAAGAGGAGACTTGAAATAGTTTGAAATGTTATTATTTTTAATGGACTGTTTTGGAAAGGTTGTTTCCATGAACAATAAATGGTTGGAAACCCTTGAAAATGACTCCCTTATGATGTTATTATTATAAAAAATTGTCTACATGTCAAACTTGTTGTTGCTACTGTGAGTATCAAGAGAAAGGACAACATAACAATGAGAAGTTGTACTTGTTGTTGTTATTAGATTGTTGGGCTGTTTGATGGTGAATTAGGAGATGAATAGGAGGTTATAATTCCTCCCATGGTACTTAATATCATTCTGGCTATGTTGTAAAGTTAACTAATGAATGACTTTAGGGTTAACGGGTTCAAAAGGGATTCAATCCGAGCTTGCCGCTTGTCGCATATGTTGATGACTTGTTAAAGAAATATTTTGTACCCTATTGTTGACATTGTTCTTATTGTATTGCTCTAGTTGTTGTTGTTGGTATATGGTATTAAAGGAGGCCCTTGTTACCGGGGAGATGCTGCCCAAATTTATATAAACAAGCTACTAGTTTAAGTTGCAGACTTAGCCTTTACTCAGCACTGAATTTGAATCTCCTTATGCTATGGTAGATTGAGTTGAGTTATTTGAAGAATTTATTGGAAGGTATTAAGGAATCAATAGAGTTAAGGCATGTTAAGTCTATCCCTTCTTTCCTTTTGGCATGATCCCTATGATACAAACAAAACGAGCAAACGCGAAACTTTCACAATTGACTCTATTCTTAGAAATACTAGGGGTGCCTATGTTCTTTATTCTCCCTGTGTCTTATTATTATATCGTCTGTTCATGGGTCTCAGAAAATAGATAAGTTGATAAAGTTTATTTCATGATATTAACCGAAGGGATATTGATCTTATGACATCCCGAGAGATTTTGTTGACTTACTTCTTATGCATTACATTAATTTATACATGTACATTTACCCATGACTAGATGGCGTTATATACGTGTATATTATATGTATATGGGGTATGAGGAAAGGTTATGGCGCTATATACGCACCACCACCTGATTAGTTGGTATACATTGATAATTTCGCCCATAGAGGCCGAGATGATATGATGGGATGCCCTCAGAGGCTTGATGATGCTACATATGCATATATGTATGATATGACATTTATACACATATGCATGACATTATAGATGTTTCATGATTCACAAAATTATTCAAACTTATAGGTTGAGTCCTTCACTCCATGTTTCTTTCATGTCTTTTATATTTTGCTTTCATGCCTTACATACTCGCTACTTTATTTTTACTGACATCCCTTTTTCCTGCGAATACTGCATTTCATGATCGCAACTCCTAATAGATAGGTTGGCAGTCCTCCTAGTAGGCTATCAGCTTAGCGGAAGGTATTGGTGCACTCCATTTGCTTCGGAGTTTCCTTTTTGGTTAGTATGATTTGGACACGTATTGATTGGTATAGCGGAGCCCTATCCCGACCTTTATGACGTTTATGTACTCTTAGAGTCTTGCAGACAATTTTCATGTATATGAATACTTATATGGCCTTGTCGGCCTATGTTTTGAGTTTACAATTGATTATGTTGGCCTTATAGGCCTGTATGTCACATGTATAAGTTTGTATACCATGTTGGGTCGTCCTATGTCGAGTATTCTCTTAGGTATAATTATGGTTATCTCATGATGACCCTTCTGGACCATTTACCCATGATGATGTGATAAAAAAAATACATTACATTGATACTCAGTTGAGTAAGGCACCGGGTTCCCATCGCAACCCTCCGATTTGGGTCGTGACAATAACATCATTCCCCCCTTGGAACATTCATCCCCGAATGTTAATTAATGCACTTACTAGTCTCATAACCTGTAGCTCTTCCAAATACTTTAATATTGTCCTTGCCATCTAGGAAACTATTCTGTGAATAAATTCAAAGGCTAGGACATTCCCCCTTTAGGCTTCTTTTTTACACCACAACTTGTGTTCAGAATTCTTCCAATCTCGTAACTGTTGCTACCTTCTCTCATGTAGCCTGTACGATTTTGACCTTGTATGTGCACCTATGCGACTCTTCGCTCCTTTTTCCTTTAGCTTTTGTCCAATTTTTGGGTCTCACTTTCTGAACATATACAGAACTATGACAAGTTGTCCCTCTGGGCATCTATAGGTGTGCTGAAGTTCTTCGCTTGGTACTTTGTCGAACTTCCTACTATTGCTATATCTTGTTTCATATCCTTGGTTATCTATACTTATGTCTCTACTACATCTAGGTAGATTATACTATACCATAATACTTACTTCAGTTTATTATTACCGAGGTCAGCTACCCTACTCAAGGTTACTCTCTCGCTGCTTATCCTATATGCATGAATCTAAGTCCTTTAATGCTTCCTTATTAATTTTCATCTTAAGAATGACGACCTAATCTCATCTCATACTTTGTAATTTTTATCGATCCATTGTTGATTAACCTTAATGTTGATCCATAATCTGCCGATGATAACTCGACATCTCTTACATAATACATTATCACTAGGGCTCACGTCGCATTAGGGAACATTTGAAGTGATTTGCCCGATCCGCCTAGGAAAGATACTATACTTTAATAACCGTATTTCATATCATCCCAATGTGATTCATCTTATGAGGGGGTATTCTAGTCCCGTGCAATTCATGAAATTTCTTTTCTTTAAATCGTTACTCGATCAAAGGTGTAAACGTCATCCTCTTATCTATCACCATTACACCCTTATTCTACTACCAGGGCAACATTTCATCTCTTCTAAGTGCTCCTAGTCTTAGACTCCTCTGAGTTTGTTCAGGCTATATTGAGCTTTCTATAACATACGGAAACCATCAACTCTTTTGTTTGATGGGCTTAATCCTGATGCCTTACCTATTCTTGTCACCTTCTAACTCACCTTTTTCTTATCCTTACTGCTATCTACCTAAAACCTTGTCGCTCTACCATACTTTAACTTACGACCTACACATACTTATTTATATTACTCGCAATCTTCCTTTAACTTGCTAGCACCATAGATTTACTTTCGTGCCTTCTCAGTTGTTTTTAAATGTAAGCAATTGCTTTTCCTTGTCGTTCTACCACTTGTTGCATGAATACTTGGCTTATCTTATTGCCCATGAATACTAGAATTTCCTGTACCTCAAATGATCTCAAATATCACCTTTGATTTTTCCCCCCGTTCATTAGCCATGATAGGTGCCACTTTCTTATTGTGTGTATACAATATTATAGTGAGACTGTTTTTACAAGATCATTTCTTCTTCAAGTTACTATGCTTAGGTTGAAGCCTTCTTCCTCATTTCTTCAGCTAGTCTTTCGTTGCAATACTTAGGGGAGACTCTCTAACTCTTATAAAGCTACAAGCTTATTACATCATATACATGACATAATTTTTTATATTCTTGCTTGCTTATAATTATCCCTAGTTACTTACCTATGTGCCCTTGTGCTCGTAGGGTTGCTTTTAAACTGAAATTTTAGCTGTCTCCCTAGTGACACTCTCTTTTATTTCCGTAACACTTATACGGTACCTTTAACTACCCCAATTCCTATCTGAATATTTCTCAAGGATTACGACGTCATTTCTGCGAGACTAAATTCACTATGTTGGGGTTCACTATGGTTATCTTGCATAATCAGCTGATTTGTTTGTATCCTCTTGTCTAGCCATAACTAGGCTCTTCTTGAATCAACTACTATTTAGTCATTGGTCCATTCTCATATCTATATTTCATGTAATCTCTCTTAGGATATGTCCTTTGTGTTAACTTACCTCTCGCACGGGATCCTGATGTATCAAGTGTCCATTTACACTTATTTATCAATAATATCTTGGCCGGAAACTCTTACTGCTTCTCCCCGGTGTCATGCTTGCATAATGTTCTAGAGTCACGACATATATGTAGAATCTGAATAAATGCAACCTCATCCCTTTTGCCTTTTTTACCACATTCTTCCTTTATTATTCCATAGTTACCTAAACCACTTAACTCTGACTTAATACCACATCACACCATCTTCCCCCCCTTAGGGGAGTACTAAGAATTAGTGCTATGATGATCTACCTATAGATGTTTTTACCTATTCATCTTTGGCATCTTTTCACATTATCAATGACCCTTACTTGCCTTATGGTAACCCTTCTATACCAGGGATAACTGAATTCCTTATGCACAAGGGTGAAACCTAGTGTAATTGGCACACTTAGTCCTATAAGCTTAACTCTGCTGATTTAGGGAAGCATCTTCCTGAATGAACTTTAAAGGTTATTCTTTTGTTGTCCATTCTATTATTGTCGGAATGCTATCTCTGAAATTCTCTCAATGCCGACTATTATCAAATATTCTGATCCCTAATTCATGTTCACTTATCTTCTTCACTAGCCTATACTGATTTCTATTACTCCGGGGGTCTTACTTATCCTTCTAGTAATCACGTTCGAGTCACCCACTAATTTCTTGAAATGAGGGTATGACTTTATGACTTATATAGTTATATTGTCTCAAGGCATGTTATCTCTTGTCTTTTCCTTTACTTGACTATAGACTCTATCATTCTATAATGAATGGAGCTAATTTAACGAATGCGGATTTAGGTTCGTGATTTAATAGAGCTATTATTATTTCCAAGGCAAGTTAAGAATAAATTGGGAGAAGACGGGTCGGCTAGAAATGGTTGAATTGGCATGTAGGTGGCAATGACAGTTCCTTCAGCGTGTTGAGTTATGCATGTGATTTGTGGCAGTACGTGTGAGGCTTGACGACCATCGTAATTGATTTTATTGGGATGCATTCAAGTAGTATGGCATGTTATGGGTAGATGGATCCCGGAAGGATCATGGTGGTTTAGATCACTACCTGAGGATTTTATTTTCTGCGGTTAGGGGAGCTCAGTCACGTGTTGCAATGGTTCTCCCGAAATGAGTTAAGTAAAAGGTTCCTACATGATGAAGTGGGTATCTATTAGTGGTTCAGGATATGTGATGAAATTCTTACACTCTATTAGTGGTTTAGGATATCCTTCAATTTTTTTAGCTAATGATAACAATCCATCCACCATTTTGGGTTACTCTAACCCCAGCGGGATCCTGATATCCCATCCTTCACTTGAAATATATGTGATAGCTCCCATGGGTCATAATTGAGATGAGTGTGGCCAATTGTATATATCTTTGTTAGTGTTGAAAGTAACTCAAAATTCTAACATTTCTTCGCCTGAATTGTAAATATTGATAATCTTCCATAACTAGGTACCTCATACCCTTCTTCACCTTGCTTCTTTTACTTGTTGAAACCTATATCTACTTTCAGATTCTCTTATTGCTTTTTACCATATGGGTGGATAGATATTCATGCCTTAGGGCTCCTTATCAAGAACCTTACATGTCTTGGTACACACATGATCTGCCGAAGACCTTACATTTACTCATTATAAGCATGATGCAAAATTGAGTTCCTCTGGCTCAACTCTTCCACAGTCATATGTCACACCTCCTTTTTCACCTACACCCCCGGAAGAGGAGTGTAAAGGAGTTTTTCCAAATAAAGGACAATCGGAACGGGATTTAGGTATTAATTATTCAGAGTCGCCACTTGGGAGATTAATGGTGTCCCAAGTCACCGGTTGAATCCCGAACCGAGGAAAAATATGACTCTGTTACAATCTATGAACCAGAAATCCGAGTAAGGAATTCTGTTAACCCGGAAGAAGGTGTTAGGGACTCCCGGGTTCCGTGGTTCTAGCACGGTCGCGTAACTGTTGTATTTGATTTTATCTGATTTTAATACATGTTAACTTATATACTTTTTGTTCGTAAACCGCTTTATTGTTATTTATTTTAGCAGAATTGCGACGTTGTGAAAACGCGTTTCGATTTACGTCACAATCAATGCGCCCGTGGTTGTCAACACGTTTTGACTTCGTCGAGATTTGGATTTGGGTCGCATCAATGCGCACCCGAGTTTAAGAAGGTACTTTAATTAAAATCGCGCCTAAAGATTCTAACGTATTGTTATTTTGGAGAAAGGTGGTGAAATTCACTAAACAACCTTTCCAAATCTAAACAGTGAGATAATTATGCTATTAATTACTTAAGGATCCTAATTGGTTAAGGCCAGTATTTTATTGAATTTGAATTTGAACATCCAGGAAGAAATGCTGAGAGAATGGGCTCTGAGCCCATAAGGTCCAAATCATGCCATTGCACATGCTGCAGGCGCAGACTCCTAGAGCTCTAAGCATCGGGCCTAACACATGCCAAAATTTTAACTTATTGAAAGGTATTTGTACAGCCCAGGGATCGAGCCCTTGGGGCACCTTTTGATTTAACTAAATTCTTAAGCATTAATGCACCTAGGCCCCAATTCAATTTATCACCTAACCAAAAAATCTGGGCTACCTGTTAATACGCCAGGCCCAAAAATTGGCCCAGTACGAAGCTGTTGAATGTACAATTCACATTAAACCAAAATTAAAAGCAGTCACGTGTATTGAACTCAAAATTAATTGCAACTTTGCAAATTTAACTTCAGCAGACTGTGGAACTTAAGCAAAACTGAAAACTACAATTACATAAACATGAAATGCACAGTCTGAACAGTTTAGATATGGTCTGAATTAATAAAACTCAATCCCAGTGAATCAAATACATATAGTTGTTTATCAATCAGCTGATTACAGCTATATGCATCCAACGAACACAGATTGACCAAAGTGATTGCATTTCATCCCACATTGCGATTACATCAAGGGATTTTTGAAAATGTACCTGGAAATTGGAATGTAAATAGAGAAGAGGAGATTAGCAGCAGTAACAGTTCAGCAGCTCAGAAACTAAGGCAATATCCCAGTCACAGTTAGTGAAGGAGCATTTCAGTCCACCCAGATTCGATCAATTTAGCAGAAATGAGTTGAAATGCAGGGCAAACTCAATGAATCAACCCAACACACATTCAGACATATCAACCATTTAAAATCCTAGCTAAATGATTCCCAGTTTTACTTGTTTGATTTTCAAAAACCACTCGACATTAAATCAGGAAAGTGCTGTGACTCCACTAATGGAACTTCAGATCTGGAGACTGCAGAATATGTTTTGTGGAATTTTTAGGATGAAAGTTCCAGTCCCCCCCTCTCAAGGCACTTTATGCCACTTTTATAGGTGATACCAGAGAGTCAGTCAGATTTTGGGTATTCTTTTTAGTCCCTCCCCTATTTTCAATTTGGTCCCTCTATTCTTAACTTGCTAAACAAGTAAATGCATCACAATTATTAAAATCTACACTTGCACCCCATTCTAGAAGGCCCTAGGGTATTCTTCTACCCATACAATACCTATACTGCCCTTTCATATGCTTTGAAATTACTATTCCTATCAGAACTACCCTTTTCCATACCCAGACTACCCCTGAAGGTTCCTTAAAGTTTCTGAACCTACCCTCATTCTTAACAGCTATAAACAATACCCTAATCCAATCTAAAACTAACTGAAATTGATTAATTAGCACTCAGAAATCAATTAATCAAACTGACCAAACCCAATTGTTCAATTATATTAACTCAATCAAACTAAATGAAATCAAACCAAGCTTAAGCTAACATGAACAACATTAAATGAACTGACACTAATTCTTAACCCATAAATTCACAATCATTCGAACAAATATCAACTCAGAACTAATCAACAATTGGCAGAATTATACTAATGCACAAAATAAATCGTACATTTAACAGAACACTTAATGAAACCAAAACGGTAATTAAAACTTCAACCATGCAAGTAAAAAGGAACAGTAAAAACTCACAGAAGCACGAGGAACTCCGGCCAGTCAGAAACGTCTGAATCCTTTCAGATTTTTGACGCGTAACATCCCTAACCATGTGTTCTTACAAGAGAACACATGGTTAAGGATACTACGGTTCGAAATCACAAAGATTTGGTTTAGGGTTTTGGCCAGAAATTCTTAGATCTAAGATTCGAGCCGTTTCACAGAGATTTGAAGGAAAATAATCATGGATTAGGGTTGAGGGATGAACGGGGATTATGTGGTGTGATTTTGGGCTGGTTCGGATGAACCTTCGATTTGACCGGAAACTTCAAACGAAGATTCGACGAGCTCCGGCAACATTCGAGAAAAACTAATAACGGGAATGGAAAGAGGGATTAATGGGGGATCTGTGGTGTTAATCTAGGGGTAAACGACGTAGGTTGCGTTCACCGCAGGCGAGGGATTTAGGGGCGGCGCAGATTAGGGTTTGAGAGGAGAGGTGGGGTGAGGAAGACGAGGGTCTGGGGTGGGTTTTCGGACCCTTTTAAATCAGGAACCTCGTTAGTTCCGGACCGTTGGATTGATGAGATCCAGCGGTCCTGATTCAGAGACCACGAAACGACCTCGTTTCGTTTAGAAGAGGGGGCAGACCGGGTAAGGATTTGGGCTGGACTGGTTTGCAATAAAGTTAAGGCATTTGGGCCTGTAAAATTTCTTTTGATTTGGCCCAAACTTGGCCAGCCCTTTGCTTCTCACTTTAATTTCCTTTCTTGTTTTTTTTATTTCATTTTATCTAATTATTTTCCACTTTGTAATTTTGTAATTATTTTTTCTGATTTTATAGAATTGTAACAATTAAAATAAAGTCCTAATATACTTCAAAACTAAAACTGACTAATGCCTAAAATTGTTTAATAACTATTTCATGACAAATTCATAATAAAAATCATTAAAATGCGAAAGTGAACTAATTTTTCTGATTTTCATGTTTTGTTTTAAAATAAATTAACCCTTAATTGATACTAAAACCTAAATGCAAAAATGCATATTTTTGTACTTTATAAAAATTAACATGCGCAAATAGAATGCAACAATTATCAGAAAATGACACCAAAATGCAAAAAAATTGTAAAAAGAAATAAAGAAAAATTATTTTGTTTGGGATTTTGGGAATAATCATATTTAGGGCAAAAATCACGTGCTCACAGCTGCCCCTCTTTGCTTGAAAACATGAAATGTTTTCGGGAAAAGATAAGTGAGCATACACGAGCGATTTTTGCCCATTTGAAAATTCCGTGTGAAGCATTTCTTGAAAAGTTTGACCGCAACCTGCTTCGGAAGTTGCCTACATATCCTGGGCTAAATAGGAATCAGGTCAGTGTAGTTTGGGAATGTCTGGTAGCTGGGACTACCAGGAATTGGGATTTGTACCGCGCTTGCTGTTGTTACTGCTGCTGTTACTGCTTGCTGACCTCCCTTATTACACTACGTCAAAGATAAAAGAAGCTAGACTAACTATGCTCTATGAATTACAAAAATCCTATCTAAATTTCTTCAAACTTGCTCTTGTACTTCCTTGCTGCCTCTTTGTCTTGTGTCTCCTTGTTGCCTCATTGTCCTGTTCTTTCTCGATAAAATTCCTTGTTGCTATTCCCTTAGGCGGACTCCCAACTTCTGAAACTTGAACTGTATGTATTCCTCTATTATTCAGGCGGGTTCCTGACTTCCGCAACTTGTATTGCATGCCTCTATTCTTCAGGCGGGCTCCTAACTTCAAAATAGACAAAGAGATTGATTGAAAACTAAAATTGAATTATGTCACCTCTGTTCTCCAGGCGGGCTCCTGATTTTGACTGCCTAAAATATTTAACACCTCCATTTTCCAGGCGGGCTCCTGACTGTTGAACTTAAAATTGAAACTAGTCCTTTATTATCCAGGCGGGCTCCTGATTGCTAAAATTAAATTGTATGTCTCTATTCTCCAGGCGGACTCCTGTTTGCTAAAATTAAATTGTATGTCTCTATTCTCCAGGCGGACTCCTGATTGCTAAAATTAAATTGTATGTCTCTATTCTCCAGGCGGACTCCTGATTTCAAGATAAACAAAAAGATTGAGGGGGAGCTAAAAACTTGAATTGTATCACCTCCATTCTTCAGGCGGGCTCCTGATTGCTTAAAATTTGAATGGTATGTCTCTATTCTCCAGGCGGACTCCTGATTTCTGAATTTGAAATTGAATGTATTCCTCTGTTATCCAGACGGGCTCCTGATTGCTCCAAACAATTATGAACCTAAGGAGTTACTTCTCACTGTACCAAGGTATCTTACCCGGGTATATGAACTACGTCCTATTATTCAGGAAGGTCCTGACAACTTGCACTTATTCTAATCATGCCAACTTTGCAATCAAATTCCATTCCCCTTACGCATTTCAAGATTATCTTGTATTTAATCAAACCACACTTTGCGATCAAACCTGATTACTGCTTGTTTTTCCTTCTTGGGGAACTCCTTCTCAACGGCTAACTTTCTGCCCCTGTTATAATCAAAGAAAATTTCGTCAGTTTAAAATGGTGGTTAGGTGATGGCCTTCTTGCTGAAAAAAAAATCCTTCTACTGCCTTGCTTTGTGTTGACTGCCTTCCACGCACTGTCCCTGAACCGCTTGACTTTCTGATCAACTTTTAAATTTCCCAACATCCGGCGACCTAAATGTTTTACACCCATGTTGTTATTTCATTTTCTGACCTTTTGTTTAAGCTTTTGCCTTTCCCACGACATTCCCCAATCATTTCACCGATGAAACTTCCGTTAATTCCCTGTGTCCCACTTAACATCAAGTTTTTTTTGACATGCTTTAACCACGTTGTGCTTTACAATTCTAGAAACCGGTAGTGAGCTTTGAAGTCCTTTCTACTTGCATTGACCAAGACTAGTACTGAAACATCTCAACTAGATAAAACCCTCAAAAGAAAATGAAATGCGATGATTTTTGAGTCAAGGATAAGAAGAATCCAAAACCATATGGTTATTTCAAAAAGAGAAGGAAAAGAAACTTATCTGAGCGAGACAGCTGGTACCAATGGTTATGACATGTATTTTGAATTGATCGGCCCAATCTGTCCAAATAACCGGCTTTCAATCGCCATACGTTGTTGCCCAGAACTTCCATCACTTGTTTGAATTACCCAGACCTTAACTTTGCTTTCCTGCGATACCTCGAAGCATTTTTCCACCCACAGACCTTTTGCCATTCAAACATTTTCCAACTCACTTTCGCCTCAAGGTGCCCGCGAGGATTTTCACCAATAAGACTCTCTCATTTATTTTCTCTCAGCTCCCGTCGCCTTACGGTGCCCGTGAAGGTTTTCACCAATAAGACTCTCTCATTTTTACTTTCGTCCTTTCTTGCTTGAACCAGAGTGTCGCCGCTGATACGGATTACCGCTACCTGCTCGACCTGGCATTTCTTAGAAATTGATCAAAAGGTCTTTCTTTGGACCGTAATGTAGGCTTTTGGATTGGGTTAGAAAGAAAGGTATAAAAGGCTCAAAACAATTCGAATGGGTTTAAATTACAACTTTCGGAATCCAATTTTCACAAAAATCACAACTTCTTCCCCAGTTTCTTGCTTGGGGATTTTTTGATTTCTATTTTGGTATGACTGAACCTCGGAGTAAGGCTGCCTACGTACCCTTTCGGGATCAAGTCAAACGTAGTTCACTGTACTTAACTTTTGTTGTGTTTTCCTTTCTTTCCTTTTCTTTCTCTTTCTCTTTCCTTTTCCTTTTCCTTTGTTTTTCTCTTTTTTCTTTTCTTTTGCTTTTCTTTCTTTTCCTTTTTTTCTTTTCTTTCTTTTCTTTTCCTTTGTTTTTCTCTTCTTTCTTTTCCTTTTGTTTTTCTCTTCTTTCTTTTATGTTCGGCACCTGTGTTCCCGGATAGTGCCGTTGATTCCGAAAGAGGGGTATGAAAAATAACTAAGGCTCAAAGGGGATAACAAGGGATAAGAGTGTTTGGATAGCAGAACAAAACGCCTTCATCATCTCAATCTTTAAGATATGCCAAATACAAACAGATACACTCAGAAAATAGAGAAATCATACATAATATCTCTTGACCGTATCAGAATTGATGGCCATTTCTATACATTTTCCTTCCACATCTGTCAAATACAATGCTCCGTTAGACAACACTCTGGTTATTACAAATGGTCCCTGCTAGTTTGGGGCAAACTTTCCTTTTGCTTCAGCCCAATGAGGCAAAATCCACCTCAGTACTAATTGCCCGACTTCGAATTTCCTTGGACGTACTTTCTTGTTGTATGCTCTTGCCATTCTTCGTTGGTACAGTTGGCCATGACACACTGATGCCAATCTCTTCTCGTCAATCAAACTCAACTGCTCAAGACGGCTTTTCACCCATTCATCATCATCGATCTCAGCCTCTGCAATGATTCGCAGAGATGGGATTTCCACTTCTGCGGGTATTACTGCCTCGGTACCATATACCAATGAGTAAGGAGTCGCCCCCACCGAGGTACGAACGGTGGTGCGATATCCTAACAATGCAAAAGGCAATTTCTCGTGCCACTGTCTAGATCCTTCAACCATCTTCCGGAGTATTTTCTTTATATTCTTATTGGCTGCTTCAACCGCACCATTTGCCTTGGGACGGAATGTAGTAGAATGCTTATGAGTAATCTTAAACTGCTCACATGTCTCCTTCATCAAATGACTATTACGATTAGACCCATTATCTGTGATGATTACCTTTGGAATCCCAAACCGACAGATGATATTTGAATGCACGAAGTCGACTACAACTTTCTTAGTCACAGACTTGAACGTCTTAGCTTCCACCCATTTGGTAAAATAATCTATAGCTACCAAAATAAACCTGTGCCCATTTGATGCTGCTGGATCGATTGGCCCAATAACATCCATGCCCCCCGCAACAAAAAGGCCATGGTACGGACATCGTATGTAATTCTGATGGTGGAGAATGAATCAAATCTCCATGTACTTGGCATTGATGACACTTACGCACAAAACTGATACAATCCCGCTCCATCGTGAGCCAATAATAACCCGCTCGGAGAATCTTTTTTGCTAGAACATACCCACTCATATGCGGTCCACAAACTCCGGAATGTACCTCAGTCATGATAATTGTAGCCTGCCTTGCATCTATACATCTCAACAACCCGAGATCTGGAGTTCTTTTGTACAACATTCCTCCACTAAGGAAAAACCCGCTTGCCAATCGCCGAATCATTCTTTTCTGATCACCGGTGGCCTGGATCGGATATACTCCTATTCTAATGTACTCTTTGATATCATGGAACCACGGCTCTCCATCAATTTCCTCTTCTATCACATTACAGTAAGCATGCTGATCACGGACCTGAATCTGCAATGGATCAACATAAGCCTTATCTGGATGGTGCAACATTGACGCCAAAGTAGCCAAAGCATCAGCAACCTCATTATGAATCCTTGGAATAAGCCTGAATTCTATGGCCTGAAAACGCTGGCAAAGCTCATACAGACACTGCCGATACGGTATAAGCTTCAAATCCCGTGTTTCACATTCTCCTTGAATCTCGTGTACCAGTAAATCCGAGTCACCCATGACCAAGACTTCCCGTACACCCATATCCACAGCTAATCTCAATCCCAATATACACGCCTCATATTCTGCCATGTTGTTTGTATAGTAGAAACGAAGCCGAGCTGTAACAGGGTAATGCTGACCTGTTTCCGAAATAAGTACCGCTCCTATTCCCACGCCTTTCATATTTGCAGCCCCATCAAAGAAAAGTTTCCATCCCGACTTCTCATCTTGTTCCAATTCATCAATGTGCATCACCTCTTCATCAGGGAAATAGGTTTTCAAAGGCTCATAATCTTCATCGACGGGGTTCTCAGCCAAATTATCGGCTATGCCTGTGCTTTCATGGCGGTCCGTGTCACATAGATAATGTCAAACTCTGTAAGCAAGATCTGCCACTTTGCAAGCCTTTCTATTGGCATGGGTTTCTGAAAAATATACTTCAACGGGTCCAAACGAGATATAAGGTAAGTGGTATAAGATGACAAATAATGTTTCAACTTCTGTGCCACCCAAGTTAGGGCGCAACATGTCCTTTCTAGATGAGTATACTTAACCTCGTAAGATGTGAACTTCTTGCTGAGATAGTAGATAGCATGATCCTTTCTGCTCGTAACATCGTGTTGCCCCAGTACACAACTGAATGAACTGTCCACAACTGTCAGATATAGGATCAAAGTCCTCCCTGGTTCTGGAGGGACCAACACGAGTGGGTTTGACAAATACCCCTTTATCTTACCAAAAGCCTCCTGACATTCATCAGTCCATTTGACCGCGACATCCTTCTTTAACAACTTGAAAATTGGTTCACACGTTGCCGTGAGCTAAGCAATGAACCTGCTGATATAGTTCAATCTTCCCAACAAACTCATCACCTCGGTTTTGTTTCTTGGAGGTGGCAACTCCTGAATGGCTTTGATCTTCGACGGGTCTAATTCAATACCTCGCCAGTTGACTATAAACCCCAACAACTTCCCAGATGGCACCCCAAAAGCACACTTTGCAGGATTGAGCTTAAGATTGTACCTGCGAAGCCTTTGAAAGAACTTTCTCAAATCTCTGACATGGTCGGATTGCTGTCTAGACTTCACGATCACATTATCCACGTATACCTCGATTTCCTTATGTATCATATCATGGAAGATGGTTGTCATGGCCCTCATATAAGTTGCCCCGGCATTTTTCAAACCAAACGGCATGACCCAATAACAATACGTTCCCCACGGTGTGATGAATGCCGTCTTTTCTGCATCTTCCTTGTCCATTAGAATTTGATGATAACCCGCATAACAATCCACAAAAGAGCCAATATCATGTTTGGCACAATTGTCGATCAGTATATGGATGTTGGGCAATGGGAAATTATCTTTTGGACTTGCCTTGTTAAGGTCTCAATAATCGACGCACACCCTGGTCTTGCCATCTTTCTTCGGCACAAGCACGACATTAGCTAACCAAGTGGGGTACCGTGTAACCTGAATGACCTTTGCCTCGAACTGCTTGGTAATCTCTTCTTTGATCTTCACACTTATGTCCGTTTTGAACTTTCTCAACTTCTACTTGACAGGGAGGAGTGCCGGATTAGTGGGTAATTTATGAACCACCAAATCGGTGCTTAGACCCGGCATATCATCATATGACCATGCAAAAACATCTTTGTACTCATGCAATACTTTAATTATCTCCTCCCTGAGTTGTGGCTCCAGATGAACACTTATTTTAGTTTCCCGCACATTGCCTTGATCCCCTAGATTAACTGCTTCTGTGTCATTTAGGTTATGTTTGGGTTTTTCTTCAAAATGACTTAATTCTTCAGTAATTTCCTCATAAGCTTCATCATTGTTACAATCCAACCCATCATCACACTCGATTTCTTGTATTATTACTTCCGAGCTAGATTGGATTTTAAAACTGGGCCGAAGATTCCTCATGCATGTCATATCATTGATATCAGCATAAAGAGAACTGTACAAAAAGAAAAGAAAAGAAAATGGAAAGAGAATTAGGGATGAAGAAAATTTCATTTCATTAAATGTAAAGATAACAAGGTTTTAGCTCATCCAAACGGACGGAACATAGTAACTGCATTACAAACCCTGGAATAATCCAGGTGACAAAAGGAAAACAAAACCCACTACCACGACTCCCTCCGAATTGGAAGATGAGTAGCTTCCCAATTGTTGATATTAGCATGTGGTCCAATGTACTGTATATCTGCTCCGCTTGACCCTTCCCCGGCCTCAACCATGTTTGCTTCAGCGAATACTCTCTCGAACACCTTATCCAAATTCCCCTCTGCCCCAATCAATGAACCTGACAATTTTGCTAATGACTGTTTCTTGCTACCCGGCTTGACGAAGGACCTGGACAATCATGGAATTGGTTTGGGAAGCACCCAAGCTTTGTTTTTCAATTTACGGGCCCTTCTAACATCTGCCGCTGTTGGTTTGAACCCTAATCCGAAGGTGTCCAGATTTTTGGGCAAGGACACAGGTTGAATAATGCCCTGAAGTTCAGCCTCCAAACCTTTCCCTGGCACGAACCCATTATTCAGCATTTCTGATACTACTATGATGGTTGTAGCTGCCACCCTGGGACATGGCATGCTTTTACCCTCGGGCACTCTACTCACCGGGACCGTGTCGAAGACCTGGTAAACCCATGGTCTCTTATCATCTTCAGTTTCTATAAAAGGCACAATGACATCATTCATGGCGCATGTGGGATCTTCCCCATGTAACACAATTTCTTGTCTGTCCCACTCGAATTTGACCATTTGGTGCAGCGTGGAAGGCACGGCTTTGGGCGCGTGAATCCGTGGTCGACCCAACAAAAGATTGTAGGATACCGCGGCATCCAACACCTGAAATTCCATAGTGAACTCGATTGGGCCAATAGTCAATTCGAGTACAATATCCCCTACTGTGTTTGTTCCCCCTCCGTCGAACCCTCGAACACAAATGCTATTTTTTCGGACTCTATCCACATCGATCTTCAACTTGTTCAACGTGGACAACGTGCAAATATTAGCACTCGACCCGTTATCGATTAGTGCCCGCGTAACCATTGAACCTTCATACTTGACCGTCAAATAGAGAGCTTTGTTGTGTTCTGTGCCTTCCACATGCAATTCATCATCAGAAAATGCTACCCTGTTCACTTCAAAGATCTTGTTGGCAATTGTCTCCAGATGGTTCACTGAAATTTTGTCAGGCACATGAGCTTCATTCAGTATCTTCATCAAAGCTCGACAATGCTCGTCAGAATGAATCAATAACGACAACAACGAAATTTGGGCCGGTGTTTTTCTCAGTTGTTCAACAATGGAATAATCTTGTACTTTCATCTTTTTCAAAAACTCTTCTGCCTCTTCTTCCATCACAGCTTTTTTGACTGCACTGGATTGTCTTTAGCGCCCTTAGACTTTCTCAACTCTTCGGGAGCGAAACAACGTCCCGACCAGGTTAGTCCGTGTGCTTCACAACTCTCTTCCTCAATTTTCTTTCCTTTGTATGTCACCACTACCTTGTCATATCTCCACGGTACGACTTTGCTATCAACCATGGGTAACTAGACTACCAGTTTTATGACAACCGGTTCTACGTAGGCCCCTTTCACAACCAACACGGGTGCAGATGATGACCCTGGTACCACTAACTTGACTGGCTCTGGCTTTTTTACAGCCACAAATGGTCCCTTTCCCATTACTAACACTGGCTTGTCTTTTATTGCTTTTAACTGAACCACTGGCCTTGCACTCACTATCTTTTCTTTGGCTTCCGTAGAACGAATCACCATAACCACCTGCAAAGGTTTCTTAGGCTCTATCCCCTTATGTATCAGTTCGATCATATTGGCCTCATAATGCGCTGGTAACATATTTTGGTTGATGTTTGGGGCCTCTGGAGCCTGTACTTCAATACGGCGATTATCAATGAGCTCTTGTATCACGTTTTTCAACTTCCAACATTTTTCGGTATCATGCCCCGGCATCCATGAGCAATACTCGCAGCTAACAGAATGGTCCAAGTTTTTGGGAAGGGGGTTTGGTGCTTTGGATTCAATTGGGGTCAACATTCCCAACTGTTTCAATCTATGGAAGAGACCAGTGTAAGATTCTCCCAGCGGAGTAAATGTTTTTCTGTTTGGGGCCTTCTCACTTCTAAAAGCTTGGTTTGGGCGGAAGTTGGTTCCTGGTCTGTTTGTCCTGTGCGGTGGATAGGTGTTTTGTGGGGGTGGATGTGTGTTTTGGGGGTTCGGTGCACGCCATTGCGAGTGCACCGGGGGCTGAGTGTAGGTCTGGGCGTGGTGGATAGAAAAGTGTGGTTCCGGCGGTGAATAGTAGTGTTGCGGTGGGCCGTATGGGGTATGTTGGTAGTTTAGGTGGTGGGGTCTGGGTTGGTTGTAGTAGAGTGGGTTATTGGGCCTGGACCAAGCACTAGCTTCAACTGTAGCAACTTCTTCTTTCTTCTTCTTTCCAAGCACACCACCAGTACCGCTTTGGATGGCCTGGGTGGTTGCTTTCAACGCCGAGTAGCTCAAGATCTTTTTAGATTTTAATCCTTCTTCAATCATGGCTCCCATCTTTACCACTTCATTAAACGACTTCCGATAGACGTCACTAGATGACCAAAATAAGTAGGTTCCAATGTTTGCAAGAAGTAATCTACCATCTCACTCTCCCTCATGGGAGGATCAACCCTTGCAGCTTGTTCCCTCCAGCGGAAACCAAACTCTCTAAAACTTTCCCCAGGCTTCTTTTCCAGTTTTAACAATGACAAACGGTCGGGGACTATCTCAAGGTTATATTGAAAATGACCAATGAATGCTTGTGCCAAATCATCCCATGTATACCATCGGCCGGGGTCCTGTCTCGTGTACCATTCTAGCGCTGGCCTGCTCAAGATTTGATCGAAATTTGCTATCAACAATTCATCGTTTCCCCCAGCACCTCTCATTTTGCTACAAAAGCCACGCAGATGGGCTACTGGGTCACCGTGCCCCTCATACAAGTCAAACTTCGGCATTTTAAACCCCGCAGGCAACTGGACATCAGGAAAAGGGCACAAATCTTTGTATGCGACGCTGACTTGATTACCTAAACCATGCATGTTCCTGAAGGATTGCTCCAGGCTTTTGACTTTACGAATCACTTCCTCCTATTTTGTATTCTTAACCGGTTTCTCAACCTCTCCTAGGATTTCAAAATGGGGAGAATAGGTATATGGCTCAGGCGCTTTGAAAGTGGGTTCGGGAGGGTAATATTGGGTGTCGTGAGCTTGGAATAGCGGTTCACTGGACGATCTATGTAGTGGAGCTGGGGGAGGTGCCACAAAGACTGGAACCATGGGTGGTGGAGGGTTCTGTTTGGGGGGTAGAGCTGGGGGAGCGTATGAAGTGGTACCATAACCCTGAGCGGGATAGGGGAAAGCTGAAGATGCGTGGGGAGTGGTAGGCTCCTGAGCTTGAGCCAGGGGTGGGATGTAAGATGGGTTAGCAGGATATAGTGGTGCCGGATGTCCCTGAGACCATGCCCGATGCATTTCAGCCATTTGTGCTTTTAATTTCCTCATTTCTTCTTTCATAGCACCCACATCTGTTACCTCAACCTCATTTGAAGGGTCTACGACGCTGATTTCCGAATCCTGCCCTGTCATTTTTACTTGATCTTTCGACCGGGTGTTGTATGGGTGAGTTGCCAGAATTGTCAATCAACTAACCACCTGCCTGGACTCACTCATTTAGACAACCACTTTGTTAGCGATTAAGTCTTAACAGATTTAACAACCGCACGTTGGCATGAATGCACTTATATAGTTAATCATTTTTATTATGCGTTTGCTTGATCGCATGCGTCATCCCGACACTTCGTTCCTTGTTTCTTTTTACCCTTCTTTCAAATTTCTTCACCTCATCCCTCTCTTGTGCTTTTTCTTTCTCTTTCTGTTTTTCCGCTCCTTTCTTTCTTTCTCTATTTCTCAGTTTTCCTTCTATTTTTTTCTTTTCTTTTTCTATTTTTCTTATGATTATTGTCGAATCCTATGGATATTGCCTACGTATCGTGACCCCGCACGAATCAGACCAAGCGTAGTTCGTGAAAATAAACACAAAAATAAGGGTGGAAATAAAATTTTCAACTTTCATTAATAAAACAAACTCTTACAAACTCAACACATTTTTTTTGAATGAAACTAACAGATGCAACTTAAAAGCAAACCACAGACTCTAAGACTGCAAACATACTTGACCCGGAAAGATAACGGACATACAAAAGACTGACTCAAAATGGTAGAAAATTACAGACACGGACTATGCATATTCTAGTGCTTCAAACTTAGGTGTCCGCGGGGCGTCGTTCGGCCTCGCCGCGGGCCTAGGATCCTAATCCCTTTCAAGCTGCTCTAACTCATTCATGGTTCGCTTCACATAGATCATCACTGTTGAGACAAAAGTAGTATAGGTCATGTCTTCAAAAACCCGACATCTTCTGAAAATAGCATGAGCAATGGCTCTAATCCTGTCTTTTGTTTGCTTCTTTTCTATGAGCAAGTGTCTTATCTGATCGCTACACGTCTTTAAAGCTTGGGAGTCCTGCAGGTGTTGGTCTTGCAGCCGCTGCACTTCTACCTCCATTTGGGCCAACAAGTCGTAACAATGTCCACTTTCAATTTTAAAATCTCTAGCCTGCCTAACCGCTTTACCCTCCAGGGCAACCACTTTTCTTTTTAAATTGGCAACAATTTTCTCACGGTCCCTTTTCAACTGATTTAAATATTGGCGACGCTCCTCTGTTCTTGTAGCCCACTGTGCTTTAAGTTCTGTCATGACATTCTCAGATTTTTCTAATTCATCCCTCCATTCTCTGACTTCGTTTTCCAATCTTTTTATCTATTGCTCATCGGATCGGCTCCTCGGTTGCTTATCGATAGTTATCTTCAACTGCCGGACTTGGGCCTTAAGTGCTTCATTTTCTCGATCCAGTCTATTCTTTTCACCTTGATCCGCGGCGACCTGTACATTGTTCTCGAATTTCAGACTCTCAACTTGCTGCTTTAGTTTACCAATCTCAACTCGGTAGCCTTCTTCCTTTGCTAGCCAGTCCCACTGCTCTTGGGACAAATTGGCGAAATATTCGAGATGAGGTCTTTTAGCCGGTCTCCCACATGGCACGTCACCTCTGAACCAATCATGATACCCTGGGGCAACTTCCCCTTTGACCCTATCTGACACACAAGTGTTTGCCATCAGATGTTGACACTCACTCCAGATTTGGCAAACCTCTTCCTCGGGGAACCGACCATCAAGACTAATTTCGACCACCTGGGTACTCAAATCTTCATCTCGCGGTACTACTTGATATCTCCCGAGTTGCCACAGAACCCGATATGGTGCATAGGGCTAGATGCTTTTGAGTCTCATCAGCAAAAAATGCGGCCGGGCTGCTGGCATATATACGACTTATTCGATAGGCAGCCATCCAAGCACCCACTGTATCTGGCTGGCACTGAGGTCCCGAAAAAATAATGCCCAGGCCATGACTCCTTCAGGTAGACTAGCCCCTTTGATTCTTGTGTAAAATTCACCTATACAAGTTTTCTCGACCGAACCATAACTCAATAACTGAGAGCGAGGGCACAAATGCTCAGTCATCCACATTTGTAACAGCAAGTTACATCCCTCAAAAAATTTTCCCCCAGCTTTACACGCAGTGAGAGCCCGGAAGATGTCAACCACGATCATAGATGCTAAAGTGCTTTTCCCCATGGTCTGCAAGGTACTGACGACTCTCGCTACTTTCAAATCAATATTACCATCTTTCTTTGGGAATATTATATGGCCCAAAAAGGCTATCATAAATGCCACCCGTCTGTGTTCCTCCCATTTTATTCGGCTATTTCTACTGCATAGCTTAAAAGGTGGATTGTTGAACCACCCACATGGCCATATCTATCATACATGAAGCGGAAACTGCAGAAACCCTTTGCAAAATCTGGATGATGAATTGTTCGGGGCATTTTCAAAGAATCCAAGAATCGGTGTATAGTAATGGCCCTAGGAGCAATCAAATATTTGAACCTCAATGGAGCTTGATCACTTCCAATATACCCCGCTATTTCTTCCAATGTCGGGGTGAGCTCAAAGTCTGAGAAATGAAATACATTATGTGCCAAATCCCAATGGGCGACCAATGCCCTGATAATATCCCCCCGAGGCTGAATGTTTAACAAATCCGGAAGGTCTTTCAAATATTTTTTCACTTCGTCTTGCCCTTCTTTGCCTAAATCGTTCCACCATAATTGCAGCTCAAAAGAGATTTTGGTCATTATTGAAAAGGGCTCATTTACCATCGTGCTCATCCTGCACATTTATTAAAGCGTTTAAGCAAAAGAAAACTCTTGTTCGACTCAACAAAAAAACTGTCTATATCTGCGACTCAAAATTACCTATATATTTTCAAGCGAAGAACTTGACTTTCAAGCATGGCCTTTCAGTGCTTTGGGAAAGAGATTTTAAGGCTATTTATGACAAGACGGCTCTACTTAGCTTTTTTTTTAATTTTTTTTATTTTAAGATAAAAATAAATAAAATAAAATAAAAAAATGAAAACACAAGACCAAAGGTGGCTATCTATGCAAGGTCAGCCTTCCGTCGTTCCGTTTGGGAAGATTTGGCTAATTTTGACAAAAACGGCATTACCTGGTTTATTTATGAAAAAATTAAAATTTTGATATGTTCTGGTTATTTTTTGCAAAAAGGGAAAGTTGGACCCGATGAGGGTTGCCTACGTATCTCACGCCCTGTGAGAATCAAACCATGCGTAGTTCAGGCAAACTAATCGAACTTTTTTAAAACAATACTCTTTTCCATTCATTTTTTGGCATTTCATAAGCGAATAAAACTATTTTTAGAAATGAGACTCTCTTTTTTCTTTTTCTTTTCAACAAATAAAACAGCCTATTTTTCCAAGCTAAAAAAAATAACAGACTCAATTCTCTTTCATTTTCCACAGACAATAAAACAACCTATTTTTCCAAACTAAAAATAAAAGACTCTTTTTTCCTCTCCTTTTTCAACAAATGATGAAACAACTTATGTCTCTCGAACTAAAACAAAGACTCTTTTTATCCTTTTCTTTTCAACAACTAATTTTTCCAAAATGAAAGACTCTTTTTTCTATTTTTCTTTGCTTTTTTTTTAGTAAAACAAAATAAAACATTTTCCTCTTTTTTTTTATTATTTTCTCAAAATTTCGGCAGAGTTTCGCCAGTAATTGGTTATTGATTTTTATTTCTAAAATAATCAATTAACTCCCTAATCGATATTTCTCCTTTTTTTTTCAATTTTCCAACATTCCCGAGATTCAGAAACCGGTCAACATGCAGGTTCGAAACAAATATATGTACATAGCAAGTAGGATGCATCAGGATGGTCTTTTCAGTTCAGGTTGCTAGTCCTAGACGGACCCAACCCCTGTGTTGAGTCCCCTAAGTCAAATGCAACGTGATGCAAATAAGCGTTCCTACTAGGGATCCGGCATGAAGTCACGTTATTCTATGTTCAAAACCTGGGTCAGTGTTCTAGACTGAGTACCCGAGCGGACAACTCAAGTCGAGGAGGGGGCAACTTACTGGGAACCAAAAGGCCATCCGCTTCGTAACTTGTCCTGCCTCTTTCTTATTTCAAGGTATGACACTAACAGAATAGGGAGTCTCAACCAGTAAGCACATCTCTGGAGGTGAAGAGAGAGGGGTGTCGGTACAGTTTATATACAGTTCGGATAATCAAAGCGGTAACATTTAGCACACTCAGCATAAAACATGTAGGAAAACCAGATACAATTAAATACAACAATTTATCTAAGCTCGAATTCTGAACCCTGAACTGAAGATTCTAGGTTCGGTCCCCAGCAAAGTCGCCAGAGCTGTCACATCTCCTTTTTCACCTACACCCCCGGAAGAGGAGTGTAAAGGAGTTTTTCCAAATAAAGGACAATCGGAACGGGATTTAGGTATTAATTATTCAGAGTCGCCACTTGGGAGATTAATGGTGTCCTAAGTCACCGGTTGAATCTCGAACCGAGGAAAAATATGACTTTGTTACAGTCTATGAACCAGAAATCCGAGTAAGGAATTTTGTTAACCTGGAAGAAGGTGTTAGGCACTCCCGGGTTCCGTGGTTCTAGCACGGTCGCTTAACTGTTGTATTTGATTTTATCTGATTTTAATACATGTTAACTTATATGCTTTTTGTTCGTAAACCGCTTTATTGTTATTTATTTTAGCAGAATTGCGACGTTGTGAAAACGCGTTTCGATCCACGTCACAATCAATGTGCCCGTGGTTGTCAACACGTTTTGACTTCGTCGAGATTTGGATTTGGGTCGCATCAATGCGCACCCGAGTTTAAGAAGGTACTTTTAATTAAAATCGCGCCTAAAGATTCTAACGTATTGTTATTTTGGAGGAAGGTGGTGAAATTCACTAAACAACCTTTCCAAATCTAAACAGTGAGATAATTATGCTATTAATTACTTAAGGATCCTAATTGGTTAAGGCCAGTATTTTATTGAATTTGAATTTGAACATCCAGGAAGAAATGCTGAGAGAATGGGCTCTGAGCCCATAAGGTCCAAATCATGCCATTGCACATGCTGCAGGCGCAGACTCCTAGAGCTCTAAGCATCGGGCCTAACACATGCCAAAATTTTAACTTATTGAAAGGTATTTGTACAGCCCAGGGATCGAGCCCTTGGGGCACCTTTTGATTTAACTAAATTCTTAAGCATTAATGCACCTAGGCCCCAATTCAATTTATCACCTAACCAAAAAATCTGGGCTACCTGTTAATACGCCAGGCCCAAAAATTGGCCCAGTACGAAGCTGTTGAATGTACAATTCACATTAAACCAAAATTAAAAGCAGTCACGTGTATTGAACTCAAAATTAATTGCAACTTTGCAAATTTAACTTCAGCAGACTGTGGAACTTAAGCAAAACTGAAAACTACAATTACATAAACATGAAATGCACAGTCTGAATAGTTTAGATATGGTTTGAATTAATAAAACTCAATCCCAACGAATCAAATACATATAGTTGTTTATCAATCAGCTGATTACAGCTATTTGCATCCAACGAACACAGATTGACCAAAGTGATTGCATTTCATCCCACATTGCGATTACATCAAGGGATTTTTGAAAATGTACCTGGAAATTGGAATGTAAATAGAGAAGAGGAGATTAGCAGCAGTAACAGTTCAGCTGCTCAGAAACTAAGGTAATATCCCAGTCACAGTTAGTGAAGGAGCATTTCAGTCCACCCAGATTCGATCAATTTAGCAGAAATGAGTTGAAATGCAGGCAAACTCAATGAATCAACCCAACACACATTCAGACATATCAACCATTTAAAATCCTAGCTAAATGATTCCCAGTTTTACTTGTTTGATTTTCAAAAACCACTCGACATTAAATCAGGAAAGTGCTGTGACTCCACTAATGGAACTTCAGATCTGGAGACTGCAGAATATGTTTTGTGGAATTTTTAGGATGAAAGTTCCAGTCCCCCCCTCTCAAGGCACTTTATGCCACTTTTATAGGTGATACCAGAGAGTCAGTCAGATTTTGGGTATTCTTTTTAGTCCCTCCCCTATTTTCAATTTGGTCCCTCTATTCTTAACTTGCTAAACAAGTAAATGCATCACAATTATTAAAATCTACACTTGCACCCCATTCTAGAAGACCCTAGGGTATTCTTCTACCCATACAATACCTATACTGCCCTTTCATATGCTTTGAAATTACTATTCCTATCAGAACTACCCTTTTCCATACCCAGACCACCCCTGAAGGTTCCTCAAAGTTACTGAACCTACCCTCATTCTTAACAGCTATAAACAATACCCTAATCCAATCTAAAACTAACTGAAATTGATTAATTAGCACTCAGAAATCAATTAATCAAACTGACCAAACCCAATTGTTCAATTATATTAACTCAATCAAACTAAATGAAATCAAACCAAGCTTAAGCTAACATGAACAACATTAAATGAACTAACACTAATTCTTAACCCATAAATTCACAATCATTCGAACAAATATCAACTCAGAACTAATCAACAATTGGCAGAATTATACTAATGCACAAAATAAATAGTACATTTAACAGAACACTTAATGAAACCAAAACGGTAATTAAAACTTCAACCATGCAAGTAAAAAGGAACAGTAAAAACTCACAGAAGCACGAGGAACTCCGGCCAGTCAGAAACGTCTGAATCCTTTCAGATTTTTAACGCGTAACATCCCTAACCATGTGTTCTAGGGTTAAGGATACTACAGTTTGAAATCACAAAGATTTGGTCTAGGGTTTTGGCCAGAAATTCTTAGATCTGAGATTCGAGCCGTTTCACAGAGATTTGAAGGAAAATAATCATGGATTAGGGTTGAGGGAAGAACGGGGATTATGTGGTGTGATTTTGGGCTGGTTCGGATGAACCTTCGATTTGACCGGAAACTTCAAACGAAGATTCGGCGAGCTCCGGCAACATTCGAGAAAAACTAATAACGGGAATGGAAAGAGGGATTCATGGGGGATCTGTGGTGTTAATCTGGGGGTGAACGACGTAGGTTGCATTCACCGCCGGCGAGGGATTTAGGGGCGGCACAGATTAGGGTTTGAGAGGAAGACGAGGGTCTGGGGTGGGTTTTCGGACCCTTTTAAATCAGGAACCTCATTAGTTCCGGACCATTGGATTGATAAGATCCAGCGGTCCTGATTCAGAGACCACGAAACGACCTCGTTTCATTTAGAAGAGGGGGCGGACCGGGTAAGGATTTGGGCTGGTCTGGTTTGCAATAAAGTTAAGGCATTTGGGCCTGAAAAATTTCTTTTGATTTGGCCCAAACTTGGCCAACCCTTTGCTTCTCACTTTAATTTCCTTTCTTGTTTTTTTTATTTCATTTTATCTAATTATTTTCCACTTTGTAATTTTGTAATTATTTTTTCTGATTTTATAGAATTGCAACAATTAAAATAAAGTCCTAATATACTTCAAAACTAAAACTGACTAATGCCTAAAATTGTTTAAAAACTATTTCATGACAAATTAATAATAAAAATCATTAAAATGCGAAAGTGAACTAATTTTTGTGATTTTCATGCTTTGTTTTAAAACAAATTAACCCTTAATTGATACTAAAACCTAAATGCAAAAACGCATATTTTTGTACTTTATAAGAATTAACATGCGCAAATAGAATGCAACAATTATCAGAAAATGACACCAAAATGCACAAAAATTGTAAAAAGAAATAAAGAAAAATTATTTTGTTTGGGATTTTGGGAATAATCATATTTAGGGCAAAAATTACGTGCTCATAGCTGCCCCTCTTTGCTTGAAAACATGAAATGTTTTCGGGCAAAGATAAGTGAGCAAACACGAGCGATTTTTGCCCGTTTGAAAATTCCGTGTGAAGCATTTCTTGAAAAGTTTGACCCCATCCTGCTTCGGAGGTTGCCTACATATCCTGGGCTAAACAGGAATCAGGTCAGTGTAGTTCGGGAATGTCTGGTAGCTGGGACTACCAGGAATTGGGATTTGCATCGTGCTTGCTGTTGTTACTGCTGCTGTTACTGCTTGCTGACCTCCCTTATTGCACTACGTCAAAGATAAAAGAAGCTAGACTAACTATGCTCTATGAATTACAAAAATCCTATCTAAATTTCTTCAAACTTGATCTTGTACTTCCTTGCTGCCTTGTTGTCTTGTGTCTCCTTTGTGAGCACGTGATTTTTTCCCTAAAATATGATTATTCCCAAAATCCCAAACAAAACAATTTTCTTTTATTTTTTACAATTTTTTGTACATTTTGGTGTCATTTTCTGATAATTGTTGCATTCTATTTGCACATGTTAATTCTATAAAGTACGAAAATATGCATTTTTGCGTTTAGGTTTTAGTATCAATTAAGGGTTAATTGTGTTAAAAAACAAAACATGAAAATCACATTAATTAGTTCACTTTTGCAGTTTAATGATTTTTATTGTGAACTTATCATGAAATAATTTTTAAATAATTTTAGTAATTAACCAGTCTTTGTTTTGAAATAACTAGGATTTCATGTTAGTTTTACATTTCCATAAAAATTAGAAAAAATTATAAAAATTGTAAAACTGAGAAAAGAAAACAAAAAGGAAATAAGAATAGAAATTGAGTCTTAATAAAAGACCCAAATTTGGGCCAAATCAGAAGAATTTTTAGGCCCAAATGCCTTAAGCCCATTCCAAATCAGCCCAGCCCAAGTCCCCAACCCGGTCCTCCTCCCAGTAAGTCCAAACGATGTCGTTTCCCCATCATCTAACCTCGACCGTTGGATCTCATCAATCCAATCCAGATCTAACTAGGTTACCTGTATATAAATGTCCGAAACTCCGCCTACCCCCATTTGCCTCATCGTCCTCACCCTACCCATCCGCAACAAACCGTAATCCGCGCCGCCCTAAATCCCTCGCCGGCGGTGAACGCAACCTATGTCGTTCACCCCCGGATTAACACCACAAATCCTCCTCACTCTCCTCTTTCCATTGCACCCACTGGTTCCCCTCGAATAAGGCCGGAGCTCGTCGAATCTTCGATTGAAGTTTCCTGTCAAATCGAAAGTTCACCCAAATCAGCCCAAAATCACACCACACAACCCCCGACCCTCCCTCAACACCAATCCATGTTTATTTTCCTTCAAATCACTGTGAAACGGTTCAAATCTTAGATCTGAGAATTTCTGGCCAAAACCCTAAACCAAATCTTTGTGATTTCGAACCATAGTATCCTTAACCATGTGTTCTCTTGTAAGAACACATGGTTAGGGATGTTACACGTCAAAAATTTGAAAGGATTCAGATGTTTTCTGACTGGCCGGAGTTCCTTGTGCCTCAGTGAGTTTTTACTGTTTCTTTTTACTCGCATGTTTGAAGTTTTATTTACAGTTTTTGTTCCGTTAAATTTTCTGTTAATTTTATGATTTATTTGTATTAGTTTGGTTCTGTCAATTGTTGATTAGTTTTGAGTCGGTATTTGTTTGAATAATTATGAGTTTATGGATTAAGAATTAGTGTCAGTGCATTTAGTGTTGATCATGTTGGTTTAAGCTTTGCTTTGATCGAGTATAGTTTCTGGGTTCCCTTAGCTTGACTAAGTTGGTATAATTGAACAATTGGGTTGGTTAGTTTAATTAGTTGATTGCTGAGTACTAGCTAATCAATTTCAGTTAGTTTCAGATTAAATTAGGGGATTGGTTATAGCTGTTAAGGATGAGGGTGAGATCAGTAAATTAGAGAAGCCCTCAGGGGTAGTCTGGGTATGGAAAATGGTAGTTCTGATAGGAATAGTAATTTCAAAGCATGTGGAAGGGCAGTATGGGTATTGTATGGGTAGAGGAATACCCTAGGGCCTTCTATAATGGGATTTTAGTGCACATTTCAGCACAAAAGGGGGGCTTACTTGTTTAGCAAGTCAAGAATAGGGGGACTAAACTGAAAATAGGGAGGGGACTAACTAGAAAATCAAAAATCTGATCTATGCTCTTGGGGTTGCCTATAAGAGGGCATGAAATGCCTTGGGAAGGGGGGGGGGGTTCTTCTTCTTCCTTCAGCTTTAAGCTCGCAAGCCCCCACAAAAGGCTCTCCTCCCTACTTTCAAATCCAGTTAGTAGTTCCATTCCAGTATTCAAAAATACAAACATCAAAAAATGAAAAAATCAAAAACAATCTTACAATTTCAGTATTAGTTCTGGATTTCAGTTGGGCTTTGAGTTTAGCAGTATTAAAAAGGTGTTTGGGTTCAGCTGGGAAGGCTAGGAGTGCAGTTGAAGTGTGTTGAATTTATCTGTGGAGTCTGCCTGTATTTCTGGTTTTCAAAGCAATCTGCCTGTATTTCTGGGGTGTATATTGCTGAGTTTGTTGCTGTTGCTGTTCAAAGTAGCTGACTCCTCTCTTTTTCTCTATTTACATTCCAATTTCCAGGTACATTTCCCTGAACCTCACTGATGTATGCTCGTTGAAGTTGAAATGAAATGTTCAAGGGGCCTGTTATTCAACTGAAAGCAGTCTGTATTTTAACTGATAGTAATAGTGTAGTTTCCTGTTATATAACTGGCAGTTATGTGTATAATTAAACTTGTTCAGTAAGGTTGATTACATGTTGAATGTTGCATAACCTTGAACTATTGAAATTGGGCATTTGAAATAGCATTGAGCATGGGCCTGGTCTAATTTGAGAGTTTGTGTGAATTCAATAGTCATCAGTAGCAATTGGATCTATGTGCATGACGTGTGAATTCATGAGCAAGTCTGATGACATTTAGCATAATTACTGATACTTTCGTCAATGGTCATAATAGTGTGGTAGAAGGTCTGCTTTTGTTTTAAAGATTCTGAAATCGTTTAGAAGGCAAACCATAATTATGGTAGGTAGATTGGTATTGAAATCAGTTAAAAATCATGAGACAAACTCATTCATAATTGGTTTAGTTCATGAAAGGCAGCAGGTCTTGATAGGTAATTGGTAGGATAAATCGTTTAGGAATTTTTGAGTTAACGGCTTCTGTTAAAATGAGGGTATGCATGGTCAGTGTAGTGACTCGATGATATTATATCAATTGTTGCAATGGAAGCATACCTATATTCGTTGGGCCGTTTGGACTGCATCAACGCCATGAGGCGGGCCCAATCTTCCTTTGAATTTGGTTCTTAGTCTATTTCAGTGTAATTCGATTAGATTAATTAGTCTTTTACAGACACATAGATAAGTAGAAAATCATAGTTACTTCGGTATTGATACTAGCCTCGCCCGAATAAAATCACATACGCGGGCTGTCAACAATTGGTTAATAAAATAATTAGAAATTGGGATGGCCATTTAGCAAATTCCACGGTCTTCCTTAAAATCATATTACATTAGAATCTTTAAGCTCGGTTTTAATTAAGTACCTTCTTAAACTCGGGTGCGCATTGATGTGACCCAAATCCAAATCTCGATGAAGTCGAAATGTGTTGACAATCACGGGCGCATTGATTGCGACGGGGTTCGAAACGCTTTTTCACCACATCGTAATTCTTAAAAATAAATAATGATAGAAAAGAGGTTCACAAATTGAGACGAGCCTCACCGCACAAAAATAAATAAATGTGGGGTCCTCAATAAATGGTTATTAAAAATGATTAGAATTTGGGAGGGCCATTTAGCGAACTTCACGGCTTTTCCCCAAAATAATATTACGTTAGAATCTTTAGGCGCGATTTTATTTAAATGACTTTCTTAAACTCGGGTGCACATTGATGCGACTCAAATCCAAATCTCGACGAAGTCGAAATGTGTTGATAACTACGGGTGCATTGATTGCGACATGGTTCGAAACGTGTTTTCACGACGTCGCAATTCTTTTAAAAATAATTATAATAAAAGCGGTTCAAAATTAAATAAAAGGCACATAAGCTAGCATGTATTAAAATCAGATAAAATCAAATACAACAGTTAAGTGACCGTGCTAGAACCACGGAACCCAGGAATGCCTAACACCTTCTCCCGAGTTAACAGAATTCCTTACCCGGATTTCTGGTTCGCGGACTGTTAACAGAGTTATATTTTTTCTCGGTTCGGGATGCAACCGGTGACTTGGGTCACCATTAATATCCCAAGTGGCGACTCTGAATAATTAATAATCAAATCCCGTTCCGATTGTCCTTTAATTGGAAAAACTCCTTTACGCCCTTTGCGGGGTGTAAGTAGAAAAAGGAGGTGTGACAGCTCTGGAGACTCTGCTGGGGACCGAACCCAGAATCTCTGGTTCAGGGTTCAGGATTCGAGCTTAGATAAATTGTTGTATTTGGTTGTATCTGATTTTCCTACATGTTTTGTGCTGAATGTGCTAAATGTTACCGCTTTAATATTATTTGAATTGTATATAAACTGTGCCGACACCCTTCTCTCTTCACCTCCGGGGATGTGCTTACTGGTTGAGACTCCCTATTCTGTTAGTGTCGTACCCTGAAATAAGAAAGATGCCGAACAAGTTACGAAGCCGGATGGCCTTTTGGTTCCCGGTAAGTTGCCCCATCCTCGACTCGAGTTGTCCGCTCGGGTACACAGTCTAGAACACCGACCCAGGCTTTGAACATAGAATAACGTGACTTCATGCCGGATCCCTAGTAGGAACACTTATTTGCATCACGTTGCATTTGACTTAGGGGACCCAACACAGGGGTTGGGTCCGTCTAGGACTAGCAACCTGAAATGAAAAGACCATCCCGATGCATTCTCTTGTGCTGTGCATTTATTTGTTCCGAACCTGCATGTTGACCGGTTTCTGAATCTCGGGTGTTGGAAAATGGGAAAAAAGGGAAAAGAGTGAAATAAAATATCAGTTAGGGAGTTAATTGATTATTTTAGAAATAAGAAATCAATGACCAATTACTGGCGAAACTCTGCCGAAATTTTTGGGAAAATGAAGAGAAAAAAAAAAGGAAATGTTTATAGAAAAATAGTCTTTGTTTTGAAAAACATAAGTTGTTTCGTTATTTTGTTGAAAAAAAAAATATAAAAATAAAGAGTCCATTTTTTTTGCTTGGAAAATAGGCTGTTTTAGTTGTTGAAAAAAAGAAGAAGAAAAAGAGTTTTGTTTTTAATAGTTGTTATTCGCTTATGATAAAAACAGAAATGGAAAAGAGTTATTGTTTTAAAATAGTTCGGTTAATTTGCTCGAACTACGCATGGTTTGATTCTCACAGGGTGTGAGATACGTAGGCAACCCTCATCGGGTCCAACTTTAACTTTTACAAAAATAACCAGAACATATCAAAATTTTAATTTTGTCATAAATAAACCAGGTGATGCCGTTTTGTCAAAATTAGCCAAATGTTCCCAAACGGAACGCCGGAAGGCTGACCTTGCATAAATAGCCACCTTTGGTCATGTGCTTTCGTTTTTTTATTTTATTTTTATATTGAAATAAAAAAAAGAAGCTAAGTAGAGTCGTCTTGTCATAAATAGCCTTAAAATCTTTTTCCCGAAGCACTGAAAGGCCATGTTTGAAAGTCAAGTTCTTCGCTTAAAATATATAGGTAATTTTGAGTCGCAAATATAGACAGTTTTTTTTGTTGAGTCGAACAAGAGTTTTCTCTTGCTTAAAACGCTTTAATAAATGTGCAGGATGAGCACGATGGTAAATGAACCCTTTTCAATAATGACCAAAATCCCCTTTGAGTTGCAATTATGGTGGAATGATTTAGGCAAAGAGGGGCAAGACGAAGTGAGAAAATATTTGAAAGATCTGCGGATTTATTAAACATTCAGCCTCGGGGGGATATTATCAGGGCATTGGTCGCCCATTGGGATTCGACACATAATGTATTTCATTTTTCAGACTTTGAGCTCACCCCGACATTGGAAGAAATAGCGGGGTATATTGGAAGTGATCAAGCTCCGTTGAGGTTCAAATACTTGATTGCTCCTAGGGCCATTACCATACACCGGTTCTTGGATTCCTTGAAAATACCCCGAACAGTTCATCACTCAGATTTTGCAAAGGGCTTCTGCGGTTTCCGCTTCATATATGATAGGTATGGCCACGTGGGCGGGTTCAACAATCCAGCTTTTAAGCTATGCAGTAGAAATAGCCGACAAAAATGGGAGGAACACAGATGGGTGGCATTTATGATAGCCTTTTTGGGCCTCATAATATTCCCAAGGAAAGATGGTAATATTTATTTGAAAGTAGCGAGAGTCGTCAGTACCTTGAAAACCATGGGGAAAAGCACTTTAGCACCTATGATCGTGGCTGATATCTTCCGAGCTCTCACTGCGTGCAAAGCTGGGGGCAAATTTTTTGAGGGATGTAACTTGTTGTTACAAATGTGGATGACTGAGAATTTGTGCCCTCGCTCTCAGTTATTGAGTTATGGTTCGGTTGAGAAAACTTGTATAGGAGAATTTTACACAAGAATCAAAGGGGCTAGTCTACCTGAAGGAGTCACGACCTGGGCATTATTATTTCGGAACCTCAATGCTAGCCAGATATAGTGGGTGCTTGGATGGTTGCCTGTCGAAGAGGTCGTATATATGCCAGCAGCCCGCCCGTATTTTCTGTTGTTGGGACTCAAAAACATCCAGCCCTATGCACCATATTGGGTTCTGAAGAAACTCGGTAGATATCAAGTAGTACCGAGAGATGAATATTTGAGTACCCAAGTGGTCGAAATCAGTCCTGACGGTCGATTCCCCGAGGAAGAAGTTCGCCAAATTTGGAGTGAGTGTCAACATCTGATGGCAAACACTTGTGTGTCAGATAGGGTCAAAGGGGAAGTTGCCCCAGGGTATCACGAGTGGTTCAGAGGTGACGTGGCATGTGGGAGACCGGCTAAAAGACCTCATCTCGAAGATTTCGCCAAGTCATCCCAAGAGCAGTGGGACTGGTTAGCAAAGGAAGAAGGCTATCGAGTTGAGATCGGTAAACTGAAGCAGCAAGTTGAGAGTCTGAAATTCGAGAACAGTGTATAGGTTGCCGCAGATCAAGGTGAAAAGAATAGACTGGCTCGAGAAAATGAAGCACTTAGGACCCAAATCCGACAATTGAAGATAACCATCGACAAGCAACCGAGGAGCCGATCCGATGAACAATTGGCAAAAAGATTGGAAAACAAAGTCAGGGAATGGCGGGATGAGTTAGAAAAATCTGAAAATGTCATGGCAGAGCTTAAAGCACAGTGGGCTACAAGAACAGAGGAGCGTCGCCAATACTTGAATCAGTTGAAAAGGGACCATGAGAAAATTGTTTCTAATTTAAAGAGAAAAGTGGTTGCCCTTGAGGGTAAAGCGGTTAGGCAGGCTAGAGATTTTGAAATTGAAAGTGGACATTGTTACAACTTGTTGGCCCAAATGGAGGTAGAAGTGCAGCAACTGCAAGACCAACACCTGCAAGACTCTCGAGCTTTAAAGACGTGCAGCGATCAGATAAGACGCCTGCTTATAGAAAAGAAGCAAACAAAAGACAGGATTAGAGCCATTGCTCATGCTATTTTCAGGAGATGCCGGGTTTGTGAAGACATGACCCATACTACTTTTGCCTCAACAGTGATGATCTATGTGAAGTGAACCATGAATGAGTTAGAGCAGCTTGAAAGGGATTTGGATCCTACGCCCGCGGCAAGGCCGAACGTCGTCCCGTGGACACCTAAGTTTGATGCACTAGAATATGCATAGTCTGTGTCTGTAATTTTCTACCATTTTGAGTCAGTCTTTCGTATGTCTGTTATCTGTCCAGGTCAAGTATGTCTGCAGTCTTAGAGTTTGTACTTGCTATTAAATTGCGTCTGTTAGCTTCGTTCCGAAAATGTTGGGTTTGTAATAGTTTGTTTTAGTAATGAAAATTGAAAATTTTATTTCCGCCCTTTATTTTGCATTTATTTTCACGAACTACGCTTGGTCTGATTCGTGCGGGGTCACGATACGTAGGCAATCTCCATAGGATTCGACCATAATTGTAAGAAAAATAGAAAGAAGAAAAAGGAGAAATTAGAAGGAAAACCGAGAAAGAGAGAAAGAAAGAAAAGAGCAGAAAAACAGAAAGAGAAAGAAAAGCACAAGAGAGGGATGAAGTGAAGAAATTTGAAAGAAGGAAAAAAAAGAGAAACAAGGAAACGAAGTGCCGGGATGACGTATGCAATCGAGCAAACGCATAATAGAAATGATTAACTGTATAAGTGCATTCATGCCAACGTGCGGTTGTTAAATCTGTTAAGACTTAATCGCTAACAGAGTGGTTGTCTAAATGTGTGAGTCTAGGCAGGTGGTTAGTTGATTGGCAATTCTAGCAACTCACCCATACAACACCCGATCGAAGGATCAAGCAAAAATGACAGGGCAAGATTCGAAAATCAGCATCGTAGACCCTTCGAATGAGGTTGAGGTAACAAATGTGGGTGCTATGAAAGAAGAGATGAAGAAATTAAAAGCACAAATGGCTGAAATGCATTGGGCATGGTCTCAGGGACATCCGGCACCACTATATCCTGCTAACCCATCTTACATCCCACCCCTGGCTCAAGCTCAGGAGCCTACCACTCCTCACGCATCTTCATCTTTCCCCTATCCCGCTCAGGGTTATGGTACCACGTCATACGCTCCCCCAGCTCCACCCTCTAAACAGAACCCTCCACCACCCATGGTTCCAGTCTTTGTGGCACCTCCCCCCAGCTCCACTACATAGATCATCCAGTGAGCCGCTATTCCAAGCTCACGACACCCAATATTACCCTCCCGAACCCACTTTCAAAGCGCCTGAGCCATATACCTATTCTCCCTATTTTGAAATCCCAGGAGAGGTTGAGAAACCGGTTAATAATACAGAACATGATGAAGTGATTCGTAAAGTCAATAGCCTGGAGCAGTCCTTCAGGAACATGCATGGTTTAGGTAACCAAGTCAGCGTCGTATACAAAGATTTGTGCCCTTTTCCTGATGTTCAGCTGCCTGCGGGGTTTAAAATGCCGAAGTTTGACTTGTATGAGGAGCACAGTGACCCAGTAGCCCATCTGCGGGGCTTTTGTAGCAAAATAAGAGGTGCTGGGGGAAAGGATGAACTGTTGATAACATATTTCGGTCAAAGCTTGAGCGGGTCAGTGCTAGAATGGTACACGAGACAAGACCCTGACCGATGGTATACATGGGATGATTTGGCACAAGCATTCATTGGCCATTTTCAATATAACCTTGAGATAGTCCCCGACCGTTTGTCATTGTTGAAGCTGGAAAAGAAGCCTGGGGAAAGTTTTAGAGAGTTTGGTTTCCGCTGGAGGGAACAAACTGCAAGGGTTGATCCTCCCATGAGGGAGAGTGAGATGGTAGATTACTTCTTGCAAACATTGGAACCTACATATTTTGGTCATCTAGTGACATATGTCGGAAAGTAGTTTAATGAAGTGGTAAAGATGGGAGCCATGATTGAAGAAGGATTGAAATCTAACAAAATCTTGAGCTACTCGGCGTTGAAAGCAACCACCCAGGCCATCCAAAGCGGTACTGGTGGTGTGCATGGAAAGAAGAAGAAAGAAGAAGTTGCTACGGTTGAAGCTATTTCTTGGTCCAGGCCCAATAACCCTCCACTCTATTACAACCAACCCAGACCCCACCACCCAAACTACCAATATACCCCATATGGCCCACCACAACACTATTATCCACCACCAGAACCACACTTTTCTATTCACCACGCCCAGACCTACACTCAGCCCCCGGTGCACTCGCAATGGCGTACACCGACTCCCAAAAACACACATCCACTCCCACAAAACACCTATCCACCTCCTAGGGCAAACAGACCAGGAACCAACTTCTGCCCAAACCAAGCTTTTAGAAGTGAGAAGGCCCCAAACAGAAAAACATTTACTCTGTTGGGAGAATCTTACACTGCTCTCTTCCATAGATTGAAACAGTTGGGAATGTTGACCCCAATTGAATCCAAAGCACCAAACCCCCTTTCCAGAAACCTGGACCATTCTGTCAGCTGCGAGTATTGCTCAGGGATGCCGGGGCATGATACTGAAAAATTTTGGAAGTTGAAAAACGCGATACAAGAGCTCATTGATAATCGCCGTATTGAAGTACGGGCTCCAGAGGCCCCGAACATCAATCAAAATCCATTACCAGCGCATTATGAGGCCAACATGATCAAATTGATACATAAGGGCGCAGAGCCTAAAAAACCTTCGCAGGTGGTTATGGTGATTCGTTCTACGGAAGCCAAAGAAAAGACAGTGAGTGCAAGGCCAGTGGTTCAGTCAAAAGCAATAAAAGACAAGCTAGTGTTGGTAATGGGAAAGGGACCATTCTTGGCTGCAAAAAAGTCAGAGCCTGTCAAGTTAGTGCTACCGGGGTCATCATCTGCACCCGTGGTGGTTGTGAAAAGAGCTTACGTAGAACCGGTTGTCATAAAACCGGTAGTCCAGTTACCCATGGTTGATAGCAAAGCCGTACCATGGAGATATGACAAGGTAGTGGTTACATACCAAGGAAAGGAAATTGAGGAAGAAAGTTGTGAAGCACAAGGACTATCCCGGTCGGGACGTTGTTCGCTCCCGAATAGTTGAGAAAGACTAAGGGCGCTAAAGACAATCAGTGCCAGTCAAAAAAGCTGTGACGGAAGAAGAGGCAGAAGAGTTTCTGAAAAAGATGAAAGTACAAGATTATTCCATTGTTGAACAACTGAGAAAAACACCGGCCCAAATCTCGTTGTTGTCATTATCGATTCACTCTGATGAGCATTGCCGAGCTTTGATGAAGATATTGAATGAGGCTCATATGCCTGACAAAATTTTAGTGAACCATTTATAGACAATTGCCAACAAAATCTTTGAAGTGAACAGGGTAGCATTTTCTGATGATGAATTGCCCGTGGAAGGCACAGAACACAACAAAGCTCTCTATTTGACGGTCAAGTGTGAAGGTTCAATGGTTACTCGGGCACTTATCGATAACGGGTCGAGCGCTAATATTTGCACGTTGTCTACGTTGAATAAGTTGAAGATCAATGAGGATAGAGTCCGAAAAAATAGCATTTGTGTTCGAGGGTTCGACGGAGGGGGAACAAACACAGTAGGGGATATTGTACTCGAATTGACTATTGGCCCAGTCGAGTTCACTATGGAATTTCAGGTGTTGGATGCTGTAGTATCCTATAATCTTTTGTTGGGTCGACCATGGATTCTCGCGGCCAAAGCCGTGCCTTCCACGCTGCACCAAATGGTCAAATTCGAGTGGGACAGACAAGAAATTGTTTTACATGGGGAAGATCCCACATGCCCCATGAATGATGCCATTGTGCCCTTTATAGAAACTGAAGATGATAAAGGACCATGGGTTTATCAGGTCTTCGACATGGTCCCGGTAAGCAGAGTGCCCGAAGGTAAAAGCATGCCATGTCCCGGGGTGGCAGCTGTGACCGTCATGGTAGTATCAGAAATGCTGAATAACGGGTTCGTGCCAGGGAAAGGTTTGGGGCCTAAACTTCAGGGCATTATTCAACCTGTGTCCCTTCCCAAAAATCTGGACACCTTCGGATTAGGTTTCAAACCAACAACAGCAGATGTTAGAAGGGCCCGTAAATTGAAAAAGAAAGCTTGGGTTCTTCCTAAACCTATTCCACGTTTGTCCAGGTCCTTCGTCAAGCCGGGTAGTAAGAAACAGTCATTGGCAAAGATGTCAGGTTCGTTGATTGGGGCAGAGGGGAATTCGGATAAGGTGTTTGAGAGAGTATTTGCTGAAGTAAACATGGTTGAGGCCGGGGAAGGGTCAAGCAGAGCAGACATACAGTACATCGGACCACATGCTAACATCAACAATTGGGAAGCTACTCCTCTTCCAATTCGGAGGGAGTCGCGGTAGTGGGTTTTGTTTTCCTTTTGTCACCTGGATTATTCCAGGGTTTTGTAATCCAGTTGCTATGTTCCGTCCATTTGGATGAGTTAAAACCTTGTTATCTTTACCTTTAATGAAATGCAATTTTCTTCATCCCTAATTCTCTTTTCATTTTCTTTTCTTTTTGTACAGTTCTTTTTATGCTGATATCAATGATATGACATGCGTGAGGAATCTTCGGCCCAGTTTTAAAAGCCAATTTAGCTCGGAAGTAATAATACAAGAAATCGAGTGTGATGATGGGGTGGATTGTAACAATGATGAAGCTTATGAGGAAATTAGTAAAGAATTAAGTCATTTTGAAGAAAAACCCAAACCAAACCTAAATGACACAGAAGCAGTTAATCTAGGGGACCAAGATAATGTGTGGGAAACTAAAATAAGTGTTCATCTGGAGCCACAACTCAGGGAGGAGATAATTAAAGTATTGCATGAGTACAAAGATGTTTTTGCATGGTCATATGATGATATGCCGGGTCTAAGCACCGATTTGGTGGTTCATAAATTACCCACTAATCCAGCACTCCTCCCTATCAAGCAGAAGTTGAGAAATTTCAAAACGGACATAAGTGTGAAGATCAAAGAAGAGATTACCAAGAAGTTTGAGGCAAAGGTCATTCAGGTCACACGGTACCCCACTTGGTTAGCTAATGTCGTGCCTGTGCCGAAGAAAGATGGCAAGACCAGGGTGTGCGTCGATTATCGAGACCTTAACAAGGCAAGTCCAAAAGATAATTTCCCATTGCCCAACATCCATATACTGATCGACAATTGTGCCAAACATGATATTGGCTCTTTTGTGGATTGTTATGCGGGTTATCATCAGATTCTAATGGACAAGGAAGATGCGGAAAAGACGGCATTCATCACGCCGTGGGGAACATATTGTTATCGGGTCATTCCGTTTAGATTGAAAAATGCTGGGGCAACTTATATGAGGGCCATGACAACCATCTTCCATGATATGATACATAAGGAAATCGAGGTATACGTGGATGATGTGATCGTGAAGTCTAGACAGCAATCCAACCATGTCAGAGATTTGAGAAAGTTATTTCAAAGGCTTCGCAGGTACAATCTTAAGCTCAATCCTGCAAAGTGTGCTTTCGGGGTGCCATCCGGGAAGTTGTTAGGGTTTATAGTTAGCCGGCGGGGTATTGAATTAGACCCGTCGAAGATCAAAGCCATTCAGGAGTTGCCACCTCCAAGAAACAAAACTGAGGTGATAAGTTTGTTGGGAAGATTGAACTATATCAGCAGGTTCATTGCTCAGCTCACGGCAATGTGTGAACCAATTTTCAAGTTGTTGAAGAAAGATGCCGCAGTCAATTGGACTGATGAATGTCAGGAAGCTTTTGATAAGATAAAGGGGTATTTGTCCAACCCACCCGTGTTGGTTCCGCCAGAACCAGGGAGGCCTTTGATTCTATATCTGATAGTTGTGGACAGTTCATTCGGCTGTGTACTGGGGCAGCACGATGTTACGGGCAGAAAGGAGCAGGCTATCTACTATCTCAGCAAGAAGTTCACATCTTACGAGGTTAAGTATACTCATCTGGAAAGGACATGTTGCGCCCTAACTTGGGTGGCACAGAAGTTGAAACATTATTTGTCATCTTACACTACTTACCTTATATCTCGCTTGGACCCATTGAAGTATATTTTTCAGAAACCCATGCCCACAGGAAGGCTCGCAAAGTGGCAGATCTTGCTTACAGAGTTTGACATTATCTATGTGACACGGACCGCCATGAAAGCATAGGCATTAGCCGATCATTTGGCTGAGAACCCCGTCGATGAAGATTATGAGCCTTTGAAAACCTATTTCCCTGATGAAGAGGTGATGCACATTGATGAATTGGAACAAGCTGAGAAGTCAGGATGGAAACTTTTCTTTGATGGGGCTGCAAATATGAAAGGCGTGGGAATAGGAGCGGTACTTATTTCGAAAACAGGTCAGCATTACCCTGTTACAGCTCGACTTCGTTTCTACTGTACAAACAACATGGTAGAGTATCAGGCGTGTATATTGGGATTGAGATTAGCTGTGGATTTGGGTGTACGGGAAGTCTTGGTCATGGGTAAATCGGACTTACTGGTACACCAGATTCAAGGAGAATGGGAAACACGGGATCTGAAGCTTATACCGTATCGGCAGTGTCTGCATGAGCTTTGCCAGCGTTTTCAGGCCATAGAATTCAGGCACATTCCAAGGATTCATAATGAGGTTGCTGACGCTTTGGCTACTTTGGCGTCAATGTTGCACCATCCAGATAAGGCTTATGTTGATCCATTGCAGATTCAGGTCCGTGATCAACATGCTTACTGTAATATGATAGAAGAAGAAATTGATGGAGAGCCGTGGTTTCATGATATCAAAGAGTACATTAGAGCAGGAGTATATCCGATACAGGCCACCGGTGATCAGAAAAGAACGATTCGGCGATTGGCAAGCGGGTTTTTCCTTAGTGGAGGGTTGCTGTACAAAAGAACTCCAGATCTCGGTTTGTTGAGATGCATAGATGCAAGGCAGGCTGCAACTATCATGACTGAGGTACATTCCGGAGTTTGTGGACCGCATATGAGTGGGTATGTGCTAGCAAAAAAGATTCTTCGAGCGGGTTATTATTGGCTCACGTTGGAGCGAGATTGTATCAGATTTGTGCGTAAGTGTCATCAATGCCAAGTACATGGAGATTTGATTCATTCTCCACCATCAGAATTACATACGATGTCCGCATCATGGCCTTTTGTTGCGTGGGGCATGGATGTTATTGGGCCGATTGATCCGGCAGCATCAAATGGGCACAAGTTTATTTTGGTAGCTATAGATTATTTTACCAAATGGGTGGAAGCTAAGACGTTCAAGTCTGTGACTAAGAAAGCTGTAATCGATTTCGTGCATTCAAATATCATCTGTCAGTTTGGGATTCCAAAGGTAATCATCACAGATAATGGGGCTAACCTTATAGCCATTTGATGAAGGAGACATGTGAGCAGTTTAAGATTACTCATAGGCATTCTACTCCATACCGTCCCAAGGCAAAAGGTGCGGTTGAAGCCGCCAATAAGATAAAGAAAATACTCCGGAAGATGGTTGAAGGATCTAGACAGTGGCACGAGAAATTGCCTTTTGCATTGTTAGGATATCGTACTACCGTTCGTACCTCGGTGGGGGCGACCCCTTATTCATTGGTATATGGTACCGAGGCAGTAATACCCACAGAGGTGGAAATCCCATCTCTGGGAATCATTGCAGAGGCTGAGATCGATGATGATGAATGGGTGAAAAGCCGTTTGGAGCAGTTGAGTTTGATTGACGAAAAGAGATTGGCATCAATGTGTCATGGCCAACTATACCAACAAAGAATGGCAAGAGCCTACAACAAGAAAGTGCGTCCAAGGAAATTCGAAGTCGGGCAATTAGTACTGAGGCGGATTTTGCCTCATTGGGCTGAAGCAAAAGGAAAGTTTGCCCCAAACTGGCAGGGACCATTTGTAATAACCAGAGTATTGTCTAACAGAGCATTGTATTTGATAGATATGGAAGGAAAATGTATAGAAATGGCCATCAATTCCGATGCGGTCAAGAGATATTATGTATGACTTCTTTATTTTCTGAATGTATCTGTTTGTAATTGGCATATCTTAAAGATTGAAATGATTAAGGCGTTTTGTCCTGCTATCCAAACCTATTATCCCTTGTTATCCCTTTTGAGCCTTACTTATTTTTCATACCCCTATTTCGGAATCAACGACACTATCAGGGAACACAGGTGCCGAACATAAAAGTAAAAGAAAGAAAACAAAAATAAAAGAAAGAAAAACAAAAAGGAAAAGAAAGAAGAGAAAAACAAAGGAAAAGGAAAAAGAAAGAGAAAGAAAAGGAAAGAAAGAACAAACACAACAACAAAAGTTATAATACAGTGAACTACATTTGACTTGATCCCGAAAGGGTACGTAGGCAGCCTAACTCCGAGGTGCAGTCATACCAAAATAGAAATCCAAAAATTTCCAAGTAAGAAACTGGGGCAGAAGTTGTGATTTTTGTGAAAATTGGATTTCGAAAGTTGTAATTTAAACCCATTCGAGTTGTTTTGAGCCTTTTATACCTTACTTTCTAACCCAATCCAAAAGCCTACATTACGATCCAAAGAAAGACCTTTTGATCAATTTCTAAGAAATGCCAGGTCGAACAGGGAGCGGTAATTCGTATTAATGGCAACACTCTGGTTCAAACAAGCAAGAAAAAAAGTAAAAATTAGAGAGTCTTATTGGTGAAAACCTTCACGGGCACCGTAAGCCGACGGGAGCAGAGAGAAAATAAGATGAGAGAATCTTAGTGGTAAAAACCTTCACGGGCACCTCAAGGCGAAAGTGAGTTGAGGGATGACAGACTGAGAAAGGTCTGTTGATGGAAGCCGTTGAGTGGTACTGCAGGAAAACAAGGTTAAGGTCTGGGTAATTCAAACCATTGATGGAAGTTCTGGGCGACAAAGTATGGCAATTGAAAGTTGGTTATTCGGACAGATTAGGCCGATCAATTCAAAATGCATTTCATAACCATTGGTACCAGCTGTCTCGCTCAGATAAGTTTCTTTTCCTTCTCTTTTGAAATAACCATATGGTTTTGGATTCTTCTTATCCTTGACTCAAAAATCATCGCATTTCATTTTCTTTTGAGGGTTTCATCTAGTTGAGATGTTTCAATACTAGTCTTGGTCAATGTAAGCAGAAAGGACTTCAAAAGCTCACTACCTGCTTCTAGAACTATAAAGCACAACGTGGTCAGGTCATGTCAAAAACAACTTGATGTCAAGTGGAATACAGGGAATTAACGGGAGTTTCATCAGTGAAATGATTGGGAAATGTCGTGGAAAAGGCAAAGCTTAAACAAAAGGTCAGAAAAATGAAACAACAGCGTGGGTGCAAAACATTCAGGTCGCCGGATGTTGGGAAATTTAAAGGTTGGTCAGAAATTCAAGCAGTTCAGGGCCAGTACGTGGAAGGCAGTCAACGCAAAGCAAGGCAGTGGAAGGATTTTTCAGCAAGAGGGCCATCAACTAACCACCATTTTAAACTAACTACCATATAGAAATTTTACAATTTTTATAATTTTTTCTAATTTTTATGGAAATGTAAAACTAACATGAAATCCTAGTTATTTCAAAACAAAGACTGATTAATTACTAAAATTGTTCAAAAGCTATTTCATGACAAGTTCACAATAAAAATCATTAAATTTCAAAAGTGAACTAATTAATGTGATTTTCATGTTTTTTTTTAACACAATTAACCCTTAATTGATACTAAAACCTAAACGCAAAAATGCATATTTTCGTACTTTATAGAATTAACATACACAAATAGAATGCAACAATTATCAGAAAATGACACCAAAGTGCACAAAAAATTGTAAAAAATAAAAGAAAATTATTTTGTTTGAGATTTTGGGAATAATCATATTTTAGGGCAAAAATCACGTGCTTTCAATCGCCATACTGTCCAATCTGTCCAAATAACCGGCTTTCAATTGCCATACTTTGTTGCCCAGAACTTCCATCACTTGTTTGAATTACCCAGACCTTAACTTTGCTTTCCTGCGATACCTCGAAGCATTTTTCCACCCACAGACCTTTTGCCATTCAAACATTTTCCAACTCACTTTCGCCTCAAGGTGCCCGCGAGGATTTTCACCAATAAGACTCTCTCATTTATTTTCTCTCAGCTCCCGTCGCCTTACGGTGCCCGTGAAGGTTTTCACCAATAAGACTCTCTCATTTTTACTTTCGTTCTTTCTTGCTCGAACCAGAGTGTCGCCACTGATATGAATTTCCGCTACCTGCTCGACCTGGCATTTCTTAGAAATTGATCAAAAGGTCTTTCTTTGGACCGTAATGTAGGCTTTTGGATTGGGTTAGAAAGAAAGGTATAAAAGGCTCAAAACAATTCGAATGGGTTTAAATTACAATTTCGGAATCCAATTTTCACAAAAATCACAACTTCTGCCCCAGTTTCTTGCTTGGGGATTTTTGTATTTCTATTTTGGTATGACTGAACCTCGGAGTAAGGCTGCCTACGTACCCTTTCGGGATCAAGTCAAACGTAGTTCACTGTACTTAACTTTTGTTGTTGTGTTTTTCTTTCTTTCCTTTTCTTTCTCTTTCTTTTTCCTTTTCCCTTTCCTTCTTTTCCTTTTCCTTTGTTTTTCTCTTCTTTCTTTTCCTTTTTTTCTTTTCTTTCTTTTCTTTTCCTTTGTTTTTTCCTTTTGTTTTTCTCTTCTTTCTTTTATGTTCGGCACCTGTGTTCCCTGATAGTGCCGTTGATTCCGAAAGAGGGGTATGAAAAATAAGTAAGGCTCAAAGGGGATAACAAGGGATAAGAGTGTTTGGATAGCATGACAAAATGCCTTCATCATCTCAATCTTTAAGATATGCCAAATACAAACAGATACACTCAGAAAATAGAGAAATCATACATAATATCTCTTGACCGCATCAGAATTGATGGCCATTTCTATATATTTTCCTTCCACATCTGTCAAATACAATGCTCCGTTAGACAACACTCTGGTTATTACAAATGGTCCCTGCTAGTTTGGGGCAAACTTTCCTTTTGCTTCAGCCCAATGAGGCAAAATCCGCCTCAGTACTAATTGCCCGACTTCGAATTTCCTTGGACGTACTTTCTTGTTGTATGCTCTTGCCATTCTTCGTTGGTACAGTTGGCCATGACACACTGATGCCAATCTCTTCTCGTCAATCAAACTCAACTGATCAAGATGGCTTTTCACCCATTCATCATCATCGATCTCAGCCTCTGCAATGATTCGTAGAGATAAGATTTCCACTTCTGCGGGTATTACTGCCTCAGTACCATATACCAATGAGTAAGGAGTCGCCCCCACCGAGGTACGAACGGTGGTGCGATATCCTAACAATGCAAAAGGCAATTTCTCGTGCCACTGTCTAGATCCTTCAACCATCTTTCGGAGTATTTTCTTTATATTCTTATTGGCTGCTTCAACCGCACCATTTGCCTTGGGACGGTATGGAGTAGAATGCCTATGAGTAATCTTAAACTGCTCAAATATCTCCTTCATCAAATGACTCTTAAGATTAGCCCCATTATCTGTGATGATTACCTTTGGAATCCCAAACCGACAGATGATATTTGAATGCACGGAGTCGACTACAACTTTCTTAGTCACAGACTTGAACGTCTTAGCTTCCACCCATTTGGTAAAATAATTTATAGCTACCAAAATAAACCTGTGCCCATTTGATGCTGCTGGATCAATTGGCCCAATAACATCCATGCCCCACGCAACAAAAGGCCATGGTGCGGACATCGTATGTAATTCTGATGGTGGAGAATGAATCAAATCTCCATGTACTTGGCATTGATGACACTTACGCACAAAACTGATACAATCCCGCTCCATCGTGAGCCAATAATAACCCGCTCGGAGAATCTTTTTTGCTAGAACATACCCACTCATATGCGGTCCACAAACTCCGGAATGTACCTCAGTCATGATAATTGTAGCCTGCCTTGCATCTATACATCTTAACAACCTGAGATCTGGAGTTCTTTTGTACAACATTCCTCCACTAAGGAAAAACCCGCTTGCCAATCGCCGAATCATTCTTTTCTGATCACCGGTGGCCTGGATCAGATATACTCCCGTTATAATGTACTCTTTGATATCATGGAACCACGGCTCTCCATCAATTTTCTCTTCTATCACATTACAGTAAGCATGCTGATCACGGACCTAAATCTGCAATGGATCAACATAAACCTTATCTAGATGGTGCAACATTGATGCCAAAGTAGTCAAAGCGTCAGCAACCTCATTATGAATCCTTGGAATGTGCCTGAATTCTATGGCCTGAAAATGCTGGCAAAGCTCATGCAGACACTGCCGATACGGTATAAGCTTCAAATCCCGTGTTTCCCATTCTCCTTGAATCTGGTGTACCAGTAAGTCCGAGTCACCCATGACCAAGACTTTCCGTACACCCATATCCATAGCTAATCTCAATCCCAATATACACGGATCATATTCTGCCATGTTGTTTGTACAGTAGAAACGAAGCCGAGCTGTAACAGGGTAATGCTGACCTGTTTCCGAAATAAGTACCGCTCCTATTCCCACGCCTTTCATATTTGCAGCCCCATCAAAGAAAAGTTACCATCCCGACTTCTCAGCTTGTTCCAATTCATCAATGTGCATCACCTCTTCATCAGGGAAATAGGTTTTCAAAGGCTCATAATCCTCATCGACGGGGTTCTCAGCCAAATGATCGGCTAATGCCTGTGCTTTCATGGCGGTCCGTGTCACATAGATAATGTCGAACTCTGTAAGCAAGATCTGCCACTTTGCAAGCCTTCCTGTGGGCATGGGTTTCTAAAAAATATACTTCAACGGGTCCAAACGAGATATAAAGTAAGTGGTATAAAATGACAAATAATGTTTCAACTTCTGTGCCACCCAAGTTAGGGCGCAACATGTCCTTTCCAGATGAGTATACTTAACCTCGTAAGATGTGAACTTCTTGTTGAGATAGTAGATAGCCTGCTCCTTTCTGCCCGTAACATCGTGCTGCCCCAGTACACAGCCGAATGAACTGTCCACAACTGTCAGATATAGGATCAAAGGCCTCCCTAGTTCTGGCGGGACCAACATGGGTGGGTTTGACAAATACCCTTTTATCTTATCAAAAGCCTCCTGACATTCATCAGTCCATTTGACCGCGACATCTTTCTTTAACAACTTGAAAATTGGTTCACACGTTGCCGTGAGCTGAGCAATGAACCTGCTGATATAGTTCAATCTTCCAAACAAACTCATCACCTCGGTTTTGTTTCTTGGAGGTGGCAACTCCTGAATGGCTTTGATCTTCGACGGGTCTAATTCAATACCCCGTCGGCTGACTATAAACCCCAACAACTTCCCAGATGGCACACCAAAAGCACACTTTGCAGGATTGAGCTTAATATTATACCTGCAAAGCCTTTGAAAGAACTTTCTCAAATCTCTGACATGGTCGGATTGCTGTCTAGACTTCACGATCAAATCATTCACGTATACCTCGATTTCCTTATGTATCATATCATGGAAGATGGTTGTTATGGCCCTCATATAAGTTGCCTCGGCATTTTTCAAACCAAACGGCATGACCCGATAACAATACGTTCCCCACGGCGTGATGAATGCCTTCTTTTCTGCATCTTCCTCGTCCATTAGAATTTGATGATAACCCGCATAACAATCCACAAAAGAGACAATATCATGTTTGGCACAATTGTCGATTAGTATATGGATGTTGGGCAATGGGAAATTATCTTTTGGACTTGCCTTGTTAAGGTCTCGATAATCGACACACACCCTGGTCTTGACATCTTTCTTTGGCACAGGCACGACATTAGCTAACCAAGTGGGGTACCGTGTAACCTGAATGACCTTTGCCTCGAAATGCTTGGTAATATCTTCTTTGATCTTCACACTTATGTCCGTTTTGAACTTTCTCAACTTCTGCTTGACAAGGAGGAGTGCCGGATCAGTGGGTAATTTATGAACCACCAAATCGGTGCTTAGACCCGGCATATCATCATATGACCATGAAAAAACATCTTTGTACTCATGCAATACTTTAATTATCTCCTCCCTGAGTTGTGGCTCCAGATGAACACTTATTTTAGTTTCCCGCACATTGCCTTGATCCCCTAGATTAACTGCTTCAGTGTCATTTAGGTTAGGTTTGGATTTTTCTTCAAAATGACTTAATTCTTTACTAATTTCCTCATAAGCTTCATCGTTGTTACAATCCAACCCATCATCACACTCGATTTCTTGTATTATTACTTTCGAGCTAGATTGGCTTTTAAAACTGGGCCGAAGATTCCTCATGCATGTCATATCATTGATATCAGCATAAAGAGAACTGAATAAAAAGAAAAGAAAAGAAAATGGAAAGAGAATTAGGGACGAAGAAAATTGCATTTCATTAAATGTAAAGATAACAAGGTTTTAACTCATCCAAACGGACGGAACATAGCAACTGGATTACAAACCCTGGAATAATCCAGGTGACAAAAGGAAAACAAAACCCACTACCACGACTCCCTCCGAATTGGAAGAGGAGTAGCTTCCCAATTGTTGATATTAGCATGTGGTCCAATGTACTGTATATCTGCTCCGCTTGACCCTTCCCTGGCCTCAACCATGTTTGCTTCAGCAAATACTCTCTCGAACACCTTATCCAAATTCCCCTCTGCCCCAATCAATGAGCCTGACACTTTTGCTAATGACTGTTTCTTGCTACCCGGCTTGACGAAGGACCTGGACAATCGTGGAATTGGTTTGGGAAGCACCCAAGCTTTCTTTTTCAATTTACGGGCCCTTCTAACATCTGCCGCTGTTGGTTTGAACCCTAATCCGAAGGTGTCCAGATTTTTGGGCAAGGACACAGGTTGAATAATGCCTTGAAGTTCAGCCCCCAAACCTTTCCCTGACACGAACCCGTTATTCAGCATTTCTGATACTACCATGACGGTTGTAGCTGCCACCCTAGGACATGGCATGCTTTTACCCTCGGGCACTCTGCTCACCGGGACCGTGTCGAAGACCTGGTAAACCCATGGTCCCTTATCATCTTCAGTTTCTATAAAAGGCACAATGGCATCATTCATGGCGCATGTGGGATCTTCCCCATGTAACATAATTTCTTGTCTGTCCCACTCGAATTTGACCATTTGGTGCAGCGTGGAAGGCACGGCTTTGGCCGCGTGAATCCATTGTCGACCCAACAAAAGATTGTAGGACACTGCAGCATCCAACACCTGAAATTCCATAGTGAACTCGACTGGGCCAATAGTCAATTCGAGTATAATATCCCCTACTGTGTTTGTTCCCCCTCCGTCGAACCCTCGAACACAAATGCTATTTTTTCGGACTCTATCCTCATCGATCTTCAACTTGTTCAACGTGGACAACGTGAAAATATTAGCACTCGACCCGTTATCGATTAGTGCCCGCGTAACCATTGAACCTTCACACTTGACCGTCAAATAGAGAGCTTTGTTGTGTTCTGTGCCTTCCACAGGCAATTCATCATCAGAAAATGCTACCCTGTTCACTTCAAAGATCTTGTTGGCAATTGTCTCCAGATGGTTTACTGAAATTTTGTTGGGCAAATGAGCCTCATTCAGTATCTTCATCAAAGCTCGGCAATGCTCGTCAGAATGAATCAATAACGACAACAACGAAATTTGGGCCGGTGTTTTTCTCAGTTGTTCAACAATGGAATAATCTTGTACTTTCATTTTTTCAGAAAATCTTCCGCCTCTTCTTCTATCACAACTTTTTTGACTGGCACTGGATTGTTTTTAGCGCCCTTAGCCTTTCTCAACTCTTTAGAAGCGAAACAACGTCCCGACCGGGTTAGTCCGTGTGCTTCACAACTCTCTTCCTCAATTTCCTTTCCGTTGTATGTCACCACTACCTTGTCATATCTCCACGGTACGGCTTTGCTATCAACCATGGGTAACTGGACTACCGGTTTTATGACAACCGGTTCTACGTAGGCCCCTTTCACAACCAACACGGGTGCAGATGATGACCCTAGTACCACTAACTTGACTGGCTCCAGCTTTTTTGCAGCCACAAATGGTCCCTTTCCCATTACCAACACTGGCTTGTCTTTTATTGCTTTTAACTGAACCACTAGCCTTGCACTCACTGTCTTTTCTTTGGCTTCCGTAGAACGAATCACCATAACCACCTGCGAAGGTTTCTTAGTCTCTGTCCCCTTATGTATCAGTTCGATCATATTGGCCTCATAATGCGCTGGTAACGGATTTTGGTTGATGTTTGGGGCCTCTTGAGCCTGTACTTCAATACGACGATTATCAATGAGCTCTTGTATTGCGTTTTTCAACTTCCAACATTTTTCGATATCATGCCCCGGCATCCCTAAGCAATACTCGCAACTAACAGAATGGTCCAGGTTTCTGGGAAGGGGGTTTGGTGCTTTGGATTCAATTGGGGTCAACATTCCCAACTGTTTCAATCTATGGAAGAGACCAGTGTAAGATTCTCCCAGCGGAGTAAATGTTTTTCTTTTGGGGCCTTCTCACTTCTAAAAGCTTGGTTTGGGCGGAAGTTGGTTCCTGGTCTGTTTGCCCTAGGCGGTGGATAGGTGTTTTGTGGTGGTGGATGTGTGTTTTGGGGGTTCGGTGCACGCCATTGCGAGTGCACTGGGGGCTGAGTGTAGGTCTGGGCGTGGTGGATAGAAAAGTGTGGTTCCGGCGGTGAATAGTAGTATTGCGGTGGGCCGTATGGGGTATGTTGGTAGTTTAGGTGGTGGGGTATGGGTTGGTTGTAGTAGAGTGGAGGGTTATTAGGCCTGGACCAAGCACTAGCTTCAACTGTAGCAACTTCTTCTTTCTTCTTCTTTCCAAGCACACCACCAGTACCACTTTGGATGGCCTGGGTGGTTGCTTTCAACGCCGAGTAGCTCAAGATCTTGTTAGATTTTAATCCTTCTTCAATCATGGCTCCCATATTTACCACTTCATTAAACGACTTTCCGACAAACGTCACTAGATGACCAAAATAAGTAGGTTCCAATGTTTGCAAGAAGTAATCTACCATCTCACTCTCCCTCATGGGAGGATCAACCCTTGCAGCTTATTCCCTCCAGCGGAAACCAAACTCTCTAAAACTTTCCTCAGGCTTCTTTTCCAGTTTTAACAATGACAAACGGTCGGGGACTATCTCAAGGTTATATTGAAAATGGCCAATGAATGCTTGTGCCAAATCATCCCATGTATACCATCGGCCGGGGTCCTATCTCGTGTACCATTCTAGCGCTGGCCCGCTCAAGCTTTGACCAAAATATGCTATCAACAATTCATCCTTTCCTCCAGCACCTCTCATTTTGCTACAAAAGCCACGCAGATGGGCTACTGGGTCACCGTGCCCCTCATACAAGTCAAACTTCGGCATTTTAAACCCCGCAGGCAACTGGACATCAGGAAAAGAGCACAAATCTTTGTATGCGACGCTGACTTGATTACCTAAACCATGCATGTTCCTGAAGGATTGCTCCAGGCTTTTGACTTTACGAATCACTTCCTCCTGTTCTATATTCTTAACCGGTTTCTCAACCTCTCCCGGGATTTCAAAATGGGGAGAGTAGGTATATGGCTCAGGCGCTTTGAAAGTGGGTTCGGAAGGGTAATATTGGGTGTCGTGAGCTTGGAATAGCGGCTCACTGGATGATCTATGTAGTGGAGCTGGGGGAGGTGCCACAAAGACGGGAACCATGGGTGGTGGAGGGTTCTGTTTAGGAGGTGGAGCTGGGGGAGCGTATGAAGTGGTACCATAACCCTGGGCCTGATAAGGGAAAGCTGAAGATGCGTGGGGAGTGGTAGGCTCCTGAGCTTGAGCCAGGGGTGGGATGTAAGATGGGTTAGCAGGATATAGTGGTGCCGGATGTCCCTGAGACCATGCCCGATGCATTTCAGCCATTTGTGCTTTTAATTTCCTCATTTCTTCTTTCATAGCACCCACATCTGTTACCTCAACCTCATTTGAAGGGTCTACGACGCTGATTTCCGAATCCTGCCCTGTCATTTTTACTTGATATTTCGACCGGGTGTTGTATGGGTGAGTTGCCAGAATTGCCAATCAACTAACCACCTGCCTGGACTCACACATTTATACAACCACTTTGTTAGCGATTAAGTCTTAACAGATTTAGCAACCGCACGTTGGCATGAATGAACTTATACAATTAATCATTTTTATTATGCGTTTGCTTGATTGCATGCATCATCCCGGCACTTCGTTCCTTGTTTCTTTTTACCCTTCTTTCAAATTTCTTCACCTCATCCCTCTCTTGTGCTTTTTCTTTCTCTTTCTGTTTTTCCGCTCCTTTCTTTCTTTCTCTCTTTCTCGGTTTTCCTTCTATTTTCTTCTTTTCTTTTTCTATTTTTCTTACTATTATGGTCGAATCCTATGGAGATTGCCTACGTATGGTGACCCCGCACGAATCAGACCAAGCGTAGTTCATGAAAATAAACACAAAAATAAGGGTGGAAATAAAATTTTCAACTTTCATTAATAAAATAAACTCTTACAAACTCAACACATTTTTTTTTGAAAGATACTAACTGACGCAACCTAAAAGCAAACCACAAACTCTAAGACTGCAAACATACTTGACCCGGAAAGATAACGGACATACAAAAGACTGACTCAAAATTGTAGAAAATTACAGACACGGACTATGCATATTCTCGTTCTTCAAACTTAGGTGTCCGCGGGGCGTCGTTCGGCCTCGCCGCGGGCCTAGGATCCAAATCCCTTTCAAGCTGCTCTAACTCATTCATGGTTCGTTTCACATAGATCATCACTGCTGAGACAAAAGTAGTATGGGTCATGTCTTCACAAACCCAACATCTTCTGAAAATAGCATGAGCAATGGCTCTAATCCTTTCTTTTGTTTGCTTCTTTTCTATGAGCAAGCGTCTTATCTAATCGTTGCACGTCTTTAAAGCTCGAAAGTCCTGCAGGTGTTGGTCTTGCCGCCCCTGCACTTCTACCTCCATTTGGGCCAACAAGTCGTAACAATGTCCACTTTTAATTTCAAAATCTCTAGCCTGCCTAACCGCTTTACCCTCAAGGGCAACCACTTTTCTTTTTAAATTGGCAACAATTTTCTCATGGTCCCTTTTCAACTGATTCAAATATTGGCGACGCTCCTCTGTTCTTGTAGCCCACTGTGCTTTAAGTTCTGTCTTGACATTCTCAGATTTTTCTAATTCATCCCGCCATTCTCTGACTTCGTTTTCCAATCTTTTTATCAATTGCTCATCGAATCGGCTCCTCGGTTGCTTATCAATGGTTATCTTCAACTGCCGGACTTGGGCCTTAAGTGCTTCACTTTCTCGAGACAGTCTATTCTTTTCACCTTGATCCGCGGCGACCTGTACATTGTTCTCGAATTTCAGACTCTCAACTTGCTGCTTTAGTTTACCAATCTCAACTCGGTAGCCTTCTTCCTTTGCTAGCCAGTCCCACTGCTCTTGGGACGACTTGGCGAAATCTTCAAGATGAGGTCTTTTAGTAGGTATCCCACATGCCACGTCACCTCTGAACCAATCGTGATACCCTGGGGCAACTTCCCCTTTGACCCTATCTGACACACAAGTGTTTGCCATCAGATGTTGACACTCACTCCAGATTTGGCGAACCTCTTCCTCGGGGAACCGACCGTCAGGACTAATTTCGACCACCTGGGTACTCAAATCTTCATCTCTCGGTACTACTTGATATCTTCCGAGTTGCCTCAGAACCCGATATGGTGCATATGGCTGGATGCTTTTGAGTCCCACAGCAAAAAATGTGGCCGGGCTGCTGGCATATATAGGACTTCTTCGACAGGCAGCCATCCAAGCACCCACTGAATCTGGCAGGCATTGAGGTCCCGAAATAATAATGCCCAGGCCGTGACTCCTTCAGGTAGACTAGCCCCTTTGATTCTTGTGTAAAATTCTCCTATACAAGTTTTCTCAACCGAACCATAACTCAATAGCTGAGAGCGAGGGCACAAATGCTCAGTCATCCACATTTGTAACAACAAGTTACATCCCTCAAAAAATTTGCCCCCAGCTTTGCACGCAGTGAGAGCCCGGAAGATGTCAGCCACGATCATAGGTGCTAAAGTGCTTTTCCCCATGGTTTGCAAGGTACTGACGACTCCCGCTACTTTCAAATCAATATTACCATCTTTCCTTGGGAATATTATGAGGCCCAAAAAGGCTATCATAAATGCCACCCGTCTGTGTTCCTCCCATTTTTGTCGGCTATTTCTACTGCATAGCTTAAAAGCTGGATTGTTGAACCCACCCACATGGCCATATCTATCATACATGAAGCGAAAACTGCAGAAACCCTTTGCAAAATCTGGATGATGAACTTTCGGGGTATTTTCAAAGAATCCAAAAATCGGTGTATGGTAATGGCCCTAGGAGCAATCAAATATTTGAACCTCAATGGAGCTTGATCACTTCCAATATACCCCGCTATTTCTTCCAATGTCGGGGTGAGCTCAAAGTTTGAGAAATGAAATACATTATGTGCCGAATCCCAATGGGCGACCAATGCCCTGATAATATCCCCCCGAGGCTGAAAGTTTAATAAATCCGGAAGGTCTTTCAAATATTTTTTCACTTCGTCTTTCCCTTCTTTGCCTAAATCGTTCCACCATAATTGCAGCTCAAAAAGGATTTTGGTCATTATTGAAAAGGGCTCATTTACCATCGTGCTCATCCTGTACATTTATTAAAGCGTTTAAGCAAAAGAACACTCTTGTTCGACTCAACAAAAAAATTGTATATATCTGCGACTCGAAATTACCTATATATTTTCAAGAGAAGAACTTGACTTTCAAACATGGCCTTTCAGTGCTTTGGGAAAGAGATTTTAAGGCTATTTATGACAAGACGACTCTACTTAGCTTTTTTTTTATTTTATTTTAAGATAAAAATAAATAAAATAAAATAAAAAAATGAAAACACAAGACCAAAGGTGGCTATCTATGCAAGGTCAGCCTTCCGGCGTTCCGTTTGGGAACATTTGGCTAATTTTGACAAAAACGGCATTACCTGGTTTATTTATGACAAAATTTAAATTTTGATATGTTTTGGATATTTTTTGCAAAAAGGGAAAGTTGGACCCGATGAGGGTTGCCTACGTATCTCACGCCATGTAAGAATCAAACCATGCGTAATTCGGGCAAATTAACCGAACTATTTTAAAACAATACTCTTTTCCATTCATTTTTTGGCATTTCATAAGCGAATAAAACTATTTTTAGAAACGAGACTCTCTTTTTTCTTTTTCTTTTGAACAAATAAAACAACCTATTTTTCCAAGCTAAAAAAAAATAACAGACTCTTTTCTTTTTCATTTACCACAGACAATAAAACAACCTATTTTTCCAAACTAAAAATAAAAGACTCTTTTTTCCTTTCCTTTTTCAACAAATGATGAAACAACTTATGTCTCTCGAACTAAAACAAAGACTCTTTTTATCCTTTTCTTTTCAACAACTAATTTTTCCAAAATGAAAGACTCTTTTTTCTATTTTTCTTTGCTTTTTTTAGTAAAACAAAATAAAACATTTTCCTCTTTTTTTTTTTTATTTTCTCAAAATTTCGGCAGAGTTTCACCAGTAATTGGTCATTGATTTTTATTTCTAAAATAATCAATTAACTCCCTAACTGATATTTCTTTTTTTTCTTATCTCTTTTTTTTCTCGATTTTCGAGATTCAGAAACCGATCAACATGCAGGTTTGAAACAAATATATGTACAGAGCAAGTAGGATGCATCAGGATGGTCTTTTCATTTCAGGTTACTAGTCCTAGACGGACTCAACCCCTGTGTTGAGTCCCCTATGTCAAATGCAACGTGATGCAAATAAGCGTTCTTACTAGGGATCCGGCATGAAGTCACGTTAATCTATGTTTAAAACCTGGGTCAGTGTTCTAGAATGTGTACCCGAGTAGACAACTTAAGTCGAGGAGGGGCCAATTTACCGGGAACCAAAAGATATCCGGCTTCGTAACTTGTCCGGCCTCTTTCTTATTTCAAGGTATGACACTAACAGAATAGGGAGTCTCAACCAGTAAGCACATCCCTGGAGGTGAAGAGAGAGGGGTGTCGGCACAATTTATATACAGTTCGGATAATCAAGGCGGTAACATTTAGCACACTCAGCATAAAACATATAGGAAAACCAGATACAATTAAATAAAACAATTTATCTAAGCTCGAATTCTGAACCCTGAACCGGAGATTCTAGGTTCGGTCCCCAGCAGAGTCACCAGAGTTGTCACACCTCCTTTTTCACCTACACCCCCGAAAGAGGAGTGTAAAGGAGTTTTTCCAAATAAAGGACAATCGGAACGGGATTTAGGTATTAATTATTCAGAGTCGCCACTTGGGAGATTAATGGTGTCCCAAGTAACCGGTTGAATCCCGAACCGAGGAAAAATATGACTCTGTTACAGTCTATGAACCAGAAATCCGAGTAAGGAATTCTGTTAACCCGGAAGAAGGTGTTAGGCATTCCCGGGTTCCGTGGTTCTAGCACGGTCGCTTAACTATTGTATTTGATTTTATCTGATTTTAATACATGTTAACTTATATGCTTTTTGTTCGTAAACCGCTTTATTGTTATTAATTTTAGCAGAATTACGACGTTGTGAAAACGTGTTTCGATCCACGTCACAACAATGCGCCCGTGGTTGTCAACACGTTTTGACTTCGTCGAGATTTGGATTTGGGTCGCATCAATGCGCACCCGAATTTAAGAAGGTACTTTAATTAAAATCACGCCTAAAGATTCTAACGTATTGTTATTTCTGAGGAAGGTGGTGAAATTCACTAAACAACCTTTCCAAATCTAAACAGTGAGATAATTATGCTATTAATTACTTAAGGATCCTAATTGGTTAAGGCCAGTATTTTATTGAATTTGAATTTGAACATCCAGGAAGAAATGCTGAGAGAATGGGCTCTGAGCCCATAAGGTCCAAATCATGTCATTGCACATGCTGCAGGCGCAGACTCCTAGAGCTCTAAGCATCGGGCGTAACGCATGCCAAAATTTTAACTTATTGACAGGTATTTGTACAGCCCAGGGATCGAGCCCTTGGGGCACCTTTTGATTTAACTAAATTCTTAAGCATTAATGCACCTAGGCCCCAATTTAATTTATCACCTAACCAAAAAATCTGGGCTACCTGTTAATACGCCAGGCCCAAAAATTTCCCCAGTACAAAGCTGTTGAATGTACAATTCACATTAAACCAAAATTAAAAGCAGTCACGTGTATTGAACTCAAAATTAATTGCAACTTTGCAAATTTAACTTCAGCAGACTGTGGAACTTAAGCAAAACTGAAAACTACAATTACATAAACATGAAATGCACAGTCTGAACAGTATAGATATGGTCTGAATTAATAAAACTCAATCCAAACGAATCAAATACATATAGTTGTTTATCAATCAGCTGATTACAACTATATGCGTCCAACGAACACAGATTGACCAAAGTGATTGCATTTCATCCCACATTGCGATTACATCAAGGGATTTTTGAAAATGTACCTGGAAATTGGAATGTAAATAGAGAAGAGGAGAATAGCAGCAGTAACAGTTCAGCAGCTCAGAAACTAAGGTAATATCCTAGTCACAGTTAGTGAAGGAGCATTTCAGTCCACCCAGATTCGATTAATTTAGCAGAAATGAGTTGAAATGCAGGGCAAACTCAATGAATCAACCCAACACACATTCAGACATATCAACCATTTAAAATCCTAGCTAAATGATTCCCAGTTTTACTTGTTTGATTTTCAAAAACCACTCGACATTAAATTAGGAAAGTGCTGTGACTCCACTAATGGAACTTCAGATCTGGAGACTGCAGAATATGTTTTGTGGAATTTTTAGGATGAAAGTTTCAGTCCCCCCCCCCTTCAAGGCACTTTATGCCCCTTTTATAGGTGATACCAGAGAGTCAGTCAGATTTTGGGTATTCTTTTTAGTCCCTCCCCTATTTTCAATTTGGTCCCTCAATTCTTAACTTGCTAAACAAGTAAATGCATCACAATTATTAAAATTTACACTTGTACCCCATTCTAGAAGGCCCTAGGGTATTCTTCTACCCATACAATACCTATACTGCCCTTTCATATGCTTTGAAATTACTATTCCTATCAGAACTACCCTTTTCCATACCCATACTACCCCTGAAGGTTCCTCAAAGTTACTGAACCTACCCTCATTCTTAACAGCTATAAACAATACCCTAATCCAATCTAAAACTAACTGAAATTGATTAATTAGCACTCAGAAATCAATTAATCAAACTGACCAAACCCAATTGTTCAATTATATTAACTCAATCAAACTAAATGAAATCAAACCAAGCTTAAGCTAACATGAACAACATTAAATGAACTGACACTAATTCTTAACCCATAAATTCACAATCATTCGAACAAATATCAACTCAGAACTAATAAACAATTGGCAGAATTATACTAATGCACAAAATAAATCGTACATTTAACAGAACACTTAATGAAACCAAAACGGTAATTAAAACTTCAACCATGCAAGTAAAAAGGAACAGTAAAAACTCACAGAAGCACGAGGAACTCCGGCCAGTCCGAAACGTCTGAATCCTTTCAGATTTTTGACGCGTAACATCCCTAACCATGTGTTCTTACAAGAGAACACATGGTTAAGGATACTACGGTTCGAAATCATAAAGATTTGGTTTAGGGTTTTGGCCAGAAATTCTTAGATCTGAGATTCGAGCCGTTTCACAGAGATTTGAAGGAAAATAATCATGGATTAGGGTTGAGGGAAGAACGGGGATTATGTGGTGTGATTTTGGGCTGGTTCGGATGAACCTTCGATTTGACCGGAAACTTCAAACGAAGATTCGACGAGCTCCGGCAACATTCGAGAAAAACTAATAACGGGAATGGAAAGAGGGATTCATGGGGGATCTGTGGTGTTAATCTGGCGGTGAACGACGTAGGTTGCGTTCACCGCCGGCGAGGGATTTAGGGGCGGCGCAGATTAGGGTTTGAGAGGAGAGGTGGGGTGAGGAAGACGAGGGTCTGGGGTGGGTTTTCGGACCCTTTTAAATCAGGAACCTCGTTAGTTCCGGACCGTTGGATTGATGAGATCCAGCGGTCCTGATTCAGAGACCACGAAACGACCTCGTTTCGTTTAGAAGAGGGGGCGGACCGGGTAAGGATTTGGGCTGGACTGGTTTGCAATAAAGTTAAGGCATTTGGGCCTGAAAAATTTCTTTTGATTTGGCCCAAACTTGGCCAGCCCTTTGCTTCTCACTTTAATTTCCTTTCTTGTTTTTTTTATTTCATTTTATCTAATTATTTTCCACTTTGTAATTTTGTAATTATTTTTTCTGATTTTATAGAATTGAACAATTAAAATAAAGTCCTAATATACTTCAAAACTAAAATTGACTAATGCCTAAAATTGTTTAAAAACTATTTCATGACAAATTCATAATAAAAATCATTAAAATGCGAAAGTGAACTAATTTTTGTGATTTTCATATTTTGTTTTAAAACAAATTAACCCTTAATTGATACTAAAACCTAAATGCAAAAACGCATATTTTTGTACTTTATAAGAATTAACATGCGCAAATAGAATGCAACAATTATCAGAAAATGACAACAAAATGCACAAAAATTGTAAAAAGAAATAAAGAAAAATTATTTTGTTTGGGATTTTGGGAATAATCATATTTAGGGCAAAAATCACGTGCTCACAGCTGCCCCTCTTTGCTTGAAAACATGAAATGTTTTCGGGCAAAGATAAGTGAGCAAATACGAGCGATTTTTGCCCGTTTGAAAATTCCGTGTGACGCATTTCTTGAAAAGTTTGACTGCATCCTGCTTCGGAGGTTGCCTATATATCCTGGACTAAACAGGAATCAGGTCAGTGTAGTTCGGGAATGTCTGGTAGCTGGGACTACCAGGAATTGGGATTTGCACCGTGCTTGCTGTTGTTACTGCTGCTGTTACTGCTTGCTGACCTCCCTTATTACACTACGTCAAAGATAAAAGAAGCTAGACTAACTATGCTCTATGAATTACAAAGATACTATCTAAATTTCTTCAAACTTGCTCTTGTACTTCCTTGCTGCCTTGTTGTCTTGTGTCTCCTTTGTGAGCACGTGATTTTTGCCATAAAATATGATTATTCCCAAAATCCCACACAAAATAATTTTCTTTTATTTTTTTACAATTTTTTGTGCATTTTGGTGTCATTTTCTGATAATTTGTGCATTCTATTTGCGCATGTTAATTCTATAAAGTACGAAAATATGCATTTTTGCGTTTAGGTTTTAGTATCAGTTAAGGGTTAATTGTGTTATAAACAAAACATGAAAATCACATTAATTAGTTCACTTTTGCATTTTAATGATTTTTATTGTGAACTTCTCATGAAATAGCTTTTGAACAATTTTAGTAATTAACCAGTCTTTATTTTGAAATAACTAGGATTTCATGTTAGTTTTACATTTCCATAAAAATTAGAAAAAATTATAAAAATTGTAAAAGTGAGAAAAGAAAACAAAAAGGAAATAAGAATAGAAATTGGGTCTTAATAAAACACCCAAATTTGGGCCAAATCAGAATAATTTTTAGGCCCAAACGCCTTAAGCCCATTCCAAATCAGCCCAGCCCAAGTCCCCAACCCGGTCCTCCTCCCAGTAAGTCCAAACGACGTCGTTTCCCCATCATCTAACCTCGACCGTTGGATCTCATCAATCCATCGGTCAGGATCTAACTAGGTTACCTATATATAAATGTCCGAAACTCCCCCTACCCCCATTTGCCTCATCGTCCTCACCCTACCCATCCGCAACAAACCCTAATCCGCGCCGCCCTAAATCCCTCGCCGGCGGTGAACGCAACCTACGCCGTTCACCCCCGGATTAACACCACCGATCCTCCTCACTCTCCTCTTTCTATTGCACCCACTGGTTCCCCTCAAATAAGGCCGGAGCTCGTCGAATCTTTGATTGAAGTTTCCTGTCAAAATAGAAAGTTCACCCAAATCAGCACAAAATCACACCACACAACCCCCGACCCTCCCTCAACACCAATCCATGTTTATTTTACTTCAAATCACTGTGAAACGGTTCGAATCCTAGATCTGAGAATTTCTGACCAAAACCCCAAACCAAATCTTTGTGATTTCGAACCGTAGTATCCTTAACCATGTGTTCTCTTGTAAGAACACATGGTTAGGGATGTTACGCATCAAAAATTTGAAAGGATTCAGACGTTTTCTGATTGGCCGGAGTTCCTTGTGCCTTTGTGAGTTTTTACTGTTTCTTTTTACTTGCATGTTTGAAGTTTTATTTACAGTTTTTGTTCCGTTAAATTTTTTGTTAATTTTATGATTTATTTGTATTAGTTTTGTTCTGTCAATTGTTGATTAGTTCTGAGTCGGTATTTGTTTGAATAATTATGAGTTTATGGATTAAGAATTAGTGTCAGTGCATTTAGTGTTGATCATGTTGGTTTAAGCTTTGCTTTGATCGAGTATAGTTTATGGGTTCCCTTAGCTTGACTAAGTTGGTATAATTGAACAATTGGGTTGGTTAGTTTAATTAGTTGATTGCTGAGTACTAGTTAATCAATTTCAGTTAGTTTCAGATTAAATTAGGGGATTGGTTATAGCTGTTAATGATGAGGGTGGGATCAGTAAATTAGAGAAGCCCTCAGGGGTAGTCTGGGTATGGAAAAGGGTAGTTCTGATAGGAATAGTAATTTCAAAGCATGTGGAAGGGCTGTATGGGTATTGTATGGGTAGAAGAATACCCTAGGGCCTTCTAGAATGGGAGTTTAGTGCACATTTCAGCACAAAAGGGGGGCTTACTTGTTTAGCAAGTCAAGAATAGGGGGACTAAACTGAAAATAGGGAGGGGACTAATTAGAAAATCAAAAATCTGATCTATGCTCTTGGGGTTGCCTATAAGAGGGCATGAAATGCCTTGGGAAAGGGGGGGGGGTTCTTCTTCTTCCTTCAGCTCAAAGCTCGCAAGCCCCCACAAAAGACTCTCCTCCCTGCTTTCAAATCCAGTTAGTAGTTCCATTCCAGTATTCAAAAATACAAACATCAAAAAATGAAAAAATCAAAACAATCTTACAATTTCAGTATTAGTTCTGGATTTCAGTTGGGCTTTGAGTTTAGCAGTATTACAAAGGTGTTTGGGTTCAGCTGGGAAGGCTAGGAGTGCATTTGAAGTGTGTTGAATTTATCTGTGGAGTCTGCCTGTATTTCTAGTTTTCAAAGCAATCTGCCTGTATTTTTGGGGTGTATATTGCTGAGTTTGTTGCTGTTGCTGTTCAAAGTAGCTGACTCCTCACTTTTTCTATTTACATTCCAATTTCCAGGTATATTTCCCTGAACCTCACTGATGTATGCTCGTTGAAGTTGAAATGAAATGTTCAAGGTGCCTGTTATTCAACTGAAAGCAGTCTGTATTTTAACTGATAGTAATAGTGTAGTTTCCTGTTATATAACTGGCAGTTATGTGTATAATTAAACTTGTTCAGTAAGGTTGATTACATGTTGAATGTTGCATAACCTTGAACTGTTGAAATTGGGCATTTGAAATAGCATTGAGCATGGGCCTGGTCTAATTTGAGAGTTTGTGTGAATTCAATAGTCATCAGTAGCAATTGGATCTATGTGCATGACATGTGAATTCATGAGCAAGTCTGATGACATTTAGCATAATTACTGATACTTTCGTCATTGGTCATAATAGTGTAGTAGAAGGTCTGCTTTTGTTTTAAAGATTCTGAAATCGTTTGGAAGGCAAACCATAATTATGGTAGGTAGATTGGTATTGAAATCAGTTAAAAATCATGAGACAAACTCATTCATAATTGGTTTAGTTCATGAAAGGCAGCAGGTCTTGATAGGTAATTGGTAGGATAAATCGTTTAGGAATTTTTGAGTTAACGGCTTCTGTTAAAATGAGGGTATGCATGGTCAATGTAGTGACTCGTTGATATTATATCAATTGTTGCAATGGAAGCATACCCATATTCGTTGGGCCGTTTGGACCGTATCAACGCCATGAGGCGGGCCCAATCTTCCTTTGAATTTGGTTCTTAGTCTATTTCAATGTAATTCGATTCGATTAATTAGTCTTTTAGAGACACATAGATAAGTAGAAAATCATAGTTACTTCGGGATTGATACTAGCCTCGCCCGAATAAAATCACATACGCGGGCTGTCAACAATTGGTTAATAAAATAATTAGAAATTGGGATGGCCATTTAGCAAATTCCACGGTCTTCCTTAAAATCATATTACATTAGAATCTTTAAGCTCGGTTTTAATTAAGTACCTTCTTAAACTCTGGTGCGCATTGATGCAACCCAAATCCAAATCTCGATGAAGTCGAAATGTGTTGACAATCACGGGCGCATTGATTGCGACGGGGTTCGAAATGCTTTTTCACCACATCGTAATTCTAAAAAATAAATAATGATAGAAAAGAGGTTCACAAATTAAGACGAGCCTCACCGCACAAAAATAAATAAATGTGGGGTCCTCAATAAATGGTTATTAAAAATGATTAGAATTTGGGAGGGCCATTTAGCGAACTTCACGGCTTTTCCCCAAAATAATATTACGTTAGAATCTTTAGGCGCAATTTTAATTAAATGACTTTCTTAAACTTGGGTGCGTATTGATGCGACTCAAATCCAAATCTCGACGAAGTCGAAATGTGTTGATAACCATGGGTGCATTGATTGCGACATGGTTCGAAACGCGTTTTCACGACGTCGCAATTCTTTTAAAAATAATTATAATAAAAGCGGTTCAAAATTAAATAAAAGGCACATAAGCTAGCATGTATTAAAATCAGATAAAATCAAATACAACAGTTAAGCGACTGTGCTAGAACCACGGAACCCGGGAATGCCTAACACCTTCTCCTGGGTTAACAGAATTCCTTACCCGGATTTCTGGTTCGCGGACTGTTAACAGAGTCATATTTTTTCTCGGTTCAGGATGCAACCGGTGACTTGGGACACCATTAATCTCCCAAGTGGCGACTCTGAATAATTAATAATCAAATCCCGTTCCGATTGTCCTTTAATTGAAAAAACTCCTTTACTCCCTTTGTGGGGTGTAAGTAGAAAAATGAGATGTGACAGCTCTGGCGACTCTACTGGGGACTGAACCCAGAATCTTTGGTTCAGGGTTCAGTATTCGAGCTTAGATAAATTGTTGTATTTGGTTGTATCTGATTTTCCTACATGTTTTGTGCTGAATGTGCTAAATGTTATCGCTTTAATATTATCTGAACTGTATATAAACTGTGCCGACACCCTTCTCTCTTCACCTTCGGGGATGTGCTTAGTGGTTGAGACTCCCTATTTTGTTAGTGTCGTACCCTGAAATTAGAAAGAGGACGAACAAGTTACGAAGCCAGATGGCCTTTTGGTTCCCGGTAAGTTGCCCCCTCCTCGACTCGAGTTGTCCGCTCGGGTACACAGTATAGAACACCGACCCAGGCTTTGAACATAGAATAACGTGACTTCATGCCGGATCCCTAGTAGGAACGCTTATTTGCATCACATTGCATTTGACTTAGGGGACTCAACACAGGGGTTGGGTCCGTCTTGGACTAGCAACTTGAAATGAAAAGACCATCCCGATGCATTCTCTTGTGCTGTGCATTTATTTGTTCCGAACCTGCATGTTGACCGGTTTCTGAATCTCGGGTGTTGGAAAATGGGAAAAAAGGGAAAAGAGTGAAATAAAATATCAGTTAGGGAGTTAATTGATTGTTTTAGAAATAAGAAATCAATGACCAATTACTGGCGAAACTCTGCCGAAATTTTTGGGAAAATGAAAAGAAAAAAAAGGAAATGTTTATAGAAAAAGAGTCTTTGTTTTGAAAAACATAAGTTGTTTCGTTATTTTGTTAAAAAAAAAAGAGTCCGTTTTTTAGCTTGGAAAATATGCTGTTTTAGTTGTTGAAAAAAAGAAGAAGAAAAAGAATTTTGTTTTTTAATAGTTGTTATTCGCTTATGATAAAAACAGAAATGGAAAAGAGTCATTGTTTTAAAATAGTTCGGTTAATTTGCCCGAACTACGCATGGTTTGATTCTCACAGGGCGTGAGATACGTAGGCAACCCTCATTGGGTCCAACTTTCCCTTTTGCAAAAATAACCAGAACATATCAAAATTTTAATTTTGTCATAAATAAACCAGGTGATGCCATTTTGTCAAAATTAGCCAAATGTTCCCAAACGGAACGCCGGAAGGTTGACCTTGCATAAATAGCCACCTTTGGTCATGTGATTTCGTTTTTTTATTTTATTTTTATATTGAAATAAAAAAAAGCTAAGTAGAGTCGTCTCTTCATAAATAGCCTTAAAATCTTTTTCCCGAAGCACTGAAAGGCCATGTTTGAAAGTCAAGTTCTTCGCTTAAAATATATAGGTAATTTTGAGTCGCAAATATAGACAGTTTTTTTTGTTGAGTCGAACAAGAGTTTTCTCTTGCTTAAAACGCTTTAATAAATGTGCAGGATGAGCACGATGGTAAATGAACCCTTTTCAATAATGACCAAAATCCCCTTTGAGTTGCAATTATGGTGGAATGATTTAGGTAAAGAGGGGCAAGACGAAGTGAGAAAATATTTGAAAGATCTTCCGGATTTATTAAACATTCAGCCTCAGGGGGATATTATCAGGGCATTGGTCGCCCATTGGGATTCGGCACATAATGTATTTCATTTTTCAGACTTTGAGCTCACCCCGACATTGGAAGAAATAGCGGGGTATATTGGAAGTGATCAAGCTCCGTTGAGGTTCAAATACTTGATTGCTCCTAGGGCCATTACCATACACCGGTTCTTGGATTCCTTGAAAATACCCCGAACAGTTCATCACTCAGATTTTGCAAAGGGCTTCTGCGGTTTCCGCTTCATATATGATAGGTATGGCCACGTGGGCGGGTTCAACAATCCAGCTTTTAAGCTATGCAGTAGAAATAGCCGACAAAAATGGGAGGAACATAGATGGGTGGCATTTATGATAGCCTTTTTGGGCCTCATAATATTCCCAAGGAAAGATGGTAATATTGATTTGAAAGTAGCTGGAGTCGTCAGTACCTTGCAAACCATGGGGAAAAGCACTTTAGCACCTATGATCGTGGCTGATATCTTCCGAGCTCTCACTGCGTGCAAAGCTGGGGGCAAATTTTTTGAGGGATGTAACTTGTTGTTACAAATGTGGATGACTGAGCATTTGTGCCTCGCTCTCAGTTATTGAGTTATGGTTCGGTTGAGAAAACTTGTATAGGAGAATTTTACACAAGAATCAAAGGGTCTAGTCTACCTGAAGGAGACACGACCTGGGCATTATTATTTAGGAACCTCAATGCCAGCCAGATACAGTGGGTGCTTGGATGGTTGTCTGTCGAAGAGGTCGTATATATGCCAGCAGCCCGCCCGCATTTTCTGTTGATGGGACTCAAAAGCATCCAGCCCTATGCACCATATCGGGTTCTGAGGCAACTCGGTAGATATCAAGTAGTACCGAGAGATGAAGATTTGAGTACCCAAGTGGTCGAAATCAGTCCTGACGGTCGATTCCCCGAGGAAGAAGTTCGCCAAATTTGGAGCGAGTGTCAACATTTGATGGCAAACACTTGTGTGTCAGATAGGGTCAAAGGGGAAGTTGCCCCAGGGTATCACGAGTGGTTCAGAGGTGACGTGGCATGTGGGAGACCGGCTAAAAGACCTCATCTCGAAGATTTCGCCAAGTCATCCCAAGAGCAGTGGGACTGGTTAGCAAAGGAAGAAGGCTATCGAGTTGAGATCGGTAAACTGAAGCAGCAAGTTGAGAGTCTGAAATTCGAGAACAGTGTACAGGTTGCCGCAGATCAAGGTGAAAAGAATAGACTGGCTCGAGAAAATGAAGCACTTAGGACCCAAATCTGACAGTTGAAGATAACCATCGACAAGCAACCGAGGAGCCGATCCGATGAACAATTGGTGAAAAGATTGGAAAACAAAATCAGGGAATGGCGGGATGAGTTAGAAAAATCTGAGAATGTCATGGCAGAGCTTAAAGCACAGTGGGCTACAAGAACAGATGAGCGTCACCAATACTTGAATCAGTTGAAAAGGGACCTTGAGAAAATTGTTGCCAATTTAAAGAGAAAAGTGGTTGCCCTTGAGGGTAAAGCGGTTAGGCAGGCTAGAGATTTTGTAATTGAGAGTGGACATTGTTACAACTTGTTGGCCCAAATGGAGATAGAAGTGCAGCAACTGCAAGACTAACACCTGCAAGACTCTCGAGCTTTAAAGACGTGCAGCGATCAGATAAGACGCCTGCTCATAGAAAAGAAGCAAACAAAAGACAGGATTAGAGCAGCTTGAAAGGGATTTGAATCCTAGGCCCGCGGCAAGGCCGAACGACGCCCCGTGGACACCTAAGTTTGAAGCACTAGAATATGCATAATCTGTGTTTGTAATTTTCTACCATTTTGAGTCAGTCTTTCGTATGTCTGTTATCTGTCCAGGTCAAGTATGTCTGCAGTCTTAGAGTCTGTACTTGCTGTTAAATTGCGTCTGTTAGCTTCGTTTCGAAAATGTTGGGTTTGTAATAGTTTGTTTTAGTAATGAAAATTGAAAATTTTATTTCCGCCCTTTATTTTGCAATTATTTTCACGAACTACGCTTGGTCTGATTCGTGCGGGGTCATGATACGTAGGCAATCTCCATAGGATTCGACCATAATCGTAAGAAAAATAGAAAGAAGAAAAAGGAGAAATTAGAAGGAAAACCGAGAAAGAGAGAAAGAAAGAAAAGAGCAGAAAAATAGAAAGAGAAAGAAAAGCACAAGAGAGGGATGAGGTGAAGAAATTTGAAAGAAGGAAAAAAAGAGAAACAAGGAAACGAAGTGCCGGGATGACGCATGCAATCGAGCAAACGCATAATAGAAATGATTAACTGTATAAGTGCATTCATGCCAACGTGCGGTTGTTAAATCTGTTAAGACTTAATCGCTATCAAAGTGGTTGTCTAAATGTGTGAGTCCAGGCAGGTGGTTTGTTGATTGGCAATTCTGGCAACTCACCAAAGGATCAAGCAAAAATGACAGGGCAAGATTTGGAAATCAGCATCGTAGACCCTTCGAATGAGGTTGAGGTAACAGATGTGGGTGTTATGAAAGAAGAGATGAAGAAATTAAAAGCACAAATGGCTGAAATGCATCGGGCATGGTCTCAGGGACATCCGGCACCACTATATCCTGCTAACCCATCTTACATCCCACCCCTGGCTCAAGCTCAGGAGCCTACCACTCCCCACGCATCTTCAGCTTTCCCCTATCCCGCTCAGGGTTATGGTACCACTTCATACGCTCCCCCAGCTCTACGCCCCCAAACAGAACCCTCCACCACCCATGCTTCTAGTCTTTGTGGCACCTCCCCCAGCTCCACTACATAGATCGTCCAGTGAGTCGCTATTCCATGCTCACGACACCCAATATTACCCTCCCGAACCCACTTTCAAAGCGCCTGAGCCATATACCTATTCTCCCCATTTTGAAATCCCAGGAGAGGTTGAGAAACCGGTTAAGAATACAGAACAGGAGGAAGTGATTCGTAAAGTCAAACGCCTGGAGCAGTCCTTCAGGAACATGCATGGTTTAGGTAACCAAGTCAGCGTCGCATACAAAGATTTGTGCCCTTTTCCTGATGTTCAGCTGCCTGCGGGGTTTAAAATGTCGAAGTTTGACTTGTATGAGGGGCACGGTGACCCAGTAGCCCATCTGCGGGGCTTTTGTAGCAAAATGAGAGGTGCTGGGGGAAAGGATGAACTGTTGATAGCATATTTCGGTCAAAGCTTGAGCGGGTCAGCGCTAGAATGGTACACGAGACAAGACCCTGGCCGATGGTATGCATGGGATGATTTGGCACAAGCATTCATTAGCCATTTTCAATATAACCTTGAGATAGTCCCCGACCGTTTGTCATTGTTGAAGCTAGAAAAGAAGCCTGGGGAAAGTTTTAGAGAGTTTGGTTTCCGCTGGAGGGAACAAGCTGCAAGGGTTGATCCTCCCATGAGGGAGAGTGAGATGGTAGATTACTTCTTGCAAACATTGGAACCTACCTATTTTGGTCATCTAGTGACATCTGTCGGAAAGTCGTTTAATGAAGTGGTAAAGATGGGAGCCATGATTGAAGAAGGATTGAAATATAACAAAATCTTGAGCTACTCGGCGTTGAAAGCAACCACCCAGGCCATCTAAAGCGGTACTGGTGGTGTGCTTGGAAAGAAGAAGAAAGAAGAAGTTGCTACAGTTGAAGCTAGTTCTTGGTCCAGGCCCAATAACCCTCCACTCTATTACAACCAACCCAGACCCCACCACTCAAACTACCAATATACCCCATATGGCCCACCACAACACTATTATCCACCACCAGAACCACACTTTTCTATTCACCATGCCCAGACCTAAACTCAGCCCCCGGTGCACTCGCAATGGTGTACACCGAATCCCCAAAACACACATCCACCCCCACAAAACACCTATCCACCTCCCAGGGCAAACAGACCAGAAACCAACTTCCACCCAAACCAAGCTTTTAGAAGTGAGAAGGCCCCAAACAGAAAAACATTTACTCCATTGGGAGAATCTTACACTGCTCTATTCCATAGATTGAAACAGTTGGGAATGTTGACCCCAATTGAATCCAAAGCACCAAACCCCCTTCCAGAAACATGGACCATTCTGTCAGCTGCGAGTATTGCTCAGGGATGCCGGGGCATGATACTGAAAAATGTTGGAAGTTGAAAAAAGCGATACAAGAGCTCATTGATAATCGTCTTATTGAAGTACAGGCTCCAGAGGCCCCGAACATCAATCAAAATCCGTTACCAGCGCATTATGAGGCCAACATGATCGAATTGATACATAAGGGGGAAGAGCCTAAAAAACCTTCGCAGGTGGTTATGGTGATTCGTTCTACGGAAGCCAAAGAAAGACAATGAGTGCAAGGCCAGTGGTTCAGTTAAAAGTAATAAAAGACAAGCCAGTGTTGGTAATGGAAAAGGGACCATTCGTGGCTGCAAAAAAGCCGGAGCCAGTTAAGTTAATGCTACCGGGGTCATCATCTGCACCCGTGGTGGTTGTGAAAAGAGCTTACGTAGAACCGGTTGTCCTAAAACCGGTAGTCCAGTTACCCATGGTTGATAGCAAAGCCGTACCGTGGAGATATGACAAGGTAGTGGTGACATACCAAGGAAAGGAAATTGAGGAAGAAAGTTGTGAAGCACAAGAACTAACCCGGTCGGGACGTTGTTTCGCTCCCGAAGAGTTGAGAAAGACTAAGGGCGCTAAAGACAATCCAGTGCCAGTCAAAAAAGCTGTGACGGAAGAAGAGGCAGAAGAGTTTCTGAAAAAGATGAAAGTACAAGATTATTCCATTGTTGAACAACTGAGAAAAACTCCGGCCCAAATCTCGTTGTTGTCATTATTAATTCACTCTGATGAGTATTGCCGAGCTTTGATGAAGATATTGAATGAGGCTCATGTGCCTGACAAAATTTCAGTGAACCATTTAGAGACAATTGCCAACAAAATCTTTGAAGTGAACAGGGTAGCATTTTCTGATGATGAATTGCCTGTGGAAGGCACAGAACACAACAAAGCTCTCTATTTGACGGTCAAGTGTGAAGGTTCAACGGTTACTCGGGCACTGATCGATAACGGGTCGAGCGCTAATATTTGCACGTTGTCCACGTTGAATAAGTTGAAGATCAATGAGGATAGAGTCCGAAAAAATAGCATTTGTGTTCGAGGGTTCGACGGAGGGGGAACAAACACAGTAGGGGATATTGTACTCGAATTGACTATTGGCCCAGTCGAGTTCACTATGGAATTTCAGGTGTTGGATGTTGTAGTATCCTATAATCTTTTGTTGGGTCGACCATGGATTCACGCGGCCAAAGCCGTGCCTTCCACGCTGCACCAAATGGTCAAATTCGAGTGAGACAGACAAGAAATTGTGTTACATGGGGAAGATCCCACATGCGCCGTGAATGATGCCACTGTGCCCTTTATAGAAACTGAAGATTATAAAGGACCATGGGTTTATCAGGTCTTCGACATGGTCCCGGTAAGCAGAGTGCCCGAAGGTAAAAGCATGCCATGTCCCGGGGTGGCAGCTGTGACCGTCATGGTAGTATCAGAAATGCTGAATAACGGGTTCGTGCCAGGGAAAGGTCTGGGGGCTGAACTTCAGGGCATTATTCAACCTGTGTCCCTTCCCAAAAATCTAGACACCTTCGGATTAGGTTTCAAACCAACAACGGCAGATGTTAGAAGGGCCCGTAAATTGAAAAAGAAAGTTTGGGTTGTTCCTAAACCTATTCCACGTTTTTCCAGGTCCTTCGTCAGACCGGGAGTAAGAAACAGTCATTGGCAAAGATGTCAGGTTCGTTGATTGGGGCAGAGGGGAATTCGGATAAGGTGTTCGAGAGAGTATTTGCTGAAGCAAACATGGTTGAGGCCGGGGAAGGGTCAAGCGGAGCAGACATACAGTACATCGGACCACATGCTAACATCAACAATTGGGAAGCTACTCTTCTTCCAATTCGGAGGGAGTCACGGTAGTGGGTTTTCTTTTCCTTTTGTCACCTGGATTATTCCAGGGTTTTGTAATCCAGTTGCTATGTTCCGTCCGTTTGGATGAGTTAAAACCTTTATCTTTACCTTTAATGAAATGCAATTTTCTTCGTCCCTAATTCTCTTTTCATTTTCTTTTCTTTTTGTACAGTTCTTTTTATGCTGATATCAATGATATGACATGCGTGAGGAATCTTCGACCCAGTTTTAAAAGCCAATTTAGCTCGGAAGTAATAATACAAGAAATCGAGTGTGATGATGGGGTGGATTGTAACAATGATGAAGCTTATGAGGAAATTAGTAAAGAATTAAGTCATTTTGAAGAAAAACCCAAACCTAACCTAAATGACACAGAAGCAGTTAATCTAGGGGACCAAGACAATGTGCGGGAAACTAAAATAAGTGTTCATCTGGAGCCACAACTCAGGGAGGAGATAATTAAAGTATTGCATGAGTACAAAGATGTTTTTGCATGGTCATATAATGATATGCCGGGTCTAAGCACCGATTTGGTAGTTCATAAATTACCCACTAATCCGGCACTCCTCCATATCAAACAGAAGTTGAGAAAGTTCAAAACGGACATAGTGTGAAGATCAAAGAAGAGATTACCAAGCAGTTTGAAGCAAAGGTCATTCAGTTCACATGGTACCCCACTTGGTTAGCTAATGTCGTGCCTGTGCCGAAGAAAGATGGCAAGACCAGGGTGTGCGTCGATTATCGAGACCTTAACAAGGCAAGTCCAAAAGATAATTTCCCATTGCCCAACATCCATATACTGATCGACAATTGTGCCAAACATGATATTGGCTCTTTTGTGGATTGTTATGCGGGTTATCATCAGATTCTAATGGACAAGGAAGATGCAGAAAAGACGGCATTCATCACGCCGTGGGGAACATATTGTTATCGTGTCATGCCGTTTGGTTTGAAAAATGCTGGGGCAACTTATATGAGGGCCATGACAATCATCTTCCATGATATGATACATAAGGAAATCGAGGTGTACGTGGATGATGTGATCGTGAAGTCTAGACAGCAATTCGACCATGTCAGAGATTTGAGAAAGTTCTTTCAAATGCTTCGCATGTACAATCTTAAGCTCAATCCTGCAAAGTGTGTGTTCGGGGTGCCATCCGGGAAGTTATTGGGGTTTATAGTCAGCCGGCGGGGTATTGAATTAGACCCGTCGAAGATCAAAGCCATTCAGGAGTTGCCACCTCCAAGAAACAAAACCGAGGTGATGAGTTTGTTGGGAAGATTGAACTATATCAGCAGGTTCATTGCTCAGCTCACGGCAACGTGTGAACCAATTTTCAAGTTGTTGAAGAATGATGTCGCGGTCAATTGGACTGATGAATGTCAGGAAGCTTTTGATAAGATAAAGGGGTATTTGTCCAACCCACCCGTGTTGGTTCCGCCAGAACCAGGGAGGCCTTTGATTATATATCTGACAGTTTTGGACAGTTCATTCGGTTGTGTACTGGGGCAGCACGATGTTATAGGCAGAAAGGAGTAGGCTATCTACTATCTCAGCAAGAAGTTCACATCTTACGAGGTTAAGTATACTCATCTGGAAAGGACATGTTGCGCCCTAACTTGGGTGGCACAAAAGTTGAAACATTATTTGTCATCTTACACTACTTACCTTATATCTCGCTTGGACCCATTAAAGTATATTTTTCAGAAACCCATGCCCACAGGAAGGCTCGCAAAGTGGCAGATCTTGCTTACAGAGTTCGACATTATCTATGTGACACGGACCGCCATGAAAGCACGGGCATTAGCCGATCATTTGGCTGAGAACCCCGTCGATGAAGATTATGAGCCTTTGAAAACATATTTCCCTGATGAAGAGGTGATGCACATTGATGAATTGGAACAAACTGAGAAGTCGGGATGGAAACTTTTCTTTGATGGGGCTGCAAATATGAAAGACATGGGAATAGGAGCGGTACTTATTTCGGAAACAGGTCAGCATTACCCTGTTACAGCTTGGCTTCGTTTCTACTGTACAAACAACATGGCAGAGTATGAGGCGTGTATATTGGGATTGAGATTAGCTGTGGATATGGGTGTATGGGAAGTCTTGGTCATGGGTGACTTGGACTTACTGGTACACCAGATTCAAGGATAATGGGAAACACGGGATCTGAAGCTTATACCGTATCGGCAGTGTCTGCATGAGCTTTGCCAGCGTTTTCAGGCCATAGAATTCAGGCACATTCCAAGGATTCATAATGAGGTTGCTGACGCTTTGGCTACTTTGGCGTCAATGTTGCACCATCCAGATAAGGCTTATGTTGATCCATTGCAGATTTAGGTCCGTGATCAGCATGCTTACTGTAATATGATAGAAGAAGAAATTGATGGAGAGCCGTGGTTTCATGATATCAAAGAGTACATTAGAGCGGGAGTATATACGATACAGGCCACCGGTGATCAGAAAAAAATGATTCAGCGATTGGCAAGCGGGTTTTTCCTTAGTGGAGGGTTGCTGTACAAAAGAACTCCAGATCTCGTTTTGTTGAGATGCATAGATGCAAGGCAGGCTGCAACTATCATGACTGAGATACATTCCGGAGTTTGTGGACCGCATATGAGTGGGTATGTGCTAGCAAAAAATATTCTTCGAGCGGGTTATTATTGGCTCACGATGGAGCGGGATTATATAAGTGTCATCAATGCCAAGTACATGGAGATTTGATTCATTCTCCACCATCAGAATTACATACGATGTCCGCACCATGGCCTTTTGTTGTGTGGGGCATGGATGTTATTGGGCCGATTGATCCGGCAGCATCAAATGGGCACAGGTTTATTTTGGTAGCTATAGATTATTTTACCAAATGGGTGGAAGCTAAGACGTTCAAGTCTGTGACTAAGAAAGCTGTAGTCCATTTCGTGCATTCAAATATCATCTGTCGGTTTGGGATTCCAAAGGTAATCATCACAGATAATGGGGCTAACCTTAATAGCCATTTGATGAAGGAGACATTTGAGCAGTTTAAGATTGCTCATAGGCATTCTACTCTATCCCGTCCCAAGGCAAATGGTGCGGTTGAAGCCGCCAATAAGAATATAAAGAAAATACTCCAGAAGATGGTTGAAGGATTTAGACAGTGGCACGAGAAATTGCCTTTTGCATTGTTAGGATATCGTACCACCGTTCGTACCTCGGTGGGGGCGACCCCTTATTCATTGGTATATGGTACCGAAGCAGTAATACCCGCAGAGGTGGAAATCCCATCTCTGGGAATCATTGCAGAGGCTGAGATCGATGATGATGAATGGGTTAAAAGCCGTCTGGAGCAGTTGAGTTTGATTGACTAAAAGAGATTGGCATCAATGTGTCATGGCCAACTGTACCAACAAAGAATGGCAAGAGCCTACAACAAGAAAGTGCGTCCAAGGAAATTCGAAGTCGGGCAATTAGTACTGAGGCGGATTTTGCCTCATTGGGCTGAAGCAAAAGGAAAGTTTGCCCCAAACTGGCAGGGACCATTTGTAATAACCAGAGTATTGTCTAACGGAGCATTGTATTTGACAGATGTGGAAGGAAAATGTATAGAAATGGCCATCAATTCCGATGCGGTCAAGAGATATTATGTATGACTTCTTTATTTTCTGAATGTATCTGTTTGTAATTGGCATATCTTAAAGATTGAAATGATGAAGGTGTTTTGTCCTGCTATCCAAACACTATTATCCCTTGTTATCCCTTTTGATCCATACTTATTTTTCATACCCCTTTTTCGGAATCAACGGCACTATCAGGGAACACAGGTGTCGAACATAAAAGTAAAAGAAAGAAAACAAAAGTAAAAGAAAGAAAAACAAAAAGGAAAATAAAGAAGAGAAAAACAAAGGAAAAGGAAAAAGAAAGAGAAAGAAAAGGAAAGAAAGAACAAACACAACAACAAAAGTTATAATACAGTGAACTACGTTTGACTTGATCCCGAAAGGGTACATAGGCAGCCTTACTCCGAGGTGCAGTCATACCAAAATAGAAATCCAAAAATCCCCAAGCAAGAAACTGGGGCAGAAGTTGTGATTTTTGTGAAAATTGGATTTCGAAAGTTGTAATTTAAACCCATTCGAGTTGTTTTGAGCCTTTTATACCTTTCTTTATAACCCAATCCAAAAGCCTACATTACGGTCCAAAGAAAGACCTTTTGATCAATTTCTAAGAAATGTCAGGTCGAACAGGGAGCGGTAATTCGTATCAATGGCAACACTCTGGTTCAAACAAGAAAGAAAAAAAGTAAAAATGAGAGAGTCTTATTGGTGAAAACCTTCACGGGCACCGTAAGGCGACGGGAGCAGAGAGAAAATAAGATGAGAGAGTCTTAGTGGTAAAAAACTTCACGGGCACCTCAAGGCGAAAGTGAGTTGAGGGATGACAAACTGAGAAAGGTCTGTTGATGGAAGCCGTTGCATGGTACTGCAGGAAAACAAGGTTAAGGTCTGGGTAATTCAAACCATTGATGGAAGTTCTGGGCGACAAAGTATGGCAATTGAAAGTTGGTTATTCGGACAGATTGGGCCGATCAATTCAAAATGCATGTCATAACCATTGGTACCAGCTGTCTCGCTCAGATAAGTTTCTTTTCCTTCTCTTTTGAAATAACCATATGGTTTTGGATTCTTCTTATCCTTGACTCAAAAATCATCGCATTTCATTTTCTTTTGAGGGTTTCATCTAGTTGAGATGTTTCAATACTAGTTTTGGTCAATGTAAGCAGAAAGGACTTCAAAAGCTCACTACCGGCTTCTAGAACTATAAAGCACAACGTGGTCAGGGCATGTCAAAAACAACTTGATGTCAAGTGGAATACAGAGAATTAACGGGAGTTTCATCGGTAAAATGATTGGGGAATGTCGTGGAAAAGCAAAGCTTAAACAAAAGGTCAGAAAAATGAAACAACAGCATGGGTGCAAAACATTCAGGTCGCCGGATGTTGGGAAATTTAAAGGTTGGTCAGAAATTCAAGCAGTTCAGGGTCAGTACGTGGAAGGCAGTCAATGCAAAGCAAGGAAGTGGAAGGATTTTTCAGCAAGAAGGACATCAACTAACCACCATTTTAAACTGACGAAATTTTCTTTGATTGTAACAGGGGCAGAAAGTTAGTCGTTGAGAAGGAATTCTCCAAGAAGGAAAAACAAGCAGTAATCAGGTTTGATCGCAAAGTGCGGTTTGATTGAATACAAGATAATCTTGAAATGCATAAGGGGAATGGAATTTGATTGCAAAGTTGGCATGATTAGAATAAGTGCAAGTCATCAGGGCCTTCCTGGATAATAGGACGTAGTTCATATACCCGGGTAAGATACCTTGGAACAGTGAGAAGTAACACCTTAGGTTCGTAATTGTTTGGAGCAATCAGGAGCCCGCCTGGATAACAGAGGAATACATTCAATTTCAAATTCAGAAATCAGGAGTCCGCCTGGAAAATAGAGACATACCATTCAGATTTTAAGCAATCAGGAGCCCGCCTGAAGAACGGAGGTGATACAATTCAAGTTTTTAGCTTCCCCTCAATCTTTTTGTTTATCTTGAAATCAGGAGTCCGCCTGGAGAATAGAGACATACAATTTAATTTTAGTAGTCAGGAGTCCGCCTAGAGAATAGAGACATACAATTTAATTTTAGCAAACAGGAGTCCGCCTGGAGAATAGAGACATACAATTTAATTTTAGCAATCAGGAGCCCGCCTGGATAATAGAGGAGTAGTTTCAATTTTAAGTTCAACAGTCAGGAGCCCGCCTGGAAAATGGAGGTGTTAAATATTTTAGGCAGTCGAAATCAGGAGCCCGCCTGGAGAACAGAGGTGATATAATTCAATTTTAGTTTTCCCTCAATCTCTTTGTCTATTTTGAAGTCAGGAGCCCGCCTGAAGAATAGAGGCATGCAATTCAAGTTTCGGAAGTCAGGAGCCCGCCTGGATAACAAAGGAATACATACAGTTCAAGTTTCAGAAGTTGGGAGTCCACCTAAGGGAATAGCAATATGGATTTTATCGAGAAAGAACAAGACAACAAGGCAACAAGGAAGTACAAGAGCAAGTTTGAAGAATTTAGATAGGATTTTTATACTTCATAAAGCATAGTTAGTTTAGCTTCTTTTATCTTTGACATGGTGTAATATGGGAGGTCAGCAAGCAGTAACAGCAGCAGTAACAATAGCAAGCGTAGTACAATCACGGTTCCTGGTAGTCCCAGCTATCAGACATTCCCAAACTACACTGACATGATTCCTGTTTAGCCCAGGATATGTAGGCAACCTCCGAAGCAGGATGCAGTCAAACTTTTCAAAAATGCTTCACACAGAATTTTCAAACGGGCAAAAATCGCTCGTATTTGCTCACTTATCTTTCCCCGAAAACCTTTCATGTTTCTGAGCAAAGAGGGGCAGCTGTGAGCACGTGATTTTTGCCCTAAAATATGATTATTCCCAAAATCCCAAACAAAATAATTTTCTTTTATTTTTTACAAATTTTTGTGCATTTTGGTGTCATTTTCTGATAATTGTTGCATTTTATTTGTGCATGTTAATTCTATAAAGTATGAAAATATGCATTTTTGCGTTTAGGTTTTAGTATCAATTAAGGGTTAATTGTGTTAAAAAACAAAACATGAAAATCACATTAATTAGTTCACTTTTGCATTTTAATGATTTTTATTGTGAACTTGTCATGAAATAGCTTTTGAACAATTTTAGTAATTAATCAGTCTTTGTTTTGAAATAACTAGGATTTCATGTTAGTTTTACATTTCCATAAAAATTAGAAAAAATTATAAAAATTGTAAAAGTGAGAAAAGAAAACAAAAAGGAAATAAGAATAGAAATTGGGTCTTAATAAAAGACCCAAATTTGGGCCAAATCAGAAGAATTTTTAGGCCCAAACGCCTTAAGCCCATTCCAAATCAGCCCAGCCCAAGTCCCTAACCTGCTCCTCCTCCCAGTAAGTCCAAACGACGTCGTTTCCCCATCATCTAACCTCGACCGTTGGATCTCATCAATCCAACGGTCCGGATCTAACTAGGTTACCCGTATATAAATGTCCGAAACTCCCCCCTGTACCCACATTTGCCTCATCGTCCTCACCATACCCATCCGCAACAAACCCTAATCCGTGCCGCCCTAAATCCCTCGCCGGCGGTGAACGCAACCTACGCCGTTCACCCCCGGATTAACACCACAGATCCTCCTCACTCTCCTCTTTCCATTGCACCCACTGGTTCCCCTCGAATAAGGCCGGAGCTCGTCGAATCTTCGATTGAAGTTTCCGGTCAAATTGAAGGTTCAGCCAAATCAGCCCAAAATCACACCACACAACCCCCGACCCTCCCTCAACACCAATCCATGTTTATTTTCCTTCAAATCACTGTGAAACGGTTCGAATCTTAGATCTGAGAATTTCTGGCCAAAACCCTAAACCAAATCTATGTGATTTCGAACCGTAGTATCCTTAACCATGTGTTCTCTTGTAAGAACACATGGTTAGGGATGTTACGCGTCAAAAATTTGAAAGGATTCAGACGTTTCTGACTGGCCGGAGTTCCTTGTGCCTTTGTGAGTTTTTACTGTTTCTTTTTACTCGCATGTTTGAAGTTTTATTTACAGTTTTTGTTCCGTTAAATTTTCTGTTAATTTTATGATTTATTTGTATTAGTTTTGTTCTTTCAATTGTTGATTAGTTCTGAGTCGGTATTTGTTTGAATAATTATGAGTTTATGGATTAATAATTAGTGTCAGCGCATTTAGTGTTGATCATGTTGGTTTAAGCTTTGCTTTGATCGAGTATAGTTTTTGGGTTCCCTTAGCTTGACTAAGTTGGTATAATTGAACAATTGGGTTGGTTAGTTTAATTAGTTGATTGCTGAGTACTAGTTAATCAATTTCAGTTAGTTTCAGATTAAATTAGGGAATTGGTTATAGTTGTTAAGGATGAGGGTGGGATTAGTAAATTAGAGAAGCCCTCAGGGGTAGTCTGGGTATGGAAAAGGGTAGTTCTGATAGGAATAGTAATTTCAAAGCATATGGAATGGCAGTATGGGTATTGTATGGGTAGAGGAATACCCTTGGGCCTTCTAGAATGGGATTTTAGTGCACATTTCAGCACAAAAGGGGGGCTTACTTGTTTAGCAAGTCAAGAATAGGGGGACTAAACTGAAAATAGGGAGGGGACTAATTAGAAAATCAAAAATCTGATCTATGCTCTTGGGGTTGCCTATAAGAGGGCATGAAATGCCTTGGGAAAGGGGGGGGGGGTTCTTCTTCTTCCTTCAGCTCTAAGCTCGCAAGCCCTCACAAAAGGCTCTCCTACCTGCTTTCAAATCCAGTTAGTAGTTCCATTCCAGTATTCAAAAATACAAACATCAAAAAATGAAAAAATCAAAAACAATCTTACAATTTCAGTATTAGTTCTGGATTTCAGTTGGGCTTTGAGTTTAGCAGTATTACAAAGGTGTTTGGGTTCAGCTGGGAAGGCTAGGAGTGCATTTGAAGTGTGTTGAATTTATCTGTGGAGTCTGCCTGTATTTCTAGTTTTCAAAGCAATCTGCCTGTATTTCTGGGGTGTATATTGCTGAGTTTGTTGTTGTTGCTGTTCAAAGTAGCTGACTCCTCACTTTTTCTATTTACATTCCAATTTCCAGGTATATTTCCCTGAACCTCACTGATGTATGCTCGTTGAAGTTGAAATGAAATGTTCAAGGTGCCTGTTATTCAACTGAAAGCAGTCTGTATTTTAACTGATAGTAATAGTGTAGTTTCCTGTTATATAACTGGCAGTTATGTGTATAATTAAACTTGTTCAGTAAGGTTGATTACATGTTGAATGTTGCATAACCTTGAACTGTTGAAATTGGGCATTTGAAATAGCATTGAGCATGGGCCTGGTCTAATTTGAGAGTTTGTGTGAATTCAATAGTCATCAGTAGCAATTGGATCTATGTGCATGACATGTGAATTCATGAGCAAGTCTGATGACATTTAGCATAATTACTGATACTTTCGTCATTGGTCATAATAGTGTAGTAGAAGGTCTGCTTTTGTTTTAAAGATTCTGAAATCGTTTGGAAGGCAAACCATAATTATGGTAGGTAGATTGGTATTGAAATCAGTTAAAAATCATGAGACAAACTCATTCATAATTGGTTTAGTTCATGAAAGGCAGCAGGTCTTGATAGGTAATTGGTAGGATAAATCGTTTAGGAATTTTTGAGTTAACGGCTTATGTTAAAATGAGGGTATGCATGGTCAGTGTAGTGACTCGTTGATATTATATCAATTGTTGCAATGGAAGCATACCCATATTCGTTGGGCCGTTTGGACCGCATCAACGCCATGAGGCGGGCCCAATCTTCCTTTGAATTTGGTTCTTAGTCTATTTCAGTGTAATTCGATTCGATTAATTAGTCTTTTAGAGACACATAAATAAGTAGGAAATCATAGTTACTTCGGGATTGATACTAGCCTCGCCCGAATAAAATCACATACGCGGGCTGTCAATAATTGGTTAATAAAATAATTAGAAATTGGGATGGCCATTTAGCAAATTCCACGGTCTTCCTTAAAATCATATTACATTAGAATCTTTAAGCTCGGTTTTAATTAAGTGCCTTCTTAAACTCGGGTGCGCATTGATGCGACCAAATCCAAATCTCGATGAAGTCGAAATGTGTTGACAATCACGGGCGCATTGATTGCGACGGGGTTCGAAACGCATTTTCACCACATCGTAATTCTTAAAAATAAATAATGATAGAAAAGAGGTTCACAAATTGAGACGAGCCTCACCGCACAAAAATAAATAAATGTGGGGTCCTCAATAAATGGTTATTAAAAATGATTAGAATTTGGGAGGGCCATTTAGTGAACTTCACGGCTTTTCCCCAAAATAATATTACGTTAGAATCTTTAGGCGCGATTTTAATTAAATGACTTTCTTAAACTCGGGTGCGCATTGATGCGACTCAAATCCAAATCTCGACGAAGTCGAAATGTGTTGGTAACCACGGCTGCATTGATTGCGACATGGTTCGAAACGCGTTTTCACGACGTCACAATTCTTTTAAAAATAATTATAATAAAAGCGGTTCAAAATTAAATAAAAGGCACATAAGCTAGCATGTATTAAAATCAGATAAAATCAAATACAACAGTTAAGCGACCGTGCTAGAACTACGGAACCCGGGAATGCCTAACACCTTCTCCCGGGTTAACAGAATTCCTTACCCGGATTTCTGGTTCGCGGACTTTTAACAGAGTCATATTTTTCCTCGGTTGGGAATGCAACCGGTGACTTGGGACACCATTAATCTCCCAAGTGGCGAATCTGAATAATTAATAATCAAATCCCGTTCCGATTGTCCTTTAATTGGAAAAACTCCTTTACGCCCTTTGCGGGGTGTAAGTAGAAAAAGGAGGTGTGACATCCTTGTTGCCTCATTGTCCTGTTCTTTCTCGATAAAATTCCTTGTTGCTATTCCCTTAGGCGGACTCCCAACTTCTGAAACTTGAACTGTATGTATTCTTCTATTATTCCAGGTGGGTTCCTGACTTCCGCAACTTGAATTGCATGCCTCTATTCTTCAGGCGGGCTCCTGACTTCAAAATAGACAAAGAGATTGATTGAAAACTAAAATTGAATTATGTCACCTCTATTCTCCAAGCGAGCTCCTGATTTCGACTGCCTAAAATATTTAACACCTCCATTTTCCAGGCGGGCTCCTGACTGTTGAACATAAAATTAAAACTACTCCTCTATTATCCAGGCGGGCTCCTGATTGCTAAAATTAAATTGTATGTCTCTATTCTCCAGGCGGACTCTTGTTTGCTAAAATTAAATTGTATGTCTCTATTCTCCAGGCGGACTCCTGATTGCTAAAATTAAATTGTATGTCTCTATTCTCCAGGCGGTCTCCTGATTTCAAGATAAACAAAAAGATTGAGGGGGAGCTAAAAACTTGAATTGTATCACCTCCGTTCTTCAGGCGGGCTCCTGATTGCTTAAAATTTGAATGGTATGTCTCTATTCTCCAGGCGGACTCCTGATTTCTGAATTTGAAATTGAATGTATTCCTCTGTTATCCAGGCGGGCTCCTGATTGCTCCAAACAATTATGAACCTAAGGTGTTACTTCTCACTGTACCAAGGTATCTTACCCGGGTATATGAACTACGTCCTATTATCCAGGAAGGTCCTGACAACTTGCACTTATTTTAATCATGCCAACTTTGCAATCAAATTCCATTCCCCTTACGCATTTCAAGATTATCTTGTATTTAATCAAACCGCACTTTGCGATCAAACCTGATTACTGCTTGTTTATCCTTCTTGGGGAACTCCTTCTCAACGGCTAACTTTCTGCCCCTGTTACAATCAAAGAAAATTTCGTCAGTTTAAAATGGTGGTTAGGTGATGGCCTTCTTGCTGAAAAAATATCCTTCTACTGCTTTGCTTTGTGTTAACTTC